>NC_045671.1:15776293-18406293 GCF_009829145.1 Chiroxiphia lanceolata | reverse complement strand
GAAGCCTTCAGATGGTCATCTTAAGCCACTGCCATTTTACAAACTCAATGCAATGCTGATAAAGTTGATTACTCTTGCAGTGATGGCAAACACTTCTATCTCTATACATTCCTTCATGTAAGCAGCTGTTCTATACTTTGAAGTCTAGGTTTAAGCTCTGTATAAAAAAAACAATAGACCTGTGGAATTTCTCTAACAACTTGCCAGAATTAGGGGGAAACTCTTTTTCCTCAGGTTTCTTATCTAATATACAATTTTAAAGTATAGTAATTATTTTTTAAAACATACACAGAAGGTTAAAATGCATACTGAAATGACTAAAATTGCCTTCACCATTTGACCATTTCAACATGATTGCATTTAGAAGTGGTATTGGATCTCAGTATCATGAATTTGAGATGGTGTCTATTATTTCCATATTGCTTCTCTGAAACAGATGTGCAACCTTCAGATTTCACTCATGCGTTTGTATTGAAAGAAACAGGACCGATACAAATGAATACAGATTTGCAAAAAAAATTATGCATGTTAAAGACAGTACATTGAAAAAAATATTCTTAGTTCAATTATTCTATTAGCACATTTAAATATCTGATAAGATGAGTAATTTTGTTAGGTATCAGATGTTTCTTGGCCCACTGATATGTTAGTAGACATTACCCTCAAGCTATGTATGGTCAATCCAACTTTTTGCTTGATGTTTGCACCTCCCACATCTCTGCCTCTAATCAGCACAGACTTTGACTACAGTGGGTGGTGAACACCCATGAGTATATCATCTACCATCTCCAGTACATTAGAAAATAGTCACTATTTCAGACAATGAAACTTGATGTTGTTTATCTTATTTTATCTCATCAGACCTCTAATTTAATAACACTTTATTACAAACAGTAATGGCTTTGATTTTCATGCCAGAGGACGTCAGACAATTATTTGGAAAACAGTAAGTCTAGAAATTTATGTTACTTGTGATACTAAGCAGCGTCACCCAAGGCTATAACTCCCAACTGCTAAAAATAAAACCCATAAAAGCCTCTTCTGAGTTAAGACAACCCATTTGGCTATAATACTACTTCTGTTACCCTGAAAGAATGGAATAACCACAATCAGAGCCAGCAGCTTACAGACTGACTATACACGTCTCTGAAAATAGGACAAAACATCACGCAAGGTTAGGCACTGACTATCTCGTTCTACCTTTGTGTTCCCTTCATGCTACAAACTTGCTATTACACCTTAGACTATTTTATTTCCAGCAGCCACCCCTATAAAGCCCCCGAGATAATTAAACTGATTAGTGGGCAGGTGGTTGTACAGACAGGTAGGTAGTAAATACAAACAGATTCCGAAGTCTTTTGCTATTCTTAGGATGTTATTTTGCTGCCATATACTTCAAGGTTCTTTTTCATAGAGCTTCTTGGAGTCCTTTCAAATTTCTGAATCCTTGCCTCCACTATCTGATACAGCTATTTAACACTAATCTGTATTTGTTCAGTCTCCATGATCAAGAACAGTTCATTCAATCTGAGAAGCTTAAACTTATTCTGTATTGGAGAATATTATGGGCATTATCACAAGCATTATTAGGGTGCAAGACTAATCAATCACTGAAAGCAAGAGTATTGAAAACTAGGAACTACTTCTTTCTGCAGTCAGAAAACTGTCAGCCCAGTGTTTGCAAGATTTGAGAAAGAAAACTACCACCATGTAGTCTTGTCCAGCATACTAATATAAAGCCATTTTAATTGACACTAGATAAATATTTATGTAACTTATCAGTGGGATTATGTATCAATCTCAACCACAGAACTAGAAAACAGATTTTGAGATCACAGTTATCCATCATACTCATCAATATCAGTATACATCAGTATATTTCCTGTGGACCAACTGTCTACAGCAAAGATAATACAGCCACCAATTCCCAAAGCAGCAAACAGCACAACTTCAAAGATATCAGAAAGGAAAACAAGGCAACAGGTTTTTACAAGATGTCTTGTATATGTTCTTTGTAAAAGTACCTAGTTATATCTAACATAGTCATAAAATCATGACACTATATTTCATGCACTGTGACTCACATGCTCTTGTAGAGAGAAAGAAACAATGAAAACTAAAAAACAGTGTTCATGAATTAGAGTTTTATCACGGTGTACATATCGTCACATGACTCTACAAAAGATCAGATTTACGTGCTGTTCCAAAAGAAATGGATTAACATCAGTTTACAGATCTGACCATACAGATCTTGTTGACTACATAAAGTCTGACTAAGTATGAAAGTTGGTTGCCTTGCCTCTAACTAAAAGGAAATCATATGAGAGGAAAAACTAATGTCCATTTGAATTACAGGTTTTGTTTACTGTATCTTTATTTTTGTTATTGTGCTGGGTCTTTGATGTCAAATGCTCTTGCTTGTATATCTCCAGTTATTAAGTGTACTGAGTCCTCTCTTCAGCAAACATAAAATTATGAGGAACTTCAGAAGTAACACCATCTAGGCCTGAGAAAAAAGTAAGTGGAACCAATTTGGATTTGCTCAAATTACAAAGGCTTCTTGACTGTACCTGACGTGACTCTGAGATGCAAATCAATAGTGGGGAAGATGTAGAAAAGGACACAATTTCCCACTTAAATCCCATGAACATTTTAGTTTCTAGAGCTATTGTGCAGAGTTAAGAGCACAAAAGCTAAACCACCTTTCTGATGTTTCCCCCAGTAAGTCTTCACTGAATAAGTAAACTTACACATTTAACTTTTTAACTGCAAGGTATTAATTTTTCAGTAACTTCTGGAATCCATATTTATTGAAATACTGGATAATAATTCCTAGTAAGTTTGACATAAGAGCCACTACTCATCAGTTGCATACGTGATGAGTGTTTTTATGCAATATCAACATTATTTGGCAGAAATTCCCAAACTCACTCTGCAAGAAAGACTGTCAAGACATAAGGTTCCAAGAAAACAAATTAACTCACTGAAAATTGAGTGCTAATCAGTACAGACATTCACAAAGACTGGCACAGCTAAACTACAGGACAGTAACCCAACGCTTTTATGTCCGTAAAGAAAAACTAATGTACCAACTGCAGTGTGGAAAAGCCGGTACACTGCAAGAATGATTACTCTGTTAAACCAGACTTCATCAGATGGCTAGGAAGCCTTTGTTTTCTGCAAGTCACAGTGATGGACAACTACTATGTGTTATCACAGATAAAGCTACAAAACTCAATCTTACAACTGAGTAGAAAGACAAAGTAAGGCATGACAAACACTCTTCATTTCTGACTCACAGGGAAAAATAAAACTCCCATAGAAGGTATCAATAAGTGCTGAGTGTAACAAAATGTAACTTACCTGTTTGGTTCAAACTGCCAAACAAAACTAAGAAATGAGAAAGCAATAGGCAAGCTCATCTTCCACAGTTCGAGGTGGACAGCGGGCAATACTTTTAAGTAACGCTTACCCTATCAACATTATAACTGCAAAACTGGAATTGAGAAGAAAACCTTTACCTGTAAATAACATAAAGAAAAAAGACCAAAACAAATAAAACAACCCTTACCTGCGACTAGTTGTTTTCTTTTCTGGCTTATTTTCTTCCTCTTCGGATTGCTGTTTAGCATTTTCACTTGTATCAATTTTCAACTTCTTGGCAATGCGTTCCTTTATTTGAGATCTCTCATGACTAGCAGTTTCATTGTCTACACTATCAGCATCTTCATCATGTTCTTCTTCCTCCTTTATTGATTTGAAATGGAAAAACTCCTTTAGATTTTTTACTACAAAGTGTTGAATATGGAAATTTTTTCTTATAAATGTAATCTCTTCCAAAGAAAAATACTTCATTTCAAATCAAACTTTTCAAACAAATGGAAAAAATTTGCTTCAAAGGGAACAAAAAAACCCTAAATATAATAGTTTTTCATACACGAATTACATCTTTTTTGTATGGTTAAAAAAATTAAAACCAATCTATTGTAGACTATCAACTTTTACAGGTCTACAGATGACATCCTAGCAATGTGATATTACTGTGGTCACTGTTCATGAATCGAAAATTTGAACAAGGCAATACACTAAACTTTCATTTTCCACTAAAAGAAAAACAAAGTTCAAGAACTGCCTGCAACAGGGCTATACTACAGCCATGATGGGATGGAAGAAGTAAGCCCATCAGTCTCTGTGAGGAAATTTACAAATACTAAGTTGATCAAAACAGGCTGTGAAAACGTGTGGAATCAATCATCCCAACTTGCTACACAGGTCCTAGCAGGGGGCAAAAGGAGATAAACTACCTTGTTCAAAGACATTTGGAGGTAGAAATAATTGCAGAATGAAAATGTGGCCTGATCAGATCAAGGGATCTAAGTTTGATTACTTTCTTCCTTGAAGAAGGAAGTCTGCATGAACCTTAAAGGAAGAATGCCAGCTCAAAGATTACATGGTGTATCTTTTTACTTTTACTTTGGTGTGATGCTAATCAGCAAAAGAGAAGTGTAAGATACTACATGACTAATTTTAACCACACAGAGAAAGGATACTTAAAAATGGTGTTCCTGGGGACTGTATCCAAGAGACAGTCAGGATGTAAGCTCTTGGAAAGGAACACTCTGAAGACCATGTGTATGTCCTGGGTGTGATGGACAGTTAGGAGGAAGAGCACCATGAAGTCCACATCCATAAACATGGAGAGAGAGAGGGTAGAAAAGTAAAAGCAGCAAGGGGCACAATTTTGGGAACAGAAGAGAAAAATCAAAAGCTGGATTTCAGAATCTTCAGATTCCTAAATAGTGACTTAAGTACAGCTTCTTTTTAAACAGATGAAGAGAAAAGTGGAACAAGATGAGCATTTCCCTTAATTTACCAGAAAGGTACTGTTTGACAAAGGAGATAATGAAAATTTCTGAAGGATGTGCTTACTTGATAAATTGTAAGGGAAATAGGTGACTACAGCCCTAAATGGCAGGGGGCAGAATCCAGAAAAGAAAGCGACAGGACTGTGTTTGAGGTGTTCACAGTCAGGGATAAAGACAGACTCCTGGTGGAGATTTGGCTAGGGCTTAGGTAAGAGTATTTCACTGAAACAGTTGGATAGGAGAACTTCTGGAATAAACCCAGCAATCTCTGGACAGATTGCAACTGCTAAGTAGTAAGCTAGTAAAAATTACAGAAATCTGAGTAACAGGAGAGGAGTTCCATGGATTGTATTTTAAAACGGGAGAGACAAAATAGTTCAACTTTTCCCACTGAGCTAAATTCCCTACTTCCCAAACCTAATATTACCCTCACTTTACACAGGATTTTATCAGTTTTATTCTAGAAAACTGAGAAAATAGGATATAACCTTCTTCCTCAACCTCTTCCCTCCTGCAACTCTACTCTTTTCTCCTGCCTAGTCTTCTCTTTCAGTCCCTCTTCTGCCTCATTAACTCCACCTGACCTTCTATCTTTTAGACTCCTGTTTTTCAGAAGTCTCATTATCAACTAATAGAATTAACACATTTCCACCCAGACTGAACTATTTGACACCTCAAAAGGGCTGTTCTGTTGGATGATGGGTGTTCCCCAAATGACACAGAAATGGAAAACTGCCTGCCTGAAAGCTGTACTACTTTTTGCTGCTGTTATTATCTGGGTGGAGTTGCCCTATTCTTCTCTTTACTATGAAAATTAAAATGCAATGAGATACTTTGTGACAGAAGGACTAATGGCTATTGTATGAAATATGATTTTCCTGTTTAAAAAGGTTATTGAATTGGGGGGTGGATATCAAGTTTTATTTGTACATAATACTGCACAAACCTTACTGTTCAGCAACTCATTGACAAATAGGGAGAGGAAAACAAATTGTGCAAAAAGGAGAAATTACACTGTTGGGGAAAAAATTTTCAATCTTGTGAACACATTTCACATAATGCTTTCATTAAAGACCTGGGTACAAAAAGCATCTTAAGAAATAGCTATACGGTGTTGTTAATACAAAGGATCTGACTCAGAGAATGAAATGTATGACTTTGATGACTGCAGTAAGAGAAACAGGATGATATTTAATAGCATGAACAGCAAGGCCAGGCGCTTAGGGAATATTAATAAGTTTCTCTTATACACTAAGGACTTGTTGGGGGATGCAGGGAGATCTAGAAGAATTATGTGACCATACGATTGGCTATAAAACTACCAACATGTCACAGCCGTGTAAATGTGAAAGTGATCCTGTGACATGTTAATTGAAATAACTCTAAGAGATGATAAAATACTAGTACCACTTCACAAGACTCCAGTAACTGCCTGAAATGCTAGATCCTAACGAAAATCTTTCAATGAAATGAAATCTAAGGAGAATATCTATTCAGGGAAAAAAAAAAGTCTTCCTATTTCCTACTTCAGATTAATCAGGTATATTTATTTAAATTTTTATTCTTCAGCCTAACACGTCCACGTTCTATACTCCCTGAATCCAGTTCACTTAACAAAGGGCTATTTGAATATCTTAGGAATTATTAATTAAATAGCATTCTCCAAAACCTTCTAACACTTAAATGCTCCTGCACAGAAGGAATTACAACGGAGAAGAGTCAAAAAAACTGAACTCATACTATGCCTTATGGAAAAAGCAGGAGGGAACAGGGTGCAAGCAGACTTTTTTTAGGCAGAAGAACTGGACAGATTATGGTCTTCCTTTACTTCCACAGTGCGTCAGTGAACAGCATAGTTAGTACTTGTGCATGATGGATAGACATATAAAACAGCACTTTTCAGGATTCAGTCTGGGGAATGGGAGATTATATTCCTAGTCAAATATTTTATCCTTGTCTCAACAGCAACTCGAAGGTGCACTCCCATGACCTATGATTAGAGACAGAGACAGCTAGAGAGCTTGCTCTGAACCATGACAATTTTCTTGTATTTAGAATACCCTCCATGTTTAGTTGAATGTTACTGCTTGACTATTCAGATTTCATGTCTTTCAGAGGTGGCAGTCTTCATCAATACAATGTAAGTGATAAGTATGCATTGAAATTTTGTTTTCTTGGAAGAAACCTTTCCAACAGGATTCTCACTCATAAGCAGACTCACCCTCAAATATTGCAGTTATATCATTATTCATGACAAACTTAATTGTAATTTTTTTTTAGAAGCAATTTCAAGGCTTTTATCATGCCGGTGGTTTGTCACTCTGTGGTACATAACCCATATACCATAATCCCATACACCTAATTTACTGACTGAAATACAGAATAAGCAGTTTCTATAAAATACAGTAGGTAGTGTGCTAACTCTATCCTGCTGTGAATGTTCAAAATGGCCAAACCTCAGAGCTCTGAAAGAGCCTCCAGCTTTTGCTGGAAATCTGACTTGACCTAGTTCTCAAAAATCTCTAAAGTACCATTTGTTCTCCCAAGAAAATCTAATTTACACACAGTAAAAAACAGACTTATTTGTAAAAAAGTGTTACTTACCTCACTCAAATCCTTTTCCTCACTTGCTGTTCCACTAAAAAAAGAAAAAAATGCAATTACTTTGAAGTTCTAGAGGAGATTTAAAATACCATTTAAAAACCCCATTTCTTAAATAAAAAATTTTGTTTGGTTAGCTACCTGAAATTTTAGTCAGCTTAGTCATTTGTGTCATCATCACATTCATCTTAAAAGTATCAATTAATATAATCTTCTATCATTTGACTATCACAATTTTTCCTAGTTAGAAATGTTTAAAACCATGGACTTTCATACAATGGATGAAGTCTAACCATATCTTGAGCTATTCAAGCAAAACAATAATGTATACCACCAAAACTCACTTAAGATGTTTTTGATTTCATATATCAAACAATAAAAGCATTTAATTCCAAATAGCTTATTTTTGGAAAGTCTTCCTTATACAGGCATTCTACTGATAATTTAGCTTAACAACAAAATTTTAATTTTTTATACAGCTACAGTTTAGTGAATTAAAAAAGAAATCTATTTGAATATACTAAAGCTAACATATCCACTGTTAATTAACACAAATTAATAATAAAAAGCCTTGAAACTTTTTCTATCTCACAATTTAAAGAAGAAGTTATGTTAGAGAAAAAGCAAAGAATATCAAATGAGTCACAAAAGTCAAGGCTTTGAAGTGTGCTCTAGGTAATCAATAAGTAACCAAGGCCATCAAAGAAACTCTAAATGTGTTGTAATAAATTATATTAATAAGGTGCTGCACCTGGGTCAAGGCAACTGCTGGTATCCATGCAGATGGGAGGATGAATGGACTGAGAGCAGCCCTGCAAGAAGGACGTGGGGTGCTGGTGGATGAAAAGCTGGACATGAGTTGGCAATACATGATTGAAGCCCAGAAAACCAACTGTATCTTGGGCTGCATCAAAAGCAGCATGGCCATCAGGCCAAGGGAGGGGGTTCTCCCCCTCTGCTCTGCTCTCATGAGATCCCATCTGAACTGAAAAAAACAGAAACCTGATGGAAGGACTCCAGAGGTGGGCCATGAAGATGACCACCTCTTCAATGAGGAACCCTTAGAAAGTCAGGGTTATTCAGCCTGGAGAAGACTCGAATACTTACTGCAGCCTTTCACTACTTAAAGGGGCTCTATAAGAAAAACTGAGACAGACATTTTAGCAGGCCCTGTTGTGATATGACAGGGGGTAATGGTTTTAAATTAAAAGAAGGTAAATTCAGCCTAGATATAAGGAAGATATTTTTTACAATGAGGATGGTGATACTGGAACAGGCTACCCAGAGAGGTGGTAGATGTCCCATCCCTGGAAACATTTGAGGCCAGGCTGGATGGGGCTCTGAGCAACTTGATCTAGTTGAAGATGTCCCTGCCCGTTGCATGGGGTTTGGATGCAGTAAATTTTAATAGTCCCTTCCAAAGTAAACTACTCCACAATTTTATGATAAGCAAATTCTTGGAGTTGAGTGTTAAGATGAGAAAATTTAATGAAAATATATTGACTGTGGTTAGAATCAGAATTTAACAAACATTAAATATAGATAGAGAAGAAATCCAACTTTATCCAAGCATACAGGTTTGTGATTCACCTCATTTTTTATATGTTTTTTAGATTTGAAAAAAAAAAAATACTTTTGAGCATAAGCAGGGTTAGAGGGTTGGGAAGAGCAACAGGAATAACCATGGTAGAGAACAACTTCTGCGTGAAGAAAATTTGAGTAAACTTTCAAAAGTTTAGGCTAGAAAAGAGATGTTCTAAGAAAGTACTGTGGTAAAGAGAGGTATAAAGGGACTGACTGTTCACTGTCTCTTCCAGAATGCGAGTTAGAATTTATCAAATGATGCTGGCAGCAGCCAGGTTCAGAACAAAAAGGGGCGATACTTCTTCCTGTACCAGACCGGATGGTGTGAACAGAAATAATTTTACAAGGGACTTAAGACATTCTTTGAAGAGAGCTCTATTTAAGATTACTAAATAGATGAACCACATCAAACTCTGACAGTCCCTTGAGATGAAAGTTGATGGAGGCTGGGAAACCACTCTGATAAACATTACACTTGCTCTGCTTTAATTCTTTGCTGGGCATCCACTGATGGTCAATGTTGGTGACAGTGGGTTAGAGAAATTTTTTCTCAGATCCAGCACCGGCATTCTTAAATTCTTAAAGAGTGACAGACAAACAATGAGTACACATGATGTTAATTGGGTGTAACAACTTGAAAGTAAATCTGTACCGGAAACTAGAAATCACATGTTAACCTTTTGACAGCAGGAACTGAGCTCAGATGTGGATCATCCTTCAGTAGATCATGACTACTTTTACTTTTTCCCTTCATGCTCTGTTAAAAGAAAAAAAAAAGGAAACAGATATTATTTATTTCAGTGTTTAAGAGGATAGATAGTGAAAAAAGGTTATGGTAAGAAAAAGGCAACTTGTTTCTTGTTAGTTTTCATCTAACTAGTAAGCATAAACATTTTTATGAGCAGAAGAACAGAGAAAGTGTTCCAGAAAGAGAACTGACTCCATGAATTTAAAAAATATTTTTGCAATACCAATGCACTTAGTTTTAAAGCAAAGAGAAGAAAAAATAAGAAAGAGATTGTTTAGTCATGCCGATAATCACATATCATAAAGATACAGTCTAGCACATATGCACTTGAGTGAATGAAGAGGTAAGACCCTGACTTTCCAACAATGGCACATGACAACTCAAAGAACTACCATGTACAAGGCAGTACTTATTAACTGGAAGAACACTAATTAGATCCTTAGGAGAAAAAAAAAGAAATTAACAAACTGCAATATATCAACCAGGAACACATCCTGCAGGAATCATCTACTGACACAAGGAGTCAAATAAATCTAACAATACATAAGCTCTTCAGGCAGAAAGACTACAGTAAGAAAGCATTCTCCATGATAATCCAAAAAAAAGAAAAATATACTTCAATTTCAGATTGAAATCGGAGTGAAAATCTCTGCTACAGAAACAGTCTGTATTGTTACTTGAATGCCTCCATTGCAGATGCACTGCATAATCCTTCCAGGAGGACAGTAATTGTGTGGACAGATCTTACCCATTTAAATGCAACTTCAGCTTTTTATTATGTAGAAAACAAAGACTAACACATTCAGCAACAGGGTGGTGTGTGTGTTTGGAGTGGGGCTGGGTGTATTGTAAAGTGCTCCAAACAAGTACAGACAATCAGCAGTTTGGACATCAAAAGCTTCAGTTCAAACACTAATCAACAACCAGTGGGGGGCCCACTGTCAGATCCCTGAGTGCACTAATAGCGTTTGTGGCCTTGAAGGGTTTTACCGGGAGCTCCTGTGCCCATGAGTACCATTCCAGCTCAGGCCCAAGAATATACTCACCACCTGAACAATGTTGAAAGTATACACGTGTCTATTCTAGATGGGCCTGTTGGACCCACACTGTAAACTTGTCTCCAATCCTACCTTCTGTTCCCATCTCTTGCTGCTCCTGACTGGACTCTGTGGTTGGGGACCTCAGCCTTGGTTCTTGCTTGACATTTTCAGGACTGCTGCTGGATCCTGTTACGAGGAACCAACTCTGCCTGCTATATCCAGATGCTGTGGGATTGTACCCCTCTTGGTAAGCACACTGCCTGTGCTGGAATCACTTTTGCCTTTTCGCTTACCATCCCTCATGCAGGTATTCTGCTCTTGCCCCTCCTTGACACAGTCTTCCCCAACCGTGTCATCTCTGCCTCCTATAACCTCCTGTGGTACACAAATTTTCTCTCTTAAGATTCATACTCTCTATAATATATCAATTTAGAGACTCTCCTATTAAAGAAGACACAATTTGACCTGTAACACTTAAATGACACCAATGGCCCTAATCCCTCATTTAATTTCTTTTTAAAAGCGTTTATAATTTTAATCATGTTTTGTGGCATAAATGCTCACAACCTAAATTACAAGACGGAAAAATAAATTTTTAATTGTATGTTTATTTGTTCATTTACTTTTGTGTATCAATCACTATACTGCAGGAAATACGAAAAAATTGTTCTCGTAATTTCCTTCCTCTCTCCCTTTTTTAAATTTTAAAGCTACTGTGATCCATATCCCTAGTTATTCTTCTTGCCCTTCTTTGTACAGCCTCAGAAATAAGAGGCTGATAATGCATTGCAGCAAAGGCAAAATAAATTCCCTAGTGTAGACTAAGTGTCGATACCCTGAAACACCTTATATTGTGTTTTCATTTGCTCCTCAAATAATTTTAGGCTCAGCCTCATTACACTAAAAATTAATAGAAAATGTTCCCTTTTCCCAGATCTATTAGAGGATTCCTCAGTTACTTGCAGACTTTCCTCAAACTCTGTCCTTCAAAATACACCCTTTTTACACTGAAACAAGCAAGACTTACTGCATCCAGCAAAAAAAAAAAAAAAATCATAGAAGGATTTTTAGTTTGTAAATGTCAAAGGATCTCATTATTAACTTTGACCTTCCATTTGTCATATCAAGAGAATGAAAGTTAGTGCTGATGTTCATGTACTTCAACTCAATCAACATTAAGATAATGTCCAGAACTACAAAGATATTGATCTAGACCTTTTAGGAACAAGCAGTGAGGTTTAGAAAAGAAGGTTTTATTTTGTTGTAAAGAATGAACAGAATTTTTTCATAAACAGTTGATGTGGTTACTTATCCAGCTACAGCTAGTCCATAATGTAGTCATGACAAACAGGAGAATGAGATTTTAAGGCTGAGCTGAAAGACAGCATGACAACACTGAAATTAGGCTTATCATGAAAGCCACATTCTATTTAGATAATTTTAAACTGAAAAGCAAGTATTTGGCATAGAAAGAAACAACATCAAAGCAACTGAATTAAATGCAGTATTAAAAGCCAGACATATATCAAGAGCAGAACCGCAGATCAGCATATTAAGAAAAACAAGCATAGTTAGTCTGACTGGCAACTTGAAAAAGAGAAAAATACTTAAAACTACTCTACTGTCATCCTGACTGACATCATTTCACTGTAATATTGTCCATCATTATTCACTATTTTTCTTTTGTATTTTAACTAATTCCTGAGGACTGACCACCATTTTTCACTGATGTGGTACAGGGCTCAGGATCATGTATCCTGTTCACTATCTGAAGCAGAGAGGTACCTGAACTGTAGAAAGCCTAGGGCCCTAGTGAAATAATTTGGTCGGCGGTAGAAACGAGTAACGACTTACTGAAAAGTTTTTAAATTAACTTTATTTAAGTTGCAAAGTCAGGGAAGGAAGTGTTGGATCAAAGACTACCTATGCAGCCCTAGTTCTGTGAAGGTGAACAACTCGCAAGAGTGCAACATTAAATTATGATAATGGACTATTTTCTCCACAGTAGCCCCACTTCATTTTGCACACAGAATAATGAATACACATAAGAACATGGAGCTAAGAATGCACTGGCAATGCACAAGATGATCTTCAAAACTCAAGTATTTTACCATAAAATCCCACACTTTAAATTAAGGACCTGAAGAAGAAAGAAGTACCTATCACCTACATGAATTTTAAACAGGAAACACAGAACTATACTATAAAACAGTATGTTCATGGAAATGTAGGAATTCCCTGCAGTAACTGAAGGCACCTTTAAAGTCATAAAAACCTCTGTTTTTATCAAAATGTTAAAACAGTAGAATCCTAAAAACTGAAGAAATTTCTAGTATTGTTCAAAACTCACACAAAAGAACAAGACTAAGAACTTTAAAGCTTTTCACAAACATGCAGAAAGGTAATTAGGTTGAAAAGAAAAATGAGGATAATTTGA
The DNA here is from genome assembly GCF_009829145.1 of Chiroxiphia lanceolata. Classification (NCBI taxonomy): domain Eukaryota; kingdom Metazoa; phylum Chordata; class Aves; order Passeriformes; family Pipridae; genus Chiroxiphia; species Chiroxiphia lanceolata. Next base: position 18,393,018 of record NC_045671.1, on the reverse strand, counting down.
TACAGTACCTGACTAACTCTACTGACTTCTTCCTCTTCTTCTTCAGCTTCTTCCCCAAAGGAAAGCAGGTTAAAGTTTCTTTAAGAGAGAAAAAAAATTTTCTAGTAAAACTTTAAATACAGTTTTAGTAATACTCCATTATCTTTAAACATCTTACTTTCATGTTCTGTGTGATTTCAAAAAACTTCTTGTCCTGTTAAATATTCCAAACAATTACAACTGTTAAATATTCCAAACAACTATTCCAATTCCAAACAACTACAACATGCTGCTTTGCTACAAGCTGTAAATATTTAGCAAAGCATGTTCTATTGAATTCCTGAGACAAAAAAGGACAGTGAAGCACCCCCTAGAAAATGTTAAGACACAATTTAAGAAATTCTGACTTGAGTAACTTCCACTGACTCTTATATGATGACAGCTCTGCTGCATTTTTAATTTTTTTTTCCTCAACAGAGCAGCACTCAAGTAACAGATACAAAATGTTCAAGATATGATGGCTCAGAAAGGCATCAAATGTGCACACATCCACAGAATGTAATTAGAAGAAATAATGATCTTTAATTTTTTTTTCAAGAGTTAATTGTTTATGTGACGTTGGAACCAGGCAGTTGCAACATGTTTTATTTTTGTGCAGCAGAACTGACAGCACGCACACTTCAGACTGCCTATTATTTTTCATTGCCTGTTTGTGACTATGAATCTTCATTCACAGAAACTGAAATCTGCCATGTCAAAATGCCTGCCTTTTGCTAAGTATTTCAGTGGAAGAGAAGTGGTAGTTGACAAAATAAGTTCAAAAAGTGCAAAACAACTGAGTTACGGCCTGAAATTTGCCATGTCGAAATGTCTGCCTTTTGCTAAGTATTTCACTGGGAGAGAAGTGGTAGTTGACAAAATAAGTTCAAAAAGTGCAAAACAACTGAGTTATGGCCCAGCTACTACTACTAGTACATTTCAACTGCAGTGTCATCTCAGTAACATGCTTGCCCATCCTGGCATATGGGAAAGACTCAAGCTAACTTTTACTTTTGCAACTATCGCCATGCATGAAACAGTCACAGCTCAGCTGATGCACAGGAACCACTTCAAAGAGAGACACTAGATTCACCTTGGAAACAGGGAAGTAAATTTTGCTAAGATTATGTAAGATTACTCTGTACATTTTGTGCTTCAAAAGCAGAAATAGAAACAAAAAAATTGCCAAGCTGCAAACTAAAGGTGAAAGAAAATTAACCATTGCTTATGTTGCATATATTTACTTTGTGCCTTTTACTTTGGACTTTTTAGTTTCTTCTTCTGGTTTGTCCTTCTTCAGTCTTCTGTTTGGTCTTGGGACAATGTCATCAAAAGGATTAAACAAAACCTGTGAAAAAACCAGAATTTTAGACACATCTTTAGTAAGTATTTTGTTGTAATTTAATGATTCAGTATTTTAAAACAATATGCCAAGTTTTCTGAACACTGAATTTTAAAACATCACTTTTCAAACCAGAACATACTCACCTCACTACTTCTTATTTTGTGTGGGCTGAGAGGTCTCTCTTCCTTGTCAACTTCTACTTCAGCAAGGCGCAACATGTTATATATTGTATCCCCTGTAACCTGGCAAATTCATAAAAAAGGCCTGAAAATCCTTGCCTGTAATTTTTGTTATTTATTCCTCAAAATGCAAGGCAATTATTATGTAAGAAATTTTGAAAATACAAATTATGTAGGAAATACTGTAAGCATGTAAGACTTCTAAAAGAAAGCAAGTACAATGTACAAAGGGGTTTCTAAATTTAATGACAAAAGTTTAAGGAATACAGGTAGTTTTGAGAATGTACGCAGGGGAAGATGTCAAATTCTTATTTGCGAGCTATGAAACAGGAAAACAAAAACCACTGAAATAAAAAAATATTTGGTTTATTTTCTTCTAAGTAAATCACAAGAGTGGTAAATTCATTCTATATTTTACATTTTCCTGATTCTTCTTGAGTAATTAGAATCTAAGCACACAATTTTCTTAAATGTCATTAGTATTAGATGAACTAATTAATAAAACAGAGGCATAATAATATTAATAAGACTATTTAAAGGCAGCACAACATGAAAATACAATTTAGAAGAATAACAACAGCAAAGTACAGAATAATGGGAACAACCTATAGAAACACTTCTGCCAGATATGGGAAACAAAGAGAAAGGAGACAGCTGAGAAAGCAGTGAAATAAATTTCAAATGTATGTAGCAGCAAACAACCCTAAATTAGCCTTCAGAGAAGCTTATAGTAGCTTCTGTCAAACTTAAACTGGGACTCTAGTTCACATAGCAGACCTTTCCAAAGATCGTGTGCTTGTTGTTAAGTTCATCTGCACGACCCAGTGTAAAGAAAAACTGACTCCCGTTATCATGGGGCCCAGCGTTTGCCATAGCAACAAGTCCTCTTCGATTAAATCGCAGTCGTGAGTGGAACTCATCCTGTCAAAACAGAAGAGAAAACAGTACCATTTAGGTCTGTAATTATTTTTTTCACTTCTTTAGCTATGGCTTATTTATATCAACATGCACACACAGAAAATACGCTGTTAATTTTTTTTTTTAAATTCAGACAGTAATAAATCCAAAGTATTTTCAAACTTCGTGCCACAATTATATTTAAAAGTTTCTATTTTGAGCAGTGAAAATTATTTTAGTCAATATTTTTAATCCTGTGTGCCTACAATAATGCAAACAAGTGAACAACCTTCAAAAGAAACCATAAACACATAACCAATGAACACCAAACAAAAAATTAGAAACTAATTGACAAAATAAGTTTATTGACAAATCAATAACAGAAAGACGTATTATTTAATAAAAATCCTCAAATTTCTGTCTTGTTAATTTTATTTTTCCAATTGTTCCCTAAAAATCAACTGTTATTCGTTATTTCTATTTGCATTCATTACCCCCCAACATTAAAAAAATCAGAAGCGTTTTAAAAAGTAACTGCATTTCATACATTTCATCCAAAAGTACCATTCTTGTGAATCACTGTATTTATGTGAAAAATCATAATTCATGTAAAGTAACTGAAAGTAACCACAATAAGAGGTTATAATAATACATTAATGCAAAAATCCATAGGAAGAACATTTTCTTTACCATAAGAAGGCAAAATAGGACTCCTTTCAAAGCAAAGAGAAAGTGTTGAGTAATACATGAATACCATGGTAACATCACAATTCTAAACACTGCTGTATTGAGATAGTATTAATTTTAAGCAGCAATGCTACTACAATACTGGTAATACTTGTTCTGTTCTCTGCTTAGTTACCAATCCCTCCCAAAACTTCACATTTGTGCCAAATGTACAAGTCTAGGGGCAAGATGATGCAAGGCCCAGAGACAGGTTATGCACCTTCGGTCATGAGCCTCCCACATCTGAAATGAAGTATCAGGCAGGACAGAACACAGCCGCTGAGACCGCCTAGCTTCACTCAGGATTTGACCCTCCTGGCTAAGTGATGAGCCATGATGATAACAATAATACCAATGGACACATATACAGCCTTCAGAGACCTTTGCTGAATGAGATATAATGTGCACAAACACTTCTGAGTTGTCATATATCAAGACCTACTCTTCATTCTTCCTCTCCCCAATTTTCTTTTGTGAAGCTCATGCTAATATGGTTATACATTTATCATAATATCAGAATAGCTAGATTTAAGAACTCTCAGTTCAAAGAGACATATTCAAACACACTGAAGCAGCATGCGAAATAAAATACTGCACGTTTCATATAACACTTGATTTTTCACAACATAACATGGCAGGAAGAACAACAGATAGCAAATAACCAAAAATTAATGCATGAGATATACAGAGACACACCTTGAAGGGAGCTCCATAGACTGACTCTCCTCCTGATCCAGTACCAGTAGGATCACCTCCCTGCACTATAAAGCCAGGCACTACTCTGTGAAATATTGTGTTATTGTAATACTCTAAAATAAAGAGGAAAAAAGAATAAAACATTAAATACATGTTAGTGGTCTCAAAATCAAACTTTCATATAGATCATGCAGGGATGTCCAGAGACTCTAGTCCCAGAAAGCAAGTACTGTCAGTAGATTTTGCTGATGCCACTGGGTTCCCTTCTATTCCACACAGTCTTACAAAAAAACCCCTGCGTTGTCATGTGTTTCTGTTGCAAAAGACCCTGCTCATCACTACCAAGATGATCTTGATCAACTACTTTCTTTTCAGCTTTTAAGTTTTTTTACTGGAATGATACTATGATTACAATGCATCCATTTCAAAGGAGAGCTAGAACTACTATGCTCTGCCTCACACAATGTCTCACATACAACATCAGCCATATTCATATATCAGATGATTAGCACTTCCATGGACTAGTGTAGAACACACATGTCACCCCTTTCACCACTTACACTGTGCCTAAACTGATAATTTTCACAAAATGAAATTGGTGGCACATTTTTCTCCTTATCTTCTTACCTATCTATCTAATCTATCTTATCTATCTATCTGAAAAAGGTTACACGATCATAAGAAAACAAAAGGGATGAAAACTTTACTTGACATATATTTCTGGTTGATTTTTTTATTATTATTATTTTTGAACAAAAATAAATCTGCAGCATGCTGTAAGACAAAGCAGGGTCTGCAAATGTCACAGCATAACTAGATATAGTCATGGGTGGTTATATGCCAGGATACTCACAAGAAATACTCAAATGTACTATACAAAGCATAGTATACTACACAGCAGTTAGAAAAAAATCGGAAAGGAAAAAAAGCCCACTGAGGATAAGTGGATTCTTACCAAGAGCTAAGAAACTGATTTACCATGTCAAAAAATTTCAACTATAGGTGTAATAACAAAGAACAGGCTGAATTTGTGCTGGAGGCACAAATACAGATAGGTGCATCATCAGTTTTATTGTTAGTCAGTGATCAAAGAATACCATTGCTTACTTTAAAAATACATCTGAATTTAGTATATTAGTAACAGTGATATACATTTAAATGTGTTGTATAGCTATTGTTAGTTCTAGATATCATTTCCATTTGTGCTGGAGGCACAAATCCTAGGCTGCTATTTCTGCTTAATAGATGAAGGCAAAAAGAACTCTTAGCCACTCTATAAATGCAAAAATGGGATAATAGCAGCAGTTAGAAAACATATAAAGGCATCACAAATTTTTGTTACAGTTTCCCAAGAGGAAGCTTCTTATTTTGTTACCCACTACTCCAGTGGAGAGCTTTACAGAGCTTCTGTCAACAAAAAAATACAGCAAATAAAAAATCAGAAACACTCACAGAAAAAAAAAAGGTAGTAAATATGGCGACACAGAAATGAGAATTTTGGAGGATATCCAATATTGCATCAGTGCCATCTCATATACACACTAAAGAACTTATACTTTGTAGAGACTTGCTGAAAGTAAGCCTTTCCAAGCCTCTGACAGGCACCATTTCAGTAACACTGCATCATCTGCTTAAGTTGAGAAAACTATCCAATTTTTTTTCTCCACCAGGTTCATTAGTAACCTTGAAAAACATCGTATGAGTGTTAGTTAATAATTTTTAAATAGAAATAGATTTATTGAAGTATTAAAGTTAAAACATATTTATAACCCCTATTTTACAAAAAAGGCACGAAGATTTCATATGAAGTAGTTTCAACAACTGCTATCCCATCATTACCTTCCATGCAAAGCTGGATGAAGTTTCTACATGCTTTTGGTGCTTCTTTTGACCATAATTCTATATCTATCTCTCCTGCTGTTGTTCTCAGCAAAACCTACAAAAATACAGATAGGTGGATTATCAGTTTTATTGTTAGTCAGTGATCAAAGAATACCATTGCTTACTTTAAAAATACATCTGAATTTAGTATATTAGTAACAGTGATATACATTTAAATGTGTTGTATAGCTATTGTTAGTTCTAGATAGCATTTCCAGAACTTGAGATACAACTCTGAACTGATATGTATAGTAAGAATGTATAAAATAATCTGACCGGTGGATGTTTAGGATTGATTGGTCAGATTATGTGACTAATACATCTGTTCTAGAACAAGCAGCAGTCACAAGTATCGAGGCCATGTTGCTGAGAACACAGCTGCGCTGGGCAGGGCATGTCTCAAGGATGAAGGACCACCGCCTCCCTAAGATCTTGCTTTATGGTGAACTTGCCACCGGCTGCCGCAAGAGAGAAGCCCTGAAGAGAAGATTCAAGGACTCCCTGAAACAACATTTTGGCCATATTGATCATCATAACTGGTCTACTCTGGCCTCCAATCGGGAGGTCTGGAGACACACCATCTATAACGCTGCTGCTTCCTCTGAGAACGCACGCAGGATCACTTTTGAGGAGGAAAGACAACGCAGAAAGAATCGTGTCTTGCAGAATACACCATCTAAGGAGTCTTTCTGTTGTGCCTTTTGCAACCAGACTTGTCTATCTCGTATTGGCCTTTTTAGCCACCAATGTGCTTGTAACAAATGTGGGTAGAGCCCTTCCCAAATCTTTGTTCGAGAAGACTGGCCATGATAATATAATATAATACAATAACGTGGCTGGTACGTGGCACATGACAGAAACTTAGATGCTCTTTATCACTTCATAATGAAATAACAGGGCGGAAAAAAAGCGCCATAAATCCCCAAAGGCATATTTCTCTCTTACAAGAATTACCCTTACATTCAGTGAGAGGTCGTAACAAAATTAAGGGCGTTAAAATATAATCGGGAAGAGAGGAAATGAAATTAAATGCTCCAGCGATTCTTCTATATTATGTATCCGCATATCACGCCTCGTGTTACGACTCTGGTAACGTCCTTAAGGGCGACATCACCTCAGAGTAACTTTAACCAAACGAGCCCAGCATGAAAAGCACCACCCCACACGCACACAACCCGCGTGCCCCCATACCCCTGCAACATACAACTTCTCCACGACCTTCGCCCCGGCTGCCTCACCTTCCCGTTGGTGGGCGGCTCCTGGATGTAGATGTTGCTCATGGCGGTGAAAGGACCGTGGGACTACCGAACACCCGCCCGCGCCCGACCCTGGACTTCGCTGCTTATCCAGCGCTTCCTACCGCGCACAGCCGCCAGCCATTTTGGGCACCTATACACAGCCCTGGGAAGGGGGGCGTGAGGCTGTCCAAGCCAGGAGGAGGGACGAAGAGATGAGTCCCAGGCCGGAGTCTCTACGGGAGTCACTGCGAAAGGACGTCTTTTCGGAAAAAAACGAGGGCTTCTCCACACACCTGCAGTCCCTCCTCGAGCCTCCCGCCCGAGGGGCACTGAGGTCCCCCGCCTTCCCTGTGAGTGGCACGGTCCGGGAGTGCGCCGTGCAAAGCCTTCCGGCAGGGAGAGGCGTCGGTGCAGGCGCGGGCCGGAGGCGGCGGGAGCGGCGGGATGGCCCTGCCGGGTGAGGGGCCGGGGGCTGGAAGGGGCAGGGCTGGTGGGATCGGGGCCGGGAAGGAGGGAACGAGGAATGAGCGGCGGGGTGATGAACAATTGCGCGGGGGGTGGTGGGGGCTGCTCTGGGAGGGAGGGTGGGAGGGAGGTACGGAGGTGGCGGGGCGGGCAGGGCCAGGGGCAGTGCAGCCTTGCGGGAGCGTCCTCTGGGCCTCCCCACGCGGTTTTGGCTGATCCAGCCCTGCGTTCCCGTTGCCTCCTCCAAAGTCAGATCCGAAGAATGCTGGTGGTCAGCCTTGGGTTTCCTTCTCGATTGTTGTTCTTGGTTAACGTAGGTGCTCCAGCAGATTGTTGTTCGGAATGGTGGTGAGGTAGGGCAGGGAGAGACGCCTACGCTGTTAGCCGGGTGTTCGTGCCATTGCTGCACAGTCTTGATCCTGAGAAAAAGAAGAGTGTATGGTTGGAGAACAGCTGACCAAGCCTGGGCTTTGGTGAGCTACTTCTCTGGTGAAGTATAAGCTTAATAAGCTTGCCCCCATTCTAGAAGGAGTTCTTGAGGAAGACTCGTCTTTGCATTCAAAGGTTTTCAAAGGCTTTTATTTTTAATTTTACGCTCCGGTGAGTGAACCAAGTCCTTAGTGCTGTGTTGGTTAATTTTCTTGAGGATTAACGAATGGGAAGGAGAAGAAATTACAAAAGGAAGCATCTAGCAATTTGTTTTAATTGTCTAAAATTTCATCTAGTCTAAACCTCAGCTTCTAACATTATTATTTAAAACCAAAAATAATAATAAAATTTCAGTCATCAGAATTTGGTGGGAGTATTGGGTGACAATATTCTTGTCAACTGCTGGGTGTTTCTCTTGGAAATCTTGACCTACACCAGAGATTTTATAGTGTGTGCATGACTTTACTGACCTCCCTTGGATGAAATACTAAGTCTTTCTTTGCCTACAGGTCAGCTCTGTAGTAGGGCTGAAGTTTACTAAGCAGTAATTTCAGAATGTTGAGACCAGTTAGGTAGCTCAAGTGATCTGGTTTTCTAGTCCCAAGGTGTAGTGAACAAGCAAACACTGTTTTGAGTGGTTTTCTGATGTGACATTTCAAGGTACAGGCATGCTTTTGGTTTTTGTTTTGTGACACTTCCTTCCATGTGTCTTTGAAACAGGCAGTCATGCAACAGGCACTTGAACATTGAGTTAATAGACCTTTAAGGGGATATGTAATACTGAGGTTTTGGGGTCTGCAGAAAATCATGTGTTATAATGGAATGTATATATTTTTATTTCTTGGCTTTCCAGTAGTCTTTAGGGCATAGACCAGTGAGTCGTCCAGATTTCCAAGTTAGTTTTTTCAACCTGGGGTTGAAGGTTTCTCTGTTATTTTGTGTAGAATTTTCTAAAGACAGTGCTTGTCTCAGTAAATCATAGTTTAAATGCCTGGCATTGATGTACTCCCTTTCTGGTTCTCTAATTTCTGTAATAGATTTCTTATTATGTTTGATTATTTATTTATTTAAATACATTAACAAGCTATTCAGAAGACACTTTATAACTATTTAAGTCACTGAAGTTTTGTTGGAAGATAGAAGGGCATCCCTTGCTTTTGGAAATTCGGTTGTGACATTCATTATGAATAGGCTCAGATGTTTAAAAATAATACCGATTTATTTGAAAGGGGAAAAGTCTCTGGTGTTTCTCTTCTTCTGAATCATGTTCTACTGTTTCTGTTTAACTTAACTGTGGTCTCACGTGAGAAAATTCCACGCTTTCCATACCTAAAATTTGCGTTATTCTGGTCCTTCTTCCTGCTTAGCAACTACAGACTTTTTTGTTACTCTCTTCACTTTATTATACATTTGCTTTCTTGCACCTCTTAATTCTTTGTATTTGGTGCCATGTTTCCTGGATTCAGAGTCATTTAACAATTTGCTGACTTTTTTTTTTTTCTGTCTTTTCTGGACTGATTTTTTTGTTTGCTTTGTTTTTTAATTGCCGTTTAAAGTCAATTCCTGTAATTAAAATATAAATCACTTCAGAGTTCCCAGTGAATGTCTGTCAATATCCATACACTGCTAGAATTTATAGGTACACTTAGTGTGCAGTCACAGATTACTGGAATGTCAGGTAACTATTATTACTGTGCTCATACTGTAACTAAACAAATGCATAAGCTTTCAGAGAAGTGGAATAATTATTAAAATTATAATGGAAAGGTCATGATAAATCAAATTAGGATTTGGCAATAAGTTATGTGAGTGGTTTATACTACACAGGAAAGTGACCGTAGAAATGCACTGGTTTACCTTTCTTTAAGCTTTTCTTAAGAGATATGTACTTTCATATGTATTTAATACTCTGAGTGATCACTTTTGTCTGTGTATTGACATTGTCAAGCCAGATTTGAAAGAAACTTGAGGGTTCTGTTTAGCAAGACCTCATTGGTGAAATTTTCTCTTTCAGGCGGAAATAAGGATAACATCAGAGCAGGATGCAAAAAGTGTGGTTACCGTAAGTCAGCAATAAACAATATGAAGTTACAGTGTTTTGTTCAATTTATGATGTTTGAACTGGGTTGGGGAAAATGAAAAAAAGTATTCTCCCTTATTGCGCAGATATTTGTCAGTTTTAAATACGACATTTTTAAAATTTATTTATTTCATTTTCATTCTCTGGCTTCTCACACCTGTTGCTGCTTTTGAAAACTCCTGAGTTTCTCAGAAAAAAAATTATGCTATTATATTCATATATACTACATTTGCATTAGTAAATTACTTGAGAAAGTTTGAATTGAAAGCATCGTCTTTGATACATACTGAGATTAGCATTTGTGCTTCTGAATCTCACTGCAAACAGGCAGGCACTTCAGCTCAAATTAAGGCCAATCTATGTTACAAGAAAAAATAATTTAAAATCTGTGTGATCTTTTAAGCCAAGAAAACATATTTCCTTGAGCATTGTGTATTTCAAGGGGCAGTTACTTTTATTATTTACAAGTTGTGCAGTTAGCATTTAACTCATGCTTTGCATTATATACTGATCATACAGGTATGTCTGTGGCTACTTTCCTGATGAATGGAAAGAGGTCTTAGTGAAGATTTTAATTTGTTAATCACTAACTCTTATATTTAGAACAACGGAGGAGTAGTCACTGTTTTCCAGTGAGTTATATTGAACTTTTAACACAGTGATCTAAGCTGTTAGAGTTTTTTTATGAGCGTTACATAGGGTGACAGGAAAAAGTCTTTTTTTCAGTCAAAGTCACTTCAGACTTTGCAAGAAAATATGTCACTGAATTGTTTTGTGTATGTCTTCTTCAAAAGGACCATGGATATCAATATAGATTTAGTGCTCTGTTTCAGTATCAGAAACTTTCTGGAAGAGAGGGAAACCTGTAGTCAAATCAAACAATCTCTGTTTGTGTTCCTAAAAGCTCTGTCTTCAAGATATAGGTGTTTTGATGTGAAGAACGTGAGATTTATTTCAATTACTACTTGAATTCATGCATCTCCCAAACCATATTTTCAATTTGTTTTATTTCACTTTATTATTCCATTAGGCTTGTTCGGCATAAGGTTTCTTACTGGTCATGATTATCAAGATGTAACTAAGAAAATTAAAAATACTAGTCAAGTAGTAACTTAGTCAGTAGTAAGTACTGGTTGTAAAGATTATAGCTCATAAGCAAATAGGATTCTGTGATTTCACTAGACGGAGTTAAAAAGAGCAGTATAACACTTGCTTTAGTTTCTTAAGTATTTCACTTGATGCTTTTAGGTAGTTTCTTAGAAAGTATCCAAGACAATTAAAAATAGAAAAATAAAAGTTGAACAAAATCTTTAACAGAAATAGGAGAGAGGTCATAAAGCACTGTTAAATGGAAGAGCATTGCACTACCTGTCAAAATTCTTGGAGATTTTTTCAAAGTAAGCCCTCTCCTGCCTAATTCACAGATTCCAGCCTACCCTTTTTTCACTTCTCAAAACCAAATAATACAAAAATGGATGTTCTTTAGTTTCTGATATTTTTTGCTAAACTGTAATTTTTCTTTCTTTATATTTGTTTTGTCCAGCTGGTCATTTGACATTTGAATGTCGAAACTTCCTCCGAGTAGATCCTCAAAGAGATATTGTTTTAGATGTTAGCAGCACTAGCAGTGAAGACAGTGAGGAAGAAGAACTACAGAGATTGCAAGCCATGCGTGAAAAAAAGAGTAAGATGTTTTTTGTGTTTTTGTTTCTTTTCAGTCGTAGAATACATTGAATAATGGTCTTCTGAAGTGTAGGAACTCTCATTTTATCCTTTTTGATAACTACTGTTAGTTCTTTTAGCTTGTGATTTAAAAGTAGGTCTTGTACTTCCTATGTTCGGACTTAGAGATGTGATACACCCACTTTTTTTATTAGTATTAATTCCTGTCATAGGAAATTACTAATGTATCCATTTGGAACATCTCAAAAAGGGCTCCTAAATGCAAAAGATTATCAGACTGTTACTAAGAAGCTGCTTAGGAGAAAATGATACAGATGTTCTGAGTTAATCTTTTGATCATGGCATGTAGTTTAAACATAACTAATGGCAAATATGACAATTTCTCTCCAGCTTCTGAGTAGGATTTTGACTGAAACAGCTAGTAAATTGGAATTCAAACATTTATATTTGGAAAATTACTCTTCTATGTTTGGAAGGTGTGAGTATGAATTGTTTGTCAGAGAGAATAGATGGGCTATTTATCAGGTACTTGAGTTCATTTGAATTTGGACTTCAAAGAAGTAGTTCTCCTAAGTAAGAAGGAGAGGTTACTCCACCATAGCATGTTTTAAATGAATGAATGTTCTTCTTCTCTGCCAAAACATCGTGTTTTGTTCTGTTGCTCTCTCATTCCAGACTTGACATTTAGTTCCTACTGAAGATGCTATTTAGGGAGGAGAAGGGAAAGATAGAGCCTCCTAGTTTGCTGTACACTTCAGAAGAAATGGGTAGTCTGCTTGACAAGAGTGCTGAATTGGTACTGCAATGGTCCTTTCTTGGGACAAGTCTCTTTGGAAAAACTAGTTCCCACTTGTTATGTATTTCTGAATGTAAGGATTGGGGGTTTTTTGGCCCTAATTGATTGTTGATGGATACCTGCAGGGAAAGCAGCTGTTTACCTGATCTTCTAATATCCATATTTATTATATTTTCTTTCTCAAACTGTGGCTGCTAAGGAGACATGTATCTCTAACTGTCAATAATCTAGGCAGAATTTTGCCATTTTCAAGTGGCCTCATCTCAAGATTTTTGCACTGTTTTCTTAAAAATATACTGAGTGTTTGTTTGCCCATTCTTGTTCATGTTTTTTAATTGCTCCAAAAATAATTTGCTTTTTTAATTCATATTGAATTCTTTCAAATTTTGCTCTAGAACATACAGACCAGTAATTTGTATTTGTGGTGGCAAAGGTATCACTGCACTAGTAGCGTGCAGACTTTGTAGAAAGTATGATAGGAATAAGGTGAAATGCTCAAAATTGACTGTTCTAAGAATAAATTATAAAGGCAGTATTTTCCTGTTAACTGACATTGTAATGTATATTTATTTAATGGATTTGCATTTGGAGAATTAAAAAATACTTTTTGAACTGGTATAGAAAAAATCTAAGATCAGAAATTTCATCTCCAGTGTGATAAAAATATATTTTATAAGTGAAATGTGAAGTTACTATGCAGTACTATACAGCATTGGGGCAGGAAACAAACACAACCAGATGAAGGGTAATGCTTCTGTCAGTCTTTGTAGATGTTGCATGGACAATTAATTCATTTATCTTAGTTATAGCATTGCTCTTTGTGAAGTGTGAAAGGAAGATGTGTGAATGTAATTCAGGTTACATTCCTGAATATCTTAAGGGAATATCCTTTTTTTGGTATGTTCTAGTTAAATGGCCTGCTTTCAGACTTAGGCAATAATACGGTTAGTGTTAAGACTGTTAAAATACAGAAAAACAGATATGAAAACCTGAAGCTGATGTCAACGTATAGGAAAAGTTACAACTTTTTGCTAAGTTTTATAGGCCTTCCTTCCTTCTTAGTGCTTAGATCAAGGTCATTAGAATGTAAGCTGTGTATAAAAATCCTGCCACTCTGCAAAATGTTTCTGAAATTGTTGCATTAGACCAGAATTTGGAGGAAGGAAAAGAAAACCTCTTCACAGGAATTTTGTAGTAACTTTACATTGCTATTGAAGCCACTCTTTTAATTCTGATCTAAATTCAGACAAGTGCTTTTTAAAATGTAACTTTTTACCCATAGATTTAAATGAGGAGGAAGAAAAAAAGAAACAAAAAAGAAAAAACAAAGAGAAGACAAAAAGACTAAGGAAAAGGTAACTCGTATCACACAGCTGTTTTCATTTCAAAACACAACTTCAGAAATATTTCTGATACTTGGGTTGTCTCTCAGAAGATATTGCTTCTTTTTATGCAGCTTGATTTGCAAGTACAGCTTTGGTTTGAAAAGTTTCCTCTTTTCCAGTGAGAACTTGTTTGTTCTTGGATTAATGGTAAAGTCATGGGCTTTTAGCTGTATAGTTAGGATCATGGAAGTTTTGAAAACTATAGTAAACTGGAGGTCTGCAGATTGGAGAAAGCAATGTTCCTTCTGACTGGAGAAGGCTTCCTGCACTTCAGAGACCCTAAGTTTCTTTGTGTGCACACATTCACATGTAGACACACATGCAGGCACACACATGCTCTGAGTAACATGCAGTTATCAAAAGGAAAACTTCTGTAGTTTTACTTGGCATCTGTTGAGTTATAGTGCACCTGTCAGGGTAAAAAAAGTATTATTATGAATCTGAGTTCTGACCTGATGATTGATTGGTTTGTCTTTTAAGATGAAACTAATGGTTAATCATTAGGACTGCTGATAAGACAATATCCCATGAACTGCCCTGGGAGCTATAAAATGTGTAATGTATTTGGAGACCACAATAAGATATTTTTCAGAAATAAAATACCAGGATTTAATACTGGTTGTACTGACATTTTTTTCCTTCTTTATTTACATCGTGTAGCTCCAACTTCCACTTTTGAAGACAGTATTTACACTTACAAAAAAGAAGAATAGAAAAGAGTCAGTTTGGCTGTCGGTTTTCATGCAAGTAACTAATAGTTAATCATGTAAACAATAGCACAAAATTACCCTTCTGAGTATTCATGATTATTTCATGACTATTTTGTGTGTGTAATCACTCATCATTGGTTAGAGTCCAATACTACCAGCTGCAAGAGCATCCAAATTTGTCATAACAAGTTTCTCTTAGATTTTTGCATTGGAGGAATAAATTAAGATTTTTTTGAAGGCGTTACTCTCACATTGTTATTGATCATGTGGTATTTTAAAAGCTGGAAGCTCTATCTCACTGTCATACTTTATTTTCTGTTGATCTGTACTTCTAGTCTTTTTCTTCTTGAAGACTGAAAAAACATATAACTTGCGTATTCCATAGTTTTTAAATCTGTATTATAAACATACAAAAGTCTTATTAGGAAAGTCATGATTGAAGTTGAACATGCAGACTGAGATATCATAAGCTTTTCAGTGGATGCTACTGCGCAAATTCTACACCAAATTTTATTTGTAACATATAAGTAGTGACATTCAAAAAAAAATTATCGCGGCATTTTCCTTCTTTATTAAATATTAATCTGTTTTTTTTTTTTCATTAGATCTTCCGCATCAAGTTCAGTTGAAGAGGAGGGGCCAAAGTCAAAAAAACAAAAATCACATAAAAAAGAAAGGGAAAAGGGGAAAAAGCATAAATCTAAGAAAGAAAAGCATCATAAAAAGGAGAAAAAGAAGAGACGAAAGGAGAAAACTTCATCTTCTGACAGTTCAGACAGTTCAAGTAGTGACTAAGATACTGGTCTATTTTTGTGTTCACTTCTGCAGAGAAGGTGATTTTCCTTTCATATCAAATTTATTTATGCTTGGCAGTGCTGTTTTAAAAGGGGATATATGTATATTTTTGAGAAATCTATTTGCACACGTCAGTGCTTCAAATTATTAGATGGACCATTTAGGAAAAAATTTCAAGTTTATTGGTACTAAACCATGTCAGTTTAACTAGTTCTTCACTCTTATTCTTAGTTCAGTTATGAGTAATTGTGTTTGTAATCCCTTACAGTAGGATATAGTAAACTTCAGTTTGCAAGCTTATGTGTAGAAAGATACGGACTTAAATATGCTTAATGTCAGAATGGTTAAATCTAATCTGGAAATTCAAGTGAGATTTTCTGTTATCCTTTAAATAAATGTATGTTTTACATAGCACTTTCTGCTTTCATCCATTAATCAGTAAGTGCAAATATGAAACAGGTCCTGAGAAGGGAGGAATGGGCAATGAGGAGCTAAAAAAGATTGAGCCTTCAAAATTATCTTCAAAAATTGATCTAGTCTTAGACTGTGAAATACATGTACATGTTCTTTTGGCAGGATCACTGTAAGCAAACTGAAGACAAACAGAAGCAAACAAAAGCCATTAGTTTTTCTAAGTCCTTTCTGCTTGGGTTTTGTTCTTTCACAATTATGGCCATTTCATCTTTGACACATAGACCAGCGTGTGCGCGCACAGACACACACACACACATATATATCTCAAAACAAGATTTCTGATATTAAAACTTTAGCTATTTCGTCATTTCCTGTCAATTCTTATTAGCTTCAGTTTGCATGAATCGCACTTTCAAGGGTAAACGCTGACGTAACTGCTGCTGTTGTACAGGCCCAAGATGTTGATTGTACGTCAGCTACTCAGCAAGCACCAAAGCTCTTACAGTATGAGAGTGATGCCAGTACAAACAAGAAGTGCCATTCCCTGTCAGCTATCTTCTATAAGCAATAAAGACATCTGAAACAGGCTAGTTAGTGGAGTTAATTTAAATGTCAGCATAGTACTTAAGATGTGACTTATTTAGAGTTTTCTGTGTAAGCTAAATACTTGTCCTACTGAGAAAGTGTACTATGAACAAGAATGATTACTCCTTATTTATCTGTATTGTATATAAGTATTCATGAGACTTTAACCTAGTGTAATAGTTTGTAAAATATCCTTGCAGAATTTTGACCATCAGAGAATTTCAACAAAGAATAAAGTTGAGCTTTAAGAAACACATTGTATATGGGGGTAGTTGTCCAGGAGAAGATTTAGGCTGGAAATTGGCAGAAACTTTCTTTACATCAAAGAACTGCAGTCTTAGAAGAGCAAGAAATAAAACTTCTGAAAGAAAGAGTTTAGTACATGTAATGGCTCAAAGATATGCTTGCATGAGACAGCAACAGGTTACAAATAAACACATGCTCTCTTGGACACCAGAATTCGCATTACCACTGGTACTTAAGTACATTTAAAAAGAAGGGAGAAAATATAAATTTCATGCCAAGAAAATTTACAGATGATGCAAAATAAGGTGAAGATTCAAGGAGAAGACTGATAGCTCAAAGCCAAACAAGTTCAGACAGGAAAATGGAAAATGTCTAAGACTGGCAATATGAGGCTAGATCTGAACAGCAGATTATGCATATGCTAGGAACAGCTGTGGAACAATTTAAAGTCAGTGTTAGAACTCTTGCCACACCATGATCCATAGAAGATATCTCCTGCTCACTTGCATTTAGCCAGGCTCAGTTTTTTTGAGGCAGAAAAGGAAGGTTCTGCTGGTAAAGGGTAAGTTTTGCTGCCTGTCAGTCAGTGCCTTCAAGATTCTAGAACTACTTCCCAAAATAATGCTACAAATATCCTCACTGAAGTAACTCGGGACTAAGTGAGCAGAAATACATCTTTCATTTGCTTCTGTTGCTTCTTGTTCATGAAGCTGGACAATGGATAGGATACCTCTTACATAATAAGGAATCTCACCTTTACACTGACAAAAGACCAGTTGGTATTTAATGCATCATTGTACAGTTATTTCTGGGATGGAAATGGGATAGAAGTTGGTTCTTCTGTTTTTTCTGTTTTCTAATGGAGATTTTCTAAGTTTTGATTAGAAGAAAAGAATGCTAGAACGGAAAATCCTTATAGAAAATCCTGGGGTTTTGGAACAGAAATACTCAAATGGCAGATGACTACTCTTTGCCACATCAACCAGCATTTCCATCAAATGTCACAATTCCTCTTCCACCAGGAACCAAAATTTTGTAAAAATCTTGGGTAGAGATGACTGCTGCAGGTTTTTTAATAGAAGGTGTTAAAATGTTTTCATCTGCAGGAAATCAGCAGGGAATTGCCTGCCAAAAAACTATTAGTTGGTAGCAACAGAAATATCCTTTAAATCTTCAATACTTTTGTCTTTTGTTGGAAGTTGTATGAAGGTTAAGTCACAATCACAGAAATGCTTAAATTGTAATACGGAAATGAAAGATGGGAAACCAGCAATAAGGATTATAGTATCAGGTACTAACAACTATGGTTTGGGTGAGTTTTTTTGTGCTGTGGCTAGGTAGCACCATCCATTTGCACTGAAAGAAGAGAATTCATCTGGTTTTTTTGCATTTTTTTTGTGCAAACACTGATGGAAAAATACTATTGCAGACTTAACATTAGATTTTGCTCTTAATAAATGACACGATCTTAGAAATCTGTTATATTTGACATTTCTTCACTAGGAAAGTAGTACAGCACTAGGGCAGGTTGTTCCGGAAAGCTGAAGAGTTTCTATCTTCAGAGGTTTTCAGGACTCAAAAAAAGTCAGTTGGATTGAGAGTGCTACAAACACCTAGCTGCAACCTTTAGGTAGTCCCTCTTTCCGTCTCTATAAGGCAGAAGCGTTCGTGTTTCACAGGAATACTGGAAAAATATTGAGTGATGCCAATATGAATAACCCTGTTCAGATGGGAAGCTTTAGGACTAAGAAAGTAAAATTACGTTGCTCTTTTTTTGTTTTGTTTTTAATTTAGCTATACTGAGATATTCATTTGGGTGGTATTCTGTTTGTAATGAAATCATACATCAATAGCATACTCTGGCATCCAGTACTTACTGCAATATTAATAGACAGTTAAACTGTCTCTCCTAGTCAGTTAATCAAATACTTAGTAAAATTCAATGTGCTGCTTCACAGTCTGTCATGACCAGGAAAGACTGATACTATACTTCTGCTTGGGACTGGTCAAAGAAGTCAAATCTTTTGCAGCCACGTTTCCCAAGTAAGCTCAGTATGGGTTAAGAGGCTATCTTCTGGAGGTTTGTTTTTTTTTAAATATCTTGATCAACCTTGACTGGGATTTGGATAATCAGCTGAGCACCACTTACAGGGGATGTCACTCTGGCTATTGCTTTGCAAATTATATCTAATTTAGAAGTGACTAGGAGTCCCAAATCAGAACATAAACCATTTGGTCCATTCTCAGATGTCTAGACCAGATCCAAAATAAAATTTAGTGGGTCTTAGGCAAATTGAGTTGTCACAGACCAAAACTTTTAATTCTGAAAATTCAAGGCCTTCACCCTTTAACATTCATGATACTTGTTTGTGTGTAAAGAAGCTGGTGCCTTATTGCAAGTTTAATTTTTCTTGTTTGCATATTGATGCATTAGACCTGGGGTCTAAAAAAGCATGATGTGGGTGCTTATATTAGGTGTACTTGGAAGGGTTTTGGTAGCAGGGGGGTTACAGGGATGGATTCTGTGAGAAGATGCCAGAAGTTACCCCTGTGTTGGACAACACCAGTTCCAGCTGGCTCCAAGATGGACGCTCCACTGGCCAAGGCCAAGAGCATCAGTGATGGTGGTAGGACTTCTGGGATAATATATTTAAGAAAGAGTGAATCCTTGATGTACAACGGCATCAAGGAGAGAGGATTGAGAATATGTAAGAGTAACAAATCTGCAGACAGCAAGGTCAATGAAGAAGGAGGGGGAGAAGGTGTCCCATGGTGAGGCAGCTGCCCCCCTACGGTCCATGGACGTCCACAGTGGAGTAGAGGTCTACCTGCAGATCATGGAGGATCCTGTGTTAGAGCAGGTGGATGTGCCCAAAGGATGCTGTGACCCTGTGAAAGGATGGTGCTGGAGTAGGCTCCTGGTAGGACTTGTGGCCCCATGGAGAGAGGAGCCCAAGCTGGAGCAGTTCATGAAGAACTGCAGGCTGTGGGAAAGACTCGTGTTAGAGAATTTCATGGAGGACTGTCTCCCACGGGAAAGATCCCACGTTGGAGCAGGGAAGGAGTGTGAGGAGGAAGGGATGGCACGGACAACTAATGCCTGATGAACTGACCACAACCTCCATTCTCCATCCCCCTATGCAGCTTGGGGGAAAAAGCTAGAGAAACCAGGAGTGAAGTTGAGCCTGGGGAAAAGGGAGGGGTGAGGGAAAGGTGGGTTTAGATCTGTTCTTATTTCTTCTTATTCTACTCCCCTGTAAATTGGCAATAACTTAATTTTCCTGAGTCAACTTGGTTTTGCCCACAATGATAATCAAATTGTCGAGCGATCTCAGTGTCCTCAACCCATGAGCCTTTCATCATCCTTTTCTCCCCCCGTCCAGTTAAGGAGGGAAGCAATATATCAACTTTGGTGGGCAGCTAAGGTCAACCCACCACAGTGCTCTCAAAAATGTTCCATTAAGCTTGTTGTGTTTTCTATTATATTTCTCATATCTTTATATTTTTGTCTAGTTTACTGTATTCCCACTGATTTTCTGTCTTGATGTCTGTGGAGTCTCTATACCTGCTTTAAAGACCATAAATTTTGGGCTATGTAGTAAACATCTCTTATAGTAGTCCATTGCCACAGTCTAAACAGCTCTTCAAACTTGTCAAAGTCCTTTAATTTATACTCATCTGCTTACCATATATTGAAAAATGAATGGCACTATATTGTATCTCATCCAAAATAAGCCTGCTTTGGGATTAACAGTTAACAGGTCACAGGGACAACCTTCTACGTATTGTATAAGTTAAGATGCAGATTTTGCATGCTAATTTTTCATATTGGGTTAGCATGCAGCCTGCAATATGTATTTGCTCTCTACTTCTGTATGCTTGTATTTTGCTTCTACTCTGAAAAATTTAGACTTTACATTGAACATATATATTTGACTTCTTAGACTGGTATTTTTTATGGCATGAAATATCTGAAAACCTGGAGCTGCACAGGGTTTTAGTAAAAAAAGACTTGGTGGAACTTGTCATATTTGGTAGTTACGGGAATTTTTGCTTCTTGTTTCCTACCCTGCAAAAGAATTATGGTGCCTTTAACCTATAATATTTTCAACTAAACTGTTCAAACCTTTTGAAAGCAATTACTGCTTTCCTCTGTATTCTCCCTAAATTGCTTGTTTCCATGCATTCAGGAGTTCACCAATGTGAAGTTGTCTTTTTTTTTTGGTAATACTTGGAAAATAAACAAATAAAAGAATGGTTGTAAATCATCTCTTAAGTGATTTGCATATCATTTTATTGTGGGAGCTTTTAAACTTTGATCCCACATTGCCCTGTTCCATTAAACTAAATTGTAGTAATATCATTAACTTTCTTTTACTGACATGATGTTCTGCAGCTTAAAAAGAGTTTGTTGCCTTTTGAATTTTAGTGCTCTGCATTCCTAACTAAACCAACTTATCCCTTAACACCTCTTCAATTCAGATACTTACCAGGCCTTGGTTCACGCCACTATCTGTTAAAAGGTAACTGAGGACATTCCATTCACTCTTGATCAAGAATGTTCCTTAAGTGGCCATAAAGCTTGGGAATTACAGCATGTGTCCATTAGGATTAGTAGAAGGTATAATAAAGATGAAAGGCTTGAGATAAGCTGCTAAATTGCTTAGAAGTATAGAAAGGCTTCCAAATGAGTAAAGACTGACATTTTAATAGTCTTTAATTCAGGAAGAAAAGACACTGCTGAATTTTCCAGAATAACAAAAGGTACTAGGATGCACATATTACTGTACACTTCAATACACTGCAATGCAAGTCTCTCCATCACAGAATCTGCTCAAGTTGTGCAACTCATTGTGATATGACTGATGTCAAGATTTGTAAAATGAATTAAAATGTTTATACATTTGCCTAATTAATATATATTCCATTCCAATGGGCATGGTTAAAATACAGAGATATAAACTGTCATGTAATTTGTTATGTTAAATTCTGTGTGATGATATGTGAGCAGGTACTCAACTAGACACGTTACTGCTTACTCTGCCCATCTTCCTTTCAAATTAATTGTTGAAAAAAGGTATCACGCTGACCTCCTATGGGTATTTCTCTCTGTGTACTTCTAAAGAAGTCTTGTGTAAAAGTTTCTTTCTCCCTTCCTCTCTCATGGTATCGCTGCATATTCAGTCTTGCATTCATACCCCTTTTTTTTCGCATTAATGTCTTTTTCACTTATGAACAAAAGTTAATTGGTTAATTGTAACTACTGATTGTATTCCTAGACAATATTTTTAATATCCATTAGACATCAGGAGTTGTTTTTCCAAAGTTTTAACAGTTGCAAAAACTAGCATACCTGTGGGGATGGAGTCATGGAGCATATCTTGGTTTGAGACTCCTAATGAAAACATGTCAATGCTGCCTATTACAGAAAACAGCTCTGATTAATGAGGACAGTGTTAATGAGAAATGTGGAGAAGACTTCAAAGAATTAACTTTGAAAAAATACTGTGCTATGGATTTTAATTCCATTCTTCTTAAAAATGCATTTGTTCTCACAAGCACACAGTTTCATGAGTGTGTAGGGATCTCCCCAGTTTAGGTGCTTAAGAATATGTATGCTTAAGAATAGTTCAGGACCTGAAATCTTCAAACACATTGCAGTTACCTGTTTCTGTGCTATTTAAAGAATTTAGCCACGCATTCCTCAGATGGAATTAATTTTGGAAACTCACAAGTTCCATAAGGGCATTTTAAATTTATTTGTCCTCATTGCATTTAAAATATTTATTTCTTGGCCTGATTATTTAAAAATGTTTTTGCTCTCTGGGGGAGTGAAAGGTGAACGGACCAGTCCAACCTGGAAAAAACTAAAAGACTCTGCTTTATCTGACTGACAAGAAAAATATCCTTCTAGAGAAATGCTGGAAGCTCAGTTACATGAATGTTTAATCTGGGAATGGTGTGGCTTTTCCGGAAGAAAAAGTCCTGCCTTCTGTTCCTGGTAATTAGATCTGAATTTTTGGTCTTTGCTATAAACAGTATGTTAATATTTCTGACAATGTGGGCTTTTGCACCCTTTCTCAGCAAACAGCAGGAGAAAAACTTGGTAGAAAAATGGGTCAGATCAAACTTTTTAGTTGCCAGATACAGTTCAGTGAACAGCTATCCCTAACAAACTGC
This sequence comes from Chiroxiphia lanceolata, assembly GCF_009829145.1. NCBI lineage: Eukaryota > Metazoa > Chordata > Aves > Passeriformes > Pipridae > Chiroxiphia > Chiroxiphia lanceolata. The sequence goes on along the minus strand of NC_045671.1, from coordinate 18,370,270 downwards.
TTTAGGGGGTGTACTAATATCCTACCAAAAAACTGACAATGATTTTAACTGTATGGGTGTTTCCTGTGGCAAGGACACAACAACCTCCTTACCAGCACTAAACCTTTGCTTTGGTTCTTTTGACATGCTGGGTCATGGAGGAATAAAGGGCTATGAGTCACTATTATTGACTACAAGGGTATGCTGACGTGCACAGTAATGACAGATTGCTATGGGTTTCATAGTGTTGCAGTCTAGCACAAGTTTATTTCTGGTGTCTTGCCTATCATCTTGAAATATCAGTACATTGAGTCTGCCTATTCATATCTACTGCTTCTACTAGCTGTCATTTTAGTATTTATATATGCTCCATATTTTTTATCTTTCTAAACATACTTCTTGAAATGGAAATATTATCAAAACTTTGTGTAGTACTGACAGCAAAATTAGCAAAACATAGTCCAGCAATACAACTAGAAACAAAACAATATCTAATTAAATAAAAAACTTTATTAACAATGTAAATCATTTAATATCTTACAGTCTCAGATGATTCTGGCATGCCTTATAAGTTTTAGACTTAGTGATATGCAGACACCATGCTTTGAATTCTATTGGAAACAAAATGGGTTGGTGTTGTGTTTTACATTGTTTATTTTAATACCTCCTTTTAATAAATTATTTATTTTTTCCAAATACTTGTAGATATACTATTGACTTAAAAGGAAATCTGTTGCTTCTATGCATTGTACAGTATGCAGTTATTATATTTCTCTGTATTTACAGTCCTAACTACTTTCATTTATGATTTGTGTATCATAAATTAAGATACTTTTCTATGAAGCTTTTAAATTGAGATATATTGGAAGACTAAATATAAATGTAAGCACAAAAAGCAACTGGAGATTTTGGCAAATTCTGTTACAATATGGTTTGAATGTTTTAGAACTTTAATACTTTTGCTGTTAAATAGTTTTCTATGCTTAAAGACTGTTAAGAGTATGACCAAATATTTCATTATGATACTAAGAATACTGTACTATGCACAAACTTTTAGCAGCAATTCAAACAATAAAAAAAACCTCTTAAAATAATCTATGAACCATAATTCATGTGTCTTCTTTGAGCAACTGAAAGTAAGCATGCAAAACATACTTTAAAAAGTTTTAAATATGCTAGATCTATTCCACAGCTGTTTTTTGATCACCATAATTTTACACTGTGAAATCCCTTATCTGAAGATGGGGAGGGAGCAGAAGAGCAAAATGAATAGTGTAGTGTAGAAAATGTACTTTATAATCAAGAGGAGCAATGTTCATCTTTTCAGTGGTCAAATAACAGTGGTTTAATTAAAGTCATGATCTTCTTGGTGCTTCTGTGCTTAATCTTCTAACTTGAGACAAGACAACACAATCCAAAGAATCTTCGCTTCCGTCTTCTTACCAATGGATATGGAGTCAAGTTTAGGAGGCTGCTATCATCTGTGATGAAAAATCCCACATTATAACACAAGCATGTACACGCACAGAAGAGATTATATCATATATGTGCCCTAACAGCACCTACATATCTCAGAATCACAGAATCATTTAGGTTGGAAAAGTCCTCTGAGATCGAGCCCAACCTTTGATCAATCACCACCTTGTCAATTAGCCCTAAGTGCCACGCACAGTCATTTCGCCTCTAGGGATGGTGACTTCACCACCTCCATAGGCAGCCTATTCCAATCCTTGAGAACCCTTTCCATGATGTAATAGGTCCCATAATTCAAGGCATAGAGCAAATAATAATAATCCAATATTTGTATTTAAGTTTTACAATGCTAATTAACGGGATCTCCATAATAATAACACAATAGACATTTTGGCAAGAAGAACACCAGGTCAGTGATGAAACCTAAATGAAATCACACCTCCACCGCTGGGAGACCTGACCCAAAATATTCCTGCATGGATTAATAATGTATAAGTAGCTTGAGATCTTGCAGACATGCAAGTTTGGAAATGTTAATCCTAAGGTAAAATTCTGGCTTAATTTAAACATAAAAATCTCCACTATTGAGTGTCTGTTTGTGCATATCTGGGAGAATTTCCATTTAAAACTGCAACGCAGGAACATCTTGGCACATCGAGATAAAAAAACATTTGCCTCGGAAAGTTACCACTTGTTAGCTTTCTACCTTTTATACTAATTCCTTCTAAATTAATACAAAATGTATGTATTAGTGCCTATACATTAACTCACACAGTGTCAGTGAGCTACCTCACAAATTTAGAGTTCACTTTGAATTCGAGCCATCTTCATGCGTGGTTTCAGGCTAAGATCTATGCCTCATCATATTCCTATTCTGGTTACATCAGTGATCTGGTGTGATTGTATAGACACTACTGTAACACAAATACTTAACTACAAGAACATAGCTAAGAGATCATTTAATATTGTGACTCAGTCTTACAAACTACAACAGTAATTTTCCTGCTGTCACTTCAGAGAATTTCATACATAAAAACCTGGTCTGTGAGCAGTCAGTAACATTATGCAAAACTTTTGTGAGCTTGCCATCTTAACTCCATTCTGGCTGTCACCGAAACCAACAGCAAAATACTCATTTACTGAGAGCAGGATTGGTCATTTGCAAAGATCAACACATTCAATGGCATTCATTCATCTCATAATCAATGGTTGTGATTCATATAAATATCAAAATTAGAGTCCAGACCATATTAATTATCTATAATGTTGTTTTTTTCTATTTACTTGTACTGTTATCTTGCTTTCATTAATTACAGGTCTTGGATTATTTCAAAAATTTTAAGTACTGTATGAATAATGAGTATGACTGTCCATTCCTGAGGCATCCATTCTCAGAGGTCATCTGTAAACTATCATCACAGTTGGAGACTGTGAGAGCTGCAAAAACACCATTTAGGATTACCTGATTCTGGGGCATGACTCAGAGCTTTTAAACTCTAGGATGTTTCCTATCCTGCTGCACAGGTGGTCAGTGATATTCTGATCAGTGTTGAAGGGCAGTGTGGACACCAGGCAGCAGAAAAGAATTCTGTGCGCCTTTATCTCTGTTCTGAACTCAGGTTCTCTATGCTTTACATCCCCTCAATTTGTCTTTTCCTTCCTTATTTCCAGCACACTCCTTTCTTCTAGGATAGGCATAGACTTTTTGTCACTTTTCCAGTCTCTACAGTGGTAAGTACCTATCATGTATCATAAGCAATTGCCTTTTTCCTTTCACATGGTTTTCCATCAAGCCATCCTGCCATGAACTCCTATTTGTATAATGAACCCAATTATTTCATATTCATCTATTACTGTATTACGATGAATGCAAGACTGTTTAGTTACTTGGGACAAGATCTGGGACACATTAGGCATACGTCATTGGCTGCCACTGTGCAAAACTACATGGCATTTAAGAAATACCCATTTATCAAGAAGAAATCAAAAGGGAAACCATTATCTTTTTAATGTCATTCTCACAAACAAAGAGAGTTCCTGCAGATGTGAAGTATTTAACACTGCTGGACAACAACATGAAGGCCCATCGCTAAATACATGCATAGGATGGAGATCCTTACAGCTGGCTACTGTTAACTCAAAGCAAGTAGCTTTTCTGCATAGAGTCAGTGTCATGTCACAGAGCCTACAAGCCTTGCAGGGGTGAGGCAAATGCCATCACTCAGTAGGATCCCTTTAGACCTTCATTACCTTTAAAAAGAAGAACTCCTTACACAGGGAATTAGTTGTGCTTCTGCCTTCATGTCACCAGGAAATGTCTATTATTTCATGTATAGATGCTGTTTCTATAAAATTCCAGAATATGCATGTGAAACTCGAGAGGTCAAAGACCACATACTAAATTTGGGCTCCAATGAATCAATAGGGAAGAGACTTTGCCTAGATTTTTCTTCTTGTTATTTCTAAGAAAAACTCCTAGATTTTTTGTATTTAACGGAAGTAAAAACCTTTAATTATCGTAATTTTCCTTACATGAAGAAAATTTGAAACCTACCTTGATTTTTCAGTGGTAAAGGCATAGTCTCCCTGAGTTTGCTTAAAAGGTTTTTCATTTCTCTCATATCTCTGTGGATACAACAGTTAAAAGAGAGACAATAGAATGGCAGTTGAAGACTGAATGGGGAGTGGCTCACAGTATAGCTTTATATGCTGAAATAATGGAGCAATAAATACAACAATCTTATAACAAACGTGGATAGAGCCTTCCTAAATCTTCGTTCGCGAAGCCTAGCCACGACGATGAAATACAACAATCAACTGGGCAAGCATTTGGTTTCCAAACATATATCAGAAGATGTATACCAAAAGAAAGGGCAATAGATTTAATAAGGGAGCACTTTCACACTACCCTGATACTAAACTAGTTGCTTCTGATTCAAATTTATGATCTATTCTGGCACTTGAGTTAGTAAATGACTTGGTGGGCACGATGTGATCCCAGTGACAAAATACACAATATTCCATAAAATTATCATAAGCTAGCACTAATGTCAACTTTGTACTCCTTGTCAGCATTTTGTAGCTTATGCCATGAACGTGTTTCACTGTTTAGAAGAAAATTATAATACATGTAGCTAATCCATGATACTTCAGTCCCCTGCACATTAAATGACAATTTAAAAAACAGGGCTGTCACTCCCACCACTCTTAGCAGGACTCTGGCATTAGTTTTTCTGAAAGGCAGATGATGGAAAATATGATAACAAAATATTATCTCCAAAGCAACCTACATAAGGATATGTTTTGAATGTGGCCAGAAATTTCAAAAAAGTTTTACTGGTAGACAGCAGACCAGCCATTTTGTGTGCAAGCTAGTAATGTCCTAATGCTTTCAGGATTTAAAACCAATGTGGTCTTGCTTCATTCATCTACATATAAAATAGTTCTTAGAAATGAAGCCATGTGACTAGTAAAAAATTGCTCAGTTCTATTCTCCAAGTTATGTTCTCAGTAGAAAAGAACTTTGTTTTATGTAAATAAGCATGATAACCATTCAAATCGCAGCATCAGATTAATATGCAAAGCCCTCGAAATAGGAATTTTTGCAAAGAAATGTTGGCCATCAAGGTTACTCTCTACTAAAGGGTCTCATTTTTGTTTTTCAACTGCATAGTTAAGAGGGTAACCTACGGATTATGTTCCTCTCCCCTCCTAAGGCTTTCGCACTCAACATTATGGGCAGAAATGAACCAGATTCAGTGCTTTTGAATTAGGAATGCAGAACAGGAGTCCAGCAGATTTCAGGTACAAAATCAGAAACCACTCAAGATGAGGCAAAAGCTGCTTCTTTTAGAGAGCCTGGCACACCAGCAATATAATTTTGCCCTCTTTTTTTGACAGCTACCTTCTGACAATTAGCCTAATAAAGCATGTCACTCGTCTTAGCCTTTCTTTTAGAAGTTGCTCTGAATTATGTTAAATGCAACAGAAATGTTAAGAGGTTATTTCATTTACTTATACTTTTTACAGTAGCAACACTGGCTGTCAAATTAAAAAAGACTAAATAAACCCTAGATGGAATTTTATTTTGTTCAGGAATGAAGTGCCACACATACCTTTCGGTGTTTTCAATATCTGTGGAAACCTGCCATAGATGCTGTTGAACATCTGTTGGCGATGACATGTCTTCTAAAATAGGTACTTCAGAACTCTCTTCCACTTTAATATCTAGAATCTTGGGTGGGCCACAAGGTTCTTTTCCTTTAAAATATTTAAACAAACATGTATCCCCATTATTTATTGATTAAAATGGATACTCAGATTATATCATTGATGCCTTGATGTTGATTTTGCACAGTAAAAATGGAGAGAAAGAGTACTGAATGCAAGAACTGTTCAGAAAGAGAACAGACCACACCAGAATGCTGCCATATGTTACTCTTACCGATTTCAAGGGTTCAGTTAAACTCCAGTGACTCACATGCAACACAAACTAAGAGCCAGAGGACAAAACAGAACAAAGTAAGTAAGTAAGGAAACTACAACACACATTCTGGAAACAACTTCAGAAACTCTGACACTAAAGAACAGTGCAATCCATGTCTCCTACTACTACAGCAATACCGAGGGAAAACAAAAGACAAATATGTGAAATTTTGTACTTTGTCATTTAAAATGACTACACAGCTGCCACCACTCACAGCTCAAATGCATTGTATTCTGAGTTTCCATGCTGATGCTTACCTAATTCATGCTCATTGTATGAAAATGAAATTCAGTGTTGAAATTGAATGGGGGCTTCATGACAGATCTTCCAGGGCTTTTGTCAGGGAGACGATGGGATAAAGGATATGGATCGTGATAGCAGAGTATGCAAGAGAGTTAAGCATTGGTGGAATATTTTGGTATCCTTGCAAATCTCTTCTGGATTGTCTGATAGTGTTCCTCTTCTGTAGTGGCAAGTACAGTTCTGGCATCAGGTACATTTAAAGGAAAAAATTCACATTGCAGTGCATCCCAGACAAATTATTAAGAAGTCAAATTTTTTTCCCTGAGTTCTCTCAGGAAATGGAGTAAACAATCTCAGGAAGTAACAAATAAAACTTTCTAAAAGTAGAAGAAAAAATGTCAATGTTTAAACCACTAGTATGTAACGTTGAGTAGGAAATGTCTTTCATTTCACAATTTTTGTAATTTGAAAAATTTTTACATCAGGACAAACCTAAGTAGTTCCTGAAAGGCTTGGCAAAGAACATGAAGAACAAGACCAGCCAGTAGAGCAGTGCTGACATAGAACATTTTTCTGGGACACTAGAGACCAAGGCTGCATACCATGCTATACTGCTCTTCCACATCACAAATATTCCTGCTATCAGGCGTGTAACCTTCTTTTTTAAAATCTAAAAATTCCTGGATTTTAAGATAGTTTTTTTGCGTAAGTTCTCTAAACTGTTGTATTCAGGTAAATTATTCCTTTGCTAAAAAGAAAAAAAAAGTTGTTCTTAGCTACTTGCCTGAAATATCAAACTAGATGTTACTTATGCTGCAGAAGACATTGCTTCATGTTTTCATTAGTCTTTAAAGCCAGTAGGAAGCGCTTTTCCCAGCTTTCCTTCCAACTAAGTTATCTAACTGAATCTAAGAGGGTGCATGACCTGATATAAGCTCACCCTCCATAAAAGAACGATGTTCTGTGTCCTTTCTTTGCTGCTTACTTTGGCATCCACTGCTAACTTGGGCTTTGCCAAGTCCTTCTGTGATCCACTTTAGCCCATCAAATGGTAGAAGATTACCCAAATGAAAAATAAAATGTGAAGTTTTCTGATGAAGTGGTTTAAGTCAGATCAGTCAAGAACCTTACATGTTCAAGAGCAAGTGCCAGAGGAAGATCATATGGTCAGAAATAGTGGGAGTAAGCAGTGAAGGCACTGTAAGAGAGGGGAGACAGAGAGAAAGGGATCAAGACCTTCCTGTTGGTTACAAGCTACAAGCCTGAATGCTGACTCAGTTGCTTGCGGAACAGCAGACTAAGCCTACTTCCCAGATTACATGTTTTTCTCTGTATCACTCTGTAGGTATAACTTAAAATTTTCTTGTTCTTAACTGAAGATTCTACTGTTATTTTAAGGTAGTTCTTATTGTACAGTTTTCAGTGTTCATTCATATAAGCTTCATTATTTGTTATTTTTTCCCATTACAGTAAGCCCATAACAAAACATAAAGTTACCAATATCTCACTTTTTGCTTTTTCATAAAAGAGGTTTCATGTAAAGCATCTAATTTGCCACCAATATCACAAGGCTGAAACTGGATATTAACGAATTGTCCCATTATTTTGAGGCGCAATGGTGGAACTCTGACCTGACCTTTGGCAACATACTGTCAAGAACAACCCTGTCTATAGATGCATCCTTCAGGGATGTGAAAGGTGTTTCAAAAGAAACAATAACACCAGATGAAAGCACTAGATGAAATAATAGTAAAGATTCTTTTTCACAATTTGAGAACAGAAGCACTGAGACTGAAACGTTCTTTTTGTTAGCACAAAGCTCTTGCAAGACTAGCACAAAGCGCTTGCGAGGCAAGCTCTTGCAGATTTAGCAGAATGAACCGCACAGATCTCCTTTCCACTGAGAATAGCTCTTTATCAGTAATTCTGTTGTATTGTGAGCAATTCATGAAGTCTTTCTTGAATTTCACATCATCTGCTCAGTCACTTGAAAACAATTAAACAGTCAGCTAATAATAAAGGCTTTTCTTGAATAATGTATGACTCATGCTTAACATTCCTACCACATGTTACAGCCTACAGAGAAACAAAAGCTCTTTAATCTTCTCATCCCTCCAGTAGTAGGTAAGGATATCTTTTGTAATACACACTTATGAATGGATGTAAACCCTAAATTTGGCTTTCAACTTAGGCAGTGGAAAGATTTTTCAATAATTTCAGTTGCAATGATGTATTCTTCCTCTTCTTACCAGTAATTAATCTCTTTTTTTTCCCCTTCACTTTAAGAAGCAGAAAATACTTTGGTATGAAATTAAATTAATTCAATTAAATAATGCTAAGGATCAAACTTGAGTGAGGATAAATAGAAGAGCAGAAAATTATCAGTTCAGCAAGGTTTCATATATAACCTGTGACCACAGTGTTTTATGTGTCTCACTTGTTGTGCCTCTTACTGCTTCTGTGGTGACCTCTGTCATGCTACCCTATCCACCAACTCTTAGTCATCACCTAATTTGCACAAAAACTGTGATGAATGAAAAAAATTAAAAGAAAAAAACCCTTATTGTATGTCCCTTGGAGCTAGTTGGATTTCACTTCAGAGGAACTAGAAAGATCTTTGAAGGGAATATCTGCATTTAACAAAGTTGAAAGAATCCCTCTCTCAAAATGAAGGTAGCATTTGCATCAGGTTTCTAACTTAGGAACTAAGGAAAAATGTGCAAGCTATAAATCACAGCTTAAGTACATGAACAGGAGAACCTAAAAGGGGAATAGGAAAGAATTGTGTAGGAGGTAAAAAAAGTATTTGACAAATATAGTTAACAGTCTGATGTACTTAATTCTTGACTTACACTTGGGACCTGTGGAACTTGGAGACTGTCTCACTGACTTATTATTAAAGAATACACACAATATAGCAGGTTGGACCATAAGAATAATATATTCCTGTAACTATATATGAGCAGAGACTTATTCTTTTAAAACTCAGAATAAACAGCTACCAGTTTCAGACCTTGTACTTCTTTGACAGTGTAGCTTTATTTTTACAGCATGTTTTGAACTCTGGAAAACACCTCCAGTTCATTTTAATTGTCCCATCTTGCCTTTGATTTGTTATATGGGCTTGCTCTCTTCAATATTAAAGTGCTCAAATGTGCACAGCTAGCTAATATACAATATACAATACTGCAATATACAATCTAGGGTTTAAAAAATACATTCTGATATAAGTAATTATATAACCCAACAAGTCAACTAGATCTGTAGATGATCCTAAGAAATTCCTGGTTTCTATGTAAACATGTACAGACATTAAACTTTGGTAGTGTGGACTTCCACAGTGACATGTTATTCCATTATTATAATAATGTTTTACAGTTCTAACAATGAAAGGAATTACTATTGTGGATACATGAAGTAGTAAAGATTTTTTATCTGTTATGCTTGCATATTAGAAATACAATGAAAACCTTTGACCCCAAAGTATTTGTGGCTGTGTACACCATGTATGCTGAAGTGCACTTACAAACTCCGAGGCAGTCCTTGATTTTCTCAATGTGCAACCTTGACAACCTCCATGTTAATTTTGAAAAATGATAATCACATCCAGCAGCTTCCATGGACAGAAAGTAGGCCAACAATTTCTAAGACCTTGATAGCTACAGCAGAATTTGTTTATTTAATTAAAATTGTCAATAGGTACACATACAACATTTAAATGAATGACAACTGAATTTTGTAAATGCTTCAGAGAGGTACCTAAGTTTCTTCAGAGTATCTTACTTTCCATTAAATTCTAATTCTCAGATTCTAAATTAGCATTTTTTAGCTTAATGTCTCTTTTTACAATGGGGAGAAATTGCTATTTATGCAGTTCTGAAGATACACCTATTAGTGTGTGAGTTACTGAGCAAGCTCTGAGGAATAGAAAGATTCTGCCTTTAGAAGAGAATCGTGTGCAATAAATACAATGTATTATACTAAACAATTAGGATAAAAGAAAGATGTGTGTTCAAGTAGAATATGTGTATTAGTTAGCCAGGATTCTTGGGATTGTGGAAAGGAGTAACAAAATATATGATCAGGTAACCAAAAGCTTAGTAACTACAAAAATCTTGAATTAAGGATATTTGGGCATGACTCCTTATGCCCCTTGCAAACTTTCTGAATGTTGAACTGTTGAATGATAGTATATTTTCAACCCTGGGCTTTTGTGGTGTATGTATCTTTAAAAAAATAATTCTTAAAGAGCACTTACCTCAGTTTACTTACTGTATAACACAGCTGCAAATATTAATGTCTTTTAGCCCCACTGTGACAGTTAAATTTCAAAGAAATAACAGAATATCTGATTTTTCTAGTAAAGGTTCTATGGCAGTAGTAAGTTAATCTTGCATTGTAAATATGCAAGAAATTTCTGTACAGGAAGCTTGATATACACTATACAGCAAATAAAGGAATATCTGTTCAGTAGTAAAGAAAGATAAGGAGAGATGAGAAGATCTGTGCTGTAACAGATGAAAAGACACAGAGCTCAGCCCTCAAATTTTGTGCTCTGTTTCATTAAGAGCATCTATTTCCTAGTAGGGAGCACTGGCTGAGCTTCTCTTGGGAAAAGAGCATCAGCCCCCCGCCTTAGCTTTATCAGTTCTATAATTTTTTTGATGAATTTTGATTAAGGTACCAATACCCATAATTATTATATATAAGCTACAGGTTGCCGAGAACAGTCTGCATGTCATGCTACTGCTGGCTCCTGAGTAAGAACATAAATTAGTGAAATCGTATTGGAGACTTAAAAGCCTAACAAACAACTTGTCCAACAGGTAAGAGGACTAGAAAATATTACATCCCAATAGAAAATATTATCTTCAGAAATGCTCTTCAAGATACAGCAAGAACATCAGACATACACATTTATGGATTAAACAAAGATTATAGGGGTAGTACTCTTAATACACAAGAATTTATTTTTTTAATATGGTCATTCAGATGATGAAAAACTGGTGAAAAACTAAAAAAGTTATATACTAGCAATATCACAATATATTTTATAATGGTGAAATTATTGTCTCTTTCCTCCCTAGAGATAAATTTATGCACTTTGCCTACACTGCAGTATCATTCTCTGTAAGTATGGGCTCATTATACTCCTTTGAAAACTTTATCTTTTATCAGAACACAGAATAAATAGGTTGCAAAGTCATCTAGTCTAACACCTTACTGAAAGCAGAGTCAACTTGCATCAGACTGTTCAGGTTTATTTGAGTTAACAGTATCTCCATGAATGTTCAGATATATTTGATTTAACAGTATCTCCATGAATGGATATTTCACAGCCCCTTTTGGTGCCTGTCTAGCATACAGCTACCTTCACTGTGAAAAAATAGTTAATACAGAAATGGAATTTCCCTTATTGCATGATGTCTTTATAATACTTTTAGGTGTTGCAAATACCAGGTATTTAATACAAAAGAGCAATGTTCTGTTGGCTATTCAAATTATTCAAATCCCTGTCATCATATAATTTTTGCCTGTTATGAGTTTTTTTTCAAAGGATGTCCGAGAAGCTTGGAGCCAAGTTACTGTGTTTATCTTTACATGGATACAGGACAAAAGTCCTGCCGGTTTAGCAATGGCAGAATAGCTACCAAGACTTTCTCTATGGCAGGTTGAGGAACTTCAAGCCTGTGCAATGGATTTTTAGGTGAGATGCAGTATGCGCGGAACTGAACCCACCCTTTAATCCTGAGGTTCACACTAGGTTGAGGAACTAGTGTGTATCAAAAGTACTGCCAGACAGGAACTAAACTGCAACTCATCCAGCTTTAGACTTCTAACAGTTTGTTGTTTAGTTTAAGTTATTAATGTAGATTCTGTCCAGAAGCAAAAGGGAGAGACAAGACATGTTGGGGTTACTCAAGTCACTTCAAGCTATTTTCTTTCAGCAGTTACAGAAGATGGTTTGACAACTGTAACCAGCACTAAGAAATGTAGTAAAATCTGTCCTAAAAAATGATGTTTCATTGTGAAAGCTACTGGTATCTTGTTATACAATGGCTGTTAACTCTCTCTTCTTGTTCTATAGATTTATTTTGACTTGAAATAAATAACGGAGAAGCTCAGTTAAGCAGTTATAAACCTCTCATTCTTACTTCCATAACAACAATACCAAATATCCCTGGCTCAATGCAAAAAAATATACTACAGGACCTTTCGGTGTGACAGGAAATTCACAAGGTTCATTACAAGGCCTTTATCACAGTTCATAACAGAGCTTTGTCTTGTCTTTACCTAGTATATTCTGCTGGGATATTATCTAGGGAAAGAGTAGTTACAATCAGCACAGATACAGTCCTAATCAGCGTGTGCCATCACTGATCAATGAGGTTACTAAGTAAACTATCCAGTAAATTATCAGCATTTCTACATCTTCCTTTCAGGAGGCGAATCAAATATGAATCATTAGAGATGCATTTTCACTGAAGCGAGGACATCTCCTCTGTGTGTAAAAATACTCTGCGAGGTAGATTTCAGTTCCAAATCTACTAACTACTTCTATAAAAGTGGGCAGCTTTTTAATGACACTTTTTAGTCTTCTGTTATTATTGTGGTTTAGGAATGGTACTCCCCAATCCAGTGACCCCACTGAGGCTCTGCCAAACCACACGCTGCTCTCTCTTCCCCTTCTCTTTCCCCTCCCTGATGAGGTGGAATGGAGTTGAGAAACCAAGGCACAAAAAGTGAAGTTCACAGACTGAGATAAGAACAATTTACTGGAAACAGCAATGAGATAAGAAAATGGATGGGAACAGCAACAATGCTATTAAAAAAAGCATGAAAAAGAGAGGGTGATTCACATGCAAAAATGCTCACCACCAACCCCAAAACAAGTGAAGTGAATGACTCCCTGCTCCCTGCCACGTTTTTTGAGCAGAAGCCACGCTCTCCTCCACATAAGCCTGAGAGTCCCTTTCCCCTGCCCCTGGCAGTGACATGAGGTCCTGATGCCTCCCAGCTATTGCAAAAAAATTAACCTTGTCCTGGCCAAAACCCAGACAACTATAAAATAGCATTGCTGAATAAATAGAGATAGTAAGGAATCAGTTTAGCACTAAAACCATGCCACAGAGCTCTATCAAACATTTGACCTCAAATATTATACCCAGCAAATACCTCTAATAAAATTACTAAGATTGCCCACTGGTCTGACTAATGACAGCTAAAACTTCAGGGACTACTCTTTTTTTAAAAAAAAATCAGACTTCTAAACTGCAAGGACATTAGTGATACAAGCCTGATAAGACACACTTCTGCAAGAATAATGATAAACAGAAAAAGAGCCCTTTTTAAGTAGTTGAAAACTTATATATAGGTATAGTTCATTTTATAGTTTGGTGCTTGTTGTGGTTTAACACTGGCTGGCAACAAAGCCCCACAGAGCTGCTCAACTGCTCACCCCTAGTGGGACAGGGAGTCTACTGAAAGGGTAAAAGTGAGAGAACTTGTAGGTTGAGATACAGTTTAATATCTCAGAAGACTCTGCTGTGCATGCAAGCAAAACAAAATAAGTAATTCATTCACCACTTCCTATTGGCAGGCAGGTGTTCAGCTAACCCCAGGAAAGAAAGGCTACACCATGTGTAAGGATGACGGGAAGACAAATGCCATCCTTTGAATGTCCTCCCATTTCTTCATCTTCCCCCCTCTTCATATGTTGAGCACAATGCCATATGATCTGGGATGTCCCTTGGGTCAGTGAGGGTCAGCTGTCCCAGCTGTGTCCCCTCCCAACACCTTGTGCACCCTCAGCCTTCTCACTGGTGGGTTTGAGTGAGGGGCAGAAAAGGCCTTGACAGCAAGCACTGTTCAGCAACAGCTAAAACACCCCTGTGCTATCAACCCTGTTTCCAGCACAAATCCAAAACACAGTCCCTTGCTAGCTACTGTTGATAAAATTAACTCTGCCCCAGCCAAAAGAGTGCTTTGTCTTCCATGAGTACCCACATTGCTGTAAAATATTGTTCTTTTTTTCAAAATCAGCATCTGAATGTTTGTGCAATTCAATACCTTTCCGATGAAACTGCAGTGATCCTAGCAGACATATGGACTTCAGCATTTCTGTTGTGTACATTTCTAAGCAACACTGCAACTGGATGTATAGCCTACAGATTTCAGGATGAATTTCACCATCTTCTGGGCTGCAGCAAAAGAGAATAATTTAGTTAGGAAAGAGACTAGAAGGATGCGAGGCTCATCAAATCCACTTACCTACTGATGCAAGCAACACATCAGAATCTGCTTCACAAACTATTAAGCTGTTTCTACTGAATTGTATTTACAAACAATTCTTTAGATCTATAAAGCTCTAGGCTTAACACAGCTAAAGTTGGATTGTCTTCAGTAAGATTACATGTCCTTATTGTCTTCTCTGCATATTTTTGGAAAAGGGGTAAATAAGTGACTATTTTCTCCTCTTTAAAACTTTGGATAAGAATTTCCTGTGAGACTGAAGCGTTCTTTTGCCATCCAGTTTCAGTTACCCTTGGTCTTGACACAGACACAGGAGACACCAGGGCCACTTTAACAGTCGAGGTTAGAAATTCTGGATCAGGCATAATCAATCTACTTTGAAGACACTCTCATCAGAAACAAGTCAGTTTTAGTCTTTTGGTTCTATATATTCTGCCTGAATTTGTTTTCCCCCCATGTTTAAATTAGTAGTTATGTGATACTGCACTGTGAGGAGAATGGGATGCACAAGACTTCTTTTTTCAGAGAAGTAGTAACAATCTTGAAAACAAAAATAGAAACCAAGAGTAATTGTACACCTCCAATTAATTGCTCAGGAAACTAAGAAAATAATTTACCCAGACCCAGGAACCAGAAGCCTGGTTGTAAAATCAGACATTAAATATCAATTTTGTAGGCTGGGTATACTACACGAGTACAAACAGTCTTTAATATAAATTATGCTATAGAACTGTTTTGGTAAGTGCTAACAAAGTGATTTAGCCAGTAATCCCTGATAATGACGTTTTCAACGCTCATTGTGAAGGTACCTTTAATAGGGCAGTAAGCAGTTAAGATTGACTGGGATTTCAGAGATTTCATTTTCAGACATTCTTACTACTCATTTCCTACACAGTGATGCTAAATGGCAAGACACCCCTCAAAACTGACTTTTATAATAACTTTTCTAACTATGCTGAACCTAAAGGTACTTCTGAATACTACTGCTAAAAACTAAAAAAAAAAAAATTCAGCATACTTACAGAATTCTAGCCTACAAATAATATAAAGGAAGCTTTCACAATAAAAAGATTGCAAACATTCTTTAAAGTGATTGCATTTCCTGTGGTTAAACTTACACTTCAAAAGACTCCCCTATATATGAAATAAAAGTAGACGTGAGGATCTCCTAACAGGAACCAAGGGAACTTACCTGATAATTTATTTGCAGCAACACTAGACTGGGCTGATATGATCAAATAATTTCTTAATACCAATCTAGGCCAAAGGCTTCAAGACCTACAGCAAACAATGCTTATTTACACTAGAGAAACAGGTTCTTTCTGACCAAAGAGATCATTATTTATACCTAGATCCAGGGTCCAGCCAAAATGATCAACATAATATATATTTATAATACATTATAATATGTGGACTGTTGGAGGCTTTTACTATCCTGATTTGTCCTACCTTTTACCTTACAGATAAGATTTTTTTATACACTTTTGTATCAAATATGCTTAAATTTTCAATGAACATTACTCCCAAGTTCAGTATCATGAATTGCAGTAGACAATGATACAGCTGTTTCCCCCCTCCACCCCATTGTTTCCATCACTTACTGTTGCAGCCTTTTTCTCAATAAGCACATATACAGTAATTTCCTTTGAGCTGTCCTTACCAATACAGGGATTACAAAAAATGTAAGGAGCGTAGAATCACATTTGTTTTCCATCCTCAAGATCCAGGTCCAAAATTTTGGTCATCAAACTTATTGCTTACTTCATTTGTAATACCGAAGTCCTGGAGCCTCTCAAATATACACACAAGCACATTCAGTTTCTGTCTGAGTTTCCTAGATACCCAAACTTTTTTTTTGAGAGCAGGGTTTCTTCTGTCCTGAAGCCATTGATTTGCCTATTCCACCTGAAGGTGATTCCTCCACGTTCTTGTGCAAAGTGGAGCCTACAAAAAATTATAGCCACCTTGGATGGTTATGATGACCTTTTTCTCCTCAGTGATGAGAAGAAACTGCAGAGAAACTGCTTCTGAAAGAGAGAAGCAGTTCTACTCCACTATCTCATGCAAATCACACTGAATCTGTCTAGTTCTTGTGAGAGCTAGTATTATTTAACCACAAGTCTATCATTAAGAGGAGTAATCACTACATTAATAATTTCCTTGTAGCAGATTTAGATAAAATTGGATTATGGCTGTCCTATTTTTCACTACACTATTTAAAATGTTAGAAATATTCAGATCTTTTAGAAGTCATGGCTATTACAGGAACTCAGTTTGCAATGTTTATTTACAATTTGCAACGTTCCTTTCTAGCTGTCATTGGCAAAAAGATTTCAGGATCTGCCTGCCTCATATAGCTGTCAAATTTCTATGAAGCAAAAATGGTGAAAACCTTTAAAACGTTTTTACTCTTAGTGTCAGAATTTTTAATTGTGCAGACTAAGTCAGCAGCAATTAAATATAAGATGCTCATAAGCCAATTAAAATTTTTCAGCGGCTTCCTATTTACAAATGAGCTGGAAGAGTATTCAAGAGCACAATAATACATATTTTTTTGCTCTTGTAAATCTAATGTCTTTTTCTTGCAAAGTACATTTATGAATAGAGTGAAGTAAGATGTAGACACATTGATGATATATGCATGTTCTGACCCATTCTTGTTTTCTCAAGAATATGGAGCATATGTAATTGGACTGCAGGCAAAATGTTTCTCTACATTGCAAATCCAGAGTAACAGCAGTGACATCCAAGAAAAATATTTTTAATTATGAAAACTTTACACAAAGAGAGTTATTTCCAGGCCCTCACTGATTGTCTCAAACTATTTAATTACAATAATGACCATAAGAATTCCTTTAGCTTGCAACCAAACAATTTTCTCCTATGCATGTATATAGGCCTCATTTTCATGCTGATGTGAATGCACATAAAGATTTCTTTCACAATCCCTGAATTCTGTGTACAGGGCTTAAAATTTCTCTTTAAAGTGCTATAAATTTCAATTCTCCATATTTCTAATTCTGTATGTTCAATGTCATGTCATGAGAAATGCTGAATGGGGGACTGGTACAGACATAACTTTCAGAATGCTGGTTATGTTTATTATTAACTAATACGAATTAGCTATATATCAAATTAATATTTATTTACAAGTGCTCGCTTTGGCAGCACATATACTAAAAAAATTTATTTACAAAGAAAAGTTCAAGCAAACTGATAATATCACCCCTCTCATCCCCCACAGTCAGCTGCTTCAGCTAGTCTGGCTGATTTCTTTATGAAGACCAGTAAAGATATTCAAGAGTAATCCCATATAACACAATCTTATACAGTACTGTGCTAAACCGTGTTCTCAACAGAGCTGTTTAATAGCTTATGTGCAGGTGGGCATATGATAGCTAGCACAGCACTGACCACCTGCACCTGAGACAAAGACTAGCACCTAACCATCGGCTTCCAAGGACAGCTGCTACAGGACTGTGAACAGGAATTGTGCTCACTTCCCACATCCATTGTGGAACAGAAATTTTCTTGCTTTTCCCTATCCACTCAGGTAAAATGAAGAGTTACTGGTAATTTTCAAAGGATTTGGATATACAGGTTGTGGCTTCTTGGAATACTTCATCTGACAGGGAAGTGCTGCTGCCTTTCCTAAGAATGCAGAGAATGGCCCATGTAGGAAGGGACCAAAGACAGAATTTATGGAATTTCATGTCTCTGAGAAAGCCTCCTCACTCGCAAGTGAAGCAGCAAGGCACATGTCTGCATACATAAGAAGGGTGAACGGTGAGATGGGTGCACGTGTTATGCAAATGTTTTGCATGCAGGCTGAAGTCTGTAGGTCCATGCAAGCTGCCACATTGCTTAACAACTGTCAGGCATAACTCCTGCCTGATCTTCACGAGAGTACAGTAGGCTTTGATTTTCACATTGAACTAAGAGAACACGTTCCTTCCCACAAAGATCTTTTTTGTTTTTAAGACTTAAAAACTGTATTAAAGACAGATAGATAGGTAGCTTATTACTACCAAAAATGACGTGTCCCATCACAAGGTCTGTAGGATTACTTATTTGACTTAGAAACACTTGCTGATATCTAGGTAAAACAAGCAGATAATTTGGCTCTGATTTTCCTTTTTGTTCTCTCTGCTAAATTATGTTGATAGCTGTACATAAAACACTTTCAAATATCCTGTCTCTTCCTTACTGGGAATTTCTGTAGTTGTCACATGAGTGACAACTACATACCCACCAGGGTGCCATAAAAGGCAGAAGTCCTTATTGAAAGATGTGAACACTACTCATTTCATGAGAAATTCATACTGCTGTGTGAGCCCTACTTCTGTAGATTGAGAGCTCTGATATCTACAGGTATTAAAGTAGTTACAAAAGTGAAAATGCTGTTTTGTTCCTTTATATAACAGTAGCTTGCGTTTACCACATTGCTATTAAAAGTATAATTTTTTGTAAAAATAAATAAATCTATAACATTACATTCTCACATTTTGAGCATTAGTAAAATAGACGGCTTTCTTTCTGTAAAATCCTACATTTAAAAATCGGGTCACGTTGGTCAAATGAATATGTTTACAAAGCACTGACAGGAAGTGGAATTTCCTTTTCATTTTCCTAAGCAGATATTTAAAATAAAACCTATAGAGGGAGCTCTTACACCAACCATATAGTACCCAATATCGTTATTTGATAATTATTTTAAAATACAAGAATAAAAAGAATAAAAATTATTAAAATGCTCCTTCCTAAATGCAAAGGTAAAGAGTGAATATTTTTTCCCCCAAAATACTTGACACATGATTTTATTGTACTGCCAAAATGTTGGTTACAATTAAGAAAATACCTTCAGAGTTTTCTGAATTTCCACAGGTGTCCAGCATTCACAGTTCCATTAAAATGTGTGAAACTTAAGACAATAAAACTGAAAAAACAGTCTAATTCTGAATTTAACTTCATAATTTTAGTCACATATTGACAACTGAGCAGTATTTTACTTTTACTATCAACAACATGAAAAATATATATATTGACGATCTCCGGTTAAAAGAGTAGTGATGTTACATGAAGGGTTTGATACATCTTTTTGTAAAAGCATTGTTTAGACAAATTCTGTGCTTAATTCTAAGGAAAAGTATTAATAATTCTAAAATACGATGAGCTGAAAGAACTATCTCAACATATAATGAAGAGTGTTTGTCTTCAAAAGCCAAAGGAAAATTAATTCATCAAATTCTGCCCTATGCTCCATATATGTATCTCCCATGAAAAAAAATGCAAGTTGCCTTGATGAGCTGCGGGAAATCACTGTCCACAAATATAACCCTGTAGATTGTATTTTAATTTAGTATCACAAACACTTGCAGTTTAGAAACACACAGCAGCTAAAAAGATGATCTGGGAACAAGACCTACCTCAGACATATGGAGCTTCTGTTGCAATGAAAAATGCGACAAATACTGCAGAGAAGATACACTTAACTGAGCACAAGGGACCCCTCTGATTATGGCTCAGGTGCAACAACCTACTAAACCTGCCTCTGCTTTTGTATCCTAAATAGATTGTCTATTTCTTTATCATGTAACTATGCAGCTTTGAAGGCAACAGAAGACTGGCTGATGCATTGTGAATATAGGCAGAAAGTCATCCAACAATATTTTCTTCAAAACAATTATTAGGAAAACATTCTTATTTACATTCCTTCCATTTGTTGGGGTTATTTTTTTTTAAATGTACACAAACTGCTGTCAGCTTCAGTGTCATGTGTTGTTTTTTTGTTCTCTACTCATGCAATACTGTCATACAATCTCTATGCCACACCCCAGTCCAGGCAGGCAAAAAGCAGGGCTTTTTCTTTCTAGTAGAACCATAAATGATTGCAATGTTGTTTTTATTAAATCAGATTGTTGTTTTGAAGCAGTTACAACTGCACTCTCAACAACAAAGACATGTGATCAGATCTTGTTTAGTTAGACCAGTGTAAATCTCCAATAACTCTATACAGCTGATCGACTCAATCTGAGTATATGACAGAAAAAGCAAAATAAACTCACAATGCAGTGAATCATATAATAGAGACATTGCAAACTCCCAGGTTGATGGCAGTTTAGATATCTCCATGCTAGAACAATTTACAGGGCCATGTATGGTCTGCAAATAACAGTCATTTTGAATATGCTGTTGTTTCCTTTTCATGGAGGGTTCCCCTTTTTCAGAAATAAGCCTCAAATAAAAAATATAGCATCACATATGTTACTGAAGCTTCCCTGGGGTTTTTTTCACGTTGAAGTTCTAAAATTCTTTTGGAAACTCACTATATTAAATAATTACTACAGATGCAGTAACTTTACCATTAAAATGGATTAATTAATTAAAAATTAATTAATACTATGATTCTTTCACATCCCTGACTTTACCTTATCAGGCAAACAAGTATCATGCACTGTTTTTAAGAGCTATGCATGTACTTTGTAGCATATCCACTATTTGAGCATGCTATTCAGAAAACATAGATTGTCCCTGCAGCCCGCAGAGAGGAACACACCAGAGCAGATGGATGTTCCTGAAGGAACTGCCACCTGTGGAGAGCCTATGCTGGAACAGATTTTCCTGATAGGACTGCTGCCTGTGGATAAGCCCACACTAGAGCTGAGGAAAAGTGTGAGGATGTAAGAGAAGTAAAGCAGGTCAGTTATGGACTGACTGTACCTCCCCACTCCCATCACTCCTGCAGTGCTAGGGCGGTGGCGGTAGGTAGAGGAGCCTGGAATGAAGTCGAGCTTGGGAAACAAGGCAGAAAAGATGCTAGCTTAATGTTTGTCTTTTTGCTTCCCATTACCTACATTAGTAATTATTTTTATTTTAATTGTCAATAAATTAGGTAAATCTTTCCCAAGTCAAGCCTGCTCTACCCACAACAACAGCTCTAAGCAAGGTCTCTTGTCTTTATTGCCACCCAGTCTTTCTCATTCCTGTTCTTCCTGTTTTCTCCCCATGTCCTGCTGAGGAGTGACTGAGCAAGCAATTGGGTGGGAGTTTGGCTATTGCCTAAGACTAAACCACCACCCTAACTAAGCTTAAAATCCCCAACAGGGTACTTTTAAGCACTCAGAATTCCAAATGAAATTGCACATGTGTCTTCAATTCTACTTTTATCATAAGATTTAAAAAAAAAAAAAAAAAAGCAGCACTTGACCACTATGTCTTTGCAGAAACTTAACTCTAAGCCCATTTTCCATCGTTCTTTCATTTAGCTGTCTGTCCCTTGCCTTTACTCTAGAAAAATCTGAAAGACTTCTGCACTAGCCAACCATAAGCTGAACAGGGCTTTTCTCTCTGCATATTATCAGATTCCCTGTTAAGAAGGTGGTGTCTGGTTAGATGCAAGAAATCTTTGGGCAAGCTCTCTAGTCAGCGTTGCTTAGCTCTAGCCTCAGCTGAACAAAAAATCTCACAGCCTCAAATTATATGATGCCAAATAACAGATAAACCCAAACCATGACACAGGCCTTCCAGAAACAATCTGTGATAAGCAAGAAGGAGGCAGTCAGATTAGCTGTATATGCAGTAATTCCTAAGTTTATAAAAAAATTCCTATTCAGTACCCTGCCTTGTCATCATCCAAGTTGTTCTCAAATGAATTTCTCTGAAAAAAACTAATGACAGCACAGATAAGTTTGTGTGATCCAATAGGCTCAAGCCCAGCCTCTTTTAACTTGACTGCAGGCAGCTGAGTCGTGCTGCCTGTGGATTTCCTCTTTGACTTTTGCTAAGCTTCTATATTCTTTAGAATGTCCCTTAATCAGTTATTATTCATTAATAACTAATCTACAAACTCTGTCTTTCAGAAGTCCACAAAACATAAATGGTAGGGATTCACACCTACACTCCTGTGCAGCTTCTTTGGTTAACAGTTGTACAGAGATTTTATGAAAATCAAGCCAAGTACCTGATGTGGGGTCATTATGAAATTGGTTCTGATCTGTGTAGACAAATAGGGTCAAACTTTCCAAAAAGGCCTGGAAAAGAGTTAAATGATTCAGCTATTTGATGCTGTAGGATCTAGGTCAGAACAAACTAGTAACATACTGAATTCAGGAGGAACTCTGCTGCAGGCAAGTGATGCCATCTGCTGTTGACCATTCATAGGACACTAAACCAGATGTTTCCTTAGATTTATGACACTTTTTTCCATTTTTCTTCTGTCTCTAGTACCTTTTTAGAATATAAATTTCAACATAGTTTTTCCAAAAGGCATTCAATAAAGCATTTGTGTGATCTAGGTAACTTTTATCTGTTTGTAACTTAGATTTCTAATTTTCCATATATCAGAATGAGAAAACCAGAGAAAAGATCACAGGATCATAGAATCGATTTGTTTGGAAAAGACCTCTGAGATCATCAAGTCCAACACTGCTGTGCTTACTAAACTATGGCACTAAGTGCCACATCCAGTCTCATCTTAAAAACCTCCAGGGACGGTGAATCCACCACCTCCCTGGGCAGTCCATTCCAAGGTCTGATTACTCTCTCTGTAAAAAATTTCTTCCTAATATCCAGCCTAAACTTCCCCTGGCAGAACTCAAGACCATGCCCTCTTGTCCTACTGCTGATTGCCTGGGAGAAGAGGCCAAGGCCCACCCAGCTACGACCTCCTTTCAGGTAGCTGTAGAGAGTGATGAGGTCTCCCCTGAGCCTCCTCTTCTCCAGGCTGAACAACCCCAGCTCCCTCAGCCTCTCCTCACAGGACTTGTGCTTGAGTCCCTTCACCAGCCTTGACCTGCTCCAACACCTCAATATCCTTCCTGAACTGAGGAGCCCAGAACTGGACACAGTACTCCAGGTGTGGCCTCACAAGTGCTGAGTACAGGGGAAGAATCACCTTCCTGGTCCTGCTGGCCACACTGGTCCTGATACAGGCCAGGATACCACTGGCCTTCTTGGCCACCTGGGCACATTGCTGTTAGAATGAGTAGTAGTAAGGAATAATATATTTGCTTTTCCTCAAAAATATAACATACCACATTGGTATAGAGACTATTTAAACTAAAGGGAAAATATTCTGTAAGTTTTACTGTGATTTGGGTATGAGATTTACTGCATTAACAACTGCTGGAAAGTCTATACATTTTCATAATCCTTTTTTTTTCTGTTAGTCAAACAGTTTAACTACTGTAATTCTAAAGTGGAAGGAAAACAATCCACCAAGCAGACCATTACTAAGTTGCTCGGAATAAGTGTTTGGGATTCTGGATGTATCAAATGCTTCTAGGAGTGCTTTGAATATGGCAGAGTATTTATCTTTTTAAAAACCCCAAATATCCAAATACCTCCATATAAAAGTATTTCAAGTGAAAAAGAAATTGTGGTATAGAGTCAGTAGAATTATCTCACACAGCTCCACCAGACACTTCACAGATCAAATCTGTATGAGTAGTGAAGTTAAAAATCACAGCTGCAAGACTGAGAAAACATGAATGTGTCAAAAAAAAAAAAAAAAAAAGAAAGAAAGAAAAAAAATATTAGCTTCCTGAATTGAAATTCATATACGGAGAAAGAAATTTTTAAAACCATCTGTTGATAAAATGTGTTCAGGAAGCAGTATTCTGGCATAAAGAACTTTGCATTTTTTTCACTTCAGAGTTTTTAATCCTGCTTTTGTCTCCATTTGACTTTGTGAACTGGTATTGCTTTTGGTTTTTTCCTCTTTGAAATGCCTTTTTTCTGCATGGGAAACAAGGATTCCTCCACAAAGTCTTCCTTGGGCATCTAGTATCCTGTATGAGCAGCTGCACAGACATACAACTCATTTCCAAGTCTTGAATGATGTAAAATGAATAGCAAGGCTGTACACATATGACACCTTGGGTAAGTCTGCAACTAAATTAAATGTCCAGACTTTGGAATGTCCACCCTTTGGGGCACTGGTGCTCTTCACCCTGCATGAAGGGACTCCTACTGCAGCACAGAGCTTCCCATTGCTCAGCCTCATGTGATATGGTTGTACTTATCATCCTATTCCAAAATACCAATCTCTGCTTTGTTGGTGATTCTTTGGGGAGGGGGTGTAAACACATATGGGTGAATAGTGCTGCTTCACGACAATAACAGCTCCAGAACTGTTGGAAATAATTAGAGGCTGCTGTATAAACATGGCACTTCTAAATACTTTGCCACCTAACCATTTGTTGTGCTGCCAAGGTTACCAACAGTATATTTTCAATGATCTGTCTTGCTGTGATAGACAGAGATATGAAGTGTCAGCTTCTCTGTGCTCACACAATAAATGCAAACTTGTTTTCTTCTCCAATGGGAAAGCAGCTTCTTCAACAACTTCAAGCACATAATTTAATATAATATGGCAGTATTAGTATTCTTACACCAAATCTGCTGTCAGGAAATCTTCATGCAGAAAGTACTAATATGAAAGACAGGAACAGCAAGATAAAAAATTAAGAGAAAAGGAAGACCTTCCATGAATAATTGTTTATATACAAATAACTCAGTGTATTATTTCTCTGATAGTTAAAAATTATGTAGGAAATCTAAATGTAGATCTGCAAATGTATCCAGCAAGGAGAAAATGCTATTCAGTAACAGCAAGCACTTCAGTATATGTTTAATTTTAAAACATGAAATTTAAACATTATTTAACTTCTAATAATGTAAGGATTCTGGATTAAGGAATGCTAATTTAATGCTTTGTCCAGATGAAAACTTAATGCCCAGATAATGTTTATAAATATTTAATTAATTGTTCTGAAACAGAACTATAAAGCCATTGGGAGCATTGTAAGGGATTTTGTATGCCTTCTCAGATTTGGTTGGAATTTTCCCTGTGTAAGCTTGACAGAACTGGTATCTCCCTTGGCCGGAGACTGATCATGCAAGTTTCTGATGATGGTGTTCAGAGGACTTACCATTTGGTACTTCATATCTTACTAGAGCAAATCTCTGTGCACCACAGCTCATGATAAGTGTCAAGTCTTTTCTTAGATGACTATGTAGGAAGTCTAGCACTTGAAGGAGCATAACAGAACATGGGTCATGATAAAGACATGTCCTTAATTGCATGGGCCTGCACAATTAACTTGGCATACTGGCTGATTTCAGGGAGAGGGAGAGAATCTAAACAGTTCCTTTCTAATTAGAGAGCACTGTTTCAGAATGTTGAGAAATACTGAGAATTAGTAAAAACATTTCCATTAGCAGTCAATTTTCAGTCCAAAACTTAAAAAAAGACTTAAGAAATCAGAAACAAAATCTCAGTATATGTGGAATTCTAAGAGCCCATGTTGAAGTCCTCTTCTATGCATAACTTCATTATATCATGCTTTCACTTCTCTTAAGAAATATGAATATATTGCTAACATAGTCTGGATTTGTAAGATTCAGTGAGAATCAGAAATAATTTTCTGAGAAGAATATAAGCAAACCCAAACAGAGCCAAGACAGGCAGAATGTCTAGCATGGAAAATTGCAGCCATGTGAGATTTCTTAATCAACCAGTTTTTAGGAAAATTATTAGGAATGAAGCTCTTAAAACTGTTTATGAAATTCTCAGCTTTGGCCTCAGCAGTGTTTCAGTAGAAACCTACAGAAGAAAATTACTGGCATATGCTGTTGAAACAGACCTCAAAACAGTGGGTCTACTGGGGACAAAAAGGCACTCTTCTCGCCCATCTTAGTTGTGCTTAGTGTGATCAGTACAACAGTAACTTTTAACTACATCTGTGAAGCTAGGCATGAAATTCTAGTATACTTTTTTTTCACAAATGTATTTTTTTTAAATTCTGTTAATAAATAATTTTTTTTTCTCTCAGAAATATTACAATGAAAAATTGTAATACTTTGGATTTGTCTGACACTAATTTTGAACTATGTGTCTTCTCTAGTACCCCTAAATTTTGTGGGCACAGAAAACATTACCACGACATGAAAGGCTCATAATTAGCTGTACTTCTAAGTCTTCAAATACTTTTTAAAATTTAGCTCTAAATCCCTTTGGGAAGCACTATTTGCAGACATAAATTAGTAACACTCAGGTTTTTGTTCAGGAGCTTATTAACTGATTCCATTTGTGACATGCCAAGATATATAAAGGAGTTGCTATATGCTGTTACATGTTATCACCTAAAATTCCAGTAAATTGACATTTTAAATCAATTTCAAAAGAAATGATTTATGAAATCAGTATGATAAAAATGTAATATTCACATGCTTTATTTAGGAAACATTATAGCAATAATAAAATAGACTGTTTGAAAACTATGCCTTCCCTTGAAATACTGAAATATGATGTGAAATCACTAAATATTTATTTTTCAGAGATAATAAATACAGGTACACCTATTTAATAAGTAATTCACTTGAAACATCAGTCAGAGATGGAAGGAAATTTTAAGACTTTCCCCAAAACATAAAAAAGTTTGGAAAAATTATTATTTTTGGTAATAATGTTTACTTCAGTAATGCTGCAGAATTAAAGGTAAGTAGATTCCAGCAGGGTTGTTATAGGTACAGGACTCTGCCCTGAAGAATTCCCAAACAGCAAATTAGATGTTAATTTCATTAATGTTTGGAGATGGGCTACGAGGAAAAAAAAGCAAGAAACACTTAAAAAAAAGGGGGATGACAAGGGAGAAAAGGGTATGAGAAAATCTGGAATGAAGTGAAGGTAATACTAGAACTGTCAAAACAGAGTCCACACTTAAGTTCTGAAGGCTTTTCAAAATCCCTACATTTCCTGCTTCTAGAGATTTGTATAAGCGCTGGATCCTCCCCAAGAAAATCGCTTTCATAGAGAGAGTGTGAAAACTTTTGTATGTCCAAGAGTGAGAGCAGGACTTTTGAAAGTAAGACAAAATGGTGCAAGAGAAGTGTATGAAGTTATGAGAATGCCTGCAGAAGCACTGAATTTTCTGAACAAGGTCAGCTCTGATTTTGCAACATTTCTAAAGGCACTGTGCCAATGTAATTCAGTCTCAGAATCTCTCCCATTATGTATGTTGTCTTCCTTCAATTTCTCCTGTAAAGGTTTGTATACTTCAAAATAGGAAGGTAAAGCAGTGGTTATTTCAACCATTGCTACAGATAAATAGGCTTCCCTATGGCTGGAATACTCCATTATTCATGAGATAGATTTAGAGAAACAACCTCTATAAAACCTAACTGCAGTGGAATGCTGCTTGTGCATAGCAGAGAAGAGCATTCCATTGACTGACTTGAAATACAGCAACACCTTGCTTTTTCGTATCCTCTTCCAGGCTGCAGTTCGGGACCCATACTGGAGTGATGAATGCAGAACACATGTCAGATTGGAAGCCAATACACACTAAACCTGCAGGCTACTCCAACCCTAGATCAAGGTACCATGTAGAATGGATTCAGAGTTCACCAGGTTGAAGATGCAGAATGCTGGAGAATACTCAGCATTTACACAAGTTCTGAATCTCTGCTCCCCTGGGTCTTTATGTGTTTTATCTGCTTAAAACATAAAAAATTATGGGAGAAAGGATTATAATACCACAAAGGAACTTCCTTTAGTTTTTAATGTTTACCTGCAATGGCACTGATAGAAATCCAAGTACAGTGTAGACTTCAACACAATACTCTTTCCAGTGGGTCAGATGATAGGAATGTGCCCTCTACTGCTTCACAGTCACCTCACAGCTTCACCTCATGTCTCAGAGGAAAAGCTACGTTACTTTATGCCTGCCAGGGAGAATATTTCTGTGTGTTGTGACTCTCGAGCATGGGCAATGTCCCTGGCTGCTGGGCTGCCATGCAGCTTCTCTTCTGTTGCAGGACCCTTCATTCCAGCGGCAGGCTTATCTGTCTGGCTTACCCAGCACATGCAGTCCTTCAGTGTCTCAACAGTGGCAGCAGTGCACTGGAAGGGGTTGTGAATGTGCTGGTTGAGTGTAAACAGAAGACAGAGGCAAATAAGGGACTGACAAAAATGTGTCCGTTCTACTTTAGCATCCACTTTTCTGTCTCTTTCCTCCCTTTTCTAGGAGGTAGGTGCAAGTTGTCTAGAAATTAAGCTGACTCACCTTCAGCTTTGCCTAAAGGGAAGTGGCAGGTGCCACTGTGTTTTGTGAGTAGTCCAAAACTGTCAGTGTGTGTCAGACTCTGAGGATGCTCTGACAGCACCTCTGGGATAAAGCTTGTCAGAGCTTGGAAAAGCAAGAATGCTTGTCCTTCTGCCTGCTGATAAGGTTTATCATTAAGCAAGGTGCTTAGCTATTCTACTTTGTCAAAACTAAGTTATGCTGTGTTACTGAAGATGTAGAACTTCCAGGACTTTCAGAACTGCTGTTCTGAACATAGTGAAATAATAGAGTGATAAATTCATTTTTAGGTATGTTTGCCCTTTACTGAATCTAGCCTCCAGTTATGACAGACAGATCTATAAAGGGAGATATTAACGCCTTGTATCTTCAAGTCCCAAACACCTATTAAAGCACAGTTCCAAAGACAACAGTACAAAAAAAAAGTCAGTCTGCAGAGATCAGCTATTATGAGAACTATAACCTTAGTAAATAACCTTATTTCCTCCTCCATTATTTGCTTTCTGAATTCATGTATCAGAACTTGAGGTATCTTACTTAAATGACTTCCTTTTCAATTTGCAACTTAAACTAAGTAAACAGATTTTATTCTTAACAACAGAACCCACTTTAGCTCTATTCCACAGAAAACAGTCTTATCTCTTCCTTGTCCTTTTCCATCGTTTTGGGTGCACATGGCAGAATTTTTTTTTCAAAGGAATCTACTCAGAACAATCCATGTGCACCTTATCCTCTTATGAAAGGAGTAAGCTATTTGCTATACTTGTTGCACTATCATGCTTTAGTTAGTCCTTAGTAAGTTTAGAGTCACTTCACGATTTAGAAATCAGGGAAGATGATCCAAACAAAGTAGAACAAACACTATCAGAATTTGCCCCTAGAATTTGATATGCTTGAAATCACATCAAAATTTTAAGCATTTAAGAAAGTTACAGTAAATGTTTACAGAAGCTGAATGTAAAGATTGAGGGAAAATGAGACTTTACATGATAAGAATGCTTGGTAATGAACTTGCTCCACATCCTGAAAGCTCTTCTTTGGAGGGAGACAAAAATCTCCCTGACTTTACTCATTTTGGACACAGTTAAATCATCAGAACAACTTGGTGAGTAAGGTACTATTAAACGATTGTAAGAATTGTGGAATCTAGCCTGCCACATTGCAATAACTTACTGAGATGCTTTCAGTATAGCCTGAGAGTGCAAAAGGGAAGCTTTATATTTCCAACAGTTTTCAGAATTGAAAAAATCTCAACATTTTTTACTTCATAGGATTTTAAGGTCAGATTTTTAAGGTGCTACTGTTTAAAATTTTAGCAAAAACCCCACATAACCTTGTATGGATTCAGAGGGTATTATGTTATTGGCATTATCATGTGTAACAGTTTTGATTCTTGTAGTGCATACTGGCTGCTTTCCTTGTTTTCTTACATGTCGTAACATTATTTTTCATACTTAATTATACTTTTACCAGGCCACATTCTGGTTATCAGTTTCTGTGAAACAATACCTTAGTTCTTAACTTTCATCCGGCAGTTGGAACAATGATAACTCTAACAGAGGTAGGATCCAGCAGCAGTGCCTGTGATTCAGAACTCCAGGACACTGGAGCCAACATCACACTCCCAACCTCTCATACATACTTTTAGAGGAGTACCATGGCAGTGACTGCAAAGACATCCAGGGAGGACAGAGATCTCCATAAATGCTGCTCAGTTGGTATCTAGCTGGGGCAGAGCTCTAGTTTGTTGCTCTATCTGTTGGCATAACATTGGTTTTGAATCACGATTATAAAAATTCTTTCCTGCTGAGCTAAGCGTTGCTACTCTTTGTCTCTGCTCAGCTACACTGACTGCCAGCAGTGCTTTATTTAACATCTGAAGTTAAACAGTTAAAATGGTTTCTGTTATGCCTGTCTTAATGTAGCTTTTATTAACTTAGAATCTTGGAGTCTCCTTTTTCCTTGATTTGTAAAATATTTTGAAGGAGTCTTTTTAGTTTGCTTGTGTGCTTCAGAAAGCAAATAATAATTCTGAAGGGTCATAATTCGGGGAAAATTCAGACAGTTCAATAAAAAATTGGCCACAATTGCGTGTCAACAGAATGTTTTAACACAACCTTAGGAAAAGATCTAATGTTAATTAGCTCTTAATTAATTAGAAATTACTATTTAGTGCTTATCGAAAACATCAGAAATCCTACAGTATATAGAAAAGGAAAACAAAAGTAAAAATTACATAAATTTAAAAACTTAAGGCAACACTATGGTATGGTAACATTTCTGTGCACAAGAATGCAATCAGAATGTGATTCTTAGGTCTACTTCCTCAACTTTTCTTGAATTCAGGGGAACTTAATTAACTATTTTATAAGAGTAACAGATGCATATGAGTGTCAAATAAGGAAACCTTAACTTTGCAGTTTCCCAAGGAGAATATTTACAGTGATTTTTGTTACAAACTGGAAAGGACATCTAGAACTAATCTAGTCCAAGCCTCCTGCTCCAACCAGTGTCAGCTAGAGTAGGTTACTGAGGGGCAAGTCCAGTTGAGTTCTGAGTATCTCCAAGGATGGAGACTCTATAATCTCTCGCTGCACCTGTTCCAATATTCTACCAGCCTCACAGAAAAAAGGTAGTTTAAAAAAATGTTTAAATCAATTTTTTCTTTTACTTCAGGTTGTACTTTCTGTTCAGTCACTGGATACCACTGAGAATAGTCTGGCTATGTCTTCTTTACACTATCTCATCAAGTGTAAAGTGTATGAGTGTAAACTCATAAAGTTACATCTTATCTCATCGATAAAATCCCCATCCAAGTCTTTTCGTCTCCAAGCTAAATAATCTCAGGTCTGTCAGCCTCTCCTTGTTTTTTGGATGCCGCTTGCTCCCAACCAATGGCCTCTTTAAGGCCATTGACTAGACCTGCTCTGATATGTCACTTTTCTAGGGAGCCCAGAACTGGACACAGTACTCCAGATACGGCCTCAGCAACCCCAAGTAGAAGGAAAGGATGAGCTCCACCAACATGCCGGCAAGATTTCCTGAAGTATCATAGGAGGCTGTTGGCCCACGATTTGCACAAGGGCACAGTGCTGGCTCATGCTCAACTTGATGTTCACCAGAACCCCCCAGGGTCCTTTTCTGCAAGGATGCTTTCCAACTGCCTGGCCCCTGTCTGTATTGGTGTAGGGGTTTATTCCTTCTTAGATTCCAGACATTGCAACAGCAGTCTGAACCACCGAGAAAAATCAATTTCAGAGTTATGCTAACACATATGTACATTGCCATGCACCCTTGAGCTCGTCACACAATTTTGTTTCATGCAAAAAAGCCACTGCCAACATATATATCAGACTGCCACAGAGATACTGCCAGTTCTGGTTTCAGTGTGCCAAGTGCACACATTATGTAAGCATATCAAGTGCTTAAGAATATGAAAGAATATTTAGAAAAGTGCGTGCACAGTTGTGCAAAACTGTATCTTAACATACAGTTATGAGTTATCTTTCTATTGACATCCCAGACTTAGTGGACTTCACTTACAAAGCTGGCTCTCTATTTGATGAATTCTAAAATATCACCACTATGATTCCATAAAGTAGACTTTCTTCCAAAACACAGATTTGCTCCTTTTCCCCCCCGCCTTTTCCTGTTGTTACAAGTATTTTTCCTTTCTTTTCTTTTGGAAAAAATCATGCTGATTCATTTTCTTGTTGCTGTACTTTCTCCAGTTTTGACCATGACAACTAATACAGCAAGGGTGTACAATGTAAATATTTTGAGATATTTAATTTCTGAGACATTAATACAGCAGAAAATATGATAAAAGGACCAAAACTTACCTTCTTCAGAAGACAATTCATTAAAAATCACTGAGAACTTTTACTATGAAAGTAGGAATTTACCTAAAGTCCTCAGACAACCAACACTGAAAGAAGCGTTTACTCTGATTTGCATTCCTAAAAGACCATCAATTAAAATAGGATATTTCAATTTAGATTATTTTCATTTCTAATCTTTATTCTCCTTTGATAAAATTTCACTATTTCCCCCAGAAAAATATATAAGAAAGCAAGTTAAGAAGAGGATGTAACATCTATGAGGCCCTATTAACTTGGAGACTTAATTTGAAGTTTCCTTTTTCAACCATATTTTTTTAATAAATTAATTTTAAACACATCACAGGGTAAAGATGTCCTTATTCAACCTCAGCATTTTTTGAGTAAAAGACATTCATACTTACACAAATCCTGAAATCTTCTGGGAACTCATATTTGTCAGACACAAATTGATCAGATGCAACCTTTGCTTACCAATTCCTACGTAGTGGCAAAAATATGAGAGAAGGCATCATTCTATGCACAGTCTGGTTTTTGTATGTTTGTTTATTTTTTAATGAAATCTCTGTTATGAGCAGCTGTCAGATTTGAGGTAGATGGGGGTGATATGGTCTAATTCATTGTGGACTTTATAAGGTTTTATGTTTCCTTGCTACTTCCTCATCTTTTTCACAATCTTGTTTGGTTTTATTTCTCTCAGTTTTTAAAATCCTCACCTCCATAGCTGAAATATAAGCGTGACTTTCACTTTCTTCACATAGTTGAATCTCCTTTTGTTGGCATATCAGTGTATACTTTTTCTACAAGCAGACCTGCAGCTTTCTCTTCTTGTTCCCTGTCCTACTCTGATGTCTGCCTAATATTCCAGAATTGATATACCCATGATCAAAGTTTTTTTGTCCTCATGACTTCTATCCTGTTCCTAATGCATTATCTCTGCCTCAGCATTTCTTTCCCTTCCCACAATTCCCAGATTTTTTTCCCAAAGCTGCCTTTCTCAGCACTAGTGGATCTGTTCTTGTTTGTTTCCTTCCAAGTCTTTACACCTTTCCTCTTTGTTACCTTCCTTTGTCTTGTAGAACAGATGAGTCAGGAAGGGAAACAGGTGTCTCTTCTAACTGTCTGAGTCACGAGTATATTTCGGAGTCTCAAGTGCACTGGTGCCTATAGGGGTTGACTAGGTGATCTCCAGATGATGGCTAGAGGTCCCCTCCAAGCCTATTCTGTGAAATTCTGATATATTAAAACAAGAATTAAGGTGTCTGCTAATTTTCCAAAGGAAGACATCAGCACAAACAAGATAAATGTACTTACTGTTGTATTCTTAGACAGTGATGCCAACTTCTTAAAAGAAAGATTGCCTTGCAACACCTCAGGTAGGTCACTTAGAGACTAACTGAACATTACTGATGACGTTAACTAATAGAATGTTGTTATGTCATGAAATGTTATCCTCTAGTAGCATAAACAGCTGTTTGCTATTATTTTCTCTCAGTAGGAGAGCAATAGGCTTTCTTTAAAAAGTTTTGGAAGACAGAATTGGTTGTGTTACCCAAAAGTTTGCACAGTGCAGTGTCGTGCATTTTGAACTAAAGCAGTGAACTAAATGAGCCTTTGTCTCATCTGCTGACTACTTGTGGTTTCTGAGCAATACACTACCCTCTTGACTATTTAATACTGAGGATGATTTAATACATTCCTGTCCCTAAGCATTTTTCTTCCTGATACTTTTTCTTCCTGTTCAATTAGGTTCCCATTCTAGATCCTACGCCACAGGCACTACATCACTCCTCCTGCTGCATTAAAAACTGAATTTCTGAGACTATTTATTACTCCTCTCCTTCTAACTCTCTTCTACACTGAATCCTTGCTCTACCTTCATTTCCCACTTTCCTCACAAATACACCAAAAATGTTGTTTTATATGGCTTTCCTCAGCTGCAGGAGGGCAGGGATGTGAAGCACATCTTGTAAAATGTCTGTCAAGCCAAACAAGCAATTTTCAGGGAGTTTCTAACACCTACCAGTTGTTACGGATATCACATTATTATCACAGTTATTTAGAACAGCTTTAGATTAGCTAAATGTCAATCTCACAGCAACTGCACAACTTTCAGGACATATTCGTGTATATGGCAGACTCCCAACTGCAAAATGATTACTTAAAAAAAACCTCTGTACTTCTAAATAAGCATATATCAATGGTTTTCTTTATAGGGAAAAAAAGATTAAAAAAAATTACAAAATAGGTTCAGCTACTCAGATGTATTTATTTTGTTTATATTAGTTTTTCTTTTGAGTCTGAAAGCACGTAAGATAAATTTCACTACTGTTTGCTTTCACATTTTCAGTGTATGGGTTAAAAGAACCATGTCTATTGCTTGGTGTTTTTTTAAAAATTCTCAGAGACTCTAGTATTTTAAAAGCATGCATTTTGTTTGAGGAACAAATCAGAGGTCACAAAAACAACTTAAGAGTCTTTGCACAAAGTCTTACTTGAAAATGTTGACAGTCCTACTAAAGTAATCGACCAGTTCCTTCTTCCATTTAGTGAGTGTGGTTTTCCCTTATATACTAAGCCTACGACAGATTTCTCATATATATAATAAAGTGACAAAAGGAATTCAACGGAGGTTAGGTAGAGCTGCAAAAAAAGAAACTCTGTTTTTTTCCAATAGTACACAATGGCTTATGGCAGATAAGGCAGATGCAGAAAATTCTGACGAAGTGTAATCAGAGAGACACGACTCAGGAGATACGTGTAAATACAAATGCCCCAGTCACCATACCGTGAAGAACCCACACATAATTACCAGCATAAATTTCCATTTTATAAGACATGGCTATTTATGCTCGTTTATCTTGTACTAAGGCATAGTCTCAAGTATGTGATAATATATTCTGTCACCATGGAAAGGCACATATATAATGTAATACCAAAGAATAAATTAAAACATTATATGCTAGCAAAGCTTCCATTCTTATTTCAACACAAATAAGGATTTAAAAATGTACATGTAGAATGTAAGTACAAGTTTTCAGACTAGTATTTATATTCCCCTCACACAATTTTCACCTAATCGTTTTTGGTCTAATTTTTTTGAGTATCTAGTTGAGCTAAGCTAGTTGTCTTTAACTATTCATTTAGGTATACTCAATGCAGGACTGGGCAGAAAGCTATTGCTATTTCACCCTTGAATGGCATGGCTTCTACCCTGATCTTTTTAAATTGTGTAGTGATACGCAGTAAAATCCTGTTTGTCTTACATAAAAGCATCCAGTGAAATCAGTAGGATACTATCTTTGTAAGGGGACCTGGATTTGAACCAAAATTATGCTATCATAAGGATATAAGCATTCTGTAGATTTCTAGTCATACACTTCTATGCCTAAAACAGAATAACAAGTTAATGCTTTTGCTGAAAGCTTCCATAATGCAGTATCTCACAAAGATTTACACATGTATACAGCTTTAATTAAACATAAGTTGACTCCTACCCAGAAATTGCTGCTAGTTTTTGATGAGCCTCATAGGCCATCTCACATCCCCGGGTTCGAGTTTTGTGCAATTCTGCATGCAGAGACGGACAGGTGACAGAGATATCCCCAATAGAAATGACCAGCTCCCGGTAGAGAGCCACCTGGGTATTGAACTCCTGGACAATCTGAAAAACAAAGAGGATTTACATACATGAGAATTTTTAACTATGGTGGTAAAAGAAATCAAGTTTTTTATAAACATGCCCAATCCAGGGCTTGTTCCTGCAGCTCACAATTTCAGGGCATACAGAATCAAGAGCCCAAGATTTAGTAAATGACTAGGGTCTTTGTGGCAGCTGCTTGTTTTGTGAGCTATAAATGTTCATCTGTAGGAAAGCAGTGTTTCTGCTTTTAATATCTGAAAGTGTTTAAGCTAGTAGTATTAAATATTAAGCAGATGAAAAAACCCTGTTTTACTAGTAACATGAGGTTATTTTTTGCTATCATAAACGATAAAAATATCTCCAGAAATTATTGCCTTTGCTCATCCTGCTTCCTGATTTACAGCACATTTAGGGATTGGAATGTAGCATTTGCTTTCAGATTGGCAATTTTGCCAATTTATTTTGTAATGATTTCTGTTCTGTCACTTGCCTCCAACCCAGATTTTAGACTTAAAACTGATCTGCAGTTATTGGCTGAGAAGGTGTCTCAGACAGGCATCTTCCTGTTAAAATTCCAGAAAACACTTTTTCTAACGTGTGTGGGGAAAAAGAAACAACAAAGTAAATAAACAGTTCAGCCTTCACAGAAATTCAATATCCAACAGATACATACGGATGCTATTGGATACATGGGTAATCTTACAGATGGAAAGACCATTATTGTTTAGTTCCAGTGATCACATACATGGGATTATATTTTAAGGAAATGAAGCATTTGCTGTCTTCTGAAAGAAAGTGCATAAGACCATTTGCTCCACAAAGTGGTAGGGGTGGAAGGCATGGAGTAAGAGAACAGAATATTTATTTATCTGTGTTTTGACCTCAATTTCCAAACTACGTAAGAGTAATTGCTCATAATTCTGCAGTCATATTTACCACCAGAAGTACAACTTAACCAACATACACAAGCATGCTAAGAACCTGGAGTCTTATGAGAGCTACCAGTATTTAAAGTCAAGCCCCCAAATTCTTATGCTCAGGAATAAACGAGTCTCTTCTCCTGCAGTATTATATTCTGATCCTTCATTTATCCCATTGCAATTACTCTATATAGCTGGGAACTGGTATCAGGTTATTGTTTTGGTCACACTTTCCAAAATTTCATTGTAAGAATAGCAAATAGGTTTCTCTGCTTCTGAAGCAGCACATCAGTTGAAGTGCACTTCAGTACATCTGCACCCACCCACCCCCAGACAAACCAAAAAGCATACAGCAAACAAAGTCCTAGGCAAAATATTTGCTAAACAGGTCTTCTACTCCCTCATTACGTAGATTAAGAGAACGCATAAAGGCAATGGAGACAAAACCAATTGTACTAAGTTGTGTCATAGTATGATTATGCTACATGAGGAAAAAGAGAAAAGTGTTGCATCCTGCAACTGGTAACTGGTTGCACCAGCCACATTTTGCCTGTTCTCACCCAACATCCCTTGTCCACACAGACTCATTCTGCCACCTCGGCATCACCAAGGAAAATAAAACCACACAGATGTTACTGAATTGAGACAGAGAACAAGAAAGAAACATACTGATTTTATCTCCTGAATCTTATTGCAACTTGACAACCCATCTGTAAATTATATTTTATTTCTAATCAATGAATTCTACAAAGGTAGCATTTCTCTGTAACTAACCACATTATGCTGTCAGGAATGAGAAAAAAGGTAGAACCCAGTAAGATCCACTTGTTGGGTATATTTATAGACCTACTGTGGCAGCTTTTGTTCCACCGTGCACTGGGAATTGCTCCCAATTTTGAAGTATCAGAGTGGGTAATCTGCCAGCACATTTTTCAGTTCTAGAGGGAACAAAATTGTCAGAATACAGCAGAACAGAAGCAGCAGCTCCATTTCCAATGCTACTGGACAGAGCTTCAGCAAGGTCCAGATTTTTCATGTAAAGTAGCGGCAACTTCATTTGTTTTCTACTTCTCTCACCGGTTAGAGGAGCAATTCTGCGGTCCAATGTCAGGCTGACTGTAGCTCAAGGAGCCATAAAGGGGGTATATGGCACTGATCTGGAGGAAAGTGTCAGGATCCAAGCATTTTAACATGAATGGAGAAAAATCTCATACCATAACGTGACAGTCCAAAAATTAACACGGATGTAGCTGTTTGACCTGAGGTTTTACAATGACAGTCAGCTACTCCAGGAAGACTAGTAACAGTTACCACATATGCAAGGGAGAAAATTTCAGGGCCTCAAATTCTGAGTCCTGTTTTAGAAGGATTTTACAGCGAGAATGTGGTTGCTGAACAAAACAGCAAGCAGAGAGTGCGGTGATTCATCGGAGGCAACTATTTACCCATTTAGGCTTCAGTGAGTGCAAGTCTGGGGACAGATTTGGACGGTTTTAGGAAAAAGCAACGCCAGTGCTTCGCAGTGTGTGTTCTGGGGCTCGGGCTCCTGCTCCCGCAGTACTGCCAAGGCGGGCGACCCCGGCCCCCGCCCCGCCTGTCCCGCCGCACCCAGCACGAGCTCCGCGCGTCTCGCTTTTGAGCCGCCGCGAGTTGGGGTGCAGGGCAGCACCCCGACGGGGATTGAGCCTCTAAAAACAGTGCAACTGTACGTGATGGGAACAGCCAACGTGGAGGGAGGAGCGGCACCGCCGCCGAGGGAGCTCGGGAAAGGTGAAAATCATGGCAAACCCGCCGGCGGTACCCACCATCTTACAGTCGTCCAGGGCTCGCTGGGTCTGGTAGGCGCTATCGGAGCCGCTGCCCCGGCGTTCGCTGTCGCAGCCGTGCGGCGAGGTCTTGCCTCCCTGGAAGATAGAGGCGGCGGAGCGGGGGCGCTTCCTGCGCCCGCTCGGTGCCGCGCTCATGCACACGCATCCGCCGCGCGGAGCCGCCCGCGCCTGCGGGCAGCACCCTCCCCGCCGCCGCCGCCGCCGCCCCGCCGAGGGGAGCGGGCCCGCGCCGCTCGTCGCCTCGGCCTGGCCGGAGCCGCGCTGCTCACGGCAGCGAGCGCGGCTGCTGTGGGCGATCGCCTGGCGCCTGCGGGAGAGCCCGGGGAGCGCCTTGCAGCATCGCCTCGGCTACCGCGGGGAGAGGCGGAGGGGCTGGCACCTGCCCTCCTTCAGCAGCATGTCAGTCCCCGCGGAACCGCCCCGCCGGTGGCATGCTCCTCCGTCCTCCTTCCCGCAGTCGGCGTGGGGGGACGAGCGCAGCAGTGCCCGGCGGGAAAGGGCTCCCCATCCAGCGGCTGCCGAAACGCGCCCCGGTGCTCCCGGCGGGGAACCCAGACCCGCCGCAGCGCGTCTCGCCGAGCGCCCGCCGAGAGCGGCTCGGAAGAGCCGGTGGAGCCCGGCGGGCTGACACCATCAGCAGCACCGCCCCCACGGGGCCGCAGCACCGCCCCCCGCGCCCGCTGTGGCCGCCCCTCGCCCAGCTGGGTGCCACCGGAAGAGGGTCGATGGCCGGAACGGGTTTGATGACAGCAGCTCCACCTAGAGCTGGCCTAGGGCGCCGGGGGACGGTAAGGGCACGGCCCGCCCAGCGCTTGCCGAAGTTAATACGGATGTTCAAGAGGCGTGCTTGGAAACCATTTTTCTTTTTAACAGAGACTTGGTTCACTACTCAAATTGAGTAGTCCAAACTAGGGCCACGGGGATGGTAAAGGATCTGGAGGGGAAGCCGTATGAGGAACGGCTGAGGTCACTTGGTCTGTTCTGCCTGGAGGAGACTGAGGGGAGACCTCATTGGTGTCTTCAACATCCTCATGAGGGGAAGCAGAGGGGCAGGTATTGATCTTTGTGGTGACCAGTTACAGGACTCGAGGAAACAGCATGAAGATGCACGGAGGGAGGTTTAGGTTGGATATCAGGAAAAAGTTTTTCACCCAGAGGGTGGTTGGGCGCTGGAAGAGGCTGCCCAGGGAAGTGATCAACAGCACCAAGCCTGGCAGAGTTCAAAAAGCGTTCAGACAATGCCCTCAGGAACATGGTGTGATACGTGGGGTGTCCTCTGCAGGGCCAGGAGTTTGACTTGATAATCCTGACGGATCCCTTCCAACTCAGCAAATTCTATGATTATATGATTTAGTTTCTGTCACTAAAAACCATCGTACTTTGGGGCTCTATGAAAATGTTTGGTGTGTGATGCAACTAGATTGTATTTGTTCATTGTAGAAAAGATTAAATAATAATCAAGTGGAGGAATTGTTTACTCTGTGTGCCAGTACCACAGAGTGCTTTCAGTTCACCAGGCTGATGCTCTCAGTCCTCCCAGAGCTTGGGCACCACCCCTTCCAATGCAGAGGGCCATGGGGCTGTGCCTGTGCTGTGTCTGCAGCTCCCTACTGTAGGGCTGCTCAGGGACCCCACTGCCCAGGGCTGAGCTATGGATTGAGCCAGCTTCAACTCCAGGGCTGGTCCTGTTCCTCTCTGTAGCCAAGTGGCTAGAGCTGTATAGCTAACTTCTGATATAATTGTGTTTCTTCAGGCTGTTGAATAAAAGGTTTTTTGTATTTTGGTGATGTTCTTGAATCCAAAGCAACATCAAATAGATCACACAGAGTAACCTAGTCTTGCCAAGGAGCTCGAATATGCCAGTGATGGCACTCTGGCAGGTTGAGGGACTCTTTTCAGGCTATGCTGACAATTACCGTAACATAGATAACTGATAGCTACCTTAGTCTGAACATTGTCTATTAATCTACTCTGAAACCCTTTTTAGACATTTCCTACTATTTTCACAGAAATGGAATCTGTTGGATGTGAGATAATGTTGATGGGTTTGCATCACTTGAAAGCGCTCTTATCATTTTAGTTACAACTAAAATGACCTTGTAATTGTAATGTTACCTTTGTAAATATACTGCTAGATTTTCAGCATTCAGAGCATTTTGCAAGTACTACTTTAGGGACATCATTTTTTTTTCATAGATAATTCTATTACTCACAGGAAATAAATGCATGAGCACAAGCTTTGAGTCAGGACATCATATTACTACGATATACAGAAAAAACATTTCCCAATGACAAGAAAAATATTTTTAATATTGCCAAAAAGCCAAATGAACACATCCTCTCCTAACATCTATACTGATAAGAACATATATATATATGTAAATGGAGATTAAAATATAGTACTATGCTAGTTCTAGTGTTTTAGTCGTTGTTCATGTACCATTTTAGTCATATGTTCTAGTCTTATTTTATTCTATTTCTAGTCTTATTAAGAACTACTGCAATAGCAATAATGAAATAATGCTAATACTAAAACCAACAATAACAATAAATCTACCAAAGAATGCAGCACTTTTGCTTTCACATTACCTGCCTTGGCTGAACTTCTTGTCCCTTGAAGTCAACGCCAAAGTCCCACTGGCATTTAAAAAATATTGGAATTTAGTTCCTGGTGTTTTATCTGCCCCGTATAAAGCTGAGTCACAGCTCAGGCTCAGTTTTGCCCTTCTGCCAACATCTGGAACAGTTTTGAAGTCCCAGTTCACTCCTCATTGTTTGTATATTCAGTATGTCCACATCTGGAAGTAGGTTTGGCCTCTGAAGTCGTGATGGAATGCAATGAATTTGATGGCACCCTAGGGTTATGTTGAAGAAGCAGGAGTGAGGGGGATCAACTCAGGCTGGGATGCATAAGAAAAAATGATTTTTGTAGGCATCCCCATTCTTGGGATGAGGGAAAGATCTCCAAGCTAAGCCACCAAATGCTGTCTCAGGGTGGGCAGACTGGGTTTGAAAATATGTATCACCAGGAAACAAAATGGTCTCTTGAGAAAACAGAGGTATGTATTTTGCAAAACTGTCCTGAAAAGTGAGAGACATGATTCTTTCCTTTGTCTGAACTAGAGTTTTGTCAGCTTTTCCTTATTCTACCTTAATTTCCTGGTGTTCGATGGGTTGCAAGAAGCACGAGCTTGTTGCTGCCTCCCATGGTATCCTCTCAAGACCACAGGTAGGTGACCTTGAGATAAGTTTAGA
The DNA here is from genome assembly GCF_009829145.1 of Chiroxiphia lanceolata. Classification (NCBI taxonomy): domain Eukaryota; kingdom Metazoa; phylum Chordata; class Aves; order Passeriformes; family Pipridae; genus Chiroxiphia; species Chiroxiphia lanceolata. The sequence continues at coordinate 18,328,266 of NC_045671.1, read as the reverse complement.
GAGTACACGGTCCGTTATATAGTCAAATTCTTTACAATTCTACAACTCATAATGAACTAAGAGCATATATGTAGGCTTTCCTCTGCCTAGTCTCTATGCTAAGTCTAAAAAATGAACTCAGATGAACTGTTTTTACTTGTGAGTTTGTCTTGTTCCATTTTGTTGTAATCTTTGTCTAATCCATTTTTTGCTCTGGTTGTTGGCTTCTGGTAGTATTTCCCAAGGGTGAGTAGAACGTAATGGACTAGATAAGTTATGAAAGAGACACTGATTATCGGAGAAATGTGAAGAGATGTCTTCGTAGGAAAAAAAAGTGAAAGAGAGATATGAAATATAGGAGGAAAAAGGCCATTTCTGTAGAGATACATAGAGAGAAGGGGAGACTGAGAAACAGGTACTGAAGAAAATAAAGGAAAGTATTTCTGCAGCATCTTCTCAGGACAGAAAAATAAAATGTAAGCTTAAAGTTATATTTAAAATGAAAACAGTAACAACACAGACTTTTCCATAAGTCTTTGAAATACTTTTTTTAAGGAGTTGAACTGTCTTTCTACGTAAGTAGGGTACATTTTAAACAAAGCACAGGTTTATTCTCTGGAAATGCAGGGTCAGATCAGTGTCTGAAGATAAAGTACTTGATTTTTGTACTAGGCTTCCTGTGGAGTAAAACTGTTTAACTATCACAAATAACAATGTATAATGCATGTGAGAATCACAGCTTCAATGGCCATTTCTGTTTTATTAATCATTTCATACAGGCTGGCATGTTAGAGAAAGGAGTGCCATAGGAGATATACTGATTCTATAAATAAGTCTTTCATGTATCCAAAGTGTTAGCCTTCCTCACTTCAGAAATCTTCCATCAGTGACAGCTCCCCTCATCCTTTCTCTTCAGCCTATGCTCAGTGCAGGGCTTACCAAGTCAAATTACTAGTTTGACTTTGTAGCAAAGATTGCACATTGATGTATTCTAAGTGTCTACCAGTCTAATACCAAGGTATAGAAAAGTATCGTATTTAGTTTCTTCAAAGAAAGACATATCTGTCCTGTGAAATATATAGTCACAGTTCAACAAACACAGGCAGTACATCAGTTGAGATTGTTAAAAATCCAGAAACACTTTCCTAAGTTCTGTTGTCTTAGAAGTCTCAATAATTTCGAAGTTCACTTAGGAAACTAATCTTCATACACTGTATTAGTAGAGGAGATGCTGAGGAAGAGGCTTACTTTGCTTGTCATCACCGCAATTTCTTTAAAAATGTAGCCATTAGAGAGTCTATCTGTATCTGTCAGCCCAGTATAGGCATGTTACTCTTGGTTATGAATGCATGAAACAACATGCTTAAGCTAGCAAAAATGTAAAAATGGCTAAGTCTGCTTTATTTGCCTTCTCTGTAAGTGTTGCAAAAAATTGTTTATGACACATAAGTCATGTCTTGAAGACTCTAGAAGTTGTTGTGGTAATATTTTTGGCACTTAAGAAATATTGTGTTTTTTAAAATCAGGGAATGAAAGAAATTCTAAGTCAGATTGTCCAGGATATGTGCCCACTTTCTGTATTTCTTTTACCACATATATTTACATATGTAAGTCCAACATGAATTTGTATGGAAATACCTATGGTAGCACTCAGGTAGCTAGCCAACGAACTATTTCAAATTTAGCTGGATTTGCCCCACATAAGATTTAATGACAAGGAAGTCCAAAAAATGGCCCACAGAACCAGATACTTTTTGCTTTCACCTCTATAATTTTTTTAAAATATAGTATCATTACTAACATGATGTTACTGACATCAACACGTCCACTATTAAGAGGAAAAGAGGGCCTACTTTAAAAAGCCAAACATTAGCATAACAAATCTTCAAACTGCAGAAATTAAGAATTATTTCTGAAATGAAAAAGGCTAATATGAGTTTCTCATTATGAAAGTATCAATAGAATAATTTACTTTTACCTTTAGTGTAGTTGATACAATAGGGAATGATTGCAATAAATGAATATAAATTTGCCTTAATATTATATTTTTTTTATTATCAGAAAATCTGGCATAAAACAAAGCCACCCTAGAAATGGAAGATAAAAAAGATCACTGATAAATCTTCCTGTAAATATCTGTAACAAGAAAAATTACCTTTAAGATCATAGAACACAAAGCCCAAAATTATTAAAAAACCTTTATAAGAACTAACAATTAAAAGCTAAGTTTTATATTTTCTTATGAAAATAATCACAATTGAATCACAAATCCCATGACAAATTTAATAAACTACCATGTAGTAAAATATTAGAATAAAGTCTTGCAATAAATCTGTACATTATTCATGGACTAGAGAAGATTAAACTCTCAAAGATTGCTATTATTAAAGTAGAATAGGAACAGCTATGAAAAAGAAAACACCATGGAGCTGTTAGACAGAGGACTGAGAGAACAGAGTTCTAGCCAAATAGATAGTTTAAGTAATTAAAATCTATATATGTATCAGTGCTTTGCTACTTAGAAAATTCAATGTTTGACATAGTGGTTTAGAGACTGCTTGATGGATGCATAAGATAAATATGTGGGTTTTGTGTTTTTAGATTAAATGTATAAATTGCAGTATTTTATGTATTCAGTGAACATATATTTAATTCAAAAAAACACACATAGTCTTTTGAGAATCTGAGAATGATGCATAAATACCAAACCCAAGTACTCTTCATCCTATTTACTTCTACAAGAAAAAAGCCTGGAACAACGCCCTCCACTACATCTTCACGAACATTTTAAAAAGCCATGTTCTTTATAGAAGTCAAAGAGATGGCAAAATTTGCAGTCATTATCATGTCCGTGGCTGTTCTGTAGTGGTTACTAGCAATAAAAGGCCTATACAAAATCTCTGGTTTATTCAGTATGGTTTTCCACTGCCTGTGCTGTCTCCTGGTCACACAGTTCCAGTGCTCATAAATGGAATAGCAAGCAGCATAAATTACACTGACAAGAGGAGTCTTGCTGGTGGGCTACATGTTTACATTTTTAAAATGAGTAGTATTTATATAAAATTTTGACTGTTCTCTTCAAGATTTTAAAAAGCAAAAGTCAAATTTAAAGGACAAACATTTTCAGATGACAAAGGCAAATGAAGAATAGTAAAACTTCACTGTTGTATCTAATGTAAATATAGCACAAGAATTGTGCTGTGAAAAGGAATAATCCAAATTTATGTCTCAGAGCAAGTGACCTAATGAAAGTCAGGAAACTAAATCAGACTGGGCACTGAGGCCAAGTCATTTTGAAAAAGTTCTGTTTATGTTATAAGAAGATGAGAATACAACTCGAAATTAGTAAACTCATCGGAAGCAGCAGTGCTCTGAAACCTCTTCTATTTGCCATCTGAATTTGGCCTCTGTGAATAAGCTTAACTGGCTACTTCATATCTTCATTCCTCTGCTCCTCCTGATAACTATTCACTACCTACATGTTTGAAAGACAGATTGTAGCCCTACGAAGTAATTTTTTATATAAATTTCAGTTATTCTGTTGTTGTATGTATCTGTTAACTCGTTGGAAGTGATTTTTGAAATTATCGGTATTCCACTTTGGAATTAATGTTTTATTTAAAAGAAGAGAAATGGATCACATCTTCTTAAAAACTATCATCTGAACTCTTACATTGCAGGTTAAATAAACTTTCACATTTGAAAAACTATTTTAATAACCACATTTTCATATTTTCTTTAAACAAAAGCCTAAATCTCATGGGAAGTTATGTGTTTTCTGTGGAAGTGTCGTTACAGCACACCACAGTGACTTAATCTACTTTTGATACATGGCAAGAGCAGCATAGTTCATTTTTACATGAAATAGCAGTTTGGGTTGAATCAAATGTTCAGCGGGGATTTCAGGGGGAAACCCGAGCTCTTATTTTGCCGTACAAGATTTTTAGCTGTGTTGCTCTGAGTAACTGCACTGAAATCAAGACATTCTTGATAGAAACATATACTGCCATGTGCCTTTGTTGTTCTTGTCCTTAATCAGTTATCATCCTGCTTTCATTAAGTTCATCCACCCACTAAATTCCCTTTCATGGGAATTTCATCAGTATAATTTTCAACTCAAAACAGGCAGACAAAACCTGTCATTGTTCTTGGTCAATGCTGTGTACTTCTGAGAATCTGGCTGTGTATGTGTGACATACAAGGACAGTAATGAGAACCTTCCTTTTCTGTTTGCCTAACTTTTAAATATTATATTATTCTTCTAAAGATCTAGAAGAAATTTGAGAGAGAATGATGGTGCTGCTTTGTGTTATTCCAAGAACATTCACTGAAAGCAGGGAAAGTTTTAAGGAAAACTAGAACTGAATAAACTAGGGCATTTCCAAATATGAAGATCAACCAAAAAATAAACAACCAAAACCAAACCAAAACAAACCCCAAACAAAACATACTTATCCATATGAAAGCAAATTAAAGATTTCCTTCATCCCCCCTCCACCATGTTACTTTAGAATGGTAGAATGGTGGCTTCTCAAAAGATACTCTCCAGAATGTCCAGGTTTGTTTTTTCATTATATGCACAATTCTGAAAACCATAGTGAGTTGAAGATTGCCCTAATTTTATCTCTTTACCTGTGCAGAAAGTTTAGTAATCATTATTGTGGTGTGGGTATGCTGGTTTGCTGCTGTAGGCTTCCAGTTTTACTTGGTTGGTTGGTTATTGAGGCGATAGAGAAATTCATAGTAAGAGAAGTGTCCTTCTGCTTGTGGTGGCAGCTGCATTGCTTGGAACCCGAGAAGCATCCAGATGAAGGCTCTGCCTGGCAACTTCCTTTTCCTTTAATTCTTCCTCCTTCTTTCTTCTTTGCAGATGACAGAAACAAGAAGAGCCCTTTTGAATATTTCTTCCTTGATCTTTATATGATAATGAAATAAATAGCCCTGTAAGAGTCAAAAAATGATTAAACACAATCATGAATTCTGAAGAGGGAAGGTTTAGGGAGATATACACACAAAGACCAATGTTTCTGACAATGCATTTCAAAGGGAAAAAAAGCATCTGAAGTTTTAATGAATCTTACTTAGATTGAGAAAAGGACATAGCATGTGGGAGGACCTGAAGAGATCCAGAAAGACATAGCACATCCTTATCTTGAAATATGTTTTTAAAATCCTGACTGAGGCTGTTGTGCTGCCAGCAAAAAGCTAAAGATCTGAGAATGTATGACTACTCTCCTAAAAGATATAGGACTGATTTATTGTATAGAGGCAAATAAATAAGTGCCTGGTTGTTTTATGGATTTGCATTTTTGTTCTTGTCTTTTTTTCTTTTCAACTTTTTCCTGTTTCTAAGCTTTATATTCTTTGTGGTTTATGCCATATGTTTTAATTGGCCTGTTTTCATCTTCTGCTTCTAGTTATATATTATCCTTCTACTCAATATTTTGTCCTTATTTTTCCTGTTTTGTTTCTCACTCATTTCTCTGTTGTCCACAGTCCCATCTGTTTATTCTGTGTGATAAAGAACAGTTTTGTATTTTGTTTCTCTAAATCACAAGTGAAATTATAGTTCTAAGATTTAGCATGTCAGACCTCCAAATATGAGCAAATTTCAAAGCTTACCCTGCATGGGCTAAAATTCATGATGAGAGAGGAAGATTTATTATACAAATGGATTTTAAAAATTACATAAAAATTCATATATAGACATAAACTACACTACATGACAGACTTACAGGGCCAGAGCCCTAGTCCTGTTCTTTGTTCACCACCTAACCACAGGGGACCAGAGAAGTCCTGTGGAATATATGCTACATATATATAGGATGTATATACTCTGGATTATGGTTCGCTTATAAACTGTCTCTTCGCCTTCTCTCTGGGGAGTGCCAAAATTAAGGAAGGTCAAAGTAGTTTGAACACGGAGCTAATGTGACTGGGGCTCAGCAGATGTATGCTGAGAGTCCAGCTCTGTTCAGTGTTTGCCATGTTCCCCAGATGGTGATATTTGGCTTATGATTATTAATTTAGATGACACAAATGTGAAAGGGACAGGTGCTGGAACTCAGTTGAGAATTTATTGTGAACCTGACAAACTGAAGATACTATCTTTAAAAGTGTTGTGAAATCATGTAGGGAAATGAGCAAATACTGCACTTTGGTAGAAGTTATCAATCATATGAGTGTGTAAAGCGCTGCAGAATATGAGCTAGGCATTTTTGTTGTTGACACGAAGATGAAGCTATTAATAACAAAAAAACCCCAAACAACCAAAAAAACAGAAAATAAACAAAAGCTACTCAAAACCAACCCCTATTATATCAGGAGGTAGAATTAGTGTTATCACTAGTGAGATACCTGAAATAATAATTCCACTTAATACCTACTCAGTCTTGAGTTATCAGTTTGTTAAGACCTATCCAGTCTGGTACCTTGCACTTTAAGCAAGATGTGGGCTACTTGGAAAGAAGGGGGATGCAGAAAAAATTATAAGATGTGATGGAAAAGATGAACTCTGTAGAGACTGAAAGACCTGGAAGTAGATGACTGAGGGAAAACAGCAGTTTGCAAGTACACAAACTGCTACAGAGTGTGCTGGTTTAAAGGTAAACCGGCAGGGGAAATGAACCCAACTCGAACTCAAACTCAAAAGAGATTATAAACCAGAATAACAATTTAATAAAAATAATACAATAAATACAATTATATAGACAAACAGTTGGTTTTAGACCGCAGAAAACCCAGATGTATAACCTGGCACCATGGGGCATGAACAGAATGTTGTTCGTTGGCTTCCGTGCTGAGCCCCCTGTGGTCCCCTGAGTCCAAAAGTAAAAAGAGAGGAAAAAAACCTGTTGGTGCGAGTGATGGTCACAGTCTGGTTGAGAGTGATGATCACAGTCTGTTTCAGAGTGGTGGTCGCAGTCTGGTCAAGGTTCTGGTCCTCCTCTGAATCCCACGAGTGGTACCAGAAGTCCCAAGACCCCAAGATTATACATCCTCAGGTTCAGGCAGGAATGCCCACTACCTCCCCCAAGGCGGGGAGTTCCACAATGAGTGATTGTGACTCACAATGGGTGAGTGTGAGGACAAGGACATCCTCCTGTCTCACAGGCCTCTTAACACCCAGCTTATAGCCTGAGGGGTCAGGTGTGCTTTGGGCAGCTGCTGCAAATGGTCTATTGTTAATAGGAAAATGACATGGAGGGTGTAGAATACACAATTTGGGTTACACCCACACACTGATGAACTGGTCCCAGCTGTTCTAACTAGGACACACATTAAGGAAAGGAATAATACATTTTCCTCTCCTGGCATCATAGAAATATATAATAAATTTCAGGAAGGTTAGATTGAAAATTCTTTTTAAAGTTAAGATGGATTAGTTTTCCAAGGCGATTTTAATTGAAGGGTTTTAAGAAAAGTATGAACAATTTTATTCTAGAAGCACATACTTTTAAACACCTCCCAGGACGGAAATTATAGGACCTCCTCAAGGTCCTTTTCAACTTTATTCTTGTAGGATTTTAGAATTACAAAAATATCCCATAAACTTCGTAAAAAATATTAACTCATAAATTTTCCTATAGGAGGTAAAAACTCCCATTTCCCCAACATTCCATGATGCTATGAAAGGTTTTGTAAATTCATGGAAGTTTATTTGTCAATTCATGAGACAGAGACTTTGTTTGCCAGTACTTCATCATCTTTTCAAGTTTTTGAATTTAGTACTGCTGGAAGCAAAATTTCTAAATATTCAGTTACTAGAAATGCTCTTCCCAATAGATCACTAGGGAAGTGATTTAATGATGGCAGTATTGGTGCTATTTAATATTCCATGAATTTGTACAGCTTTTAAAGACAAGGGTAAAGAAAAAGCGGGAAAGAAATGAAGGGCAAGAAAAGGAGAAACATACATTAAGAAGCAGAGTAGAAAAAGCTCAACAGCAACAGGGAATGCTTATGCAAAAACAAAATGGAAAGTTTTAAGAGGGCAGTTATTTAGGGGTGAAGGTCTAGTGAGATACACAACTCAGTGGGGCACAGAAAAAGAGCAAATCCACATTTTGCTTGTAGCCTTTCTCTGTTTCCCCCTATGTTTCTATTCAGAGAACACCTGCTATTCACATTTGAAAAAGAATGCAGTGTTCTAAACATTGTTAATTTGTTTAATTGTAAATATTTTCAGTTATTTTGAGGAAATGCCTCAAAATGAAAGCTCTGCCAAAACATCAATGCAAAGGAGGCTACAAGTATGGATGAACAGCATGATGAGTAAGAGAAGTGGGCCTGTGGCATTTCCTTTTTTTTTCCTTTATTTTTTTCCTTGTAGACTTGCAACAAATATAAAAAGTTTGATTGCCTAAAATGTTTTCAGAGTAGACTGCTTAAATCCATCAGCTTTATGTGTAGCAATAGTGTGTGATTTTTGCCAATGTGCTGTGATGTCTTTAAAAAAGAAATCTAAGGTAAGTTGAATTTCATAATACCTGTGGTTTGTTGGTTTATTTTTCTTTGCATTTGTTCATCTGTGGTTTTCTGATTATAAGCTGTCTCAGGCAGGACTTTGTGTTCTTGCCTTTATTGCAGACTGTGGTGTTGGCATTGTCAATACTGCCTAAATTCTTCATGTGAGGGGTAGAAATATATTGTTTTTATTCAGTGGCTGAAGTAGTGCTTTACAAGCCTCAGAATAGCCCTTGTCACAGAAGGACAGGCATACAATTTGTCTAGTGGTACCATCTTTGTGGCTCTTCCAGTCCCCAGGAACCACTACTTCAGAGGAGAAGTAAATCCAAGACCATTTAAGCCTATGTAATATTTTTGGTTGGCCTACAATCTGCTTCAAAAAGAGACAAACCATGTAAAGTGTGTCTTGGTAAAGAAATACTTTTTAATAATAAGTATCTTGCATTGGCCGCTTTAGCCACCAGCGCGCTTGTAGCAAATGTGGGTACAGCCCTTCCCAAATCTTTGTTCATGAAGCCTAGCCATGATTTTTTAATAAATACAGTAATTGATTCTAAGTTGAAACTGACTTTTGCTTTTGTTGTGGGCAGCAAGTGTTCAGATTCCCAAATGACATTTTGATAAATAGTTTCAGAACTCATCATCATGGCCAAGCTTTGTGAATGCAGATTTGGGAAGGGCTCTACCCACGTTTGTCACAAGCGCGCTGGTGGCTAAAAAGGCCAATACGAGACAGGCATGTCCGGTTGCAAAAGGCACAACAGAAGGACTCCTTAGGTGGTAAATTCTGCAAGGCACAATTCTTTCTGCGTTGTCTTTTCTCCTCGAAAGTGATCCTGCGTGCGTTCTCAAAGGCATCAGCGGCGTTATAGATGGTGTGTCTCCAGACCTCCTGACTGGAGGCCAGAGTAGACCAGTTATGTTCATCAGTATGGCCAAGGCTGAGATGTTTTTTCAGGGAGTCCTTGTATCTCCTCTTTGGGGCTCCTCTCATGAGGCAGCCAGTGGCAAGTTCACCATAAAGCAGGATCTTAGGGAGGCGGTGGTCCTTCATCCTTGAGACGTGCCCTGCCCAGCGCAGCTGTGTTCTCAGCAACATGGCCTCGATACTTGTGATTGCTGCTTGTTCTAGAACAGACGTATTAGTCACATAATCTGACCAGTGGATGTTTAGGATTGTACAGAGACAGCGTTGATGGAAGCGTTCTAGGAGTCACAGGTGGTGGCGGTAGATGACCCATGATTCAGATCCATATAAGAGAGTAGACAGCACTATGTCTAGTTTCAGAACTAGAAGACAACAAAACAGGCTACTGAGAACAGCAGTGCAGTAACGCAGGGACTATTAAAGCACAAGTTAGTTTGTTTGGCAACTACTCATCAGTAAAGCAAAAGTCCTTTAGGGTTGCTAAACCAGCACAAGATTTCTTATGAGGCAAAAAGGGAAAGCAGAAATATGTTAAGTATTTATCTTATTGGGCTTTTTTGTTTGATTTACTTTGTGTTTCCAGACATATCTGTCCTTTCAGCTATGGATTTAGTTGGGTGGAAGGATGACATCAGCTAGTCTTTTTTCAGTCCCTACTATTTTTGGTTACTCTTTTGCAAGGCTCAGAGGCTAGTTAATTTTTAGGAAGTAAATTTAAATCCTTCTAATATATTTGGTTTTCTGCTCCTGTTTTACACATACTCCAAAACGAGGATGTATATGTATGACACATGAAAACATCATATTTTTCAAAGAAAAGTACTGTAGGTTGTATCCATAAAAATCTGCCTGTGTACTTACTAACAGTCACTTTCATATTAAATTGTCCTTCTGCTAATGCTAGTGTTGTTTCAAGTTCAATATGTATGTTGAATTTTTCACCTTAGCAATTATATCCTCTGCTGAAGCAGCTTAACACTCAGAACCCTCTAGGATAATACACCAAAGAAGGACATTTTCAGGTACTACACCAGTACTCCAGTATTTGAACCAAAAGGTCACTCAGTGCTGCCTTTATGTAGAATTATGTAGAACATACACAGATTTGAAAATACTGTGGTCAGTATTTCTTACGCCTACTGTTGTCCTGTTTTATGGGGTTTTTTGTAGACTATAATGCTCAGTGCAGAATATCATACTAAGCTGAGATTTTTTTTTTTTACCTCAGTTATCCATCTCAACATTAAATGTAAACTTTTTTCTTCAGTCTTAATAAAAAAATGCTCCCATAAATATGATTTATGAATGTTTAAACTTGTAAATTGAAATAGATGCAGTTATGTATTTAGAATAGATACAAAAAATATATTAAATTGATCCAGCTTTTCTTGCTGTAATGGATAGATTGAATAAACCTCCCTATCGGGTTTATTTTAAAGACAAGGCAAAATGTATGTTTCCTCAATCTCTATCTCATGGTAAATGATACATAAAACCAGCTGTCCTAGTTAGAACAGCTGGGACCGATTCATCACTGGATGGGTGTAGCCCAAAACTGTGTATTCTATAGCCCTCCATGCCATTTCCCAGAAACTGTTGTCAGTAGAGGCCTGCGAGGTGGTGGTGGGGGATGTTCCTGTCCTCATGCCCTTTTGTGGAATTCCCTGACTGAGCACGCTTACACCCTTTTATGGAATTCCCTACTCTGAGGGAAGGACTGAGCATCCTTTTATGGAATTCCCCACTCTGAGGGAGGGACTAAGCATTCCTGCCTGAGCTGGAGAATATATAAACTTGGAGTTTCAGAACCTTTCCACCACTCGTGGGATCCAGAGGAGGACTGCAGCTCACCGCTCTCAGCTGGACTGAGACCACCACCCTCGGCTGGGCTGCAGTCGCCACTTTTGGCCGGACTGCAGCAGCTCTCCCATTGGCAGGTTTTTCCCCTCTCCCTTTGCTTTGGACTCGGGGGGGGGCAGGGAGCACTGCTTTGTTTGTGCCCCGGGGTGCTGAGTTGTACATTTCGGTTTTGTGGGTTAGGGCCGGTTGCTTGTCCGTGTGGTCGTACTTATTGTATTATTTTATTAAATTGTTATTCTGACTGGTAATCTCTCTTTTGAGTTGGTTTGGTTTCCCCTGCTGGTTAACTTTTAAACCAGCACACCAGCATTTGGCTAAAATGTGCAGTTATTTTTTTTACATTGAAAAAAATTACTTCCTGAACTTAAGTTTAGGAAACGATGAATTTGGTTTTAGCACTGGATATTCTGGAAGAATATGTACAAAGGCAGTTTTCCAGGCTTCCTCTGCAATGTATGTGACAGATTAACTTGGAAATTAACAGGTCACAGTGCAGTAAAAAAAACAAACTCAAACCTAAACTTAAATGGAATGTATAAAAACTGGGTTAACAGGCTAGATACCATTGCTACTATCAACAAATTAACCTAGACTATACAGAAGATAACAACATCTTCAAAATTTAAAGCAGAAGAGGTCAAGATTATTACAATTTATGACACAGATACTGTTGGATTTGCCAATAATATCCAAGGAATTGATCTGATCCTAGTTGGCCATGAAAATTATTATGAAATAAAAAAGATCAATGGAGCATGCATTATGGAAAAAGTCCAGTTTTAGAAATTTCTGGGAAAAAAAAAGACCCCCCCCCGAAAACCCTGACTTTGTTTCATTCTTTCAGTATGATTTTCAAAGAACTAGGATTTTGGGAAATTCAGAAAAAGATTTATGTATAAAATCAGTGATCACTTGAGTATACTCTGAATCTTCAGTTGGTGTGGGAACGAGTTGAGCCAGCAGCACCTGCATTCAGTTAAGTAGGATCAAAAAGGAGTGTTTTGGCCTTGACTGGTGTTTTTGATAAAGAGAGTGCTGTGTTCTCATAGCAAAAACTACTTTGAATGGTCTGCATAATAGAGTGTGTTTCTCTCGTGGCTGAACACAGCCACCACATGACGTGAGGTGAATGTGTGTGATCAAGGCACTGGTTTAGGACGATCCTGGGAATTCCAATTAACTAAAAGACAAACACCAGATGCTGTTTGCAAAGGAACCCTAATAAAAGGGGAAAGCTGGAAAGATTGGCGGATATATCCTGAAATCAAACTCTGTGTGGTGGCAGCCTCATTGCTTTCAGCACCATATTCGCCATAAGACGGATGTGATTTTCTTAATGATTTGTTTAAAAAATTAACAGTTAAAGAGAATTACATTAAAATTGTTTAAAAACCAGCTGTTTTCAATGTCCATATCAATAATACTAGAACAGGCTCCCTAGGGAAGTGGTCACACCACCATGGCTCTCTGAGTTCAAGAAGCATTTGGATAATGCTGTCAGGCACATGGTGTGACTCTTGCAGTGTCCTGTGCAGGGTCAGGAGTTGGACTTGATGATCCATATGATTCTATGAATACTGGGCCAGTATTCATAGATGTAGAGTTTTACTATGTCTGCATCCTGACTTCCTATCCGAGCATGAATTTAGGTGATGGGAAACCTGTTTCAGTGCCCAACCACCCTCTGGGTGAAAAACCTTTTCCTAATAGCCAACCTCCTCTGACACAGCTTCTTGCCATTCCCTAGAGTTCTGACACTGGTCACAAGAGAAGAGATCAGTGCCTGCCCCTTTGCTTCCCCTCATAGACCATGATGAGGTTCCCCTCAGTCTCCTCCAGGCTGAACACACCAAGTGCCCTCAGCCGCTCCTCATATGGCTTCCCTTTATTGCCCTCCTTTGGACACTCTCTGAGAGCTTAATACCTTTCTTAAATTGTGGTGCCCAAAACTGCACACAGTATTCAAGGTGAGGCCACCCTAGTGCAGAGCAGAGCAGGACAGTCTCCTCCCTCATATGGTTGGCAACGCTTTGTCTGATGTCCCCCAGGACACGGTTGGCCCTCCTGCCTGCCAGGGCACTGCTCATATTTGACCTGCCATCGACCAGGACCCCCAGGTCCCTTTCCACAGCACATGCTTTCCAGCATCTCATTGTCCAATCTGTAGATACATCCAGGGTTGCCATGGCAGGTGCAGAATCTGGCACTTGCCCTTGGTAAACTTTATATAGTTCGTGATTGCTCAGCCAACATCACACTATCAAACTTAGTTTTAAGCTCAACTATGAAAATGGGATTTGGAAATCTTGTAATTTATGCAGTTTGATTCTAAAATATTACTTTATCTGCTTATGGTAAAAAACCAGTACCCTTGACATCTCTGTGTTACTTGCTGAATTCTTGAGAGAATGTGTTGGTAAGAGTATATGAATTACATGGCATAGGATTTATGTGAATGGTATATGGATTAATATGAGTTAATTTATTCTTGACATAGCTACTCATTCAACAGTTAGAAACAATGGCAGAGTGAAAGACTGCATCATCTAATAACATTCTGTTTTATGTATTTTGGGGCATTCTAATTGAAAGATCACCATTCATAAGGATTTTCTTTATTATAGTTATGTATCAATAATACATACCCCAATCCCTAGACCTTTATACTTATATCACCTAGGTGGTTATTGCTCTTGAGTTGCATTGTGCATTCTTACTGTGAATATTTCTTACATAATATTACATTTAAATGACCTATTTTATCTGATATGCAGCACTGAACCACAGGTACATTCCCATAAAGCAGACTTTGACCTGCTGTACTAGCATGGCCTCTGTTATATTCTCTGGAGAATATAACACAAGACAATTTTAATTAGATCATTAGTATTCACAAAGATGCTAAAACCCAGAAAGCATTACAGTAAAGCTTTAAGACTGTTAGACTGGCTGTGGAGTTGTTTACAGTTCCTGATCTTAAACCCACAGAAATATTTCTGTCGTTGACCACAGGTGAATTTGTTTTGAATATTTCATTGGGAGAATAGTTAAGAAAATTGCTCAGGAAATGCTCATGGGTAATGATGGTTCTAAAGCAGATTTAAGCATCGGGTATATCAGGTATATCAAATCTGTTGATTTGATGCACATGGGTTATCAACTGTTTCCATATATCCTCAAGTTTTTTCTAAATTCTTCTCAATTTTCTTCTAAGATTTATTACCGTAATTTGAATCCTTTTATCTTCCTTTTGAAGAGGCAACATCAAATGAAAAGTAATTTTGACTTTTCAAAGCTCACAAATAAAATCCCAGATATACTTTGTGTTGCAGATTCTCTGCATGAGAACAAACTCCTCTAGTTCATTTAACAGCAGAGTAGTCTCTTGCTGTCCAATCAAGCTTTTTTCCCAAGTACAACAATGGATAGAACTGTATTTATTACTCTTGTGGGAATGTCTTGGGTTTATCATCTTACAGCAGGTTTGGATCCTGTCCACTATTTTTATCTGCAAATCATTTAGATCAGATACAGTAAGAAGAAATGCTAGACTGTAATTTCCTCTACTTAGATAAACTTGAGTGATGTATTTTGTAGCTTTGCTGGTAATGATAAACTTCTCATAAGTGTGGGCATAGAGTGTAGGCTAGGTGGCTTCAGAAGTGTTGGTATTAATTAAGAACAAAACTAATGATGCTTTAAATGTTTATTGAGATTTATAGGACATTTTTCATGATTTTCTGCTGAAACTTAAATCTGCTTTTTGAAACAGGTTTCTAGAGTTAAAGAATGTTTGTTGTAAATAAGTATATTGGAAATCTTATTATTCAGCATCTTTTGGAAGTAGTTCTTTGCCCAGCTGAGAGAGAACTAGATGGTTGTATAAACGCTGTGGGAGCAGAAGGTGGTCTAGGAAATTCTATGGCCAGTGCAATACTAGAAGCTGCTTATGCTGATGATGTAGCAGTAGCTACTTCAAATCATCATTTAAAATGCTTTTGGAAACACAGAATCTTCTGAATATATTAATATTTAACCTTAGAAATGTATCTTAATTATTTTGTTTGGAGTAGTCCTTCCAAAATGTCTGAATAAGAGCAAATCTAGAAGTCGGGGAGTTGTAACACAAAAGGAAGCATTCAAATATAGTTATATTAAAAGAAAAGAAATCTCTGAAGAAATTAGGAACTTAAAATTAGCAGAACAAAAATTAAAAGTAAATCTTAATGCTTCATGTATCAATACATATACTGAATATATCAGCATGTTAACTAAACACATAAGCTATCTGCTTGCTTATTGTCCTTGTACGGCAAATGTGGTTGGAGTGAATAATGATACTATGTTAAAGTACAGAATACTGAAATGAGACAAAATAGCTTGGGTGAAATCTTGGTTCTAGCCTTAAAAGCAAGATTTTCCTGATTAGTCCCATTAGTCCCATTCCTCAGTATGAGCAGTTTGAGAACAAATTTGCCACATATCTTGAAGTGAATCTGCAGAGCAATTAGTTTTGCCAAATATGCTTTAAACCAAAATGCTACCAAACGATTTAAAAAGTGAAAGTTTAACAAGTCTTCATATACAATCAGTTTTGATGGTATTGCTATCTCCACTTACCTCTTCTTAGTTAATTACTCTATACTCTTTTTATTGTAGAAGGCATTGTGATTGAGATTTGGCTTCTCCTTCTACCCATGTATGCAATATTTTAGAACAACAGGGAACATACCTTTAAATATATAAGTCATTAAGTCAAGGTCTTTGCCTAATTTTCTAAGACTGTTTACTGCACATAAAATTAAATATGTGTATACATATTTGCAGTATTGACTCCTACATCATTATTATTTGAACAACTTTTTAATACACATTGCCTCTTGTTTAGAATAAACTCAAACCACAGCTAACTTCAGATCTTTCAACATGATAATGTATTATTTAGTCAAATATTTATGTAAGAAAAAATCTTACTAGAAATTTCATTATTTTCTGTTTTCATTTTATATATACCCTGTGTTTATACTGAGTATACCCTGCAGAAGATTTTACTATGGATTGTTCTTTCTGTTATCTTCCCTGTTCTAGATCTACCACTAGTACTAAAAAATACAGTGAAATAACTATTGGAAGATTTTTTAAAGGAGTTTTACAGGTACTCAGCTTTTGATGGAAAGTCTGTAGAGTGATCATCCAGTCTGTTCTGCCTATGTATAAAAAATATTAGTTGTCTTAGGTACAGAAAATGTTTCATACAGTTTCAGTTAATGCTGAAAATGGTATCACAAAACTTGTAATATACTTTTAGAAAGTATGATGATTACTTTTCTATAATAAATATATTTAATATTATTACTGTATAGTGTTATATAGTGCTATATAAACAGTGGGATAAAAATGTAGACACCTTTCATTTGGTAGTGCCTTAACACAGATGATCAGTTCTGGACTGCTGGCAAAAAGAAGTAACAGCTGCTGATTCAAATATCCTTATAATATTAGGATATTTGATGCAAGTATGATCATTAATCTTATTTTAAGAGTAATGTCTTTTTTGCTCTGAGTCTGCCCCTTACTGCATTGTTCTGAATGGTTCATTAATTTGATTTATTCCTTTTTCCTATCCAGTACTGGTCTTCTTAACTTCCAGATTTCCTCTGGTAGCAGGAATAGAATTTGGACTCCATCCAGATGCAGAACCAGGGCACAGAACTTTAGGAGACTCAGTAAAAAATCAAGGACTGTATCTGAAGGAAAGCAAGGTCTACCAACTTGCCATTACCAAATATTTGTCTAATGTAAGTTGTGTTATGTTTATTGTTATTATTTGTGCTTGTGAATCAACTACATTCTGATTGAATGCTGAATTATGACAATATATTGGATTATAATTTGATTATTTTCCTTATTTTCTCTCCATCAGTTTCTAAATTTAATTTCCTGATACTCCTATGTGTCTTTAATTTGGTAAATATTCCTGTCATCCTACAGAAGATTAGAAAACTCAAGCTTGTTTATAAAACTCCCTTACTTGTCCTCTAGTAAAGTTCACACATGCAAATACTATTTTTGTATATTCAAATTAAGTATAGCTATTTGTAGTCACAGTCTCTCTATCTTATTTGCATGCAAAATGTACACGTTCAGTCTGAAAGTTAAGAAGGCAGCTCCAAGCAATTTCAACTCACTTTTCAAACCAATAAATGAAATTCCTACTAAATAAAATTGAATCATTTTATTCCTAATGCTTCTGAAACTTTACAATTCAAAGTGATTTTGAAATAGACATTTAAATGTGTACATTTACAAAACTGTCATATATGGGAATGGGACTTTTTATTTCTCTCAGAGACTTGTTTTTTATGGTCATCTTTTAATTATCCAGTGCATCGGGAATTTGAATACAGCAAATAAAGATACATAATACAGAAAGCAGAAAATATTTGGGCATCAGCGTATGGAACTTTACACACTTTTTCAGAGTATAGATGAGAAAAGGCAGAAAAGATCTGTGACAGCTTTTGAGTACTCGACTCTCTAATCCACAGAGCTGCTACTTTATGAATATGGTAATAATTTCTCAGATAAAATCTGCTTCACAGGCTTTTCACAGTTGATCATTTTGGGGTGATTAATCCTGCAGGCATGTAGGGATGGGTTTCTGAAGGGACATGAAAATGAAGGAGGTAGAAATGTAGTAATGTAGAAATGTAGCTTTGACCTTGAGTTACAGGTGTGGCCTGGCAAAGGAACAAGTAAAACCTCATTAAGGAAGAAAATGTGAGAAGCAGAAGAAAAACAGCTGTAGATGGAGGAATGTGTTTGGACATGAGAAGAGATGCTGGTGACCTGTCAGGAGACAGGATGTGGCACATGCACAGACGCTAGAGACCAATTAGTGATGAGATACAGACATGTGAACAAGAACACTTAACCAGTGACATATTATATTAGTGCGTGGACAGAGAAAAAGTGGATAAAAAGAACAAGTTTGTTTATAATAAAATCTTTTGCCTGCCAACCTGCAGTCTGAGAGCATCATTTAGGCTGCCGTCAATTGGTGACCCTGACGTGATTTATTACAATAACAACCATGGACCTGAGAGTGGTGGCGGTGGCGCTCCAACATTTGTTGGTGGACCTGAGAGCTGAAAGTCGGGACCTAATTATTTACAGACACCTGGAAAGAAGGTGTGCCGTTGGAGAACAAAAATAATGGGAGCACAGATATCCGTGGAGGAGGAATCTGTTGTCACAGTGCTAACAGAGATACTAGAGAAGCACAGTGTGCGATATCAGAAACGTGCGCTCTGCACCTTACATAGTTGGTGCAAAAGAAATGGTGTAGATGCTCAGATAGCATTTTGTATAGACATTTGGGACTCTGAGGGGAGAGTGCTTTCTAATGCAGGCAATGCAGGCACCGAGTCTCTTAAGCAGGCTGCCAGCGTCCTGGAACTCTGGCGAACTGTCTTTAAAACTTTAAAAGATCACGCTTCTAAAACATCATCACCCTTCAAGCCAGAAAATGAAGAAAAACCTAGCAAATCACCCCCGGAGACAGTAAAGGGAGAAAGGCCAGCCCCCCTTGCCGCTAATACAAGACTTTTTGGCCGTGCAGGCGCCCTGAAGCGCATGGTGTGGGGAAGCGGAGCGAAGCAGCGCCGTGTGAATAAAGCAAAAGCGCCTGAGAGCCGGTAGGAGAGCAGCCTGGCAGCAGCGGTGCAAGAAAAAACCAGGAGAGGCTCCAGAGGGAAACAGGAATGGAGCAACCCCAGAAAAGTACCACTTCTTGTTGAGGGGGAAGACAGGCTAGAAAGCTGTCTTCCTGTATTTCTGTTAACTCTCATGTTAACTCTGTTATCTGTCCAATGTGTCATTGTAAGCTCACAGTGTTACTAACGGTACTGTGCTAGTGTGTGTGTGTGTTGGGGGTTGTGCGTGTGTGTGGAAAAGCAACCATGGGTTTGTTAGTAACTGTTAAAACCCAGGGATGAGCGTCCGGGAGAGGTGTCTCAGATGGACACAAGAACATAGGAATTCCCTTTGAGATTGTTCAAACTGCTGCCTGAGTCCGGCACGCCGGCGCTGGGGCCGGGGGCTGTGCGCTGGGCCCGCCGCCATGCCGGGCCAGGGAGAGAGCGGCGCCGGCAGCCGCGGCGGAGAGCAGTGGAGCGGCGGAGGAACCCTGGAGGCAGAGGCGGCAGCAGAGCAGGCGGCAGAGCCAAGAGCTGCTTCTGTGGAGCCAGCCAAGCTCCTTGTGGGAGTCCCCAACGGCTGCCGCGCTCCGGGACTGGGGGCCAAGCTGCCGTGCGAAAGCTGTGGGGGGCTTGGCGGGGCCTGCAGCAACGAGAAAAGAAACTAAACATAGCTTCAGCAGGTTCTCTCTCCCTTCCACCCCGTGAGGGGGGAGGGAAGAGCGAGCAAGAACAGCAGCAGAGGCTGCAGTGAGAGAGAAAAACAAGAGTCTTCTTTCCTTTTTCTGTTACTATTGGGGACTAAGTCTCTAAAACAAACAAGTACACACTTTTTCATAGTTCTCGTTTCCCTCTTTAGCTCCTTAGCTCTGCAATTTAGGAATTAGTGAGGGACCGGCTTGCGGGGAAGTTGCCCCGCAGAAACCATGCATGTAAGTGGTTGAGAAAAGAAAGCAGCTGTGACTCCCCTTGTATTTTTGCTGCTACATTTGCTCAGTGCTTCTCTAGACCGTCAGTCTGCAGGGATGGGGGAAATGTCTTCTTGAAACAGCCCCACAGTTAGTGCTGTGAATACAAGTGGTTGAAGCCAGAGGCCTTACCCAGAGTTAGCATTACACTGATCACATCTTTAGAATTGTGTTTAAAAAGTTTACTCAGCTGATTTTTACATGATCTTACAACTAGTTATTTGTTCTCCTTTGTGCTACATATGTTGTGAATTTTGTTCTCTTACTAGAATTTCATAAACGAGAGGACTAAAAATACAAGCAAATAATGTAGATCACATCTAAGGAACCAGCTCTAAGCTGGAATCTGGCCTTCTCCATCCTTCTGAATTGCACATGTAGCTTGAGGCTGAGTATGGAAAAAAAATAATCAAACAGTATTTTTTCACTGTTATAGACTCAAACATACCAAATATATTGGAAAATAAGTAAATTAACTTTTAAGTAATTAATTTTTCCTTCCCTCTTGAAATAGCAGCCAACATTTTTACAGTGCTTTGAAAAGAAAGACCTTTATGGTTATATTTTCAATTTCTTACTGAGATAATATTGATTATAATTTTGAAAAGAAAAAAGAGATAAAACAAAACAAAATCTTTAATTTGATCCCAAGTGCGAGAAATATATGGTCTGTGTTGAAAGACCTGAGGTGCACCTGATGTTGTGATTAGTGTGACTAACAATACCTTTTATATCCCTTCAGGTGATCCTTATTTGTTTGGTTGTATCACAAATGAAAAAGTATCCATTCTCAATCTATCATTAGTAGTTCTCATAAACAGAAGAACCAAACTGTAGCTGCCTGTGAGCCTAGCCCGAGGCTGAGAAGATGATGCAAGATACAGTAAATTAGAGAAACTGTTGTAATTGCTTTTGTCATCTTTCTATTAATCAGAGCAGCAACTACAGCCATGCATTAGCCATTCAGTGCAGGCCATGTATGAAGAAAAAAATGCATTGGTTTTTTCCTTCTTATATAGCAGGCCTCTTGCCCTAATAGATCCCTGGATCTACTATTCCAGAGTTAAGAAAGTCTCTGTCACCAGCAATGTGTTTTAACTTATTCTTTCTGTATGTGGTGTTATATTGCTGGTAAGCAAGAATCAGAGTTAGAATCAAAACTTGCATTTGTCTCCAGTATAGAAGGTTATAACATGAATTAATTTGTATTATGAATTTAACTGGAATTTGAAAACAAACTCCAAATTCTATATCAAATGACTTTTGAAGATATCTCACTGGCTTTAGAGATATCTTCAGTGACTTTACTTCATAATATCCAAACTAGAAAAACTTTAAAAGAATGGATTGCTAGTATAGTTATGAGACAAATACTATGAGACAAATTATGAGACAATACTATAGTTATTGATATTATATTTCTATTGTCTTTCATGAAAATTAATATTATTTATATGTATTTTATCCCAGAAGTTTTATAGCAAGTGGCGAGAATTCT
This sequence comes from Chiroxiphia lanceolata, assembly GCF_009829145.1. Taxonomy (NCBI): domain Eukaryota; kingdom Metazoa; phylum Chordata; class Aves; order Passeriformes; family Pipridae; genus Chiroxiphia; species Chiroxiphia lanceolata. The sequence goes on along the minus strand of NC_045671.1, from coordinate 18,306,867 downwards.
TTAGAATATCTCTCTCTCCTCTCTAACTGCTGCAACATATGAAAGAAACCTCTTAGTTTACAAGTCCACACAAGATTATAAATAACAATACATGAAGTGCTGAACCTCACAGAAGAAAAGCCTTGTGTTAAAAAACAAAGCAAGTGCTAGTCCCCCCATAGGCCCTAGCTTGCATCATACCTGAAATCTTTTAATAGACTGCTAACATCATAGCATGTTGGTTTGTTCAAGTTGTTTAAATGTTTTGTCTAACTTATACATTGCTTACTGAATACCTTAGCTGAGTGAATTTTGATCATGTCCTGGATACTTTTCTTTATGCTCTTATGTTATACTTAAATATAGAACATTTACTATTGCATTAATGAAAGCCACATAAACATAAGAAATAAGTCTTCCAGTTGACTTGCTCCTACTCTGTGTGTGTCCAGTGAATACTCTTGGGTTTTTCACAGCACACAAGCTCTGAACATTTAACACAAGCAGTGTCAGTGCCTGGTGCCAAGTTATAGTGTGCTACCTCCTTTGTATGATTTTCTGCAGCCTTTTATTAATAACTGACAACCAACCACTTCTTACTATAAAACCTGAATTCCTCTGCTACAGCCAAGTTACAAAAATTCTGAAGTTTGAACTTATTTTATGAAAATTGTTTAATAATCTAAGCTCTACTTTGCAGAAATTCCACAGATTCATTCTGTTGTCCGAACCTGTGAGATTAAGCACTTCTGTTCATCTATTCCAACTTGGAGATTAAGTCTACATTCACAAGTGGGATGCTGACCCCCTGTATGCTGACTGCAAAAAGATTATGATTACCTACAACCAAAGCATAGCATGCAGGTGACCCTAGCTGACCCAACGAAGCAAGAACAGCTGGAACCTATTCCGATCCCTTCACTAAAGATGGATATGATTACAAAGATATTATTGTCTACACTTTTACTATTACTCATTTGTTGTGAATGTTTTATGTTGTCTTCCTTGTTTTCATCAATATGCTGCTTAAGTTGTTCAACAGTGGCATGGTCCAACCACAGATCATGCAATAGAATGTATTTGTGGTTAATTAGATAATGCTACTTTAGTCTGTGTTTAGCCTAAAGCAAGCGCTGATAGACAAAAACTTTGTCCCTGAAACAAACATCTTGTATAATTTGAGATTAATTAGTATTTTACTATTAGTTGACAGCCCTCCAAAAGCATTTGAAAGAGAAAGTGACAAAAAGGATGATGTTAAGAAAGACCCTTGAGATACAACACGCAAGTGCAAAAGAAGTACCACTTACATGACGATGGAGAGGCTGAAGGCCACTGACTGAGTGGTGCTGGCCACACCTACCCAAGTAGATGTCACAAACAAATGATATAAAAAGCAAATAACTCATACGTAAAGAACAATGGAATGAAAGTTGTCCTTACATGGAACACTAAGCTCAAAGTCAACAGCAACCAAAGCAAAGCTTATTATTCATGTAACAACTAACCTAACAGTTCATTTTCAGGGCATGAACGCTGACAATGGAGAGACAACACAACAACCCTTTTTCTCTCACCCTCAACCTCCAGCTGCGAAGAAAGAAAAAAAAAGGGGGGACTGAGGAAAGACAGGTTCATGAGAGGGTCTTACTAACTGGTTTTTGAAGTTGATTAAATAGCCAAGATTTTTTTAAGATATATGCATAAATGCAGTGGAGAAGTAGAGGTTTTGAAGTATTTTGTAGTGACTAACAGGTTCTCTTTGAAGTCCAAAAGCCCATTAACATGGGGAAGTGTGTGTTTTGCTTTGGAAGTAGAAAGAGTATATATTTATCTTTGAACTATAGAAATGTTTGTATGTATTTGAGTTTTGAATTGAACATGAAACAGAAATATGTTTGTATTTTACAAGTTATATTTTCATAAAACAGACATGCATAATTAGATCTTACTCATCTGAGGGCAAAACACAAGAATAATAATTTCTTAGTTCATAAAACACAGTGACATGAAACTCAGAAGTATGTCTGTATGAAAGTATGTTTGACAGTGGCCACTGTGAGAGTTTGTATGTGTGTATGTTTTGAGTTTGCTCACAAATACACAAACAACCTTAAAATAAAAACAGAAAACACATAGCCCTAAATTTGAATGGAGTTCCATTTACAGAAGTATTTTTAGACTGAATAAAAGCTCTCAAGAACAAACCCTGTATTAGAAACACCTTTAAACAAAAGTTAAGGAGCACAAACCCTGAGGTCATCAAGTTGTTAAGTTTGGTTCAAGGCCATTTGTTTATAGGTTGGTTCTGGTAAAGTATTGAAACAATAACTGAAATAAAGTTAATTTCTGATAGAGAATAATGAGAATAAATTAAGTAATTTGTTTAAGCTAACTAAACATGTTTTGTATTGGTTATTTGGTTTGATATTGTTTAAAATTATTTCTTTTTGCATTTGTTCCTTTTTTACCTTTCTATATCTAACAAATGTTTGATAGTCTTTTTTGATAGTCTAAACATTTTTAATGTTAGTGCTAAATTTGGGAAGATAGTAATTGTAACATTATTTGAAGTTTTGTGCATTTATTATGTATCCCCTGTTTGATATCTTGTGTTCAACAAGTAATAGGTCAGAGTTTCTCCCAGGCCTTATTTTTCAATTTAAAAACAAAAAGGAGGAATTGTAGTAAGGCAGCTTTGACCTTGAGCTACAGGTGCGGCCTGGCAAAGAAACAAGTAAAACCTCATTAAGGAAGAAAGTGTGAGAAACAGAAGAAAAACAGCTGCAGATAGAGGAATGTGTTTGGACATGAGAAGAGATGCCGGTGACCTGTCAGGAGACAGGATGTGGCACATGCACAGACGCTAGAGACCAATTAGTGATGAGATACAGACACGTGAACAAGAGTACTTAACCAATGACATATATTATATTAGTGCGTGGACAGAGAAAAAGTGGATAAAAAGAAAAGGTTTGTTTATAATAAAATCTTTTGCCTGCCAACCTGCAGTTTGAGAACATCATTTAGGCCGCTGTCATAGAAGGGACTCTTGAGAAGGTCAAATCTGGTTTCGAAATTCTAGTCCCCTTATAGGGAGGTGGATCAGACATACAGATAGGCTTTGGATTCAGCACATAAGGCTTTCAAGGGACAGAACCTTTCTGACAATGTTACCTCTTCACCCTCACAAAGAGCCTGTGACAAATTTAATTATGCAAGATATTGGTCTGCTGACACAGCCTAGCACTGTCACCATCTATCTCCTTTTCTTTCTTAGCTTCTCAAAAACATTTCATAAACATCCATAAACATCTGCAGAGAGCAAAGATTTATTCCTATTCTCCTGCAGACACCAGTGGCAGAAGTTCTATTTTGTCAGGTTTTCCATGGTTACAAAACTAGGAATTAATTTAAAATAACTTCAACACCAAAAAAGGGTTTTTTTATTGTTATTGGAAGAACACCTTCAGTTTTTATATACATGACATTAAAGTGGTTATGTGGATTTTAAGGCCTGACTTGTTTGGGCAGGTCTAAGAAATCCCAGCTAATACTTTATTCTTTACTTGAATGAAGTTGCTTCTTTCTGAGCACTGTTTGCTTACAGGAAGGGATTAATGTTTATCTAAGGAATTCTTTAAGCGACTGCAATACTAACTTAGAGGTCTTCTTTGTAAGAGACTTTTGCCCTTTATTCATGAACCTTACAGACTGAAATACTTCCTTCTTATTTCATACCAACAAACCATGCCTTTGTCTCAAGTCTGACACGCAGAAGGAAAAGCTAAAAATTGGAATTTTCTTACAAGCAGTTTAAGGCAATGAGTAAAATCCTTTCAATCGTCCATAAAGCTGTTCCTTTTTTTTTTTTTTTCACTTTGAAAAGCCAATGAAAAGAATGACATCTTTTTTCTGCTGTACCTACTCCTAGCACAAGAGTCTTTTGATGGATAATAAAAGTGGCCTCACTTTTCCTTATTGAGCCTGTTACAGCAGACGTGTTGTGTGCAGGAAAGAGTCATCCTTTTCAAACCCCTCCAAAGCTAACAGAGCCCACACATTACTTTAAATGGTTCATGAGAACAGTAGTCTCTCTAATGGACGTCCTGATACATGAATACAGGGCAAGCCAGATTATTTTCCCCCTCTGAATCACATATTGGTTCCCTCCTTATCGCCACATAATATTTGAGCTCTTTTTTTTATACAGAAAATTAAATTACTCTTTTTCACAATTCTGTCTCTCTTGTTGTCATGCTGTTTAAACTCACTGATGACTTCATTCTATGAAAATAATTAATCATCATATTCACTTTGCACAATATATGTACGGTGTTCAGTCTGTGGTTCAGCAGTTTTTAAACTCTGAAAAGCTCCTGGGCACTACCTGCACAGGTACCCCCTATGCACTAGATTCACCAGGTACATAGCTCTCTAGTGCACTCATTGCAAGGTCTATTAATGGTATTTCTGAAGTATCTTCTTTCAAGCTGTGCATTTGAGGTCCGAAGTCTTAAAACAGCTCTGTGTGTAACTGGCATGTAAGAAATGCTTAGCAAAAAGCAGTAATAGTTGAGTTGAAGATTAACTTTTAGCTAAAACTCATAGATTCATATTGGAATTGGAAAGCACCTTAAAGATCATCTAGTTTCAACTCCCCTGCCAAGGGGGCAGTGGATGTGGCAGGAACACCTTCCACTAGATCAAGTTGCTCAGAGCTCCATCCAACCTGGCCTTGAACACTTCCAGGGATGGGGCATCAGCAGCTTCTCTGAGAAACGTGTTCTGGTGCCTCACAACCTGCATAGTACCTTTTTTTCCTGTTTAAAACCATGACCCCTTGTCCTATAACAGGCCCTGCTTAACATTTTGTTACCATCTTTCTTATATGCTCCTGTGAAGTATTGAAATGCCATAAAAAGGTCTCCTTGAAGCATTCTCTTCTCTAGGTTGAAAAGTCCAGCTCTCTCAGGCTTTCCTTGTAGGAGAATTGCTCCATCCCTCTGAGTATTTTTGTGTCCCTCCTCTGGACCCACTCCAACAGGTCAATGTCCTTCCTGTGCTAAGAACGCCAGAGCTGGATGCAGCGCTCCAGGTGGGATCTCACCAGAGCACAGTCACCTCCCTTGACCTGCTGCCCACACTGCTTTTGATGCAGCCCAGGACACAATTGGCTTTCTGGCTGTGAGTGCATATTGCTGGGTCATGTCCAGCCTCTCATCCACCAGAACCCCCAAATCCTTCTCTCAAAGGCTGCTCTCAATCCATTTATGTCACCAATACTTTTCCTTGTGACAATTTAAAAGGTAAGTATCTCCAGGGTTTTAATCAGATGTATTATTTGATATACTCTGGTTTTGATATGTTTAGTATTATAATTATACCTTGTTCCTATATACAACAACATATAAAAAGGCTTAGTAAGCACATATGAATACTATTGAAATAATTATATATATGAAGAGGTTTTAAAGAGACAGTGGTATTAGCTGCACTTATTTAATCTTTGAAGGATCTCACAGAATGTACTTAAAGTAATCTCATGAAGCTGTGACTGCTTTTTGAACATTGAAAAGTTTTTCCTAAGAAGTACACCAAAAGTTGTTTTCTAGGAGCTGGATGCATAAAGGATCATGATTAAAACAGTTTAAGGTATCATACTCAGATCTTCAAGTTTTTCAAGGGAACCAACATTCAAAATAGGGTTTAGCTAGAATTCATTCTATCTAGAAGAAAGAATATGAGATGCAGGAGAATGGAATTCACAATAGTGACTTTGGGAAACAGCCCCTAGAATGTGATAGGTATATCCAAGAATAGCATTTGCCTCTTTTCCCCTTCTCTCATATACTTGTGACTGAAGCATGTAATTTAGAGATTAAATGTATGTGAAACTGGAACTTCTTAGAAACTCCATCTTCCGCACTTAATAATGCATTTAAATTCAGAGAGAATTATTGAGATTGGAAATGACCCTTAGGATCATCAAGTCTTACCATAATAGAGAACTTTTCTTTCCCCTGACTACATATTCATCTAGTGCTTAGAGCATTTGCTGTGTACAAATGAAGTTTTGATTGTAGGAGGATATGTTTAAACCCTTTTCCTGGAAGTGATCTGGCCACTAAACTACACAAAAAGTTACTGTTACTAGTATATACACCATTATTCATCACAGATACCACTATTCTAAGGGCAGTTAGATGCCCAGGATCTTTGGAAAGTACAGACCTAATTAATTCTGTGTTACAGTTCTTTTCTTGGAGTAAATGAGAAATATTTGGACAGATGCAGGCACTCAATATCCACTTAATTTAGGCAGCCACCTAGAGCCTGGCAGTGCATGGGCAGTTTGCATTGTCATCTGACCATGCTGCCTGCCATCTGTATGATTTCCTAATGCCAAGTGGTACTGCACACAGCCAGCTGGCTCTAGTCCATGTGAGGATTCCTGCACCAAAAGGGGGTAAAAGCACAGCAATTTCAGATGCAGTATGGCTGTTGCAGCGGTACAGAAGATGGACTGGTGAGATACTGGACTTTTCTGTAACAGCAGGTTAAAAACAAGGGCTAGCAGATAGTGTTCATCAATGAATCAGGTCTTCATCCTTATCTGTTTTGAAGACTACCTTTCCTAGGACTTGGCATTTTCTCCTTCAAGTCCTTGATTTTATCCTTGCACTGTGACTTGGTTACTGTGCAGTGGTTTGACTTAACTGCTTTATCTTTCAGGAGGAAACATAAATTAATCGCAGTTGTTGCATCTTGAAGATTTTAAAAAATATAATACCGTTCATTATGTTTGAAATAATATTACCTGGCTTTTGAAAGCTACCCATTACTAATGTCTAAAAAGCAAGTAATTTCAATAAATTTAAAAATATTATTTTTGTATTTGCCATATGTTACAATTGCAAAGTTTTTCTAATATAATGCTGAATTATACTTGTAGTGTTTTCAAAGAGACAACTCAACAATCTTTACAAATGTTCTTTTGAACAAAAGAAGTATGACTGCTATGATCACATTGCTGATCACTGATGATGCTAACAACAGAAGCATTTCTTGACTCTTACGTTTTTGCAATAACTATTGTATTTCTTTACTTGTGTTTGTTAAAAATCTTAGATGTGAAATAAACTCATCTTGCTTGCAAGCAAAAAACCAGAAAAAATGTTTACTAAATCACATTGTGATTTATATTTTGCTGCCTGAAGCAAGTGGCTATCTGCACTATTTAAAGGTTTAGACATTTTCTTCTTTTCCTGCTGAGGGTACTCAGCTAAACAGTATGTGGAGACTAGTTGGTTTCCATTGTCTTTTCAACCAGTGGGTCACAGACAATCCCGAAAACCTTTTAATGTTAAACTTCCTGTAAAGCGCTAAATGCTAAACCAGTTATTTTTTGTTTTTTAAGTCAATAAAGAATTTAGTTGGTACCTACACAAGTCATGCATATACAGTTTGGCTGTCCTTTGATTTAAATTATGGTAATATGATAATTTAGCTGCTGTTGCGAAAAAATGTGTTAACCTGTTAGATTAACCCTGTAATACTTGCATTTAGATATCACCTTGTGCTTGTAAAAGTGCTTCTCACTTGAGAAGCTCCAAGTGCTTTGCACATTGAGCATTGTTGTTACTAGACTCTGCGTGAAAAATAAAGTTCTGAACAACTTGTTTTTAGAGATTAAAAATAATGAGAATTTGACCTGTAGATCATTCTGAAAATAAAACACTTCAGAAATAAGAGTTAAGGAAAGAGAAGGGTATCTTGATTTATGCTGTTGTTATCATTATATTATATTCCTGTCTTAAGCAGAATTAAAGATAAGATACCAGCACAACTTGGTAATTTAATACCATTATGTCAATTTTTAGTTTAGAATTTAAAGCATAATCTACATTGGAAAAATCTGTGACCGTATAGCTAATTATTAACTTTTATGTTCATTTAATTCACAAGTCTTAAAACCGGTAAACAGTGGAGTCCAGTTCTATGAGATAGAACCAGATAGAGCTATAAATTAACTGTAACATTAAATTCTTGCAAGCATTCTCTGCTTGATAAAATGTAAAAGAAAATTAGTATATTCTTCCTCTCCTGAACTCTAATTCAAATTATTTTAGAACTAGTTTAACTTCTCACAGCTGAAATGCATACATTAGCTATCTAGAGCCATCTGCAAGGCATTCTTACACATTCTTGCCTAGTATGTTTCTAATTGAAATGTGTCGTCTTTCAGGCACTGTCACATACTATGCTATGACTGGTAATGAATTCTGGAATCATGTACCTCCACAAGGATTTGTACTGGATATGGATTAATGACAGGCTTTTCACACTTCAGTTTTAAGTCTAAACAATATTTCCTGGGTAGCAATCTGATTATATGAAGAGTTAATATCCCCAAACCAGGGATTTTTTTAAGGTAGACTGGTATTATATAGAATTTTTAAAGTATTACTTCTCAATTTTAATTGATCAGGATGGTCAGCTGGATTTTTATGTCAATATCTATTATCCTTTATTTCATGCAGTAAGTCTGCACGAGATTTTCCATCTGCTCAATCTGAATTTCATTCTCCAGGTCAGAAACAGTGGAGTACATTACATGATTAGCATTCTGATACACATTTTTTAAATGGCAGAGTGAAAAGGATTTAAAATAATTAATTTTTAATGCTTGCATCAGTATCAAATTACTTACCACAATCCTTTTATTGGTGGCATTTACATTCTCTGCTTCATCGTCTCGTTTGAGGATAAAAGATTACATATGGAGTATTTTCAAGTGATTGCCTGATTACATGTTAATGCTTTAATGGAAATGTAGAAATACTTCAAGTGAATGTTGAAAATGTTTGATGGAAAATAAAATAGATTATTAATAAGTTAAAATGGTATTTACTGAAAAGTCAGGACATAATTACTGGAGTTTTCTAATCCTAAAACCAAAGTGCAAATTTAAATAAGCCATCACTAATACAGTAGCATAATGATATGTATCACTTGTATAACATCAATCTAGAAATCATGGGAACAATTTTATTTTACTTGTAAATTAGCCTTGAGACATCAAGGGCATGAAGATGATGAAGTCTTTCCAAATTTTGTAAAGTAGAATGGACAATAAAAAATGTGGCTGAGGGAGGGCAGCATTGCTGTTGAGTACCAGAGAAGAGATCTAGAATATTTTTTAAACTCAAAAAACTGCTTCATGGTTGGATGTGATGATCTTGGAGGTCCTTTCCAACCCAGCTGATTCTGTGATTCTATGATTCTGCTTAGATGAATGTACACAGGAAACTGACTGCTGCTATGATATTAAAGGAAGTGCTTACAGATATATTTTAAATTTCAAACGATCCTGTGGGGCTTCTTCATTTACATTTTCATGTATCGTGAAGAATTCTGAATGAAGCAGCATGTTTTCCTAACCAAGGATCACTGTGTAAAGAGCCCTTAGAAGATCAGGTCCAGGCAGAATGAGCCAGGATTTTGAGGGCTTTCATCTTCACAGAGATGATGAACGAACAGATTCATAAGCCACTCTTCTGTTCCTGTTCCATTTCCTACCAGTCTTGAGCAGAGCTGAGGGACTGGTCAGCTGCTTTCTAGGTGATGCTAAGTAAAATAGCCTTGTGCTTTGTCTTGCTTTTACTAAGCCAGGTTGAAAGGCATCCATACAGTATCTGCCACTGCTACCCAGTAGTGCTACCCAGTACCTCCCTGGAAGCAGCTGCTTTACTGTCCTTTGCTTATCTGCTACTTTACACCTTCATAGTTGCTTTCTTGCAAGAACCAACCATATTCTGGCTCCTGACATAATTTATACAGGGACCCAGAAATCCCTTTATGTTGAGATTTTGTTTATATCTAGTAACAAAGTGTTTTGTTCCCTTCTTTGTCATGGATATATATTTTCCTTTTGTTTATATACGCCACAATTTTCATTAAAGTCTGTAGAATAAATTAGGTCACAGATTCTTACCTGGGTATAAGTTCAGCATTTCAGAATGGGGGTATGTCATACCTTAGCAAAACAACGGAATGAAATGGAAGAGCAGCCCCAAAGGGCAAAAAGCAATGAAAAATAACAGCACATCACCTTGCCTTCTTTGGGTAGAATCCAGCAGTGAAGCAAAATATCTTAAGAAAATGGAATATTTGGGAATCTTTTAATGAAGCAGAAAAGGAAAAATCAATGTCTGCCATCAGATGCCCTGTATAACTCCCAAGGACTTGTATAGGACACTTGTGCAATAGAGGAAAAAATGGACCCCAAAATGCCAGGGGAGACTGTATATGTAAAGAGTGCCCTGCACAGCACTCAACGGGCAAGAAAAGCCATTTGATCTCCTATATAACTCTGTCCTGATTGAAGCCTTTCCTTTGGAACTGAGCAGAGCTTTTTTTTTAAAGTGTCAATCTGCTGACTTGTCCAGAAGCATTCCTCTGATCAAATTTGTCAGCTTATTCAGTACATCTTCTGCACTGTTCTGGGGCATGGGGCTGTTCCCAGGTGCAAGACTTTGCACTTCTCCTTGTTGAACAGCATGAGGTTCCTTTTAGTCCATTTGTCCAGCCAGTCAAGGTTCCACTGGACAACAGCACAACCCTCTGGTGTATTAGCCACTCCTTCCAGTTTTGACCTCCACAACTTGCTGAGGGTATGCCGTGCCCCAAAATCCAGGTGAAGGTGATGAACAGGATAGGACAGAGTTTTGATCTCTCAGATACACCACTAGTTACCTGCCTCCAGGTAGACTTTGTGCCACTAACCAAAGCACTCTGAGCTTAACTGTTCAGCCTGTTTTAAATCCACATCACTGTTATTGTTTGTCTTAGCACTTTTTGCTAAATAAAGGACATCTCTAAAGAGAGTTTGGTGTCTTGTTCCACAGCCAGAGCAATCCACAGCATATCTTACTTCCTTTCTCTCAGCATGTGCCTGGGTGTGGGACTAAATACCAGCAGTTTCTCTTGATGTCCTGCCTTTCTTTTCTGTCGATCTGTGACTCCCCTTGTACAAACCTGGGATTCCCCAGAGGAGACTGTGCAACTCATAGTTATGATGTTGTCAGGATTGCCAAGGACAAAAAAAGCTGAAAACATATCCACAAAAGCAACACTACTCATCATCAAGACAGTTACTTGTCACATGATAGCTACAATAGCTGTTCTTACTCCCAGAGGTTCATGTCACCAGAAATACTTTTCTCTAAAAATGACAAAACAAACGTTAACTCTGGTTCTTCATTCTTTTCCATCTCAGTATCAGTAACTGTGGTAATGCTGTTGTTGATGTGATAAAAATGTGATGTGTATATGTAGAATGCTGGCAAAAGCTTAACTTGGATCTGAGCTTCTGCAGGCAGGTACACAGCTGTGAAAGAATCCATTGTGCTTAACAGTAGCTACACCCTGTGCAACTATTGTTTGGGACTTTTTTAAAAATTGTCACACCTAGCAGAAGTATCAAATAGGCTCACAGCATGCTTGATGCAGTCTATTACAATTCTGAATGATAAAAACTCAATATCAAACATTTTGCCTTTTTCCATTTTTTTCTATTCACATTATTGTGCTTCACGACTGTCATTTTTACTGTGATTTCTACAGCCTAAAAAGGGAAAAAGAAATAACAAAGAAAACAGAAAACAATAAATCCTATTATCCAGTTGACTGAATAAATGTAGATTATCACCATGTCCATATCAAACCTCCATCCACAGATATCATACTGGAAGTCCATATGGGAAATGCCTCCTTGCTACACTATCTGAGCGTCTTTGAAAATCTGCTGAAAAACAGACTAGGAGATAAAAATCTTTTTAAAAGCAACCAGATTGACTAGGAAAAGAAAAGGTAACACCTTTTTCCCTGGTTGTGTAAAGGACAAATAGAAGCAGGAAATCTCACACCTCACTGTTAAGTTTCCTTACTTTGTTGGACTCAGAGAAGCTCTCTGTGGAATTGATTTTGTAAGATTTAAAAAAGTTAACTCTGTGTTCCACATCTAGAAAGTAATATGTTTGTTTGTTTGTATTTGGCATTCTCTGTTATAGTAAAGTAATGCTATCTGCTCATGTTATCCAGATCTGTGAACACCTGTCTTGGTGCCTTCTTCCACTGAATTTGACTCAGCGATCCAGAAATGAAAGGCTCCATATAGTGTAATCAATCTCTTCTCTAATTAGTAATCTCTACTCAGCTGAATTCTTCAGTAATCAAGATACATCCAGATTTGTACATACATAGTTCAACGCCTGAAACACATTTGAGTTCCTATTTCTAGAATTTGAGGGGTTTTTTCCAAACAGTCTTCAAAATAAATTCTGCTTGCTTTAATGTTATGTTCCTATCTGATCCATACTAGGTTAAAATTAATTTTTAAATCACTGTTTTTATGCTGGTAACACCTTTAGAATATATAGGCAGATGCAAACATAGCCAAGTGGAAGTAAAAGTCCTATAACTCCAAAAATGGCCAGAGTGTGGGGTCCCGCCATAAGGTTCTTTCTGTTCATTGCTCCCCTGACTTCTCCTGCTTCTCCTGATGTAGCAAGAGAAGTACTATAGGAGCATAGCTCTTCCATATGTCAAGACATGAGGTTAGAGAAATGCCTGTGCAGCTGTGTGGCCCAGAAAGAGCCTGGCAGCTCTACTGCAAAGGCAGAAAGTCTTATGAAGAATAAGGAGGGAATGCAATCATACTCTGGATTTTCACTCTGTTTTCATGTAATCCTCAATTTTTATGATTCATTCTATGATTCTATAATAAATTCTGACAGGAAAAATGCCTTCAAATATCTGTATCTCTAGCTAGAGTGGAAATAAGCCATGCCTCTGCATCTGATTTTAGCCATCTGCAGATAAAAACTGAGAGCTGTAAAGTTCCTCAAAACCTGTACAGCAACATGGAGTAGGGGTTGAATTATGAAACAAAAGACCTGAGGAAGCTTCAAATTCACTTCTAATATATTTTTTCATTTTTAAAAAAAGAAATCTTATCATACAGGATTTCAGTGTCCAAATAGTACAGTCTCCAAATAATTTCTGCATGGACATGTATTTGTAAAAAAATGTGTTTTATTTAACTTCCTTGTGCATGTCTGTGTGCATGCATACATTGAATAAGAACTTCCACTCAAAACACATGAATATTCATGTACAGTGCCAGCAGAGTCTGGCAGACTGTTAGTAGGAACCTGTTAGTTAATAGGTTAGATAACAAAAACAATGTTGTGTGCAAATCACACTTTTATATGCAGAAAGCATGCAAACAAAAAAGGATTTTCACCAAAGCATCAGTAGGCACATCTGTTGCATGCGTCCCTGCCAAAGTTTTTGCAACCTCCTGTTGAGGTACTAGCAAAACACAAAATTAGACTACAAACAATTTAAAACATTCTCCCAATTGTATAAATTGACAGACCTAATTTTTCTATTACTTAAGAGTTTAAGGTATGAGATGGAAAATTTTAGTCTAAAAATGTGTCCAAACTAATGATATGCAAGCTACAATAACTGTTAACATTATAAGTGCTCATATAAAATTAAATTACATATGAACAAGTGTTCTTAGGTAATCAGATGCACCAAGGTGCATCATTTTGGCACAGTCTTTTCTTTCTGATTATAAGCTTCCAAAGCGGCACATAAGACAGAGCAATTGAAAGACTGAGAAAAAATGCAAGTACTGACTGACACCTTCCCATATGTGCCCTTGCAGCAACTAGCAGCTTAGGGCCCTAGTGCTTTGGAAGCTGTTTTCAGAACGATGTATTAAAACGGCATTGATGGGATTTTCTTTTCTTACACGGGTCTCTGCATGCTTTAGGACCAGATTTCATATTGCCTCCATTTACTGCACTTTGTGTCCCTTGGTGGAGCAAATAAATTGATTTCTTTTCGGGTGAAACTAAACCAGAAGATGAGCTCCAAGAGCTCTGATGTGTTCCAGTAATATGCTTCAACCACTAATGGGCATTTAGCCCTGGGGATTGCAAGCAAGTTGCCCCACATGCAAATGTGGACATCTGACCCCACAGCGTCAATTGTTGTGCTCCATCTATTATGACTGATATAATTGCTAATGCAAGAATGCCTCTGAGACACAGTGAACAATCTTTCCTAAAACATCTTTATGTCATTCATAATTGCACAGATCTCTTGTATCTGTCTTCTGTAATATCCTTTCCAAACAAAAGAACTTCTAAATTTCCTTTGTATGGAACAGCTTTTATACTTCACATCATCCTATCATCATTATGCTTCACCCTGCTTTATCCTTCTCTGAGGTGATGTAATCTAAAATTATATGCAAAATTGGAGATGTGGGATCACCACAAATCTAGACAATGACACAATACTTTCCATTTTGCTATGATTCTAAAAATTCCTGCTTACCTTCTGACTGTGGCTGTGCATGGAATGTTTTCAAAAAGCTAATCACAGAATGATCCAGATGTCTTTTCTCAAGTGGCAATAGCTAATTTACAGCACATCATAGTGAATATTACGCATTATGGAGATGGAGAGCCTCCGGGGGCAACTGCTCCATCATCTGACTCTCCCCACAGTGAAAGTGGTTTCCTTACTTGCACTCTGAACTTTTCATATCCGTTGATGTTCATCCTCCTGCCATGCACCACTGTGAACAGCTGGCTTGTAATCTTGGTGGTCTCCTTACAGGTATGATAAGGCTGACTGGAGATCCTTCCCAAAGCCTACCCTTCTGCAAAATGAACAAGCCAGTTCCATCAGCCTCTCCTTACAAGTCAGGTTCTCCAAGCCCCTGAACATCCTGATGACCCTCTGCTAGGCAAAACTGCAGTATTTTAGATGTGGTATGCTGAGTAGCAGGAGATAAAAGCTTCATCTACTGCTGTTGATACATCATGCTCCTGTTCATAGAGCCCAGGATGCTGTTGGCCTTCTTTGCTGCCAGGGCACACTTCCAGCTCACGTGCAGCTTGCTCTCCATCAGGAGGCCCATGTTCTTTCCAGAGGGCTGCTCCCCAGGCTGTCAGTGCCCAATCTGTCTCATTGCCAGGGGCTCTTCCTTCCCAGGTGCATTTGTCCTTGTTGAATTTCATAAAGTTCCTTTAGCACATTTCTGCAGCTTGTCTACATGTCTCTGAATGGCAGCCCTGTGCTGAGTCTGTCAATCTGTCCCTGACTTTGCTGTCCTCTGCAGGCCTGATGAAAATGTATTCTGTTGCCTCCTTGAGGTCACTGATCAAGAGAACTGTTAGATGTCAAGTTCACATTTACTGTCATCAGTGAAGTGAGTAATTTAATATCACTAATAAACTTTATCAGTTGTATATGTATCACTTTACCAAATCACATATGAATGTTCTGAACTACACAGACTGCTGTGGCGTTCTGACAACCACCCAATTTAGCTTGCTACATGATCTTTTACATTGTTGTTTCCATCTTCTACTTTGATCTGGTTTTCTTTTTAGGTGCCTGGCAAAAGCGTCCTTGTTTGCTGAAGCCCCTTGCATTTCTCCAACCTGTCTTGTTCGCTCTGAATAGCAGCCCCACCACTGAATCTACCAACGTGTGGTCACCGGCAGACCTGATGACGACATGGAGAAAAAGGCCAAAATTTCCAAGTATTCTATAATTTTTCAAGGATACAGGTGCTTTTACAAATAAGGTATCATCCCAAACTTCTTGCACAAATGCCAGCCTTCTCTCATACACAAATCAAGCGGCATCATATTCTGGTTACGCTAACATAATAGCTAAATTGCATGTGGAGGTTTATATCACAGGAAGAGTGCCGAAGGCATTCTGGGAAATGTAGTTCCTGATACACTATTGCACATGCTCCATGGAGTACTGGGATGTGATTTGTTACTGTTCAAACTGCATATATAAGACGTTGTTGTTCTCAATAAACGTGATTCAGTTGCCTGGAACCGCAAGTGACTGGGTCCGTGCCGTCAATTGCAAGATTTGCTAGTTAAAACAAGTTTGTATTTCCAACAAAGAAAAATCATGTATTGCCAGAGAGGTTTATGAGAGGATAGCACTTCTCCTATGTGAATGCCTGCAGGCATGTCCCGTTGAGTCCTGATCTCACGTCCCAAGCTCTTATTCAGTCTCAAGCTCTCTAGTGAACTCAAGTTCCCAAAGCATCCTGTTTCTTCCCTTAACCAAGGCCACTCAATGCAACCTCTGACCTTCTCAGATCCAGAGTTTTAGCTTTTCCTCTCCTCCTGAATGAAAAGCTTGAACCTTCCCACTGTCTCGCCTCAGTGTTTCAGCTCCACATACCTGTTGTCTCAGAAGTCTCTTTTTTTCTCGAGAGAGAATCAATTTCCAAACTCTTCGTGCCCCAGGATGAACACCAGAACTTCCAGCTTTCCTATGTTAAAACTTCTCAACGCCTGTTCCATTGCAAAATCATCTCTTAAATCTCCCTCGCTATCCTACACTTACCCTCCTCTCACTTTCTCTCTGGTCTCTTCAAATATTTCTCTGCTCTCGCCCTTCTGATTTCACCCACGGGCTCTCACTGGCTCCCAGCATCTTATATCCACTTAACTTACACAACAGCCTAAACATCTCTCCATTCCTTTTCCATCCCCAAAATCCAAGTCCTACTTCCTGCTAGTAAGCTAGGCTTTAGAAAACCTGGATATGAAATGTACTTGAGGTGGATATTAATGACAAAATCCATAAAGCCACATTAAATGTAAGCATACACATTTTACAGTGAGCATTTTGCATAACTAAAAATGTCACTAATTTATTAAATGTGAAATATATTTACCAACTATATGGGAAATATTCAATGACTACTATATCATGTCCCCCTCACAAATTCAAATAAAAAGTAGAACAACTTATGATTCCTCTCTTGGGCTGTTTATTTTCCTGAAAATAAAGGAATGAAGAAACAAGAGGACTGTGGGAGGGCAGAATGTACTTGGAAAACGTTGTCTGTCATTATTATCACAAACATAATCATCTGTGATTATTCTATAATTATCAATACTCACAAATACAAGCTAATTGGCTAGCTTAACTGATAGGATGCAAACTAAAACAGGAGTAATTAATGCATATGTTACAACGTAAAACTCACTTGACTTTGGAAGACTTGAAGGAACTTTGAAAGCCAGTCTGCAAGCAGATCTTATTTTTAAGTAACTAGGTGAATTATCTGTTTGCTTCTTCTTTCTTCTGCTAAACCATAACACACTAACTACCAAATAGGCACGATATTATATAACAGCTTTTTAAAATGATTTATAGACAATCCCACTCTTCTGCTTTAAAAACATTTTATTTCAAATTTTAGCTAAGCGAGATGAAATAAAATATACAGATGAAATAAAAACAATAAACAGTAATTGAAATGTACATTCTTGCTTCTTTAACTGCCTTCCCCTTCCCCATATATGTTCTGATTTCAATCCATTCAGTCTTGATGACTGATATCAAGGAATAAAGCTGCATGGTCTCTGTGTGAGATCATGTCATAGTTCTAAATGCAGAGTTTGCATACATTCTAGACCATAAAATATCTTCTGTTAATTTATAAGGTAAGTTTTGTATGTCTACATTGATGACATACAAAGTACATTTAAGGTAATTTTTTCATAATTTGCCTTTAAGATGGGGAGTTGTAATCATTTTTGTTCACATTTGCATGTATATAAACTATATCTTAACCGTGAATTTAACTTGTGGACAACTTCTCTCCTTGCCACTACTGCATAGACAATGAAAACCAGGGAATCTCAGACAGCAACCTGAGGTATTTAACTTTTTGTGGTACGTGCCCCAAGATTCTATGAGAAAAGTTAATTTTAAAAAGTATTCAGAATATTCTGTATCTGTATACTTTCTTATTTTTTCTAACCTATTTTCTATTTCTTTTCCACTGTCTCTTCATCTATGTCTTACTCATCATGTTCTTGAACTCATCATTATCAGCATTATTCATCCATCTTCTGCTGTTCCTACTTTTATCACTAAACATTTCTAAGAATCATGTTGCAGGTTTATGTTTCCTTTCTGTTTGTCATCTCCCCAGATGACCAAATATTACATTTCAGTTGCCAGCAACTCTTGATAAGTTATCATCACAAAAGCCTTTACCCTTTTGTATCAAATTGCTGTAGTGGCATTACCTACCTCTAGTTTCATTTTTCCCTACAACTCTTCTCTAACTACGTATATTCCTTTAGGCTCCATTTTTACAGACTACTACCAAACATATAGAGAATCAAAAGCTATTGATATTTACAGATAGACTTAATATAATAGCTTGAGATGACTAAGTATAAAATAGCATTAAAAAGTGTCTTGTACTGATGTCCCTAGTGTGAATGCTACTTGGCAAACTGCTTAATACTCTCTGGATGCTTATTTCTTTACCTGCATGATTTATATTTTGTCAAACTTAATAATTTAATATTAATGATGATTTAACAAAAACTTTTCCGAATTTGGTTATAAACTGCTGTTACAACCCTTTCACTGCTTAAGGCTTTAATGTTTCAAGTCAATTTTAGTGCAATACCATGCATAGGTATACAGTAACATAAATAATTTCTTAAAAATAAATTCATGAATTGGCCCTACTTATCTGAAGACAGGGACAGTGTGGCAACAACGGTCAGAGGGAATACCCAAGACAGGCATGCCAGGGCCTCACCATACCCCTCTATAAGACAAGGCTGTGTATACCCACACAAAATATTTAGTTAATTTGCAAATCTGGCAACATGCCTCCCTTAATTTCTCCAGAGAAACTGGTGAATGACCTATCTTGGAGCCAAACCATTGTCTTTGAACAAAGTCATATTCAGCTTTAGTTAATGTCAATGCCCCAAATTCTTATTTCATCTAAGCAAACAAAAGAAACATTAATTCCTCCAGAGAATGAAAAATATAAAGCACAAGACTGTATCTTGAGAAAGCTGGCACAGTTTTACTGAACTGAAAGTTTTCTGATGCCGACAGTACTTAATCAGTTTTTAGGAAGTTAACCAAGGTATTACAGAAAGTGCTGTCTAAAAGTCTTCAAAGATGTTCAACAGAAAATTGAAGATAAATTTTAACAAACCAGAGTTACAAAAAAAGTTAACATGAAAGAAGCTATTTGAAATAAAAAAATTAAATTATGAACAGTTAAAAAATCCTTCCTTTAATCCTTGATTAGTTATGTAATAGTTGTTATCTCTGATTTTTTCTGTTGCTATTTCAAACATTCATCTTTATCTATTCAGCTAGGATATTCACAAAAGGCCTCCTGAATTTACTTTGCTGTTTGCTCATCTCTTGCTTCTTTGAGAAGGTATGTTCAATCTGACTCTGATTTAATAAAAATATGATCACCTTTTCTTGCTTATTCTCACATGTCACCTTGAATGCTTTTGAGCTTCCTGTTTTGACCTTCATCCAATTAAAATTTCAGTTTTGGTTTTCAGTTTTAGGGGTTTCCACAACTCTGCATTGACCAAAAAAATGTTGCTTAACTTTTTATAATTATGCTACGCAAGCACCATATTCCTCCAGAAATCCTGGCAGGTTTCTGGCCAATAAATACTCTAGGATCAAACTGAACTTGTGTTCATGTCCAAATTTGGAATAGCACAGAGCTATCTGTGTCACTGGTACAGATCTATGAAATAGAAATCACACTCATGTTAGGTAGCAGAAACACTGTCCTGCTTCCTTCTCAATTAACTCATTGATAGTGATGACGCTAACCAACACTTCTACAATGTATTATCAGTCAAAAATTCTTTGTTATTCTTACAGTAAATAGGATTTCTATGAGGCATCAGATCAAAGGACTGAACATCAGGCAAACTTGACTTTCAAGTTAAGATATGTTTAAGCCAGCAGAGTTGAGACTCTTTAGGGGCTACTTCAGTACAAACTGCTCTTCATTTCAGGGCTGAGCGGATCTGGGGAATGTGCTGGTGAAGAATGTCAGACGTAAACTTTACTAAACATAATAGTTCACAGCTAATTAGGAATATAACCATTTTTACTGCTCATTGCTAGTGACCATGATCTACCTTTCTGCCATTCTATTTGGCACGGTAGGCAAGGATCATTCCCCACTTCCACTATAACTCATAAAAAGACACTTGCTAATTCCTGCCAGTGATGAAGACAGAAGGCATCTTTGCTTCTAATTGTTCACAGAGACCAACCATAACCTGAACTAACCACAGGAGAATTTTACGCAGAATATAAAAAATTAAGGGATATCTTATGCTCTAAACAAATTCTATGATGAAACTACCACTTCAAAATCTAGTAATTAAAAATTTACCTAGAGTGGTTTAACTAGGATCATGTATTGTTCTCAATTGTTTTTAGAGAGCAAATAGTAAATATTTTTGTGATCTTATAAATGTAATAAAATCCTTTCATGATGCCTAAATTAAAATTGTAATGGAAGACACCATTGTAATCAAATTGTAGGACATCTCATAAGACATCTCAGGCATACTCAAGCATACTGAGTAGACTAAAGGTCTTCCTACCTGTCATTCTTCCTCTGACAAGTCAAATTACAGCTGTTGGACCATGGCTGCGTAAGAGGTCCAAGATGTTCTTAGTTTGTCTTACTGACCAGTATGAACACTTGGTTCCCTAAGCAGAACTAAAGATGCCAATCTAATATCCATTCAGGGACATGTCAAGAAACATACGGAGAAAGGCTACAGTATGCTTTTTTGCCATGAGCATTCTATCACCAATCCTTGGTGTTGTAATTACGGCTATCAGTATCCCTGGTACAGCAGTCTTACAATATCACAGCTTAATGGAAACAAGCAATCCTGATGACACATACAGATTAGCTAGAATTTGATTCCCTTCAGTGCATTGATGAACCAATAGAGACAAGTAAGCAACCATAATTTCTGAGTAGTAAATTACTCTCCTACACAGGCTAGTGCTTCAGGACTGGGAAAAGGTCATGGAACATCCTTTCCAATGAGAGTCTGACCCTGAAGAAGCCTCTAAAGAACAACCTCTGCAAAACAGCTTAAAAGATAAACAAGGCTATTGATACTTACACAGTGTTTTGTATAAGCACTCTTGGAAAATAGCAGGGACAGAAAGTGGCAGTCCTGAAGCTGAAGACATCTCTGTGTGGCATTGACCTTTGTACCTTAAAGTTGCCTTTCCGTTTTATTTTCTTTTCCTTTCAGATTGACTTCTGCTTGGTGAGGTGCAGAAGGAAAGGCATAAATGCTAGCTAGAGCTCGGCTGCTCCATGAGACCCAAGGGGGACCTTGGAATCAAGAAATCAGTCTTGCATTTTTTTACTGGTTGGAGCCAAAAGGACTTGTAGGCAAGGAAAACAGGTGCAAAAGTTAGGGTCTAGGTGCTGACAAATCAGCAAAATGACTAAGTTGCTATCAGTGCAGCTGACCTAAGAAACACTCAACCAGCAGTGCTTTTTATTAAGCCCCTAAACAAATGAGATCAATAAAGAACCTGCACAGATTCATTGTATGTTTTCTAGATTAAACATGTAAAAAAATGGTAGAAATAATTATTCTATTTTTAAATAGGCTTTCAATTTAATCCCCATATTTTAAATAAAAGCTTTAGCAACAATAAGAATTGGAAGGAATTTCCTACTAGCCTAGGAATAATTATAACTTTAAATAGTCACCAAAAGCTGCAACTCAGAGATTTCATAAGCCCCTTCTCCCATTCTGAACACCTCACTGTTTACTTATCTTGAGCGATATCTACAGTCTTCCTCTATATGCAGGCAGCCAGCACCTTTCTAGAACACTACCATCACTATCTTAACTACCGTGTCCTGTATCCCTTCAATGTGTTTCTATCTCAGATTTATGCAAAAGCTTTTGAAATAACACTTTTAGGCCCACTGCACTGTCTCAGTAATTTTTAATCTTTATAGTTGACTACATCAGAGTCACTGTCAAGTATTGCATTTTCAGTTTAAATAATCACTTCTTTTAGTCCACATTTCTGGTATTGAATTACTTTTGGAGACTTACCCTTAGTTTGTGAACTTTCTGTGACTGTATAGTGCTGAAAGAATGCAATTCTACTTAATGGCACATGAAGACTACACTTATGATGTTACTACACTATGAATATATGACAACAGGATCCAATTGAGTGTATTTGCTATTTAACTTTCCTATTCAAACTACATTATTTATCTATCTTAAAATCTATTCAAGGAAACCATTACTTAAGATGTTATTTCTATTGTACAATTATGTTTTCTTAAAGTTACCAGTAATCAAAAGAGTAACTAATCTAATGTTGTTGTTTATCTCATATGAAACAGAAGATGTTTTAGAAGAATATCTAAAATAATATGTACTCTTATCATTAACATGGGTCTTTTCCCCAGCACTATACAGCAGAAAGTAGAGTAGATGACATGGAAGAGTGCTGGTCAGAGATGGAGATTCACTCCTGTTCTGAACAGCATTTACAAGTTGTTTATAACTCAATGTTATCTCCACTTGTGGAACACAGCTTTCTAAAATAATAAGATTGGTGTACAGATTTTAAGTTTCTTACCAGTCACATTGCTCCGGGGATTTGCCAGCTCCAAGTTACAGTTCTCTCTACTCATACAGTCTATACTAACTGCAAAGATTTGTCTGCTAACAACTAGCAGAAGTTCAACACAATGAGAGTTACATGGAGTTCTTGGCTGCTAGACAGTATTACAGAAGACTTTGTACTCTTTTGGACAGAAAGATGAGTTTGCTGAACTGAACTCGCAGAACAAGCCCTTTCAAAAACGTCTTTAATAATTTTTCCATGAATTCCTCAGTAGTATTGTGTAACCATGACCTTCCTTTCAGTCACTAGCTGTGGTGGCTACATGATCTCTCAAAGTTTATTAATACAACAATAACACAGGTTTCCAACACAGGCTGGGGCAGAAGTCATAGAGTTCTTGCCTTTTATTCGTCAGATAGAAAAGAATTTAGTTAAGATTCATAACAACTGTGACTCAAAGAAGGTATTTAACCCAGATAAATTAACTCTGCCTTTACCTGTATTCAGCAGGATGCACATTATGGTATGCCCATCTCTGCCCCTTCAGCTGAACACCTGTGGAATGTGACATCCTCATGTCTTGGCTGGGTTCCCACTGTGTCCCTTACATTGCTTCTACCTCTCACCCCCAAATCAAGAGTTATGAATCTACAAATATCCTTTGTTTCCATAAGAGAGGTATAGTTTGCGAGATATTGCAGTAAAAGAAAGATGCACCCAGTGAGATGAATTGCTTTAAAATAAGTTGCCCTAAAATTAGGAACCTAAAGTTATATTTAGACAATTCAAGGACTGATCCAGATTTTAAAAGTTTCCTTACCTAGATGGAGTAACTGGGGTGATCATCTTGCTTGGAACAAGCAGGCCACCTATTTAAAGTGTCTTGCCTGAATTTCTTAAAATCAATTTAAATATTGATTACTTAAACAGAGTCCATCACTAAAGAGTGTTTAGAGTACAGCATTCACTTGCACTGAAGGAAAATAAAGACAAGTAAAGCGTTGCAAAGAAGAATATATGAGAAACGTAATCAGATTACATCACTTTTGCTTAATTTTTTTATACCTACTAAGATCACTATGGAATAATCCTAACTTCATCAGAATAAAATCTTTCAATTTGCTTCTTATGCAGTTCAGGATGACTTGGAAAAAATCAAATAGTTTTTCCTTAAAATTGTAAACAAATCACCAAAACCATAAATATCTGTTTCTACTTAAAAAAAAACAACCCAGGAATATTATGTCAGATTTTGCATTACTACAAATTTACAAGTCCAAATCTGTTTAATTTCCTACAGAACTTGTATTGCTTTCCTACAGATTTTCTCTAAGTTGTAAAGGACACTTTTAAAAGTAAAAAATTATTTAATGTTAAGACTCTAAGAGCCATCAACAACAAGAAAAACAAGACTTCTTTCTCCATTTTGATAACACAATTATCTGACTCAGTAAAACTTGCAGTTTGTAATCCATCTATAGTAGACATTTTAATGCAAAGTTAAAACAATAAGCCACCAAGATACACACGTGTTTCAGATGTCTTCATGCAGCAATAGAAAAAAAAGTCCCTGTTTTTGATTCTTTTCATGCAACCTTTGGAGACTGACATTGAAATCTGAACCTGCGCTATTTAAAAATATAATCCAGGTGGAGCAGTAATAAAATGTAGTCCAAATGTTCTGTATATTGTTTTTTCTGACAAATAATATCTGGATACCCAATTTGATTAACCAATCTCTTCTCAACTCTTTTTCTTTATGACACTTTATTGAAAATTTATCAGAAGTTTTATTATAAACTATGGTTCTTTATTGGCAGCTATCAGCAATAAGCACTACATTCTTTACTTGGTGTTTTATTCAGTCATATCCAAAGTCAACCAAATTGTGCAAAAGCTTTTTTTCCTCAAATTTAACTGTTCGATGCTTCAGTCTGGCACTACTGAACATGGATGTATTCAAAAGGGTCAGCTGTCAGTATTCTGACAGTATCTTTCCAGATACTTCATTTAAGCTGCTGTTATCCAAATCTTTTCTGTCTAATAAACAGAACAGAAATAAATGATGGCTTATTTTTTATTTCATA
This sequence comes from Chiroxiphia lanceolata, assembly GCF_009829145.1. Taxonomy (NCBI): domain Eukaryota; kingdom Metazoa; phylum Chordata; class Aves; order Passeriformes; family Pipridae; genus Chiroxiphia; species Chiroxiphia lanceolata. Next base: position 18,282,238 of record NC_045671.1, on the reverse strand, counting down.
GTATAAGTAAAAAATTTTGTATGCATTCATGCATCTTTTGGTAATCATTAGTAATCTCCTATACATTTCCATAAATATTTAATTTCAAGCAGAGCAAATTACAATCCCTGAACAGGTATTAAAATATTCAGACTTTATTTTATGCAATACATGAATTTTCTGTATTGTATAAGCAGGATATTGTACTGTACTCCATTTTCCCCAGAAGTTATTTATGAAGACGGTGAGGCTGTTTAAAATTTTAGGGTGGCAACATTTGTCATGAGCCTTCCTATAAAAACCTTGAGGGATCTAAATAATGGCCTCTAGAGATTTCAATCTTTTTTCTCTGCTACAGTTTAATATTGCAGATTTTTATTCTAAAGAAGTATCTCACAGGGCCTCTCAGAAATTGAATATGAAAATCCACCCTCCCAGAAAAAAAAAAATCAGTGTTTAAAGCTTTTCTTTGGAATTGCAGGAAGCTGTAATAGAAAAATCAAGCTGAACATCTGCTATTTCACATGCCTCTGCCTGGATTAAAAAAGTAGGATACAACTACTAATGTTGGTGCAACACATTCACCAACAGAAAATTGAATCTTAGCAGTAACTTATCTTTTGACGAAGACAATGTTACCATGAAGTATGATTTGTGATCCTTAGATGAAGGCAAACCTTTTGTTTAAGGGTTAAATTTTTTCAGAAAATAGCCTAGAAAAACAAAATCCACCTTAAACATGATCATCCTCTCACATCCAAAATTAATCTGAACCTTTGGATTTAGCTTAGCACTGATAAACCTTATCTAAAAAGTTTAACTTCTTGTGCAACAAACTAATATATTCATTATACATTCATTAAAATTCTCAAGATACATGGATTTACTGAAATTAATATATTGCCCTATACTTCATGTATTTGACCCAACCTAGATATACGACATAATGAATACTTGGATCTAACTATGATAGCCAACATACAAAGTAAATAATCATCAGTAGACAAGGTATCTCAAAAATTTCACTGCTGACATCCTGAAAATAGGACAGGATGTCTGCAAGACAGACATTAAGAAGATATAAAACAGTTTGGAAATTTGTAGAAATATAAGGAAAACTGAAACACACAGCTTACAATCTTTTTATGTGACAAGCAGTTCAAAATAAACACAGGAAAAAAAGAACATCAGGAAGAGTTATTTCAGACTCATTGTTCTAAATGGTGTAAAATGAACTACAATTTATTTTTGTGGCAAAGTACTGTACTTAAGTTTGATACCAGAATATATATCCTCTTTTTGAAAAATTCAACAGATTTTTAACACTCCTCACTACTATTAACATGTTAGTTAAAAATGGTTTCATTTTTAATTATCTATGCTGACAGGAGGAAAAGACACTATTTCCTACTTAATAATAAGGGAAAAATTGGAAAAATTATAAAAATAATCCTACTAGACTTCAGTAGAGAATAGATCTCACACAGGAGCATCCTTCATAATCCCAGGACTCTCAAGTGAGGTCTTGGAAACTTTCCAAAGTTAGCTGCTAATTTTGATCTCCTTAATGTGGGCAGCATCCTATGTCCTAGTTTAGCAGAGCAGAAAAAGTCTTTTCTAATGAGGAAACATAACATGCAAAGACAAAAGACTCAATACAGTGAAGCACACAAAGGAAATCCATGCCATTTAATTTTATTGTGCTGTGTTGGTTGCCTCCTTAATGTGAGTTGTAGCCGATAAACTGTGAGCATTTTTAGATGTATTATTTACGTCAGTTCTTCAGGCGAAAGCAGGGCATGTTTGGAGCAGCAAAGCTCACTTTTACACTTTTCAAAGACCTGCCTATCTGAAAAAGAATGAAACTTGCTTGGCTACAAACTTTTCATTTTACAACTTACACAGTGCACTCAGTGGGAGGCTAGGACTTCATTTTGGATCTTAGAGAATGCAAGCTAAAGCCCTCAAGGACAAGATGTAACATAAAGTCTTTGTGAAGGGTGCAACCAGCACAAATTCTTAAAGTGCACATGACAAATTCAAATCTTCTAGCACCCAGCATTTTGTTACTAAAAAGAAGTCTTAGTCCCCATTCTGCAGATAAACCTTTGAAATTAATAAAGTTTTACTGATGGAGACAACCAAAAAGAAAAACTCAGCGATGCGAACTGTGTCCTGCTTAAGCCTGAGTGCAGTCTTAACTCAGAAGTCCATCACTGTCAACTTTAGTTATTTAACCACGGATCACTTAGTGGATACATAGGGTATGAAATGGCAATGAAACAGACTCAGATGGGAACTGGAGAGGCCGCTGGGGAGAAAATGCAGAGAAAAATCAGAAAGGTGTGCTATAAAACTACTACCAATGACAGGAAAAAAAAAATTTCTTCATAGGTAGTATGAAGATACATGGCATAGATATATGGCTTTGCTTTGTATTCGTAGGCAAAACAGTGCTGATAACACACTCGTGTTTTGGCTATTGCTGAACAGTACTTCCTTCCTTCAAATGCTTTCTTTTCTCCTTCACATAAGCTGGGGCTGGGCTTGAGGCTGGGAGCTGATAGAGTCAAGACAGGTGATCTATACCACAGCACTCAGCAATAGATCCTCAGGGAGGTGCAGAGGAAGGGTAGATGTCTGTGATTATGATATTTCTCTGTGCAAGCAACATGTGCTTAGGTTCTGCTTCCCTGGAAGTGGTTGGACAACTGCTGATGAGAAAAGCAAATAAAGTCCTCTTTTTGCTCTGCTTGCACACAGAGCTTTTACTTTCCCTGTTAAACTGTCTTGATCCATGAGTGTTCTCATCTTCTTCTATTTCCCATTTAAACCTGCAAGAGAGAGGACTGAGCGAGGGGCTGGATGGGTGTTCAGCTGCTGGCTGGGCAGCCCATCACAGCCCTTAAGGCAGAGAACACACATTACTAAGTAAGTGTTTAATTATTCTTTCAAAGACTGTATCTTGTCAGGAATAAAGAGGCATATATAAATAATTTTATTTTAAAAATCCAGGAAAAATCTTTTGGGAATACAGTAATTACCTCTGCTCTCCCAGAGTATATCTGTTTTAACTTCAGTTTTCAGTGCAGCAAAAGAAATGTAATTTCTTTTTCATGAGTAATTGTGCTTACAGACAGCTAGTGTTACGTGTGAATCCATTTAACCCACTTGACAAAGATTATTTGCCAAATGTTCAAATAAAATTACTTATTCCAAAGTGATTTGCAACAGTTAGCCAGCAAACAACTCATATCTTAAAACTTGAAATCTATTACCTAACTAGAGCCTCTTAAGCACTTCTGATAGTATTTTTAGTTTCAGATTATACTTCGTTTTTGAGCATACTAATTTATGCATACTCAACATTAGATATTCACAGATATCTTTCAAATGTAGGTAACGGCTTTGTGAAAGTATGTATCATCATTTATAGCACAATCAATTAAAAACTAGTTTACCTGCCAAATGCAACTAAATTAATAATTCAGACTGTTCCATATTACCACAATCAATGCAGCACCTTTTAATGCAGCTGAGAAAAACACTACTACATAAAATCATGATCCTTCAAATCAGAGATGATTTGTGGTTTGCACCAGGCATATACTTACATATTTATATACCTACATATTTATATACAACAGAAAATTTTTGCAACTGGGTAAGATGGTCATGCAAGAAAACAAAAATCCTCCAATATTTCGGTTTTTCATCATTTTCATCCCTTAAAACACCCCATGATTCCTAGTGCTCCAGATGAAGTACCTACGCTGTACTTAGTACTCTCGAAGAAAAAACTGCCTGGAAAATGTGACATGCTTAGTTTTGCATTAATTCAAAATCAAATTTGAATTAGGATACCTATTGGTCTTATCTCACAGTCCCTGCTCTGCTAGTGTTCTAGCCTCACCATAGCATGTTATTTTTCTCACACAAATCTCTAAAAACTTTTTCTCTCACTGTAACCTCACTGAACTATCTAACCACTGGTCTCCATAGTACCTATTTCAGAGACAGTGAGTAAAGTATACACTATTTATTTCTAATTTTGTTAAGTAAATTCAGGTCATCATGTGCTTCTCCATACATGCAATATTTTTGAGCGCTTAATTTTTGTTTTACTTCATCTGATCTTCACCATTCTAGCTGGTTGTTCTCTCCCACTGAATAATTACTGAAAGTAAACTGCATGCCCTTGAGGCAGGGATTATTGAGTTCACCTACACTGAAAAAGCACCTAATACTTCTGAAGTTCTCTGAAACAAATAAAGATGCTAGAATACTCTACCACATAAAGCGTTCATTGTCAATGCTCCAAATTACTTCTACAGAAAAGCTATTAAACAAAATGTTGCTTACAAAGCAAATGTTTAGTATGAACTTAGCAGTATTTAAAACAAACGGTATTGCAGTTTTTATGGGGAGCTCTTATGGGTTTTATGCTCTTAGACACCATCACTGTGTATTTAGTGTTACTGTACACTATACACTGGTACACTTATATATTTAACATCATTCCTGTTCTTCCAGTATGTGATGTTCTTCCTTCCAATTTTTCACTAATGAAAGCAATCTCATGTACCTCAAGAAGTAATATAATGTTTAGGCTGCAAATAATCTGTGATGATGGCTACTGCTTAGACAGAGAGCAGTCTTTTCCAAAACAACTCTACCACAAAAAAGAATATGAAATGGTTTTTATATGCTTTGTAAGGACTGTTTAATGCTGTATGATGAAACTCCTCCTCACGGCAACAATGAATCACGCAAAAAAATGAGCCTTCAAGTACTGGCATGCCTTTTGCTTTCATTTATGTAATTATTGGTACCGATATATTCAGCATAATTATAATATGCCATTATTGCTAGAGCAATACTCTATGGCAGCTCTGCACCATAGAAGTAAGTTTGCTGTATAGCTTTTGCTGATTTGTCAATGTGTCTACTGCAATGGACCATACTTCCAAAATTTTTTATTCCTAAGAAAAAACAAAATTAGAGCAAAAACTCTCATTGCCTGACAGAATACGTGAGTACAGCATGCTAATATGAAATATAATTATTAATGAGGCAGTGAAATACGTTAAGCTATGCTAGTCTGTCTGACCTGGAGTATGGTGTTCAGCTTTGGGGTCCCCAGCATAAGAAGGACATGGATCTGCTGAAGCAATTCCAGAGAAGGGTCACTTAAGATGATCATAAGGCTGGATCACCTCTCCTTTAAGGACAGGTTGAGAGAGCTGGAGTTCAACCTGGAGAAGACAATGCTCCAGGACACCTTATAGCACCTAATGAGGGTCTACAAGAAGGAGGGAGAGGCACATTTTACAAGTGCATGTAGTGATAGGACAAGGGGGGAACAGCTTTAAATTGAAATAGGATAGATTAAGATTAGAAACTGTTTACTGTGGGGGTGGTGAGGCACTGGAACAGGTTGCCCAGAGAAGCTGTGGCTGCCCCATCCCTGGAAGCGTTCAAGGCCAGGTTGGATGGGGTTCTGAGCAACCTGGTCTATCGGAAGGTGCCACAGCCCATGGCAAAGGGTTTGGAAATATATGATCTTTAAGGTCTCTTCCAAGCCCAAGCATTCTATCATTCTATGATGATCCACAGAACACAGTCTCTTTTTCAGAGTGTATTTTTAATTTTCAGAAATTCAGACATGACATTACAAATTTTCTACAAAGATAAAATTAAAATGCCACTGGACTTTTAGGTCATTTAGGTTCTCTAAAATATGGCTGGACAATTTTTCTGCTATCAGATGATAAAAATATAATTACTTCTGTCATTTTGGTTCAGTTCTAAAAATACTTGTACAGAGTAGTTAATTCTGTAGTTAACATGCTTATGATGTACTGTCAGGTCCACTCTGGCCAAATTTAGTACAAAAGCAAGGAGCCAAACAAAAGAGTGAAAAACTGTCTTCCCTAGAATCAACAGAGGACTAAATTCAATCTTAGAGTACATTTTCATATTTTGGTTATCCAATGCCATCAGCATGCAGGTCACCCAGGCACAATTACTAGGTAGGATGCTCCTTTTCATTGTTCTTGCATTACTGAGGGGAAATTAAAATGTGGCCCCCTCTGCCTCCACCTCAAATTAGATATGTTAGTTTCTTAGGTCAGAACAACTAATAATTTAAGTATGGATTATTACATTGTCTCAGTCTGATGAGACTGGAATGTTTGCTAAACAGGATGAGTTATGAGATAGACCAAACTTCTCTCTCTCAGCAATTGTAAATTCAAAATTAAGGGGCTTTAATCGAGGAAGTGTGGAAAAAACAGAAGAAATAACAACCCTTTATTAAAAGATATAAGTATGTTGGCAAGAACAGCGACAGAACACAAAAAAACCCTAGACAATAGTCCTGTACCCAAAAGTCCCCTTCAAACAAAAGAAAGGGTCTGAATACTTCTCTGTCCTTTAGCACAGTCCTAATCGTGGCCTGCAGGGGGCGCTGTTGGGTCACTGGGGGTGCAGAGCCTGCAGTACCCTGTGTGACCTGCAGGGGGCGCTGTTGGGCTCTGTCGGTCACCACACAGGGAGGGGTCTGGGGGTTGGTCTCGGGTCGTGGGAGAAGCCGAAAGGAAAATGGAGACCCTTCCCCCAATGGGAGAAAGGGGGAAAGGAAAGTAGTCCACCCCCACGGAACTCACCGTTGTTCCCAGGTGACAGTGTCTCCAGGCTCCTCTTCTCTCTCCCTCAGTGGGCACAGAGCTCTCCGATGAAAACACAGTAGGCTCTGGCTGGAGTCACGAGGCAGCGTGCAAAGCCAGCCGAGACCAGTGATTGGCTTCACCAGGATGAGAAGCCAGAAAAGCCTGGCTTCCAGGCTTTTTTCTCCAAAGAATACCCGCACACAGACCCTGTATCCGTTCAAGAGAGAGAACTCAGCAGTCTGCCCCTCTCCCCTCCAAGCAGAGCCAGCCACCCCCTCCCAAAACTCCTCCCCTCTCCCCCCAGTCTCTGATGGGGCATCAGCTAGGAATGCAGTCTGACCAGCTAGACCCTTTGTAAGGTTAATTGACCCCTTCCCCCTTTCCATTCAAACTCCTTCTTTCCTACAGTGGGGGGGGGGGCAGGGGGAAGAAAAATTCCACTCTTAAATTTATAACCTATAACATACATAACTTAAATACGTAAGGCTACAAAAGCTCAAAAGCAGATACAAAAGTCCATCTTAAAACTTATGGAGATAAAAGCTGGATCAGTTTTTATATTCACACTAGGAAGTCAGGGTATCAATATATGGTGATTATGCTCTAGCCCTCAACTTAATTCTATCTGCAGCAAATCAGTTCTTGATAATGTCTCAGACATTCCCACCTAGAGTAATTACATTTTTATAGCCATCATAAGAAACATCCATCAAGTAAAAATGATTTGCTGGTAGGAAACAGTCTGACTGCAAACAACCAAAAGTCTAACACAAGAACATTTTCCAGCAGGATTGTTAGACTATGGAACAAACTAATAGTTAGCAAAAATCATAAGTATAAAGCCATGTTTTCATGTTATACCTCAGCTGATCTATCAGCTAACATTTGTTTAACTCCAATCACACAGTTTCAACTATACTCTTATGCTGGTTACAGTAAACTAGTGAACCCAGCATGACCTGACATGGCACAAAAAAACAACAGAGAGGTATTTAGTTTTAGTCTTTTTTCCTCTCTGAATCAGGGCACTGTGTAGTCAGATGAGACAAGAGACATAGACAGTTCTGGTCAGAACTGTATGTGGATGCCTTTTCACTCACATGAAACCACCAACTATGTTGCCTACTCACACTATCATTTAAACTAAAAAGGTAATCAGATACTGGCATATTTTGGCACTGCCAAGTGGTTCTGACTATGTCAGTATTTTTAACAAAGAACTGCAAATTGTCTAGAACATAATTCATAAAACTAAGTTGCAATAGCATATCACTGACACGGTGAGTCATATACATTTCCTTGATGTCCACATTTGGCAAAAGCAAAACATAATTCCTGAAAAGTTCTGATTCAGTCACAAATGCACTGTGCCCATCCACAATTATGACAGGCTGGTGCTGTTCAGAGAGTCACTAGTAGGAACCCTGCAGACAGACACATAATTCATACCTTCTTTTATTTTATTTGTTATGCCAAAAATCTAGTTTCATTTGTAAGCTTTCCAAAAGGACTATCCCATAAACTAGCAGGTACCTTGAACTCCTAGTGATCTTCTAGAACAATGTCTCATAAAAGATGCATCTCGCACTAACAGGCTCTAAATCAGGAAAGGTGAGCTATTGCTATTGATAAAAAGTTTGCACTCAGCACAATTTTTTGTTGAAACAAAAATTTAAACAGAGCACTGGGTTTTTCTGAATAAATTTGACACTAACCACAAAAAATGTCATAAATACAAAGAATTTAAACATTATTGCTCTACACAAAGTTAGGGAGGTGGGTCCTTAGAACAACTCCTTATATCAGAGATAAAAAATGGATGAAGTCCTTTGGCAAATGATGGAAATGGCAGCACTTAGTTTTCTACTAATATGTCTTATCTTACTTCTTTCTTAAAAGTAAAAACACAGAGCCAAATGAATAAAAGGTGCTCTCCATCTTGTGTGTTTCACATATACCCACAAGTCCTGATCTCTTACTTCAACATTCAAATACATACGAGTTGACAGTCACCACTCTGTCTCTGTTTTCCACTTAGATTGCACTTGTGTCATAGTCTCCTGAGAGTCTGATCTGTTTCCCCCCACTCCCTTTTCTTCTCTCTAATCCAGCTTCAAAACAAAGAACAGGAGGAGCAGGGAAGGTATGTGCATTTGCACTCCAACTGCACTACCCTTTGTTCTTTCAACCTCCATCTGCAACCCTATCCAACATAGTGGGAGCATGACAAGAGACAATTGCAAAAAAACCCCTGTATTTACTTTCTTAGGCTAAGTGGTCTCACTCTTGGACTTGTGATGCATGGTTTGTCAATCACCTTCCAGACAGCTCTGTCTGTGCCAGGTTTCCTCCCTCTGTACACATAAAGGACCCCTTACTATCTGAGACACAAAGGAGAGCAGAAGGTGAGATGAGCTATGTTTGGGCCATAGTTCACTACTTGAGGGGTCTTGCTGCAGAGTTTTCAATACCCATGTTACTAAAATGTACCTTTTCATTTCATGTTCCATACATCATGTACATGGCTAGGAAAATACTGGCAAGCTTTTTTAGAGTAACCAGCTTGAGGTATAAGAATTATTTTCTTCCACTGTGCTCAAAATCGCACTTTCTGTCTGCTTTTCCTGAAGAATTGCTTGAAAAACTGAGCTCTCCCCACAATAAAGGATGACAAGAACCACACTGCACGCAAAAAAAAAAGCAAGTCTGTTGCCATAGAACATTCACACCCATATTTGAAAAACAACAGAAGACAAGTGGAAAAACTCCCTGTATTTTAAAGTACAAATAAGAAATTGAAGATAAGATGCTGAGGAAACATATGCAAGTTCAAAAAAGCAGCTCCAGTGGTCCAAAGTCTTTTGATACAGTACCATGTACAAAAGGGCAAAAAGGCAAACTGCTGCCAAGAACATAGGTAGAATATTAGGTAGAGACATTTAAGACAGATAAACTGATACTCTGAATCTTATCTAACCAGATCACTGGATTTGTTGAGATTCAAAATGCTGAAAAAAATCTGTGCTAAAAGCAAGAGAAAAACCTATCTTCGTAGCTGAAAGTGGTGAAATAGTAGTATAGATAAAGAGAAGCAGAGAATACAGATAATGTGCTGCTACAGACAAATTTCTGTAAGATGTTACACTATTACTGCCACTTACAGGTTTTACAGAAGTTTGATCTAGAGAAAATGCAGAGAACAACTGAGAGGCCATCTTTGCACTCTGGTTAAGCAACTACCTTCTACTGCATCTCTCCATTATAAAGTAAGATTATAGTTTACTAATAGTGGCTCAAGTTAAGCCCAGGAGATCCTCATAATATTTTGTTACCCACTGTCGTGGGTCACATACTGTACTTTTCAGCATATATCCCAAAAATCCAGTACTGCTCACACGTTTGTATTAAAACAGTTTCCCTGCACTAGTCAATGCTACATTTATACTTAAACTAAAGGGAATTGGGTTACTTTCAGAACAAAAGGAATCCAAAAGACAGACATCCACACAGTGGTTAACACCATTCTAAATATGGATATATTCCATAGATTAAGAGATTTAAATCCAGAAAGATTAATCTAATAGTAATTCTAATGCATTATTTATAACCTCTTAACACAGCTTACTTTTAGAAACCAGATTGGTCTGTGCTGCAGATGGAAACAGCAGCATATTGCCACAGCAACTACAAAAATGGTGTTCTGCCTTTCAGTTTAGTAGTTCCTTGATGAAGAGAATTGATGATCTAGAAGAAATCTCTTTCTGCTCAGCATTTTTTTATAAAGCATAAATCTCAATTTCAGTTTGCTAATATACTAAAACCAGTATTACTCTTTACTGTAACATAATTAACATGCTCACTTCAACTGGATTTTGGACCCAGCTCAAAAGAAGTACTACTTAACAGTACAAGCTGTGTCATTATGCAGCCAAGAGGAACCACCAGGTCTGTCTGTTTGTACTCTTTAAACAACTTCTTCATGTATCTTTTCCTACAACCTTGTCTATCTTGTAGAAAGTAAGATGGAGCACCAAACCCAATTCCACCCAAAGCTGGAAAAAATGCAAATAATATAAACCATACACATTTGTCCATATGCAATGCTACATTTTTCTCTTTACTATTCTAGAATCCTATTTTCTAATGTTGTCAATAAAACAAACAAGTAATTCTCTAAACCATTGATAAGTGTATTTGGTATGCACCAGACTTTAAGAATAAAAGCAAATTAATCTGACAGAAGAAGAGCAGCTTCTATCTAGGACATGCTCTTCTGGACGTGCCAGTGCTGGTTGGTCTGCTACAGTGGGGTTGGTTTCTACAGATTTTTGCCCTGTGAATGGTAACTTTTCCTTTTGCAAAGTTCAAGTACAGCATTTCATACATTAGAGCATTTAAGAGTCTCCTATGTGTACCTGACTTCTTCAAATTTCCTAAAGATTAGCAGTTACCTGAATAAAATTTACCACATCATCAATTGTGGTTGAAATGCATTTTTCTTCCTTCACCATGTATGAACATTTTCATGGTTTAATGAATGTTCTTTGCTCTGTTTTTTATTAATTAAATGCTTTCTATGACTTATTTTCTTAAGTAGATTGCTTGGCATGAAAATTAATATGACAAGAAAAACAGCAGAGTAAGCACACAGATGGGAGTAGCACAGTAAAATGCACAGTAAAATGCATTTCAGAATTGCACTGCAATTCCAGCTCTCCTCTTCCTGAGACATACTGATTTTAATCTGAAAATGGAAGCTGAGATATTCTAAATTACATCTATTTTCATCTTTTAATTAGACTTTTAGAAAAGTCCACGGAATTCTTTTTTCTCACTCTGTTTTTGGTTAGACATTTCTTCATTTTCTATACAGCTTTTACCAAAACATGAATTAAAATTTTTGCATTTATGGAAGAAATTGAGAATCATCTTTCTTCACCAGTTGCTTCCACTCAGTCTCCCTTAGATAAGATCACATTCTAGTTCTCAAGCTGCTAGCTAATTATTTTCAATTTGCTTCAGAATTTGTATTAGGAGTGCACTTTAGCAAAAACTCTTAAATCCAAATCAAAACTCAAAATAGCTTTTAAAAGCCATTGAAGAGCATAAAAATGAAATAAATAATGTCATTAAAAGTTGGGAGAACCATGAAATTATTTATTTCTTTGAGCGTTCATAACATCATTTGATGCTGCATACTTTTACTACTAATCATACAAAGTTGATTAGTCCACGTAATGCAAGCTCTCCTCACTCTGTACACAAAAGAAAATGAGATATATAAAATATGAAAATAAGATCACTTCAACTTTTTGAGCTACAAAATATTAAGATTTTATTAACCTTTTGTCAAACTGCAGGATTTCTTTTATAAAGACTATAGGGAGAAAGCCTTGTGCAATAAATGTTTCTTCTGACTGACAGCATTTTCAAAAATTACTAACAGTGGGAACTGGCAGATTTCTATCATTCTCTCATAAAGCAGACATACTCTTGAAAGCAAATGAAAAAAACCTGTAAACCAACCAACCCCACACTCCACCCTCCCCAGTTCTGAATTGTATTAAATGTGAAGTATGTTTTTAGCTAAGTCATCCATAAGGGACTCCTTCTGATGTGTAATCATTTTAATTTAGCTGCTGATATAAAGGATTTGGGAATTACATGATATCAGAAAAAGCGCTGGACTGAATAAAGTCTTGGCAGTAACTAGCTTAAAAAAATTATGTGGTCACAGCTTTACAGTTGTAAGGATGCAGGTCATAACACAGAAAACTTTTTTTTACCTAACTTATACTTTGTATGTGAAAAAGACATTCATATGCCCAAAAGACTGCCAGCTTCTTCAGCTGTAATAGTAGGTGCTATCTGTCCTTACTTTTTCCTTAATTCTGAAATGCAATTACCGTACAACACCTCTTCAGTATTTTGCAGTACTATACATAATAATTCATTTCACTAATTTGCTACTTTAACTTTGCCATTTCCTACTAGAATCACTGACTCCTTATCAACTTCAAAAATAGTGTTTGTATGAAATCTAATCTGTTCTGTTAGCATGACATCTTTTGAATGTGTACAGTGATTTCTCAGTGACTGCCTGCAGTTTCACCTAATATAGTGAAAGAAGGATAAAAAAAATATTTTCAGATAGCATTATTTTTTCTCAAAAGCAGACATGAGGAAAAAATGCTTAGGAGCTAGATACCATAAAAGTTAATGGGGGGTCATGGATTAGAAACATTCATAGATACACTGTCTGCTACAAAGCATGAAGAAATAGTTGTGGTTTCCTCATCCCTGGAAGTGTTCAAGGCCAGGTTAGATGGGGCTTTGAGCAACCTGGTCTAGCAGAAGGTGTCCCTGCCCATGGCAGAAGGGTTGGAACCAGATGATTTTAATTTCCCTTCCAATTCAAACCATTCTATGATTCTGATTCTATGAAATAGTAGAGAGCTTTAATGGTCCCATATGTTAGGAATTTTATTTTCCTGAAAAAAAAAGATTTTTTAATTTTAAGAACCAAGACCAACATTTAACATAAATCTCCATGCAAGCCACATTTAATTTATCTCAGTTTATATGTATTCAGAGAGTTTGGTACCATGAAAATCAAAGACAAATAGTCACTGAGACAGTAATAATTTGTAAAAATTTAGAACTAGGGGCAAAAAATTCTGTCAAATTTATAACAATACATTATTTTCTTTTGTAAAATTCTATCTTAAATTTTCTCCTTACTGTGTATTTGATGTTCTTCTGGTAATACACAGTAACATTCATAAATATGAAAGTATTCTTGTATTCTTCATGCCATTGTTGAACTTTGATTTTCGTCTGCCACAAGGTATTTTTATAATTGCAATTTAGTCTGCTCTTCACTCTACCTTTCTAATAAAAATCCCTGTTCAAATTATGGGATTGACCTAACTGCACAATACTGCAACCCACCTCCACAAACAGGTCATTGTCTTTCTCAGCTGAGGGACTGCAAGTCTCATAAATTCTTATGATTTAAGTGGTCTGTGAGCTTCTAGAAAACTAAAATAATAGTTTCTAAACCTTACTTCTTATATATAAAAAAAAGCATACAGTGTTTCTATAATTTTAGGCTAATCATCAATATTTTCTTGGAATAGCAATCAATATAGCTTTGGAACAGCAACAATCATTCTGTGGTTATTTATTAAAGAACTTTTTTTTTTTTGGCAAACAGTCAACAATAAAATATGTAATTCACTTAAATGGGCTTAGTTTCTTTCTTTTGGGGTTTTCATCCAGTAAGATACATTACCACAACTATTGATCTTTTGGTTGTAGGACTATCAGTAAAATATTACTATTTAAGGTAGAGGTGGCTGCAATATGGAGACTTCATGCGTCCCTCTTGAGAAAAACTACACATTACCAAGAAGCAGGAAAAGCAAAAATATGTCAGTGAATACTACTGTCTTTTCTTAGCACACTAACTGTCAAAGGTGGCCTGGAACAGGAAGTAGCAGATGATCCTCTCCCTCTTTTGCAAGACAGGCACAAAATGAATAACAGCTCATGGAATTCTGCTATGTTGAGATCATTCTATAAAATCAGTACATTCTAAAAGCAGTTTATAGACAAGGAACTTATTAACATTTATTTCACTTAAATGAAGGAACATGATCACAGCACAGCCAGCTATTTTGGCCTTCAGTAAAGCTATTATCACAGTGCAGCTACACTGTAGTCTAGTCTGTATAATCTAGCTTCAAGATGATCATAAATATATTAGGTTACATACAGATACACTGAGACAATCCTGATACAATGTATTTATCCAGTAGCATCCTGAACAATTTTTGCTCCTTTCCAATACATGAGTTAAGGGTTAAGTAAACTACAACACAACTCGTAACACAACGCAAGCAAAGTTTCTTCCTGACGAATCCCTAAAAAATTTGCAAACCTCTCTATCCCACTGGTTATTATTAGCACCAAATTGTGTAAAAGACCTATTAAACACTAGAAGAGGCCAGGTCAGACCTTTAAAGTTGAAATCTCATATAACAGCATAAAAAGAGTGCAGCTAAAAGTAATTAAACTCAAAAGTGTTGGAGTTTAAAGACTTGCAACAGGAGCTCCAGACACATCTCAGAAACCAGCAGATGTGCTTTTTTTACTCAGATACAATTGCTACAGAAACCACAAGTGCAATTTAAAAAAGTTAAGTCATGCATTTGGATATGAATCCGTTCGTTACTCTTAATACCTTCTTCTTAATCCAATTTATAATCAGTGACAGAATTAATGTGATAAGTACAAAATCACCATGCAGTAACAATAGTTACAGCCAGAGCAAAAGCAAAGATAAGACAAATTCATGCCCAAAATTTCTCCCCTCCTTTTATCAGCAAGTGAAGAAAGATACTGCTCCTTGTAACTACATAGCCCTGTAATGCTATGTTCTAGGAACAGCTACAAGCTCAGCACTGAACTTCTGAGGCATCAGGGCTGACGCTGGTCATACTTGCTCTGGTTGAACTCCCTCTGCCCTACCTGCTCCTTGGCTTTACTTCATTTAGCTGTGACAGCAATTTTTCTAACTGACCAGATGTCTCTCTGGCCAATTTGTTTTACCTTTGCTATCTTTGTATGGTGCAACCACTGACAGCAGTTGTTCCATGTATAATTAGATAGCTGCATCTGTAATACAGTGATGTAAAGAAATGCAGGCCTGCTAAAGACAGCAGAGGTATTAAGAAATGGAGACCCAGGATGCAACATGGAGGAGTACAAGCCTAGGATCACATGAAAAGGGGCACTGGCTTGGCATTGGAGACTACAACAGCTCTGAGAAACTTCTCAGAGGTCTGTTAAAGAAATGCAGACTTGGCCCTGCACAGAATGGTTTCAAGGATAACCAACAGAAAAAAGTAACTGTATCTCACATGAAAGGAACCACATACAGTAATTTGGATGTAGCACGAAGCTGGAGATCAGTAAACAGAGAGTGAAGGTAAAGAAATTTGTAACCAAGTACACAAAAATGACCACAAATAGATTCTGGGGTAAATAGAAAGAAACCACTAGCTGCTCTCAGTGAAGGATTTAAACGTAAGAATGCCTTAAACATAAGAGCAGGAGTGGTTCTCAAACTCTGAAATTAGAGTTTCCCTCTTTCACAGGTTGAAAAGCTTTGTATTAATATTTAATCTTCATTTCTCTTTAAGTCACTTAAGGAAGATATAGAATTCCTCCAGGTCCTCATATTTCCCTAAGAAAGGTCTCAACTGAAACTTTGTAGATACTGCTTGCCTACTGTAGCTGTGATTTTATTTCAACTCATTCCCTTCCTGATTTACTTTGGTGCCAACACTAAATAATGCTTTTAGCCCTTCAGCAGTCAGTTGAGAAATCCATAAATAGTTTGAGGATAATTCTTGTAATGAGTATCATCACAGAAAGAGTGACTGAAATCCAAGTGCATAAACGCAAAACTAAACTCTTGACGCATTTACAGTTTCAATACAAACATGACAATGCAAGAAAAAGAATTGTACACCAATTTATACATGAAAAAGAGACTTGCATAGATTAAGCGAACTTTGGTCATAAATTAAGCCTTTGAAGCCTAACACCTTCACTACAAGACTGTCAGTTGCTAGAGGACATGATTACGGACATGAAAACTCAAGGCTGCAGGCTGAGATAACAGAACCTGACAGTGTGGATAAACTATGCAGTATCTTACCTGTTTCTCCTAAGTTCAGATTAATACTGCGAGCATGAACAGAAACTCACTTCTTGGAAATTGAGTTTCCAAGAAGCATTAGTCACCTTCGTAAGACAAACATTGATGTTTTCAAAAAGATACAAAAGAACCGGTGAAGTGTCATTAAGAAATGACGCAAAAAAATGCCAATATTTTTTTCCCCAATGAATCAGGATCATTTCCGAGAGGATATTGCAGTTTTGAAGCTGACTATATAGCCTTCCTCTACGTAAAATGACTGTGAGGAGAAAGGAAATATAACTGGAAGAGCCACAAATGGTATTTTTGTCTGAGATCTTTCAGAAAATTAATACAAGCTTCATGCATTAACAAACAATGTAAATATATAACAAGATATACCCAAAATGGAATTTTTAAAAGGAATACTTCATCTTCCTAGTTATAGCAACAATAACAAGAACCATTACTAATACTGGCAATTCCTAGACTTAAGTAGTTATTGTCATACCCTAAGAATTTATATAATTATCATGCACCAACAATATAATCATACCCTAACAGAAACCTAAAAATCCCCTGTGAACACAGATGTTCACACGCACACAAAATGCAAGCATCCCCCTCACAGGCATTAAGAGCAGTCCCTTGCAGAACAGACAGAGGAAGCTTGGGTCCCTCTGCTGTTGGATAGCTGCTCAGGTCTGCACCTACACCTCAGAATCTGCACCAGTGCAAGCCTCTGGAGACAAGTGCAGTTCAGGAGCTCACAGAATTGCTCCTATTTACAATGCAAGGTGTATATACTTCAATTTAATAAAATAGTTGCATTCTGTCACAACACAACATTTATGGCCACACTTTGGCTTTCTGAAGGACAGAAAAAATCCCTTTAGCAGATAAGTTATCTCATAACAAAATAAACTTAGAAGAGCAGCCCATGCATTTAACAAAGAAATTCCAAAGGCTGAACAGGTCTGCTTTCTTTGGCTTGCTTTCCAGAAAAACTTTAATTAAAGATAAAAATGAGATGCACAATACCTTTAATAGCATAGAAGATATTCACCTCACATCAGTATGTCTTAAAAGAGCACTTAAATTATATACTTCCAATTGTCATTTATCAAAATTCTTTCACTTCATAGCCCCAGAGGTTTATGCTTTTTTCTCTTCATGAAGTTTTACTGATTGCTTAAGAATACATGGTAAGTATGTTAGAAATCATGGTTATGAAGTACCACAGATCAGCTTCCTACTGAAAGTACCACAGCAACAAAATGCACATTTTGACAACGAGGATTGTTAGAATGCTAAAGAAAAACAACAGCAAGTAGAACTTACAAGAAAAGGGAGGATACTGACACCAGAGGTGAGCTGCTGCGAAATGGAGCGTATGGCGGCAGAGGATCATCTCTATTTGCGACACGTCAGACTGTACAGAGGATGTGATTTTCTGGATTCACATATTCCTGGGAAGATATCTCAGTGATCAGAAACACAGCTGCACTATTCACACATGCTGCTTGACACAGTCTGAGAAGTAGACTCATTTAAATACTCCATGTCATGACTGCAGATTCTCACCAAGGTTAAAGAAATCAATGCAAATTCAAAATACACTCTTCTTAAAAGTACTATTCAAACCCAGATCATTTAGTTTACATACTAATTTTAATTTTTTTTCCTTTGTATACCGTACGCTTACTGATGAGTCTTATCAGATTTAACAACTCTATATAAATTGCTATTTAATGTAAATAACTGAAATAATGTAGCATTGGTTAAGTAAGTTTTAACAAGAATAAGAGTTGAAAGTATTTTCTTTCTTACATATCACAAATTTGGAAATTTTGTATAACATTTTACTCTTGAAAGTAACATCTAACAAAGGTTAAAGTGTCTGGAGAGACTGCAGATGATACAACTTTGTAAATACTCATGTACACTGTTGTTGTGCATCATCATTTAGGCCCGGAATTTTTAAAGCCACTTTAGGGACTCAGATATTTAAGAATCTTTAGACTTATTAGAAAACCAGTATTCAGTATTAAGACATCCAAACCTTGGAAATGTTCTTTACTCTCAGCTTCAGAGATGCATTTTACAAAATAAGAACAAATTTTGTTCAAAAGGCCACAATATCGATTTAAGTCTTTGGGCAAAACAAAAACCCTTCTCAAAAATGAAAGATGAAGACTCTTCAGTATGCATACCATATTGAAAAGTCTCATAGCATGTCCCAGACCCATTACATTTTCAAGTTGGTTCTCACATTTAATTGAGAGAGAGACAGCCTCAAACTCTCTCTCTCTCTTAATCTTGAATTCACAATGACAAACCTACCCAAAGCAGGAAAAATTTCTTGAATAGATACTACTTATCTGATTAGTATGTTTGCTCTTGCTGATCACACAGTATTTATGATGACCACACAGAAATTTATGATGAGAAATATTCTTTTAAAGGCATATATATCATTAGTCTTTCTACTAAGTTTCAGAGAAAACAAAAACTGTCTTAAGCATTTTGAGACATATTTTTGGCCTTTTTCCTTTGCCTTCCACCAAAAATTGCATGACTATCTATGGCCTTTAATTCTGTTCTGATTTAGATGGTTGAAAGAAGGAAACTATGGTTGTACAGTTGGTAAGAATATGTAATATTTTATGTTAGATTTGTAGACAAAATATTTACCTACTAAAGACTAATATTTTAAGTAGCAACAATCAATTCTTTACTCACAGAAAAATATTTGTGTTACGATAATAATAAATGCAAACATCTTTTAAAACATTCTTAACTGTGAAGTTAACTCAAAATGCCATCAGTTAAAACTTTGGTAACACCAAAATGCTAGAGTTTCTCATTTAGAAGACTTAAATGTTTAATTTTTCTTTAATCACTTAATCTGATTAAATTTCACTGTATTTCACTGCCTTTTCCCCCTCTTCAAATTTATTATTACATCATAAAACAATAAGAAGGCCAACTCACTGTTGTTGGATTTTGCACAGAAAAAAATATGATTCAATTATCAAAAAAATACATGTAGGAAGGGGTCATAAATCCTTGTTTGCAGGATACCTGACTCTGGGCAGTTCGACATTATACTAGTATTAAGAGATAGCATAAAAAGAACGTCAGAATAAGTAAATCAAACTTTACCAAAAAAAGTAGTATAATTAATTTTCATCACCTGCTTGGTTCTGTAGCCATCGTTCTCACCTTCTTTGCTTTCTCCTCAGGCTTTTCAACTTGCTTCTTTCTCTCTTTCTCAGCTTTTGGTTGAAGGAAATACTTGCGCGCTGCACAAGACCAACAGGTGTGAGGTACTGTTTGTCTTCTACAGCCCTCATAGGTGAAGAAAGTTTCAGCACAAATGGTAACCTATCAGCAACAATACTTGCAGAAGATTGTCCATGAGCTCTAAAATCACATTCACTTTCTGTTCCTCTGTGCAGTAATGTGGTAAAGGATGTAACTTGAAATTGGTTTTGTAGTTTGGCAGCACTAGAACTACACAGGTCCTGAAAAGAACTACCATCTTTCCTATTGGACTCTAGTTGCAAGCCACCCTGTGTGTAAACAGGTGGGTTTTCATTATGGCCATGGTAAATTGTTCCCATACTGCAAGTTTCATTTAACACAGGTGACAAAAACAGTCTCTCTCTGATATGTAAATCCAAACTACGTGATCTTCTGTGAAAAGGTTTTACAGTGCATGCATCATTTATAGGATAGGAAGAAGAGAGATTTCTGTTCTGGTTTAATGCCCTTAAGGGAAGTTTTTTACTTTTCATCTCATATCTTGGAGCTTTTACTTCTAGACAAAGTGCTTCTGTTAATTTTCCAGGACCATTATTATTTCTGGCCATGTAGGAAAGTCCTTGACTTTTGATTTGCAAAGTTGCAGTTACCACTTTGTGGCAGGTATCCTTGCTAAAACCAGACTGATTTTTGAGGACAGGCTAATGTTTTCCTGATGATTTTGACAATTTAACAGAGAAAGATGGTTGAGAGTCAGTCTGAGTTTTGCAGAAATGTATATTTACTAACTGTCCACAGAAATATCTTTTGTTGCAAACAAAGTTAAAGCCCACTAAGCAGGCCTTACAGAATGGACAGTGTGGTTTTCCAATTGTCCACTCTGCCTATTGACAAGAAAAGAAGAAAAATACCCATCATGTTCACTGAAAATAAATGAGTAAGAAATGATCACTAGAGTTATTTTCTTCTTTAGTCAAAGGGCAAGAGACTTCAGCGTAGAAAGAAAATCCACCACAGATTTTCTGGTCAAAACTCTGCTTGCTACTGTTAACTAAGAAATCTGTAACACATTTCAAAATGCAGGAGCTTTGAAATATGTTTAAAACTTGTCCAGAGACAGAATAATGCTGCAATACTAATGAAAACATTAGATTCTTAAAGCAGTGAAATCAATTTGCCATTTGTTAATCTGGAATTGGCAAGCACAGTTTCTCCGTTGAATTTTCTGAGGGCTGGAAATCCATAAACTCTTGCATACTAAGTACAGTGGAAGGAGATACCTTACAAAAAGAATATAGTTTTTCACTTTATTTACCCCACAAAAGCTTAAAATGGTACTTGTATCTTGGTGTATGTAGCTTTAGAACACAATCTCTGTGCAGAGACCATGACAAATCCTTAATACTCTACATGGACACAGTTATTTTCATTATTTGTAATTTTATGAATTTAATTTCAATCCTGAAGTCACCTTTTCAAAAGAAAATATGTGTCAAAAATCTTCGAACTCCTACATAATTACACAATTATTAGTACAACATATTTACACAACTATTAGTATTTTCAGTAAACATAGTAATCTGTCAAGACAAACACTGTTGAGGATTAAAGTTATGCAGGTGTTTGTAGGAGCAAAGACCAGATGAGAAACATTATCAACTCCAGTCACACTTTATTCACTAATGTTTCTAAAGTGAGGTTGAGCCATGAATACAGAAGCTGCCCAGCATTTCTGGTTTAAGCACTGCTTTCAGTTGCAAATGGCTTTCAAGGTAATTCGGGAAGATTGATGACTGGTACTTGTCTGATTGAAAGCTATACAAAATTTCAGTAAAACAAATTTTGCAGTTTCAGGAAAAAAACCCCATCAACTTGTGTGGAAAAAAATGGTTATTTTTCACACAAAATGCTAGAAAATGTTCTGGAAACACTTATCAGAGAAACTTACTCCTGCCTTGTGAGTTAAAACCTCAAAATTACATGAAGCACCAAAGATGTGCCTTGTATCACACCTGTGAGGATCTGTTTAAATCTGGACAGGTTTTTAACTTGGAGAAAAAAAAAGATTAGTTAATATATAACCAAAGGCCAGTTTACATATGAACAAAGGCTTTCAAATCCTTCAAAATTCCTTGAACGTGCACAATCTGTCAGTTTATGAAGCTGACCAATGTGTGCATATGCCATTACCAAAGAGAAATTAGGCTCGTTCAGAGACTTACTCTCCAGCACTCCATTTTGAGATCACAGAGCACACAGTCTCAGAATATGCTGAGTTGGGACTCACAAGGATAAAGTCCAACTCCTGCCCCTGTACAGGGCCATCCTGAAGAGTCGCATCATGTGCCTGAGACTATCATCCAAATGCTTCTTGAACTCTGTCAGGCCTGGTGCTGTGACCACTTTTTTGGGGAGCCTGCTCCAGTGCCCAACCACCCTCTGGGTGATGCCAAGGGCTAAGCACTAAAATTAAGAGATAAGCACTAAAATTAAGAGAATAGCACTTTCTAGTAACTTTATTGAGGTTTTCTGGCATGGAATAGTATCCTGGATTTTCAAAGGGAGAGGAGGAGTGATTCCTGAAGATTAGGGAAGAAAGCTAGGAGTCTGGTAAAAATGGGAATGCAAGAGACAGTAAGGAAGAAGAAGGACATGTCTATGTCCCTTATGCACAGAGACTGAGAGATGAGGTGTGGTACCAAGGAGCCTGAGACTGATTTAGCATGAATTTGGCAATGGACTGTGAAAGCATTGACTCAGTAAAAGAAGTAACAGCCTACCATTGGAGGAGGTGGCAGGGGAAAAATTAGCAAGATCTGAAGAGGAGCTGAAGGTACACAGATTTAATGTTGGACTGCATAAAGATGAAAAATTTTGAATGGTTAGAAAAAGAAGCCAAAACAAGTGATAAGTGATGGGGAAAAGAAAATACAATAAAGGCCACTAGCAGCACTAGGTATATATGTACAATTATTGAAGATTATCTATACATTAATATGTGCATGAAATCCAAGGAGATCAGTTAAGAACAGGGACAGATGGCGAAAGAGAACCGGCTGGGAAGCAGTGGGTTTTTACAGCCTGCAAATAGACTTTGCGCTTATGTAAAATGATTTAGCTTTTGATTCAGGAGTCATACAGGAGAAAATAACACATGATCACAAAATTATTCAGAGCCCAGGAGGATCTGAAGATAACTCAGAATTGTTTAAAAACCCCAAACATTTATCCATTAAATCACAGGATCTTGCCAGAGAAGCCAGAGTTTGAGGCAAGAGTTTCTAGGATATTAAATGACAAAATGAAAACAAAGATGTTGAAGGTGTTCACAGAGAATTGTGTTCTCTGCCTTTTTCACCAGAGGAGCACTGCTCCTCTGCAACCTTGAGCAAATATGTCAAGTCTTTTCTGGGCAGTCTGTGGGTTTTGTATTTCCCAGGTCTCCTAGCTAACCCTCTAAGTTTTCAAATGCAGAAGGTAGAGATAAACAGAATTCCTTTGCAGTTAAGTATGAAAAGAATAATATTACTATCAATATTGAATCTAATTTTACTGAAATAATATAACAGGCAAAGTACTGTCAAAAACTGCATCCTTTTGATTAAGGATTCATGATTAGGCAATTTTGTAAAGTGAGAAAATACCTCATGACCCATAATTTTCAATGCACCTCCAAGATCAATGTTTCTCAAACAGATACACCATTCTGTTATTCATCATAGAAGAAAAAAAGACTGCTTATTTTGAAAATAATTTAATTAATGTTTAACAAAATAAAATGTAGAGCAATACAATGAAGGAAGAGAAAACAATTTTTTTAAAATTTTTAAATGCTTAGTTTTACAGTCATAACATTCGGTTTTTCTTTGTGCATCAATTTCAGTGTGGATTTGTTAGAACAGAAGTTACTTAGAATATAGTAAAGCTTAGACGCTGAAGTCTAAGCAGAAAAGAATGCAGATGTCATTTGCTTATCACAATCAAAGACTCATCAAAGAAAATCTGTAGGGCAAAAGAAAAGCACTGTTTCTGCTTATTAATATCTATGCAAAAACATTAACTTCCAGACCTAAAACAACTTAGAGAAAATACTCAACTGAAGCAATCAGTACAACAGGAAAGTTAGGAGATGGTTTGTAATCTCAAATGAGCAGTTAAAACTCAAAAGCAGTGACACTGGCTTGTCATCAGACCTTTGAGTTTGCAGGATGGTATCTACTTTCTATTCATATGACATAATAGCACATTAAGTATAAAAGACAACACATGATATTCCGAAAACTGATCTCTTAACAAACCCTCAGTCCAGTTTTATGAGGAAACCTGTTTCTTACTGATGCCAATTTTATGCCCCAAACAGGCGCAGAGAAACCACCCAGAGACAGAGTTTAGGTCTTTGAGTAGTGAGGCATTTATTGCAATACAATGTTCAGGAGGCTCCCAGCTCACGCTGGACAAAAGAGTTTCAAAGTAGTATGAACATCTGGATCCTTTTATACAATTTTTGCTAAGCAATTGCATCATTATTCATGAATATTCCTAATATTGGAACATCTAGTTTTAATATTCATAACAGGAGGAGTTAAGACAGAGTTACGGGCACAGTCTTCAATTTGGGGAGAAACCTGGTGGTAGTTCCTGTTCTTCAGCCTCTTGAAGGGTCTTTTTCCTCCTCTTCATCACCATAAACTTTTGACTTTTCCCTACTTTGGATGGTTTCCTTGTGCATTTGGCAGAAGCTCCTGATATTTGGCAAGAGTACCTAGGCCTTGATTCATCTCTTTTTCCTCATCTTCCTCTGTCTCCCCTCCATATGCCCATTTTATGTGTATGTTAGCATTTTTGGTTCTCTCTGTTTTCCTGTGTACTTACTTTATGTCCTTTGTGTCAGTGTCCTGCATTCCTTAAGGAGTTATTATCTCTGCTGTTCCTAAGACTTAGTTCTCTATGCTTTTGCTCAGAGTATGGATTCTAAATTAACTCTCTAATTCTCATTCTGCTAATATCACATTCGTTTCTCAGGCCTTGCTCTGCTTCATTACTGTCACTGTCAAGATATATGTTAGTACTACAAGATATAGCAAGCAAGACAAAGCAAACCACAAAACCTAGATAATAAATATAATATTAAGCATTGACAAATCCAGAGGTGCCCATGACAGTTTTTTGGACAAACAATACACTCATCTATAAAGGAGCAGGAAACAGAATTTATCACTTGTAGCATTTCTGCATACATTAAAAACAAAACAAAAGAAATCAGCATTTAGAGGGAGAAAAACCCATCAGTAAATGGTAGTGATAGAAGTTACTGAGAAGAATTCCCTCAGCTATAAGATGTCTGTAACATACAACAGACCTTGGCAGAAAAGTGTTCTTGAAACTTGTTCCCCTTAGTTATTTTACATTTTGAATGTAAAGATGCAAGAAAAAAAAAATCTACCTTTTCAATGACACATTTCACCCACTCTGGAATGGTATCTAAGTTCACATTGCAAGAGTCCTGAGCAGCAGCTGAAGTTTGTGATGTCTGTTAAAAAAAAAATTACTGTATTGATATTTAACATTCATGTGAGATCTTTTTCTTTGAATACTGCCAGAAGTCAGCTTCCCAAATTCAGTAAATATTAACAAAAGATTATACTCAAATATGTTTATGCATTTTTTATTCTAAAAATCAGGTAGATGCTGTCAATAATTCTCTATTTCTAAATCTAAGGACATTGGACAGACTCCACAGTAGAGATGTAGGTGTCTGGAGGTGGTTTTGTTTTGTTTACAAGAACAGAGAGCATGCAATTACAGCTCTTCCAAGAATATTTGTAAAGTGATTTCAGAAGCACTATCAGTGGGCATAATTTTCCAGTAAAATCAGAAAAATGTAAGTTATAGTTTATAAGAAGACTGTGATCAGTACTGCACAAAGGACACACATAGCTTCACATTAATTTTCTAATGCTGTTTAGAATAACTAGCTGAGAAATCAGATAGTCTTAGCAACTTTAGAGTTTTTACTGATACAATGTGATCAACTAAATAGAAAAAAAAATAAATCTAACACCCTATAGCATTTCACTAACTCATACTAAAATAAAAACAATTATGTAACTAAAGTAATAAAGATGGCTGAAGATATAAGGAAATTCTAGTGAAAAAGTCCTAAAAGCAGTTGTTAAATTTTATGAATATGGAAAATGTAGGCTCCTATAGTATGGAATATAAGTTTCATTCTGATAAAAATTGAAAGTGGGACTATACACAGAAGATAGAAGCTTTTAGAAATTCTCCAAGTATTAACAGCAGATAGATAGGTCCATTTACCATGCCTACGCTATTGTCTCCCTCCTATCTGTGGAGAGTACCTGTACTTCAATTTGGATATAATTCTAATTTAAAGTGTTTATACTATATTTGTAACTTCAAAATTTGTTTTAAAATCTGTTCTGCAATTTTTCTTTTTTACTCATATTTCAGCTGTGTCTTTGAGTGAAGGTCTAAAATTCATTAGGAAGTCAACATACTGAAAATATCATTCTTCTCATCATAGTACTATCTTTGCCTCCCAACACCCTCAGATATAGTGTTAAAACACACTTTTTTATCTTCTGTCTACATAATCAGAGAAAGAGCTACTTCAGTCAATGATGGTGGATCTCCACTCACAACTAAAAGTGTCACCATGGGGCAGGGACAAAGATACCTCCTTCTTTCCACTACTAAAAAAGTGGATACATTTTTTTCATTAAATGAGTTGCAATGCCCACATCCCTCCCTAAAAATCACTTCAAACCATTCACAAAAAACACCCTCAAGTATAAAGCATGAAAATTATTCCAGGGCCTCAAGCTCTGTAAGCCGAGTGATTAAAATCGGGTTTATTAACAATACTAATTAAAAATGATCTTAAAAATAAGTTTGTTTCTGCATTTACTGGTTATAACCTTCTCCAGTGCCAAAAAGAATGTGTTGCATTACTAACGTGTTAATAAAAAACACCAAGACCTTCTTTTCTATTTGCTTCTTCACTTTGATTCAAGATCACCAAATGTAAGCACAGTCTTTTTGGCATATTTGGAAAGACTCTAGGTCCTTTTGATTACTAACTTCCATCATAAAACAGTAGGAAATACTCTGTCATAGTTTTATTCTGTATAATAATCTTTCTGTGTATTTTAATAAAGAAGATATAAATTACTAAATTGTATTTTAGCCTGGCAGGGCAAACCATACTTTGGACATACAAGATTAATTATAAAGTGAGGCTAATACTTCTCCTTCATTTAAAACAAACAGCACTGGAGAAACTTACAAACTCACTCTAAAGAAGGTATACTTACTTCAGATAGTTCTTTTCCATTACATTTGGCAAGGCAAACAGAATTTGCTATGTATTTTCTACAACTCCAGCAACGCAGAACATCAGCCTCTTGGTTATTCATTATTTCAGCTTGTGATATTTTGGCTCTGTATGTCAATTTGTAAAGACCCCAAAACATACAATTTGGTCACTTGCTGACACCACCGCTTGTCTCTTGTTACCTTGAAGTCTATAAGTATTCTCATCACTGCAGAAGAGACTAATACTTTATTCACAAACATTCTTTGATCTTGTATAGCATACCACCTAGATGCTTTTAATAGTAAAGTAACACAGTTGGTTTTATTTCCAGTTTGCATAAAAGAATTAGAAAGCAACAATAAAACAACTAAAACCAAACCAAACAAAAGCAAACAAACAAACAAGCAAAAAACCTGTCCAATATTTAGACAAAAGACAAGGAACACCCTTTTTCCCAGAATATGTCCACAGAAATGAATCATTGCTATCCTAAACATAAAATAAGCATACTCACATCTAATACCACATAACAAAACTGAATGCCAACATAAAACCATGCAAGACAAAGACCCCTTTTACAATATGCCCCTGGAGGCTTGCTCCTTAGAAGTTTTTTTGTGTAGAAGGATCAACGCTACTGGTGGCAACAGACTTTTTCACAGACCTGTATTGACCTCCCTGTGAAGAAGGACCTAAATTCACAGAATGAGAGAATATGCCAAGTTGGAAGGGGCCCACGAGGATTATCAAGGACAAAACAAATATTCTATTTTACTTTGTGTCTTGCTGTGTTCTGGTGTCCCTCTGGTCTTCTCTAACCTGTGTCCAAAGTCTTCCCTTTTTGTTATGCTTTCTTCAAAGGTCCTCCAGCTCTTCTTTTTACCCACTTCTGGTTTTATCCTCTTGTGCTAGCTACATGAAAAAAATAAGAAAATCTTTTTCATCTACATCTCAATTGAAGCCCTATACTAGTTATGCTTATTCACAGTGCTAAAATGCACAGTGCTCACTGATGGGGAAGCTGGAGTATAAAAATCAGTATCAAGAGAATCTCTGTTCTACCAGTCCAAACATCTGATTTTGCAACTATTTTAACTTTTAATTTTTATTTAGTTTTCACTAAGGAAAGAAACTCTGAGGCCTTCACTACAGGCTGTCTGAAGAGCAGTTTGCCTTACTGAGTCATATAGACTTTTGTGTTTTCCCTATTTCTACCTTTCCTTTTTCTGCTTTGTTTTCTGAATCAAAGACTGTGAAACACACAGAGAGGTTACTCATTATTTTTCACTTATGTCTGAGGTCTTCAATCAACAGATTTTCTACTTTTTCTACAAATTTAAAGAGTCTGGAATACTGGATGAACAGAAATGTGTGCATAATTTAGACTCCTGGCCCAGTGTACATGAAGCTTTTAACAACCAGATCCATTCTAGGCTTAAAAAGTGAAATTAAGGCAAACATCAAATATTTTCTTGCAATATCACAATAAATTAAAATAAATTTTTATTTAGAATCCATTAATGTATTTTAACATAAGGTGGCCAAGCAGAAGACCAGGGAAGAGACACTTAGGTAAAAGGTAAGAATCTATACTAGTAACCCGTCTTGTTCATGACAAAATGTGATGATTCAAACGTTTTAACTTAAGCAGGATATCTCTCAAGTTTTTACTACCCTACTTGTGTCAGTGCTGCTTTCTGTACCAGACACATTTCAAAACCTGAATGTATAAAATTATGAACCCTTCTATGAATGATTTTTTTAAAAGTAAATCCACACTCTGATAAATTTTACAAGTACTTTGTATCACTTTGCTATGATAACATTAGGCATCATAGGGTAGTGAAAGAATGATTATCAGTTATGAATTTCTTTATATCACTCAAACACCTTAAACCAGTTCTAATTAATTCTTCATAGCTTCTTAACACAATTCTAGAATTAATTAATTTTAAAACAGCCCAGTGAGAGCCCCAAATCAAGTCCAACCAGAAAGGACTGAAAGACTTTATGCACAAGGTTAGCTCAGAGATTGTTTTCAGGTACAGCTATATCCTCATCTATTCAAATACATTCTAGAAATGGTCTACACTTAGTGATATACACTTTACATATCTTTATATGCTGCATTTGTGTATTCAAATGGTATATTGAAGTCTCTACATACATTCTATTCCCCTCAGAGAAAAAGATGCTTTGCTATCTGTTGAACAGCTGCTTCATTTGAGGCTGATGATGCTCACTGGAGCAGGGTAAAAACCACTTGGTGTTAGACCCCTCAACAATCAAACAAAGGACTGATGAATAAATGCACTTGCTATATTTAAAAGACAAGGTTAAAGTAATGCAAACAAAGGCTCTCTAAGGTTGACTGGCATTTGAAGTGATTTGAACATCCATCTTATCTAAATATCTTCCAAGCATGCGGTTTTTACTGCAAAATAGGTCTTTTTTTTTTTCTAATTTATTTTTATGGTTTGAAAGGTTCTTAGTTCAGCATATACTGTTGATTTAAAACTACACTTACATAAGAAAAATGAGTCTATAGCACAGGTTATAATTTGTGTAACCAAGAATGCTGATAGTGAACTACATGGAAAAAATCCAGCTCAAGTGGATACTTTTTAACACTATGTTACAGGAGGCTGCAGTGTTTTTCTGGCCCAGCAGTATTTAAAAAGGAAAATTCCTGTAGATCTATTAAAATTCTGCATGCATGTGCCTTTTGCAGTTCTTACAAAGGACAGAAGAAACACTACAAATGCATGTTAACACATTGCAGAGGATTCTGTTAGAGAACAGCAAATGAGATGTTTCTGATTTATCACATCAAATTTACTTCTATTTTTATTTGCACATAACTTCAATTGGAACTCAAATAAAAGCATATGAACATAGGATTTTGAAGTGGGTTTGTAGTTAAATGCAGTTCAAGTGATTTGTCTTTCAGCAAAAAGTGCCAGCATAAAGATAGAAGTTTTCAATTTGGAACTCAGAAAACAGTGTCACCCTGAGTGGGCCTTTTCAGCTTGGCACTGGGCCATGTGTGTTTTGTCTGTACTGCTTCCAGATCAGTTGCTTTGTGTGAGTTCATGCTTGCCTCCAAAATAGCATGTAGACATATCTGAGTGTTAAAAAGCCTGTGCTCCTTGATGGATTTTGTTTGATGACCTTTAGATCCTTTCCTATGATTCAGGACCAGTAAAACCAGTACCAGAGTCCTAAGACTTCTTTTCCAAGTCACTCCCAGTTCCCTTTTTTGAAAATCATTTGTCTAGCCTTCTTTTAGAGATCTTTGATGAAGATTTCACAACTTTCCCAAACTATTTAATTACCTTCTTATCTTTTATTAACTCTTTCCCTAGCACCTATATTTTCCAGTAATTTCCATTATTTTCTGTGAATACAGAGAACAAAAAGGCTCCTTTTCTTCTGTGCAAGAACATTTAACAACTTTAAACACTTATTATATATTACCTCCCCTTCAAACTTGTCTTTGAGCTAAATAAATCTTTATCACTTTCCCCATAGATCATGCTTTTTTGGTCTCCAACTGTCACTGTTATTTTGTGAACTCTTTCAAATGGGTCAGCCATTCTTGCTGAATACAAGATGGATGACAAACCCTGTGAAGCTTCACTAGCACTGAGGAAACGAAACAGATTATATAAATTTTCAAGGGAAAAAAAGAATGAAGGATGCCTATTTATATCTAAATTTCTTGTAAAATTCAAATTGCATAATGTATTAAGCTTTGGACATTTCTTCTTCAAAAAGATTACTAAAAAACTCCAATTAAAAATTTTTGAATGTTCAAAGCGAAGAACTAAAGAAAACCCTCTAAATTTGTGTTGAAATTTTATCTAGAATTTCAACTATCTCACCCTTTGTTACCAAATACATAAAAATGAGAAAATGAGTACAGTAGCACAAGTGGTTATTAAGGTCTTTTTGTTCAAAAATTACCTGTCATTTCAGAACACTGCAGCCATCAAAATTACAATAATAATTAGGTTGCAGAGAGAAATTAGGGCACAGAAACTTAAGCATTAATTACTGAGTCTTGAAAAAAGTAGATGAGTGTCAGCTTTGAAGAAGCATGACAGAGAGAAGCTAGATGAGCTATCCTAGCAAACAAGAGTCCATACCATAAGTTCCTGCTTACAGAAAAGGAGAAGCTGACACTCCATCAGACAGAGAAACCTTCATGGAAGACATTAAGGTACACATAAAAACTTGCTGATGATTTCTCATCTCCAAATTATTCCTGCTTAAAGAAACACTTAAAAAACTTCTTCTTAAACAGTGTTTCTCAGTAAAGTAGCACTTACACGGGAAGACGGAAAATTTAAAGAACTGTCTCCAGGCTGCCAAAGAAGAAAAGCAGCAAGATGCACGAAGAGCTGTGCCATCTGCTCCTGTGCCAGCTCCTTCTCGACTATGAACTGTTCTACCAGTTCTGCTACTGTTGTGTGATCAGCTTCCATACCATAGACCAGTAGTTGATTACAGAGGATGGACAGCGTGTGATACTCTTGTAGCAAGACTAGACCATGTAATTAAATGACAGTTAACAAAAAAAAAAAAAGGAAAGAATGCTACTTGCAAGGTATTGCTTAACTTGCTAAAATCGCCTGCTGCATGGTGCTGAAGTCGACAGGTCATCAGGCACAGCTGGGATGTGGAAAGTATAAATAGCTGTGACAGGGAACCGACGCAGCGGGTCTACAGACACAAGGGATGGGCGCCTAGCCGCTTTCTTCCCTGAGATCCCATGAGACCAGCACTGCTTGTTTCATGCTCTTGCACGTACAAACATTACCCGCTTCACAAAACAAAGGATGAAACAAGCAGGAACACGGCGACTTGTCCCAGCGTAACTCGAGCTCCTGGCCGCAAGTCACCAGGGGGCACCGCCGCAGGTGCTGCAGCTGCCCGCGGCGGCGCCCGCCGGTGCCCGGACACCCCCGAGCCCGCCAGGCCCAGGGGCGGCGGTGCTGAGGGGCTCCGTGGGGAGCGGCGCTGCTGCCGCCGCCGCGCCGGGCGCCCCCTCGGGCGAGCGCTGGGATCTGCCCGACTCGGGCGCTCCGGGCAGGTGTCCCCACACCTCCACGCTCACTCCGCAACCGCGCCCCCCCAGCCAGGGCCCGGCTCGGCCCCGCGGGCAGCGGCGGCGCGTCCCGGCCCCACTCAGCTCACCGGGCAGCGCAGAGGAGGCGGTGGCGCTGGAGCGGGCGGGGATGGGGTTGCGCAGTAGCAGCTGCCCCTGCGAACGGGAAGAGACGGGAGACAAACGGCGGCGGAAAGCGCTCCGGGAGCGCGGCCCCTGCCCGGCCGAGGGAGTCACCCGGTCCTGCCCGGCAGCTGCCACGTCCCTCGTCTCCCGGGAGCCTGGGACTCCGCCGGCTGAGGGCCAGCCCTGCTGCCGCTGGGAGGAGGGCAGTGCCCGCGCCCTGCCGAGCCCTGAGGGGGCACGTCCCGTCTCCTGCTGAATGGCAGGGATGGAGCCGGGGTGGGGTCGGCCCTGGCGTCAGGCTGCGACCGTGGAGAAGAGGGATTTGGGGGAACTAAACCAAAACTTTTCAATAGACACTGGGACAAAAAAATGCATTCTCTCAGGCCCGACATGGTACAGTCAAAGAGAGGGACCAAGGACATCGGAGACACCGGCAGGTGCGAGCCAGCCGGTAGTGCTGGGTATCGTCAGTAGCCCCTGACTATTTTAATGGGCAGCAAGAAAAAGGAGGAAGCTTTAAATGAAGTGAGGTGGGGGAACAAAGGAAACTTATGAATCGTTCTAGGGAATTTCTGCGCGTCACGGAGGACTGCGTGGAAGGAAAGGCAGCACGGCGGCCCCTTCGTGAGCGTCTGTACCGCGGCAGCGAAGGGACACGAGCTGGCGAGTCCCAGGGGCAGTTTTTGCACCTCCGTGGTGTTTTGCCCTCTTGCGTTTTGCCCTCTTGCGGCGATACTGTGACTAGAACGGGAGATAACATGTCCTCGTAGCTCACAATCTGTTGATGGTTGCTGCACTTCAAACAGAGAGTAAGGAAGGCTGGAAGATTACTGAGGAAAATAAAATTAGAGTCCGTTCACCTGTTGGCCTGTGGGGGTGATTGGGTACTCTGAAGCCTCCATTTCACTCTTTCTCCTACATTTATGGTATATAATTTCTGTGATTTTCCTTGCATTTCAGTGTAAAACCCCTGCATCTGCCTGATGCAGAAATTAAGTTCAAGGTAGGGTATATATGATACACTTTTTACTGGGATAACCCCTTAAATCATGGTGAGCATTTAAAGGATCAGTGCCAAACTGGCACACAGCAAGTCAGAAACCAGAGAGTATCTTTGCTGTTCTGTGACAGGGATTGTATATCAGGAACACTATACTGAAGGCTGTATGCAGGGCATAACTGAACACTGAAACACACTGCAGGGCTGTATTGATTTGTGCATATACTGTTTTCATGTTCATGGCACATGGACAGTATATCCAGTTCACAGGCACTCTATGAGCATCTCTAACAACTGGTATGTTTTCCAGTATTCACACCAGGAATGCACTGTTTCCTTTCCAACAGTGTTGATGTAGCTGCCTAGGAAAAGGGATGACCTGATTGTCATTCCTGTAGAGCTCCTTTCTTTACCAAAATGTGTCACCTTCAATAGAAAAGGTTACATTTTCTGCAGCTATTCAGTAATGCACTAATGAACACCCCGGGCATTAACCCAGTTTTGTAATCCCTCGTTCTTTGACCCATTAGGCTGATCCACTAGCTGGGATCATCTCCAAGACCTGCATATCTATTATTTGGTCATCTGTTCTCGAGGAAAATATTTTAGAAAATGGCAAAGAGGGAACATTAGAACAATTGACTGAAGAAACGGAAATTGTTGGGTAGAACTTTTGGGATTTGATACTGAGCACAGGAGGAAAATTATTGTTGCCACTACCCATTTTGTTTGTTTTTTTTTCCTAAGCAACTTGCACGCTTAAACAGATTTGTAATTTGGAGAAGCCCAGTGAGCAACACCAGCCTGTTTCACCCTTCACTAGGGGATTAATTGCTGGATAAACTTTGGTAACAGTAGGCACTACAATAGCCATAAAGAACAATATTTTTACTGTATGGAAATTACCATATTTTTGTATTTCACTATCCTATTGAAAATACAGCCTGACTTTCAATCCAGCACATCATTGAAAAGCTTTTCCAATTACAATGTAAATTGTAAGAAATGACATTTCATTCCCTTGCACTTGAAGATAATGGCTTATATTTGATTTGTATATATATTTGATTTGTAAACCAACTAATTTGAAGTACAGCGGTATGATAGGAAGTTTACAGAAGCTAGTGGTGGCACTTATTTCCTTTTAATCTTACATTTGCTATGAAAAGAAGATTATCCTTGGCAATGAATTTGTAATGGTTTGTATTTGATTTGTGAATTCGTAAATTCGTATTTCTACAAGAAATCTAAAGCCCGTATAAAATATGCATCAATTAACTAAACATTTGTTTTCCTTTTACTTCTTTTTGAAAACCAATCAAATCCATCTGAAATTACTCTGTGTGGTGATAGGGTGGAATATAGTTAGGGAAATCATTTTTTAAGTCACTTAGGACTAGATCTAATAAAGGAATTTTTAATATAGTTTTAGCTTGTGATTGCTTATTCCCTGGAATGGAATCTAGAACTGTGTTAAATGTAGAGATCTTTTCTGTGCTTCACAACCCTGCTGGTCAAGGAATCTTCCTGTCCTGAGAGAGGATAAAAGAAAACACCATAAAGAAGAAAAATAAAGTAAGTCAGTGAATCTGATTGTTTATCACCTTTGGGAGCTAGTTCCTAGAAGTAAAACTAAAATGGAAAAAAGACCTAAAGCCACTTCTCTCTTCAACTTGCTTATTTATCTCCCATTTCGCATAACTTGGGAGAACATGCTAGTTAACCAGCTAAAAATAAAAGCACATATTCTTTTTCTCCATGGTGGCATGGCTTCAAAGAATTTATGATCTATGGGACTACGTGGGATGGAGAAGATGCCCAAAGAATTGTGGAGCTCACATGGGAGAGGGAATTCCAGGGATTTTCAAGGATGAACTTAAGTGTTTTACACCAAATAGACATGTAAAATTACATTAACAACCCTTTGAAGAGAGTTTTTTACTATTTTATATTTAGTTGGTGTAAATAATAAGGACATTACAGTTAGGGCAATCATTGTAAATTTTAATCAGGACTTTTGAATAAGTTGATTAATTTTAGATTATTTGTAAAGAGAAACATAAGTGTGTCTTCCAGTAAACCGAAGACTGAGCTTAGATAAGCCAAAGAAATTCATGCAGTCTGAACTACTAAGGAATTTGGAGAGGCTATCTGAAAGTGAAGTTAATTTTTGTTAAAATAACAAGAATTTATATCCAAGCAGGGAAAATGC
Source organism: Chiroxiphia lanceolata (assembly GCF_009829145.1). Lineage (NCBI taxonomy): Eukaryota > Metazoa > Chordata > Aves > Passeriformes > Pipridae > Chiroxiphia > Chiroxiphia lanceolata. The sequence continues at coordinate 18,246,828 of NC_045671.1, read as the reverse complement.
TTTCAGAAATAAAACTAGAATGAAATGGACAGATAATTAAATAAGTATTTTAGACAGATCTTCAAGGAATAGAAAAGAACAGAAAGGAATTTAAAAATTACTGATCAGCAAATATAATTTTTTTTTTTGAATGTGGAATGGCAATTAAAACTGCTCAAACTGAAGCTGGATTAGAACTTGTGAAGAATGTCAAGAAAGTGCTTTGTGTGATTTATGTGCTATATGGGTGTGCACTTGGAGACTGTTGGCAAGAATTTCTGTTATCACCTGGGGACTCATCAAATGAAAGCAATAAGGAGGTAAAGTATTGGAGTGTATTAATTGGTCACAGATTGTCTGTGCATTGGCTGTGTGATGTAGCTCTTAGAAGACAAGACTGTGCCCTGGACTGTGGGTATATTTCCAGTACATAAAGGTGAAAATCAATACTCTGGTAATTCTTTATTTGAAATAATGTAGGGAATGATAATAATAATTTTTTCAAGAGATAAATTTGGACTAGACTAGGAATGAAGAAGTAATACTAAGGTGCTAAAACTGAATAGAGTCTGCCTTATGGAAAGACAGAAAGAGCTTTGCTTATTCAGTTCAGCAAATCAAATGCTGAGAAAGGTTTTTCTTGATAGGACATCAGTGAGGAAATAAAAGATTATTACAGCCTCATATAGCCTAGAATATGTGTATATGTGGATGGCTGTCTTTATATGATAAAGAATGATGTACGCTCTTTGTGAGGTGGAAATCAAAGAGACTTTATTTGAATTTCGTTCCCCCTTTTATCCCCTAAAACCATGTGACCTTCTAACCAATGGGGTTGTCTGTCCCTGCGCATGTCCCTTGGTTGCCCTGCCCCTTGGACACGCCTCCTACATGTATATATATAAAAAAAACAAATTAGGAATGAATTTGCCAATAAGAAATTTTGGGTGGAAATTGAAAAGTTGTAGTTGTGCTACCAGGGAGATTAATGGAAAAGCTTCCCAAGAAAAGTGTTGGGGAAAAACACCAACTAACTTGAAGTACAGCTCTATGATATGAAGTTTACAGAAGTTGGTGGTGGCACATTTTTTTTTGATCTTACACTTCCTGTGAAAATAAGATTATCCTTGGTGATTTGCTACTTTATGACTGTTTCTCTGTGTTCTTAGTCCTGATTTCTTGTCCCATGAGAGGCACTGCCTTGTCAGTGCTTAATATGTATGTAAAAATAATATTTCTTAACAAGAGTAAAAATATCTTTTATATCCTTCAGAGAGAATGTAAAAGAGTTTGGTTTTTTTCCAGTGCTGCTGTCATTCAAACAGTTGGAACAGCTCAGCACAGTAATTTCTATTTGGTGAAACTTAATCTTTCATAACACTCTGGAATCATCTGCTGTTTTACCGTTGTCTAAATTAAATCTTTGCAAATTTTTTTTTATTCCAGTGTTATATAGTTTATGAGAGCAGTTTGAAATGCATTCCTTTTATAGATTTATCAATTTAAGTTTTTCGGTAGGAATGGGTAGAAAGCAGTGAAAATTTCTTTCACTCATTAGTGCTAATCCCTGCCTGTACCAGGCTTGTTCTCCAGCTGAGATATAAATAAATTAATCATAGAATGGTTTGGGCTAACCTTAAAGATCACCTGGTTCCAAACTCCCCTGTCCCTTCTGGTAGGAAGGGACACTTCCTACTAGACCAGGTTGCTCAAAGCACCATCCACCTGGCCTTGAACACTTCCAGGAATGGAGCATCCACAATTTCCCTCGGCAAACTGTTCCAGTGTCTAATCACCCTCACATGATGTAGTGGTTTGGACCTTGTTTTCCCCAGAGGATAAGAAAAGTGGTAGACCCCAAGGGGTGGAAACCCCTGGAAGTTTTGAAATTCTGTCCAATGAGCGCTCCTGCAAAAATGTAAACATACCACAACCAAACGGAAGAGAAGAGTTGTAGTTTTGGGTTAGAAGAAGGTAGCCATGTTGTGAAAGCCACGAGGAGAGGGCAGGAGCCCTCTGGGGGGGGCCTCTGCCCCCCCCCAGCCCCAGCTGGGGGCTACAGAGACTTGGAACAGTGTTAAGCTGGACTATGTGTCTGTAGCTGTGAGCTGGAGGATGTTTTCCATCGTGAGTGAGCAGAGACAGAGCAGAAGCCGTGGCAGCGTCCAGAGGTTATGGCTAAAAGCCAACTGATAAGACCCGAACCAGAGAAGCAGCAGGAACAGCATGCAGCTAAGGAAGACTCAGTTGCTCAAGCTGAGGTAGAGAACCGGCAGCAGAGAACAGAACTAAGTTTCTACAGAGAGAAAGCTTGGGGGTAAGGACCGCAAAACTCCCCTAAACTTCCTTGGAGATCCCTCCAAAAATGGAGGGGGGTCGACTCTTACTGATTAGAAGTCCTAAATGGGTAAAGGAGCTAAGAAGCTCGGTCGTACTGAGAGCTCAGCCAGGACGGAGTGTGGGAGGTTGGCCTTGAGGGCCCTCCCTTGCTGCAAGCTACAAAGAAGCTCACAGCCTGAGACAGGGCACAGAGGCCCTGCAAGGAGCTTGAATCTCCTGAAGATACCAGACCGTCACGAAGACCCCCTGTGCTTCGTGATATGACGTGGTGAAACGACCTTGTCTGGGGTTACGAAGCCCACGGAAGCCCCCTCGGTTGGTTGGCGACGGGGCCGAGAGAGAGTTTGGATACCTCCCTTGTGAGTGCTGGCAGAGATCCAGCCATCAGCTGCTGCATGAGAAAAGGACAGATGACTGCTGCTCTGAAGAAGCTGCTGCCCTGAGAGACTGGAAGGGATCTGTCCTTCTTTCCCTCCTGGACTTTTATTTGGAGGGGAGAAGAGATCTGATCCATTGTAAATACTTACGTCATAAGGGGGGCCCTCTGGTGGTCTAGTGGTTAGGATGCGGCGCTTTCACCGCCGCGGCCCGGGTTCGATTCCCGGTCAGAGAAAAAGTCCCCCGGGTAGATGGAGCTCGTCAGCCCTGTAAGGCCATCCATCTAAGAGAAGGTCACTCTATACAAACCTACGTCCTGAGGACCTCACTGCCACCGTCCAAGCTTGCTCGGCCCTGGCAGATGAACCTCAGGATTAAAGGGTGGGCTCAGCTCAGCGCACACTGTGTCTCACCTAAAAAATCCACTGCGCAGGCTCGAAGGGTAAAGACCCTTCCCAAATCTTCGTTCGCGAAGACTGGCCATACATACACTTATGTCATAGTAGAGATAGCTAAGGTTGTATATAATGTAGTATTTATTTGTACAGTCATTGTAATATATTCCCTTTCCCCCATTCTGAGTCTGGTGTGTTTTGTCTGGAAAAACCCATCTCACATTGGGTTGAGATGTGGGAGGGGGAATAGAACTAGAGAATTGGATTTTGGGCTATCTCAAACCATGACACATGATTTCTTTCTAATTCACGTAATTTCTTTCTAACATCCAATCTAAACCTGCCATCTTTTCAGTTTAAAGCTGTTACCTGTGTCCTTTTACTACACGTTCTGGTAAAAAGTCCCTCTCCAACTCTCTTTGAGGCCCCCTTTAGGCACTGGAAAGTGCACTAAGGTCTCCCTAAAGCCTTCTCTTCTCCAAGCTGAACTCTCAGCCTGTCTTCACAGCTGAGGTACTCCAGACATCCGGTCATCTTGGTCTTCCTATGAACTCATTACAACTGAATATCTTTCTTGTGTTGGGGACCCCAGAGCTGAGTGCAGCACTCCAAGTGGGGTCTGAGCAGAGGGACAGAACACTCTCCCTTGACCTGCTGCCCAAACTGCTTTTGATACAGCCCAGGACATGGCTGGCTTTCTGGGCTGTGACTGCACATCACCAAGACATGTCCCACTTCTTGTCCTGTTACTATCCTGTTAAACTAAAAATTGCTTTCAAGTTTAAATTTTAAGTAGTGTTTTTCGTTTATATAAATTTATATATATCTAATATATTTAATCTTATGCCTTACAAAGTAGACAGGAATAGAGAGAATTAGTAATTTGTCTGACTGCTGAAGAAAACAATGTAATCTGTTTTTCATTTTAGAAGACACTAGCTTTACCTTTTTGAAAACTGTGTTAATTTATATTTCACAGTTTCCAAGTTGAGAATTGTGGTGTGACAGATTCTGTATTAAGCTTGGTATTTGTATTTGATGGCATAGCAAAAACAAAATGGAGCACTTTGAAGCTTTATAACAGGATACTGTGTTTCAATACTCTTTTGTTGTAGTCAAAAGAACCTCCTACAGTCATGCCTGATATGCATAATATTTTCATTATAACTGAAACATGATGAATATGAATTCTCCTGCCAGATCTCATAGAGATTCAAAATTCTTTTCTTATCATATAATCTAAAATGTGTAATATAATACGATGCTACAATAAACAGTGTTTTCACTTTAGCTGTTTATCTGTCACCATAGTCTACATAAGTTGGTTACCTCACTGCTTTTGCCATGGAAGCCCTTCTCTAATTCTTAAATGTAAACTTTCATTTTTTCCCAACAAAGGGACCTGTTAAGTGACCATTTCAATTGCAAAAATTAAGTGCTGATATGCTGAAAGGAAGCTCCCTGATTTAGCTATGTGTCTTGTAGAGCCAGTGCAGAGAGAGATTCCTTAAAGGGTGATTCTCCAGCATTGAGCAGGATGATGCTCCAGCTGTGAGCAAGAGCATACAACCATGTAACCATGACTGAACTCTAGGCAGAAGCACAAATGCTACAAACTAACACAGCAGTTGCTTTTACAGGCTTTGACATGGTTAAGTCACATCCTCACTTCAGGCTCAAGCCACGGAAGGAAAAAGCTTAAGGTCAAAGCTATGTAACTACATTTTCTGAGCAAGACACCAGGCTTAAATATTTAGAAAATTTTGTAGTTTATATTGTGTTTATATTGCAGTTTAAGACCTGCTTGGTTGTGGAAAGCTGGTATCCTGAGTCTTTCTCAAACCATGACACTTTGATACAAAGCTTCGTTGAGATACCCACACATATGTCTTCAGTGCTATTTAAAATTCTCATGTGTGTTATGACCTGCCCCAGAAGGGGAGGGTAACACAGGTTCTTGTTAATAAATCCCTTGGGTGGATTAGAGTGAAAAGACACTAAATAATTGGTGGTTTAGAACAATTTTTTTTCAAAAGAAAACAGGTATGTAGCCCTTTTAGTTGTTGTCAGCAATATTAAAGCATAAAAATAACACTTAAGGAAATTTATAAGGAAAGGAAGAGAAATATAGGATAAAAGTGGAAAGATATACATACTCACTGTCCGCTGGATCCAGTGATGAAACTTGGTAGTTGCAGCTTTGAAGTCTGTTAATTGAAGCGATGATATAGATCCATTGGGGGTAGGAGAAGCCCTCACCACAACTGAAAGATTTAATGAGTTATTATAAACTTCAAACTTGGGTGGGAACACCTGATACCTCCCCTAGGGAGGGGAGTTTTACAATGGGTGATGTGACAGGACATCTCCGTTGTTCCCTGGAGGGGTTTTCACAGCAGAGTCATCATGAAGGAGGATATTGGCATGGTAAGAAGGACTATCCCACCTCACAGGATTTGCCTCTTACTAGCCTTTTCCCTTTTCTGGAAATCCAGTTTGTAGCTTCAGGTATGCACGTCCTTCTGCACCTGGGATACTTGGACAGTGGCACCTATTTTATCTGAAGGTCCTTTACTGGTAGGCACATTCAGAGGGGGTGAGCAGCTGTTTCTTTTCAGTTTGCTACAGTGGACAAAAGTCTTTTGGTGATCTTACAATGTTTAAGCCATTAATTATTTCAGTTTCTGACAACGGTGTTTATGATGTTGGCAGATATGACATGACCTGCTAGAGCAGCACCTGCAACTTTGCAAACCTCTGAAAGTGGGATATGTGCTTCAGCTGAATCCAGGGCATTTTCTGTGCAAATTGTGCCTTTGCTTTTGTGATTCATAAAATGACTTCTTAGGCCCCACAGACAAAGCCTGACCTGGTCTAAGTGGGATTGCTTGGGAAGTGCTTAAGCCATCGGAAGCTAGGAAGGCCTCCTTCCTGAGGGACCCAGGCTTTTCTTCCTCTGCTCCAAGGAGCAGTGAATGATGATAGCCTCCTCTGCTCTGCAGTGTGTGACAGTGCTGTTATGGTGCTAGCAAGCGGGAGCAGTTCCATGTTCTCAGGTCTCCCTAGCCTGCTGCAACAAGCAAACACAATTGTGGAAACAGAGTGGAGCTGTCAAATCTGTTGTGATGCTCATGATAATGCTCTGCTAGTTCTGCCTGGGATGCATTGTGCGGTGGCCAATTTGAGGAAACCAGCATTTTCTCCTTTTCAGACACGCTGTCAACACTATCTTTTACTCCATGCGGTATATGGAATAAACAATTTTTGGAAATGGTTTTTCAAAACCCCTCATATTCATCTGCTGCCAGCTACCAGGACAAGCAGGGTGTTGCAGGGCCACAGCCCAGGACTTACGTGGGTGACTTCCAGTCTGAGCTCTAGGAAGGCATTGCTCCTGGGAAGCCTGGCATTGCTCTAGGAAGTCCCTTGCTCCTGGGACTTAAGGCCCTGCTGCCCTGGCTGAAACAGTCACTGTGCTGATAGGAGGTGGCTTCAGCACAGGACACCATCTTAGTAAATCTGTGATGCTGTGGGCCGAATGAAGAGGCCTTGGTCTGGGAGCTGCAGCCATCTGTAAAACCAGTCAGTCACCTTTGTGCGTCAGCTCATCAAAATCACTGGAGACAAGTGCCCCCTAAAGAGGAGGGCCAGTGGCTCCCAGAACACTTCAGCCCCCAAAAGGTCACGCTGCTGGCAACACTTGAGTGCCCCAGAAGATAGCAAAACCATGGCCAGGCCAGCAGCTGGGGCATGTGCTAGCCCTTAAGGAGACCTGAAGAATATATAAAACTATGAAAACTGGAAGACATTGCTATCCCGACCTATGAAGGTTTCTCCTTTTTCCCTTGGTGCTGTGCACACCCTTGACCCCCCTTTTGTCTGCTGCAGCCTGAGGTTGATGGGGCCTGTGTGGTGCGATGGGGTGCAGCCATGTACACCATTGCCAGGGTGGGGAGATCTCCAGGTCCAACCTATGTCTCATTGCTTGTTAGACCTGGCCTCTTCCATGCCTCACTCTGTGCTGATGTTTTGAAATCCTGCCCTCCTCCAGCCTTCACTGCTCACTACAGTCATGGTATGGTTGCACCCAATACTTCACTTCGCACAGAAGCAGAGCTTTACGCTGGTCTCCAAGCAGAGCCATCGTTGTACTCTGACAAGGTGAGCAGGACTGTCATGGAAGTACTGGGGCTGCCTAGTCAGCAGAGGAAGTGCTGTGGCAGCTCAGACCAGTGACAGCCTATCTCCAGGCTGGCCAGACCACATCCTGGCAGCTCATGCCTGAGCAGCCCTGTCTGTGAGGTCTTGAGCAGACTCCGCAGAGCCTGTATCCTGCTGTCAGCAATGGCCGTGGGCTGTTCCTGTGTTATGGAGCTCAAGGGTTGGGGTACAGGATCTCCCTCCCCATCCCAGGCATGTGGATGGCAGAAAGGGTGAGGCTCAGGTCCTGGGAGGAGCAGAGGCACATCCCATCTGCTTTGATTTTCTGGCAGAAGGTGGGAATTACTTAAACCAACTCTTCCTCAGGAGTGCTCTGGCTTTAGCAAAAGCACTCTTCACTGGAAACATCTTCATTGTGTGACCTGGGTGTGTTGCAAGCAGTCTGAAGAAGTCTGTGCGGAACTCTGGTATAGAAGCACTTTGTGGTGTGTGAAATGAGAGCATTTGTAGCCAAGAATTTGGCAAGAGCTTCTGAACTTATAGGAACTCAGCAACTGCAATCAGTCCCTGCTGTCTTCTCCCCAGTCTTTGCAAGTGTTTGCGTGGCCTTTTATTGGGAGAGATCTGCTGTTTCCATTTTGTTTTTCAAAACCAATGCCTACATCCAGAAATCCGACGGTTGGGAGCTTGTTCTGTCTGACCTGATGGTGGAAAAACTGCACAGCTCAAAAGCAATGGTAGTTGATCTGTGCTATTGTTTGGTCTGTCCCTTGTGCCACCCCCCAAAGGTCTGATGACTTTCCTACCTACCTTCTCATCAGGAGTGAGAACACAGGGACTCTGATCTCCCCACTTTGGAGCTATTGACTGTGTCTCAGTTTGAAGAGACTGGAATGTTTGCCAAAAAGGATGAGCTATGAGACAGACCAAACTCCTCTCTCTCAGCAATTGTAAATTCAAAATTAAGGGGCTTTAATCGAGGAAGTGTGGAAAAAAATAAGAAATAACAACCCTTTATTAAACTTATTCATCACTGAACATGATTTCCATTGCAGAGACAAAATGGCTGAATAAATCTGTGTTAAAGAATAGATGCTCCCCCCCCATGTGATGCATGGTAGTATTTTTATAATCAGTAAATACTGCAGAGCGATTTCTAAAAGACTAGATGTCTCTAAAAGACATTGCTGACAGCTTTTAAGTGTTGTATAGCAAGAGTAATTCACAGCCTGTAGTCACACAGAAATTACAAACTCAGTGTGTCATTTTTCTACTGACATTTAAGAAATGGTGAAACAGAAACTTCTTTATTGTTACATTTTATACGAAAATTAGGTCCTTAAAAGACTCTGTGTAGTACAGACTTACATGTAAGAAATAATTAAGATTACATGTTTACCTTTGTAATATTTGAGCACAAATCTGTACAATCTGCCCTGTTACACTGGGCATGTATGATTGACATAGCATAAAGACAAAACACTAAAGTATTAAAAAAATCCTTGTGTTCATCCTTTTAGCACTAGCAGGACACAGAAGTCCACATAGACAGATAATCAGTGTTTTAGGCTTTCACCAACTGGCCTATCCTAGAGGTGAGGCTGCTAATGTTCAAACCATACTTGCAGAAGTATATATATATATATATATATATATATATATATATATATATATATGTATACGTGGATTTTTTTCAGCAAATCTGCTGCTGAGCAAAGTCCTAATCTAATGGTTCCATATAGCTGAAATGTGTAGCTGTCCTGAGCAACTTACTGCAGTTGAATCCCTTTAGGCATTGTGAGACGTGTGTTGTCAAAGCCAAACCAGAAACCTTACTGCCCTAACCTTCCTGACTGGCTCCTCGATAGCACTGCTGTCTCTGAAGCAAACTCACCTACCAAATTTAGCCTATCAAATTAAGACTCACTTCCCACAAATGCAAGCTGATGGACATGAGAAATAGTGCCTCTGTAAAACACCATACCAGAGCATCTTACCTATCAATCATGTTCCCTCAATTTCTAGCATAATACATAAGTAACCCACAGGCTGAAGACCTTTTCGCTGGAATCACCTGTGATTGTTTGAGATAGGGGGTAACATAAATTCTTCTGTTACTTCTTTTTCCTTTCTTCCAACACACTGAATGAATTTGGTATTGTTCTGAATTGTGGCTGGAGTCTTATCTAGGAGGAACCAGTAGAAAACTAAGAAAAAACGAGTTGGAGATGATTGCTAATAGGAAGTGTTTGCTAATGTTATATCAGAGAACTGGTGGGAATAACAATGCTACTGAAAAAACAGAAAATTCCTTAGGGAACAGGAATTACTAAACAGCAAGTAGAAACTGTTTAGATTCACATATTGGTAGTCATAACCATGCATGCAGAAGTAGGAGTATGAGGACAGGTGTAAAAAGTCTACATTTCCTCAGAAATTGGGAGTACTTTGATATAAGACAGAATTCAGCTGTTCTTATGTTCCTGAAAGGACATCTGAATGAATGCAAAGAACTAGATAGTGGGGTCTTAGCATGATCATTTCAAGGAATATGTAAAAGAAAGTAAGTAGTGAAAGAAACTTTATTGAAATAAGAATGGCAAACTGCCCTGTTATAGAGAGAGACTTATTCAATAAAGGGGGGTGGTGGTGGTTAAATAGTCATGAGTGCCAGAAAGGACAAAACAGCTCTCAAAGAGCCATTTATTACCACTTGGTTAATGAACTTTTCTTTACAATGGTAAACAGACTATATCACAAAGGAAAATAAAATATGTGGATATGCTGTATGACTACAGGTTGCATGGACTGGGGAAACTCAGTTTTGATTGTTGAAAAAATCCTGAGCAACCTTGGAATCAATTGAGAATACCGCTTCAAATCTGGAAAAGATAAGGCAAGTACAGCACATAACTTGAAAGAGAGCAGGAAAGGACGAATTATAAGTCTGTCAGCCTAACGTTAACAACAGTTAAAGTGCTAGAACATTCACTTTTGTGAGCATCTGTGGGACAACAATGCCAATTAAAGTATCCAATGTAGATTTCTCAAGATCAAATAATGAAAACCACTGTAATTTCCTCTTCTGGTAGAACCAGCCTACTAAATAAGGGAGAAACAGGTTATATGAGATACTGGCTTCAGTATGTCACTGTCCTGCTTGACATTCTTATTTGCTGGAAAGGTGGTCTGGATGAAATGGTCATCCAGTGGGGAAACACAACGCAATTCTCAGCCATGTGCTCTCAGTCTAGGACTACCGCATAAGTCTGTCTATAGCATGCTTCTGTTAAAAATTTTAGTTATTGACCTGGATGGTGGAAAAAAGAACATATTGAGAAAGTCTGCAGATATCATTGTACTACAGAGGGTTTTAAATATTGCAGAGGAAAGAGAGGAGGACTTCAATTCAGAGTATAATAAAGAGTTGACACTCAAAAGAACATTCCTTTTGTGATCACATCCAAAAAATAAATGCAAATAATATTCCTTTTATCTGTATATTTTATATTTTTAAAGGCTAGCTTTTTCTTTAAATTCATAACATGAATATATACAAACTAGGGAAAAATATCTTAATAAGCAGTCAGTGGTCTTTGCAGAATTTAGTAACCCTGTGATTCACCACACTAAACCCCACAACATCACAGAGGAAGAGTATATCTTTTCTGAGGAATAACTGAGTAAGATTCTCCTGATTAATTAAGTAACTGATATCATTAGGAGCTGTTTTAACATAGCCAAGAGAAGCAAACCAGATTGGATAGATGAAATAAACTGTGGTGAACATTTAGGAACAAGTGATCAAGCATAATCATATATCATAGAATCACAGAATTACAGAATCACAGAATACACTGAGTTGGAAGAGACCCATCAGGATAACTGAGTCCAACTCCTGGCCCTGTGTATATATTATATGTGGGGGAAAAAATCACAGAATTGATTACTCTGTGGGGAGATACTAATGGAACATGACGGGAGGTGAACAGAAAGGAAAGGAAATTGTAGTTTTAGAACTACAATGGAAAAGCAAATTTAAAAAAACAGCTAATGTCATATTGTGCACAACAGGCCATATTGTTAATGCTAGGGAGAGGATACATAAGCACATCATCAGGTTGTTTAAACTGGCAACACCAGTTTGTACATATGGAGAATAATTTTATCACAGAAAAACAAGATATTCCTGATAGCTGTTTTTCCCTTGTGGCTTTTCTCTGTGGAAAAGTACTCCTAAAATGTGCTGTGAACTTTCCCCAACTGTGTTTGGTGTTGCAGTTCGTTGATTCCTTTTGTGTTACTCCAGTGCAGCTGCATTAGTTTTTTTGGAAATGCATCAGTGGAGACTCAGGCATGTCTTACCACCTGCCACTTGGTGTGAAATGGAGAAGTACAGTTTGCAGTCGTGTTTCATGAGGTGTGACACCAGACCTTTTCATTATAATAAACAGGGATATGGATCTCCCTTTAATATTTCTAGTTGTAAATTATTTTTTTTTTGTCCTCTGAGGTGAAGGGAGAAGATACTGCAGGAACCTTATGTACTTTCCTTATTTTAAGACATTAGATTAGTAGAATCCTTGGTCCAATTTTCCTGTGAGGGCTGGGAAGAGAATGATAGGAGACCAGAAAACATATGCGGACAGAAACTTTCCTTCACCAATGCATGAGACTCCTCTTTTGTGAATAATGTGAACAATAGTTATGAGAAAAAGATTACAGAATTCTTTATCACAGGATACAAAGAATCTGCCATTTGAATTCATGGTAAGAAAGGATGAAAGAGTGGAGCAGGCCACTGTCCTGCTTACACAATCCCTAACTCAAAGAAAAATTCCAGTTTATTGGACCAAATCTGTTCTTGAGTAGAAAAAGGAGGGGGCATTGGAAGTACATATATATATGTATATAGGAGAAAAGGTGACTTGACCACCTCCTTGCAGTCCTAAACTCTGTATAATGGGAACTGTTCCCAGACTTTCATGGCAATACACATCAGATATCAGAGTTAAAAAAACAGTGAGATAATTGTACCACTGACATCTCTTTAATGGCTGTTGCTTTGAATTGTATCACTCCAGAGAGAGACTATAGTTTCAGTTATCAACACCAAAACCCCTCACATTATTGAATCACTCATTTGTAGAAAATTGATTCAAATCAAGCATGCAGTTTTTGTCTGTGTTTATATTGCTTTAGCTGAATAACACTGTGAAATTCCTGACTGGTTTTATGCCAAAAGCCAAACACAGGAGGTCAGATTATATTGGTCTTATGGTACAAAGCCCATCAAAAGGTGTGAAAATATCTCAAACTGCCAATAATTTGTGCTGTATCAGTGCTCTTGTGTCATGTGATGGTACTGATTTTGATCTAGTAATGGGAGCCCTAAAGCCAGACCCAGTGTGTCATGAAACTACAGATTGATGCCATAGTTGCAGTTATTTTTGCAAGTACATCACAACTGGTAAAAAAATCTCCCCCCTGTTTTGCCTGTGGATGTGTCATGGTTTAACCCCAGACCTAAGTACCATCCAGTTACTTGCTCACTCCCACACTGATTGCCTCCCACCCCAGTGGGGAGGAAAATTGGGAAATTTGCAGGTTCCACCAAGCTGTACAAAATCAACTTAGGACTGATGCCTTGTGGCATGAGGAAGGAATGAGTAGTCACAGACAGAAGTCACTTGGGTTACCTTTGTCACTTAAGGAAATGTGCATAGCACATAACACAAAATAAAACTAAGAAGCTCTTCTGGACAAAACAAGGTTTATTCTGGAAGAAAGGGCAAACCCATACACGACAGCTAAAATTACCATTGAAATAAAAAAGGAAAGGGGCAGTGAAACATACTACTGATTCTGACTGCAGCCAAATTCTTGGCTTTGCCCTGAGCTACCAGTTCGTGAATTGCCTCAAATGGCCAGTACTTTGCAGATGACCCATAAGCCTGTGCTTTGCAGGGGAATCAGCAGAAATTAATTACTGAACATTGCAGATTTTTTTTTTAATATTCAGAGAAGTACTGTGTATTAAATATGTTTTTTTCATGCCCAGCCAGTGTGAATATAATTTATGAGTGATTATAGAATCACAGACTGGAAAAGGCTTAGTTAAGGTTGAAAATATACTATGTCTAGATTTGCCTTAAAAAGAAAGGTGATTTTGAATGTTTTTATTTTCAAAATGGGTACTTTAATGTTCAAGAAATGAATCAGGGGAAGCAGCTGAGTGCTTATGAACAGATATAAATATGATTCCTTATGGGGAAGTAAAAAATGTATCACAAACATTTAAAAAACTTTTCAAAACTAGCAGAGATGATTACTCTGAAAGTTACTGTTATAGGTTTACTTGTTCTAAAAAAACCAAGCAGGAATTTTTCTTTCCCCTGTATCACTGTAAAAGAAATACATTGCCTAAGGGAGAGGGAAGCAGTTTGCCTGGGGTAATTGACACACACAAAAGAACTAAATAACAGGCCTGCATTCCATACTGATGGCTGTCAGAAGACTGTGTGTGGCGGGTGAGTTGCTTTTTCCCTCTCCTCAGAAATGGCGGGGACTTCACTTCTGCCCTGACGAAGGGAGGGGTGTGGGTAGAAAGGCTCCAAGGTCGCTTTTGTTTTTGGCCTGGTCATCTGGCTGTTTTCTGGCTCTGTTTTGCCTTTGTCTTCCTGCGCCCTGTTCTGCCGCCAGCCTGGACCTGCTCGGACTTCACCGCAGAGGCTTGACCCACCTGCAGAGGAACTTTCTGGGGAGGAGGTCGCCTTCTCCCTCCTCCGCTCCTGTGTTTGGCAGTGGCGTGTGTCCATTGATGAAAGGGGGGAATGCCCAGCCACAGCCACCCGCAGACAGCGTGAGTTTCGTGGGAAAGAGCCCCCTTTCTCCCCTTTCCCCCTTCCCCTTCTCAGGGTGTTGGGGGGGAGGAGATCTCCATTTTTGGCTTCTCCCACGTATTGGGGACCCCATACGGCAACCACCAGAGCCCAACAGCACCCCTGACTGACCACCACCAAGCACCTACAGGCTCTGCACCTCCAGTGATCGGACCCCTGCTGATTGTTGTTAGAATTGAGCCAAAAGGCGGAAAGTACCGAACTTTCCTTTTTGTTTCCTTTTTGAAGGGGATTGTTGGATACGGGGTTATTGTTTGGTTGGTTTTGTGTTCTTTTGTTGTTCTGCCAATACACATATATCCCTTAATAAAGGGCTGTTATTTTTTCTTTCCCCATACTTCCTCAATTGGAGCCTCTTAATTTCAGATTTACAATTGCTTAGAGGGAGGAGTTTGGTTTCACTCATAACTCACCCTCCTTAACAAAATGCTTCAGTCTCATTAAACTGAGACAGTTACTATAATCCTTTAATTTTCTTTCCGTGGAATATCCTACAGCTAAAAACTGTCTTCAGTATCTATAAAGAAAAAAAGATATTAGAGGTGTAATTGATGTAAATTAGAACTGGAAGCTGAAATGAGACTAATTCAAACTGGATCTTAAGCATGGGCTTTAACAACAAAAGTTTGAAATATTGTAATAAACTACCAAAGTTTCTTTTTTTTTTTAATGACCAAAGGCCTTCAAATCAAAATTGCATAATAAATTACTTGGATAAGTATTGGAGTAAATGGTAGAAATAAAATAGTCTGTGCTATGTAAAAGACCAGGCTAAATGATCTTCGGAACTTAATTTTAGAAATGTGAAAATTTTTTTTCAGTACTGTTAAACCTGCCATTTCACTAGCTGAGGGTCCTGCTTAACCACATGTTGCATATTTTCTCATTTTATAGATATTGCTGATTTCAGCAAGATCCTATTTCAGCAATCCTATTCTAAGCCTGCAGGGCAGTTTGGTGCCAATGTAAAACAAAATCAACAGAAGAAAATATATATACCATATATGCAACTATGACCATTACAATCTAGATAGAGTAATTTCCTTTTAAAGGAAGGATTGTTTTTTAAACTGTGACTTTCTTTGATGGTGGATTATATTAATTCCAGCCAATATTTTTTTATTGTATTTCATTCAGCCCTAGCTTTAAAATGCACATAATATAAACCCTTGACGAGGGTATTACAAGTTGAGCTACCAGTAATTTAGTGACAAAGTTCTCTCCAACTTCATTATATTATGCTCCACAAACCTATTTGCAAAAGAGATTAATATCTTACTAGCTTTTATTTGTTCATTATTTTTTTTCAGTATTTCCACTCTGTGTACATGAGGGACATTTGGCAGGTTCCCAGCTAAACAATGACTTTTAGCAGCTCAAGTCAGCCAGGACACTGACTTCTTTCATCAGAATGCTGATGAGTTGTTTCTTCTACCATGGAAAAACTGCTCTTGCTCTTTCTATTGTCTTTACACAATTGACTTCCTGAAGCCTGTAATCAATTGGTTATGTTCCTCTTAAAATATTTACTAAACTATATTCTCTTGGCTCCATATAATTGTTACTTCATCAACAGAAAAATCCCACCCCAAGCCCCAAATAAACAAGAGGTCCCTAGACAATATGATGTAAACTGAGCTGATTTGTTATTTAAAGTTATTGCAATGTATTTCACAGCTACTGTATTGCTTGGATTACTTATGTTAAAACAAAAGCAGTTTGTGAAAGTTCCTACATTGCTTTCAACCTGTTTTGGTGTTTTCAGGTGTACATGAGAGTATTGGCAGCATCTCTGGCAATTCTTTGTATTTCACTGCAGGCCAGGCAGCAGCTGAGATCTGGTTTAATTTTAGAATTGCCAACTTGAAAGGCAATGATGACAAAGACAGCAACCCCTATAGGAAGCTTATAGAATGCTATTTGCCAAGCTCAAAACTGAGTGGTTTCATCCTGGAACTGCTGAGGATTATGTATTATATATACTCTAAGGCTTCTTGTATTTTACCTATTAACTGATCTCTAGTCCCACGTGGCTGAAAGGAAAAATTAGGGATACCTGTCTGGAGTACCACTACATGTTGGTTCATTGTACATATATATTTAAAGGGCACTCTCACCTACTTATGTTTCAAGACTGCATGCTCTAGGAATTCCCTCTTGTGTCCATATCACCATTCAGTGTGTTGATCTGATTTAGAAATTTGACAGGTTTATCTGCTTTCCTAAGGCAAAAACACTGCTGAAATGACTACAGTGTACTGATCTGTAACCTCAAGCAAACATACAGCTATGTGATCTCATTCAGTAACACTGAAGAATGTAAATGCCTGCAGGTTCCAACACTTTTATAAGTATTTTGCTGACTCAGGAGTTAACTCCAAGCATTCAAATAGTCCCACTGATGTCCCTGGAATCACTAGAAGTTAAAGGATGTGTTTTGCTGCTGTAATTGTGGGCTTTAAACTCTTCACATGATGGTGATTTATTTTGCAAACTTTGGTTGAGAAAAACTTTCCTGTGAGCTAGTGTTAATAATTAAATTTCCAATATCAGAATATAGTTTTTAAAAAACCATGCAGGCATATTCTGGTTTCTTGAGACTGTATTGCACCGCACAGGTGATTCTTAACCCGCTACGAAATCTTTCTTCACAGAGACCAGCTCCTAATGCACCAGTTCTGTGTGTTGCTCTCCTTTGTCTCTGACACAAATGTGCTGATAAAAACCCCAGCAGAGCTGGTACATTGCTCTGTTCCCCGCAGTGTGCTTAGAGTCAAGTAAGCAGATTTTCCCAGAGTTTCTCTGGAGTCAAATCCATGCTTAGGAGCTTTAGTATCAAGAAAATGCACAAATGGTTAAAAGACAATCTCCCAGCTCTTTCTTCATCACAGCTGCACTGTGTAACAGAAGGGGTAAGACAGAAAATATAGCTTAAAGTCAACTTTCCCCACAATGCCAAAATTCTGACAAGTTTCTGCAAACTTATGAAAACTTATGTTTGAACAAGTATTCTTGAAAGTCTCTTTACTTCTCAGAGGAAGAATATGAAAGCAAACATCTTTAAAAATTAAACTTCTAGCGTCACATAAAAGCTGCCCCAGGATTTTGATAGCAGGCATCATTAGTAACAGTTTCACTTCAGTGATGTTCCTTGAATACACATAACACTTATTCATTCTCGATGAAATGTTCACATACTCTTCTATTACTTCTAACACTTTGAGGTGGAATGAATTATCTCCTTTTGTGAGTTCTGCTGAGTTCTGCTGTAATTTTACTTACTACTGTGAGCTCTTGGCAGAGAAAGATAGAAGCAGCAAATAAAAATGTGTGTATTTTATAAATAATTAGTTTCTATCCTTAATAAAATTGACTAATATAAGAGTTGCGGTAAGACAGCTGAATGGCATGAAAATAGGGCACTGAACTTGCCATCAGCTCACTGTTTTCTACGATGACAGTGTCAACTGGGATATATCAGGCAATGGAAACATGGTTAATACCATGGGAAACATAATAGACAGGCATTCCAGTTATTCCTGTTTCTTCCAGGAAGTACTTCCAGGGTTATCAGGCCTAGATTACTGATGTGGTTCTAAATATGCAATGAAGAGAGAACAGAAATCTGACTGGGATAGGTGCAGAGCCACTAGAAGCTGATTTAGCAGCATGTGAACCTAGCTGTACCATTCCAAAGACCTCTTAAAGATATGCTTTTAAAGCACTGCTACTTTAGCATGTCTGGCATAGAACTGACAGATTTTTCCAGACCTAACCTTGGGTGCAACTGTTCTGTGTTTGCAGAACTGGGAGTGTTAAGGAGAAGCTTGAGACATATCTCAGTACCTTATAGGACCTAACTCAGCCCTAAAGCTGAGTAAAGTGCTCATGCTGTAGCCTCTGTTAGACCCCAGATGACTCTAGCAGAACTACAGGAATGTCTCAGTGCTGCACAACTCCTAGTGGGTCACAGATAGCCAGCTCCTGGCTGTCTGGACAGGACAGCATGGAGAACTACCCAGCCCACCTCCATGCCCCAAAAGAGAAAAAAAAGTATTGAAATGGCACAAAGGTGATCCAAAAGTTGGAAATTTAGGCTTCTTTGTTGTGCTATTGCACTGGATTTGTAGTGTATTTATTCCGAGTAGACTAACTGTAAGATTCAATTGAGAATTTTTTGTCCCTCTTCTTTAGTATGAGTTGGATGTCCAGGATTTCACAGACTGGCCATAAATAGAGATAGGATATGGGGAATAGTTCTGCTGCTGTTACTGATAATCATTTAGTTTCCTGGTTGGTTCATCTTGTTCACAAAGTCATGACTAAACCCTTTGCCAAATTTGGACTAATTTTGATCCAGAACAGTTTGTTGAGAGCTATGCAGCTTCAATAATAGCAATGGCCTTAAACTTTTCTATCACCTTCTTAGATCTTTCAGTCTTTTATAGGATAAAGCTTTTTTTTTTTTAAGTACTGTGAAACATTTTGTCTTTTATGAAAGGTGGAAGCAGATATCTTGAAGTGGATCTTGTACTGAAATGCATGTACTTGTGTGAAAGGAATGGGTTTCAATGATACAGTCACTTCAGCCATGAAATTCTTGTTTGCTTCTCTGTATTTTAAATTTATATGTGTTTTTCAGAAGGTTTCAAACAGTGTGGAGTAGTGCTAATTCCTCTTGACTGTACTTCGAAGATGCATCACGAGAAAATTCAAGGGGGCTGTAGTTGGATAGGCTGTGTCCTGGCACACCTGTTTGGAATTTCTCTGACAGAAAACTGTACATACTCTATCAGTTTCAGTAAACTCAAACAATTAATCTCCTTAGCTCCCTAGTCTTTAAACCCATTGGTTTTGAAACCAATACTAGAATATAAACTCCCAAATATCACAAATGCTGTATCTTATTGTGGTGAATAGCAAAAAAAAAGCCCAAGACTCAAATCCTTTTCAAACCAAAGTGTAACATGCAACAACATGAACAAAATGCTGCCATCAAATTGTGGCATTTCAGTTTTAAACTGACAAATAGATAATAATCATAATCTGCGAGCATCAAGAATATGTCGGTCTCCTTTTCTTTTTTTGAAATGGGTGGAATGAAATTGCCCAGAAAAGCATCTTCTGCCACTGTTGTTAATGCCTTTTTTTTTGTACTTAATGAGGAGCTGCTTGTTTGCTGCAGCTGTATCATAACTAAATAATATTTTAATTTGACTTTTTCAGGTTGTATGGTCTTAAGGATTCATTTACTCTCAAGTCAGGTTGGATTTAATGAGGGTATGGTTTTATTTAAGAATTTCCCTAAGTGCTTCACCTAGGTTATCTAAAGACATTAGCACATCATTTAGCTGCTTGAAAGTTTAACAGGGATTTCGGTCTTTAAATGCTTAGTAGGATTAAAGACACTATCACATCAAAAGAATCAATTTTAGCTTCTTCTACATCTTTCACCTCCTACTCCCTCCTCTTCCTCCATGGTTGCCTAACTTGCTTCTCAACTTAATTAAAAGTGAAATGACCTTCAATCTCTAAAAACAAACAAACAAACAAACAAACAAATAAAAAAAGGGGCCAATTCAAAATATTCCAGTTGAAAAAGGACCCTGTCGACTTTTTCCGATTGGATTTCTCGAGAAAAAGTGTCTCGGATTGACTTCACTTGGCCCTGTCAGCGCAAAACACCTCTGGAGACGATTTCCCCAAGAGCCATTCTGGACTCCTAAACCCCCATCTCCCGTGGCTTTGAAACGCTATTTTCAGGCTAAACCAATTAGTATAATGGCTTGCCCACCACCATGGAAGAAAGCTGGGACAATCTCCTTGATGTTTCCCTGTCTCCCAGACTTGTACCTTTTTTTTTTTTTTAATCAGGTTGACTCTAAACAACAAAAACAAACTCAGATTTACTGAAGGAAAACCTTTTAAGAGGCAGCTGCTAAGAAGTTAAGCGTTCCATGCATTTGAGGAGACATTAAAAAGAAAATAGGTGTTGGGAGTGAAGGCGTACTGCATACCGATTACATTTAATCTGTGTCTCAACAGCATTAAGTCTTCATTCAGTAGCGTGTAAATGTTGATGCGATCGGCTGAGACAACTGGCATGCAGGGGTGAAGCTCTGATCTGCTTATCTAGCGCATCTCTACGTCCCGATCAGATAGAGGAAATCGCAAGCCTAGGGCTGGAGAAATGCAGTCTGGACCCGTCGTAAAGAGAAAGCGGCCGAAATCTGTCCAAACGTTTTGAAGCTATGAACTCAACTTTAAGTGTTGACTGAGAGAAGATGAAGGAAACCTGAGGGTGTGCAAACCAGGCTCTGTGAACCTCATTTCAAGTTTAAGTTAGAATCAGCAAATTTTCTTGTTAAGCAATCACTTATTCGACTTTCTGCGTTTTCTGAGTTCACAGAATTACAAAGCGGAATGAGAGAACTCCCATCGTTCAAAATACGGAGCCGCAATATAGCAGAAAACGTGTCACAGAAGTTGTGTTAGAGACTTTCCTTTGTCTTTCAGTGACAGACGGAGTTAGTAAACACCACCACTTCTTTTTTTTTTTTTTAATGATAGATTCTTCCCAGGATTGTTAGTTCGATTTACTGGATAATAACTGATTTGCTTATGATGTGTCAATTTGACACACTTTTTAATTCAAGATTGTTCCCAGTGATATTTTTCTCATTTCACTTTCAGACACAGCCTTTCACCTTCCTGTCGAAAGGAATCATAACGCTTTTTTAAACCTTTTTTTTTAACCACTTTTTTATCGTTGCTTCCTCTGTTGCTACTGTTGTAAGAGAACAGTGATTTCAACAGCGTGTTGCACTGCAATTCCCGTCTCGGGAGGGCCGGGGGGCAATGTCGCCTTTAAGCGGGGAACCATGGGGGCGAGGAGCCGCGCACTGGAGCTGAGCCCTCGACGGCAGGACGCTGGGCCGATGGCATGAATCATAACGAATCGGGCTTTCATCGCTACAGCACTCGTCAGCGGTGAGCGGGAGCCCTGTGCGTCTGTACAGCAGTCCCTGCCGAGACACCCACGGACGCTGCTGCCCGTGCTCCCGCTGTCCCTGCACCCGCGGCACCTCGGCTGGTGCTGCTCCCCGGGCAGCCCCGGCAGCGCCCTGGGGAGGCTGGGCGGGGGCGAGTGTGCCGACCCGCACGAAGTCTGCCCGGTCCCGTGTTCGCGGTTCTCGGCCGAACCCCGCCGAGCGCCAGGCACTCAGGCGGCCGCCGCCTGCCTGCAGGTGGCGATCGGCACCTCCGAAGCCACCCGCCTCGGCACTCCCGGCCCGCGGGCAGCCCGGGCGGTGCGGTGCCCTCCCGCCCCAGCCGGCACTGCCTGCTCACAGAATGCTCTCCCCTCGCCTCTCTTTCCCTCCGTCCCGGCACCAGTCCCCAGGGGCAGCTAAGAGCACCGCTGCCGGGGCGAAGCTGCGGCGAGATTTGGAGAGGGCGAGGGCACTCGTGGAGAGTTTCTCTGCGGTGTCCCCACAAAGAAGAGGGGGCAGAGGGAGTGACGGACACTTTTGCCCGCCCGACGACGGTGACCCAGCGAGACACCCCCGCAGGAGGGCGGGAGAGAGAGGGGACGGAAGGGGAGGGGAAGGAGGAGAGAATGGATGGGAGGGAGAAAGCTAGGGGAGCACGAAGAGGCAGAGCAGGGAGGAACGGCGCGGGAGAGCAGCAGAGCAAGCTCGGCGAGCGGCGGCGGGAGGGCCGCCCCCACGGCCCGGGGCTGCGCGCTGGGCAGA
Organism: Chiroxiphia lanceolata; assembly: GCF_009829145.1. Lineage (NCBI taxonomy): Eukaryota > Metazoa > Chordata > Aves > Passeriformes > Pipridae > Chiroxiphia > Chiroxiphia lanceolata. The sequence goes on along the minus strand of NC_045671.1, from coordinate 18,224,919 downwards.
GGCGGCGGGGATGGGCGGGAGCGGGGCGGCTCCGCCAGCCGCCGTCCTCCGAGCCTCGGCCGCCTCCCGCCGCGCTATATAGGGAAGGGAGGGGTGGTTGAGCGGGGGGTGCCCGGCGTGGCCAAAGCGCACGGGGCGGCGATGCCTCCTGCCAGGGAAGCGCACAAGTGACCGGCGCCTCTTCCCATGCCTGTCTCCTGAAGCGACCCCCCCGCCCGGCATGGATGTGGCCAACAACACTACCTCCCCAGTGCACTCCCCCGAGGGGACAGGCAGCCTTGGCCTCGCCGAGGTGACCCTGGGCTACCAGGTACTCACCTCCCTGCTCCTGGGAACGCTCATCCTGTGCGCCGTGAGCGGTAACGCCTGCGTGATCGCGGCCATCGCCCTGGAGCGCTCCCTGCAAACCGTGGCCAATTATTTGATCGGCTCGCTGGCCGTCACCGACCTCATGGTATCCGTGCTGGTGCTGCCCATGGCGGCCCTGTATCAGGTGCTGAACAAGTGGACACTGGGGCAGGTCACCTGCGACATCTTCATCTCGCTGGACGTGCTTTGCTGCACCTCTTCCATTCTGCACCTGTGCGCCATCGCCTTGGACAGGTACTGGGCCATCACGGACCCCATCGACTATGTTAACAAGCGGACTCCCCGACGGGCGGCCGTGCTTATCAGCCTGACCTGGCTAATCGGCTTCTTGATATCCATCCCGCCCATGCTGGGCTGGAGAACGCCGGAGGATCGCTCGAACCCCGATGCCTGCACCATCAGTAAGGACCACGGGTACACTATCTACTCCACCTTCGGCGCCTTTTATATTCCGCTTCTCCTCATGCTGGTGCTCTACGGTCGCATCTTCAAGGCGGCCCGCTTTAGAATCCGCAAGACAGTGAAGAAAGCGGAGAAGAAGAAAATCGCCGACACCTGCCTCACCCTCTCGCCGGCCACCGTGCAGAAGAAAGGCAACGGGGAGCCCGACAAGGGCTGGAGGCGAACTGTAGAGCCCAAGCCTGGTGCCTGTGTTAACGGCGCTGTGCGGCAGGGCGAGGACGGGACTGCCCTGGAGATCATCGAGGTCCAGCGCTGCAACAGTTCCTCCAAGACTCACTTGCCGCTGCCCACCGAGGCGTGCGACTCCCCACCGCCCTCCTCCTTCGAGAGACGCAATGAGAAGAACACGGAGGCCAAACGGAGAATGGCTCTGTCCCGGGAGAGGAAGACTGTCAAGACCCTGGGCATCATTATGGGCACTTTCATCCTCTGCTGGCTGCCGTTTTTCATCGTGGCCCTAGTCCTGCCCTTTTGTGACAGTAAGTGCTACATGCCCGCGTGGCTGGGGGCAGTAATCAACTGGCTGGGCTACTCTAACTCCCTTCTCAACCCCATTATCTATGCCTATTTCAACAAAGACTTCCAAAGTGCTTTTAAGAAAATTATCAAGTGCAAATTTTGCCGTCAGTGAAGCCCCCCGCTACGGGACGGGGCAAGCGGGATCCTCCTACTCGCTCCACCCGCCTGCCGTGCGCCGCAGTGCCCCCTCCCAGCTCCTCTACAGCGCCGTCCGAAGGGTAGGGGACCCCGCCATGTCCCCCTTCGCGCAGCGCGCCGTAGTCCCTCGCTCCTTCGCTCGCCGGACAAGCCCCGCGAGGCAGGACGGGGCTCCGCTGGGAAGGGCGCGGGACGCTCGGCCCAGGAGGGCTCCGCGGCCGCCTTCGTCTTGCATGGCCTCCGCTGCCGGGCGCCGGCGCTCCCGCCTCTCTCCATCCCCTCCATCATTCTGGGTAGACTTAGGGTTTGCAGGTCGTTGCTCGTGGTAGCTGTAAGCCACTGTGTCTGCCCAAGTAGCATCGGTAAAAACAAACCACCCTATGCAGGAAACCTCCGTGTCGGGGATTATTCTTGGATTTACGAGGCGACGGCGGTGGACTCAAGAGTCCGACCTCGGTCTGGCAGTAGTGTGAGTATGGAGGCTGGAGGCGGAGGAAGGAGCTTTGGGAGCGTTGCTTCCCGGGCTGTGAAACCTTCAAGTGGGTGTTCTTGGGAAAACCGACCATGGTTTGTAATCTTGCAAAGTACTTACAGCAATGTCCCTGTTTGCATTACCTGTGCCTGACAGCTCTACTGCTATGCTAGGACCTTCCAGTTCATCGGGCTTCCCTTTGTTACAGCACAGGGAAATGATAGGACTTAAACCCCAACCGCACGCCTCATTATATGGAGATTTATGGGGATTATTTTTTTTAAATGCCTTCGACCAAGTGTTTCCCAGCAAGGAAAGGCTTGGAGCTGTGCGACTGTCTCTGAGTACACCTCGCTCGCAACGGCACAGCGAGTTTAAGCAGCCTGCGAAGTGACGCTTCTTTCTTTTTTTTTTTCTTTTTTTTCCCCCCTCTTCCTTAAGCCGCTTGAAAGTTTCTCCCGAGACATTGCGGTTGCTTCGGAGGCAGCCAGATGAGGCACATTTTGCTCGGGGGAAAAAAAGAAAAAAAAAAAAAGACAACAACACGACGATCCAAACTGATCAACCAAAACATTGCCATGTGCTCCGTAGCAGTAGGGGAGGGGCCGAGAGCATCTGCCGGCGGCAGTCGTAGGTGGGGAAAGCAGGCACTCTCCTCCCCCGGGACAGCCCCGGCGGGGGTAAGCACGACCCTTCCCGCAAGCTGAGAGCTCGCGGCCAGAAGCAGGCAGTGTCCCTGCAAGGAGAGCCAAGCTCGGTCTGGCCAGTTGTCGGGGCGGCTCTGCCAGCCTCTGCCCGCAGAGGGTCCCCGCTCTGCCACTGGCCCAGCTGCTTGGCCCCTCCTTCCCCGCGGGGCCCGGGGTTGGGGCAGGACTGCGTTGCCCGCCGCACAGCCCCTTTGCCCGCTCTGCCCCTGCCGCTCCCCTGCCTCCCCCGCCCCCTGCGGCCGGGACCCGAGGCCTCTTTCAGCCTTGGGAGGGGACGGCGCTCGATCGGATAATGGTAGTGGGCCGGCTGCCGCCTACCCGTGGAATGAATGCTTGACCAAATATATATATATATATATATATATATATACACACATATATATTTTTCCTGTTTATTTTTGTGTAATCTGTGTTACTTGTAAGTAAAAGGGAATGTGAAATATGTGTGTCACGTGAATGTAAGTGTCCAGTAATTTCTGAACTTCACCCTCTTACATTAAACGAAAATAGTGCTTTTAGCAACCTTGGATATGTAGCTGATTTTCTGAAAATCCTATTTGGCCTTATTTTCGCAATTAAAGTGATCTTTGATCTTATCTCTTCTTTGATCACTCGTAACCACGGTGTCCCAGATATTCCTTAAATGCCGCCGAAGTGTCAGAGGAGTAAGCCTGGAGCGATTAGGGAGCCGAAACTTCTCCTGAGCGCTCAGGTATCCGGTGACTTCGGGAACACCTGGGTAGAGCTGCCGGGCACCGCGGGGCAGGGACGCGAGCGGGGACGCGAGGGCCTGGATGCGCCGGCGGTGCGGCGGGATTGCTGCTGTGCAGCGGGGTTTGTTCTTCTCGATTCCTCCTTTCTATCATCCCGCTGACTCTGGCAAGTGCGTTTCTGCACGTTTTGCCTTTTTCCAATTAGTTTTTTTTTCCTTGTAAACCTTCCTGTAAACTCTTCGGCAACGATCCCAGCTGGGAAAGTGGGGCGCCCTCTGGTCTTGTACCATAGACCGCGGGGGGTCCCCTCGCGCCCCAGGGGTTGGCGCCTGACTTCGGGGTGGGACGGGGCAGGGCCTCCCGACTCCTCTGACAGCCTGAAGACCTCGAAGCAGAGAACACCCGGAGCCGCATAAGACAGGGCGGCATAAGGGTCGCCCCTTCTGTGCTGCCTGTATCCATTTCGCCCGTCCGCACTGCAGGGCGGGGATGGCAAGAGTACGAGGGCAGCCCTCGGGCCGCCATGCCCCAGACCGGCTGGTGCGGGGTTGCTCCTGAGCTTGGGAGCGCAAATCCCTCCGTCTGGTACCGTGAGGCGAGACGCGCCGTTTCCCGTCCATGTCTGCGGCCTGTGTCCCTGTGCGGGCGTTCGCCTCCTCTTTCCAAGGGGAAGCGTGGCAGCGGCCCCACACCGCTGCTACTCTCCTTGTCAGGGGCCCGCCGGAGCAGCGCGGGTCAGTGGTGCTTCGGCGCTCGCAACCACCACCAGCCTCTCCGCCTCTTCGCCTCTCCTCGGCGGGGAAAACACCCCTCGACCACTCTCCGGCCCGCGGCAGGGCCGCATGGGCCGGACTCTGGAGGCGCCAACGCCGGGGCCGCAGCCACGGTGCCACTGGCGGCTCGCTCCGCATCCCTCTCCTTCATCCCGGTCTCGGGACTCCGCACCGGCCACGACGGAAATACCGGCCCAGACCTCCGTGGGACTGTTTCTCTGAACAGTTTGACGTTTCTCACTCCCTCTGTTGTCTCTTCCTTTTTCTTTTTTTCTGCTCCCTTGCAATAAATTATGGAATGTGGAGGAAACGGCCTGCTTTGAAAGATGGACTTTTTTTTCCCGTATAGTAGTTTTCAGATTCTTAATTTGATTTCCACTAAGATTTAAAACAAAAAAAACCCCAACCCCAAAATCCCCCCCAAACCGAAATAACCCCCCCAAAACCAAACAACAAATGTTTTTAAGAGAGAAATCAATTCTGTATTAAATCAGTATTTGTGGTTAGTTGCAATATTGTATTTGCTCCACTAACGAGCAATCTCCTCACAGTGTAGAGAGCTCCATTTCAGTTTTAAAGTTCCTATGGAAGTTCAAGCAATGAAAAAAGAAAAATCCGAAAAGAAAGCAAAAGATTTTATGTTTTAAACCGAGCCACAGAAAATTGGGCTTTAACAACTTGAGTCAGTTATAACTATCAAAGATAGGCATAGATATAGCATCTTCCTTTAAAAATGCCTCTTTCGGCTGCTGTAAAATGAGAAGAAAGTTTAATAACTTTGAATTTTCTCTTCTCTGTGGCTCCAGTCAAGACTGAATTTGGGACTGAATCACACATCTAACAAGAATGCTGGTAGAGCAATAGAAATATACTTACACTGGCCCACTGTACTTACGGTTGAGGATGGGGCGATGAAGGGGTAGGAAAAAGGGAAAGACATGCAGGCTTAAGATGTATTGGTCCAAACTGCAAAATAGATTTTTTGACCATACAGTTTTGTCTATTTAAATGGAAATCTTCCATGTAAAATGTTTAAGACTTCCTTTCTTTCATGTATCAGTCCCATCCTGACAGAAACATGCTGTAGGTCTGGTAAAAACAACATTGGCCAAACAGATTTTGTACATAACAGTGAGTATTATACAGTATATGCTATATCATTTCAGGCATATCGTCACTAGTGAATGCCAGGTGCAATCCAGTCTTTAAAGTGAAATCTCTTTGGTAAGATCGAGTAGGCTTATACTGGAGTCTTTTGTTCAAGTGGCTCAGAAGGAAAATGTCCTTTTTTAGTTTGATATTATAGAGACTGGTTATGATTTTTAATGATCCAGTGTAAAAAGAAAATATATACAATGGTCATCTGCTTGAACTACTGTAATCCAAACATAAGGCTTTTGAACCAAAGTGAGTTGTGAAATATTTGGGAAGCTGTTAAATTTTACATGTAAATGTTATATCTCTAAAGTTAGGATCCCAGTAGATGTCCATTTCTGGTTGGCCTTTGGAAGAATTCTTCCAGATGAAGTGAAGGGGGCTTGGATTTGAAGACACCCAAATCATCAGAAACAACACCTGGACCACACTCAGAGGTGTTGTCTGTACTCAAGTTTTGCTAGTTGTCTGTCATCCAGACACATATCCTAGGCAGAGATTGTAGAAAAGTCAGGTCTCATGCAGCCAAAGTGCTTGGCTGGGTGTTGCCTTCAAATCTGTGATCCTTCAGTTTCTATAATCTTACAGCCTCTTTGTCTGTCTTCCCATATGTGGTGAAAAACATGGGTAAAATGCAGATAAAAGCCCTGGGGGAGAGCTCCTGGTGATAGTCTTTGGGGTTTGCCCTGGATGAGTTTTTGGCAGTTTCCATGTCTACAAGGCAAGAAAGGAGCAGTCGGAAAGGTATTCAGGACAGAGAATCAGCTAAGCTTGCTTTCATGGAAGAGGCTTGACTCTGAAAAGCAGTCTCGGAAACTTCTGCTCCTGAAATGAAGATGTCTGCTCTCTCCCACTGAGCAGATTATTGTAAACCTCAGGCCAGGCCAGCACTGAGCCAAAGAGGGTCTGATCTGGCCAAACTGGCCATTGAAAACTATCTCCAACAAACTTTGTCTTTACTGTACCCAGTGCTAAGAGCTACTGCTAACTTAGGGCAAACCAGGCAGAGGGGCTTTCCCACCTGCCTTTGAATTCATGGTCTCTCTCCCAGCCTTGAGAAAAAAAAAAATAAGGAAACTCATTGGATTGAATCTATCCCTTAAAGAATAGTGCTGTCTTCAGAAGAATCACAGACTGCATGAATGTGGTTTATTATTTCTTGAGCCAGCTGACATGCTACTTTATTTTGACATAGTTTAGTGCATGCGCATTTAATCAAAATACCCATACGCATCAAAGAGGCAGTTCCCTCCACTGTACTTCAGTTACAGACTATTCTGAAAATCCTTGGGCTAGTTGCCTGAAAACGTCATTTTCAGTAGCCCTCAGAATTTATTTTCCCCATTTCCTATGAACAAGTCAGTTAGTTGCTCATAAATGGCGGGTAAAAGGTCTCTAGATTTCCAAATGACTACTGTTAAATTATTCTGAGATCTGTCTTTGAAGACTCATTTACATCTGCAGTTCTGTAGAGTTTCTAAAATAATCAGATTTGCGTAGATTTCTAGCCTGGCTTCAGGAAGGGAGACAGAAGGTAACAAGTTCTCTCTCTCTCTCTCTCTCTCTCTCTCTCTCTCTCTCTCTCTCTTCATCAACCCCCTTACTACTACTAAAAAGCAGTGGCTTTTTTAGTAGACATGGGCAAAACAATGCTTCCTATGGAATTCAAGTAAATGGGTGTGAAATGTTTTTGAGCATATTGCAAGTTTTCACAGCACCACAACCGAATGTGATTTGTTGTAAAAATTTACTGTAACAATATAAAAAGAATATTTAAGTTATTAAAATGAAAGACAGATAACATCTACTTTTACTTACAGTAAATCATCTCCTTTATGAGCCACTCAGAGGAGAAAAAATATTTCAAGCAATACTAAGTGGCAGCTGTGTTTTGTGACTTATGACAAAGACATAGTATATGTCACATTGCTAATAATTGACATCATGAAATTATGTGAAAATAGCCATGTAGAAGGCACTAGCCATATTCATAATTGAAATAATTTACCAATGTTGTAGAATTTTACAGGATCTTATTAAAAATATCATGTATTTTGTACAAAGGTGGTGTTTTGGCTGAAGTGTTTTTCTCCCAATCAAATTACTGCTCAGGCACAGTAGTTTCTGAGGTAATAGTGTCATTTACAGGAGAGACGAGGACTCTTAGATGTGCCTCTCTACCACCAACACTGAAGTGCACAGGGGCTCAAGCCCTGCCTTTGCAGGATACTACTGCCTTTGGTGTCAGTGGCTGGGTAAGGGACAATTTCTTGAGGAGGTTCCAGGTGCCAGCATGATACCACAGTACCTACCCACTACTAAGCATTGGTGTTGTGATGTTGTCTACAGAAAACTGCACCACTCCCACTGAAAAATAAGAGATTTAAATATATGGACATGTAATTTGATAGCATTTATGAAAAAAAAGAGTGAAAAATGTGAATAAGAAATAGATAAATTACAAGTAGAATTGAAGCCTTTTGTAAATGAATGGTTTTTGCAAGTTTTGTATTTACTTGCAACAGCCAAATCAGTCCAGTGCTGACCTAGGAAGCTTTTATTGTTCTCCTGAAGACAAGGGTGATAAGTTGTTAAGAGAGGAAACTAGCAGTGGGTTATGAGGTAATCATAAACACACCTGCATGGCAACAAGCAGAGAATTTCAATAGACATGGGCTGCTTTTTATTTCTCTTTAACACCTAAGTTCCAGTCACAACTTACCTTTTTGGTATGGAGACATTTTAATTTTCAGCCTCTGCATTTCACTAAAAAAAGAAAAAATAAAGGATAGTAACATACGTCTTGGCAGGAGAAACAATTACATTTTTTCCTATGAACTTCCTTCAGATTTTGCTAAATAAAGAGAGGAAAAAAAGGGATGTAATTTCATTCATAATTCAGTCAACTTTTTCCACTGTCTTTCAACAAGTAAGAATGATTACGGTCAGCTTTCTCCTTGAGTGGAAAGCTTGCTGTTTATGTAGCAATTGAATTTTTTCTTTCCTTTTCTTGGTGGATTTTAGGTTTTTGAAATTGTAATTTGAAATTTTAAAAGTGCATTTAGTTCAGGAATATTTATTAATATTAATTAATATTAATATTAATATTTATTTAATACATATGAAAATATTTACATTACTTAAAAAATAAACCAGCCAGTTCTTATTAGACAACCTCTAATCTAGACAAGGTGGTGATTGCTCAAAGGTTGGACTCGATGATCTTGGAGGTCTTTTCCAACCTTAATGATTCTGTAATTCTGTGATTCTGTAACTGAAATATTACTTCACCAGAAACATGGTTGCACTTCGAGACCGTGATTTGACTGTGCGACTGTTTAGATGCTCATCAGGAGATAGTCAGAAGAGCAAGAGATCTGCAGCAGGTACTGTAGGAAATGAGCTTTGGCTTGAACTTCTTGAAAGCCTAAAAGACTGATGAAAAGAGTGCTGTTCCCAAAGCTTGAAGATATTCCTGTGATTGGAATCACAAGACACAGCAAACAAGTCATATTAATCCTTTGATGTCAGTAATGGCCAGGACAGTCCATGCAGCCTTCTTCCTTTCCTTATATTTCCCTATGAAACGGGAAAATTGACAGGAATCTCAATTTTTTTTCTTTTTTCTTTTCAGTGTGTACAAGGGCAGAATGCAGAAGAACATTAGCATTTAATTGCTGTCCTCAACCAGATAAAAGTTTATTAAAAAATGTATTGCAGCACATTGGAATTTAAATGTTAAACAGCCCTGAGATACAGTCAGTTTCTGAAAGAAGGAATGAATTGCATGCAGCACTAGCATCTGGATGAAGTAAGCATCAGTTTTCAGACACATCATTCATGCTGGTATTTTAAAAAATCAGATAGAATTACTTTTTTACAGTCTTCTTATTCTATTGTTTTTATATGTTAAGGATATAATTTAATAGAAATTGTGAAGTTAATCATAGTGTGCATGAAACAGGTTTCAATAGTAACGCCTGAGGTATAAAGTTCTTGTGGCTCAGTTCAGTTGTTGATATACAATTTTGCTACAAGAATTTTTGGTGAGAAATCTCAGAGGTGTAGATGGAGCAGGATACACTGGAAAAAGGTACCAAATTCTTTCCCTAGAGAAAAATTTTTCATCTAAACATTTATGGCCATAAAATACCTGGAGAAAGGAAGGCTGTTCTTAGTCTGCTGCTAAATGTTAGGAAAGTAATCATTCAGATAAAGTGTCCAATCCAAACAAGAGAGAATCACATAGTTTAGATAAGTGCCAACTTAAAGACCAAGAGCTGGGCTATGTGCCTGCACTGAACCAGAAACCTGCAGCTCCTTAGGTTCTTCTCTTTGTACTTGTCAGCCTCATCCTTGTAACTTCAGTTTTACACAACTTTTTTACCAACAGACCTTGGCTATCGCTCAAGCACCATGTTCGTGAAGAAGTATTGTAAAATCATATATATGTGTGTATATATAGACAAATATATATGCATTTCAGCTTACTGTATATGACAGTTTTTAGAGTTCATATTTCAGTTCTCCATGGGTGTGATATCCCACAGGTTGGAATACATCCCTTAAGAGAGAAATGATTTTTATCTGGAGCTGAATCCAGTTAGTATTTTCAGAGAATAATAGAATCTCAGACTGGTTTTGGCTGGAAGGGACCTTGAAACACCACCTAGTCCTAGCCCCCTGCTCTGGGCAGGGACATTTTCAGCTAGATCAAGTTGCTTGTTCAAAGCCCCATCCAACCTGACTTTGCGCTCCAGGGACGGGGCATCTACCATCTCTCTGAGTGACCTGTTACAGTGTTTCACCACCCTCATCTTAAAAGTTTTTTTCCTTCTGTCTAGTCTAAATCGACCCTTTTTTAGTCTAAAACAATTGTCCCTTGTCCTATTGCAAGAGACCCTGTTAAACTCTTTGTCCCCATCTTCTGTATAAGCCCCCATCAAGTACTGAAAAGTCCACAATAAGTTTCCCCGGAACCTTCTCTTCCCCAGGCTGAACAACTCACTCTGTCATCATAGGAGAGATGTTCCATCCCTCTGATCATCTTCATGGCCCTGCTCTGAACTCACTCCAACAAGTTCGTGTGTTCCTGTGCCCTCCAGAGCTGCATGTGGTATTCAAGGTGGGCTCTCACAAGAGCAGAGCAGAGGGGCAGAATCACCTCTCTAGACCTGCTGGGCATACTACTTTTGATGCCGCCCAGGATGTGATTTGCTTTCTGGGCTGTAAGTGACCACAACTGGACTATGTGCAGTTTTTCATCACCAGCACCCCCAGATCCCTCTTGTCAGGGCTGTTCTCATTCGCTTCATCCCCCAACCTGTATTGATACTGGGGATTGTTCTGAACCAGGCGCAGGACTTTGCACCCTCATTGAACCCCCTGAGGTTCACATGTCCCCGCTTCTCAATGGCTCTGGATGGCCTCATCACTCTGGATGGCATCCTGTTCCTCAGGCCACCGCTCCACTCAGCTTCGTGTCATCAAAAACCTTGCAGAATGAATGCTTATGACTGCAAGACTTGGCAGACAGGCAGTCAGACCACATTATCTCAAATGGGGTCAATATAAGTTTGGCTGAACTGCATGTCTAGCTGTACACCAGCAGATGCAGACTCTGATGGATGTGAGACACTTTCCAGCTTTGTAGTCCTATGTTTTTAGTCCAAAATAGCTGTATCTGTAAGTTGTATAGCTCAGAAGCCAATTCTAAGGGATGTGTCTGAAAAAAAAAAACAACCAAGGGGAGTGTTTTTCTACCTAGAATGGCAGCTGAACATAGATCTCCCTAGGTTGTATTTTATCATTTGTTTGCCTGGGAAGTCAAGACACCACCTTCAAATATCTGCTTCACATTGCTGTATCCAGATATACTCTAATGTCTGTCAACTGCATAACTTAAAGGTTTAATGTTAATTTAAACCTCTATGTCCCTCTGTTTTAATCTTTGGTAAGGCTGTTTACAGTTCAATGAACTTTCTTTGCATGGGATTTGCAATGCCATGTAATGAGGAGTTTTTTGCAAACAGTACTCATTCTACTGGATGGCTGGTATATGGCCCAACAGTACTTTCTCCAGGAACGCTATGTCAAACCTGGGCTAGGTAGTGGTGTATCAAAAGTACCTTTCTACAAAAACATAAGAGAGGTCAGTTAAAATGGGCCAACTTCAGGGAAAGCTGATCAGATTGCAGATCTCTTCAGCTACTATTTACTACTACCACCTCTGGGGTGGAGGAGTAGTGTCCAGAAGAGGAAGGAATGGAAAATGAACTTTTGCTGTATTTGCTCTTGTTACACACTTTCATAGAGGAGTTGAAGTGGAGATACATGTATTATTGAGAAGAAAAGCTGAAATTATTATTGTGAACAAATTACTGAGAATTTATCAGTTTGGTTTTTTTTTTTTGTGTTCACAAGCTATTAATTAACATACTCCATTCTAATTTAACACCCACGTCTCCCTGGTGTGGTAGTGTTGCCATTGGCTTTGGAAAAGTCCCATCGGGCAGTTTCTCCCAAGTGCTTGGTGAGTGGCATATTCTGGTTTTGGGTGTTCGTGAGTAGTGACATTGCTCATCTCCCATTCCTCACCTCTGGGTGCAGCTGATTTCCCATGTCACTTAGTACAGACCCTGCTTCAGGATTAGAGGAGATTCTTTTTAGCAGCAGCAGAGTGATGGCAGCAGCAGTTTGGCCACTGTGGATGGCACAAACTTTCTCTGAACATTCTCATTAACTAGATCTTATTGATGTTACTAGCAATATAAAAATAAAAGTAAATAAGAAAAAGCAACAGAACTTTCTCTTACTCTTAGTTATTTGAGTGTTGGTGGGGTTTTTTCTCACAGTGTAGTTCAAGTGCATGCTATGTTTGCCCAACCACTCCATCCTTTTCTGTGGATATTGCTGAAAACTCTTAACAGCCATTTCAGTCAGCCAAAATAAACTGTGCCATGAGGGTAGACCATTCCAGCGAACAAGTAAATTCAGCAGCTCTATCTTTAGCAGTCTGTCCTTTAATGCATGCCTCTTACACCAACATGAAGCCTCTGCGGCAGGTGCAAGAACTGAATGGAGCAAGCACCTGAGCATACCTGGTCAGAGTTACTTTTTGTATGTTTCTGCTGCTCTCCTCAAGCCTGTGATATCTCCCGGCACTCTACAGTCTTTAATAACCAAAGGATAACCTCAGAATTTTAAAACACCACCTGAGATGCTCTTATTATTTTGAAAATAATCCACATACTCTTTTTCCAATGCTCCCAGAATATTGTTCATTTTCAGTGAAATATAAGCTGGCATGCTTTCAATATTTATTACTTTTCATCTTCCCCAATTTTATTTCCTTCCCATTCACAGGGACGTTTGTGTGTTTTCATAATGTTTTGCAGTTGTAGCATTTCATAATTTATGGCCCACCAGTGATTCACTGCACACTGATAAATTGTGAATCTTGGGTTTTTTTGGGAGGGCTTTTATGTAGTCTTGTGAATGTATTACTTTGGCTTTCAGAAATGTGTGGCCATCAGGATTAATTATTAAAAAACTAATAGCATCTACTCTCTCTGTAGGTTTCTGGATACAGAGGTATTTTGACTTGTTTTTCCTGAACAAATTCAACTGCTTTTTGTCACAAGTATTAGCTGACAAAATGAAGCAATTTACCTGATGTGAAAGAAAGTGTGGAACAAATAGTAAAATCAGTGGTGTTTAATACAGCAGAATAAACTCATCTAGCAGCATAGTTTCAGTCCATGATGTCAGAGAAGATCGTCGTTGATATGAAGACAATGAGGCTTATTTATTTGTGCCAGTCTACTTTCATTTTGTTGTAAGAAGGTTAGGTACAGTGTGGAAGCTTACTCATTTTGTATAATACAAACAAAAGAGGCTATTGTCAGGAAAAATCTGACAAAAATTAACCATGTAATTCTCATGGTGCAGGTATTTGGTGACGTGAACAAACACATTAGCTTCATACACTGGCTGCAGCTGCTGTAAAATTGGTGACCAGGGTGATTCATGACTGTTAAAAGAACTGCTCAAGAAAAATGACCTTTTTCACCCTCCTTCTTACCTGTGTCCCTTTTAGAAGAACTTTGTGCAGTGACAGCAGTTTATGGGCTGGCTGTGTGTGACCCTAGGCATATGCTGGCTGTCCCCCAGCAACTGGTGATCCTTTCTGTGGCTGCTTGGGTTAGAGGATGGGCTGTTTTTGGGAAAGGCAGAGAGCCTGGGAAGGCCAGGGATTTTACCTGGCTTTCAACAGTTGTGTTGATATGCATTACTGAAAGACAACAAACATGAGGAGACAACATTAAAACAGTGTTGTAAATGGACAAACAGATTTAGGGATAGACATTTCTCTTGTCTTAGATTGGAATGGGTTATTTTATACAATTTTGTTATTTAAATAGAACCAAAAAAGTGAGCAGATATTGTTCAGATGAGTTAGACTTTATTGTAGCTGGTTAGAAATGGTCAGGTCATTGATGTGAGCCACATTAACCTGCTTGAACCAAACCAGGGCTATAAATGGCCATTTGCATCCATGCCTGCTATTTGTTCCTGTTAGCATTTGTATTTTCAGGCACCTCTGTGGTGGTGGGAAACAGTTTTTCCCCCTGAAGTTATAAAATGGTAAAACCCCAGGGGGTGGTGACCCTTGAGGTTTTTACCCCATGAGCGCTTGTGCAAAATATAAACATATCACAAGCAGAATGGAAGAGAAGGTTAGTTGTAGTTGTTGTGGAAGAAGTAGCCATGTTGTAAAGGCCACGAGGAGAAAGGGCAGGAGCCCCCTGGGGGGCTCTGGCCCCCCCCAGCCCCCGGCAGGGGAGGCTGCAGGGACTTGGAACAATGTAAAACTGGGCTAAATACCTGTAGCTAGAAAGCTAAAAAAGTTTTCTCCACCGTGAGTGAGCAGAGACAGAGCAGCGGTAGGAACAGCGTCCAGACTGTGGCAGAGAACCAAGAGATAAGAAAGAACAAGCAGCAAGCAAGCATGAAGCGACGCAGAGAGGACTCCTGCAAGGAGAGACAGAGAGAGCCAGCAGCAGAGAGACAGAGTTTGGGGTAAGAACTGAACCAAAAACCCCCAAACTCCTTGGAGACTCCTCCTAGAAAAGAGGAGGATGATGGACTCTTACTTGAAAGAGTCGTGGAGTGCTACAGCACTACAGAGAGGAGCTGAAAAGCTCTGGCGTCCTGGAAAGCTGGACCGGGACCATTAAAGGAATGCAGAGGGGGTGACCTTGGCCCCCCCTCGCCGCTGCTGCCAAGCTATGCTAGCAGCCTGAGATCAGAGCACAGAAGCTCTGATAGAACTCTTGAGGCAAAGGCCTTCAACTGAAAGCTGCCTGAGATGTTCTGACTCAGGGGTGAATCCCCTGAGGAAGGGACCTTCATGGGCGTCTTACACCCCATGATATGACGTGGTGACGTGAGTTTTGTCCCTGCTACGCAGTCCACGGAAGAGAAGACCCTCACTTGGAGACGAAGGGCTGAGGGGCTTGGATACCCCCTCGTGTGTACTGGCAGAGATCCAGCTACAGCTACTGCATGGAAGAGAGAGAGATAGACTGCTACTCTGAAGAGAGTGCTGCTCTGAAAGTGGAAAGGATCTTTCCTTCTTCCTTCCTGGACTTCTGTTTGGAAGGGAGAAGAGATTTGATCCATTGTAAATAATTTTATGTCATGGTAGAGATAATTAAGATTGTATATAATGTATTGTAGTATTTATTTGTACAGTCATTGTAATATATTCCCTTGCCCCCATTTTGAGTCTTATGTGGTGTCTGGAAAAACCATCTCACACTGGGTTGAGATGTGGGAGGGGGCTTGGATTAGGGAATTGGATTTTTGGGATCTCAAACCATGACAACCTCATACAACTATAAAATATCGGTAAATCTTGCATGAGTCCAATGGGAGAAGCAGAAACTTTCTCCCAGGCTTTGTGACCCAGAAATTAAACAAAATTCCTGCTTGAGGTTTTGTAGCATAATTTCCCTGTTTATTGAAAACACAGCTAATGGAAGTAAAGCAAAGATCTGCAGTTTACATATCTGATATTTTAAAATGACAAATGTTTATTTTAGAATATCTTGTCTGAAATGTTTTTTACTTACATCTACTGCTGCTTATCTCCTTCAATATTTTCTATGGAAGGATTAGTTTAATTTTCTTATCCCCTTGCTACTCCTTTTTCTCTTGCCCAAATCCATAAGAATTCTGTTGTTTGGATGCAGGCCAATAGACCAGGTTAAAGAGAACTTTTGCAAAGCGTTCAACTGGAACTGTCTGACCTACCCCTTGGCAAATGCAGACACACATTTGCTCTCCAGCTGGGCATTCTTTGTACAGAGAACTGTGGATGTATTACTTTGACTGTATACAGTATTCACAGATTCACAGAATGGATCTGCTTGGGAGGGACTACAGTGGGTCAACTGGTTCAACCTCCCTGCTCAAACAGGGTCATCCTAGAGCATATTGCGCAGGATTGCATCCAGAGGATTCTTGAACATCTCCAGTGAGGGAGACTCCACAGCCTCTCTTGAGCAATTTGTTCCAGTGTGCGGTCATTCACACAGTAAAGAAATTCTTCCTCATGTTCGGGTAGAACTTCCTGTGCCTCAGTTTCTGTCTGTTGCCTCCCAAGTTTCTGCCTGCTCACTTTAATCAGCAACCTGGACTTCATCAGTTACAAGTTTTAATAGAAAGAAAGACTTCCAAACAACACAGTACATTTTAGCTGTATTTTCGATATAGCTATCTAGCAGACTCCTAATTATTTTTCTTTCAGAAAACTAAGGTTAGTTTTATTCCCACTCTCCCAATAAATCTATAAAAATTATAGATTATATAAAAATAAATTGAAAATTCTCTCTGGTTAAACAGTTATAATGCTATGGTAGCATCTTCTCTGCTAGTTTTTGACAAGCCATCTATAAAGCGTAATAGTACCTACAGGAGTGGGACTAGATAGAAGCAAATCTTAATTTAGACTAGCAGCTTTCATTTGTTTATCTACCAAAAGGAGCGCATGCTTATTATTAAATGGCTATAACTGACACCTCCAATTATATCTGTCTAAAATATCTATGATTGCTTTAGCACCACTGAAATAATTTAGAAAAGACCTTAGCAGTAGATGGATGATAAATCAGGAAATGGATATGAATACTTAGGTCATTTTGGTTTTGTTTTGAAAGGTTGAAATGAAGAAGGGAGATATTATGCCAAAGGAAAAAAAAAAGTGCACTTAATATTTAGTGCAAAGCTTGTAAATATAAGGACAATTCATGGTTAACAACCATCTATTCACAGAGGATTAAGGACATAGTACGGTAGCTTTTGAAATAAGGCTTAAAAAAAAATCAAGCAGAATAATGATACATGAACTCATTTTTTCTTTTTAAAATCAGGTTCTTAGCAATCTCCTCTATGTCACAGAAATAGCATACCCAAAACCTTTTTTTTCTGACCAAAATTAAGAACTTAGAAAATTTAGAGTTGAGGTGGAGCTTTGGTGGCATAAATTTAAAGAAGAATGAGCCTCCTCTCACCTCCTGTTACAGTCTGAAAGCCAGAGTTCTGTTAACTCATCTTGTCAGGATGAAAGTTCCTGAGGTCTGTGAAGAAGATAATGGCTTCTCCATTAATCAGATATTGTTGGAAACAGAGCAAGATGTTGCATGCTACAGTACCTATGATTCTTGACCATTAAAGATTGAATGTATCTCTGCTCAATAGTCTCTATTCAAAGTAGTTTTAGTTTTTCAACTTTAATGACTCTTTAAAACATTTACTTAGCATTTACTCATTCTCCTGGCTGCCCTGTAATACTGATATCTTACTTTTTAATGCCTTTGGCTGCAAATGTAGCTTAGATAATTTTTTTTAACCTGCGTAGTAGAATAAAAGGTTAAATATGTGAAGTGTATTTACTTTTCAGAGCAAAGAAATCCAAAATAAGCATAATGCTGCTTATTTATTAATTATTTCCATGTGTGTTTACTTTTGGAGTTTTTTAGCCCACTATGTGAAACAAAGATGACAAGATTATAACTTTAATTATCAGTTACCTGTGAGCTGCAGTTTGTGTTTTAGTATTTTTCATACTTACATATATTCAAAATGAAATGGTCTTCAATGCTGTTCTTCAGTTTAAACCATAAAAGTCATGGTTTCAGGCTGATCAGCAAATTTGAGATGTTCTGCATTTTAATGCAAATTTAAAAAACCCTCCAAAACCAACCAGCAAACCAGGGATGATACTTTGGTTCAAATTTTTTAGTTTCTTTCAAAATAAAAATAATGACTCCTAAAGAGTCACAAAAGATGTCTTCTCTTTCTTGCCAACTTAGTTACTATTTGTACTTAGAAATTCACACAACTCTATTCAAAAGTAGTTGCTATTTACAAATAATCTTTTTCCCAAAAGTGGTGTTTCACTTAAATTTTTTTTTTAACCTTTGATTGCCTAGCGAATTCATGCTATTTTAATATGACTAATAAATTGTTAGTGCCATCATTTTGCTTTTTTTTAGATTGATCTAATAAGTATTTCTTCATTTGCCATGGAAGCTGGTATGCAAAATTTGTTTCCTCTTAGCACTTGCTTTTTCCTGTTTTGTTAAGAAATGTTACAAAAGGAAGCCAATTGATATAATCTTGTTGGATTTTGGTAAAGCTTTCAACACTGTCTCTCACAGGATCTTTCTGGACAAGATGTCCAGCACACAGTTGGCTAAACGTGTCATGTAGTGGGTGAGCAATTGGTTCATGGATTGAGCACAGAGGGTAATAGTGAATAATGGGGTGACATCAGACTGGCAACCTGTCACTAGTGGGGTTCCACAGGGCTCCATCTTGGGCCCTGTGCTCTTTATAAATAATTTGGACACAGGACTGGAAGGGATACTAAGTAAGTTTGCAGATGACACAAAACTGGGAGGAGCTGTTGACTCCCTCAAAGGCAGGGAGGCCCTGCAGAGAGACCTTGATAAATTAAAGGGCTGGAAGTCACCAACCATATGAAGTTCAACATTGGGAAATTCTGGATTCTGCAAGTGGGATGGGACAACACGAGAT
Source organism: Chiroxiphia lanceolata (assembly GCF_009829145.1). Classification (NCBI taxonomy): domain Eukaryota; kingdom Metazoa; phylum Chordata; class Aves; order Passeriformes; family Pipridae; genus Chiroxiphia; species Chiroxiphia lanceolata. The sequence continues at coordinate 18,206,507 of NC_045671.1, read as the reverse complement.
TTATGTACAGACTGGGGAATGAGAAGCTGGAAAGCAGTGCTGTTGAAAGGGACCCGGAGATCTTGGTCAATGGCAAGTTGGATATGAGTCAGCAGTGCCCTGGCAGCCAGGAGGGCCAACCATGTCCTGGGGGGCATCAGGCAAAGCATCGCCAGCTGGTTGAGGGAGGGGATTGTCCCGCTCTGCTCTGCATTGGAGTGGCCTCACCTTGAATATCATGTGCAGTTTTGGTCACCACAATATAAGAAAGATATTAAGCTGTTAGAGAGCATCCAAAGGAGGGCAATGAAGGTGTTGAAAGGCTTTGAGCAGAAGCCATATGAGGAGCAGCTGAAGTCACTTGGTGTGTTCAGCCTGGAGAAAAGGAGACTGAGGGGAAACCTCATCACAGTCTACAGCTTCCTCCTGAGGGGAAAAGGAGGGGCAGACATTGATCTCTTCTCTCTGGTGATCAGTTACAAGACTTAGGAGAATGGCCTGAAGTTGTGTAAGGGGAGATTTATGTTGGATATTAAAATAAGGTTCTTCACCCTGAGAGTGGCTGGGCATTGGAACAGGCTCCCCAGGGAAGTGGTCACGGCACCAAGCCTGACAGAGTTCAAAAAGCGTTTGGATTATACTCTCAGGCACAGGTCCTGTGCAGGACCAGGAGTTGGACTCAGTGATCCTTGCGGATCCCTTCCAACTTGGATATTCAGTGATTTCTGTGATTCTTGAATATTGGGTGGGTTATCCATGAAGGAAATTACTTAAAGGTAAATGGAGGAGGAATAATAGCAATTTTTTTAGGTACAAACATGTTCAAAAGGAAACAAATATAAACAGATCCTCTCAGAAGTTATTCCACTAAGTGAGATTTTTCTGGAAGAAAAGGTGTTAAAGAGGAAGGGACTTTTGGAAAATTGTGTCTGTCATAGCTGTTTCACTTTTGATGTGTGTATACATTTCTGAAGTTTAAGCTCAGTTATGAGCTAATTAAGAGCAAATAAGACATTCATAGGACATTCAAGGTGACTCAATTCAATTAATTTAAGTCATGACTGAAAAACAAGTATAAACCCTAAAATGGATATAATGATTTTTCATCTTTAAAATATGTATTTCAATATTTTTAATTAATAAATGAAAATTTTGATAAAAGAATCCTTTTAAGCATATTTATTTATTACAATTTATATGCAGTTTGATATTTATGAAGTAATCAAAATATTTTGCTTTTAAAATAAATCAACTTACTCTACAAGGAAAATTACATATGTGAAATAAGCAATTTCAGTCATTCTATCTTTCCAGATTTCAGATTTGAAAATATACTTCCCTATCATCTTATTCCTGCGACCTAGGAGGTAAGTGTGTTGTATGTTCTTTCCTCAGCTCCTAAGTCCTCAATTTTAAATAACTGAGCTCTCAAGATGGATTTTAAAACAAATGAAATCAAGAAAACATCTGTTTTGAACTTGTGGAACTAGATGTTGATGCCCTCAAAGCCATAGAATTTAACACTTCAACAGCCTGGTGCTGTAGCCTTTCGGCAAGAAATTTCCATCAGTCTAGTAATACTGAATTTTTCAAGTCTTCTTTGATAATATTTTTTAATTAGGTTTAGTAAGAGGTAGGTGGTTTACGTCTCATAGTAGGGGATCAATATATTTAATTTAAGATATTAATAGAGTGCAGGAAATTACTTTTTCAAAGCCAACAGGGCACTGTTACTGGAATGTGCTATCAAAGTACTCAGTGGTTTGTCTGGAACATGACATTAAAACTCTGTAAAAGAAAAAAAAAGAATTACTTTCTATATTCAAGGCAAAATAAGGAAATAATGGAAATCCTGCTGTTCTAGTTACAATGTCATATCCATCATTATTCCTTGTGGGATACCCAAACCAAAAGACCTCAAGGCATTTGGAGGCATGGGGGCACGGAGTAAATAAAAAATCAGAGGTCATACAGGCAGGGAAATGAAGTACTGGTTTCACTGGGGACTTCAAAGAAGAAGTGAATATGAACACAAGAAATGGAAGTTATACAAGGTGAATTTCCACATGAGGCTAAGGAAAGGGTAAGAAAGCAAAAAGTGGAAAAAGCAGGAGCTCTGTGCACCATGGCTTTCACATCCCAACAGACTGAAAGGTGTTCATGGTAGGGCAGTGCTTTTCTCAAGCAGCTGAAACTTTGTCCTTCCCCAGGTCTACGTATTTCTGCTTGTGCCTTATTGTGTCTTGCAGGTGTTAATTTCTGACTCTTTCTTAGGTTTTGCCTTTTTAGGCACAAGAGGAAGACCGTATATTTTTTCAAAGATATGTGCCAGAGCTGGACACACCTCTGTGCTGTCTGTGGTTGCCGCAGAGCCCTTTATAATCTGTGCTCAGCTCTGTGCTAACACAGAGAGCCACAGCCTCCTGGAGGAGAGTAACTGACCATCCCTTGGAAGATGGTTAGGAGGAAGGTTCCTGGAGCTGCCTGTCTTGCCAGATGCATCCCACTGAGCCCAAGGGGCCATGGTCAGCCCCACGTGCCTGCCCAGGAGGGACTCCTTTCCTTCCCTGCCAGACCAATCACTGCAGACTGCACTTCCTAAGGCAACTTTGCTTTGTGAAAAGTCTGTATCTGCTGTTTTTAATGTTTGATCTAATGAACACAGCAGGAAACAGTTACATTTGTAGGTTCTTCAAAAATGGAATATTCCCAGGTCTCTGAGCTGTTCTGGGCTTCTTTCATCCCTGCCTGCACCTGCTGAAAAAAACTCTTCACAGTCGTGAAGTCCATTTTCTAAATCAATACTTACTCAGCAGAAACCAGACTTAACCTTTGTGGTTTATCTGCATTTTTTGTCTTTTAGACCAGTGCTTGCTCATATGGCAGGCCTTCAGCTTGGATAAGTAACAGTGATTCCCTACTGCTTTCCAGGATTAAATTTATCTGGCTCTTCTCCCCTCACTTACTTCAAATATCTTTTTTTCAGTGGGTGAAGCAAAAGGAAGGATTTGAAGGCTGGTGGAGGAGAAACAAGGAAGAAAAGGCATGGCCCAGGTGTGCAGCAAGGAGTTAGGTAGTCACTGGTACTGATACTACCCAAGGAGTAAGCGGAGCCCCATGAAATACCTGGCCCCAGTCTGCCACACTGTTCTGCAGTCTCTCCATCACCTGAAGTGGTCATGTAGTGAGACAAATGAATCTTGAGTCTGGCTCAGTTTGGGACCTTTCTAAGCCTCTAAGTAAAATTCCCATGGACTGTGAAGAGTCAGAACAGATGAAAAATACAATCTTCCCTTACAAAAGTCGAGGGCACAGTTGCCATGAGGATCTGTGGTGTGCATGGCTTCCCTGACGTGTAAATGTGCTGTGAAATGGAGCACTCTTCCGAGTTGCCATGCAGTAAACAGTGCATGTTCCTCCCCAGCACCATTGCCAAGGAAGGTTTTAAAGCCTCTTCTGTATATTGGTGGATGATTTTTCCTCAGTCAGAAGTGAAAAGCACGCAGCTCAAAATTAGTCACGTTTTTGTTTTGTGTGATCAGTGAAGTATTGCTGCCTGCATTGTTGTGGCGGCTTTCATTTAACTGCAGCTGCAATCATTACGTTAACAAATCAGCTCTCTGCTCTCATTGAATTTGCTCTCTACAGCCCTATAGTACAGGGAAAGGTGTACAAAAATACGTGTAACACTCAAAAGCAAGAAGCCATTTAGAACAGAAACAACAATAGAAAAAAAAATCACCAGAGCCAGCAAAGCTCTGTATTAAATTATCAGTGATAGATCAAAGGACAGCTGCAAAGCTTTGAGTAATGGAGCTTTGCAACTTTCAGACCAAGATTCGATTTAAAAACTGAGGTGTCTGATCCCTGCTAATGGCACCTTTGAAAAACTCCAGCTGCATTAACTCTACAGTTCAGGAGAATAAAGCCCTCTTCTTTTTCCTAAAACCAAGGGAGGTCAGCATGAGCATTTATATGGAAAATTCAAAATACTCAATCTTAGCATTGCTGAGTATTGCTGAAGGAATGAAACCCAATTTCTTCTTTGCTACAACAATGAAAAATAGGTAAAAAAACAGAGAAAAAAATTACAGTAATCTCAGATGTCTCATCTCTTTACCATCCAGTGGTGGTAAGTGGTGGGGCTGTTCCCTTTCAGATACAACAGCACAGATACTCATAACAGTCAAAGAGAGTGGTGTCAGATTGGCAGTTTTCATTTTAAGAAGAAAATTCAGACCACTTACTGGATTCAAAGTGTTGGAAGGAGCCTGCTTTCCCCTTTGTGACCAGAGGAAGTGTTAGGAAATCCCTATGTCAAGGACAGTATAGCAGTTGTTTCCCCCTAAGCCTGAGGGAGGGGCAAAATATTGAGTAGGAGAATCTTCAAATTAAGGGTCAGTGAGCATATTCTGCATCTAGAAAAGGAATTAGGTATTACTAGGAAAAAAGGAGTCCATTTTGAACCATGCCTACAGTTCTTTCAGAAAAAGTATACAATACAAACTTGACAGAGGCCTTTAACTTGCTAGTTTTAGCTCCTCATTTTCCCTACATCAAAAACCAGAAGAGATCCTTGGGCTGATGGAATTTGGTACATTCCATTAATTTCAGCAGAGTTGTGATAGTTCATGCCAGAGGAAGACCTGTGCTCAGGACTAATAAATGTTGTTCACATTGCTGTAGGATCTGAATGTTGAAGCTTTCTCCTGGCCCATCAGAATTTAGAAAATTGTACCAGCATCCTTCCTGAGATCCTGACTTCTGCTTGAGAACTGATAGATAGCCCCTGGCATCAAGTGCCTTCATTTCTGCGCTCACAAGACTACCTGTCAGTGAACATTTCAGCTGGGACTTTTTTATTTATATTCTAGATGTTCTCTGTTTCTAGAAAAATTGCAGCCATTATGGTCACAGAATCAGAGAATATTTGAGGTTGGGAGGGCTAGTATTATTAATCATTAGAAGCAGTTTCTCTCTTGCACACAGACAGGACCAGATGCTGAAGTAAACTTTAAGTCACTGAACTAATTCCTTTCCTAAAAGCCTTTTTTTCCCCCCCTTAGATACCTGCAAGATGTGCAGAAAGGAAACCTGAAAATAATACTATATTTTAGACCATATAGGTTTATACAATAATCCACAGTAAATTATATTCTGCAAGTATAAATTTCAATCTATTATATACATGTGACTATGGCATAGATTTATATAAAACAAAACCCGTTTTCCTCTTTTTGCATACACATATTTAAATAAGGACTACACGCATGTATATACTTACATGAAGCATGCCTGCAACATCAGTTAGCTGAGTAAATAGAATTTTTTGGGGGGGTCTGAGAGAAAAAAACCCTTTTATTACTGAAGTCTCTAAATCAAAATCTGTAGTCTTTCTTTTATACTTCGTACTCTTGCTGGAGTGTGTTCCTGTCAGTTATGTGTAACTCTGCATGACAATAGGATAAAGCAGGGTAAAATATTTTCTACTGCTTGGGCAATCACCAGCTGAAATATTTGGGTTTTTTGATTACTGAGGTAGACTTTGGCTAATGAGAGATTAACAGCTAAAATAAAACTTTTCTGCATCTGAATAGTAGGGATTTTGCTACTTTTGTCACTTTCATTTCAAAAGAAATAAGGCTATTTATTCTAAAACATAACCTGTTCTTACCTCATAGGCTTTAAAATCATTTTAGGAAGGGGGAAAAGGAATGTAGTTCATTTAGGCAGCAAAACATTTTTAGAGAAATATTCAGCAAAGTAGACAGACATACCGTAGTATCTGAGTTCACAGTGTATTCAGGAGAAAAGTTTGGCTGTGTCAAGTTTCACAGTTTTCACAGGATCACAGATTATGCTGAGTTGGAAAGGACCTCCAAGGATCATCGAGTCCAGGTCTTAGCCCTGCACAGGACCATCCCAAAGAGTCACACCAGGTGCCTCAGAGTATCATCCAAATGCCCCTTGAACTCAGTCAGGCTTGGTGCTGTGATCACTTCCCTGGGGAGCCTGTTCCAGTATCCAGCCACCCTCTGGGGAAGAACCTTTTTTTGATATCCAACCTGAACCTCCCCTGACACAGCTTCAGGCCATTCCCTTGGGTTCTGTCACCACAGAGAAGAGATTGGTCTCTGCCCCTCCTCTTCCCCTCACGAGGAAGTTGTAGACTGCAATGAGTTTTAGCGAAGTCTGGAAGGGTTTAGCTTTCAAAATATGACAGATTCATCACAGAATAAACTGATCTGTCAAGGGAAAAAAGTTAGGTAAATCCTTGAATAAAGCTAAAAGAATAAAGCTTCAGTTTTTGCTTGAAACTTAAAATAAACAAACAATCAAAGTATTTCTCATTGCCTGGATATTTTGATACTTGTTTCTCATTTAAAGAAACCTATAATCTTAAGAAGAAGCAGACAGATCAGACAGATAAACTGTTCCAAAGGAACTAAATACCAAGGGCTATTTATTAGACATGGAGTACAAGTCTCATATGGCTGTATGCATAGAGATCCAGTTGTAATGAAACTCATTTCTGATATGCTCTCTTGCTGATAAACTGTAATTGGGGGGTGACTGAGTATGAGGAGACTGTCAATCTTTTCTACCCAGTCTGACCTAACAGCCCTGGTCACTTCCTGCCAGAGACTGGAATAGGCTTTCTCAATCACCAGCAAAATACATTTAGCTTGCTGAGAAAAAGCACTTGAACAGTATCTTGAAACACTTCTCATTTATTAAGCAAAATGGAATGCAGCACACGAGGGAAGCATTTGAAAAGTGGACCAGCATTTTAAACAGGATTCAGCAGCAGATCATCAGCTAATCAGTGCTGCATATTTCATTATTTTTCCAATCTCTTGTGTTAATGCTATCGCAAAGTCCTCCGACACCATTGATGGATCCTTCACTGATGGATCCTTCACTGCCACTTCTCCCACTGTCAAGGCATACCAAGCAGCTCTGCACAGGCTTCTTGTATCATGCAAATAAAGATAAATTAAACAAGCAGTAAAAGTGCAGGTTTTGTGTGGGTTTGTTCCTGGCTTTTGCTTCCATCTTGGTTTAAAGGCTGATGGAGAATTTCAGCTTTGAGTCACCAACTGAGACCTGCTCTGGTTTCAGGAAGGCCTCTGCAGAAGATCCCAGAGCCTGAGGGTGGTCCTGGGCACGTTACAGGCCCACTCTCCATAGGCTCTTGATCTCGAGGTGTGACTGTCAGTGCTTAACTTTCTTTTCATGTTTCATGGCTGTGCCTTCACTCCCATGCCACAACATGAGAATAATACTTTTGTCCTTTGGAAGAGAAATGCGACTGAAAATATTTTACAGTGTTTTAAACCCTTTCGGAAATTACACAGAAACTTCCTGTGGCATCCAGTTCAACATGCTGAAGACAGCAGAGACAAGTGGCATTAGGGCCTCAGGACACACAGCAGTGTGCACTGGCACTACCACAAAAGGTAATTGTGGGGACCTTTATCTATAGCTCTGGAGAATGCACCTGACATCAAGATCTCCCATGCTATTTTTCAGTTTCCAAGACTAATACAGCAGTTTAATTTTTGCTGTCCAAAGAATCTGTTTCTCCACATAGGCGTGGTTGGATTACACAAGGTCTCCTGCTTCCTCTTCACTCTCCTTTGTTTTTTTGAGCACATTCTAATACCTGGTAAACCCATGACACTATTTCTCTTTACTTCACATAGCTTTGCATCAAACCTTTTATGAGCTCTTAGCTGCTTCACTCATGCCTTTCTTATGGTTGGGACTTCCTGCCCTGTAAAACACCCTGCTGTTCCATCAAAAACACTTATGAAAATCTGTCTGTTTTGTAAAGAAACACATTATCATTAAACACTGTACTTTTTTGCTCTGCTCTGTTATTAGGGAGACTGTATTATGCAAGGTTTATCCTTGAATTGAAGGGAAAAGCTTATTGAATTTACCTTCTCTACCTACAGCAAAGCCTTGTGTACTTATGATGCCCATAAATAACATGTAATACAGTTTTCTTTAGCAGTGCTGTATAATGACTTATTGGAAAAGTAATTACGCAAACATAGTGAGAGGAGGTTGAGCTGTGGAAATTTATTCACATTTTTAAGCATAGCAGATAACACTTGAGCTTCCATTAGCTGCAGGAGCACAAAGAATTTAGAAATTCAGTGTTGTATGTGTTGTTTGCTTAGACTTGATGCTGAGGCATAAAAACATGAATTTTGAAGAGGGGGTATTTGATTAGAGCTGGAGGGATGATCAATATGGTTAATCAACTTGCTCAATTCTAATAAATGTGAAGTCGAAGTGTACAATAATGTGTAAATTTTATTCAAAGATATAAGCAAGCTGGAAGAGATGAACTTAAATTCCCTTGTTATTGATAGATGTGGAGTTTAGGATTAAGAATGCATTTACATCCTCAAAAGAAAACAGAATAAATATGTACTGACACTGAAGAGCATATCATCTGTTTACAGCTGAAGATCTATAGTATGCATGGAGGGGGGGAGTCGGAGAAGACAAAAAGGGCACTGGGAGCCTGTCTCCTAATTTGTGTTTTAGAAATTAGACAGATCAAACTATTTTCTTGAAATAGCTGATAGGGAGAACTTTTACAGTTTGACAGCATTGTCTTGCAATGAAGGTTTGATAAGAAAGTTTTGTTCTCTTGAAATTACAAGCTTGTTTTCTTATACTTGCTAAGATGTTCATGTTAAAAACAAACCACAGTTCAAACATGACCACTAAGTCAAGAATAGAAATATATATCTGTCATTCAAAGTTATTTGTGTATGCATATGACTGTTTGGCTCTTCAAGTCAGCCTGATTGTCTCTGTGCTGCTCTTCAAATAATTAACACTTGATAATGCTGTCTTCTGTGTGTGAATAATTTAGATAAGGAAACATGCAGGGGCAGCAAAATCAGAAGTAATTAAAATGCTTATTTTCACTATCAGTAGCTCCATGGGAGATCAAGCTGCAGGTTGACCTCATCACCTCTGAAGTTTTAACTAATTTCAGCAGAAAACATGCATACTTACCCACTTTGAAATATCATTATATGAAAACACTCAAGGCTTTATCACGCACACACAAAATGCAGGACAAAAAAACCAAAACCAACAAAAAAACTCTCAAAACCCAAACAAACAAACAACTCCCCCCATCAATACTTTGTTTGGACAAAAATACTTTGTTTGGAGCTAAAAAAAGGGATAAAAACGGTGTAGCTGTCATGTAACTACACCAATATGTGAAGAAAGAAAACTGTGGAAAGAGGAATAAAGAGAAAGGCTGTGGGTACTTGGTAACTGCAGAAAGTGCTGAGAATTATGTGCATAAAACTAAGACTACCTCCCAAAGCAGCACAGCTATTAAAAACACAATACCAATTAAAAAAGATTGCCTGTACAGGCAACAAAGCAAGATTAAAAGCACACCTCCTCTCTAGCCAAGAAAATGAACAAACATATATCTCAGGAGGCCAGGTGTGTGGATAAAACCTAGTCTGTCCTCAAGACACACTTCAGAACTATTCAGCTCCAACCTTAAGCCTTTTTCTGAGCAACTCCTCCCTTGTCCTGATGCTCTTTTTTTCCAAGGAAATCCTTTATATGTTCTAATCCAAGAAGTTAATCTTACTTATTGTTCTGACAATGAATTGTGAGCATTGTGTTTTCATACAAAGGATGTGAGGTACCTTGCTGTTTAAGACTTTTATCTTGTTTGGCATTAAGGAATTAAGTCCTGTTCCAATCCAGCTGCGTCTTGGTGGCTGACTGCCCTTTGCTGCGGTGGAACAATAGATCAAGACAGTCACACATCTACAGTTGAATTTTTTTCAACCAAACAGTTTTAGTTTATGAAAAAATGATACTGCTGTTATTTAATGCCTCATATCCCTTCATTTAAAACATATTCTGCAGCTGCCAGAACTGTGGTCTAAAACAGATTAACAGCAGCAAAAATATTTTGAGTTCTTCCCACTTTTCTTGCTATAGAAACCTGACTTTGAGGTGGAGCTTTTTGGTACATGGAAAATGCCAGGAAAACAAGCCATTTTTAGCCAGTGATTTTCCATTTGGTTCTATCATTTATTTTTTAGCTTTTAATTTCACACACTACTATAGAGAAAGTCACCATTAAAACTTAGGTTAACCTAAATGTTAGTTATGTTACTACTGTACTGTTTAACTGAAACCAGTATTTGGCTTGTACGTATTTCCTGCTGTTGAATCTTGTTATCAAAGGAGCCTCTGGCCCATCATTCATGAGTCATGCTCATGTTTCTGCATAACCAGGAATGCAGTGCAACAAACCACAGGCAGTTTCTGAGATTTATGTTGTATTCTCCTTGCTATAGCCAGCATAACCTAGATCCACAAGCCTGTTACTCGATTATTATGTGTGATGCTTTAACCAGACTGGTGGGTGATTCTTTTCTATACCACTCCTCAGGGGAAGGGAATAATAGGAAAAGTGGTGGTTCCAAAACTGATATATGTATTTGTAGAATCGTATAATATACATATATATGTATTTCTTCACAAACATGTTTCATAATATATGTGGTTTTTTGTACGTACAGCATACCTTACTGTACATAAGAAGTTTTTTTGGTTGGAAGAGTATGATGGAAGGCTCTCTGCGCATTAACTGTCATTTCAGAATGATGCTAGAAAGCAATCCCTTAAATTTCCAATGATATTTTTCTGACAGAAATATAATCTCTGCAAATTGTTGGTATAAGCAGTGAACAAATCTGTCAGGAATTCTGGCTCTCACAGCTCTAAATTGAAGGAGCATGCAAAGTGCTGCAGGAAACGAGGAAACTGCAAATAGCTTAAGTGCAACCAAAAAAATACAGGCCGTAGGAATGCACAAGTGTCTGCCAGAGCTTAACACTGCCTGTGCCTAAGAAGGTTAGACAATTTTGTTACTAGAAGTACCTCGCTGTCTTATGAAAATTGAAAGTCACTGCAGAAGGAATGGAGGACCTGTGCAAAAACCAGCAACACATGCTGCTGACCTTTGAGCCCTGACAAATTCTCTTGGTCCTACTATTTGAAGGGGCAGTGACAGCACGTTGCTGTGGGTGGAAGCTGTATTGGCTATAAGAGCTTCTCTGCACCCAAGGCTCTACAGTGTGCCATGCTCCTTGCCTCCCACATTAGACCCTGTCATGATCCCTGGCAGGATGTCAGTGAAGCAAGGGAACTGGAGATGTGTCTTGAGATCCTATATGGAGGCTACTGCACTACACTGTATTAAAGGTCTGAGAAATGCAGATTTCCTGGCACAGGACCAAGTAATCAAGACAAAACCAAATACAGTAGATCTGACAGGTTCACAGTAATCTGCCTAGATGTCACAAGAAATCTGTCCATTTAATACCTCTGTGTGAGGTTCAAAATTTAGAGAAACCTGGAGTATATTTTTATCCCAATATGAGGGTTCTAAGGCATTTTTTTAATTTTTTTTTTTAAAGTTGATAGGACAAAACTTAATGTCCTTTTGAAGCTCCATATAAGCACAAAGAAGGGGCAGGCTCTAATGCCTGGGACTTGAGGGTTCCAGTATGTGCTAATGGCCCTGATGGGAGCCTTGCCTGAACCTCTACCATGTAGCTTGTTCCATCTCCCGGGGTATGGGAGTCCCATTTGGGCTCAGCCTGGGCTCAGTCTGTGCCTGAGCTGAGTTAGGGATGTCCCCATCTCCAGCTCTCTTTGGCATGGGTCTTGGGCATGCTTGTGGTTAGTGTGTTTCCTGGGTGGATCCCAGGTATATGCTGTAGCTTGTCTCCAGTCCTGCCTTTGGTCATGTTGGCAGGATGGACTTTGGACCCATGTTGCAGCTTTGCTTTCAGTTTTATGTGTGGTATCACCTCTTTTGCTCCTGACTGAGCTCCCTGTTGTGTCTGGGACTGTTGAAGGACCCTGTCACCAAACCTAGCTCTGCATGATGTGCACAGCCTCTATGGGACTATGCCCCATGGATGAAGGTGTGTGTTATGCAGGGGTTGCCGTAGGCTCCTTGCTTGCCTGCAGCAGCCGTTGCTGTTCCTCACCATGCAGCTTCAAAGCTTTGTGTACAGTGTAAGTGCTGCACGCACAGCAATGCTGCTGTTTGCACATACATCTAGTCTGATAGCATACACAAATTATACTTTGGCTATCCAAACAGCCAGGTAGAAATGTAAGCCAGCCATTTGAGTGCCCGTAACCAATCATTGTATACAACATTCAGTAGTTTGCAGGAGGTTTGCCAATGTCCTTGAGACTTGAACAGTGGAGGCCAGGACTATTGTCTCTGCTGGATATGGAAGATGGAATACTTCCTTTCAGTAGCGATTTTTTTCTCCTTGCAGTGTTTCATCCTGTTGTCAGTTCTGTGTTGGAACACTGCAAGGCCTGGTGTACTGGCTGTAGTTCCCACAATACCCAGGCTCTACCCTGATATTTGCAATTAGCAGGCATTATTATAATCAGGTGAGCTGTTTGAACTAAAAAGCTTCTTATAAACAGAGTGAGCTTGTCTGCTGCTTAAGTCAGTCATGGGCTCCAGACTGTGTCAGGATTTATTCATGCAAATTAAGAGATCGTACCACAGCAGGTAGTAGAAGACATGAGAATAGTCTCTTCAAATTTTGAGAACCAAAACCGAGCAAGGAAGAGCTATAGATGGAAACTCTAGAAAGGCTTATAGGAATGAATTATTTTCTTTAACTTTGTGTTTTACCTAATTTCAGGCTGAAGTGACACTCCCTGCAGTTTCTTGGTACCCTCACATGACAATGTTTGAGTGTTTGATATTTCAAGAACTGAAAGAGACCTTCAAGAAATACACTGAATGTCTGGAACCTTCCCTGTCCATGTGCTTTTGTGACACACAATTAAGTTTCTAGTCATACTTTTTCCTTCTGTGAGCCTCCAGCCTGGAAAATTTCAGTGCTGTCAAGAGTTTCATCTCTGTATTATAAATTTTTTCTATTATAAAAATATTGAAACAAAGCTCAGTTTTGAGAAACTTTTGGTTGAGTCAGAATAGTTTCCAGCAGAAGACCCTTATTTGGGCTTAGTCTGTAACCACCACTCTGATTGCAGTCTCCATCTCAGTGCAGCAGGGGTCTGGGCTGTTAAATTTACCCAGCTTCTTGGCATTGGTTCTTGTCTTCCTCTGTCCCCTTGCGAGTGGAGTTCCCCAAATCCTCACTGACTAGGTTATCTGCTGCAGCCCCATGGACTAGCTCCCAGACTGGTTTTGAGGGACAGTTCTACCTTGGCTGGGCAAAGGCAAATAGTTGGGCTGCAGTGCCCTGCTCAGGGGTGATCCTTTGCTTGAGATCAAAGTTTGGCAACTTTTTCTGAACATCCTCAGAAACCTTTCTTTCTGCACAAAAAAGTTAATAAATACATGAAATCCACATGCTCTGTTTGCCTGTGCTTCACCAATTTTCAGGGACTGAATCCAGCAAGTCTAGTTGTCTCCAATATGCCTAGGTGTAACACCACTAAGAACAATTTTACTTAGGTATGTAATGACAGATCATTATTTTAAGCAGTTAGGGTTGGAAAATCTGGAGCAAGTGTTAGCTCTCTTGATCTTTTTCTGCTGTCTCAACTCATCACTGACATTTGCATTGCAGAAATGAGGAGTGAACTGGGGAAATCCAATATTATGAATACTCAGAGCTTGATTTCAAAGGATTCACGAAGAATCACTACTGACAAGGTATTATAACTTACACGTATTACTTCATTCTTTTTTACCAGTGATTTTTTCATCAGACAGACGTCTGTTTGTAAGATGGCTCATAATACTGAAGCAAGTCAACAGGAAGGGACAAGTATGCTGCAGTAATCTGTTCCTTTTGTGGGGAGAAAATTCCCTTGGCATAGCACATTCCAAGATCCATTCTACCCCCTTCCTTCCCACTTCCCTTTTGATATTGTTTGAAGGATTAATAAAGCTTCTTTTATAAAACTTCTCCTTTTGGAGGGGACTGGGGGAACAAGTCAAGCTAAAGATAATATTAAATTGTCCCTGTTAACTCTTGGAAAGATACTACCTGTGCCATAGATTGCAAGCCAGTTATGTAGGAACATCAGGTCTTGAGTCCTGTAAAACTCCAACACTGGTGTCTGAAGAGTAATACAGCTGACAAACTGTGACATGCTATGGAAATCACTGGAAATTTGTTTCTTGTCTAGGTTGTTGTTTCGTACTGAAGAGTTATTCCACTATTACAAATGATGTTCTGAGAAGCAAAATTATTAATTAATTTCCTTACAGCCAACATTTTCTTGTTTTCCTGGGAAATACAGGAATCCTTCTGCAAGAGGATTTTTTTAGTTAGCAGTCACTTGCCTGATCTGGTGTTTGGGGTTACACTTGAGTAGCGACTGACTTTGGTGACCTTCAGAGGTCCTTCCTTAATGTTTCTATGATATTCTGCTATAGTACAGTTTTAAAATGAGTTTACTACATCTCTTCAGTGGAACTCAGTCAGTCTTATTTCCTGCACCATCCCAGCTGTCACATGTTTTCATAGAATTATAGATTGGTTTTGGTTGGAAGCAACCTTTAAAGGATATTTAGTTGAATAACCCTGCAGTGAGCAGGGTCATCTTCAGAATCACAGAATGGGTGAAGTTGGAAGGCACCACAGTGGGTCATCTGGTCCAGACTTCCTGCTCAAGCAGGGTCATCCTACAGCACATTGCACAGGATTGCATCCAGATAGTTCTTGAATATCTCCAGTGAGGGAGACTCTACAACCTCTCTGGGCAATCTGTTCCAGTGCTCAGTCACCCACACTGTAAAGAAGTTCTTCGTTATGTTCAGTGGAACTTTTTGTGCTCCAGTTTCTGCCTGTTGCCTCTTGCTCAATTGCTCAGCACCACCAAGGAGAGCCTGGATCCATCCTCTTGGCACTCTCCCTTCAGACACTTATTGTCCTGGTTCCAGCCAGGACAGGGTTAATTTTTTACAGTAGCTAGGAGAGGGGCATGACTAGGACACAGAGGTTATTCTGTACCACCTCACATCATTGCCAGAGGCAGGGGAAGGGGACTCACGCTTCAAGGAGAAGGTTCTTTCTGGTTGAGAAAACATCATGGGGGAAGCCATCTGGTATTGTTTGTTGCTGGGGGCTTTCCATATAAAATGCTTCTTTCTCTTATACCTTCTGTTATTAATATTGTTGCTGTTACTGTTTGTTTTCTTATCTCATTGCTGTTTCCAGTAAGTTGTTTTTACCTCAACCTGTGATCTTTGCCTCTGCGCCTCCAGTTGGAGGAGAAACAATGCATGGTTTTTGCAGGAGTACTAAATAGAAGAATACTGTTCCTAAACCACAACACTTATATAGAGTGAAGAGGTCCCTTCTCAACTGTCTCTTCTTGAGGCTGAACAGGCCTTGATCCCTCATCCTTTTCTCATAGGAGAGATGTCCAGTCCCTTAATCATCTTTGTTGCCCTCTGCTGGACTTGCTCAAGGAGCTTCATGTCTCTCTTGTCCTGACGAGGCCAGAATTGGACACAGCACTCCAGATGCAGCTGAGTAGATGGGCAGGTTCACCTCCCTTGACCTACTGGCAATACTCTTCTAATGCAGCCCAAGGTACCATTGGCCTTCACAGAATCATAGAATCACAGAATCATTTAGGTTTGAAAAGAACGCTAAGATAATGAAGTCCAAACTTTGATCAATCACCACCTTGTCAACTAGACCATAGCACTAAGTGCTACGTCCAGTTGTTTTGAGAACACCTCCAGAGATGGTGCCTCCAACACCTGTGCTGGGCAGCCCATTCCAATGCTTAACAGCCCTTTCCATGAAGAAATACTACCTGATGTCCAACCTGAACCTCACCTGACACAGCTTGAGGCCATTTCCTCTAGTCCTGTCCCTAGTTGCCTGTGAGAAGAGGTCAACCCCCACCTGGCTACAACCTCCTTTTAAGTAGCTCTAGAGAGCAATTAGGTCTCCTCTCAGCCACCTTTTCTCCAGAATAAAAAAAAACAGGTCCCTCAGCTGCTTCTCATAGGATTTACCCTCTAGATCCTTCAGCTTTGTTGCATTTCTCTGAACTTGCTCCAGCACTTCAATGTCTTTAATAAGTGAGGGGCCCAGAACTGAACACAGGAGGTGCAGCCTCACCAGTGCCAAGTACAGTGGGACAATCACTGCCCTGGTCCTGCTGACCACACTATTGTTGATCCAAACCAGGAGACCATGGGCCTTGGTCACCTGGGCACACTGCTGGCTAATGTTCAGCTGCTGTCAACCAGCACCCCCAGGTCCTTTTCTGACAGGCAGCTTTCCAGCCACTCTGCCCCAGCCTGTAGTGCTGCCTGGTGTTAATTGTGACTCAAGAGCAGGATCCAGTGCTTGGCCTTGTTGATCTTCATACAACTGACCTCCACCCATGGATCCTGCCTGTCCAGATCCTTCTGCAGAGCCATCCTCCACTGCAGCAGATCAACACTCTCCCCTAACTTAGCATCATCTGCAAACTTTCTGAAGGTACACTCAATCCCCTTATCCAGATCATCAGTAAATATATTAAAGAGGACTGACCCCACTAGTTGCTGCAAGAGCACACTGCTGGCTCATGGACAGCTTGCTGTACACCAGGTTATTCTCTGCAGAGCTATCAGGTTGGTCAGAGCCTGGACCAGCCTGACCTTGAATGCTTCCAGAGATGTGGTATCTATCACCTCTCTGAGAAAACTTTTTCAGTCTTTCCCTACCCTCATAAATAAAAAATGTCTTCCTTGTATCTAGTCTGCCCCCTTTTACTTTAAAACCGTTAGCCCTTGTCCTATCACAATAGGCCAAGATAAAAAGTTTATCTCCCCACATCTTATAAGCCCCCTTTAAGCAATAAGGTCTCCCTGGAGCCTTCTCTTTGCCAAGCTGAACAACTCCAACTGCCTCATTCTGTCCTCATAGGAGAGGAGTTTCATCCCTCTGATCATTTTTGTGGTTGTCCTCTGGACCCTCTTCCATAGGTCCAGGTGTTTCCTATGCTGAGGAACCAAGATCTGGACGCAGCACTACAGGTAGGGTCTCAACAGAGCTGAAGTAAGGGGCAGAATCACCTCCCTCTACCTGCTGGCCTTCTTTTGATGCAGCTCAGGACATAGCTGGCTTTCTGGGCTGTGAACGCACATTGTTGGGTCATGTCCAGCTTTTCATCCACCAGTACCCCAAGTCCCTCTTAGCAGGGCTGTTCTCGATCCCTTCAACCCCCAAACTATATTGTTACCAGGGTTTGCACTGACTCAGGTGCAACACCTTGCAGTTGGCCTTGTTGGACCTCCTGAGGTACACATGTCCCCATTTCTCAAGCTTGTCTTGGTCCCTCTGAACGGCATCCCGTCCTTCAGGTCTGTTAACCACAGTGCTCAGCTGGGTGTCATCTTCAGACTTGCCGAGGGTGCCCTTGATCCCACTGACTATTAAACAGTACTGGTCCCAGTATGAACCCCTGAGGGACCCCATATGTCACCGATCTCCATCTGGACATTGAGCCATTGATGACTACTCTCTGGATGTGACCATCCAACCAATTTCTCATACACCAAACAGTCCACTCATCAAATCCAAGTCTCCAATTTAAAGAGAAGGATGCTGTGGGGGGCTATGTCAAAGGCTTTACAGAAGTCAAGATAAGTGACATCTGTAACCCTTCTCTTGTCCACTGTGGTAGTCACTCCATTATAGAAGGCCACTAGAATGGTCAGGCAGGATTTGCCTTTGGTGAAGCCATGCTGGCTGTCACCAGTCACTTCCCTGTCCTCCATGTGTCTTAGCACAGCTTCTAGGAGGATCTGTTTCATGATCTTCCCAGGCACGGAGGGAGTGAGGCTGACAGGCTTGCAGCTCCGAGGGTCCTCTTTTGTTCCCTTTTTAAAGATGGGTACAGTATTACCCCTTTTCCAGTCACTAGGAACTTCATCTGACTGCCATGACTTTTTGCTGGTATCGAGATGCTTGCTCACACATTGCACTTGGTGCAGTTTTCCAACCTCCCAGGGGTGAAATTGCATTTATCCATGATATCTTCATCTTCCCTCTCAAATAGCTCTTCTCTTTTACTTTTTTTTCATCAAGCTATTGACAGACTACTACACTCTGGATTTTAAGTCACAAGCTGCCCAGAATTTATACATTTATTTAAGACTTTTCAAAAGCCTTTTGGTTCGTTTTGACCTTGAGTTTGCATCTGGAGAAAATGCTGCTATGCTTTCTCTAAGAGAATTTCTTTTAATTTGGTGAGAGAAATAAGACATTTTGGCAAAAGAATTTTACGTATAACATATAGCAGGTAACATATAACTGAAGAAAGGCATTTTACTAAAACATCCAGCACAGAGACCCATTCCACAAAAAACACCCACCACAATCAATATACCAGCTTTAGTAAAACACAGTTCATTGGTTTTAAGTACCCACAAGAGAAGTAAAAGAGTAAAAGAAGAAAACAGATTAAGAGAGTAAAGAAAGAAGAGAGAAAAAAGGAGAGAGAGGACAGAAAAATAGTTACTGGCAAGGTTTGCTGGTTCACATGTTGCCGACTGGAAGACAGGAGAGGAGGAGACAGTTCACCTGGAGCCTCATGCATTTATATAAATTGGTTTTGCTTCTCAGGCAGGATATCTGGTCATTGACCACTGAGTGTCTTCCTGGCCAGAGTGAGGTGTGCTGTAGCCAACCAGAGTCTCCAGGGAGTGTGGTGTGGGTGGGCTACCAGGCAGGTCTGCCTTGACTGACAGCTCAGCTATATGGCCGTCAGCTCTGCCAGTGCTCTGCGTGGGTGCAGCCTGTTGGCTGCAGGCCTTCTGGCTCTACCACGTGCTCTCAGGGGTCCTGGCCCTGTTTGCTGCAGGCCGTGTGCTCTCCACAGGCCTTAGCCCAGCTCTTCTCCCCCCCAGTCCACCCCTTCCCCCTGCAGTGAATTGGCTCTGACCCATATCAATATATAATTCAGTGTGATTCAAATCCAGTATCTCACACAGACATCAGTTGTATTTTTTTCTCAGCCTTTGTTCTAGCAGATCAATTGGTCCAGACTCATTTAGTCTTATCTGCATGCTGATGGCCTTTCACAGTACCTTTCCTAGTTTGAGTTAATTGTCACATTCATGACAATACTGTTGGCAGAATTCAAGAAGTGCTGCAGCTCAATTCTTCTACAATGGCACCAATGATTCTATCATTAAATACTTCCTGTTATATCCTAAAAGAGCACTTACTTTGTTTTGTGGTTGTGTTTCGCTGATGGCATTAGCTAACATGCCTCATAAATTCTAAATGATCTTCTGTGAGGTTATAGAAGAAGTTCTAGGCATTTCTTACATTTACATTATTTTGTACCTTTTATGAATTCATTTAATCAGCCTGAATTATCCCTGATCTTAAGGTCATGCAGTAATTTCTACATGATATTTCAATCTTCCTGCATTGATAATGATTTCTACTATTATTCCATGTGTACTTTTCATCAACATATCTATGCACTCAGATGAGTTCTATAATGACCTTATATTTTCTAGTTGTTTTCATTCATTTTCTACTGAGTATTTTTTGCAACCACTTTGCTGGACACTTTTTTCACCTAATTTCCAGCATGCACCTTTCTCCCTTCTATTTGCAAATAAATTATCTTTATGTTCCTCTACTGGTTGCTACCAGCTATTCAAATATGTCCTCCAGACAATTTCCAATGAAGGAAACAGTGCTAATAAGGAAAAAAAGTTGAGAAAGCAAGAAGCAGCCTTCCTTTCCCATTCTTCCACTCAAAAAACAGCCAAGCAAGAAGTACTAAAATGTCAGAGTCAGTTTTGTGGTCATGCACTCATTTATGCTCGGAGTCCTGTTTGGGAACAGAAACGAAAAAATGATATTAGTGAGCTGCTGTTCTGTTTTCCTGCTTGCTACGTCCTCCGACACTCATCCTAAGCTATATGATTCACAGGCTTCTTGAGATATGAACATCTTTACTGTTAGTGTCTGTATTTCTGTATTTTTTTAGCATGGTCTTGAGAACTCTCTTCTGAAGATCCCCACCTCCCAATTTTTTAAAAATATTTTCCTTAGAGCAGGTTGCAGCATTTGCAGTAGCTGCAGAGTGCTTGGAGCAGGAAATCTGATTTGATTCTGGTATGTAGCCTGAAGGTGGTCCTCCAGAGTCAGCACGTCAAAACGTTGTGTAGGGAGGTCCTCTCTTCCTTAGGGCCTAACTGTGGTTAAGTGATGAAGAGAAGAATGTAATTTAATATATAACTATGTATCAAAATGTAGCAATTGTCTTTTACAGGTGGAAATTAATTGCATGACACAAGCTAGAAACAAGAGGGTTTTTTCTCTGTTTATTGGTGGAGGACCTTCTAGCAACATAGTAGCATTGACAAACAGTAGACTAAATCAGAATCCTGGGACGTGTCAGGTGGCAATTGATGTACTTATATGAAACCTTTCATTCTATATGGGAAAATTCACATTATAAATTTAAAAAAGCTGTCTCCCTTAAGAGAAGATAAAAAATATCTTCTTTATTAGAATGGAATCTTTTGCTGCAGGGATAATTGAGTAAACTGATGCTAACCTTCTTGATTTTGGTTCTGTTGAAAGGAAATATCACTGGCTTCAGTGGAGCTGTCACTGAGCTATATAAAGGTAATGACACAAAAGTCAGTCCTTCTATAAGTTTCAAACTTGGCCTATCATGTTAAATAGTTCAATGAAAGAACATGGGTTCTATTAGACTTCTGCAGGGAATAACTCTGTGAAATATGACTAGTAGTATTTGAAATATTTTGGGGATCAGCTTTGCCTGCTGTCCTGGAAGGAGCAGGGAGCAGGAAGCCCTGAGTCCAGGGCAAGACAGACAAGGCTGTCCAGGAACTTTTCTGCCCCTTACAAACCTTGACCAGTCTCACTGCACCCTTGCTGAGCTTTTGTCACTTTGGAAGCAATGCTCACTGCTTCCCCATCAGCAGAATGGCACAGGGAACTTACAAGGAACTTGTAAATAGTCCAAGTGAAGCATGGCTACCATGCAGCCAAACCAGCAGCTTCTTCTTGAAGGAGAAAAGAGGGTGTTTGCTCCCACTGCGCTGGCCTGTGAAAGAAATACACTGCTTTTCGTAAAGGGACACATCAGTTCCATGCCAGCTTTCATACCTGTAGTGTATTACTCACTGATTGCTGATACAACCCAGGGTCTCTTATTGCACAACTGATTTTTCTTCTTTCCACACCCCCACCCCCCCCAGTCTGTTATATAGACTGGAAGCTGCTGACCTTCACCATATTGAGCAGTACTTGTTATTTATCAACAGAACTGAATTTTCTTTGAACTTCTTGCAGGATTCAACTCTTTAAAAATTGATAAATAGGGATCTGATGTGGAGGAGCTAGACCAGCCAGACGACTTGCAGGAAGATGTGGAGTACTGTGGGGAATCATAAAAGGGCATGACAGATGGGCCACTTCCCACTGCTTCGTCTGAGGAGTCTAACCCTGATTTGTAAAACAGAAGGTCTGAATACTCCTGCCCAGGTACCTGCTGAATAAGATTTTCTCAAGGACTAAAGTGTGTTGTTGAATTGGTAAATGTTTAGGAGCCTGAATCCTATGGAGATGTCTAAATGGTGAGCTGCTCCACATCCACTGTTGCTGGAGAATTCTTGTGTATATTCTTCCATTTCATTAACTCAAGACACAGAAGAGTGATGTAACTGTCATGATTTGTTTTAAAGGGTAGGATTATCTTAAGATGAGAGTAATTACAACTTTTCCCTCCAGCTACTCATGTGAAAGCAATTTGGATAAAGCTTGGAAAAAAAAGAAAGCAGTATAGAACAGAAGGAACAGAAGAAGGTTATGTACATAATCACTAAACAGTTCAAATAAAAATTTCAAAGAGGTTAATGCATCTAGTCAAAGTCAGTCTTCTATCCTCCATGTTTTCTTCCACTGCTGATGATTAGAATATAGGATGAATTCAGAATTCGGGTGAGATGAACTTTGTTACACTAACTGTGTAACTAAACGTGGCTTGATGGATAAAACTGCTTTGAGGAACCAATGTGTATTTGGATGGATAATTCATACACTATAAAACTATTCATCTGTCTAACAGAATCTACAATTAAAAAGATTCAGGACCTCATCCTACTTGTATTAAATCAATTATAAAGCTGTCCTGAACTTCAGTGGGAGGAGAATCAGGGCATAAGTCATGAGTATTGCAGCCTAAAATGGAAGATTTTTAAAACTAGGAATGAGGCAGCACAAGGCAGGCAACTGGCAGCTCATAGCCTGTGGACTGGGCCATTAAACATGTTGCTCTGCATCATTCCCATCCAAAGGTGACTGGCTTTGTGCTGGAAAGCAGAGTTTGCAATATGCTCCGTGACCAGCCTTTCTAATGGCTGAGATTTGTTCTATGAAATGTTAAATAATGAGTTTATGCCCTTTCCTTTAAGGGGTCACTCAGCTTTTAGGTAAAAGGTGAAACAGGTTAAAAGAGTGTCTTTCAGACTTTAAATCTAGATGTATATACTTTGTAAAGGAATTTTTAAAAGTATATGTCTCAGACACAGAATTACTGTGAAATTGGTTACCTATATGCAGTTAAAAGAGCTGACAGACACTTGCTGCAGAAATATCCCAGCACTTCTGTCAGGGATGCAGAGAGGTGCACAGGAGTGTGTGTTTGTTAGAGATGGGAACCCTGGCATATGGCCCTTCATGCTTGCTTCGAAATGCCTGCAGACTTGTCCGTCTCCATGAGGCTGAAAAACAAGTCTGCAAGCTGGTTGTTATTTAATTTCTCTTGTTTTATCTGTGAGCCATTCCTCAGGAAAAAGACAGAAGAGGACGACTTTTATACACCTGGAATAAAAACTCCTGTGTATAGCAACTCTTTCTCTCCATTTCTCTAATTGTTTTATTTAAAGCCCTCCCTAGACCAAGAATGTTTTTTAAACATCTCACATACCCATCAAAATTAATTTCTCTGAGGTTCAGGGCACTGTCTGTGTAGGACAATGGAAAAAGTGCCAGCAGAAATAAATGTACAGTCTTGACTTTCAGATAGCTGAAGGCAAAAAAATCCCAGTGGATTTTGTTTAAAAATATTTTCAAAAAATAATGAGAAATAGGAAAACCGCACCAAAAGACACAGTGTGCCAAGTAATTTAATAGGTTTTTGCAAGCTTAGTTTACAGTAAATGTCACTTGCATGCTAAAAACTGCTCAGAGGGATTGGTTACTTTAATCTTGATGTACAAGAGAAAGTCTCTGTGTTTTAGAAGAGTGAACGGTCCAAGAGTTTCCATCTCTCACCAAAGTGAACAGAGAAGGCGAAGTAAGGTGGTTTTCCTTATAAACAATTTAGAACTAGAGGGGCAATTAAAAGAATAAATAGGAGCTGTTGAAAATGTAATCTAAAACTTAAGCAGCCCTTCCATGACAAGGGTTTTTAAAAACCTTTTCACTAAACTAGTGCTAAGAGGAAAAATCAATTACAGCAATACTGAAAAGGGGCAGATTGTCAAAGAATAAGTTTCTAGCAAAGAAATGATCAAAATTTGTAAATTTTTCAGGCAGATCCCAAGGACATCATAATGGCTTGAAGCAAATGAATCGTCTCTCAGCTGTAGTATTGGGTGGTATTTGAAAGCTCCATCTCTGAAATCCAGGAAAAAACCCCACAGTGAAGTAGACTCCTGCAGAACACTTCTTCTGGAAAAGTCCCTGTAAAGCAAGCACAGAAGTTCAATGTAATACATTAGGAAAATAAGACAACTTTTTGGCCAGTTTTGGAGGATTTTCTGGGAGAAAGAAAAAGCTCTTGAGAAAGCTCAGTACTACACTGTGCAAAAGACCCAGCTTATTTTGTTCCATGAGAATCTCGGGAGATGAAAACAATTCAGATCTTACCATCTGTGTTTTGTTTTGTGACAGGGATTCCTTATGCCAGGAGGACAGGATTTGACGAAAATGTCCTGGGTCCAGGACCTCTCCCCTCCGTGGCCTGGGCCCAGGGAGGAGTTCTAGACCAAATGTAGGGGAGGGGGCACTGTGGATTCTGCTTCCTCACATGTAGCTTTTGTCCGTCCTTAAATCCCTTGTTCTATTGTTAATGCTGTAAAATGAGAACAAAATTTGAGCTTCGGTTCTTACTGCAATGGAAATGGGTAGGCAATAGCATTTACAAATATAGATGAACAATGTCAACATGCATGATTTTGAATTGGCCTCAATTCATCTTAATATTTGACTGTCCCACAGTACTACTGAGAAATAGCAACATGTGTTCACTTTAAAAATACTTTCTGTATTATGTAGCTATCCCATTATTTCAGTGTGAATAAGTCTCTTAAATTTCTTCTGTAAATTCTGTGTCTTGTTGCAGTTGCAGGTCAAGAAGAATTAATCTCCTACATACAGATCACAGCTCTCAATTCAGCTCTATAATAGAAATGTTTATAGGTATAATGTATAACATGTTTTCCTTAGCAGCCTGAAAAATTTAAATCCACATACTAAATACTTCTATGTCTCTCCAAATGCTTATTAGTTTTGTGTTGTTTACTAGGTCAGCTTCCATAACTCTAGTCATTTTCTCGATAGGATTGCAGGTTATTAAAATTTTTTTCTGCTTAGTGATGTTTGGAATCTTTTCTTCTTTATTGCAAAAGCAGTTTTAACAGTTGTTATTCCACTTAGAAGGGACTTAAAAGTCCAACAGTGATTTTAGATTTTATTACATATTTTAATAGAATATGTCATGTAAATGTAAGATAATCAACAGAGACCAATGAAGTACAACAGAGCCTAAAGGCACAAATCACAGTGCGTATTAACCAAGAAAGAAAATTATGAGCTACAAAGAAAACAAAGCCTTTATGACAATTGTACTTTACAGAAAGATGGAAAACCTGATTACAGTCTTGCTTCTTCCAGTCGAATAATAATATCCCTGAATCTGAAAAAGATGTGAAACTAATGCAAGACCACAATCACATCAAAAGGACAGTTCGATATGCACCGATAATAAAACCAAAAACAAGTCAGAAAAAGTCATATAAAGTGATTATCACATCTAGCATATTATTTCATTTCTGTTCATTTTCTACTTTTCTGTGCAAAAAGCATCAACTCAAACATTTTAATAATAAAAAAAAAAGATGCTGTAATTCTGCAGAACACTTCCAGTGAAGATGGACAATAGTTTAAGCTTATATCTACTGAAACTATTATGTTCCCCAGTAAATAAATACATAATTTTACCTCAAGTGAATATTTTCTTTTGCAGGCTGTTATTTTGGAGACCAGAAGAGGCCAAACGTACATATCTAAAATTATATGAATGGGCTAGAAAGTACTGCTGTTAAATCCCCTGTAGAGCCTCACCCATTGCCATGTCCCATAGCACCCTCTTGTTGAGAAAGGAGGTGGCAGATGAGGGCTTGGAGGTATTTTGCTGTAAGTCACATTTACTGTGTTCTATGTGAATGGTCACTGTGGGCATCCAGTTCCTTTCTCTTGGCTTAGCAAAACCACTCCAAAATGATACCACAGAGCCCCAAATTTTCCAAAATGTGCTCCATAGGCTCAGGATAGGGAGGGGTGAGTGAAAACATTTTGGAATGAAGGGAAAACCGGCCAGGAGGAAGAGACATTTTAGTCCCTCATCCCTCATTGTAAATTAGCTGTTGGTGTTAAAGATTTCAGGACATACCTTTCAGGTCTAAAAGACAATAAAAAATATTTCTACTTACATTTGCTCAGGCAAAGTCGTGGTCCTTTATGTTGCAATATAAGGCTTTTTTGGTGGAGTCCTAATTACTGTGACGCTTGGCCTATCTTTGGTTTTATGACTGCATGACCCATTTGTATTGTCATAATCATGCAAAGAATTTTGAAATGAACAATTGTCACTTGCTTTCTTCTCTATTTCTGGACTACGAATCTAGGGCCAAGACGGTAAATTTACATATAATGTACAATGCAAGGGAATGTAATGAAATTTATGCAAGGAGAATGCCAGTCAGCTCAACAGTCACCAACTTTCCACCCATCAATGCACCTTAGATGTAATAGAGAAGCTGTAATGTCCTCTTTTGGAATGGGAAAACCTGCTTATTTTTGGGAGGAAGATTCAGCACAGTAATATCACCCTTCTACATTTCCAGACTTGTGTAGTCTTTAGAGAAATCTTTGCTCCACAGCTTGCCTTGATTTCCTGTTAAAATATTGTACTGTAGGATGTGCTAATTATGTGTTTCTACAGGCTAGTTGGAAGTTAGTTATCGTACTCAAATGGTAAGATACTACTGAAAATATTTTCAAGATTTTGCACAGGCCAGGCTGGCAGGATGCTGCTCTGTGATGCCTGACTATGCTCTCTGTAGGCCAACATCCAGGTGAGGTAACAAGCTGCATAACACTGCACACAGTTCTGAAGGAGTGTGCCTTTAAGTACATTCCCTGAAAGGGCCAAACAAGCACCTTTTGAATAGCAATTGCAAATGAGAAAATTTTTCGGAGGAGAAAGACCCCCTTCTGTCATGGAAAGCTTCCCTTTGCCTCCTAATAAGAAATCCAATTTATGGTCAGTGTACCCCCTCACTCAATATCCTTTTCTTTGTACTGTCTTAACGACTTACCATGGGTTTCCTGGTCAATCAGTCAATTCCCGCGCCCCCCCCCCCATTCCCCTGAGCTACTTGTTAAACTGTGGCCTCACAGTAAGGAATTCCAAACTGAGGGACTTTATTTTCTCTGCAAGATGTGACCCTGTGCGTGAATAGGCAGTATTTCTACTGCTGGAAGAGCCTACAGTATTTCAGATCATGACAGCAAGTACTTAATGAGCCTGGTCCTCTGGAATTCTAAATGTGGTTCTTTGAATTGCCCTACAAATTAGAGGTCTCCAGTTTTCTCCTTGTGGTAGTTTGGTCTGGGCCTTCCTTGGTGACCAGTCTGTAACCAAGGAAGGGTCCAGATTTACCCAGTATTCCCTACGATTTTTACGTAAGCTGGGCTATAAGAAGAAAGGAGGAGAGGCCTTCGCTCTCCTTCCTTGGAGGTGCGGGTTCCTTGCTGTTGAGTCTGCCGTGTTGGGGAGCGAGGCCTGGTAAGGCCTTGTCGATCTTGGGAGGCGGAGGTTGCCGGCGGTCGTTCCAGAGTGACTTTTGGTTGTCCCAAGGAGAGTAGTGAGATATTTCTTTACTAACTCTTTTAGTTGCTAGATATTGGGCTACTAATCGGGATATATATATATATATATATTTGGTTTTGTTCCTTTTCCCTTCCCCCTTCCCTTTCCTTTGTGAAATCGTATATATTTCAATTGTATATAACTGTAACATAAGTGTAAATATATTTATATATATATATTGCTCTAGCTGTCTCTCTCTCATTTTGGTTTTCTTAGTTGGTTTTTTTTTCCCTCTTCTCCCTGAAGTTTGAGAGGGGGGGAGACTTCTTGTAGTAAGGTTTGGAGACTTAACAGAGAACCAGCTTCAAAC
This sequence comes from Chiroxiphia lanceolata, assembly GCF_009829145.1. Taxonomy (NCBI): domain Eukaryota; kingdom Metazoa; phylum Chordata; class Aves; order Passeriformes; family Pipridae; genus Chiroxiphia; species Chiroxiphia lanceolata. Next base: position 18,178,972 of record NC_045671.1, on the reverse strand, counting down.
CATATCACTCCTGCAGTGTTAAGTGAGCTCACAGAGCTGCTCTTTGTGATATGAACCAAGGAGAAGAAGGGATATTATTGAGGAGTACCAGGCATATAAATCAGAAGGCAGAAGTCAACTCCCACTGAGTGCTCTTCTAAGCCAGGATAACATAAAGTTTTCCCAGCACTGAGGGGAAGATACGGACTCTTGTTACTAGCTTGCCTTTTTTTGGTAATGGCTACAGGTGGAGGGGCTGCTGCCATGCTACACAGTTCTCATCAGTGTAGACAGACTGAGACTGCTTTCTGTCATCTTTTTTCAAGGCAAGTTATTAATACTTTTTGCTCTTATTAAGCTCTAATACCATAGTGCTGAACAAGATAGCAGGAGACTTCTTTCACAAAATGCTTGTTTCCTGTCAGTTATTAGGTCCTTTGCAGGCAAATATTGGCCATTACTTATAGAAATACCTCACACAAACCCAAAATTTGATCTAAATTGTAAATGAAGGAAAAAAACAGGTGAGGGGGAGGGAAGTACCCTCATACATAAATCAGTCTTGTTAACAAAGTTTTATTCCTGTGAATATCGGTCATTCTGTTGTTATGGATGTGGATGTTTTTCTCTCTTGGGGAGAAGGAAAGGTCATCTGTAAGCCAAACTGCTGAATCTATACAGAGTCCTGACTGTAAAATATAGTCTGTCTGGTTTGCTTTATTTTCTCTGTCTGTGAATCAATATACTCGCATTGATTAATAATGTTCTTATATGTCTCACACAGCTCTCTCTATAAAGAGTAGTTCCACTGAATTATGTCTTATAGTGTATGTTAATTTGCTTATCTCTGTACACTGTCTTATAGTTAGCTCCTTTGTAGCTTGTATTACAAATGTTAAATGGATGATTTTTCAAGCATTTGCTTTTACCTCTCCTCTCTCCACTACCACACTCATATTTACAATGTAATAAAGTAATGGCATAAATATTGAGGAATTATTTTTACTGAGGGTTTTTTCTGTTTACTTAGCAATTTAAAATGGCTTGCCCACCTACCTTCAGTTTATACGTAGTCATTTTGGCTGATTATTTCATATACTGTACTACATTTAGAAAAAAACTCGCTTGTGACCATAGTAACTGTTTGATTAGGCACAGTTGAGCACATGGGTTCATTTTAATATAGCTGGAAAAAATAGACAAATGATCTTGAAAGCTCCTGAAATCATTTGGGTTATTATTGGCTTTCATTTTAGGTTCAACAGAGAAAGAATTGCTCATAGCCTCTCTTTCTTTCTTTCAATGTGTTTTTTTTTCCTTCTTATTTCAACTTAGTAGATGTGGGCTGCAAAGCATTTATGTAAAAGTATTTGGAGGTTTTCCATGGGCAGCTTGCCTTCCTGAAGATAAAAAGCTATGTATGATAAGATTTGCCAAACCAGGAGCAACAGTGCAACATTCTTGTCTTCTCTATTATACCAGAGAGAATGTGGCCCCCTCTAACCCAATTTCCCTTATACTGTGTTACGGCTTGGCCCAAAATCTTTGCAAGCCAGGTGGAATTGGGCTGTAATAACTTGAAGAAGGGCAAAGAGGGCCAGAGGAAGAAGTATTGATCCCACTCAGCTGTCCCTTTACCTTCATGGAGACTTTGAGGAGTATTTCCTCATGTCCAGGTGTGCAAAGTATTTTCTGGGACAGGTATATCCAGAAAGCAGTCCTGAAAGGATTTCCTTTGCAGATGTTTCTGTGTTGTTGATGCTGTGGTAACTCAGCCATCATAATGATCAGAGAGAGAATAGAAAGTACCTACTTCCTTCTGAGATGATTGATTCAACATGCAACCATTAACTGATGTAATCTCATTCTGATCTGAAGTCCATAAAAAACTGTGGAAGAGAGAGGAAACTGAATCGCAAAGATAATTTTTGTTGCAGAAGAATAAGAGCCATCTCCTGGTAACATCCTCGGTAGTGTGCATGCCCAGCACTCTAGCACTCATTCAGGACAAATTTCAGGAATTCATGGTACAGCTCACAACCACTTTTTTTTTTCTGTGTGTCAGAGGCCACAGTGCAAGCTAATCCACATCCAACTAACCATAGTCTGCCAGCTGGGCAACAAAGAAATCTGAAGTACACCTGGCTGGTGGTGAGCCCATAGCATGAGACTGGATATCATCAGAGAAATCAGGCTTGAGTTCCCATGGGTTTCTCCTCAGTAATTATGTGATAAAATATTGGTATCATTACCCTAATTAGCTGCAAAACATTTTGGACTTTTGTGAATATTTCTTGCTCACCAATTGACAAAGCATGTATAGTGATGTGACTGCTTCTGCAGATGATTTTATAGCATGTTTTACAAATGTCCTGGTTTTTTGAGATTTTTTTGTCTGTCAGAGCATTATTTATTAAACAGTCTTTTCAGTATTCAGATGAATCCAGTTATTATTCCAAGAGTTAATAACAATATCTGTGCCTTGCCATCTGTTGTAAAGGACAGTGCTCCATATCAACCTCTGTAATGCCTAATGTTGAGCTTTTCATATCAGTAGAGAAAAATGCACTTCCCTGCAGAAAGATGGTGTCTTGAGACAGCCCAAGGCTACTTTGCCTCATGTTCTGATTATCAGTGACCAGCTGCAGTCTCTAATCAGTAGTTCAGAATTTCTACTGTCCCATTGTCTGTGCTGCCTGTAAGGGCCCAGCTACCTGAGAAGTCCTTCCTCTGCCTCTTGCCTTTGGAATACTTCAAATAGTTGTTGTCTTGAAACGGGTTGGGAAGAAATCAACAACCCTTAACTCAGTTGTGACTGTGTTATAGGTTAGAAATCTGAGGGGGGGAATTTTTCTTCCCCCTGCCCCCACTGTAGGAAAGACGGAGTTTGACTGGAAAGGGGGGGCAATTAGCTTTGCAAAAGAACCTTGCTGGCTGAACCAGATTTCTAATGAATGGCCCATCAGAGGCTGGGGGGAGAGGGGAGGAGTTTTGGGGGGGGTTGCTGGCTCTCCTCACAAGGGAGAAGTCAGATTGCTGGGTTCTCTCTCTGGAACGGGGACAGGGTTTGCGTGTGTGCTTTTGGAGGAAAAGCCTGGAGGCTGGGTTTTCTGGCTTTTGTCCTGATGAGGCCTGACCGCTGGCTTCGGCTGGCTTTGCACGCTGCCTCGTGACTCCAGCTGGAACCTACTGTGTTTTCATCGGAGAGCTCTGTGCTCACCGGGAGAAAAAAGGAGGAGCCTTGAGACACCGTCATCTGAGAACAACAGTGAGTCCTGTGGGGGTGGACTGCTTTTCCTTCTGCCCTTCTTCCACTGGGAGAAGGGTCCTCGTTTTTCTTTTTGGCTTCTCCCGCGATCCGAGACCAGCCCTCAGACCCCCTTCCCACACGGTGACCGCCAGAGCCCAACAGCGCCCCCTGCAGGTCACACAGGGTACTGCAGGCTCTGCACCTCCAGTGACCCAACAGCGCCCCCTGCCGACCGTGATTAGAACTGCGCTAAAGGACAGAGAAGTATTCAGACTTTTTTTCTTTTTCCTTTGTTAGAAGGGTACTTTTTTTGGGTACAGGACTATTGTCTCTTTTTTTTTTTTTCTGTTACTGTTCTTGCCAATGTACATATATCTTTTAATAAAGGGTTGTTATTTCTTCTTTTTTTCCACACTTCCTCGATTAGAGCCCCCTTAATTTTGGATTTACAATTGCTGAGAGAGAGGAGTTTGGTTTGTCTCATAACTCATCCTCTTTAGCAGTCTCATCAAACTGAGACAGACTGCTTTTCTTCTGCTGAGTGAAAAGTGATTGATTTGCTTCATCTTCCACTCAAAGGCAGCCACAACTTTTTAATTCATACTGTACAAAAGTAAAAGCAGAATGAAAAATATATAAGAGGCAAATCTGAGGGTAGATGTTAATCTGCACAGTTCATTGCTCAAATTGGCTGCTGCTTTAATGAGGTGTGGGGTCCTCCATGGGCTGCAGGGAGACAGCCTGCCTCACCATGGTCTTCACCACGGGCTGCAAAGGTGCTCTGGCACCTGGAGCACCTCTTTCCCCTCCTTCTTCACTGACCTTGGTGTGTGCAGTTCTCGCTCTCACACATTTCTTACTCCTCTCCTCTCTGTCTGCAATTGCTTCTGCACAATAATATTTTCCCCTTCTTAAATATGTTATCCCAGAGGTGCTACCACTGTTGTTGATGGGGTTGGCCTTGGCCAGCAGCAGGTCTGTCTTGGAGCCAGCTGGCACGGGCTCTGCTGGTGTGGTGGTGCATCCTCTGCCCCCCAGGCCGCACTGTGATCTAAGAAATGCTCATTAGGCCTCTACACTGACGAACAGCACCTAGCTAAGCCCCCCTTGAGCTTCTCAGAAACAGTGTCTGTTGCTGGGAACTAGTGCTGTCTAATGAGCTCCTGTTTTTTAATGAACAGCCTTGTAAAGTTATTTTTCTTGCCTGAATAACAACCCAAGAGGAATTATACTTTTTTCATCAAACTTACAAAGAAAGTTATTGACCTGAATTGCAGCCAGGATGGAAAATTACCATGACTAAAGCTCACTCTCTTGTGACCCTATAAACAGCAGTCCAAAGTGAGACCCTTTGAGCTCTCCTGGACTGCAGCAGGCTGTGACCAGCAATCTGCCTCTCAGAGCTAGAGAACTTGTTTGCCATACTCAGAGGATTACTGAGTGATGATGACGGATCCTGGAGTGATACCTCCAACTCCTCAAGGCTCAACCCTTCCCCTGTTGCAGAATTTGAGCTTATTTTAATGCTGCGTGAAGAGTTTTTTTATTATCCTTTAATTGAACAGTCGAGTAGAGTATTATTATTAGAAATATACAGAAGAACAACTAGAGATAATTTTTGTCTGGATCTAAAAAGACAGGAAAATGTCTTTACAGATTGGAGTATGGCTTAATCAGTTTATTATTATAGTTTATCAGAGACTGACATTGTCCATAAAACTAACAGTGACTTGTTGTACTTGTTTTTAATATTCTAGCACTGTCTGTCTCTATAATGGTACATGTTTTTTTAGAAAGGGAGGTTAAATCAGTTAATATGGTTCTAGGTATTAGGGCAGAAAATAATAAAAAAAATAAAACTTATTAGCGGAGCTAAAGAAAAGGATTTTTTTTATTCTAAAAGCAATCAAAAGGGACTGTAAAAAATCAGATGCAAGTATTGTGAGATTATATTAGTTTTCATTAGGACTCTAAAGAGTCAATATATAATTTTGTAGGAAGTGAAACTTTCCAAAACAAGACAGTGTAATTTTGTTAGAGATGATTGGACTATTCATAATTATGTATAGTGAATCAGTTACTGGAATATTTTTAGAATTGTCTTAAATTGTTTGTAAATAGAGTACAACCAGAGAAAGTTTCAAGCATACTAATTTTAGGCTAAGATTTTTCTTGTGTGGTGTTCCTATGACTTTCAGCGCTGTATTTTTATGGCCATAACTGTTGATGGCTAGTGTTTTAAGCAGGCTGTGCTCCTGCTGCAGGACAACAGGCCATGTACCAGGGAGCTCAGATCATAAACGTGTAGTGAGACCAGAGGTGCAAACTGTTCATTATTTTCATGATGTTTGTGATGCTTCCATTTTCTGGTGGCACAGTGGTGACTGAACCAGAGAAATACTCTTCAGCATAGTGACCCTTCCTTGTTGCATACACCAAAGTGCACTGTAGTCTTCTGTCATTCTCTCGCACTTTCTATTCAATAAGCAGAGATACGTGTGTTGTTTCTGTCCCTTCTTGCCTTCATCTCTTCTAAACTGCTTATCCCCCATGGTTAAGTTGTCCATGCTCTCCTGAACAGGGTCTGAGGATACTGCTAGTAATGACCTAGGGATATATCAGAGGCCATCCACTGCTCAGAGACTAATTATCAGCATGGCCTTCCTCATTTCAGAAAAGCTGGGTTAAGGCCTTACTGCATAGGATACATAGGGCAAGTGACGCCCAGGTCCATCTCCCTGTTTTTGCCATGGAGTGAGAGACTGGCCACAACAACCATGCTTGCATCAGCCTGATTGCTCTGTGGGGCCCTATGTAGCTTTGGGTGGTGCAGAACTTTCTTTAACTGCAAAAGAAAACACTCCTTTTGCACCCTTGCTTTTAGCAGCCTGATGTATTCTGTGGATTGGGCTGAGACAAGGATGTATTAGCACAGTTCTAAGTATGCTCCAAAGAAACTGTTCCAATCCCACTCCCAGCAAAGAGCAGCAGGTAAGTGAAAGCATACATTTTATGTGTAGGTCTTAGTGTCTAGCTTCTTGTGTTATTCAGCCACCTCTGCAGGTTGTAAAATACAAGCAGTACAGACAGAGGGTAAAAATGCATCTGCAAGACAGTTTTGTTTCCTTGTTTACCCACAGTCTTCATAACTCCATTTTAATACCTTCAGTTCTCATTGTTTTTAGTTTTTGGAAAGATATTGTGGGAATAAATGCTATGGAATATTTGGAAACTAAAATTCATGGTGTAAATATTAATGCCTGAAAGACATTATTATTTACTTCTGATTTTTTTTTTTAATAGTCATCATATTGATATGAGTGATGCAGTGATTTTTAAGAGGGAGGAAAGAATCCCATAGGAATTCAACAATAATTTATTAGTCATTACTAATATGCTTTTCATTACATCACTGCTTTTCAAAAGTTACCACTTAGGGGTTTGGGTAGGCTTCTTGGGATTTGTCTTGTTTAATTGCAGTGAAAACCACTCTTTCAACACTCTACTGAAAAATTTGTTTATTCAACATGACTAATTCTTTTGTTTACAGGGGTCACTGAAAGAGGCCTTTGAGAAGAGATATCAGGTATTAATAAATGTTAATATTGAAAACTTATTTACCAGGCATGAGTTTTATGAATGCATAAGGCCAATATGGATAGCTGGTTGTCTCAGTCTATATTAATAAACCTTGGTGGCCAAAATGCTACCTCCAGCTTCTCCTGCTCACCTCAGGTGGGCTGACAGCAGCCCACAGAGGATGGTACAGCATGGGTAACAAATATCTGCTGGCAGTCCTGACTCCTCCACCTGCAGTATCATCTGCTGAGCCTCAAGAGAAATGAAATTAAACTTGGCTGGAATCAGCTGCTAATAGTTACTGCCTTTGGCTCTTCTCTTGTTTCTCTTGAAAATTCAGTAGTTTTTAATCCTGTGGCCTATGGAGCCCATCAGAGGAAGCGTCCCTGGAGCAGTGCTAATGAGACAGGGAAAAGCAATTAAAGAAAGTGCCTGTTGGCATTGCGTATGTGAGCTCCTGGCACTTGCTAAGTGGTGGCTTCCAGTTGACAGGAAAACTTTAAGATGTTGGAAACATGCTGTAAATCACTGGCAAAGCCCTCCCAGGTCACAGTGTGCTGTGTCAGGTTCTCTTTCTGATGAGCCAGAACATTATTTTTTTTGTATTCTACAAAGTTTTTTCTGCTGTAGGAGAAAACTCCTGACAGTGCTTGGAGTCACAATGTGGAGCCAGCTACCAGCTTGCTGTGAGCTTAGAGTGTTTCCAGGCTTGGAACTGGTTTCCTCTTTTGATTCTCCTCTATATGGGCATATCTTTATGGTCAAGGTGACACCAAAAACTGTCTGTTTAGAGTGGATTGGATCCCATTTAATTCAGTGTATTGGTCTTTATTCCACTTTATGCTGTAACAGCTGGTAACATACTACGTTTCTGGTGCTGTATGTATTTTATGAATATTTAATAATGAAAGTAATCCCTTCTCATTAGCAAGAATAAGGGAAATAGTGTGTGAACACATAAAAAATGATCTTCTTTTTGAGAAGTAACTTTTCTGAGTGCCAATTTAAATTTCATCTGCTTTGTAAAGTACTGCTCAAAGGCAGCAGATTCAACAGTTTAGCATTACATGTATAATAAAGTGGAGAGTATCTTGTTGAATTGGGATAGCTATGCATGTAATAACTTTAAAAAAATCATGGTTTGATATGACTACAGACTGGATCACAAGGAATGCAGGATTTAAGATCATGAGACTGTGAGTATTTGCTTGGATCATGACAGTGCGCATTTGTTTCAGAAGTCTTATATTCAAAACATGGAGAAATAGTCCTTGGCAATTCCCATCAGTGTCAGGTTTGAGGCTGCCTCTGTAATAAAATTCTGCTGTTTGACCTTCTTTGTGTTTGACCTTCTTTCCTGAGAAAGAAGGGAACTTTCTCTTTCAGAGAACTTCCTCTGAAAAATGTCACTTTTTCCTGCAAATGCATATCTCCAGAAAAGAACTGACCAAGCTTTTGTATTTTGTCATCAGAAAAGATATTACCCTGCCTCAGAAACTGCTACTTGGTTGAATTGTAGTTAGGATAAGCTGTGGATGCTGTATTTTAGCAGGAACTGACTAGGTTAGGGCCTATGAGACAGCAGTGCAGCTGAGCTGGGGCAGAGTAAAATGTCTGTTTGTAGTTCTTAAACTTTCCTAAAGAAATCTGACAATGTGAAAAGGCTGGTTTTCTCTGTCTCATAAATTTTTTTTTTTACAATCAAAGGATGGCACAGACACTTTAAGATGAAACATGTCTCCTTTCCAACAATGTCTCATGTTGTCTCTTAAAGAAGAAAAACCATCACCCTTATTGCATATTTATAATGCAATATGTGGCTAGGAAAAGTTATTTTCTTCTCATTGAAACACATACATTAGCAGCATGTATATCATAAATTGGTACCTTTTATACACTTTAATTAAGTGTGCTAAATAACTAGTGATGAACACTTGAATTTTATGTAAAAAGTTTAGAGAATGACATGAGTTCTAGTACACAGACTGGCCAGGGACTCCATGTGCTGGTGCAGATCTGATTTATTATTGACCTTTCAACTAATTATGTTCAGATGAATGAGTGTCATGGTTTAGGAATGGTATTCCCAAATTTAATGTTCCCATTGAAACACTCCAAATCATGTACTGCTTTCTTACTCCCTCTCCCATGGCAGCGGGATGGAGAGGAGAATTGGAGGGTCAAAAGATAATGAACACAAGTTGAAATAAGAACAATTTACTAAAAAGAGCAATGGCATAAGAAATGAAGGGTAACAGCAACAATATTAATAAAAGAGTGTACAAGAGAGGAGAATCACTCACACGTGAAGGCTCACCATGCAGAGCCTGGCACTACCCCAACTGCTTATCCAACACTAACCTTACTGAAAGGGACCCCTTCTCTTCCCACCCCCTGTGTATGGTGTGAGGTGGTATAGAACAACCTCAGGGTCCTGACTGTGTGCATCCTGGCTACTGCAAAAATTAACTCTGTCATGCCTGGAAACAGGACAATTGAATATCACAAGCATCTTGCTCATAAGTACTGTAGGAATCTAGGAACTGGTAAACATTATATTATATTTAGTGGAGTACCTTCATTTATGGAAGTAGAGCTCTTCAGTCTTTGCTAATTCAATCAAGAATCATGCTCAGTTATACACTTCCTCACAAATAGGTTTGGCTCTTTCTAAACTCTTCATATCTTATCCTTCCCTATAACAATTCTGATCAGAGAAAAAAAAAAGTGACAACCAGGATGAAACAAGTGCTTCTAGGACCTTCACAAACTTCTTTACATTCCTAAGTCTAGGCTTTTTTCAGTTCTGTGACTGTTCTTAAATTTTAGTTTTGGGGCTAAGGCCCCACATGAAGGACAGGTAATTTTTTTTCTTCTGTGTATTGAAATACATTTTTATTGTATCTCAACCTAGGTTTTAGTTAAAGTACTATCATGTACAAAGTTTGCTGAGATTTTTGCACAGACAATATAGCAGGAAGAGAACATGTTTTGTTACGTAAATGTGCACACACTCAAAAGAGGCAGACTAGCTTCAGCTAGGAAGGAAGATATGTTTGCAGGAGCACTGTCCAAAGCTTTTGTTTAATAAAAGATTTATTAGCAAAAAATATTGATTCCAGGGAGTAAAGAAAGATAAGATTTTAAATGGTAGAAATTTTAGACATTATGTAAGAATTTCAGTTTAATTTATACAGGGAAGTTAAAATTCTTAAGGATTTTTGTCAGGTGTGATCACCTAGCTAGTGGCTTGTTGAGCCACTTTTTCTCTGATTAACTGTGAGATCAGGAATTTGGGGGGGGCTTTTAAACTCTGCTCTGAACAGAATCTGCTAAGCAATGAGGAAGATTGCCTTTCTGCTATTGCACGTGTTGAAAAGAGATAATGCTGGTGTGTCGATTAATAGGACAAATTGAATAGTGAAGAAAAGAAATCCTTTCCACCAAGTACGTAGCTTAGTTTCAGGTATCCTGAGTTCCTTCATATGGGACCTCTCTTTTACTCAAAGCTGCAAGCAAAACTATCTCATTGCAGCTTCTGGATTGAGCCACAGCTAACTCCCAGACAGATTCAGAATTCAACTGAGATGTCTCTTAACACAAAGAATCTGGATGCATCTGAGGAGCCAAGACTACCCTGGCTGGATTTGGATCTCGGTGTGCTCTGCACAACTTTTCCAACAGCAGTTCTGGCACCTGTGCCACATTTGGAAACAGCAGGCCAACAGTGGGTCTTAAAGCATCTGCAAGTCTTTGCATTTCTCAGACATCCTGTGTTGAGTCTTTTGAGGGGGTAGGGGAAGAAGCATTACTTTTCTGGAATATGTTCCAGCAGATGTATTGGCGAATAATGCTAGTTGTACAGCTGGCATTTTGGAGCTACAGGGAGAACACATAAAACCTCTCTGCTTTCCAACCACCTGCCTAAAAGCATTTTTACGAGATTTTTTTTTCACCCTGATCTTATTATGTGCATTATGCAGACCCCAGCCTGTGTTTGATGCATTCTGACAGAAGAAAAATTATCAATGCCAAAAATAAACAATGGAAAGTTCTTCTGTGGAGTTGACTCACAATAGTGTCATACCTTTTTCTGTGAGCCTGCCCCTTTTGAACACAAATCCTGGGGGTTGGTTTTTTTTTTGGTGCTGTTGTTGCAGTTCATGTGCGTGCATACATACAGACACACTGCAAAGAATGGTTTTGGAGTAACCTTCAAATACTAACAGCCATGTTTCCTATTAACACCCTCGGAGTGGGAGGCAGAAGTGGCTTATATGTTAAGACAAACAAAATGCTGTGAACTAAGACAGCTTTTTCCAGAAAGCTTAAAAGGGAATAATGTGATTCTTACTCCTCCCCACCCCAGTGTGGGATGTTCCTCCAAAACATTCCTCTCAGGGTGGTCTGTGTGCTTTTGGACAGAGGAGAGTGTTGACTGACTCAGTGGTGAGTGTGTTGTCCCTTTCTCCCCAAGCTGACATCTGGGGCTCTTTTTCTTGCATTTTGGGAAAGTGAAAGGCAAGGGACAAATGGAGAAGGAGCAGTAGCGTCCAGCTCAGATGAGCACATTGCTAAAATCTGGACAGCTTTGGTCCGGTAGTGCCAAAACTGAAGGCATCTGTTCTGAAGGGAATCCCACAGAAGAGATGCAAACCAAAGAGGGGGGGCAATGATGTGGGAGGAAGAAAATTGGCTGAACTAGAGGGAAGACAGAACATGAGCAGCAGAATTCACATCTTGTGGGAGAATCAGTGAAGGGGAACAGCAGGAAGGAGTATGAATGTGTCAGCAAGAGAGAGAGGTGTGTACTTCCATTTTAACTTGTTCCTGTCCGTCTCCAATCTCGATCACTGGTGATTTTCTGCACCTAGACGCCAAAAGTTGATTGTTTTGTCATATTATAATTATCTATTTTATCTCATTCATGCCTGGAGTGATTTGTTTGTATTTACCAAAACATTTACTGCAGTCCCTACTCTAGGATGTTCACACAAGATAGGCTTTAAAGTTATTAAGTCCTCAGTCAAATAATAGTACGATACTCTGAGAACTTTAGCCATGGATGGTGCTGAGGAGATACTTCACAATGAATAATTTATCTGTCAGACAAATGTAATGTTCCCAGCAAGTTCATGAACAGATCATGACATTATTTTTTATTTAAAATTATTCATTATTATGTTTTCCAGCAAGTGGTCCTCTGCATCTGGTACATTACCAGTTTCTGCCAGTAATTCTGATATTTGTTTTTTGGCTTCTTTGTGAGTTTCATAAAGTACTTACTCCTTTTTCTACTCTCAGTCAGTTGGGTGCTTTAGTTACTGCCTTGAAAAACACTGTATTGCAAACCTGTGTACATGATATGGCCAGCTGAAAGGAATCTTAGATAGGTATGTCTGCAAAGAGGAAACAAAAGAAAAACCCACAATAGAAGTGCTGAGAGTACCTCCTAAAATACTAGGTAAGCATGATTTTTAAAATAGATCCTGTTTCAATAACGCTCCGTGTAAGAGATATCTGTAGCTCCTGCTCTTTTCAAAATGAGGACCGTTTTTGAAGTAGATCATTATTTATTAAGACAGATAACCTCAGTTTCCAGAAACTGACTTGATAGGCTCTAAGTAATTCTATGCAAGTCTGTCTTTCTTAAGGGAAATATATTCAGAGTTAAAGATTTATTTCAAGGAGTTTTCCCAGGAGGATGGTTTGTATTCTAAGAATAATATTCTATTTCACTGACTGCAATAGTAGTAATCTGTTAAACCTCTGAGGCAGCACAGCAGTGGGACCTCATAAATAAAGCTGCAAAAATTGATGAAAACATAAAAAAAAAAAATAAACCCCTCACAGACATTGCTGAATAACTTGTTCAGGAAATGGAAAGCTCTTTTCAAGGTATGTGAAGAGGCAGATAATGAAGTTTGAGGTTTTTATATAAATACAGAATAAACCCATGCATTGAAAATGAATTGGTGAAAGCTATAAACCGACATACCCTAAATGATACCTGGGACTATGCTTTAGTAATCCATGCAGCTTCGCTCTGCCTTTGTTAGATTACTTAGCAAGACCAAAGTGTGCACTTTTGCATTGGCTTCTTGTCGCTTTAACATTATCTCACTCTCTTTTTGGACAGTGCTGTAATGAACTGCATCTTCCATCATGCAAATCCATCAGCTGTGATATTATTACACAACTGTTTGAGCTTGTTTCAGATTTTAATCACAGCTGCTAAGCTTCAAGTGCTAGCTAGGGCACTTTCTTGGCTAGGTTACCTAGAAATTACCCTTTTGCTTTAGTTTACCTGGTTGCACCAGGCACCAAAGAATGGAGTTTCACTGTGGCTAGAGGGGCTTTGCTTCACACCACTGTGGAGGTACAGCCGAGGAAATTCTTGTGTCTCGTGAGTGTGAGAGTCCTCTGGGTACTTCTTCACCCAGATAAGTTGTGCAATAAAAGCATGTCCTTTGAAGTCAATGTTTCTTTCAGAGGATTTGTTCCACCTCACTGATGGAAACTGAGCCCTCCTAGATGATGCCACAAGGAGAGTCTTGTGTTTGATTGTGGTGGTGAGAATCTACCTGTTTTCCACTTCAGCAGCTGTTTTCCACTTCAGCTGCTGTGTCCAGCTAGAAACAAGCTCTGTGAGCTGAGGAAAATCCCAGTCAAGTGGTGATAGCATCAACAGACACATTCATATTCAGAATGCAAAGGAAACTATTTAAAATGAGAAGGACTTAAGCTTCATGATGGATGATAGTCATGTTTGGCACATGGAGGCCAAATTGTTTTCTCAACTGGTTTCTAACAAAGATTTTAATAAGGTAGAATTAGGAGAGGGCTCTAGCCAATTACTGTCTTTTCTAGCCACATTACAAACATGAAAGATTATAATTTGTAAAGTCTTCTGTGGAGAACATTTCCAAAGTAAATCAGACAATTTTAGTAATGTTTGGATTACATGAATTGAAATTTAATAGGTAAGAGAAAAAAATTTTTAAAATAATTTTGGTTTTGTTTTTGTTTTAATTTATTCCTTTTCAAAGCAACCGGGTCTGGTAAGTTACATCTCTTGGCATGTCCTTCGAAAAATGTTTTATTCCTGAATCCTCCTCCCCCAAATTTTTGGAAGAACCCCTCCAATTCTCATGCAAAAGGTTGTCTACCTGCTTCTTTGTGCTTCAGAACATGTGTTTATGGGCTAGCTGTATTAAAAAACAATTCCAGAACAACTGTGTCTATAAGAAATATGAAGAAACAATGCCTAGTAGACTAGGGCAGTAGGTCATAGTTCAAAGCATCCAGATCTGTCACTGTGTCTGATTTTGATTTAAGGAGGTGGGAGGAGATACTCTTAGAAAAGGGAAAAAAAGAAAAGGCAGTTCCCAGGTGGGTTGGAATTGATTTTAAAACAGAAAAGAACAGTGCTGAGTACAAAATGTTCATAAATGGGGTAGAGAAGAAATTACACAGGACAACAAAAGAAAATAGTAGTTCTAATTTGGGGGAAGAACACTTGCCATTAGGCAGTTCAATTATGATTTCTTACAAAACTGCTGAGCTCTGGTCTGTTTGAAAGCCCAGCATGGGTCAACCACAAGCATGTTAGGATGAGACTGGTATTTCATCACTGGTATGACATGGGGCACAACTGTACACAAAAGACAATAACCCTGTAGTCTTTGGCAATTTAGAACTGATTCCGCTCTCTGGATGAGGAATATTATGTGTGTATGCAACTGGACATGCAACTGCACTCCTGGATTGGCCTAGTTGTAGCCTTATAGCCTGGTAAATGTGGAATTACTATCACTAGTAAAGAGACAGCAGGTTAAGCTGTCCCAACAAGGTCACAGAACTTGTCAGGTTTTGGCTGAACTTGGACTGATCGGAGCCTTGCTTGAGCCTGTTTAGTTATTGCTGCAGTTGTTTTTTTTCTAATAGTTGGGTGGCTAGTGCTTAATTTTTTACTTTTGCTTTTAATCATGTGACATACCATACATTTTATATAGTTAGTAACAAAAAAGTGTTCTGTGTAGAATGAAATATTTGCCATAGAATACCTTGTGTTGGAAAAGACCTTTAAAAGTCATTGTGTCTAATCACCCTGAAATAGACAGGGACATCTTCAACTATATAAGTTTGCTCAGAGCCCTGTCCAACCTGACTTTAAATGTTTCCAGGGATGAGCCATTTGCCACCTCTCTGAGCAACTTGTTCCAGTGTTTCACCACCCCATTGTGAAAAGCTGCATCCTTATATTTAGACTAAATCTACCTCTTTTAGCTTAAAACCTTTAGCCCTTATTCTGCCACAACAGGCCCTGTTAAAATGTTTGCACCAGTCGTTCCCTGTCAGGAAATAAGACCAACCTGACTGAACAAGGAGCTTTCGTAGGAAAAAAAAGAGAGTTTATGATCTTTGGAAGAAGGGGCAGGCAACTCAGGAAGAATACAAGTATGTTGCTAGGTCATGTAGAGAGAAAATTTGAAAGGCAGATTCTCAGCTAGAACTCAATCTGTTCACTGCTGTGAAAGACAATAAAAAGTATTCTTATAGAAACGTTAACAACAAAAGAAGAACCAAGGAAAATCTCCATTGTTTATTGGATACATGGAGGAACCCTGTCACCAAGGATGAGGAAAAGGCTGAGGTAATTCATTCCTTCATTGCATCAGTCTTTAACGGTAAGATTGGATATCCTCGGGGCAACCAGCTCCCTAGAGCTGGTAGACAGGGATGGGGAGCAGAATAGGCTGCCTGTAATTCAGAAGGAAGTAGTTAGTGATATGCTGTGTCACTCAGACACTCACAAGTCTATTGGGCCTAGTGGGATTCATCCAAGGGTACTGAGAGAAGTGGCAGAAGAGCTCACCAAGCCACTCTCCATCACTGATCATCATCCCTGATAAACCAGGGAGGGCCCAAGTGACTGGAAGTTAGCCAGTGATCACATCCACAAGAAGGGTCAGAAGGAGAATCCAGGGAAGTACAGACCTATTGGCCTGACCGTGGTGGAAAGGTCATGGAAGAGACCATCTTGAATGTGGTCACATGGCACATACAGGACAACTAAGGGATCAGACCCAGCAAGCACAGGTTTGCAAAACGCACGTTCTGCCTGCCTGACAGCCCTGATCTCCATTTATGACCAGATGACCTGCCTAGTGGGTGGAGGGAAAGGCTGTGGATGTAGTCTTCCTGGACTTCATCAAAGCCTTTAATGCTGTCTCCCACCATATTATCCTGGAGAAACTGCCTGCTCATGTCTTGGAGAGGTGCACTGTTCACTGGATTAAGAACTGACTGGGTCTAGAGAGTAGTCCAGTTGGTGGCCAGTAACTGGGGCTCAGTGTGGGGACCAGTCCTATTTCATCTTTATTGATGATCTGGATGAGAGGATTGAGTGCACCCTCAGTAAGCTTGCAGACAGCACTAATTTGGGTGGGAGTGTTGGGAGGGCAAGAAGGTTCTGAAGAGGATCTGGACAGGCTGGATCAGTAGGCCAAGGCCAATGGTATGAAGTTCAACAAGGCCAAGTGCCAGGTCCTGCACTTACATCACAACAACGCCAGAGCTGGAGCAGAGTGGCTGTAAAACTGCCCAGTAGAAAAGGATCTGGAGGAGCTGGTCAACAGTGGCTGAACATGAGCCAGCAGTGTGCCCCGGTGGCCAAGATGGTCAATGGCATTCTGGATTATATCAAAAACAGTGTGGCCAGCAGGACCAGAGCTCTGATTGTCCTCCTGTACTTGGCACTGGTGAGGCTGAACCTGTGCAACTGTGTCCAGTTTTGGGCCCCTCACTTGCTGAAAGACATCATGGTGTTGGAGCAAGTCCAGAGAAGGGCAAAGGAGCTGGTGAAGGGTCTAGAGAGTAAGGAATAGCTGAGCGAGCTGGAGGTATTTATCCTGGAGAAAAGGAGGCTGAGAGGAGACTCAGTCGCTCTCTACAACTACCTGAAAGGAGGTTGTAGCCAGATGGGGGTTGGCCTCTTCTCCAAGGCAACTAGTGACAGGATGAGAGGACACAGCCTCAAGATGTGCCAGGGGAGGTTGAAGTTGGACGTCAGGTAGTATTTCTTCATGTAAAGGGTTGTCAGGTGTTGGAATGGGCTGCCCGGGGAGATGTTGGAGCCACCATCCCTGTGACTGTTCAAGAAATTACTGGACTTGGCACTTAGTGCTACAGTTTTGTTGACATGGTGGTATTCAATCAAAAGTTGAACTCCATCTTGAAGATCTTTTCCAACCTAAATGACTGTGCTGGTTTAAAGGGAAACCGGCAGGGGAAAATGAACTCAACCCAAAAGAGAAATTATAAATCAGAATAACAATTTAATAAAATAATACAATAAGTACGATTATATCAGACAAATAATTGGTTTTAACCCACAAAACCCAAATGTATAACCCAGCACCCTGGGGCATGAACAGAGTGGTATTCTTTGGGCCCCCTGAGTCCAAAATAAAGGGAGAGGGGAAAAACCCGTTGGTGAGAGTGCTGTTGCAGTCTGGTCAAAAGTGGTGGTTGCAGTCCGGTTGAGGGTGGTGGTTGCAGTCCAGTCAAGAGTGGTGTTCTGCAGTCTAGTTGAGAGTGGTGGTCTGCAGTCTTCCTCTGGATCCCACGAGTGGTTAAAAAAGTCCCAAGACTCCAAGATTATATATCCTCCAGTTCAGGCAGGAATGCCCAGTACTTCCCTCAGGGCGGGGGGTTCCTCAATGGGCATGAGGACAAAGACACCCTTCTATCTCACAGGCCTCTTAGCACCTAGTTTATAGCCTGATGAGTCAGGCTGCTCTGGGCAGAGGGTGCGAATAGTCTATTGACGACAGTTTCTGGGAAATGGCATGGAAGGCTATAGAATACACAGTTTTGGGTTACACCCATCCAGTGATGAACCGGTCTCAGCTGTCCTAACTAGGACAATGACTCAATGATTCTGTGATTCTTATGGGACTCTCTTAAGTACTGAAAGTCCTCAGTAAGGTCTCCCTAGAGCCTTCTCTTCTCAGGTTGAACAATCCCATGTCTATAGCATGTTAATGATACATAGAGGAGAACAGGCATGGTGTACAGCAAATGCCAGTGAACACAGGCTGTGTGTGTGGGATGAAATGATAACCAAAGAAGCACAGCAGGGGAGTGGCAAGTCCAGGCTTCTCTTTTCTTTTTCTGCAATAATTAATTTATAATAATAATAATAATAATAATAATAATAATTCTTTCAGTCAATTATTCAGCTGCTAAGGTTTAAATTACATGAATAATACATTTTTTGTTTGGCATTTTGTTTTTGCCTATGACAATAATTTTAGTGTAGTAAAGTATCTGTACCTAAACTTGAGCAGAACTTAACTGTGCCATTGGATTTAAGCCATTTAATTGAGATCCCCACTTATGGCTCACTTAAATTACAACCCTACTACTTTCTCAGCAGGGCCAAGTCCAGGCTTGTTAACTCTACACCACTTTGCTCCTTCCCTCACAGGATTTTCAGGCTGCTGTGACTTGTGCCATTGCAGAGATATGGGGTGGGAAGCAGGGGTCAAGAGGGTTCTGGGGTGACATGGTGAGCTAATAGCAGACACAAGCCTTCTTGGGCTCCTTGTAGACCTGGAGGATGACGTTTTAACCTTTCCGACCCCAAAAGTACAGAGCTCCTTTTTTGGTCTGCATATGGCTAATTCTAAATTGCAGGGGGGGGGTGGGGTTGTCATTTGAGAGAGAGGCATCTCACCAGCTCTCCAGGTCACAGTTTGCCAGAAGTTCCTGATGCCTGTCCATGAGGCTGGGACTGACAGCTATTTTGCAGAAGGTGTGCTGTTGTTGAATAGCTGTTGCACAAGGTGAAGGGGCTAGAGGAAGAAGTGAACAGGCTTTGTAAGTATTCGAGCAAATGAGCAAGAGACACTAGAGTCTTAAGACTCTTGAGAGTCTTGAACCTCCATTGTATTGGAGAAGCAAGAGGACTCAGAATCCTGCAGGGTAATTGGTCACAGGACTGTTAGTCAAGGGTCTGTTAAAGATGAAGGCTGGAAGCTGGTCACTGCACATATCAGGAGGAAGGTTCCTCCTCCTTGGAATCTGACAGGTAGAAGTGGTACCTTCTACAACAGGTATGAGCCTCTGGAACTAGAGAGCCAGACAACTGATAACATGGGCGAAGGTCCTTTTGGGACAGTGTGTCCTCCTAAATCACCACCACCTGTACCCCTATCAAGACCTCCTCTGTCAAGAGAAAAAGAAGGATAGTTGTAGTAGGAGACTCCCTTCAAAGAGGAATGGAGGGCCTGATATGCAGACAGGATGCAACTGATGGGGAAGTCTGCTGTCTCACAGCGGTTCAGGTAAGGGACATTCATGGAAAACTCACCAATCTACTGAGGGCTTCTGGTTACTGTCTGCTATTGGTTGTTCAAAATGACAGCAGCAAAATAACAAAGAGAAGTCTGAAGGCAATCAAAAGAGACTTCAGGGCCCTGGGATGATTGGTAGAGGGACCAGGAGAAGAAATAGTGTTTTCCTGAATCCTTCCAGTAACAAGGAATAATATTGATAGAAATAGGCAGATCCATTAGGTCGATGAGTGGCTCTGAGATTAGTGTCACTGGAAAAATCTGGGGGTTTTGACCATGTAATGATCTACTCAACATACACTGTAATGGCATCTGATGGGATGCACCTCTCTCACAGGGGAAAAAGAGTTCCAGCGCAGAAGCTAGTGAGGCTCCTTGACAGAATTTTAAACTAGCTTGGAGGGGGGAAAGGGACTAAAACAGGCTTGTCAGTGATGAGCAATTGGATGGTGTGCCAAAACTTGGGTAAACTGGCATCAAGGGGATCCCTCAATCTGCTTCAGGAGGTGTTGGCTACAAAGTGCTACACCTGAAATGATCCACTAATGATACACTAATGCACTCAGCATGAGGAACAAAGCTCAGATCTTTGGCCCAGTCCCAGAGATCTGACGTCAGTGACCTAAGTGAAACCTGGTGGGATGAGACCTGTGACTGGAGTGCCCTAGGCAAATAAGTGGGAGCATCACACATCTGGTACAACCTGGGCCAGAAGATTCTAAAAAGCTAGATGACAACTTTATGGAACAAGTCCTAAGGGAGGCAACTTGGAAAGATGCCCTCCTTGATCTGCTGTCTGTTGACAGAGTGAATCTCGTGAGCAAAGTGGAGATTGGTGGCTGTCTTGCCCACAGTGACCACAAAATGATTGAGTTTAAAATCTCTGTTGACAGAAGGAAAAGTTCCAGCAAAATCTCAGTGCTGGTCACTTTTCAAACATCACCTCCTCAGGGCGCAGGAGCAGGCAATTCCCAAATGTCAGAAGTTAAGCAGATGAGGCAGAAGGCTGGTTTGGCAGAGCAGGGACCTTATCTTGGAAATAAAGCGAAAACGGAAGATGTAGAAGCACAGTTAGGTGAGGTGGGAAGAATACAGAGGTGCTGCTTGCCATGGTAGAGAGAAAATTTGTATGGCCAAAGCTCAGCTGAAGTTGAAGCTGGCCAGAAATGTAGGGAACAATAAAGAGTTTTCTCAAATATATTAACAGCAATAGGTGGTATAGAAATACCATTGGCCCATTACAGGATGAGGATGGTCATCTCACAAACAGGGACAGAGACAAGGCAGAGGTGTTTAATGTTTTATGTGCCTCTATCTTCAACATGGATGATGGACTAAGGGGGTCTCAGTGCCCTGAGCTGGAGGACCATGCCTGCAAGAATGATCAACTCCCAATCAACCCTGAAATTGCACAGCATCTGCTGCTCTGGCTGGATCCCTACAAATCTATGGGGCCTGATGGGATTCATCCAAGAATCCTCAAAGAGCTGGCTGATGTCATAGCAAAACCTCTCTCAAGGATTTTTGAGTGGAGAGGTCCCAGCTGACAGGAAGCTGGCAAATGTTGTCCTGATTTTTGAAAAGGGCAAGAAGAATAACCCTGGAAATTACAGGCTCATCAGTCTCATTTTAGTGTCTGGCAAAGTTATTGAAAAATGCCTGAAAGACAACATTGTCATTGGTCACAGCCAGCACGGCTTCATGAGAGGAAAGCCCTGCTTATTGAACCCTTTATGACAAGGTAACCCAGCTAATTGACCAAGGGAAGGAAGTTGCGTAATTTTTTTTGTATTTCAGTAAAGCTTTTGATACTGTCTCTTACAGGATCCTTCTGGACAAAATGTCCAGCACACAGCTGGATAAACACATCATATGGTAGGTGAGCAATTGGCTCATGGGTCGAGCACAGAGGGTAATAGTGAATGGGGTGACATCAAACTGGCAACCTGTTGCTAGTGGGATTCCATAGGGCTCCATCTTGGGCCCTGTGCTCTTCAACATCTTCATAAATGACTTGGATACAGGACTGGAAGGGATACTAAGCAAGTTTGCAGACGACACAAAACTCAGATGTGCCGTTGACTCCCTCAAAGGCAGGGAGGCCCTGCAGAGAGACCTTGATAAATTAGAGGGTAGGGAAATCACCAACCATATGAAGTTCAACAATGGGAAATTCTGGATTCTGCACCTGGAATGGGGTAACCCTAGATGTTCGTACATACTGGGGAATCAGATGCTGGAAAGGGACTGTGGTGGGGACCTGGTGCTCTGGAAAGGGACCCAGAGGTCCTGGTTGGTGGCAAGTTGAATACGATTCAATGGTGCCCTGACAGCCAGGAAGGCCAGTTGTGTCCTGATGATCATCAGGCAAAGCATCGCCAGCCTGTCAAGGGAGGAGGTGGTTCTGCTCTGCTCTGCTCTGCTCCACTCTGCACTGGTGCGGCTTCACCTTGAACATTGTGTGCAGTTCTGCCTTTCGATCTGCAAGAGACCTTGACTGTTCACCTTCTGCATGTGGGAAGGACACATGCTTCTCCTGACCTCTGTGAATAACATATTTATGTTCCTGGCTATGAAAACAGATTTTATTTACCACTGTCTTTTACTGTCTTTAGGATGTTCAGATAGATGGCAGATTTATTTATCACCCATAAACCCACTAGCATCAACAGCTATGCAGGTAAGTGATTTGAACAAATCTGAACCCTTGAAATACTTGTACCTCCTAAGTCAACCTGCAGGGGAAACCTTGGCTTATCAGAAGGAATGAGCTTTGCCATCACTTTAAACACCTGACAGTCCTCGTTTTGGGAGACAAACAGCCAGTCTGGAGTCCTAGGAGCACAGCAATATCCCGCTTGGCCTGGTCCTCCTCTCTTCTTCTTTGCGTGGCTCCCCACAAAATGAAGGTCCTAGCCAGTCTCTCAGATTTGCCCAGATAGCACATGTTCTGTCTGGGGGATCCTGGATATGCATCTAATCTATATTGCTTACATGGGAAAAGATTTTTTCTCTTTGCTTTCACTGCCACTTTTACCTGGGCCAGCAAGATTGATCTGGCACAGGAAACTAGTACAGGCAGCTTACTTTTCCAGGGTGCACATAACTTTGGGTGTGAGGCTGCCTAGTGCAGGGTTTACTAGGATCTGTATCCTGAAGGAGTTGGACCAAAGAGCAAAATGAGGAATATTTACATCCTTTGTGGTGAACCAGGACCCCATGTGGCAAAGAACAGATCATTACCAGGGCCCGATTTTCAGCAGTAAGTGCTTAGTGCTGCCTGAAGGCAGGTGTTTCTACAGTGCCTCAAAATGGGCAAGGGAAAAATTAAGATAACCTGTTTTCATAATTTTACCCTATCATGTTTCAGCACATTTGATCAGGGATTAGACTGCCTTGCAATCTCTACTGTTACGGTTTCTGAGTTAGTAGTTTCACTTCCATGGGCACTGTGCAATTGCTTGTTAAGTAATTATAGTAGTGGGTATGTTTTTATGGCTTCCATTTTTATATCTGGACTATGGACAGACTGACAGCACTAAAAAGTCCCAGTGGTATTCCAGCATTTACATGTGATAAGCAGACTGATGGAGTCGGGTTTGGCCTCATGGACAGCTCTAGTTTCCTTAGAACAGGCACAGCTTCTCACCTAGAGCCCACATTCAGCTTTACAGTTTGATATTTATTCTATTTTGGCGGTGTTTTTGAGCAACCATTCTGGAACAAGACCTTGTTTTGTTGTTACACAAACGAAGAAGACAATTCTGATTCTATTGCACTCCAGAAGCTGAAATAGCAGATGAGATAACAGATGAAGACCAGATAGTTGTGAGTACAAGGATGCAAAGAAACAATGTAGGCTTCATGATAAACAACCTAATCATTAAAGGGCTTTTGTGAGGAAATAATGGAAAACAGCATATGTGTGTGAAGAAGGTTAATGAGTTAATTTTAACATCTGTTTATAGAAGCTTCTCCTACATACATGCAGAAGTGTTGGAGAAAACACAAAGGACTCCTGAAAGCACAGAATAGACGCATAGAAGTGTCAGGTTGAAGCTGATATTTTTGGCCCTGGAGTAGAAATGAAGAGAGAGATGACCTTGTGTTATCAAAGAGGAGAAAGTTAGGAGATTAACTAACTGAAAAAGGACTTGAACACAAAGCCGAAACACAATTAATTTGACAAAAAAAAAAAAAAGAAGATAAGGGAGAGATGCAAGGACATGAAAGGTACAGTCAAGGCAACTGACCATCACAACAGTGTTCAAAGTAGACATGAGAAAAGTAAAGGTGCATCTGTCTGGGTCAGAGAAAAGTTGCTGCAGTACTGTAAAGACAATTAGTATCAGCTATTACCTTGCATCAGTTATATCTCCAGGGGTTGGGAGAAAAGGCATATGCAGAAATAAAACACAAGGCTTCTAGACATTTGGGAAATGAGAGTGGCATGGAGGGAGGTCTGAGTCAAGGAAGACACAGTTTATGGACCTGATGACAAGCAGAAATAAAAGCATTGTCCTGAAGCATCAGCCTTGATTGGAAAGATATTAAAGGCTGTCCCTTGGCCACATGCTGTTTAAACTGGCAGCCAGGTATCCATGAAAAGTGTCAGAGAGGCATACTAGGATTTCAACCTGCCCCGAAGGGAATGGATAAGGAGAAGAGAGGTAGTTCTGTGAGCTGTGCTTGAGATGAGAGTATTTCTGAGATAAGCACAGGGTAGAGAAAGGTGGCAGGGGCAGATCTTTCACAGGAAGCTGAAAAGAGATGAAGAAGACCCTCTGAATAACATGCCACAGGGAAGACTGTGAAGGTGGGAGGAGAACCAGAAGAGGACAGAATTTTGGGTGCTAAAGAAAAATAGGAGCTTGGAGGAGCTTGCTATTGTTGCAAGCAGATGACAACTCAAGGTCAATGAAGACAGAACATTTGTGGAAAAATAATTCATTGGTGCTCTTCTATTGTCATCTGTTATACCTGAGTACAGGGGAAAAAAGACTTTGCAGCAAGCCTAAAGCTATTGTATTATATTCGTTGATATGTTAAAATTAACACTGAGACCATGTTCTTTATAGGTATATCACAAATTTGTGAGTAATTAAGAAGTAGTAACCTATTATTTTTGAAGTAGAAGTAACTTACTGACTTCCTTACAAATAATGATTTCCATCTCTGTCTTTGTAAGACATATTCCAACTTTATGCAGCATTTTATGTGGGGTTATAATTTTTGTTTCTGACTCTGCAATGATCTTATACATTCCCTATTCATCACAGAACGGTAATTAAAACAAATGATCTGTCCTGAAAAGGTTTATAACTAATTTTTAAATACTCAGAACTTAATTGAGAAATTTAGAGGATTAAAGGATTAAAATAGAGTTTTATGGAGTGGCTGAAGGGTACAATTCTAAGAGTAAATCATATTAAGCTTTTCTAACGTTAAGGCCAAGAGGGAAAAAAGTGTGGTAAAAATGGAGAAGGAAAACTAAATAAAAATAAAATGGCAGGTAAAATAGAAGTTACACCTGTTTATTTAACTTCTAATTTTTGTTCTTTATTGGCAGACTATAATTGCCTGCTTAGGCATGGCTTGCTTGTGATAGTAGTATTTTCAGTGAGTTGCCCACATATAGTTTGTCCTAGAAATCAGTAAGATAATGCTGCCTGAATTACCCTAGCACTGAAAAAGGTTTTCATAAACGTTTGCAGTTAAAAGTCATGATTATATTATGATTAAGTAGTGAGGTACATATGCAAGGCTGTGTAGGAAGAACATGCTAGGAGATATGGCTTTTGTTTAGAGTGTTCTTCAAGATGAATCTGTGGCTCTAAATACATCAATGGCAAACCTGACACTGATTCACGAGGAACAAGAATTCATCCTCCAAATGTATTGTCTGAAATGTCTAACTTCATATGTATGCTAAATGCCCATAACCGCTTAACATACAGTTTTCTACTGCTGCTTTTAGAAAATTAACCTTTTGTTAGCCTTTAAAGTTTAGCTGAGGGTTTGGCCCTCTGTATTTATTTCTTAAAATTCCTGAAAATATGTATTGTAGAAGTAGAGACTTCACTGAAGACGTCAGTCAAGGAAGCATATTGAGTAGCAGTTTTTCTTTTTGAAATCAGTTAGAATACTACAAAATTTGATTCAACAAATTGGGCTTATCCAGAAACTTAGCATTGTTATCACATTGCTCCACTGCTGATCACTTGGGCTGACCTGCCCAACTCTAGAAAGGCAAAACTTTCATTATCACAAGGATTCACCTGGAAAACAATCATTCTTCCGTCCCTCAAGAGAGCACCACATTGTATTTTACAATTTAATAAGCCAGCAGTTAGTTAACTACTGTTTTTTTTTGGTTTTGTATCTTAAAAAGAAATGAGACTTCCAAGCGTCACTTCCTTGCACTGAAGAAATATGATATGCTGTATTTTTTCCATAGAAATTTTCTTCAACTGAAATCAGTGCCAAGGATCTTAAAGATGCTAACACAGTGCTTTTGAAGCCATGGTGCAAGATTTTATGTCGTGCTGCTCCTTTACAACAATTACATCTATTTTGCCTGAGTTGCTTCTTCCTCCAGTGAGAATCCCACACATCAGGACTTAAGTGATATGATTCAAATTGGTCATACCATTAAATGACAGTGAAGTTTGCAGATAAACGTGGTACAACTGGCAGCTGGTTCTGGCCTTTGTTTTTTTGCAACACAGCTCTATATGTGTTAAAAGGCAATTTTTAGAGCTTAAAAACGATACTGTCAGATAAAGGCCAAGCAGTTTTCATATATTCACACCATTGGTCTCAGAAGGGTTTTGAGATGGGGAACTCATTGTGAACTGCTTTACTGAAAGCCTGTGAAAAAATAGCAGCAAGCAAAACAGCAGCAGGGCTATTGGAGCAAGACGTGTCACACAGCCCCCTCAGCTGTACGACCACGGCTGCCTCCTCTTGTTGTTCCTGAACCTGAGAAAAGTTCTAACTGCTAAAACAGTAATGTAGTTTGAATACATAACATGCTACTTTGGAGAAACTCATAGGAATTGTCAGACATAACAGATGATCCTTGTGGTAGGTAAATAGTCTAAATTAATAAAGCTTTGTGAGCATTCACTGTTTTGGTAAGCAATATCTGGGAATATCGAAAATTCATGCCTGTAATATTCTTCTAGCTGAAAAGGTTTCTGTGGGTTTGGTTTTAAAAGTTAGATTAAAATTAGTTTGTTTAGATTGGAATTACAGTTCTTCAAAGTCAAATGCTTCCTTTAGAATTAGAAGAAATAAGAACATGTTTTAGCTGTGGCATACAACACTTGAAATGATCTCTATTTATTCTGTCATCATTACAGGCCTGTAATTTCCATTAGTTTCAATAAGATTGATGTGTCTCTATCAAAGGAAATCATTTCTTTATAGTGTTGCCTTAAATAACTTGGAAACTAAGATTAGAAGAGATATCTGATGTCTCCTTAGAAATCAATGTCAAGCCTCGATAAATTTCTAAGAATACTTGCTGAGCATGAAACAGAAATGGTTCTGTTACATCTAGAAGCACCGTGATTCTGGAAAAGAGCTAATTTTTTGAATGGATTTTTCATGTGGACTTAGGGTTCCTTGAGTCCTGACTCCAACTTTTTTGTGACAGAGTTTATGTGCTGTCTGGGATCAAAACTGTAGGCAATCCAGGAGATTCCTGGAATGCATGGAGGATAACTTCTTGAGCCAGGTGATATGTGATACTAGATTTGATGGTCACCAATATAAACAAGCTAATTGGAGATGTCAGGATTGGAGGTAGCTAAGGTTGCAGCAATCATTGATTGGTGGAATCTGTAGTCCAGAGGAATACGGGTCAGGTAAGAAGTAAAGTCAGGCTCCTGAACCTTAGGAAGGCAAACTTCAAGCTTTTCAGTCCCTGTGAGACTGCCCTTGGGGGCAAGGGAGTGGAACAGAGTTGGCAGATCTTTAAGTCTTCCATAGAGTACAGGAGCTGGCAAACCCCAGGAGCAAGAAATCAGGCAAGAAAGGCAAGAGACTGGTTCAGCTGACTACATATCTGCTGGTCAAAGTAAAGTGAAGGAAGTAAATGCACAGGCAGTGGAAACAAGAACAGGTAACCTGGGGAGAGTATAGAGGATAAGTACAGTTTTGTAGGGAGAGGGTGAGGAAGGCCAAGGCAAAACTGGAACTGAACCTGGCAAAGGACGCAAAGAATAACAGGAAGGGATTCTACAAGCATGTTAATTGGAAAAGGAAAGTCAAAGAAAGTGTACCCTCTCTGAAAAACAAGACTGATGAATAGGTAAGAACAAATGAGGAAAAAGTTGAGGTACTTAACTTTTTTGCTTCAGTCTTCAATGGCAACCTCTCTTTCCACACTTCTCAAATGGAGGGACAACAGGATGGGGACTGGGAGAGCGAAGTCTCTCCCACTGTAAGAGAAGATCAGGTTTATGACCACCTGAGGAACCTGAATGTCTATGGGACCTGAGGAGATGCATCCCAGATTCCTGAAGGAATTGGCTGATGTAGTTGCCAAGCCACCCTCCATGATATTCAAATAGTCACAGCAGTCAGGTGAAGTCCCAGATGACTGCAAAAAGGGAAACAGCACCCATCTTTAAAAAGGAGAGAAAAGAGGATCCTTGAAACTACTGATCTGTCAGCCTCACCTCTGTGCCTGGGAAGCTCATGGAACAGATCCTCCTGGAAGCTGTGCTAAAGCAGATGGAGGACAGGGATGTGATTTGAGACAGCCAGCATGACTTCACCAAGGGGAAATTCTGTCTGATCAACATAGTGGCCTTTTATAATAGAGTAACTACATCAGTGGATAAGGGAAGAGCTACAGATGTAATATATCTGGACTTCTGTAAAGCCTTCAACATGGTCCCCCACAACATCCTTCTCTCCAAATTGGATTTGATGGATTTGATGCATGTACTGTTAGGTGGATTAGGAATTGATTGGATGGTCACATGCAGAGGATAGCAATCAACAGCACAGAGTCCAAATATTCATCAGTGACAAGTGGTCCATATCTAGACTAGTGTTATTTAATATCTTCGTTAATGACATAGAGGGATTTAGTACCCCTACATCAACATTGTAGATAACCCCATGCTGTGTGGTTGACACACCTGAATGACCAGATGCCATCTAGAGGGACCTGGACAAGCCTGAGAAGGGGTGCATGAGAATCTCATGCAGTTTAACAAGACCACATGCAAGGTGCTGTACCTGGGCTGAAGCAACCGCTGGTATCAATGGGGGATGAACAGATCAAGAGCAGCCCTGCCAAGAAGGACTTGGGGTGCTGGTAGTGAGAGGCTGGACATGACCCAGCAATGTGCATTTGCACACCAGAAAGCCAGTTGTATCCTGGGCTGCAGGTCGAGGGAGGGGATTCTGCCCCTCTGCTGTGCTCTGGTGAGACTCCACCTGGAATGATGCATCCAGCTCTGGGATCCTCAGCACAGGAAAGACTGTTGGAGCGAGTCCAGAGGAGGCCACCAAGATGATTGGAAGAGGGAAAAAGGGAACACCTCTCCTAAGCAGAAAGGCTGAGTGAATTGCAATTGTTCATCCTGGAAAAGAGAAGGCTTCAGCATGACCTAATTGCAGCCTTCCAGTACCTCAAGGGAACTTACAGGAAAGGTGGGGCAAGACTATTTACAAGAGCATGTAGTGACAGGACCAGGGAAAATGGGTTCATATTTAAAGAGAGTAAGTTTAGATTAGATATTAGGAAAAAATTCATTCATGTGGGCATGATGAGGCACTGGAACAGATTGCCCAGGGAAACTGTGTTTGCCCCATCCCTGGGGGTATTCAAGGTCAGGTTGGATAAGGCTCTGAGTAATCTGGTCTAGTGGAAGGTGTCTCTGTCCATGGCAGGAGGGTTGGAACTAGATGACCTGCAAGGTCCCCTTCCAACCCAAATAATTTTATGATTCTATGGTTCTCCCCCATCCAAATGAGCAAGGAGATTTAAAGACTCATTTTTAATTCCAGTGTATTTATTCAGTTATTGGATTTAATTGGAAATAACTATGATAGTTTATTTATGAATCTGGGAAGTGCATGGACATCTATGGCTCTTTAGTACCCCTTAATATGAGATCAGAAAGTTTTTTCCCAAAACACAAAATAAGCAGAATCCAAACTGTAATGGATCCTTGGTCAGACATTCTTCACTTTTATGTGTAGTGAAAACTCTTGGACACCCAGGAATTTCTGGGCCAGCATCTGCAGTCAAGAACACTATAGTTGACTTTCTGAAAAATTGTCTACAAAAAGATTTGGTTGAAGCTGGAGGCACTGGCACAAGTTGTGCTGTATGCTGAGGTTCTGGTTGTGAATCTGATAAAAGTGCTGGGTTGCTAAATTCATCATTGTGAAGAAGAAAAGAATGTTTTTATACTCTACATGATGCATATTTAGAGACTAGCTCTCTGTAATATTACTTTGGATATGGTAATTTCTGAGTTTAGTTGTATCTTGGAGGACTTTGCATCATGGTCATGAAAAAGTCTGTTCATATAATGACACACTGGAGAGAACAAGGGAAAACAGAATCTGACTGTTTCATAGAATCAATATACCATAGATAGAATTAATAATATTTTGTCAGGGCTGTGATTACTTATGAACCCTTCTCCTGATTTGGCCTGGAAACAGCACTCTGGGTGCATTTATGCTGGCGATGCTATTTTTAAAAATCACATCTCTGTTTTGACTTATCAGCTTTTCTAATGGTAAATTAATCCTACAAGCTAAAGACTTAGGGACCTGGCTCATTTATCTAAATGTTTTCAGATCAGAAATATTTCAATGGAATTATTTATGTATTTCAGTGAAAAACTGACACAAGAGGGAAGGAAGAAGAAGTAAATTGCATCAAAAAATATCTTCTGCTTTTGAAACTCAAAAAAGTGTGTATAATTTTAATTAGTACTTCAAAATTCCTGGTTTGATGCAGTGAAATTTGCCTTTACATTTTGGAAAACATTTAGGATATCCTTGTAGACAACTTTGTATTAAGTAAGGCATGCTCACCAAAATAACTTTG
This sequence comes from Chiroxiphia lanceolata, assembly GCF_009829145.1. NCBI lineage: Eukaryota > Metazoa > Chordata > Aves > Passeriformes > Pipridae > Chiroxiphia > Chiroxiphia lanceolata. The sequence goes on along the minus strand of NC_045671.1, from coordinate 18,148,716 downwards.
TGCTCATTAAAATTTAAATGAAAGTGAATTCTGAACATTTTCAAAGCCTTGAATCTTGGAGAATTTGTGATCTTTCATTAGGGCACTGTTGCCTCTGTCTTCTGATTTACATGTAAGTAATAAGACAATGAATATCTACCCCAAAGCGTTATAGCCCTAAATTCTGCGGTGGTCGTCAAACGCAGTCTGATCTGGGGCTTTACATCCATATGATGCAGGCAAATCAAACGAGTCAACAAAGGAAAGTGCAGGTCCTGCACCTGGGGAGGAATAACCCCCTGCACCAGTACAGGCTGCAGCCTGACCTACTGGGAAGCAGTTATTTTGGGAAGGACCAGGGGGTCCTGGTGGACAACAAGCTGTCCATGAACCAGCAGTGTGTCCTTGTGGCCAAGAAGGTCAGTGGTATCCTGGGGTGCATTAGGAAGAGCATTGCCAGAACATCAAGGGAGGTGACCCTGCCCCTCTACTCAGCCCAGGTAAGGGTTCGCCTGGAGTGCTGTGTCCAGTTCTGGGCTCCTCAGGACAAGAGAGACATGGAGCTCCTGGAGCGAGTCCAACAGAGAGGACAAAAAAGGTGATTTAAGGGACAGGAGCATCTTTCTAATGAGGAAAGACTGAGGGAGCTGGGCCTGTTCAGCCTTGAGATGATTGATGGGGACCTCATCAACGTCTGTAAGTATGTGAAGGAAGGATGTCAAGAGGATGGAGCCAGGCTTCACATGGTAATGTCTAGCAGTAGGACAAGAGGCAATGGGTACAAATTGAAACACAGGAAGTTCCTCCTGAACATGAAGAAGAACTTCATTACTGTGAGAGCACTGGAATAGGTTGTGCAGAGAGGTTGTGAACTCTACTTCCATGGAGATATTAAAAAGTCACCTGGACACGTTCCTGACTACTGTGCTGTAAGGACCCTGCTTGAGCAGTAAGGTAGGACTGAATGACTTCCAGTGGTCCCTTCCAACTTCACCAACCTGTGATTCTGTAAGTAAACCATCCTGATGCTAAAGTGCTACCTGGGAGGACCTCAAAGAGTGGCATCGGCTTCAGCCAACACCTCACAGGAAAAGTCCTATTTTTAAGCTAAATCAAGACATGACACAAATGACCATTTTCTTTTTTTTTTTTGTCTTAAAACTTTTTCTCTATTACAATCTTTGTGCAAAAATACCGTTTGCTGTTTAATTCTGCAATGTTGAAGTTATGCAAACTCTTAAATGGAGGGCTTGAGAAATCAAATCTGCGAGTCTGACTGTGGTTACATCACGACATAATAGTCTGATATAATAGCAAATTTTCTTTAACTCGAAGCAAAACTACTCCTGATTGCCATCTAGTGAACCAGACCAGTAGACTCTTATTTTATTACCATTCTGATTATTTCCTGCTGTAAGAACCTAAAGGGATAAAATGCATCTTCCCCACTCTCTGCAGGCAAAAAAATCAAGGCAGATGAACCTCAGACTTCTCATGAGGGGTTGAGGAACACAGGAGAGAAGAATCAGAGCCACACCCTCTGCATTACTTATGAACAAAATCACAGAGAAGGACAAACATCAGCAAACACCTAATTCAGTAGATATATGTGGTGTGGAGCATATTTCCCTTTGTTCAGAATTATATTTAAGGAGAACTGGCTGAAACATTTTCATTTTTTGTGGACACTATTGACTTTAAATGAGTAACTGCCTTTTTATAGTTGAAAGCTCTATGATCCCTGACAATTACTTTATTTTTGTTTTGCATTATACGCTTATGGAAAGTAGATTTTTTTTCCCAGAAATTTTCAGATCAGTCTCACACCTTCACAACTCCTTTGCTGATTTTGCATACAGTCAGTCATTTCCTTTCACCACTGGTGTAAGACATTGCACAGTCTAGGAAAGATTATTTCCTCTTATGCACCCATCTCCAGGGTTCCTAATCCATTCATTGAATCATATTGTGAGCTCAGAATAAAAAAGGTTTAAATGCATTTTAAAGTCTTGTTTCTGTGTGATATGGAGATGAGCCTATCATTATTGCATAGGTTAGGTCACATCAGTCACAAGCAAGGGGTACAAACAGCTTTTTCAAAGTCATGGTTCTTAGTTTCTAAAGTAGCAGAAGACAATCCACATGCTGTGACTTTTATGCTTAGTTATCAGGTCGTCCTGAAGCACTGTGCTCCAAGGTAACTCACCAGAAATAACAGATGGTATTTTAAATCTTGAATAATTTTGTAGTACTTTCTTTTTTTACCTCTCCAAAGAGATTAAGCAAAAAATATGCAAACAGTTATAGCTTTAGGCAAAGCAACTTCTGTCCCACAAAATCTGAGCTGATTTTTGAGGCTATTTTCCGGCTTTCATTTGACATTCCATGGTATTTTGTTACTCGAAATTCCCCTGCATGCTTGCTATGGTGTTTCTGTCCGTATTTGTTGTTGTCTTGAGACTGAAATAGTCATGGGGCTACTCAATTTGAATAATGGTTTCAAGGAGGGAAGCTGTGATTCGCCTTATACGATGGTGTTACTTTATAAGAGAGTAGAATTAAAATAGGTAAACTTCAGTAATCTGTTACTTTTAACCATAAATGATGAAGCAGCAAGTAACATTTAAAGAAGTGGAACCCTAGCCTTTTTGGAGAAAGAGGACTAAATTCTGGTTTTCTGCAAGTCCACGCTAACAGTGTCAGTTGCGGTAAAATTTTCCTGACTCATAAAAGGTAAAGTTCTGCTCACAGTGCTGCAAAACTGTTCTCTCAGTGACACAAATGGATCCAAAATCCACTTGACACCAAAACTAAGTCACCTCAATGACTTAAGGAGAGTGAAAAGCGTAAGCAGGCAGAAACTGAAATGCAGAATGGTTAGGAATAGAATAATAAAAAAATTGTCAAACTTGAAAATATGTGGGCTTGGCCACATATAAGCATTGAAAAAACACATGGATGTCAAACTGTTATTACCTGTCAAACAGGTATTAACACTATGACCTGGGTCCTTACCAGAGATCCATATGGATTCTTGGTGCTGTTCCTGTCACCAAAGGGAGAGAAACAGAGTAAGTCTCTGTCAGTGTACGTATTTGAGAAGGACAGCTTTGCCAGTAGCTCTGGGCATCTGCAAGGTGACTGTTCAGCTGTTTCTGAAGATAGCTGACTCCTTCGTAAAGCAATTTGAATGGCTGCAATCCATCCTGCTTCTGGATGAGCCTGAAACTCAGGTAGTTTTCAGGACAGAAATAGGAAGAAACAGGCATTTGATGAATCCCTAAAAATAAATAAAAAAGTATCTTCAGCTTTGGTTAGAAGCAGGGTTAGAGAGGCAAAGAGGAATTAGTTTTAACAGCTTATGCTGGAGGCCAGCAAAAAGTACTTATAACTAGCAAATGCCTTTGGGATGAGGCTGTCACTGAAATTACTTGTGAACACTTCCAGAGACTGATTTAGATTATCTTCTGGCCAAAGATTTCAGACCTGCCATGTTACTCACACTTGTATAAAATTTCAGCCTCATGTACATGCCTCTGGGCATGAACTAAGTGATTTCTGGTCTATTCTCTGGTCAGATGGAGGGGGGACTCGGAAAAAGGCACCTTGAGAAGAGATCTGGGCTGATGTGCCCCAGCTCAAGCATTGCTAGTTTAAATGTAAGGCCTCTCTTAGCCACTTACAGAGTCACAAACATAATGGCTGTTATTTATGCCTTCTGAATTTTCAACCACTAGCAGCCACTCTATGACATCAATTTGTTGCACAGGGAAAAAATTGGTTTCTCCATTTTTGAGTGCCACTTCACAGCCTAAGGAGAATAAAAAAACTGACTGTACCTTCTAACAAAATAGGAGAAAGGGCTTCTCTTTAAACATGTGAACAAACAGGAAGCCAAATGTGAACAAGGAAAAGCAGAGGGAAAGGACCTGACTGTTACTCATCTTCTTCTGCTTGAAAGCTGCTCAGCAGGTGTAAGCAGCTGTTCTCTTATCCTCTCTTATCCTGTTCTCATCAGGGCAGGTAGAGCCATTTTTCACAATCACAAAATGAAAATATATTTGTGCTTTTTCTCCCTAACTGATGTTTTACTTGCAGTGATAGTAACTTTGATGTAGTTAGCACCTTCTTTCCCTCACAGTACTAGGAAAATACCTGCTCTGGCCCTAATGATTCATTCATACCCACTGCTGAGAGGAATCCTGATTTCTGTTGTAAATTGGTAATGTGTATATGTGTGTGTGTGCTAAATTCTACTGGGGTATAAGATGATATGATTTTACTTGATATAATACGAAAAATTAGCAAAGACTGGGAATTGATCACTGTCAGAGTACTTTGGGTAATGTTCCTTCTTCTCCACATTATTGTAAGTGTTCTTAGTTTATAATATAAATAGAAGACCTTTATGGTAAAAAATTAAAGTGCTTCCTTTGATAAAGGGAGTGCTGCAACTTACTCAATGTAAACCTCAATGTTTCTGTTGTAACTGTGCTTTTGAAAGGTTTTAAGGCAATTAAGATTCTTTTATTCATAATAATGTTATGACCTGTAGTTCAAAAGCAGTTGCCTACTCTAAATGCAGTAGAGAATCACAGAAATCATTCTTGCAAATGAAATAAAGTCAGATTCTGTTTCCAAGATTTACTGAATTGACAGCTGAGGCACTCAAGACCTTTCAGGATTAAAAGCTTTGTCAGGCTGAGTTGGATAATTTCCCATTCTGTTTTAATGTAAATGAAAGTATGAGAATCACAGAGTTTAGCAATGAAATGAACTGTCAGTTTTCCAGATTTTTGCTTTTTGCTCCCTGATTTTCCTCTTGCAAGAGTGACAGCTTTCCTCACATCCTCTCCAACTTTTCTGCTGCAGCTCTCCTTTGTTCTCTCTGCATCCCCAGCTTCATGTCTTCTTCAGTACCTTGAAGAGTCCCTTTACTTTATACAGACCACCAATCTTCTTAAATCTCCAGTGAACATAATATCATGGAGACTCTACTTCTCTCTGTCAAATTTGAATTAAGTTGGACAACAGACTAAAAAGCTGTTGGAGAAGACTGGCAAATATAAGCCTCCTTTTCTTAGGACACCAAGCTAGAAAGTAGCAATATATTAAAGACAGAAAGCTGGTCTAGATCTGAAGCCATAGTAAATTATTATTAACATTGAAAATAAATCAGCAGAGATTTATACTTCAGAACTGGTTCCAGTAAATGGAAACATAATTTTATAAACATGTTTGAAGGCAAATCAAGGTAGAATCAGAGAGAATGTTGGTTACATTTAATGGGGGACAAACCACTTTGTAAGGTACATCATTGCATGTCATCTACAATATGGTTAGTACTTTTCTCTTCTTAAAGGTAGGACTTCAGATTAATACTAGACTTTAAGGATATCCTTTGTAAAAGAAGGTTAAACACATAGAAGTTGGACATGCAATTTTTCTAGAATGAAAGGGATGCTAAGAGCGATCTAACTAGGCATGAGAGTGGAACTATAATAACAAAATAATGTGGTGGTTTGTATCACAGGAAGAGTGCCAAAGGACATTCTGGAACTCAAAGTTCCTGACACACTATTGCACGTGCTCCATGGAGTACTTGGATGTGATTGGTTGAAGATCCTGTGTTATGGTTGAAACTGCATATATAAGGTGGTGTTTTTCCTAATAAATTTGATTCAGTTGCTTGAAACCACAGGTGACGGGGTCCGTGCCCTCAATGCTATAGAATAATATCTAAATAGTAGTAACTTCTTATTCAGAAGTTCTACTCCCTATGGGCCAAATCCTGATATGATGATATAGTCAGAAAATACAGCCTTAAAATGCAAATTTTGAAAGGACTATGACGAAACTCTTCTGAATGCTTCCATAATGCTTGCATAAGTTATCAAATTTTACTCAGTAATTCCTGCAGAGAATGTTATTATTTTCTATGCTAGGTATTTGAAAACTTAAGCTTTGATAATTGGTGTTTAAGCATATCTTTCAGAAGGACAATTTAAAGCTCATGACTAATGAACCACTTCCCTTGTGTTCCAATGACTTGTTACAGTCACCATTAAGGAATTGGGTTATATTTGCAATTTATTTTATTTCAAACTTCTTTTCTAGTCGTGCGTTTTTAGGACATATTTTCCTGTCAGTTTAAAAAGTTCCCTAAAGTTGGGCATCTGTGCAGTTACTTGGAAACTGTTCAAATTGTCTTCTAGTTTTTAGGCACTGGTTTCAGCAAGAAGATAGTTTGATAGTTTAGGTGCTTTGAACTGTGCTTAACTGAAAACAGAAAAGAGTAAACCAATCTAGACTCTTTGCTTCTCAGAGTTCCACACAGCCAAATTTTGCAGTTTTCCTTACACATTATGATGTATGTGAAATACAAAAGAAAAAGGCCCAGCTTAAAATTCAAAGAAGACTCTGAGTTTTATGGCTGATGACTACAGTTTCCATTTGAAGGCCTGCTTTGATATGGGAATGTACAACAGCATGTTCGCAAGTAATGTCTTATTCTTATAGCATTAACAAATGGGAAATTTTCTGGCAGCATTTCACTTAAGGAATAGAATTTAAAGTTAAGAGAATACTAGGAAGAGCTTTCTATGCATATTCAAGACTGATTTTTTTTTTTATTAGTCATCTACAACCATGAACCTTTCATATTCTGCTTCTGAGAGTACCAGCACACTCAAGAAGTAATGTGCAAATGCTGGAAAAATATTTAATTTTTCTAAACTGTAAGTATGTCAATACTTGCTGAAAGCAAATATTAACAAGAACATTGCAGTGTGAAGTTCTAGATTCAGGTAGTACTGTTTTATTACAGAATTTGATTAGGCAGTGCCCTTTAAAAAGAAGAGTATATTTGTAAGGCAACAACAAAACAGAGGATAGACTGCCCACTGCATTTTCATTTTATTATACACTCAGCTAGATGTCTCATCTATAATCAAATCTAAAATGAAAATTGTGAATCCAAGGATCAGAATCACCAGGGTGATGGGGTAAGGGCTTGGGTTTTGTTCTTGTGGAGCTAAGGATATCATCACATAGTGCGAAGAAAGAAAAGTTATAAAATAGACCTAGTTAAGATATTTTATCCTACTTGTGATTCTAGAAGACAAAGAGTTAATTTCTGTGTGACATGTAAGGGTTATTGGTTTTGTGTCAGTCAGTTTTAGGAAACTCAAGTGCTTGTAAAAGCCATAAATAAAAATGTTGCAGACGTTTACAGAGTTTTATTTTTCCAACATGCAAGAACAGATTCATTAGGTCAACCAAAATACTCTTTTCTGAGGTTTTCAGATTCATCCTGACCTAGTTAGATTTCACACAGTTAATCAAAACACCTCTTTCATGCAGTGAAAGAAGTTAAACCAGAAAGTGAAAAAAAAAATATCTCTGGGAGAATAAAGCAGCAAATCTGTATAGTTCTTTTTGAAGTGCAAAGTGTGATAAAACCAGTGAGCTTCAAATCTCATCCTTTACTTCATGAAAGTATATCTGCAATACGTTATCTTAGTTGTGGGGTTTTTTCCAGAGCAAATGTTTTCCAGAGCATAGATATTTTAAAAAGTGGAGGTATAAAGTCTTTTGCAAAAAATACAGTTATACAGCAAACCATTCTTTGTATGGAAAACCTATCTTCTTCTGTGAATTGCACTGCAATTTAGAGAAAAAAGAAAAATATTAGTGAATAGAGTAATAGGCTCCTCCTCCTACTCAGATATTTAATGCAATCCTAAACTTCTTTCTTTCATACGTTGTACCACTGAGGATTAAGAGCCATAAAAACAGCAAAAAGAAATGAAAAAACCCAACTGAACAAAAATGCGAAAACTGGTAAATATGCTAAACCAACAATGAACTAAGACAAAACTATAGGCCAGTCAGTCTCATATCTGTGTCTAGCAAGATCATGAAGAAGATCCTCCTGGAAACTATGGTAAGGTACATGGACAATAAGAAGGTGATTGGTGACAGCCAACAGGACTTCAGTAAAGGCAAATTGTACCTGACAAGTTTGGTGACCTTGTATAACAGGGTTACATCAGTGATAGATAGGGGAGGAGTGACCGGCATCAGCTCTCTGGACTTGTGCAAAGCCTTTGACACTGTCCTGCATGACATTCTTGTCTCTAAATTGCAGAAACATGAATTTGATGGATGGACCACTTAGCAAATAAGGAATTGGCTGAATGGTTATACTCCAAAATCTTTGTGAAATGGGAAGGTTGTATCTGAATACTGTTACATTTTCAGGCATTATTCCAGGTGTGCTTGTGTTGCTGGTACCACTCAGAAAGATACTGTGAATGCAACAAAACTATAAATTGCTTCCAAGACATTGCTAAAAAAATTTTAATGACAACTTCTGCATCTAAAATATGTGGCATTTCATTTGATTTCTGTTTGAAGCACACTAATATAATTGACACAATTAGACCTTGAATTATAGACATTCACAGTTAGAAGTAATATTCTTTTTAAGACAAATACTGTTGCTTCTCTATTTTGTGTGAGCTGAGGAACAATAAACATTCATTCAGAATGATGTTTTCTGGGGTAGAATTTGCTGAAAAAATTGACTAGGTCACTAATTTTTTTTTATTAAAAAGCTGCTGTTTTCCACAACAAAGGAGATTTTTTTGTCTCTGTTTTTCTTTCTATAAGGAAGAAAATAGCAAAACCTAGTTCCTTAAAAGTAAGTCCCATTTTCCTTGCACCTTCTTTTCCCATACCTGGCTCTCATCACAGCTGTGATCTCTTCCTCAGGAAAAGCCAGCACTTGCTGAAGACAGTGTGGGGATGTGGGAAGATGTTCTCATAAGCCAGACAGTACTTAGTTGGGTGGTCATCGGCTTCTACCAAGGGTGTGCCACTGCTTGTTTTACAATGTCTTCTACTCTGAAATACAGATTTGAATTTCTCTTTTCCATGCAGGTACTTTCACAGAATAAATGTGAAATCAATAATTTTTGAAATGTCTCTCTACTCTCAAACTAACTTGAAAATAGGCAATTACTGCAGAAAAGAGTAAAGAGTGGATCATCTAAAGCCATGTATGAAGTGTGATTACACAAACTGAATTTATTTAGAAAGCCAGATTGAAAACTGCCAAGCTATATGCCATTGGCATTGATATTATCTTTGTTTCCCTTTTTGCAGCTTTGATAATGTTGTATCTTAGTTGATACACAACAAGGAATTTACTTTTAAAAAAATTTAATCAACTAGCCTTTAGTTTTTATCCTGTAAACTACACAAGTCTTTCTGAACTTTTTAGAGCTTTTTAGTTTTCAGCTTGTAACAACATTTTCCATTGTTGTTCTTAATAAAAACTCCTCTTTGTTTCTTCTATTTTTTGTGCTAATGTTAAGATTTTTGTCCTCATAGTTCTGTTAATAAAGCAAAAATCTGAATGGATCCCTTATTTCTGTAAACAACTCCCTAAATTAGAAGATAAATTTCACTTCTCTGTATTAGTCTTTAGTTGCCTGAGACAGATGTGAGGGGAGCTAATGTATTTGGGGAAGAAGATAATAATTTCTGCAATGATATGATTTATATAACTCACAGAAGAGATCACTCTTCCTTCCTAAAAACTGTCAGTATGTTGCTGAATACAATTTTTTTTTTCCTCAGGATGTGAAAATTGTGGTTGTAAGTGCAGCCATTTTTAGAGTGTCAGATGTTACTCTTGTTTCAGGTATAAATGAAAGAAAGGAAAAATGAACAAATCTGTCAACCATTTTGAAGTGTTTGAGAAACAAACAATTATGATGTGGCCAGTGGAGAGTGAACTTTATGAGCTTTGAAGCTGCCAAGACACTTCGAAGTAGTGCAGAAGCAGAAGCAGAAATAACATTTCTCTCTTGTGGTCTCTTAACAAGCAGTGTTGGGTAAAAGTTGCTATATAATAATTGCAAGGCTTTTGGCAGTAACTTGTACATGTTAGTGGAAACATACCTCCTAGTTCTGGCTCTTGCTTCATCTAAAAAGGACTCAGTCTAGCAGCTTTCCAGGGCATGCCATGGCTTGTGCACTTAACATTGCTGGGAGGCTATTTTATGACTTCCTTTGGAAAGCTATCCCAGCAAGCTATGACAGAGTTGTCAAAGCCCAAACCATCCTTTCTTTAGTGCTGAACTTGGAGTTCATCAGCTTGTTCTCCAAAAGACCTTAATGGCACAGGTATACTGTCTTTGTTTGACTGAACAGTATTCAGAGCTGTATGCTAGTAGTTAAGATTAAGGCACATTTACAGACAGTTTATTTTTAATACCGGGAAAGAAATATGATGTTTTAAAGACTTAAACTGAGTCTTTCTGGGAATTTCATTTAAAATGTCAGTGTTGAACATATGGTATGTAGAAACACCAGCTGCGATTCAAACTTTTTTTTGTTCAAGTCACTTTCAATTTTGGAAGCACCAAAATTCTCATTGTACCTGGGAAAACATCAGCAAACCAAAGCTGTAAGTACCAGTAAATGGGCTATATTGTAAAGCATTGTATTTGAAAGACTACTCTGACTCATGGTGACTTCTAGCAAGTGTATTACTAATTCAGTGCAGTAAAGTGGCATGAAATTTTGAAACTGGATTGTCCTTAACTACTACCCTAGTGCAACATTAACACAGTGAATGACCAAGAAAAACACAGTGGTGTTGAAAGTAGAATTAAAATGGTATAAGCTGAAAAGCTTTTGTTTACTGTATTTGATGAAGCAGGTCTCCTCTGTCTGTGCAATACAGGAACAGAGTTCCCATGGCCACAATAGAAAGCTAGGAGGGAGTTTCTAAATGAAAGATAAAACTTTGAAAATCCTTTCAAGTTAGTAATGTGTATAAAAGAAAGTTGTTGAGTGTAAGCTTTTCTGGGTTAACTTTTACTTTTGCAAATTCTCTGTTGTTCTGTGTTTCTTCATGCAGTGACTCACTTTTCTCACAGAGAGAGAAACCCTTAAACTTGCTGAATTGGGTGGGCTGTGTATCAAGACTGAGGTGACAGAATGACTGGGGTGACACAGTCAGCCACTTGGAGGGTGTAATTGTACATTGATTTTCTGAATTCTGCATTCTCTTCACTAGTAGCACCTTATTTCCTCCTTTGTCCTATTCTGAGTTCTATATCCTCAGTGGTGAGTGAGTTTAGGAGATAAATGTATTGCATATATTAAATTCAAACAGAGGGACTAATATCTACAAGCATGTTGATGGGTCTACAGATGTGTAGATGTGTTTTGTAGGGGAGTAGGTATTTCTACAGGAATACATGTGGATTGCATGTAGAAGGAAACAAGGTAAGTTTGGATCCTCTCAGTAGAGAATAGGGAACTGAAACTGATTGCTTTCCTTTGGAAGTAGTTTATCTGATTAGTTTCCATGGGTATTTTGCAAGCAAGGGAGAGACCTAGTGAACCCAAATATATTTAGTCCCTCTTTAGCCTTGAATACTTTTCAAAAATGTGGACTCTTTTGTGCCTCTGTACTTTGCTAGTCGTTCTTAGTGAATGACTGAGCCCTAGGGTGCTAAAGACATGGATAAGTGGAGGAAGTTAGCTCTCCTAAATTAAATTTCTTTCTGTAGGGCGGGATTATATGTGGATGAGGTTTTGCAGCGGAGCAGCCACTTTCAGCAAAATAGGTTATTAATCAGCTCCCCACTGCACGCAGCTTTGTCTGAGCATTGCTGCCAAACCAGCCTCTTAGCCTGAGGGAAGACTTGACACAAGCAAGCTACCACTCTGCCAGGCTGCTGTGACAGATACGTTGAATCTGCACCATGCAAACATCATTTCTTCTGATTTCTATCTCACAGAGAATAAATGGATCATACATGGGAGTAGTCCTTGCTGATATTCTGCATGGCTGACTATAATCTTAGAGGCAGGAGCTATTCACACTTGGCTCGCTGCTATCTGAAAACTGCAAAATGTCAAGCTGAAGCTGTAGAGAGACTGCATAGGGATCAGCTGCTTGCTACAGCTTTGATCTTGTATCAGATTGTAAATGTTTGGCATGCCCACAGTGGCTAAGTATAGGGAAGTACCTCATTAAGTTAAAAGCTGCGGTACTTAGCTGCCCATGCAGTTTTGTAATTAATTAAAGAATCCCTCAACTATTGTTCTAATCGTTCTGCCCTTGTCTAACAGAGTATCCTTTGCTATCATGCTTTTGCTCTGAAAATCGTCTACACTGAGGTACAGTGTGCTGGCAGGTGTGGTTAGAGCTGCAAGGGACCTAAGTCCCTGATGGTCTGTCACCTGGCCCACCCAAAGCTGGACCATGAAGGAAAGATGCTATTTCTTGGTATGCTGTCAGAAAAGATCCAATGTCAACATTCATGATACAGCTCAGGTAACAAAGTGAAGGGATGAGTGCTTTCCTTGTCTCTTCCTCTTCTGTCTTCTGAGTCCACATTTCAATTGCTATTCCCTTCCTTGCAACTTTATGCTTTCCTCAGCACAGTAATACTTCAGCTGCATGGAAGTGCTTTTGTCTGTGAGAGATGCTTTTCCTGTTGGGCAGTCACCAGTGACGGTGGGTGCATGATGGGTGCATGGGTTGGACTGGGGAAAGTATGTTGCCTGGGATTTCCAGTGGAGGTTTCAAGACATTGCCTTCCAATTACATGAGATTAAAAAAAGACACTATATCAGGAAACTTTCTGTAGTCAAAAGCAACTTTGTGAAAATGAGAATTCTAGCTTTTCTGGAAAAAAACCCCCAACAAACCAAAATCCAACTGAAGAGAACAAAATTCCCTATGAAAATGGTAGGGACCATAAAAAGCATGGAAAGAAAAAACATTTATCCCAGTCACTTTGGGATACTGTAGGGTACATTTATTTAAGTTTATGAGCTACATCACATTTCATTGATATTATTGCAGTGTACAAACTGAGCTAAAGATAATAATTGCTTTTTCAGATTTCTCAAAAAAAGCATTATAGCCTAATTTGTTCCTCAATTGATTATTGACAAGGATGGAACAAAATAGCTTTGAATGACTGTATTAAAGACTTTCTGTGGTGAGATCAGGTTTGTTCTCCTGCTATCCTCCCATTTTTGCAGAGATTTGCCCCAGAGGCTGCTTCATGCTTATATGAGTTACCACATAGTGTGGTGCATCTCTAGTTATTTTCCTGGATTGTTCCTTCCTTTGAGTTTAGACTGTTGTTTTAGCATGAAATAGGAACATGTAAGCTTTCAATCTGAGCTATCACATTCAAAGTACTAATGCTCTGAGCACAGTGTAAGCCAATCAGTCAGAACATGGTAAACAACTGCAGATGACTGTTGGACATAACTCTGAGTCATTACAAAAGCAGTGTGAGGTGGTGACTGGTTTCTGTTGTCTCCAAAGGCAATAGCTATGAACCAAACACTATACAGAAGCACGAACCGTAGCTGTCAGTGAATATAGAAAATGTATGTTGCTTCAAGACTTCTCTAATACTTCTGATACTTCTAATACTGTCTGGACTGATGTCTGCCACCATGTGTGAGCTGACTAAGGTCAGGAAAAAGCTTCTAGACTTCAGACTAGTGGTGTCCCTTATAACGTTGGTTTTGGTGACCCTTTTCAGAAAGATGCTCTAGCCTGATTCTCATTATGCAGATGGCTCCCAGTAGTTCTGTAAAAGTGGCTGTCTATGGTCTGGTCCTACTGGACAAAGCCTCTCCTTGTCACAGACATCAGCTGACACAATCACTTCCAGAAACTTTTTTGTCACTCTTTTAATATTCCCTTTAGCCTTCCCTCCAAGTCTTTCCACACAATTTTGAGAGTTTATATAAATGTCTTCCACCAAATCCTGGTTATATTGTGACAGTAAAACACACTTTACCAGAAATAGTATCACAGCACTTGTAAGGAAGTAATTTGTGATTCAGATTTTCTAGTTGTACTAGGAAACACTCTGGATCTTCGTGTGCTGCATCTTTTGAAGACTCAGCTTCAAAGATGTTCTTGAGTCAGGGACTGTTTTATGAGTGGTGGGAGTTAATGATAAGTTCATTTAAAAACATTTTATTTCTGCAACAGTACAGTGGGAACAGAGTTTCTATGTTGGCATTAACACTCATAAGCAGGAAGACTGAGAGCCAGTCTAATCCTTGGTATCTCTTAGGCACATTTGAATGATCAAAAGGGATTTGCAGAATTATAGTTTCTTTTTGTCATGCAAATCATGTAAATTAAATGAATTAGGAATCAGAGCAACTCAAGTTGCTAGGATTGCGTCTGTGGACTTTAGATCAGATATTTAGAGGGACATCAGGACATGTGCCTTTACCAAAAATAGTGCTATTATGAGGAGAAACAAGTTCCTCATCATTGATTCAGACTACTCTGGACCAGAATGTGGTCCCTTTATGCCTCTAAGTGACTGTTTGCAGCCAGAGACTTATTTCATTGGCACCTGCTTACCAGTGAAGCATGAAATAGATATTCACTTCCAGTCAGAGATAAGAAGATATTGTTCTATCATCAGTGAGGACCCAAGATAATGTTTCTACTCTGTGAGCACCATGTCCTTTCATGATGCTTAACTGCAACCACTGTGACATGGGACATTTAAACACTGCATAATAATTTAATTTCTAATGCCTGTAGAGCTGAAAAAAAACCCCAGTTAACCAAATTGTAGTGGTTTCACTCATCTGGCCTCCCTTGGGGCTGGAAATGGTTAATCCCAAGTAAGTTTCTGATGCAGGGGCCAATGGAGAGCTGTGTTTCGCTCCTGTGAAATTAGCATATTACAACAGCTGGAGGGGAAGTTGTTGGCAGAGAGAATCAAAGCTATGAGGTGAGAGAGAGGAGAGAGACCGGTGGGCCCCCTCGTGGGGGCCAGGCCTCTCTTTATCCCCCCCAGCCAGGCTGTGGGGGGCCTGGCACAGTGTTAAAACTGGACTGGGTGCTGTGGCTAAAGGCTAGGGGTTTTTCCCCCCCTACTGCCAGCGAGAGGCAGTGGCGTGGGACTTGAGAGGCCAGCCTGGGGGCTGGAGCTGAGCCAGCGCAGCCTGAGGAGTGGCCCGGAGCGGGTGGGACCAATAGCCATGACCCTGGAGAGGCAGTGGCAACACACAGCCATGGAGTAGCCCGAGATGGGCTAGGGCACACAGCCATGATGCTGAGACAGCAGCAGCATGCAAAATGCAGAGTGGAGCGGACCTGGAATGGCCCAGATGGTACCAGCGTGCAGCTGAGACAGAGCAGATGGAGAGAGAGATCTATTGGAGTGTTCTTGGGGTCGGAACTTGAGCCAAAAAACCCCCAGAACCTTTGTGACCCGGAAAGGAGAGGTAGCCTCAGACATAGAGGATCCCCAAAAAAACTTCTGTGGAAGGAACCTCCATGAAGTGGGGGACAAAGACTTTAAACTTTAACTCCTTGTATTCTGTGGTGCAGACATGGTGAGATGGGTGTTCCCCCAAAGCCCATAGTGAGACCCTCAGTATTTGTGGCTGAGGGGCGAGAAGTAGGGGTAGACCCCCCTGCATTCTGGAGAAGAGAAAAGAAGAGAAGAATCTTCCAACTACTGTGAATTAAAGCTGTGGCCCTAAGTGGAAAAGACTTCTTCTTCTTTCCTTCTGGACATTTATGAGGGAGAGATTTTGATCTAATGTAAATATATTACTTTACCATAGGAGAGATAGTTAGGATTGTTATATATACATGTATTTATTGTGTTAGTAATAAATTTTGATATAATTCCCCCATGCTGAGTTGTGCCTGTCTAAAAACTTCTCTTACACTGAAACAAATTGCAGGGGGCTTGGAAATTGGATTTTTGGGAGCTGTGAAACCACTACACAAATGTTAGTGGCCTTCAATTTGCCATATGATTTAATGAGCTGAGTCATGAATTCAGTTTTGAATTTAGTTTTCTTCTTAGTAGCTGGTACAGGGTGGTATTTTGGATTTGGTATGAGAATAATACTGATAACACACTGATGGTTTAGTTGTTGCTAATTAGTGCTTACTCTAAATCAAGGACTGTTCAGTTTCTCATTCTCTGTCAGTGAGAAGTTACACGAGACCCTGGGAAAGGGCATGGCCAGGAGAGCTGATCCAAACTGGCCAAAGGGATATTCTATACCACAGAAAGTCTCACTTAGTATAAAAGTTGGGGGCAGTTGGCAGGGAACTGCTACTTGCCCTGGGGGCTGGGTCAGTCATAAACTGGCTGGTCGTGAGCAAAGGTATTGTACATCACTAATTTCTCTTGGGTATTATTCTTCTCTCATTCCTTCTCATTATTATTATTAATATATTATTATTTTCAGTAATTGGTCTATTCAAAACACTGGTTCAGGGAGTGCCCTAGAAAACAGTCCTTAATAACAAAGGGGTCCAGGAAATCCGGACATACTATAAGAAGAAGATCTTGAGGGCACAGAAGCAGGCCATTCTTATGTGCCAAAAGGTGAGAACTGGGGAAGAAGACCAACTTAGCAGAATGGTGATATTTTGCAGGAACTCAGGGGAAAAAGAGTTTTATGACCTGTGGAAGAAGGGGCAGGCAGCTCGGGAAGAGTACCAGTATGTTGTTAGATCATGTAGAGAAAAAATTTGAAAGGCAAATTCTCAGCTACAACTCAATCTGTTCACTGCTGTGGAAGATATTAAAGTGTTTTTTATAAATACTTCAACAACAAAAGGAGAGCCAAGGGAAATCTCCATCCTTTATTTTGCACAGGGGGGAGCACTGTCACCAAGGATGAGGAAAAGGCTGAGGTACTTCATGTCTTCTTTGCATCAGTCTATAACAGTAATATTAGATATCCTCAGGACAACCAGTCCCCTAGAGCTGGTAGACAGGGATGGGAACCAGAAAAGACCCTCTTCAAGTGGGAATGCAAATTTTTCATGACACTGCACAGATAAGAAGAGATCTTAGCATGAAGCCTTGGGATTTAAACAAAAGCAAGGAAGAACTGCACTCACCCCCTGAAATTCTTGCACCATCTGTGATAAGCAAGACAAACGAGCAGACTTGTAAACCCACATGATAAATCTCTTTATGGCCTTGCTTTGCCCCATTGGTCATTGTAACTGTAATGAAAAACTGTTTCATGAAAAACACCTCTTTGTGCATTCCTGTCCCTTGACCCCGGCTATAAACAGAATGGAGAAGTACCCTCTGTGTGTCCCTCCTTCCCCAAACCCTATTTATATCAAAGGTTGTAATCAATAAACGATTCAGTTTGTCCATACAACCTGGGTCCGTGAAATCAGTCACTACATCTTCAATCCAGAATGGAGTAGTTAGTGGCCTGCTGAACCATTTAGACACTCATTAAGTGTATGTGACCAGTTGGGATTCATCCAAAGGTACTGAGAGAGGTGGCAGAAGAGCTCGCCAAGCCACTCTCCATCATTTATTTATCATCAGTCCTGATAAACCAAGGAGGTTTATCCTCCAGGTGACTGGAGGTTGGCCAATGTGATATCCATCTACAAGAAGGGTCAGAAGGAGAATCCAGGGAAGTACAGGCCTATCAGCCTGACCTTAATGCCTGGGAAGATCATGGAACAGATCATCTTGAATGTGATCACTCAGCACATACAGGACAAGCAGGGGATCAGACCCAGCAAGCACAGGTTTGTAAAAGGCAGGTCCTGCCTGCCTGACAGCCCTGATCTCTGTTTATGACCAGGTGACCTGCCTAGTGGAAGGAGGGAAAGACTGTGGATGTAGTCTTCCTGGACTTCAGCACAGCATTTGATATTGTCTCTCATGGCATTCTGCAGGAAAAGATGGCTGTCCACAGCTTGGACAGGTGCAATCTTTGCTGGGTTAAAAACTGTCCAGGTGGTTGGGCCCAGAGAGTGGTGGTGAATGGTGCCACATCCAACTGGTGGATGGTTACTAGGGGGGTTTCCCAAGGTTCAGCATTAGAATCAGTCCTGTTTAGTATCTTTATTGATGCCCTGGATCGAGTGTATCCTCAGTAAGATTGCAGATAACACTAAGTTGAGTGGTTGTATTGGTCTGCTGGAGGGCAGGAAGGCTCTGCAGAAGGATTTGGACAGGCTGGATTGATGGATGGAGGTCAATTGTATGAGGTTCAATGAGGCCAAGTCCTGCAAACAGGTCACAACAACCCCAGGCAGCGCTACAGGATGGGGGAATAGTGCCTGGAAAGCTGCCTAGCGAAAAAGGACCTGGGAATGATTTTTAGCAACTGCTGAACATGAGCCAGCAGCGTATCCAGGTGGCCAAGAAGCCAGTGGTATCCTGGCTTGTATCAAAAACAGTGTGGCCAGCAGGACCAGGGCAGTGATTGTCCCACTGTACTTGGCACTGGTGAGGCCGAACCTTAAGTCCTGTATCCAGTTCTGGGCCCCTCACTACAAGAGAGACATTGAGGTGCTGTAGCAATGAAGAAGAAAAGAAGAAAATCAGAAAAGCCTGGGAAATGTCTAGATGACCTTCTGTTGTTTATCTAAAGCTTTGATTTACTGTTCAGGGAATAGTGCTGAGCTCCTGCTTTACAATTTGCCATGCAGGGGGTGCGTGCAGGGTCATTTGAAACTTCAAGGTCTGTGTGTGTGGTTTGTGGGATCGGTCGGCCTATGTATGATTAACGTGTGACTTGCAGCTGTGTTCTGCCTTGATTTGCTTAACCACTCCCAGTTGAAAGCAAATGAGATAAAAACCCTGGACCTTTAGCAATAAAGCGATTTCTGTCCATCAAGCCAGAAGTCCGGGTGTCATTCTGTCACATAATTCTATGATTATGATACTTTTCATTTTTTTTTCAATTACTAAATTGTTCTTATCTCAAAATAAGCCAGGTTGCTGGCTGGAGTTAAATCATGGCAGTCCTTTTTGGCTCACCAGTGGGGAGGAGAATTGAAATAAAAAGTAAAAACAGGTGGATTGAGATAGGAAGAGTTTAATAAATGAAACAATAATAGTAATCGCAATAATTGTAATGAAAAGGAGAGAGAGAGGAGAATAAAACCCAAGAGAAACAAGTGATGCACAATATAAGGTCTCACTGCCCACTGACTGATGCTCAGCCTGACCCCCAGCGGTGATTGGCCTCTACTGGCCAACTTCCACCTGTTTGTGCACTGAACATCCTATATGGCACCATGCATGCTAGCACACCACTTTCCTTTGGACATTAAGGGTGTAATTAACCTAAACCTACGCAATACAGGTGTCCACATAAACTATTTGCCCTAATCACTTATAGGAGAAAAATGTGTATTTTTGGATATAATTTATTGCATTTTAAAGTAACATCTACACTAGGATAAGGGATATGATTATGGTCTAGACAAGTAGCTCAAACATAACTATCTGTATTTGATAAAGAGATGTTTGTCTAAGGCCATTGGTTTCATTTGCATCACAAGTCCTCATATGCTGAGGACAGAAAGAATGATTTTAAGGAAAATGAAAGTTTTCCTGAAAATCTTACACTACTTTTCCTTGCCTTAGTGTTATAACTTGCATTATTTTGATGGGGTTATATATCCAACAGCATCTGGCATTTGGGAAACAAACCATAGAATATTATCACAACCTAGAAAAATTCTCCACAGGTTTTGCCACTGTATTTGAGATGTTGAGTAGGAAACATGACACAACTAAGCTAATGGATTGCAGGTTAAGACTGCTCTGAGGAAGATTACAACAATATTAGGTTTGGCCAGATCGAATGGTCAAAAAAGAAATAGTAAAAAAGAGACAGGATATAGCAAGGCACAAGAAAGTAAGTACGTTAAATGCAGAGTAAAAACGTGTCCATGTGTCTTGGTTTGAAAACTGCCCCCCCTGGGAGCCGGGGGGCCTAGAAGTGAGGTGATTGGGTGCCAAGGCAGTCTCCCCTGAAGGGGCAATCACCGCTGGTTTTGTTCACTCCTGTGAAAAATCAAATATACACAACCGCCGGAAGCTGTTGGCAGTCTGTCTGCTGCTGCTGTGTCTGCTGCTGTGTGGGTGGGTGTGTGTGAGAGGGCCCAGGGGTGGCAGGGCCCCTCTTCCCCTCCAGGGAAAGGGGGCCCTGCGCTCCACAGATCTGGTCAAGCCAGGGTTGGAGGCAGCATTGGAGTGAGTGTGTGTTTGTAAGGGAAGGGACTCACAAAAGGCTGATAAGAGGGAGAGGCAGGCCTTTAGCCAAGCCCTCTTCCCTCCCCCTTTGCAGCTAAGCTGCGGGCAGCTCGGGACGGTTATAACTGGACTGAACGTCTAGAGCGAAAGCTGAGTGTGGGTTCCTTTCCCCCCCCCCCCCAGATGGGGGGTGGATTTTAAGGTTCAGTCTTTTAAGCTGAGCCAAAAGAGGACGGGCTGAACGCAGCACGGCACCAGGGAGATAACCCCAGGCGAAATTGGAGATGGACCAAGGGGCCTATGTTGGATTAAGACATGGCTACCAAAATGGAAACTACAGCAGCTACAGAACCAAAGGAAAGAGAGAGAGAATCACACAGCAGAGACTGGCACAGACTCAAACTATTTTTTGGACTTCGTAAAGAAGAAGAGACTTCAGTAAACGGCTGTAGGTTGGTGGGGGGAAAGACTGCTTACCTATCAGCCTGAAGGGCTTTTTGCTGGACTGAATTAAGGGAGAGGCTTAGAAGGATGACGTGAAGCATGTAATATTGTATATATACAGTTGCTTTTAGCTTGTACAGTATTTAATTTGTATATAGAATAAATGTATATACTTTCCCTTCCCCCCATAGAGGTGTCTGCCTGAAAATTTCTCTTCAGTGTTGAGATAAAATTGTGGGAAGGGGTGGTGGAAGCCTGGAAATTGGATTTTAGATTTTTGTAGTGGCTCAAACCACCACACCATGAAACATCAAAATGGAAATGTGCATTCGACTTTAGTTGAGTGACATTTAATATGTGAATATAATAGTCATACAAAGTGATAGTTTAACTTTCTTAGCACACTAAGTACTCTGAGAACTGCTGAGATTCATAACTTTTGATTTAGGCAGGAAAACAACATATTAAAAATAAATACATAAAAACATTGCCTCAAAATACAGCATTTAAAATGCATGTCACAAAGCCTTTGAACTAGTCAGTCAATTTAGCACATTGAAAAAGTTGCAACAAAGTTGATTTTAAAAAGTTCACATTTTTTGTCCTTATTGATGCCTTTTAAGAATCTTTCCTAATCAAATGTACAAAGAAGTTTCAAATAAAAATGAAAGAATTATTTTTATGGTATGAATACATATTGAATAAAATCACTAACAACTATGATGCATGTGGGAGTTAGGAGACAGCTTGTAAAGACACAGATAAATACTTTTGGTAAGCTTCTGTGCCATTGATGAAAATTTGGTTACATTTTCTACATGGAAATGCTAGATCTACTGGAGGCTCCTAAAGGAGGACAGACCTGAGAAAGAGAATTTTTCCTTACCCTTTTTTTTCAGCTGAATTTAATGTACGTGAAAAGATCACAATTTGAAATCAGTTAGCTGAAATCCTCTTCAGCAGAGGGAGAATCATAGAAAGGAAGGAACCACTGGAGGTCAATCTAGTCCAACCCCTCTGCTCAAGAAGGGTCCCCCAGAGCATATTACTTAGGAATGTGTCCAGACAGCTTTGGAATATCTCCAGGGAAGGGAAATCCACAAGCTCTCTGGGCAGCCTGTTCCAGTGCTCAGTCCCTTGCACGGTAAAGAAGGTCTTTCTGACGTCCAGGTGGAACTTCCTATGTTTCAGTTTGTGCCCATTGCCTTTTGTCCTGTTGCTCAGCACCACCAAACAGAGCCTGGTTCCATCCTCTTGGCACGACCCCTTCTGATACCTGTACAAATTGATGAGGTCCCCTCCTAGTCTTCTCTTCTCTTCTCGAGGCTGAACAGACCCAGTTCCCTCAGCCTTTCCTCATAAGAGGGATTCTCCAGTCCCCTGATCATCTTCACAGCCCTCTGCTGGACTCGCTCCAGGAGCTCCATGTCTCTTTTATCCTGAGGAGCCCAGAACTGGACACAGTGCTCCAGGTGAAGCCTCACCAGGGCTGAATATAGGGGCAAGATCACCTCCCTTGATGTTCTGGCAATGCTCTTCCTAATGCACCCCAGGATACCACTGGCCTTCTTGGCCACAAGGGCTCACTGCTGGCTCAGGGGTAGCTTGTTTTCAATTTCATGGGCAAAGTAAACACATTTTTTCCTGCTGTGATTATCTAGTCTGCCTTTTGGTGCAGAGGTGGAAGTATGTGTCAGGATCTATAGCCACCTGCCTTTCAGACTTCATATTAAGACTGGTAGCAAAGGTGCTAATTAGTGTTAACAGCAAGCAGATATCTAGAAATCACCAGCTAGCCTGAGACTAAATCTGGTCTGAATGAAAACAAAAAGTAATTTAAAATCTACATATAAAAGGTTTCAGGCCCTATCCCTTGTAATGACTTTTCTTTCATTATAAGAGATACTGATTGAGTATTGATAACCTGGAAAGGCTGGACATCTGAATCTGCAAACCAGATGGATTGTGTATTCTAAATCTTGGTTCCTAAGTTAGGCCCTGGAATTTGGGAAGTTTGGGACTGAGTTTTTTATTTTAGGGCAAATGATGCTGATCCATAAAGCACATTCTAGGACATAAAAAGCTCAGCATTGCAGTTGCTAGTAGAAACTGCATGTTCTGCTCATTTAAACAGCATCTTAGGAGATAAAAGTATTCAGAGATAGAAAGAGGTGGAAATCTACGTCAGTCAGCAGTCTTCCCTTTCCTTTCTTTTTCTTTTTATTTTTGACAAACTAGATTATTAATAATATTAATTTCTTTTTCTTTCCTCCTGATTCTGCAAGTTTTTCTTTTTCACTCTGTCCCATTTCCTTCCTGCGTTGCTCTGTGCAGACACTTCACCTCCTTTTATGTTTACCTATCTTCTACAGAGCAGTCTGAATGCTGACTTGACACAATTCAAGTTTTTATTCTCTATTTCTGATGGCATGCCGTGGATGCCATTGTTGGTGCCCCAGGATTCATTTGGCCTTTCAAAGGGGCAGACCACTACTGAAAGCATTCTGATCACTGGCTGCATAGCAGGAATGGGAAGAAGCATATTACAATATCCTTTGACAGAAAAAGAGCTGACTAAATTAATAGCTCCAACAGGCCTGTGGCAGTTCCTGCAGAGTTTCCAGCCCTGTAGGACTATGTAGTTCGTGTAAAGTTCTACATGTCTGACATTTGACTGTTCCTTAGAGATATTCTGACCAGTAACAGCACTGATGCTTTTTTCCTGTGCACTGTTTGCAGGCACTGTTAAATTGGAGGGTAGTTTTATCTAGCGGGTGGAGCACATGCTCTGTAGCATTGCAGTCAGGTAGCGCTGTAGAAAGAACAAACCATGCACTAAATTCTCATTCAGGGACTGCAAACTCCCTGTGTTATAAAACAAAAATATTGAGAATAAGGACAATATGAAAACTCTGCTAAAAATGTCTATGAATGACATAAAGCTATATAATTCTGAAATAATCACATAATCACATAAACTATATCACATAAAACATATGTTTGCTGTCACACCTGAACTGCTATTGGAGGTTCCTGATCTATGAGAGAGACATGATTTTCCTTCTGGATAGCTGGGATATTCCATTTCTAAGAATTAGCACATTGTCAAGAAGTGGTACTATTAGGTATGGATAGAGCACTAACATATTAGAAGCTGATTGTATTTCCTTGAATAGAAAACTAACATTTCTTCACCATTTAGAGATTTAAAGTCCTTTGGAAAGAACAATTTGTTGTCTTGTTCCCCCTGACATCAAATGTAGGGCGTTCAGTATTTAGGTATTGGTGTAAAGTGCCTCAAATTACCTTCTATATTTTCTGCTGAAAATGCACATGGTGCAGAAGTAGGGTGAGAGCCTGGCTGTGTACAGGGATGCTTGGTCACAGTGATCATGGTCTGTTCTTCACAAGCCAAGAAGAGAAGAGCTGACTCAGTGCCATTCATCAGTTGTGCATCCAGGTGGACCAACATTCCCAGTGTCTCCTTCTGTGCTTGTTTCTGCTATAGCAAGGGCACAGCTTCAGCATCTGTAACGTGTGTTAATATACAGCTCACGGAGCTGGACAACTGCAAGAAGACCCTTGGCACATCAGCACTGTTTTTGACAAGCTAACATGTCCCTTAGCCTTTGCCAAGAGCTCTGAGTGCTGAGTCTAGTCTCTTAGGCAATGGAATGTAATCCAGCCTATCATTTCAGTCCTGTAGAGTCTTATAGATGTGAATCATCCAAGGTAAAACAAAAACTAGTTCATTATTTATGTTGAGAAATTAGTGCTTTTTCAATACATCTGTGCTGACACATGTTATTTAAATGTGCATGAGTAAACATAGTTATTGATTTCTTCTTTCCAAAACCTTTAAAAAATTATGAGTTTTTCTAAATCATTGGATTTGCTTGATATAAGTGTGAGAAGGTCTGTTTCTCTTTTCCCTCTACATTTTCTCCTTAAGTATCATTGGATTAAGTGAAAAGTCTTTTCAAATTTCCAATAAAATTTGTTTTATTGACATGAAAGACAAGTGAGACTTTCAGTAACAGTGAAAAAGTGTATTCTTCCACTTTAAGGATTTATGTAACTTTCTTGGTGTGTTGGGTTTGGCTGGGGTAGAATCAATCTTCTTTACAGTGCCTAGTATGGGGCAGTGTATTAGATTTGTGTTGAACACAGAGTTGATAATAAAGAGATGTTTTTGTTATTGCTGAGCAGTGATTACACAGAGCCAAGGCCTTTTCTGCTTTTCATACTACTATGCTGACAAGGAAGTTGGGGGTGCACAAGAGGCTGGGAGGGGACACAGCTGGGACAAGTGACCAAAGGGATATTGCAGACCATATGACATCATGTTCAGTATATAAAGCCAGGGAGTAAGAAGGAGAAAGGGCATACATTTGGAGTGATGGTGTTTGTCTTCCCAAGTGACCGTCACATGTGAGGGGGCCCTTCTCTCCTGGAGATGGCTGAACACCTGCCTGCCCATGGGAAACCGATAGCTGATAGGACTTTTTCCACTCTTGCCTTGCAGGACTAGATTTTTGACACTGATATACTACTTGTAAATATTAATAGACAGGTAAATGTAACCAGGTTTTTACTTCCCAGGTAAAGAATAAAAAAAAAAAAAGATGCGAACAGTGATTATTTAACCTTAAATTAAACAGCAGTCACTAGGCAAGTTTTTATTTTAATTTCAAACAAAACCTGAGAAAACTTAGAACTTTTATAGCTGAAAATACAAATGTTTTGTGGAATTTATGTGGAATCTGTGAAGAGAAGAGTTACAAGTTTACATAAGAGATCACCACAGAAAGGATTTTAAGACAAGCAGACTGTCTAAAAGAAATGCATTAATGGATTAGACAGTAAAGAAACTCATGCCAGAAAGTGTGGCAGCAGGGTGAGAATTTCCTAATCCACTTCTGTTTAAATCATGTGCTGTCAGCTACCCAGAGACTTAGGAAGAAAATCTACCCAAATTTTCTTAAAATACTGGCCAATGAGTCACAGTTTATTTTTATGCATGATCATCTACCTTTCAAAACCTTTCATACGATTTTCGCATTTATTTTATTTTTCTTTATTGGCCTTATTCAATTTTTTTCAACACATTATTTTCAAAATATATTGTAATTTTTTTTGCTGGTTGTACAATTGTTGTTGTATTCCTCTTTGTTTCTCCTATGTAGCACTTCACTGAGAAAGAGAGTCTCTCTCCAAGAGCTCTAGAAACAGGTATTGCAAAGACAAGATGTGCCATGCATCAAGGGTTTTTCCTGGAAAATATTGCATTGGGGCGTTGGGCCATTGGGTGTATTGGTATGAAGAGAATTTTTATTAAGGTAATGACATGACTGACACAAGAATAAACCCCCCTCTCTTGTTTGCATGATTTTGGAGAACTAACCAATTTTCTAAGGAAAAAATATTTTGTTGTCTAATAATGCCAAACTTGGGGCTTGATTTCTTGTGTATCAACCTTAACATGTAATAGTGCAGAAGACACGGACTAAGCTATGCATGTGATTAAACTGCAGATATCACCCTTTACCCCCCACATGCAGGGGTAAAAATATAGTGGTATCTGTTTTGGATGTACCCTGGTTCTGGCCAGGACAGAGTTAATTTTTTGCAGTAGCGTGGCTGAGGGGGCATGGCCAGGAGGTTATTTGCTACCACCTTGTGTCATTGATGGAGTGGGGGTGAGGGACTTTCTGGCTTCTGAGAAAAAGGGTGAAGTTTCCAGTTGAGAAAATGTGATGGGAGGGGGAAGCTTCACATCTGTCATTGTTCATGGTCACCCACGTCCGCAGTGAGAATCTTTGCATGTGAACACCTTCTCTTTTTCATACTATTGTGATTAATATTGTCGCTGTTTGTTTGTTTTCTTATCTCGCTGCTGTTTCCAGTAACTTCTTATCTTAGCCTGTGATCTTCATCTTTCATGCCTCCAATTCTCAACTCCATCTCTCTGCAGCTGGGAGTGGGAGGAAAAGGGAAAAGTGAGATAGCGTTGTGTGGTTTGGAAAAGTCTCAGTGGGGGCACTTGAGTTGGAGACTACCATTCCTAAATATGACAGGATGCCATTAGCACAGCTTCTACAACGGGTATTTCCATCAAGAGGTAACAGCTAAAATTAGCAGTAAACTAAAGGGAAAACTGGGCTCTGAACCACTGCAGTTATACTGATGTTTGTGAAAGGCCTTACTTAACATACAGGCAAAGTCTGCATGTCTGTTGAGCCTCTAAATTTAAGGGCCAGTGTTCAAAGCAAAGACGTTGTCAGCATCTCTCTGAGGACTCAAGGGCAGAGCTGGGACTGCATTGGATTGGCACGATAAAATGTCCATCTCAATGGTGCAGAAAGCTATCAGGCATTGACATAGATTGTAATTGATATAACAGCCTACTACCAGACGTCTGATATGAAAGATAACTAAATCAGATCGTTCTTCTATGCCTCAAATAGTCCTTTCAGCTACTGGCTAATCAGAATGACAGAGACATAATAAGATGTAAATTGATTGTGGCAAATCTTTCTGCAGGTGAATAATACAGGAAAGGTAAAAAAGTAAGCCCCCTCTTACAGGCTTCTCCTTATCCTCAAAGGAGTCAATGGAAAAAAGTGCCCAGAATCACAGTTCCCATGAGTGTTTTCAGGGACAAAAGGCTCTTCAAAAAGTGGAGGCAAGAGGCAGAACAATGTTGTCCACAACAGTCATAACTGGTGCAGATTTGGGACTGGTCCTCAATTTGCTGCAAACCATACGAGGAGTCTGGCATGACATGGGAACATTTGAAAGGATAAAAGAGAAAAGTCTACTCTGTAGGTTTGGTAGGTTTGAAAACTGCGCTTGCTCTAGGGAGTTTCACCAGGTTTCTCCAGAACTATCAATATGACCTTTAGCCTTTGACTGCTACTGTGATGAAAGGTTGCAGGAACACCAGGGCTGATTTTAAAGGCCTAATGGAGGTGTAAGAAGTGTACAATACCATGAACTGTTTCTGCCTGTAGCAATGAGGTTGCTAATATGGCTTCAGTGTAAACCCAGGACAAAACAAAGATGTAAACCCAGTAGGCACACTAGCTATACTCTGGCACTCACCCATAGTCTTATATTCAGGACATTAAATAACAAAAGTCATAATACACAGCTGGAGACCCGCACACTGCTGTGGTTGGGGTGGGGTTTTTTTTGTTGTTTGGTTAGTTCTTGGCTTTATTTGTTTGTGGGTTTTTTGTTGGTTTTTTTTTTTAATTTATTTTTAATTGAAGCACCGAACATTTTATTTTTTTCTCTGTAAATTTGGAACTTTGTTTTGATTAGGGAAAGCCAGCATCCATGTGGTTCCAGAAATGCTATCAGTACAGCTCCTGAATAATTTGGCCACAGGAGTTTCAAAACTCAGTGTCAATGTCACTCTTGGAACCCAGAGCTTCTGCTGTGGTTTTGAGTTGTTTTCACTCTGGAATGAAAACTAAAGAGCTGTGTCTACTATAGCAAGTCATGAAGAAGTTTTCTTTTACAGCCTTCAGGTATGCTCTAGCTCAGTTGCTTGGACAGGCAAGGTGACAGAGATTACCACCAGGGTACTTTGAAGTGCCTGGCGCATTTTAACTAATACATGGTGACCAGTACACATGGGGATATTAGTGCTTCGTAGGTGACTGCGGGTGAAGATCAAACATCCCTCAGCACTTCAGGTTGCCTCTTGATGGGTGGTTTTAAGAATTATTTGAACTTTATTGTGGTGATGGTTCTTTGACATCTATTGCCTCCATAAATGCATAGTACTCTGTCCCATTGTTTCTATTAAGTGCTCCTTTGGCTTTGTAAGACTTTTAAAACTTGAGCATACTCAGTGTGCAGTGCCTACCTAGAAAGTTTGTGAGCCCCATACTGTATTGTCATGCAGTATTTTTGCAAGTATGTTTTCTTTCATTATGAGTAAATATTATTTGTGAAGTTCTTGGAGACCTGAAGTGAAAATGTCCTGAAAGAAAATATCACCGATAGATGATTGTAGGGGAAGGCATTTCCATGAATATGCATTTTGTCTTTGGGTAAATTTGATTTTTCAGTGTTCTTCTTGTTTCATGTTTGTTATCCATTAGAATATAAAGTGAATAAATGACATGCATGACTACAGATTTATACCAAACAATCTTCTTGGAAAGCAAATATTTGACTCTTACAAGTCAACAGTCATGCCAGAAAGGAGAAGAGAAACATGTATGACTTACACCTCTATCAAGTATTTAAGTATGTAAGTTTAAATAAAAGTATCACTTAAATTTCAAATGGTCTCATGTATGTAATAACCCTAAATTTATCTTGATCATTAGAGACAGAGAACAGTCTAAAGATCTATACAAAGAAATTAATATGGCTTATTTATAGCTGAGACTAGCTTAATGGTGCTTCCATTTAGAAACAAACTATTGCAAATGTACCCTCTAAAAACTAGAAGTAAACTAATTATTACAGAATTAGGATACCAGTGTTATCCCTTAAAAGCAACTGAACATTCTCCAGCCAAGGGCCAAAAATAACTTTAGCTGTTCCAGGCAAGAACCAGAACAGCAATTTTCTGTATCATAGTGCTTTCTACAGACTTGTGCAACTCTGGCATTGTAGTAGGCTGTAGAGGAGAGGAAATCCCCAGGTGAGCAGGGAGCACGAAGTGGGAGTGGAAAGCGACATTGAATGTTGGCTGGCACTGGGTGTCCGGAAAGGGGTATGCATAGGCAAAAGGAATGGCTGGGAACAACAGCTGGGAAGTGGGGAAAGGGAGGTGGACTGAGGGAATCCATAGGGAAAGTACATCTTTCATCCCTTCTGACTCTCATCAGCATTGGGATACCATAATCTCCTGTTTTGACAGAGGCAAAACTCTGCTCCAGAGGCAGCAGAAGGTGGTGGTGGATACAGAGCTCCAAAGACTGGAAGTGACTCTTTGGAGTCAATATGATATGCTCAAATAGGAAAGTCCAATAAGTGCTTTCTGCCATTTTCCTTATTTTTTTTATTAAAGATAAACAAGAAGGAATATATCCCCTTTAAGCCGAGCTTATCTTATTATTAAGAGTGTAGAGTAATTTGGCAAAAGGCTGTAGAACTTCACTATTAAGACTGCAAGCATGGGTGACTTCCACTCTAAAAATGCTACTTTATTTAGCTTTTATTTCATACTTAGGACTTTTTCTCATTCTGCCTTCTGTTGCAGTGAGCTTGAGCACGGGGTTTGCTTTACAGGCAAGAAATGATGACAGGAGAGCAAGGAAGAAAGGCAGAATTTTCCCTCTCATGGGGCAGGGTTAGGAAGGCACCTGCTAAATGAGACAGCAGCTTGCAGGAAAGGAAAGCCTTCCTGATGCAACTCGATGTTATTTGGAAAAAATGGCCACTCGTTTCCCTCTGTCTCCGCCTCCTTATTTCCTTCTACACTGTTGACCAAACCCTGATCTTTGGTAACTGTCGACCTTTTATGGACTCAGGTCGTCTTGTGGGGTCCTATCTGCAAAACATCTGGTGACACTTAAACATAACTGAATTTGAAACGATGGAGAGCTGTTCTTTCCCTACACAGTGATCAACATGATGCAAAACTCTCGCAAAATAAGGTCTCATATATCCACAATTGGTATACTTTGAATTAGTGAAATATTTTGACCTTAATATACCCCTTTCTGTTTTCCATCTGTAGAATGAAGGCAGCAACGTCACTTAGTCTAGGTGCTTTATGAAATGGTAAAATGATTTAAAAATATCATCCTAGGAAACATGTGACTGCTACTATTAATACGACTGGGTCCTAAGAAATAGATTCTTATCACGTCTGGTAATGGAGAGTAAAATCCACTAGTATGGTCTGTTGGGAGCACTGATATAGGCATCTTACAGAAGAAATTTCTATTATTAAATAGTAGATAAAAATAATAGATAATAACAGATAACAATTTCATATCATCCTCAATTTAAAAAATGCATTGCTGTCAATGTTGAAGATTTTAGAAAATATTCTTTAATATATATGAATACACTGTGTTGAAATAGAATTAGTTTTGATCATTGGAGATATGCATTTTGCTACTCTCCTGTAACTCTACTCAGACTGAGCACAATGTTAGTCTTCAAAATTTTTTTTATCAGTGAAAGAATTCTTCCTTGGGGCATCTAAAATCACCAGAACTACATACACCTAACTGAAATAAGACAAACCCAAGATCATTGTATTGCTTTTAATAAAAACAGAGTATTTTATAATTCATAACAACATTATAGCTATTATTTCTAGTATGTTGATATATCCAGTCACAGAAGAGAGTATTTAAGCTAATGTTTAGATGGCATCTGTATTGTGACAAACCTTTAGCAGAAACTAATAAATTAATAAAGCTAATGGAATATTAACATCCATGTGCAGTGATAAGTTGCTTCCTACTGCAAGAATCAAAGCTAGTGTCTTCACCGGAAATATTTTTACTGTGAGAAAATATGAACTTTTATTTGAATTTCTTTTGCTGCTTAGGGCAAACATCAGATATCAATTTTGATTCACATCTCAAGCTATCTGCTAAAATATGATTTATTAGGTTAATTTGAAGAATGAATTAATCTGAATTAAAAATAAGGCTAATAAAGTTAATGACCTACAAGTCCTCTGAACTCTTCCTAGTTTGGGAATTATCCTTTTAGACAGAAATAAACCCTACTGTTTGCTAAGTATTTCTACTGCCAAATAAAAAAAAAATTGCAATTTACAGCATTTACTTTCATGTGTGTAAACAGTTTTACCCAGAGTTAGAAAAAAACAATGAAATGGCTTTCTACAGGTACACAGTAAACTATATATGTATGTGGTTAGCTTAGCAAAACAAGATTCCTGAAAGACTCAAAATCAAACACTTTTCTTTCGAAAGGTCATTAAACCCAATCTGCTTCTTTACGATATTGCAACTACAGGTTGTTACTTTGTCCTCACTGGCGGTGAGTTCAAAATCTGGAATCATAGAATCATAGGATGCTATCATCTAGTCCTAATCACCCATGCTTTGGGCAGGGACACCTCTCACTTGACCAAGTTGTTCAAGCCTTTTCCAATCTGGCCACGAACACTGCCAGGGTTGGGGAATCCACAACTTCTCCGGGCAGCCTATTCCAGCATCGCATCACCCTCACAGTAAAAAATTTCTTCCTAATATCTAACCTAAATTTCTCCTCTTTCAATATGTATTCATTATTCCTTGTCCTACCACTACAGTTTCTGATGAAGAGCCCCTCTCCAACTTCTCTGTAGGCCCCCTTTTGATACTGGAAGGTTAACATGAAGTCGCTATGCAACCTTCTCTTTTTCCAACTGAACAGCCCCAAATTTCTCAGCCTATTTTCTTCGTAGGAAAGGTACTCCAGTCCTCTTATCGACTTCATGGCCCTCCTCTGGACTTGCTCCAATAGTTCCATTTCCTTCTTATATTTGGGACACCAGAAGCGTACACAGTAACTCCAGCTGGGACCTCACAATTCTGCCCCTCTCGAATTGCCTCACTCGACCTGCTGGCCACAATCCTTTTGATGCAGCCCAGGATTTCTTTGGCTTTCTGGGCTGTGACCTCACACCCTCACACATGTTGAGTTTGTCATCTACCATCAGCCCCAAGTCCTTCTCTGCAGGGCTCCTCTCAATCATTTCTCCCTCCAACCTGTAGTTGTGCCTGGGATTGCCCTGACCCAGGTGTAGGACCTTGCACTTTGCTTTGTTGAACCTCATGAGATTTCCACTGGCCCCCCTCTCAAGCCTATCAAAGTCCTTCTGGATGGCATCCCTTCCCTCCAGCATGTTGACTACACTACACAGCTTGGTGTCATCAGCAAATTTACTAAGTCAGTGTGTGATATCTTGATGTTCAGAATTGCCTTCAGCAATATTACATTTCCTGTTATAATTCAAAGTGTCAAATCCTCAAAAAGTATTATTTTTAAGAGACAGATTTGTTAACATGAACATCGCCAGACAAATATTAAGCCCTGAAAATAAATCTGCAACTAACTGACACACGAGTTTCATTCTATATTCTCTCTTCAGTGGCTGATTATTTTCCTGCAGAGAATAAAGAAGTCATGAATGAATAACGAAAGAGACTGTTTCATTATTTTCTCTTTGAAAATTTTCTCTCTGAAAAATACATACTTAACCATATGGGGCCTTCTGTATGCATGGATTTTCTCTTGCTAACAAGTTCAGTGCCAATGGTACGATTACTTAACCATCATATCACATAGGGTTGAGAAATACCCTGTTGGTCATCAATTAGAGTCAAAGTAGCTTTGACATCTCATGAAAACGTTTCTCTTGGTATCAAGTGGCCATATTGTCTATGGTGGTATTACAAAGGCTCTTTTGTTTATAGTATGAAGCAAACTGACTGCTATAATAAAGTGATGTAGTCTTACTTGAAATGATGCTCAGCTAGGGCAGAACTCTCTCCAGGTAACAGCTGAAAAATATACATCTTCACATATATTCTTGCTGGCAAATGTATGCTCTTTGCATCTGGAAGGAAGCACATTGCGTCTCTGAATTGCTCGTAGACACTCCAGCTGCTGCACTCAAAGCTACAGCTGATGCTGAATCAAAGACGAATGAAAAAGCAACACTCTCTCTTGGAAATCTCTCTCTTTGTGCTGACTGTCCCGCCTCATGAGAAAAACATGACTCCTGTAATTCTTTTTTTTATGCAGCTAAGTTCCACCACTGTAGTGATGGATTCTAAAACTGTGGACTCAAGCAGATTTCTAGAATAATGTAGGAACATACAGTTTGAGTTAAAGGTACTTGTATGGAGGTATTGGAAAAGGATAGTGGAAATAAGTATGTACATTTTCTGCTGAACTAAGCAACTCTTTAAAACTTTGTAGAGAAGTCATCAATATGGATTGCCTCATGTCTTGCTTATTTTTATGTATACTCCTTAATGTGACATTGTAAACTGAAACTTGAGTAAGTAAAGGTAGTTAAGAGTAGTATCAAATACTGCATCTGGCCTTGGGCTTGTTTTAAAATTTGTGAAGTTTTAAAAACCACAGAGTTTTTGGGTTGTTTTTGGTTTTGTGTTTTTTTTTTTGTTTTTTTTTTTTTTTTTTGTTTGTTTTGTTTTGTTTGCTTGTTTGTTTTTTTGTTTGGTTGGTTGGGGTTTTTTTGTTTTTGTTTGTTTTTGTTTTTGGGTTTTTTTATATTTCCTTCAGGCTACCAGAATATGAATCTAGTAGTGAGAGTTGACTATATAGCTGATGATCCAGCAGAGAACAGTTGTTTTGGAGAAGTGGCTCTGGATTGAAGTGATGCACCCCCTGCTCCCTGCTGGGCTGAGCAGTCACAGACAAGACCTGCCACCCTGGTTTTTGCTGAGAACACCCACAGAAATGTGGTTTTCTGATTGGTGGTGGTCTCAACCCATGTGTTTTGGAAATCTGACTCCTAGGCTGCTGATCACACATTTCTTACCAAACTCAAAGCCTCAGCAAAATCAAAATGAAAGACAAGGAAATAGCCTTCCCTCTTATTCAAGGGACACCTGTCCTATGCGAACTTATTCAGTTCATCCTACTGCTACTACTTTTTCCTACGTCATCCCTCTGCATACTTTTTACTTAGACAGAAATTTGTCATTTATTCCTATCCTGGTTTTGGCCAGGACAGGGTTAATTTTTTGCAGTAGCTGGGAGGGGGCGTGGCTAGGACACAAAGGTTATTCTGTACCACCTCACCCTCCCTGGGTCCAAGGGAAAGTGACTCTCTTGTGGGGAGAAGAGGTTCCTTCCAGCTTAGAAAACATGGCTGAGGAAGCTGTCCGGTATTGTCTATTATTGATTGGGGTTTTTTTCCCATGTGAATAGTTTCTTTTCTTATACCCTCTGTCATAAGTATTGTTGCTGTTACTGTTTGTTTTCTTATCCCATTGCTATTTCCGGTAACTTGTTCTTATCTCAACCCATGATCTTTGTCTTTTTTGCATCCAATTGTCCTCTCCTACCTCAGCGGAGAGGGGGAGGAGAAAGTGGGGGAGTGAGAGTGGCACATGGTTTGGAGAGTCTTGATGGGGACACTGAACTGGGGAGTACCATTCCTAGAACCCACGTGTGTGAATGCTAGATGTAAGCCCCAAGTGGCTGACTATATGTAGTTTATAGGGAACTGCGCCAGAGACATTCCCACCTGTTTTGGCAATCCCTTTTACCTGCTGTGCTGCGGTTGGGACAGTGCTTGTCTGGCATCCTACCACCGAGGTCCCCATTTCCCTGGGGTAATGTTGTGAGGTCTGCCTTTCAGGGAAGAATGGCAATGTGTTTACAAGAGGCATAGTGTGCTGGAAAATCCAATCCATAAATTAATTTTGCACTGCTGCTGTCTTACATAGCCATCTCATTTGCAAGACCATGTTCAATTCCCTTCATGTGAGCCCTGCTTCCTTTATTATACATTTCAGCTTGCTAGAAAACTCAGCAAAAAATTTTTCTTGCAGCAAGTTTTATTCTAATTAGGTTGATGCAATTCTGAAATAATTTGAGGTGAATTCAGTGTAGTTAATCCAGATTTACATCACTTTAATGATGATAACAATCTGGTCAAGAGTTAGAAAACTCTATGTAAAACCTTAGCTTCATTTTTTAATTGATTTACATGGTAGATGAAGCCATGGTTATGGCCTATTTTCATATAATTGAAAACTATCTTATAAAATACAAAACATGTAACCTGGAGTTTTTCATCTACAAAATGAAATCACTGCCTCCCACCTTCATTCTTTGAAAGCATGTTCATAGACGACATAAAGAGCAAAGGGGACAGAGTCAAGGTTGTCCCTTTTGCTTTAGATAGTAAATATTAATATGCACTTAAGAAGTTGAAATGCCTTAATGTTTTAAACCTATGGAAATAGAGTCATATAAACTTAAGGGTAATTTCTGTAGAGTTTTTATATTTTTTACTTTTGAAACCTGAATTTTAATGGCTCTCATCATCCTCAGGTTCCTCATTGTGAAGGCTGATTGGTAATATTCTCTAGAGTATCCAACATATGGCATTGTGTTAATCATTTTGCATATGAAGGTGAATGTAATTAGACACTGCCGGTCACATGCTCTATCACCTCTTCTATGACATTTATCCACATGGGTGAATACAATCATGGAATCACAGAATTGTAGAATCATAGAATTGTTTGAATTGGAAGGGACTTTTTATGGTCATCTAGTGCAACCCCTCCTGAAATGTGCAGGGGCATCTTCAACTATGCCAGATTTCTCGGAGTCCTGTCCAAACTCACCATCAATGTTTCCAGGGATGGGACATTACTACCTCTTTGGGCAAACTGTTCTAGTGCGTAACCACCCTCATCATAACAGCTCTCTTCTGTATATCTACTTTTCAGTCAGTCTTCCCTTAGTCCTCTCAGGTCAGGCAAGACTTGCCCTTGCTGAAGCCATGCTGATTGCCTCAAACCACATCCCTGTTCTCCATGTGCCTTAGCACAACTTCTAGGAGAATCTGTTCCATGATCTTTCTAGGCACAGAAATTAGGCTGACAGGTAGTTCCCAAGGTCTCCCTTTCATCTACTTAAAAAAGGGTTGTAATGTTTACCTTTTCCAAGACATCAGAGACTTCACCTGACTGCCATGACTTTTCAAATATCATGGAGAGTGGTTTGGCAACTACATCAGCCAATTCCCCCAGGACTCTGAATCTTGCCAGTTCCCATAGATTATAATTATGGGATTACAAAACCATGATTTGTAACTGTGTATATTCAGGTTCCTCAAGGAGTCTCAGACTTGATGATCTCTTATAGTGGGAGGGATTTTGCTCCCTCATTCCCTGTGTTGTGATCTATGCACTTGAGAGGTGTGGAAAGAGGCTGCCAGAGAAGATTGAGATAAAAAAGTTGTTCAGTATCTCAGCCTTCTGCTCCATTGTTGTTATCAGTTTGCCAGTTGTGTTCATCAGGGACAGTACATTTTCTTTAACCTTCCTTTTCTGTCTGAGACACCTGTAGAAGTCCTTCTTATTCTTCCTGTGCCTTGGCAAGTTCATCTCCAACCACACCTTGGACTTCCTGACTCCATCCCTACACAACTAGGCAGCATCCCTATACTTTTCCCAGGATACATGCTTCCACTGCCTGTGTGTTTCCTTCTTGCTCCCAAGTATTATACAAAACACAATGTGTATTAGGTACCTCTCCTCATGAGAAAACAATAAAGACCTTGACAATTTCGCTGGCGTTTATTGATTTATAAATACTGCACAATGCACTTCTCTAAGCAAAAATACTGCTGATAGTTCTTTTTTAAAAAGATTTTATGATGACCATTCTTAAATCTACTGTTCTTAAACTGAATTTGTAAACGAATGCAAATCCCTTTTTCTTCCTGTGATTTAGTAGGACTGAAAATATACCAGAAATTGTTAAATTGTGTTAAATAGTAAATGTCCTGCAATGCTTTCCAGTTAAGTGTTGCCTTGTAATTTATCCAGAATCATTTCTTATGAACATGCTTTAGTAGCCATACAGGGATACACACACTAAATAAGAGGGATTACACAACAAATATGTAAAAGAGAAAAATAAATAGAGTGACAAGACACAGGATGCTCTCAGCATTTCATGGACAAAATGTGAGGTCTTAAACTGTGTGTGAAAGAAAATTTAGAATTTAAAATCACAGAATCATAGAATTGTTTAGGTTAGAAAAGACCCCTAGGTTAATTAAGTACAATTGTAAACCTAACACTGTCAATTCCACCACTAGACCATGTCCCCAGCTACCATGTCTACATATCATTTAAATATCTCCAGGGATGGTGACTGCACCACTTCCCTGTGCATCCTGGTCCAATGCTTGAGAAATCTTCTAGGCTAGAAATTTTTCCTAATATGCAATTTAAACCTTATCTGGCACAATTTGAGGCCATTTCTTCTTGTCCTATCACTTGTAACCTGGGAGAAGGGACCAACCTCCATCTGGCTGCAACCTCCTTTCAGATAGTTGTAGAGAGTGAAAAAGTCTTCCCTGAGCCCCCTTTCCTCCAGTCTAAGCAAACCCAGCTCCCTCATCCACTCCTCATGTAACTTATTCTTTACACCCTTTATCAGCTTCGTTGGCCTTCTCTGGACACAGGCCAGCACCTCATTGTCTTGTATCATCAGAGATTTAGTACCATTAATGATGAACTCTTTGTGGGGTTATTAGTAAAAAAATTGCAAAAGTCACCTAAAATAGACAGATAGCCAGGGACTCCGAACCTACTTCTTGGCATGATCAGGTGACCTGCCTGGTGGACGAGGGGAAGGCTGTGCATGTGGTCTGTCTGGACTTCAGCAAAGCCTTTGACACTATCTCCCATAGCATACTCCTGAAAAAACTGGCAGCCCACAATTTGGACAGCTGCAGTCTCTGATGGATTAAGAACTGGCTGGAGGGCTGGGCCCAGAGAGTGGTGGTGAATAGTGCTGCCTCCAGTTGGCAGCCGGTCACTAGTTGTGTCCCCCAGGAACAGTGTTGGCCGCATTTCTATTTAATATCTTTATTGATGATCTGGATGAGGGGATTGAGTGTACCATTAGCAAATTTACAAATGACACCAAGTTGAGGGGGAATGTTGATCTGCTTGCTGGAAGGCAGAAGGGCTCTTCAGAGGGACCTGGACAAGCTGAAGAGATGGTCTGATTCCAACTGGATGAGGTTCAACAAGGCCAAGTGCCGGGTCCTACACTTTGGCCACATGCAGCACTACAGGCTGGGGACAGAGTGGCTGGAGAGCAGCCAGGCAGAGAGGGACCTGGGAGTTTGGATTGACAGGAAGCTGAACATGAGCCAGCAGTGTGCCCAGGTGGCCAAGAAGGCCAATGGCATCCTGGCCTGCATCAGGAACAGTGTGGCCAGCAGGACCAGGGAAGTGATTCTTGCCCTGTACTCAGCGCTGGTGAGGCCACACCTGGAGTACTGTGTCCAGTTCTGGGCCCCTCAGTTCAGGAAGGATATTGAGGTGCTGGAGCAGGTCCTGAGAAGAGCAACAAGGCTGGTGAAGGGACTTGAGCACAAGACCTATGAGGAGAGGCTGGGGTTTAGCCCAAAGAGGAGGCTCAGGGGAGACCTCATCACTCTCTACAACTCCCTGAAAGGAGGTTGTAGCCAGGTGGACGTCGGTCTCTTCTCCCAGGCAACCAGCAGTAGGACAAGAGGGCATTGTCTCAAGCTGTGCCAGGGGAGGTTTAGGTTGAATATTAGGAAAAAATTTTTTACAGAGAGAGTAATCAGACATTGGAATGCACTGCCCAGGGAGGTGGTGGATTCACCATCCCTAGAGATTTTCAAGATGAGACTGGATGTGTTTCTTAGTGCCATGGTCTAGTAAGCACAGTAGTGTTGGATCAAGGGTTGGACTTGATAATCTCAGCTGCTTCTATGGTTCTATGATTCTGTGAAGAGGAAGGCATTAATGAAACAGTTAAGGCAGCAAACTATCCTGTCTGGCCAACTGTTTAAGGACTCCAATATCTGAGTTATTCTGGTTTGTGATAAAAGACTATTCTGTAACACTGGGGTTTCAAGATGTCCTGCAGAGCCAGCAAGATGTTTTGTTTATCACATATTGCAGATATGTGGTGTTTCTAAGGCTCTTCAGCTTATATCCAGTCTCTTCTCTAGGCGAAATTCATTCATCATTTTTATGCTCATAAAAACAACAGAAAGAAGTTTTACAACTTATGAAGATCCTCCTTTAGCTTGTGTTGACCCCAGTGGACCCCAAAACATAAACCTCCTGAGTCATCTGTGAGCATTTAACCACTTTCTTGTTGCTTAAAAGGCTAAATGGGATCTGTTTGCCTTTCAAAACGGCAAATAGAAGTGGGTCTGCTTCCTCTTTGTTACTGAGCTCTCTGTTGTCACAGTGTGTACAAGTGCTGTAACTTAGTTGAGCCTTAGTTGAGTCTTCACCTATTTTGTGGGTACCGAGAAGATTTACACAGGTAAAAGATGCATAGTTGCAGAGGTGAAGCAATTTGGCATATGTGCAGAAGGTATAATTGAGGGTGCTTATGGCACTTTCAGGCTAAACCTGAGAGAACTTGAGGAATCCAGTCATTTCCAGCGGTAGAGGGCTGCCAAATTGGGAAATTGCATTTTACTGAGTTTTTTTCATGTGTGCTTAAACTACTTTTTGTTTGGTTGTTTGAGTTTTTTTGGTTTGTTTTTAAGTTGGCCTTGAATATTTTAAAATAACTAGAGTTAAAACTGTCAGCATAAGAACAGTCATTACTCTTCATTTTCTAGAATGATGCAGAAAGATCAAAAGGCTTGATTCACATTTTGCCTTCGTTAAGACAGAAGGTCAGAGTCTTTCTTATTTCTTTTTAAAAAGCACCTTGGTACTTGTGCCAACATCTTGAAATTGAAATGTCCACATGTCTTGAGTACACCTTTGATCCCAAAACCTCTTTCTCTCCTGCTCACAGGGGAAAGTTACTGCTGCTGTAAGTGTAGATGATGATAAACTAGAAGGGAAAGCTGACTCAGACTCTCAGCACTGTTTTTGCTGTGTTGTGAAGGTGACTTTTGCTAGGAGGATTTGTCATGGCCACCAGCACAGAGAAGGGATGTTCTCTGAAGCCTTTTGTTGCGTTCTTTAAATCCATTTTCAGCTGTCTCACTTCTTTCCAACAGAGATGGCCTGCAGATGTCATCAAGGAAAAGAAATTGGGGGTGAACCTGCAGAGGTACTCTCTGACCCTGAGATATAAGGGCATAGTTTACCTATCCAGGATCCCACCCATTATTTGCTGCTGCCAGACAAAGTATGATTCTGGCTTTATTGAAGCAAAGTGAATGGAACTCTGAGAACTAGTTGCCAAATATAGCTCACATATTGGAAAATAATAGTTCATTCAAACTATTTCAAACAATCTATGCCACGTATTTCTGTGAGGGATCCCATTAGAAATATTTGATAAGGCTATGTTAATGCACACACAAATGAGTATGATTGTGACATTAAGCCTAAGAGATTATATTTTTTAGGAATGAAACAACAAAGCAAGTCCAGTGTTGACACTGCCACAACATCAAATACTGTTCTAAGAACCACTCCTTTAGTATTTAGATCACTCTTGTCTTCTCCTCTGAGTGCACTTTTCAAAGTAGATTATGGGAACGGACATAATTCCTCTGAAATTACTGGCAAAACTCCCACCTACTTCTGTGGAAAGAAGATAAGACGCTATTTATAAGATGATGACTTTTTCCCATTGCAAATAACCCCTGTGATGCTCTGCCAATCATTGCATTACAGATACACTGAGCTTTTGAATAGATAATGAGTCACCAAAACTTATCAAACTAGACCAGAGGAACATGTAGAATTTCTATAGTAGTTTTCGTTATAGGTCTCAAAGTCCTTTGTAAGCATAGGTTAGTTTATCATTTCTGTATTACACAAAATGGGGTCCAAAGTAAAATAACTGAAGCAAAATAGTAAGATCATTGAAGGAAATTTAATGTGAAGTAGCATTAAGGCTGCGTTCTTAGCTTTCATACCTCTGTAATTTTCAGTGGATGCGAAGACTTATTGCTATGTGTTATCCATATCTGGACATTAGCTATGCCTTAGTGTTTTCTCTTCCATTTAAATTCAATTAGATGTAGAAACAGATAGAAAAAAAAAATGAACAGACTGTGTCTGTGTTTTTCAGTGAAACCCATTATATTTAGGCCAGATGCTGAACCCAGGAGTTGGAGTTTTGCCTATGTATAGAGCATGAGACAGTCCCAGTCTATGAACAATTCCACCAGGCTTGCATTAGCTCTATTTCCATCCTTTGGTATGAATTAATTTGACAAAATATTTTTTTATAACTAAAGTAATCAGAACAAAAATGAAGTTCTGCAAGTGCTCCCCTCTGTGCTCACTCACTTGAATAAAAACCCCTGTTGTCATGAAAAGTACACCAAGGTTACAGAAATACTTTTTAATGAACTAGTTTTTGTGGCAGCATGAAGTCTGGGATCAGATATACAGTGCTGTTAGTCTACCTAGTCAGTCTTCTGTTTTATCTGATTTTTGTAAATGTTTAAGCTGGTAATGTAAATTATTCTTTTAGTCTCCTGTGGTGCTCTGAGAAGCAAAAAAACCCCAAAATAATCTCAACATCCAACACTGATTTGCAATCAAGCTCCAAGGTTTCAAAATGCATCACGTGATTCTTCCTAATGGTGAAAAAGAGCTCCAGGAATGGCATAATGTTTGGGATTATTGGTCACAGTGATCAGCTGTTGCAAAAGGCTCTGTACAAATAGTGATGTGTGTGTTGATGTGATTTACTAGGGAAGGCACCAATTTTTAAACATGTTGTGTTTCCAGTATCCTGTGTTATGCCTAGTATTATTTTTGTTTGCATTATATTCACATGAGCAAATATTAGAAGACAGGATGGCATTTTAAAAGGCACAAGGTAAAAGGAGCCTGTACAGGGTCAGATCTGGTCTTTGGTCGCAGGAATTCTCACTCCAAAATTTAGTACTGCACCTGGAATTGCTAAGTGAATGTATGATCTGCATGTACGTTAAAAAAAGAGATTTGATTTAGATCTTTTAAGTTTGAACTTAGATTTTTTGAGCTATACTTATGTGGGATAGAGCATTATGTAATTTCTAGAATTAGGCAATGCAACAAAGAGTTTTTACAAAACAAATATTATTCCACACAGACTTTAAGAGTAATGCTCAAGGAAACCCATGGGTTTCATCCAGATTCAGTTTTCTAAGACTGTTTTGGCCTGAATTTGTAAGTATAATTTAAATTTCTAGCTGTTGTCTTTTTTTTTGGTCAGTCCAAATTAACATGCAGCACTAATGCTACCTGCTTATATTTCAAGCTTTCAGCACTAAGTCCCAAGAATATGTGGTTTTAAAAATTACAAACAGCATCAATTTCTTTAATGCTTTTTAAAGATGACTGAATATATGTTCTGACCCAAAACCAATACATTTCCTACTATGTAAAATATTTTTTGTCAGATTTCCCTTGCACTTAGGCAGTGGGGACCAGGAATTGTTTTCATGCATTTTTTCAGTCATTCCTGTAGGGAACTCACATTGTGACATTAATAAGAAGGCTGAGTTCAGCCCTCTTTGATCAATGGCAATTGTAGAACAAGCTGCAACGCTTTTGAAAAAAAAATGAAAAACTCCTAAGAACGCAATTTGATATTTTGCCCAGTATTATCACAGGCTTTCATATATTCTGATTTTGATCTGATCAATATAACTTGCGAGCATCGTTTCCTGGTTGTGGTTTTCCCATACATTCCTTAATTAAAGGTACAGAACATAATGACCACTGACAGATTGCTGTTCTGTCTTTCACAAAGCTATGCTAGTGATGTTTCCTCCTGTATTTTGAATCAAGTGCTTGCTCAGTCAAATCCAGGGTTAAATTATTCCCTCTGGACTCTTCTTTCTCAGGCCAACTGCCTGGCAGATTCTCATCTGGAAATTCTTGTCATTGCTTTTCTAAATCCTACCTCTGACTACAAAGACTTAAGATACTGTCTCATCAGTATGCGGATGTACTTCAGTGGATCTGTTTAGATACTTTCTAAACACTGACTAATTAATTTCTGTTTAAGACATCCCTGATCAGAATGTGCAACTGAAAAACAAAAATCTGAAAAATGTGTTGGATGCAAACTTCTTGCTTTCCAAGAAAACAGAAGAAAACACTTCTTGGACTCAGTGGCTTTCTCCCCTGCACTTTTTACCTGGGACTGTGTGAGGTGGCTCAGGGAAGAAGGAAGGAAAAAAAGAAGGAAGGAAAGAAAAGGAGCAAAGGAAATAAAAGGAAGGCAGGAAAGAAAAGGAAGGAAGGAAGGAAGGGATCCTCTACTTGTTTCGTGTTCCCCTTCTTTCCATTGTTAATGGTTATGCTTTTGTTCAGATGTGGCTTCTGGTTTCTAGAAAAGTCCACTCATATTGGAATTTCTCCAATAGACCTCCTATAAATGGTGAGGAGATCATTATGTCACTCCACAGTTACTTTCTACAGAGGCCAAAGAATGAAAGAAAATGTTGGCTGCATATATTAGTGAGGCTAGAATCTCTCACAACACGAGATGTGTCTTCTTTTTTAAATAAACTCTAGATTCCCAGCATAAATGAAAACAAACTACTCATGTATCCTCTTCTGAAAAGTTATTCTTGGTTTTTTTGTCACCTCCCTGAATTGCTACTCCACATCTAACTTTTTTACTTACTTTCTAAATTCTGGGGTGAACTTGCTTGTGAAGGCAGAAATTGTCTCTCTTGTACAGTGCATTTCTTTTTTGAATCTGAATGGTGTCAATACAGTGTGCATAGAAGAAATACAAGATTTTCAAACACAGAAAATCTAGGGAAAGTGAAAACAAAGCTGCAAAATGGAAGTACCAATTTCAGAAATGTTAAAGACTTCTCTAATTTGATGAGGGGAGTTACCTTTCTGCGAGCCCTGTGCAGCTTATTTTCAAGGCAGGGCACTGTAAATCACAGTCTCCCATAGACCAGCAGCTACAGAGACCCAGAACTCATCAGCCCTTGCAAGTGTTTTTCATTTTCAACAATGTTTGCCAGGCAACATTATTTAATTAATAACATTATAGAGCCTCTATTTAAGAATTTTTTCTTAAATAAGATCTACATAAATAAGATCTTAAATAAAATCTACACAAGATTACTGTAAAAAGTGAGCTGGGGACTGACGAATAATCTATGAAAGATTTTTCATAGTTTGTTCCCCAGAGCTTTCACAGGTCTGAGCAGTGACAGTACCATGAGGACATGCAGAGGAGCGTATCTTAGATCCCTTTTCTTCTTCTCAAGAAAGTTGCAGCAGTTAGTCACTCAGCTGAAAGCCACCAGATTTTACCTTAGTGGGAAAGGCAGGATTGGGTGCAAGAAGACATTTTATTAAAAGGCATACAGATTGCATGTGCGTGTGAACTCAACAGCATCTGGCTTTAGTTTTCTCATGCTGAACATGTCCTACCACAATAACATTCCAAGGAAATATATAACCGTATCTTGGTACCTAAAAATATATTCCTTTTAGCAGTCACTGACTCCATGTGCAGTCTCTCTCCTTTTCTCCACCCCAAAGCAAGGAAGCAAGGGCCTTAAGAAGAACTAAAAATGTTTTCTTCTTGTTAACTTCAGGATAGCAATGAGATAAACAGGTTTAGGCATTTGAGGTGAATATAAAACTGAAACTGTGTGTAAGAACCCACCTAGTGCAAATGTCACTTCCAAATCACTGAAGGAAAACAAGATTCCTTGATAAAGTCTTCCATGTTCTGACCAGTCAGTGCTCTTAAAAAGGGCTCAGAAAATATGTGCAGCAATTTCTCCATCTGTCTATATTACAAAGACAAAAGTACAGGTTAATTCTACT
Source organism: Chiroxiphia lanceolata (assembly GCF_009829145.1). Classification (NCBI taxonomy): domain Eukaryota; kingdom Metazoa; phylum Chordata; class Aves; order Passeriformes; family Pipridae; genus Chiroxiphia; species Chiroxiphia lanceolata. The sequence continues at coordinate 18,103,736 of NC_045671.1, read as the reverse complement.
CATTTTGGTAGCATTGCTGCATGTTTACAGAATAATCATCACACTTTGATGCTTTAATGTAAGAGTGTGCTGACCAGATCCTCTTGAAATATCTGTGTCTTTCAACAACAGGCTTCCAGATTGCTGTTTTTGCATTGCACGCCAAACTGTGCAACACTTTTCCTTGGATCAGCTACAGAAAAGAGCCCTTTGAGATAATTTTTGCAGACAGTCTGTCATTCTTCAGCAAGAGGAGAAATGATGGGACATGAGGCATGAAAACTATGTGTGAACCAAAGCAAGCAAACCCAGAAACCTGAAGACAGCAGCAGAAGGTGGAGAACATTAGTGGTGAAAGATTCACTTTAGCCAGCCCAGGAGGAAGCTTTTGCTCCTGCATGGATGAGCTTTCTTATGTGCCCAGGGAATAGGGATGTTTACTGAGGTCCCTGCCTGGACTTTGCTGCAATGTTTGAGACTTTGTAGCCCAGGTCACTGAACAGATGTAAGTGATGAGCTGTGGAAATAGGAAAATATGGGATGGATGCAATGATGCATTGAGAATGGGCAAGACCTAGGATCAACAGCGCTTGGTGGCATGCAAGAACAGTAAGAGCAAGCAACAAACAGATGGAACACTGTTGACCTACCCTGCCATGCTGACATCACCTTCACCATGAGACGGTTACATTTCAGACACTGCTAGCTCATTTAACCCTCAGCATTTGATGGAAAAAGTTGCTGACCTGTTTACAAGGGATACACGGTGGAAACAGCTTGACGAAAATCCTTTCACCATCTCTCCTTGTGTCTCATTCATTCATTGTGAAGAATGGTTACCGTCAAGACCCATTACCAATCGTTTAAAAAGCTGCTGACAGATGTAAGGAAATCCATGTGAGCACTGGGCTACTTTGTGTTGGTAAAAAATGAGTTGGTGTATAAGGCCAACTCAGCTTCTTTATCATTCTCGTATTTATAGCTTGATTGAAAGGGACAGACAAACAAAGATTCCATCAAGAAAACAGAATTGTTCAGCTATAATCTTCTTAGTCTTTCTCTGCAAAAGAAAGGTTCAGTGATGATAACGATTTGACAGAAACCTTGTCAAACACTGCAAGGAATCCTAGAATGCCTTAAAAGACTTTATATCATGTAGATTTTACGTGGTTTCATTTGCAAGCATGGGGCCATGGAAACATCAGTGAAGATTTTCTTCTTCCCCACATCAGGGAGCCAGCACAGTACTTTCCTGACAATGTATTTCTTTCCAGTTGAGAAAATTTCCTGGTATAGAAACAATGAGTGACTGCAAGATTATTGTAAGCTTCACTTGCAACAGTTGGTTAACTGTTGTCAACAAAATGTTCCCTAAATCTGATTCTGTCTGAAGTCAACTAAAGGGAACTTTAACCGTAAAATAAGTGCAGGTGTGATAGGATGTGCTGACTTAGGAAAGTCATTCACTGAGCAGTTAAATTACAACAGTTGGAAATACTTGCAAATTTGCACATGCCTAATGTAAAAGGTAGCAGTCAACTTCTAAGTAAACCCAGAAAAACTTTTGTTCAGATTTCCTTTTAAAGACAACCAGCAAAAAACCAGACTGTGGTCAAAGAAACACTATAAATTAAACCACAGCTAACTAAACAGTTCTCCACAGTGCATTGCACTCACTGATTCACAAAATCATTACCAACTCTAGGAAATTCTGTGGACCATTAAAAGAGACTTTGTGATGGTTGACGGACAGTATATATCGCAATTTTGAAAGTTCACAGTAATCTTTCAGAACATGATGAAATTACTTCCTGAGTTTTCAGTGTTTATTTAGCACTGGAACTGTAAGGATATAATGCAAAAATAAAGTTAACAAAGTATGTAACCTAAGCTATGAGGCTCATGCTCCTTAGCAGCTAAACTCCAAGTGACCTCAATGTCCTCTCTGAATTTATGTCTACATCACACACTTGAGGGCTCCTTGAAATGTTTTGTATCCTAAAAAAAGTATTTTCCACTTAAAAAAGAATGTTAGTTGTCACCAAAACAGGGATTTTATTCGGGAAAACTTAGTCACAGGAAGGACTTTCACTGACGATGGAAAGAGAATTTATGTGCAATTTACATTGCAGTTCATTAGTGTCTCTTCTGCCCCACTCTTTTAACTTACTGACAATGAAAAAAAAAGCTAACACCGGAATGTCCTTCAAGTAGGTTCTGAATACGGAAGCCCACAGTGATTTTTCCACATACTTTTGAAACAAAGAAAACTGCTCATTACTGAGTTAGTTTGTAGTCTTCAGAAGTGCTTTCTGAAGTTTCTACCAGGGAAACATCATTAAAAATTCAGTACACAGCTCACTCATCTCATTTGTCTCCAAGTGTGCTGTGCATCTGCTGCTCTGGATAAATTAAAGTATTTCAGTTCTTCAAAGAATGAACCTTGAAAAACACAGAACCTACTGGTCAAAACTAGAAATATTGCTTTGTTTTAAAAAGATTAAGGGGTAAAAACCTGATTTTTCTTTAAGTAGATTAGCTTCAAATGATGGTGAGACTCTATAGGGTGCATGCAAACATAAGAGGATAGTAAAACTACCATCAAAAGAATTATGTTCCTTTCCATATACAGATTTGTATCCTTAACATGGTCTTTTAATTAGCTTGATTATAGTGGTGCTTACTTGCTAGTGCCTCAGTGCTGTAATTTAAGAAACTGTGTGTTCATTATAAATTACTATTTTCAAAGATTTATAAATAAAGCTGAGCAGCAGCAAAAACAACAGCAATGAAAGACAAATCTACTTGGAAAGTGTCATCAGGGGATACTTCCAAATTCTTTCAGCTCAAACTTAACTTCAGATAGGAACAGTCAAGAATTGTGCATGTTACAGAAGAACTCTTTGAGCTTTAAAGTGTAGGGTTTTATGGCATTTCAGTTGTTGAACATATGAAGTACTTAATTCAAACATAAAACCAATGTATAGAAACAATATAATTGGTATAAATAAAAAGGTGATTTGAGAACCAGAGCCTACAGTATCTTGAGAGAGTTGGAGAAGAACTGGTAAACATTTCATAATTGCTGTACTTACGAGACTATTCTTTATATATTTATGGATTGACAGTCTGTTACTCATGCCTTAATTATTGCCAAAAATATGTTTAAATAAATTCACATACCATAATCCTTTGAACACTGGGGAATCAATATATGCACACGTAGTGCCACTGAACAAGACATGACAGGGTTGACTCAATGGCAGAACTCAGTTTTGCAGTGACGGCAGAACTCAGTTTTGCAGTGACAGCAGAAGGGATTTGAATGAGATAACTGTTTGAAGGCAGGTCTGGAAAGAGTCTTCAGGAGTCTCAGAAGGTGAAGATAAGTGAGGAAGGCTGGCAGAGATAAAGGAGAGTTTCAGGATTGTCATGGTTTAACATTAGCTGGCAACTAAGCTGCTCACTCACCATACCCAGTGGGATGGGAGGAAGAATCAGAAAAAAAAGTAAAAGAGAGAGGACTTGTGGGTGGAGATAAAGACACTTTAATAGGTAAAAGCTGCACTTACAAGCCATAATGCAAGTAAAGCACAGCAAAGCATACCAAGGAAATATTTCACCACTTCCAGTGGGCAGGCAGATGTTCAGACTTCTCCAGGAAGGAGGGCTCCATCACATGTGATAGTGAATTGGGAAGATAAATGCATGTCTCTTCATCCCACCATTTTTCTTTTGTTCACATATTTCAATCCTCTGAGGGGAGTTATTCAACTTCCCGCGCATCAGCCCCCTCTCATCTTCTTGGGACTCCTTTCTGGGAAAGGAGAGGAAGAAGGAATAACATCCAGTTATGCTGCCATGGGGAAAGGGGAGAACCAGAGGAAAACACCTAAATGACTGGAGCTTCTGCTTCTCTGGTTGTCACGACAGGAGTTGGTCCTTTGGCCCCTACATCCCCTCTCAGCAACAGCCAATGGTAGGAGGTAGAGATGAGATGTCGAGTCAGATCAGCTCAATCTTGTCAGCTCCGGCTCTCTACCCTCTGCCCATGGACTTGACCCAGCTCTGTTGAGGTCAATGAAGGAGTGAAGAGGCTTCTTTGTTAAGTGACTGCATGATTCCAGCTTCAGATATGCAAATTGGGTAGCTACTTGGTTTCCTCAGAAGCTCATTTTGCAATACTTTATGAGAGAGGAGAATCAGACCATGTAATTTAGTGACCATTTGAGCCACCAGTAAACTGCTGCAGATTGGACAGCTGTAGCAAAGGCACAGTGGTTTACCTCACCCCATTAGATTTGTGTGACTTTCTAAAACTTTTTAAAATTATTTCAGGCAAATATATTATTTAAACAGAGAAACATTACAGAACCCAAGACACACGAAGAGAAAACAGGCTTGTTATGCTGAGGAAAAGGAGCTTAATTTGCTATTCGGGATAAAGATCATTCTGCAAGTGCTATGACTTTGCATGAGTCTAATCCAAAAAATGTGTTCAGTGTTCATCAGCAAATTTCAGGTTTTTTAAGATCATTTGATGAAGTCCCTCTGACAATGAGGATGCTCCTTCAGGATATTTTTAGGCAGACTCATAGGGAAGGCTGATTTCCACTTGCACAGCAAGGAGTACTGGTATTTTAATTTACTACTAGCAATAAAGTCAAACTCCTGAATTTGACTTTTACAACTGTGCAGATTAACTTTTGCAGAATCTGGATCTGCAGCTGGATATGCATTGATACCTTATATTTTGACAGTGCTATGCTGATTTTCCCCCTTTTTAATGAAGTTTCAGTGGAGACCTTCTGACTTACTCCCAACCTTGAAAGAATTCACTACAATTTCAAATTCTAAAGACAGATAATGAAAGAAGTCTTGGAGCCTGATACATATCAGCCTAGACATGATGAGGGAGGGCTTAAAGCCAGAGAAGACAGCATTTGATACAATGGCTTTCATCCATAGCTGTCAGCTGCAGTTGTCAGAGGGCACATTCTTGTCCCTGAATAAAACACTGAGAAGAAAATAGATGAGTACCCTTTGAAAGTCAGTTTTTGTATTAAAGGTATTACTTATTTCCAGGTGAACTATACATAACACAGGGAATGTAGCTAGCATAAGATTTTGAAGTGCATGCTTACTGAATATTTCATAATAGCCATTTTTCCAGATTGAACAAGGTTACCAAACTGGTTTTTGATAGGAAGGGCAAAAAGCTCTATATCATGAACAGTAATCGCAAGGAGGCCTCCTATAGTGTAGATCCCATTGCTTTTCCAACAACTCTTCTCTTCTGTATATCTCCAGATTTTATCAGCAGTATGACAAACAGGCTGCTAATAATTTGTTCTTCCACTTTCTCCTCCTCCTTTCAACTATTTTTAAATGGAGTGTGTAATTTCACGGTATTGAATGCTTCATATTATCTGTGCACAATAGGAATTGTACCTTCTTCCTACCTGCTGAAAGACATACTGGCAGCAGTTGTAAGAATTAGGAGAAACAAAGGCTGAGAAAAGAAACAACTGAAGTTATGTACCATAAAGGAAGCAAATAAATTAACTTTTGATTGATGGACAGAAATATACTGGTTATATGACAGAAATCAAATATTTCCTTCCTCTAATGTTCCACTATACCCCTACACCTGACTTAAAAATTCAGTACAAATAGTAGGATATAACCACAAAGCATTCACAAAAACTACTTTTTGGGGCAATATAATTTGGGGCAAAATAATAACTACTCTTGAATGCAAGATCTGGAAAATGCATGGGGAAGTTATAGCTCTTGTAAGCTAATGTAATGTTTTTAAGAGAAGTTTCATGTTGATGTACACTGCTAATGCGTGGACAGTTACAAAGCTGCTGTACCAGCATGGGGACAAGCAAAAAACAGAGTGGGAGAGCCCCAAGAAAGAGCACTGCCATAACCTTGATGCATTTGTGGAGCGAGGGAGATTTGTAAGACCACTTTGTTCTATGTGATCAACAAGGACATAGGAAAGGCCAGAAGCTCAAATGCCAGATCTGGCACTTACAAACACAAATGTCATCTTCCTTGGGTGCAAGCAGATGAAGTTACAGTCATAACCTGTGTGCTATATACTGGGAACAAGGGTGAGAGAGTGGCAGCATGGGTTTGTTTGAATGTTTTCCCTGTAAATACATGGAAAAAGCAAAGTAAAATATTTAGAAAGTCTTTGAAATGTCTGAAAAACTCCTGAAATTACTAAGACATTCCCAGTAGCAGATTCTGAAGTTGTTCAGAAAGCCACTAGTAAGGACTAACAATTTAAAATTATTCTCAGCATAAGAGCAGAAGTTGAGCAGGAAAAACTTTGATATAAAGTCTATAAATTTAAGTTACACAGTTGTTTGAGAGGTCTCAGTGGCAAGAAAAAACCACTGCAACAAAATGTTTACTCCTGAGTTTGTTCCAAACAAATAAATTGTTCCACATAGCTGTAAAGAAATAGAACAATATTGACCTGCCTTTTTTTAAAGTATAAAGCCAGATTTTGTTTTCATCCCATAAAAAACCACTTGTAGTTTCACAGACTAAACTCACAATCTCAATTTACCTGGTGGCTTTTAAGAGCTGTGAATGCTGTGAAGGCAGAAAGGTGGGGAGCTGCAAGAACCTTCAGTAATACCCGGTGGAGACCTCAGCAAATTGCTGGCAGAGACCTTGGCTGTCTTAATGTTCAGGGTACTTATGCCTTCCTGACAGCCTTTCCAAAGACCAAAGTTGGATTAAGCAAGCAAAGTTGAAAGGACCAGATCTTACATTTTAAGTTTTTCCTCAACCTGGTGGTTGTCTGGCAAAGCATGTCCAGGAAATGGTCTATGAAGAAGGAGAGGCCAAGATTGCTCCTCCCCAGCTTCCCTAGAAGGAAGCAGGCTACTGGAGATTATGAGGAGATGGTCTGTGAAACAGCACCTGCAAGCTCATTCGTTCAGTGTGAATTTTGGCTAGTCCTGAGAATCAAGGATCAGGACTCAAAGGACTACTAAGCTTGCCAATGACACTAAATTAGGAGGACATGTTGACTCCCTTGAGGGCAGAAAGGCCCTGCAGAGAGAGACCTCCACAAATTAGAGAGATGGGCAATCACCAATTGTATGAAGTTCAACAAGGGCAAGTGCTGCATTCTGCAGCTGGAAGGAGGCAAGTGGTTCTGTTTATAGATTAGGGAACAAGAGGCTGGAGAAAAGCGCTGAAGAAAGGGACCTGGGGGTCCTGATTCATGGCAAATTGAATATGAGTCAACCAGTGCCCTGGTAGCCAAAAGGGCCAACCATGTCCTGGGGGGCATCAGGCAAAGCATCACAAGCTGGTCGAGAGAGGGGATTGTCCTGCCCTGCTCTGCACTGGTGCAGTGTCACCTTGAATATTTGTGTGCAGTTTTGAGCATCACAATATAAGAAAGATATTAAGCTGTTAGAGAGCATCCAAGGGAGGTCAACGGAGATGGTGAAGTGTCTGGTGAGTAAGCCATATGATGGGTGGCTGAAGGCACTTGGACTGTTCAGTCTGGAGGAGACCTCACCGCAACATGCTCATGAAGGGAAGTGGAGGGGTGGGTACTAATCTCTTCACTCTTGTGACAGGACTTGATCAAACAGCATGAAACTGAGTTGGGAGAGGTTTAGATTGGATATGAGGAAAATTTTTTCACCCAGAGGGTGGTTGAGCACTTAAACAGGCTCCTCAGGAAAGTGGTCACAGCACCAAGCCTGAGTTCAAGAAGCGTTTGGACAGTGCTCTCAGGCACAAGGTGTGATTCTTGTGGTGCCCTGTGCAGGGCTAGGAGTTGAACTCAATAATCCTATCGGTCCCTTCCAATTCAACATATTCTGTGATTCTATGATTCTGTGATTAAATTTGAAGGCACCTTATTGTTGGACTGGCAAGGCACTTGGGCTGTATCCTCTGATGATTTTAGCCAGCTCGTGGCTGTGAATTTCAATAATGATATGTGATTTAAATACTGTTGAGAAGAGTGAAATGAAGCAGTGATATTTTACTTACATTTTACCACAACAAAAACTCTCTCCTTATTTAACATTTTCATGTTTCATGCTTTTATTACCATTTCCTCACATTACCTACCTTACAGTGAAAAAAATCTGGAAATATAAATAACAATTGAAGACACAATATGTGATGGCTAGAAGTAAGGGATTATAAGAAAAAGTCCAGGTATTACACCAGCTGTGAGATGTAAGCATATACAAAAGTAAAGTCAGAAGTTTGATTATTGCAAACGTTGCCCCAAAGCAACTTGTGTTTTTACAGCCCTGATCCAGGAGCCATAGATTGTTATCCAGTGAAGTGATTCAAGTTTTTCCAACACCTCTGCTGTTTAGCTTACAGTAGAAAGGAATAAATTGAATGCAGTGCTTTTAAATAAGTTTCCATACACAAAGCTTGATATGGACACAAAACCCCCCCCCACCTTCACTTATAAAATACATGGTGTTCCAGACTGAAACCACACAAAATGGAAAGCCTGTCCAAATGAGTTCCAATAATGGCTTCAGTTAGGAGGATTAACTTCTGATGATATGTGTGTAATGTGGGAAGGCAAATAGTGGATGCTGTTCCTATAACATGGTACAACAATCCCAGAAATGCTGTACTGTTTCTACTAGACCATCAGCCAATTTATACAGCCATAACAAGTCAAAAATTTTTTTTGCACATTAGAGGATGTGTGAGCGAATTGTGTGAGGAAGGGAGAGTTGATAGCTGTTTTCATAGTCTGGACCTTTGGGTTAGGTTTGTGGGAGCGAAAACATGTAAGCCTGTAAGCCTACTTAGGCTGATAGAAGAGAGGATGGACAGAGACTTCAACTTGCTTTTTCAAAATATGCACCTTGTGGGACACATACACCAATAAATGTTGTAATTTTCAATGCTTGATTCACTTGCCTGCAAGGGCTGTTAATAAGACGCTATTATAAAATTTAAGGACAGGGGGGTTTATTGTGCTAGCCTGCCAAGTTGACCCTGTATTGGCACAGAATTTGTGCTGGTAAATGCAGAACATACAAAATAGCTTCTAACCTCATAATCTCCAAATAGTGATGGAGATAAAACTCCAGTTTCCTCAGTGCTTTCTACAAGTTTTTGAGGAACTTTTCCTCAGTAGCTGAGAAGCCAGAATTGGTCATGGAAGCAGTTATGGTACTGACCAGGGAAGTCTGAAATTCATCCGAGAACAGTGCCAGAGAGATTACAAGAGCTGCAGGCAGGTTTGGGTCCACAGGAGCCTGTGAAGCCCCATGCAGAAGCCCTGCAAGTGAGCAGTGACGGGAGCTTCACAAGATAGGATGTGTGAATAGTGACAGACTCGGCAGTAAGGTACTACAACTTCTGTTTAGGTATTATCTTCACTTCAGATATTCTGTTTAAGGCAAGTGCTAGACAAAGTTGAATACCTTAGGTAGTCCTTTCACAGGCATATGACAGATGAAAACGAATCTCTAGAAACAAAATACTTGGTTAGGAAATTTTAAAGAACCAGTGTGCATTGCTGATAATTGGTTATCGGTTTGGGTTTGAAGCTAAATTTTGAGCTCTTAGGAGGAAAAAATGAAAAGCAAATACAGTTAATGAGGACATAGAAGACACAAGAATACAAAACCCAGTGCTATGCCACAACCTGAGATGGACTGCACAGAGATGAATGTGATAGTTAAACCAAGTTGTTTATCAAATGCAAATAAAATACTGTGTGCAGTTAGGTGCAAATAAAATACCATGTGCAGTTAGGTGACAAGAAATAATCAGAGATACAGAAAGTACTCCTCTGGAACATTGAGAGGATTAGATTTGTTTGCCTTGCAGAGGAGATTAATTACTGTTATTGAACGTAATAAATGCAAAAGAGGAAATAGATGAGAAAAGTATGTTTGCCAACTCTTACAGTAAAAGAATAAAATGGCATCCAGTAAAAAATTAAAGACAAGAAATGTAAGACTAATTACAGGGTTTCTTTAATGATAACATAAAATTAGCCTCTTGAATTCATTGCCACAGTATGTGAGATCAGTAAGTCTTAGAAAGGGGAATGTATATGGCTAATGAGAGTCTTTGCAGTCACAGTAAGTGCAAACTGAAAATAACTGGAGATATACACCAAAGATATCATAGATAATTGGAACATTACATATGTAGTCAACCATGACTAGAGTTTCCTTTGTCTTCCCGAATATCAGACACTGCTTCTGGTTCTTTAAGTATGCAGTAAAGTGCAAATCACAATGTTGTGTTCTATAAAAGCAGGCAATCTCTGTCCTGGAACATGTATAAAGGATATACAAACATTAGCTCACTGAAAAGTCCAAGGCACTTTGAAAGCCAAAAGAAATTTTACTAGTGAATACTAAATGTCAGGCAGTTGTCACAAACAAAGTTTGCAATACAGATTAAAACACAGCCATGACAAGCAAAGCATCTCAGCCTTCCTTCTTGTCTGTCACTCACTTCAAAGGCCGAGACTTTCCAGTGTTATCCAGGAAGCTAGTGTTGACAAGAAATAAATCAGACAACTACTGAGCACCTCTGTTATTTAGGTATGAGCACTGGGGATTGGTCATATATGCAAAATATAGGAATAGTAATAAAAACATGTCAAGTTTTTTCAGGAAAAAAGGATTCTTAACTATGAGGTGTAATTTGGTTTAAAAAACCCTCCAGGCTAAGGATTTCAATTTTCTCTGACAAAAAGTCAGATTTCGAACTCTGTCAAAATACATACAAAGCATCTCAGTTGAGAAAACAAAATGTTTAATGCTGAATTTTAAAATATATTTTAAATATATTTTATTTCAAATGATTTAGGAAGGTAGAGTAGAAGGTGGGAACGCTATTTTAGTACACAGAAACAAAGTAGCAGATTTTCTAATTTCCATTATTTCAGCATGTAAAACCCTCACAATCCATTAATAATTGTTCTTCATGATAACTGACATAGTAAAAGTAAAAAAGGTGAATTGGTCTTATTAGACTAACATGATTCATGGTCACTTAGAGATTAAAGGATGCTCTTCAAATTCTATTACTGTTTCCATTTATTACCAGTGCAACAAATCTGATGCGATACAGGGGAAAATGGTGGAAAAATTTGGAAGGAAGTGAATCATCAGAAACATTCCAAATCTACTTTTAAGGGTAGAATTTAACGAAGAGTTTAAGACAGCTATTACTTAGCATAATTGATAGAAATGGATCAAGTTCAGTGCTACCAGAAACACAAAAACAAGTCTGAAATTTGCCGATGTATCCATCTCAAAATCTTTTGTAAGTATTTCTAAGGTGATTGATAGTCTTCCCCAATTTCTATCTAAATGACTGAGAACCATTTTTTACATTATTTTGTGTGCTCTTTTATTTGTAAACAAAATGGAACCATTTTTTATTTTGTTTTCTTTTAGAAATATAGCAAATTTATCACATCAAGAACAGGGGCAGCTCAAAGGTGTGAATACAGATGAGGAAATAGTCTTGCTTTGCTTCATTTAATGAAATGCTCATAGAAAGAGTGAAAGTCATGTATTGTATATATCCAAAACTCTCTGTTAACATTTTTAACCTTACTGTTTGAGTTTTCTACTTTTGAGAATATAAGGTTTTGTTTCTTCTTCTGCAGTATAAAAGATCTACACTTTTTTTTTGCATATTAATGCCTGAAGTTACATGAAAATTAAACAAATCACCATCTAGAACAGACCAGGAAGAGCTTTTGTAAACATTGCAATGAAAACTTTTTTTCACGGAAACTAGTGACCTAATTTTGGAGCATTAAGAAAAAAGGTGTACCTGTCATAAGCAAAACATATGCAAGAAAAGGCTTTCAGAATTAATTACAAGGGCATTTTTTGAACTGAAAAGTCATTATTTATAAATTACTAGATGGGAATTTTTGAGAAGTATTGTTCACTACCAATATACCTGCATCTTTACTTCACACTACCAGGGGTGTTCTTCCATTTGCGGTATTGGAGAAAACGTCTTGAACAGATCACAAATGGGTGTCTTTTCCTGTTGGCTTAGGAGATGGAGAGGATCTCAGTGTTTTTTGGTCTGGGATATGAGAGCACCTCTTATCTCTTGTATTCTGCCTGAAATGGTTAAGCTGGTGATCTAAATCCACTTTCAAACCCTCAAAGAATTAGTTACTACTAATAGTTGAGTTTGATATTGTGTAAAACAGTCCTAAAGATGAACTGCTTCCTAGTGAAGTGGAGAGGTCATTCTTCCTCCTTACTTTTCGGTGCAAGCTGTTGGGATGGTTCTGGCCACTACTGCTTCAACTGCTGTCTGTTAAGGTGCAGGAGGAATGACTGGTACATGCATCACAGAAGTCAGGTTTGTCTGGCACATTAGTGCTGTATTTGGCCTCCTTGGGAAATCCGTGAGCCTGAAGGTGTCCATGTGAAACAGAATTATGAAGCACATTTTACCACAAACATGGGAAACAGCTTTACTTCAGGAGTAAAAACAGATTTTTAAATTAAAATTTAAAATTAAAAAAAATTAGCAAGTTTCCTCTGATAAAATCCAGAAAGATCTGAAAGGTGCTTTCAAATTGGATAAAGAGGGAAGTACTTCATTTGAACTTATTCCCCAAAGCTCTGTGCTCCTCAAAAAGGCAGATCTTCCATTGTACAGTGCAAGTCTTTGGACTACTACTTCAGTCTATTACCAAGACTGAAATGACCCGCCTCTGGAGTGACTGAGACTGTACGCAATAAGAATACAGAAAAGAAAAACGCAAAATTTGTGATGCCTCTGCCTTTAATGTTAAGAAGCCAAATGTCATCCACTACCAAGTTGCTTTTCATGAGCCTATAGCTTCCTATACTGTGGAGGTGCCATCTAACTCTGAGTAATTTAAAACTATTATAGCTTAGAGTTTCACAGACGTTCTTCCCTTAAGTTTCCAAAAACTGCAGGAAAATGACTGCTCTCTTTAGAGCTTTTTCCTTTGTTAGTTTTTGTAGGAAATCACTTAGCCCAAGCTAGAACTTATTCTACCTGCTCTCAAAAATAAACCCAGAAACTACCCTAAATATTTTGCCACATCATGCATTTGCGTAGAAAAACATTGGCAACAAAATTGAAAATTATTTTAAACATCATGATTCAACGACTGCACTAGCAATAAACTGCTTATTACAAAGTTCTGAAATTGAGCCCTCTAAACCTTTTGAACAAGAAGCAATATCTTAGCTAACAATCTAGTTAATAAGACGATTTTTGACACTATTTAATGTCAAATTGTCAATGGCACTCACAGTGCTTTTACTGACACTGATGTCAGAAATAATGCCAGCACTGTCATAACTTCTCCTTCTGTAGCAAATTCATTTTAAAAGCTCCCAGGCCTTATGGCTGGAAAAATCTCCATAGAAATGTCACCTGCTGTTGGTATACATAGCAAAAATTTAACCGTAGAAATTATTGTGATTTAACTGTGTTGTCATGTAATCACACAAATGGCCAAGCAGCTGAGGTCTGGAGACCTGTAATTCAGGCATCTCATGGGTCTACAATGTTTGGCTGTGCAACCAAAATGGTATTTTAACAAGTATTTTGTATCTTTGGTATTACATACTGATATATGTGTATATATCTGAATAAATTATTTTAAAATCTGGTCTAAAAGAATGTCATTAAAATTTTGGAAGTGCTCAGCCAATATGATATGCCAATATGTCTATGTGGTCTTTCAGAATTTGTCTTGTAGGAGAATATATCCTCTAATTTCATAATTAGTATGCCTAATTTCTGGTGCTTACTGGCCTGTATTCCTTATAATGAAATCCTTGTGCAATTTCCCTGCTTCTCTCCTCTCCTGCATCTTTATTCTTATCAGACCAACCATATGTTGCCAAATCAGTGCCAGTTCTGGTCTGGATTTTGGAAATGTTGAGACAAGAGGGAAAGATTTGAAGGATTCAGAAAGCATAAACTTAATATTAACTCATACAATCTGAGACTTTATTTAACCTAACAGTAGGAACAGTGGGAGAAGACCCACAAGTCTACTGAATATATTACGCACCTCTGACACTGCATTTTCACATATATTCCTTCGTAGGGTAGCCCATTTTTTTCCATACCATAAGGTTCTCTGCAAATAAAATTCCTTTGCAAATACTTCTGCTAGTGGATTTGTTTTTATAGACTAACTATTCTGCATTGTCAGAAAAATATTCATAGTGATAGAAGGCTGTGAGTATCTCAGTAGGCACCTTTCTGAAGTTAGAAAAGCTTAGAAGAGAAAAAATGTAAGTCTAATCCTGTCCCATTTACCTTGAAAGTTCAAGAAAACCTAAGAATACCTACCTGCTCCCTCCTGAGGGTTTCTGTTTATTCTTATTTGTATTTAGTTATGGAAATTAGGTTACATGAGAGATTTTTACAAGTGTTTAACGAAGATACAGTTTCTTACAAAAAAACCACCAGTGTGAGGAACAAAATGAACACTGCACTTGAACCTTAAATTTTGTGGTTTACATTGCCAGCATTGAATTTTGTATCTCAGACATAAGTAAAATGAGATATGAGATACAAATGAATTAATTGACAAGGTACCAAAATAAAACTGTCAGTTATGAGGGAGAACATATAGCAACATAAAACAGTACGGTACAGGGAAAAGCAAACGAGAGAGTTTGCAAAGATTGTTTGCATTTACATGAACATATATCTGACAGGAAACTCTTCAACAAGATCCTCATCTTATAAAAATGCCACAGAATCTGTAAGTAAATTTATTCTATGACTGGAAAAAAGTGTGATCTCAGATAATTTTGATCTAAGCAGCTTGGATCTGATGAACAGCAAAGCCAAGGCAACATGGACATCAGTATTGAGTACCACAGCTCTTCAGTGGAGCCATGATTTCATGATCTTCAGCCTATATTTCTGTTAGTACCGAAGATAATTTGACTAGTTTTTATGAACTACAAGTCCTCCCTTCTCAGGTACAATACGTCATCTTAAACTCTATAAGTAGCTTTTGATCTCAGTTCTTCTTTGAAGTCAAAGACTACCTTGAGTACTTAAGTACCAGTTCTGGTGTCTTCAAAAGCACAGTGATGGGGCATCCATTTATACTAGTGCAGAAGGAAAAATGCCACCTACTGAGTTATGCCGAGGTTGTTCCTGCAATCTGGTGGTTTCAGTTGATATTTCCATTTCAGTAGTGAACACATACTATTCTCCGAAGCTTGAAGACTCGGGAATGCATAAAACTCAGCAAAATGTTTGCTATCCCCCCAGCTGAACCTTGCATTTAAATGAGATGAGAAACAAGCTGTGAACTTTGCAATAGTTGATTTACAACAGAGGACAATGAGTCATGAGTCAGAGACTATTTTAATTGATTTTGCATACATCATAAACTACAGAAAAGCTGATTAGATGGCTTATAGAAGGCTTTATGAGTGATTTCCATTCCAGAGTTGTTCAGTTCTTTATTCAGGATCACAAAAGTATACAAATGTGCATGGAGATTGTTTTTAAATTTAAAATCAAAAACAATATTGGAGATCCTACAGAGAGCAGGGATCTTTACAGTCATCCTGGGTGAAAGAAAAGGGAAGCTGAAAACTATAGAAACCCATTAATTCTGACACAGAGAATTTTGGCAGAGGGTATCTTAGATTAATTTCATTAAGATATCCAAGCACAACTGGATATGCCATTCTTTTGACTTTTTCTTCAATCTTTTTGATTTCTCCTAGCTATTTTCTGTTTCATTTCTCCTCTCACCCCAGGACAGGTTTATGGGTTCAATGCAATCGAAGACGGGTAAAATACATATCTCAACTAAGATCAGGCTTTAATGGCAGTTGACAGTTAATGGCAGCTGATACCTCTGCCAGTTACAAGGTACAGCAAAACCAAAAATTAGTCTGAAAACAGGGAAAATAAAAGTTCTACACAGCACTTCAAAGGTTTCTTTAAAAAGGACTTTCTGCTGGATCTTTGGCTTCCTAGTAAGAAGTGCAGTGCTCCTACCCAGTCCCCAAGTGGAAGTCTGGATCCAGTGGTTCATTGGTTCTGAATACATCTGTTCCTGGTAATTACCATTTTATTATTTAAGTTTATGGGAGAGTGTATGGGACAGGCACTGATCTCTTCTCTGTGGGAACCAGTGACAGGATGTGAGGGAGTGGCCTGAAGTTGTGTCAAGGGATATTAGGAAATGGTTTGGATTAGTTTGGATATTAGGAAACAGTTCTTCACCCAGAGAGTAGGTAGGCTCCCCAGGGAAGTGGTAATAGCACTAAGCCTGACAGAGTTCAGGAAGCATTTGGATGATACTCTGAGGCACCTGGTGTGACTCTTGGGGATGCTCCTGCGCAGGGCGGTGATCCTTGTGGGTCCCTTCCAACTCAACGTATTTTGTGATTCTTTGCTTCAGCTGTATTTTATTGGTGCTGTATGACACTGTTTAAGAAGATGTTAAATCACAGAGCAAATGTCACAAGAATATGAAATGGGGTATCACATCATGAGATATCAAAACCTGTCTTCTGCCACATTGTGCAGAGCTTGCTGTTCAGAAATGTTATCAATCTACCCTTTAAAAATATATTTCTTGTTCTGTACAACTTGTCTCAGAAGTCTGCTTTCAAATCGTAACCTAAAAAAATTAAAATTCCCTTGTAATTCCCAGTCTAAAATATTTTCTTGATCAGTTTACTTCCAGATGTTGTAACATTGTATGCTTTTTTTTTTTAAGGATGTTTCCCAGAGAGATGGAGACTGGGTTTTATGTTTTTAATTGCTGGAGTGTTTCAAGAAAGTATGATGGTGAGCAGGGAGCTATCTCACAGTGGGCTCCTTTTAAGTTTTTTTTTCCTACAGTGAGAGAGATTAAAATTAATTCAGATACATTTGAAATCATCATAAATATCTTTCCCTATAAAAATGACATAATCAAAGCTAACATTTAATCTCATTCTTAGTGGAATAGAACAGTGTTCTAAGGGCCAAATTTGTGCTGAAATCTGTGAAGTAAATAAAATTACAACAAACAACAAAACACCCCCCCTCCCCCCAAAAAACCCCAAACAAAACCTTCAAAACCCCCCATCCTATTGAAAATGGTGGTAAAAAATGAAGTCAGCCTTGGACAGTGTTAAACCCAAATAGTTAACCTACTCCAAACATTTAAAATTCACTTACTAGGTTTACCAGAGGTGACTATTTGCACAAATGACAGGACCATTTTTGCAAGTTGATACAGGTACCCTTTCTGTTGGGCCGAATCCCACAGAAAGATGATATATTGCTAATTTGAACTAAATCTGGCCATTTAATTAACTCAAAAAGCCTGGTTTAGTTTGATTACACATATGAGACCAGTTATTCAAGGACTTTGTGCTCAGACCTGAAAATTAAATTAAGCCTATTAGACAGATCCTCACAGAAATATATATGCACATGTCTCTCTGGTAGTGCAGCCTCTTCCCACTCCAGCAACATAAGGGCACTTAAGGGAATATGGAATGTTCTGCATGGCGTGATTTAACAACACAATCCCTATTAGATTTAATGAGGTTCCACGATTACATCTTCACACAATGTGCTAAAAATCACTCTTCCAATTTAATGCATAAACTAATAGGTTCACTTTAAAATGTGAAAGGATAGGGTAAGTGAAAAATTTTTGGAAAATACATATGCCTCAGTTTGATGAGACACTTAAGAGGAGGGGACAAGTCAAATATATAGTAAGAGTCTTGTTAAATTAGATATTAGAATTAGAATCTTATTGTATGTATAGTGTGAAACCTGTAATAGAAAACCAGAAAGTATGAAAGGTTTGTAATTCTTCACTGTGAATCAGGTAGATAACCAGGCTGTCTCTATTTTGACAGCCTGTGTAGAAGATTGTCTAATAAAGGCTTTAAGCATGTTTCCTCCAATTAAATATACAAAAAACAAACCTTAAGAAATATAGAAGTCGTCTTTATGTGCAGCCAACAAGCTTCACAGTAGAGCAAAACAAAAAAGGAACTGCTCTTCCTCCTTTTTTTCTTTTCATATGTCCAGTTAGAAACACCTTTTGCCAGAAGAAACACTGTGGCCTGTTCATTGGGGAACAAGTGGAGGTTATTTTGAACAAGCTGTAGAAGAGGAGTGAATTCCCAGATTGATAAATCACCATTAAGAATCTTGTGTACTGCTCCAAAATACAGAGAAAAGCCAAAACAGGCTGTGGATCACTTGCAATTTTGACTCAAAATGCAATATCCTAACTTATCAGTAAACTACTACATTCTGTGGGAACCTCTAACTCCCAGTTGGGTTTCAAGTACAAGGAGTAAGGAATACAGATTTTTATTTTTTTAATGCAGCTCATCAGGCTGCAATGTTTCTCTGTATATATTGATAGTTAACAGTTTCCCACATAAGTTGTACTTACAGACAAAGAGTATTTTTACATATACAGCCATGCCGATGTGTATAGCAAAGAGGTTTCACTGGTGCATTTATTCATGGTCAAACTTAACATCCACAAACCTTTTCTTCTGAGGCTGTGTTTGGAGAACCATAGCAAAACCATATAGATTGCCTGTATAATTAAAGGTTTAACACTTTTTTTTTCCTAAAGTTTGAGATTGTTCAGTATCAAGAAATCTACTAAAGCAAATTCAACACTCCTCCAGTACTTCAGTGTCTTTAAAAGTATAATCACACTTTATATAACTATATGAAAGGATGAAATCCAGCCCATTCCCCTCAAAACCAGAGCTGAATAGGGAAGTAGACATCATCAGATCAGATCATGGCTAGGCTTCGTGAACGAAGATTTGGGAAGGGCTCTACCCACACTTGCTACAAGCGCATTGGTGGCTAAAAAGGCCAATGCGAGATAGACAAGTCCGGTTGCAAAAGGCACAGCAGAAAGATTCCTTAGGTGGTATCAACAAGACACAGTTCTTTCTTGTCATGGTTTGAGATAGCCCCAAAATCCTAATTCCCTAGTCTAAGCCCCCTCCCACATCTCAGCCTAATGTGAGATGGGTTTTTCCAGACAAAACACACCAGACTCAAAGTGGGGGAAAGGGAATATATTACAATGACTGTACAAATAAATATTATAACACATTATACACACAATCACAACTATCTCTACCATGACATATAGTATTTACAATGGATAAGATCTCTTCTCCCCTCCAAATAAAAGTCCAGGAGGGAAAGAAGGACAGATCCCTTCCAGTCTCAAAGCAGGAGTCTCGTCTACAGCAGCAGTCATCTGTCCTCTCCACATGCATGCAGCAGCTGATAGCTGGATTCTGCCAGCGCTCACGAGGGAGGTATCCAAGTTCCCTCAGCCCCTTGATGCAGTCAAAGGGATCTTCCTCCATGGACTACATCACCCCAGACAAAGGTCGTTCCACCACGGTCATATCACGAGACGCAGGGGGTCTTCGTGACGGTCTGGTATCTCCAGGAGATTCAAGCTCCTTGCAGGGCCTCTGTGCCCTGTCTCAGGCTGTGAGCTTCTTTGTAGCTTGCAGCAAGGGAGGGCCCCCAAGGCCAACCTCCCACACCGTCCTGGCTCGGTTCTCAGGACGACTGAGCTTCTCAGCTCCTCTCTGCAGTGCATGTTGCACTTCAAGGCTCTTTCAAGTAAGAGTCTATCATCTTCCTCCTCTCCAGGAGGTCTCAAAGGAGTTTGGGGGGGGTCTGGTACAGTTCTTACCCCCAAAAACTCTGTCTCTCAGCTGCTGGCTCTCTTTTTCCTGGTTCTCCTTCCAGGAGTCCTCTCTGCGGTGCTGCATGCTGTTTCTGCTGCTTCTCCGGTTCAGGTCTTATCAGTTGGCTTTTAGCCATAACCTCTGGACGCTGCCGCTGCTTCTGCTCTGTCTCTGCTCACTCACGATGGAAAGCATCCTCCAACTCACAGCTACAGACACATAGTCCAGCTTAACACTGTTCCAAGTCTCTGTAGCCCCTAGCTGGGGCTGGGGGGGGGCAGAGGCCCCCCAGAGGGCTCCTACCCTCTCCTCGTGGCTTTCACAACGTGGCCACTTCTTCTATTACCCAAAACTACCACTCTTCTCTTCTGTTTGCTTGTGGTATGTTTACATTTTGTAGGAGTGCCCATTGGACAAAACTTCAAAACTTCCAGGGGTTTCCACCCCTTGGGGGCTACCACTTTCTTAGCCTCTGGGGGAAAACAAGATTCAAACCACTAAATTTCTACATTGTCTTTTCTCCTCGAGAGTGATCCTGCGTGTGTTCTCAAAAGAAGCAGCAGCGTTATAGATGGTGTGTCTCCAGACCTCCCAGTTGGAGCCCAGAGTAGACCAATGATGATGATCAATATGGCCAAGGCTGAGACATTGTTTCAGGGAATCCTTGTATCTCCTCTTCGGGGCTCCTCTCTTGCAGCAGCCAGTGGCAAGTTCACCATAAAGCAAGATCTTAGGGAGGCGGTGGTCCTTCATCTTGGAGACGTGCCCTGCCCAGCGCAGCTGTGTTCTCAGCAACATGGCCTCAATACTCCTAATGCTGCCTGTTCTAGAACAGATGTATTGGTCACATAATCTGACCAGTGGATGTTTAGGATTGTACGGAGACAGCACTGATGGAAGCATTCTAAGAGTCGCAAGTGGTGGTGGTAAACGACCCATGATTCGGACCCATATAAAAGAGTAGACAGTACAATGGCTCTGTAAACACTGATCTTGGTACTTTTCTTCAGGTGCTTATTTCACCAAACTCTTTTATGGAGTTTTCCGAAAGCACTATATGCCTTTGCTAACCTATTGTCTATCTCTTCATCAGTCTTACCATCCAAGGAGATGATGCTTCCCAGGTAACTAAACTGCTGGACTGATTTGAGCTCTGATTTGCCAATGGTGATATGGAAAACTTCCTGAGGTGCAGGTTGATAGAAAACTTCTGTCTTCTTTAAACTGACTTCCAGCCGAAAAAGCGCAGCAGCCTCAGCAAAGCAGGATGTTAAACGCTGCAGAGCTACTTCTGTGTGTGCAACGAGGGCAGCAGCATCAGCATAAAGGAGCTCCTGGACAAGATGGTTTAAGGTCTTAGTATGGGCCTTCAGTTGCCTTAGGTTGAACAGGCTTCCATTGGTACAATATCGAATGTAGATACCATCTTCTTCATCGAGGTCTGCTGTGGCCCTTTGGAGCATCATGCTGAAAAAAATTGTGAATAGGATTGGTGCAAGAACGCAGCCTTGTTTCACACCATTGCTTATTAGAAAGGGCTCAGAAAGTGCATTGCCATGTCTGACTTGGCCACGCTGATCCTCATGAAATAAGATGATCATTTTAAGGAACTTGGGGGGACAACCTAAACGTTCCAAAATCTGCCATAGACCTTTTCTGCTCACAGTATTGAAACCTTGGTGAGATCAGTGAAGGTTACATAGAGACCTTTGTTCTGTTCCCTACACTTCTCTTGCAGTTGTCTGAGAACAAATACCATGTCTGCGGTGCTCCTACTGGCTCTGAAACCACATTGGCTTTCAGGTAGAAGTTCTTCTGCTATAGCAGGTATTAGTCTGTTCAAAAGTACTCTTGCAAGGATTTTACCAGCAATGGAGAGCAGAGTAATACCTTGGTAATTTGAAAAGTCTGATTTATCTCCTTTCTTCTCATACAAGGTGATGATGACTGCGTCACAAAGGTCTGATGGTAGTTCGCCTAGTTCCCAAAGAAAGGCAGTCTATGTCGTGCAATATCACAGTGTGAAAGATACTGAAAATATCACAAAAGTCATGCCAGAAATCAATCAGTAAAGCACATTAGAAACCTTGGCATCAAAACAAATTAAAGAACTGTCCTATTTCTATGCGACACAGCATCTGCGCAAATAAAAAAACCCACAAGCCTAGATAGAAGTAATACAGTACTGAGTCTGTGTTACTGTCTTTTAGGTAGGACCATAGCATTACATGAGATGCACTGAGGGAGGTGGGAGAAACTTTAGGAGCAGGAACTCAAGTGTGTTAAATTCTTCAGTTATCCTGTGTGTATTGAGATAAGCTCACATCAGGACATGAAGCAGAGAGGACATTTCTGGGTACCAGGCATGACTGCCTTATGAAGCAGGCAGTTAACAAGCCCACAAGAGGAGCACAATCCTCCACTTGCAGATAAGAAATTTGCAGGATCTGGCTCCAGACTTTCAGCTGAAAGAACACTTTGCAGCAATGATCACCAAGTACTTCCATTTCACAGCTCTTCAGGAGCCAGTGTTAGTAAACACCTACATAAAGGAGTTTTGTGGAGTTGAGAAAGAATTTTTTAGAAAGTTAAAATACTTTTCAAAGTAGAAAGTATCATAAACTCAAAGAATTTGAAAATCAAAGGGTTTGAAAAACAAGTACCTAAGGGAAACAAAGCTCTTATTGCAAAGTCAGGGTTGTTAAAATGTCTGGGACAAGGCACATTTCAGAGAGTCCTTAAATGCTACATGACCATAACACCAGAGAAGCACCCAGTCAGGCCATCCTTGGGGGCACCCAGGAAAAGTGGGACCTCTGTAGAAAAGCTGACTGGTTGGGGGGGGGGGAGGTGTTGCAGTATTCATGGTGGAATTTCTGGAGTGGAGCAAATTTTTTTTTTTTTGCTACAAACTTCTTTGCAGTTGTTTCACATGAAACTCAGATGACAGAAAAGTGAGAAGTAATGAAGCTCTCTGACGATAAAACTAGCAGGAGATCAAAAAATCACAGGACAGAGTACATAATCAGCATAGATACAGGAAATTGATTTACAGGGTGAAAAGCATTCCTAGCTTCACTTTTTAAATGATGGTTTCTGATGCGTCCTTACATTTCAGGAAAAAGGGCTTAGGGTTATGATGACTCCAGGAAAACATTAGGTCAGTAATGGGAAGTAATCATAAACAAACAAAATATTACTAATTACTATTAAAAAACATAGGAAACAAAACAGAAACCAGCATACTGCTGCATAAGTTTGAGGTCCATCACTGCTTCAAGTAGTGTGAGCATATATGATAAAAAATCAAAGAACAACAAAGGCGGTTAGAGGCACGGGACAGCTCCCATGCAAAACCCAGGCCAGCAGACTGGGAATCCTCATCATGCAATCAAGACTCTTTGGGGAGAAATACAATTCAGGCCTACAGATGAAGCAGGAAAAAAAGAATAATGTAGATCAGTGAGAGGCTAAATTCAACAAAGAGAAATTAAACTATTGCACAGAGTGAAAAACACTCCTAATCTCTGTCAAGACAAGAAACAGTAGCTGTTGTACAAAGCTAGATTTGAAACAAACACAAGGAGATGTTGTATCACAGAATAGGTGGCAGATTGGTGGCTCCTTGCTGCAGGATGTTGAGGATGCCTTCTCTATACAAATGAGGACAGAGGAAGTACTGGAAGAGAGAGGTGTTAAGGGTTAATGATTAGAAAAAGGAAAATAGGTTTAGAAATTTCATTATATTAAAAAGCAGAGAAGCTGGAAAAATCTTATGAAAATATCATTGATGGGCATCCATTTAAGGTTAGCTGTTGGAGACAGAAAACTGAGCAAGACAGGCTCTTGTCTTGCTATGAACAAGGCTCTTGGCTTGATATGAACTATAGCATGGCTGTGAATTTTAATGTTAAAAAAAATCAAAGAGCTTTGATTATTGTTCTGAAAAAGAAGAGATGGCTAATCAGAAAGATTACTTTGGACAGTGGGATAGATGGAAGATCATTCTGAAAAGAGAGAGTTGTTCTCAATACTCGTCACATGTACTTGGACTGGTTAACTGGGAAGAACACTCAAGTGAAAAAAAAAACCAACTAATTTTAAAAAATTTCAGTGTTGTATTTTAATGTCAGTCACAGAAAATATATCTTCATTTTTCCTTAATTTTTGAGGAATTAAAAGGTTCTTGTTACTTCACCATTTCTACGTTTTCATGTATATTTTGCATATAGTATTTTTAAAATATGCTAAACCAAAGCTTCTTTTTTACTAAATTAACTTGACCTAAATAAGAAATTGTTGCATGGTTTTAGAGGAAATCTGGTGTCCTATGAACTAAAACTTATCCTCTGAAGCAAAAATATCTTCGATTAGCTTTGATGCCTATAGAACAAAAAAGAAACCTCTGAGCCATTTCATCTTCTTTTACCAATTTTTTGTTCTGTAGTCTACTAAAAAATTAAATTTCCTAGATGATCTGAATTGTCCTCTTGATGTAAGAAAGTAACTTTTTGCAGGAAGAACAATCATTCACTGAACAATCTCGCCAGGGACATAGCAATTGCTCCTAAACACAGGTACTTGATAAAATAGCCCCTTTCCCTAAGAACTTGCGAGCATATGTAGAATGTGTTGTACATATTCCAGAAAGTCAAAGATTTTAACAGAAAGGACACTTTGTAACCTGCACAGATTCTTACTGATCTCAGTTATTTTACTTTGACAAAAGTGTGATTGGATAATATCATGGGAAGAATGATATATAGCTATTTACTCTCTTCATTGTTATCACAATAGAAGACTATCTATGGCAAACACTAATTTGCCACAGTTGTAGTGTAAATAATTCAGCTTTAATCAAAAGTCACATCTGGTCAGGTTTACATGACAAAATATCCACCTACTAGTCTTCCACATGGTTTCTGTCACTTCTATATGAAAACGGCATGGTAGAGAACAACACATTGAAATAGTTGCATTTAAGGCACATAGGCAAATTCAGATAAAAGGCTAAAATTCTCATTTAAAATACATCGCTGTGTTGCATAGTAGGCAGAAATTTGTTCTTAGTTTATCAATGTTTGCTTGATATGCAACACTCCCACTGCCATCATTCAACCAGAAGCCAGTGGGAGTTGCATGTATCACATACAGTAGAAGAGAGTGTTATGCTTGACTTTACAATCTACACATGATCACTTGCAGGGCTAATAATACTCTGTCATATCTCTCAAGTGTAGTGGGGTGAGTATGCACAAATGTAGCTTATTTACTGGCATGGTAGGCCTGCACAAGACAAAACAGATCAAAAGAATAACTTTATGTTATTCTAGACATAAGGAAGAAAGTTGAGAGTGGTAAACCATTAGAACAGGTTGCCCAGGGAGCTGTAGATAGAAATATTTAAGGTCAGACTAAACAGGGCTCTGAGCAACCTTATCTAGCAAAAGGTGTCCCTTGTTATTGCAAGTGGTTTGGATTAGATGATCTTTAAAGGTCCCTTCCAACCCAGGCCTTTCTGAGGCTATGTTGGTACTACTGTAATGCACTTTGCAAGAAAAGAGTGAAGGAGTCTGTTGTGACATGATTTGAAGGCTGTGACTTTGTGGTGTGACAGATGTATTGATTAGCATTTTGTCATGGGCAGATTTGACTAGGATGTCTCTTTTATCCCAATTTCTCCAATATCTGCTGTCCATTTTATAGCTAGCCATAGCCAGTTTGTCCTCAGCTGGTTTGTTTGCCAATATTTTCATTCAGATGAAACCATTATTTTCCCTATAGACCCTTACTACCTTGGTGTATGTACATGTGTGATTTTAGCTTTTGCCTTACTAAATCAAATAGGCTACTACCTTTGGTGATATTTTAGCTGAGTGCATCCTGCAGGCAAGTGTGTAAATTCAAATTGTGAGTTAGCTCTGGTAGGAGAAACAGCCAAACCAAAGCAGCTTAGTGCCTAATTCAGGATAATTTGCCTTACTTCACATCAACAGTTTCCTCTTCACTGAGTTCTCACCCATTTCCTCTAGTTTGACTAATAATTTCAATGTGACTTCTTATCAGAATCTTACTGAAATTCAGAGAGATTGCGTTTCTGTGAAAAAGTTTAAATTTCCTTATGAAAGATGAATATTGACACAGTCTACTTTGACAACTCATATGTATTTTACGTTATTTACATATCTTTAACCATTATTCTTCTCAGTATGTCATAATGTTTTGCATGTTATTCAGGTCAGGCTAATTGAATAACAATTATTTGAATCTCTTCTCTTCCTATTTTATCTCTCCTAAAATACTGCTATTTTTTTTACCATTTTGCAATCAAACAATATTATACTCTACTCACTAGTTTTTTTTAAACACTTTTTTCTGTGCCTGTGATTCAACTGTGCTTTGGATTTTAAAATCCAAAGGTCTCAAAAGCATCGTGTCCTTTAGGTTTTGGTTCCCTCTCAGCTAAAATCAAATCCAGTGCCATACCCTCATTTACATTTACCAGCCTACTTTTTCATCACAGGACTGCTGTATTTGCTGAAAACTGATGCAAAATATGTATTTTGTCTTTTTTTTAACTTGTATCCCACCACCTCTGTAGTTACACTCCTCTATTTTGTTCCCTTTTTTTGTGAGGGGAACAAAACTCTTACTGCTTGTTTTCATTTCTCTCTAAGAGTCAACCTCAACTTCATATTGGACAAGTGTCGCTTTGCCCTGCATGTCGTGGTCTAAAAACATGGCTTCATTTGTTGGCCAGTTGAGGTCTGCCATCTAGGTCCTTGGTTACTCTGCTTTATATCTTGGGGTGATTTTATTTCTTCTTCCTGTAAGATCTTTCCAGTTTCTGGAAGCTGAATACAGCATTCCAGATATACAGAGATTTCATCACCACCATAAAGGAGACGGGTTAGTTAGTGTGACTGACAAGAATGAACAGAGAAGACAGAGAAGAAAAATGCACTGGAATGTTGAGAGTCAGGAAGCTGACATATTTGTTCCTAAAAGATGATCATGATGATAGAGTTCCTTTATCTGGCAAAAGGTCTAGTTGCCAAATGTTGTCCTCTGAACACAGAAAGTCGCTATTTTATTACTTCTTATGAAACGAGAAGATCACATTCCCTTAAATCTTTTCTTACACTAATGACTTTTTCAAAAATGTGTAATACTGCTGGTAGAAAATGTTCACTTCTGCAAGGAATAAACCTTTATTATCAGTAGACTTCTTTAGTGCAGCATATCAATCTACAAACAAAATATTATTGCCAATAATCTTTGTGGTTCCCACACCATCAGATTATCACTTCAGAGGAAAAGCTGTGGTATTGTCAACAATAGATTTGTCAATAGCAGCATGCAAAAAGATATTTTCATGCATTTCATTCCAGAATTACTTTTAGCATATTAAAAATTTTTCTGATTGTTGTGTATAGCTGTTTATTTTGACAGCAGTGACATATTTCTTCTAAAAACTTTCTAAGAAAAGTAAGTCTGTAGTACCTTACACAGTTCTCATTAACTTTGGGCTATTTTCCTTTCAATTTATTCCAATTACTTGTCATCTAAATTGTCAGATGAGTTCACCCAGAAAAGCTAGTTCAGAAAAGATGATATAACCATCCTGTCAGCAGGAAACTTCCATTTGCAGCTTACTAGTACTGAGTCAGCCTAAATTTAGAGTGGATTCAGTGCAGATTCATCTCTCTTAATTGTTAATGGGTATGCATCATCCCGCTCAACTTCAGTATGATTGCAAAAGTCTCCTTAGGAGAAGGAAAAAGGCAGGATAACAAGATAAAAGCAGCTACTGCTATTCATGATTAAAAGTCTGAACAGAAAATTGTACAGGATCTGACTTACAGTGTTTTTCATTACATACTGTTGTCAATCCCTTCATATTAATAAGCACCAGCTTTACTTAACCTAACCTGAAAACTATAAAACAAATTACATGGTGAACTGTTATATGAAAGAAAAAAAGGAACTATAAACATCAGTGAACATTTAGTGCTTCAACCTGAGAGTTTTTCAAAATACTTTTTCCCTACTTGAAAAAGATACAGGTGACCATATCAGAAATAATGTTGCAGAAGCAGCAGTCAGCATGAAATTTGTTCTAAAACACGTATTTGCTGTGCAAAAGACAGATCTTCTACATGAATTGAGTATCTAGTATTTAGGAGATGTGTTGAGCAGGAGAAACCCTTAGGACATCAATAAACCAAAGTCAAACAAAAGTAATGCTTTTAATAACCCTACCTGTAATGTGAGATAGATCCATTCTACAGCTGAGAAATGGCCTCAGAGAGTTACTTGCTAAGGAGAATGTGATTAAAGATTAAGAAAAATGTTCTATAGAAATCATTATAAATGCTTCATTTATTAAAGAAATGGATAACATACACTGTTTTGAACAGATCTGTTGCCAGCTCAGAGGCATTTCAGTAAAGATGGCTTCAGTGGGAAAAATGGATTACTGACCAGAGTTTCCTCCGTCCTATATCCATCCCCATCCTATATCCTGTATCTTCCATCCCCACACACAAGCTTTTACACAAATCTGTAGTATAAGGTCCACAGCATAGAAGTGGAAATACAAAGGCTTTCTGAAATAAAAAAAGTAATAATGTTTTGGTTTTAGAAAACCTATTTGAACTGCCATGTCAGGTCATCATAGTGGGGCATTCATGGCCCAAGGCGGAATCACTACAGGCAATTCACTGTGCATCTTCACTACAGGGTTCACCTGAATGACTTACTCTGGAGATACTGGCTTAGGTGCAAGATTCCGAACTGCTTGACTACACTGATGTTTACTCCATGTAGTAGAAACGGGCAACAGAACACAATATTTTTGGATGGAGTGTATATGTATGGGCATGTGTGTGCGAGCAGGCACAGAGAGTCATTGTCCTACATCACACAATTTTGGCACAAATGAAGAATCATTTGGGAAAGCATTGCTGGAGAACTTGACTGTTTATTCCAGATACATAAGTGGTAATAGTCTGCTGGTAAAAATATAATGAGTTTTTTTGCTTCTATTTGTTTCTGCATTTTGGCTGCTATTCGAAATTCTAGAAGGCTTGGAGATGCCATACTAGGACATTGATTTTTGCCAAGTTAGATTTAATCCTATTTCATCAAACAGTTGCGGGGCATGTGCTGTAGCTGTGAGCACTGTATCCTCTCCTTGATACCAGGGGAGAAAGGGGTGGAAGTGCCATGCAGAACAAAAGGTCAGTATATCTATATTGTTGCATTCAGGGAAGATTGATTCAAGTAGTTCAGTAAGATTAAAGTTCAGTAAGATTCAGTAGATTAAAGATGAGTTCTTGAGCTATATTTTCTACATTGATTTAGAATATTGGTGATGCATCTCATGAATATCCCACTAACTAGTTATACATCAGTGCCTGCTCTGCAGTTGAGCTGAAGTTGAACCATTTAGTTGAACCATGAGCTGAACCATTTAGTCAGAACATGAAAATCCAAAGAGTTCCAGATTCAAAGTGCTTCCACAGACCAGTTCTCATGTTATTAAAAAAACCCCCAAAGCCCAAAGGCCCCAAAAAACAAAATAAAAAATTTCCCAAATTAAAATTGTTCTTGTTTTAACATGGTCTATACCATGTCTTATCAGCACATTTCATTTGGCTTTTTTGTCTTTTATTATCACTTTGAGAATGTCAAACCCTTGACTTGGAGGCATGACTAATCTCTTATAGGGACATGTTTAAAGAGTAGCATTTTCTTTCATAACTGAGTATTTCATTAAATTCTATCCTGAGTGATCCACTGTAACTAAGACACACAGGCACAGTTTTCCTGTAAATAGGTATTCTTTTTATTGTGCTTCCAAAGCTTTCCAGCTGGAGATCCCATTTCCAGTATCTTATGAGATTTGTGACCCATTCCAGTTGGCAGCCCAGGTTTTGCAGTTGAATTTTCACCTGAGCATTGACTTCATTCCCAAAGGGTAATGATGTAGCCTTGCAGCAACTGCTTCAGCGTGCAAGAGGGTGTTATGAGTTCATTTCTGAACTCACATTTGTAGGGCAAAAGTCATCAGACAAAGTTAAGAAAAAGCCTTCTTATAATTTAATTTTTTAATGTAATTTAAATTTCTTGCTTTTCATTGCAACCCCTGTATCAGTTTTCCCATTGCAGATAAGTGTATAGACATCTCAGAATCTCAGATCCTCTTCTGAAATCAATCAAGTGTGCATTTTTGGTATTCAATTTGTCTGTTTCTTATTTACATTTGGCATTCTCAGAAAATCTTTTATACTGATTTTGTCATCGGTTCTCATCAGTTATCTGCAGTGGCCCCATTGACATGTACCACATTCTTTATAGTAATTTACTGTTATTACTTTCTTTTGTTTCCTTAAGATTGCCTTCTTGACCACCTACCCTCACTCAGACTCAATTCAGAGTGATGTTCTGTATTTCAAAAATTGGAGTACTTAGGGAAAAATCAGGACTGAAAAACCCATGTACTGTTTCTTTTATTTTACTGTAAGAGAGAGATTCAGTATGAAAATGTACAGTGGCAGTCTTTACTCACTGCATTCCAGCACAAGAAGTTCACAGGAGAGCATGACTTCAGTAAAACCATCCATATTTAATGCCTGTTAATCACTCATCAGCCCCATTTAACACCATTTACAAACTGAAGTGCTAAAGTCTCAGTTGATGCTGTTGGAAGGGGTTTCTTGGGCATACAGAAAATCTCATTGCAACAGGTGAAATTCAAGTTCCACTCCATTTCATACACCACAGAGGAGTATTTACCTCCTGACTTACAGGTTACCAAGACACTTAACTGAATGCTACATAGAAGAGTGCCATTCTGGATATATTCCATTTGGGAAAAAAATGGTATTATTTTCTCACAGGTCCACAAGATGTTTGTTTCTGAGGGGAATAGCTATGAAATAGGAAGACTGCAAGGAGTGATGGCCAAGAGATGGAGCAGAGAATAAATCTGACCTTATCTCATAGAGGAAATACCAAAGATGACAGTACACATATTTTCCTTATGATGATCCATTCTAAAACTGGCAAGGCAGCTGGGGTTGATGGAGTTCCATCCGAAGGCTGGAAGCATGGAAGCCAAGCACTAAATTTCATGAGTTTGTGGTGCGCTGTTGGGAACTAGGCGAACTACCATCAAACCTTCGTGATGCAGTCATCATCACCTTGTATAAGAAGAAAGGAGATAAATCAGACTTTTCAAATTACCGAGGTATTACTCTGCTCTCCATTGCTGGTAAAATCCTTGCAAGAGTACTTTTGAACAGACTAATACCTGCTATAGCAGAAGAACTTCTACCTGAAAACCAATGTGGTTTCAGAGCCAACAGGAGTACCACAGACATGGTATTTGTTCTCAGACAACTGCAAGAGAAGTGTAGGGAACAGAACAAAGGTCTCTATGTAACCTTTGTTGATCTCACCAAGGCTTTTGATACTGTGAGCAGAAAAGGTCTATGGCAGATTCTGGAACGTTTAGGTTGTCCCCCCAAGTTCCTTAAAATGATCATCTTACTTCATGAGGATCAGCGTGGCCAAGTCAGACATGGCAATGCACTTTCTGAGCCCTTTCTAATAAGCAATGGTGTGAAACAAGGCTGCGTTCTTGCACCAACCCTATTCACAATTTTTTTCAGCATGATGCTCCAAAGGGCCACAGCAGACCTCGATGAAGAAGATGGTATCTACATTCGATATCGTACCGATGGAAGCCTGTTCAACCTAAGGCAACTGAAGGCCCATACTAAGACCTTAAACCATCTTGTCCAGGAGCTCCTTTATGCTGATGCTGCTGCCCTCGTTGCACACACAGAAGTAGCTCTGCAGCGTTTAACATCCTGCTTTGCTGAGGCTGCTGAGCTTTTTCGGCTGGAAGTCAACTTAAAGAAGACAGAAGTTTTCTATCAACCTGCACCTCAGGAAGTCTTCCATCATCCCCATATCACCATTGGCGAATCAGAGCTCAAATCAGTCCAGCAGTTTAGTTACCTGGGAAGCATCATCTCCTCGGACGGTAAGATTGATGAAGAGATAGACAATAGGTTAGCAAAGGCATATAGTGCTTTCGGAAAACTCCATAAAAGAGTTTGGCGAAATAAGCACCTGAAGAAAAGTACCAAGATCAGTGTTTACAGAGCCATTGTACTGTCTACTCTTTTATATGGGTCCGAATCATGGGTCGTTTACCACCACCACTTGCGACTCTTAGAACGCTTCCATCAACGCCGTCTCCGTACAATCCTAAACATCCACTGGTCAGATTATGTGACCAATCCATCTGTTCTAGAACAGGCAGCAGTTAGGAGTATTGAGGCCATGTTGCTGAGAACACAGCTGCGCTGGGCAGAGCACGTCTCCAAGATGAAGGACCACCGCCTCCCTAAGATCTTGCTCTATGGTGAACTTGCCACTGGCTGCTGCAAGAGAGGAGCCCCGAAGAGGAGATACAAGGATTCCCTGAAACAATGTCTCAGCCTTGGCCATATTGATCATCATCATTGGTCTACTCTGGGCTCCAACTGGGAGGTCTGGAGACACACCATCTATAACGCTGCTGCTTCTTTTGAGAAAGCACGCAGGATCACCCTCGAGGAGAAAAGACAATGTAGAAAGAACTGAATCTTTCTGCTGTACCTTTTGCAACTGGACTTGTCTATCTTGCATTGGCCTTTTTAGCCACCAGCACGCTTGTAGCTTGGTATCATTGCAAAGTGAATAAGGGATTAGTTTTAATGTTTGTAAACAGTAACCAGGATGTCTTTTTAGGAAAGGAAAGAACAGAGAATACAAAAATCTCAAAAAAAGAAGCTGCATTTATTTTTTATAACATTTGTTAATACAGTTTTCCTCTTGGTTTTGATCATGTGCATTCCAAAAGTAATTATTTAAATGGAATTTTATTCCGACCTTTAAACTGTGTAGTAGAGGAAGGAGACAAGGGAGGATAGGGTCTCTAAAACAAATTTGAAAATGTGAAGATTTAGTGAGTTTCTAGTGGACAAAGTACTTTGATTTTGCATTTTTGTGACTAATGCACATTCTCGTGATGTCAAGGGAAAATTGAAAATGCTCAAAGCTATGAAAGGTATTGTACTGGATTAGCTTTAAAGAATAACAAATGCTCTGGATTTTGACAGTGTCCCGTATAGTGAGTAATGTTTGCTGATTTAGAGCAGAGAGTTTTACCTATGGAAATAGATTCCTAATATGTAATGAATAGTCGACTGATGTAATGCATTTTGTTTTCACTAATTTCCTATCTTCAAACATTTTGTTGCTTCAAGTGAGAGAGGAGAATGTAGCATACATTATTCTGCTGCATACCTGATACTGACCACTGTTTCGGCTGAGAGGACTTTCAGAAAGTAATGCTCTAGTCCGCTTAAAACTATGTGTTCCGCTGTAAACATAATCGTGAATAGCACACACGTCAGCATCAGATACTTCTAGGTGTTTTATCATGCTTACATTGGAAATATTTTCATGGCAAGAGATACTAATTTACAGAAGTGTCTGCTAAGGAGGGCGAGTTATGAGGAAGACCAAGCTCCTCCCTCTAAGCAGTTATAAATCCAAAATTAAGAGGCTCCAGTCGAGGAAATGTGGAGAAAGAAAAAAAATAACAGCCCTTTATTAAAGGATATAAGTGTGTAGGCAGCACAACAGAAGAACAAAACGAAACAACAATCCTGTACCCAGATTCCCACCAAAAGCAGTTCAGTTCTTGTCACCTTTTGGCGCAATTCCAACCGCGATCAGCAGGGGGCGCTGTTGGGGGGGGAGTCTGGTGGATCGGAGGCTGTAGTTGCTCCCCAGTGGTCGGCAGGGGGCGCTGTTTCATTTTGAGAAGCCGTCGTGGTCTGTGAGGTTGTCCAACAGCTGAGACACAATATCAAGAGATCATAGAAACTGGAGACAAGAAAATCAGGAGACCATAAAAAGTCTGTGTCATCTCCAAGAGGTTCAGAGCTATAATGGGCTAAACGAATATGAGAAAAAAAGAAAGTTTGATCCGCAGCTGCAGAATCCTGGCTTTACTGGGGATGGGACAAGCTAGTTCCTTTACTCTTTATTTCTTTAATGACTCATGCATTCTAGTGCAAAACGACTGTAATAGAATACTAATTTCATTGTACAAACACAAGTGTCTAGAATCACTTAACATTAGCAAGGGCATCTCAGTGTTCTTCACAGTGCTCAAAGATATGAGAGATATATGGTAGTTTTGCACCCTGCTAGAGAGGCAGTCAGAGGCTAGGCAGTATATCCTGAAGATCCTAAAAAGCTGTTGTGTGCAATGAATACAAATCTGGCTGACAGATGCGGAAACAAGTCTTATGAGGAGTGGCTGGGGGAACTGGGGTTGTTTAGTCTGGAGAAGAGGAGGTTCAGGAAGACCTCATCACTCTCTACAAGTACCTGAAAGGAGGTGGCAGTGAGGTGGGGGTTGATCTCTGATGCCGTGTCTCAAGTGAAAGAACGAGTGGAGATGGCCTTACCTTGCACCAGGTGAGGCTCGAGTTAGATATTAGAAAAAAAAATTTCACTGTAAGAGTAGTTAGGCATCAAAATAAATTCCCAGGGATGTGGGGGAGTCTTTGGAAGTGTTCAAGAGGCACCTGGGGACATGGTTTGCATGTGATTGTGGTGGTGCTGGGTTGACAGTTGAACTAGGCGATTTTGCAGGTCTCTTCTAGCCTTGATGATGCTATGACTATGTGATGCAGTATCTAAAACTCTGATTTCTTAGGTGGCCAGGTGAATTATCTGAGAACATCTCAAATGCTTTTATTTGTGTCTTCAACTGAACTGAGTCCAACATTTCCTTTGAGTATCATAGAGGCTTTTGTACACAGCTTGTATATCTACTGAAAATGCAGGTGGCAGCCTCAAACTGGGTACCAACCTACGATGGAACTGGGGTGAGACAAGACAACCTTCAGAGGTTCCTTCCAACCTTAACCACTCTGTGCATCCAACTGCTCAATGTCACTATTTGTTTGCTCTCACTCCAAAGAATAAGCTGTAGACAATTCTGAGGAGGTAAGAACAAGTGACATTTTCAAAGCATGTAAATAGAATAGGTATGTGAATGAATCAGGCTTTTTACTGCAAACCACTCTATAAAAAATATCTATAAGCTCCATGGTCAAGTCAGGATGCCTTTTTACATGTAATGTAGACTATACATGATTAGGAAGCATAAGAGGTAATGAATTATACTTTTTCTTGATAAGGATGTCCATGATTTTGAATGATTTAAATGAGAAATAGAGGCATTTGGATTTTCTATTTGACATTATAAACAACAGATATGTATAGTAAGCTTTACATTTTTCCTTGCTTTTGCCAGTCAAAACAGCATTTCTTAAAGTCTTCTCTAAGATTGTTGTGAGACCATGTTACTTCCTTTTCCTTACATTTTAGTTAAGCTCTTACAGTCTGTAAGAATGGGATTCACAGCCTCTGCTGGAATGAGGCTTGTCCAAACATCTGTGGTCTTTTGGCTGGTTTCTTTTTCATATCCACTCCTAATTTCAAAGCTGTTTTGAATTCTCTCACAACCAGCATTGTTGGTTGCAGCAATGGAGCTGCAATCACTGGAGCTGCTCCAGTGATTTACTGGTATAGACAATTGTAGAGATTCAGTGGTATAAAAAGTCAGAGGATGCTAATCTGGAAGGGATGCAAGGGTAAGGAATATAAAGTATGTTCAGACATCACTAAAATCCCCACTCACCAGATTAAACAAACTCCAAAAATGTCATTCATTTTCCTCCTCTTTTCATCCCACTGGGACCAAGATGAGTACAAATTAGACACTTTTTCCTATGAATAATCCTCCCATATTAGGAACATTTTTTAAAGCACAGGTCCATAAATGAATACAGCCTCCTTAGTCATCATGTCTAGTCACTATCTTTCAGAAGCATCACATAACAAAGTGATTAAACGCTAATGCCAGAAGGCAATGTGAACACAGTGTGCAATGCTGATGCATAGACTGCAGGGTCGGTTGTGTTTAACTGTTTATTAATTGAGATACAACAACACATTCAACTGCCTTACTGATAGAACGATTTTACTGTACTAGATAAACTATCTGTGTTGTAAAGATATAAATCACAGTAGACAAAGTAATGGGTAGATGTTCTGGTTTTGGTTAGGGTAGAGTTAATTTTCTTCATAGTAGCTGTCATGGGCTATGTTTTGGATTTTTCCTGAAAAATTGATAGCACGGGGATGTTTTAACTATCACTGAGCAGTGCTTACACAGTGTCAAGGCCTTTTCTGTTCCTCACTCCAACCCACCAACCCACCAGTGACGAGGCTGGGGGTGCACAAGGATTTAGGAGGGAACACAACTGGGGCAGCGGACCCCAGCTGTCCACAGGGATATGGTCTGGGATGTATCAAACCTGGGGGCTGCAGAAAGAAGTGGGAGATGTTCTGAGTGATGACATTGGTCTTCCCAAGACACCATCACATGTCTTGGAGCCCTGCTTTACTGGGGATGGATGAACACATGCGTGATGATGGAAAGTGGTGAATGAATTCCTTGTTTCACTTTGCTTATGTGTGCAGCTTTTGCTTTACCTGTTAAACTGTCTACATCTCAACCCAGAGTTTTCTCACTTCTACTCTTACTCTTCAGATCTCTACCCATCCAACCAGGGAGTGAGTGAGAGGCTATGTGTGGCTTGGTTGCCCGCTGGTGTTAAACCATGACAGCAAATTGGCCCCTGAAATGACTATAGTATTTGCCATATGCTGGAGAGGTTTTCCAGCTTACTGGCAATCAATTTCTGAAGTGCAGGTAAAATGGAGAGGTTCTATACTCTCAGTTTGAGAGCAGAATAAATTTAAGAACAAGACAGTCACGCTGTTATTCCACTATATGATTGAACATATAGCGGAATAATAGTTAAAACTGAAGAACCAGACTCAATACGGTTTCTAGAGTTCAAACTTCTTTGAGTTTTAAACAAACAAATTTTCCTTAGGCCTCTGAAAATTAACTCACTAGCAGCTCAGGATTTCCAGTGATCTCTCCAGCAGACAGAAAACCTTTCTCTCTATTATTCTTCTCTTCCTTGGTCTCTGTAGCCCTTCTAAATCAAAGAAGGTCTTACTTTACTGGGAATCATTTTGGCCTCTGTGCAGTGTCTTCTTGTACGTGCTCTCACACTCACACTAGGTAGATTTCACTAGGAGTAACTGCACTGGAACATGTAACTTCACCGAAATCCTGTTAGAGGAAAGCTTGTTTAGGAAGACAACTAGGCTCTATCTATAAAATTTGAAAACCTAGGCTTGAGAAATGAAGCCTGGATTTTTGCTGTCATCATCCAGTCATGGATTGCTTCAGACACTATATTTATCTGTAGCAGTCACACCATAGGAGCAGAGGCTTTTCGCAGCTTATGCAGAGTCAAGAACACAGTGGGAGAGAGTTTATTCACTGAAAAACTGATTTATTGGTGAGATTGGTGTGTTTTCCTCATGCATCAGGGTAGCACTTGGCAGCAGATGTGGAGTAAGAAACACTTTTTTCCTGAAGGCATGTTACCCTTTTGCTCTCTGGTGTGTTGTGCTTTCCCTTCTGATCTCTGGTAGAGGTCATACTAACAAGTTATTTGCTATTGTGGTCTCCTATAACAAAAGCAAGATGTACAATTCTTTTTGTGATACATGGCTATGATTCTGGCTTTTGGTGTTTGACTTCAGGCCTTTAGGGTGCTCTGAAGTGCTGGGAAGTTTTGTAGCCTGTGAGGCACAGGATCATGTGTATTGTTTGTCGAGAAGTAAGTATTTCTTCTATCATTGTTTCCAGCCACAGGATATGGAGCTTATTAAACAATATAAATTCTTCCAGTTTCATATACTAGTTGCTAGCAATCACCTTATACATAGCTATGCTCTGCAGCCCAGCTTGAAATGGGAACTTTGATGGCCTTGATCTTACAGTAAAGTTTTAACATCCATGATCCTTCACATTCTTTAGCACATGCCTGGAAGGCAAATCCTGCTTCCATTAAGAGTTAGAGCATTCTTCCAATAGCAGCACACTTCTGCATGAAAAGTCAAGGACAAATCCATTAATCAAAGCTTACAAGAGAAACAGGTTGTACCTGGATAAGTGCAGCCTCCCTGTGCTATTAATATTCTAAATTAGCAATTTCTCCCATATCAAAAGGGGAAGTATAACTCTTACCCTAAATAACCTTCACATTGGTATTAATCTTACCTAAAGCTGAACTGTGAGAAATTCCCACTGTTATAACCAGCCACAAGTGACCAAGCAAAACCATTTACTATAATGTGACCAGCTCCTTCTTTGGGACTGATACTATCTGATGGTATATTTTGGACTCACCCTTCAAGTCAGTCACTCCACCTAGATAAGACTGCTTCTACCTCTGCTACGAATAGAGAGAAATAGTCTCCCTCCAATAGGAGGCAGAGTAAAATTAAAAAGAGATTTTAAGTCAAAGAAATTGCAAGAATTCCCAAAGAAAATGTTTAAATGTGACTTTCTTGTATTGTAGTATATTTCAGAAGACCATAAAGTATTGTGTCACTTTAAGAACAGATCGCATACCATTTCAGAGGCTGCGTATCATGACCTTACATGCTCATTACCTGAATATAGTATATTAGTCACTGTAAATTCAGCGGTTTTGCTGAGGGAGTTTTTTTTCTTTATTACAAAGCTTTTAGTTTAATCGCATTACTTTGTCCTACGGGTTAAAACACTACCCTGGCAGTCACCTCTGATGCATGTGCTAGGGGCACACACCCTTAGAAGTTTGATCTGTGCAATACTCACTCATTGCAGAGAAACTTTTGGAAAGGTTTGAAAACTTCAGAAGCTGCTACTGAAAGATCTTATTTGATCCAATGTCCTATGTCTAGACCTAAAAGTGTGGTATATAATTTGATAATGTAATACCTGACTTACTTGTAATAACTATCAAAGGCATTGGAAGGGGGAGGACTGATATCAGGAAAATGGGCTGGCCAGGCAGCAGAAGCTCTGTGCAACAGATTGTAATGCTATCACAGTGAGGTATGTAAATTTTGTAGCTGGGCAAACCTGAGCCACTTCTTCTGGTCATTAAAGACTTAGTTATCAGGTGCCAAGAGCAGACTTCTGGGTACTCATCACTCTGACTTTCATGGGATCATTCTGTGCAGAAGTTTATATGCAATTAGAGTCTATGAGAACAGGTACAGTCTGAACCGTTAGTTAGCACCCATACTGTTGTAGAAAGCTCAATCCTGGCCGAGTCTCAGGTTGTGTAAATTGGTTCCTTCCTTAACAGCCAGCTTCTGTTGGCTCATTTTTAGCTCCCTTACCCATATTTGCAGAGGAGATAAGTGGAGGATATACCCATTCTATCAGCACTGATGACTGACCCCCTGTTCATACCTGGAACGTGCAACACTGCTTCTTTCATATTCAAGGTTTGGTGCCAATGCTGATCAGTAAATTGGCTGGCCTTTTAGCTAAGGAAATAGCTGCAAAAGTAATTTTTTTGAAGTCACTAGAATGCAGTTGACCTCCTAAAAAAAAGCGAATACCCTGAAAGCCAACCTCAACTGCAGAATGAGATTGGTGAGTAGGATCATCTGAGCCTACAAGGTCTTGTGTTCACTTGGATTTCATAGTATAAACATCATCCCAAATAATCTTCATTGCCAAAACTTAGTTAATCTGATGCTCTAAACAATTATATATCCCACTGGATTTGGGTTTCATCTCATTAATATACATATAAAACTACAAATGTAATATATTGAAATATGAAAAATGAAGTGGGTCTTTCTTGAAATAGAAGCATCAGCATTATATTTCAGAATTTCTAGCAAATAGCAAGTTCTCTAGAAACATAAGTAATCTCTGTCATACCCTATACCAGGATGGTTTCTCTAATTCTTCTTAGCTTCTTATGGGATGGTGTTGCCGAATGTCTCCCTTAGTGTCACTTTCTAGGCAGAACTCACCAGGTGTGTTTATTTTGGATAGCAGCTAGAGTTAATGGGTCATTAGGAGAGCTTCTCCTACTCATGAGGTCTTCAGGGTCCCATCTCAATCCTACCGAATATTAGAATTTGAGAAATTAATTACTAGCAACATACTTGAAGGAAATCACTGGGTTTCACATGAAACAACATTAAATTAGCTAAAGGAGTTATATAATGTAAAAATTAATCAGGTTAAGTGCACACATTCTGAATAAAGAGAATGTCATTATTAGACTATATTTCACAGAGAGATACAGTAAACAAGAGGTGGTGGACAAATACCACAATGTTGTGCATATAGTGTACCAGTAAGTAATGAGCTTTAGCTGTAATAAAGTCTTTAGTGCTGTCACCCATAACCACTGGGACTTGTTGCTCACACTGAAATGTAAAGGTCAGAATATACTTTTAAAATATTCCACTAAAAATGGAATCTGTTCATTTGACATGGTTTTAAAAAAATTATCACTGCCAGTGGCTCCTAATCATTAGGGTCAATTTTTATTAATGGTTTATTTGACAAATTTTTGGGTCAATTTCCTATTGGTTGAGATATTTTAAATGGATTATAGTAAACTGAAAACCTGATGCGTCAGTTATGTGATTTTAAAATAAGTTGTCATTAACCTCCCATTATTTGGGAGGCTATCTCTAGGTCAGTCTGGTACACTTAAGAGAGGAAAAGACCGTCATCAGGTTACTGCTTGCAAACTGTGTAGTAAATGTGACTCCTACACTTTTACCTCTGTGTAAAATAAAAGACGGATTATGTCAGATAAATACTAATTAATCTCAAATAATTAATAGATGAATTAACTTCTGTCCCTTTGCTTTTTCCTTGGCTCAGATTGGTTTTAAGCCTGGCTAGCTAACCTGTCACTTAAATGGTGAGTTTAAGAGTGCTTGTGTAAGTGAAGCAGCAGGAAACAGATAGGCTGTATTGATGAATGTTCACTGAAAACTTTGTGGAGGCTTATTCTTTTCACTTTCACCAAGATTTCTTCCTTTGTGGAGGCTTATTCTTTTCACTTTCACCAAGATTTCTTCATTAATTTAGCTCTACTAACTTTGGTAGAATAACTCTTTATTGACATAAGTCAAGAAGGATGTCTGACAGTGAGAGGAATGACTGAGAAATGGCAAGCTTGTACACCCATCTGACTATAGGACTACTCTAGTGAAAGGGACGGATAACGGAGAAAAGACAAAAGCAGAGAACTAGAAGCAGAAGCAGAGCTGTGAAATGGTTTGGCTGGAACAGGTACCCAGATCCTTTGTTTGCAGTAATGCCCACCACTTATGTGTTTATAACAACACTACATCCCACAAACCCCTGTTGTCATACCACTTCCTAGCACATAGTTTCATTGCTGACAACAAATTAGTCACTGAACTGTGTCTGTCTAGGGGAATTTGTAAGTGGGTCAATACCTGAGGTGTTTTCATAACCTCTGCATCTTGTCTCAGATAACCTCTGCTGGATCCCTCTTATCACAGCCTTGTATGATCAGATGGGTAGAGAAGACTATTAAACCACTTTTGCTTTTTACCTCTGCAGACTTCTGCAAACAATCATCACAGGGGCTCCAAAGGGCAGGCAGTTGTTCTGACAACACAGCGCAAAATAACCCCTGAACAGGCAGTGACATACCAAGAATCCTGAGGTATGTTTCCAGAAATCAGAGTTTCTGACATTAGAAGCTTTGCACTGCAACCTACCTCAAGAGAGATTAAGAATCTTTAGTGTTCTATTTATACTGCTTTATCTTGGAGTCAGAGTGGGAGCCAGTATGGGCACTGGGAGCCATGAAAACCTCGTTTCTAATAATCCCAGCTTTCTGCGAAGTGCTATACACACTTCAGATAATCCACCTACAAAATGGAGATAACAGTAAATACTGCCCTGTCCCATTTGAACACACGAGTTGTGAGGCTTTGCTCCATAATATTCCAAACATATAAATTTATATAGCTACATACAATAAAAATAAGGCATTTAATACCAAATAGAGAAAAGGCATTAAATTACCTTCTCCGTTTTTTGATGTTTTTGTTGAAGTTGTGTTTCCCCATTGTGGAAATTGCTTAAAAATTGTGGAAGCACTCGGGTTTAACTTAAAGAACTTATTGCAGAGATGTGCATTGTTACCAGTTACCTTGTTAAACACAGTAAGTTTGGGTTTTTTTCTTATTTAACTCATACATGTACATGATATGTATGGACACTATGATCTTCTACTTTACCATGTGGTAGTTAAAACCAGTTAATTCAGTTCTAGTACAACCAAGACTGAAGTCCATATAGTTTTCACTGTCTTCTGTGGGCCAAGAAAGTCTCTCAGTTTGCTTTGAGTCTTATACTGGGAGTCTTGCAAGGTTTTTTTCTTTTATTGTTTTTAAAACAACCTATGTCCTAGGGAAAAGTAACCTCATTTAGAAAAAAGTATTGATGAAACCTAGAAACAGGACTCAAGTGGATTCTGGGGGCTCAAAGATGGAAGGTAAAGAAAATATGCTTTCTATAATTTTTCTTTACAGAATTCCGTGAGGTGACAAGAATACTAACTGCTGGAAACTTTCTCTTGTTCTGTGAGCCTTCCTTGTCATGTTGTTCAGACAAATCTACCATATGACATCCCAAATCATAAGAGGAACTCTGCATATATAAGGGGAAGACACATGCATTAAGAAGTT
Source organism: Chiroxiphia lanceolata (assembly GCF_009829145.1). Lineage (NCBI taxonomy): Eukaryota > Metazoa > Chordata > Aves > Passeriformes > Pipridae > Chiroxiphia > Chiroxiphia lanceolata. The sequence goes on along the minus strand of NC_045671.1, from coordinate 18,061,251 downwards.
CATATCTTTGAACTTCATAGGTTCCAGCTGGAGTCTCCTTCCTATGACTACTTCTAACCTAGTGGACCTGAAAGCATGCCCAGGTTTCTTGACCCAAGTATGTACCTTCTCACACTTGGACTGCAATGAAATGAGGGACAGGAATCCCTCTGAACTTCAGTTTCTTCTAAAGAAACCTGGTTATTCAAGTCAGAAGGAAGCCATACTATGTTTCCAACAAATTCCTTAGCTGACCCTGGCATACATTACTCACTGCACCCTTATATTCCTTAGAATATTTGAATATTAATCAGAATTAATTTTTTTTTACACTGATATTTCAAACAGATGGCAGGTGTTTTGTCCTCCTTTAGAGCAGGAGATCTGTCATTAATTGAGCTGGCAACGCTATTTCCCATAACCCCTCGCTCTTTATCAGAAATCTTAGGAAATTTACTGTTGTTTTAAAAAAATGGGTGGACACTGGAAAATGTATACCAATGGCCTATTACAAGCAGATATCAAAACCAAACTTAAGGACTGAAAATCTTTTTAGCAAAAAGAAAGAGCAAACAGTTGCCATAATGACAGTCTTCATAACCATTCCTTTTGTGATACTCACATTCTGAGGCCTGAATAATTTTTCTGCCTTGTAATTTCGAGAAGATTAAAACTTCAGCATTGCAGCTGTTTTCTTCAAGAGAATCTATGGCTGCAGAATTGTAATACATATGGTAATGCTACATTAGTGTAGTATTATTCACATCACTATAGTTAAACTTGAGTCAGCACTTCCTTTTAGACTCTCTGAAGCTAGGGTTTGTCCATGGACATTTTCTTTTAACTGACTTGGAACATGATGCCTCAGCCTTACAACTATATTTGCCTATTTTTTCCCCAAAGCTGTTTGAAAAAGCTCTGATCAAGAGCTCTTAACTTCTGGCTAAATGTTACTATCTCCCATTTCAAAATATGTGACGTTTAATTGTCACTGAAACCCTTTCCTGGTTTGTGTCTTTAGAGATAATATGTTACTGGAATTAAAATCATAATGTAAGGGGTTTTTAACTTAAGTTACTCTCCACTGGCTTAGCTGCCTCTACAAATGCATCTTGTTAACACTTTAAGTGCTTGTGGAAGGTGAGGTGCTCTGCTTTTTCTCTTAATCAGCTTTATCCTATTTAGCAGCCTTCAAATATAAACCCCTTTGAACAGGGAAAATACAAATATTCAGTTATTGAATTTTTTAATTCAAATTTATCCATTGGAGTATATCTACTTGTCGTGGTTTAACGCCAGCCAGCAACCAAGTACCATACAGCTGCTCACTCCCCCACCAGCAGGACTGGGGAGAAGGGTAAAAGCCAGAAAATTCATGGGTTGAGACAAAGAGAGTTTTCTAGGGAAAACAAAAGCCGTGCACACAAGCAAAGCAAACCCAAGGAATTAATTCACTGCTTCCTATGGACAGGGAGGTGTTCAGTCATAGCTAGGAGAGCAGAGCCACATCACGCGTAATTGTCACTTGGGAAGACAGACACTCCAAACTTCCCCCCTTCCTCCTTCTTTCCCCCATTTTACATGCTAAGCTGACGTCATATGGTCTGGGATATCCGTTAGGTCAGTTTGGGTCACCTGTCCCAGCTGTTACTCCTCCTAACCTCTCATGCACCCTCAACTTCCTTGCCAGGGTGGCACTATGAAAAACAGAAAAAGCCTTGGCTTTGTGTAAGCCCTGCTCAGCAATAACAAAAGCATCCTGTATTATCAACCATGTGTTCAGCACAAATCCAAAACATAGCTCCCACACTAGCCACTGTAGAAAATTAATTCTCTCCCAGCCAAACCCAGCACAATAATTTGTGACATTTCTGAAACTCCAGAGAGTGGAAACATAAGATAGAGTTTATAAAAATTCTCCTCTTCAGACACTTCTGGCTTCATTTAGTAAAACCATTATTTTTTTTGAATAGCACTCCTCTGTTTCATACCTTTCTACTTTTGAACTCACTGACTTATTTTTCTGTTATAATAAGCTGTTGATACTTTCCTAAGCATCACTTTAGGGATCAGGAAGGGGAGCCAGAGAAAGATGAGCAGTGTATGACTGAATGGAGAAAACATGCCCTTCACAAGCTGTGGTCTATTTGGGCCCCACAGTCATTGTCTATGCTTCCTCCTCAGTAGCAAATTTCTGTTCTTCTTTATTTGTCACTCCTAGCTGGAACAACTTTAATCATGGCCAGTCTTCGCGAACAAAGATCCAGGAAAGGTCTCCACCCACATTCGTTACAAGCACGCTGATGATACAGGACTTTGCAAATGCGGGTAAGGCCTTCGAGCCTGCGCAATGGATTTTTTAGGTGAGACACATTGTGTGCTGAACTGAGCCCACTGGGCTTGACATTTCACCTGAAAAATCTCATTTACTGAGGTTTAATCATTAGTAAAACTCCAGCACTTTTATTTTCAAAACATTTGGCATCCCCACATATGATCCTATCAGGATTCTCTGAGTGCAGAGGTGGGGTGCAGCTTCAGAAGGACGCTCTGTGCTAGGACCAGTCCAGAAGAACAGAGGTATATGCCTTTAGGGCTGCCAAAAACAGGTCACCTTCTGCATAAGAAGACACCAAATAAGTGAGAAACAGACTTGTCAATGAATACTTTCAAGTGGCTTTATGAAAAAAATTATTCCAACAGTTTATTGCACAGTGGAAAACATAATATATACTAAAAAAATATTCTTGGCTGGCCAACATGATCTTGATCCCACAGGGAAGAGTAACATCTAAAGAGAAAGCTACTACCTCAGTTTAAAAAAAAGGCATTGACATTAGTCTTGCCTTAGTTCTCCACTTCTATTTCATGAAGCTACTTACCTGACTTAAAAAAAAAAGCCAAAACGGCCCCCCCCAACTTATTCTTTTTCTAATTTCTGTGGTTTATAAAACCTATAATAGACACAATCAGGAAATTAAACATGCCTTCATAACATAGTTGAGTGCCTCAGAAAGAACATTCAAAATGAGAAATGTTTAGATATGTGCTTGAAGGGGCAGAAGAAAACTAACAACTAAAGTGCAGTTATTTCATAGCTCAATTCCAGTGACTGACAGGTAGCACCTGCTGCTTTCAGCCTTTAGGCATCGCATCAAGCCAGATGAACCACAGTGAAAGTTATTACCCAGCCCTGATGCAGTACTTAATCCTTTATCTGAGACTGGAGAGAACAGTCAATGTAATCTGCCATAAAATAAACTAAATTACTATTCTATGAGAGGGGTATGCTACAAACAATTCTATCTTAGTGTTTAAATGATGAATTCAGGAAACTTAACATTATACAGTACTTAATACCTACTATCTTTTGCAACAGGACTTAATTACCAGGAAAATATGATGTACTACTACATTCAACCTCCATTTTATTCACTCTACTATCCATTAAAAAGACATGACTTTCCCCATTTTGCAACACTAAGTTTCTTTTACCTGAAATTATGTCTAAACTAGTATTCTGAGGCCATGAGATCTGAGTTTAAAATATAGATACTTCAGTATATGTATACATATTTACCAGAAGATAGAACCCGTTTATGTTGACCTGTCTTGTGAGGGAAGCCCACCTTTTGCCATACAAACCCTTTTTGTTGTTCCAGCACTGAATACAGAGCTGTCTGACACCCTGATAGTCCAAGATGTAGCATTTTATGCTATTGTAAGGATGTTTTTTTCTGCTTATTAATATTCTGCTTATTAATGGAATGAAAGCTTCCTTATTCTTTATGAACCAGAGAGAAAATACTAGAATTACTAATACAAGAGGCTTCCAAAATGCTCCTTACATTTTTTGCCCAGTCCTTTAAGCTTCTGTGGACAAATGCTGGCCAGGATATCGGGCTCCTTCCTTCCTTCCTTCCTTCCTTCCTTCCTTCCTTCCTTCCTTCCTTCCTTCCTTCCTTCCTTCCTTCCTTCCTTCCTTCCTTCCTTCCTTCCTTCCTTCCTTCCTTCCTTCCTTCCTTCCTTCCTTCCTTCCTTCCTTCCTTCCTTCCTTCCTTCCTTCCTTCCTTCCTTCCTTCCTTCCTTCCTTCCTTCCTTCCTTCCTTCCTTCCTTCCTTCCTTCCTTCCTTCCTTCCTTCCTTCCTTCCTTCCTTCCTTCCTTCCTTCCTTCCTTCCTTCCTTCCTTCCTTCCTTCCTTCCTTCCTTCCTTCCTTCCTTCCTTCCTTCCTTCCTTCCTTCCTTCCTTCCTTCCTTCCTTCCTTCCTTCCTTCCTTCCTTCCTTCCTTCCTTCCTTCCTTCCTTCCTTCCTTCCTTCCTTCCTTCCTTCCTTCCTTCCTTCCTTCTTTCCTGTCTGCCTGCCTACCTTCCTGCTGGCCTGCCTGCCTTCCTTCCTTCTTTCCTGTCTGCCTGCCTACCTTCCTGCTGGCCTGCCTGCCTTCCTGATTCCTGCTTCCTTCTTTCCTATCTGCCTTCCTGCCTGCCTGCCTTCCTGCCTGCCTGGCCCCTCTCCTTCCCCTGCCCTCATTATAACTGGATAGTTGGGTCTCTGTCTTGTCAGAGGCTGTGTGGGACAAGCTGTGACATGCACATTGACTGACTGCAGAGTTTGGCACTTATACCCTGTCAGCAAATGGAAGGGGTGCTGGGAATGACAGAATTAAAAGCTTTCACAAAGTTTCAGGAGGCAAATCCACTTACTAAAGCCTAAACTTAGGTGACTGTTGTAAAATATAAAAACCTCTTCCTTTGCCGTGTGCAAGCTGACTGCACTGGTCTCCTGCTAGACCAGCAGGCCAAAATTAACCTGTGAAAGCAAGCATTAGTCCAGGGATTGCTACTGCACTGAGAGACTGAAGGACAGTCCCATCACTGGGAGGAGTAGGCACTGGTCTGACTTGGTAGTGGAAATTGTTTTCGGACTTAATCTCCTGCCTGCTTGTTTGGGCCAGGAGTGTCTCAAGGTCCATCTAGACTATTGACAGTAGCAGAACCGTGTAGGTGTCAACTTCAAGCATCTTTGGCAAGTTATTAAGAAAGGCTAAAGCCACAAATACATTCTACTTTTGACTCTTCAGGTAACTGAGAAAGAGTTCCCTGTGGCAACAGTAACTATTTCTGTTTCAACTGTAAACTAAAATGAAAACACTTTCCTTTCACTGTCCACTTCCAGAGTATATATTCAGATTCTGGGCTATTTGCCCACAAACTTGTTAAGAATCTCCATTATTGTGAGCTATATGAAATGCTATCAGGGAATTCCCACATTTCCATTCCACAAAGAGCAAAAACTAAAGATGAGAACAAAATATCTGAAGAACCAGAAGGTAGACAACTGTCTTATTTGTATGCTCTGCCAGGCCCAAACTGAAAAGCTCTTTTGTTTTCCAAATTTCTTTTGGTTCAGAACTTCAGAAGACAACACGGGTATCTTCAGTGTGACAGCAAGGGAGCTTGTGGACATCTCCTAGCCTGTACCTTGACCGGAGCTAGGGTGTTTCAGCTGCCTCTGGAAAGGTTGTGGAGATCCCTTTCAGGCTTATTTCCATCTGTTAGGATTTCCAGCTACTTCTTTCAGCACTGTTTTTCCTCAACCAAAAAGCCCTGGTGACATGATGCTTCCCAGTGCTTATGGTTGCTCTATAGCATTTGTTATTGAATTAATTAATTCTGCTCAATCATCCTCCCTCTAGATTAATTTCTCTATAGAATTTCTCCATAGAATTGTATAGACTGGAACACATGGTGACCTTCTTTTGTGGTATTCAGAAAGTTTTGGACATCTAGGAGGCAATACACTTGCTGCAGCCTCATCTTCTACTGTACAGAAAGCACAATGTTCGTGATACTTATTGCCCTATTGCCCTCTGTCTTGAATGTCAGATCTTGGGGGCAAAGGTGTCCCTTCCTACCAGACAGAAAGCAGTTGCTGGCTGACACAGTGAAGAGATTACAGTGGAGCGCAGATGGACTGTGACAGTTCACATGCATAGCCTCTTACCTGTGCATAAGGGTGCACAGGTACACAGGTGCTATTGGATTACAATCGAATAGTATTATAATTCTGCTGCACAAAGTCTTCAACACCTCCTTGAATAAGGAAGCTAACGTGCCCCTATTCCAACCTCTCACTGGGCTGCTGGAACAACCTGCTTAGCTTGCCAGACTTGGATGTGTGTCTCTTGACTGTCTAGAGAGGCTCTGTTTTGGCTCACACTCTTCCAGTCAAAAGGTCTAGAGACAAACCCACCAAAACTCTTGCCCTGTTCATCAGTGAATTTTGAAAATATCTGAAAATCATCAAAGCAATTAATGCCCTCTTTCATACTGGCAAGTGGGATTGTCCAGGGTTCGCCAAGGAGCAGAGACTGCCTGCCTGGGGTGGAAGACTGCAACATGCAAGATTGTCAGCAAGGAAATGATGTCTTACAGTGTGGTAGTTGTGGTTTAATCCTGGCTGGCAGCTGAATTACCCATGGCTGTTCACTCTCTTCTGCTTGGTGGAATGGGTGAGAGAATCTGAAGAATTAAAGGGAGAAAGTTTTTTAGGTAAAATAGAAGCTGTGCATGCAAGCAAAACAAAACAAGAAATTCATTCATCACTTCCCATGTGCAGGCAGGTGTCCATCCATCATCAGAAAAAGATGGATCCATCACATGTAGCAGTCACTCCAAAAGTGCCCCCCTTTCTCCTTCTTTCCCCAGCTTTATATGCTGAGCACAATGCCATATAGTATGGGATATCTTTGTGGTCAGTTGGGGTCAGCTGTCCCAGCAGCGTCCTCTCCCCACTTCTTACTTCTTGTGTACCCCCAGAATTCTCTCTGCTGGGGTGGTGCTGAGGAGCACCTTGAAGAAGACCTTGAAGCTGTGTAAACGCCGCTCAACAGTAGCTAAAGTACATTTCAACACAAAACTAAAATATAGGCCTAGGCTGGCTAATATGAAGAAAACTCCACCCCAGACAAACCCAGCATACTGCTTCAGCCTTGGTGCTGGCAATGGAACACATTTAAAGGCTGTCATGGTTTGAGATAGCCCAAAATCCAGTTTCCTAGCGCCATTCCCCCTCCCACATCTCAACCCAGTGTGAGATGGGTTTTTCCAGACAAAACACAACCAGACTCAGAATGGGGGAAAGGGAATATATTACAATGACTATACAAATAAATACTACAATACATTATATACAACCTTAGCTATCTCTACTATGACATAAGTATTTACAATGGATCAGATCTCTTCTCCCCTCCAAATAAAAGTCCAGGAGGGAAAGAAGGACAGATCCCTTCCAGTCTCTCAGGGCAGCAGTTTCTTCTAAGGCAGCAGGCTCTCTCATGCATGCAGCTGTTGCTGGATCTCTGCCAGCACACACGAGGGGGAATCCAAGCCCCTCGCGACCCCGTCGTCAACCAACCGAGGGGTCTTTCATGGGCTTCGTAACCCCAGACAAGGTCGTTTTACCACGTCATATCACGAAGCACAGGGGGTCTTCGTGACGGTCTGGTATCTCCAGGAGATTCAAGCTCCTTGCAGGGCCTCTGTGCCCTGTCTCAGGCTGTGAGCTTCTTTGTAGCTTGCAGCAAGGGAGGGCCCTCAAGGCCAACCTCCCACACCGTCCTGGCTGAGCTCTCAGGACAACTGAGCTTCTTAGCTCCTTTACCCATTTAGGACTTCTAATCAGTAAGAGTCCACCCCCTCCATTTTTGGAGGGATCTCCAACGAGGTTTAGGGGAGTTTTGCAGTCCTTACCCCCAAGCTTTCTCTCTGTAGAAACTTAGTTCTGTTCTCTGCTGCCGGTTCTCTACCTCGGCTTGAGCAACTCTGAGTCTTCCTTAGCTGCATGCTGTTTCTGCTGCTTCTCTGGTTCAGGTCTTATCAGTTGGCTTTTAGCCATAACCTCTGGACGCTGCCACCACTTCTGCTCTGTCTCTGCTCACTCACAATAGAAAACATCCTCCAACTTACAGCTACAGATACGTAGTCCAACTTAACACTGTTCCAAGTCTCTGTAGCCCCCAACTGGGGCTGGGGGGGGCAGAGGCCCCCCAGAGGGCTCCTACCCTCTCCTCGTGGCTTTCACAACATGGCTTCTTCTTCTAACCTAAAACTACAACTCTTCCGTTTGGTTGTGGTATGTTTATATTTTTGCAGGAGTGCTCATTGGACAGAATTTCAAAACTTCCAGAGGTTTCCACCCCTTGGGGTCTACCACTTTTCTTATCCTCTGGGGGAAAACAAAGTCCAAACCACTACAAAGGCTGATGACAAACTATTGATAGAAAGAAGTGGAAGATACCTATCTTATCAAATATTTGCTTCAGGTCCAAGGTAAGCGATGGCATACTGTTGCTGAAAGGCAATGTCTGTAGGGAGGTGGAATCCCTCCCAGAAGGAGCTACTGGTTGTCTGCAATCCTAATTGTAGTGGGGTTCTTTATAGTGTACAACTGTAACACTTACCTATGAGAACTTGCCAAAACATGTTGATCACCATGTAGACAGTTTCACTGCTCCACAGTTACTATTGGTATTTGAGTCCTGGAAAGTTTCTACTTCCTTACCTGCATTAAAAATTGTAAAACACTTTAAAACTACAGCATGGGTGTATAGCACCGATGTAATGAAGGTGTGTGTATTTATTTTATTGTAAGGCATTGTATTTACAATTTTTTTCAGTAGTGGTTCTTCAGACAAATTATTTTTTCAGTGAAGATCACATAAAATTTTTGATGCATTTTCCAATAAATGATTGAAACAAGACTGAGCTACTTAATTAGAAATTGTTGTCTATTACAGACATCAGACCAGCTTCATGTAATTTGATTGCTTCATCCAGAGAAGTAATTAAAAAATTAAGACAGTACATTTTCATTCTGTCTATAATTGGTAACAAGATCTGCCTTACTTCTATGATTCCAGAAACTCTCTTGCATTTCTGCAATAACAGAGATTTGAACTTGTTGAAAAATATGTACACTTGCAGCAAAATTATGAAGATTGATTCCTCACTGACTCAAACTAGTATAAATCAGGAGTAACACTGCGGAGATCAGTGGATCAATGGACTTAAAGTAGTGGTAGGCCAATATAAACAGCTCCTGCCTGTCAGATTTCATATTGCTTTTACACAGAAGTGACTATATGAATGGCCCTATGAAAACCCAGTGAAGTATTAAAATTGCCTAGAGCCACAGCAACCTTACTGTTCAAATAATGCAGACCTGGAACCATATCATGTCCATATCTTTTATATTAGTCCAACCATGCAGTATCAGAGAGAGTGTTATGTTTTCAGGATTTGAAAAGACCTTTTATTTTTCCTGTGCAAATATAAAGAACCTAAGTTTATTGAAAGAAGCTTTTTGAACCAAGCCTTCTCTTTTCTGTAGTGAGAAGGAGAAATGATACTGTCTGACACTGAAGAAACTGTCAGTACATTTCATCTTCAGAGAAAATTCTAGATTAAAATATAGTAATACATTTAGTTTTCCGTGGCATTCATTTTAATCAGATTGTTACAGGTCATTGTGAAGACCTACATTTTTTCAGGCACTTTTGACAGCCTCTCATAATTGTCAAATTGTCAACATTCATTTATGGGTTACAATAAGGTACAGATATGATCAAATGAAATGTGGCAAAATTATACAAGTCTTGAGCATGTTAATGAAGTAATCAAATTTCCACAGAGTTGTAGAAACACTTGTTAAAATATATTTGGAGTAAATCCAACCTTGAGTACTGTGAGGCCTGGTCGTTTGAGATTTCAGTGAGCTTGGCAACATTTCTGCAAGTGATGCCTTTAAGACAGTTGAAGTGTATGGGTTTTAACAAACCAAAAAGATACACATATATTTCAAAGATATTTTTATTTAATAGAATTCAATCACAGTTCCTGCCTGGCCCTGTTTTAATGCATATAAAATTCTGCTACAATACCTAGGCATTCTGTTTCCCAGATCCTCTGAATCCAACTTATTCCTGAACATCTGAATCAAGGAACAAAGGGCTATATCCCACACCAATGAGGACTGTATCATGGGTTCTAACTTTTTATAGCCTTCTGGCACCTGCCTTCTACTACCAACTTTGTTCTTCTATGTTCAGTTTTAAATGACTGCTTTTCTCTCCTCATCTGACCTTGTCCCAGCATCACTGAAGTCTGGCTGTTTTTTTTATGACTGTAAACCAATCTACTTTACCCACTTGCTCTGTTTTTCCCTTCTCTATAAAAAGCAAAAGGTGCTTGCTTCCTTTGTAAAACACTTTAACATCTGCGAATAGTTGTTCTATATGCTACTGCTGGGATCAAGAGGAAGAGCCTAAATATTTGTCCACATTTGTGGGGTTGTTAAATCAAATTCCAACTCCATCTGATCTGATGCAGACCATGCAGTTATTAATTTGGGGATTTTATTTCCTCTTACGAAACAAGACAAAAACCTTGTGTTCAGCCTTGGGTGCATTTCTCTCTGTTCACTGCCTCTGTTTCCCTCCCTCCTGTCTTCAAGTTCTAGAATAAGATATGCAACAATATCAGATAATATTTGTTACTTTTGGAGTGTTCCTTTTACTAGGTATTTCTTAGGTTTTCTTTCTATGTCATTAAAAATAAATACTTCTGAATATAAAAATGTCTGGAAACACGACAAATTAAAGAAGTTCCTCAACGGAATCAGCCCGAGTAGCTCTGACAAGCAGAATAAAATATTTACAGTGGCAATTGTTACTCATGCTTCAATCCAGCCTATTCTTGACTATGCTGCAATGGTCTCAGAAAGAATAAAAGTTTTGGTTCTCTCATTGCACCAGAGTTACTTTGCACCTTAGAGAAGTTATTTTCTATTTCTCAGGTAGTATTTACTGTATTTCTCAATTTCTTTCTTCTATTACTTCCAAGGAACCACATGAAAAATTCTGACCTTTGTAACTGGTGGTTTCTGTTTTCCTTCTCACTTTCAGACTAATAGGTGATCAATACTTTACTGAATGTAACGATCAGTTTATAGGAGATTGGATTTCTGAAAACTAAAGACAGTCTTCAATCCTTGCTATTACATGATTGTCACTTAAATATAATCAGCTTCAGATACAGTAATAAAAATGATAAATATTACATGTCTCAGGATACCAAGCACAGCTGGTTTAATTTTTCTCACAAATTCATAAACATTTATCTTTTTGTCTTACACTGAGAACTTAAATTGCAAGATGATAACCCTGACTCTGAGAAAATTGTTCTTCCTTATAAAAAACTCAGGGAAATTGAAAAAAAAAAAAGGATAATCAATCAGTACTAGGTAAACAAGGGTTACCTGGACACATAGACTGCAGTTTTGACTATGGTTAAACAGGATGGGCTAGAAAAGGCAATTACAATCACTGGAAAGCATCCTGGGAATAAAAAGTGATCACACTCTGTTCTACAGTGGGAAAAAAATTGCTGCTCAAAGGGAAAGTAATCAGGACAGAATAAAAGTAGAGACCAAATAGAAGTAGAATGTCAGGTAAGGAATGAAAGGAATCCAAAACAACATTTGCAGAAAGCAGCTTTGGAATCACCTACTCAGAGCGTCTCAGAGACTCCCATCATCATAATAATGTCCCATTTAAGCTATGTCCCCTACAGTTTCTGAGGATCTAAATTTAAACATTTGTACTTTTCCCTGAAGGAAGAAAAGGGGGTTTTATAGCTGCAAAGGGTGCCTTTTGTAACACCAAAATGTCTAGTCAAAGCATATAGTTTTTTACATATATATATATATATATATATATATATATATATGAACTTTTTTAATTGGTGTGAGAGGCAGAAAATTTAATTGTTAATGGCTCGAACATTTGACCATTTGCAGAGGCAGCAGGGTGCTTTGATGTGGCCTGGTTTGCACTCCCTGAGGGAAAGGAGAAAAGTTTTTGAGTGCGTGGTGGCAAAACCTTTGGTCCACATAAGGCAGAAGGGGTGAATGCTCCGCCCTGGAGGCTCTAGGTTTTGAGCCAGATAAGGGAGAAGGCTGATAAGAAGCAGATCCTGTAGAGGTGGGATGATGTTTTTTATCACAGGAATTTTCCTCTCTTACACAAAGTGGCTCATTTGTAAAAGTCCCCCCTACACCGCCCAGAGAAGGTCACATTCGTATATAACGCATTCTCCTGTATTCGTGCTTAATTAGATACTGCTACCTTTGGTTTGTGTTTGGCCCAGCTGCCTGTGAGAGTCTATTCTTTTCCTGCCAAGTTATGAGAAAACAAGCACTGATAAACCAGTACTTCATCTTTGAGGGAAACATCTTGTATAAACTAGAATTGATTGGGACCTCACTATTGGCTGACAGCCCTCCAAGGGCATTTGAAGGAGAAAGTGAAGAGGAGGATGATGAAGTAAGCCCCTAGACTCATTTAGGAAAGACCTCCTGACCTGTAGCATGCAGGTGTGGGGAAATTCCAATGCACACACGCAGGCACAGAGGAGGTACCCCTTACATAACAGGGGGAGGGACCGAAGGCCTCTAGCTGGGCGATGTTGGCCACATCTGCCCAGGTAGATGTCACAGGCAAATTGCATAAAAAAGCAGATAGCTCATGCTGGGAGTGGACTCAAGCTTCACATTGAAGGACAATGTTGCCTTTTGTGGGGACACCCACTATCTTGTGAGCCTGCCGACTCTCTGAGAATGCAGCTTCTGCTATGGAGAATTCTAGGCATTCTGGGGTTGGTAAGACAACCTCATAACACCTGAGTGAGTGTGATGTTGTACTGAGGGCTTATTTCCCTCCTTTTTCCTCTCTCTCAGGTTCTTGTTTTGTTGGTCATTTCTTTGTAATAAATACTGTTCTTGTTGAGCTTTCAAGGGTGTACTGGTTTCGGTTTTGGCATTCTCCCGGCTACATCACCTAATAGGTCTGAGGGTATTCATCCCCTCTGATGGGGCATAACTACCTCAACTGCATTGACATGAGAGGCAGTCGTCATATCTTAGAAGGGGTCATAAACCATCAAAGATCCCTGATGTGCCCCCAGACTAATTTCTGAGGCATTCCACCAGAGGACTGTTCATGGTTCTCAGTGTTGCAACAAACAGTGTAAAACTCGCCTTGGTGCTTGGGTGTTCCCACATATACCTGAACATATATTAACCCATTGAGCGCTATGTTTAGAGGGACCCACACCACAAAGAACACCAGAGGAGGACCAAAGGATGCCATCTTGATCCACGGGTGGTGATATCTTTTTACTTAATCTGCCCGTCTGTCACTCTCTTTCTCTCCCCCACCTCCTATTTCTTTCTTTCTGTCTGTCTCACATTTACTGCCAAATAAAATCCATGCTATTGACTTCAGCATATTGTCACATTTGCCCCTTAATTTGGGCAGGGGCATAGTCATAATAATCAGATCTTAACAGTTCGTTAGAAGAATTTCCTCCCCTCTCTTCCCCTTACCTTCCCCAGCCCTGAATTTTAGTAAAATTTCCTGGCAAGAAAGAAGATGTTCCTGGAACTGCATGCAGTATTAATGAAGACTTCTTATCTAATTTCTTGAGGACTGCTTGAGGCAGGAGTCTTGATTTGTAAAGCATTAACTTTATTTGCTGTTATTGATAGGCTATAATCCCTGTCAATGTTTTCAAAATTATCTGCAATTCTAATTCTAATGCTGGAATGGATGGTAGACTGTAGTCTGTTGCAATTTGTTTTGCAATCAAATGATGTAAATCCTTAAGTGGATTAATTTACAAATAATAAATCCCGACATGATTCCAAATTTCAGGGTGTTTCCTTTATTGATCTGAATGTTAGATTGAGTAGATGAATAAAGGATTCAAGCCCAGATGTTGTGTGATTATGTTTTAATATGGTTTTTTATTTGGACATATAGCTGACTGTCAACACTGGGACAGGTTTTGAATGCTAGACTAAACATTTGGGATTTTGTTGTTTGGTTTTGCAGCTCAGAATGGAAAGAACAGGTTGGCACACTTCGAGGATCCAAGGTGAAATGGTCCCTTTATTAAAATGGCTCTTGCCTTATATAGGGTAGGGTGAGCACCTACTGGAAAGAGGGTGTATCTGGGGAGGAGCAAGAGTGGAGCATGCAAAACAGAAGAATGGCATAACCATATAGGGAAGGGTAGTGCCATGCAGCAAAATTCAACCAATGAGAGGGAAGGGTCCAGGGCCATAAGGGAGAGGGAAATTTTCCAGAATTTAGGGTACAGCACATAGGGAACCATACAAAAAACTGGGAAACAAAATACAAAATCTGAAAACTCTTCACTTTAAAACAGTTCGCGTTCTCTTATATAGAGGTCTCATCTTCGTAACAAATATCAGGCTCCATGCTTCTTTTCCAACCCTCATAGCCTTCATCTTTCTCTCCTCCAACACTTGGGTTTGGGTTTTTTTCCCCAGTTTGATCCAGAGCTCATGTGATAGAGCTTCTGCTGTGTTAGCAGTGTAGCATAGCTTTCTTCAGCCTACTTATAGGCTTCAGCTTAATACATATTTTCCCCATCAAAGACAAAGAAATTGCCTCTTCCCTGAGGAATACAAAAACGTATGCATTTAAATTCTAAAGGTTCTTTTTCTGTGCTAATGTACTGAATGCCCTCTGCAAGTTGTGAGAAATCAGAAAGTACACCCTGGTGTGGTGGGGTTGAACTTAGGGTGCAGCTTGTAGAAGTCAAAAGGCTGCTACACAGGTCACTTCTCCATAGTAACGTGTGTGATACATCTCAATCTAGTTTTTAGACCTAAATGAGTCTGATGTAAACAGAGTGACAAAGTAGTAATCTGTAATTTCCAGTCTAGTAGTTAGAAGCCTGATCCTGCTTTACTGAATAACGTTGTGTTTACTTATGAGCCCAGGCAAAGCTTGGGGTACCCGCTCCCATCAAGACTTGTTTGCTGGTCCTCCTGTCTTCACTACTGTCCCACAATTTCAAGTCATATTTGAGTCTCACTCTACAGTGCAGGGTTCCAATAGCAGCATCTGTTTTCTGGACTTCCCTCTAGGGCCCGTTTTTAAACTCAAACTCCTCTGTTTGCTCCAGCTTTTATCTAATCTACTAGATTATGGTATTCTGAAACCATCAAGTTCCAGTTTTTGAAGTACATCAGTGATGAGATGTTTCTAATATTTCTGTTGATAATTTAATTTCACAAACTTTACAATGTGTTCTGTGAATCAAATCAGCTAACCACCTATGGTATTTGTTCCTCCCTTCAGTATTAGAGCTTTCAGGTAGTTGCATCAGTGTAGTGGCCAATTCAAGGAACTCTTTCACATTATTTCATGTAGGAGGTTAAAGTCTGATTTGCTCAGCCTGAGAACCTGAAAAGTTATAGCATATATGTAGTTATTAGACAAACATATAACAAGATTAAAAGCTTTTAAATTAAAAAATGTTCAATTTAGAAATCTACCAAGGCTATAACAGATATACTCTCTCTGAATATCTATGCAATTAAGACAGACTATTCCCTTGTTCTCCTTAAAACCATTGTTGGACATGAAGTAGGAGGGGAAACGAGGGATATCCTATATTCTGGATTAAACTACATGAGTGACCCTTTCCAGCCTCAAAACCTTTGTCTTATATTCATCTCTCTGAATGTAGTACTCTTTTTTTAAGTTCTGTTACTGCTGTTGGAAGACAGAAAATTATTTGGAAATTCCAATTTTTTGAAGTAATTTAGACACATAAACCTGTTTACAATTACTGTAAAGCAGACAGTTATTTTAAAGTTACTATCTTACAACTAAAAGACATACTTTTTGAAATTTCTTTCCATTATGTAGCTGCTGCTGATAGCAGTTAGGTTTTATGCAAGTGGATTTTTCAGTGTCAGCGCTTAGCAGTAGATAATACGTTTTTCAATGGCAAATCAATGATAATGTCAGTGCTTTGTTCACAGTACTCTAAATTCATGCATGAAGAAGAAAGATAATGACTTGCAAAACATTTCTAAAATTAATTCACTATTTCTCTTTCATTCAAATTATTTGGGAATCTGCTTTAATGATGCAGTAATAGTATAGGTAAATATACTTAATCTGAAAAGATCTGTTCAGCTGCCTGAGAAGGTAAAGCTGTCTGCTATAACATCCTTCAATCTCATTTCAGACAGTAGGTTGTCTTCAACTGTATATTATTTGCTGAATGGCACAGACTTATTTTGTTCTGGACTTCTCCAGCAAGTTTGTATTTGTCTTTAAAATAATAAAAAAAATCCTTAAACCCCACCCTATCCTCTTTCCTTTTGTGAATGTTCTCTGTTTGAAATTCTCTAAACACAGAAGGATTTACAGGATTCCATCTGCTATATCTTATTGTGAAAGGCTCTGATGGGATTTTCAAAAGCCCTTACCAATGTTTTGCTCCTGTTCCATGGGTTATTCCACTGGCTTCATACATCAGGTGTGGACATGAGGGAGTTCTGCTGTCCCACTTTTTGGTCCTCTTCCTGAAAACAGTTACGAAGTGTTTGGGATTAAAGGCTTGCACAGAACCACTAACTTAAATGGAAAATACCACTGTGTTTCTCATGTGCTGATTCTCTAAAATCAAAGAATAGAGATTCAGATACTTTTGTGCAAAATTTAGATCTTTACAACTTTTGCCTAATCCTAAAAATATATAAATCCCTTTGGGACATCTGTTTGTGTCCATTCCTCTGTCCCAAAACCTCCAAAGGCCCCAAATGTCTTCTTGCTGTAGAGGAAGATATCTGTTTTACTGTGATATTCTTATCTGAAAACAGGAGATTCAAGGGCATGCTGGGATACAAATGCAACATACAAGATCTCAAGACATTATGGATTCAATTACTGTATCTTTGATGGTATTGATGTACTTGCCTGTACTGTCATCCTCTAGCTCTTCTGGTACCCCTATTTTAAAATTACACTAGTTTTCTATAATGAAAAATGAAGATCAATATTTGCTTTTAAAGCAATTATGTTGCATGGTCTCCTCCATTTTACTGCAGAAATGTGATGATAGCACCCCGTATGTCAAGAAAATTCTGTCTCTGTGTGAAGTTCCTCTGACATGAAAGAAAAATATAAATCACAGCAGTGCATTAACACTGGGCACTAATATCTCTCATGCAAAACAGTTCTTTATGCCTAAATATAAAAGAAAAGATCCTTGATAAAACTACTGAGAAGCTAGGAAAATCTCACTGTCTTATGCCTGTGCTCTCATTCTAGATTTGCTTAGTGGTTTAAGAAGGCAACAGAACTAACATTTTATCCTATACTGCCCCATGTGGATATTTGGAATTCCAACTTATTTTATCTTTGTATGAATTACACATCCAGGAATTACACATTCATGATATGTGGATGACTCCCTGTAGACAGTACATGTAACATATTAATAGGTTACACAGGTCAAGGGCAAGACTTCATTAAAAGAAAGTGAGAGTCATCAGAACAGGTTACAAGTTCACAGTGTAAAGAACACAAAGACAAAGAAATTAAAATTTGAAATACTAATAGCATGTATTTCTCAGTGAGAAAATTCATACTTTAATTTTTCAGGCTATGTGATTTCATGCACCCAAGTTTAAGCACTAGATTTCTTTCTTATTATTTTTGTTAATTCTGGTAATTATGGTTATCCTTTGGTTTATCTCAGATATTAAATGGTAACAGAGATGTTGAATTATTAACAGGTAATGGAGAGGGTACAACCTGGCTATATGAGTGACCAAACATACATTCAATCTATGTAACAAAAACTGTGTTCTTGATCACTTTATTTAAATCAGAATGAATTTCTCCACTTGTGTTTTGAATTACCATTTTTAAAAATAACAATATTCCTAATGAAGCAGGAGTGTGCAATTTTCCTTTCTAATTAAATGCATTTTAGAGTACACTCTGATAAGAGAAGCACCAATAAAAACATAAACTGTCTGTGACAGAAGACTTACAAAGTCATTGAACCAGAAAGAAATAAGATAGAATTGGGCTGCTTGTACTGAACATTCAGTACAGGATCTGAATCAGTAAAGATTAAAATGTTATTAACACGTGGTAATATGATTTAAATGAAAGTGCCCTGTGAAATGGAAAAACAAAGTACAAGAAAAAATGGTAAAATCCACAGTAAGAAGCAGTTTTTGCTAATGCTATGTTCAGATAATGATCACTAATTAGATGCTGCTTGTTATTTAATATTCTTTGTACTTATCAAAATATATAAAATCATCATAATAAAAAGAAAATAAGACTCTAGTTATAAGAAGCATGTCAGTCTTGCAGTACTCACATTTTTACTCCCTTTCTCAGAGTGAAATTGAGTTTATTAAATTTCAAAGACTGCCTTAAGGTTTGATAACAACTATCCAGAAAACAAGCATTACATCTCAACAAAAATATCATGTCTTTGGCATTTAGCATGTAATTCTGATAGAATATGCAAAGAAAGAAAGCTGGCAAAATGGTCAACAACAACAACAAAATATATAAAACCTATCTTAGTCATGAAATAGTCTGGTACTGAGTTTTGTTAAAGCAGATGTATTTCAATAAAGGTTCCAGACTAAGCCACCTGAAATTTTCCAATGGTTAAAAAAAACCTTTATTGAAACGTTTCAAATTCCTTCATTTTCTCATTCAGGAATATACATTTTTTAGTGAATCTTGTGCATTCAATTCACAGTTACAGGGAAAATTGTATATAGTTCTGAGCAATCGGTACAATTTCTGAAAGCAGTGTTCCAAAACACAGAATTGATTTTGAATATACTCAGAGTCCATACTTGAAAATACTCTTGTGAAAGAGCTATCCATGAAGGATGGTTAATCCCAGACAGGAGCTATGTGAATCAGAACATATGAGTTTTGATTACCTACCATTTTAGCATCTCATGTTAAAATGAGATGCTAACAAGCCCATCAGCCTTGCTGAACATTCAGAATGATGACGTAATTGAGAAGAAGATCTATTCCTCTGAAGAGGTCAGAGACAGGAAGAAAGGAAGCCTGCTTTATCAATTCTCTGGGGCAACTGAGAGCAATTCATATTCTATCAAGGAACAAAAACATTCTGTGTGTCTTCTCCACTTGAGTACTCTTCACCAAGGAATTTCCTTTTTTAAACATTTCCAAACAATTATCTTGCACAACATACAAATCTTGCTCTTTTTTTATAATAGAAACAACACCCAAGAATCTTAAGTTTCACAGCTCAATGGAACAGCTAAATTAATGAGAAATGAAATAGCAGTAAAAAAAATTAGATGACAGGATAAGATCAGAGTCTCAAAGAAAGATTGGAAATGCCACAGAGCAATCCAAGGACCTTGGTTTTAGGTCTTGCTAGAGAACTGTATACGGCTGTAGTGGAATGTCTGAAGCCCAATACTTTTTGGATGGAGCCATACTTCCCAGACCTTACTCTCTGTTTGCCTCTGGAAAGAAACTTTGAACATATACTTCTTGAATGCAAAGCAAGACAATACCCGAGTGACCTGCTACTTTTTTCTGAGTGAATTCCTGTAAAAGATATTTCTGAGTCTTTTGCATTAGCAAGAATCATTATCATACAGGTTGAGACAGCTGGGTTGAGAGAACTGTGGTTGTTCAGCATGGAGAGAAGGCTTTGGGGAGACCTCATTGCAACTTTTCCAATACTTTAAGAGAGCTTATAACAAATAGGGAGAGGGACTTTTCATAATGGATGTTTTACAGTGACAGAACAAGAGGCATTGGTTTTAAACTGAAAAAGGGCAGATTTAGATTAGATGTTAGGAAGAAATCCTTTACCCAGATGGTGATGAATCACTGAAACAAGTTGACCAGAGAGACTGTGGATGTCCCATGCCTGGAAGTATTTAAGGCCAGGTTGGATGGGACTCTGTGTGACCTGGTCTAGTGAGTAGCATCCCTGTACATGGTGGTAGAGCTGGAAGTACACAATCCTTAATACTCCTTTCAATCCTGAGTATTCTACCATTCTATGGTTCTATGAATAGTCAGCCAGTCCTATCTTTGCACTTTGTTTTTTCACCACAGCACCTCTCCAAGGCCAAGGGAGTTTTAACTGTGCAATGGAGTCTTGAAGTGCTACTCCAGCTACAGTGCTACCAAACAGATTGATATGAGAAATCTACACATTACAAATAGTAAAAAGTCTAATTAAATACATGTTATAGGTTAGAAATCCGAGAAGGGGAATTTTTCTCTTCCCCCTACCCCCCACTGTAGGAGAGATGGGGTTTGAATGGAAGGGGGAAAGGGAGTCAATTAGCCTTACAAAAGAAGTGGTTGGCCAGGCCGCATTCCTAGCTAATGGCCCATCAGAGGCTGGGGGGAGAGGGGAGGAGTTTTGGGAGGGGGTTGCTGGCTCTGCTGGGGGGGGAGGAGGGGGGAGAAACAGACGGCCGAGTTCTCTCTCTCTGAGACAGAGATGGGGGTCTGTGTGTGGGCATTTGGACAGAAGGTCTGGAAGTCTGTCTTTCTGGATTCTCGTCTTGGTCAGCCCTGACTGCTGACCTCAACTTGCCTGAGAGCTTTTGTCTCCAGCCCGGACCTGCTGCGTTTTCATGGGAGAGTCTCTGTACTTGCTGGGAGAAAAGGAGGAGCTTTGGGGCGCCGTCATCTGAGAACAACAGTGAGTCCTGTTTGGGGTGAACTGTTGTTCTTTCCCCTTCCTTCCATTGGGGGAAGGGTCCCCATTTTCTTTTTGGCTTCTCCCACGACCCGAGACCAACCCCCAGACCCCTCCCTGTGTGGTGACCGACAGAGCCCAACAGCGCCCCCTGCAGGTCACACAGGGTACTGCAGGCTCTGCACCTCCAGTGACCCAACAGCGCCCCCTGCAGGCCACGATTAGGACTGTGCTAAAAGAGAAGTATTCAGACCTTTTTCTTTTGTTTGAAGGGGACTTTTGGGCACAGGACTATTGTCTAGGGTTTTTTTGTGTTCTGTCACTGTTCTTGCCAACATACTTATATCTTTTAATAAAGGGTTGTTATTTCTTCTGTTTTTTCCCACACTTCCTAGATTAAAACCCCTTAATTTTGAGTTTAGAATTGCTGAGAGAAGTTTGGTCTATCTCGTAGCTCATCCTCTTTAGCAAACATTCCAGTCTCTTCAAACTGAGAAAATACCTAAAAGTACTTTTGTTTTAGTGGCAGATTGTTTAAGTGTTTGCTGAGCAGCAAGGAAGAACCAGGTTAGGGCACTGATTATAAAATGGTAAAAATATGATGGCCAGGGTGTTTTCAGGTTATTATACTGCTTCCATAGCCAGGTTCAGGATGCAGTAACACAAGCACCTGAACTTGCTCGGTTGAAGGATTCCCAAGGAGGTAGAAAGCACATCAACAGGAAAAGAAAGAATTAAATATCTAACATGGATTTAGTGATTCCCACTATAAAGCATTGATGAAAATTAAGAAAAGAGATTTTTTTGTGACATTTCAATTCTCTCATAGAAGATATAAAAATAATGAATGAAAAAAGATTTTCTGCTCTTTGCATTCAAAATTTTATGGTTGCTTAAGCAAACAACATGTGATTATCATGGAATGTCAAATCATACCTCCCAGGGAAATGTTAAGTGATGTAGAACTGGGTCCAATGACACAAAAGGAGAAGAGTTATGCAGCAGAGTAATATATCAACAGTAGAACAACAGTACTAAAAAATGGAAGTTAAAGAGCCACTTCACAAAACAGAATCTAAATTCTAAGATAAAAGATAACATGTCACAGTACAGTAATGATAATATGTGGTTAATATTGATGACTTCCAACTTATCATGAAATCTTTCTGTATTCTGTAATTTTGAAATTAAAACAAAAATTCTCAAATATGATTCTGTTTGCACTCATTTTACTGGATTTGTTTGATAGGAAAAAATGCGTCTTTCAATGGCAGAGACAACTTGAAGTTTTCAAAATATGCTACTTGATAGCTAAGGTTTTAACTTATATTTTCCTGACAGCTTTTAAGAATAAAAATCTTAAGTACCAAATGAAAAAAGCACACATGTTAGATGGTCCATATATTTCCATTTCCAAGTTAGAGGTGGTATTTAGCCTCTACAGCAACTCCCAGCTGAACAGAAGTAAAACCAGTAAGCTGTATAGAGATGAGAAACTAATGTTACAGACAAATAATGTAGTTCCAACTACCCCTTTCCAGATGCAAAATATTATTCATGCATTTGACACAGGTTCTGTGTATCAACTTGACAATGTGCAACTGTTAGTATTGCCCCATACACTAGACCTAATTTTTTTCTGTGTCAAGGCAACGTGCATGTCAAAGGCAATTTTCTTCTGTTAAAATCTCAGTGACCTGGATTTTTATCAAACAAATTTTCCTTCAAGGATCCCCAAAGCAGATGAAAAAACAGCTGGATAGAGGTATGAAGATGCAAATGTTCTTCTACAGTTAGCTTAAGGAACTTAGTCATAGTTCTGGTTCCTTTCTTGCTGTGTACTTTAGTGCTCTATCAATAATAATTGAAACGAAAACGAAAGCCAGATTTGAATGCTGAGAAATAATTTATCTAGTGCTAAGAATCCTCCATGCATTACATACCAATTATCTTACTTTAAATACATTATCTTTCATCCTTAATGCAATGAGATACTACTTTTTGGAAGTTCTAATCACTCTTAATGATAATTCAAATCTAACTACTAAAACGATTGCAAACCGTCTCAAGCCAGAGTAAACAATGGAAGGGATGCTTACTCCTGAGCTCCTAGCCTGGTAGACAATGAGAAGAGCATTCTTTCCAATTCAGCTTTTTTAAAATACACACATACATTTTAACTTTGGATGCCAACTCTAATAGGGTGACAAATCTCCCTTTGCGGGGACTCAACATGAGGATTATTCATCAATCAAGTTCTACTGAGCCCTACCCGCAATTCTGTTTTTTAAACCTTGAAAGCTGGGACTCTCTGGCAGGGTGGTCACCACTCTTACATTGCTGATGCACTGTCACAAAGGGCACACAGGGAGACAAGCCAAAGAGTAACTCTGAAATTTATTCATATGCAGGTAGCATTCAGTAGAGTCAATTGATTCTTTTAAGTGAAAATACAAGACACTTGTAATAAAACCATGATCTCCCTACAATCGTTTCTATGGGAACCAGCTTCAAATAAGGTCTGTAGCCAGCCATTTATTTAGACAAAAATATTTCATAACTGAGGCATGGAATTTCACATTATAAATGGTAAGCTGTTCTGAAGTGAAAAGAGAAATTATACTTCAGAGTCACAACCTGAGGTTTCAATTAAATAAAAGTATACTCCTGAGCTGGCTTGAAATAGAGAGAAAATGTGATTGTTCCTACAGAAGTTTGGCCATTTAAACACTCTTGTAGGGTATTAGAATTCAGAAACTTGGTGTTAGATGAACTATCACATAACTCAGCATCAATGAAATTGTATGAAAATCAGCAGTAGTAATTACTAAATGAAAACCAGACAGAAACCACTCAGTATTACAAAGAACAGATGGGAACACAACTGTGGTGCACAATTACTTCCTTTTGTATTTTTCTGTTAAAAAACAACCAAAACAAAACAAAACAAAAAACAAAACAAACCCCATCTCAACATATTTTTTCAACTGTAAATTCTTCATTATTAAGAAAATTACTGTGTGTCTCTCTAATAATTAAACTGCACCCCAGAGACTAGAAAAAACACAAAAATATCCTGGAATTTTTCAGCATCCAGAGAGAAATTCTGTTAATATAAAGTTATATTTTTATGTCGTTGTATATAAAAGCAAATAATCCACATTTTATAAAGTCACTTGCTGTTTATAGTGTTATTCATTCAATTTATTTCTCACTGTCACCATTTTTAGTTTTCAATGAACTGCTGTTTTATGACCTGAAAACTTACTGGAAAATCATAATTAACTGAGGCTACACATTGCCATCTCCCTTCCAGAATACAGATTTAAGCATAGTTTAATATTTGAAAAGAAATAAACGAAAACTTAAAAACATATATGTTCTTTTAACCTTGACTCCTCTGAGCTGTGAGTTGCAAGTAGCAGTGCCTACACCTGTGAGCAATTCAGCTGTGTTTGGTGTGTTAGGTTTAGCTTCTGATTTAAAAATATTTGGAGTTATCTGTGATGAAAAGGCCGGTGCTGGTAAGGTTATGAACTAGAACTTAGTTTAGTTTAACAGCACAATTGTAAATCCCCTGCAAATTGCACAAGTACACATAGGCAGTACAGTAGTCTTGGCGAATATGGTCACGGGGAAGAATTAGAAATGAATCTTAGACATTTGAAATGCATCTAGCTTCAGTTGGATGTCACCTCTGTACATTGGGAAGAAATCAGTGTTACTTTGATGTCTAAGAAATTCAAACCATTTGCAAAGTTAGGATTTTGAGGAAACTAAAATTAAGTCTAGTGTTTGTACCTTGACATATTTTGTCAAGTTCATATCTTCTGCAAACCATTAACTTCTTGCAAGTTTGTTCTATGGTCAAATATTTTTAGTGGATATGGTAAGTGAAGAGCTGAGAATCAGTTGTATAGACTCAAACAGTAATATTTAATATTTACAAACATTTAAAGCAGTGCTTGTGCGCAAAATTGTGCACACAGGCAATCATGGACAGATGCTGAATGAGTAAGAGTGAATCATGCTTACTCCCTCAGCCACTGCACAAATTTCTACCCACCTATTTCATGAGATTATGCATACAGTTGAGGTTGATACCCCATCAGTACTAGTTGATATAAACTAATAAATTCTTGCTCCAATTGACCTGTTGAAATATTTTACAAGCTGATACAAACTCTGGGAGGTCTTCAGCATACTCAGGGTAAAACAGTCACAGTTATCAGGAAATCTCTAAAGTTTTTATCTTACTTTTCAAGACATTTCAATTAAAAACAAAGAGTTTTTATGAAGGTCAGTGGAATAGGACATATAGCAATCGGAAAGAAATGAGGATTGAAATTGGAAGGGTGAAGTCAGTGATCTGAAATACAGTCGAGTTTTATTTGAGGAACTTTAACAGCAGATTTATGACTCGAACATGAATCGAATTAACATTTACTTACATGTAGTATTATTAAATATTAAGTATTTGTTCTTACTTTTTTGTGGCTGTTCTCACAATAGTTTGTTAAAATATCTGACACAAAGCATAAAACCAAAATTTTAAAGATGTTTCAATAACCAGCATTGGAGTTACATGCAACTGGAGTTACATGTGTGCAAAAAATTAATTATTCTGACCTCTTCCTACACATTTTGTCAGTGCAGGTAAGGAATCCTGATTTTTAATGTGATTTTAATGTTTCACCCTGATTTTCTGTGTTAATAAAGCTATTTAACTCTGCTCTAAATCTAATAAGCTTTAAAGGAGTTCATATTGCTTTCAAATTGCCTCACAGTATGTCTGAAATAAACTCTCATGTCTAAAGGAATGAACATTCTAACGACTTATGCTGGTTGTACAAAGCAGAATTTAGTAACAGGTTGTTCATTCATCACCAACTGAGGTTTTAAAAATTTGCTACTGATTTAAAATATTAGAAATTACTCTGATTAGTAGAATTGTTTCCACTCAACTACATCATCACTGTTCTGTGGCTGAGAAAGAAGATAAAGTTGCTCGGGGGTGTGGAGGGCATTAGACAATGGCAGAGGGAGGAATTCACAAGGAGAAAGGACACTAACCCAGGAGGTAAGCAGGCTTTATTAGCTCTGCCTTTCCTTATGCCTGTCATTTGCAAAACTGGCCATACTGGATGTCTCCTCTGCTGACTGGTCCACAGGAAGGAGCCAGTTCCTATGTGGAAAGAGAAGCAGTGTACAGGACAAGGAGTGGGATACAGAAGGAAGGAAAATTAGCTTAAGTCCAGGTGCCTGTTTGCTATCTGCCACTTCAGTGTAGCTCAATGTGCCGAATGGGCAATATTTGAACTTTCATGAATATGAGTTTCCTAGTCTCTTGTTACCTGACAGAAGGAAGTGAAAATAGCATGACCATCTAAAATGAAAAGAACTTGACCCTCTTGAATTACCTGAACAGCTTCTGGTATAAAACCCATGGAAGCCAGCAGAGAAAAGTCTGCTTGCTGGTTGCATAAATTTTTTTAGCTTTGAAAAAAAATTAATAGCTCAAATTTTTTAACAAAACATTTTATTGTACGTTTTGCTACCATCGAAGTTAGGGCATTTAATCAGATGTTTTCCCATTAATATTAACTGGAGTTCAAGTTAGCAACATCTGACTATTTCACACACAGAAAAGTCATAGATTCTATGTACTTCGACTATGGTCTACGGGGATCTTCTCTGCTGTGGGTTGGTGCCTGAGTCCTAGGGCAGCTCAGAGCTGGAGCAGCTGGGGGCAGATCGCAGTCTGCTGCAGACACAAATCAGTACCTATTCCCAGAACATAGAAACACAGGGTGGATGTCTCCCAACCACAATATTATGCCAGAATGCTAATACATTAAATGCAAGGACACAAGAGATATTTAATCTTTATAATTTATATAATAAACATAATATAATTCTTCTAGGTCTGTGCTAAAAGCAAAAGCAACAGTCAGGCTAAAGGTAATTTTTGCTTAAAATATCTACAATTCATATGTGAGAGATATTTGATTCTCCAAAAATTTTTCTGAACAAAATAGTTTCTTTGAGAGAGAACATATAGCTGAATAATTTTTTTTCAAAATGAAAAAAATTCCCTGCATGCTCACTCACACAAATATATATATACAGAGAAAAAAAAAAACATTATTTGTAGGTATTTGCTCAATTATTGAGCTGAAAGTCCTCAGCACTCATATGTTTGAAAAAGTGTGATTCTTTCATCATTTGTGCTTTGTGCAGCTGAATTATGTGAGCTCATTATTTTTAAGTGAACACTGAGAAGTGTAATATTGGCAACGAAAGACAAAACATTAATGATCAGTAAACATTTACACAGATGCCTAGTAATCACTCTCTTTTCATAGGCAGCACAGTAATGACTCGATAATTACAATAAGCACTGCCCTGCTTTATGCAAAAGTGTTATTTGTTTTAGTTATTCAACTTGAATTTTTGTTCCCTCAGCATTAGGGCTGCTGTTAATGCAGGTTGTTCTGTGCAGCTCTTGCATGGGAATAGACTAGAAATTACAGGGGGAAATAAAAAAAGGAACACAAAATTAAGTTTAGGACATAAATACACCTGTGGAGTTACGATTATGAATTAAATTTTTTTTAATTTGATTCTGAATGCATTTATGTTAATCAAAGATTAATAGTACTATGTAAAACACCATTAGTATATGCAATCTAAAGATACATAATCTTGATTAGTACAAGTATTTCCATTGTTGAAAATTTATCTAATAGACAAATGCATAAATACACACATGCATATACTCACTTACGTGGAGTCACTTTCTTTGTTGCAAAGGCTTTGGAGGGAAGCCATCACTCAGTCTTAAGCACTGGACAGTTTTCCTGCCTGTCCCCACTATGGTCTGTTTAGAAATGTCACCAAACAAACAATCCTGGCAGTAAAGAGCAGAGCTAGTTTCTCTTTAAGCCTGTGCGAGCAGCCCCACTGAGGCCAAGCCTAATTTAGTACAGCAAATTTTATGTAGTCCAGCCAACTTTATGTAGTCCAGCCACTGTCTGAGATACACACAGTACACTTTTGGGGCCAGTAAAATCTGGTCAGTAAAGCCTGGCAGCTTATGTTACAGGTTGTCACTGACATGTTCTTTTGCCATTTTCTGCTTTCTGTTTCATTATTGAAACTGCATAAAAGACCATGGGAAAGTTACTACTCTTATAAAGCAACCATAACCAGTCAAAATATCCCGAACTCACTCACAGGTCATTTTTTTAAATACAAACCATATCCTAACAGATACAGAATATATAGATCTATAGATCTCTATATCTAGATGAAGGTACGACTGAGATCCATCAGTACTGTGTTTTACAATGCTGCATGAATATAAAAGGCACTATATGCCTCACTTAAATACTAATCTGTAGTTGCATGGTGCCACTGGAGCCACAAAAATTGTCCAGATAACCCACAATATGTTCCCCAGGTATCACCTTTCCTTAGTAAGTCTGCCCAAATACCGTCTTAGAATATGTATATAATCTGGGAAATAATATCAATTTGTGTTGAAAGAAGATTATTTGCTGTGGTACAATCTTTTTACTCAGGGAAAACTGTCTTCTGGGAAAGCACTAAAAAGCACTGATAAAGAGAAGCTGAGATTGCTTTCCTGTTGAAGTGCTAGCGATTGGCCAATGACAGTTCAAACTAGAGTTGGAATTCTGGAGATCACCTATGCTAGGAGCTGACATGGGAAGAATGATAGACTAGAATCACTGGATAATTTAGGTTGGAGTAGACTCTTAAGACCATCTACTCCAACCATAAACATAACACTGCCACGTCCACAACTAAATGATGTTCCTAAGAGCCAAGGAAGGAGTAGGGTGGCTTGCCATAGGACTGTTCCCAAGGGCAGGAAGGCTAGTAGAATACTGAAAAAGAGGAATTGACGTAAGCAATGCAAAAAGGAAGAAGGCGTTCAAAGGACCAGAATAAGGCAAAAGGAAACAGGCTGAGGGTAAGGGTAAGGACAGGATAGGATGAAGTGGAAGCAGAATTGAAGAGAACACAGGAAAGTAGGTAAATACAGTGATAGGAGAAACAGAAATAGTACCAGGCAAAAGTCTGACTGTTACTGAATCGTGAGGGTTTTTTTCCAAGATCTTGAATAGGTTGAGAGAATATCAGAATCAACAAAAAAGTGCAATGACATGCTGGAGCAGGAAGAAAATGACAGCATGATATGTGGAGCAACATACATTAAGGAGTTCCAGGTCCCTCCAGTGAAATTTGAGAGGAAAACGTTCACTTTTTAAGTGATGGAGAATAACCTACCACTGATTTCAGTTATGGTAGTAACTCAGCTGGTGGGCATTTACAGATGACAGATGGCTTATAATATGAGCATAAAATCTGCACAAAATTTCTAGTATTTTTTTCAATTTTCTTTTTAAAAAAGAAACAGGAAGTGACACACAAAACACTGTTAAAGGGAGCACAGCATTACAAATTGAAATGCTTAGAATCTGGAAAATGACAGAAGTGAGGTTCACGGTGTAACTTCAAATTGCCTCCTCTGTGTAAATATACTATTTCATCATCCTGGTGCACACTGACAACAAAATTTTCAGAGGTTCATACCACCAACATTAAAGATAGAGCAGCTTGACAGACAGATGTTTTGTTCTTCTTGATAATATTAATTTATGAGCCTTATCTTCCTTGTTAAGGAAGGTCTAGAAGTGCAAAGAAGACCTGTGATTGTCTCTTCTCTGGAATGTCTCTTTTCTGCCTTTTACTATAGAGGATAAATGAATATTTAGGAGTTTTTCTTTACCAAGTATAAAGGAAAGTATATGACAGATTAACCTCATTATCTTGCTTTAATAAATGCCAAACCTTGTCAGATATATCTTCAACATAAGGGCAACAAGCATCATTTGTTTTGTTCCAACATAAATTTGTAGCTTGTCCCCTCATACTCTTGTTCAATTACACATGAGTTTAGAACAAAGCATTCACATAATCTAACTACAGTAATACTAATTTCAAATACAATAATAATCTCATATTAGTATAAAAATGAATCAGAAAGGATTTGTCTTAAAGAAGTAAGACAATTTTGAACTAGAACATTTGTGATATGAGCTCTAGAGAAATACATGACTTTTCAGGTCCTATACAACCACATGTGAAATAGAGCTGCATTGAGTTAACTGAAAATGCAGCATGCATGCTACACTAATTTTTTCAGTGGGAGTGGACAAACAAATAGTGTGGAGTAAAAGTTCACAAATAGAAAAACAGTCAGCTGCAAACCAAATGTTTGATGTTGCCAGATTTAAAGGAACAGGAACACTGACAAAAATAAAGAACAGCAGGCAAATACACAGTGTGTAAGGATAAGAGTATGAGTTCCCAGAAGGAATGTTCCTGAGAAGAAGAGCTGCTAATGTGCTGAATGAGCTGCCACTCCAACACAACTCCTTACCCATCCTCTAAGCTTTTTGACTCCATTAGCCAGTATTTACCTCCTTACATGCAGGAGTACGAAAAAAGAGAGGGAGTGGAGCACAATCAGGTATTTCTGATGATTAATTTCTCTTTTTATTCTTTCATTCAAAACAAGCTCAGAAATTGGTCTACAGATTAGTTTAGTACATGTAAACACTGTGATAGCAAGAACAAACTGGAAAACAAACAATATTAGAGCAACTGAAAGTTAATCATACTAGCATGAATAAATCAGAACTAGGAATTAATCTCTACCAGTGTTCATATTTTAATACTTTGGTCAAGTTTGCACCATAACAATGGTATAAGTTTTTAAAAGCATCACCATTTCTGTATACTTTCGCACACAGCAGTTCACTATTCCTCACTATCATAACAGTAAAGACAAATAGTGAGTGTTTTTGAAAATATAAAGAAAAAAGTTTTTATGGTGCTTGATACAGAAAAATAAGCATATATAAATAAATATTAATATATTAATAATTACTTTTTATCAAACATATATGAACGTGGTATTAAATCAACTCTTTAGTTAGGTTATACAAACCAGTTTAGAGGTTTATTACAATTTCTTATTTCAACTGCTGGATAATCACATAAATATGTACAAAATTAATATCTGCCAAAATGAAATGAAGTTATATATCTCACTAAATAAAATCAGTGCTATTCCTGGGGATTCATTACAGTCTCTCAGCAGAAAAAAATAGAGGAGCCTTCTGCTTAAGCAGATTATACAAAACTTAAGAGGTCATATCAGCAATGTCAAGGGTATTAGACATTTTGCTAAAGATGTTATACTTAGTAATGTTGAAAATAAATAGATTTATTACAGCAGCAAAACATATCAGGAAATGCATTACATATGTACTTGTATAATATGCTTTTTTTAGTCCTGGCTAAGAACACTCTAATATTTGTCACCCAATATTCTATCATTTTAATATGTTTTAAAATACGTAAGTAACAATATTTAGTGTAATTTAAGTCTTTTGACTGAAAATATGTTCCAGGTAATATAAAAAACATGGAACCTTAAGGTAGAAGGATTTGTTTGCTAGTGTTTACTAGCAATAGCTTTGAAATGAAAGAAAACTAGCATCATGATCTAATTTTAGTTAAATAGGCCATCACAGAGAGACAAAAAATGCTGTGTTTGTGATTCACCCCCACTCAATAAGAAGTATTTTTACTTCTGATCCCAACTCACTTTTAAATAAAGGCTTGAAAGACTTAAATTTTCAAGAAAAGCAGGCAGTAAATCCAGCTTATTGCCAAAGTAGTATCAGTCTGTGTGTCTCTACTAACTTCTAAGCTGCATAGCTATCTGATAAGCTACCACTTCACAAGATCTAAAAAAC
Organism: Chiroxiphia lanceolata; assembly: GCF_009829145.1. Lineage (NCBI taxonomy): Eukaryota > Metazoa > Chordata > Aves > Passeriformes > Pipridae > Chiroxiphia > Chiroxiphia lanceolata. Next base: position 18,029,794 of record NC_045671.1, on the reverse strand, counting down.
AAAAAAAAAAAAAACTTTTTATGCTTTATATCATGATGAATATTATTGTGACCAGAGGCAAAGTAAAACATTTTCTTAGCATTTAATAGAAATGGTTTAGTATTGTGGGTGACAGGCATTTTAATACTTACAACTCTGTGAACTGTGGTGCTATGAAAACTAGTAATTTAATTTAGAATTTCATTTTCACATCATTTTGACTGAATCCTGAAGCTACTCATAAAATCTTGTTCTGTGCTCTACTAGGGCAGTGTGACTTCACTGTAATATGTTTTTCTAGTGTATCCTTGTGTGGCACCAGTACCTAGGAGTCAGTGTGATCTATACATTTTTGTCAGGCCATATCTTATCTAGGATAGGATAGTCCTATCTAGGACTATGTAATCTAGACTTTCCTGAAGAGATGGCTTTTTAGCGTACGTACAGGTTTGAATATAGCTTTCAAGTTTACCTGTGGATGCCTTGAGAGGAACACGTTATTGCAGTTCTTTTCTTTGTAAAAGAAAACGTAAGCTGTGGCTGCAGAGAGCTGGAACTCTTGCTAGATGTTGGCCTTTCTCTCAAGCCAGCTTACCTGCAAAATGAATGATTTGAGACTAACTGTGAAGAAGATTGACGATCTAGCACTGCATCACTGTAAGCTCTCTTCAGACTACAAAAAATCTGTAAAAATCCCTTGACCAGTAATGACTGTGCTTTAAGAGTATTCAAGATTTCTTTATATTAAGATCACAAGACTCAGTTTACCTCCTTACCACAAATGGTTTAACAAACTCAGCAACTCACCTGGATCAGCAGGAAACATGAATTGTCTGCAAGTTCACAAATGATGTGACTGACTTTCTAATAAGTGAGATTAGTTGAAATATCTCATCGCTGTATAGGCTGCTTCTGAAAATTTCCCCTCTTTGGTGCTGCAATTCTCACATACCCCAAGGTTACAAAAAGTCACATGAATTTGGTCCTTACTTCACAACGTTGTCAAATGATTGTTGGAGAAAACAATTTTTGCAGCATTTTACATTCTGTGTGCCTTGTGGGCCATCAAGAACACAGGTGCAACTTTACCCTAGTTGTGTTAACAAATTGGGAAAAGCTCTGAGGAATGAGCAGATTCTTGCAGGTTATTTTGTTGGTGTCTTCCCCGGATTTTTCTATGCACCTTCTCTTTTAATGCCTTATCTGCAGCATCATTTTGGAAAGAGAGAATTGACTAGATAAAGTTTTGAGCTCTGACCTGACTATTGCTTTAGTGCTGTCAGACTCCAGGAACATACAGAAGTAAATGGAGGCTATATTTTACCAACACATAAGCCAGATCGAAAAAAGTTAAATGTGAAAGTATTTAATCACTGAAACCCAGAGATAATAAGAGTGTGTTACAATACTCCAGCAAACCACAAGACCTCTCTTCAGATACAAGGCATTAATCTTGGCTTTCCAAAAGTAAACACGGCATTTAAGATATGTACTACCTATTTTTACACATGTACAACCTTATGTGGTGTTAAAATGTTAAGACAGAACATTTGTGTATCTTTAAAAACCCACAGTGCAAACCTGCATGTCTAATAACTAATCTGTTTGAATATCTCTGAGAAACAAAAGATTTAGTGTAAGGATGTTTGTGCTCCTACTTTTACACTGCAATATACAGTGCACAGGTATAAATAATACAATGCCCTCATTTCGTATAACCTATTTATAATTGCTGTTATACAAGTTACTTGCAGTACAGCAATATCCTGGCTCTTAACATGAACTGCTGTGTACTGCAGCCAGCAGCACAGTGGTTTGTGGAAAGTCACTCATTAAAATGAGTGACTTAAGCGGTCTTTAGCTGACTTCTTTGGCTCTGGTATGTCACCTCATCTCCAGTGTGACTCCATAAAAACCCAAAGCAGGACAGGATAACAGCAGGAAGGTGCCACAAATGCAGTGTGCAGCTTCAGAGCTGTCCTCTAAAAAGCATTCTGAAAGTGCTGACAATAAAATATTTTAAAATGTTGCTAATAGCCTGACTTAATTTTATTTGTCACTTGAAAAAAGTATCGGTCTCAAATGACATAAATATTTATAGACTGGTAGGATTCAAATAATGTTTTAACAACTTTTAGTTAGAACTGCAGAAAAAGGCACATTCTCTACACTACTACAAACACGAAATATTTTGCATTTGAAATGCTCAAATACATCAAAAGCCTCTGTATCAAAACCAGGATTTAAATAAAATTTGCAGTATAGTTGGTCCTGTTCATTACTACAAATACAAGTAATAATGATGGTAAGTCAGACTATTAGCCTGTACAAGGATCAATTTTGCTCAAGGACTGCTTAAGAAAACATAATAGGCCAGAGAGACATAAACATGAGGTAATGAAGGAATTTTCAACACATTTTAAATAAACACTTAAATCAAAACATGTAGCTGAATTCACTACAATTGTTTGTCTAGAAAAATATCTGCTTTTTTTTTAGCACATACTCATTTTTGACACAGAAGAAATTTAACATGACCACACATAATACAACTCCAGAATGATACATAAATTACCTAGAAAAATAGCATACATTACTTGCATGACAGTAGAAAATTATAATGACAGCCAGTGTTGCGTCAATTTCAATAAGTAAAAGTATTTACTGCTGTTAACTGTAGGGTTTTAAAGTCTAACATTTGTACCAGAGAATGTTTTAGCATTTTTTCAAGGAGACAAACCAGTTAGCTTTTTAAGCACACATTGCAGGAGTGTGATAACGCAGAGGAGTTTGGCGGAATGGGACAAATGCTTTGACTGGATGAATCTAGATTGAAGGCAATTCAATAGATTCTGTTTGTATAATTTAATAGTTATTGTTGCTGAGGAACAATTTCTTTAGGGATGAAAGTGCTTCCCTCCAGAAGCACTCTGTGTATGCCTCTCAGGGATCACCATTAGTAGGAATGACTGAGACAGGTTGTCTTGGCTTTCAAAGTGGACACCAGAAGTACACGACACAACTTTGCCCAGCGCTGCTTGTCTTGCACTGGTTTAGGCATATGAGAAAGATCAAAGCATGTGCTGTGTGTTAAAAAATTGAAACAGAAAGACAAGAGATAATTCCCAAATGCCACGACTGGGTGGGTGACTGAGAACATGTGAATATAACCATAAGAAACTTTTTGAATACATACATTTTCACAGTCTTTACCTCACTCATGATTCTGCAGTGACTTTTACTTACTTCAATGAAGTGCAGTGAAATAGAAGTACTTTGAACAAGGACAGCTCCCAAATTTTTCTCTGCATCCAAGATCCTTGCTTCTTTCTGCAGCTCATTTGTTGGCCAGGAGAGTTCTTTCCTCTGTAGAGTTAGTTTGGACCAATAATTGATTCCTCTCAAGGAAAAACAATTCTGTCCAACAAGGAGAAATGCCAAAATGTCCAAACTATGATATGCGATGATTAGGTTCCTTAGATATAGGTCCACAGCATCTCCACTGAAGCACCCACTCACCCACTGAAGGGTTTGCAGAAACAAGGTTTTTGGTTAGGGAGACGCACTACATGTGGGGCAAAGAGAATGGCAGGAATTTACCCCTGGGACTGTTCTCTGTAGACCAGCAAAGATGAAGACAGCTATTCATGGTGGCAGAGTAAAAGCTTTCATATGAGCCTGTTACTGTTTCTTTCAGTCTTTCGATCTACAATATGGCCTGATCTCACAGAAAATAGCCCCAAGAGCATCTTGCCTTCGATGCAGGATGAAGACCTCTGAATATGTATTATGTCAGTCCTAGGGTTAGAGAAGTGGAAGTACTGATCTTATATTCAGTTTTCTATTTGCAACAGCTAGTGGTTCACCAGAGTTGTGGTTGTCTAGAAGTGTGTTTAGGGAGAAAATATTTTGATCATTTATTTCTTCTTAGTGTTCTTTTTTGGAACATTGAAAATGATGATGGCATAAAACCCAGCAACTTTCTTGTCATGTTTAAATCCTTGCATCATTGTTCTTTTTCTTGATGTGTCCTTAGTCCACACTTTATCTCTGGCAATTTTTTCTAAATAAAGACTGCTCCAGCAAAAGTGGGGTTGATGAGAAACTGAACATTCATTGAACACCCACAGTGGCTACATTTCAAGGATGAGGATAGCACCTATTGCTTCAGAAAGATCATCAAGGTTATTTAACATCCTAGTGTAGCAGGTGAATCTTTCTGATGACATAAGTTAGCTTCAAAAGGAAGTGTTTTTCTGCACTTGGAACTGAAAAACAATTTTTCTGTCATGTTGTTTAATACATTGGCAGTATTTAACTTTTCACTCATTCCTTCACTCTTATTTGTGTTGAATATACTAAATCACAAACCAAGTACTAAATTTAAATCCCTCTTTCCACCATATTCATATTAGAGGTAAAGAATTGCAAGTAGAGAACTGAATTGGAACAGTGACAAACAAAACATAAAATGAAAAAGTCAGGCCAAACTTCCAAAACTTACCAGAGTTTAGCAAACCCAAGATCTCAGTAGTCTGTGTAATCTTCTGTGTTGCCCTCTCTGCACTGAGCATATTAAATCTGTGCTCCATGGTCACATTGATTCTGCCACTTTCAGCAGTTCCACAGCTTTACTCTACACAGTAGCTTTCACAAAAGAGTAGCCCAACAAAGCATTCAGACAAAATGTGGTTTCTTAATATTTCTTTGAATCTTTCAGTGGTTGAAATAATTTTTCACATGCCACTGTGAACAAAAACACTATTTTACTTCTGGAAAAAAAATGCAAAAAAAAAAAGAGTACCTGTTTCTCCTGCTTTTCTCCACTACTAAAGGAAGTAACATCCAAGATTTCCCATAAGCCACTGGGTTGAGAGATATTTAGTTGCTTGTCAGAGAGAGAGGGCTTTCCTACAACCAGCTTTTTTAATAGCAGAGGGTAGCACAGCAGCAAACCACTGAAGAACATGCTAGCAACCTGTATAAGTAATTGTACTGCATGTTTTCACAGCACACCTGGCAGTAGGGGATAAAGTCACTTACTAATTCTAGAATCTTTCCCTCTCAGATGTAATAAGGCGGGAAGCAGAATTCCATTTTGGGAGAAATGCAGTCAGTTGTTGCAATTTGTCCTTTTGGTAAAGTTGGTCTTATCTCTTTTACTCTCTTTCTCTCTTCCCTCTTCCACCCACTCTGCCAACATAAGGAGAGTCTTGCAAATACTACAAACTGAAATAAAACTTACATGAAGTCAGTGAAGGTATTTTTTGCTTCCCTCTTCCCTCCTTTCTATTTTTTCGGCATTAAGGTCACACTTTAACAACTTTCCAACAAGAAAAATATTGGAATTATGTACCTATATTGTCAAAATTTGAATTCTCAACTGTCTTTCAAAGCTTTCACACTGGGAAATGAGCCTAAACCAATTGTCTTGAATGCGATAATTTTAAAATATTGTCATTGTCTAAGAAGGCAACTCTGACAAGATATTTTTGCAAGGCAACTATGCTCACATCTGAGGAAGAAACTTTTTCCTAATTTTCTCCTGATGAGAGAGCACAATCCAACAATCCAGGACACACAAGCTCAGATGTGAGTGTGAGGCCAGAACTTGGGAAGCTGGGAGCACTAAAGGGGAAAGGTGAGGACGAGCTCTAGGAGTTGAGTCCTCACTGGAAAAAGTGGTCACCTATGTCAGGCAAGTGCTTAGGATTGCATCCCGTGACAACACACACAATTTGCATTTCATTTTCTCAAATAAATTAGGGTCTGATCTCCAAATCCTCATATACTAGTTTGACTTAGCTGCAACTTTTCTTTCTTTCAGTTGAGTTATACTGGTGTAAATATGAAGTAAAACATTACCTGATCAGTTGTCTGTCTCACTGTCCATCTTCTGGGTTACATAAGGTGGTAAGGGCTTCTGAGGAAGCTGGCAGAGTGTTTTACTCTCCTATTTTTAAAACAAAATTATTATTAAGATGAAAGAGGTGAGGGAAAGGGTGAGATAAGTGAATGGGATAAAAAAAAAGCTTTAAAAGAGCTACCCTGACTAGTCAGTCAGCCTTCTCCCTTCCTGCAGCATAAAATAATATTATTTTTATTCTGTTTTAAATCTTAGTTTTATCAGAGCTGGATAAAGCTGAATTTTAGGTGGGAAAAACAATTGTAAGCCTATATATGTTTTTGATCAGACACTCCAGATTCCATAAAGATGTGCACAATATTTAATTTTAGTACCGTGTATAGAAATAACAGACCCTGAATAAGAACAAGAGCTAAAGAGACTTGCAAGAATCAATACTGAGTATTTTCAATGGGAGATTTGTGGTGACACACATTAAAAAAAATATTGTTTTATAAATCAGAAGACAATCTAGCATTTAAAAAACAAACAAACAAACAAAAAAACCCAAACAAAAATGTTGCTATCTATTCCTGAAAATCCCCTTTTTAGGCAAGGAAATCTCAATCAGATATTGACTTGAAATCTTCTTTGAACTGAGATTTTCTGTTTGATTTTGATTTCTAAATAGTCTGATTCTCTTTGGATAAGTCTGTATATATTATAGCTAAGACATCTGTGCTCCGGAAAAAAAAACAACTAGTGGTGTTTCTACCTTTTTCCTCAGAAGCTAAGACTTCTTTTGGGGTAAAAGAGACACCAATAGAACTCGTTTATACATCCATATCTAGCTGACTACTACCTTCATCCCTTTACATGGCTTACTGCCCCCATCCAGACAATGTTTTAACTTTTTGCCTTAGATATAATGTCAGTCTTCAAACTGCCCAGCTAATCCCTTCACTTTCATGTGTCAGATGGTATGACTGAGCTCAAAGCAGGTGTTAGCCGTGTTTCTGAAGGTTAAAAGAGGATTTGCCTTGCCAACTAACTATTTGAAATTCATGCTAGCATGTGCATGCCAAAGGATTTTTCTCCATAGTTAGCAAGCCAAGTGCTAAGAAAAGAGCTCAGCAACTCCCTGATGCAGAAGATGTGATCATTTCAGATTCCCCATAAAATTATCCACCTGAATATACTGAAATGACAGAGCAGACAATCAGCTGAAGCAGAGTGACAGGTAAGACAGTCCCTCTCTGCAACGCATGGCTGTACCAGAAAAAAGAAGGCATAGAGAGCAAGTCTGCTAGCACTCCTCTACATTTACCATCCTGGAGAGGAGGAATGGGGATGGGACTCTACTGACAACCCCAAAGCTGTAGAGGAGGGAAGAGAGCCTGAGAGGGTAGAACTGTTGCAGAGGAGGAGTAGATGAGGTAGTTGTGGTGATAGGTAGATTTGGGAGTGCAATATTACCAAAAATCACTTTCTTTACTTGAGATGATTGGCCAAAAAAAATATAAAAAATAAAAAATTGGTTGTTTTCCATATCTACCAGGTATAAGAGTACAAAGATATTCAAAAACTTAAATAGAGATCTTTAGTCCTGATGACAGCCTGTGAGACTCTTTCTGAAGTACTGGAGTTAGCAATACTCAGCTATTTCAGCTGGCTTCAGGAATAACAGGCACTGTTAAAGTTCTCTCTGTATATAGATGGATTTATTAGATGGACCCAGAGGTAACTGTGTTGGGCCAAAACTGAAACATTCACTAAATTTTCATGTGACTGAGTATTCAAAGATAGTGAAAACAAATGGAAAATAGGAAACAAATATACCAACAGTGATCAGCAAGAAATTTGCTGCTATATTTTACATGCCTAAATAATTACCTAAACAATAATTTGTAAGTAGGTCTTTTCATGGTGAAGGTTATCCTTAAAAAAGGTGTTGGTATAGGTGCTACAAGACCTGTGTACCTAGCAAGTAAGACTAAATACCAAAAAGCAAATAGAAAATAAAAATACTTTAAGAAAATATGCATTTCTCTAATCTTTCCATTTACCACTTTGTTTAAGAACAAAGTTCCTACTTCAATGTTTTCTTTATATGTGAAAGCTAGAAACTTTCTTCTCTGAAAGCTATGACTTTTGTTCAGCTGCATAACTAGGGGACCTGAGAGTTAAAGAGAGAGAATTCAGCCTTCACAAGGTACATGATAATATCAGGCAGCTGAGATAATTCAAGATGGCTCAGACTCTATGATACCAATGTGTAAAAAGTGTAACATTTTACTAGCATGTCTCTCTTCCTTTTCAGCTTGAGGGCAAAATGAAAGAATTGGGCTTTTTTCTTTCGATGTAGGAGTTCAAGAGATTTTAGTCTTTTCCAAAACATGTTTTATCCTATTACATTAACAGTACAGTTCAAGTTGTGGTTCAACCAATATCCTGTCATATTCAGCCAGCAATTCCAAAGTGACACTAGGTATCCTTACCCTGAGCTGTCTTTTTTAATGTTTCCTGATCAGTCTAAGGGCAAAAACAGCTCTTGAAATATGTCTCATGATAAAGCTGGGATAGCTAACAAAATATTAAGTTTAGGCCATACAAATATCCATTTAAAAATTGAGAATGTTCCACCTTTCTCAACACCTATGGAGTATGAATCACCATGACATTCAAGTACATTTTATGATGTCTAGCGGGATTTTGCATAAATTCCCATGAGATTTGGCAAAGTGCTAGCATATTTAGAATTCCTTGATATGTTGAATTAGTGATGGCACAGTTTTTCTTGATAATGCTGTGTTATCATACTTGAAAAAATACGATAAATCAGAACAGAAGTTTACTTATCCTTCTACAGTGAGTCACGTTAAAAAGCAACAACTGAAATATCTTTCTTTATTTGTGGGCAAAGGTCTGATTTAGAATAATGTATTTGCCAAGAAAGTATTTGTGTTGAAATAGTTGAGAACACTTTCTCACCTCTAAATGCACGAAGAAAGAAATGGCTGGAGAGGCACTGTTGCCCCTCATTTTGACTGTCAAATTATCTCTGATTTTCTATTATCAATCACATGTAAAGAAACCTAGGAATGGACTTTGCTATTTGCAAACTTCAACTGTTTATTAAACTGTTATTCATGGAGTTTCCTAAGAGTTTCTCCCTATTATCACCATCCTAGATTTTGTTTATGTAAAAAAAAAAAAGAAAGAAAGAAACACTGTAAGGTGGAAACTATTTAGAAAAATTAGGAAAACCTGAAAGGAACTGACTTAAGGAATTTAATCCTTTTCTACAAAGTGAATTTTGCAGGTGCCCCACCTCTACTGAAATGAATCTTGAATGTTAATGAATGCAAATAGCTTAGCAGGTGTTTGAGTTTGTCTGTTTTAAACTCTACCACTGATGAGGTTTTATTTTTTTTCCTAATGACATATTTGTATGCTTTCAGAGGCAAAAAGTATTTGAAAATACACCTGCTGATGCTGGCACCAATTTGAGCTGGTTTGATTACTGTGTAGGTGGGTTAGCTTTGGTAGTGCATTATGAGGCTCCACCTCACTTTCATGGGCTTAATAGAACTCTCTGTGCTTTTGTTGAAGTCCATGAAATGAAACAGAAATCCACAGTTCTTGAAACAAAAGTCTTTCCTCCAGTTTCAATAGGCTTTGAATTAGGGTCAAAAGTTGGCATTTGGTATCCAGAAGCAGAAGCAAAAGTTTACATATGAGGGAGGATTTGCCACACCACCTGCAGGAGGTCAAGTCTGCAAGAGAAGACTTCTGTGTCCCTAACCCAGCTGGGTCAGTGATCCAAGTCACAAAAGTTTAGTTTTGATTTAACTGTTACTCTTTGAATGAAATTTGTGGAAGTGGAAAATGTCTCTTGGAATAATTCCGTACCTTGTTACAAGTTATTTGAAGGCTAATCATGGTTTTCTGACATTGGTTCTCCTTGTTGTATCATGAGTGGTAAGTGCCTAGAAATGTGGAATACTCTAAAGGAATTTTAACTATGGAATGTGCATAGAGAATGGCAACACAAGTGTACTGATCAAATTTATCAGTAATTCTACAAATAGACAGAAACTATACGCACTTCAGGAAACCAAGGATGAGGGGAGGGGGAAAAGCCAGGATAGAGGGGTTACAAAGAGGAAAGGACCCCTTCGAGTTAGTATTCCCTAAGAAATGAAAACACAGGTGAAGAGAACCCCTTAAATTTTTCGTTAGGAATCCCTGCATCTTGCAAGCCACATCCATCACCTTTTATAAGAGGAAAACCAAGAGTCTCATTGGAAGAACATACCCAGATGAGTAGTTTTGTCCCTACATACAAAATATTATATGCAACTTCATTATACCAGGAACCTTAATCACAAGATGACACATATGGCATATTTTCTTCATGAGTTTAATTCCTTTTGGGACAGAAATTCCTTGGAAAACTGATCAGAACTTTTTTATTATTTTATTTTACTTTATTTTAATTTTTTTATATAATATGGTTGTAAAAATTATTATAGTTTATTTATAAGTTATTAGGTTATGTTCCTTTACTGTTATTTTGTCCCAAATATTAATTAATAAAACCTGTTGCCAGACAGTGGTCTGCAATGATTCAAGAGCAGCCACTGAAAGAAAAGCAACTATATGTGAAAAGTCTGGTCAAGATATCATTTCATCTTAATCCATAAAATGGGAAGCATTAAATTTCTAGAAGTCTTTGTTTGCATTGTTTATACTGCCACATTGGAAACTACCTTTCTAAAGGATGTAATGAATATGAAATAACATTTCTGTTTAATTTTCCTATTCACAGAAAATATTTTTCTAAAATTATACCTTTTGGGATTCATGAATATTTAAAAAAAGAAGAGTTCTTCTCTGAGTTTTCTCACATAACTGCAATGTCTCTGCAACTAAAATACAGTAATTGGATACTTTTATGAGGAGAAGACAGTCAAACTGTTTTTGTTATACGACCTAGCTAGTTGAAGTGGAGACTATGACAACACTGACACTGTGATTGTCAAGTTACAGCTCAGAGGTGATTCCTCACAAAGACATTTGGAGATGTAAAAAGAATATCTGGTGCTGCAGAAAAGAGGAGGAGTAACATGGAAGAGAAGGACTGAGAGGAAGGTAGTTGGAGATAAAATACCTAAATCTTCTGGTAATTAAACAGTCTTCAGATTGTGTGAAATAAAAAGTTGTATCACCCATCCTTACGAAACTGCTTCGCCTCCCTCCTGCACCTTCACAGTCTCTTGCACCTTCCTCTGCAGAAGCTGGTGATGTTCATTGCTCCATTGCCTGAGACAGCACAGCATATCCCTCCTCTGCTCAGAATGGTTTCAAGTCTGACTTCCTGCTCAATGTTTTTCTAGTCTACCACACATGGGTAATGGATTGCATTTGAAACAAAATTCATCTGATTTCCTTCCAGTTTATCCCTTTATTTGTTCTGATTTTTATAAAAGAAAGTCTCAGGACAACAGCTGTGTGGTCTTTTTGGTGACTGCAATAAGACAGCTGCCTACTACAGATGCTACAGCCCACTATGATGACAGGCTCCGTTTTCTTCCCCAGAGTGTGTGAATGTGAAATATTCTTTATCTGATAGATTAAATTTGCATTAAACTTACAACCTCAGTCCCCATGAAGACTGTGAGTATAATAATTTAATGATACAATAAGAATATATCTGATGAAAATAACACACCAAAGGAAAACAATCTCATATACTGCTAATCTGAAATGGTAAGGATTAAAATATTCATCATGTCAGCACCAGTGTTGAACCCTGCTGTGCCTTCTCAGCATCTTGACTTTCTGTGAAACCAGGCTAAAAATACTCATTAGCTATTTCACAAGACCATGAGATAGATTTCTTTCCCACTCCTGAGGTACACTCATAAATGCCATTTTTTTTGATAGTGAGGAAGGCCATGAAAACCATTTTGAATTCAAATATGGTCATAGGAGCTTTATAAGAGAGCTTGCCTTTATTTAAGTGTTATACGTAATCGGATGGTCCTCCCACTGAGGACACTCATGGTGGGTCACTAAGCCTTACTGAACTGCGTTACAGATTACACAGCCTACTTCAAACCCCTGTGCAGATCAGCTTTACCTAAAACATTTATTTTGTCTGAACAACTCTTTGCTATCCCAGGTAAGCCATTTCTGAATTTGACTACCCTTGTAGTTAGAAAGATTGTGGTGGGATTTCCCTTGCAGTTCACTTATTGTGTCATTCAGTACACTTTTTCTGTCATTTAATCTCAAATATTTCTTTTCTTAGGTGCTGTCCCTTTGTTTTGTGGAATGATCCCTATATACCGAGTCTCCTAAGCTGTCCTATGCTTCTAGCAGTATTAAGCTCCTTTCTTCTTTCGAAAAACAATCCATTAGTGTATGGGCTAAAGATAGACTAATTCTATGCACAGTTCCATAGTTTGGGCAGTGCCCATGGGTCTGGGAGTGCCTCATGTGCTGGCATTGTTTTACTTAGCATCTAGTGCCAAAATACCTGCAACCTTCATGCTGCCATGTACCTGTCATTCCCAGTGCTGCAAAGTCAGCTTGCTGTCCTTCATTCCAGGGCCACAGGGCCATGTCACATGTTGAAGTCTTACTGCAAGGCAATGCAAGGATGAAGACAGGTAGCAGAGTGCCGCACTACTGACTGTGCACGTGCTCTGGTCTCTACTGCTTCATGGAGTAAAAGTATCTAAACACAAGGAAAATATCTTCGTTCCCCAGGGAGAGAGTGTGTGTGTCAAGCAGTTCAGACCCTTGGGTCCTGACACCATTCACAGCAATTCCCCCTTCTCTGCACAGACTCTGCTTAGGTTCTTGCCTCTCTGCAGCATGGTCTGCTATGAAATTATTGTCTGTCTTTTAGATTTCCAGGCATCAGAGAGAGATTTCACGATTCCTTCTCTAACTGCTTTAGCGCAAATAGTTCTGCCTGCACTGGTTAAGAAAGCTACATCAATATTTAATAAGTAGAAAAGCAAATATCCGTGTCATTTCAGCCTACAGTTTGGACTGGTTGCAAGGGACAAGCGTTAAGCTGTATAACATATAAAGTTCTCAGGAGGAGAAGATCTCTTTTCTTCTCTGTGAGAGGTCTACAGAACTGAGGGGAGACTGTTTGGTTTATTTTTGAAATAGAGAGAAGAGGGGACAAAGACTCAAATTGCCAAGGCACTGTCACATGACACATATACACTACAGAAGCAGCTAAAGGTGCATTATGAGAAAATCTATAGGTTCATTTTTTTAGGGAGGTCTTATACCTGTGTGTTCAGGGCTGTAATGTACACCTCGCCTCTTCTGCATGTGTCTGACTAATTTGTACTCCTAAAAGTCCATTTGCATTTGCAAATATGAGATTTGTATATAGAACTTTAACATCCTTTTTTCCTTTGGTTTCACACTCAAACTATCACATTCCTGTTGTGTATTTAAGTCTGTGCTTGTGTACCTGGTTATAAAAGGATACAGGGTTTAAAATATCTCTAGCCAACATATTTTACCTCAGAATAAACTAAGAGTGGCAAATAAGGCTTCTTTGTTGATTCTCTTCCATTTATAAAAGTTCCATGAGAAAAAAGTTTCCATCAATGATACAAGTACACCAGATCCAAGTAATAAGAATGTTATGAGAGCATGTGAAAAACTGCAGTGCAGATAGTCTCCATTTGTAGGGAGATTCTGCATTATAGTTTTTACCATGCAATACAGAATAGGGTTTTAGCATTCATCATTCACAGAGAGCAACAGACTAATTCTCTCAACTTTCTGAGTAGTCTCTCAAAACACAGTGAAGCTTGGAGTGGTGGAATGCAGGTATGGTGACAACCAGAATCTTAATGCATTGCTTTGAGATAAGAATGCATGATTGTGTCTCACTGGTGATGCTTAAAAGTAGAATCACAGAATTTCCCATACCTGACCAGCAAAACACTATGCAATCCAATATAATAATGTCCATGAAGCTCAATCTAGAATTTCAGGGGAAGGGTTTGTAGTCCTTTAAGAATTAACTACAGAATCTTTGCTTGCAATATAGTAGGAAAACCTTTACAAGCAGATGTCTTAGGGCCTGCTCCAGGTCTTTTCTCTTTAGCATAAATATTCTTAGTTTTCATTTCCACATGAAGGTTTAATACTGGCCTAAATCTTTCCAAACTAGTAGTCACCCTGACATTCACAGTTCTCATTTCCATAATCAAATCCTCACTTTGAAGAATTTATCTCTAGAAGATATTAACCTTTTTAATTCCCTATATTACTGTTCTTTATCTGATTAATCTGCTGGCTTCAGTTTGCTAATTTTCCACTTTCAAGCTCAGCTTATGTGTCTCAAATAATTTAACGCTGAAACATTTAAGCCAGAATACCTTTTCTCTTTTCATGTTTACTTAAGGGAAAGGGTGTCTTCTTTACAATATTAGTGTAAAAAAGTAGCTAATGGGAAGATAATATATTCTTCATTTTTCAACTCTATCATTTTTTAAAGAACTTTTCTATTATAAAGTGTATTGATAAAATGTTAGCTTTAGTTTAGTATCCAATGTGGATGTTGTTTTCAGGAGCTGTGCTTTATGGGTTGTATTGCTCAGTTAGTTGCATTTACTTATTAGTACAACTACTACATGCAGCCAGCTGATTTTAGTTAGTATCAATATTTTTTAGGAGTTGTTTTTTATTTCATCTGCTCCTTTTAGAGTATTTAATACACTTTTATTGACAGTGAACTTGTCAATTAAACATTAATAGCTTAAAAATACTATTCTGTTTGTATCTAATGATGGGAAATATTTAAAAGTTTTAAACAAATATTGCCAGATGGATGAATCTAATTAGAAACTATGAACCGGAATTACAACAATGTTATGTAGTATTTACAAAATCATATGACAGTTGCCAATTTTCAAACAGAAAACATGGTCTCCAACAGGCTTAGGAGTCTCTTACTTGCCTTATATGTCTGTATACATTTTGAAAATACATTCATGTACCACACAAGATCCTATTTCTCTCCTTGCGTACTACACTAATGCATCATCTGGTCCTGAACATGACATGACAACCCAACAAACATGCATTTGTGTGGTTTTGGCAGTATTGGATCTATATAATATTTCTTCTATTGCTAGACAGCTTAATTCACTTTATTTCACTTGGCAGCTTCTCACACTGGCATTTGAATTAAGGTGTGAGTACAGGAAAATCACACTTTTTTTCATTCTGCCAACAAGAATTTTTTTGGTTACAAAAAATAAAAAGTAAATTAAACCCAAGATGGGGTTAATTTCTCATAACTTTGGTGTACTTACATCTAGTTAGGTGTTTATGATCTCTTCACTGTCAATAGAGTCTGGGAGGTGATGTATATGGCTATATGTAGACATTTGCAAGAGGATGAGAAGAATATGTTATACTGTACTGATTGTTAAGACAAAATTCCCATCAACTATATTGTGATCTTAATACCTGCCTCATAAGAAGACATCTAGTGTTAGGAGAAGTGCATCCCACTAAAAGTAAAAAATATTTTTCCTTTAGAAAATCTTGAAAAACATAGCTTCCAGGCAATTTTGGTTTAAAACTGTTAGACAATTTACGGGTGTTTCTAATGTTATCGGGCCCATTGAACAAATCTTGCAGTATTCATCTGCTTTGAAATATGATCTTATATTAATAAAGTTTTCATAAGAAAAAGCATAAGAGTACTGCTTTTCTTACGGGTAAATATTGTGTGGCAAGGTCTCAACCACAGGTCAGAAAGCACTTTTTTTTTTTTTTTAAGAACAAATGGAAAAAGATAAATGTTGGATTCTTTAAATACACAGATAAGAACATCACTACTACAATATGCATGAAAACTAGATTAGGTATACTAGCAGTTTCTGAAGCCCTTCAAACTATTTCTCTTTTGAATTATCTAGAAGGAAGGTCAGCTGCCCAGGATAAAGGAAGGTGTGCAAAAAAGATTTGTGAAGAAGTTTGGGTCAGAAAAACTCACTATATTTCCTGTTCTTTTTTGAGCCCTGATGTCTGCAGACAGATCAGGCCACACACACAGAAGACGTGTGTTGAGGTGTTACATACTCATCCCATTTAATATATGAATGATGAAAAAAGTTCTTACATATCATATATAACAAAGAAAACAGACAAGAAAACAAATTAAAACTTGTCTCAAATGAAGACGCTTTCTACTAAGCTGAGGGCAATGGTCTTCCAATCATTTCCTTGTGTGACAATGGTTTAATTGTTAGACGGTATTATTTTCTTTTTACTCTGGAAAGGAAAACTGCTATACTGTAACTATCCCTTATAAAACTGTTAAAGTCTGTCTTTTGTAGCTTTTTCATAGCATTCAGACTAGCAAGGAAGACACTATGTTATAGTGGAGCAGCAGAAACACCACCCTGCTTTCCCTTACTCAGTGACCACACATGCTTGGCTTCATCTCTGCAAAAACATCAACCTCTTTATCCTCAGTACTGCTTTTGCAGCTAATGGTAAAGGCAGACCTTTTTTCCCACAACTATAAACAGACATCAGTGAAATGTCAAGCACTAAGCAAGATTCAAAGGAAGTACGTTTATGTGTGCACTAGAGAAGAAGTGTTCAGGGTTCGTTATATACTTCTACACTGTTTACAGATTTCAAAAGTTTCATTTAGTTCAAAGATTACACACAGTGCTTTTTCCCAACATAAGAGCTTATGAGTTTCCACTAATATTCATTATATTACCAGACAGTTACCAAATAATGAGACAGACTTCTTATTGTCCTTTTATGGCTAGTTTCTTTTTGAAGATTTTATAAGATTCCCATTCAAAACTGTTCTGGAGACACAAACACACAGTGTCAACCATATCAACATTATCAGCATATCCAAGACCACCTTTAAACAACTTCAGTGGTTATGTTGATTCTTCCCATTACATCGGATTTAGCCCTGTGTCTGCTAATTCTATTTATTTCGGTGTCTAGCACTTGATCAGGCAAGTAGTTTTCTACAGTATTTAAATCTTCCCTGAAGCTATTTTTAAAAATTCCTTTCATATTTGCCACTTTCCATTCCTCTAGTGTGAAATAGTTGAGCCATGTTTTAACCGCTTAGTGCAATCACCTTAGGACACCTCCTGAATGACTAAATGGTTCTTTGGTCGTGCTAGTGATACCTACATATTTTTTGAGTAAGTAATCATAAATGATTTAAAAGACGGTTTAAAGGATATGTCTCAGAGTTTCACTCATAAAGAGTAGTTCAGATACAGATCTTGCCCTGTGCTCTTCCGTAGTGACACTAATATAAATAATTTATTTCCTTTTCTGCTACTACTTCTTCTTTTCACGTATTTAACTGCATCAGGCTTTGACACTCATTCAGAGGTCTTGTTTCCAATGCATTTGAAAAGCTGTTTTAGTAGTTGGTTTTAACTTACTTCCTTATCTAATTGTACCTCAAAATCTGAATTCTATATCTTTACCCTTTTTTCAGAGTCAAATATATTAGAAACATTCTGTATTTCATGTTTCTAAGTCTGTTGTACCTTCTGGCCACTGTTATTGAGTGTCCTTTTTATAATTATGTTCTGGTCCAGATCCTGTTCACTGATCAGGACTTTTTTCTTCTTATATAATTTTCTGACTAGATGGGTTTCCAAGAAGTTTCCAAGTTCTACTGTCTAAACACACAATTTTTTTCTTGCTATAAAAGCAGACACTTCATGAAGACGGAAGTTTCCCATACTGTTACATTTTTGACTCTCTTTCAGCATGTCAGTCACCATGTGGGCCAGTATTTCTACAAGACTATTACTACTCTTCCATTTAAAAATGAAGCGTTTTCTAAAAATATTCTGTGGTTCTTATTTATGTTTTTAACTATTTGCCTTCTTTGGATCTAAACTTTTTTTCACATGAATGTATCAGGAAGTGACACAAAAAGTGTTGTTCCTTGGTTAGTGTACTTGTTCATTCCCACTTATTCTGATTTTATTTTTTTCATTCCTTCTTAAGTGTTTATTCTATCAGTAGCCATTTGAAAACTAAACATTGTTTACCGTCTTCCTAGATTCATAATATTGTCGCAGAACTTTTCTATTTAGTCTTGGATTTGATTGTTATTTTTTGATGTGTAGTAGAACAGGACTTATAGAAACTACTCTTCACCATATTCCAACTATTTTTTTTAAGGTCAGTTCTAGAATTTTTGAATGATTCCCAATACTTATATCTTCATCCCTACAGAAAGTGTCATCCCAAACTTCTTTCTCTTCTTCCCTTTTTCATCTTCTATAGTCCCCAATTCAAATAACTATTAATATTTCAGTGTCACAACCCGCTTCCATTTTGGTTTAGATGGAGACAGGAAGAAATCTTATTCCTTCTCTTATGTATCTATCTGTACCTGCAATTCATAAGCAGCCCCTCCTTCATGCACTGTTTCCTCAACTATTCATCAATATCACGCTGGTCATAGGTGTTTTATTATTATCTCAGACTATCCTCTCATTAAGTTTAATGGTCTATTACAGCTTGAATTAGAGACTATCTCTTCTTATTCCTATTTCATTAGCACTCATATAGACCACAACAAAGTCTCCTACACAACCCTATTCTTGACGCTTTGTTCAGGCTGCCACCGCTGCCTCAGCAGGCATATAACTAGACCATCCACAGAGTGTGTAACTACAGTGCCATGCACCCCTGGTGTAACAGTCAAAAGCGTGTATATGTTTGGCAAGAGAAATCTCCCCTCTCCTACCTCATCAATCACTGTAGACCTCATTCTCCTGTTGGAAACCCTGGCAATGAAGCAGTACTTTGGGGGCAGAAAAATGCAAGACTTTGCTTGGTGTGGAAGTCTTACTGACTTGGATGGGATAACCATAAAATCCCTGAGTTTTATGTATAAAAATTTCTTGTCAATGGTAACCACTCTTTAAGATCAAAGAAGGCAAAAATTACAAGCTTCTTTAAGTTTTGGCTGGGAAGAAGACAAATGCAACACCAAGATTAGAAGACAGAGTTGACAAGTATAATAACTTTCAGAGGCTTTACAAAAAACCTAAGATGATATTTTGATATATTAGTTAGGAGTACATGCAGATTTCTTGTATTCCACTCTCTGTCCAGCTTTGCTTGTGCAGAATTTAACCTCATTCAAGCCATTTTCAATGGCTTATATATTGCCTATATTTTAAGAATTTCATTCACAAAATAAATGCTGGAAAATGTCTGTCACAAAATTAATGTCTGTAGTTTTTGGACTTAAACATATGTAATGGTTTGAGAGCCCCGAAATCCAATTCCCAAGTCCTAGCCCCCCTCCCACATCTCAGCCCAGTGTGAGATGGGTTTTCCAGACACCACACAAGACTTAAAATGGGGGGAAGGGACTATATTACAATGACTTTACAAATAAATATTATAATACATTGCACACACAATCTCAACTATCTCTTCTATGATAAAGCAATATTTACAATGGATGAAATCTCTTCTTCCTCCAAATAAAAGTCCAGGAGGGAAGAAGGAAGAGATCCTTTCCACTCTCAGAGCAGCAGTGTCTCTAGGGCATCAGTCTCTCTCTCTCTCTCTCTCTCTCTCTCTCTCTCTCTCTCTCTCTCTCTTCCATGCAGCAGCTGTAGCTGGATCACTTTTCATTACACAAGAGGGGGATCTCCAAGCCCGTCTCGGCCCTTCGACTCCAAGCGAGGGTCTTCCTCTTCCATAGGCTGTGTTCACCGGGACAAAGGTCACCTCACCACGTCATATCACGAAGTACAGGAGCCTTTGTGACGGTCCCTATCCTCAGGGGATTCAGGTTCCCTTACAGAGCTCCTGTGCTCTGATCTCAGGCTGCTAGCTTAGTTTAGCAGCAGTGAGGGGATGAAGCCCTCCTCCACATTCCTTTTGGCTGTCCCGGTCCAGCTCCGGGATGCCTTGAGCTTCTCAGCTCCTCTCTGCAGTGCATGCTGCATTTTAGGACTTCCATCCAGTAGGAGTCCCCCCCCTCCACTTTAGGAGGGATCTCAAAAGGAGTTTGGGGGTTTTGGTTTTCAGTTCTTACCCAGACTCTGTCTCTGTAGAGTTTAGTTCTCTCTCTGCTGCTGGCTCTCTTTCTCTTTCAGACAACTCTGTGTCTTCCTGCTTGGCTGCAATGCCTGTTTGCTGATCCTTATCTTCTGGCTCTTTGCCGCTGTTCTCCATCCACTGCTGCTCTGCTGCCGCTCTCAGTGTCTCCTGCTACTGCTTACAGTGGAGAAACATCCCCCAGCTCTTAGCTACAGACACTTAGCCCAGTCTAACACTGTTCCAAGTCCCTGTAGCCCCACAGCCCCTGGCTGGGGGGGGGGCCAGCCCCCAATGGGGTTCCTGTCCCTTCTCTTCATGGCCTCAGAACATGGTCACTTCTTCAACAACAACTACTACAACTACCTTCTTTTCTGGTCTGGGTGATATGTTTATATTTTGCAGAAGTGCTCATTGGCTCAAACCCAAGGGTAACCACTCCCTGGGGGGTTACCATTTTATAATTTCAGGTTGAAAACTTTTTTTTTCCCCACCACAACATACCAAAATGAAAGGTTTCTGGCACTTGATGGTGGATTTTTTGTAAGAGA
This sequence comes from Chiroxiphia lanceolata, assembly GCF_009829145.1. NCBI lineage: Eukaryota > Metazoa > Chordata > Aves > Passeriformes > Pipridae > Chiroxiphia > Chiroxiphia lanceolata. Next base: position 18,009,298 of record NC_045671.1, on the reverse strand, counting down.
TCTTTTCTCTCTCTCATTTCTTTTATGAAGGAAACTACTAAGTTTTGTTATCTAATCACCTGTTTCTCTAAGACACCATGCAAATATGAGGTATCAGGAAACTTAAGTCTGTAAGTCTTTAAAATTATTTTAGTAGGAATCTATCAAATGCTCTATGGAAAAAAACCACCCTAATTTATAATTTAGCTAAAGAAGTTTGTGACTTTGCTTTAAAAGAGATATAATTTTCATGTAAAAAGAAAAAAGTGTGTTCTCCTTTTCATTATGTGTAGCCATTTTATTGACAGCTATTTTGTGTGATAAGTTCAGTGATGAAATAAACTACTCACTAGAACAAGAGGCTCCATACCCAGATGCAGACCAAAAAAAAAAGTGATAAAAGCCTATGAAAATACAACTTCTTGAATTGTAATAAGATCAAAAATTCAAGTACTGTGTTAAAATGAAATCAACATATAGAGATTTTTTTTTCCTAAACTATCTAATCACTGTGTCTAGGCACACATGCACATAGGAGAAAGAGTCTGGAAACAAATTACACTCAAATATCACTGGAACAATCTCATTCTAATGACACATTCACTGTTTAATATTCCAACCAGAAGGAAGATGACTGTAAGTCTTGACTACTCATTTTCCAGGACAAATTTTGTTTATTTATTATAAGATACGGTCAAAGAACTGCACATTTTGTACAGCATGTCAAAGGAGGTGGTCACAGACTGCAGCAACTGTGACATAGCACAGACTAAGTTTCTGTGAGACTATGGCAAAAAACTCATCACAGTTAGAGTGTGAAGGGGAGCTGCTCGCTTCACTGTCTAGGAAAAAGGAAAGGAAGAAAAGCCATTCTCTTCAGAAAATCATGGTTCAGATCCAGCAGAGTTGTAGTATTTTAGTTCTGTGCAATCTTAAGAAAAAAATATACTGTTTGAGAAATTACACAGCTATTTTCAAGCTTTATTCCTGTATTTTTAGGAAACCATTATATATCTTTGTATTTATGTGTATATATAAAATACATACATATACATACAAAATAGACATTGTCTAGAAATTATCAGGCAAAATCCTCTTGAAGGAAACAGTTGCCAAGGATTTAAAGGTCATTACCACATTATTAAAGTTGCTTTTTATGGTAAAAACCTACTTGCTCCATACAAATACAAGAACATGCAGTCTGAGAACAGCCATACCTTTAATGTTTCTGGCTGCTCCCTCTACTGCCAGGAAGACTGATCCTAACCAAGAAAATCTGTGCAGATCTGGTATACATAGGGGACTCCAGTGATGTACATCTGCTGTGTATACAGAATTTTATTTTCTGTATATATGTGTCACTAACATATTATATATTATGATGCTGTTATTTCAGTCCTAAGATTCAGTACTGTGTATGAAACTAAGCAATCACTTTGCTCTCAGTTTTATGAAGGTTTTGGGCAGCATTTTTACTAAGTGCTTCTTGCTTGAAATTGTACAACATGAGAGTGAATAGAGCTGTTGTACTATAGGTATCCATCTGAAATGCTACACATAGATATATGAGAGCATTTTCTGGGACAGAAAGTGACTCAGGAACATCCTTAGAGTGCAGGAAATACCACTGGATCTCACAAAAGGACAGAGGAGGGATTTTAGGGATTCATAGCCTCTTGTCTATGAGGGTACAGAGGTGCATGGCTCCATCAGGAAGGGAATAGGGAGATCAGAGGTTTGTTCCTCAGATGAAGGAGACACAAGTGCCACACAAGAGCTACAGCAGTGAGTCTGAATTGCTTTTTGCACTACTACTGAGAAGTGTGTTCAGTGAGAAAGTTGTATTTGCTCCTCATATAGGGAAAAATGCTTCACCTCTTGTATGATTTACATTGACTCAGGCAAGCTCTACCTACTCCTTTGAGTTTATAAGTTCTAGGCTAATATATCCTAAAATAAGTTGTTACCTGTACAATGTGTGTACTGTTCCTTGAAGTCCATGCTGAAGAATTGCCCCAGCAGACTGTCTATTCTGGACCTTGCCATTAGAACACTGCATTTTCCTGGGGCTCTCTGGCTCAGCAACTTTATGCCATAAGCAGCAATTGAAAGTATTAATAAGAAGTAAGCAGAGTGCCTAGGCAGCTTTTTCAACACCAAGCCAATATCTGCTGATGCAAAACAAGCCACTGTAAAACAGAACTGGTTTTTTGATTTTGGGGGGGGGGGGGTGTTGTGCTTCTCCTGATATGTGAAATGAGAAACCCACTGCAGTGTTTAGGAAGCAGACAGGATGTTTGTTTTATGACTACAAGCTCCATTACTGAGGGGACTCACAGCCTGCACCTTGTTGATGTGGATGCCCTGCTCCAGAGCTGGCAGAAGAGCGAAGACAGCAGGTAGAGCCCAGGGACCACAACAGGGCACAGTGGGAGGGTTTGTATTCAGCTGTCCCTTCACCTAGACACACAAAACATGCAGCCTGGCTCTTGCTCCCAAAAAAGGTTCTCATGGCACCAGCCTTTTTTTCTCCACCTTCTCACACCCTTCTGCATTACAAGGACAGAGTTACTGGATGGGTCAGGAGAGAGTTTCTCCCTACCCAAGCAAACCAACATACATAACTACTGATTGGGGTACTCTTGAAGGCAGCAATGGAAACTGTAACTAAATTCATAAGTGTTCTGCCATTCTAGCACTATCTAGCTTCAATAAGTTCAGCCTTTACCCAGGACAGATTCCCTGGAGAAAAGACTGAGAATTTTGTGAACCAAAACAAGGCAGAAGCCTGGCTATAGAGGACTGGTTTTATACCTGGTACCGTACTTTATTCAAAATGCCTACATGTACATATAGGCATTTGTTAGTTAGTTTCTGTGCCTCATCCTCTGACTGTTGCGGTAAAGCAGCCCAGTAAGGGGAGCAGGTGAATCCTGGTATTTGATGGACTGCTCCTCTATGAGCAGCAGGGATGCCAGGGCCATTTCACCTGGCCATGGATCCTAGAACTCACCTGGAGTCTTTTAGGAAAAAACACTTGGTTAACCCAAAGGAAACATCTCATGTAAATACTCAGGATTTGACAGTAATGTTGTCAGTTGGTGTCCATGGAATCCCTGGTTGCAACTTGGTTGCTTCTTGACTGGGACTTGGATGTGGTTTTGCAAATCACAGAGGAGTAAGGGACCTTCTGTTAGGACTACCCCGCCATGGTGTAGGGGATTTATTGCAGGGAACTCACAGTAGCAAGTGACAGAATAAATTAACTCAGGAACTGTCAGTTAGGAGTAAAATTCCTTGAAGCAGATTAGGTAGAGAAGGGGCATTGAACATGGCTCTTTTGCACATTATTTTGTCAGGTAACTGTCTTAGTTAGCAGGCTATTGGACTGTTGACAGCTTTTTTCTTTTTTTCTTTTTCCTTTCTTTTACCAAATGTTGTCACCAAAATTCATGACTTCTAGTTTTCATAGTAATGTAGACTGCCCTCAAAGAAAGAAAATCTATTTTTAAAACCCTGAATTTCTCTATTCCAGCAACAGGTCTCATTTTTCTTCCCTGCCCTTACTCATAAATGCCAGCTAATGGATCCACATGAAGAAACAAACATTCAGAAAGTTCTGAGTATTTACCAGAGGTCTTAGTTTTCTTTTTCTGGTCAGAAGCTCAGCCCTCATGAGAATATCCCACATGAGAATGTTCCTCATGAAAACATCCCTCATGAGAATATCAGAGACACTTTGTGATGAGAAATCAGCAGAATTACTAACATCTCTCTCCTTGAAAGAAACATTTTCAAACATTTTGCATAATTCTTCAGAAAAACTTATATTCCACTGTTGGTAAATCTGTAATTATTATGCATTACACTTTCTGGAAACTAATTTAATCAAAATCTGTCAGCCTTTGGAACAAAGGCTCTGCACTCTGAGGTACTGCTTCTGAAAGCACAATGACACTCTACCCTTCTTCTTCCCATTTAATTCCTTCAGGCATTCTGTGAGTCCCTACTCATATCCTGTCTCATTTAGTGACAGATTCTCTCATCTATTCTTATTCTCCAGACAGACAAAAAATCAGTGATGGCTTTAAAGGTGATATATGTAGAAAAAAACAATCAAAAAAGCAAACAAAAAAAACCAAAACCAAAACCAAAACCAAAACCAAAAAAGAAACAAACACAAAAAACCACAAAAAAAACAAACACAAAAAACCAAAACAACACCACAAAACCCAACAAAACAAAAAGCTGCAAATGACTAAAAATATACATCTAGTAAGGTGCTTAATCATCAAGAGCATAAAGCATAAAACTAGAAAACTCTATTGATTCTTGCTGATAATTCAGTCCATTGTTTTAGTGCCTTCTACTTTTAAAATCTGACTTTATCTCTGTAACATTAACTTTTCCTATCTTAGTCTTATCTTCCTCTGAAGTGTATACAACTCTACATACAGTGTTACTCTAAGCTTAGATTGTGAGGTGCAAACATAATAGAGCTCTTTTGTTGTCTTCTTCTTGATCTTCCTAACTCTAAAACATGTTATCTCCTTAGTAGATGTAATTGCTTTCCTCATTTCAGTAGAACTATAGTTTACACTGTACCATTCCTAACATCTATTTCCTTTTAATTAGCTGAAAATATTGTTGACAATATTTTTTGAAAGGGAAACTTGCCAGATGCTACCTTGATAGAAATTTCCAGTGAAAAAGCAATCTCTTGCAGACATTTGGAGAATTAAATTAACCACAACTTCTTTATTCCCTGCTCTGCCCTACTCTTAAAATTAGGAAACTTCAACTAATTATTTCATAAAATAGCTTATAGGCACGTTCACGTAATCAGAAGAGGATACATGTTTTATCTTCAAAAAGAGTCAGCAGTGGTGTTGCTCGGGCCTCAGTTCACGTTCTGAGAGAGGATTGGGGTATTTGGGTAGTGTGTTACCCATATGTGACAGCTGCTGTGTTTTCGGGTCAGACTGGCAAAGGAGAATCTCTTATCTCCTAATGCTGAAAAGGATGATATGCCAGGGAAGCTGTTTTATTTAATTTTTTATTTCGATCATTCAGACCAGGCCTCATCAACACTCCTACAGTTAAAGGATCAGGTTTTTCACTACCTCCTCAACTGAGAGGTCCTCACAAGAGTGTGACAATTCACTGAGATCAGTAGCAAACACTTCTAATGTAATAGTAAAGAAATACATTTGTTTTGATAATAAACAACAAATCAAAACTATAGATGTTTAAATACTACACATATTTTAATACAAAGAATCAAGCAAACTGATGCATTTTCATGGCAAGACAAAAATAAATTCCCAAATATCTGGTTAAGAACCTAAAGTTAACTTACAAATTTTTTGTAAAATCCTTTCACCATGAACAATTAGAATCCTTCCAAATGCTTCAGAGAATATTAAAAATAAATCTGCTAATTTGCTAAGGATATATTTACTAATATGTAATTTTAACAATTATAAGATATATAATTCTGTAGATTTACAGCTCTTGGAGTATAAAATTATGATGAGCATTGAGTCAGAACCTCAGTATCACATGACCTGGAAAATGGCCCCATCTTGATATAAAGAGGTTGGCAGACAGTGTTTATCACATGCCTTGATGAAACATTTCACTATTTAGCTATGTATTCCTTTACAAATGTTAGCTTTTTTTCCCAGTGTGAATTTCTTTGCCTTCAACCTCCATCAAATAGATTAGACTGTGTTATTTTCTGCTCAATTAAAGAACTGTTAAACTGTTACGTCAGCCCAGAGGGAGTTCGGCTACGGAAGAACATATATTGAAGTTTTGATGTGTCTTAGATCATGTTATTTTTTCCTACGGCATCTGTCCACATGGTGAAATCAAACTTCATGTCATGAAGGGAAAAACTGTGTATTACTCCTAAAGTAACAAGAGTCAAGAAAATCCTCCTAGGAAGACAGAAGCCCAATTCAGCTCTGCTGTCAGCAAGCTGAAACAACAAACCCTGTTTCTGTATTTTGGGGGCATACATGTTGGGCAAATTTAAAGCAGTGAAACAGGGCACTGCTCTTCTCCCTCTTCTAACCCTTGAATAAATGAAGGAAAAAAATCATAAGAGGATGGAACTTTTCTTTCCACCTGATATTTCTTTGCACTATAGGGGCATGTCAGCTTTCATTTGTAAGTTCGTTCATACGCTGAAATCATATTAATACTTTTTATTTAGTAAGGAAGGTGAAGATTCTCATTGTATCACAATCCACATCTTCAAAGTCTAGTAAAATCCCAGAGGATGAAAAATTATTGAGAAATCTCAGGGAACCAGAAAAGATAAGAAAAAAAACCTGAATAAAATACATAAAGACAGTTCTACATTCTGTGTTTTGTACTCACTTTATCCCAGTAGCTTTGGGATGAATTATTCCATGGGCCTATATAGTATATATCCATGAGAAAACCAGATACAAGTGTTACTGTGTTTCTTTTGGCTAGAAATGCCAAAATAAGGATAGACATAGCACTCCTCTTCATGTAACTAATGCAGAGACACAGTTACATGAGTCATTTGAGATTTTTCAAAAGCAGGATGTTAGATTGGTGGATAGTGCTTTCACTTTTTGGACCTTTATGGCTCGTATTCAACAAATGAAGTATTTAATTCGTTCATATGTGCTTTGCTTTTCCTTCTGCCAAAACAGTATTTTTCCTATTCCTATTTCCTAACATTTTCATCATTAACATTGAATCTTAAAAGATGTGTTTATAGAGTGTCAAAAGTCTGGGTTTAATTTTTTCATACGAACAGAAAAAGTATTGTGTTCATCTTTCAACAGCAGTGCACAGAGCCAGGGTGTGCATTGATACTGACTCTTATCTATATGTTTTAAAATACGTTAATTTTTAAACAGCCTTGAAACTCATACTTTGCTATTACCTATTGCCATATTTTCACAGTATTTCCAGTAATAGTCATTCCTTTAATTCTCTTTGCCATTTGTATAAATCAATGCTTTTCTGGTTGATTTGCAGCTAGCAAAAAGAGGACTTACTAATCAAGATTTTACAATTAACATACTGGTGGCTTCTGCTTACTTCCATTATTTTTAACTAGAAGAAAAATTTGTTTTTTGGGTTTTTTGGTCTACACAGAGACCAGTGTCATGTCAAGCCTTGATAATAATAAACAAGCCTGGTTCAGGAGGGCCTTGCTGTCCTAAGACGGCACTTGAGTTGTCTTCTAATTTTTCACTGAAAATGAAAACAAGTGGCATGCTCTAGGGAGAAGAGAGTAGGACAGGAAAAGCAAATATGTTTCCATTATTTTGAATTACTGCCATTGCTCCATGGCTTGTTTATCTCATTACCAGTTGTCAAAAAAAAATATTCTTGGATAATTTCATTGAGTGTCCCTTACATTCAATACACCAATGATTATAAATGGTCATGCGATGAAATACTTTCTCTCCTCCTCACCCGTCCTTTTCCCCCCACTACTGTTCTATTTTCATATACACAATAGTGTATCTTTCATTCCCACATTATCTGTTACTTCCACCTGTGAGAGATTTCTATGTAGTTATCTCAGATCTAGTGAGACAACTAACTTCCCACCACTTCCCTGGGGAGATTATTCCAACAGCCGATCGTTCTCATTGTGAATTTCTTTCACCGAAGTGCACCCCTCTCTGAATATGCCCACTAATTAGGACCTTGAAATAAGATAAGGTGGCAATATTGTCCAACTCTCCCAGATTGCTAGTGATGCACAGAGTGGCCTCCCAGTTGCAGAAGGGTGTGCACACGTGAAGTTACAAATTGGATTTCCAGATAAGGGAAGAGGTTGATAATCGGCAGATCCTGTGAGGTAGGATAGTCTTCCCTTACACAGTGACTCAGCTGTGAATACCCCTCTGGGGAACATCAAAGACATTTACACATGGCCCATAATGTGCCAAGAGCTGCAGCATCTTAGAAGATGTCACATGAAATGTCCCATGATCCAGTATTACATCATCCAGGGGAGGTACAGTTGGCATTTCTACCTAGCCTTTGCACAATATAAACCCCATGAAACAGCATTTTTGTGAACTCCTTCCCACCACCACTTGGCAGATACAGTGTGTAACCACCAAGAAGACCAGAAGCCGAGGACCAATGGGATGTCATCAAAATCTATGGAGTGGCGATACCTTTTTTCTACTTAATCTGTTTCTCTGTTACTCTCTTTCTCTTTCCCCCACCCCCACCTATTTCCCCTATATTTCTCTCCTTCCTTGAACCCCTCATTTATTGTTAAATAAAATTCTTACTATTGACTTCAGCATATGGTCTCGTTTTTGCCCTAATTTGGGCAGAAGCATCTCTCTAATAATTTCAATAATCCGTTAATAACATTCTTCTTGTAGATAGGGGTGCCATTAGCCTTACTCTAGTCTTATTGGATATTCCCCAATATCCACATCTTCTTGAAGAGTATGGAGAGTGGCCTCACGATGACATCAGCCAGCTCTCTTAATACCCCTGGGGGGATATCAGGGCTCATCATATTGTAGGGGTCAAGTTCCTGTAACAGCTCATACATCAACTCTATCTTCATTGACAGCAGCTCTGTGTTTGCATCAGCATGGATTTTTGTTCTCAGCACCTGGGGCCAGTGCAGGTGTTGCCTTAAGAGACCACAGAAAAACGGACTCCAGAACAATTTAGTGCAGGAGATAAGATAAAGAGAGTAGGTCCTGAGGCCCAGGGAATACACATGATGCACACCGTGTCCAAGAGGTTCCACAATTTAAGGTATTATCCTAACCAATCCCAGATCTATCCACCCCCAGATCCTCCCCCTGGCATGCCCCTCTGGAAATTGAGGCAGGGGCTTCTGGGACCCCCTCTTCCCCATCTTCCTCTTTGTCACAGCACGTCCATACCTTGGAGCTCCTCCAAAGTTCTGAGTTTTGAAGGATGCTTTGACTATGACGTATCTTGTTGTTCAAGCTAGGGTGCAAATGTTCTTAAACAGAAAGAAGGCCTACCTTGAGGGAAGTCTAAACAAGTGATATAGTTTGAAGCTGGCTCCCTGCCAAGTCTCCAAACCTTACCACAATAAGTCCAACCCCCCCCCCCCCCCCAAAACCTCAGGGAGAAGAGCGAGAAAAAAACAACTAAGAAAACCCTAAAAGAGAGAGAGAGAACTAAAGCAATATATATAAATATATTTACACTTATGTTACAATTATGTACGATTTCACAAGGGAAAGGGAAGGGGGAAGGGAAAAGGAACAAAACCAAAATAAAATATATATATATATATATCCCAATCAGTAGCCTGAGATCTAGTAACTAAAGAGTTAGCAAAGAAATATCCCACCACTCTCCTTGGGACAACCAAGAGTCACTCCGGAACGATCGCTGGCAACCTCGGCCTCCCAAGGTCGACAAGGCCCTACCAGGCCTCGCTCCCCAACACGGCAGACTCAACAGCAGGGAACCTGCACCTCCAAGCCGCCAGAAGGAAAGAGAACGAAGGCCTCTCCTCCTTTCTTCTTATAGTCTGGTTTACATAAAAATCGTAGGGAATACTGGGTAAATCTGGACCCTTCCTTGGTTACAAACCGGTCACCAAGGAAGGCCTAGCCCGAACTACCACAACAAGTTAAAGGAATTTAGAAAGTTAGATATGAAAGGGGGTAATAGGGTTGGGTATATGTGTAAACTTTGCAGAAAGAACCGTGTCTTCCAGATTACACCATCTAAGGAGTCTTTCTGCTGCGCCTTTTGCAATCGGATATGTCTGTCACGTATTGGCCTCATAAGCCACCAGCGTGCCTGTAGCAAATGTGGATAGTGCCTTCCCAAATCTTCGTTTGCGAAGCCTAGCCATGATGATGTGTAAACTACTGTGCTAAGGGTAAGGGATATAATACAGATACATTAAAATCTACATTCACTACAAAACTACTTCTAAAATATATGAAAATTAAAAATCAAAAAGCTCTGAGGCATCATAGTAAAGACAAAGGTGAAGAAAGTGTTGAGAATCTCTGCCTTTTCAGTAACTAATTCACCTCACCTGTTAACAGGTAGGTCAATATTTTAGAAGTTTGTTGTTCTTCTATATGTACAAAGACAAGTGCTGTTCTTATCTGGGAAGCAATGGCAGATATAGTTATAAGCCTAAAGAAGTGAAAGATATATCTTTTATAGGTTTAATAAGATCAATAAAATTACAGTTCGAGGGCTATGCTGATGAGAGCATCACCAAATGAGTTCCTGTTGTCACTCAAGCATCAGACAAGCCATCTCAGAGCAGAGGTCCATCTGTAGCTGCCCTATCTGGGTGCCAGTCCTCTTCCCATGAACTTAAAAAGCAGGAATACGAGAGGGAGGGAACGAAAGTTCATACTCTGATGTCAGTGTCATTGATCTCACTGTTTTCACGTGAAATGCTGCTGGCAGTGCCACAGGCATTGAAGTTGTGGGAGGGTCACACCTTCCACATCTCTGCAGTCTCCCTTGGCTAATTCCATTCACCCTTCCTCCCAGCCATTTAGACTCACTCGGAAGGATATTCTGCATGAGATTTTAAGACTGCAAACATTTGCTGATGGACTCTTCCTCATCTGCAATGCCATCAAGAAATCCCAGGGTGGACATCTGGAATGGTATTTGGATCCTCAGGGCCCCCACAGCTGCATGCTGAGAACTTACATGGTCACTGTTTAATAAGGAAATGTTAAACCAAACAAGCTAGCTGTGTGTATTACTCAGCAATGGACTTAATCATGTGCCAAGAACAGATATTAAAAACTTTAATATAGCAGAGTATCTGTCATTGATATACAGATATTGTCAATATCGTCACATATGATAAAACTGCTATCCTTGTGCAAACTCTGCCCAAGAAATGAGACAAAGGGAAGTACCTATCTCTCTCCAGACAGAAGGAACACAGAGTTCTAAATATTTTTCCTGTCGCACTTACACTTATAGCCAAAAGTAAAAATATGAATATTTCTAAGCGTACAGACTAAATTTTGAAAAAATAATCCTCCACCTTGGAAGTAGAAATGCTGATGTCTCATGTGTTATATATCCTGCAAAAGAACTGGTGCCTTCAAACACTTGATATTTCTGCCAGCTAAGTCGCAAAAGGCAACTCAGCAGCAAGCTGTCATTTGTTAGAACACCTGTTCTATTTTCTCCTTCTCTTCAGGCAAGTAATTTCCATTACCCTGGAGATGAAATTTCACGGTGCTCTCAACTTCCAAGCCATGCCCTGTTTTACTAAATGTCTATATTCCAATCTTCTGATGTAATTAAGCATCTACCTGTGAGAAAACTCCTGCCCCAAACTGCTTCTGGACTTTCTTCAAACTTTTGTAGCCCTTCCTGATGTTTCCATGTCTCTGACAAACTGTTTTCCTCCTTTTATTTTAAATTAAGTCCTTCTTACATCCTATCAAATAAAACAATTCATTATTACCAAATAAGACTTTTTGCTGAGTGACATAGAGAAGTAAAGGTCGGTCTCAGAAGAAGTCATGTATGACAAAGCATTTTGAAAGGGTGAAAGCAAATTAGAGGGCAAGATTACCTTATACATAGAGAAAGTCTTCAATGTAGTTAACAGAAGACATCATTGTTTCTCAGCAAGGACTGTGCATGTTGCTAGTGCAGCTAATTTGCACCAGATCTCTATCTGGAAGTTCTATTTATTTGTTTAAACAAGTGGCATAAAACCTGCAGGCATCTTCAGAAGTTTTACTAAATGCCTTCCATGATTCTTCGGGAATTATTTCTCAATCAATACCATACTAAATAATGCTTATTTAGAGTTCTAGTAACCTTATAATTCCTTCTCTTGTCATAGTAAGATTTAACCCCTTTACAGAAAGACACGAATTTCATCAGAGACAAAACAGCCAGGCCACATTATAGTGACTCTTGGCAGATAAAGCATTGACTGGAAAATTTGACGCTCAGATAGATTTTAGAAGAGTTTTAATCATCAAGGGCTTTATCTGCTATAACTTTTGGAAACAACTAAGATGAAAAGATGTGGTGTCCCAAAAGGGAGAAAACAAAAGGGAAAAAGGCTATTGCAAGTAATACTAATTTAGGCTGATAGTGCTGAGAGACAGTGAAACACTTTGAAATGTTTCACTATAGCTGTAGCAATTTAGAGCTGTGAGACAGAGAATTGTCAGAAATTGCAGAGACATTCTGGGTGGCCATTGCAAAGCTTTGCAAAACTGCACCTTCAGGATTTCTCTGGTCTGTTTGGGCTGGAAGTGACCCCAGTATTCCTGGTCCATGTAATCCATGCCAGAAGGAGACATGGCAGCATTCCAATGCCCTGTTCATCTAGGTTTTTCTTCCAGGAAAAATCTGTGCTCATGAATAGAGGTCTGCAGTGTGCTGCTGTGGGCCCTGAGCAGGGGGGTATGTGCAGAGTGCATTTTGGGGCACGTTTCTCATAGTAAATGTTCAGTGTGAGTGTGTCCCTTCCACAAAGCAGACATGTGTCTTCACTTCTTAGAGAAAATACGTTCCTTGATATAATAATTTCCTAGGAGGAGATTGAAATTGCTTTCCCCATCATTCCAACCTTTGCTTCTTGGTGTCTGTAAACTGCTTCCTGAGCAGCCTATGGAGCAATGATCACAAAATGGTATACTTAACACTAAGTGTGGTGCTTTTTTTCCTAGGACATATAGCACTCAGAAAATAAGTTTGATGTAAGAGAACTCTAGATACTTAGGAGTTTGTCTCTGCTTCTCTGACTTGGCAATGGCTAATTTCAGGCTCCAGGCTGCTCTTGGTCAGTCTATCTGCCCATCATCACTAGTACAGTGCATTTCTTCATTCAAGTGTTATTTATTTGTCCTCTTCTCTGCCTTGGCAAAGGAGCCTTCTCAGAAGAGTCAAGTTACAGGACAACATGTCCTGCCTGTGAGGAAGCTGCTTTATCTATATCATTCTTCCAGCTTTCCTAAATATTCAGGAGAGCTGATATTATACACATATACGAAGGGACTTTTACATTTGTATTTCTTAGATGTCTCTTTAGAGAAAGAGGAAAAGCTTTTGCAACTCATTAGGCTACTGATGTTTGGACTCAAGTTGATTCAGCCGTAGACTTGCAGTAAAGCAAGACAAAACCCCTAGTAACTAGTAGCTCCTTTATAGTATGGCTCTAGTTAACACTGTTTCATTACAGTTACGTTAATAGGAAATACTGCTCATAGTGCTGTATGTTTGAATAGCATATTTGGATAGCATGAGTACCTTGTAATCATATCAAATGTATTCAAGCTGATTTCATTTAAGGCCTAATTGTTGATATTATTTCCTACCCCCTTATAACTTAACAGAGATTCAGATGAGCTGGGCTGGATTTCACCAGCCCTAGCCTCTGGCCTGAGGACAGGATTGACTATATCTAAAACATCTCTGACAGAGTTTTATAATGAGAATAATAGAAGCACTAAAGATGTTAACTGATACTTATAATTTCCCCTCTGACATCAAAGATTTTTGCTCTGACAAAGTAAGAATTTAGATGGTTTCATAGTTTGTTCTAGAGAAAGCCATCTCATGGAAGATGTGCATTGCTCATCTTCCTGCTAAATTTTAGTTATCTACAAATAAACAACCTATTTGCTCCAGTACTTTTTCAGGAGCTGAAGCTAAGCCTACCATTCAGTAACTTCCAGGTCCTGCTTTTCCTTCAAAGAAAGACCTGTTATTGCCTTTTCTAGTAATGCAGTATGCTCCCTGTAAACGCTCAAAGATAAGCATAAAAAGGCCTGTGACTTCATTGATTAGCTCCTTAAGCATCTCAGTATTTCATCAAGCCCAGCCACTGTGTAAACATTTCATTACTAGCGGGTGAGCTACTAGCTTTTTCACTGGCTATCAGTGTGTGTTATGCCATAGCTAACCTTTTAACATTCTCAGTGTTATCTGTCAAAAACTCACTGGATTTGATGAACAGCGGAACAACTCTTTGCTGGCTCTGCCTTTTATTGACAGCATTGCTTATAGATGCTTTTTCCTACACATGACATTCCTTGCAAATTTTACCTTATTCTTCGTTTCAGTCTTTCTGATTTTGCTTCTACAGTTTCATCTTTATATTTTCTAATCATCCAGCACCCTGAACTACTTCCTTTTGTAGAATTCTCTTGGGTTTGAGGTCAATGAAGAGTGCAGGGTTTAATCATATTAACCTGTTTTCCCTCATTGCAGCAGGTTGGCACGCCTGACTCCTTGCTGTTCACTGGAGGAACTGCCAGTTCTCTTTCCCCTCACACCATTTTTCCAGAAAATGTAGATGGCTTGGTTTGGGGAGATGCAATGATAGAAATTAATGCTTCAGAGCTGCCAAAGTAAGGAAAAACCATCTCCTCAGTTTTCATCTTGCCTTTTGTCTGGCCATACACTCTTGTTATGGATCTCGTGCCAGCTCTGGCAGCCATTCAACCCTGAAGTGCTGAACTAGCCAGCAGGAAAACTGAATAGATTTCTGAGGTTTTACTGAGTTTGTGAGGGAATTTTACATTTGCCTGAAGGGGCAGATTTTTTAGTCAGGACTGGAGGGAAGGGAGTGTGTGAAGGAAAGAACTGGAGGGCACAACATATGTTAGGAGGGGAGAAATATAAGAAGACAACCATTATACCGTTGAACAATGTATGAGTTGACGTAAGTCATCTTCACAATGTTCCTAGTCTTCTCTGTCAGAGTGATACAGTGCAGATTAGGCAGAATTGAAATAATTTAACTTTTTAAATGAGACAGTTGTTATAAGTAAATATAATAGTGTGGGTAATCTGCATCTGTTTCCTGTTTTTAACTTGTCTGACTGATGGAAAGCAGTCTTAAAAATTTTCATTTATTCATCTGCAATTATGCTTCTGTGAACCTCAAGTCTAACATCTAAAATTGTTGTTTGCTCTTCTACAGTGGATTTCATCAATAGAGCCAGTGTTACATTCTCTGCTTTCCTCAATAATAGCGTTAGAAGTATTACTGATAACTTCTGGAAAGAAGTCATCAGGAGGAAATAAGAAAAGATTTTTAGTTGTTCCACCTGGAGGAAATTAATTACTGTATTCTTTTCAAGGCACTGTAAAACACTATGCCTTCCTTTGTATCACCAAGAAATTGCAGAATGAAAAACTTTAAATTCAAATATGTTTGCACTAAAAGACAATGCTGATTAGGACATATTAAAAAAAAGTCAGCAAAATTAATCTCTTTTAATATCTATCATGTTTCTAACAGAGTTTATGACTATATAATCTATTGAACACTGTGAATTAGTTCTGCAAACCAGAAAACCCAAGGGTATATGTGTTCACTTTAAGGTAATCACATCACTGAAATATAAACAGACCAGGGAAAAGAAAGATGATTCTTTTTACCCAGAACAGAATGAATAATATAAAGATGAAATATTACCTTGTATGTGGGACAACCCTTATTTTCTCTGAAGAGTTTCTCATAAAAGCAGTGCTAAGACTGTCCTCTGGTGTATGTTAGGGTAGATGTATTGTGTGCATTGGAAATGTGGCTCATATGCTGTGCCACTGTCCTAAATTATTTTAAGCTCTCTGTTTATCTCAGCCTTGTAAGTACACTTCTGATTACAAACATACTTGGTTGTATCTTACATATAACTGAAATAAAGGAGTTTTTGTTAGTGTATGAAAAGTAGAGGGATAAAACCACCCCTTTCATTACCCATATACGGAATTTAGGCCTCCTCTGTGATAATGAATGAAAAATAACCCAACTTCACAAGCCTGAACAGGCTATCTCAAACTAACTCTTAGTATAACATTAACAACAACACTTGCTTATAAGGGATTCTGTCAAGAGTTACAGTACTGTAGTGGCTAACAAACTGATACATGAGTAGAGCAAACAGATTAAAATATCCTTTTAAGCAGTCTTAGACTTAAAAGGAACTGGTTTACTGGTGTGGAACAATATTATCAAAAAAAAAAACTTGGACTTTTCTTAATTGTTCAGCTGTTAATCAAGAAGTTGAACACTGTTTAATACAACCCAAAGAAGAAAAACAATACAAAAAATAACCAACCAACCAAACTCTGGAGACCTGCAAGCAAGTCAAAAAAGTCTCCTCCTGAGATCCATGGCTGGTATCTTGCTCTGTGATGAGGCTGAAAGAGATATTAATTTATTTTTAATAGTCCTTGGACTGACCTGTTAGAGCCAAACAGGTCTAAACAATACAGCAGTCCCTCTCACTTACAAACATCAAAGTCAGGCTTTGAATCTGTAATATGAAAGCAAAAGAAGGCTTGAAATTATAAATAAGTCCATTCAATTTGACCTGCCTTTACATTCAAAGGAACTCATCTATGATTATGTGTGTGTTTTCTGTAAATGTTACGACATTCTATTCAGTATAAGCTAAATAACATTGTCTCAAATTTATAGGATTATTCTTTAAAATGAAAGAAAAATAATTAAAGCTTACAATCCATCATGAAAATAACAAGGGACTTTGTAATAAATTATATATGGCAAGATCAGCCCTGGAACTTTATTTATTATCTATTTACAGGCAGTTGGAACATAAAAATTCCACAGAGGACTTTCTTGAACCTCCCATTACAGGCATCCTTTGTTCTTCTGGTTTGTTTGTCGTTATTGTACTGTCAAAAAAGCAATGTCTTTGAAGTGAAGCTAGTAATTCAAACAAAGTTTTCACAAGTGACGTTTTCTGACAAGAGATACTCATCTGCTCAATCTGAGGTGGCATATAGAAGAAAAAAACTAGATGTAAATTTTACCAGTGATACCTAATCATATTTTACATAGGAACTTGGACAGTGGTTTGTATTATTCTTGTTTTGATGAGAAGAAAGTCTAGAGATAATAAAAATACCAAGTGCAGCAAAGGCTTTTCCATTTAGAAACTTTTGTAATAGGGAAAACAGCCAGAAGGATGAAGAACCATTGCCCCACCATTTCAGCTTGCTGACAGAAACATCAAAGAAGAATTGAAACACAGTAAAGACTGCTGCCTAGGAAGAAAAGAAGTACAATACATACCACAATGTTAATATATACATCCCTAGAATTTCAATAAAACAATAAGAAAAATAAGGACTGTATTTTTCTCCTTGGATACCTTTTGGACTTTCTCTTGTGACAGTGATGATGATATATATTTTGTGCACTCTGTCTACCTTATTCCCTGAAGAATTCATCATTTACCAATGAAAAAAACCTGTGATATACTGTTTAAGGAAACAAGAGATTTTTCTCCCTTTGTATGTTAATTCTTGTCTATACATTTCAGTGATCCTTTGATCACTAAAACAAATTTTTCTTGCTAATCTATTTTCAAACACAAGGGAGTTTGTAAAACTCAACAGCCTTATTTAGGGGAAAATCTTCTTTTATTTATCCCAGAGATCCAGCAAAAATACTTTAGACTTCTAAAATCTTCACACAGAAAAAATGCTTCATACGCTGTTGTCAGCAACAATCAACCATTAAGAAAATAAGTCCTCAAGCAACAGCCAGACAAAATATTCCAACTTTCAGGAACAGTTTGGTGTCATAAGGATGAGACAACTGAGTAAAAGAGATTACTGCTATTAGTTTTTGAACTAACACCCCCCACACACTCGTGTATATTTATCTTTTCATTTATGCTATTGTCGTGGGGGGAAACAGTTTTTCCTCCTGCAGTTATAAAACGGTAAAACCCCAGGGGGTGGTGACCATTGAAGTTTTGAAGTTTTACCCAATGAACGCTTCTGCAAAATATAAACATATCACAACCAGAACGGAAGAGAAGGTAGTTGTAGTTTTTTGGTAGAAGAAGGTAGCCATGTTGTGAATACCACGAGGAAGGGGGCTCGGAGCCTTTTGTTTGTCTGAAAAAAAAACATCTCACATTGAGCTGAGATGTGGGAGGGGGGCTGGGACTAGGGAATTGGATTTTGGGAATCTCAAACCATGACAGCTATCAAAACAAATTCAGCTCGGCCTAAAAAGACTCTGCAGTCTGTCAGGGCAGCCAGCACATGATGCAGCACTTGCGTTAACTCTTGTTTATGGAGGCAATGCAGCCCTTCAGTCCCAGAAGCTCATACATACACTCAATGCATTGAAGAACTTAATATCCTAATTAAATCTGGCATCTGAGTGTAATTTATTTTTCAAACACATAGAAAAGAAGTGGATTGTCAGAATAGTAAGGCTAGCTGGTTGTTACTTTTCAGTCTAGAAACACGTTCTTCCTACTTCAGGTAGGACACTTAAAAGAAATTTGTTGGTCATGAATGCTGCAGAAAGCCTAGATGTTGTGCCACAGAATACCACAAGAATTAGTCTAATCAGGAAGTCACAAAGTAGCAGAATATCTTTTGAGGAGACCTAGACAGTGGCAATTACTTATCAGATTCAGCATGTTTTTAGAGATGTTGCATATTGTATGGGTTAGGACAATTCCAGTTATTTCGGGTCAGAGAGTCACTTAGCAATTTTTATGCTAATAATCTGCATAGATGTTTGTAATTACTGATCTCAGATATTCTCAAAGGTGACTTGAATTTTGGTATGAGGTTGCTTGCATATTGTCTGATTTTAGATATTATTCATAAATAATATATTACTCTTTATAGTTTATAATATTAGAAATTAGTATCTATTGTAATGTGGCTTCTAGTAAAAAGAGATTGATCCCAGAACTCAGAAAGTAGAAACAAAGAGGAGATGGTTAGTTCCAATCTGGAGATCTACTGAAGTGATCCATGACAGCATACCTCTTGTGCCACACTGGGATTGAGCAGTTTGTCCCTGGTCTTGAAGATTGCTGCTTTTGCTGCTTTTGTTTCTCGAACTATGTTAGGTCTTGCCTCACTTGTCCTCTTCTACGCAGCGGTAGGAAGAGTCTGCAGAGGGATTTGAACAGGCTGGTTAGACGGGATGAAGTCAATTGTATGAGGTTTCATAAGGCCAAGTGCCTGGTCCTGCCCTAGAGTGGCAATAACCCCAGGCAGTGCTACAGACTGGGGGAAGAGTGGCTGGAAAACTGCCTGTCAGAAAAGGACCTGGGGGTGCTGATAGATAGTGGCTGAACATGAGCCAGCAGTGTGCACAGGTGTCCAAGAAGGCCAAGGGCATCCTGGCTTGGATCAGTAATAGTGTGGCCAGCATGACCAGGGCAGTGATTTTCCCTCTGTATGCGGCACTGGTGAGGCTGCACCTCAAGTATAGTGTCCAGTTCTGGGCCTCTCACTACAGTAAAGTCACAGAGGTGCTGGAGTAAGTCCAGAGAAGTGCTACGGTCCGTGGGGGAGGGGAGAAAGGCCACGGCACTGCACAAAGGGGTCCAGTGAGGTTTGAGGTTTGCAATGCAATGCTATTTTTTGGGGGTGCACAAGAGTTTCATGAGTTCTGGTATGGAATGCACCAGAAAATGGGGTGGAGCATGAGACCGACAACCAGGGAAACAAACAGGGATAGGGACTCAGGCGAAGAGGAAGGAACTGGGGAGGAACCAGAGAAGGAAAAGAAGAATGGTAGTTCTCTCCTCTCTGCAGCCTCTTCAGTCAATCAGAGGGAGAAGCAGGCAAACAGGGAACAAGCACCACAAGGCATGTCCGGGCAAGCCTGGGCATTACATATCTCAGAGAATCATACAATGCACATATTTATAAACACATAAGAACTGTAAAGTCCGCATAACAAAGTCCTTTCAACTGCTGTATATCCTTTTCCACTCCTGAAACCATTCCCATTCTGATTCTTGGTCCTCCACAGAGAAGAGCACTGGAGCTGATGAAGGGTCTAGAGAGCAAGGTCATATGAGGGATAGCTGAGGGATCTGGGGTTGTTTATCCTGGAAAACAAGACACATGGAAGACCTTATCATTCTCTGCAACTACCTGAAAGGACATTGTAGCCAAGTGGGGATTGGTCTCTTCTCCCAGGCAGTAGTGACAGGATGAGAGGAAATGGCCTCAAATTCTGCTAGGGGAGGTTCAGCTTGGATATCAGGAAGAATTTCTTCATAGAAGGGGTTGCCAAGCTTTGAACTACCCAGGGAGGTAATGAAGTCACCAATCCCCAGAGGTGTTCAAGAAATGACTGGACATGGCACTCAGTGCCACAGCCTAGTTGACAAGGTGGTGATCAAAGGTTGTACTGGATGATCTCAGAGGTCTTTTCCAACCTAAATGATTTTGTGATTTTGTGATCTCTAAGCACAAACTAAGCAACGGGGCCATCTGTTCAGAATAACAGGATGCATCTTTCTGAATTTTCTGGGGCCGTTGCAAAAAAAGTAATCACTGCAGCAGAACCACAAGCATAAGGCTGCCATCAGATTCTGCAAGATGGTAGGGTGGGGCTTCCAAACCAGCAGTTTAGCTATATCTCAGGATATATTCTCTTGCATATCAAGGATATAGTCTCTAGTATCTCAAAAAAATACATTAAAAAAAAAAGTGAAAACATCACTGTCAACACCAACACAGTGCAAAAATGCACATATGAATCTGCATATGATCCCCAAGAGAAAAACCCAGAGACATGAGGAGGACTAGTCAGCTGGTGTCCTTTGTCCTCTGTACTCTTCTGACCCTGGCTTGACGTCTGGGCACAAGCCACCAAGTGCCTGACTGCTGGTGGGATGGGTTGAACACTCCGGCCTCAGCACCTGACCGCAGGATCTACCCCCCAGTAAGGTCTTGAAAAAGTTAAAGAGCTCAGTTGGGACACACATTAAGGTTTGGCAGAACAAAAGACCAAACCCAGGTAAGAGTTAAGAAGCAGGGTGTTTAGAGGTTGTCACACAAAATTGTGGTAGTCTCAAATCACAAAAGAGACCAATTTACCTCTACTACAGGCATGCCCTCTCCATTATTCAGCACAGAAAAGCCTGAAAGGAATAGGCAAGGAGGTTTTACCACACTCCATTTGACCATTGCTACACTATTAGCTTGATAAATTACTTCCAAAATATAAAACCAGCATTTACCTTGCAAGTAATTTTCCTGTTGTAATTATGTTCCTACCTATCATGTTCAGCAGAGAAGGAAAGAAGAAAGCACGTACTGCAGGAGTCATTAGTCTTAAAACCTTAAGATCTGTAAGAGAAAAAAAAATCATTCACAAAATATCATTAAAGTACTGTCCTCACCTCAACAGAGACACCAAGAGCTTAAAAGAACATTGAAAGAGAGTTCACATTAGCAAAGACAAAAATGATTATTCAGGCTAAGGAGTTGAAGGAGAAAAGAAGACAGAATTGTTGGCATCTTCCTAAACCAAATTGGTATTGCTGAAAATGAAAATGATCCAAGGAAAACTAACTGTTTTATTAATGTAAATACATCGCATATGGACAAGAAAGATGACAGAAATTTGCCAAAACCTATGGAATAAATGGAAATGTTTGGTTTCATTACAATTAATGTAAAATCAGTCCAGATATTAAATTTAATTGAAAATAATAATAATTGTGAAATATGGAGTAGTATGCCAGATCAGTTCTAACACAGTGGTAGTTCAAATCTGAGGAATTGAGGATATGACGGAGAGCAGCCTTTCTGTGATAATATCACAATCAAAGGATATGATGTCCTAAAATCACATATGCCATCCTGGTTTTACTCTGGTCCGTAATGCTGCCTTCTTACTTAGACCAGCACCTCCTGTAATTGTTGTAGCCTTCCATGTCCTGTTCAGCTGGGAAGTAAAAAAATCAAGATCAAATGCACATCCCAGTTCAGGTAGACCTGACTGAATCTCTAACTGCTGTCAGCCACCAAACAACAAGGCAAAGAATGCATTTCTACACCAAAAATTGCACATCAAATGTAACCAAGTGATAAGCACTGGAGACCTATTTCAGAATACAACTGATGTAATCATTGCAGCCCTTTGGTTGGTATAAATGCAACAGCCTAAAAAGCCTAGGAAAAAGAAGCCTGAGCAAATAAGTCTTTCAACTGCCTGGAATTGTCTGTCACTTCTGAAAGAAAGGTATCTGAGGGGCAAAACACAATAAATCATTTGTCTCTGGAGGATCTTTTAATAGCAACACTGGTAGTGCCATTTGTGATGATGTTTTTTGCGGGGAAGTTACAACCGAATGTTAAAAGATTAACGTCTTCCCTTCATTTGAATGAATACTGAAAAGGTAGGGTGATTGATGGGGCACAAGAGTGCACAAAATATGTTTGGCGTATCATGAGAATGGACTTTAAACAGAAAATATAAAACACTGAAACTTTTTTCTTGGACAGTCTAGTTGAAAGCACCATCAGGAACCCACTAGTGGCATATCAACATTTCAGCAGCCAGTGACAATCAGAGTCAGCAATTCTAGTAATTACTATAAGTAATATTTTTTTTGCATTACTGCAAAGAAGATGCAGAACTCCACTCACAAGGCAATATATAAGAGTAATGGAAAAGGAATGCATACGTAATTTTAAAATACCATGTTTATTTTTCTTTTACTTGCCTGAGACATTTCAATATTTGGTTTCTTGGCTTTTTTTTTCCTGATTTGAATCTCGAAAGGATTTATCAGTGTGATATATGGTTCTCTTTTACTGTCTTTCACTGAAGGGTGCATGAGAATGGAGAGGAGCTCTGACAGGAATTCTGCCCTGTTACCCAGCAATCGTACATAAGTTTGGAGAGCAACTGCAAGAAATTTGAGGATTGCTTTAAAAGCTACCCAGATAGATGGGAAAACCAGAATAGTCATAAGTAAATAACCAACTAAGCAAATATAAAAGAAAATAAATATTTTAATGTTATAAAATAATGGACGATATTCATAAAACAACATTAGTAGATCCATACATCTGAGAAGCAAACATGTTTTGCTGCGTATTAGTGAGATACAATTGTGTAGTCTGTGAAAAAGAGAGAACAATTTATCAGGCTGGTTGTACAGTGAATAATAATATATTTGCAATAAATAGGAATTACAGAGAATAAGTGCTCATAAAATTTCTTCATGACAAAAAACTGTTATAATGATTCTGACTCACTTTCCATTAAAAAAAAAATTAAAAGACATTCAGGGAAGATGTGGGAAGCGAGAAAGATTCAAGGGCACCTCCACTGAACTATAAGCAGCTCAGTGCAAAGGCAGACACTTTGGTCATTTGCAAAGGGGTTTGGCACGCCACAAGAATCTGAAGACTTGTACAGTACTTAGGGGTCTGCTCACTGACATCACTGAATTTGTATTAATCTATTCAGACACTTGGAAAATGTCTTTGCAGACCGCAGATGATGGTGAGACAAGGAAGACATCTTTAGAATCTCCCAACATAGAAATCAAGACATGTGTTGTATGAACAAGAGACAGAGGTTCAGGTGTACCTTATAGTTTTATGTCAGCTAACTCCTCAGCTGATATCTGGAAGTAGAGATAAAATATTACTACCATAAAATGTGGTCTTGTGAATATTGTGTTTTACTAAATGGTTCTTTCTTCTTCAAAAAGATTTAATTTTAACTGTCTTCACATTTCAGTCCCTCCAAATGATTTTTTCATTGTACTTCTGAAGTTAAAAGAAGATCTGTCAAAACCAATGTGAATTTTCAACTGCAGAAAATCCAAGATGCAGTCTATGCATTTTTACAAGTTTATAACAGAGTTCTTTAAAAGTTCACTTGTGTAACTAAATGGGCATCAACTATGCATGTCATTGACGTTTGACTGCATCTGTGTGGGTACCACTAAGACTGGAGAAAAGAGCTATGTTCTGCTTCAGCTCCAGTCACAGTTCTGTTCATGGTGGGAATTGGCTGTGGTCAGGTTGACAGCATTGGGTTCATCTTCATATAAATACAATGAAGTAAAAGGAAAAAAGGAAGCAAATTTGCCTGATAATCTGTTCCTGTGCTTCTAGGAGTAAAACAGACGCAAACTTTTAAAAGGCAAAGAAACTAGCCCAAATTCTTTCTCGTGTCCTATGTTTGTATGGACAAGCTGTCACTTTCCCAAGTAACAGAAGTTTGCAACACTGAAAACACAAGTACTGGTCATTAGATTTTCCAGCACTTTTAGTGATTTCTCCTCAGTTCAGCAGGTCTCCACTGACTTCACTGATGGGTCTTCCTATTGCTTCTTTAAAATATCTCCATTTCTTCATGCTTTCACTCATGCTAAAGATTCAGATTTTATTGTTTCTTTAATGGAGAGGCCAAAGCTAAAGTAAGTCCTACCTTAGCCCCAGCTGCATCATTTTCGTGGGATTGCAGCCCTCTCTCCTGATACAGCAAGGCTTTCCCTGCTTTTCATCATACTCCTTTTTTTCTTTTTCTTTTCTTTTTTTTTTTTTAAGTGGGCTTACAGTGATGTTCTCTGACTCTGACAGATGACATCTTCTTCACTTGATTTAAGTATTTGGGTAGGTAAATTCATACTTCTAGCATACCAGAGTGCCTGAAGCAGAAGAGGACACAGATGCAAATCATCTGCCTGGCAACATTCCCACTTAGGGATAGAGCCTTTTCTTCTCTGAAAAGATGCCAAGGCTGCTTAGTGTATATTAATTTTTTATTGCACACTGTCTCTGTGCTTTACTGTACAGAAGGAGTCATATCCTTTTCTTCTCCTTTCAGCTGCCTCCATCTGTCCTGGAAATTGTGCCAACACAGGACAACAGTCAATGAAAACCTGAGTATTGAAGCTGAAGTGCTTAAAACAGCTGGAGAAACTGCATAATTAAACATCCACTGCAAGTAGCCCTGAGGGAGAAAAAGGCCAGGAGAGTCTCCTGGAGAATCTTGTGCTACAGCTATGCCCACATCTGTTTATTTTAATTAAGGACATTGCATTTTCTTGTAGTCTGCATAATGGCATTCTGGCATTCTTCTGAAGTACTAAAGTGATTTAAACTCATTGTAAGACTAAATAAATCAATGACAGACTGCACCTAGAGAATGCCTATGAAAATCCTGTGATAATCTGAGATAAATTTTAGAAAAATATCCTCTATGTTGAGGGAATTTTTTTGCAGTGGTTCCTATTCAGCTCCAGTGAAATTTGACTGAACTTGATGAAATCTGGGCAGGGATGCTTTAGTCCAGTCATCCAGTGAGCTGCGTGTGCACTTTCTCCCCTTCCCTAATAGCAATATCACTGTGCTGTGACTGGGATAGAATAATTAGTACGTGCCCCATTTTTCAGTAATGACAGTACAACAGTATTTTTTATGTAGTGTATGTCAAAAAACATATTCCCTCCAGATGCTGTCAGATCCTGTATTCCAATCGTGTCAAACTGCCATTAAACACTGAAGTGGCAAATTGCGAAAAATAAAACCAGTCATTTCCCATCTTGTGAGTAGATATAGAGTCTTCTCTAGTGCTACTGTCTCTTAGAGAAACATGTAGATCTATACTAGAAATAGACTTTTACTGTGTCTTTCCCTTCTGATAGCATTTGCAGGACATGGTTTGAATTCAAAAATATTGGTGAAACCTTACTTGCTACAAAAACAACTCAGAGTTGAAGTAAGAGAAACCTATATATTCTACTCACACTAATTGGTATATATCCTGCAAAACACAACTGAAGAGGTTTCAGTGATCTCATATTATGTAAGGCTGGAACTATATTTTCTCTTACTCTAATAAATTATCCCATTAAAAAACAAAAGGCACGCATGGGAATATTTTACTATGGATCTGCCTGTATATTCAGATGCAACCTAGCTGAAGCAGTCTGAAAGCTTGCTTCACTGAGGTCTGGAAGCCTTTAATTTTTCTTCTTGAAGCACTGCATATCAATTATCAGTGGTATAGTCCCATAAACTTAGCTTCCAAGCTTGGGATAGAAATCCCATGGAGCAATCTTAGCTCTTCCTTCCTCTCTCCTTCCCATCACCAGCTATGGATCCACAGGTGGATTTTGCAACAAGTTCTGAATTTTCAGAGCAGATGCAAAAACTTTGGTCACTGAAAAATCAAATCTGTGCAATTGTGCAATTGCACGGCTTGTGTAGTTTCATAGCTGATGTTTTCACATGATAAACTACTGCGTAGCTTCCTGCCCTGCCACTGCAAGAAAGCATTACAGTGCTATTTGCAAGGTGTCAGTAGAAAAATTTAGTCGATATGGTAACTGTATCTAATTACCTAATCAAAGGTAAAGAGCTCAAGGATCTTCAGTAAGTCATTTATCACATTTCTCACAATTGTTATCCCAAGCTTTTCGAAAAGACTTCCAATTAAGAATATTTCACAATATTCCAGCCAGTCAGTCAATCTTGTCCAAAGTCCACCAACAACCTTTTTCATTATGGAGTTGAAATGAGAGAGGACTGCATCATAACGGAATGGTCCAGCTATGTAAACCCCGACTAAAAGCCTGCAAGGTTCTTAGCTGGAAAATTCCTCTGACATCAGGTAGACTTTCTGGTAGACATCTACTGGTCTTTCACACCACTGTATTTCTCAAGGCTATATACTATTCTACCTTTAAAAATAATGACCATTCTATCAATATGCATTGTATACTTTGCTTTATGTCCTTAAAAAACCAGCAGTACAGACAAAATGGGGTTTTCTCCAGTTCTATTAGAGTTTTCTCTTCAATGCAAAGATTTTTCCATCTTTTTCTGCCAGTTAATTAACATTTTTATCTTTTCTTCTATGTTTTTGACATACATGTAAAAGTTTGTGGGCAAAAGTAGCTGTAAACACGCTGAGGAGTATGAACTACAGAAGACTGAAATCGCAGTTTAACAGATCAAAAAATACTCTCATTATATCTGAGAAGAGAAATTATTAAAAAGACATTTTTACACATATGAACCTAATAAAATGACACTAATATTTGCCACAGTCTAAATGCTCAGTTGTATTCCCCAGCTTCCAGGAAATACTCAGTTTCACTCAATAGACAATTTATTAGCTAATTAGGTCATTACAATAGAAAACACTGGACTTTATTAGGAAAGAGTACCTTTTAATAATTTGGTATTCAAATTTACCTCTTTCTTTCTTTACAGGAGACATGCTCTCTTACCTAAGCGAAAAAAGTTGCATGGCAATAATTAGCTATTGTACAAATTGAACTGCTCTGTTAACACCTAATACTGCAAATCACCTGAGAGAGCAGTCTTGCTGAGACTGCATATTTAATGATCAAGAGTTAAAGAGAAGTTATGGCATTTTTGAGCATGCTAATGAAATGTAAGACTATTCAGAAAATTTTTCTTTATTGTTAGGACTTCAGTGTCTCCATTATTATGTTTGTGAAAGTATTTACTTATTATATATGCTTCAAATGTTAAAGATAACCGAGTATTTCAGGCTGAGATCTCCAAAAACAGAGAAGTTGATCAGCTGATAGTGAAATACAGACAGAGCTTATTCTGATGCAAAATTTAACTTACTGTTTCTGACATGCATATTCTTTTGCTAGAGAACATTGAAACATATAGGAAAAAAAATCAACAAATCGATTAAAAAAAAAATTTACAAAAAGGCTTTTTCTTTGTTTTGAGACCTAACACTTCCTGCAGTGCAACGTAAAGAGGCTGTTGGAAAGTGCTTCTGCCACAAATTTCGTGACATTGAATTTATTGCACATCTGTCAGAGCCACTATGTACACAGGGCCTGAACACTTGGCCCCATGGCCAACAAGAGCATTTGTCTTAATCCCATTTTGGCAGCCAAGACAGTGACAGATCCAGGAGATCATAGGGAGTGCATTGGGATGGGATAGGATGCCCAAAGGCTATCAGAAACATGAAAGAGCAGGAGAGGAAAGACGTTACTACTTCTTATCTCAGGAGATTGTCTCCATGCCATTAGGATCTTAGGCAAATTTAGATCAGCAGAGAATTTCCTTGATCAGCTCAGTTACATTATGATTCTTTCCTTAAATGGGGTATTTTTATCTCTCTGATATGTTCCTTTGCAGTGCTATAATTAAGAAAATATTACAGAGAATTTCACTTCTTCAGGAAATATTAATTAGCGGGATGGAGCAAAATTTCTAATAATGTTACTCAGACAACTCTGAAAAATGCTTTATTAGAAACATAGAAATGAGCTTATAGAAATGTTTTGTGCTAATAATGCTGTGTTTATTGTGAAATGTTGACTATATGCTCTTATAACAGATAAGATCGAAATAACAACATTATAAAGGTACAAAAGATGGCAGAGGAAAATTAGCCTGAAATATCTGATTTTAAACCAAAGTGGTTCAAAATAAAATCTTCCTTAGAAAAAGACTGAATTTGCTGACATGTTGTTGAACAGCTCATATTTGAAAATTAATAGGTGAATCTGACTTAAAATTCCAGAATGCACTAAATTTTACAAACATACTTTACTAATAATGCTGTTGCAATGCAACAAATTCATGGTCATACAAAAGAACAATACTTATAAATCTTATTATTAAGTAAAGGAAATATATAAGCCTGAAAACTACACGGACATCAGTCTGTCAAAGAAATTTAAGACACTTTTCCATTCTATGGGTCATATCAAAGCAGAATCTTCCTGACATTTTCATCATTAAATAGTTCATGGATTTAATGTGTACATTAAAACTACATTAAAACATATGACTAGTGGAAAATTGATCTTGATTTCAATAAGATACCTTTTTCTTTTTGAATTCCAATTTTAACATAAAAAGTCTTGTTAATTACAACACAAACTTTTTAAGAACTAGAAGTTCTCCGTTCCCTAACAATTCCTAATCAATTGCTGTGGAGATCTACGAGCAAATGTTAGTATTTTCCTGCTTTATTATTACTGTATTGATAAGTTTTATCACCTCCTGGGATCCAGACACAGAAGTTTATTGTAATAGGTTTACTTGTTTTAAAAAACCAAGCAGGAAATTACTCTTTCCCCTGCATTGCTGTAAAAGAAAGATGTTGAATGAGAGAGGGAGAAGAGGTTTGTCTAGGGAAATTGACACATACTAAAGAACTAACTAGCAGGCCTGCATTCCAAGCTGATGGCCCTCCTAAGGCTGTGGGGAGGGCTGATGAGTTTTTTTCTTCTCTCCTCAGAAACAGGATCACTTCACTTTTGCCTTAACTCAGGCAAGGTGTGTGTTTGAGGGGTCAGAGGTTCACTCTGTTTTCGGCCTGATCATCTAGCTGTTTTCTGGCCCTGGTTTGCCTCCGTTTTCCTGTGTCCTGTTCTGTCCCCAGCCCGGACCTGCTCAGACTTCATTGGAGAGGCTTGACCCACCTGCAGAGGAACTTTCTGGGGAGGAGGTCACCTTCTCCCTCCTCCGCTCCCATGTTGGGAGCAGCATGTGTTCATCGATGAAAAGGGGGAATTCCCGGCCACAGCCAGCTGCAGACAACGTGAGTTTCATGGGAAGAGCCTTTTTTCCCCTTTCCCCCTTCCCCTTCTCGGTGTGGGGGGGAAGACCTCCATTTTCGGCTTCTCCCGTGAACCCAGGCCTCACGTGGCAACTGCCAGAGCCCAACAGAGCCCCTGCTGAGTACCAGCAAGCAACTACAGGCTCTGCACCTCCAGTGATCCAACAGCACCCCCTGCCAATTGTGGTTAGAATTGCACCAAAGGATGGGAAGTATGGAACTGTTTCCTTTTTGAAGAGGACTTTTTTTCAGTATAGGATTATTGTTTCGTTGCTTTTGTGTTCCTTTTGTTGTTCTGACAATACACATATATCCTTTAATAAAGGGCTGTTATGTTTCTTTCTCCATACTTCCTCAATTGGAGCCTCTTACTTTTAGATTTACAATTGCTTAGAGAGAGAAGTTTGGCCTACCCCATAACTCATTCTCCTTAGCAAAACACTTCAGTCTCATTAAACTGAGATCCCTATTAAATAAGCTTTCTTGTTGAAGATGTTTATAAATGCCACACTTCCCTGTTTGTCAATAGTTGTAGGTATTGCAACACTTATTAAATTGGGAAAGGATGTGTCAAGCTGAGGTTTAGCAAAGGATTAACATGTATCTAAAGTGAGTTACCTTTTGAAGTCTTGTCAAAAACCCCCTCTTATATTATGAAGTGTCAGCAAAATGTGCCAGCACACGTCAAGAAAAATGTTTGCTACAGAAACTAGATATCTAAAATCACTGGAGTCACAAATAGTTACTGACATGCTTAAAAATAAGTTTATTAAGAAGTGCAGTCAAATCAGTGCAATGATTTACACGCTTCAGATTAAGGAGCAATAAATAATTTTTTTCTGGTCTGTGGTGCAATGGTCTTTGGATGACCTGCTAATTGAGTGGATGACCTGGTGATTGAGTTATTGTTTCAGGGAGGCTGAGCACATTACACTTACAATCAGTAAGCACAGAACTAATTAGTCTGACCAGGCAACATGCTGCAATAAAGTATGAACAAGTTACACCAAGACCATCTCTCAGTCCTTGTCAGAAGGCCCCAGTGGCAGGAGTCTGGCCTCACCTCACTTCCCTTAAACCCATGCTCTCCTCTCTCCTGCCACACCAAACGCTGCCACCAGCTTTGTGCTGACCATTCTTACATCATGCAAGACATCAGCAGGAAGAGAACAAAACCCCTCTTTCCAGACAGAAAATAGAGGAGTAGAGTTTAGAAACTGATACACTGATGTGAGTCGCACTAGTAGCAAAGGAAAGCTTGCTATGAAACATGAGGAAAAAGCAGACTTACCATAGAAATGTACACACAGTCTTATCAGTGCTGTGTGCTCCTTTCCCCAGCAAAAACCAAACAGTGCTCTCCACCAAAGCCAGGTGGGGCACCCCTGAGGTTCCTATAGGCGCCTGCAGGGGCATACACTCAAGACACTTTGAGGGAAGATCCTCAGGTTTGTCCTTATCTATTTCTTGAATTTGGTGTGAAGCAAAAATACTGAAACTCTATGAACTTGCTTCAAAGTCATCAATAAACAGTTATTTTCCAAACCCTGTGAACATATGGGTTTTTGCAACATCTAATGGAAGGCATCTGGATCCCATTTCAAAACAGATTTCTACGACATTTCTGAGTTGTAGGCAAGCAATACAAGGCTGCAGTCTATGAGTGGATGTCTAAAACTTTAACAAACAGCTTGTATTCTTTCTGTATTAAGCCTGACATACATAATTAGAAAAGCTAATTGAACTCATCTGGTGTTGCTGGTGGCATTAGAACACCAGAAAACTGGTGTTGCTTTGGTATTAATAAGAATGACCCATTTTGTCACAGAGATTTTTGAATTAAATACTTTATTGAGAATGGTTTTTCTAAGTTCTGCATCTTCACAGATACACAGAGGAGCAGCACAGACATAGTCCTATTAATATTCCACATACTGCTTTCTAAACAACAACCTCAGTGAAATTACAAAGCCCTCCAATGCTTGTAGTACTTACTTTGTTCATGTTATGAGATCCCATTCTTTAAATTATTAGAGAGATGCCTTCAGAATCTTAATTAGTCTGTGCACTTACAGTATACTTGAGAAATTTAAATAGATTGCAATAGATTTTTTTCAGATGAAAAATTTGGAATGTCAATGACCCAAACTCTAATTTGTAATATCATTTTCATATGATTGTGGACATTAAGCTTTTCTCACAAATGATTCCTGTATCAAGCTTTATGAGGAGAGTAGAGGTCTGCAAGAAAAATTGCAGCAGACAGATAATTTGAATAGTTTAGAAGTTAATATTCAAAAGTTACCAATTGGCCTTTAAAGCCACCTTATGCATAATCATGACTCTTAAGTTACAAAATTTTCTTTCTTCATCAGAGAATATTAAAAGATAATGTCACATTATCTTATATAATGTCACGTGATACCAGTAAAATACTCCACAATGACTTTCAAGTGTTTTATTGTAAATGTATTTTAAATCAAATTTAAGTATCAACATAACCCCTAATTCCTCTTAGCCACATTAAAAAAACCCAACTTTTTTCAGTATATCTCACCGTATAAATGAAAAAATATCAGAGAAATGTGTTTGAACAAAATTCCTTTTACAATATCCAAGTTGCAAATGCAGAACAGACAGGTGTTTTTGAGCATACTTAATCAGCATCATTTGCATATGAGGAAATATTCATCCTCCATGCCCTGCTCTCAAGTCAATTGCAACATCAGCAAAGAGTTGCCATCACCCCACTGATGGATTTCAGAGAGGTACGGGGGCCACACAACTCTCACATGTAACCTAAATAATCATCTCTGCTCAGGCTTGAGTACTGAGACACCTACAAGGGTGGATTAAAAAGTAGCCTGGCTCCATCAGGATTTGTAGCTCTGGTTTGGTGCTGCAACTTTCAGACTCCAAATCATTACCTGGAAGCACAGAGCTCCACAAGTGTGTTAAAGTAAATGCTTTTTCCAGCAGAGCTGATGTGATCCCACTGGTGTCCCAGTGCCTGGGAGCATGGTCCTAGATGCAAAGGGGACCCATATGTGAACCAATTTGTGACTGATGTGAAGGTAGGGCTAATGGACCTTTGTGACTGGGTGGCAGAGAGCTGCTCCCTCTAACATGATCCCAATCTTGTGTATTTCCACTGCCGAAAAGTCACAGTTGTGCTACTCCCTGAGGACTGAGTGCACATTGCATGAGGAATTTAGACAATTTCACAAAGTGAGCTAAGCAGATAACCAAGTTCAAGGCTCAAGGACCAGATGCCAGGATGAACCTGATTCAAAAAGTATTGATAAACTCTCCCTGTATGTGTGTGTCAGGTCTGGGCAATAAGTTTTCAAACAATGGGGGCAGCTCAACAAGGATCTTTTAATTATCCAAAATCAATTGTTGCATCTTCAATTTTTTTTTTCATTTTATTAATAGCTGAGTCATGATTTATTACCATAACTATAAAAAGTATGAAATCAATAACTCACATTGAGCTGTGGAAATTTAAATAAAAATCAGCATCTCTGAAAGCTTCAAATATTTGTGTCATTCATCAGAGACTATCAACAAATTTATGTAAGAGCTTTTCTTGTGGTGTTTACTTATTCACCACCTGCTGCGTATCAGAACCTACTTCCTCAATGCGAGGAGGTAACACTTGTCTCTCCAATCTGCACCTTGAACAGTGTCAGGAGCAGGTTACACTGTTACACTACATATGGCTGAGGAACAAAGCATGTGGAACTAGCACTCACATCAGTCTTCCTTTCTGATTAATCTCTAGCCACCAAAGCAAATGAGAGAAGCAGTTCAAGCCACTAAAGGCACCAGGGCAGATTATCATCTACTGTAAAGTAGCAATAGTTGTGCTAATTTTGAAAACTTGGCCTTAATAAGAGGGCATTGCAGTGATTGACACCAACAATCACTGCCCAGGAGTGTTGCCCACAGTCTGCTTTAAACAGCAGACCACACTGACACCCAGCACAGCACAGTACTGATTCATGCTGGTGTTTTATGCAGTTCATCTTTTCCAAACCACCATCCTCCTTTTTTCTTACCTGGTGCTGACACAAGCAGTGCCGTGAGAAATGCCTTACAGTTGAAAAGGGGAACATCACTACCTTAATGTTTCACATCACACTAAAATACGCCACGAATCTTTACAATGCTCTAATTTCATCACCCTGGAAAGCCTAGGAGTTGTACAACAGGGTCAGTGCTCAGAAAAGCAGGAGCAGAGCTGCAGGTGCTTCAGGAACTTCTCAGTTGAATCCAAAAAGTACAGTGGCACACCTGGTCACTGACTACCAAATAAAGATTTTCTAGCTTATAGTCTTTTTACTTTCTCACCTACAAGACAATTCAGAGTTCTAGGTAGCAGCAGTCTCTAAGATAGACAGAAAAGGAAAAGGATGGCAGATATGGAAGAGGGGATTAGTATGAAGAAAGAAGTTTTTTCCAAATAGGCTTTCTAAGGCTTCTTGAAAATTTTTTGTGTTCATTTCAGGTATCTTTTTCTTTATTTCTTTTTTAAATTCAAGTATTTTAAATTGATTTCTTGTGCTGATTTCCAGGTAGGAAAAAATTGAGCACCCCACCTGCACTCCATTTTGTCTCAGCTCAAAAGGTTTGGGGATCTTAGACCCAGCATGTCTTCCACTGAAATAAATTCTAGAACCTACTTGACTCAGAAGGAGAAGAGTTTGCTAGAATACTCAGACCTAATTGGTCAGCTTAGTGATCTGCATACTTAGTAGCTATCAGCTGAGTGTGATCTTTAGATTAAAAGCTGTCTAAATTAATCATGCAGACTAAATTTCCCTGAACACATTATTAATGTACTCATGGTGCCAGTTTTCTATCAATTCACAGCCTTTAACAAGATTATCTACACAGTGTCATTCTGTAAATTTAATCCCGTCCTGTTTAAAAATGTGAGAAAATAATGTCATTGTTAATGCTAATAAAATAGATAGAAAATATGGTTTATGAGTCAGTAAAGAAATAGCATATGTCTTTCCTTCTTATTACTTCTATGAAAAATTCCTAATTCTTCTGACAACATGCATGTTCACTTAGTAGCTTATCTGATGATGCAAAGGTATATTTTTAAGATTAGGTTCAAATCATATTCTTGATGAGAAGGGATTTCCCCTTCTTAATATTAATCTACAGGAAAAGCATTTCAGGAAACAAAAAAGAAAAGAAATCAAAAATAAGAGCAGGTAGATGGGTACTGTAAGTCATGGTACCACTCTTATTTAAGAAAATTTAAAAATTTATCTTAGGAGAATTCTATCAATAAACGGAAACACTGATTTGGAAAGCACAGAGAGTGGAAGGACAGAGAAAAGAGAGAAAAAGAGAGGATAGTGATGTGACAGAGGAGAATATTTTTTAGCTGAGATCAGCGTTATAACAGAATTTTTCTCAAAAAAATTGGCTCTCCGGACTCCTGGAAATGTGATACATCTCACCATGATTTCCCCCTTTTCTTCTTTTGTCTTTTCTGAGTAATAATACAACACAATCTACCAGATCTGTCAGAGAAAATTAGCAAAGACTGATTGGTTTGCATAATATTTTCTTAAAATCCCTGAAAGCTGAGTTCAGACTCACTTGTTTAAATTCTTCAGCTTTCTTCTATTTCTCTTCTTAAGGACTATGTTTAGCAAATCCCCATAAAGAAGAGATATTACCAGAAATATGTCACCTTTTTAAGCCATAGTACTTTGCTTTGCCTATCTCAATGATTTTAGCTTATAAATTACTTTTTCAAAAGCAATTGCTTATGCCTTTTATTTCATACTCTTCTGTAACACTGGACCCCATATAGTGTCAGGTGGCACAGTTTCTTCTGCTATCAGCAGCAATTTGTGTCAGCTGAGGGCTTGGACCTTTCTATTTCTCATTTCTTATATTTATTAATTTCCCTTAACCCACAGGGATAACTCTTTTATTTTAAATCCTATGCTGTTCTTTCTGCCTATTCCCTTTATCCTCCTCATTGGGTTTATGAAATACAAATTACATTCTTCTTTTTATTTCAAGTGAAAATATCGACAAAATTTAACTTAAAATTGCAAACATATTAAAAGGAATAGAAATATACAGGATAGGTAGCTGTTGGATGTTGCAGTCCTTTTACAATGGAATCAAAATAAACACTGGCCAGTGTACGTGTCTCTTTTTTTGTGTGTGTGTGTGGGCCAAAGTTAGTTAAAAACTGTGTCTTTCACCTCTCAGCAACCATCTTCACTTGCTAGCTCAGTTCTAAACCCACAAGAATTACTCTGGAGATCAAAACACTAGTTTTCCCATCAGTGTTTTGGATGCAGTCTGTGACACATAAATTCAGAAGTTCTTGTTCAAAACTGTATGTGACACAAGTCCTTTGCTGGACTGGGCTGTGCAGCTGCTACTCACTTCTATCCTCACATACATCAAAGACATCAGTAAAGAGATAGAAATGTTGAGCGTCAGTCTGTCTTTCAAAAATGTTGATTCAATCCCAAAAAAGGAAAGGGGGTTTGAAATAACTTCAGTAATAGGAAAACTTCACACCAAACATGCAGACTCTCAAGGTGGAAAGGGAGGTGGTGGAATCTCCATCCTCAGGGATTCTCACATGTGAATGGGTGAATTATTTCTATACACTTGTACTGATCATTTTGTATCTCTTTGAACACAGATCAAACTAGTAGTACATGACAGAAATTATAATCCATCCATTTATTCTTCTACTCTCAACATACATTTAAAAAACTCCTAATGATAAAAACATTTTGAGGTAAAAATGAGAAACATGCAACAATTACACTTATACCTTAGGTGGTTGTAATACAGCCATAGAAGATCACTATGACCAAACAGCAGCAAGAAAACAAGATCTTTAAGCAACACAGTAGGTAACAAACATGGGAAAACAGGCAACTGTAACGTTGCTGAACTTCCCAAATTGTGCAGTTCATAGGGATTCTTATATTGTGGTGGTGCATATATCACATACTTAGCACTTCTGGGGAAAATTTTTTCTTATTTTACCCTTAATGATACTCATATTCTGTAACATCTAATTTCTAACGCTTTGGGCCACCATGTCTCCTAAGCAATGTTCTAGTGGGTCACTGAAGTCACAGCTTGATCACTGGCAGGCAGCCTGTGAGTCTAAAATGAAATGGCTACAGCAGCAGGTGAAATTTTCAAATTAGCAGCACTAATGACATGCAAATCTTTCTAATATTACAGTCCCTAAGCTGAGATATGCAGAAAGAAAAGTTACATACAACCAGTTCTTCAGGACTTAAA
This sequence comes from Chiroxiphia lanceolata, assembly GCF_009829145.1. Lineage (NCBI taxonomy): Eukaryota > Metazoa > Chordata > Aves > Passeriformes > Pipridae > Chiroxiphia > Chiroxiphia lanceolata. The sequence goes on along the minus strand of NC_045671.1, from coordinate 17,972,631 downwards.
GTGTTTTGATCTACCTGCATTTGCTCTGGTCAGCAGAAACATGCGTTTCCACCAACAATGACTGTGTAAGTATATTTCTGATTAAAAAAACATCTGAGCACATGCTCCTGTCTTGAGAAAGTGAACAGGAAAGAGATATACCTCCGTGTCAAAAGCTTAATCTGGTCAATTTGCAAGTGTAGCTACAGTAAGCTTGAATGTAGGAGGCTGTAAGGATGTTTTCCTGAATTAAGATTCAAACCATGATGAAAGCATGGATCTGTGCACCACTCAGCCTTCATATATTATCAGTGCAAAAGAAAAGTAGAATTAGAAAAAGAATGTTGTTCCAGTATGTCTAATAATACATGCAACTATAGCTGACAAAGTAAAAAAAAAAATCTGGAGTCAGATAACTGCTTCAGTTTGGAAAGGAACTTTTTTAAAAAGCAAGAAAATGTGTACTTCACTACAGATTTTCTTGTTTTGTCAATGTTAGGGCATGTGCCAGTGTAAACATGTGCTGCTTGAAATTTAAAAGATACGCAGAAGACTGGCAATAACATCATAAATTAGAACAAAGAAGGTTGTTCAGCATGAAGCACTTTCAGGTTAACATTGTCTATTTAGAAACAGATACTTGGTCTTAGAATAGTTATGACTGAAAATTTGTAGACAAAGACAATCAACAGGCACCACTGCTTCTAGAAAACCAGTGAAGAAATTACATTTCATGATTTTAATTTTCCAAAACAAAATTAACCTTAGTTATAACTGGTGTACCGCTGTGATTGCAGGTCTAATTCAGGTGCAATTGCACCTAACCTTTTACATTAGCATCAAATCACTTAGCAGCAGGAAATTTGAAAATCTATGCGAAAATGGAGTAAAATGAGCACAAAAAAATGAGCACTCTTTAGAGAGATGCAGTTGTTTCTCTCCAGAAGATTTTATATCACATTTCAGTTAAACAGTACAACTTCATTTAAGATGTAATATTTTCATTTACTTGTCAAAACTGAAGTTTGTAGGGAGACATTTTTCAAAGAAATATAAAAGTTTAAAGGATGATAGAAGCAGGTTCATGGGGATGGAAACAGGTACACATGCAGCATGGGTAACATGAGCTAGATCTGTTGTCTTTTGTAGCACGCGTCTGCACTTGAAGTCAATTGGAAGCTCAATAACTGTGTGAGCATTAATTTAATCCCAAATTAATTGACTCTGCCTCTCACAGTAGTGATTAGATTGCATGCTGTGCAAGTTCTTATGTTATGCATGGCCACAGTGTTTCTGATTGAACCATAATAAGTATTTTACTCATCTACAGATGGTCCCTAAGTGAGTGCAGCTACATGATTTGCAGTGTCTCATTCTGTTCCCTGGTCTGGGGAGCAGCCCACTAAAGGTGAAACTTTTGATGTGCTGGACTCCCCCCCCTTTACAAATGAATATTTGGAATTACTTCAGACAAGCAAAAGCTTTCTGACCATATTTTCTTCTTTATACTTTTCTCCTCATTCCATAATTCACTGGTTGCTCTAAAGATTCACAAAAACCAATATGCCCAGAGTCTTCCCTAGACTAGATGGCAATAATCTTGTTTTCCTAATACAGCAATAAACAATGTAGTTCCAACTATTTTTCTACCAGTCTGGAAGCAGTCATAATAAACTGTTCACAGGAGCAGAATTTAAGGTGAACTTTGATGCATTAGGACCCCTTTATTTACTCAAATTTTCAAACAGCACTGCTTTAAATTTTGCAGTGAGGGACAGCAACATAAAGCGGTAAAAACAGATCAGGTTTGCTAAAAAAGGCAAAATGGGTAGGTATTTTTGTTCATAATCCCTTTCGTATGTCAGACAGACATGGACAGTCTTACATGTCCTCAGTCGATTTGCCAGACTGAAACTGTGCCCGGATCCTTCACCAAATACAAGAGGTGATGTGAGGTATGGGATATGCCGATGTGTGCACAGGTTGTTTTATTGTGTGTGTGAAGCAGAAGATCAGGGAGCAGTAAGGCTGGGAAGTTGCTGATGTTGGTAATTCTCCCCTTTGCATGCTGCTAGCTCTGTAACAGGCTGTAACTGTTCCGCTTGCCAGTATGGAGGCAGCCAAGGACTTTTCCATTGTCAGTAGGCCAGGAACGGAAGAAACTGTACTAATAGTGTGATAGAAATCACTTTTTTTCATCAAACAAAATGAGAATATGCTAAGGTTATGTAATTTTTCTTCCTTTTTTTGCTTAATTATCAATGGAAGCTTGAGGCAGGAGAAACACAAGTGACCTCCCTAAATATCTGCTAAGTAAGCAGCGATGTGAAACAAGTGAGAAAACTGTAGGTTTTGCACTTGTTACATGACAAGATAGGCTGTTAAAATAATCCTGGTGCATGGTGGATGGCTTTTCCTATTAAACTAGTCTCTAATTAATGGTTGAGTGCATAGTCTCCAAACTGACACAAACAAAACAAAATACTGCTGCAAAATTGTTATTACTACCTCACACTAGTTGACCTAAAACATGACTAGAATCTTTAAGTCTTCCAAATGAATTTGTTTTGAAGTTAATTTAAAACAATATGTGTTTTTGCACAGGAATGCTAGGGAACTGGCAGTGCAAGTGTAGTTTTGAACCAGTTTGCTCTCAAGATTTTAGTTATGCTTCCCTGTTCCTCTTTCCTCCTCCAAGAATTTATGCAGCCTTTTAGCTATTCTGTCAATTGGCAAAAATTTCCTTTGAAGGGAACTTACTGTAAGACCTCAGGCTCTGAGCTTTGAGCTCATTGAAGGCGTTTTACTTTAAAAATACATAGGGCTCCAAAAATTTGCCCACCAAATTTACTAAAAGAGCCTTCAGTTCTTTTAATACCTTAAGAGAGAGTGCAAGTGAGAAGTACCGCACATGTTTTCTCAGGAAGTATTTTTACTGGTAAATTTTAGAAAACAAGGGAACTTAGCAAGAGTTTAAAAGGCAACGTCCAACCAAAATAAAGCATTTCACAAAGCATTGACTTCACACCTGTTAACCCATCCGACTCCACAAAATCCGAACCATCCAGCTAAGTTACCCAAAATATTAAGAAAGGAGACTTGTAGAAGAAGTAAAGAGTGAAAAAGAGAGAATTATAGCTACCACTCGGAGTCCTGTGCAAATCTGGCTTCCACATGTCCAGATGGTAGAATTCAAACAATATGGAGAGCACATGTTGCTGCTTTTGTTTGCTTTGGCCTGCCAACAAGTATGACTTCCAGCCCACTGGCCATTCTGGACCTCTGAGGTGTGCTGTGGGGCAGTGCTCCCAGTGCGCCAGCCATTCTGAGCCTGGGTTAAGGGTTCAACGTGGTGTGTTATGGGCAGTGGTCCTGAGCTGCTTTTGACTGACAGCTGCCCTGAGGCTGCCCAAAGAGACTCCAAGGGGCTGAGGTATAAGGGCATCACCTCACTTTCATGAAATTCGACCTGTCTCTTCCCCCCCCCACACACACACTTGAATTGGTCTGAGCCAATAATTAATCCAGTAGCTCACACTTGCCAGAACACTTCCCACTTGCCAATAATTAATACAGTATCTCACACTTGCCAGCACCAGGACACTCCCAGTTGCCTCAGTAGCAAAGAGGAGGAAGCAGATTAAAGTAGGAAGAGGGGAAAGGTAGGACAGAAGAGTGCTTAAAATTGAAATATATTTTAAAAAATGCACTGAGTTGTCACAAGCTGCTGCAAAGTTTAACATTAGGATCTGCTCATTTTTACATGGCTAATGTAATTTGTGACACTATGTTTTCAAGATTCATGTTTATTTATCACTTTTCTCACCTTCCTTTGTTGCAGCCTCCACTGTTTCTTGTTTCACTGTACCAGGGCACCACACAGCTCTAGTCTCCCCACTAGTCAAAGCTGTGTTCTTCATAGAATCATAGAATCACAGAATTTAAGGGGTTGGAATGAACTTTAAAGATCATCTAGTCCCAACCACCTCTGCCATAGGCAGGAATATCTGCCTCTAGATCAGGTTGCTCAAGGTCTTATCCAGTTTGGCATTGAATACTGCCAGGCCCTCACAGTAAAAAATTTCTTTTTAATATTTAACCTAAATTTCCCCTCTTTCAATTTTTACGCATTACTCTTTCTCCTATCACTACAGTTCCTAAGAAAGAGCTCCTTTCTGACTTCATTGTAGATCCCCTCCAGATATTGGAATGTTGCTATGAGGTCTCCACACAGCCTTATCTTCTTCCGGCTGAACAGCTTCAACTTTCTCAGTCTATTTTCATCATAGGGGGGATGCTCCAGTCCTCTTATCAACCTCCTCTGGACTCGTTCCATATCCTTCTTATGTTGAAGACATCATGGCTGTACACAGTACTCCAACTGGGGTCTCACAAGAGCAGAGTAGAGGGGGAGAATCACCTCTCTGGACCTGCTGGCCACAGTCCTTTTGATGCAGCCCAGATTTTGTTGGCTTTCTGGGCTGTGAGCTCACACTGCCAGCTCATATTGAGTTTTTCATCTACCATCATCCCCACATCCTTCTCCACAGGACTGCTCTCAATCACCTGTAGGCATGCCTGGGATTGCCCTGACCCAGGTGTAGGACCTTGCACTTCACTCTGTTGAACTTCATGCGGTTTGCATGGGCCTACCTCTCAAGCCTGTCAAGGTCTCTCTGGATGGCATCCCTTTCCTCCAGTGTGTCAACTGCATCATAGAGCTTGGTGTCATCAGTGAACTTGATGAGGGTGCATCAATCCCACTGTCCATCACTGACAAAGATATTAAACATTTTTTTGAAAATGTGTGAGAGATGGAAATGGTCATTGGCTTAAACATCGTTAAAATCACTGAAAGACTTTTGTCCACTGTAGCAAATTACGCAAAGAAGCAACTGCTCAGTGAAGTAGTTCCTTCCCCGAATGTGCTTATTAATTTGGACTGTGATGGGAACTTGAGATAAAATAGAGATTGTACTACTGTCCAATTATCCCAGGAGAAGAATCTATCCACAAGTGTGAGAGACTGGAGTGCTAACAGCTCAGACAATCAAGGTACAAGGTAGTGATGTTCAAAGTAACCCCCCCCACACCCGGTCCTGAGAGTGTGCAAACCTGTCACATCAGAATACAATCTGGCTGTTGAACAAGGCAAGGAAAGAGGCAAATGCTGCAAATTGGGGTAGTGTTTCTTTGTCCTTACACGGATGACTCAGTAGTAGTAACTGTGCCCTGGGGAACTACCAGAACAATTCACAAAAGGGCTCAAGGTATTCATCTCTGCTGATGGGCCATAATGGGCCATAGTGGACTCAACTGCACTGATATAGCAGGCAACTGTAACATCTTAGAAGGCGTCAAAGACTTGTGAAATGTCCAGTGATCCAGTATTATCATGCTTCTCATGATCCAGTATCAACATGCATCATCCATTGTAAAACTCCCGGGGGTAAACACATTGTAAAACATTGGGTGTGTTTCTACCTAGCTTAAGCATAAAAAAAACCCCTGGAACTTCCCTCAACTCTGTGGACTTCTTCCCATACCATGCTGGACTTCTCTTGATGGATCCAGAATGCAACCATCACTTCATCAAGACTGGGACTCTCCACACAAAGATCAAAAGAAGAGGATCAGTGGGATGCATTTAGAATCCACAGAGTTGTGATATTTTTTATACTAAATCTGTCTCTCTGAATCTCATTTTTTTCCACCCAGCTCTCTTTTTCCTATTCTTTCTGTCTCTCTACCTCATATTTACTGTTAAATAAAAATCCATACTACTGACTTTGGCATATGGTCTCATTTGCAACTTAATTTGGGCAGAGGCATCTCTCTAATAATTTTAAGAACCACATCATAACAAAACGTTTTGGTTTTTTCTAGTATAACAATATTTCTTTCCTATTAGAACCAGGGCAAAGATGTATTTGTTACTGCAGCTTGGAGTTTTGATGCAGCTGCGACAAGCAGAAGTCTGGTGAGTATTTTCAGGTGACCCTGCAACCATAGGATTGTGTCATTAGACTCATCAGCCCCCCCGTTCATCTGTCCTGCCTGTACGCAGCACCTAAGACTGTTCCTCCTATTTGTATCTCTACTGCTAAGGCATTGTTCTGAACTAAACAACTTGCATTCAGTTAGTTCCTTGCCATTCTTCAGTTCTTGCCTTGACCTCTCCAGCTGTCTTAAAGATACTACTTGGATAATCTCTCCACTGATTTGAAAACCTCTGTTGCCTGCATCAGAGCAACAGGAGGACCTACAGCACCTGACCAGGTAGGTAAATGCATCCTTATTGCAATTCCAGAAAACTGTGGATGGAGAAACCTCATTCCATTTGCATGAAGATATCAATTATTTACTGAACAATAACAACATGTTTAGGGAACACAAAACACAAATCTTCAACTACATTCAAATCTTTGTCCACTAGCAGCCTATCCCGGGTCTCCATTCATGTGCATGTGTTCTCTGGACATTACTTCCCAAAGAAGCTTCCAGGCTGAGAGACGAGTTGGCCCTCAACCACTGCAGACCCTCCTTCATGCCAACAGCAGACAGAACCTTTCAACTGAGATGGTCAGGAATCACCAAATAAAACAATAAAGAAACCCACATGTTTTCTTGACTTCATCTTATTTTTTCTCCATTATATTTTTTGAATCCCAAATTTTATTGTGTGGTATTCTCATTTTAGTGGAAGAGCTTGGTTTCCAACATTGATAAAAGTCTCTTTCTTGCCAAAAAATCATGCTGGGAATCTATGGTTTAATTCAAGACAGATCCTTTAAGGATATTGTGATTTTGATGTAACTCATCTCACAGTATAGAAAATTTTGAGGAATATGAAGAGCATTCCGGCCGTACAATGAGGTTTGTTAATATATACCTGTTAAAAAATATCTGCTTTGAGAAAAACAAAACAAAACCAAAAACAAAACAAAAAAAATCCCAGACCATTTTGACCATCTATCTGATAAAATCAAGCTAATGAAGTATGTCTGTCTGTCTGCCCATTTTTATGAGACATTCTCTATATCTCAGCTATTTCCATTTTCTGCAGCTAACTCAGCATCTCATCTTTCCTTCATTCACACTTAAAGAAAAAAAAGGGATAACTGTCCATATGCTGCAATTCAGACAAAATACTTTGGTGCATGTTTTTTTAATATACTGTGAGAGCATATAGCAGTAAATTATCAAGTACATGCTCACTTACAGCATTTCATTCCTGGTGTGACAACAGGTATTTAAAGCATAGCCCACTAATCCCAAATGAATCCTTTAAAATTTGCTTTCTCAGTTATTGTGAAAACAGGTATTTTGGCTTCCCTTTAGTTGTTTTTATACCTATTTTGTTCTCTCTCACAGTGCTTCAAGCCTCCACACACCACAGATTGTTAGAGGCAACTCCAGATGTGAAGGCAAGATACAGACTCTGAGCAGGCTGTGTGGGAGAGTCAAGGTGGGGTGTTATGGAATCGAAGATTACCTGGGGGGTAGCAGGAGATCAGGGGAGGCTGTGAACATCCAAAGAGGTGTTCAGAACTGGCCAGAGGAGGATTAGCAATCCTTGCCCATGCCTGAGCTTCACTGTTCCTCAGAAATGTTGAATTTAACTTTACTGCTCCTCCACAAGACAACAGTATCCCTGCTGCCCAGCACCTTCACTTTGATGTCTCTCCACTAGGATGCAGGAGTGGGGGCAACAGCTGACAAGAGCCAGGCTTTTCTTCCCTCCTACCTTCCTCCGCCTTTTTCCATTCTCATCTAATATTTAGCAGGAGTTTATGCTTGCAGATAGCAAGGCTGGCCAAGAAAGGAAAAGCCAGGAAAATTGAATCCATTAGTGTCTGGAGTATTTCTGTGGCTGGTGGAATGAGCTGGGAGATGCAGTACACATTTAAAACAAGCTGAGGGTGCAGGAGAGGATGAATGTAAGGGCTACAGAGCACCCTCCCTCTCTGCTGCTTTTAATTCATGATTTTTTAAAGGCACAAAACATTTCAGCATGCTTACACAAACCCCACGGGCCATCTTACAACTGCACAGCTGGTGGGGGGCTGCTGGTTGCTCCTCCACTTCCACTGTACTGTATGATATTTATGTGGTGGTTGAGTGAGGTGAATGCAGTGGCTCTGATGAGCATGTTCCACATCCTGCTTACTTTTAGTGTTTTTGTGACACCAAGTCTGTTATTTACAACACCTATTCATCTGGGATGGATTAAAGCAAAATGAATTATCCATTCTCAGAAGTAAACAGAACAGCACAAACAGAAAGGACTTACATGAACAGAATAAATGTTGTGGAATATATATCCATATAATAGGACTGGAAGCTGTTAAACATACCTTTATTTGTACTTAGCAGAGCTGTGAGAATAGTATGTTTTCTTCTTTTTCCATTTCGTTAATGAACATATTCAGCATACAAAGTAGAACAATACTTAAAGTGGAATGTGAAAGGATTGTACTGAAACATCCCCTTAATAAAGATTATGAATAACAAAATACAACAGTTCTGTAGTGGAAAGGGTACCCTACATGACAATTACAGTTGCAGGGCAACTTGATTGACACGAGTTCATTTCCATGGGAAAGTTAATCTTTACTTAATGCAGTTGTCACAATTGATTTTAAATTCTAATGCACCTCTTGATGGCATGTTTTCAGTTAACTGATTTCACTTACAGTCTTCACATTTTTACTATAAACACTGAGAGAATATTCCAGGATCCCCCTGTAAGGCAAATTTATATTCCCATTATTTTTGGTACCTAGAGGCTTCACATTAAATATCACTGAGGGCTTATTAATTTAAGGATTGAATTATTCTTTGAGAGTAGATTTCGTGATTAGAGACATGCGAGGTCTTTCATTCACTTTGAACTTTCAACATAGTTCAGGCTTTTAATGTCACTGGAATATTGGTGGTACTGCAAAGGGTTGTGCCTAAATGGGAAGTAAAACCTCCCACTGATGCTGTCATGAATGTCTTCTGTGGACTTTGTAGGCCACCTTGAAAACAAAATGATCAAATTCACCTCCCACTGTTATTGTCAGTTGATGATGAAATGCTGCAAAGGTATTACTTTGGGCAAAACAATCATATTAGTAAATTATCCAAGTGCGCTGTTTTTCAAGCATAGATAGTGTCTTATGTAGTCCTGAACAGAGACAGTATCACACAAGACAATAGAAAACAACATTTGTCCATGGTCTATTTGAGCTTCAACTACATAAAATGGCATTTTAGGACAGCTAATAAAATGGACTTGTTAAATCCATGCTCATAGATGTGTTGAGATTATTGAATGTAATATGCAAAGAGTTATCAGATACGAAGATTAATTTTTAACTACCTTAATTGTATACCTTGCTAAAATTTTATGCATTATTATATTTTGATCATATTCCTTTAATTTTTAAGGGAATTAGACTTTTGTTAAAAAAAAAATCAGTGAGAGTATATGCTATTTTTAATGTGACTATTTTTATACATGTATGAGTGTTTTGTGCCTTTGATGTTGGAATGTTTCTTATTGATAACTATACAAAAATCTCATGTAATTTATTTTCAATATTTTCATAACAAATACTCAGGGTTCTTTCTATCCTTTTTCGCTGAGCAAATCAGATACATAATTTTCACACAACTCATTTGATGCTACAGAATTATTTAGTCCATGAAAGTTTTTTGGGGCATCTACTAGTGTATTTGAAATGGAAGTAGCGCAAAATGGTTGCTCTAGTGCTGCAATTCAAAGTGAAGTTGAAGGTGAGAGGTACTGTACAACATTTTCTTATCTGATTTTCCAGCAATCCCCACTAAACTAGTAAGCCCCAGCCTTGTTCCCATTCTTCAAAAATTTGTGTTCTAGCTAGCAATACCCTCTAAAATATTTTCCAGCTAAAACTTCGTTTTAATTTTGTGAAAGAAAATTAAGTGAGGCCTGGCAGAAACTGGGACAGGAATTGCTTTGTCAGAACAGTTTTAACCTTTCTGAGAAATGAATAAGCTGAACACATTCAGACATTTAAGTGGTTATGGATAGAAAATGGAAGAGTAAGAGACACTGCCAAAACTGGTCTGTCAAGAGGGCCAGCAAGGTCTCCCATTGAGCCCTCCCACTGCCTCTCCATCTTGCCATATGTGAAACCTACTATTTTCATTTCTCTTCTCGCTGAGCCTTGCAATTTGCCCTGGCAGTGGAGCTCACTCACCAGGCTGCCGTGCTGACCTTGTGTGACTGCACCTCCCAGGCTGGCCTGGCCAGATGTCACTATTCTCCTAGAGGTCTCATCAGGAGCTATGAACATTATGAATGTATAAAGACTTCTGGAGGAGGTCTTCATGCACAGCACTACAGCCACTGGAAGTGCTACTATAATACAGGTCTGCACACAGCCTGTCATACAGTATTTTTTTCAACCTTATTATTTTCAAAAATCCACAAACTTTCCTCCTATTCCTCTGTCTCCTAGTGGATGGCCTTCTCTAGGTGTTTGTTAATTTATCTTTTTTTCACTATTTGATTTTCTTCCATTGCCACAGGACAATTCACCTGCCAGATGGCATGGAATTTCTACAGTTTAATGCTGAAGAAAGGGTTGCAGAGATCTGGGGAGTGGCATATTTACAACTGTCAGCTCCAGTTATGGCAGATCTGTGAAAATAAAACTGAGACTGGACTTACTAATCACCTTCACAGCCACAGAAGGTGCTATATTTAAGTAAAATTGGTTACAGACATTTAATGTTGTTTTCATTATTCCTCATCATTTTGAGGGAAAACTGTCGCAAAAACAATGCTGAGAATCAAATTTTCAATGTGTCAGGTATTTTCAGCAACATTTTTCTGGTCTTTTTTGGCTCTCAGAAAATTCTTATACATTTATATACAGATAAGTTACAAATCTATTGTCATATTTTCTGCTGCCATCCTCAAATGGCAAACATATTGGCAGCACTATGATCCCAAATACCTCAGAGATGACATATCTGCCCTCCAGAATTTCCAGGACTAAGGTCCTGCCGTGGAGCATGACCACATGCTCAGCTTGGTGAGAGCCTGTTCTGCAAGACAGTCTAATGTATTTGTTTCAGCAAAATATTGACAGATGAGTGCCCAGGAGGAGGCTCTGTCCAAACTTTGGTAAATAGAGAATTAATACAGAGTTTGAATTCTCTGTTACACATACACATGCTGACGCAGATACTCATATGCCATCCCTATCAAAGGCCATAAGACTAGCCTGTATTCATTAAAAGTAACTTCCTTACTCTCTTTTCACAGGATTTTATATCTTGTAGCATTTTCCCAATGCCACTAGCAATTCTTATATATAGTCTGTGCATTAACAGTCATGACTTTTATGAAACCTTTCTCCATTAATGCTTTAGGAGACTCTTAGATGATTAGAACCTCTAATCAATCAGCAAATCCCACAGCACCACGTGTGTGAAAGATATATATAGAGCTATAAAAAGATGTTTTGATAAGTTTAAATGAGACATGCACAGATGTTAACACGACTACAGCACTTAATTAAAACAGTTTATCATAGGCTCTGAAAGCTGCTGAGCTCTGGGTAGGATCCAGCCCCTTGCCTAACTTAATGGTACTGTCAATGAACTTCAGATTAGCTCTTGCTGAGTAATAGACAGATACAGTGAGACTCATGCAAGTTGCTTATGTTTAGTGCCTATCAAAATGTGACACAACATAAAATGGGAGAGAAAGTAAGACATGAGTGAATGAAAGAAAGAGATGGAGAGGCACAACCTGTGGCTGAAAAAACAAATATGTGAAGCAGTGAAAATTAAGAAAAATGTTTTCTTATCTTCTTCTATTAATACTATTGTGGTGACTAAGGTATTAGAAAGAGTTTAGAAACCAATATTCTTTCATGATCCATCTTGCATTACATTATTCCCTGTCATTGCCCCAGTTACTTTAGAGCTGGTTCTACGTTTTTTACCTTTTGTTCCTCACGGAATTACTCTATGATTTCTTTTGTTTTTCTTTCTGCTTACTTCCAAACTGACTTCCTGCCCGCTTTACTCAGACTGCTCCTCCTGTTTACCAGAAAGATCCCCCAAATTATGCCTCTGAGGCCAAAGTGAACACATTAGAAACTCTCCCTGAGTTTAACAAAATGTCAGTACTCTTCAACTGATTCTAATGTAGTGCTGATAGACCCAAGAACAGAACAGGAATATGAAAGGGTGATGAGTGTGACAATCTCAGTATGATGCGCTTGGTTTCACCCGTTCCATAGCAGGTCCACTTCGTTGCTTACCCATCTGGTCCACAAATCATTAGGGGCTAAAAAAAAGCAGAGAGTATGCAGAGAGAGGGATAAGGCAGAGACCCAAGATGACAAGCAGGGCTGATCCTCAGGCCTTAGTCAGCTTCTTGAGAAAAGGTCTTTGCAATTGTCACCACCTGATCCACATTTGTTACCCTCTATCTGAACTGGCTGGGAAATATACGTTCTTTTATTTTCTGGCACAATGGCAATAGTGGGCAGATTGATCTCCAGACAGGAGAGGGTGAAAAAAAGAAAATGAGTTAAGTAGCATAAAATACACACAGTTCAGTGGGCAACTAAAAGACTGTGTCAGCAGGTGGCCTTGAAATAATCTGCTTAGCCTTGTTCATGTGAAATGAGGAACTTCTGTCTGACTCAGCTTCCTTTTAGTTCTATAGAGAGTCGATCTTCAGCAGATGCCACACACAGCATGAGGCAATGCTGGCAGATCCTTTCACATCTCAGAGTAAAAAGAACAAGGAATATAAACCAGCTGATGGTGAAACACTATCAAGGTTAAAGGGTTCTCTTGCAAGAACAGTGTTCAATTTGCCAACAGGCATTGAAAGCACTTCTCATCTATCAGTCAGTTTACTCTTTTAGACAGAACCCTCATTTATCTTGTATGCACAAATTTGCTCAGTACTACAAAATTGCATCTGCATGTAGATTACTGTAAGGCTGTGTTAGTCCTCAGTATCACAGAAAAATACAGCTTCCAACATTTCTACAAGCTCAATAACATTTCATGTATTAGCTCTCTTTGTTGTTTTCTTTCTCACGGTATGTGGAACAATCCATCATGCCTTATTGTACTGCCACAGGTAATATCTGATACCCAGACTTTATGTTGAATATTAGATAAGTAATTAGGAAAGTAGAGCAAAGATTAGAGAAGGAATTCAGTGCTACATTAAAAATTTGGCACACATAGTAGTAAGAATTAGGATCTTATAATTTTGTAATATGCTGACCTTACACTCATAATTGTTCATTTTATGGAAACAAATTTCAGAAAAGAGCGATCCACATTTATTCAGAGTTAAAATTTGATGTCCACAAATGATGCAGTTTTCAATACAATGTACATAATGATTCTCTAGGACAAGAGAAGACCCATGGCCTGTATAGCGAATCCATCTATAATAAACACTATAGAGCAATGATTTGCATTGCTTTTCTAGAAGAATAGGGTGAATCCCTGACATTAAAAAAAAAATATGATCAGCTCATCCCTGACTATGTCAAGACCTGCTGATGTGAACTATACCTATACTGTCAAGCTTAATATTTTCCATTTCTTTGGCTCTTGCTAGTAACAGAACAGCTGAATCAAAACTGTGCTTTCCACTTTTACTAAAATTTAACTGTTTTAAACATATATGTAAGTTTTAGATGAGCAACAACTTATTTTACTAACACTCTTCTATGGTGACTCAAAAGACAAAAAATACATATACAAAAGTAAGAATTGATTCTGACTCTACAGGACTAATTTTTTACTTGCTAAGTAAAAACTTGATTCAATTTCTAATGGATTGGTTCTATTGGAAGAGACATCTAACAATGATTTAGTCCAAATGCCTGATGACTTCTACATTTAATATGGAATTTTGTGTAATATCCAGAAAGAGGAAATCACTGGACAACATCAACAGAACCTGTTAATTTGGAAAAAGAAATCCCTGTCATCTTGAATGTCATGAAAAGAAACACATATTAGACCTCATTGAAAACCATTGTGTCCTGAAAATAAAACTATTAGGATCATTGTTATGCTTCAATATGTCTAGCAGGCCACCACACACCTTTCAGATATAGCTTTAAAAGAAAATTCAAGTGAAATTGTTTAGTGGGTCACTGGGTACCAGCTGCAGGAAATGTGGTCCTATAGCACATTCAGCTTCCAGGCTACGGCTGGAGAAGAGGGACATTGCCACACCTTCATCAACCTGACAAGAAGAAATACCCAGCATCTGACAGGCATTCAACTCATTGATTCTTGCTGATACCAATTTATGTGTTAGCTACATATTGGGGCTTTTAATTAATTTATCCGAGGATAAAAAAAATAAATGAAAACTCAGTTCCTCTGGCTCTTTGCCCCAACTAGGAGTCATAAGTTATTAATTATTTAAAGCAAAACCTTTACTGTTATGGTAAATATTTCTCAGATCTTTTCCCACATTTTTAATTTTTGACAAATTAATAAAAGTAGACTGCTGGTTATTTAAAATATGAACACAGAATTGCTGCTGAGTCAGTTACGCATAAAGAAGCTAATAACATTTTGGCTTAAAAATGAAGAAGTAAGATTAGAGACCAAAATAGTATCTTTTTCGCTGCAAGAATATATTCATCTGAAGTCTTAGATACCATCTTTTTAATTGCAAATTGCTCTAAAGCATTTTAAAAGCTGAAAAAGGTGTATGACACTCATAAATATGCAGAACTGCAAGCAAGTGAAAGTTTAAAATCTCCAAGATTTGAAAGCCTTTTTCACAGGTTGGCAGAGCAGTACAAAGGATAAGTGTACTTTAGAAAGGGTAAAGATGACTCCAACTTGTCTTCCATTTGAATACCTCTTCTGGAAAATGTTCAGCAATAATCTCTGATCTCCAGGTATATTTCTGGAAGGTGTGAACCAGTAGAAGATTTTAGGGTTTAAAACAAAGTAGCAAAGAGGAAATGTGGACACAATATGAACACAACAGTGAAAACCAAAACCGGCTATCAATATTTTCTTTTCTAAAATACCAGTGGGTGATATTATAATTTAAATATCAAATTTTATTTTTCCACATTAGTATCTTTTCAATTCTATAAATATGGTGGACTATATTTTTATATCCAATTTTTTATTCCACTACAACCTATAAAGAAATTAGGTTACATGTTACAAGCATTTAGATTCAAATCAGGTGCATCCATATTTTTTACTAAAAATGGGCTATCAATTTTAGAAAAAGCAGTCTGGATCCTACATAACCCATACAAAATGTTCTCCTTTTCCACTGCAGACCTCAGTTATTCCCATGTGAATAGGGAAATCTCCATTAAAAATATGAAGCAGATCAGTAGACTGCAAAATAGGTATAGAATATGTTAGTTTTCAATGGTGATACCAAGATTAAATCTATATAGGTAGGGAGACAAGAGAATTTAATTAGAAGTCACATTACAGTAAAACAAAATAACAGTTGGCTTGGACTGGAGCTATGGTGGCAATTAATTACTCTACTCTCTAATAAGCACTGCACCTCGCAGCTATTCAAAACATAATACCTTTGCAACTGAAAGGCATTTTTTTTAAAAGCACAAATTCCTTTAAGGGTAAAAAGTTCATTTTGCAAAACATTTTCACATATTTCTTAGGACGAAGGTAAAGCAAATCTTATGTTCTGCACAATCCTTAATGATTTTGTTTTAAATGCAGTTAGTTCTATATCCAGCCTGTAGATAAATGAAACCAGTCAACATCAATCTAACTATCGAAGCTGGAACTGATCCTGGCAAGGGATGCAAGGAGTCACAGGAAAGGCTTCCATAGGTATGTTATCCAGAAAAGGAACATGAAAGAATGTGTACTGCACAATAAAAATTGAGGAAGAGACTGAGGTACTCAACAATTTTTTACCTCAGTCTGCAGTGGCAACCTATTCCCACACCTCATGATTGGATGGAAACAGGATGCGGACTGGGGGACAGAAGTCCCTCTCACTTTAAGTAGAGACCAGGTGCGTGACTTGAATGTACGTATGTCTGTGAGACCTGATGAAATGCATCCCAGAATCCTGAGAGAATTGGCTATCAAGTCACTCTTCCTGATATTGGAAATGTTATACAGTCAGAATTCCCAGGCAACTAGAAAAGGAGAAACATTGTACCCGTCTTTAAAAAGGATAGAAAGGAGGACCGCAGGAACTACTGACCTGTTAGCCTCACCTCTGTGCCTGACATGATCATGGAACAGATCCTCTTAGAAGCTGTGCTAGGGCACGTGGAGGATAGAGAGGTGATTTGGGACAGCCATCATGGCTTCACCAAGACCAAACTTGTGGCCTTCAATGATGGAGTGACTACATCAGCGTGCAAGTGAAGGGCTACAGATGTCATCTAGTTGGACTCTGTAAAGCCTTTGACACAGTGTCATGGTTTGAGATAGCCCCAAAATCCAATTCCCTAGCTCCATTCCCCCTCCCACATCTCAACCCAATGTGAGATGCGTTTTTCCAGACAAAACACACCAGACTCAAAGTGGGGGAAAGGGAATATATTACAATGACTGTACAAATAAATATTATAACACATTATACACACGATCACAACTATCTCTACCATGACATATAGTATTTACAATGGATCAGACCTCTTCTCCCCTCCAAATAAAAGTCCAGGAGGGAAAGAAGGACAGATCCCTTCCAGTCTCAAAGCAGGAGAAGTATCTTCTACAGCAGCAGTCATCCGTCCTCTCCACATGCATGCAGCAGCTGATAGCTGGATTCTGCCAGCACTCACAAGGGAGGTATCCAAGCTCCCTCGGCCCCATCGCCACCAAGCAAGGGGTCTTCCTCCGTGGACTACATCACCCCAGACAAAGGTCGTTCCACCACGGTCATATCACGAGACGCAGGGGGTCTTCGTGACGGTCTGGTATCTCCAGGAGATTCAAGCTCCTTGCAGGGCCTCTGTGCCCTGTCTCAGGCTGTGAGCTTCTTTGTAGCTTGCAGCAAGGGAGGGTTCCCAAAGCCAACCTCCCACACCATCCTGGCTCAACTCTCAGGACAACTGAGCTTCTCAGCTCCTCTCTCTCTCCAGTGCTGCATGTCCAAAACTGCTCTCCAAAATAGAGTAGTCCCCATGTCCCTCCTTTCCAAGAGGGGTCTCAAAGGAGTTTTGGGGGGTCTGATATCAGTTCTTACCCCCAGAACTCTGTAACTCTGCTGCTGGCTCTCTTTTCCTCGGCTCTCCCTCCAGGAGTTCTTTCTCTGGTGCTGCATGTCTCTGTTGTTCCATCTTATCTCTTCTGGCTCTCTGCCACCGTTTCTCTGGTCAGTGCCGGCTGCTGCTTTCTCCGGCCGCTGCCCACGATGGAGAAAACATCTCCCGGCATAACTACAGGCACCTAGCCCAGCTTTATGCTGTCCCAGGTCCCTGCAGCTCCCCCAGCCCGGAGCTGGGGGCCAAAGCCCCCCTGTGGGTCTCTGAGCCCCTTCCTTGTGGTTCTACAACATGGCTACTTCTTCTAGCCCAAACTACAACTCGTCTCTTCCAGTGCTTGTGATATGTTTACATTTTTGCAGGAGCACCCATTGGACAGAACTTCAAAACTTCCAGGGGTTCCCACCCCTTGGGGGTTACCACTTTTCTTAGCCTCTGGGGGGAAAACAAGATCCAAACCACTACATACAGTCCCCCCTCTAAAGTGGAGAATGGAGGATTCAATGGGTGAGCTGTTGGATTATGAAAGTGGTTGGATGATTCCATGAAGACGATAATGGTCAATGGCCCAGAGTCCTGACAGACACTAGTGACAAGGAGTGTCTTTCCAGGGTCCATACTGGGACCAGTTTTATTTAATGTCTTCATTAATGATATAGATGAAGGGATCAAGTGCACCCTCAGCAACTTCGCAGATGACCCCAAGCTGAGTGATGTGGGACCTGGACAGGCTCTAGAAGGGGGCCCACAGGAATCTCATGTGGTTTAATGAGACCAAGTGCAAGGTCCTGTAGCTGGGCTGGGGCAACCTGGGAGATGAACAGATTGAGAGCAGCCCTGATGAGAAAGACTTGAGGTGGTTGAAATACTGGATATGACCCAGTAATGTGTACTTGCAACCCAGAAAGCCAATTGTATCCTGGGCTGCATCAATAGCAGTGTGGCCAGCAGCTCAAGGAAAGTGATTCTGCTTCTCTATTCTGTTGCAGTGAGACTCCACCTGGAGTGCTGCATCCAGCTCTGGGGATTCCAGCACAGGAAGAACAGTGACCTGTTGAAGAGAGACCAGAGGAGGGTCAGAAAAACTGTCAGGGGATGAATGGTTCTCCAACAAGAAAATGCTGAGAGAACCGAGGCTGTTCAGCCTGGAGAAGAGAAGGCTTTGGGGTGACCTAATTGCAGCCATCCACTACTGTGGAACTTCCAGCAATATGTTCTATTGGAAGGTATCTCTGCCCATGCCAGGAGAGCTGGAACTAGGTGATCTTTTAGATCCCTTCCAACCCAAGGCATTCTATGATTATATGATTCTACCTTGATGTTTTCCTGGACACAGTAGAAATCTCCTACGAGTCCTGAAAAACACTGTTGATTTCCTCTCCTGATATACCTTCTACAGCTTTTGACACATGAATGGGCAATTTGGCTTTGGTTTATAATATGAGAGCACAGAAACATTTCAGAATTGCAGCACTAGCTATAATCTGAAATTATCAGCTTTAAACAATATATAAAACAACAATTAAATGATTGTTGTAATCCAGTTAATTATTGGTGATGTCACAAGAGGGAAATGTCAACATTTTTAAAAAAGCCATAGCTTTATTTTTTCATGCAGAACCATTTTGTCAGGATTGTATAAGGTACCAAACACTCCAGAGGTTGACCGTTACCAAGAGAGATGTGCCGATGTTCTTGAAGAGATACAGAATTCCATATTAAAAAAAAAAAAGGGAAGAAACTCATCAGACAATCCTCAGAAAAGAACACTGAACTGGGTAGAAAATGAATCAGCACTCTCCAATATTAA
Organism: Chiroxiphia lanceolata; assembly: GCF_009829145.1. Lineage (NCBI taxonomy): Eukaryota > Metazoa > Chordata > Aves > Passeriformes > Pipridae > Chiroxiphia > Chiroxiphia lanceolata. The sequence goes on along the minus strand of NC_045671.1, from coordinate 17,953,581 downwards.
AATATGCATTAACAAATATCAAGATGCCAGTAAATCCATTTATATGTTATGAATAAATGTAGCTGAGCTCGCTCAAACCTGTCCTTCCTGAGAAAGAGATGGAATGGGATTCTGTTAATGAGTTTTGAAATAAAGCTTTATTTTTATTCACTACATGTCAATAAGAATTCAAGTTAAGTCTCACACAATTAAAGCAATATAATACTGCACAGATTATTGAATTTATTCAAGAATACTTAGTAGTCTATATATTACAGTACAGAATATATGTAATGTATCATATCATTCCAAAGTACAGGCAAATTTTAAAGGGCATTATTTCTGCAAAGAGAAAGTGTAACTATTTTTTTAACTGCAGAGAGAAAAATTTCCCCTGTGTATATATATGTTATAAAGTATATTTCAATAAGTATATGACAATTATATTTTTCTCTACTATTTTTTATAACCTAGATCTACACAGAGAGTTCTGTAGGAAATCTTAGTGGATTCCTCCTAATAGTCCTGATCATCTCTGTACATAAGAAATTCTGCAAAGTGGAAACATTCCCTCCTCTCCATAAAAGAGTATGTTCTGAAGCACTTATTTCGAGTCTAAAGATAAGATCCATGAATATGATACTGAAGTTGATTCAGGGAGAGGAGGAGTGAGACGGATTTATGAAAATAATAACGTTCAGCCTTTCCAGTTTAAATTGTATTGTGCTACAGACTAACACAAAATCTCTGGTACATATTGAAATTCATTTCATAGATAGAACAAATTACAAGACTGCTGCTGTAATGCAGAATTAAAAAAAAAAACGCCAAACCCCAAACAAAAATAACACAAGAAACACTATAGAAAGGTTCAACCAGAAAGTAAAATTGCAGGCAATAAAGATGTAGGTGTATCAAACACTTTGCCTTATTTTCAGTCTCGTATTCTCCACTCAAAGAAGAACAGTACATGGACAAGTGCTGGAGGGCTATGGAGTACTGAGGTAGGAATAGTTAAGTATCATTCTGTAGTCACATCAATCACAACAAAATTCCACAGATCAAGGAGAACTCTTCAGAAGTTGTGGTATTTGCTGTTCAAGGCTAAAGTAAACCAGACTCCTGAACTGAAACTAAGAATTAGAAATGATAGTTTTTCAAAGTGCTCAGCTTTATCCAACAGAAACATACAGATGTAGAAAAAATTTTACAGATGTGTTGTCAAGTCACTGGAGATGTTCAGTGTGTGAAATCCTTTTGCACACAAGTCAGTACATCTGCTTATCATCTGAGATCTCCTGGGCTAGCGTTAATACCTCTCCACAACTTGGTACACAGGTTAGGGCAAAATTTTCACCTTCTCTTCTTCTCCTTTGAAGACTCCAGGAGACATTGCCTGCCTTCCGCATGGAAGGGAAAGTGGGAGAGCTAGGACAGTTTTATAGGCAGTCTGTCCTACAGAGCCTCCAGATCAAGTTATGGGGAGAACACAATGTTTTACTCCAAATATCTCAGTCAGGCAGACTTAGAATTCTCCCAGGAATCTTAGTACTGAGCCCACAACCCTTTTGAATCTAGCCTAAAGCAAATTTTCTGTATGGTGGAAGAGGTGGAAGCAACACTAATCCACGAGACATCAGAAGAAGTGCCTCCTTCACAGGAATGAATCCCAAGTTGATCAAGAAGTTCACACAGAAAGAAACAGTCTTTTGGTTGTAAGAGAACAAGTCTACACCAAGCTGGGTGTGAGGATCATGTGCTCTGCAATTTATACCTCCTATACATGTTGGGCAAGTACAAGAACACATCCTCTCCAGGCAAATAGTTTTAGTCTTTGTGTACATGTACACTACACAAAAACCAGGTATGTTTTTCCTGCAGTTCTTGCAATTATTTTAAAAATTTAAAATATGTATGTGAGATGTTTGATGCTTCTAGTGAGATGTTTGATCTAGCTCACCAGAGATTGAGAGTACTGAAAAACAACTGCTGCTACTTTTGACTAAAAATGAAAGAAACAAAGAAATATCATCATTTAAAAAAAAATGATCTCTGAAGAGATCATATGGTAGCCAGAAGTAATCAGTAACATTTGTCAGCTAACTATAGATTTTTTCAATTTAATATGCCTACCAGTTTTATATGCTACGTTCATTTCCATAAACTTACATTTTTTTTCTCTGTCGTATTTAAGATATTTTTCCTGACATTCTTACAGTTATTTTAAAATTTTTCAGAGCATTTTAAGGGATATCCAACATCAGCCTAAATGTAAGCAGACATTAAATAAGCCTCCAATAATGTGAAAATTAAATATTCCATTTCTCACTTTTAACACAATTAAACTGTTAAAATTTGAAATTCTAATAAATATTTGATGAATTAAATATATAATGATTCTGTATAAGCTCATGCTTAACAGAAATTACTGCAGTTATTATAAAGTATATAATCATTCTCTATAAAATCATGTTTACCAAAAATTGCTACAGTTATTATAAAGGCAGTATTTAACTTGCAATCAATACAACTCTATAGCTATCAATCAACATGAAGCAACTTTTGAAAGCAACCACTTAAACAAAAAATGAAAAGCGAGATTAAAATTGATGTTGCTGATGTAAATCAGTCAAAGACTGACAAAATTCTCTTGGCAGTGTTATTCACCAATCACTTGTGTAACTCCTTCTGAGTCTTTCTGGAAGATGAAGCATTTGGTGCTGATTTTCAGTGCTTGGTCATCTTTCCAGAAGGCACTTAGGAGCAGCAATTGGCTTTGCAGTTATTTCCATCACTGTCTTTCAAAGTGATCCGAATGGTCCACATGCTCTCAGTAAAGGGTTTATTTCTCTTCTGAATTCCTCTGCATACAGAGGAAGGATTATCCTGTCACATCACTGGGAATTAGAAGAGTCTCATAAGCAATCAAAACCCAGGTGTCTCCAATATTTTCTTTCCCATACAAGAGACAAGGCCATGTCTGCCAGATTACACTAAAGGAACCTGCAGTGGGGCAGCATTGCTCCTGGAGTCCCTTGGTCCCAGGTACAGAGCACTACTATAGCTAGAGCTCTGCTAACTGCCAAATATAACCCTGAAGGACATATTTGGCTAGTTCAGTGAAGCTGTCCCGCTTTGAATATTAGAAGTAATATGTTCCTCACCAAAACCAAATTTATTTTTACTTGGCAAAAAATGTATTGACTTCTTAAGTAGGTTTCTGCAGCATTTTTTGCTTCTCTTGGTCTTAAATGTGGCTTGGCACGTTCCCCCTTCTCCAAAACTCACCACCAAGAAGCAAGCTTCTACCCTAACCAAAGCAAGCCCAAACTCACACAGGTAGATCTCGTCCAGCTACAGAGATCATGTCTGCAAAATGCCACATCTTGCTGGTGGTTGTAGAATTTCTCAACAGGCAACAGTGTAAGTCTCAGGTGGAACCCTAAATTACTGTCTTATTTTCTAACAATTTCAACTTATCTGTAACTTATCTCCTTTCTAGAATTTAGAGAGCAAATGTATATATTTAATCACCATTTATATATATTCAGTTGATAATTTCCTGGTTTATGGTAATTTACAATATGTTAATGACATCTGTATATTTCATAACAGACCTGAATTAAGAAAATCTACTTATACATATTTATGGTGCATAATTCCACTCCCCAAGAGTGGAAATACTGGTCTAATGCAGAAATATCCCTCACAGACATAATTTGCATATTTGATTATACTTTTGCTTATTTTATTTATTTTTTTAAGGCAGAGGCTTTTCTTAAGCAACCTGTTTAAAATATTTCATTATCCTTATTGTGATAAAAACTTGATTACAAATTTCACATGAAATCTGTAGCACCAGAGGTGTGCAAATTAGAGTCAGTGTCTTTACCTAAGTCTTCCAGAAAACCCGAGGACAAGGTCGTTAAAAGTTGCTTCATTCAGGGCAATGAGATGTGAACTTCTGCCCAACTAATGCCAAAAGGCACTTTCCCTACTGGGCAGGCTCCATTCTCTGGTAAGGCATGGGAAGAGGGAATCACAGGCTGCAGCAAACCTGACTGCAGGGAGCTGCACAAACAAAGCTCAGGGGAAGTCTTAAGAAGAGCATTCAGGCATGGGCAGGGCACAGTGGATTTCAAGGAAGGAAGATACTCAGCAGGCAGGTTTCAGAGGACATGCACAGTCTGAGTTTGGATGTCTGCCTGCCTGGCACTCTGGGCAATGCATCCTCTGGCGCAGTCAGAAACTGGAGACCATCAGGAATAGCCAAAACACCCTCCTCAGAGTAGCTTTACAGCCCTAGGTAGTGTCTAAGCAATTGAAAACACTTGGTTCTTTTCTGAGGAATAGAAGAAAACTCCTGTGGGGCTTGACAAAACGTTTACTTTTTTGACTTCAAATTAAATATTTTATTACTTGTTTCAGACTTTTTAATCAAAAGGGTTTAGTTTTTCCTTCCTTTTTTTTTTTAAATGGTCTGTATTGCCCAGCCCAAGTTCTAACAGGCCGAAATAGCTGAAAAAATTCTTCAGCTGTGGCAGGGATATTAACAGCAATAGCCCAGAAAACAGTGGTATACCTGTGACGCTATGCTACTTTGTGAGGATATGAAAAGAGAGGAAAATGCCTGCAAGGTTGCAGTGGTGCTGAAAATGCAGGTAAGGCTGTAGTGGTGCCTAACTTCACAGGCAGTGATGACAATGAAAACACTTGCACAGGTTTTTCTTCTACCAGCAGATATTCCTACCTTCTTCTGATTGTTTGGTCTCCTGTTATATGTGTTGCATGACTTTATTAGCAAGTACTCACCCCACGTTGCTGTTTCTTCAGGGGTATTCTTTTATTCAAACTAAGAGAATAAATTTGCACAAACTGGCTATCGTGACACAGATGATTTCATGTGCCATTGATCTAGTTATTCTGCCTCACTATAAAGCCTCCTGGATTAACTCACCTGACTTATTCCTCCTGTCTTCCAAGGGTACTTTGGCAACTAATTACTTAGGGTTTGCAGAAGTTTTCACCACCATTTTTGTATCATTTATGAAGAAATTGCATATATGTAGGAGAATCTTGCAGTGCATGTAAACCCTCATCAGTGCTCTGTTTTGTGTGAACTGCTCAATACCATGCTTACTGTACAGGTACCAAGACACTAATTTTCCGAAGCAAAAGGATTGATGTTGCAAAGGCTGAAATAGGAATTTGAAAAATATTCACTTATCTTGTCACAGCACTTAAACAGCTGTTGACCACACTGTTCACTATACAGATTTCAACAGTCGTGCTCTTCAGCAAGCAAACTCAATAAGCTAGAGATATGCACACTCTTTCCCTTTGAGTAACAGGACACTATGTTGTCTCATGCTGCAATAGCAGTGATCTCACTTTGCATCCCCTTACCAGAGCATACCCTGTTCAGATCCAGATCAAATAGAACTTACCTCTTTGGAGCACTATGTTATATTTCATTGAGTCATCTGGTTCTTAAATCCTTCAAATATTCTGATAGGCAAGGTGTGAGATGCAGAGGCCATCTGCCTGAAGAGCCAGTTGTCTGGAAGAACAAAATAACATTTCTGAGTACAAATTTCCAGAAGAGGCAAAAATACTGATATTTACACTTAGAGAACTACTCCAGCTCCACTCTGTTGCTTCCAAATCACTTCCATGAAACAGGATAACAAGGGAATATTGAAGAGTAATAAAGAAAAATTAAATATTTCAGCTTCTTAAAGCATATCATTAAAATCAATCATTATTTAATACAGTTTTATATCACATTAGCAATCTGCAGTCTTCGTCAGGAACAACTGTTCATTATACTAATTGCTGTACCCCCAAAGCACGGCTAAAGGAGCTGCAGCTTGAAGGCATTTGAAGTTCTGATGGGGAAAAGGTGGCTCTAGTGAAAAACGGTGGTAGTATCAGTGTTGGAGAAGTTACCACAGTCCACTTAGTATCTGATATTTGAAAAAAATAAGTATACGGAATATGTAACCATATGCAAACAACACGTTCTGCATTGCAAACAACACACCCCACACATCCTCTCAAGTACTCCTGGAGCTCCCTTTTACAAGAAGTCACAGGAGTCAGAATTTGAGAAAAGGATTTTGGTTCCTATTTTTATTTCTTATTTGCCTATCTATTTAGCTATTTTTTGTATGTTTTGAAAAAAACAGAAAGCATTTATGATCATCATCATCACGGCTAGGCTTCATGAATGAAGATTTGGGAAAGACTCTACGCACATTTGATACAAGTGCGCTGATGGCTAAATAGGTCAATGTGAGATAGACAAGTCCAGTTGCAAAAAGTACAGCAGAAAGACGCATTAGGTGGTATCGGCGAGACGTGATTCTTTCTGCATTGTCTTTTCTCCTCAAGAGTGATCCTGCGTGCGTTCTCAAAAGCGTTATAGACGGTGTGTCTCCAGACCTCCCGACTGGAGGCCAGAGTAGACCAATGATGATGATCAATATGGCCAAGGCTGAGATGTTGTTTCAGGGAGTCCTCGTATCTTTTCTTCGGGGCTCCTCTCTTGCAGCAGCCGGTGGCAAGTCCACCATAGAGCACAATCTTAGGGAGGCGGTGGTCTTCATCCTGGAGACGTGCCCTGCCCATTGCAGCTGCGTTCTCAGCAACATGGCCTCAATACTCCTAACTGCTACCTGTTCTAGAACAGATGTATTAGTCACATAATCTGACCAGTGGATGTTTAGGATTGTATGGAGACAGTGCTGATGGAAGCGTTCTAGGATTCACAAGTGGTGGTGGTAGATGACCCATGATTTGGACCCATATAAAAGAGTAGACAGCACTATGGCTCTGTAAACACTGATCTTTGTACTTTTCTTCAGGTGTTTATTTTGCCACACTCTTTTATGGAGTTTTCCAAAAGCACTATATGCCTTTTCTAACCTGTTGTCTATCTCTTCATCAGTCTTACCGTCTGAGGAGATGAGGTTACCTAGGTAGCTAAACTGCTGGACTGATTTGATCTCTGATTTGCCAATGGTGATATGGGGATGATGGAAGACTTCCTGAGGTGCTGGTTGATAGAGAACTTCTGTCTTCTTCAAGCTGACTTCCAGCCCAAAAAGCTCAGAAGCCTCAGCAAAGCAGGATGTTAAGCACTGCAGAGCTACTTCTGTGTTGGCAATGAGGGAGTCGTTGTCAGCATAAAGCAGCTCAGAGACGAGATGATTTAAGGCTTTCAGTCACCTTATGTTGAATAGGCTTCCATTGGTATGATAGTGAATGTAGATACCATCCTGATCATCAAGGTCTGCTGTGGCCCTTTGGAGCATCATGCTGAAAAAGATTGTGAGTAGGCTTGGTGCAAGAACACAACCTTGTTTCACACCATTGGTTATTAGAAAGGGCTCAAAAAGTGCATCGCCATATCTGACTAGGTCGTGCTGATCCTCATGAAGTAAGATGATCATTTTAAGGAACTTGGGGGGACATCTTAAACATTCCAAAATCTGTCACAGACCCTTTCTGCTCACACAAAGCTTTGGTGAGATCAATGAAGGTTACATAGAGACCTTTATTCTGTTCCCTGCGCTTCTCTTGCAGTTGTCTGAGAACAAATACCATGCCTATGGTACTCCTGTTGGCTCCAAAACCACACTGGCTTTCAGGTAGAATTTCTCCTGCTATAGCGGGTATTAGTCTGTTCAAAAGTATTCTTGCCAGGATTTTACCAGCAATGGAGAGCAGAGTAATACCACGGTAATTTGAACAGACCGATTTAACCCCTTTCTTCTTATACAAAGTGATGATGACTGCGTCACGAAGGTCTGATGGTAGTTCGCCTAGTTCCCAATAGCACACCACAAACTCGTGAAATTTACAGTAGACAATGATATATATATTTCTTGCATAGAAAGTAAAAGCATTTTTGGTATTTTCTACATATTATTTGGTCGCAAAGCCCAGCTTCACGATTCAAGTTGTTTCTGCTTGCGTAACAAAACTTTTTCATTTCCCCTAGCTACTCCTTTACCTTCTCAGGAAAATGGTTTGAAAATAAACAAAAATAAACAATTATTTTTTTCTTCCTCCCTTGAGTACAGTGTAAAGTGTAATATGCAACACTAAGTCACAGCTTTTCATCCACTCTGTTGAATACTTGTTCTTCAGCAAAGGCAAACATGATATTGCTGGTTTCTTCTGGGAACAACAACGTTTGATGCTTCACATAAGGCACAAAAATTTCATTCTAGACAATAGGTTCCCAGCCAAAACTAGAGTGATCTCCCCAGATTTGATGGTACACTATAGAGAGTTGGTGTTTTCCAACTTTATTCAGCATCCCTTAAGAGCCTCTAATTTCCCAAAAGGTAAAGTTACAAGTGCCAAGGCATTATCATTCATTTAGGCTTTCTCCAGCCACAAATATTGCTTTATGGAATACAGATGCGTTACTACAACAGTTCAAAGAATGTTAGTTGGGAACATTCTGTGGCATCTGAATGCAAAATGTGTCTCTATCAAAGACACACATCCTACCTAACAGGGCCACGGAAACACAGTTCTCATTATTCTAGTAACTAGGAAAAGAAGTAGAATTTCGGTGTTCTGTTTTTCTGGCAATACAGAACTAAAAAGAATAGCTTAAAAGAGCTAGTGTATTTTCCTAGTGCCATGAATGTTATAATAATCAGGTTACGCCCAAAAAAAATCACTTTATCCAGCCTGTAATTTTCTATGCCATTTTGCTGATAATAGAGACTGCAGGAAAATGCAGTTCATTTTAGTTTCATTGCCACACTTCAATGATGTCAGAACAGAAAGGAAGGCCAGCATTGCAAGAGGGAATTTAAATGGGCTGGATACTTACTTCCCAAATCTGAGGTATATTGTGCTGAGTTTGTCAAATTATTTCATATCTAGTGCATTGCTTCTTTTCATGATGTCCTATAAAATTCTAACCAATTTAAAAAATATATAAATTATTCATCAACAGTGAGGTAAGAATAAGTTCATGAGGGTAAAAAATCATTATCATGCTATTGAAGTTGAGATTATGTGGCCTATGGGAATCTTCTGGATCAAACATTTGATTGAAAATCGCAATAGTCAGTTCTTAACCACCTGAAAGTGGTCTGTTCAGGCTGTGGACATACAACCAGTAGAGACACATCAGACCAAGGCAAACTGGAGCCAGAAGGGTCATCATTTCAAATACTGTACTGCAGCAACTGTCTTGCCTCTGGAGCCACCTCCTGAAATCCCAAAAGAAGAGGCAAAATGGAGAATGGTGCTCGCAGGCAGGAAACAGGAAAGGGAACGTTTGTATACACATATATATTTGGTATAAGCTAGATCAGACTCAGGGTCCAAGGAGGTGCTTGGCGGATGAGCTAATGAAGAGAGGGGTGATTGCCCACTGGTAGAGAGGACAGTAGAGAGCATCAGACCCAGCAGGGAAAGGCCGCCGGACAGCATAAAAATCGTGAAATTGAACGTGATCACTGGGTTACAGAAGAAGTGAGATTATTTTTGAAAAATCAAGGCTTCTCAAAGATTTTTCATGTGAAAATTTTCTCTCATTGAGAGAGAAGCCATGCCAGAAGAGGTAGTTGTTCAGTAGTGTAGGAGAGCAGGTGCGTTGGCTCTTTCTGTATGGAAGAAAGCCTCCTTGTGCCATAAAATGGTGTTCTTCTTTTTCAACCAACCTTTTTCCTGAGAAAAGTATCAAGTGAGAGACATCATGTTAACTTTTCCTAGACTACTGTTACTTTCAGATCAAGATCAGGGTTCCAGTTGAAAATATTTTTGAAGATTAAATGAAATTAAAAACCTTTGAGAGTGGTCAGAATTGTCCTGTGTTGTAGGAATAATTTGAATTATTTTATTGAAACAGAGCATGAAAATATCATATCCTGTAGGAACAGGAGAAAAAGTGATTTCTTTCCTCCTCTATCAGGCAAATCTCAGTGAAAACAACTTCAGAAAAAGAGATGTTTAATATTGAAAAGCTTCCTCTTGTTTGATCTTAAATTCTAGTGATTACCTAGATGTTTCTAGGTGTATTTGAGCTAAAGATCACAGCAAATAGCACAGTGCTACTCAATGGGCAGAAAAGATGAGGTTTTTTTCATTTCATTTATAGCTTGCTTCAGAGATTCTACAAAGAAAGGTGCTCTGGCCCTCCATGCTGATATTCAGAAGAGCAACCTCTGCATTCCGGCTCTGTTATTGACTTTGCAATCCAGTATCACAAGCTGCAATGACTTCTGGCCTTTGTAGAAAATAAGAAGAAATGGAGTCTTAGGTCTGGGTTGTTAGATGCTACCTACTCACAATTGCAAGTGTGTTTTATTCGACTTCACCACTACTACCACAACAACCCTGTCCTTTTTCTCATCACCCGTTGTGTGTACAAAGCCAAACACCTCTGATACTGCTGTGGTGACCATAACTGTAGCAAAGGTCAGCATGTCAGAACAGGAGAAAACAGTACCAAGAAAATAAAGCAGCCTCCTCCAGATTAGAAGAGGCAAAACCTAGTCTCCTCCACAGTGTCCAACCCAGGGGCTTGGTAGCTGCTGAGGGACACAGAGGTGGGAGAATTGTTCAGTCCCAGGAGCTGAGGCTGAAAAGATTCTTCTTTCACTCTAAGCAATGCCAAACAGTCCCCTACAGACCTTTTCTGTGGCATTTCCAGTCAAAAAGTGTCACGGGACTTCCAGTGGTTGATTATTCTACTTTTTTAGGTGTAAGATTAAAAGCCAGGGGCAGAAGAGGCAGGCAGAGTAGGTTTCCAAATCTCCCTGTATTTCACAGGAAAGTGTCTTCTGTCACTAGTGTTCATGTGCTTTTTTTCATGTCCCTTTTCAACAGTTTTTTTCCAAACCAACCTGTTTGCCCATATTTTTCTTGGAGTGTGCTCCTCAAAACCCAGGAAGCTTTTTGAAATAAGGATTCCCAGTTTCCAGGATAATATTGTATGGGGCCCTCCACAGACACTTTCCTGCTGTACTCCTCTCTACCCAGTTATTCTCAGTTCTACACCTGCAAAATTAATTTTTTGTCTTTCAGTACCACACATTGCAGTAGTCCTCTCTGAATTTCATCTTCTTCATGTCAGCTCTCCAGTATATGAAGCTTATTGGTCATCTAAGCCTGTTCCTTTTCCTGCTTTAGAAGGGCTCTCACCTTGGTGTCACCTTTCAAGTCTCTCTGGACACAAGCCAGGATAGATAACCAGCAATGTCCATTTGAATTCTCCCCTAGACAGCTCTCTTTAAATATTTTTTCTTTTAACTTGTGTACTTATTCTTCCTAATTTAACTTCTGCATCTGTTTTTCAAGACCCTCTTTGTTACAATATCATATGAGACCTTACGCATAGCCTTGCCAGTTTCCAGTTCTGTAAACCTGGTGGGCAATATTTTATTCTTAAGCAATTTCTCCAATTTTCAAAATAAAAAATTAATATCACAAGACCTGCCTTGCATGAAGAAAAATGGACTATCAAACTCCAATGATTACATAGCAAAAAGTGCATTATACTACTCCATACTGTGATAGTTTGAAGATTCTATGTACAAACTATGAAACAGATTTCAGTTTATGAATGCTATGCCTCAACCAGCAGTGTAATAACGTGTACCATACATCTACTGGAGTGAAGCTACAGAAAAAAAAAAATCAGTTAACAGAAAAGATCCTGATTTCAGTGAATCACCAAAGCCAATGAAGCTTTCAGAGCAAACATACAAATTTGATGGGAAGAGTGAAAATCCTTATGAATTAGTGGTTTAATTAGAAAAAGTAGATTCAGAAAGATGGAGAAAGATGGCTACAGAACAAGAAAACATTGCCAGAAAAACCATAAAAGATAATTGGAAGAGGCTAGCGTCCAAAGCATCTGTAGAGCAGAGTGCCCAGAGTCACTCAATACTAATGACATTGTCTGGGATCTCCAAAGTCCAAGCTGCAAAGTTAATACATACTTTAAAAATTATTAATGGAAATTAATTGTCTGAACAAGACAAAGATAGCATTGGAATTTCATGGGTGTTTGTGTCATAGAAAGCATTTGCCCTTTTATCTCTTTTGAAACACTACTTTGATACATCATCCCAATTTCTTCCCATTTTCTACAATCTTGTGATGTCATCTATCTACCTCCTATAGCTTACTTTCTTCAGGTTCTCACTTAAGGATGCACAGTAAATCAAACCTTCTCTCCCAGCCATCAGTTCTTTCGTATTTGACACACAGACATGTATGACTTCAGATAAACAGGTTAGACATCTTCCTCCTTACTGAATGTGAAATGAACACATAAACTATCAATTAACTGACTTAGGATAAACTGAAAACATCATTTACCTAGCTTTAAAAAAAACAAATTTGTCAAACAAATTCAGTGCTATTTGTGATCTCGTTACTACTTACTATTCTATATTCTCATTCTAGTAGATGGTGATGGTCACATTCAGTCTGCAGTTGCCCCACACTAGAAGAAGTTTCTCTGGTATCTTCAAGCTTCTCTGAGCAGCACTTTTAGAGAAAGGAAACACTTCAACATTATTATGGAGCATTTGTACTAAAGTTGTGCCCAGAAGTTCAGTCACAAAAATGAGCCAAATCAGTTTTCTGCACAAAGATTTTGTTCCACAAGAGGAAGAGGAACAACATAGAAAAAGGGGGATAAGATAACAGAAGCAACTGATACAGGACTCTTCCTAGTTGAGCAAACACAGGAAAGTCTGTGGTTTTCTGTGGGTAGAACAAAGAAAAATTAAATTAGTATATTGACATACAGAGCTCTGGAAGATAGTGGAACAGCCATTTATACATGCTAATGTAACACAGGTGAAAATTTATTCCACAGTGTGGAAAGAGGCAGAATAGACAGGGAAATTACACAGGTATTTGCGTGATGCATATGCAGTTAATTCACAGGGTCCTAACAGCAGAACATTTATATTCATGTTTGTGCACATATATGTCCGCATATATATATACAACTCCATATCATTTAATGATATGATTTTCCGATTAAAATAGTAGTCACACAGGAGTAAGATAACAGTAGGCGCATTAATCTAAGAGTAAAGTCATATCAGGTCTTCACTGTCCCTTTTTGGTTTGGAAGAGGCAACGTCTCTTCACTAATCACCGTAATAGACCTGTGGCACCACTGAGGAGGTGGTGACTTCTACTCCAAAACATCCCTCACAGCCCAGTGCACTTTTGCAGGCTGCCTGCTTGCCTTTTACCAAAATTTCTAATATGCACAGCACCACAGTAACTACTCATTGACAGTTTAAGATGTGCAAATGGTACTAGCTGCAAGGGCCAACAGACTTCACATTTGGGACCAAATACATATTGAAACCAAAGAAAAGGAATTTAAATAAGCAGATTCAAGCTCTGATCCTGCAGTGCATCTCAGTTCTGCTTAAAGGCTACAGGAGAAATCCTGTGGCAAAACAGTGCAGTACAAAACAGTAGGAGTCTTTTCACTTAGGAGAGAAGTTTTGAGAGACACCTTTCAGATCCTGTTATACAAATCTCACTCCCTGTCTCACCTTCCCTGCTGAAAGCCTCTGACTGCTTAGGCAGCAGAAAGAGGAACAAAGGTAGACTCCTCTCCTGCTGCTAAGCTGATCAAGAGTAAAAAGACATTTTCCCCCTTCCCTTCATCTACAAAGTAACAGTTGAGATTCAACAGAGCTTCCAGATGAACAGGGATTTCCAAGGACCATAACTTGCAGTAAGGCAGGGCACGGGGAGTGTAACTGTGCTGCTCTAAAGCTATATGTGAACCCAGTGAGGGTCTCAGAGGGCCCTGTTGTAACCTACTGGAGTATACAGTAACTGAAAGCACAAGAAAAAACATCATGCATATCACAGGTATGGAAAAGTAAATACACAAAATGAGAAAGACACAAGGAGATGAACTGTTCACCTTTTTACTTGATAAGTTTGGAAAGCAGGCAGGTTCCCATATCAGTGCATAGTTCTGAAGAATCTCACATAACTCCGGATGAGGCTGAAGAGGTCTGAGTGTGCTCTTCATACCCAGATCACCCCTGGAAGCTGAGTGTGCTCAGAACCAGAAAGGTTAGTTTTCCCCTCTATTCCCTAGGGATACAGGCTTTCCAGGCAGTCCTTGAGTTCTCTGTTTCAGAATAGGCATTTTTACTTAACAATATAGCGAGCTATCGCACAAAAGCACACTCTTTTTTCTTAGACATGGTTATGCTAGATAAATGTTATTAAACCCTTATCTAGTTGAAGCTAGGAACAAATCTGCACAATTGGTGAGCCGGGAGAAAATAGTTCAGAATTGTGCATTACAAGACTACACAGAACATTACTCTTGCTTATCACACATGAAGTTCCTTTTTCTCTGCAAAATTCAAGGACTAGTGCTTACTCTGCCTGCACTGCCAAAACAACTTCATATATTGACGTGTATTTGTTACTTCCCAGAGCTTATAGCTGATATAAAGATAGGTTAAGAGTTTTGAATTGACACACTAGAGGTGAGAATGAATGACTGGATCAAACAGCTAATTAAACTCTTTTGGGAAAAGTGACAACCTAAAAGGGAAAATGATAATTTTCCAGTAATTTTACAAGCTCCTGTGATGAAAATTGCGTTCTACACAAAATGAGAGAAGTAATTTTCAAATAAAAACATCAAAGCTTTCAATATGTGAAAAGTAATTTATTTTTTCCTATCTGATAAGAGAGTTTACTTTATCTTCTTGTTTTGAATATGATTCTATCTCAGTTAAAAACATCTTTTTTAGGAGATTTATCCTCAAATCATTAAGGAGATTTCAATGAGTTTTGTGGCAAATATTAGGACTTTCTTCTTTTCTTATCAATATGGGCAACATCTGCTCTGCTCATATCTGCATGCCTAAAGACACTAGGCTCTCTGCAATGCTGTCTCATTATCTACATTTAGCTCTGAGGGAGAATACCCACCTGTTGATCTGCCATTTAGGCATGGAAAGAACTGTTACAATCTACGGACACCATCAACACAGAGGAAAACATTTATTCATGGAAATCTGGTTTAGGCTAATGTTACTGTTCCCTCAAAAGATGTGGTTTCCATCTGTTCATTCACAAGGCTGCTATGCTTAAGGAGACTGAGCCACCACCACCCTGAGCTACCTAGTAAGGCTGAATTTCACCCTCTTTGGAGCATGGCTTTTGCTAGATACCTGCAATAGAATTTCCTCCACAAGTTTATAGCATCACATACACTCAAGTTCACAAACTGTGCCTCGAACCTTTGCAGACCAGCAGTGAAAGTCCAAATACCTAGAGTGAGCAGCAGGAATCCATTTACCATCAATAAACATTACAAGTCTCTTGTGTACCTCTATCAGGCTACACCAAAATAACACAGTTGGATACCCTGGGAAAAAAAAGCTGCTGCAAGCGTTCATTGCTATATTTATCTCTACACAAGCAGAAAATATTTGGAATAAAATTTTCAGACCTGTTGAATAATTTTAGTTACACTACTATCTGGTGTCAGTTTTATTAAGCTTTGCACATTTGAAAAATTTAATTGCTTCTCTTAATATAACCTCACGTTTACACCTGCAACCCACTTTTAAAATTTGTTGGACAAAAGCCCACCTGTAATGATAATACATTTAATGGGAATATTTCTCTTTTTCTTCAATGACACCCAAATTAGATTAATTATTGCAATGACTGTAAAAAAATAAATGCATTGCCAGAAAAATGGCCAAAAGTTTGATTGTACCAAAGAGTATACTTAAAATATCTTAAAATTTATTCATTAACACACTTCTAAATATTACTATTTATATTTTTACATTTCAGAACATAATCAGGGATAAGTCAGTGATTTTACTATAGATGTGAACTATTGTATTTTTGTTGTTCCTGAATTACTGCAGTATGAACACCATGTGGAATTAATTGCTAAAAAGTAGTATTTTTCTGATCTGGTTTTAGTTTGTGTGTTTGGGTTTTTTTAGCTTCCTTTCAGAAGTTACTCCAACTAGCAGAGATCTGACTGGACCAAGCTGAGCTCCAGACTGTGCAACCAACAAACACTGTCCAGATCTATATGGCGTGCAGCAGGATACTAGTACATATCTGTGCCTGAATTTCCCTGATAAGGACACTGGAGAGAGTGCTGAGTGGATACTAAACCACGTACATAGCCACTAAAGAGAAACTAAAAGAAATTAAGTACTGAGTTCAAGAGCAGTATTTCTCTTAACATGAAAGTCTACTTCAGTGGTAGGATGTCTGTGCAAAACAGAAGTTTAGAGCTTGAGCTATCCATTGCTGAAATTTCCTGCCCTTTCTGAAGTCATCCAGTGAAGATCATTCTGCAGTAGTAATTATATTTATGTGAAATAAGGAAATTTATTTATGGGTGAAAATTATAATTTATGACTAAAATTGGGAATTTAGAATAAGTGTTCCTAAGAAGTACTCTAAGAAACAAGAGGTGAACTTCTATCAAATCTCCACCACATTATTAATCCATCCTCCCATTTTGCAGCTTTATAGGATCAACAGAATAAGCTCTAGGTACATACAGAAAATAACCTGCAGTACAGCTGCAGCAGGACACAAAATAATATGCTACATTACAGTCATGTATTAATAAGGTCCTTTTCTGTCATTCTGCACTACCGAGCAACACCAGTACATCCCACATTATTCAGAAAACATGCTGCTGCTGCTGCCAAACTGGGATATTTTTCTTCAATACAGACAGGGCACAGCACATCAGTCATGATGAATGTTAAATTTATTTTTCTCTCTGTGTTGCTGATGACTGTTCACATGAGTATTTTATCTTAAATCATTTATCTGAAAGTTCCTGGGGCCTTGCTGATTTTATTTAGTGAATTTAATGCCAGCTTCTTTTGATAGCAGAGTTATTTTTAGTGGTAAGATATTTTCCTGAAAATTATTCCTTTAAACTCAGAAGTTCTCCTTCAAGATGGGTAAGATAGTGAAACATCAGATGAAATTGTTATAATAATGCATTACTTTTGGGGAGGGGGGCAAATATTTCAGCAATAAAGAACTTAATTTGAAAAATAGGCCACCCTCACCCTCAATAACTGTACAAAAATTCAGGGTATTAGATTTGCAATGTTCAGGATTCACAGATTTTCAAATAATCCCCGTTATTAAAAAGATAGGAAAAAAGTCATGTTTGATCTCATGTCAACACAGACAGTAAGTTTGCAGGAATAGTTTGTAATAATGTAGCACATTGTATTATATTATCATCTGATGTGTTTTATTTTAGTATAATTGTATGTTTCAGGAAGAGCTGTTGAGATTAATCACAAAAATGCTCACTGATGACAACAGATATTATTTTACATAATATGAAGCACAACGCACTCCTGCAGGAGCCTCCTTGCAAATGGAAGTTTTTGTGATTGGCAGTAAATACATAAATATGATCACACAGCAGAAAGAGTACCAAAATTACACAATACATACATGCCTATGTTTGCTTTCTGGTAGAATAGCAGACCTTGTGGGACTGAAATTTGTCTCCCATTTCACTGATTACTTTCCAGTTGCTTTACAAAGAGAATGAAATAGAGCCTAAATCAGGCAATCTGTTCTTCTTTCATGTGGAAGTTATGTGTATTTTTTTCCAGACTGCTCTTTTTTTTTTTTCATTAGTGGCTTTGAACTGCCTGAAGCTGACTAAAAAGTACTCCTAAGCACACCATTTTATCTCAGTGTTCCCTTCTGATTCAAAGCAAACTATCCTGATAAACAAGTGAGAAGTGATGGAGAATAGGAGAAGTTCCAGGTTTTAATGCCACTGTTCGAAAACAGGTTGGTTTTGGGTGTTGTCTGAAAACATGTGCAACTGGATCACCTTCTGCCATGATCATTATATTATGAATATTTAAATTATAATGTAACTATGATCTACAAATCAAAACATAATTTAAAGAGTTAATTTCCAAACCATTTCAAGTCTCCCATTAAACACTATTATCTCTCTCTTTTGTTCATCTACAGCTCAATGACTTCAGCTTCAATCAAAGACCAAATGATATGCTTCACTCCTATGAAACCTTCTCCTGAATTTAATAAATTCCTTCTGAAATGCCATCTCTGCATCTGTGTGCTTCATCTGAGTAATTTCTTGGTACAACTGGGTGACTAAGCCTGAATACCAGGCTACAGGATATCACTTTATCCCTTCAACATTAGATACGGCTGTAACTCTTGCATACAACAACAGTTAAAAAAAGCACCACAGAAACAGGATATTTCTTTTTCTTCATCTCTGAAGGGTACGTAAACATATTATATTGGATTTATGTGGCAAGCCTTTGGTAGCAAAAGGACTATGGCAGTGAATTCTGTGAGAAGATTCCAGAAGCTGATCCCATGTTGAACGGAGAGAGTTCCAACTGGTTCCTGCAGATGGCCGAGGCTGAGCCCATCGGTGACAGTGGCAGTGCCTCTGGGATGCCATTTTTAAGAAGGGTGGGAAAAGAACCTGCAACTGCAGCCAGGAGAGGGGAGTGAGAATATGTGAGAGCAACAACTCTGCAGTCACCAAAGCCAGTGAAGGAAGAGGAGGAGCTGCTCCAGGCACTGCAGACTCTGGTGAAGGTCATGGCAAAGAAGGTTGTCCTCATGCAGCCAGTAGACGTCCACGGCGGAGCAGACATTCACACTGGAGCAGGGGGATGCCTGAAGGAGGTTGTGACCCTGTGGAAAGTCCATGTTGCAGCAGGATCCTGGCTAGATCCATGGCCCCATGGAGAGAGGAACCCATGCTGAAGCAGGTTTGCTGGCAGGGCTTGTGACTCTGGGGGAGACCCACACTGGAGCAGCCTGCGACTGAAGGACTGCATTCCATGTAAGATACCCAAACTGGAGCAGTTCATGGAGAGCTGTAGACCGTGGGAAGGTCCCATGTTAGAGAATTATGTGGAGACCTGTCTCCCATGGGAGGTACTCCATGTAGAAGCAGGGAAAGCATGTGAGGAGGAAGGAGCAGCAAAGAAAACATGTGACGAACTGACCACAGCCCCCATTGCCCATACCATTGTGCCACTGTGAGGGAGGAGACAGAGAAAGGGGAGGTGAACTTGAGCCAGGAATAAAGGAAGGGATAGTGGGAGGTGCTTTAAGATTTGGTTTGATTTTTTCTCAGCCACAGAATGAGCCGTCAAGGAGCTATATTCTTTTTACTTTCTTCAGACTTTTTAATTTCAAACATATAAATAAATAATCTTTCAAGATTCAAGTTACTTTTCACTATCTACTAATTCAAACAGCATCTTTTTCCTAGACTCTTTTAGACCCTAAGCCTGGGTCTAAAATGTATTTACCAGATTTCCAGTCTTATTGTAATGAAAAGTCCAATGCTGTTTTCTTACTATTGTTGAATGCAGATCACATTTCTTAATATGTAATATGGAGCTTTATGCAAGACTGCTGTATATTCCACATAAATATATATATATTTCTAGTAAAGCTTTAAATGATGGCTTGCTGACTGTCATATAAAAGCATGCAGATTGGTTATTGAGAGTGTCTAATACTTTGCCTCTGCCCTGAAGAGAACAAAAGGCTGTTTATTGGAGTATTTGCTTGGACTGGAGGTCATTTTGTTAGGGTTTGCCAGATGATCTAGCACATTCTTCAGTATCACATAACTAATGGGGTCTGCAGTGAGTCTCTAACTCATGTACTTCTGTGTCTGCAGCAGAAGAGCACAACTGGTCCTTCACAGATCCACTGGTGATCTCAGCTAAATACTAAGGGTCAGATTTTGTCATTAAAGGAATGCTTATATTTTCCTTTGGGTTCAAGAAAAAAATATTTGAGACCAGCTGTTGGCATGGATATGGGCAGCAGCAATGCATTTACTCAAGGTGAAAAGAAAGCAAAACCGATTTGCATGAGCATTGCTAATATGTTTAAAATGTTTTCATCTGGTATAGAGCACTATATCTTCAACTCCATGGAAAAGTTTAATCAATATAAAAGTATCCAGAAAAGAAAACCTGAAGCTCACAGGATATCAGGTGAAGACCTGAAAAAATCAACAGGTTTTTGTAAGGTGTGCAACTGATTTAATAATAGGGATTAAGTGCATAGCGAATAAATTTAAAAGCAAATTAAAAAAAATCATGGTACATGCCATGGTTTGAGAGCTCCAAAATCCAATTCCCTAGTCCTAGCCCCCTCCCACATCTCAACCCAACATGAGATGGGTTTTCCAGACACCATACGAGACTCAAAATGGGGGAAAGGAAATACATATTACAATGACTATACAAATAAATACTACAATACATTATATACAATCTTAATTATCTCTACCATGACATAAGTATTTACAATGGATCAAATCTTTTCTCCCCTCCAAATAAAAGTCCAGGAGAGAAGAAGGAAAAGATCCCTTTCTACTCTCAGAGCAGCAATGTCTCTACGGCAGCAGCTTATCTTCTTCTCATGCAGCAGCTATAGCCGGATCTCTGCAAGTACACACGAGGGGTATCCAAGCCCCCTCGGCCACTCGTCTTCAAGTGAGGGTCTTCTTCCATGGGCTACGTTCACCTGGACAAGGTCATCTCACCACAGTCATATCACGAAGCTCAGTCCTTATCTTCAGGGGATTCAAGCTCCCCTACAGAGCTCTGTGCTCTGTCTTAAGCAGCGGGGGGGGGGGGGGGGGGGCGGGGCAAGGTCACTCCCTTCGCATTCCTTCTCGGAGCTTTTCAGCTCCTTTCTGCAGTGCTGTAGCAGTTTAAGACTCTTTCAAGTAAGAGTCCATCATCTTCCTCCTTTCTCAGAGGTCTCAGAGGGGTATGGGGTTTTATTTCTGTTCTTACCCCAACTTCCTCTCTCTCTCTGTAGAGCCTAATTCTCTGCTGTTGGCTCTCTCTCTCTTGGCTCTCTCTTCAGACAACTCTGTGTCTCACTTCCTTGGCTGCAATGCCTGTTTTCTGCTTCTTGTCTTCTGCTGGCTCTCTGCCACAGTTTCTCCAATCAGTGCTGGTCTACCGCTGCTTTCAGTATCTCTTGCTGCTGTTCACAGTGGAGAAAAAAACTTCTAGCTTCTCAGTCACAAACCTCAGTCCAGTTTAACACTGTTTCTGGGTTTCTATGACCCCAGCCGAGGGCTGGGGGGCTGTGGCCCTCCAGAGGGGCTCTTACCCCTTCAGCTCGTGGCTTTAGAACATGGCTACTTCTTCAACAACAACTACAACAACCTTCTCTTCCATTCCGGTTGTGATATGTTTATATTTTGCAGAAGCGCTCTTTGGGTAAAACCTCAAAACTTCAAGGGTCACCACCCCCTGGGGTTTTACCATTTTACAACTGCAGGGGGAAAACGGTTTCCCCCATCACAACTGTCCACCCCCCGCTTTTGCGAAATATAACATATCACAACAATTTTAAAAAGGCTAAATATAGTCTTAATTTTCTCTGTCTTGACAGATATTAACTGCTAAATTTGGAGGTCTGAAATGGTTTTGTTGTCAGTTAGCATTACACTTGCATCTAAAACCAAGCTAGCAGTTATTCTATTTCAAAAGTTAAATTTGACTGTGATCAATTTTATCAGAAAAGTATTGGGAAATATGTACTTTAGGGCTATTTCAACAGATCTTTATTTTTCTCCATAAATCTAAGTGCCTAAAAATCTCTAAAATCAGAAAAATTAAAATGGTAATATGAAGGTAAAGCAACTTGAGTTGGACATAATGATCCTTGTGAGTCCCTTCCAATTTAGAATATTCTGTGGCTCTGTGACTCTATAAATTTAGTTTGTTTTATTCCTGCCTCAAATTCACAATCACATCTGGACAGTTTCTTCACATTCTGCTCTGTGACAGTCGCAGAAACAATTTATATTCTATCTCATTTCTATTTTCTTCACATATCCCTGCCTGATGCAGCTATATGATCCTTAATGATGTGGAAATATTCATGCCAACTGAAGGAGGAAACAAGACATTAGGCTATGTATGAATAATATGTGAAGAATAAGTAGGAAAAAAAAAAGGCTAGAGCAGAAAAATAATGATGCATTCTGAAACAGTTTACTATTCACTTTTCTGGTTAGCTGACAGCAAAACCTGAAAAACTCAGGAAAACTTGTTGTTCACCACTATCAAAAGGATCTAAGTGATGCATGGGCTGAAATTCCATTTAGACATAAAAGATATTTCAATGTCCTTAGATGCAGGAGCTTAAGTATGTCAACATATGACCCTGATTGATTTCAATAATTTTCAAGAACACAGTCCTTTTGAAGCATGACTAAACAACTTCATTCAATAGTACCATGTAAAAGCTACTGGTTTCAAGGGGATTTTGGATAAGACATGTAAGACATATAGGACATATAAGACATAATAGACATTTAAGAGATTAGGAATAGTATTTAGAGCATACTTCAGAGAAAGGAAATGGAATAGATGACATAAGGCAAAGTCATCGCTTCTCAAGGGTAAGGACAGTGAGAATTGTTAACCTACTAATGTCTTCTGATGTAGAAATGTATTGAAATATAGCAAATTAAACACAGTTTCAGAAGTTCCTCCAAAAGGTTCCATGCTCACTCATGGTACTTGGTATTCCAAGTGGTAAGGCAAGTTTTGTTCATCTACAGAGGCAGTCAGTGAATTACCACACTAAAAGTGGGGCAGGCTTTGCCTGTGACTCTCTTGATGTTGAGAAAACTGCTTCGCAGATGCTGCTGAGCTCTTTGGGCTGGAAGTCAGCTTAAAGAAGACAGAAGTTCTCTATCAACCTGCACCCCAGGAAGTCTTCCATCATCCCCATATCACCATTGGCAAATCAGTGTTCAAGTCAGTCCAGCAGTTTAGCTACCTAGGTAGCCTCATCTCCTCAGATGGTAAGATTGACGGAGAGATAGACAACAGGTTGGCAAAGGCATACAGTGCTTTCGGAAAGCTTCATAAAAGAGTTTGGTGAAATAAACACCTGAAGAAAAGTACAAAGATGAGTGTTTACAGAGCCATAGTGCTATCTACTCTCTTATGTGAATCTGAATCATGGGTCATCTACCGCCACCACCTGCAACTCCTAGAACGCTTCCATCAACGCTGCCTCTGTACAATCCTAAACATCCACTGGTCAGATTATGTGACCAATACATCTGTTCTAGAACAAGTAGCAGTCACAAGTATTGAGGTCATGTTACTGAGAACACAGCTGCGCTGGGCAGGGCACATCTCCAGGAAGAAGGACCACCACGTCCCTAAGATCTTGCTTTATGGTGGACTTGCCACTGGTTGTTCCATGAGAGGAGTCCTGAAGAGAAGATACAAGGATTCCCTGAAACAACGTCTCAGCCTTGGCCATATTGATCAACATAACTGGTCTACTCTGGCCTCCAGTCAGGAGATCTGGAGACACATCATCTATAATGCTGCTACTTCCTTTGAGAACACACAGAGGATCATTCTGGAGGAGAAAAGAGAATGCAGAAAGAATCGTGCCTTGCATAATTTACCACGTAAGGAGTCTTTTTGCTGTGCCTTTTGCAGCTGGACATGCCTATCTCATATTGGCCTTTTTAGCCACCAGTGCTCTTGTAACAAATGTGGGTAGAGTCCTGCCCAAATCTTCGTTCATGAAGCCTAGCCATGATGATGAGTCTTTGGTTAGAATTAAAATTCATGACTGTCCATACTTTATTATAATAGGCAAAAAAATTCCCTAAGAATCAATGAAAAAGCTATGCCATGGTCACATGGCATGATATTAGCATCAAACAGAACAAAGAAGGAATGCCAACTGCAGATTAAAAGACAAACTCCTGAGATGCCACAATTTTGTCCAGATGTGTCAACCAAACA
This sequence comes from Chiroxiphia lanceolata, assembly GCF_009829145.1. NCBI lineage: Eukaryota > Metazoa > Chordata > Aves > Passeriformes > Pipridae > Chiroxiphia > Chiroxiphia lanceolata. Next base: position 17,929,723 of record NC_045671.1, on the reverse strand, counting down.
TTAGATAATGTAACAAAAACCTTCTTACCACAAGGCCTGATTTTTTGTTTTTTAATAGTTCTTTGGTGGCAACTAACCCCTTGTCAGAAAGTTAGTGATTAGTGCATTGAAGAGAGAGATTGACTTCATGAATAATTTAGTTGAAATACATTACTTTTTGTAAGTCCACAGCTTTGCGAGGAAGCAAAGAAATCGCACCAAGACTCTTGATAATTCTTATCCTTTGAATAAAAATCAAGACAGACTGAGTTTGTAAAAATCAATGAGCCTCTTTACAACTGAAATTGAAGAGTTATTATGTAATTCCTGAAAATCTAGTTTACATAACAGCAAAATCTGAATTGGAAAGAAATAGAAAAAGAATAACCTAAAGAGTTAAAGGTCTTGGGTAATACTGGTATCTACTAAACCATTTTAGAGTTTTCCACTCTGCTAGTTCTACAGCAAATCAATATCACTCTGTGAAACTTTAAGCTATTCTCTTTTTTTTTTTCAAATCATAATCAACAGGAACTATACCCTGCAGACTATACCCTGCAGTTCTGAATTCTCAGATCATCTGCAAGTTCAAGTAAATTGAATTGCACCTACCAGATTTCACTAGAGGTATTCGATAGTTCTAAAAATCAGACCCAAGGACAGAGATAAACACAAACAGAGGATGCTTTTATCATGCAACTGTTTCTTTCAGAGATTTCATCAAAGTGTTCCTATTTAAGGAATCATTTCTTTATTTCCAAGAAGATCAGGTTCTTAGGAATCTGCAGTTCTATTGCATATAGTATTCTTTCTTCTTCCTCTTCTTTTTTTTTAATTAAATAAACCTGCTTCATAATACTTTCTTTTTTCTGTATTTCTAAGGCATACTTGAATATTGCAACAAAACATTTGCTAGATGATATCAAGATTATTTTTTGCCTTAATACAGAAATGCATGGGAATGTGTCTTAGAAATGAATACTAACTAGAGTGATCTAAGTATTTGCACATTATGTTTTTCTGATAAAGAAGACATGTTTCTGAGTTCTTCAAAAACACGTTGTTCCATAAAGATATGATGCTCTTCTCTTGAAGAAATACTGAGCCCTGGGTCATTCAAGGACTGATTTTTTTTCTATATTTTTTTTCAGTATCCATAAAAAATTAGATTTTTTTGGAGCTCTTGTTAATTTAATGATTTTCTGCTCCTTAGTGCTGCAATTTCATTAGCTTTAAATTTGCTTTGTAATAGCGCTGCCATTAAGGTCTAAATCAGTCTGTTGTAGGGATGGTTTTGGTTTTAGTTCTGAGCATCTGAAACCAGAGAGTCTGGCTTATCTGGCTGCATGAATTTGGCCTGGGATAGAGTTCTTTTTCTTCATAGTAGTTTTTATGGCATTCTATTTTGGATTTGTGACCAAAACAGCATTGATAATACAGGGATGTTTTAGTTGTTTCTGAGCAGTGCTTATACAGGGTCAAGGCCTTTTCTGCTCCTCACCCCACCCCACCCCACCAGCGAGGATGCTGAGGGGCAGAAGGAGTTGGGAGGGGACACAGCTGAGACAACTGACACCAGCTGACCACAAGGATATTCCATCCTCTATGGCATCGTGCTCAGCATATAAAGCTGGAGGAGAAGAAGAAACATTTGCTTTCCCAAGTAACCATTATGAACGTTTGAACAAAATGCACAGAATGTTTATTGTTGTATGGGGTCATCCAGCATAGCAGAACAGATCTATTCAGAATTTTGGCGTTTGCATATTTTAGATTGTGTTCATGCATTGCAAACTCATGATTTCGACTGCATAATCAAGTTAAGATCTAGAGTTCAACTGAATCAAAATGAGAATAGTTTTGGTTTTTTAAATGTACAGAAAACTACACATCTAGTTCCCATTTGTCTCCCAGGCCTTCAGAAAGTGTCACCACAATGGCCAATTGTATTTCCAAGCACCTTAGATAGCAGTGTTATTCACATGTCAATGAAAAAATATTGTTCAAGCTAGCATAACCAGAGCACTAAAAATCACCCCTCTCCCTTCCTGCTTAACTCAAGTTAAGGCAGACATAGATGGTTCAGTCTCCTGCATCCTACCTTGTGGAGCACTGTCTTCCTTAATTTCCAGATATCTTTTTTCCCAACAATAATGAAAATGTAAACTTAATTAGAAAATCATTTTCCTCAGATATAGAGTCTTCAGACTCTAGCCTCTTGTCATTTGTCATGTCTTGAAGCAACTAGGAGAGTAAGTGATACAATTCAAACCACACCACCATAATTTCAGAGATGACTTAGCTGGTGCATCAGGAGCAGCTGGCTGATTTTGGACATGGGTGAAAGAAACTGAGATAAAACCCACTGACACATCCGAAAGTGTCACTTCTTACTGCTGTAAGACTTCAGGCCATATGGCAACAAATCATAGTTTTAATTTTAAAGATTAATAACTCCAGTTCCCAGAGAAATTAGTTGTTTTCTGTTGAAAAAACCCACAAACCTCTGGCAGAATAAACCCCCAGCTACTTAACACAGTTATCCACTATTATCCAACTATTCTATGTCAATTTTGTTCTCTTTCTGAACCCCAGAAACCTGGGTTTTAACTCTGCCATGAGAAGAAAAGGAGATGCTGCATAACACTATTTCCATGGTAACCACCACAGCCAAGCAATATGAGGTTCGTATTTTGAAGCAAAGGCACAGACCTGGTCTGCCAGCAGAGAAGTTCCACAGACTAAACAAAGTGATTGATTTCATCTCAGACCAAAAAAACAAGAACAAAAAAACCACCCAAACAGCTAGAAAGAAATAATTTATTTTTCTGATATATCTGATATATCAGATATATCTGATATATCAGATATATTCCCTGAAATATCTGGAAGAAAGACACTGAGAGAAAGACACAGATTTGATGGTAGCTTGGAAATGAAGACAACATGCCCTCTGGGTCCTCATGAGAAGTTCTGATGGCTTTGAAGGGGAAGATTAAAAATCATTATTTAGGCAATAAGTTATGGTAATATTTCTCTTTCATCTTCTCTCTCAGCATCATTCACTTATTTCTCCATGGTACAATGACATTTTGTCAGAGTTCATATGCATTATAAAATCCATTACTTCTTTATTTTATTAAAAAATTATTTGCAATGTAAAGTAGAAATTTGTTCATCTACCTTCTCAAATAGAGTTCATATGCAAATTTCCTATTCATCTCTTCTTTATTCAGTATTGAATCAGCAGTGTTGTTTCAGCATTAGAGGATTTTCTTTCTCTCTGTGCTTGTTAAGACAACTGGCTGTAATCCATACTTCCTTTGAAATGTATATTGCCTTTATAATTAGTGCTTTCCTGTTATGGCAACTGTGAGTACTTTATAGACAAAAGGCTAACTTCATCCACAGAAATAATAGGAAGCGCAAACTATTCTATCCTGTGTTGCTAAAGACTTATATCCAGATAAGACAGGAAAACTGGATGTTGTTTTATCTCTACTTGCCCTCAGAATTTCAGTAAAAACAGTTTTCTCTTTCTCAGAGGGTTATATAAATGTATTTAGTTGTTAGAAGAGATGTACAGAGACAAACAGGCAGCAGTATATCGAGTGCTCTTAAGAGGTTCTTATAAAGCTCTTCCAAGGCTCTGTTAGTGTGAACAATTTTAAGCACAGGAAATTAACTTAAATCCCACAAAATCTATGTTAAGTGTTGGAAACACTTTAAGTGACTGCAACCTGTCTGGACTTGGAGTCATTTAGTTCACATGATAAAAAATATGGGCAATAAAAGGTGAAAGGAAAATACATCAAAAACTGCTTGACTGGTTGGGAGGGTGGTAGTAGTGCCCACTGATACATCATCTTAATGTTTAAATTGAGAGTTTGGTTTATCTCTCATTTTGGTTCCTCCAAATACCTCCCTGTGCTCTGAGCTGCATAAGGCCTGACAACAGAGACTACTGCAGAAGGTACAATGCATTTACATTTCTCTGGTTTCTACTGGAGTAAAATCGGGCATAAGAACCTTCCTAACAGAAAGTCTATGAGAAAGAAAAAAGGACACACACCAACTCCTCATTTCTAGGAAGGTTCAGGATGCATTTGACTTAGACTCTTGAATGTACAGTGGCTTACACTTACTTTTCTGCCCAGTTTTCTTAATGGAAGCATGGTAGTCCTACCCTTTCTTTACAAGTTTTTGAAAAAACAGCAAATGGTTTGCAAGTAAAATATAACCTACCTTTTATTTCTCTATCAAAACCATACAGTGGATGGCTTCAAGAACCTAGCCACCTTAATTTACAATCTGTAATTGCAAATCTATTGCTGTATTTACAATCTATTTTTTTTTTTTGTAGTCTACTTTTGGTGTTTTTTTGGAGTTCAGTTGGGTTTTTAAAGTTATTTTGATTTATAGCTAAGCACCCAGACTGTACAGAGACATTTTTATAATCAAAAGATCAGGGATTTCAAAAGAACTTGCAGCTCTTTCTAGAGGTTACACAAAGCCACTACCTGAACAAATTCCATCCTTTGGAGTTGGCACTGTCAGCAGTTACCCATACAGCACAGGGCTAACATGCTGAACACTGTTATAAACCCTCTTTATATTTTAAAGCTATCAGCTACTTAATAAGAACTCCCACTTAGTTGACAAAGTTGACATTTCTTATGGAAGAAATTGCAGACAAAGAGGAGACACAGATTAATTATTTAGAACAGTGTCTTCTGCAAACTCTCTTCTTTCTCAAAAAAGGTAAGCATTTTCCCTCTAGTAATTTCCTTCTAGATTTTGGTATCTGTTAAAGAATACTGAGACTTTCAAGTAGACTCTTAAACTGACAATTCCAATAGGATTCAATAGGATATATTGAATAGGATTCAATAATTTCAATAGGATTCAAATCCCCCAAGTCTCTTTAAACAGACTGCCATGGATGTGAGAGTAATAGAAGTGCTGCAAAATATTCCTTATATGCTTTTCTGCTACAGAAATTACAGTTAAATTTGCTTTCAATAAATTGCTGCCCACAAGCTTTTAATAGTTTTGTTGTTGATGTTTCTGTAATTCAGTGTTGTTCAAATATATATGCTTACCACAGTGTTGCTCACCCAGGCCAGGCTAATGATTTCAGGCTCCAAGCACATCATTTGCATCAATTGTAAAGCTACTGGATAAACATTTTATGAGGTTCAAAAGCAGTTCCCTCGCTATAATGAGAACAAATGGACAAAAGGGGATTAGAATTGCTCGGTTCTCTCTTCAATTTTTTAGTTCCTCCCAAATGTGGAAAAAAGTCTTCTGTTTAAAAAAACAAATGGAACTCTTGTTTAAAAGAAAAAAAATGGAAGGAAGAGCTACAGGTGAAGCAAATTGCAATTTAGATGCAAGTCTTTCAAAAGGATTATTGATTTTATTTTACTGTAATAGATCAGACACCTATTTTAAGCTCTGGGTCATTTAAATTTCATTAAAAATACAGTGTTCATCTATAAAATAATGAGCAACCCAACTTACGCTGCTCTCACACATATTATGACAATTTTTCTCTTTCTCTCATCTTTGCAGGTTCTCAAATGCTTGTTTGTACCCGTACTATTTCAATGTGTCTTGAGGATGAAAAACAAATCTAGGAGGGGGACAAATCAAAGGAAGGGTTAGAGTGCATCCCAAAGGCACGGGTGCAGCTTCCAAATGAGTGACTCCCAAATTCCAACTGTTCCCACCTCGCACAGCAAGAGAGTCTTTCTGAAATAAGTCCCAAGAGTTTACAGCAAGTTCCTATTTGAAACAGCTCTGATGCTTCCTTCTAAAATATACAAAAGCAGAGATTACTACGAACTGCACTTAGAATAGAAAATAAATCAGTGAAACTATAAAAATAAGCAATGACACAGGATTACAAACTGAAGATCCAATTTCTAACATAGCCCAGACAAATTAAACTTGATTTTTACTCCCTTCTCCTCTTGTCTTTTCTGCAGCAAAGATACAGGTAGCAGTGGCTGTTTTTCCCTCAGCCAGAGCAGTCCACCTCACTAGTACCTTATCGAAGGTGTATCCTATTCATAGTACTAAGGCAAAAGAAAAAATTATTCACTGGTATTTCTGGCAGAAGCATCAGCTAAACCCTATGGCAGATGAATTTCTGATTTTCTTTCAAATACTTCCCTGAAACACACTAGAAAATCCCTCTAGAGTTCTGTATTTGGGGAGCTGACCAAACATTTATTTTTTTTGCATAAACAACTTATTCACTGGAAGCCAGACTCTTGAGAACAAATATTTCAAATTAGTTAAACAGCTGAGACCTTTTTTTTAGCAATTTTTTTTTCACTACAAGATAACATTTCTTTAGAAAATTACCAACCTTTAGTTTTAATTAAATTCTAATGTTATTATTATACTTCTTACCCAGAATCATTGAGGTTTGATGGGCACCTAGGATCCTAACATCTCACTGACCAAAACTGAATATCCTATAGCAGCCATTTGGACAGTTTTCAGTGTAGTGTTCACTGGCATTGTCCCATAAAATAAGTTATTTGCTGAGAACTCTGAACATCCTAAATCCATATCCTGGAGTTACCATGCTGAATCTGTGAGACAGAGAATCTGTTTCATTGAAACAGAACAACGGAGACATCCAATGGACCCTCATGTTTATTACAGCTGTTTATTTCTTCTTCTTACCATTACTTATGCCTGCTCCACATTATATATCACTGCATCTCCTGATTACACCCATGTGCTACATCTTCAGTCACCATGTACCTTACCTGTGCTGCTCTCCACACCAGAAAGGATTTGAATCCCTAACATGCAGCCATAAGGTTTTCTCTGTTTCAATGAATCCTGGAGTTTTCACACTTCATTTAATACTACAAGGTCCATCCATATTAGAAAAAAAAAATCTTTCTTTCCAATTTACTTCCTTTGGATGTGACTGAATATTATGATTTGGTTACACTATGGCTTGTCTGTTTCTTTCCTCCCCTAGCGTCATTTGCTATGGTCTCTTTCCAAACTGCTACAATTTTTTAATAGATCATTCCTTTTCTTCTGTTAACATGTTTTCTGCAGAAATACACAAATATTTCCTTTATATATTGAAACCTCATACATTTACTTTCTGAATCCCTAATCACAATCAAAAGTGAGGGCAGAAGCACAGGGTTGGGATGGCTGGTATAATGAACCTCACCTTGCAAGAGAGGGCTCTCCACGAAATTTCCCATGCCTAACTCTCATTAGCCTCAATACCAACATGATACAAGGATTATGGACATGATGGAGCCACAAGACTAGCACTCTGATTGCATTAATATTTTCTCTTGACTCCATAATTACAGTTGCTTCTACAAATATTTCCCAGACAAATAAAGGTATTCTGATTGTAAGTGCTGCATAAATGCAGACACATAGAGTTAAAGTATATTGCTTTTTTGTTTGTGAATTCCTTATAAGCACAAAAGAAGAGCAAAAGAAACATCTTTAGTCCCTTTCTCATTAAACATAAAAACAGATGAAAGTTGCTGTATATAGGCATAACTGTCACAAGATAATCAACTCTGAAAGAGTTCTCTAGGTGATACAGGAACCTACCTTACTGAATCACAAAGATTGCAGAATTTGACCTCCTGTAAAATCTATGCTTTGTGTTGTGTTCCTTATGTCTTTCATTTTGGATGAATGTACTGATGATTGAAAATTGTGCAGATGTGCTCAAATGAGACTCAACTACAGCAGAAGGTAACAGCTGCAGAGCAGGGGCAGAGTTTCGCTTAGAGGTAACGCTCAAGGTACCTGAACATTTCAACACAGAGAATCTGTGCTTTTTCACTTGTTAGACTGCACTGATGTTAATCTCAGAGAAAATAAACCTTGACCGGAAAAAAACAACCAAAAAAAAATTTCTTGTGTTGTTTATGACCCCAAAGAATTGTTCCATTTCTCTATGAATGCAAATGTTCAGTTTCTGCTCAATGTAAACTTGGCCAAAATTTCATAGCAACTGAAGGGAAAACATTCACCTTTGTGGAGCTAAGTAGGGAATATATGTCTAAATGTATCTTTTAATACTTGTTTCTTCACCACTCTTTTTATTCTGACTAGGTACCAAAAGGTAAATTATTCTCATTATTTTTTTGAAGAGCTATACACTGATTCAAAGAACTTCTAAAAATACACAAGCAGAGCATGTAAAAACCCAAAGGGTGTAAATATGTCAAAACCACAGAAATCCAGCAGAGGAAATGTATTTTCAGTAGGCTGTATCTCCAAGTGAACTGCCATGCTTTCCTACTCCTGACCAAAGTTTCTGTCACAAATCACACAGGCCACTGGACACAGACTCAAAAAAAAAAGACCAAAAAAAAAAAAGTAAAAAAAAAAAAGCCACATCTAACATTCTTCCGCAATGGAGTTACTGTGTTTGTTAAATATTATTTAGACTATGTTACAGAGTTGACATAATGACTGCAAAAAAGTGCATCCATACTGCTGTATACAACCCACGGACAGTAGAACTGGGGAGGCCCTGTAGCAAAGAGGAGTATATGCAAAAGCTATCTGTTAGGATACAAAGGTGATGCCAGCGATTTCACAGGGTAGTGGTCTGAGCCAGCTATTTTCAGGACACACTTCCATGCTGAACAGAGAAGACCATACACTCAGGAAACTTGGACAACCAACAGCTTTCCAGTTCAGTGATTCTTCTGTTTGGCTCACAAGAAATTCTTTGAATGTTTCTCCCCTTGAGACACATGGCATGAAGTTTAGAATGTAGTGATTTATGGTAACTATTTGTATCACATATCCAGGTGAGTATATTCAGTACATTCACATGGACCTGTGTTTTCTCCTGGAATTCTATAAGCACTTTTATCATAAATTGTTTGAAATGGGAGCATCATTTCAACCTTACACACACTATAAGGCACTACAGGCTTCTAGTGCAAAGTCCACATGCATCCTAAACAAGCAGCGGAGAAAAAAGCCCAACCAAAACTGTTTTGCTGCTGACAGCACTCATACAGAGTCAAGGTTGACCAACAAAATCAGCAAATTCCAAGACAATTATGCCTCATTCTAGCAGCAAGAGAACAACAGTGTCTGAAATCAATAACAGCAAGATATTTTTTAATTTCCTTTCATGGTGAGGAGTGTGACTCAGAACAGTTCTCATGGGTAAAATTTTTCCTAGTTCAAATACTACAACACTAAAATCTTTATAAAGTACAAACAGTTTCCACAAGCCAATGCATCTCTGCTGAACATCACGGTTTGCCAGAAGTCTCTGCTCTGTTAATGGCACTAAATGGCAAAAATAATGACAAGAAAAGGTTCCCAGTCATGAGGACAAAAGTAGTTTTATGGTGATGCATCCACGTTTGTTCACAGCAGTACTTACTAAAAAAAAAAAAAAAAGTTACAGAGCTAGAGTGAGCTAGTCTTATGTGTTAGTGTAAATTGTACTAAAAGTAACTCATGTTTCTCTTTCTTTACAAAAATATGTGTAATGAAAGAGTTTCATTATTCTGTAAGCACAGCACAAGGCAGCTTTATTACTTTAACCATAATAAAAATCATATAATGGCAAAAAATTACAGTCCACTTGGCTTCGTCAACTTTTTTCTAAAGAAAGAAAGAGCTCATAGAAATGCAAACTTAACCAAATATCCATTCTTGCCTGTCATGAGAAATGAAAAGTAAGGGCCACATAGGTAGCATGTGGTCCTAGTTTTATACCAGTGTGCAAATAGTTAGTAGTCAAGAACACTATTTTATTTCTCCCTCCTTTCCACTCCATTATCTTGTCTCCTTCCTCTTTCCTTGCAGCTTTTGTCATTACTTCATTTATATAGTCACAAGAAATGTGCAATTTTCATTACTGATGCTCTTATTGGCATCTTGAGCTTATGCACGCTATAAAAGGAGCAACAGATAAACAACATCTAGAAGGGCAGTCATTTCTGTTATTTTTCCAAGCACATACAAATGAGAAGAACAGAATTTCCTTCCAGGATCCATGCCTTCATTCAGGGTAGCCTTCACCAGTGTAACACCTCTAGTATTAAAATACAGAACAGTAATCTTCTCCCCCCAGTTTGGTGAGATGGGAGCAGTTTGAAAACCCATCTCTTGGTTACACACTACTCCATGCCCACCTAGCATGGTTATCCTTGGTCCTTGCCCTCTGGCTTGCTTTTTCACAGATATTTCATATTTTTAGCTCCCCTCAACTATTCTAGCTTGAAATTCTTTTTTCTTTAACTTAAAAGTGAGTTTTCAGTCTGCTTTATTCTTTATTTTTGTGTTTACCCTCTGGCCTCTGGAAACTGTAAGGGAAAAAAAAAAAAGAAAAAAAAGAACCTGACTACCCAGCAGAAAAGAATATAGGTTCCTCTAGGAGCCACAAGTATGAACTGAGGCAGAAACTGAAGGTCTGAATTTGGCTACAGTACACAATCTTCCCTAAAAGGATGTTTTTGACAAACATTTAATTTTGTTTGCTCTTGGCGTATTAACATAGTCATCATCCCATAATCTTAGAAGAAACATAAAAAATTGTGAAAAGTTTTTTCTTTCCTTAGAGTCACTACAAAACAAAAAAGTTTTTTTGTACTAAAGTTATTTATCACATATCACCAACGGCATTTGAAGTGTATTTGCATAAATATTAAATCTATTTATATTAAATGATCCTCCATGTATGCAAATATTTTTAATTTTCAATACAAATGCATTCTTTTTCTGTGACATGAACATATTGATTGTGCAACTTCTGCACTTATTAATAACAGGTAACCATTTACCATGCTTACCCCTGCAGTATGAATACTGATATGAAAAAGTTACACTAATTCTGCTGCATGCTTCATTCCCAGCAAATCAGTCCAACCTCTCTGTCTTCTCTTATCTTTCTATTGTGAGTTCTTTAGAATAAGAACTCTTAAATAAGAGTGAATGAGGTACAAACAGATAAATTATTTCTTTGCTTCCAAAAACTGTGTGTAAATAGGTACTGGCAAATGCTTTTTTTCCTGTTGGAAAAAAAGACAAAAACAACCAAACAAAAAAAACAACCAAACGACCAAACCAGAGAGAATGAACCAGACTTGTTAAGGTTATTTTTTTCCTTACTGTAAATTATTTATCTTTTACATAATGGGACATCAAAGACAAAAAATTATTTTCCCCCACCGAAAGCTCATGTTTGTTTGACAGTGTCACAAAACCCACCTGAATATCTGAAGGAAAGATTGACAGGGTGGCCTTTCAGGTACTTAACGTACGCTGGCTACACTGGACTCAGGGGTCTGACAATCTAGCTCTCAGTATTAAGCACTGGCGACCTTCCACAATTACCCATTGTAACCGGATAAGCAAAGTATGATACAAATATGATTAGCTGATTTAAAACAATGGGTGAGCAAGTTCATAAGCAACAGCATCCATAAATTTACATTTACCTAGGAAGGGTATCAAGAAAACATGGAAAAATTTCTAGAGACTATTCCTGCCCAGGGAAATGTCTTCTTACGTAACCATACCACCAGAAAAATCCTTCCAGATTCTGCTTTTGCAAACAGATTTACAGCAATGATGTTTCACATCATCTATTCTGTTGTTGAATACCCCAGAACTAGGGTTTCTCACTTGCACTAGAGTCAGTGAGAAGCTCTGATTTTTACACTTCTTATTAAAGAGTTAAGGTTAGGATGCAATCTTCCAGCTGAAAGTCACAGTCAAAGCTGAGAAAGAAATGGGGGAGAGGAAAGAAAAATTAAATCTGTGAAATCATTCCCATCAAAAGGGAAGAAGGTCCCTTTTTTGTTGCCTGAAATAACATGTCCTTTTATTGGACCGTATACCTCTACATGGAAATTTAAAACATGCTTTAAAACAAACAGTGTCTTTGCAACTTCAGCACAGTACAAGAAACTAACACTGAACATCAATAAGAGCCAGCAGCAAGATTTGCAGCTTTATTCAGAATCTAGACAAATACTGACGAATAAACTATTCCCTGACCTATCCAGATAATTTTAATACCAAGCATTTAGAGTTTCTACAGCCTAGGAGCAGCAGAGGAACAATTTCAGAAAGACCCACAATAACAGACTGCACCATCTCGTTACTGAGATCAAAATGATGATTTTCATGTGAGAACAACAAGTTGGACTTTCTGTCAAATATGTAACTGCAGTGACCATTGAGTGCTCATAAAATTCTTTCTCTATAATGAAATGACATCCTATTTTTCTTAAGAAACTAAGCAGACCATGCACAACTAACTTTAACTATCATGATATTTGTTAAAGGAATATGTGGTGTTTATTAGAAACACATTTTATTAGAACTTCATAGTACTCTGCATTCACCAAAAAGAAAATTGCACTCTGGCAAAGGAGTCTTGGAGTCCCATACAAACACTTCCTTTTGCAATATAAAAAATTATAGATTCACTATAACTGGAAAATTAAAGTTGTTTGGCTAAATTACTTCTTTACATAAAAGAAAAAAACTCCTGGTTTCTATTATTACTAGTTTTGTATTTTACCATTTGACTAAGAAGGATCTGTTTAGGTATTAAAAAAATGTAAAATATGTTATTCACCAATCACTTTGCACTGTAAAATAGGAATTCAGAGTGATATTGTGATAATTAGGTATAACATCTGTGTGCCTCTGTGATTCACTGAAGCATATTTCTCAATTCTATTAATGTTAAGAGGTTTGCAATACTATAATTTTTTATTTATCTGTCCAAGGACCCAACTCCGGCATTTTGTACGATGCTATATGGAGAATCTATTCAACTGAGAGAGATTAGAAGTTTCAAAGACTACAATGTAAAACTGCCTGAATGTGAATGAATCTTACAGAAAAGGGAGTATTAGCCCTGACAACTCTCCTCTGAATTTCTTCAAAGATCATCCTCTGACAGATCTAACTACTGGTGAGCTCTTTCACAGACACATGCAAAAAGTATTCATTGAAGATGCACAACTGGAACTAGTTGAACTTGGTATACAATGAAACCTCATAGTATAAATTGCAAATGCAAGTCTTTCTGGTAAAACTCAGAGAAGTTATGTTAGTGCTATGTTAGTAAATTCCTACATTAGTTAGGGTCTAACATTCAGTGTACTTTTCAGAGGTACCTCCACATAGGCCTGCTGAGCTCTCCTGCACACAGCTGGCTGAAAGCCAGGATCTCCCTTGTGAAGGAACATCTCTCGGGATTATTGCTCATGGCTGAGAGATTCCCTGTGGCAGCAAATTCTCAGTAAGTGATTAACCATATGCTAACCTTTGAAATCTCAGGTGAGTGATACAAAGGATTGATTGTGCACATATAATCTTTTAGGACATAAACTGTTGACCAAGTTTGAGACTACATCTGGGTCCAGCCACACCTAAACTCCTCTCTGAGAAGATATTTGGTATGCAAGGGGAAATTTTCTAGACACCATGACCCAACGGGAGGATCTCCCTCACAGTTCTGTCTGACTCTGTCCTCTATGCAGTAAATAACCAAGTCTTGCCACCAAATCTTGTTAACCCACTGTCACATTTGCCATTGTACTCTGTTAACTCACTACTTTAGATCAATATTGATCAATATTGTTGCTTCTCTCTTATGGATAAAGTGGATCACTCTCTCCACAACACAAAGGATAACAGTTCAGTATGAGGTATCATCATTTCGCGGAGGCAGATAAAAGCTGTAAATCATATGACCACTTTGAGTAATTTTTTGCACAGTTGAATCCTGAATGTGTGTGGAAAAAAACCACCACGTAAGACCTTATTCAGAGGAAATTATGCTTCTTCAGGAGCAATGCAGCACAAGTGGAGCACATAGATGCAAAAAATATTTTTTTTTATTTGTAATAGCAGTAATTGTTACACTTTTTATCTCTGAAAACCAGAAAGTAGAAAATAAAAATAATGCACTTCAGAACACCAGACCTGAAAAGGTATGCAGAATAGTGCAGCAGCATTTCAAAGAAATCTATAATCTGTGTGTCATCTGGCTCATGGTCCGTTATGCCCATCTCCTGGAATCTATACTGAAAATTATTCCTGCTCCTCTTGATTTTTTTCTAAGGAGAAATGTTGCATTCTGGAGTTCTTTGTGCCAAATTATTTCAGTCTGGTGCTATGGCAGCACACAGAGTAGACCATAAAAATTACACAGGTAACCTTATGCTTCAAACTCTGTGTTCAACACAACCAGTTTCAGTAAAGACAGTAACTGGAGAATCAAACTTACTCTTTAGCCTTATCTTTGTGTTAGACTCATTCCCTACGGATGATCTTGGGATTGCAACTGCTGTGAAAAATGGGGCACAGCTGGAGCGGCCCTTTAACAGGGTGCTGCTTCTTATGTGTTGCATTGCAATTCTTATTCTTCAGATACATGCACATGCTTGACTGTAAGTCTAAAGCAGTGATGAAGACTATGAGCTGAAATGAACCTTACTGAGTATTATAAAGGGATTATTAGGAAGAGATCATGAGTCATTTACCGCCACCACCTGCAACTCTTAGAACGCTTCCATCAACGCTGTCTCCATACAATCCTAAACATCCACTTGTCAGATTATGTGACTAATATGTCAGTTCTAGAACAGGCAGCAGTTACGAGTATTGAGGTCATGTTGCTGAGAACACAGCTGCGTTGGGCAGGACATGTCTCAAGGATGAAGGACCACCGCCTCCCTAAGATCTTGCTTTATGGTGAATTTACCACTGGTTGCTGCAAGAGAGGAGTCCTGAAGAGAAGATACAAGGACTCCCTAAAACAACATCTCAGCCTTGGCCATATTGATCATCATAACTGGTCTACTCTGGCCTCCAATCAGGAGGTCTGGAGACACACTTTCTATAATGCTGCTGCACGAGAGTGCATGTAGGATCACCCTCGAGGAGAAAAGACAACGCAAAAAGAATCATGTCTTGCCGATACCATCTAAGGAGTCTTTTTGCTGTGCCTTTTGCAACTGGACCTGTCTATCTCACATTGACCTTTTCAGCCACCAGTGCGCTTGTATCAAATATGGGTAGAATCCTTCCCAAATCTTCGTTCACGAAGCCCAGCCATGATGACATGATTAGGAAGAGAATGGGAAGCAGTCATGCATGGCAGTTTAAAGTCTTTCAAAGTAAAGATCTTTAATTAGGCATAAAAGCCAGAAGTTACAGCCTACCTGATTAGCTAAAATCTTAGGAAGAAAAGAAAATAATAATCTTCAATTTAATCAAATGAATAATCATTATTAAAAAAAATCACCAATAGGAAAAAAAGGCCACACTGGAAAACAAAGACTGACTGTAGGACATAGAAAAGCTTAGAAAATTTTAAACAGGCACAAAGTTTTTCATAAATCATATTCATCAGCAGAGAGACACATTAGAGGAGTACAACTGGTTATTAGGTAACTGGTAAGAACACATTCATTGCTAAACTTAAGCAAAAAATATCATTCATTATTAAGTTAGAGCATAACATAAAATCATGACAGAAACACTTCAAGACTATAAACATGGCAACAGCAGCTCTTAAGAGCAGGCAAGTGATGCCTGTAATAAATGTTGAAAAGGTACGATGCTACAAACTGACTCAGTTTTCTCCATCTTGTTTCCCTTCAAGGGGTTAAATATGTATATATAATAAGTTTAACTTAAAAAGTAGGAGAGGTAATGCTCTAGAGAAATTGTTTTCTCATTCTGCCATCCAGTGAGCCTGGAATTAAATCATTTAGGGTCCTTTAGGCTTTCAAACAGTAGTTAGGCTATGAGTAGCAGTGTTCCTGATTTTGAAGTATAACTGGTTTTGCCTGTAGCAGAGACCTGTGTAGCCTGCCTATGGGTTCTTGTGCAGTGTGATTTACAAGAGAAAACCGAAATGGTGAAACCATTTGTAAGTTACTCCAGTAGTGGAATAAAAGACAAATGAGTCTATGAGTTAGAAGTACTCGCAGAGATCAGGACCAGTACCTTCAAGTCCCTGTTTTATTAACTAGAAAGACATTTAAATTAAACTTGAAATCTTAGGTGTCTTTTTCTACCTCCCAAAATTATTTCTAAGTATGGTAGAAAACCCCTGCCCTGCAGACAGAGTGGCATTTTGCCAATATCATACAAACACTGCATAAAATGACCTAGGTGAAACAGGGGCCAAGAAATGAATGAAGGCTTCTGGAACAGTACAAGAAAACAATGCACACATCTGTACCTTATGGTGGAAAATCATGAGGAGCTCAGAAAGCAGATAGTAAGAGGATAAAAAAATAGTACAGCAGCCACAGGGATTCATCCGTGGGGCACATGTGACAGCAACACATCCAGAGGGGCTGGTGGGCACAGCAAGTGCTGTTACAGCTCCCGCATCAGGAACATGATGGAGAGTACCTGCAGACAGGAACACACCCTGCAGTGTCAGCCAGCCCAAGTGGAGGTAGGCAATGCTGCTATAGCATCACAGATACCAGAGAAACCTTTCCCACAATAAAAAGAGGAAAATTAAATAAAACAGATCTCCACTTCAGGATATCAGATTCCAGTACCCTCTGTGTGAATATAAATATTCAGGAAAAGCTTCTGAGTATTTTTTTTCCATAATAAAAGGAGACTAAAGAAATCTTTGTAATTTGTCTGAAAAAATATGCTTCTGCTAGGCATATCAGCCAGCTGTTTTTCACAGTTTCACAATCAGCATTATTTTCCTCATTGGTAGTCTTGGCTGCTCAATTCCTTTTTTGAAGAAACTCTGGCACATTTTAAATGCTCTGCAGTGAATGAGCAAGTTGATCTCTTCTATCAGTCTTTTGCAACAGAGTTGCAGGATATAAAAGGGAAAATATGTAGCAAATATTTCTGAAATATTACATATACAGCTTGGGCACCCAACAGTGCCCAAGTGACTGTAATCCATAAAAGTTTCTCAGTCAGAGGAAAATGAAGATTCATGTCAACCCAGGAAGAGGAAGTAAACTGAAGATTTTTTACTGTGGGTTTTGCTTCCTTGTTAGCTATTTTAAGCAATTTATCCTTGGCTGCATGACCTCAGAAGGTGCTCATGTTTCACAGTTCCCAATTGCAGGAACAGATTTTTCTTTCAGTCCACAAGATTTCTTTATGTAGGTTTTATTTTTTTTTTTTTGATCTCACAATGTGTTCCAGCCATAGAAGCATGTGTCTCTTTAGGGAAAAGAACAACCCACTTGTTCTAGGCTAGAGATTAACTTCTGTTGCTGTGGGATGATGTCTCCTTCTGCACTGATCCACTGCTATTTTCAGTGTGGGTCTGCTCCCACCCTGTATCACAATGAAAATAGCAGTGGGTCAGTGCAGAAGGAGACATCATCCCATTGCTTTATATCGAAGTGAAGAAAAAATTATATAGCATTCAGATCAAAATAGAGGAGAAATACCTTTTTTAACACCTTCTCTCTGAAGACTTACAGCCTTCAATGAAAACAGCAGAATTTTATCAGGGATCTATCTACGAAAAAATCCATACCATTACTCTGTAGAAATATTCACATACTCAATACATCTTGACATTGAAGTTACCTGAGAATCCTTCTGTTGCCAGGTATGAAGATAGTTAAGAAACTCAAGAGTCCTTCAGTACAAAGTACTCTCATATACTTTCTTCAGTACACAAAAAAGATGCAATGCACAGTAGAGACACATCCTCAACTAGCATTTCTCTGCATGACATCCCAACAAGATTCAGGACCTGCAGTAGCCCTTCTGTGCAGCAGCTGAAGGTCTTTTGTTGTAAGGCAAGCCTTAGCAAAATAGCCCACTAGCATTGTTTGTGCAAAACATGCAGGAAATGCTTTTATATGGACACCTAATATTTACTCAGTAGACTTGGAAAATACCTCTAAGGAAAGAGCAAGGCATGTAAACAAGCACACAGTAAGTTAGATTCATGTGGCATTACTTTCAGCAGTCACTTAACGTGTTAGACAAAGTTTGCCCAAGTGACCCAGTAAGTCAGTGGCAAAAAGGGAAGTGGAAATCTAATTATCTATTTTAACTTTCACAATGCGTCGTCTCCTGAAGATTAGATTCCCCATCATCTACTTCAATATAAAAGACAAGATAAAAGGTGTATTCCCTTCTGTTCCATAAACAGGTCTCTAAGTTTGAATAGCATGTAAATTCACTAATGAGGCAAAGAGCATAGTATCTACTAGGAGCTTACCAGTCATAGGTTTTCAAATTAGAAAGGGTTATAGGGAACCTTGCCTCTGACAAAGTACTTGTTTATTGATAAGTCATCTCTGCATACAAAAGAAAGACCCGTTTAAGGCTGAAAAACAAGTATGCCTCAGGCTGGTGACTCATTACTCCCTCCATTTCGTAACTATACAGTAAAACCAGATGAGCACATAAAACACATCTTGCTAGGAATATTTTAACTTAGAAAAGTTAGAAGAGTATTGGTAAATAATTGTTAAATAATCTCAACCCTAATGCAACTTAGATACAGCAATTATTTCTACAGTTGAAGCAGGCAGTTTAGCTCAGATTTGAAGAGCTAACATATGGCTAACAAGTTCTGTAATTGTCAGTGTAAAAGCAGTTAAAACCTACACCTGTTCTTGTAGAAACTAAATAAAATTTTATAGTCTTTGATGAAAACATAATAGAGTCTTTAATTTCCCATCAGGATTGATCTTCAGTACTGTCAATAAAACATTTTCTCTGAATATACTGTTGTAAAATTACAAGATTCTCCTCAAGTATTTAAAAGGCTTACTCCTTAAAGCTGAAATGGCATTTTTGTTGATAGAAAATACTTTTTAAACCTTTCTTGTAGAATAGGTCACCTAAGACTTCCTCACACACTTTTTTTCCCTGGAGTGACTTATGCCAGGTGCTTCAGTAGAAGGCAGGACACTTCTACATCCCTCTCCAGAGGAGGATGCTGTACCGTAAAAGAAAAGAGTATCTTCCTGACCCGATCTGATGATTGGTTTAGGTCATGAAGCTTTTGGCTTCTATAGTGCCAAAAAGATAGTTTCATCTTAGAAATAAAACCACCTTGTTCCCAGATTCTGTATCTTCAATTTCCTTATGGAAAATATTGAAGACTTCTATTTCTATTACATCAGGGTACCAAGACAGAGAACTTCACAGCAGCAGTAAAATCAAAACACATCTTTTTTAGTACATCATTTCAACACATAAAAACAGACCATCCCAATACATGCACAGGTGCAGCTTAGAGCACAGACCAGCATTCATTTTAGTTGGTTTTCTCCCCAAGCACTGCTTTTGCAGAAACACAACAGTAATGCAATGTGGTTTTCAAGTAATATCTTACATATATGGTATGCTATTTATCTGTAGCACTACTCAGCAGATAACTTCATAGTTTTTACTCTTGTCACACACAAATTCTAAGAAAGAAAAATAAAAAGGATTAAGCAATATATAAAAGTACCTGCAATGATTAAAAGCACTCTCCACTTAAAGTTGAATTTGCATGTTACTGTGCATCTCTATTCTCTACAAAAACACCCTTTTTATTCAAAACCAGAAAAATAAACTTGCTTTCTGGAACTCATAACACTCAGTTACACCTCAGCTCCTTGAGAACAACCATCTCTTTACTGTGTGACTTCATCTGAAGAGGACTCTTTATACCTGCTACTGCACTTTGTAGTGAAGAGGACTCTTTATACCTGCTACTGCACTCTGTAGTGATAAACAGCTCACAGCAGTAAGTAACACTGCCAGGAGCAGCCTCAAGGCCATTGCCATTGCAAGGGACCAAAGAGGTTTGTATGCCTGTAATTATTAATACAGCCAGAAATCTCCAGCTTTTCAGTCTCCTATTCTGAAAATCCTTGAGAAGTCAGAAAAATTAAAGTTTCTAGAAAGGCTGATCTTCTTTCCTGTTCCTCATTAATGTATGCAACCTGGAAAATATTATCCACCCACAATCCCTGCTGCATGCAGAGATCCATGGGATCAAGTAAATTAATTGGCATGTGAAAAAGAGTGCTTTGTTTCTTCAGAGCTGTATGTGGCAAGTGACAGGATGCAAAGGTGGATCATGAAGCGACAAGATTTTAAAATATGACAAAAAATTCCTCTCCTGACCTCATCACTCACAATACTCAGAGCTTCAGTACAAAGTATGTGTTAATTGCGAGGAAACGTCCTGTGCATTGTACAGAGAAAGGAGCCAGCAGGCACCAGTACTGGAGACCATCAGGAACTGTGGTAGAAGGGAGCTGGTGCTAAAGGCTACCTCTGAGTCACCATGGACATCGCATCTGCTCACCAGGGCATCAAAAGAGGATTTTCATCCTGTTGTTGTTTGAATACATGGCAGTGAGTTGTATCCTCGCATTTTACTTCCTGTCTATCATCTAAGTCCGTAGTTTAGAAGACCTTTTGGGGAGCAATGCCAGCAATACTGCTGTACTTAATTGAGATTGTGTTAAACCACCGCCATGACAACTCCCCTTCTCTAGGCTGCTATAAAATAGCATTAGAGGTCACCCTATAAAGAGCAGAGTCAGTGTGATGCTTTTACTGTTCCTCTGGTGTTTGTACTAGGATAATACCAGCGTGTATACAATGTTATGGGAAAAAAGCTCTGCAGATACTGTGTATTTTTGCTTTTGCACTTCTAAATAACTCACTCTCGTTGTATCTGAGCACTTCTGTAATGCAATAACTATTTCGAATATTGTACAGGGTTCTATACTGTTGCAAAATCATTTAAGTGTTTAATGTCTGCTGAATTAGGAGTCCCATCCCAGAACTGGTGTAATGCATATAGAAGAATCCTCTCACTAGTAATTACAAAGGATTTTATTCTTGTTTGGTTGATTTCTTTGTTGCTTACCTTGGTTGTTAAACACAGCCCAAGAGAATCAAAGGATTGCAGTATAATAAATTTCAAACCATGAGTATTCAGCAGAGAAACAGGTATGTTAAAGCATTTATATCCTGGATTAGCCAGGGGCAAATCTTACTTCTTTCAAGAATCAGATGAATTCTCAAATATTTGTCAACTGCCACTGCATAGCTGCTTAACAGCAACTATTGCAGAGCTTAATTCCTAATTTAGAAAGATAATGCCACACTTTCTTAGCTTAAAAGTGAAATGTTAATTTACACTGTTTTAATTACATTCCCTTTAAAAAGTTGTAAGGGATTGTTCCATCTCTAACTGGCTGCTTTGTTTTTACTTTGACCGGTGCAATAAACAATTGGTAATTAGCCTCTCGCAGAGGCACCAGAGGTGTTAATGCTGCAATTAAGCGCCTTGGGCAAGGCTTCTTCGAAGCCATTTAAAGTTGCATAAGCGGCAATTAACCACTTTAATGGAGCTTTTTCCATCGCTAAGGTACATGAAGTTTTGCAGGTTTGGAGGAGCCCCCTCTCCAGAGTCCAGCGACCAAACAAAATGGCGGACACCGACTTTAGCTCTTTGCAGGGCTGTCTTCATCGACCTAGGGGGACATTTTGGACTGCCTGCTGGAACCCCTGGAGAGTCTCCAACAGAAAGTTGTTACATTTTCCCACCTTGGCAGAGCCAGCCTGCCTGGGTACCAGCAGTTTAACTAATCGACACCCTGGAAAGATCTGCCCAGAGCCAAGCTGGTCAATGAGCACCCACCAGGGGGTATTTAAGGCAGCGTCCAGCGTTGTCTGACGGTCCAGTCCAGTCAGTGTTGCCCAGGGTCCCGTGCTGGCTGCTGGCCCCACTCCTTGTGCCGTTCTGCCTGTCTCTGTTCTGCCTGGCTCCGTCCTGCCTGGCTCCGTCCTGCTTGTCCCACCTGCCTCCATCTCCTGTCTGTCTTGGTCCCCGTCTGTGCACCACCTGCTTCTCCCCAGCGGCCCGTCCCTGTCTGCCTGAGACTGACTACACCCGGTTCTCTCACTGGTGGTGGTAACCTTTTTGCACTTTCCTTCTGTAGTCTTTCCTTCTCCTTACCTCTCCCTCTCCTTCTTCTCCTCCCAACCCCCCCCCCTTCCCCTTTTACTTATTGTTAAAAATAAAGCAAGTTGTCTGAGACTTAACATTTGGACTTGAGTGCCTTAATCTCTCCTTCAAAGTAATCATCTAAAAGAACCACATTGCAGTCCCTGAGCAGACTAACAAAGGTTAACTTTGGATTCTTAATGGAAACAGTGCATTTTAGGAAAGAAAGCACCTATGGTACATGCAAGATGAGGAGGGGATCCGAGACAGACAGCAACCAATACCTAAAGGGCACCTACAAGAATGCTGGAAAATGACTTTTCACAAGAGCACAGGGGCAAGTGATAGGATGAGGAGTAATGGCCTGAAGGCCATCCTTAAGATGAAAGAGGGTAGCTTTAGATTAGACATAAGAAACTCTTTATTGTGAGAGTGGTGAGGCACCGGAATAGATTACCCAGAGAAGTTGTGGATGCCCCATCCCTGGAAGTGTTCAAGGCCAGGCTGGATGGAGCTTTGAGCAACCCTGTCTAGTGGAAGGTTCCTTGCCATGGCAGGGCAGTTGGAACTAGATAATCTTTAAAGTCCTTTTCAACCCAAACCATTTTGTGATTCTGTGGATTTGACAACTTTCATGTGAAAACAAGCCTTTCAATGCTTCAGGAGTTTATAACTTTCTTTCTTACCTGACTTTCTTTCGTACCATAAATGTAAGTTTTTGTATAAGCTGAACTAAAGATAATATTGAGCTCTTACTGGGCTTCTTAGATAACTAGTTTGTACATGTCATCTGCCATAACATTACTATAGAAGGCTATTCTATAAACTTAGCAAACTAATTTACATTTTTTACCCTCATGTACCTCTTCCAGACTTTAAACCAAGTAATTACCTGTTTTAGAAACCCCATCTGCCATCTTCTATCTCTCTTCTTTTAAAACCCTCTTCAAAATGTTCTTACTCAATCAGACCTGAAAATGCCAGTCTGCCCTTTTAAGATATAGTATGAGAATTTTTGTTAAAACCATAAATTATGTATCACTCATCTATGACAGAATCTGAAGTTTCTCATGGCCATTTTCTCACATTCTAGTAGACTACTAAATATTTATTTAATTATCTCATTTTCCAGTTGGTTTTTATCATGGGTTGCAGTCCTGTGAAGTTTAATTATCTGAAAAAGTTTTCATTGGAACCAAACATGGTTTTGCACAAGACCTGAATAAGGTATTGCCTTTGTCTGAAAGAATGAATAGAACAAGTGGAACTTTCAAAGATAAATATTTGCACACAGAGAAGCAGCAGTGACCCAGGTAGGAGAATTTCTATTTGCATTGAACAAGGTTTAAATCAAATATCCAGGGTTTTAGAGCTGTGACAGTTATTGCTGATTAACCTAGTGGTAGCTATCTCTACCAGAAGTGCCCTTGATTGCCCAGATGCTTTAATGGATAGATAAAATTAGACAACAGAGTGGATCAGCTCATAGGAGTGCACAAGCACCCTCAGCCACAGGGTAGTAACTCCAGAGAAGAGTTAGTAGCAAACGCTTACTGCCGCCTAGTCACCAGTGAACATCCCTCACTGTCTTTAAATTAAACTCATCGTCTTTCAAGGCAGACTACAAGTCATAGGAGAGGGTAGGATAGAAGAAAAAAGTTAGCAGATGCCTTCTCAACTTTATCCATTCAAAACAATTGAAATTAAGATGCAAATAAGGGTTATTGTTCCATTTCCTCCCTGATGCTTAGTGTCACAGACCTGAATTTAATTCATTCTAGATGTTCCAGCACTCTACATGTAAATGCAATGTGTTATATACGCTCTATGGCTGGTCACATTAGTTTAGGTGACTCATAACGTTTACTGTGTTAGGTGATGCCAGGTCAGTACCATTTGTGAGCTTATGTTATTTGCCATATGTAAATACATTGGGTTTAACTGTTAACATATTAGAATTTTACAGTCAGATGTTTAACAACGGCAGATGTCCACTCCTGGCTTGCATATGTGACAAGCCTTATTTCTAACACCTAATCACAACCTGTCCTCTTTCAGTTTAAAGCCATTAGTCTTTGTTCTATCACTGCCTGTCCATATTAAAAGTCCCTTTGCAGCTTTTTTTATGAGCTCCTTTTAGGTACTGAAAGGTTTCTAGAAGGTATCACAGAACCACAGAATCATAGAATGTGCTGAGCTGGAAGGGACCCACAAGGATCATCAAGTCCAACCCTTAGCCCTGCACAGGACCATCCTCAAGAGTCCAGGGGCCTCAGAGTATTATCCAAATGCTTCTTGAACTCTGTCAGGCTTGGTGCTGTGACCACTTCCCTGGGAAGCCTATTCCAGTGCCCAACCACCCTCTGAGTGAGGAACCTTTTTCTAATATCCAGCCTGAACATCCCCTCACAAACTTCAGGCCATTCCCTCAGGTCCTGTCACTGGTCACCACAGAGAAGAGATCAGTGCCTGCCACTCCTCTTCTGCTCATGAGGAAGTTGTAGACTGCAATGAGGTCTCCCCTCAGCCTCCTCTTCTCCAGGCTGAACACATCAAGTGACCTCAGCTGCTCGTCAGATGGCTTCCCCTCAAGGCCCTTCACCATCTTTGTTATCCTCCTTTGGACACTCTCTAACAGCTCAATATCTTTCTTATATTGTGATGCCCCAAACTGCACACAATATTCAAGGTGAGGCTGCGCCAGTGCAGAGTAGAGTGGGGCAATCCCCTCCCTTGACCAGCTAGTGATGCTTTGCCTGATGCCCCCCAGGACATGGTTGGCCTTCCTGGCTGCCAGGGCACTGCTGACTTTTATTCAATTGCCCTTGACCATGACAACTAGGTCCCTTTCCACAGCACAGCTTTCCAGCACCTCATTCACTAGGCTGTACAAACATCCTGGGTTGCCCAATCTAGGTGCAGAATCCAGCACTTTCCCTTGTTGAACTTCATAGGGTTGGTGATTGTCCAGTCCTCCAACTTGTTGAGGTCGCTCTGCAGCGGCTCCCTGCCTTCAACGGAGTCAACAGTTCCTCCCAGTTTTGTGTCATCTGCACATTCGCTTAGTATCCCTTCCAGTCCTGTGTCCAAGTCATTTATGAAGACATTGAAGAGCACAGGGCCCAAGATAGAGCCCTGTGGAACCCCCACATGGATATAACTGTAGTCCAAGGAAATACATAGAACTCACATAATTTAGTCTTGAAAGAGAGACAAATTTAAAATTGAGTGCCTTGGCACTTGTCTGAAATTAAAAACCAAAACTATGATACTTCATGTGAATCACAGAACCTGCCTTTTGTAACAATTCCTGAAGGCATTACAACACTACAGAAAGAAAACAAATTAAAACCACTTGCAGAAACCTTAAAACAAAAGAAAAATACAATCTCAGCAGTTGACATTATATCAACTAACATATCTGACCTCAATAAAAGTAAATTTAAAAAACACACAAAAAACAAACCACCAAAAAACCCCCAAACAAACTCCCCCTTCCCCCCAGCTGAGTACATATATTCTGCAATATAGTCTGCATACTACTCGCCTTTTTCAAAAATTTATTCCAGAAGAAGCAGTTGTTTTGCTACTTATAAATAATAGAACCAACACAATCCTCTACCAATGAAACCTTCATGAGGCAATTTTTAGTCATGTACTTTTCCCATATATGAAAAAATTACTAATTTATGACACAAAGTATTAGTTAGAGGAAAGGATGTATAGGTTTCTAATATTGCTGTTTTTCAGGGACTGGTGATGTGTGTCTGTTTAATTAGCAAAACTTCAGCTTTTCCAACATATATTTATATTATATATAGGCTATATATTATATATATATATATATATATTATATATATTATATATAGGCTATATATTACTACAGAAGCGCCACAGCAGTAGTGCAGTGGAACACATGATACGATGGATTGGTAATTCTTTGGGTTAATGGAATTGACCATATTCAGCTGTGGAGTTAAATAACAAGTTCTGGTGAAGCCTGCTAATGCAAACAAGATTTTATTTCCCTTTCCTCCTTCCTCAACATCCAATGCCATAACCTCTCAGGTAAAATCGTTATTTTGTATTCAGAAACATTCCACCCCAAAAGAGAGCTTGTCTCTTCTGTATTCATGTAACTGAAGACGCTAGTTGTGTCTTTTCATTCATCAGTTACATGGATACAAAACTTTATCACCCGGTGAGGATTGTGCTATCATCTGTTGTAATTATCCTCAATACAAGATCATACCTCCTCTTCCTACCACTAAAAACCAACTAAAATTACCATTATCTCATTTATATTGCTTTCATTCTTCTTTTCTCCAGGTTCCTGTGCAGGAAATTTTATTCAAGTGAGGCTCTCCAGCCACAAGAGAGGTTGTTCTCTGCCTATGCATGGTGTCACTAGATAAACATATACTTCAAGCAAATTGTATGGCAACTAGCTAAATCCAGGACAAATGCATATGCCACCCCCTAACTCAGACACACTGTTTGTAATTTACATTCTTCTCCAAATTATAGCAATATAACCAAGAGAGGAATGCGCCTTAGTGCTTCTGGTGTTTTTGGTAGAGGCTGTTAGTGACACATCATTTAATAACTCTTGAGTTAGCACACCTGAGTTCATTTTTGCTTGTCAGTTTAATGTGATATAAAGCAAAAATCTGATGAGGTGGCTGACGGAGCTGGAATTGTTTAGTCTGGAGAAGAGGAGGCTCAGGGAGACCCTATCGCCCCCTACAGCTACCTGATGGAGGCTGTAGTGAGGTGGGTGTCAGTCTCTTCTCCCAGGAAACAAGTGGTAGGACAAGAGGAAATGTCCTCAAGTTGCACCAGGGGAGTTGTAGATTAGGTATTAGGAAAAATTTCATCACAGAAAGTTTGGTCAAGCACTGCAACAGGCTGCCTGGGGAAGTGGTGGTGTTAGTGTCCCTGGAAGTGTTCAAAAAACATGTGAGTGTGGCACCTGGGGACATGGCTTAGTAGTGACATGATGGTGATACTAGGTTGATGAACTTGATGAACTTAGAGGCCTTTTCCAACCTTAATGATTGCCATGCTGTTGATTGAACTTGGTCTGACAATGTTTATTAGCACAAATATTAACTAATTTGAGCATAAAATATAAATTACAGGTTAATTCAGACAGATAAGCATGACTGCTACATCACTATTATGAAGAGTCCTTGCTAACAGGCCCTGTTTGAACCTACACATGCAGAACATGTTGTTTCTGGTCACTTTGCTTAACTTGGGAATGCTAGATGCAATAACACAAGGATATCCGTAGCAAACCCAGCTCTGGTGCAACAAAGATCATCAGTTTTGGCTCAGCATGGACTTCACTAGAGCTGAGTTGGCTCTTGCAGAGTCTGTTCACGTAAGCCAGTTTCTGAGAAAGCACAAAGCAGCAGACTGTGTCCAACATTGGCACAGAGGTAGCAGAACCCCAGAAATCAAGTCCTGGAAGCACAGCACACTAAGCACCTCTGCAGAAGGAAGGAGAGCCCGCTTTGATTTGCAGCCTTAAAACCATGCTAAAGCTCTACTTGGTATAACCAACATCTCTGTACCATTTCTCTAATGTATGTTCTCTAATAGTGAAAATATCCAGGCAGTAAACTACCATTATTCTACTGTATGTGACCCCTAAAACACTCAACGGGGGGAAAAAATCAAATCCTCCCATCTCTTACCCCAAGCACACATAATTTGTCCATTCCTGACCCATGCTTTGTCATTTCACATCATAAAAGACTGGAGACGAATGGATGCCCTGAGTTAGGTATCCTTTGCCTCTACTACAGTTCCTAACAGTCTCTTACAGTAAGAATGTATGTTAGCTTATTACTGTCACAGCCTTTTCACTTCAAATTGTGTCTCTAGAGGCTTGACTGTGTCCTATTTATGGGCACTATGGCTTGTATTAGTTACTTTATCCAAATTTACAACAAAATGAAGTTGAGTTAGAACTTCAATTTAACCTGAAGCTGCACACAAAGTCCCTTGTACTTGCCTGAACTTAAGATTGCTTAGGATTTTATTGCAGTAAGATTTTATTGAGATTGAAGTGGAAACATAACTGTGAGCAATGGGAAGTAATATAGATTTCAATATAATTTTCATTGAAAGAAGTGTTAAAGTAACTTTGAGTGAATTTAGTATTTGGTAGACTGACAACTGCAGAGAGAAGATCACACAAAAAAACCACTCTCTGAAGGGGAGGCAAATATCCTTTTTGAGTTTGCTGGTTTGTTTTTTTAAATCAAAACTTCAAAGCCACATTTTTCACTGGTGATACCTGCACTAATGCTTTACATCTATATTTGGGGCATGCAAAAATGATCAAAAATGATTCTGTTATTGTCACTTGGTGAGTTACCACTGACTTGCTGCTGTTAAGCTCTGAAGTTTGGTTCTGTCCACCTTTAGTGTGAGTTCATAGTGGTTTAAGTAAATGCATTGCACTTCCTATTTAAAACAGGAGGAAACTTACACCAACAGCATACCAGCTCTGCCAAATGGTAACTCAATATGCCATGATTTCTATTGCTGCTGTAAAAATATGACTGTAAGCACCAAATAGCTTATTTCACCAAAACAGGAGAAGTTCTGGCAAACTTGAATGTACCCAGATGCAAGCTTCAAGCACTTACTTCACTGGGGAGCTCTGAAAAATATAATAATCCTGGTAACAGTCACAGAAACATAAGTGACTGCATGCACACCAAATAGAACTTTAGTCTGACACTGTTGCCTATGTTTTTCCTGGTTTCATCCATTTATATTTATTATTTTTATGGTTTGGTATCATTCACTTTTTGTCTCTGTTACCATGTCAACTCTCATCACCTTTCTCTTTTTCTTTTCAATTATATTTTTTTCTCCTGAACACACTTTTTCTGTCCTCTTCCTTCCTAAGGCAGTCCTTTTCCCTTCAACTCCTACCAGGAGTATCTTGTACTCACCTGCTTTCTGTAAGCAGGCAGTTAAAATTGTCCTGCTCCAAGCTGTGCAGAGACCTTTTCACCCCTTGGTGAAGCTGTACTGACTGCCTTGAATCAGCTCCCTGTCCTGCATGTGCGTTAGCAGAACTTTTAGGAGGATCTGTTCCGTGATCTTCCCAGGCACAGAGGGGAGGCTGGCAGGTTGGTATTTCTCAGGGCCCTCCTTTCTACCCTGTTTGCCTTTTTCCAGTCACCTAGGACTTCACCAGCAGGCAGATGCAGTAAAACAAAAAGCAACTCCTTGTAGTACAGAGTGTGGGAAAATACAGGGCAGAGCATTTCAGCGCTGACAAAGATGAAAACGTTTTGCTTCATGTTTACAGCTTTATGTCTGTAAGCTTCCTTCCACACCTGCCTAATGTTTAAAGTTGGGTTAGTGAAGCATCAAAATGAAGGTGTGCTTTTAGGCCTCTATTCCCTTGAAGCTCAGATAGTGAGTCTGGAGTCATTCCCACAATCCAGATTTACGAGAATTTTTAGTTTTTCTCAGTATCCTGTAAAAATATCTGCAAGATACTTTTGTCAATTTACTTTTAAAAAAAAAAAACAAAACCAAATTATAAAAATAAATAAATAGCTTTATTTTCCTCATTAAAATAAAGACAACTTGGTTTAAAATACTTGAAACAACTTCAGAAATGACTCACGGTTTATTTTTTAAACACTGCAATGCACAAAATATTCAGCTTT
Organism: Chiroxiphia lanceolata; assembly: GCF_009829145.1. Taxonomy (NCBI): domain Eukaryota; kingdom Metazoa; phylum Chordata; class Aves; order Passeriformes; family Pipridae; genus Chiroxiphia; species Chiroxiphia lanceolata. The sequence goes on along the minus strand of NC_045671.1, from coordinate 17,900,059 downwards.
GCACTTTTTCTGTTCAGGATTTACCTATCAGTAATTTAAATTTTCACAGCGTGGTAAGTTAATGGATATTTGTCTATGCTGTTATGATGGATTCAGTCGGTTTCCAAAATAATTTATTCTTAGTTTAAACCACAACCACCAACCATCAAAGAGGCCCCACAGCGTTCTGTTACTTTCCCTGATTAACACCTAAGATTTTGCTGGTGTGAATATTGGAAAAACAAGTGTAACTGTTGGGTTAAACATTTGCTTCATTTAAACATTTTTTTGTCTGTTTTTAAATGCTGCTTTAATAATCTTTCTTGCTAGGGAGCAGTTAAAATTCCAGTGGGAAGGAATGACAACCTGCAATCACAGTCAACTATGACTAAATTTTGTCGTCATTTCAAACATCGTGTCTCCTTATTAGCACTACACTATGTTACAGAATTTGATAAGCTTTCCAGAGGTTAATCTAAAAATTGACAACTAGTTTCTTACCTGAAACAATATGCAAGTTTGGCAAATTGATTTACTTAGGAATATTCATTGTGAATATTCTAGGCTTTACACAGGTTTAGACGTGACAGCTTGACTTCAAAATTGGTTTTTATTTTATTAAAAGCACGTTAAGAAATCTAAAGAGAAAAATACAGCATTGGACCTTAGGTCAATTAAACCTTCTGTCAACCCACCAATTTCCCTTCTTCAGAAAGAGAATGAAAAAGCCAACTACTTGCACAACTCCAGCCCAGGTGAGATGCTTTGCCACCTGCCGACATCCACTGCTTACTTCAGAAATGACACATACCTTCATGTGGGATGTGGTTTTACTCTGTATAACCAACTTCTAAGAGGCATGCTCTAGTTACATTTATGTATTGCTGGAAGAATTTGCTTGTTTGCAGCAACTTTGCTTTTGCTTCTTTTCAATTCATTTTAGACCAAAACTGGTCATCCATTCAGTGTAAAATTGAAAACAACTCCTTCATGATCAGTATTTTTAAGCATACAGTATATAAACTAGTCAGCGCACTAGCATACACTCAGCCTAACAAAATGCTGCCTAGCCAGTGTGGGGAACAGAGAATGTAACATTTTTAAGCACTCCTTATAAATACACAATAAAATTTTAGATGGGGTTGGTTCCACTTAATTTGATTTCATTTTCCCCAGAGTCATCAAAGTCTGGTATGAACAAGTTATTGCACTTTATGAAATGTTTCTACAGAAGTAATCAAATCTATTTAACTGATAATTAGTCATCATTAATAATCACAGCTAGCAGTGAGATGGAAATGGTGAACATTTCAAAATTAGTAATCATTTATTTTTTGAATAATCAGCGTTGAAGCAAGATAAGTGAATGAGTTTGGAGAGCCTTCAAAATGTGCACCTTAGTTACAAAGCTGCTGCTTTTGCTAAATGAAGATGTGGCATGTTCAGCAGTTCAAACACCATGAACTGCAATTTAGAGCATTACAATGGTTTGGAACAAACAGAAAAAAAATTAAGCATACTAAACATTATTGAATGATATTAACTGTAAACCTTGTATGTGTGTTAATATGATCTAAAGAAGTGATTTTATCATTGCTGAACCATCAGAGAAATGAGTCCATCTGTCACAATTTGCAGTTACAAGCTGAGAGTCCACTTTGGACTTTGGCTGTCATTCCTGGTACCCTGCAAGAAAATGTCTGAACACCTGTTTGGACCAACAGGAACTGAGTTTCCCTCCTGTATATTCTCCTAGGCTTAGAATCATGGAATCACAGAATTGTTTGGCTTGGAAGGGACCTTAAAGACCACCATAGTTCCAACCCCTCTGGCATAGGTAGAGACACTGTCCACTAGACAAGAGTGCTCAGAGCCCCATCTAAAATAGTCTCAGTAATTTAGGGGAAATACATTGGAAAAAGCATATGAGTTATTTGCCTCTGCAAAGACCCTGAGGAGAAACGACTAAAAATGAATGGCCTGCATGGTGTCTGTTTCCCTGGAATCATGGAACCCCTTCTCAAGTCAAAGCACAGTGGGCAGAACAACTCCTGCCAATCCATCAGCAGTGCCACAAGCACTCACTTTCCTGGCAAGAAGTGGGGTTCTCTCCAGCAGCCCCGCCCACGAGGCCTGTCAGGACTGCATTTGGTGCGGCAGCACCTACAGGCACTCACTGAACCCTGCACTCCCTCTGCACCCTCCTGGGCCACGGCAAGGGCTGAGATTTTCACCAAACAGCCTGGCCCTTGGACTTGCTCGCAAATCACACAAACCCCTCCATCACTTCATTGAAGGGAAGGCAGGAGGCCATGGCTCCCTCCAAGCAAGGCAGAGAGCACTGTGAAAACAAAAGGCCACTGCCCTGCCCACACATTATCTGACTTGTAGAAGTAAAGTTATTCCAGTTGTATTTTGTATGGGACAAGCACCGAACTATCTAATTGGAATAAGTTATAGCATGGATAAATCTACTTTTTAAAGCTGAAAAAAATTTAACAGAATGCAATGAGATCACATGGATTATTAACACTTCCGTTACGCCAAAGGCCTAAGAATGGCCATCATTGATACAGCAAAGCTATCTTTTGAAGATGGAGGCAGGAGAATTAGTCCTCTTGTTTAACTCTTATGAGTGACAGAAGACATTTGTCTTCGTCTTAGTCATTGCCAAGCTAAACTGATAACATCCATAACCATCAGGAGTTTAATTGTGTTACAGGAAAAAAAAAATTCCCAATTTAAATTACTTTTTGTCTTGAAAATCAAAGCCTAAAGGGCAACACAACCAAAGATCCTCCTTCATAAGAATTTCAGAAACTGTATTTTACTGTTTCGATGTCAGACCATTTGTTGTATTTGGTTTTGCTTCTTCCCCTGGAGACTAAAGTTAGAAATTTCAACATCATATAGCTTGCTGCAGTCCTACTCCACAATCTTCCAGTGAAACTTTAACCCTATATATAAGGATTTAATATATAAGGATAGTATATAGGGGTTTTCTGCTATTTCAAGACGAAATTTCTCCACTTTGACTACTAGATAGCTGCTGAGTGCAGATGGCTACTTGTTTTGCAGTGTGTTCATTGACAGTGGTTGTCATATAAACAGTTAAGATGATGATGTTTTCATTTATAGTCCAAGCCTTGGAGTAAAATCTTCTGAGATGAAAAGCTAAACACTTAGTAACAAACTTAACTTGTTCCCTAATGCATATGAAATGAACATATGCAGTTACTCAGAGACTACTCAGAAAGTTAGTTACAATGTTATCATGCTGTTATTAGCCAAAAGTATGCCCATCATTCTTGACAGGGTCTCTACTAACATTAGTTATCATGCACTAAAATCAACTGCAGTTAACACTCCACCACATGAGGTAATGAGGACTGGAATTGCCCAGAGAATGACACAGGCAGGCGGATCTGGCTCAGTTGCCTGCAGGAGGCAGCACAGGGAGCTTGGTGGCCTGGCCACACAGTAGAGAGCAGCCTTTAGGCCAGGGCTGGACTACAGCACGGAGTACCTGCCTTTCTCTGAGACATCAGGGACCGCTATTCAGCACCAAGCAAGTGACTTTGTTGAGTGGTGACAGAAAAGTACTGCTCCCTGACATGACGTTTTTATGTACGCCACACAGTCATGCTATGTGAGGCCTACCAGATCAGCACTAGTTTTACACTGATCCAAAAGCTCAGGGGCTCTGCAGATTAACTGTGCAACAAATGCAAATTTAGTGAAATGCTCCAGGTTCTGGTAACTGTGGTTCACATCTGAAAGAGACCATCAGCACATTGAGTCCCTTCCCTTGCAAGTACCAAGTGTAACCAGATAAAACTCTTTAATTATCAGACTTGGTGTTGGTGGATGATTGAGGAAATGACATGCAGATCACATACAGACAAATTGTAATAATTCTTCTAGCAAACCTCCCTATGCCAAAGTAAAAAGCAGAAAACAAAGAGTTACCACACAACTTCTGCTGACAGATGCTGGCAGCAGGGAATAGGGGAGGTTTTGCATTCAGAAATGTGAGAGCCTCACCAGCCTCTGACACTAATACCAAAAGAGGAGAGAAAGGCCAGGCTTCCTCTGCTATCAGAGGGAAGGTTTTGAAAATGATTACTCCCCAAAGGGTCAGATTTTTAAAAGCATCTGGTTATCTAGTAAGATTATCAAAGCTTGTAGGTCTTTTTAAACAGCTAAACCCCCTGGAAAAAAAAATCTGACTTAATAGCTGAATCATCCCTTAGTAAAGCAAACAAAGTTCATTTCAGCTTTGAAGGTGAAAGATCAGTCCTTAGAAGGAAAAATTCTGAAAATGGAAATGAGCCTTCTCTTCCCTCTTCCATCTGTAAGGTACAAAAGACAGAGGCATACAGAAAGGAGCAGCTTTACCCTCTGATTGTTGCAGGTAACTAATAAATAATTAAAAGAAAGCCTTATGTTTGCAAATAATTATTTCAGCTGTGACCATTGGGGCCTAAACTTTTCAGCAACAATTCTGAAATATCCTGATGACATGCCTCTGATGAAAACATGCAAATAATAGAGATACTGAACGTGGTAACTTTAAGTAGTTCAGATACAGCCACAAATTAATTGGAATTAATTACTCATCTACCTATGGTGAGCTTCTCTGTGTTAGAACTGAAATAGAAGGAACTGAAGAAATTTTTTCTTAAGAAAAATAAAGTATTTGGTAACAAAAATGAAAAGCCACATCTTCAGAGAGCGATATACACTGATGTTCTCTAGCAACTCATCAAATACAATCTAAGTTTCTTTTTCTCTGAGACAATTCAAATGGGAATTATCTTTCTCTCAAAAAGGAATATTTCTGCTCACAGTCTTACTGTTTTCGTAACTCTTTCTGCTCGTATGGTTGAACATACAGTCAAGAAAGACTAACGGAAAGGGGAGAAAGTTATAGGTATACAATATGAAAAGAAGTAGCTCCTGATACTGAATTATAGTGTTGAATTAACAGACTCTTCCCATTAATACATATTAGTAAGTTCCTGCAGATCTCTGCCTTTATGACATAGCTTTGTGAACAAAAAGGTCAGTAATGGTACTCAAAAAAAAAGGTACTACCTAGGACAGCATAGACCATGTTAGGAGTCATAGAAATGTTAGTTTAATGATAAAACCCTTAGTATATTATTAAAAAAAATAACAAAGGAGCATGGTTTAATAGCAACAGCAGAAACTTATTTTTATTTTTTAACACAAGTCATTTTCACCTTCCATTAGGCTCTTCCATACAAGATGGAAGTTCTTTCTTTTTATTTTTTGAAAGAAAAATTGGACATACAAAATCTTTTTTCTGCTTGTTTAGAAGCCTTGTAAAAATTCTTGTAGCTGGGCAACTATTTCTGTATCCACAGTTTCCATAAGGGCCTGAAAACCTTGTTCTCCCACTAATTCCTGCTGTGCCTTTAGCTTCTCATAGATGAACTGCTGCAATGACACAGTGTGTACAGGGTCCTTCAGTGCAAGCTGTGGAAAACACGTAAGAGAAAAATACATAATAATGCATTAAAAAATATTCTGTGACTTACTAATTTCTATTATAACTTCAGCTCAGGAAAGAAATCTGCTTTTTTTTTTCTTTGTACTTAACTGAGAAACAAAAAACTTCTGAAAAATTATCAATATAATTATTATCAAGGCAAATATCAGTTTAAAACTATTTGAAGCAGTGTCAAATCATGAGAGTCTTATACTTTGCTCTAAGATTTCATGCTTCTATAAGATAAAACAATTCAAAGCTGCTATTAGTTACTGAATGAGTTTTCTATAACTCCTAAAATCACATCAGATATTACCACAACAAGCACTTTCGTGATGGCATGAACTACAGTCAGTTTTATTTTACTAGTAAGAAAACAGAACACAGAAGAAGTCAAACTAGTTTAGACTAGTTTAACAACAGTTAAAATAAACTGTCCATATACATAAAGAATAGACACACTTCAGTGGTATAAACCCTATAAATCTCATCAGTCCTCATCAGATTATACAATTTTCTTTTGGGCAGAGAGGGACAGAGTATTTGTCACTCTTTTCCACATGTTAACTGCTTCTTAATGAAAGCAAAAAGGTAAAATAAGGGGTTATATTGACAGAGGATGTATTGTTAATTTCAGGGTCAGCAGGATGTGTGGCAGCATTTGTCCCTCAGTCTACCAGGGGGTGGGAGGTGGAGCTTGATACATCCTAAAGAAGTAGGATGTTAAAATCGATGGCTAATTAATGCAGATCTATGATCTGTTCATCTCAGGTGTCAAAACAACACTATTGTTTATGTTGGAAGGTCAGGAAACAAAATATAATGCCAGATCTCAAAGTCCACTGAAATAGGAGAGTTATGAGCCTATAATACCTTGTTACAGTGTTATTTCTAAAGAAATAAGGCATGTTAAACTTGCACAACAGCTCTTTTGGCATGATTAAAAAAAAGAAATATTTGAGTGTTAATATGGAGTAGAAGAAATTAAACCTTACTTACTTACTTACTTAACATTACACCTAAAATGGGAAGATACTGAGTGAAGCGGCCACATAAATATAAAACAGATTAAAACTTCCAAAACCACTGTAATTACTATAAAAGAGAAGTTAAGTCTTATTTCTTACAAACAACTCCAGTAAAAAAGCAGGCTGGTTTTTGTCCTCTTCTATCACTGCTTACAAGTTCTTTCTTATTATGGTCACTGCACCTTTGATATTTTAAGTCTCTTAAACATTCCCTCAGTATTCCTAATATTGGCTTTTCAGCCTTCAATCCTTCACCATTTTGTACTATACAGCTATTTCACATTTCAAAGGTAAAGATATGATCATTTTATTACCTATTCTTAACATTACAGTCTTTTGAAAAGGGAAGTAATTGTAGTAATAGTTCAGTATTCTGTAGTATTTTTTTTCAGTAAACGTAACTTGAATCTCGAAAATATAAAAGACTTTTCTAATAAAATTTCTAAATCACAGCTACTCTAATCAAGATTTGACAACGTTAGGGACATCCTTGTTGTAATAGCACTAACACAGTCTACAGGGAAAAAAAAAGACTGTCTTACCAAGCAAAGAATCTATCAGTTTCTGAACAATTTGCATTTGTTCACCAACAACTGCAATTTGGGACATATAATGCATTTATAATTAGTTACTTTCAGTAAGTTCATAGCTCTGAATAGTCATGTATAAAATTACTCCAGGGAATTTTGCACAGAAAAACAGGTATTAAAATTGCCATATACAAGTGTTCTCATCCTTGTAAGCCTGACACAGCAGCAACTAAATGAATGACAAAGTCGCCTTGGGAAGTGATGCCAAAAAGCCTTTCTTTTACAACCTTTTAACCTATAAACCGATTAATCTATGCACTTAGTTAAATGTATGACTTGCGCAACCCTACCATAAATTCTTGTTTAACCTAAAGTACTCAGAATAGGAAGCCAGAACAAATTGCCTTAAAATATCAACTTCGAGTTTTCTTTCTCTTCTGCTAAGAAAAATTGATTTAATCAGCAATTTCATATTACAAAGTTTATTCTCCAGATATCTTAAAAAAAAAAAAGGAATGAAAAGAAAAAAACTCCAGACTTAAGTCAACAGTAAGTAAACTTCTGCCTTCTCATATATCAATGTTCACTAATGAGCCTCAAGTCCAAATTTTTTTCCAATTTTAAAAAGGTACTGGAATGCAAGTATGTGTGTAATGCTCTTCTAGCACCCCGGTGGTGATCTTCAAAGTCTGAACAACAGTACTGTATTGTTTTGAAAACAAAGGGTTTGAATTCTTGCTTATTTGGGAAATTTGCTGGAATGTCAAGTCTGAGCTTTCTGTAGCATCTCTTATAATAATATTATAGAGATGCTCTCTAGTATTTCTTAGATGTCCCAACTCCCCAGGACGCCTCATGGCTGGTGATGATGGGTTTCCAAACGATCCTCTGAATCATCTCAGCAATAATATGGAAAAGTAATTAATCTTCAGAGAACTTAGTCAACTTTGTACGTAGCCTTCCCATGAAAAGGAACATGACCAAAATACTTCTGCTGCGTATTTACCAACATCTGTTTTCCAGGACAACTGAGAAACTGCACATAAACGTGGTCCCCCTGATACCAAAATCTGGCCATGAAAGTCCAATGCAAAAATCCTGCTTAGTTTATTGCAAACAAACATAAATCCATCCCTCACCATTTAAAGCAGCAGCACTCTAAGCCAGCAGGGACTTCGGTAGTATGATTAATGTTTGCTGCTAGAAGCATCATCTAGTATCTGTAAGCCAAATGGGACTTAAGAGTCTTCAGACTTAATTAAGGACTTAATACATTAATTTGTTTTCATTCAGATAGTCACATCAAAAGTATATCAAATAAATTAAAGAGTTTCCTGCAACAACAATTAACTCGATTTTCTTTCATTCTACTTTTCTTGAACTTGTATTCAGAGCTAACAAAATAAATGAAATAGTTCGATATAATGAGTTTGTCAACAATATTAGACAGCCAACTGCCATCCTCACTGAATAAGCAAACAAAAGCATAAGTTTGGAAGAACAGTAAGCATAGTTGGTCAGGGACTATATACATCAACATAAGTGTGTATGCCGAGTTCCTAAATGTGTGCTTTTTTTTAATTGAAATGTGCCTGGTTCTGATAAGAGCAAAACATATCTGTTTTCCAGTTTAAAAAAAATCCTAGCAAATTCCCACAGCTTCTTAGTCAAAACAGTTATAGATAGGAAACAGAAGTTTGGCCAGTAGCTACGCATTACTGAAATGTGCTTTATTCTGCACAATGAAAACCTGAGTTTGACTAGCTTTTGGACCTCGTTACTTTAGAAATTGATCTTGAAACTGGATGTGGGTGACCACCTTGGCGCTGTACTGAAGAAATTAATCTTCCACCTCAGTGCTTGTAAACAGAGGCCTGAAGCAGACAAACAGTTCTGAGGTTTTACAGAACAACCATATCCCATCTCTCCAAGCTCTGCTTGCCAGCATCAAACAGCATCCTGCAGAATTAACAGTTGTTTGAACCGGTATTTGTTAAGTGAATCTCGTTCCTCAACATCTTTAGGCAACACTACTGTCAAAAATCACACCATTTCCAATAAGCAGTTTATACACTACTTTGTACTGGAACAGTGATCCAATTACCACAAGTGATAACACAAGTAAATGGAATGGCATTAACATGGAAGAACAGGTAATAAAAGTCTAATAAAACTTTAAAAAGTGTGTTGGTGATATATGAATTAAGTTGTTGAAAAGATTTCCAGAATTTGAGAGATTCTCTTCAGCTTAAGTATGAATACTTTAATACTAAAGAGGCAGCCAGAATGCTGGGCAAAAATCATACATGTTTGCGATTATGGTTACTATCTTGTAACTGTGATGCTCTAGGAAAGACTAGAAAATAATTTAAGAAGGGAATGTATTCTTTACTATTCAAGTTTTCAAGAGATGTCAGTGAGACTCACATTAAACCTGTTGGTAATTTGTAGATTAAATGTCTAAGGAGAAATTATACTCCAAACAATCGAGTAAAAAGTATTACTTCAGTAAACCATGTTATCACATAAAACATGACCATTTAGCTTATTACATTATAAATAATTTATTTATTTTCCTGAAAATGTAAAAGCACAATTCATCTAGTTTCTTCCGATATGAAGGTAAAGCAAAAAAAACCTCCCAAGCCTTCTGTACTTACATATAAGCATCATCTGAAACATGAACCTGCACAAATTCTTCAAGTTTAAATAAAATAGATCTTTATGGGAGGATACTTCACTTCATTTTTCCTGTCCATTGTTTCAAATAGGGTGTTGAAAAAGTTTAACTCCCTTATTTTAACAATGATACTGAAGTTCTTAAAAACATACATTAAGGGCATGTAAAAATAAGTCACCTTAGGCCAATACATTATGCGTGATGTAAGGACACGAATCACTCTCTACCTATTTACATGTTCCTCAATATGTTTGCAATGAGACAAAAATATAGCAGTATTTGGAAATGTCAATCACATAAAATTATTATAAACTTATAAAGTACTGTTCCAGCAAAAATTCTCTACTAATTATTAACTATGTGTAATAATAAAGAAAGGTACCGAGGGCAGGAAAAAGAGAGAGATCAAAGTATCTAGATCCTATGCAAACATCAGGAAGTGATATTTAGCATGAACCATGCAAGTTGATCTCTTTTCCTCATATTAATGGCCTTAAAGTTGAAAAACATTATTATTTTGAAGGAGAGAATCCCATTCAACTTTCATGATTCCTGTTTTACGAGATTTAATCTCTCAGCCCAGATACAAGCTGCTAATATTTTGTTTTAAATCCAGTTTTTCAAATCAAATGCTAGCTGTGCTTTCAAAGCCATGATTATTATTTGACACTTCTGCTACTACTGACCTATCAAATGACCTGTATAAATTTTGAAATAAATAGCCAAGTGTCAAGTCTCAATTTCTGCACCATCTGCAAAGCCATATACTGAGCTACAGTTGGGATTCAGAAAGAATTTATTACAGACATTCATAACAACTAGAGTTTGCTTGTTTTTGTGTAATTTTTTAAAGGAATATATTATATTGCTTTTGTAAATATATTCCTTATATACTAGCATTTAAAAGAAAAGCTTACTAAGAAACCATGACTTTTGAGTAAGAGTTCTTTACACTAGAAAAAGGTTCTATGCAAGCACATGAATTGTATTATATATGAGAAATTCCACCTGCCATGACATTTCAGTAAGGTTTAGTTCTCTTTTTTTTTAATAAATTCTTTTTATATTGTCTGAGTATTGTAATGTCCAGATTTTGTGAACAATGTTTATTTTGACAACAGTCTCCAAGACGCAAAAGGAAAGCAGAAACATAAGTGTTGTGGCTGCAAGGTTTCTCATCAAAACATCCTCTTTTGATTCAAGAGATGAATTTTCCAAGAACAATAGATGAACCAAAGCCAAAAAGAATTTAGTGAAGCACATAATCAGGTCTATAACTGAATAAAAAATCGAAAACTTACCATTTTTTTCCTTTTGTCTTGTTCTGTAGGAGGTTCCTCATCATCTGTAGCTTTGGGCTCTTCAAAATGAGACATTAACATGCAGCTAAGAAGGGAATAAGAGTAGTTTTAACATGCATTACCATTAAAAATTACTTTAAAGCTCTTCTAAAAACACAAAATAGATATGAGAGAGTTTGCTGAAAGTCAGATGATCTGTTAACAAGTAATTTTTTTCTGAAAACAGTGAATCTGATGAAGCCTGAATGCATGTTTTCTGTCACCTCAATCCATGTAACAATCTCAGCTATTTTCCACATTTTAGCTTAAGATGTGGTTCTAAAATGCATTTCTGTATATAGAAAACAGACTACATGGTTTTGAAAAAGAATTAATACAGAAAAACCTACTGTTCCTAACCAGAATTTTCCATTCTTTTCAAGAAAGTGCTATACAACCACTCTATCCTATCAGCATGAAAGTCAAAGTGGCACATATACAAAGCTAGAAAAGACTTCTCATAGCATTCATGGTTTTCTGTGAGATCTTTAATATGAAGACCTGAAAACTAATAAGGGCACTGCTATTGGTTCTACACTAAAATCTAGAAGACACTGAACAATAATGTTTTAGGTGAACAGAAATGAGCTAGCTTCTGCAGACATTTACTGCTTCTAGGTAGGTAAAGCAAAGGTTTTAAATTTATTTTTTGTTTTGCTTCATGCTCAACTGGCAATATGCAAAAGCAACCACCTTATTTTAACCATGATTTTTGTAGTAAGTGTAAAAGCAGAAAATATGGAGAAAAAAATAGTTTAAATGTCAGAGGTTTTTCTGTCTCTTAAAACAGTTTGAATGCTCTTTTACAAAGACATTGATGAAAGCTATCCTATAACAAGCATGTCTTCCATTCTCTTCACATGCTCCACACTGAAAGAATTCACAAATATTCCACCATTTTACCAAATTTTTTCCCAGAAAATCTGCCTTAAAAACCAAAAGGATTTAAAAACCACTCAGGTGACAACTTGCCACTGTGTATTAGGGATGTTTTAATACATGAAGGACACAGAATTCACACACTACAAAGCACCAAGACAGATGCACATTATTGCTCACTTTCAATCCTGCACTACTGTGTGTTTTTAATTGCTACATTTCACTAGCAGGTAAAATGCCCCTTCAGATAAGATGAATAATGTATTTTAAAGTTACTAAAATGAAAAAACGTGACTTTATGTGATTCTTATATGATTTTATATGAAAATATTCAGATTTATTATGTTTATATATTTAGTTTTCTATTAACGTGTTTAGAGCTGTATGAAACACTTGCTAAACAGCATGGTAAGCAGGGTCAAATCATAGAATCATAGAATCAGTTGGGTTGGAAGGGACCTCCGAGATCATCAAGTCCAACTCTTGATCCACTACCACTACGGTTGCTAGATCATGGTGCTAAGTGCCACATCCAGTCTCATCTTAAAAACCTCCAGGGATGGAGAATCCACTACTTCCCTGGGCAGCCCATTCCAATGCCTGATCACCCTCTCTGTAAAGAAATTCTTTCTAATATCTAACCTAAACCTCCCCTGGCACAACTTGAGACCATGCCCTCTTGTCTTGCTGATAGTTGCCTGGGAAAAGAGAACAACCCCCACCTGGTTACAACCCCCTTTCAAGTAGTTGTAGAGAGTGATGCTAACACAGAAGCCATTTCTAATAAAGGGATTAGTTATTTCAAAATAATACAGCAAATTGCATGTCTCCTCTGCTTATATATGGCTTCTTTCAACTCAGTTTATTAAAGAAGGAGACAAAAATTGCAACTGCCACAACATACAAAATTCAATTAACTTTTTCAGACCTTGATAAATTTTAGGTACCACAAAGAGTAATTCAAAACACAAGAAGAGGGAGAATAAAAGAAGAGATGATGATAAAATCGGGGAAAATGTGAGCGTTGGTGAGACAAGATTAGAGCAATGGAATGCTCCTCTTCCCAGATAATCCGAGGTCTGTAAAGCTTTCTTACAATTATCACTACAATGCAAAAACATGAGTGCTAGAAAAACTCTGTATTGTAAGCCAGGGCACTGTGTAAACTTTTTCATAACCCAAATAAAATTCAATCTAAAAAGTGGCAAGATCTTTATCTCTTCCGAAATCTTATTGCTCTAACTACAACAGTTTCTTCAGAATTCCTGTTTAAACATATTCATGGCCAGGTTAAGATGTTTAAACCACCACTGTCACTTAATCTGTACAATTTCCCTGTGGAAAATTTTCCTCTTCATCCTCTAGTGGCTGCAGTTTTGTATTGCTTCAGACTTGATCTTCCCTATGCTAAACATGCACACTGTTTTACTTTCTGCGCTACAGTAATTGGCTAATATGATAATCAGTGGAGTACACATTTTTTTCTGAACCAGTTCTGGCTTAAATCATGCTTCTCTAACCTGGAGAGCCACAACAGAGCACACAATTTCAGATGTGTGCTATCACTTGACTTTCAGCTGATGTCAAAATACAATACACAAGTGTCAGAATCTTTCAAACAGCTCATTCAGTACCTGTCAATCTAAGTATGTCCTTAGTTCAGTGCAGCTATATTTTATAAAGTAAAAAAAAGGTCCAGAGTTTGGAAGAGTAGTGACAAGTTCTACAAGCCTTCAGACTTAAAATACAAAATGAATTAGGACATGGTTTTATTTATTTCTCTAGGAGAACTCTTTTCAACAAGTGCTGGCAAAGCAATATGTTTAGAAATACAAGGGACTCTGTAATATTGTCTCCAACAGTAAACAAAACACATTGCCAGACATGGTGCACATTCCCAGACTCTGGAGTTACATCTTCTTTACTGAGTTCAGTGGGAAGTACTTTAGCAAGCAATTCTTGGGCACAGTTCAGGCTCAGCATGAGTGAGGACCAGTCTCATGCACACTTGTGTACATATCACCTGTGTTATGCAGAGAAAAATTTAATAGATTGCATCTGGCTGCTCTGTGCCACCTGGGTTCAGCGCCAACCAACACCCCCTTAAGCAATCAATTAATTAGTTCAGAGTCAGTCTGTTCCATGACCAGGTAATTATCTGAGAGTTAGAAAATGTTCTGATTCTTAGCATCAGAGCATCCAGTAAATACTGTTATTAGCATACAGTATCTGTAAGAACATCCTGCAGAGCACCTTTTTTTAATGTCTTACAACTCTCAATCAATCTAAAACTCTGTAATCATTACAGAGAAAAAACAACATTAAGATCTCAGTCCAATAAATATCTTACTATTCACTGGCTTTTTAAATTTTTTTAGCTTTGATTGCCTACCGTAGGTAATCTGGGAGTCATTAGGAGATGAATGAGTGGTGCTGGGTCGAAGTGCACTCTAGGCACCCCCAACACCCACCTTCCTGCCAAGCAAACCCTTGCTCCCAGCTCTGGAAACTATCTGTTGAAAGATGTCCTGTAGCAGCCATGTGTTAAGTGGAACAACTAAAGGGAGAGAACTCTCTTGGTGGGATAGGTTTTCAAGTTCTCTAAGCTGTGAAGTATTGCATACTAGATACACTCATATGAGGCTGATGTCACACTCAAAGAAACTCTGAGCTACTACCCTATCAACACACAAACTTATTGTTTTGTAATTTTAGATATAACAGTCAAGTAAGCAAAAAGCAAATCTAAGCATATGAACATTTTAAGACATCATTTATTAGATAACTTAGTGAACAATATGAAATTATACCATCATTTTAAGCCCTCCTTCCCCCACTGCAATTATCTTCTCTCAAGACCAAAAATTTCCTCTCTTACTAAAACATTCACTCTTGAGAAAATAGAACTATTACAAGCATGTCTTAACTGCCTACAGATCTTTTCAAATCAAAACACTTCATATAAAACAGTACTGCCACTGTTAAAAAACCTAGATTTTCCACTTACTCTTTGTATGTTCCTGTTTCAGAATCTTCAGTCATAACATCATGTAGTCCTTCCACTGAAATGTTGATGATACCACAAAATTTATCTTGGATAACACTGTAAAAGACCAAAATTTATCTTGGATAACACTGTAGAAGACTAAAATTTATCTTGGATAACATTGGAAAAGAACAGGAAAATGACTTAGCTAAAGGAACTACACGTGAAATTTGCTCAATAACTGTAGAACACATTTACCAAGAGGTATTTTCTCTGCTTACTGCTTAGCTGAGCATGCTATCACACAATTAATTCAGTATTTTTTTAATTACAAAATGGCTTCAAAATATGTAAGAAACATTCTTAAATATAATAAAACCTGATGTGCCACTGTTGAAAACTCAGAAATAACTGTAAATTAATAAAAGAAAATACACATTAGCATAGGAGTCAAGAACTGAGTGAGAAGGGCATGCCCCTGCTATCAGGAAGATCAGGAGTACTGGCTTCTACTCCCAACACCATTTCTGGTATCACTATTCAATGCATAAACCTACACACAAATCCTTGAGCAGTGGCAGCTTGTAAAAATGGTATATTCCCTTACTTACATGTTTTTCTTCACCCTACTAGGCAGCTGACTCCCCAGAAAGGGGAGTAAAATCCCTGCACCCAGTTCTGTGCGAATGTCACTTCCCTGGCTGTAGAGAAAGGTGTGGTAGGATTTCTCTGCCTAAACATGGGCGCTTCCTGCCATTTGAAATACCAGGCTATTTAAGACAAATGCAAAGGGCTGGTAGATATTACTCAGGACCTGAGCACCTTTACCCAGCATGACCTGAAGGCCAGATTAGATACTCCCATAATGCCCAAAATTACACTAAACACATCTACACTTGCCCCTGCCTTGAGAATTGATGTGTCTGTAGGGTAGGGGCATCAAAACATGATCTTCCCAGGATGGATAAAGCAGGTGCCACCAACTCCTAGTTAATGGAAAGTAGCCAACTTCTGCTTCCACTCAATTTACTGCTACTGTGGATCTAATGTCAGGGATGTGGGATTGTGGGACCTTGGTGCTTGGATTCCTACTCTGTGAAGGAGTTGAGAAACACTGCAAGTGAAAAGATGTTCATCCTGGGAAAACTGAAAAACTTCCACCAACATACAGCAAAAAAAGAGAAAGGGCCTAACTGGTTATGGTAAACTATAACTCTCTTCCTGGGATTGCCATTGACTGAAGCACTTTATTGCTTCCTGTTTGCAATTTCAGGCTTAATTATCCCCAAAAGATGCTGCTGCCGCCACCACCCAATAGGCAGAAGCAGACACATTCCATTTATTTACAAGCACTGAATACTAAGTTCATGTATTGTAGTTTGATTGTAGCCGATCACAGATGAATCTATTTCTTAATATTTTTTCATTTCCTTTTCTTATTTGGGATGAAAACTGAAGACACAGATAAACTGTAGCCCCTTGTACATTAGTTACTGCATTTGAAAAACTTCTTATCAGACATACAACAAAATTTTACATATATGACTGAGTTTATACAGCAATAGATGCTTTGAAAAAAAGTTTATCAAGTTAGAATACTAAGCACAGAAAATATCTCTTTTATATTTGTTTTGATAAAATTACGATTCAACTCATGATAATTTTGTTTCCAATGAATTATTTTTGTTCACTTTTTTTTATTCAGCTACTGCCAAATGCCAGGATCTGAACTGTATTTTGTATAATCAAACTTGAAACTCCTGAATTCCACAAAATGAAAACTGACACAATTTTCATTATTTGATTGTCAGCTATGTATTTTAAAAAGATACTTTCTCCCTTACCCAAAAGCTTCCTCATCACATTCAGAACAGCAAATTCTACACGTGAGAATTCTCTGTGAAGTTCTGCAGACAGCAAGCAAACAGCAAACAAACAGCCTACCCACCTCACAGCACTACTGAAAAAGTGAATGCTGCCTACTCAGCAGCCTGCATAACAAGCCTTCAGAGACAGAGCAGATTTCCTCACAGAGTAAAAGGTTCCTTCCTACCTACACATCTCCCATTAAAACTCTTCTGCCTCATCCTTTTGTTTGAAATGCATCTCTAGGAAAATGCCATTTTCCAACATGAAAAGGGTAACAGCTATCCTCAGATTTATGACAATAGAGGACAAAGGGCATTCAACTGAGGACAACTGTGAACACTTTGCACCCTGGAAAAGTAAACTATGCCCTGTTCATACACACTATTTAAGTTATAACACAGGTTGCTGTACACTATCTGTATTACTTCTTCCTTCCAAGCTTCATGAATCATAGAATGGTTTGGGTTGGAAGGGACCTTAAAGATCATCTAGTTCCAACTCACCTTCCACTAGACCAAGTTGCTCAAAGCCCCATCCAACCTGATCTTGAACAACTCCAGGGATGGGGCATCCACAACGCTCTGAGCAACCTGTGACAGTGTCTCCCCACCATCACAGTAAAGAATTTCTTCCTAACATCTAATCTAAACCTACTCTCAGTTTGAAACCATTCTCCTTTGTTCTATTAGTAGAGTTCCTAATGAAGAGTCCCTCTCTGGTTTCCCTGTAGGCCCCCTTCAGATACTGAAAGGTTGCTATGAGGTGTCCATGCAACCTTCTCTTCTCCAGGCTGAACAGCCCCAACTTTCTCAGCCCATCTTCATAGGGAAGCTGCTCCAGTTTTCTTACCAACTTCATGGCCCTGCTTTGGACTTGCTCCAACAGTTCCATATCCTTCTTATGTTTGGGTGGGGTCTCATGAGATCAGAGTAGAGGGAGAATCACCTCCTTTGACCTGCTGACCACACTGCTTTTGATGCAGGCCAGGATTTTGTTGGCTTTCTGTGCTGTGAGCACACACTTCCTGCTCATGTTGAGTTTTTCATCAACCTTTACCCCCAAGTCCTTCTCTGCAGGGCTACTCTCAATCCTTCTTCAACCAACTTGATGAAGAATCCCTAGCTGCCAAGAAAATTTTATACTGGGAGAAGAAAAAAAAGGTTTTTAACTCAATGAAGGCATAGCCTTTTGATCAGCTGCAGGGCTAATTATGGTCAACATATTCAGGGAGGTTACTTTAATTATCCAACATGTAAATAAATACTGTAGGCATAGTGGTCATTAACTCCATGAGTTTTTTCCATGCTTGCAGATAGGCAGAAGGAGCACACAGGGAAGCCCATTTCAGTAAACTCTGTTTCCAAGGATCTATGAAAGTTCCAGAAGAAATAGAGTATAGTGGTTGAAGACCCAAAAGACTGTCTTTGATAACTGGCCTTGAAAGGACATAAAGAAATCACCGATTTCTTTACTTGGAAAGTAAAGAAATGGCACACATGAGAAATTATACTTTACTTCTTATTTTAGTAAAGGTTCATGAGAATTTTTCTTTTTTGAGGAAAACAAAGCTAAAGAATGTACAAGACCTTTCAAAATGAGGTAACTTGCCTGCAGTTATAAGTAAAGATAATACCTTCTCTTTTCTCCCCTTCCTTCTTTTTTTCCTTTACATGGGGCATGCATTTTCTTTCTACCAAAGACTCAGTGAGATGTTTACCTGGTATGAAACCATTAAACAATGGAACTATTTTTAGAATACAAGATACATGCTGGTGAAAAATAAAGATAGCAAAGACTAATGCTTTAAAAAAAACAAAGCAGCAATATAAAATGCATCAGGCCTTATTTTCATAGATGACAAAGCAAGCCAAGCAACTCAGTGTAGTACCTTTTTAAAGAGACTAAAATTAGCCTGCTTCTTTCAAGAAATGTATTAAAAAGTCATACGAGTAGATACAGAAAAGACAGAGACACTGTTTTTAGATGAAGTTTCAAAACAGAGCAGTTAATACTGTCCATACTAAAATCTTCTACCTTAAGGATGGCACCGTTTAAGCAGTTTCCCCCTTGAATTGCATATAATTGAGATCATCAATGAAACAAACATCATCAACAAGTTATAACTGGTTTTATATCTACCTAGTCTTCCTAAGTAATTAGGACAAAACCTCATTTGGTATGCAGCAAAAATAAATGGCCCACAATCAGGACCTAAAACACTCCAGAACCCAGTTTCAAAGATATAATGAATACTTTATTTTTTTAAGTACAGAAAGGATATTTTATGCTGCCTGTTAATATAATGCACCTTGCCTATAACAAAAATAAAATTTACCATTTAGGGCAGCGTCTACCTGAACAATCTCAAACCTTTTATTTCAAAGTTTGCATAATTTTTTAGATAAAAGAATAAAAGCTTTGCAAAGGAAAAACCAGACCACATCTGTTCTGGAAAAAAGTATTCATTTTTTCTCACTCTGTTTATAATTTCTAATACACTCAGCTCTGTATTCAACTTTTTTATTATTCTGAGGTTTTATGTAAAAATTCGCAATTTTTATTTCAATTACACAGATAAATACTGTAGACAAAGCTTTATCATCATCTTAAAACATATGTCATGATGAATGTTTAGTGGTTTTTAAATAAAATGGACCCCATGTCTCCTATGCATCTCCCTCAGAAAGCAAAAAAATATCTGTATGGGAAAACATACTTTTTTAGAGATTAAAAGAAAAACAACATAATTTCTGCTTTTCTATATTCACCAGGGGAAGCAATAAACAGTTTGATTTCATATCTTTACTAGTGTACGGATTTGAGAAAGATTAATTCATTCTTTATTCTTACCTCATTAGCTAAGGAAAGAAGTAGAGAGGGACAAACGGAGATTACTTTGCACATACTGTGAGCAACATAAATGAGCAACATAAATGATTAGTACACCACACCCTCCCTTAGGAGCTGCACAGTACTAGGGAGCTCCTACAGCAATAAAGTAGCAGCTAAGACAACATTTCCAGGGGAGCCCTATGACTCACTAGCATGATCTCCATGAAACACCATTTTGTTTCATGGGTGCAGACTCACCTAATATAGCTAAACTAAGTCTTCTAATGTATTCTCTAATGATTTTAACAGACATATGAACCACATGTGTACATGAAAAGATCTGTTTCCTGGTGTGAACATTTAAATACAAAAGATACTAACTGCAAAAGAAAGGCATTTCCCTCACAATTGCATAATGAATTTCTCAGTTCCTTGTTAGTCTAATCCCTATGTTGCCAAGCTGGATTTTAGAGGATATCTCCACTAGAAAGGATGGCTTTCAACCGCTCCAACTCCCTGCTTGCACAAACAGCTGTGAAAGCACTGGTTTCCTTTCATGCTCCATCGCTACAGATGGTGAGACTCATATCTGGCAAACAACTCCTATAGCAGCTTGTCAGTGAAAAGGATGCACCTTCAGAGGCAATCTCTGGTGATTTTCTGCAGAGAGCAGCTGTGGACAACAGAGCCTAAAATAACAGCGCTGCTCCCTGCCAGATTTCCTTGAGAATTAGGTATGATCAGTCTCAACCTTTTCCCACTCCCAAAACTCCTCTGTAACCAAGGCATAGAAGCATTTCTAGCAAGGAAAACCTAACTAGTTTCTACCAAATTTCAAGTCCATTATTTCTGAAGACATCTATATAAAATTGAAAATTTAGAAATATAGGACACAAAGCTGCTGAATTTACGACTGTGCAACTGTGAACCTACTACTCACCAGTTGTGCAGCTGTTCCTAAATGAAAACAAATTTAATATTTATCACAAGGAATTATGTAGGAGACAGAACGTAACAAAAATGGATTAAAAAGGAAGGGACTGAAGTGGATTAGTCCCTGAAAAAAAACCCCAACATAAATTACAGCCAGTGTTTTCCCTGCTTAAAAGCATTTGCCCATTACACTTAACATCTGATCTACAAGTAGAAAATTATTTTCTCTACTTAAGCAACCCAAAACAGTTTAAACTTCTGTTCAAGCAGCTGAATTGAGTGTTCCTTATAAGTATTTGATCTATTACAGTAAATTTGATTTGATACAGTAAATTACAGTAAAATACAGTATTACAATATACTAACCTGGTATTTCATTACATTCAATTGAGACACATAACAAGCAACAGTGAAGACACACCTGCACATTCACACCTCTCAGCGCAGTCAAGGTTTATATACTTTTTGTATTTTCACTCCTGGAAAAGAACTGCAGACGGACAAACACAATAACAGGAAGCTGCACAGCCCAGCCAAGCACATGAGTTACACCAGCAGGAAGCAGGCGGGAGAGAAGAAGAAGCCTCAGGGCAGTTCTAGCTCATCTAGAATGCCAGAGTCTCCAGGTAGGAGCCTGGAACGGTAACATACCTCTACACAATTTATATCGACACCATGGAGGAGAGACTATCAAAGCATTGTTCCCCACTTTTCCTTGAATGAAGTGATTTAACTGTAAACTGTGTAACTTAAAAGCCACATAGTTGAACTAAAACATAGGCCTGTAGAAGACAAACAGTATCTACAAAAGTAAGTCCTATTAGTTGAAAATAAAGCTACCGTACAGTAGACATAACCTGACAATATCAGAACATCAATATTTGAAATAGAAATAAAGTGTTAAAATCAGTGAAAATTAAATAGGAAAATATCCATATTTTTAAGATGAAGCCTTCACTAGGAACATGTATTTTGACCTGACACTTCCAAAAATGTAAATAAGTTAGCAATTAATTTAGCATCATGTATTTACAGTGTAGTGTATTTCTTCAATTTGTACCTCTTATCTAGCCAAAAAGTCCCTCAAACTATTACTACATAGATGACAAAGTATCTTTTATTGAAAGTAATTAACCAGTTCTATTACCTTAGACATAATAAACTTGTTCAATTTTTCAATTCAACAGAAACTTGGGTTCCCTTAACTCCAGTTTGGGGTATTTAATAAAATAATACAGATACACACTAACAAAAAAGTCACTTTAATATATTTATTACACAGACTGAATACACAACTTTGTATGTTAAAATATGTTATAGGTATTAATAAAATTTGTCTAGTTTTAAATTATTCTCTTCCTCGAGAGTTGGAACATTCCAGCAGTAAATATGCTCACTTTTTTTCCCACTGTGCTTATTAATAGGAGGCAGGGTAAAAACTGCATTAAATACATAAAGCACTATTTATTTTCTCATTCCCCAAGACTCTTTAGCTTTGTGATCCTACTAAGAACTGATGTTTTGCTTGCTTCAAGCTTCAAGTTAGCTATGGAATTTCTGTAGGAACATACTAAGTATTGCAAATTAAATAAAAATGTACTTTATACTGCATGTATACTTCACCTTTAGGTGAAAGATTCCTAAAAACAGGGACAGAGGATAATAAACTTATCTGTGTCAGATTTAAATGACACATAATAAAATAATAAACTTCAAAACATTCAGGAAGCAAAAAAAAAATGCAGAACTCAAATTGTGCCATTTTCCACAATCATATCAGGCAGTTGCTTTTAATCAGTGAAGGTATTTTTAGAAAATTGAGTTCTTGATTTCTTGACCTTTCATATCACAGTAAAGTTAACACCAAATAAATTGAGATAAATTACAATGATGAATGTTCAAACAGTATTACCTGTGCCTGACTTTCTGATGCTGTTCGTTTGAGCAGCCTAATTTGGTCCAGTTCTGAATGTACCACTGATTTCTGAGTTAGAGACTGCACTGGGTCAGTTATGTTATATCTGCCAGGCTGATAAAAGCCATAATATTCTATTCTCTTTTCCCCTGAATTTTCCAGCACCTTTAGTTTCTGCTTAAACTGAATAATTTTACAGGTTAAGAACAGGATTACAGCACAAGCCAGAATGAAAAAGGCTAATAAAATGTCAAAAGCCTGACTCAGCTTTTCAACCTTTTGTGTACAAATCAGGGATGTTTTTAATGACACAGGAGCAACATCTTTTGGAAATAAATCTTGTTCTTCTACAGTTCTGTTAGTAGATATAATCTGTGTTGGTATTTGCACTGGTAAAGTTGATAATACTGTAGTTGCCTGTGATGGAATTTCAACAGCATTTCCTTCATAGGGCAAAGGGGTAGCTAATGTAGCTGTAGTTCCTTCCCAGAAAGCAACATATTTTGTTTCTGCATTGACAAACTGCTCAAGTTTCTGACTCTTTCCTTTTTGCCACGCCATCAGCAACATGGTAGCGCTGCGATGGACACCCATAGATCCCAGACTCCAAGCAGTCTCTGGGCTGGCAGTAGGGCTAACGCAGTTTGAAAACTGAGTCCCCTTAATGTAATGCAAAGGTCTACCACGCATACTCTGCGGATTCTGACAATGAATTCTTACAGAAATGGGAGACAATGCCAGCCAATTAAGTAACCGAAGCATTTTGCAGCTGCAGTTCCAAGGATTAGAATTTACCTGAAGGTGAGTCAGAGATACTAAAGGCTTGAGCACTTCAGGTTGTAACTCTGTAATATTATTAAATGCTAAACTGAGCATTTTAAGTGACTGTCCCATTTTTTCAAAGGTACCATCACCAATACTGGCTATTTTATTTCTGTCTAGCTGCAGATACATTAAATTGTTTAATACAGTAAAAGTGCTGGAATTTATATTTTCCAAATCATTATAACTTAAGATTAACTGGTTGAGGTTGTTTAATCCAAAAAATCCATTTACAGCAATACATTTTAGCCTGACATTTTTCAAAGACAGATATCTAAGCTTATTAAGTCCTTTAAATGCAAAAGACTGTATCGATCCAATAGGATTGTGAGACAATGAAAGTCTTTCAAGATTTTTGAGCTTTCCAATAGCATTTGATGGTACAAGTTTTAAGCTGTTACCTTCAAGAAACAAATATGCAAGGTTTTCAAGATGATGAAATGCTGAATCTGATATCCATGAAATCTTATTATTGGCTAGGTTTAGTGTTTGGAGACTCATCATACCCAAGAAAGTCCCACTTCCAAGGACACTGAGACGATTTCTTTGAAGCGATAAATACCTAACAGAAAAAAGATCACTAAATAATCCTCTGGGAAGAAAAGCTATTTGATTATTCTGAAGGTATAAACAATGAAGATTGGAAAGGCCTTCAAAGATTCCTGGATCCAGGCGTTTAATATTATTGTTATTGAGATGCAAGTAGCACAGTTTGGGGAGCTCCACAAAAGCTTTTGGGTGTACATACAGAATACTGGAGTTATCCATGTGGAGTGCAGCAAGCTTCTGAAGCCCTCTTAGTTCATTTGGAGTCACATGTGATATATTATTTCCACTGAGGTACGCAAGAATTGTCGTTTTTGGTAAGTTCCAAGGGATGCTCGAAAGCCCTGCAT
Organism: Chiroxiphia lanceolata; assembly: GCF_009829145.1. Lineage (NCBI taxonomy): Eukaryota > Metazoa > Chordata > Aves > Passeriformes > Pipridae > Chiroxiphia > Chiroxiphia lanceolata. Next base: position 17,875,855 of record NC_045671.1, on the reverse strand, counting down.
TACAACAGCTAACTTGTCTCCCTGTGCAGAGCTGACAAGCAGATGGACAGCCAAAAGCCTCCTTCTGAAGCAGCAACAAAAAAACCCAGTTAAGTATATACAGGAATGCTCCTGGGTAGGGTGGAGAACTTTGCAGAACACACATATCCCTGTCATTGGCCTTCTTACTCATCTCTGACTTCGCTAGTAGAGATAAAAAAAAGTACATGAATATCATTAATTCAAATATATTAACTGTATAAATATTAATTATTATTAAGTAATTAAATCTATGTGTACAGTCTTTAAAATATTACCAGTCTCAAGACTGGTATTTTACACATTCTCCTTTCATGACAAACAAGCAGTTTAAAACTTAAACTTACTAAGTCTGAAAAAAAATTCACTACACTGAAAAAAAATTTCAAAGTAAATGAACAATTAAATAAATGTACTGCCAACCTAGCCAGAAAACATTTAATTGATTGCAGCATAAAAGCATCTAGGCTGCCAAAATAAGAGCTTCTACTAAATTAAAAATACTATTTATTAACTACTTTTTATAATCAGAAATTACTAAGAAATGTTTTAAAAGCATTCAAACAGAAATGCTGACTGTAAACAAGTTTCCTTTCACTGGCGGCTCATTTATAATTTAAATTTTATCTTTATAAAGCTCAGTTACAGTCAAAACAGATATAAACAATTCCTTACCCCAAATCTGAAATTCATTATTTCCATTATTTTGCTGTTTGTAGTTCATTGTAGTATAAGCTGATTGACTATACTCATCTGTGAAACCTTCGTAAAGGCAGTATTGCTGCATACTGTATCACTCACATTTTGACCCAGGACTTGCAACAGTTTGCTCAGGAAACTAAGAAAGAAATGCTTAAAGTCAGGTTGTCATGGATACAGGAAACCATGGGACAGGAAGCCATTTTATCTGTGCTTCAGAAGTATTGTTGGAAAGGAAATCTCAATGATTTTTTTTCTAGAAAACCAAGAACTATCTTAGTATGTAACTGCTGCTTTTTGTTTTGTACTAATTTTTAATCTACTGATTTAGGAGAGCTCAAAAGAGTTTTATCTTAGTCAGGTATAACTTTCAGAATAAAGCATAATTATTTGTTAAAAGCACTATTGCATTACCTGTAACTTTTTTATCTTTTAGCCAAAATCTGAAATGTTTTTTTTAAATCAACAGCAACACTTATACTGTTCCACTGTTCTCTCTCTCTCTAACGAGCCAAATTACATCCATCACGCACACGCACACGCACACACGTTCCAGTGGCCCAGCCAAGAGGGAGAAGTCGACAGTCTGGAGGGAACAGCCCCAGTGCCCCCCTACTCTGGCAAGGCACAGCCTGCCAGCAATTCCAGGAAACCAGGAAATCTTAGAGATGGGAACCACATGATGTGGTGCTAAAAACTGCTATGTGTTTCAGACTTGACCCAAGCACTTTGTTAAATCTCATTTTGGGTCACCATTTTTAAAGCAATTTATCCACAGAGGACTATGGTCCTGAGAGCCACACCTTTGGTCCACAACTTTTGTTTCCTGCAGTGTCCCTTGTGCAGATAAACACTTAGTGCAAACATGGACCGTAAATATCCCCCTTGCCTGAGGACTGGAGATTACATCCTCAGTTTATCCATCACAGCATCAAAATACTTGTGAAATCCAGTCACATCATCAAAGCAGGAAAGCGGAGATTAAGTCCACAAATAGCAACGTAACTAAATCCACGAATTTACTGCAACAAGATCTTCTGTTCAGCAAAACAAAGAGGACAAAGCCCATTAGTAGCCATAGCCTAGGAAGAGGCACAACAGCAGGAGAATAAAGTCAGTTCAGCTACAATGATCTCACACAGGAATGATGAGTAGACCTAAAGGGTAAAATATAACCCAAATGTCTTAGGCTATATAATCCAAGCTGAAATGCATGAAACGCATGAGAAAAGGAAACTGAACAGACAAGAACATGCTTTTGAAGAAGTTTTCTTCCAAATATCTTATCTAAAATAAGAAACCAGTATGACCAGTAAAATCGGTCCATGGGCCATTTTAGACAAAGCCTGTATCAGTTACAACACAGAATTAGATCTGCATTTGGCTCTTTTTTCCCTGCAACCAATAAATAAATAGGAAACTAACTGTTCTTTAGATTTAATTATTTATTTTCACACTTTAATTTTTTCACATATTTAACATGACTGTTGATTTAAAGACTCTCCAAGCTGACCCTGCTGAAATCCCAAATCTTCGTTCACAAAGCCCAGCCATGATGATTTAAAGAAAAGTAAAATAAAATGGCATGTCACCTGCTTAAAGGGAAAGCACTACATAGTTTTGACTGTTCACAGGAAGACTGGTGAATTATCCCGGATATGGAGGACAGAACACTAGGAGTAATTGAAAAAGATTAACCAGATCAAATAGAGCCACATGAGGGGAAAGTCACAGATTGACCAAAAATGAAAAGTGACTTCAAAGAGCAAATTATCTTCTACCTAAGATAGGTAGGGAGGCTTCACTACCTATAGCTTATTTATGTTGATACTTATATCTTGGAAAAAAAATATTTCTTCCAAGATGTGCTATGTGAAACAACCCCTTAAGGCTCAGGGAAGTAAGCCAAATTTAAAAAAAAAAAGTTTTACAAGGCAAATCTTAATAGATCTCACTTTTTGCAAAATGTCAAAAGTAACATATGTTGAAAAACTAAGGGAATTGATGAAGCTCTACAGGGTATCAGATAGCATGAAAATTTAGAGAAACTAGTAGAGTAGTGGCCAGATAAATGACACCATTTTGGGCAAAACCATAAAAAAGACTGGGATACACAGGTAATTTGGATCAATGTTTCTCAAACTGGTTTGTACCTAAACAGTAAAATTCATTACTAATTGAAAACTAAAGAAATAAAGCAGGAAGCCCCAAGCATTTATTTCCAACAAACTTAGGCAGCTCTCATAGTGATATATTTTATTCATTGCAAATTTTGTTCTCTAGTGAGAGACATACTAGGTTTGTACCTGAACACAGCTTTACGTGATAGCAGAGAAAATTATTTTTGAATCCTCAAGTGAATTTTAACTTAACATGCTAACATTGATAAAGTTACTAATGTCATTGCTTTTTAACATTAAAACCTAGTTCAACAAGGACCCCTTGTCACTACAAGCACGAAGTCTGAGTAACAGCAATTTGTCAAACTGTGCATAAAACAACAGGTCAAAGTAACTGAAAGAAAATACAAGCACTGCACCCAGTTCAGTCTTTCCAAATGTTAGATTAAAGTTAATGTAATTTATGTTAGCATATAAGCTACCATAAAATAGTCATGTGAATCCCTTTTATGTATAGCAGAAAATATGCAACAAGTTCAAAAACAGAGTCTAAAGTCAACTTCTGAAGAGTGCTTTCATTCTCATAAGCACTAGAAAATTATGTTAAAGTTCACAAACAAGGACAATCAATTTTTAGCACTGTAATTACTCCTTTAAGCTTTTAACAGTGAAACCATCTGTTGCCCTCCCACTGTGTAATTTAGCAAGTACCTCCTTGCAGGTCTTCCCTTCCTTCTACCTTTATTCTCCACAAGTATGCTATTATAAAACTTCTTGTTTTGTTTTCAAATACCTACTTCCTTCTGCCCACATTGTCTCCAGATATGACCAAAAATCAAAGTAATTCAGGTACTAACCAACTGCTTGGGTAGCATACACATCAACATTTAACTAACAGCCAGTAGGTAGGTAAATTGTGGACACCTTACTAACTTCTCAGATCCCAAAATTCTTTTTTTTCTATTTATCATCTAGTTCATCTAAACATTTCTGATTGTCTCAAATATTGCAGATTCCCTCTAGTACATTATATTTATTTAAGTAAAAATCTTGATTTGCTGCTTCAGTTACTGAAAATTTCTCTGTTCCACAGAGTAAAAAATACAGAATTATTTTTCCCAGTGAGGAAAAGAAAACAAGTTTCCATTCTATAATTCTTATTTGACTTTAGACTCTAGTAAAATAATATGACAGAGAGGTTTTGTGAAACTAAGAGCTCACTTTGAGAAAGTGTTCAAATGAATTTCTTTTCTTCATTCAGAAAATAAAGTCTTCTATGAAGCAACCAGTAGGTAAATGAACAAAACAGTAATATAAAAACATTGGCCATCAATGAAATCCACAGATGTGATATGCTGGCAATAACTACAGTTATCACTTTAGCCTTTGCTATTCACTGCAATATTTTGTATACTCTGTTCAAACTATCAAAGCAATAAGAAGTGTACTCAATATGAATTTAACTCAAACCAAAAGACTTAAAGAACACAAAGCACTTTCCCAAATTTCAAGCAGAATAAATAATTCACTTTCTAGAAATTGATTCAAAACTAAATCCAATTGCAAAGCAATACTCTGCCTGCTAGTTTAGGAGACAGGATGGGCATACACTTGGCGTTAGCAGCTGATAGCTTCCAAATATTTAACAAAAAGAGTAGTTCCTAAGAACTACTACAGATAATACCCACACACAAAATACAAAAGCTTTGCTTTAAAAATACAAACATTCTTTACACTTAGGCACTTTTTGTAATATCAAAACCTGATGTTCTGTTTTAAACTTTTACCTTCTCACTAAATTGTATGAATATGAAACATTATTTTTCAAGACACTACTTCTGTGCAGAAGCTCTTGTAGTGACATGAGTTGTGATATTCATCACTTTTGGTATCTTACCATAATAGTCTGGTTCTGCTAAAAAAAGTCACAAAAATCTCAGCTACTCTAAGGCAGTCTCAAATTTCACAGAGTATAGGGCAGAAAGATAAGCAGATGTACCAAAACAGCTCAAAACAAGCTCAGCTGCAAAACCAGCTGCAAAACCAGCTGCAAATCTCTTCTTTTTAAAATTTGTTAAAATCTTGCGATTTTTATACATTTTTAATAACATGCTATACTTCAGTCACTACTTACTCAATAACCAATTTGCAAACATGTAAAGCTCACATTACAAAGAGTTTGAAGAAAGCTAGTCGGTCTGTTATCAACTACTACTGTCTTCTATATAATGAAAATGGTCAATTTTAAGGTAAGTCGTATTTAGAAGAGTTTTAGGAAAGATTTCTGAAATTCTTTATACAGGTCACAAACAAAACAAGACAGCAGCAGCAACCGAACCCTTATGACTGCAGTTTGTTCTCTGCAGCAGTTCAGCTCAATAATTCCTTGCCGTCACTTGGTATATTTTTCTTTGAAATCAAGGTTTATGGGTCTTAGGGGAAAAGATAATATGTACCTGACCAGTCCATACTAGCAATCAGGTACAGGAGGAAAATTAACAGATATTGAGAACAAGAAAAGTTTGATGAGTGCATCCTTTTGCCGGCGCTGTAACGGGACATGCAATTAAGGAAGTGGCAGTACTCCATGTAACCTTCTGAATTATGCAGTCTCTGATAGTTAAACTAAGACCAAAGTCACATTTTTCACACTTATCATTAAAACTGCACTGTTACCTGTCAGGCAAGGAAAACAAATCCAAGGCCAAACACTGATGACAACTGCAAAATCATAATTTAAAGAGCTCCTTTAAATGCTAATAGTCTATTAAAGGTGTGGGTGAGCACACCTTTGACTAGAGGGATTAAAAAAATGGAGGGGAAAACAGGGAAATGGCTCCTGAGTATCATTTCTATACAGAAAGGAGGATGTACAAGTAGTTATGTAAGGAATTCTGACTTTATAAATGAGGGCATAACTACCCTGAGGAGAACATGACATTTTATTAGGCACTTTCTTGTCATTTCCTAACATTACATATAGACAACTTCTTGAGAGGAAAATTAAAATTTCTAAGTAATTTTAACAAATGACAGAAGCAAAACTTCTATAATAACCTAATGAAGATTTATAATTACATACTGTAAGTACTTATACTCACAAAATGCCAATTATCTAACTGACAGAACTCATTCTGGCTGACATTTCAGACTTGATACACAGTGAGAAAAAGCAGACATTCATTTACACAATGATTAGAAATGAGCAGAGAAACCTGGAAAACCTCTTAACCCTTTCCTCACAATAGATAAGCATATTTGACTTAGGGGGGCAAAATTAAAACTGCCACTAGTCATGTACTACAAATCAAAATGAAGAAAGAAGAGAAATTAAAATACTTCATATTTCAAGTTCAGCAAGGTCTCCTCTACTGTAGAGTGGCTCCACTAGAGGTTCCACTCTACAGCGGTAAGACCACCAAAAATGAGCCTGTCCTCAAGGACCAAAATTAGTGGACTGTTTTGGAAAGCACTTACTTGGAGTAAAAGCAAACTTGGCAGGCTCCCATTCAAGAATGACAGACACAGCACAAATAACACTCACTTGCAAAAGGAGAGTGCTTAGCTTTCAAGATGGTGTCAAATGCTACCAGTGCTATGGTTAGGTACCACGCCAAACTCTACTAATCACTGACATTATAATTTTTCCATATTCTGTTTCCATTTCCATATTAGAGAATAAATATTCCTATCACTCTTAAGCATCTTTCAGTATGGTTCATGTTCTACTAAAATACACAGAGAACAATTACAGGAATAAAAAAGAAAACTACTTTGCTAAATAAATCATTAAAAGCTTTCGATAGCACAAGGAATGACATTCCAAAACACTGTAATGTTGACATTATACAAAGTGACAGAAATGCAGCAAGCAAGCTGATTACTTCCACATGTATCTATCTGTACGAGAAAGGGACACAGTACAATTTTAGCCAGTTTGGTCTCAGGAAATTCAAAGAATGCTGAAGATGTGTATGTCAAAATGCAGAACCCTACATAGTTATAGGGGCCCACACCTTTTCCACAATGGCCTAAATAAGAAGTAGACTACTACTCCTGATTATGTTCACTGGGCACTACTTTAGGAATCACAGGAATATCTAATAAAACTCAACTACATCTTGAAGAGTACTCTTGAAGCTGTAGATTCACAAACAAGCCATTCAGACTGTAGACAAGCTGGAATACGACTGAACTAGACAGGAAATCATGACATTTGTTATTTTACTCACCCAGGTTGCTGTCATCTCTCATGTCTCACACTGTAGCTCAGATACAACTGTCCTCCATAGAACTGAACTTGAGAGACACTGCAACTCCACAAGTGCATCCTAAGTCCTTACTGCCTAAATCTTGTTACTGGACCCTACTGCTATATACAGCAGGTTAAAGACAAAGGTCTTAAACTTATTTTATGAAGAGTTTTTAATAAATTAATTAAAATGCATGTGGACAGATATGAGTCACAGGAAGCAAGAAGACAAAGCATGGAAAATAATGCTGATGCATGTATCTATCAGACACAAAAATTGCTAACATTGATTGAGTAGACTTGGATAGCAAATGCAGATAATTATATAGTGTTTAAATTTATGCAAAATCCCTAAGTAATACCAGGAAATTACTACTATGTGAAAAGGTGCTGCAAGAACTAATCAGGAAAGCAGCATTGTTCTTTTTTTAATATGAACTTCTAAACACTAACATGATGTGCAGCTGTAGGAAGATAAACAGGATGCTAGATGGAAGGACTATATACACACCAGACTAAAATGCAACACTGTTGATAACAAAAACATGTATCTCTGCATCTCCAGATTATATCACCTAGACAAGAAAGTTACAGTATGGCCAATAAATTGTCACCTGCTCAGTCCAACTAAATGGCCCAAGAACCACTGTGAACAACTGCTGTGCAGTGAATCCCGTCTTATCTGCTCTAAAATCGTCCACTCATGATACTGTCAAAGGTGTTGTGTTTGAAACAGGAAATTATTTGTCATACTGGTTTTAAGTGAATAAAGATGGAAGTTTTATCTTCCCCTAAAATGCAGAAAGTTCGAAGTCCACATATGTATAATTATAAACATGATCACTAATTAGAGAAGTACCTAAAAGCAATGAAGTAATACTATAGAGTTTAGAGGGAGAATAAAAAAGGTCACTGTTTAATACTTTCCACAACATTTTATCCATAAAACAACTCAGATGGAAGAATAACAATACATGTTATCTTCATTTTTCCCCCAGTACTTTTGTCTACTCCCTCCCATTCCTCTCTAAAATAAACTGATGCTTTGCCTGTAAGTTAGAGGAAGCAACTGGCAAAAGGAAAAAAATCCTCAAACACTGCTAGACACAGTGCAGATGCCTGTTTCCCTTACAGCAGAATCTTGAAAATCTGAGCTTACTACTGGTACCAACCCTGACCATCATACAGCAGCAAGATGAAGCAAGAATCTCACCCTCACCTTGGCCTTCTGAGACAGCCTATCAGCCATTCTCAGAAGGCAAATTTCTGTTCTGTCTCTGCAGCTGAGAAATCTTGAAATGACTTTGGATATCCAAAGCAATATCTAATCAGGAACCTGGTTACTGAGGCATTCCAAAAGAAAAAAAGTGCTTTAGTTTTTTTGAAAACATTGTTTATATTAAACAAAACATTTTGTTTAAATACTATATTATATTTAGAACGTTTTTGCTTTAACTCTGCAAACGGACTTACAGAAGAAGCTTGCTTTTCAAAACTTGCTTTTAACAGAAGTTTCAGATGTAGGATGCAGCAAGCATGTGTAATATAATCTCTGTGATGTGGTAAAACCAGAGTGACTCACATTGTTCTAGTAAAAGAAACAATCACTTGACAGAATCAGTTTCACACATTGTCTGAAGGTATGTTTAGCAGTCTATCAACTGCATAAGTGAAATTTTCATAGTTTTGACATAAACATGTCCACTAAAGAGAGGCTTTTTATTTGAGAAGCCGCTTACTTAAATGATTTGAGTATCTGAAAAATAAAGCTGTCATGTGCAAAAAGTTTTATTATGTTAAGGACTGTCAGAAACAATTGGCTTTTACAGCAGGAAATCTGGAGCACTTGAAAGTAGTTCAAAATAACATGGTTATCTAAAGAAACTCCTTTTTTCCTTCCTCCCTTTAAAAGAAACTTCACAGGAAGACAGACGTAGTTCAGCATCTTAAATTTTAGCTAAAACCTCTTTAAAGACATTTCCAATATACTCATAAGCAACATAACTGTCACATTTACTGGGAAAAAAAGCCCCTTTCTTATAAAGCAGCTGCTTGACTCAGCTTTAGCTACATGGTTATCCTGGTGATCTAGGACAAAAAAGGGAAGCGTCTGTACATATTAAAAACAATGAAGCTTTTAAGTTTTACACATTAAGAGTTCCCTGATTTTTTTTAGGTAGAAACTACATATTATACAGCTTCATAGAAACTAACATAGCTTTAGGATTTGTGAGCAACACCTAAATTCCCAATAGACAATACTTGAGACTTTTCAGGAAATCCAGCAGACTAAAGGTAAACTCATGCAGTCTTGTCTTCCTGAGTGTCAAACAGATAAGAGTAATCTGAAGGTAACTGTGGACTGAACTCTCACCTAAACATGTTACACATGAATTCTAGTAGTGACAAGTTAGGAATCAGTGTAACACTATTCAGCATTTTCATTTAAAACTTTCATTTTGTATGTATATTCAGCAATGATGATGGGTACTGAAAGGACAATCGTAAAAGCTTCTTGCTATAGAAGTCTATAGCGCAAAAACTATTTCACAGTCTTTCACAGCAACTCTTCCATTTAATGTTAAAAAGGGGAAAACCAGGATGAAAGTTCAGGTCATCTACAACAGGAAAGAAAACTGACTATTGTTCTCTGTAAGGGACACCCAAATACTAACATGCCAACTAAATCAACTACTTAGCCATAGAGGAGAGAAGCAGATAGTTCAATGTTAATATGAGAATGGACAATAAAATCCGCAGTGTTGGTTTCTCCCTTTTACTAAAGCACACTTTCCATGAAATAGAAGAAAGGTTACTATAATGCTATGAAGTCAAATAAAAGGGTAACATAATGTAGCATGGAAATTCTTTTTAAGTTTCTCTTGGGAAAAAAAGAGTAAATGAAACTCCTTGGAATATATATTGGAATATATATAGCTGCAGAATTTTGAAATAGTTTAAAAACTATCTCAAGGCCCTTTGAAGCATTCTTATTTAACACACTATATATTTGCTTACCCATTCAATGATGGTAGAAGAGAAAGCAATGCCAAAGCAGAAAGTTTCCTTCTTTCTGGCTGAGTGATGTTATCCATCCGATCAACCCACATTTCAATCATGTTACCAAGAATTTGGTCCAACTGCAATGGGAAACCGAACATTTGTTTTTATTTATGGAGTGTGTCAGCCTATTCAGAAAATATTTCCTTGTAATTTTTCTACCAACTGAATACATTGTTCAGTCTTGGAATACAGTTATGTATACATAATACACCACACAGCTATGTATAGCTGACAGAAATAGCAAACAACAGTTATTTTTTAAATTTTCTATGACAGTGCTTCCAGGCCCTGAACCCCCATACATTAATTGTAACCTATGAGTTAGAAATGCACTTAATTCACAGACAGGGCACTGATTCAGAGTAGTAAATTACTCAAACAATTTTCCACTAACAGTTTAATACATACAAAGCATGTGAACTTACTCTGTTTTACCTACAGTGGTGATAAATTTAAAAAAAAAAACCACAACTTTTTTTTTTTTACCTTTTGAAAACTGTATTATACTCAAGGATAAGAAAATTACTAAAATTCCACTTAAAGACACAGAACACTCATAGCAAAAGAACCTCAGTAATCTCATCAGTGAAACTGTAGCACATTGAACCTGACAACCCAAAAACTCAGGGGAGAATGATGAAACCATTATCCATGGTGCAAGACCCATCAAGACAGCACAAGGAGAAACTCTTGCCCTCCAAGAGCATGCAAACTAAAGGGGTTTACAAGGATAAGTGTGGGATGCTTTAAGGTAATTGTGGGAATATGTAAAAATTGTTACAGGATGTTCAGGGAAAGGAGCAAAGAAGGGGCAAGGGCCCCTTTTCAAGGTGAAGTGTGGAGGAACAACCACAGAAGACAGAAGGAAAAGCTCCTTTCAATCAAAAGAAAGCAAGGCTTCCCAATGCAATACAGCTCAAATACCAAGACACAAAAACCCCAAAAGGACAATAAACCTCACCTCTTGACCCAATTCACATGCCATCTGGCTCAGAAGTAATGAAAAAAACCTTGCATTTTGTAGTAGAACTCTACCCATGATCCCCAGATAAGTAGACATCACCACTGGGTATCTCTGTAACAAAAATAAACCAAAATAAAGGGTGCTTAGTTTAACTAAAAGAAAAATATTTGACACAAAGCAGCAAGGATGGAATATACTTGCATGCATCCCTTATATCTTTTATTAAATTTTAAATTATAAACTGTAATTTAAGAGCCCCTCAGAAGACTAACCAAACAATCTTTATCAGGATTTCTCAATTCCAAACAGCTGAGTCAGCTTGCAAAGTGCTTTTACTTTAAATTTAAAAACCTGTATCTTAAGGAACAAACAGTATATTATACTGCTAAAAAATTACTTTTGAAGTTGATTAGGGTTCAAAATTACTGCTTACAATTTCAGTAACACTAGGAAATGCTTAGTATTTCTGAAGTTGTTACTTATTTCAGAGAGAAGCTATAATACATTTGCCTATAATTTGCAGATGTTTCAAAATTAACTGGATAAATTAATAAGTTCATTAATTATCTTTTGTTATTACTTTTAAAAGAAGCTACAGAGTTTGTACTAAATTCAGCCTGTAACAATATAACTGTATTGTTACATAACTGTAACAATATAACAGCTAACCCAGATTAATATATTTTCAATAGGGTACAATGAATTTATTACTCTTAAATCAGAAGACATTTTAATAATCCACTCTCTATCTTTGTGCTTGGTACAGCAAAAAGTACACTGCTACATAGTATTACTTGGCTTAAATTTGGAAATCTTATTTAACTCAACAATAATGGGAGCCAAATATTGATATTTGGAAGTCTTCAATTCTGGAAAAAAGCAAAGGTTTTGACTAAAAAAGTCAAAAAGCATGAAGAATTCCACCCACTGATTCTGCTGATTAAAATACTTCCATTTTTCTCCTGTTACTACTGCAAAATTCAACACAGTTAAAGCATATTGGATTTTTCTCTTTTTCATCCAACATGGCAGTTTGTTGAAGACAAAAAGAGAAAATAGAGAAATAAAGACACCTAAGCCAACGAAATCTTAAAAAATCTTCTGTCTTACACATTCTTCAGCTCTTCATATTAGATATGTCAATTAGAAAAAGAAGGTCAACTCAATCTTCTCCTTGTCCAGTTTGTTTTTCTCTGGTTCAGGCACATTTAAGAAGGAGTAGTGTGTGTCTTTAAAAAAACCCCAACAAAAACTCCAACACCTTCAAGGGATTAAACTAGGTATAGGTTACAGCAGCTTTTAAGTGTTAATAGTGAAGGAACAGTCGAACCACAGAATAAAATTTGTTCTATTTTATTAAAACAAACACTACATGACAAAACAAGTGATGGATATGTTGGTTTATATCTTGTGCTACTACGTTACTTTTACAGACTTTTAATATAGTTGTCAAAAATCTATCATATGCTCTTAAAACAAGAGAAAATACAATATCAATATGAAAAAACTGACCCAGATAATGGCCTTTCACGTTCAAAAAGGAAAAGTAGAGAGTAGTTAAAGTAATTCTTACCTCCCCGTCTATAATCCCCCTGAATACTGATGGTAGAAGGGGTTGAAACATTTGGGGACCCAATACAGGGTTTACTTTTAGGACATTTTCTACAACCTTAAGGAAAAAAGCAAATTAGACAATTAGTAAAGTACATTCATAAATCTTAACTGAAGCTTTAGTGCCACGTATACTGGTGTACATATATAAAGTGCTTGCAGGATGTTTGTCATTAAATACCAGCAAACTCCAGGACTGCTGAAGGTATATTCTAGTAAAGTACTCCGCAAACCTGAATCTGCATAAATGGACCTGATGAAAATTGAGATGCCAATGAAATCCACCCTTCTAAGCACCTTGTGAGCCTCCCCACGGTCCTGGCAAAGCTGATGAGGTGGTTGGAAGGAAGGACCTTGTTAAGGTTCCAGGAAAAGCAGCAGATCTAAGGCTCATTTCCATACATTTGTCTCATCGCTTTTTTGAAGAACCACTGATAAGGACCTACCATCTCTTTGCAGATGTGCTCTCAGAGGTGCTATTCTGGGTACCCCGGGTACTCTAACTTCCACCTCCACCCCCCACTGAGCTGTTCCCTAAAGTAATTTTTAATCTTGTGTTCTTCAGTTTTAATTTTGCCCAGATGTTTGGGCTCTCCCCTTGTAGTAAGATGAAGAAGGGAAGAGGTTGTGAGAATAAGGGGCTGATAGCTGCTCACACCCACTTCTAATAAAGACAGAGACCACACACATACATACACACACTGATGTGTATAAAGCATATAAAGGTACAGTAAAGGTACCTTCCTCAAACACTCTTAGTCTCCACTTACTTCCATCTCAGAGGAACTTCCACAAGGAACTACTCTTCCGTGCTCTTGTCCAATGCCCCCTAAATATTTTTTCTGCTTTTTGAACTCTGTTCCTACTAGCTTCATGTAATACCCTCTATTTCTTGCCTTGAGAGAGATATTAAGCATCTGACCTTTTACAGTGATTCCCAATTTTGCAGACCTTTAATATATGGAAGTATAAAAGAGGTATATTATATACAGAGGCAAACGTAACTTTTCCATCACTCATCTTTCTGGGTACTGGAAGTTTTGGCTAACTCATTTGTTCCTTGCACAATCTTTTCAAACTTTATACTGTCCATCTCAGATAATTAAAAAAACCAAGTCACATCAAGCCTCCGTAATCTTGCAATAAATTGTCTTATCAGTCCAAATTAGTATTTTTCAACCTTATTGATTTATATTTCTAAAGTCTATTTTCAATCCAGCCAAAGCTGCTTGTAGGAAACTATTTCAGAGAATAGCCCTGGGTGTTTCTGTTCCCAATATTTATCTTAGAGGTTTTTTATGTAACAAGTCAGCATAGTGAAGCCTGATAAAATGTTCTACTTTTTGTAAAAATATTTGCAAGGAGTATAGCTCAGTTATCCTTCTGGAATCTACACGGCATAGTAGGAAGATGTTCCAAGTATACTACACAAACTTTGCAGATAATGCAATGTCATTCTGGGACTCAAGTGAATAAATGATTCCATCATTCCATTTTAGAGATCTGACTAAAAGCTCCTGCATAAAACATTTGCCCAACTATAGACTCTAAATATTACTGATAGACTGAACTTGACATTTTATATTTCAGAACTAAAGTCCTTAAGCTCCTCACAGCAGAAAATACAAACAGGGAGGTCTATCAACTTCTGTTATTTCCTGTCCTAGGACCCTGCAAGCAGTTGTATGACCCACCAAAGAGGCAGATGGGATCCAATTTATTCCCCCCATTGCATTTACAATTATCTGAATTTACCTCCAAGTTTTTATAAGCAACACAGAGCCCCCTGTCATGCACCCACTGGAAACATAAGTAGTAATACATTACTGCTACTAATCTTTCAGTGAAACTATCTTTCACTCCATATTCCAAATTTACTTCCTGAAATTCTTCAAAAGACACATTCAAAGTATCATTCTTAATATTTGTAAAGTTTATAAATTCCACATTTCTTTTATAATACCATTTGAAGTTTGTGTGAATATAAGGGATTTTTTAGTACTTTGAAAAACCTCTAGCAACTCTATTCTGACCATTACAATTGCCACTCATGCCAAAGGCAATGACTGTTTGAACACTATGTCATGGTACATATGCAAGTATGCTATACAAAGGAATTTCACTGAGATCACATACATACAACATTCAATATAGACAGGAAAGCTTCCTCTAAGACCTATTACACATGCACAGACTTTAAATAAGTAGTTTAAACCACCAGTGACTCCAGTATCAAAGTTTGCTAAATATGTTGTTTTCTCCTACATATTCTACATTCATCCTACTTGAAAACATTACATGTACAGAGCTGAGTATCAGGGTATTATTTTTATTATACTGAACCTTTAAAACTTGAACTTGACCTTCAGTAGTTATGTCCTTCAAAAGTTCACAAAATGACCGGCATAAGTCAGTAGCATACATCTGAAATAAAATTAAGAAGAAGGTATTATGCAAACACGTTTTATGAAGACTCAGCTTCTCTTCAAAGATCCTATCTGCTAAAATCCTCATCATTCCTGAACTAATTAAAATCTAATCTAAGTATTTTCTTGGTTTTTTAACATTGCAGGATGTTTTAAATCTCAAAGAATTTTCTAATGAAGAAAGTATGAGAACAAGGCATAATATTTCTAGTTCAACTCTTGTTAGAATTTATGATCATAATTTTAATCTAGTAGGATAACTGTTACTACCTCACTTTTCAGATACCAAAGCACTAAATCAATCCATAAAGCATTAATTCTAAATAATCTTCTTTCTCAAATCTGATTTGAGTGTCCACCATGCACCATAAAGACCTAACAATAGAACAGTAGTATGTTTGTACATACATGAGTAATAGTAGTATGTTTGTATATACATGAGTAAGAGTATAAACATGTGTATGATATTTTCCAAGATGAGAGAAAAAACAGTTTGTCAGTAGGGAACTGAGAAGATAATATGAATTTTTACATAATGATAACATACCTGTAAAAATTCAGATGATGATAAGAAAATATAAGCATTGATGATCTTAAAGCAATTTTTGAGGTTTTCTGAACTCAGCTCTGGAAAAAATAGAAATCACAATTCACAACCTGATCACTAAACTGAAGTACAACCAAAATGATTCGTTTCTAGAAGTCTCTTTCTTCTCACAGCTTACAGTGCCAGACTCCAAGAAGTAGAAAAAAATTATCTTAGATCCAGTACCAATCAGGTTCTCTCTCCCCACCAGAGACAATATAGAAGTGGGATGACAACAGCTCTCATGTACTCAAATGGAAGCAAAAGAAATCCTGTGACCTCAAAAGCCACTATTAATAAAAAAAAATTATAAAGAAAAGGTCAAGTTTTGGATGTGATAGTGGGTTAAGAAGATATTAAAGAGAGCACAAATGAAACACATATTTAAGAGACCTACAATTACTGATAAATAATCTCTCTCACATTTGAGTCAGTAAATGCTGAGCAGAAGGAATGAAACAAAGATTGCAGTTCTGCTCTTCTGAGCCAGATGCCACGTCAAACGGCATTGAGCTGAAGCCTACTGACCTTTAGGGTGCACCTTGAGTGTAAGGCACACCTTTCAGTAAGGAAATCATACTCATTTAAGAGATAGATACACAGAAGAGAAGATACAGAGCAGTAGTTTGAAGAGAGAAAAAAGACATGTCTTCAGGTACTATCTTTATGACTGTTTTCAAAAAAAAAAATCATGCCAGAACATCTATGCGCAGAACTCATGGCAAAACAAAAGGTTTCAAAGTTTCACGTGGACGTTGATACCAGTGCAGAAAGTCCATAGTCATCATTATCTAAAAACAAGACAAAAGACCAAAAAAACCTCAAAGGGCTTGCTAAATTGTCTTAAAACCATCTGTAAAGTTCTAAGGAGTTTCAGCAGTTTTTCTTTTTTTTCCACCCATTAAATAGAATATTAGTGTTCCTCTATTTGACATGGTCACGGGACAGCTTTGCATTTGTGACTACTTGATATGTCAGGGCATGGATAGGGTATGTCTTGTTATCACTTATTTTGAATATTTACCTATCTTGACTTGAAAAGGTTTTATTTTTCATCTATCCATCCAATATCCTCATCAAAAGATTCCAATATATCTATGAATTAGCTTTAGTATCAAATTATTAGCATTATACATGGCAGACCTCCTTAGAGGTCTGCAGTTTGTGATTTTTTTTCTTACTGGACATTTAAAGTTTCAGACACTGATCCAACTATTCAAATTCTAAGTAAATGGACACATAAACATGAAGGGTTATTAAGTTTTCCATAACTTTCCATTCTGTGATTCCTTGATAACTGATATAAAGGTAGAAAGTATGTGTAGCAAAAATCATATTTCAGATCCGAGGGCAAAATCAGGTAAGACTCATGTAATGGAAATGACAGAATTTCAGCCATTCATCTGTGCATGAAGCTCAATGTTTAGTAAAAGCATTTTTCTAGAAAGGTATCATGTTCAACTGATTATATTTAAAAGCTAATTGCGCATCAATTCTCTTGCCAGTTTTTCCTGAATTAAACACATATTTTTCTTAATTAATGTGCTCCTTTGGGTTTTGGTAGGGATCAGAGGACTTCGTCCAGGTCCAGTAATCCACTTTTTGCCACTACCTTTACAAATACAGCACAGGCACATTAAACCTGATGCTTCTTGAAACAGGTATGTCTAGACTTTGACCATATTTCCAACCTGAAATTGCATCAGATTCATTTTAAGCATCCTCAGTGCAGAAATGCATCCAATCCTCAGAGAACTAATGTATTTTTCCATTCCACATCATGCAATTCATTGCAAGACATGGACTAAAGAGCCTCTGCAACTCCTCTTTAGGGCAATTATATTTCAATAGAATTTAAACAGTAGCAGCACTGCTGATATGAAAACCAAATATGACAATTATGCTGTGAACTATCCTTGTACATCAGTGATAGCACCATAATCTTTGAAGGTTAAGTGAAATCAAGCCTTCATGGAAATGCAACGTTCTACTCCTGAAGGCAAATCTAACTGACTTGTATAATTCCTCTGATGTTCAGTTCCAACAGCAGTAGTATCCTGAAATAGGTGTGAAAAGCTCTTTTCAGAAGGACAATTATATCTTGAATGGAACAACTACCTATTATTTTCAGACTAGTTAAAAAAGTAAAATTAAAAACATTTCTATATTTTTCCTCTTTCCGTTCAAAAATCTCATGTTGGAACTACTTCTCTCCCTGACTTTCAGATTTTTCTAGTTCAACCATGTTGACATCTGACACCTTTTCTAAATTACTTACATGCTGATGTAGCAGATAAACATACCAGAAAAATAGTTACATTACCTGTATGTTAGAATAACTCCATTCAGTAAAAATAATTTCAGAAACTAAAGGTCAGGAGGTTCATATTCCTTACACTGTAATTTCAAGAAAATGATTTTCTGGAGCACTTTGCTAGTTCTCCACCCTGCCCCAGACATAAGCAAGGCAGTTATCTATTCAGAAATTCCCTTCACCTTACCTGTCCTTCGGCTTTCACTTGGGTAACTGCAGATTGAATTGAGAACCGGTTTATTTTTTTGCCTTATCTCAGACAGTTAAGGTACACAAGACTTGGCAATTTTAACTTCCCAGTTGAAACACTTTGTCCTGACAGCCACATCATCGTGCTAAGGACAGGAAGAGCCAGACCCTAAGTGCTGGAAGTTTCAGGTGAACAGTGCTACTTGTATGCTGGAGAAATTCTGCTACAGAACTAAGACTGAACACTTATTTAAATTACTAGCACAGTTGACCATCATTGATCAGTACATTTTCTTTTGCAAGATGCTGCACTTTTAACTGTGCTGTTGCACTTGATATAAGTGAAGAACCTCGTTTTCAAGTGTAATGAATGAATAAAGTAGCAGCTTGCGGGGTAGTGGACAGCAGTACTGTACTGTTTTTGTAACTACCATGTTTTAAAACAAGGTTAGGACTAATCCAAAACTCCAGCTCTATTTAAAGCATCATAATACTATGGCTGTGTTCTGTCAAGGCTGTCCAGTCAGATTCTCCTGATGTAAACATATAGAATTTGCAGGCTAAGAGAAATTGGAAACCAGAATGGTTTCAAATTTCTGGCAAAATAAGCATCATTTTGGCTAACAGTAATCAAAATTTTTGACAAACACAACACTCAGAAAACAAGCTTCTCAGAAAAATGTTCAGGAACTAAATTAGTACTAGAGGTCTATATGATGAAATCCATAAAAATCCTTCTATAATTACTCATCAGCTGCTGTATTTTTGCCACTCATCCTCATCCCTGAAGAAAAAAGAATGTCTGACATAAGAACGTTTGAAGCATCACCCTAATGAAATCCTACCTAGCTTAACTACTACTTGCTCTGCCAGCATCATACAACAGCTTTCAGTTTTCAAAACAAGTAACGTTTTCTTGAGGATGTATTTTTTTCAAAAGAAAGCATCACTTTTCTCCAGGATTCATTCATGAAATAAGAAAATAACTGCAAGCATAGAATATTCCCAAATACCTCCCCCTTTCATGAGAAGAGTATGCCAAGATTTCCATTCCTACTTATCTCTGCCCTGGAAAGTATCGCTGCTACAGATTCTAACAGGTAGCTCTGGAGTTAAATACTAAAACCACTACTAAACAGAGCAGTTTTATCATTAGAGATCTTGTATACAAAGAGAAATAACAGAAGACATCATCTTACACCTACCTATCACAGTCTACTGACCTTTAGTTAGAATAAAGTATAAGCTGAAAACAACTATCAAAAAGATAACTTCCGTAATTCTGTGAACACATTGCTCTGAAGAAATTAATTCATTTGCTATATTAGCTACACAACCTATAAAAGCACAGCTAAAGATTAATTAAACACAAACCTATTAACACGATAAAATTAAAGAACAAAATTTTTATACTCCCTTTAATTACGAAGCAAAATCACCCGAAATATCAGTATTTCCTAAGCACAGAGTCCTAATTCTCATTACTAAGTTTACAGTTTGTCAACAACTCAGGTAAAATTACTGTTTTTAATTTCAGTACTGCTTGACCAAAATGCTTACAGACATATTAAGATAGTTTGAAAACATCCCACATTGTTATTAACTGAATTATGGAAAGCTAGTAATTGCATTCTGGTTGTAGGCAGAGTAGGCAAGTCAATATCAATAAAACTCAGCACATTCAGTGTTAAATTTCACTAACTTCTTAGAATAATCTCTGAAATTATAAACTGAAATTATAAACTGAAATTTGTTTTATCTTTTGGGTACAAGCACCTTTAATTTATTAAAAATAGAGAAATAGAGTAAAGAGACAATAAGTATCAAAGATGACAAAGTCAGATAATAAAACCTGTTCCTCAATTTTTGATAATTGCAATTTTGCAAGCTCCCTTAGTACTTGCAGCCACATCAGCATTACATAATGTACAAACAAGCAATAGCAAAGAAAACCCTGAAAATTCTATTAGTAAAAGACTTACCAAGGAGGGAAGACATGTTCTGAAATATTCTCAGGAGCTCTGGTGTAAGACATGGACTATTCTCCAGTGTCACTAACCTAAGAATAGATTAAGCAAAATATTTTAGATTATTTATGAAAAACATTGAGCAATCATTTTGACAGATGTAAACACACTAACTTCCAGTAACCATCTATACAATCAACAACATATAACAATTACTGGAAGCATACTTCAAGCACAGCAATAGTGCTTACAACACACCCATCAGTATAGGCATGGTTCTTGCCAAGACAGGAAAACAAAGAAAAACATGTTACTGTCTTTTTATAATGACAATATAAGGTCTGAAATGCAGCAGCGAGAATGTCTCAGTACCCAGCCTGGGAACTCAGAGAAGGTGGGTAGAGAGGAATATCTACAGCGCAAGGACAACATGTGTAGTGCTCTACACATCAAAGGAGAAGCTGTGGTGGCTGTTTAAAACTCCTGAGGTTTGAAAATGCTAGCAACAAATTAAACTTGCATTTAAAGCCACAGAAACAAATTCTATTTTGTTGCTAGATCTTAGGTGTGGGATTACTGTATGTTTAAATAACATGTGTGATTAGGTAAAATATCTTAGCTGCTCTCCTTCTCTTTATTCAAGAAGCCATTAAGAGTCCCAGCTGTCTCTGCCAACTCCACCCAAATTCCTCTGATGCTCTAGGACATCTTAAAATATCATTCTTCTGCACAGACATCAGAATAGTAACCTCAAGATCAGTATTATTAAGAAGATATAAAACTTCTGAACTCATACACTAAAAAAGCCTCTGTCCTAAATTTTGAGAAGCTCTTGCACTTTGACTTGCTGTCACCAGCACTAAAAATCTCAGTTTTGCTGCACATAGAACAGATCATCTGTAGCTTAAGTATTTATAATTCAAATGTTCATCAACAATTTAGATCAAAGGAATCCCTTACTATTTTAAGACAAACTATGTATTCCTATTCTTCAGGAGAAATAGGTGCTGAATTCAGTCCGGGTAAGAGTTTCCTCCTCCTATAGCGTCAGCTGCACCAGAAACAAATAAATCAGGCTCACAGTAAACTGATCAGAACATCACTTCTTGTTTTATGTTCAGTCACCA
Source organism: Chiroxiphia lanceolata (assembly GCF_009829145.1). Taxonomy (NCBI): domain Eukaryota; kingdom Metazoa; phylum Chordata; class Aves; order Passeriformes; family Pipridae; genus Chiroxiphia; species Chiroxiphia lanceolata. Next base: position 17,854,519 of record NC_045671.1, on the reverse strand, counting down.
AACAGCCTGAGATCTAAAAGGTAACTTCTACACTTTATCCTTGTAAACTTGACATCTCTTCCTGCAACCACCTTTGAGAACCACTGGGTCACTGTTCTCCTGAAGTCAAGCATATCAAATTGTTAGTATAGCATGCACATTGCAGTGAGTCTAGACTTTTTGTTTTCCTGTTCATTATCATTACAGAACTGCATCTTCACTATCAAATGTCTGAAAATTAATTACGTACTCAGCTATTTAACTGTGTTTCTTTTATTAACTTCCTACTCTCATGTCTTCTGAGAAAAAGTATAATATAAATGAAGTCAAGGTAAGGTAACAAGAACATATAAATTTTAATATTCAAAGTTTTTTACAATTTTTTCTTCTGTGGATACAAAAATAATTGTTTTAAAATTACAAGCTGATAGAAAAAATTCTTACCACAGCTCTAAACCATCTTCCAGAAGATAGACATGTGGAGGCTGAGAAACATCTGTACTTAGCTGAATAACTGGAAGTAGAAAAGGATAGAGATTTTTGCTGTCTGCTCCCAGTCCCTATGAAAATAAATAAGAAATGTAAAATATGTCAAAAACCTCAAACCAAGCATAAAGAATAGCACTGGAAAAGATCTGCAATGCTGTTATGTTCACAAGTAAACGTGCATTCAAGAAATCAAAGGTTGAACTTGCATTCATTTCATACAACAAACAACAAAATACTCTGATACTCGCAAGCTTTCTCTCAACATGTTTTGAGAAAATTATATGCTTTTTGAAAACAACTCTCTTATCAATAATTTGCATACTGTTCATCTCTAAGAGAAACAATATACATTTCTAAAACATTCACTGGTCATTCTCTTTCTTGGAAGAGTCACAAGTCTAACAAATACTACATGACTAAATGCTGAATGTTTTACAGATCAAGAAGAGAACTACTCTTTGCCCTTATCGCACATGAAATCATTTGACATATTCTAAGAATCAAGAGAAGGGTTTGTTTTCTTAGCTACACAAAGATTCACAGATCGATGACAGTGATTTATTTTTTAAACGATCCATGAGTCATATGTAAAGATTTCTTCCCAAGAATGCAGAGTAAAGAATTTCTTAACAATCACTTAAAAAGAAAACCCAATTTTTAAAAATAAGCTAAATAGAACTACTGTCAAACTAATAATAAATTAGAACTAATCCTAAAAGGAACAGAATTCTTAAACTGGGAACTGCCAATTATTGAACAGCATTACAACATATTGTAATATTACTACTTAAGAAAAACTGAGGCTAGTGGAATGCTGAATTTGCATAATTCCTATATTTTGAAAATGGTTAATTCAAAATTATTTGATGTTTCTAAGGTAAGGCTTCTTTCTCCATTTACTTATTTAAACAAATTTACCTTAAAAGAATCTTCCATAATTTGTCTAATACAAAGAGAAATACCTTTTGTATACAAAAATACCTATATTTTTAGGCTCCACAGGGGCCAAACCCAAGAATTTCCACAATTTGTTTATGGTAAAAATATATTTCCTCTTGTTTAAACTCACCCCACTTTTAAAGAAACTCTTATTTCTCCTCTCACTGTAACGTTTAGTCATTCCCTTTCCACTTCCTTGCCACTCTTAACCTGTATGATACCATCCTCTTAATCATGCATTTCACCAAGTTCAAGACTGCCTGCATATTAATTCCGTTCCTGTATGGACACTGTCCTACATCCTCAGAGCACTTCTCTTGATCTTTGCTAGTCCTACTATAATTTTCTTGAGATGCAGGAAGGGTTGGAGAAGACAGGATGGCATACAGTCTGTGTTAAAGAAGTAGTTAACAGCATGGATTTTGCAGTAACCATGTATTGTTTTATTATTAACAAAGAACTGTAGGAGATACCGACAACATTGACATGACTGATTCCTTACCTGGACGAGATGGATTAGGGTGGTTAGAATGGCACATCGTAGCATGTTGTGCTCCTCACTCTGCTTCCAAAGGAGTGGTAAATACTGAACCAAACATCCTACATATGGTCGTATCTGAAGTTCAGAACACAAATTGGTTTCTTAATGTGTAAATGAGTCTATTAATTTATCCTCATAAATAGTTTCTCAAAAAATATAATAGCTGCTTTTGCCACAGTAAAAATACCGAGTTTGCTCTAATTTACTCCTCTTTCCTCTTTCTAAAACACCATATTTTTTACTCTGTGACTGAAGTAACTTCTGACTGCAGAGTAGTTCGAAAAGAACAAATTACTTACAGTGATATTTGTGCACAGCAACCAGGCTTAAGTAGTAAATGGAACACAAAAAATACTTACAATTTGATAATCAGTGATATTTTCATAGTAATATATTCTTCACTGAGACAAGATTCCTAAACAACAGAATTTTCTAAGACCAGAAACAGTCCCCCCAAAAAAAGCTGAATAACCTCTGAAGTCATCTGTCCTTTGACCAGGGGTTAGACTTCATAACTTCCAGAGATCTGTCCTAACGTACATTTTTTCTATTATTTTCTATTATTTCTCTTTTTTTCTATTATGCTCTTCAATACTAAAAGGTTAATCTATTTGTCTTCTAAAGTATTTAATTATAAATTAACCTAAACAGATTCAAGGGTTCTTTCTCAACTTCTTTTTAATACTGCATCTCTAGCTGATCTGAAATGCAGAGAACTCTGGGAAACCTACTGTCATAATGACTTCTTCTACAAGGGACAATTACGAAAGCTTCAGTTGGCTCTCAGACAGGACTATTTGTAGAAAGAGGAGATAAGCTCAAAAAGACACATTATCTCTCTCCTTAATATTGGGGAATCAACTATTGATTCTTTAATTCTGCAAAACCATCTTCGATTTCTTTACGTATAAGCTGAAGAACATATTTTAACATAATGTGAATTTGAAACTTTTCAGGAAGTTAACGAGAGTGGTGTATAGGCAACTGTGACCCATATCAGCACCAATGAGAAACTACAAATTTAAATGCACTGTGCCTAGGAGTACAAAGCATTTTGTTCCCCAAATGTCTCCTCTAACACATAAGATTAAATAAAATATTAGTTCTGATCTATGATGAGACAATTAGAATAAATCACAAATACAGATCTAAGATGAGACAATAAGATTAAATCACAAATAAAAAACCAAAATTGCAAGAAAGACCATAAAACAAGCTGTTAAAACCCTTCTGTACTAAAAAAGATGAGTAAGTACAAAAAATACATAGTAACTAAAGAAAAGTAGTAACTGAGTAGAACATTTTACCCAAAAGGTAAATGAGAATTGAAAAGAGAAAAGAGGAATGCAAACAATGCAGGCAGCTATGACAACAATAACGAGTCTATTAACTTTTTTTCCCATTTTCTTTCACACCAAGTCTTCCCCTGTGTTCTTACGACAAAGCTAACACTGAAGTATATAAATAAAATACCTGCATATTGACTCTTTCAATCACGCAAGACAGGACATGAAGAACGTGCATTTTAGTGTCACACTGTGTTACTTCCTGAAGTAGCTGAAAGAGCAGCGTAAACATGGATTCCAGATACTAAAAGAAAAATAAAAAACTACAGATTAGACCATCAAAAATACAATTAGTGATGTGAATTGGTGATTTTCCAATGTATGCTTACAACTCTAAGACATCCATAAACTTTGAAAAACACTTTGAATGTGTGCAAAATGTTATTCTTTCATTTTGAAAAATGCACATTAGGCAATCATTGCCTAAACAAGGTAAAAAAATTCAGGTATACTCTTACATAACAGTTCAAACATGATCTGTTTGACTATACACCATTTTCACACTTTGGTAAGTGTAAAATGACTTCACAGGTAAAATAGGCTGTCTCTTCAGAAGGAGCACTTTGTTAGTGTCAAAGCAAAGCTTTGGGCCAGTAGATAAATTTAAATATTGAGCTGAAAAAGACATCTTAAAACAATTCCAATATTTACAGTCTAAATGCACTCTGCATTTTTGTTTTATTTGTTCTCAAGAGAGTCGAAATCTACATGGAAATCATAATCAAATGAGAAACACCTGCTAAATTTGAGTGATCAAAGTAAATCTTTGCTGTATTTATAATTATTTACTTCATGACAACAGCAATGACCAAATATAGGAGAACGAGAAAGTCTGTGGTTTTTGGGCACTATTTTAAGCAAACATTTGTAATTAGTATTTTTATGAAATAGCAGGTTGGAAAGTAGCGTGAAACAGGCACACAGGAAAGCCACACTGGTGTGGAGACATATCTGTTAGATACAGTACTGATACTGTCTTAGCAAAAAGAAACTGTCTGTTAACACATAGCATATACAGTATTAAACACACTGCTATGAAGTTGTGACTGCTGTAATACTGAAATGTTCTGAATTGTATGTCATTGTATTGCACATTAGCAACCTTAACAGCAGCAGTATAAGTTAAAATTTTGGTCTATGAAGACTGAAAAAATAATACATACATATACACCCCCCCCCCTCCCAATTACTAAATAATGTAGTTTAAAATGAAATTGGAAAATATTTTTTTCCTGCTTTTCTCTATGGATTTATCTACTCTCCAGAATATATAAATGCTCTTACCGGTAAGAACTGGTCAGTTCTGAACTCAAAGTCATCTACAGGTGAACAATCATTAAGGAAAAATAATACAGATTGCAGATGGACAGAAAACTCAAATAAGCAAGTATTTCATGGATACACAAAAATTATAATGTGAAGAATTTGGTAATAAGTTTAAAATTGCTTATTTTCTAGTAACTCTGAATTAAGAACTAATCAAACATCTTTGCAAATAAAAGGATATTTAACTTCAGTGTTGTCGCTGTCTCGATACGGACCTGAAAGGCAAAAGTCAAAAGCATAATGCATATGTCCATTAAACATTTTGATTATCAACCTAATACCTGATTATATCAAATCAGTTGATGTTTTGGCATTTGAATAATTCTCTGTGTTCTGTCATCCTTTAAGAAATGAAGTTAGTTAAACTCATTTTCTTTTGCTTTCATTTTAGTATACTTTACGTTTTATTTGACATTGCTAAAGTGGTAGAAATTGGAGAAACCGCTCAGGCAAAACGTTCATGAAGGACAAGTAAGATACTTTCTTGTTTAATTCTATCCAGCCTGTAATAAAAACTCTAGCAACAGAGGAGGAGTTTAACTTGGAATTATCTCATGGCTTGTTGTAAACAAAGAAGCACAGAATCAAAGAAACTCAACAAGTTAGATTGTTCTTCCTGGTAGATGTTCAGATGCTTAAAATGCATTAACTAAAAACAGTTGACACAGAAACACATCCTGCTCTGCTAAAGCTGTCTGGAATCACAGAAATAACTGTTATGACTGCCAATTACCAACTGATATGTACCTACTAAACTAGCTAAGATTATTGGGGGGGGGGGTTGTGAGCTGCTAGCTCTGTTTGTTTAAAAATAAAAAAATAAACAATAGCAAAACAAGCTTCTCAACTCAATCTCACCTGCTGGTAAACTGAAGTTGTAGCTTAAACCAAAAGATTTGTACTCAAGCAGGATAGCAACCAATGCCATTTATCATACCCTGCTAGCAGATAACTTTAATGCTTAAATATCCATAGAATCACAGAATCACAGAATCATTACATATGAAAAAGACCTCCAAGATCATCTAGTCCAATCATCAAACTAGCACCACTATCATTAAACTATGTCCCTAACTGCCATATCCACACATCACTTGAACATTTCCAGGCATGGTGACTCCACCTGTTCCAATGCCTGACAACCCTTTCTGTGAAGAAATTCCTGAACCTCCCCTGCTGCAGCTTGAGGCATATTTTCTCTTTTCCTGACACTATTAGTTGCCTGGGAGAAGAGGCCAACCCCCACCTGGCTACAACCTCCTTTCACATAGTTGTAAAGAACTATCTGATAAAGTCTCCCCTGAGCCTCATTTTTTCCCAACAACCCCAGCTCCCTCAGCCACTTCTCAGATGACTTACTCTCTACATCCTTCACCAGCTTCCTTGCCCTTCTCTGGACATGCTTCAGCACTTCAATGTCTTTGTTGTAGTGAGGGGCCCAGAACTGGACACAGGACTCAAGGTGTAGCCTCACTAGTGCCCAGTACAGAGGGACAGTCATTGCCCTGGTCCTGCTGGCCACAGTATTTTTGATCCAAGCCACTGGCATTCTTGGCCACCTGGGCTCACTGCTCGCTCACATTCAGCTGTTGTTGACTGGTATCCCCAGGTCCTTTTCCCCTGGGCAGCTTTCCAGCCACTCCTCCCCCAGCCTGTAGCGCTGCTTGGGGTTATTGTGACCCAAATGCAGAACTCAGCACTTGGTCTCGTTGAACCTCATATCACTGGCCTCAGTCCATTGATCTAGCATGTCCAGATCCTCTGCAGAGCCTTCCCACCCTCCAGGTGACCAACAGGCCTGCCCAGCTTGGTGTCATCTGTGAACTTGCTGAGGGTGCACTCAATCAGTACTGTATACTGCAAGGACTAGTCATAGAATAACCCTGGTTTATCTACACAAAGTCTCCATTTGTTTATAAATTATTAAAGGACATTTCACAACTTTCTTTTTAAAGAGACTGCTGCTCTTGCAGTTCATTTTCCCACCAAAGTCATCACTTAATGAACATCTTCAGCACTTGTTTAATGTTTTTGACATTACTGTTCAACATCTCCACAATTAAACATCACCAAATCTTCCCAATGGTTTATCTTTTGAAAGACACAACAGACTTTAACATGATGTTATGAAATTTTCAATCAAGTTTACACAAGGTATGGTATTTATGTTTTACAAAACAAATGTTTAATCCAAAACAGTTATTTATACTTACCACTAAGTCATGGTCTTGAAGTAAGTTACGAATTGCTTCATATAAAACAGGTCTCAAGTCTGATTTGAATTTTACAGAAATCCACTGTCCAATCAGCCATATTACTCGTCGGCGTATTGGTTTATACCTTTAAAAGTAGGAGAAAAAAAATCACATTTGTTACCTCATTACATTTGATGTTACAGAATACTTTGATGAAAAAGAAATCCAAAGATTATGATGAAAATGTTATTATCCAAAACAATTAAGAGATTCAGTTTGTCAAGACCTGTTAGTACAGAAATCTTTTTCACCAAAATTCTTCATAAGGAGGCACAGGAGACACCAGCTTAGCCTGAAAAGGTTAATTTTCATCCTAAATGATTGAATCTTGAATGTCTCACTAGAGACACATTTTATTCTGCACATAGCACACCAGTCAAAAAAAAAAAAAAAGAAAAAAAAAGTTACATTTATTACTGCCATCATGGCATCTACTGCTTCGACCATAGCTTCCAGCAATTTCTTTGGCATTCTTTCTATCCTCAAAAATTATAGGTCAATGCAATTTAAAAATGCAAACTTAAGGACTGCATTACAGCAACTGTCAAAGTAGTTCATGTCACCAGACTAAAACTATTCTAAGAACTGACATTACCTAATCTTGCACTACTGCCACAACAAGGGCGCAAATCAAACAGCTTTAGAGTCAATGGTAAGAACAAATCAGAACAACAGTGATTGAGAAAAGCATTTTACAGAGCTGCTATTTTTCTCCAGTGATCATGTAACTCAGATTTATATGTTTAACTTGCAGATGTATAAAGTTAGGGAAGACGAACCCTATTCAGAGGATTTTAACTAACAAATTGTTGTTATCATAAACGTATTTTTCATTTGATGACCTTCTACCTCGTAAGCCATCAAGAAGTAATTTAAACTGGGAGTTACTGAGGCTTCTCTACATTTAATAAATGTGTTTTATTAAAAATTCCCATAACCACGAGATTATAAACAAAGACCATCTTCAGAAAACCTGAAAGTTATGGAAGCAGAATGTACATAGCAGTTCATTAGACCAGAACACAAAACTAATGAGGAGTAACAGTCCAGTGCTGCTCAATATTTACTGAGTGGCAATGAAGCATGAATAATGCATGCTGAAGCATAACTTACACAAGACATTGCCTTACTAACACCTTCTATTTGTTCAAGAATCTGATGATACAATTTTTGCTACTTTTAGAATGGCACTTTTTACACTTAACCTTGTAAAAATCAGAATATTAAAAAAAACCTAAGTAATTTTCTTGAGATTCGAGTTGGATGGTTTTGAAAACACAATCATATAAAGAAAAGTTTTAAATTATGTAAGTACGTAACTGTCTGCTGCCAGAAAGGATTTTCAGCTCTGATGTTATCTATTGTTCAATTCATACACCCTACTTGCATCTCTATATTCTTTCTCTCTCTCTCCCTAGTAAAGACAGCATGTTTTTCATTTTTTTGGGGGGGTGGGTGGGGTTTGGTTTTATTTGGTTTGGGGTTTTTGGTTTGGTTTACTTTTTTGTGGATTCTTTTGGGGTTTGGGTTTTTGTAATTACTGAAGTTCCTAAAAATTCTTCTGCTCATACATGCTCAGTTTTGAGGTTCTACTTTTTCTATGTTCACTACTTCTGGGAAAAGCTCACCTCTTAGAACATTAGTTTTTAGAAGAAGAGCACATACACTGGCTAAGCATAGGTCTGCTACTGAGCCTGGTGGACCTAAAGCTCACATGGGAAAAGTGATCATATTCCAAAATAAGGCAGCTTCTGTTGCAATAGCCATAGAACAGTATCTTTAAGGAGTCTGGACAGCATCAGATATTCAAGTCAAAAGTATTTTGCTTGATACTAAATTACTAAGTGCCACATCAGTACTTTCTCTCTCAGCAGGAGATATTGTTTTACAAGTGAATTGTTGCAAAAAAAACTGTATGCAGTAAACTACTTTCATACTATGGAAAAGTTTCTCCTCAATCAGTACAAAACTAAGTATCACGGCAAGTGACAAATTTGGCAATGCAATGTTTCTAAAAATCCTTAAGAATACTTTTATATTCATCCCATATTTCTTCTACTGATATGGTCATGGTTCGTAGGTTTACTATCAACAGGTAATGGAAAATTCAATGAAAACAAAACACCACACACTCCATGCTCAATGCTGACAACACAAAAATTTTTGTTCCCAAACATCAACCAATTTGTGAGCAACCATGCTAACCCCCGAGGGAGAGCAGATCACACCCTCCAACCCACTTTATCTGAACTGCACATGTATTCCTGAAGCGGCTATTAAAGCAGAACTCCATTCAAACCAATAACACTGTCTCCCTTATTGTCATGGTGGTCTCCAACGTTGAAAGCAATAGAAGCAGTTCAAGCAAACAAGGCTTCAAACTTCTGGACAATTTCTACTGCAAACTTCTGTCTCCACAGGAATTTCATCCTGGGATACAACAAATGGCAACCAAATGGGTGTCTTCCTGACAGCAATACAATTGTATCAACAACAGAACACTTTGGTCAGTTTTACTTATGCTATATGAGTGAATAACATAAAAATGCCAAAGCCAGCATGTATTACAAATACCATGGCAGCTTTATTTGGAGATTGCTAATGGTGGGGCATAGCAGCAAATGATCAATCTTATACAAAAGATCTCTCATTTTTTCCTGCTCTTCTGACATTTAGCCTAAACATTAGAGTACTTGACCAATTGGAGATAGCCAGGTGAGGCTGAAATCTTAGTTAAAAAAATAGTCTAATGAGAAAAAGAATAAAAACATTAGGAGACAGAAGGTAAACAACTGTGGCAATTATTCTGTGACACAGGCATAAGGCTATACATCCAAAAGTAAGTAGTTAATTTTTTTTAAAGTATATTGTTATGAAAAGCATTTTAATATCTGTAAATTTAACAAGATGTTCCATTTTACATGAAACTGAACTCTATCTGTAAATAAAGTTTTTATAACTGGCATTTGGAAATAAAAAAGCTGACTAACAACTCACTGTAGAAATCATTTACAATTTATAGTAGCTCCTAAGTGTATAAGGAAACAAATTAGTTGCTGTTTCAGATAAAAATTACATCTGGTAAGATGAATCGTAAATGTAGAAGAAAACATAGTAACAGTCTTCAAAGGACATTTGGGTCACTGTTAATGACTGTTAAGAAAAACAGGACATGCTTATTCAAAGGGTGAATTAGCGCTGAACAGTAGTGGTCACTGTCCTTTCCCCTGGAGAAAGAGTGACAGTTTGAGGAACAGGAGGAACTCTGTCTTCTAGACAGTTTTAAAGAGGGCCAGCTCAGCCTGTACTGAGATGCTAACACTGATCTTTCAAAATACCCTATGACATCCACTAAACCAAAAAAGTACTCATGTGAAGGCCATCCAAGTGAAGGGGACCCTGGTTAGAAAGAAAAACCACAGCAGATGGACTGTATAAAAATCTTCATGTAGAACCAGCCTGTAATTATTCATACTTCACAACATAACCCAAACCCTTACTTCCCCTCTTTATTGTTGGCAAAATTAACTGAAGTGAGTTACAGAAGGCTTGTATTTAAAATAACAGAAGAAAAAAATCACTATTTTGGCTAAACTATAGTTTTACAGAGATTATTTCCACAGATTTCAGTTGGACTTTGTTGACTGAAGAACTCTCCAGAGGCCCAAATATCTTTCTTTAAATGGTTGTCCTGAGAAGGTTTAGTCAAGTCAAATATATGCAAGAGGACAGACTTAATGTACTTTTCCAGAACCTGGAAGTATCCACCATATAGTAATTTAAACATAAAGTGTTAAGAACTATGTCACTTCAATGACTGTAACAGTTGTCTGTATGTATTTTCATACCTCTGCTCATTTAGTGGATATGTTTAAAGGTTGAATATTTTTCAACTCTACAATTATTAGACATTATATATTATCAGATTTGTATCAAAAGTTCGTATTTAAATGATTAAGGTATAAAAACCCAAGATGTTTACCTGTCATGAGAAACTTGTAGTTCTGCTAATAGTTGATTTTTAAACCACTGATCAAAATCGACACTATCAAATAGTTCATAAGCAGCGAGTCCAACCGCATTATACACTGGGGAAAAACAATAGTTATGCTTATTGTTTGCTTAAATGTTCATTTTTTAATACTAATAATTTGAGAATCAAACCGCATTTTTGATAACCCGAGCATAATAAAAAAAAACAAACTAAAGCACATTTTTCTTTAGAAAGCTTTATCAGACCACAGTGAAGGGAACTCTGGAGGAAATTTCAGTACAAGAAAGACATTACAGAAGAAAGCTCAGAGTTTTGAAAATAGCTAGAAGCTGAAAGAACAATGAGGATCTTATTCTAACACCAAGGATGTTAGATTCCATCAGAAACAATTTTGTTCTTTTGCCATAAAATCTTCTTACTTGTAAAATGAACAGAGTATCTCCATGGAGGCACTGAAGATTATTTAGTTGCGGAGTAGAAAGGACAGGACAGTAAAGAGATTGTCTAAGGGTTTTTTCCACAAAAAAGCCAAAGAGCACCATATCTTTGCATAAGCATTTTGAAAAGTGCAGACTAACATCAACTGAAAGGAGAATCAGGATTTATGTCCCACTTTCCAAATGTTTTTAAAAAATCTTTCAAATTAATCATGCAATTTTTAAGAACTCAAACATATACACAAAAGTGTCTCTGTTACTTCAAAGGTAAAGAAAAATTTACCAGCATCTTTGATCAGTATAGCATTGGTATCTTCTATGTTGGTAGATCCTACAAGCCAAAGTTAAAATAAAGAAAAAAGTCACTAAAACAACAAAGGCAAGCAACTTTGTACTTATATGCTCTATGTAAGTAAGCCATGAATTGACTGTTTTGCTGCTTTTCTTTCATTTACAATTTCAGTCATTTCAGTTTTGATGCTTGCTTTAGTTAATATACTAGAATCAAATCTCTGCTTTCACACTCTATTTTTGACTTACTACTTTGGAGATTAACCTTTCTAGTACCAACATACATTTAAATCAGAAGCATGTATTTAAAACAGATTCAAAACCTGCAAATTGCAGATGACTGTCAACTACATAGTAATATTTCCAACAGGGTCCTAGATGTAGTTCCATGTACTTTATATATATCTGTGTGTATATATATATATATATATGTATATATGTGTATATATATGTGCATGTAAATGTACAGCATGTAAGTTAAGATTTTCCAAAATTTTAAGAATTAATGAATACTTATCATCTAGTACTTCAACAGCTAATCTCAAGTTGAAAACATGCAGAAGTGGCTAAGAGGGGCCTCAGAAGAGAAAAAAAAAAAGAGGTGTACCTTTTAGCAAGGTAGTATTAATACTATTGACATGCCTGTAATTTTTGGAAAACATATTAACTATCAACTCTGTTGTAAGGAACTTTTTACTATTCCCAGTATCACAGCACAGCAAGCCATCTCAAAACCTACGTATACAAAGTATTTTATGAAGAGATTTTGCGAAGTCAGAAACCATCCTCAGAAAATGGTTATTTATTTAAATAGAATGTAACGATCCATCCTGGTCAGATCAAATACAAAATATTGTAAGTCAGCTAAGATACAACCTGGGGAAATAACCTAAGCTGAAATTACAGGGGGAAAAAAAAAAGCTATTCCCACTTATTATCTTTTCTAGCCATTATAAAACTTAATTTGGGGGCAAAGAATCATACAGTAAAACAGAAAGAAAATGTGAAATGTTCCTCAGCTATGAATACTTCAGTCTTCATACAGAAAACAAATACCTAAAGCAGATTCTTCAGATTTGTAAAGTCCTCTAGACTCTCCAAAATAACAGTATAACAAACTTTTTCTTTAAAAGTTTCTTTTTCCCCCAGGATTTTGGCAGAGACATGGCATGAACTGCCTTGCAACATCTGAACAGGAAGTTCCTGACAAAAAACAACCTACGGAATTCATTAAGCTCATGGACCACTCTCAAGAAAGCCTGGAACCTCACGAAAGCAGAAACGTCCCAATCTTTGTCAGTCATCTAAAATAGTTATGATGAAAAGTAAAAAGTCCTTAGGATTTCCTCCTCCTAGACACACACTGCACTTTCCTTATTGTAGGTTTAGAAATAATTCTAAAATATTAACATGTCCTTTCAAAAATACAGAGTGAACGCACTATATAAAATTAGATATTACAAGGTAAAATTGTTTAACTGTTCGCAAAAGTAAATGTAAAGAATTCTACATTTTACACTTCCTTTATTTTTTAAAGAACTTACCTTGTAGACTGTGAACCATTTCTAAAAGTACTGGGGTAAGGATCTGATTATATTCATGGAAAATATCAATAAAAAGAACTTCTGTGCATGGCTGAAAAATTAAAACATGTGGTTTAGAATCTATTAAAGGCAACTCAAATACATTTTATGCTAAAATTTCAAGTGCTGAATATCTCGCACTAAAGGTCATCATTTAAAACATGATATATTGTAATAAAATTAGCACTCTATACAAAACACCATTCTTCCTACTATACATTATGTTTAACTCTATGAAATAGAGTTTGATGGCTGCATCTGTATAAGCCAATTCTGTAGCAGAAGAACAATGGATCTGTGGAGTGAAACAGCTGGTGTTGAGTAGCCAGTGATCATATTGTTGGTATGTCACTCTAGCTGAGTGATTTGGACTAAATACCCATTTACAGCTGGAACACACTAGATGCACAAGGTTGGGGTTTTCAGTTTTAAAATTAAAGTAATCCAGCAAATAAACTTTGAGATCACTCAGCAAAGCAAATCACAGCAGTGATAATTGGGAGATTCATTATAACAACATACTTCTGATCTGAACTAAATTAACTAATAACTAATTAACTAATATAATTAAATATACTTAAATATATTTAAATATATATATTGTCTGAAACCGTCTTCATTCATCATGTCTATTAATAAAGTCATAAGTGATAACATCAGTTCAAAGAAGAGACAACGTCTACTGGCTTTAACCACCATCAGATACTACATAATACAAATGCTGAAGCCAACTCCTTTTCTCTCCCTCCTAAAATATCAAGTGCATAGTTTCCAGTGTGTTTCAGCATGTTTGAACAGTGATGAAGGAGTAAAGTTAATTTTTACTAATTCTAAAGAAATTTCCTTAAGATTCTTTTTAAAAAGCACCATCTTTTCAGCAGGTATCACCTCTCTTGGTTACAAGACTATCAAGAAATGCATTCAGGAATGTTTAATGGTTTTCTTTCAAATTGAAACACTTACTCTGAGACTGTACTTCCAAGAATCTCCTCCTGTCTCTTCTACAGCTATTATTTCACAAAGAAAGAAAAAAGTATTATTTCAACTATGGTTCAAATAAAGTTTGGTGTTTGTATATGAGGGTATCATAGAGTACTGATAAATCTGTTGTTATGAAAGAAATCTCTAGAGGGAATGTTTGCCCATATAAGAAGACTGTAGGAATAAAATGCTCAATATTTGCAGTAGGCAATTTGTAGAGACAATGTTGATATGAAACATTTATACCAATATCTAATAAAACTGCAACCAACAATACAACATGTGTCTTACTGAAGCTTTCTGGATCCTCTTCCCACATAGTCAATTCTTCCTTCGTCAGCAAGAAATAGTGAGTGACTAATCTCCTACATATTTCCATTAGTGTTGGGTATGTGAAAAAGGCTGTCTTTATCTTATGTGCTTCAAGAGTTTCAGGACTGCTGTCTGAAATAAAACAGAAAACTCCAAATTACAATTAAGTGGCTTAATGATCAAACACTCATCTAGTAAAACTAGAAAGAAATCAATAAATAAAACATTTTTATTCTCTGAGAAAAAAAAATTATTTTCATGACAGACTTTAACACACTTTCAGGTGGTACTTTTTTAGAATCAAGTTGAAATCCCAAATTAATCTACTTTTAAGAGAGTTCTCTGACAGCACAATTAGACTGAAGGGTTGTCAGGACTTCACACAGTATTTATGCTTTTCGGCTACCAGGTAGATGAGAAGAAAAACTGCTTACCTCCTGCCTTGGGCACTTACATTTTTTTTTAGCACTACTGAATTTAAAAGCACATAGAACTCTAAGATAAAGTTCCATTTATACCTATTCAGAAAGTTTATCCAAATACAATCTTAGAAATCACTTGGGATTTTTAGGAGTTAGTATTGGTTAAAGAAACCAGTAATAAAGACAAATACTGCATTCTGTACAACCAACACAAACACTATGTGTCAGTCAAGTTAAGAAAAATAAATTTTCTGTTTTACATTTTTTTGTAATCACACCATTCTCAAAAAGTCAAATTTTCACTAAAATTTGCTATATTCCTCTTGATTCAAGTGACTACATTTTGAAACTCAAAGCTCACTATGTACTTTTGCAAGCAAAAATTACTGTTAATAATCAATAGACTTAGATATTGTAAAATTATGGAGTAACTCTGAAATACATCAATATTTTGAAGAATTTTAAACACTGGATTTATGTAATCTTTTCTGACACGCTCCTGGAACCTTTTTTTTCAGATTTAGAAACAGAATGCTAATTTTATCAAGTCATTGCGACATGTCAAGTTCATGTGGAAGATTGTGGTGGTTTTTTAATTTGTACATTCAGCAGTGTATGAATTTTCAAAATGAAACACAGTCCTACAAAACAGAATATATAAACTGTTTTATATTCAACTGCATCTCAAATCCACTGTGTTTCTGTATTTCAGAGTGCTGGTATCAGTTAACTACAGCAAATTCATAATTTTATCAAACATATCCCAAAGGAAAGATGCAACAAACTAGTTGATGAAAATAAACCAAATTCTATACCACAATACTTTTTAAAATTAGTTCAATGAAAACTAAAACAATCAAAAAAGAAAAGATATTCATGATCCTTTTGTATTTAAATTTTCTTTGGCAAGTCACCATCTATAGAAATTAATACTTTAAAAGAGACCGAAGCCTTACTAACTACTAAGACATTCATAAAGGAGTTATACTGTTGGGAATAGCTAGCAAAACGTTTCTCAAGACAACAAAAGTGGTTTTAGTAAATAGCAGCAGTACCTTCAATATTTTTGGATGGCTTATATGCATAATTTTTTACAATCATCTTAATGAGATTCATGCATTGTACAATAAACTGCTCAAATACAATTCCTTCACCAGCTTCTGTGAAAACATAGCTCACAGAGAACTCCAATGATCTCTGAATCAAAGCAGTGAATGAAAAAGGATGTTGATCTAGGAAGTCCAAAAGCTAAAAAAAGAAGCAGAAAAGCAAGAAAGAGAAATCAAAACACTGTCTGTGTAAGTCTTATTAAATGCTTTAGTTAACTAGTTATCAAAAACAAGTGTCAACTTACGTAAAATTATAGAAAACTGAACACAGACAGGAGATTAGAAAGAGATCAGTATCAATGGTTAATGAAGCATTATTTAACACCAAGATTCTTGACTTCAGTTCAAAATCACTTCTTTCTTAAGTTTGAGGAACAAACTCATTTTCAACTAGACCAGATTGATAGAAGTAAATAAAATACATTAGGCATACTTGAAATGGTGAACATTTCAGCAGATAATTCATCCTTATTAGAACTGTTTTAAGTAAAAGAGGTATGTGGAATAAGACTTTTTTTTTTCCTCCTTCTTCACTGCAGTACAAGCTTTCTCAACTTAGCTTTTCCAACTCCCCATTTAAAATGCACTGGTGGATTGCTTTAATCTCCTCTACTACTGCAAAAATTCTTGCATCCAAATTTCTACACGGTAGAGTATCTATTAATCAAGTGTATTTTCTCTTCAGATCTGCAAAAAAAGATGCACTTTTGCAATGTAAGTACTATGACAAAGACAAAAAATATTGGGTCATAGCATCTTCAGTTCAATTTTAGTGAAGCTGTTGGGTGCCTTCCCCTTCTTATAATTAGGCTGAATATTTAAAATACACCCATGGCCCCTAAATAGAATCTGAAAACAATGGGAACCCTGTAGGTTTTTAACTTCAAAACAAAAAACAGAGCAAGTGACAATGCTAAAATTACCTTCCAATAATATATGCATTCAATGAACACAGAGTCAGCTGACAACTCCAAATGTATTACGCAATACAAAAGTCGCAGAGGGGTAAGAGAGTTTTTTGTTAAGTTTCTTTTGATAAAATTAAGAGTGGCCAGTAATTCCACAGAACTAACAGGGCCGTAGAAGTATCGATCTAACTACTTACAAAACACAGGAAGAAAAGTTTCTCTTTATTCCTCAGTACCCTTACCATTGTTTTAGCAAAACTTCCAGAATGCTTCTTTGAGCAAAATCCTAGCTAAATAATTTACTTATGGAATGCACTTAATTTTGTTTGAGCTAAGGAAACGTATTTTTCACAGCTGCAATCTACATCAGCATGAGTAAACAGACACCCTTTTCATCAAAAATACATTTCATAACAAAGAAGTTTTAAGTTGCAGTACCTTCCATTTCTTTAAAAGATCTGAAATGTATTCACTTCAAGGCACATATATATCTCGATTGGGACTGCTCCTCCAGAACTATAAAATATTCAGTAACTGAAAGGAGAATTTACTTACCACTTTAGTGAACAGAATTATAGTCTTTTCTAGACGATCCCTGCATATGTTTTCTGCTCTTATACTTCTACCTGGTAAATCAGACATTTAACAACTATCATTTTTCAGACTTTCCTTTTCTTTCTGGGTAGCTAAGTTTTAGAAAATTAACACTGGAAAAGAACTTATTTTTACTGTAGTTCACGCATTATGTCAGCCAGAAAAAAGTTCTATGGCAGAATATATTCAAAGTCAAATTCAAGGTAATGAGCACCAGGAAAAAAAAAATAAACTTTAACCATTTCTCTCAGCTGCAGTGAAATTCACTGTACTTGATCAGGCTACAACAATCGGGACATCATTACAGAATATTTAATGATAGCAATGAATGCAATGAAGCAAATGCTAGTACAGGAAAAAAGTAAATCAGTACTAAAAATATGAAAATGTCCTTTTAATAAAACTATTCTGTATCCTTATAGTATAACATTGTGCATTTTTGTAAAAACTCCACTTTAAAGAATAATTTATTATGGACACTAGAAAACACTGTAAATTAAAAGACAAAAAAGGAACAAAACAAAAAAAAATAGATAAAGATTTTAGGGGAAAAAAAAGAAAAAACCAGAAAGTGCCATAATGAAGTCATACAGGTAAAACCCACGGTATAATAAATGTAAACACTAATCCTGTAAGGTAGTTGTACCTGCTTTTGCAAAACAACTTATTGCTTAGAAAAGTGGAAATGGGAAGGTTCAGTTCAGTTCTTGCCTTAGGACACTCAAACCCCATGGGTCCTCATATTCTAGGGGACTACAATAACCACCAAACTTCAGGACGGGATGGCCTTTAATTCAGTCGACTCAAACTAGGCACCTGTCTTGTAAAAAATGAAGGAAGGGCCAGAAAGAACCTGATTACAGTATAGCAAAAGGGGTAAACAGCGGTTGTTTCCATCTCTTCTAGAAATGAGGCTCTAAGTCCAGATCGGCCCCTCTTACCTAAGTACAGGCTCCTAAGCCAAGGAACCTCATCAAAATTGAAAATATTAAAATTATACATAACTTATATCAAAAAAATTCTTTCTACTCAGTTTAGACATCTGTTCTTGGAAAAAGTGTTGTTCAATCCTAAAATAATGGTTTGGCAGGCTTCAAAGGACTGAATGGCTCACATCAGATCTATTACAAGTGTACACACAAGGAAGGTGGAGTGAGTTCAGATGTAACACTGTCAAACATCTCCTTTTTGCTTGCTTCAGGTAACTTCCCTGCAAAAGCACTAACACCTGCCAATTACGCTTCTGATTCTGTCGACTGTGTTAACCTGTGGTTGCCTGTCTCAGAGTACTACTTTTTCAGTTACAAACAACTAAGATTTGAATATGGTTTTTATTTCCCATTTGACATACACCAAAATATATAACTACTGGAAAAGAAACAACATAGAACTCTCCCAAAGAGGAAAACTCAAGATGATCTGGGTTTTAGTAGCAGCTCCATATTTTAATATAGATACCTTGTCAACCCATGACTTAAGATTTTTCTCCCATTAGCATTATGACACCAAATATAATTTTGGTGGTATTTTAGTCTGTTTATAACAAAGACACTTTTACTGAATTCTTCTCTGATAGTTTCAGCAAGATTTAAAGTAACAGCTTTGCACTTATAAAAACGTATCTTGCACCTAAATGCTCTATTGATAGTGCTCTAAACTGCATTGTTTTCATCCAGCTTCCAATGTTTAACAACAAATACAACAAAAAATATCCAGATACTTACTACACTCCAGAAACTGTTTAAGCCGTTCAAATACAGCATGTAGAAAACCCTGAAAAATGAAAGCATACATGTCTTTTAAGGATGAAGCTTGGTTTGCCCTGTATTATAAAAACAAAGTTGTGTCAAACTGAAGTAAGTTCAGATATGGTACCAGTTCAGATTAAACCTCATCACTTTTAACCTATTTCATTATTTTGGACAAACAATTTCCTCGTGAAATTAATAATTAGCTAGGAAGCAGACTTCATAGATGATCCAAACTGACCTTATAAATACTACACAAACAGCATCTCTAGTAGAAGAAGGGATAGGTAACTGTAGACATATGCTTTAAAATATGCTTATCCAGTCCTATCCTGTTCTCAGCCTCCTAGCTTAGGACATAGGACGCAGGTACTCAATTCATCCAGCAGAACAGGGTTAAGGAAGGTGCCTGAGTTTCTTTCTCTGACCCTCTCCTCTCCATGGGCTGCATACCACAGGTTTTTATCTCAATCAAAAAAATATCAATCAATCAATAGATGGATGTGATAGAACAAATACGGCATCACATTCACCACTAAATGAAAATATGCTTTTACATGAGGTGAGGGGGAGTGGGGGGGAGAGTATATGTAAGACATCTTTCAGTGAGAAACAGCGGTGTCACCATCATGTGATGTGTAAATTGGAAGGGGTACCTTTTTTCTTTTAAACATCATGCCACTAGTGTCACAGTGTTTAGGATCTACTTAAGATCCGACAGCATTGACTAAGGACAACTTTGAGAGCACATTGCTTGATCTTCCTTTACATAACAAAAATGTGTGTCTTTCAACAATTTTCAAACACAGCTCTAACATCTGAAATCATCACAAAAGATTTCTAATCTAGAACTAGAAATATATACATGTCACTTACCATCACCTCTGCGTTCCAATGAGGTTCTACAAAGCCATGAACTGTTAGTTTCCGAAGCACTAGGAAAAAAAAATTACTTTCATAGCTATTTATCAGCTCTTGTTTCAACAGACCACAATTACAATTCCAGTTGCTGTGACTTTCTTCCAAGTCTACATTTTAAAAATTACACTTAATTTTAGGTCCCTGGGTGCCTCATCCATATCTAACATTAACCTTGTTGAAATTACTTTAAAATTCAGTATATTGTGTAAAACAATGAAGAGAATTACTGAATCAAGAATTCTGTAAAAACTGTAAGTATTCAATCTCCAATGATTCTACAGTAGGAAAAAGGCCAAGTACAGTCAAGCAAGCCATCTTATAATTCTCTCAGTTCTGTATTGCCAGCAATATAGAAAAGCTGCACGCTGCACTTTGTGAAACAATTCAAGACAGGTATTGTCTACATTGCAAGCAAGCCACATGGACATCTCAATTCTTCAAAGCCACAAAGTACAGTCAGGATATGTATTTACTCCACAGATAAGCATTTGAGCATCAACCTGAAGATAAACTTCTAAGGTTAGCTCTTCACTGGACACAAGGTGAACTTAATGGAATTAAACTCGTAGCTTAGTTTCACCAAGTAAGTGCTTAAAGACATGCAAGCCCAAATTACAACACATGTAAAAAAGCATCCTGTTACGCCCTCCACTTTCTCACCTCCTAGACTTTGACTTCTTACAACAAGCACATTGGAACGGGTGCATACTGAGAAGTGGTGCATACAAGACTACTGTCTCCCCCCTCCATATGAGAAATCCTCCTTCTGCCTTGCTAAAGGTACAGGTAAAATAAACCAAGATTACTGGTTTTCCCAGTGGACTTGGCTTTGTTAGAGAATGTGAACTATTGACCAAAGAACTCCTACTCATTCACTGTGAAGAAAGTTATTTGATTCTTTATATTTAATATCATTCTGTATTATTACCTTTCAATGACAACAAGGTCCTTTCTAGTGAATTTGCAGCTGCAGCTTCATTCCCCGCACAAATCTGCTGTAGAAATGTATCTGTATGATGATTCCACAAGGAACATGCAAAGCTATAAATACTTGATGTAAGCTGCAAAAGGAAGAAAGATCAAGAATCTATATCACAGGCCACAATGTTTAATTTGCTGCTTTGTTTACTGAGTTGTACTGATCCAAAAATGTTTTCCAGAAAAATACCTCGTCCTAATTTCAAGATGTTTCGAAAGACCCAGTGGTTTCCCTGAGTACTTGGGTCTATGACTCTAACGTTAAAGATAAGTATTTAAGGCTACTTTCTTACCTGGTTTTCATTAAATACAAATGCTGGTGTATAATATGGTATGAAGGTTCAAAAAACGAGCCGCTTTCCTCCTCACCTCTTCTCCCATAAGACTTAAACTGTCTGTCTTACAGCATAGTTAATATCTGAATCAGCTTACTCTGGGACACAGCAGTTACACACCTCTCTCTAATAAAACAGTCTTGAACAATGCCTACAACAAAACTAACTTTATTTTGTTGAAAATAAATCTCAAACCTAATTTATGTTACAGTTCCTAGACAGTGCTTGCCTGATAAAGATATCTGAATTATAAACAGAAGATAAAGAATTTTTCACTCAGTTATGGCAGCACTTGACAGCTTCATAATTAAGAAAGTCCGCACTCATTCTGCTATATCCCATCAATGGAATAAAAAGCACATGACCTGTTTATTTGATTCTTTTGGTTTGAGTAAAAGTTAGTAAAGGTCCTATTTACAGGAGTCAGTCCTCAATGCCTTGGACTCCTGGCAATTAAAATCACCTTCATGATTACACAGACGGCACTTTTTTCTACATGGATAAATAGGTAAACCTCCATAAATAGTCTTAATTTTTTGTGCTTTAGAAACTCTTTAAAATGGAGGAATAAAATAAAATTTTAAAAATGCAAATGTAACATCTTTGGAAAAGATGTTTAACTCACTACATTCAGTTAACTGTACTACATTGTTACCTAACTCCAAATGTTTGGAGATGCATAGCCTACAACAGAAGTTAAATCTGTGTTTTAATCACTGGATTCTTACAAGGGAGAATGTAAGCTGCATGAGACAAGATTTGGCATTTGCATTGCCCATCTTGCCTTTTCATTAACCCAGAGAGTTGGTCTGGAAAAAACCGCAAACATATTGCCACTGATGATAAAACCAAAAATACAGTAGTATGGAAGTCTACAACCCAGTATTTTTTAAAGACTATAATGAATTATAAATCCAGAGCACACTTCCAAAAAACACCATAAATTCACATAAAGTAAGATCTGCTGTATGGCATGATAAGGCTGATATGCAGATATTGTTCTGTAGATGAAACTCTGCTTCTTTACACAAATCAAGATAAGAACACTCCAGCTGCGTGAAAAATTAATAAATATTCCAAAAACATTTCACCTAGAAACTGACTTTCAATTATTTCATAATACAACCAGCATTTCTGTTTCAAGGGCAGACATTCAAGCCCATTGACATGCCATTAATGCCCTGCCAGCTAAGCCCAGGAGGAGGCAAGGATTGTTTACATCATAGAAAAGTTTTCTATCTGCAGCAAGCCGTTTGGATGACAGGGTCTTCGTAACATGATAAAAGGTAAGCAGTGCTCTGTGCTGTTGAAGATCATCCTGCACCTTCACAGATTCTACAAGAGTGGGTATAAGTTCCGGCCATTGCCTTGGGCAGTCCACCCTGGCAACTTTAGCAATCAGTACAGAGATCTGAGTAGCTATCTGCAAAAAAGTAAAACAAAAAAACAGATAACACCAAGTCAAAGAGCATTTAGGAAATGTACAATGCAGAAATTAACAGAAAATTAAAACCTGAATCAAAAAAGTAGCATGGATTTTTATGTGCTTTTCTCAATCTATTTTCAAGTTTGATGAGTGCAAATAAATGTGGACTAAAAGTATTTTATTTTATTTACATAAAATGCTAAACTTGATACCTTGTTTAAATTTTATATAAAGATCAGTAAATTTATTTGTTCTAGAAATCACATAAACGAAGAAACAGATATTTGGGAAGAACTTTTTACTTAGCAATCTTTTCTATCACTTTCTGTGAACACAGACTGCTAAATACACATTACCCCTAATTCTGCTCTACCTGAGTTTAGGTTTTAGACAGAGCCATTCCCACCGCCAGGCATGGTAAGCCATGGTCCCATCCCACTAGCTGAAGCTGAGACTCTCTTGCTCCAGATCCTCACATCACACACCAGGGGCACCTGCACCACTCCCACCATCTGACTTTGGTTGCTGGTCCAAAATCCCATTCGCATCAGTTCTGCCAGTAGCTGGCACCTCATCCTTGCAGTCCACATATGTGATGAACACAGTGAGATTACACAGCGAGACAGGTGGTGGATGCAATCAGAAGACAGGACAGGCAGTGAGGATTAGGCACAGGGTTTGTTCAGACACAGATAAAGACCACCCATGGTTTACACCTGATTAGCCCGTCTTATGCCCTCTTTTTGTCTATTCCACACTTTGCTGATTTTGCAACTTCCTTCCCCTAAACACTCCTCACTAAATTTTGTATGGTTCCTCAAAACCCCACCTCAAATATCCAGAAATTTCACAATCTTGTTTTCCCTATTCTTATCCCATTTCTACTGAAAGGATCCTTAACTGGATTAGTGAAGCAGATCCTCTCACCTTCAACACACCATTACTATACCATCACACTTCCAGCCTGGTGAAGAAGTCACCTTCTTAAGCTACCAGAAGGAATCCAAGCAATTTACAGGTCTAAGGGGAAATAGCTGTGCCCTCCTCTACTGCTTCCTCATCTGTTTAATCCAGAGCCTCATCACCTCACAAAGCTTTCTACTATATTCATTCCTACCAACCTGCTTACAGAGAATTGCTTAAGGAAAATGACATCAACACTCACAAGAAAGAGCTGGGAGTCTTACTGATTATCAGAACAAATTATTTCAATTGGCAGTGGGGAGCAAATAAACTCCTCTCCATATGTCATACAAGAAGCAACCTCTCTAGGGAGGTCAAGAGTACTTTTTCCTTGAGGATTGGCTTTTTAAGTTAAAAAAAAAAAAAAAAAAGAAAAAAAAGATTCTGCTGTTGTATATTTGAAGGACTATTTTGCTCCTCTCTTGTCTCCATATGGTAAATATATTCAGAGGGCATGGAAATTAGGCTCTCAACATATGGTATGTTCTCTTTTTCTTCTCCATCTCTCCTGGAAGTCAACTTGTATCATCACATCTCAATACTGTGTCTATTTCTCACATTTTTGTCTTGTTCTTCTCTGTATAGATGCAAGAGTCATAATTTCTCTGCCTTCAGTGATGCAAAAAGCACAAGCAGAGAGCAACCATGCTATGAACTACCCGCAACTGGAAAAGAGCACTCATCAGGAACACAGGATATCAAAACTCAGACATATCAAGCAGGTCGGGGACTAAATGAAAGGTTCATCTGAAAGGAAACCCCAGGATATCTGTAGATTGGGGAACTAGAAGAAAGAAGGGGAGATGGACTCTGTAATATTGCACACATCGTTTGGGTAATTATTTAGGCTGCTGGCATAAAACAAAATCCTCCACACCTTAAAGAATGACATCCCAAAAAATATCATAAAGAACACACAAACAAAAACATGAAACCACTAGTCTTTAAAATGTCATTTAAAAAGGTTTTAATCTTAGCTGCAACTATAGTCTCAGAACTGCAGAACTGCTCAGCAGCAGTGGAATTTATAACTACAAAATATCCTATTGTCTTAGCAGGTAAACTGATTAAAGATTAATAAACGTATGGAAAAAGTGATACAAAGTTTGAATTGTTTTATGAACAATGTAGTTAATACTACGTTTTTATACCTAATTTACCTATTCGCACCTGTAAAAGACATGCAAACTCTTAAAAATGAAACATTTGTTAAGATATATACTACTTAGTAGAAGCATAAATACACACTCTATGGTCTGACTTGACATGTTTCATAGTTCTTTTTGGTTGAAATAAAGAAACAAATAATATTCGGTCATACTTTTTACATTGAAACTATACCTGGACTACAAATTTTAAAATACTTTCTATATACCTTCTTTTTTAAAAAAACACATTTGCTATTAAAACTTATAATTCTAGTCAAAATTATCATTGCACAAGGGTCTTCTACAAAGTCTAAATTACCCTAATTTTGATAAATTGCTCTAATCCTAGAAATTACATTAATCTCATCAAGGAATCCTGAAAAGTTAAAACTGAACCACCTGCAGAGCAGAAGTTTATGTTCTTTTTAACCTTTAGCTTATGCCAATCATTTCTGTATTTTCTTGAAAAAGTTCTTTAAGATCTAGCTCAAAATACTAGCAAATACTTCCTTGCAGAATCTCATACTTACACGATAAAGAAAAAGTTAGCAGAAGGAAGATTGATTCATCTAGTATAGGCATAGTCTGAGTCCCTAACATGAGTTCTAGACTCAATATAATAATAAATTCTTATTCTAATTAAAGTAGAAGCTTATAATTAGTCACTTTATGTTAGACAAGAAACTACCATCCTGAAACTTTATTATGCTTATTTAAATGCATTAATGCTGTAACTAGACATGTAACAGCAATACTGCTTAGGTGGGTTTATCCTGCAGCAATCTCAACAGCTCATTCCTGCTACACCACCACAACCACCACACTTCCTTGTATGGCCATACTGGAAGCCAGGTCAGAGAACAGATACAGCTGAAAGAAATGAAAAACCATTCAAGGAAAGGTTATTTTTGAGCTACATCCATTCCCAGAACCATTTCATCAAAACGGTTGCATAAACCTTGCTGTTTAGGTAAGAGACAACATAAACTGTCACTGCAACAACAAAAAAAACACCAAAAAGACAAAACATGTTTCCAACCAAAGTAATTCTATAATTTTATGAATTATGACATATGGAAAAAGATATCACTTCAACATAAAGATCTGTTTGAAAGACAATATGAAAACTGCAACTTTATTATTATAATTAAACACTTTATAAAGGAAGAAACCAAGCCATATACCAATAAAACCATTTGTTGGGAGAGTAGTAAACATTCACCACTAACCTGATTCACTGGCTCATTAAAGTTGGTGATAAGTCCAGCACGCAATGTAGTTTTTTCTTCTTCAGAGAGAGCACTGTCAGGATATATTTATCAGAGTATTACTGATATTAAAAACTACTATTAATTCATATGTAACTACTGAAAATAGTATCAAAACTATCAAAAGAACATTAATTGTTTTTCCACTATCTCAACTATCTTTAAAAGAGAGGGAACAGTGAAACAAATACTTATGATACCTTTTAACCTCAGGTTTTGAGACCTGAGGTAACCTTTGTAAAGACAGATGGCAAAAGAGAGAGCTGACAGAGTAAGATACAAAGATATGTAACGGAAAAACATAAAACTGTACAAATTACAAACTGATTGCTATTTGACAATTATTATACACTTATTACTGCCAGGACTGATAATTTGAGCATGAATTTGCCCGTGGACCATAACCAAGAAATGCCCAGAATAAGGCAATCACCTTATCAGATGAAAGCTCTTCTTGCAAAAGCAATAGTTCTTTTCTATTACAAACAAGTTATATATTTATACTTAAAAGTATGGACCCTTTGAAAACTATAGCTTTGTGTGAAAAGTATGTTGATACATTCTCCAAAAAATGCAGGGGAAAACAGGAAGAAAGACAAATTCTAAGATGTAAAGGTTAATTTGCATTCAAGTGCAACTTTGTGGCATCTTAATACTTCATTTTAAGTGACCTCTTTCAGTTTAAGACTACAAGTTACAGTATCATATCATTCCTCTACTACTTCAGACTTCATGACTCATGCAATTTTCTTATAATTTCTAAGTAGAAAATGCAACACAGTGGTTTTGAAAATGCTTTACTAGTATTTATAGATTATACTAGCAGGAAAAAAAAAGAACAAGAAAACCCCAACATGTTTTAATTCAGTGATAGCATCTATAGTGCTGTTTCTTCTTCATAAAAAGCCTTTAAGCTATCACCCAAGTTTGTTTAAATGAAACAGTTCCATCTAATATTGCAATGATTCAGAAGCATGAATGCAAACATCACATCTCAGTGAAGACTAATGGCTGAAAATTAAGAAGATTAAACATACCAACACAACCACTTCCTGTTTTCTGACCTCAGGCACAAATACAAACCTAGTAGTTTTACATATTGAGATATACAATGATGCCTAAAGCTCCCTAAAGCATAGCTTTTACACTAATCTAGACAAATACTAGATATTAATCTCAAAATAATAAAAAAAAACAAAAGTAGGATTTATCATGGGGTCAAATGTTTGCAAAAATATTACAGTTTTCTCTTCCTGCCCCAGGCCCTGCACATAATACAAGTACTCTCTATTTCCTAGATCAAAGACTTATCATTCAAAGTACAGTAGACAAGGGGGGGAAGTCATTGTTTCACTAGTGACTCAGAACTGTACATTAAGTCTTATTGTCACAGGTAATTTACAGCATTCAGGAACCACATTTAAATTTAATTTTTTTTTAATCAAGACTTAGGCTTTTAAGATTTTTCTCAATAAAATTAAATTATGCCCAAAAATATTTTGGGTAAAATTTACAAGGATTTCTGCA
The DNA here is from genome assembly GCF_009829145.1 of Chiroxiphia lanceolata. Lineage (NCBI taxonomy): Eukaryota > Metazoa > Chordata > Aves > Passeriformes > Pipridae > Chiroxiphia > Chiroxiphia lanceolata. The sequence goes on along the minus strand of NC_045671.1, from coordinate 17,826,699 downwards.
ACAATAAGTTTTTCTGTAGGTAACTCTTCAATTTATTAATCTAAACCCACTAGATTACATTTCATGAAAATAAATTTTTGTGGTCCTTTTTTATAATATGAAAATGCAGTATATAATTTCCACACATACAGACATACTCTAAGTCCTTTCTAAAACTTAAATCTCTTATTAATACAATTAAGAATTCTATTCTCAATTAAATGTAGCTTGTACAATATCTCCCTTTCAGAAATAATAGAACCTGGTTTGTAAAGAAAAAAAAAACCTGTTCTACTGCATTATTTCAGATACCTTCTTTGTGAGCTCATGAGACCCCTTGCCTTAATTACTTTTTCATAATTATAATTACATTGAACTTATCATATGCATAGTCTAAGAGCAGCAGAATTCAGTTCACTATTTACTGTAAATAAAAATGCTGTAATTAGGCTTTTGCCATGGCAAACAAAACAAAGGCAGGAAAATAAATAGATTAATGAGGATGAATGCCTCAAATACAGACGCTTGTGATAAGTTGGAAAACAGTAATAAAAAAAAAATTTTAGAAATTAGGTGCTGATGCAAGTGGTACACGGCACTGTGTGACGGGATCTCTAAGGGTTCTCGGACGGCGGCTGGAGGAATTTACTGCCTAAATACAAAAGTGACACCTGCCGGAGAACAGGGACACTCCCAATCGCCCCAGCGGCATCCTCAGCCCCTGCAGGAATCACAGTCATCGCCACTGGCACCACTGTCCTCATCTTCCCATTGCAAGACAGTCCCACAATTCCATATATAAAAGTTTTCGGCAGGCGAGCAGTTAGGAGGAACGTGTATCACGCAGCGAGTTATTTCCCTTCAACACTAAATTACACCAGCCCAAAAATTAAAACAAGTTCATCTAGACATGAACTTCTAAGTATTTATGCCACAGTCCTTCACAGTTTGCAATTTCAAAGTTTCACTGATGTTCTTCTGTGTTTTCGGTACGGGTAAACAGGTATCCAAATATTTAAAAAGTTATTTTGGATTTCTGGCTTATGAGGAGTTATTTATAGTTACCACTCAAATAAAAAAATGAATTTGAAAAGTATTATTAAAGTTGTTAACGTGGTACTCAAATAAAAGAACAAGGTCCATAAGAAACAGGATTTAAAAGCAATTATCTGTAATATCGAAAACATGTTCAACATTTGAATTCAAGAAAAACCATTTCTGAAGAAAATAAAAACACATACAAAATCATCAAGTGACACAACCTTTTGAGAAGGCTGACGATAAGTTTCAAAAAAAAGGCCAAACTGTGCCTGAAAAGAGGCTATGATAAGCCTAGGCTCATGGTTATCTGTAAAGTTGCCTGAAAAAACAGGACGGAGAAAGTTCACAAGCTCATCTCCAAAATCACTCCCACTGGAAAACGCTGTTTTAAGTCTGATCTGTAGATCAAAACATGCTTTGATGTACTACTATCGATGGAGAGGGCACAGCTGTTGATGAGAGACACAAGATGAAAGACGTGAATTTGCAAGGACAACAAGAATGCAATGAATCCTTCATGACATCCAAAATATGATTTGATCACAAAACAATCAACTGAGAAGTTACAGCTTAAACTGGCATTTCTCAAAATACCCTCAACATACTCTGCTATGAGAAAAGTCATCTGGGTGAATGCTGACAGGATGTCACATAAAAGAAATTTAAAAAGAAAATTGGAAATGGAGAAACCGTTGGACACAGAGTGAAAATTCAGTATGTATTTACCTCATGGAATCTTTAACAGTAGCCAATAATTTTTTAAATTTATTTTATACTTTAATTGCATATAAAAAATGCAAAAAAGTGGCAAAAAATTAGAAACAGGGATAAAATAGAATTGCATTGTAAATTCAATATACATTCACCACATGGAATCTTTAATAATAGACAGTAATTTTTTTTTATTTTTTAAGTTACGTTTAACTCAAAACTGCAGGAAAACTACATTGAAAGATTGTTACTAAATTTTTACCTCAGTTCAAACAGTAAAATTGTAGTCATTACTTCTGCAGGAAATAAATCATGATTTTTTTCACCAGAAATGCTACTAGTATCTAAAAATATTAACAAATTGAAACAATAATTATTTTCTTGGGATAATGCTTACTAAGTACCAGTATTGTAACCAGCATCTCATTAGCCAGAAATGTCAAAGATATATGCCATCTTCCATGCAAAAGATGGTATTTTCCTTTCACATAAAAGAGAATGCAAATGTTTGCAGGTGATTTTCAATTGTATACTAATCCATGCATAGAAATACTCTAGTGTTTTACATAATAATGAAGGAGTACTACACTATTTAAAGTATGCTGTGGATACAAAATTTTATAACTTTTCTCTCTTTCGGTAGATCTTTGGAAGAGCTTACAAAATACATTAAACTATTTCAAGCAAAGAACCGAAAATTATACTTTGTGCCACACTTTGTGCACTAGCTTAAATTCACGATCTATAAAAATAGAACAGACAATTCCAATTCAATGCCCTGAACCTGACAGTGATGTCCCATCTATATTACCAGCATTTAAGAGATACTGAACACTTCAGAGAGTGAACACCTGCAGGTCTTTATGAGTTCTGGAACTGAAACTCTTCTTGAAATTACACTTATTTTTAAAAGAAAAAAAGAACTACAGACAAAACACTGAGAAGTACCTAATTCTGTAGGTATTACATATTAAAATGGTACTTTTTGTGATTTTTAAGTAAATGATGTGGTGCTCATGAATACTGCTTGTATTTCTGATCTTCTTTGGAGATTTTTCATCATGCTTTATCAGAATCCACATATCAGAACAAAAAAACCATGAAGACCAGAAATTGCTAGCATCACAGCTACTGCTTCTTTCCCATGGACATCTGCAGTATGAATCAGCTTAAATGAAACAAAATGTCTCTGTCATTCTCCAAGAGATTTACTATGTTTCATATTAGCTACTATCAGAAAGTCAGGTGTTCACGTTGTAACACAATGCATCACTTCAAACCTGGTATCTATGAAACAGCCTTATAACTCAGTTTTCAAAAGTAAGTCATGAACAGTCATAAGAAGCAATATAAAGACAAAATGGTTTATTAGCAAGGTCTAAAGTTGAAACATCTTACCAGTTTCACTGTAAATTCTAAAGTAACTTCTGTGAACTAAGGATCTGCTGTTTTCCAGTTTAGCAACCATTACAAAGCCAGCTGTAGAAGGTTAAAAGGAGAAACATAGAACTTACTGTGGTGCCACCCGTCTCCAATAGCGATCAATTCCATTTTTGAAGTACAGCACAGCCAACCACCTTACATTCACATCCAAGCTATGATTTGTAAAGATATTCTGTTAAAAAAAAAAAATTAAGTTAAAAACTGCACAACACACCACAAACAGGACAGAAATTGTATCAACAAATGCTCTGGTACATATATAACTATACATATCTCTATATGTATGGGTGTACATAAACGAAATGCATTAGACAGATAAGTGAAATGCTGTTTTAAACATTAATTTTTAGAGATTAAAAATATGTTTATCACTTGCCCTAGTACTTAATTTATTAAACAAACAACATGTAAGGCAAATGTGCTGCTAATCTTGTCTGGCTGAGCAGGGAATAAAAGAGTAGTAATCAATAGAATCAGACAATTATTATAGTCTTTAATGACACAGCTCTCAGAAGTCTGTCGCACTGCAGAATACAAGGTAATTTCTTATTCTAGTCAGAACCCAGCCTTCAGGTGACTTCTCCATTATTGTTGTTATTTAAAGTTTACTTAATAGCACTTTTCCACTGTATCTTACCAACAAGACTGAATAAAAACCTGGCTGTGTCTCCCACTGCTTCAGTTGTTCCTCAGCTGGCTTCAACACTGCAGTATCTTGGCTAGTAGCTTGGGTCAAGACTCGTAAAACAACAGTGCTAGCACTGTTGAGATCCATGAAAATCTGAGAATGTTCAAAAAGAGAGGAAAAACACTTAAGGAAAAAAAGACAGCCAAATATAGACAGGTATCTTCCATTCATATTTTCAGAACACCCCACACTAACTTTTCGTTAGACTACACTGTGTAAAGATAGCATTACACCCACTCAGAGGCAGTTTCAAGGTACAGTGGTTAAACTATTTTCCTTTCAAAAATCTCTCAGCAGAAAAAGCAAGCATTAAATCTATCATTACAAGCACATTTACTAGATTTGAGGAATTACAGGAAATATTTTGATTTTAAAACAGTTACCTCTCCTGTGAAGCACAGCAATGGAGAGTAAAACCACAACTAGAGATGACTTCAGCTGTAGGCAGATTAAACCATGGGGTTGTCTGAAAGAGGCAAAGATGCAGATTATTAACACTTTTGTATTTTCTTTTTCCTTCAGGAGATAAAATGATCCACTTCAGATAAATACTATGATAACTCAAATTCATCAAAACAATTCCTATCAATTAAAAAATAAAGAATTAAGCTTCACAATTAGTCCTAAATGAAACTGAATTTTCCTTGATATATTTGACTTCCTTATGTATTTAGCATAAAAATGCTAATCAGCTGAACTATGAATGCTTATTGCCTAACTTCCAATATAAATACATCCTCATACATCCTTGTACTCTATGAAGACAAAGCAAAACAGTGTTCTCCAAATGACAGATTACATTTATAATGACCACAGAAACAACATTACAAGAAAAAAAAAAGACACATATTTAACTAACATATTAACTATGAACTCTGCCAAATAAAACTTGTTTTGTGTCCATAAAAAACATCTGCTTACAACCTACCTAAACTTTTGTAACACACATACATGCTAAATATTCATGCTGAGTTTTCAGATATACCAAGAACTAATGGTTTTGGCAGTAGAATGTATCCCAGAAACTACATTTAGCTGAGCCAAGTGATTTAAAAGGACTAATCAAGCAAAGCAAAGAAACAATGAAGAAGGGAACTGAGGCAGCCAGCCAAGCAATACTAAGTTACTCCATAACCAGGTGTATTGTCTTAAAGAAGTTCATAGGCAGTCCCTTAGAACTTTGGGGGGGGTTCCAGACACAGACAACCACTAGAGACCCTCAGTGAAGCCTCTCAGAGATCTTATAAGGATATGTATATATGCTAATAAGTGTTGGGAAATGTCATGAATACATAATTATTTACGAAAAGTGAATAATCATGTAATGTGGACATATGAGCTGTAGTGCAGATACCCCTGTGTGCATTTTGGGAGCTGATTCCCAGGGCACCCAGCATGCTGTGACCACATTGTATTAAAGAATGTCTGGCTGCTAAAACTCACAAATTGAGTCTCAGAGGTTTCTTTTAAGAGTAAATTTTAGGCAACATTCATATACTTAAGCTTTCTAAATCAATAACCAAGAACAGTTTCTCTTCAAACAGGACAAGAGGAAATGGCCTCAAGTTGTGCCAGAGGAAGTTCAGGTTGGACACTGGGAAAAATTTTTCACAGAAAGGGTTGTTAAGCATTGGAATGGGCTGCTTAGGGAAGTGGGGGAGTCACCATCCCAGGAGCTGTTCAAGAAACAACTGGATGTGGCACTCACTATGGTCTAGTTGACAAGGTGGTGATCAGTCAAAGGTTGGACTCAATCTTTGAGGTCTTTTCCAACCTTAATGACTCTCTGACTGGCTTTTGTTTAATGTGAAAAAAAGTTTATTTTTCCATCTTCAGGAAAAAGAGACTAAAATTGTTACAGCAACGGTAAAAAAGTTCGAGAAATCAAATTTTATTCTGATACTGGTTTAAAACTTTCATCTTTTGAGAAAATCATCTTAACAAAAACTAGCAACAATATTAAAGGCCTTTTATACCAGCAACAGTCTTGCACAATTAAAAAAACCTAAAAAACCTTAAGAACTCTCAATGTGTAAGTCTCCAATCATGCTCAACAAAAACTGGCTAAAAATTGAGGGTCCTAAGGTTAAAGAAAGTATACTTTCCAACCAATGAACCACAAAATCACATCTCTCTCTACAGCAATAATTGAACAGAACAAGTGACTCCCTCTCTGCTTTGTACTTCGCATGTGATGACTCTTTTAATCTTTCTGCTTTAACCACTTGTGGTCAGGTTTTGGTAGTGGGGGGGAGGCTACAGGGGTGGCTTCTGTGAGAAGCTGCAAGAAGCTTCCCCCATGCCTCACAGAGCCAACGCCAGCTGGCTCCAAGATGGATGCACCGCTGGCCAAGACTGAGCCCATCAGCAATAGTGGTAGCACCACTGGGATAATATATTTAAGAAGGGGGAAGAAAAACTTAAAGGCTTTTGCTTCTACTAAAAATTTATATACTTCATCTAGAACAGTTCTCACCAGAAGACACTTGAAATTCGTAAAGTGCAAACACAAAAAACAGGACGCTTTTTTCCATTTTCTTATTTCAAAATGCTTAGCTGGCAGTTGTAAATAACAAACAACAACAACAAAAATCAAAGAGAAATATTTGCAAAGCTTCTTTTTTTATTAATGCTTCTCATTCTTGAAAAGGTTTGTATCTGCATGTAAAAACCAGAGCAGCTATTGCTGCTCAAAAAAGAAACTAAAGAAAAACCAAGATAAGCTTAGTGGGTCAGAACGAAAATTCACTTAACCAACCCCATGTTCTTTCTCTGTCAAAACCATAGGAGATACCCAGGTCAGGACATTTCTACATCATGCTTTCCCATCATCCAGAAAACCCTGGATCAAGGATTTCCTAGTAAGAGGCAGACAATTTATTAGCACTCAAGAGATTAGGCTTCCATGAATTTGCCCAGCTGCTCTTTGGCCATACAAACAACAGTCCTCATATAACACTGGATGACGGTGTCACATGCAAAATCAAATTAAAAAAAGAAGAACCCCCTAAAGATGGGGGATCTTTTAGATAAGGTTTATAAATACTGTAAAATATTTAAAAAAGTGATATATTCTGTATGATTTGGATGGCAAAAAATTAACTGGAAAAACATGAATGAATACGCAGAAAATACAAAAGGCAAGATGCACAAATGGCAACAATGATTCACTACAGCTGGGATTTTGCAAAGTTGATTGCAAACCTATCGTCAGAACAAAGAGCTGTCCACGGCCTTTACACCTCAAAGATTCCCCTAAACAGTTTGTTTTCTTCTAGTAAGTCACTAGTCTTATTTGTACAATTATTTTCTTTAAAAAAAAAAAATAAAAATCTAAAAAAACCTATTTTGAATCAATCCTTACTGAACTTAACTTTACTTACCAAACTCAAATTTGCTGTTTAAGCTAGCTACAAAGTTATGCTAATACAAAGAAGTATGGTCACCAAAATAAATAGTATGACTCTCTGCTTCTTCCTGCACCCCTTAAGTACCTGAAGCTGGAAGGAGTGAAAAAATGCAGTTTTGGTTTGGGTCAAGCAAAATGATCCAATCATTTTCACACCACATTGCCTGACTAGGCTAATGTGCTAGGTATAAGAAAGCAGGCAGAACAGATATACATAGCTTTTATTTCACTCTCCTTCTTTTAAGTGAATTAAACTTAAAGCAAACTTATACATTATGACTGAGCCATAATTACCCACAAAAGGCAGAGGGGTACACATAACAAAAAAACCCAAACAAGCCAAGAAGTTAAGACATCTGAGCAGAGTGTTCCACAAACAAACACCAGAGGACATTATGGGAGGAGGGAGGAGTAAGTGACTTCCAACAGTGTCAAGCCATTACAGGGTCAGGTCCCAGCACGCAATTTCAACTCTGACAAAGTCCCTCCTTGCTTTAGCTTCCCAATAGTAGGATTTCTATTGGAAACTTATTATCTGCATGCCCTCTGCAAAAATTATTGACTCAATGAGGGCATCAGCTCACACCTTGTGTTAATGGGATCCTCTCAAAACACAGTTCTAATTACAGCCGTGTACAGATATATGGGTGAAATCTTTTTCTGCAGACAGACACAGATGTGCTTCAGGAGTTTAAACCCAGATCTCTCTAAGCTTAATTTGTCGTGACCCTCTTTTTTTTTAACTGATGCATCAGGGCCTCTCCAGATCATAATTTATACAGAGGACATACAGATGCTCTCAGACCCCACAGAATGGCAAAGACCCATGAATATTGTCTTTAATATTATGGGATAGAGACAATCTTCACCTCTTACAAATCACACTTCGCTATTGCACAGAAAAGGCAAAGGGACACGGGGTACACCACAGACCGGTTAATTCACAGGGACATGGACTTTCTCCACAGCTTGCTGGGGAATTCTACAACTTCACTCACTGTTGAGCTGTTTGTACAAGACTGCCCTAGAGATAAAACTGAGGAGGTGAGTATTAAACAGCCATTATCTTCTGGATGCCTTCAGAGCCATGAGGCATGCATAGAAATGCTGGTAGAGTCTGCCAATCTTATAAGGAACACATTCTCAGAAGGTAGGCAGGATCTGCACTTCATGCCACAACACCTAGAATTCCAGGGTAAGGGTAGCGCCTCCCATCTTTACTTACTAATGTCAGACCGTGTCTTCACAATAAACATGGAGCAGTTTCAGGAATGTTGATTGCTTTCTGCTGCTCTTCTGTGGTTCACACCCATTGCTATGACAACCCAACCGGACATATAGGGTTGGGGTGGAAGGAAAGGAAACCCCTTCCACTAGAAAGTGTCCAATAATGTCACCTGCAAACCAAGCATGACTCTATTGCCATGTCAGAATTTGTTCTTGTCTGAGGAAAAAGAGACTAATCACACACAATAAGAAAAAGCAGCTCTCCAAGATCCCACTGAATATGGTAATACTGAACCAGACAACAGCATACTCTCAAGTCTCAACAGGAAAAAAACCAAACTCAGTTACACCTAGAACATAAGCAAGACACATCAAATGCCACCCCTCAGCACAATGAGTTAGTGTCTTCAGAAACCACAGGTACCAATACCAGTTCCTCATCCTTACCACCCAATGTCCCGCACTTCCATTCTTACTTCTAAACTACAATTCCTTTTACCGGCAAAAATCCAAGACATACTTCTGTTCTACTCTACATTCTTTGATTCCCGTTCTAAGGAAGTATCTGCAAATGTAGTTTGCTTTCAAGAATATTCCAAGTCTCTTAAATGTTCTAGTTTTATACTAGCTAGGCTAGTTTACTGTTTTCTCCTGAGCAGTCAATGCTTTTGATACAGGCAAAAGAGTATCCAGGTACTTTGCCCATCACACTAAAACACATCCTAATTTTAAAATCACATCAGTTGTGAAAAAAAATCAAGGACTGTTATACATCTGTAAAGGAACAAAATGAAGAATTTAATCATTCAATATCTCCCTACTTCACTTTTTTTGGACTTCAGAGAATGTAGTATAACAACTCACCCATAACCAAACAACTAATTCTGTGTACTTCTTGTTCTCATTTGTTAGGAATTTAATCAAGTCTCGCACACTGTAATAAGGCACAAGAATGTATTCAGTTATGATTTTATGAAATCAGAAGGAGACAAAGCAGCAAATGTATAACATAAAACACAGTGTGTTCTCACCGATCATAGTACAAACATCTTCTGGGATGCTTTAAAAGCACAAGTGATTCTAGAGATGTCGTTATCCTCTTTTAGTCAGTGTCTGAGACTGCTTCTAGAACAGTCTCCAGTCGGTTTCTCACAGTTCTCCCTTTCATCAGTTCGAGTAGGAAGAAACTGGGGAAAGGCCAGAACTACTGTCTGGGATCTAAAGCCAAGTAACTATGAGGAGAGGTTGAGGACTTTTTTAATGAAGTGGAAGCTAAGGGAAGACTTCATAGACACTTAAAACTAGAAAGGCACTTACCGAGATGACTTTCTGCTTCTTGTCAGCAGATTACACAACTAATAAGCAACAATAAAGCTACATAGTGCAGCTTGGAAGGTTCAATTAGAAACTTACTACTGTCTTTTACAGCACATTTGTTTCAAGAAAAACAGGAAAAACAAAGTTCTTGTGCTGAAAAGCCACAAGAACACCTTCTGAAACAAGTAATAGGAACGCTGGAGTTCACAATGATACTGATACAACACATTAGCTAGAATACTGACAGCTTCAGGAAAAGCTGGTAGTTACACTGATCTCTCCAGCCTTCTACCAACTCTTCCATGAATCTCTTTTTCTAACATTGCAGTATCTGTATCAATCATGCCATGTTATACTTCTACTGAACAGTGAACCCAAAAGAATTAGTAGTATCTTGATTATTAAAGGTACTACTTAAAGCCACTAACAACTACAGTAATCATCAAAATCACCACAATGACTAATGTTAGGCATTACCACGATTTTCCAAAAACAACATATTGATTTTTCTTTATGTAAATGAACAAGGCTACCTTTAATTTGCCCAATTTAAATCCCAGCAAAGAAAACAAATTAAAAACGTCTCAGCAGGAAAGAGTTAGAGGTGTTTTTTCCCATACTGCTACTGATAGAAATAGAGGAATAGAACTTCCAAAACTTCATTTTTACAGAAATTTAACATTGAAATTAAAACCTAAGCCTGAAAAAAGCATGCAGAAGACACAAAAAATAAAAGAACAACAAGGAACACAGGAATAAAGGACAGCAGTGAGCAAGGCTGGCAATAATGTTAAGGGAAGCAAGTCAGTTCATATTAAAAATTCTGAGGAGAAGAATGGCCTTTCAGGTTAAACAGTCACCAAAGTGACCAAAAACACCCAACAGAAAAACCAGGCAGTAAACAAATGAGTGGGATAATTTCAAGGACTAAATCAGAAGAGACTGTCACAGGGTTCAGTATTGATGACATAGAAAAAGCCAAATGGATACAGAGACAACGGAAGAATATTTTTAATAGTAAGTTTATAGGATGACCAACATAACAAGGTCAATCTCATTCTGTTGACTTCTTCCTAATTCACCTCATTTTAACAGACTTTCAAAAAGACATTGCAGAACACTTAGAACAAACTAGTGCACAACAACTGAGATGGAAATACAAGTTTCAGTCTGCCTCATGCTCTGGAACGGGTTTAAGACACTCCAGTTTAACTACAGTTAAATTCTACTTCTGATGATACAGCTGCAAAATTTCATACATAAAGCATGGGTGGCGAAAACCTTTACTATGTCATTTATACATATGATAGTAAATGCTCCTCTGCAGAACAGTACAAGGAAAGAATGAGACAAGAAAAACAGAGAGCAATGAAAAAATTGTAGCAATGAAGTTTCAGGAAACCAAAATCCAGAGGGAACATGCTATTTGTAAAAACTTGAGTAGTTCTAATACATTATGGATGCTAATTCGAAAGCCGCGTCAGACACATTACAGACTTGACTTTATCTGAGACATGGGAAGCAAAGCTCACAGAAGCATAAGGGGGAAGCAGCATCAGTACTGCATTTAGGTCCACGTTCATGTATTTTACACACACTGCTGTCTCCTAAGGTAACAAACTGGAGAAACAACTCACCACTGCTGAACTCAGCCTGCGTCTGATTAAGAGAAGACTCTGCTCTGCACAAAACCTGCTGGTTTTGAGCCTGCAACAGGAAAACAACCACTTTTAATAAAGGCCAATACATGCTCTTTCCCGAAAAAAAACAAGCTTTGACAGTAAATCACGCAGTTTAATGCTCATATCCCTTCGACGCCTTCTCGTTAATTCTACCACGACCGAAAACTGTTTCAAGCAGAAAGCGGGAAAGAGTTCCCCGGAATTAGGTAACAGTTATTTCTTCCCAGCTCCGAGCAGACCCTTTGCCAGTGCCAGCACAGATGGTAAGGAAGGCCGCGCTGCCCATCCCCGGGGGCAGTGCAGCGGAGCGGGCACCGCGGCGGACACTCTGCGCCGGAGCCGCGGCGGCTCGGGCAGCGCCAACGGGAGGCCGAGGGAGCAGAAGCCGGGGCTGGTGCGGAGGAGCAGTACCGCCCGCCGCGAAACAGCCGCGGCTCCATGTTGGAAGCCGAACCGCTTTTCCCTCTCTACTGGTCCCTTCCCGGCCTCACACGAACCGAGAACCTCCACGGCGGCACCACCACCCCTCGCCCCGGCGCGCCGCCCTGACGTCACTACCCGGCGACGCGGGGCAGGCCCTGCCCGTACTGCGCCGTCACACGGCGGGAGGGGCGGGATGGGGCCTCATGCGGAAGAGGCGTCATTTGCCCAGGAGCGTCCCTGGGTCGCGAGCGCTTTCCGGGGGTTGGACACGCAGCTGGATAAACCGAGGGATACCGGGAGTTTAGAATCTCTTCGCAGACGTGCTTTGGGGGCGTTCTTGGGCGGCTGCAGCGGCGCGGGGAAGGGCGTGAGGGCGGAAATGCATGATATTAATGCCAATGCATAGAGCTACAAAAATATGTATAAGACATTTAAAAATATTAAAAAATATGAAAAATAAAGTGTATTTCATGCTAGCGGGTCTAACCTGAAGTGACTCGATTTTTGTTTGCTTCGGGGAGCAGCAAGCCCTAATCCGGCCCGCCCTGGTACCACAGCCACTGGCCCATCCGTGCTCCCGGTGTTCCAGTGGCTTCAAACCACTGCAGCGCCGCACAGGCGCTTTGTGCCACGCAAAGGCCGGGGGTTGAAGTGCTCCGTTGTCTTGTCGGCAGAAATCGGCAAGGGTCGCCCTGTAAAATCTTTCCTCTCCCAAGGTTTGCCCTGGACAGCAGGTGCTGGATGGTGACAGAAGGAACCATTCCAGCTGTTCCTACAGAACAACTTAATGCTGCAGGAGATACTCTCTGGGAAAGTGTTTCGTTCTGCGGGTTCCCTTTACTCTCTGTCCTCCCGCAGCCTTCCCTGCCCTCTGCGCACCCACAGCTGCCCGCAGCATGTCTCTCCTTGGATTACCTCCCTTTCCCTCGTCCCTTCACTCTTGGCAGTCCAGCCATGCCAGGCAGGACTGCTGAGAAACCGGGCATTCACCCAACACACATACCATTTCGTGTCACAATGGGGCTCTCTCCCCAAGAGCTGCCCCGGCTGGGTCTGTCCCGTGCGCGGGCCCTGCCTCCCGCCGGGGTGTAGGATCCAGGAGGATATGGGGCTAATGTGTTTGTCCCAAACACCGATAGACGGGTGGCTGTGGAGCCAATCAAAGGCTGTTGGTAATAACATGCCTTGAGAAAGAACAAGCTCTGGCTGGAGAAGGCGCCATGCAGGGGTAGAGCAGCAGCACTTTTCTGGGACAAACATCCTTGGTCTAGTCCACGGAGACACAACAAACAAAAGCACCAGCACAGAAGCGGCCATGCACTATCGCCCAAAGGTCGATCTAGTAGGGGGGACAAGACCATCCCCTCGAATCCCTCTGACCCATTTCCAAAAAAGTCTGAAAGAACGGACTGTGCTTTTCTTTCTTTCTCCCCTTCCCTTCCCTTCCCTTCCCTTCCCTTCCCTTCCCTTCCCTTCCCTTCCCTTCCCTTCCCTTCCCTTCCCTTCCCTTCCCTTCCCTTCCCTTCCCTTCCCTTCCCTTCCCTTCCCTTCCTTTCCCTTCCCTTCCCTTCCCTTCCCTTCCCTCCTCCCTTTCTCTCTCTCTCTCCCTGCCCTTCTTTAATTCATCTTTTCTTTCTTCCTTTTTCATCCTACCCCTTTATCCAAATCCCACTCTAGTGTGCTTAGATAGTAAGGGACTTAACACACTGATTTCCATGCCGTGTGTAGTTCACTTACAAAACTTAGCAAGCTTTTGCGAAGGTTCTGACTTTTCCCTCTCACCACGAGCATTTACGAATTTGGGGTGCTCCCTTTCCCCTTAAGGGTGGGACATCACACGTGGCAGGAGCCTCTTTTCGCGGGAGGATGGAGGGGGGGCCGCCGGGCCGCCAGGGGGCGCTGTCCGGCGCGGCGGGTGCACGCGAGGCCAGTCGGGAGCGGGGGCGGCGGCACGTGGAGCGCGGTCCCGGGACGGTTGGAGCCGAGCCTGGCGCTTCCCGAGGGATCCCGGTGGACCTGCCGACATGCCCAAGGCGCGGGCCGGGAAGCGCTCGGACCGCCAGGAGGGCCGCGCCGGCGGTGAGTGCGGGCCGGGCCGGACCGGCGGGATGCCGGGAGCGGGGAGGCCGAGCACCCGCGGTAACACGGCCGTCTCTGCCCTAGGCATCCTCTTCAATACCGGGGCCGGGCAGCACATCCTGAAGAATCCCCTCGTCGTCAACAGCATCATCGAGAAGGTGGGAGGCGGCGGCTGTCCCGGGAGCCGGGCCTGGCCAGGATCTCCGGGAACGCGCGGTCCTGGCTCCGGCCCTTCCCGGGCACCGCTGATCCGCGATTATTACCGCTGAACCGCGATTATTGCCATCACGCTACCTCTTTTTGTGTGTGATTTTTTTATTTTTTTTTTAACGTGGCTGCTTGCTGGCTTTTCTGAGCCTGGCCAGCATAAGTCAGCGTTGGGACATTCCTGTTCTCCCTAATTTCCGCTCCTTCTTTTTTAAACGACTCTCACGCTCTCCTGATACCCAGTTTAAGCTTTTTGCTACGTAAAAAGCACTTATCTTTTGTTCTGAAGTCAAATGGTTGCACGGAATCCGTTCTAGGCAAGCACCCGAAATGCTGTTTGTCCTTAGGCTGCTCTGCGCCGCACGGATGTAGTTCTGGAAGTGGGCCCGGGAACCGGCAACCTGACGGTAAAGATGTTGGAGAAAGTAAAAAAAGTAAGTGGGAATTCCCCCCCACGCACGCCTCTTACCACTGACCACATTGTGGCTTAGACTGTGGTGTTTATGCACTGGATTCAAATTAGTAGAATCACTCCGTGGATATTTTTCTTAACATTTGCATAATCCCAGTGAGTTTTAGTTGTCTGTGTAAATCTTTTGTTGTTTTATCAAACTACATTGCTGTTATCCATTTTTGCCACAAAGTTTGCTCATATTCGGAGAGGGAGGAAGGTGCATAGGCTAATAGGGAATTTTTAAGAATTATTTAAACCTACGGCAATAGATAGAGGGTTGGGGGTTTTTATGATTAAAATTTTAATCCCAGTTAAGAGATGTTGCAAATATATGCTTTTTTCAGGTTATTGCATGTGAAATTGACCCTAGACTTGTTGGTGAACTTCAGAAGAGAGTCCAGGGCACGTAAGTATCAACTGTGGAAATAGTGAGCGCTTGAAGCAGTGGAGCTGCTTTGATAAAACCTTGGCAACATGCTTCTCTGAGGATAATCACAATGTATTTTTTCCCACAGGTGTCTGGCAAACAAACTTGAAATCAAGGTTGGAGATATCTTGAAAACAGACTTACCATTCTTTAATGCGTGCGTGGCTAACTTGCCTTACCAGGTATGGGCTAAACAATATGGTAGAACTTTTTTTTCTTTTTAAATGATAATTTCCCAGAAATTATACTAACTCTATTACTCTTTTCCTCAGATTTCTTCACCTTTTGTTTTCAAGTTATTGCTTCATAGACCTTTTTTCAGGTATGTGGAAAAGTGGAGCTCTGTATTGCCTCTTAGGAAAACAAAATAGTTTTAAAAATATTTCCAGATCAAATTTTTTTTTGGTTCTTAAAATAGCAGTTTGATGGATGAGAGCCACACCAAAATTCTTCTGTAATATAAACCTGATAGTGCCTGGAAATTAGTTTATGTCGATATATTAAGATAAGGAGATTTAGTCTTGGTGTCTAGTCCAGCTTGATGAAAACAGAAATTACACCTCTTTAATATTATACCTAGTTATCATTCCAGGGATAAGTAGGGCATCGTAGCATTTCAAATGCCTTCCTACCTAAAAAAGGTAGTGTGGAAAGGGTTGGATCAAATCCAAGTTACTGCCTGTTGTCTGGTCTAAAAGTCTAACTGCCCAGGTATTTCTGCGTGTTATTCAGTATGTCTGCAGTTCTTGATTTCAGTCATTGAAGCACTAATGTTGGTGACATTACTGGTCAATTTTTAGAGAGTTTGAATAACCAAGGAGTTATTCAAAATGATTTGTTACAGGCAAGCAGCTCTGAGACCAGCCTATGTCTTTGATCCTGATCCATTTAGCACTGTTAATATTAAATTCTGTTACATCTTTGAGGAGACTTAGATGGCTTCACCAAGTTTTCTGATGACTTGGGGTTTTTTAGAGCACTTTGACAAATTAGAGCAGAGTTTGTTTATGATAAACTTTTACTACTTGTAAGTGCTGAGGCAAACTGTGTGTTTTCTAAGTGTGTTAGTTGTCTTTTGACATAAAAATTAATTCTTTAGAATTAATTTTCTGATAACCTGTTATTCTCAGGTGTGCAATACTTATGTTTCAAAGGGAATTTGCACTTCGTTTGGTTGCAAAACCAGGAACTAAACTGTACTGCAGACTCTCCATTAATACTCAGTTATTAGCTCGAGTGGACCACCTGATGAAGGTATGTCATTCTGCATTAGGTAACAGAGCTGTCAAAGACAGAAGAGTGTTTCAAGGGATGTGAGGATTTGCTGCTTATTCACACAGCTGCCTCACTGCTCTTGACCAACAGGTTGGAAAGAACAACTTCAGGCCTCCTCCCAAAGTTGAATCCAGTGTTGTAAGAATAGAGCCAAAGAACCCACCACCACCTATCAACTTCCAGGTGACCATTGTATATTCAACATAACATACTAGAGATAACACTATTCAGTTCTATGTGCTGATTTTACTATGAAGTACCAGCTGTTTACTGGAGTTTCTAAAATACATAGTTTATTGTTTAGGCTTGTGTTAGGACATTAACAGAACGTGCAACCATCAATTTGGGTACAGCTTTGTGTACAGTAATTCTGGTAAAATCAAGATCAGTTGGAGTACTGCAGATAATGTCCCTTTCATCATAGATAATATCTCCCAGAGACCCTTACAGCTGATGACTTTGTAGGTTTTGGTCAAAGGAGTATCTGTGAGAAGTCTTATATTCAGACGAGTGTGTATAATCTCAGAAGACAGATGTTATGGGATAGTGTTCTTAATTTTTAAAACACTTAAAGGCCACTTCAGCCTTGCCCAAGGTTAGCCAGATTTTCTTCAAATATCTGCTTTCTCAGCACATAGGATCTGACTAATAGTACCTAGGCACAAAAAAGTACAGTACAGAGGTTTTTGTGGGTGAAGTATTTTCTCCTCCATTTGTATTGCTTTGTCCAAGACAGGAATGGTTTTGTATTGCTTAGAAATTCATTTTCATGAAGGATTTTCAGTATGGTTTTGAAGTTGTCAGTAGTGACTATTCTTGTTGGTAATAGCTATATGTTCCTTTCTGTAAATTCTGAAATTTTTAATTTCAGGAGTGGGATGGTCTGGTAAGGATAGCCTTTGTTAGGAAAAACAAGACACTTTCTGCAGCTTTTAAGTAAGTAACTTCTATCAAATCTTTTCAAAATTTGAGAGCCAATCCAGTTAACCATTTCTTTTAGAGGAAAACTAGGCAGCTGTTTAAAAAGAACAGCTCTGTGTAGTTGTTACAATTTTTTATAGTAAAAAATTATACATTTATATAAAAAATGTAGTTATAGTTTAGTTTCCATTCTAAACTTGTATTTCTTTTAGGTCAAGTGCTGTAGAGCAGCTGCTGGATCATAATTACCGAATTCATTGTTCCTTACATAATACAGTAAGTTCCTTTTTAATATATTCTATTTCTGTGTACTGTGACTTACATACTGTCTTTTAGAAGAGTAAAAAATTAATATGGAAAAGTATGACGTGTTAAAAGTTTTCCAAGAGAGTTTGAGGGAGGGAGGAACTTGCCTCTTTTCTTAGTGAAAAATCTAAAAGGGTCACTAATTTATAGTGAAAAAACTTAAAATCAAGTATGCCATAAAAATATGTCTCAAGGTCGTTTACTAATCTAATAAAAATTTTGTGTCTTGCAATACTGTTGTGATTCATTTATAGTGAATGAGCTGATATATAAAAATTCAAATACAATAGAATAATACAATAATTCATACAAGAAAAAGTACAACTTTTTATCACTTGAAATAAGAACTACTCTAAGAGCAGGAAAATATAGTAATTTAAATGAACCTTTTTTGAGCTATGAGTAGAATATAATTTTTATGCTATTTTCCATTGACAGGAAATACCTGAAAACTTCAAAATTGCAGAGAAAATACAGACAGTCCTAAAAGATACAGGTTACTCTGAAAAACGAGCCCGTTCAATGGATATAGATGATTTCATTCGGTATCCTTTTTTTTTTTCTCTTTATACCTTCCTTTTAAGCTGCTTTAAATTCTATCTGCACCTGTACCTGTGTAGCTCAAATTAGTGTTGAGTTGCACAGGAACAGTAGTTTCCCTCTCAGTACCAGACGGTCCTGGCTTCCAGTCCTGAATATGAACACTTAAACCCTATATGTATTTTAAATGCCGGTTACAACATTGAGAAGCAGTTAGCTGAAGAACCTGATTTCTGGTGTTTGTGTACTAGACCCTTCCATAGCTCCTTTAAAAATGGCTTTAGTAATGTAACTGTTATTAGAATTTTCCTGGAGTCTTACACAGCCTTTTTTTGCCTTGAGGATTAGGCCATACTCTATAGCATAAATTTGAAATATGAATAATTAACTGCTATATGCTGCTTTTACTTCTGGACAGTTAATTTAAGTGGCACCATGACTCCTAATTAGAGATAAAAGTTCATAGCTGTTTCTCAGTGTAATAATTAAGTCCGCTACTGCTTTTAAAGAATCATAGTAAACCTGGTATGATCTAACATAACTGTAGTTTGTAGCAATTTTTTATTCCAGTTGACCAGTGATGGCTGCTTTCATACTGTTTTCTTTGTCAGCCAGCACATCTTAAAAATGCCTTAAGCTGAAGTATAAATTTGTAGCATTGTAACATAAGTGTTTCACTCTTTCAGATTGCTGCATGGCTTCAATTCAGAAGGCATCCATTTCTCATAGATTCTACTAGAAGAATGACAGGTGTTGCTTTTTGTCACCAAAGTCTTACCTAAACCAGAGCGACTGCAATGGGACAAGCTCTTGCGCTTGGACTCTTATTAAAATGTTAGATGCGATTTTATCACAGACAGCAGGCAAACTGTGCTGCCTGTATTTTAAAAGCAGTGCATTCTTTCACAACTGAAGCAAGGTGCTGGACTTCCTCATGACAGTGCATTTCTAAATATACCCAAAACTGGATCGAGGCTGCCACAATTGAAATCTATGTTCTCTGATTGTGGACTTCATCTCAGTATATTCTTGCATAATACTCGACAGTACAACCCTGTTCTGGACAACAAAAGTGGAGTTGTGATCATTCCCTTTGTTTGTTTGTTTGTTTTAACGTGTATTTAAACTCTTTTGATTTGAAATGCCTGTCTCCCAGTTGTCCTCTGGTAACTACCCATATTCTAAGTCTGTTAGTAATCTGCCTCTCTTTGAGAAATCCCAGTAACTGTTTCTCAGGAACAAGAGCATCTATCTTGTGGACTTGGTATCACTTAAAGAAACAGTATTGAGGTACCTGAAACCACCAGTGTAATCACCTTTACCCTCTCATCCCCCACTGTAGTAACTAGAAGAAAACTACAGAAAGGCCACATCTCATAAGCACAGAAAAAGGGTTTTTTTGGCCAAGTGTAAATTCAAGTAGTTGTTTTTGTAAGATAACTATTTCACCCTTCAAGGCAAGGAGGAGTTTTAGCACAGATCAGAGCTTTCAGTGAGACTTAGAGCAATGCATCCCTGTGTCCTCGCAAAAAGGTACTGAAGTGTCTTTAATATAGTTTGGGTTATATATATATGTGAGTTGTTAAGGACAAGGCAGAGCTCTTCCAAGGAAGTTTGCATAAACTCTGCAGCACAGCTGTCAAAAACATCAGCTATTAACTGTAGCAGGATGCAGGGGTGAAAGCATCACCCTGTTATTTTTTTCAGGTATAGTGTAGTATATCTTTCCATAAGACAACACTTAAATGGAAAAGAGGCGAATTAGCAAAACCTGTAAGATAAACTTCATTTACACACATCACTGAATCCTTAGGGATAGAAAAGATCTCTTGAGTCCAACTAGCTCCACCATTGACATCCCCTCTCAGTTCTTTAGAAGTCACTGATTCAGAAATAGACTTGAATTTGCAGGCATCCTGAGCTGTTGACTTTAAAGACTGAGTTGCTCATTTATTTCACAGTTTAATAATTCAGTAATTCTCATGCTGCTTCACTGCATGCAGAACCAAATTGTGAGTTGGGTAAGTAGCCACAAGGAATATGCTCAGACTAATACAGAAGGAACAAATGCTGGAGGCTTGTGTCACACTTCATAAATGCTTTCATTTTACAGGACAGGAATTGAGGATAAGCTTGCTTAAGTCCTTTTAAAAGTAATTCCAGTCCATCATGACTATGGGCTACAGGAGGTCAGGTGCCCAACCAGCCATATCAGGTTACCTCAATTCTCAATGCTTCAGTATCTGTATAGATCACACATAAGGCTCTGGCACAAAGAGTGGCTGTAGACAGAGTTTCCACTTGCATGTGCTGCCTGACAGGACACATGTAATTACGCAGCTTAGTAAAAAGCTGCTGAAAGTGAATTCTGTCCTTCCTGTCCCCTTTGGTACCAGCAGGAAGCCACAGCCTGGTTGTGGCTCTATGGACGAATAGTATGGAAGCCACTGTTACTCATGTAGGATGTCTCAATCTTCAGAGGCTTCCTAGAATTCTGTAGGAGCAGTTTCAAAGGAACCCTCTGGTATTATACAATAATCTGCCTGCTAACAAAAGCTACTGCCTGCCTTCTCGTGGTTTCTTTTAACTGTGATGGATGACATTCTTAAATGTTGAGAAAGGTGTGATGCTTCTTTTAAGACCTGATGCAAAACTAAAGTTAGGGCAGTGCTCTGGGGAACTTCCTCCTATATGACAAACCTGTGAAGAAGAGTTGGCTGCCGAAGTAAATACTCACTCTGAATTCAGAGTAAGTATTCTTTTAAAAAATGTAACCAATGTGCTGACAAATTTAAACCCTTCTGAAACAATAACAAAAATTACCAGATGTAATTCATTTAATAGCTTAATTTATTAAACACATTATGTAAAATCTACATTGTTTCAGTTTTAATGTTTACACACAGGAGAACTTTTTATTTTTAACCATGATGCAACAAGAGCTTCCCCATAGCCTACCTTTCTATGGGAGATACAAACATTAAACACTACAAGAAATTCTGGCTCATTTAACTCTCTTTTCATTGCCTTCCCTTTATTTCCCCCCACGCCTGGCACAAACAAACAGGCTTGTATTCCAAAAGTAATTCTTAAACAGTTCCAAGGGAAAGTCTGCTGATAGGAACTCTTGGAAACAGGGAGAACTCCTAGAGAGATCTACAGTTCTTCATTTGACAAGAAGTTCTTACATGAAAGGTCAATGTTTTTTGGATACTGACTTGCAAAAATAACTGGAGTGCCACCATCTAAAAAGTGCTGATATACATGGCGCCATTTGTGAGAATTCAGGTACTTGCAGGATTTCTATTAGCGCTAGGTAGAGGTATTGTGCAAAATCATCAAATGATGCAATTTCACCCCACTTTTCAGCTGCTGGCACTGTACAAAGGGAAAAATAGGTATTAGCTACTTCTTAAAGCAACAGAACTACTCAAACTACCTGCAGACTACGGTTAATGTACATGTAAGTTTGTCATGCATCAAAAGCCAAGTTTTTAAAACAGTATGTGAAAGGCCAGTATGGATGTATTTATCCCCAAAGTTTGACAGTTAAACTATCCATACACAGCATTATCACCACATACCATATATCTGCATTATCCTAAGGTACAACTCTCCTTAGTACTTAAACATTAGCCTTTATTACACATCAACTAATTTATATTTTTGTGGGGTTTTGTTGGTTTGTTTGTTTTTTTGTTTTTTTTTTATTATTACAGATAAAATGTTAGAATTATATAACCATTCTTTATGGTATTCTTATAAATCAAGATTCCAGATTTGTACAAGGAAAATGGAATGTCCAGCTGTTTGTCCACTCCTAACAGCTTGCAGTTCCTGTTCAAATGATATGGCACATCCTGTGAAATGAAACTAGCCACCAAAAAATAAGTATTAAAACATCAAAAATGTACACACACTGAAGTAATTTATATTGACGAATAAGGAATGTAGTTTTTTAAGGCTGTGCTTCAGAAAGGATGTCCAGGGTTAAGTAGCCTTCATCAAGGCACAGAATGGGAAGAGGTAAGCACAGCTGTCTGTAGAAGAGAAGTTATATAAAACCACTAGTGTGTGCATGCATGCCACAATTTTAGAACTGCACAGCTAGACTTTGTAATAAGACAACATGGTCAGAAGGAAGTGCTGTGACTAATGGCCACAGTTTTACTTCATTATGAAAAACATGGCAAGTATCTCCAAACAAATTTCACTATTTGAATAAATGAAATATTAAAAACAAAGTGCTTCACAGATCTGAACCCTGCATGGATGTGCTGTCTGGTCTAGAAGCATTTTGTAGACATCATAGGAGCATTTCACATAAAACTGAAAATGTCATTCAGGTGAATAAGAAACAGGACATTTCCACAGACATTTCTAACGCTTTTACACTTTCAAGTAGTTGAGTTCCCCTGGCCACTGGGTTTTGTAACAAATGTGTGCTACAGCAGTACAGGTTCATGGATTCCTCTAGCAGCAAAGGCCCATTTCAAAGGGCACGTGGTCTTTTCGGGTTGATCTGTTTACTGGCCTGTTCCTCCTCTTGAAGAGCTGCCCGGAACGATTTCACTTTGTCTTTAATGAAAACAGAAGAGAATGAATACTGATGTGCCTGTGCTGAACAGATCTGGAAACTAAACCCTCATACTCCACATCCCAGCCCTCGTGCACAACAAAGAACATTCCTTTACAAAAACAGCTGATGCTACGAATTACAAACTTAAATTCAATACTCACCATACAAACAAGTTGCTTAGCAACTGAGTCCCTTCTTGGATGCTACCCCTGTCTTTAGGCAGGATAGGTTTGTAAACTGCACAACTGCATGCCCAGAATGCAAACTGTTCACACTTACATCCTTCTTCTATCTTAGAGAATGTAGGGAGATACTACATGTTTACTTTTCCTTTCCAGCACCTTCCAAACCAACCTTGGAGGCATACAAAATCTTATTCAGCGTACAATCAGCCTCTTCTGTACATTTAATTTCTAGTCCCCCTGTTTTCCTATGAATGTGAAAAGCATTTGTGAATAAATTTTGGAACTTATTCAACTGTAAACAGTTAAATGCATCATTCATTTGTTTCATCGTAACTAATACGAATGGGAGAAACCTGAGAAAGGAAGTGTGGCATCCTCATACTTCTATTCCTGTTCCCTTCCATTCTCCAGTAATAAGCCCAAGAGTGGGAAGAAGGAAACCAAAAGGACAACATAAAGATGTCAGTCCCACAGTGAGAGAAGTAAAAGCCAAACAATTCAGTGATCATTATGCGCCACGAGCAGAACACAGAAGATGCCAAGACAGAATTTTTGACTTAACAGGTGTTCCCTCCTGTAAAACTACACATACATCATGCTTCCTGTAAAGATGCAAGGATCTCTTAGATAGCATTTTACCTCCAGTACCTTGTTTTAAAACAATATCTAGTAAGTTTTTGAAGAACAGGAAGTCACCTAAACGGTGTTTTTTCACTGCTGGTGTCTCAAACTCTCTTCTGAAAAGGAAGCCATCATCCATAAAAAGAAAAGGAACCCCCAATTCCTAGCTAAAGCATAACTGGCATGCTTACGAGGCAAACAGGTCACATCTGATTCGCTTGATGCACTCTCCTAATTTACAGCAGAGTAACTGAATAAAAAGTAAGATTTTAACACAGTTTTCTACCACACCAAAAAACCCCTCCCCTAAGCCCCAAACCCCACCCTTAAGCTTTTACCTGTATAGCATTTCTCCTAGAGTCCAAATAGTTAACAAAAAATGGAAATGAAAAACTCATCTCCGTGAGGTACCAAGATGACAAGCTGATTTTAGAAGATAAGTGGAAGAGTAAATTTTGGGCACCAAGTAAAGTAATAAATCTGCAATTTGTCTTTCAACAAAGATAAGCTGACAAAATTCTAACAGAAAGGCTGTTGAAAAAAAAAGGTAAACTACCAACCAAGATACTCAAGAGCTTGATGCCACTCGTAAGCACAGTCTTAAAAAAATGACAGCAGGCTCCCTGCTACACTACAGAATGCAACAGAGACGGAACTGGGAGTTCCTACTACTTTTTCCTCATTGCATTGCCTTCTGGGTTTTTTCATTCAGTTAGTTTAGATTTTCTTACCTTCCTTCAGTGTTTTGGAAAAAAAGGAAAAAAAAAATTGCAGGATTGAGTTTATACTTCCTGGAGGTAAAGCACAGACCCTTTATGTTAGGATGATCTGAGCACAGATGTGAACCTGTTCTCAGGCAGCAGAATAAATGTTCCTTCCAAAGGACACTGCAGAGCAGCACAAGTGGGTAAAAAAGACCCTTGAATATATTCACACTCTTTTTTTTCCTCCTCATTATTACTGCAAGTCTCCATGGCATATGCTAATAATGTACAGAAAAGTGATTAAAAGCAATTTACCTCTAAGTTCGGTCAGAATATCAATTTTTTGCTCTAGAATTGCTTCAAGTTGGGTAGCATAAGAATCCACATCATAGTCTACTTCTTCCGTCATGTCAAGAAGTAGTTTTTCAACTTCCAACCATCTAATAGATTCCTAGATAAAAGTTTAAAAAAATAAAAAAAAATACATCAGCAAAGTTTCAAGACAAGTGTCAAGACAAAGAGCTGATTTAGACTTTTTATCAAAATTACCATATGTTTACTGTCTAGTCACCTCAATATAACAGATTTAAATACTAAAATGAAATCTTATTCCTAATTCAGCAAAACTGTATCTTTCTACCTTATTTTTTAATTCCAGTGGTCATACAGCAACAGGTAAACCCCAGCTACGCCAGTACTCTTCAAATTCAAAATATTAGGTGGTTGTAAAGCTAAGAAACTCAGCGAGCAGAACTTTATGTCATGGTTGTGTCCTCTTAGGCAAGTTTCAAACTTTGAAGTCAAGCTTCAATTTTAAGTATCAGCTGGTTACCACTGACTATAGTCCTAGAGTCATTACTACAGACAAGAAGCCAAGATAATTTTGTCCAGTTTTGAGAAAAGCTGTATAGAAGAACATCTATTTTAAACTTAGTAATTGCATGATCTAACTCCACTCACAGGACTACAGTAAAGGCTCTTTCTCAGGCATCTTTGCAGTCTGAATATCATCAAAAAGAAAAGAAGGGAAAAAAAGGATTGCAGCAAAGAAGAATTGAAAGAGAAGCTTAAATCTTACAGAACTATGCAAAGCTGTGATCAGAACTGATTCCATCGGAAATGCTTTGATTTAAAAAAAGAAAGCAGCTGACAGTTCTAGGCATGCTGGGCCTGACACACTAAAATAAAGTCTTTCCTTCTGTGCTCAGTAACCTAAGCAAAATTGAAAATTGTGTTTTGGCTTTCAGGACAGAAGGAGCTTGCATTGGGGTAAGACTCATCTCATCTAACATAATCTTGTACATCCAAAACAGAGAAAACCCAAAACCTTTAGAGCACTTTTCCTTGTGTTGGTATAGTTTAGCCATTTTTATTAGGAAAGGATGTTTTGTATCAGTTGGTTCCAGGAAAAAGCTGACAGAAGATGACTGGTACAGCTGGTAGATTGTGTATCGGGGCAGCCCAGCCACTCACACAGCATGAACTAACAAGCCATGCTGCAAACAAAGGAACCTGAGGCTCAGACATGTTTCCTTCCACTGACCACTGGAAGGAGCAGTAGTTTAGAGCAGGAGGCCAGATGGTCACACAGAGGCAATAACATCTTTAACTAATGCAGTTTGTCTCTCCAGAAGTCACAAGCATTAGGACACAGTCACAGCATATGGCATATGACTTTCACACTTCTGTATGTTTTACTTCAGGGCTAATGTTTCACAATAACAATCTCTGCATCTGTTGTAAAATGTGTTATTCAGCATCCTACTATGTTATGAACACTCATCAACGTTCTGCTAAGCTAGATACATAAATTGAGGTTTAATACAGGTTTAATGGTCTGCTGTTCTCTGGCAAACAGCCAGCCTGCCTAAAGGCCCTTTAGGTTATGAACAGAAGCAATTCACATTTCCTTCTCAACACTAGTAACTCATTGCCACAATTCATTTTGTGAGCGTAAAAGACTCTGTAACACTGACCAGCACTACACTGCGTGGGCAGTATTCCTTTCACAAACTCTGACAAATAGTGAATGAAAACCTTTACGTAGCTGTAAAATGGAAGCAAACAGACAGTTTGAAATGTATGTGTCTCATCTGGATCTCAGAGGAAGATGTCACAAAAGGGTACTCAGATACAATACTTGGACGGAGTATTGCAGTATCTTAGAGGGAGACAACCAAACAGAAATGGAGCTGATAGAGACGTTACTATTAATTGTCAGCCCTGGCAAAGGAAAATTTTACTAAATTTCTGGGATGATATGCTTCTCTTTCATCATGAGGACAAAGGTTAGTGGTTATGGAATCTGTAGGCTTACAACAACAGATCAATTTAGAAATCTTTGACAGATCAGAACAGCCAGATGACATCCTACATCTTCAAGAGTATGCACTTTCATTGGGACAACCTGAATTCCTAGATTAGGATAAAAAAAAGTAGAGCTCCATCTTTTACCTGGAAGACAGTCCTGTGGTCTTCTACTACTTGCTCTTCCATTTCTACCATTTGTGACACAGCTTCATGGAAAGTAAACAACTGTGGAGAAACTTCCTCTTCCTAAAAACAATAGTTAGTCTTGTTAGTCTAGAAAGAACTGTGGCTTCAGAAACATACTGAATGTGATCCATTTCATCACTGAACATGGAAAGAAATACACAGAAGGTAAAACCTGTCAAAAATAGAATTTGATACTTCTAACAAGAAAATCTCCACAAATGAGCAAAGGGGCAATAAATTCAAAACATATTAAAAATATTTACAGATTTCAATTCAGTTAATATTCACTAAAATTTTCAGTCACTAATCTTAGCAAATATTGGAAAATCGGGTATTCCACATAAAAATAACAAGTTGAAAGAATGGGAAGAAGAAACCACAAGGGAAGAATTATAATTTCTAGTAGGTTTTAATGCCTACAAAAACCTCTGGTTTTCTGTCAGGGCTTTTTGTTGTGCATGCTGCAACAGACAGGCAACAGTTTTCAAAAAAAGAGAACAGCAATTACATTCAATACATTTCAGAAATCAAAATTAAATTAATCCTTCGGAAAAAAAAGTTAAACGTGAAGTGAGAAATCTAAAATGTACATAGTGATTCATACATTAGAAGAATGCACTCATGGATGTACAAACTGGGGCAAACAGGGCTTCTTTAGAAATGAATCGTTAACAACAAAAGAAGAAAGTGCTAGGTAGGCTTTAATTAATGTTTTAGCAAGACAGTACAGTTCATTATACAATGCTTTTGAAATATTTTTTAAAGCTTGATTTCATTCCACACGAGTAATGAACAAGTGTGATATGAAAGGATATCTGGCTGGAAGGACTGTCTGGTGGAAAGCTATAGGAATCACTAGCATGTTCTTATAAAACAGAGTACTGGAAGAAAAGCTAGTTATCGAAGTGAGAAATACTGCAGACACCACAAAGAAGTGGTGAAGAGAAAAACTCTGAGAAACAGAGTTTTGTGAAAAAAGTTAGGATACTAAGGACTTTTCTATTTTTCATCAGCATTTTCACAAATCGAGTTTTAATCCCTACTGAATATTTAAGGAACCGTGACTAGAGCTGATAATAAGCAATGAGGGAAAATGCCCTTTGGAAGATGTCTCTCAGCTCCCCACTCCTGCAGCACAGGAAGACATATTGGGACCATCATGTAGTTCTCTTCCCAAACAGTGCACTGGGGTTTCACCCCAGGAAAATCAGGATGCCGGGAGGAAGAATGATGGGTAGCCAGATTTCTACATGCAGAGAAAGGCAAACTCACTTGAAATGGGATTTGCATGCAGGGAAAATAATGCTCAAGACCACAAAGAGTGTTAAATAAAAAAGACAAATGTCCCAGATACTTCTAACTGCTGAAAAAAATGTGAAGCTATACTGGAAAAAAATGCACACATACAGATTGCCAGAGCCTAGAGCAGACCCTGCCAAAATATTAAAATCCCTAATCAGAAAGGAAGATTAAAAAAAAACCTTCAAGAAATGTTTTTGGGTTTGATTTTTCTTTTGTATGCAAATGAACAAAAAAGTGAAAAAGTGAAGAGGCATGATCTATTTACCTGAAGATCTTGCTAACAGGCTACAAATACACATTAATCTCGATTTGTTCTGCCACTGTATTTCATTATCTCTTTCTATGTAATACTGTAAACTACTCACGTTTTGTTCACAAAGCAGTTTGAGATCATCTCTCTGAGGAGAGCTTCCCACACCCCACTGTGTCTCCAAGTCATCCATCTGATTGGGAGCATGGTGTATAATGGAACGGATGTCCCCTGAGGTACTAGGATCGACTGTCAGCTCCTTCACCCTACAAACAGAAAATGTTCCAGTTGTAAATTAGTAACCTCCTGTGCAAAAGACTCACAACCAAAAATAAAGCTCTATATGTTTATGCATAATTAATTCATTTAATAAGGAAGATGATGATGTCAGCTTCACAAATTTAATGTACTTTCAGTGACAAAAAGGTGTTAGTCTGATTTGCAAAAAGGATGGACCATTGCAGTTTTACTACTTGCATGTGGATTACAACCAATGTTCTAGCAAGAGGCATTTCCTGATTAAAATCTTACTACTACTTAACAGGAGGGCAAAAAACTCAAACCCGTCAACAGTAACTCCTTAACAATGAGTGATATTTGAAAGGAAAGTTCATTCAGCACCCTAAACCTGACCACTTTTCTTTTTCTGTGAACACAATTGTGCTTTAAAAAAGTTAGCTGATCAGCACCCCATTAGCTGTTATAAGCAAAACAGCCAAGAAATTCTGAAGAAAATAATAACTTGCAACCAAGTATTTCAGAGAATAAATAGATCCTTTAATTCATTTCAAAGTTGAAAATATTTTAATAAAATGTTAGGGTCTTGCAGCATGAAAGTAGCTCAAAGATTAGTAATGCTTCTGTCAAAAAAATCCCATTTAAAAGCAAGTTTATGAAAGAGGGATAAAAGTCTGAAAGTATAGCAAATTTTAGAACATATTCTTCACTTCTTTAATGGGAAAAATGTTTTTTTTCAACTAGTACTTACTTACTACAATGGAAAATATTTTTCATTTAACTTCAGGGTGCTGAAAAGTTTTAATAACATAATTATTTACAAAACTTTTCAGAGATATTTAAGTTACCCTAAACACGGAATTGTTAGATTTGGTCCACTAAATATACGAAGGTGACATCACCATTTTTTTTTTAAATGTATGAAAGAAAGTAATAAGTCCGGATACAGAATGTGGATGTTTAAGGAGCATAAACAAAATACTGGGAAGATGATTGCATATCATGCAGAACCATCACCTGCCAAACCAAAATAAAAACAACGTAGGTGTGACTCATGGCAAGGTGACTAATGAAAGGTTGATCTGTAAAATTACATAGCCAAAAAGAAAACTTAAAGATTCCATGTATAGAATGAAGTAGACCTGGTGTTTGAAGGAGAAAAGTCGTCATACTCATAGGAAGGAGAGAGATCAGAGCGACTGCCACTACCCTGTGAGAAGGGAATGTCCGAAGGACTAATTCCAAACTCCTTTACTCTGCAGCAGCAAAATACAGTGGCAAATAAAAAGAAAATGTTCTCATAAACACAGTTAAAATGACAACTCTTTGTTTAGCATACTTCTTTAATATTTAACTACAAAATTATTTTTATATTAAAACGTGTGTCAACATATTTAAACTTTCTGCAAACAGTTCAGATTACTAACAAAACTGAACAAAACCAGTGCTGCTAATTTGCAGGGGACCATAATAGCAGTGTTTTCAGAAGAGTAGTTCCAGATTTGCGTTTGTATAGTTAATAAGATTTGGTCTACATTCAATAATCCACTAAATGGCTCCTTTTAAAATATCAAACCACTACAGCTACAAAACTTTAAATTCTATTCTGCCTCCTTTCTTCACTGCACACACAGTAGTGCCCAGCACCTAAAAACTGTGAAAATGATGTATTGTTAGAAAAAAATAAAAAACTATACAAACACATGAAGGAACGTTACAGGGACAGGTACTCCATAACAACATACAATTTTAACACCAAGGGGAGGAAACAGTTTCAGCACAACTAATTAGTACACTAGAAACAGCTGTTTAATTAGCTTTGTAGTGGCTCTTTGTAGAGTCACTTCAGCAACACAAGTTCTGTAAGGGGGTAAAAGTTCCAACGAGTCTTGAATGTGGACAGTCCTTTGTTATGTTACTGTAAGGAGGTGAGGAGAAGCCTCCTTCTCTCCAGGAAGGAAATCACACAGACTGGTCCAAGCCAGACAGGTTTACTACTGGCTCCCTTGACTCAGACACAGGGACATTTGGATATCAAGAGGAGCTGGTGGTAAGCATTCCTGGCAGGCCTTTGTGCCCAGCCAGCAACTGGCTGTGGTACCCAGCCAAGCAGGAGCTGTCGTGATTCTGCCATCTTTCACTGGGGCAAGCAGGCCACCACATGGTAAAAAATGGTAAAACCAGGGTACCTGATGGCCCCTGTCTGCAGCCTTTGTGCTTTGCAGCAAAACATGGGGAGTCTCTGGGTCAAGGTCTGACTGCAGGGACACACAGGACCTGATCACCCCACTTCTATTAAATGTGGGAGAACTGCAGCAGGTGAGGGCTTCTTTCAAACTCACTGGGGAGAGCTGAACACTTTCTTAGAGCAGTACAGGTCTCAGAGCATCAGCATCTGCCTCTGGAGGTGCTAATTTCTCCACAGTGATCAAAAAGTCTGTCGGATTTACTGCCTTTTTGTTTAGGGGTCTCAGATATTTGCCTGTATTTGGGAAGCATGAAATTTCATGTGAATGTATGATAGAGACTGGCAACTGTATGCAATTCCACCATGGGGATGAAAAAAAAAATAACATCACAGAACTTGTAGCTAACGTCCCAGGGAATCATCACAAACACTAATGCAGGAGATGGTTCCTCCAGAGCAGGGGCAAAACTAATAGTGACATCTCCCACATATCTTGCAATCCACATCATCCATCTCTGCATTTCTGGAAAATGGTGTAAATGCAATTTCTATAGTGACAAATTAAATGTG
This sequence comes from Chiroxiphia lanceolata, assembly GCF_009829145.1. NCBI lineage: Eukaryota > Metazoa > Chordata > Aves > Passeriformes > Pipridae > Chiroxiphia > Chiroxiphia lanceolata. The sequence continues at coordinate 17,795,438 of NC_045671.1, read as the reverse complement.
AGCCTGGATCATTAATTTGGATCTTATTAAGAAATGCAACTACGATCAAATTATTCAAGTAGCTAAAATAATTATACAATAATTATACATCATGGAACAACTATTTCAAATGTCAGTCATCAACAGTTGGTATAGCTATAAGAAATAATATTTTTTATACCTGTTTGCATATCTCAATGTATTTAGAGTGTTTTCACATGATGCCATCCCCGGAGAAATTGTAGCAATCTGGAGAAAACAAGCCACATGTTAATAAATCACTTTGTGCACATGAAAGGGTAGATGAACTCAAATTAAATTCATATATTTTTTTAATCTCCAGTTTCATTTGTGATCTTCTACAAAAAATGTCTGCTATGTACAGCTGTCCTTATACAGCAGCATCTCAGGGACACAGATGTCCAGTCAAAGCTTCTATTTCCTTTAACCATAAAAGGAACATCAAGAATTCACAGAAATTCAGTCAATTTCTCCAACTTCACCACCTTGGTAACATAATATGTAAATGCAAAACTCTAACTGAAAAATAAAAGACTCCTCAAAATGGGAAATGTGGAATGCAACAGAGTGTAAAACTAATATATCCTCCAAACAGTTACTAGATTATTTTTCATATATCTCTGTAGGCTGTTCTCTGTTCAAGGAGACTCTATGATGATTTTGGCCATATTCAAAAATCATACTTAACAGTATTAAAGATGAGTTTAATTTAACTATTTTCCTAAGTAAAGACATCTACAGGTTGGACAGGTGCACTCTCTGATGGGTTAAGAACTGGCTGGAGGGCCGGGCCCAGAGAGTGGTGGTGAACGGGGCTGCATCCAGTTGGCTGCTGGTCACTAGTGGTGTCCCCCAGGGATCAGTGTTGGGCCCAGTTCTGTTTAATATCTTTACTGATGATCTGGATGAGGGGATTGAGTGTACCATCAGCAAATTTGCAGATGACACCAAGTTGGGGGGAAGTGTTGATCTGCTGGAAGGCAGGAGGGCTCTGCAGAGGGACCTGGACAAGCTGGAGAGATGGGCTGATTCCAGTGGGATGAGGTTCAACAAGGCCAAGTGCTGGGTCCTGCACTTTAGCCACAACAACCTCCTGCAGCACTACAGGTTGGGGACAGAGTGGCTGGAGAGCAGCCAGGCAGAGAGGAAGCTGGGAGTTTGGATTGACAGGAAGCTGAACATGAGCCAGCAGTGTGCCCAGGTGGCCAAGAAGGACAATGGCATCCTGGCCTGCATCAGGAACAGTGTGGCCAGCAGGAAGTGATTCATCCCCTGTATTCAGCACTGGTGAGGCCACACCTGGAGTACTCTGGGTCCCTCCGTTCAGGAAGGATATTGAGGTGCTGGAGCAGGTCCAGAGAAGAGCAAAGAGGCTGGTGAAGAGACCTGAGCACATGTCCTATGAGGAGAGGCTGAGGGAGCTGGGGTTGTTCAGCCTGGAGAAGAGGAGGCTCAGGGGAGACCTCATCACTCTCTACAACTACCTGAAAGGAGGTTGTAGCCAGGTGGACGTCGGTCTCTTCTCCCAGGCAACCAGCAGTAGGACAAGAGGGGAGCTTTAGGTTGAATATTAGGAAAAAATTTTTTACAGAGAGAGTAATCAGACACTGGAATGGGCTGCCCAGGGAGGTGCTGGATTCACCGTCCCTGGACGTTTTCAAGATGAGACTGGATGTGGCACTTAGTGCCATGGTGTAGTAACCACAGGTCTTGGATCAAGGGTTGGACTTGACGATCTCTGAGGTCTTTTCCAACCCGGTTGATTCTATGGTTCTATGGTATGATTCTATGATACTTCTTCCTCAATCAGAAGTTATCTGTAAACAATATTTGACAGCAAACTTTTTATCAGATATATTTGGAATCTAAAGGTCATTCCTTTTCCAGTTAAATAAGATACTCTGAAGATAGTACCTTCTTTCCAGAACTCAGCAAAAATAAAAACTGTGATTGGGCAACCGTGAAAACATTATTTGTCCTAGTTTCTCTCAGTAGTCCAATTTTTCCACCCACTTTTCAAGAGAGCAGTAAAGGCTCTACCCATGACAAACACCTCTATGATTCTACACAATAACATTTGTCATAGCATCACAAGAATGATGCCTCTTAGTCTCTCTCAGGAGACTGAAATTGATGGGAATTAGATAATCCCAATCTTCTCTTACATCCTGCTGCTGACATTCCTGTACAAAAGCAGAAGTTGTCACCCCAAGAGGAACTTCTGGGGAGAAAGGAAAAATATGTGGTGGAAGCAGGTTAGAAAGCCTAAAGAGCCTGCTACCATACAGACTTAAGTTTAAACTGCTAAGTTTACATATCAGTTACTAATGAAAACACACATCAGTTACCAATGAAAACAACAAGAAGATCACACAATTGCACATCTCTTGTTCTGGGTTCTAATTAACAAAAACTTAGCCATTCCTAAAACCCTTTCTGACTTATATAATGTGAAAGATGTATGCATCTCTTCCATCAGCTCAATGTTCAGAGCATGCCAGAGACAGGGACGTTTAGGGTGATGGTGTTTGTCTTCCCAAAGCATCATTACATGTGATACAGCCCCGCTTTCCTGGGCACAGCTGAACCTGCCTGACAACGGGAAGTGAATGAATTCTGGGTTTTCCTCTTCTTGTGTGTGTGTCTTTTGCTTTACCTATTTACAAAATTGCTACAATACTAGGAGACTGCTTCAACATTTTAAAGAGTATAAAGAGTATAAAGAGCAGTACAGCTGCTATAGTACATATAGTTAAATGCACATAGAGATGTGCCTCTGTAGGTGCTGTCAGCCACGTGGATACCCCTTTCAAGGTACAACTCTTGGTATATGACATCTCTTCATGTCCCAACAAGCCCAGTCCAGGTAGGACAGGAGGACTCTGACCTCTTTGTCACTCACTTCCTCATTCTGAATTCCAAATGGGGATGGAAAAAGCTGCAGTACTTACAAACAGGAGTATCTTTAAGACCTGAAATTACCATTCTTTCTATTTCGCATGTGTCTACATTGCTTATAAGCCATCACAGTGGGATCAATGGCTCTGCTGGGACACTGAAGTCTGCAGGCTCCTACTCCCTCCCTGGAGGGTTGATGGGTCTGGCACTTCAGCAATGACTGCAGCACATCAAGGATGCAGCATGTCAAGGAGCAGGACTAGTTAAAAAAATATACTATTCTATGTAATCACATTGCAACTTTCAAATGGCGATAAATTACCCTACTAAATGGTTTCTCAAACAATTTAAGGACAAGAACAGTAAAACTGCAATGACTAATAAAGTTCAAAAAAACTTATTTATGCTGACTATATAATTATCGGGTGAAGTCACAGCCCCATAACTGAAGTTTGAGGGGTTTGGAATGTTGCAGAGTGTTGGGCCGTTTTCCACGGGAGCAGTGGAGCTAACTGGATAGTTCCCACGGACACAGCCTTGAGCTGTGTGGTTGAAGTGTAGGTGCAGCATTCCTCAGTGTTTTGGTGGAAATATGTTTGTGTTGTGTGTGTGGGAAAGTAGAAGTGGGAGAACCTAATAAAAGGCTGCCTGCTACGCTGAGCGGGCAGACATCTCTTTGTCTCACCATCCTCATGCGTCTTGTGTGTCGTTCTTCCCCCCTTCGGACCAAGGCCTTTCAACAGGTACCCAGCGACACTATATGTCTCTGGATTTCTTTTGAAGGAAGCAGATCTTCCATGAAATATTCACAAATGTTAGTTATTCAAAGTGCAGAGAGTAACTTCCAACAGGCTAACTTTTCGAACTTCCTTCAGCAGTGTGGATACACTCACTGGAGATGCACAATTTAGCTTTCTGATCCTGGATAGGATTTACAAAGTTATAGAACAATAGAATGATTTGGTTTGGAAAACGCTCTTCAAGGTCATTTAGTTCAACCCCTCTGCAGTAAGCAGGGGCATCTTCAGCTAGGTATGTTTCAGTGGGAAAGAAAACAATCCTGTCTTTTCACCAGAAAACTGCAGAAAGGTAGGTTAATAAATGCTATCTTATCACCATTTTCACATTAGAGCCATACCTAACAGCTAAAGGGAAGACTAGGTTGCCCTAACACCACAGCTTTAACTTTGTGGTCTGCAGACCTTTTTGGCTTCCAGACTAAGTAATTCCAAGGAGTCAGTGAAAAGTAACCAAACAAGCCTAGTAATCAGTGTGCACTGCAGAGAGTTTGCTTTCTCATAAGGAGAAATATTAAGAATAATAAGACAACTTGATGTCAGTGCTTTTATCTGTTCTTTCCTCCATCTGCCAGAATAATTCTGTTTTTCAGACTGATGGAAATGCACATTTACAACAATTCAACAACTATTTACATATGTATATATAATCATGTATTTATATATCTGTAATAGCTAATAATAATTAATATTTTCAATAATTTTGATTTATATTTTATTTTATAAATTACACACATATATATTTTTTACATATTTATTTACAGCTATTCATTCTATCTATCCCAGTAACTTCCCCCTCAACAGCCTGAAGCACATGCTGATGCCCTTGGTACCAACTTTTAGTCTTTCTCATTTAAAGATCATAACTCATCTTAGTATTTCCAGTCTACACCACTTTTCCAAAATTCTGCATCAACAAAAAAGACTCTTCTATAACTAAGACATTATTAAAAACAAACAGACAAAATTCTAGCTTGAAGTGTTTCTAGCTGCCTGCCTAGCTAGAAAACTAAAGGAAGAAATAAAAAAGGTCAATAAAAAGCGAGACAGGAGCAAGTTATCTGAAATCACAGAATCATTTGGGTTGGAAAAGACCTCTAAAATCATTGAATCCAACCATTTACCCAACCAAGCCCACCACCATGTCCTTAAGTGATACATCTACATATCTTTTAGATACCTCTATGGATGGTGACTTGACCACTTTCCTGGGCAGGCTGTTTCAATGCTTGACAACTCCTTTGACGAAGAAATTTCTCCTAATGTTCTATCTCAACCATTCAGAAATGTCTCTGTTGAAATCCCCCTCCACATACAGTGTCAGTTAGTGGAGAAATTTAAGTCCAACACACTGCTAGTAGCAAGAGACCAATTTTAAACATAAAAGCCTAAATTCACAGTGCCTTTTCTCTTTGTTATTGTTAGAAAAGTTAACCAAACTAACTTACCATACAGGTACGTGAGTTTTCTCCAATGAATGAATCTCTTAGCACCTGAGTAAGTTTACTTGCTCTGAAGGGTGTATGAGGTTTATTTCGGCCTAAGGCTCTAATGCACTCCTGAAAGAACAAAGAGGTTCTTTAATACATGTTAAGTACATATAACAAAAATGTAATTCAGAATCAGAAAATACATGTTTATTTTGTTGCTCTCCCCCAAAATATCATTAAAATTTACCATTAAAGCTTGGATTCAGTAAGTGTTAGGCTTCCAGCTCTCTTTAAGCTCAGCAGGGAGGAAGGAACTTAAAAAGGACTTAGAAGCTTAAAAACTGAGTGTCATCCAAAATGTTTACATCTATTGTATCCAACAACAAAACAAAACACTGTTGATGTTAAATGTTCAGGCTAACAATTATTCCTGATTATAAGCTACAAAAGCCTGAATGACCTATGTCATTGACCAGCAGCAGCAGCAGGGACAGGGACATGTGTTAACTATACCAGTTAAAAGCAGTAGCTTTGATTCTGAATTTACCACTGACTTTCTTTAGAGCTCAGAAGAAAGCAAACTCTCTGAAAGCTTCCACAGGCCATAAACCTAGTATGCATGGCTTTTTACTGACATACTCAACATCGGAAGACACTCAAAAATGTTAAGTCATTCTCTGTTTTAAAATACTATTTAAGTGAAAAAAACAGAGATAAGGTCTCCTCTTTTATTTGCAGGGGCATGGAGCTACACTAATATTTGCAATTGGTTGGGTTCCAGTGAACAATACTCTACAGATGTAAATATTATGAAATTACTATAGAAGTTACAGCAGCAACTAAGCATAACAGTGCAAACCAAGACAGCATCACTCTAAACATCACTTCTATTCACTCAGTGCTCTAACATCATAAGTTACTTCCTAGGCAAAGAAAGTTTCATTTTAAATTTTTGTGGGTTTGTCATCATATTTTGACCATGAATTCAGACTGTGCCTTTGCCTTAACACTTTGCCTACAGACACCTCTTCAGATGCAAAGTTTCCTTGGTGCACTTTTAACACATGTACACACAGAATTTCTATAAACAACCATACTTCAACTGCTTTTTAAATGAGAGCTTTGCTTTTAGCTGCACTAGCAGATGGAATGGCTTTTGTGTTACATGAATAGTTCTACAGAAGTTCAACTAATCCTTCAGCTGAAGATATATATCCTTGTGGTCTTTTGAAATTTTCTAGAAACAGCTTCTTCCAAAAGCCAGGTTAGAAACTGTTGGATAATAATCTGAGAAAGCATTGCAGCTGTGAAACAGTATAAAACAGAACTAAAAATGGACTTGGAATAAAAGTTCCATTACACAGGATGAAACAAACATAAGGGCAAATTGGCTTTAACTAAAGCGATTATTGAAAAAAATGACCAGTTGAATTTTACAATTCAGAATGGACACAGCTCAGATAAACAGAAAGTCTGAAGCTTGTTGCATGCGAATTTCACATACAAGTGCTAAAATAGGATTCAATACTTATAGGTAAGCAAGGCAATGCATTCCTTGAATATTTTTAATTTATACATTAATATTAAACTTGCATAAAGGTAAAAGCTTGTAAGACAGGAAGAGGAGCAACGGATTTTCAACAAGTGACATTCAAAGTAAAAAGTTATAAATGTGTACGTTGAAATACTGATATGGCAATCAACAAGTTTAATTAAGATATTTTAATTTACTACAATGATTTTTAGTTTGCTTACTCCTGATAGAATCGAGCTATCTCCTTATTAGTAAAAGATTACAGAAGGACACCTCCAGTTTCTAAATTAATGGAGCTTTTAACTGATTTTTGCTTTTCATGACAGCTCAGAAAACCAGGTAACAAAATTACAACATTATTTCCATGTAGAAATATTACACAAACAACTTCTCATACTAAAAATCTGAACAGGTTAAGACAGGACTCATAGATACAAACATCACTGGATTAGCATCAAAGACCACTTCTCAGAACATACTAGTTTAATTTGAACTTGACAATAACTTCATGGGTCCTGAATACAAGTAGGAAAAGCTGAGTAATGTTTTTGGGGAGAGATGGAAAATGGAAAACTAACATAAAATTGAGAAACTTCTATCGTCTTATACCACCTTTTAGATGTCTGCAAAACCCCAATTTATTTTTATTTCCTCTTCCCCACATAATTTTGATCAAAATCACTACTAGTACAGCAGCAGCAGAACCTTTTGCTATAATTAAAAAGACAACTTGTAGGAAAACTAACAAAATATGTTGTCTGAGCACTAGCCAGCACAAAATCAACAAGTAAACTGAAAAAAACCCAACACCCCCCTGCCAAAACCAACAAAACAACAAAAACAACAAAACCCAAAACACAACAAAAAACAGCTTCATTCAATTACACTTGAAAGAACAGTAACACCAACATGTTCCCTGCATTGTTTAGTTTGATGCTAAATCAGAATAGGCTATACTTTTGGAACTGCTGCTTCCAATTTTTCAACACGCCACACAATTTGGTAATGACATACTATACATCAAAATTTTGTGGTGTTTTGTGAGATCTCTTTAGTTAGATACCAGTCTTCTCCTAAATATATAATGGGAATAAAAAAGTAAGCACAGTAATTTAGGGGTTCAGATTTTTTAGATAAAACCACAGTGCTGGTGCATGGTATTTCATAGCTCTGTTGATGCATCCTGGATTGATGTATGAAAATCTGTAGTGACAGTATCAGACAATTTCAACTTCCATGGCTTATTTTAATGCATTTGTTAGTTCTGTCTGGACATGTTGCTGTTGTTTTGCTCTAGTGAATATATTAACAGCAGTAAATAAATATGTTGTCAATGTAATTTTATTTTTTATTAAAAAAAAAAGAAATAAATACTCAGATCAGTAAGCATATTTCCAATTAGTATTTCATATCCTGAGTACCAAAGTAAGTCACTTGCTTTCCCATTTTAAATATATATCAGACATGTCTGAAAATTCAACTACTGGGGACTTTCTGTTCAAGATGGTTTTTTTGGTTGGGTTTTTGTTGGTTTTCTTCGTTTACAAAAACTAGATGCAATTTGGTAGGCCAATGTTTCTGCACTGTTTCTACTGGGGAATTATGAAGTGTTCCTTCAGGCATTTAGAGGAAAAAACCAGTATATTATTTTACCTGTCAAATCAGTAGAAAATACAGACAAGTGAAGCCTGCGAAACCATTAATTTTAATAGTTATTGCTATTATATGTAGGCTTCCACTTACTCAAAGGCAATGGAAACATTTAAGTTACCTTGAGTGCTAAAAGGCTCTTGTTAATTTCTGCACCTTCCAGTCGGGTCTGTCTGTCTGCACTGGAAGTATCTGCTCCTCTTTCATTGCCAGCCAAATCAATCAGAGAAAATTTACCATGCAATTTTCCTTTCCTTCTGAGAATAATCTGAAATACTGCATGGCTTCGAGATGAGTGTGCATTTGCAGATGTCTGGCCAGATGTCCTTTAAACGAGGGAAGAAAAGAGAAGGACATATGAATAGGCAAAGGACCACACAGGTTAAACACTAATCTCACAATGCTAGTTTTCTCAGGGCAGATTCCTGTGTTTTCCTACATGTTGACAGCATGTTTAACACTCCTGTGAACACTAGAGATAGAACACTAATAATTGGATATACATAGTGCAATTATACCTCTTTTTTCATCTCTTCAATCAGAAATGGAAGATTAGTAGCATTTTACCTCCCTTTTAAAAGCAAGAATAATCAGATCTTCAAATATTTCAGATTATCAGAGAACTTAGACATAAAATGCTGACGGCACTTCTATCTGATCATGCAGTAGTCCATGCACAAGGCTAATTTTAAGAACAATGAAGCTCAAGTCTTAAAAAAAAAAGAAAAAATATCGCACTTAACCTCTGCCAGAATGCATCAAGGCCTTTTACAGATGAAGAATCTGGCAGCATTCCAGATTTTAAATCATGTGAATTTAAGTCAGTAAGCTGCTTACATAACGCATACAATTCACATTCCATTGAAAAAGTAGGTTTTTCTTTTTAGGAGACAGAGAAACTCTAAATATCTTTATTTAAAAGGTAGATAGATTCCTTACTTGCAGGCATCACTATGAAGAGATCTCAAAAAAATCTTGTTCTGATTTTCTAATGTACAGTGAAAAACTGGTGTAAGATATCAAAGATACCTGCAGCTGTTGCCTACTTCAATAAGCTTAAGAACATCTTCAACACATTTGACTTCCCGCTCCTGCAATCCCACCACCTGGACTTGCTGTTTACCATCTTCTAACACTCTTAATTTTGTCTTCCTGTTCAACAAGTCAAAAACCTTACAGAAGGGGGAAAACAGAACAGTTAAAGAGGAGCTTTAAAAGACATTACTGTTTCACATTCTGCATCAAAATACGCAAATTATTCCATGGAAAAACATAATTGTAAGGGAAGTGTAAAGAACTATTTTAAATATAGCTGATAGTACAAAGAGGAAAAAAATATGTTATGTGACAAGCTCAAAATCTTGTTTGTGAATAAGAAATTCTTCCTTCCTTAGACAAAGACCAGGTACTTACCTTACCACTGTAGATCTCAAAAAATGTTGCATATACTTGAAGTTCTAACTTCTTATAGTTTGGCTTCTTTAGCATTAAAAAGACATCACGAGCTGTGAATACATTTCCAGAATAAAAAGAAATCTTGTCATCTGGTTTTTTTTAGTGAACACTCACTCATGCGTAACGGTCTATTTTACAGCATCTCTCATATTTTGCAATAACAGAAAGGGTGAGTAACTAGGTCTAAAACAATGCAGTTTAAACTACCACATTACATGGAAGATGCAGAAGACCCCAAAATCATAAACTTAAATCGTCTGTTATTGCATTTTTTGAAGCAGTTTATATTTACACTACTGTATAAAGGCTCCACATCTAGGAAATACCTTTGATGTTACCAAAGCCCCACTGTAATGCAAAATATGTAAACTGTTATGTTTGTATGACAGGGAGCAGAAAATGTATTGATCCCAACTAATCTGCCAAAAGTCAACTGATCAATAAAGTCTTACCTGCAAGCGCATATATGCCTTTAGAACAATCTTGGTTCTTTCCTGCAAAGTCACCACCCATAGTCTAAATTAAAAATAAATAAAAAAGCACATAAAAATCACAGAACTGTAACTTACATATTTCTTACTTATTAGAACTCAACTAAGTCTGTCATATGTAAAAAGAACTGTATTGCTGACAGGGAGAAGAAATACTTACATGGGTTTTTCCACTGCCTGTTTGTCCATATGCAAAACAAGTGGCCATTCCCCTTTCAAATATGGTCTCCACTAAAGGTCGAGCAGTAAACCTTAAACACAAAACACAACAGTACTTAACAAACTGGAGTACTTTAAGATGCCACTACCAAAAGTATAATAAAAACGTTAAGACCAGAAGTGACAGAAATTGGTCGTGTAGTTTGAAAAGTCAAAGGACATTTATACATTAATTTCTGAACTAAAAGACTACCAGCTCTAAGGCATTAAAATTTCCCAAACAACGAAAAGCTACAAGGTCTCTCTCATTTATATCACAACAACATTATCATCCTTTAAACCCCAAGGAAAAAGTGTTCCCTGGTTTAATGATCCAACGCACCACAATTTACTTCATGGAGTCTTGCACTCCTTAAAGATGACAGAATAAGAAGACATTGAAATAGGACAGTGCAGCAGATACGAATTTTGTCAATACTAAAATTCAGCAGAAGGGGCGTTTTTTCTCCCCAAATCCACTTCCAAGATTAAATTTGAAATACAAATTGCCACAACATTGCACATCTTAGTATTTTGAGAACATGCATACATTGAGAAAAGGTTCATGAAAATGGATAGCCAAGTTGAATGAAAAAATCTAGTAATTCCTGAGGTACTTTTTGCTGTGTCAAAAATATTATCTGAATTATCATTTCTTATTTTAGAGAATTAAGTTTTACTTTAAGAAAAATGGAGTTATTGTTCCTACTTCAGCTGCTTATCACCATTATTGCATTAAAAATTTCAAAAGCAAAGAGTAAACTAATGGAGGGTTACAAATGGAGATAAGAGTCTCTCTGCAACAGTCTCTCTCTCTAAACTTTTTCCGGTTGTTTACATGTAAATTACCTATAAGTGACTGAAAAAGGAAAAATGGATTACAGAAACAAGGAGGTGTTACATCCTTTTTTCATTCTGCTTTCAAACACAAGATCACTTACAAAAATAATATGGACAAGACTGAGCTATTCAGTAACCAAGGGTTATGCAAAAAATCTATGTCTAACAGAATCATGAATTTTCATCAAAAATATACCAGATGATTCCTGATCAGCCTTAGTCTTTTGGTTTTGCTTCTTCTAAATATTTACTTCCTGTGTTATAAAGAGGATATTCCCATATTTTGACATTTGTTGTCTTTATATGTAAAATAAAAAATTCCACAAAGCCTATCCACCTTAGAGCATACTCCATTACTTCTGTTTGATTGAGTTTGAAATTATTTCTTTTCCTTATTTATAAAAAAAGGGACTTAATTATATCTGTTTTAAAGTAAGGCAAAACACAAACATATTTAGAAGTTTTTACAAAGCATCATAAACCTCCAAATTCTACTATGTCAAAACAGTCCAACTTTAATTTTACTAGAACTTTTACTTGCAGTCTTGTTCTTTCAGAAATGTAAAGTGTTTCTCCTTTAAAACATTCAAACTGGTGAGTATTTCCTAATATTAACAAAAACTTGCAACTCAGTGTTGCAGTTTGTGGATTAAAAAATATTTAAAATACAAATTAAGCAAAGTAATAATAGCAATAATGGTGAAAACTGTAATAATGGTGGTAATAATAATAATAATAATAATGTTCTCAAACTGGAGAACATTTTTTCAGTATAGACATAGAGTAATTTTAGCATATTGGAGAGAACTGGCACAACTTCACACAATGTTATTTCCTCACTGTGACTCTGAAGTTCTGGTGAGAGCAGATGATGATACCTATCTTGCTCTTACTTCTGTTATTAGAGGAGACCTTGAAGCAGATTGCCCTTCAAGTAATGATCATTATTGTTCCATATGAGGGAGAAGGAGAAAGATTAAAGATTTACTGTTTCAATATGAATAAAATAATCTTAAAATATTTTCCTCTATTGCCATTAATGTATTACGTAACTAATAAAAACTGTCTGGAGAAAATTCAGTACAAAAATACAACAACATTGTATACCAAAACCACCCCTCACATTTAAACACTTTGTTCATACAGATAAAGAACATCAAGGAGGGAGATTATAAGAATGGATTGTCAAGGAGGAGAATTATTTCACACATCACCAGCCAGCTGGCTCTTCCACAGCTCTTCAGCACCAAGGAAAGGAAAGATGCTACCAGCACTCAGTCAGCAGAGACAGAAATCTCCAAGGACACAGCTTTGCTGTTTAGAAGTCTTTTGTTAGTGTAAACTAACAGACTATGAGATTTTCCTTTCGCCATCCTTCTCTAATTATATCAAGCATAAGAGAGAAGTTTTTATTTTCACAGCTTTTTAAGAATTCATTTATTATGAATTTTCTATTATCCACTGACAGGATAACACTGTCAATCAGGTCATGATCCTAATTTTCACTTCCTAGTTGTGGAATAAAAACAAGAATTAAGACATTAATCTGTCAATACTCTTCAAGGCTATGGGAAACACTTTCTAAGCACAAGGAAAAATATCTTCACCAAATTCCTTTTTAATATCAATATTCCCCGCAAAATGCTTCACAGTATTTAGACTTTGTACCAAGATTATGACCTGTTCTGGTGTCTAACCTTGCCTGCTACTGTATCTACTCCATTTAGTGACTTGTACAAGGCAAATTATTCCGTATCAGCAGTGGAAGTGAAACAGAAGAGTAAAGAAAAAAATAGAGATTCAACTACCTTGGACCGGAAAGGGGATGCGTGTCTTTGTTGCCATTGTTCTCTAAAGCAGAAAGATCTGGCATTTTGAGCAAGGTAACTTACACATTTCCATGTTACATAAGCCAGATTTCTTCCAGCAGACAAGCTAGCTCAGGTATCAGGCAATACACCAATACAAACTCTCTCACTTTCTTTGTACTCTTTCCCCACCCTCTATTGATTTTGTTTGCATATCTTAATTATCCTATATTCAAACTGCAAACTCTTTGGTGCTCGGGCTGTCCTTTTCTTTGAGTTTTCCTGAAGACTGAAAGCTGTGACTCAGGTTCCTCAGGTGCTGCACACATACTAATCATAAGACAACAACCCTGAGGCAAATGGAGAGCTCATTTCATGGCTCAAGTAATCAGCAGCTGAGGAGGAAGGCAATACTTTCAGAGCCTGGAAACCAGCAGGGCTTGGAGGAGGAATAGGAGCAGGAATGAGGACAACATAGGTGGAGATGACATTGCAGGTGAAGAATTAGGGATAAAGAGTTAAAACAAAAGTAAACAGGCAAAATAATGGAAGTAGCAATATAACGCTCTGGGTAACACAGAGAATAAGAATAAAGTCTATGACCAAGGTAAGTGCAACAATTATTAACATGGAAAAAACATGAGAAAAAAGATTCACACAAAAAAAAGCATATACACATACCTGTAAACCATTTCATTAGGAGCCGTGTCATCAAAGGCATAATCAAAACGAAAAGTTTGGTTTTCTAGGTACCTTGTTAAATCCACCTTTTGTTTTGGTTCATGTACCATCACAACATCTTTACTAGGAATTGTTATTACATCAAGGTCTTTCATTAAAGTTTCTATAAAATAAGTGAAATATATATTTAACTAACAACACGTCATTATTTTTTACATTTTTCCATTGTTTACACTCCTATCTCAGATAACACAGCTCCTCCAAGAAGCAACACTGCAATGGATTTGGGCTTCTGCTGCCCTGATAGTTATCTGCTAAGTAAGAGATTTCATTCTGGAAGTCTAGTCATAATCTAGTCTATATCTAGTCTATCAGTTGCTAGAAATGAAAGAGAAGTTGTACAACACTGATTAGAAAAACTATATCGTTAATTATGGCATTATCATTGTAGCTTGTTATGTATTCTATAACACTTTTAATGGATTTGAGATCTTTTTCCTCAGAGATTTTATAATCTTTTACAGCTTACTGCCATACTCTTTGACTTTTTACAATTACATTCCCAGTGGAGAAACTAGATGCCGAAAGTCCTATACTGCTCAGATGGTCAAACTTGGAAACACAAAGAAATTAATACCCTTATGATCTGTTTTACTTTAAAATATTATCTTTATAATTTCTCTAAATCCTGAAATTTAGTCATATGTTCATAGCTTTCAAAAAGAAAAATCTTCCTTTCATTCCTCACAGACACTTTGTGTCCAGAACGCACAAACAATTTGTGCATTCTGGAACCTACAGCACACACCCTTGATATATAATCTCTCTAAAATTAAAATCCTTTCTAAAAATTACCTTGTAAGCAGAAAAAGCTGTAAATGCTAATGACCCTATCACTGTGACTTCAACAGTGACATCCCAGGTTATAATTACTATACAGCACTACAATTTAATGCTAATTGTTGTGTGAGTCAGCAAAACAGAGAACCTAGTGATCCATAATGTGCACAAAAATAAAGAATATTTGTGTGTACCATCAGGATTCAATAATGTGTCCTATTTGCATTTCTATGTAATATTTCTTAAGGCATCCAGTTCAAGAATATGATGTGACTTTATACAGTCAGATAGAAACCCTTTCATGGGTTAACATCCTAATCAAACAGTAAAATGGTTACCATTGCATTACATTACACACCAACAGAAACATCCATTCCAGTCACTGTACAAACAATCTTTCAACTGCATTTCAATAAAGTAAAATGCAATTCTTCTGCAGCAATCACAAAAGAGAAAAATAAGGAACAGTGATGAAAAAAATGTATGATGGACAATTCTTTGCAGCAAAAACTTTATAGTTTAAGCAGTCAAAAGATGAATTTTTCTTAAACAATTGTTTTGAATAAGACAGTTACCTGCTTCCAGCTATTTGGTATGAGAACCTGTATTCCTTGTTGATGAAAATTAGAAATAGTGTCTCTGAAACCCACCATACATTTCACAATTATAAATATATGTCACTGATATAAAATCTTGAAATGTCACTCTGAACACCTACTTCCTGAAAAGTCAATCCACAGAACAATTGGTGCTGAGAACACCTAAAGTTTTTGGTGATAATTCTGTGTGAGTTCACAAAACAAATTATTTTATTTTTTCTATTCATAAGGTTACAGTCTAGTATCTTTACTTACTTCACACTTTTCTACAATTCTATGAGAAATCCTGTTTCTTATGAAGTGTTTTCAGAAGATTGTATCATGTGAGTACTAGATTATCATCCTCTGCATATTGATTATTTAATTAACACATTTTTTACCATAGTTTATTCTTAGAAATGCAAAATGGCTTTCATGCCAACCTCATTTTCACTTAGACATTCTCTACAAACACCTCTGATCTACTTTTTTAATAGTTCCAAATCACTAATACCTAAGAAATGCAACTATCCCAAAATCAAATCCTACTTCTGAATCCCAACTGATATCTAAAGACAACTTGTTCTCATTTACTGTACCCCTTTGTACCTTTAGCACAGGTAGAAGGTGACATTTGTCCCAAATGTACAAGAAAAAAATAAAAGTAAAAATGGAAAAAAAAAATAGAAGCAGCAATGTGAAGGGTAAAAGTAAGACAAAACCTAACTATGTATGAGTATCAACTTATGTTATGAGAAAGGAAAAACAATTCTCCCATTTTTTTCATAGTTCTGACAGTACAAAAATAGTAAATGCATCCCATGTTGTTTCAGCATCAGAGCGATGCTCTTTTGAGTCCTTCAGCTAAACAGAATACGAGAGACAGAGAAGGAAAGAAACATCTTTCAGCAGTGGATTCCAACAGGCTGCAATTCAGAAGCATTTGAGTTCTTTAATTCCCACTGACAGTAAAGAACTTCCTAGGAAGACTGAGATTTAACTGGAGTTGAAACCTGAGCAGATTATTGGGGGTTTTTTTGGAACACAGACTCCAGTGTGATAAGGAAGCAGTAAGAAAAATAGTTGTAGTACTCATTACGCACCAAAAAAATGGCCACTAGGGAGTTATTTTAGTACCTAATAGGTTCTCTTTAGTGGTATTTGATACGCTGTAAGGTATGTTTGCCCAGCCCTCAGCAGCAGGTACAGGGTATACAAGTCTCCTGTTGTCTGTAATCCACTAGCCTTGTGAGGATGTCTGGGACATGTTTGGTCACCTACCATTCATAAGACACCAGCATTTGAATAGCTCTCTTGATGTCTGATTCAAGACCACTTGAAAGTATAAAAATACATGTACAAAAACATGTATGAAAGTTTTCACTGTGTAACTCTCTACTCAGATCACTTGAAGGATACATTAAAATAACAATGATCCTAACAAGTTGTAAGAATACAGAAAAAATTACAGTAGAACTAATTTCCAGATCAACTAAATACATTCTAGATGTCCCTGGAAAAAACCTGCAGTCTCTCTGTGCCTCAGCTCCCAATCCATAAAATTGTGATAGTCAAACTATTTTTCTTCCCATCTCTATCCAGGTTATGACACTACTATGAATTTCCTAGGTCTATCACCCATACTGTCTAGCATAACAGTTTCGCCTTTGATCAGTATTTCTAGAAGCTCTTTAACACAAATAATATCACTATCAGAAGCAGCTTTTCAGATAAATAAGTCAGCAGAATCTTCAGTAATCATACCTTTTTTATTGAGTGGTCGTTTTCGTACACAAACACAAATCCTGTGCTCATCGATCTGCAAAGGAAACTTTTTCAGTGAACTATACTACTATTCCATTTTTAAGATATTTTACTTCTGTTTTTGAATTAATTAACCAATCATTTAAAGAGAAATTTCCAAGACAGTGAGTCATCTGAACATGTAAAAGCCCATTGTGTCTGAATAATAGCCAAGAACCCAAAAAGGAGAACTATGCATTAACAAAACTCCCTGCAGACAGGGAGAGTACCAGATACATCTTGGACTATTGCAAGCGAATCTAGCTTTAGCGGGGTATATATGCTATTGACAGAAATTGTCACAATCTCTGATTTCCACAGACATCTGACAATCTTCATCATTTAAGGATTCTGCTCCTTTGATTTCTCTGCAAACCAAAGGCGATATCACCTTCAAAGATCAAATATTTATCTTTATGCTAAACAAGGCTTTTCAGAGAAGTTTAATGGTTTTGTGTGCACATTCTCTAGCATCCCAGGAAAATTTACGATACAAAGGCTGACTGACTACTTAGTACATATTGGCATTATTTAACAGCAAAAAGATACTTAACTAACATAATTAACAATAATTTAGTAACCTAGAACTCTCAGCCTACTATTTGCAATATCATCAAATTACTGAAAAAATAAACCCACGTTACATTGAATACTACTATATATTAAAATATCTATTTTTCAAATTTACAGACAGAAGTATAAATTAAAAAAAAAAAAACACAGCAAAGCCACAGGAGGGTAAAATATTTCCATGTTTCTGGAGTACTTACAGGATCTGCAGTTGTCAGTGGTCTATAATCCAAGCTTCCCCTGAAATCTCTTATCATACACATAATTTCATAATTTGGGTTTGTAGCATCAACATCCTAGGGAAAAGTAAGGAACAGAATTTCTACTATACTGTGTTTTCTAAAATGGACTAAGTTCAGTATCTTCTATATTTATCTATAAGAAAAATACACATTAACTGAAACAATATTTTTTTCTCCAAAACGCCAGAAATGTCTCTAGCAAGCTTAATGCACGTTTAATGCCTTTTTCCGTTCTGGTGTAGCTAATTTACTGACCATAAAGCAAAGGAATCACATGCTTCCTATTTCACATTTTTGGCTGGCATGCAATAGAAAACACTTTTTAATTGAGGACTCATTTCTCAAGAGAATTACTCCCATCTATGTCAGAACCTTCACACAAAAGAAACATACAGTCAACATTTTTTAATCTGAGATATGGCACTTTGACAGATGCACATATACATTCCACTACACAGGTAGAACACACATCACAGAAGACAGTGCAGGCAACCCAACTGCTCTAAATACAACCCTGCTGGATCCAAGTCCATTAAAGGAGCTTGGTCCTAGTACTGATCCTGTGTTAATTCCTACTCGGATGCGTTAAAAACACTTCTAATGGTCCCAAACCCCCAAAAAGACAGATGCAATCCCAAGAATACACAGTAGGCTACATTCAGGCTGTGCTGATTCTGGCCAGGATAGAGTTCATTTTTTTCCACAGAAGAATGTGGTATGCAGCTCTGTTTTGGATTTGTGCTCAAAACAAGGTGGATAATACTCAGATGTTTTACTTATTGCTGAGCAGTGCTTACAAAGCAAACGCCTTTTCTGTGCCTCACCGCATCCCACCCCACCAGCAAGGAGGCCAACACAGCCAGGACAGCTGACCCATGACACAGGCTCAGACCTTCCTTCCTTAAACTTGGAGACATCAGTACCAGAATGAATGGACACATTAAGAGGCCATGCAAGGAGCACCACCAAGCCTTGTTAAGCCTCAGCCTACTGTGAGATGAGCTGGTTCTCTGCAGAACTGATTAAACAATCCTCCTGTCACTTCTCCCTGCAACTACCTGTTTTATACCACTTTGAGACATGCTGCTCATGCCATACATAGCCAGGTCTGTGCTCAGACCTTACTAAGTTTTTGATGGCTACCCCCACATGATATAAAACTCCTTCTGGATCAGCTGTTTGTGGATATAGTGTAGGCACTTTCAGAAAGCACTGCATAGGAGTTACTAAGCTGAAAGGGAGCCAGCTCATTCTTTGCACCTGTGACACAGCCAGTCCTTACCTAAGACAAAACTGTGTCCTGGTAATCAGAAGCTGAATGTACTTTGATGTCATCCACTGATTACAGTGAACTAAAAACTGCTGACAATAAATCCTCGCAAAATGTATTCCTGCTGAATTGTTTCCTTTTAACATTCAGAAAGAAGTATTGCTTATTGTGGAAAAAGCATTTGCCTAATATTCTGCAAGCCCTGTTTAAAGGTCTTGCACATTAGAAGTCAGTGCTTGGACAATTACTGCTGCATTTCACAACAACTTCCTCATACAGAAGTTTAAGACTCAGACGCAAATAGAAGCAATAAAAAGAAAATTTCAGAAGTAACACCACCTCGAAGTATTTTAATATATAAAGCCAAAAATGGTTGTTCCTCACACAAAAAGGATTAGCAACTTCATTTCTTTCACACAAGTTTTTAACAACTTGCTGCCAAGCTGCTTGCATGATGAAATTGTAAAAGTATAGACTAGTTTAAAGAAAGTTTAAGAAAAGTCACTGTTTATACTTGAGCCTCAAATAGATTTATAAAGCATCAAAGAACATAAAGAATAATTTATCATAAGGTTGGATTACCTCCTGTAGAATAACAGACCTTTCTAAAAGTCAAAAGGTTGATTATTTTCAACAATACATTTTCCCTAAGAAATAGCTACCATCAGTAGTCACTCTGAAGAATATGCAGCAAGACAGCGATTGAAAGCAATTATTTCTGTAGGAAGAAAAAGAGGGGGAAAACTATCTAAAGTAGTAGTTATGAGAGTAATGCTACCAAACACCAAAATATTTATAAAACTTGTATACAGGATGACAACATTATATTTCAAGATTATCACAGTTCATAAAAATTATTAAAGACTGAAAGAGCATAACGATTTTGTAAACTTCTCTTGCTGACATGTTTCCTATCTGAGATAAAAGTACTAACCTGAGCCCTTTTTTCTCTAAGTTCCTGCTGCTGCAACCTTCTTTTTTCACGCTTCTCTTGCAATTTTTCAACCTCTTTTACACAGTTAGATTTTCTACGTGCTTAAAGAAAAAGTATGAATTTAGTATTTACAGTGTACATTTCAATTACATTAATTTATCAATAATTACAACTATATTTTCAATTAAATCACTATTAGTAAAGAATAATTGCGGCATTTTAGCTTCTAAAATTCATAAAATTTGTTAGAAAAAAGACATGGGAATGGAAAATAATTACACAATCAAAAATATATGGACAATGACCCTCAAAAAATATTTGGACAGACACATGTGATCTCTTGGTTTGAATCAAAAGAAAGCCCAGACAAATCAAATGAAAAAAAAAAAAGGCAAAACAACACCACCATGGTCAAAAGAAGATAAAGAAAAAACAAATTCCAAATAGTAGTGCAATTACGACAAAAATGAACGTGTTTAGCCACAGCTCTCTGAAAAAGCTTCTCAAGGAAGCTCACCAACAACTGAGCATATAGACCACTTATCATTTATGGACAACAACATAATCCAAGAAAATGTATATTTAATGCCCAGAATGAATGAGTCCTTGATACACGGTTTACATACAAGGGGGTCCAAATTCCTTTTTTGCAGCTTGAACTGGAGATATATCTGAAACAGTACCATTCTGTTGAGAGGAGGAAGACTGCTCGGGAAGCTGAGTAGGTCGCGCACGTGCAGAACCAACCACTGCAAAGAAAAAGCACTAAGCTCATCCGGACACGGAAGAGTAACAGTAACAGTTCCACCTGCTTCTGAAATGCTTTGTTATGATGAGACAGAATGTGGCCCCTTTCCAGACATAACAATTTACTGGGGTTAGGAGGAGCCACACTCATAGAAAGTCTATTAATAAAGACATCTGATATGTAGACTTTTTTATCCTAGCACTATACACCAACACAACATAATTATTAAGTACCAATGCTGCACATGCATATTTTTTAATACTGCAGAATTAGTACAACTTACTATGTGCACACAATGAAGAGAGTACTGGGAGATATGCAGCCCTGAAGCTTAAAGTGTTGCAATTTCATTTATATTGTGATTATACGCACAAAAACTAGTAAGAAAAAAAGCCCCACTGTTTCACATTCTCTAGATGTTACAAAATGCTCCAACCCCACTGAGCCTACGATATCTGGAGGAGCAAAGCAATAGAAATGAAAGCCAGCAAAGTGCAGCTCAACCTGTGAGTGGAAGAAACAAACCCTTTTGACTCTATACCAGAAGGGATACAGATATATTCAATATGTGTAAACTTGATTCTAAACATGCTAAAGATGCCAGTTTCTGAAGACGCTGTGATGTCTGCTCCCAGCGAATGCAGTGGGAGTGATGAGCATGCAAGTCTCTTTGATAGAGCTGAATGCTTTAAATTGTTTTATAAATAGTTGCTTCAGCTGGCCCACTTCCTTTACACACTTCTAACAGAGTCTGCCAGAAGAGTACAAAAGTGATTTTTCACTATTAATTGCAGAGTGAGAAAAAAACCTGTAGGGCCTAAGTATTCTTTGATTGACTGTTCACACAAAGGCTGCTACACAACCAAGTAAAAAAACTGAAAGTATAAGAATTTTAAGGGCACTACTTAGTGTGTATTGAAACATTCAAATAAGCTGAGGATGCTTAGTCCTCACATGAAAAGTCCACACCTCATTTACTGTTGCATAATTAATTATTTTCAAATTTTTGCACCTTCAGTTCATTCGGCTTAACTTTCATAATGCTGTATTGCTTAAACTTGTATATAAATATTATTTGTGTAGTGTGAACTCCTAGACATACAGAGGAATAATTCCAGGAATTATGTACCACGTCTTTTACACGTCACAAGCACACACACCAAATGAGAAATGTAAAACTATTACGGAATACTAGATGAACAGGAGGTTAAAATGTTCCCATATTTTTTACTTCCTTGAAATGGAAAGAGATAACATTTACCTCTATTATCTCTGGTAGGAGGGTCATTCTTAGAAGGGAAGACAGTTCGTCGAGTCTATAAAGAAAGAAATCTCTCTTATTTGATCTGACTTTTTCCAGTTAAGGAAAATAACATGACATGAGCAATACAGATGTGATTGCTGCCAAATCCCTCTCTGAAAAGTGAAGGGGTGAAGACTGATTGAACTATATGTATGGTTTCAAAACAACCTCCAAAACTTTTTCTATATTTTTCATTGGGATATATTTATATAAATATTAGTTTCCAACTGTCCCTCTGCCAAACCTGTTCTTAAAAAATTTTAGAAATCCCTATTCACCATAAGAAAAAGAAAGGAACACTGCTATCAAATAGCACAACAGAAACAGTAGTCAAAAATTTCAGCATGACATCATATATAGAATTACTGTATGGCTATCATGAACATGTTGTATAGATATTACGAACCTTCACGATTTTGTTTACTTTGGATGATGCAGCAGGTGGTGGTAGTGTCTCTGGACCAGGTTCAATATCTTCATCAGGTGCAAGATCTGGGTTAAGTGAAAATATGCTCTCTAAATCAATCTGTGTAAAAGAACATAAAACATGTCTATTAGACTTAAAACATAATAAACCCTCTCTATTTATCCTGTTATATTTCACAATAAACAGTAAATATATTTAGTGGGTTTAGCCCACAATTTTTTAATTCTAAGATCTGAATTATCTTGTTTTTTGTTTGATAAAAACAGACTAAGCTTTGGTCTTTGTATTATTTGAAAACCTATCAGTCAGAAAAGGGACTTAAAAATGACCAATACATAGTCGTAATTTCATAAAGTGATTAAACTAAAACAGAAGTAGTTAGTATTACTGTGTCATTCTTCCTCTTAAAAATTTGATTTTTCTATTTGTAAAAAGAGGATAACAAGGTCAGTCTTTGTAATCTGGTTCTAAATCAACAGATGAAAAGAACAACTTAAAGGCTATGACACTGAGCTCAGGAAGTCAAATTTACTACAAGAGAAACTAGAATTTGCTCAGCACTTCCTGTGCAAAAAAAACCCAAAGAATCATCAAGTAAATTAAGATTTATGTATCATTTTTGTATCCAGTACAGATTCAAAGTAATATTCATGTAGATTACACATTTTTTAAAAGAGAAAAGCTCTAAATAATTAAGCTTACTTCTTTCCCTTTAGTATCTCCATTTTCAATCCATTCTACAGTTACACTTTCATTATCTTCATTTAGGGATGTTACCATAGCTTGGTGAATTCGGCCTAGAAAGCAAACACAGATGATCATTTACCGACTAGTGGAAAAAATTTCAAGAACTTATTTTCATCCCTGCACTGAGACATGCAGAAAGAGGTAGGAAGAAGAGGGCTGAAAAAAGTTAGGTGATCAATTAGGTGATTCCAGGCCACACATTGTGAAATGGCTCAGACCTAATCCACCAGTGGAGGCTGTAATGGGACAATCAGCACTCAAGTGAAAAGGGCGATGAACAGAAAACTGAGTGGTATGTAAGCAGAACACCACATGAAAGCCATGCCACTTAGACTCTCTTTCCTTGGAGAAGAAAAGTCGAATACTACAGGACTCCCACAGGTGCTAAAGTCCTCTGAGGTGCACTCCCCAAAGGCTGGTTTGTCCCCCTTCTAGCTTCAAGATTACACATCTCAACACAGAACTGAAGCCCTTTGAAATTGTATTCTGATATCCCTTTTTTATGGGCATCCAATCAGTTGGTAGTCCAACTAAAATTAAACTGCCTGGAACAATAATGCAAACTATTATTTTAGAAAGAGCTACTTACACAGGCTGCTGAGCTTGAGTTAAGGTGCTTTTGCTTTGACTTCTCCCATGAAAGACACAAAGGTAGTGAGCCCCCAAAAAGTACAAAAAAACCAGCAAATTTTCAGTAGGAATAAGGATTTTTCTTCTAAAACATATAGTGCACTGCCATTTTTTTATGTCCTATTTCCTATGCACAGTAGAGAAAAGCAATTGGAAGAGCAGAACAGCCATGCACTGACACAAAAGGATCAAGGTGTCACATTGATTTCGCATCCACGCTTTGCCCTAAGAGTATCAAGAACTGAGGTTTCTAAAGAACACAAGTCCAATGCAGTGGCTGCTCTCGCATCCTCCTTTAATGAGGTAGAGTATGAAGAAGCAATTCCTCATTTCACCCCCTAAGGCTGGGGCAGCTCTCCAAGCATGAGTGACTGACCTGGAGCAGTTGTGCATATACTGTTGCTGCTGTCGCTGCTGGGCACTTGCTTGGGGTGAAACATAGCACAGTCCATACACATCTGCTCCAGTGTGTTCACAGTTTCCTCCTCTGCTGATTGTTTCAAACTTTTGGTTTAGCCACTTCAGTCACAATTTAACAGTTTTCCAAAAACATAAATATTAATGTTTTTATACAGTCTAAGCCTTCTAGGGCCCACTGACAGACAGAAAGAAAGAAAAACCTTGAGTGATATCCCAAATTATCTCACCTAACAGTGCAAGTAACAAATACATTCAATTAATTTTTTTTTTATTACAAAGGCTGCTTAAACATTCACATCTAGTTAAGATTTGGCAAGAAGAGAGAATAAGGGGAAGCATCATGGAAGGTAAGAGCAACTCCCTGTACTCTAACAGAATGTGTGGAGGAGGAGATTGACAGCAATCCAGGCGAAGCACAGCACTCAGGGAACTCACAGAGCAGCTGGCAGCCCTGGGCACCACTGCCTTCACATCTGTGGCATTCACCTCAACAGCAACATACATCATATATGCATTTAAAACCTCCATGCTTCTCCTTGTCCAAAGCAGAACATTTGCTCCACTACCGAAGAAGGTTAAGCAGTTTTTAACATTAAAAGAAAAAAGCCTCCCCTTTTGCTTCACTTGGTTCCTGCCCTCTGGCATTCACTTTTTATTTCCCTGAACCATACTTTGTCTGAACAAACCCCTCCATTTGTGCTCCCTGAGCACCATTCTTGCCATCCTCAATACACCTCTCCCTTAGTATTTCAGCATTTAATAACCCCTAGGGACTTAATTTTGTGCAAGAACACTCTGTTGTAGAACTGTTTCAGTGAGCTATCTGGTCCTTCAGCAAAGCAGCAACAGAAGCTGCTGTCTTCCTGTAGCAATGCCACTTCTGCCTCTTCTGAGGAGCGTGCTGCAACCAGACCATGAGGACACACAAACTCTGGGAAGTGGAAACTCGAGCTTACATTGGAATAATATGCTGCTGCTGTTTTAAGGTTTGTCGCAGCTATCAATCCAGAATCAAGAGAAAAACGATATATGAAAAATATAAGTTTACCAAAACACAATCTATACAATATTACAATAATATTCAGTGTTACTAAATTTTATAAATTTTGAAGAAAATTACTAGTCACAGCTGAAACCTGTGACACTGTATTAGTCACAGAGCCATCACATTAAGTCCTACTACCTGCTTCTGTGCCGTTACTTTTGATAGAGAACAATTAATAATTAAAAAAGGTTTAATTTTTGCCATAACAAGTGAAAAGAGATCAAAGCAGACTGTTGAATGAACAGAAAATACCCCACTCTCTCAAAAGCACAGTAAGCCAGCATGTTGTAACAAAAAAATCACAATAAATCTTCCATCTCTGTGCCAGATTTCACCCGTTGCCTGGCCAACAAAGTCAGGACTGAATAAAAACCACGAAAAACCCCAACACTGACAAAAAAAAAGAAAATGTCCATTTTCTAAATATTCTCAGTTTAAACAGAAAATATTCACTACAATGTTTAAATTGGCAGTGTACTCACACAATTTGTTCCTAAAAATTCTTTGTGTTACTAAAATTTTACATGTTATGGAAGTGCCAGATAGCACATTTACATCTTTACAATTGCTTCTTGCTCTCTGCAAACAGTATTCCATTATATTTTTCTAGTACACAGCCGAATACAGCAGCTGGAAATTCAGGAATGCCAGCAACCAATTAGGCTGGCATAAATCTCGTCCAGCATATAAAGCAAGACCAAGCTACAAAAAAAGAGCCAAGTCAATCTGCACAGAGTGGTTCAACGCAATGTCCCTAATTTCTGGTGCACTTTCTAGAGCTGGTACAAAATGTGACATGTAAGCATGTCCACGTAAAAATGAACATGCATGATGACACACTGAAAAAGTAACCAGTGATTCAAAGAAGTTTATCTCCATACACACATCAGAAACAAAAGAAGAAAATAAAGCTGATACAACAACTATTCCCTCGGCATTCCATTAATTTCTAGTGCCTCTCCTCACATGATTAGAATTCACATCACAAGCAACTTTTTTTCTGGGAAGTTGTTCCATTGCTATAGGGATCCCCAGAGAAGTAGTCACAGCACCAAGCCTGTCTGAGTCCAAGAAGCATTTGGACAATGCTTTCAGGCACATGGTGTGACTCTTTGGGTGTCCTGTGCAGGGCCAGGACTTGGACTCGATGATCCTGACGGGTCACTTCCAACTCAGCATATTCTATAGGGCTCACAACTAATGGAGAAGTTATTTGAAAAAGAATATTTGTGTAAATATGTTCTGTCATACAGTATGTGACATCTGGCTTATCTCCCGCTAACTAAAGCATGCAGAAAATACTGCTGCCAACACAGCAATACAACACAGAACTGTGCAAAGCCAACACTTTAAAATTACCTTAAATACATATACATTACAATATTCTCACTCTAATCAATAGAAGTGAAAAATAACTCTTCCTTCGCTTTCTTCCTAGTCATTCTGATGAACATTTGACAAACAGAAGGCAGCAAGCATACTGATTTGACCTGCTGACATATCAGATAAATATCCGCTTCTGTAAGAGCTATTAAGGCAGCTAGTGGTGCACAAAAACGTTCAGGATGAGCAGCAAAAGCAAATTACCAGGGCAGTTAAAATCAAACATTTTAACTAACCCCCAACCTAGGTAGCAGTGCCAACTGATTGCAAATAGCAAGCTGTACATAGATCCTTACCTCTAAGCAAACTGAACATTTTCTGCCTGCAAAACTTCTCCAAATCACCAAAATTTTGAGGCAGCAATCAACAACAATACTAAAA
This sequence comes from Chiroxiphia lanceolata, assembly GCF_009829145.1. Lineage (NCBI taxonomy): Eukaryota > Metazoa > Chordata > Aves > Passeriformes > Pipridae > Chiroxiphia > Chiroxiphia lanceolata. Next base: position 17,768,335 of record NC_045671.1, on the reverse strand, counting down.
CCACAGCCTTTTCATCTTCCCACTACCTCTCAGAAACATAAGTTATCAGTGTGAAATATGGGTTGGTGTTTTCCAAGTTACAGTCTGGGCTACAGCACTGGCTGACATGTGACTGAAACCCCTTTTTGCTCTCTCAAGTGACTCAAGAAATAAAGATTCCACATAATTGAAGTCTGCCCACCGCAAAAGGCACTGTACTCACACATTACATGCAAAAGTTTTGTGAAGTCTTAAAAATACCTTTGAGTCATAATAATTAAAAATTTACACAAAAGTTTTGTGAAGTCTTAAAAATACCTTTGAGTCATAATAATTAAAAATTTACACTCAGGGTCTGGATTGGGCTATGGAGAAGAGAGGTTCATAATTTCCACCCCCAAAACCAGTAGCAGGACCCTACCCAGCAGCATTACATTATGATTATCATACAGTTGTTTAAGCCTTGTCAGCTCAAACCCAGGCAATTATTTTTAGCAGAACCAGATTATGGCAACATTAACAGACCTTCAGTAAAGGAAATCCTGTACTTGCAACATCTTCAGGAGCACAAATTTGTTCTCCTAGCTCAGGCAGTGGACTATCAGACTTAGCTTTTCTAAGTGCAACAGCAGTACATGTTGGTGAATGTAAAAATATACTAAAACTTCATATCTGCTATAGTCTTGCTGAGGATGACCACTGCAACAGAAGGTATTCATCCCTTAAAACAGTATAATACACATTCGTGAAATAGCCATGATTTTCCTATTCTAGTTCATGAGGGACTAATATGAATGTTACCTCATCTAGAGACACTTGGACATGACTGACCTTCACCCTCTGTCACCTGATAGTCAAAAATTAAAATTGTGAAAAGTACAATTTTCTTCAGTTGCTTTTAAAAGCAATATAAGCCCCAAGTTACATATTAAAAAAAAATGTTTATGAGAAACATGAGGCTGCAAATCCAGAAGCAGCATTCACCAGAATTACTGTGGTCCAGAAAATTGTCTTCTGTGCTACAGACTGCATTCCTTGCAACTATGGTGGAAGGGCTTTCCTGCTCTCATAGCTCAGAGAGGTGAAAAAAAATCCACTACTCACCAAATAATGCCTTTAGCATACCTTAACGTAAAAATCCAAAAGAAAAAGAGACTTTCAGGCTTGCTGTCTCCAGCAGTGTCAACTGTGGGGATGTCCCTATTCAGACAATCAGCACTTGTCGTGGTCTTCCCTGCACTGCACAGACAGTCCTGCTGCTAATCCCTCAAGGAAAAACCATCAGTTACTGCTGACTGATGTTACTTTCTCCACAACACTAAACGTATTTGATTTGATTTTATTTCAAAGTTTCATTTATCCACAAACAAGTAGCCTTTTATTTTCTTTGTATTTACCACAGTTACACTAGTTTTGTTTTAATCATAGGAATTTATTTTGGGGGTTCCAGCCTTCCTTATTGTCTTGTCTGTTACCATAGCTACAGTGTTATCACACTGTCAAATGAACCATTAGATATGCATAATATCTACCATATTTCTAAAGTGAGTTCTTAAATAATAAAAAAATATACTTCTAGTTAAATACATATTTTAATATTAATTTTTCTGAATGATCCTTAGCTGCTACCAACTTGTTTTGCTGTATTATCTAAATTATCACAGGAATACACAAGACCTTCCTATGACATGCATGTTACAAACACATTTTATCATCTCTGTAAACCTCTACAAAGTAACAGACAGGGATTTTGAGAACATAACATAAAGCAGTATTACCCAAATCAAGTTTCCCACTTCTGCCTATATATTTCAGCTTTGAATTAAAATCCAACTTAATCTACTCTTGCCTCTGCATAGAAAGCTACCAAACTCAGAAATATCCCAACTGAGATATGTATGTAATTTATGAACAAGTACCAGTCAAACACCAGTGTTTTAGAAAAATCAAGTCACAGATCTTACTGACAGTCCACTAAGGAAAGAGGAGAGAAGAAATAAGCAACACACAGACATGTCACTGAACTAACTGTGTATATTTAGATTGAAAATACAGTACACCTAATGTCCCCCATACAGCAAACAGGACACAAGCAACTTTTTCGCTCCCTTTGCATTTAAGCCTCTCCACTCTGAACCATTAAATTAAAATTCTCCATGCTCAGCCTAGCTGAACTTGTTAGATGTCCATACTGAAGTAGCTTCTCTGAAATTATCAAGAGCTGCATCCCCATGTTGCTGCCATGGGTTTTTGCTTCTCTAATAATTGCCAAATCTTCAATCTTTTCATGCTGGGATTTGTTGGCTTTTTCTGCTAGTGTTTCATTTAGCAAGCTGATCTCTAAAATTTCCCTTTATATTCAAAACAAGTTTCCTGTGGTTTCCCCATTCAATGGAACACTTTGGTTTTTACTTCCCTTCAAGGTAGGTCCAGTTTTTTTTAAGGGTGGGGACCTAACACTCTTTCAAGCACATTTCAAAGGGCATTATTTTACATTAATGAGTTCCTCGTAAAACATCTTCCCTTTCTTTGCTTTCAGAAGCTTCAATTGCCAGTTAAACCAATGGGACTCATTCCACTGGCTTCCCAAAGGGTTTTCAATAGCACCTCACCACTGTAGCATTCAGAAGTTACACTTGCATATTGCCTCTGGAGGTGTCAGTGTCAGAGAGCGGAGACGTGTTTCTAAAGCAGCTGAATTCATAACTAAGTGTCACACCATGATGGCCAACAGATGCACTGATGCACTGATATGTAGATATTTACCAGCAAGTTATCTCAGCTGTACCAAGCCAGTCATCCTATCATTTTTAAGTTCTCTACTTACTTACTAACTCACCCACAGAAAAAGATATTGGAAGGAAGCACCTGTCTGGTCATATTTAACACATACCATAAGTCCCCTAAAAAACTTTCAATAAACTGAATACATTTCATTTTTACGTTACTAAGTAGTGCCTCTGTTATTCACCCAGAAAGCTGCACTAGCACCTGGCTGTCAATATACACAAATATTTTTACAGACTGCATGTGTTCACAGTCATTTAGTACTCTGTGCTTTTCTTTATGGCTTGTACAAACAAACCTATACAAGAACTAACTCTCCCTGTTTCAGTCTTTTAGAAGTATTTGCTTTTCCAAAACTGTTAAAGAGGAGGTGCAATATCCCGGAAAAGTTCCAGATCACTTTCCACAGGAGCACTCACTGACAAATTACAATAATTCTGAAATGGCACTCACTTTTCCTCTTGGCACTGCACCCTGTAGTCCACATCTACTTTGTGATTAGCTAGAATATCAAAGTTTTACACCTGTCCTTTACAGTTTATGATGTCCTAATCTACAGCAAAAGCACATTCACTCTGTGCCACTTTTTACCCCAGTTGTTTCATTCCATACTTCCTCATCTTCCTTCAAGACATACATCTCCACAGAGGTGATAATCACACACTAACATGGTAATGAAGTTTCCCAAAACCAGTGTTACTTTCTCAGGAATTAATAACTTTAATGGATGGGAAAAACCAGGGAGACAGTCCCAAAACTGATCCCAGAAGGTATGCTGTTAGTTAAAAATTACTAGATATGTTATCGTCCCCTGTCTTAAACATGTTACCTTTCTCATGTTAAGCTTCACCTAAATAATTTTTCATACTCTACTAAACAGTTTATTGAAATTCAGAGATACAATGCTGCACAAAGCCCCTCCCATACTGGCCCTGGCAGGGCCAAGCTTTGGTCATGTCACCCCATACTCAGCTCCAGAATTCAACATCATGTTTACCTACTCCATCTCTAGCACACTAGTTTGGGACACAGAGACTAGAAGCACTTCAGCATTTGTCCTCCACTGTTTGCTACTTCTTTTTGCCAAGGCACGTTCCTAGAACGTTTGTACATTCCTAGAATGATTTGATTACATTTGTAATTTTTCCATTTGCTTTACAGCAAAATAAAACAGGATGAGCTGTAATCACTTCTGAAACGGATGTCAATGTGATGGACATGACACAAAATGGACATGATACAAAATCTTTTTATTCACAATGGTCTTTCTCTTTGTGATGGGGAAGGGAAGAAACTCCTACAAGGATCTAGGCCTTGCTGTCAAGGTAGACTGTGCCACACTCTTACTGAGCCACGGCATAATCCATGAACAACCTCCTCATTATCAAGCAGCAGGCAGTATGAGTTTGTAACAGAAAGTCCTGGAGATCACCTCTGTGCCTTTTTCTCAGACCACACTATGGACAGAAACCCTAAGACAACTGGTATGGGGTTGCTTCATGCCCACAACTTCCGTGGGACAGCATCATTCATGGCACACTGAACGTGCAGCACTTTAAGTGCTCAGCCCAGGCTCCCCAGCTCTGCCTATGGCAACGAGTAGCACAGTGCTGCAACAGGAGTAGAGCAAAGCAGGTGGTGCTGGGGATCAGATATTCATAACGTGTTTTGGAGGGGACTGGGAGGGTCTAGCACCACAGTGTGAACATCCTTTTTCAGAGGACATCATATACATATCTTGAGTGTACCCTCCAGCTACATTTCATACAAAAGGAATTTGGTGTGCTCCATGGCTACTTTCACAGTGAACTAAAGAATAGCACAAGGAAGTAAGAGATGATCAGAAAATACATGTCCAAAGCCCATTTTTCATATGAACTGAAATCTCTGTTACAGGTGCAACCCTGTGGTCCCAAATGGCATGCCTAGAGCACCAAGAGCTCTTAATTTGCCTTGACCTACACAAAATGGATAAAACTGCATTCCAGCCTCCCACTATGATGCTTTTAGGAGCATGAATAGGAGTATGTTCTGCGCGCCCAGGGACAGGCACAAGAATATAAAAGTATGATGTTTACTAAAATACAGAAGGATTGTTCAAATAGTGATAGACAAAAGAATAGACAGTTCAGGTCTATTCTTGAGAACTAGTCAAAGAAGTTCAGGCTACTGGTAGGAGGCAGGTCATCTGGTTCACTCAGATGTGAGTCTGGAAGTGAACTAGCACATGTGCACTGAGAATGATCATGCTACCAGGACACTACACTAAAATGAGGTGCAAGATAAATTCACGATCAGAACAGCGCAAATCATAAAATACTTTAATCCTCTATACAAGAAGATTACATGCAAACAAGTAGTAATAAAGGAGGCATTGGGAAAACAAAGCACTGTTTTCTTTTATTATATAAGCCTTTCAAAACTGTAGCTACAAACTTACACATCATCTTCCAGCTTGGTGTTTAGTTACACTCTGAATTACACTAAATCTGCCATCTAATCTTTTGGTAAGACAGCTTTTTGGGTAGTCATATGACATGATTTCAAAAGGCCCTCCCAAAAATAAAGGAGTACAGAAAAAGATGGCAGATGAGCTTCAACATAGACAGAGACAAGGTAACACACCAAGAGAAAACAAATCTAAATTATAAGTACATGACACTGAAACTGGAACTAGAAGTTACAACTCAAGAGCTCCTTAAGTTGACACAGTTCTCTGAAAACATCGTTGACTAAACATGCAGTTGTAACGACAAAAAAAGCTGGTAAAACTTAAAGGCAAGTATTATTTTCAAAGTATAAATAAATCTTAGGTACACCCACATCTCAAGTACCGTGACACTAGTCTTCACACCACAAAAAAACATGCAGTGAAATTAAAGGAAACTAAGAGAAGGACAAATAAGAAAACAAAGAGAATTACAATATTAAGGTAAGTAACTGTTCACTTTTGAGGGAAAAACTGGGGGTGGAATTGGTTGCATTTAACAACCATAAGGGACAACAGCTATTCACCTCATCCTGCAACACTAAAGCTGGGAGAAGTCTCTTAAGGCACAGATGAAAGTGGTAATGTACTTTTCTATGCAGCAAGCAGTGAAGAATCTTGTTTCTGCAAGAGACAGTGTAAGTTTGGTAACAAAGGTATTCAATAAATTCGCATACAATAGGTCTATAAATGGTTATTTAATAGGACTAGACAGAGTTGCACTTATAATATCCTAGATATAATTTTGAATAGAGTAGGAAGACAAAGACTGGACAGTGGCAAGGCTGACCTGCTTTCCCTAAATAGTCTCTTCAACAGCTGTTGTGTTAGATGAACCATCCATCTGATCCACTACTAGTTCTTATAGTAGTGGTGAGCTTATTTGTAAGTACTATAAGTGGTAAGGAGATGGAGGAACCTCCAAAAAGACAAAAACACTTCACGAAGTTTATAAAACCACGAGGTTCTTCAACTTCAGTAGAAACCTTACAAGGAGAGAAGGAAAAAGTTTTCATTCACTTTTCAAAAAGTAATCTTAATTTTGCCATCTATTCACATAGCAATATCCCTTCCAAAGTGTAAAAAAAGCCCAAACGAAAACAACAATAATCTACCCATTTTCAAAATTCCTGCAAGGTTTTCCAATGCCTGCTGGTCCCTTCCATAGCCCACACGAACCCCCTCCAGTTCTCATATTTAAGAAAGATTAAGCGATGAGAGATGCAAACTTTATTCAAATGGGAACAAGACATTAATGTTTAACACGACTGTATTTTCTGTCCTCTATCACATTTTTCTTTTACTGGCATAAGTGAAGGTTTTCATTCAGTTCCTGGTAATGACATTCCCACTGTCCCATGAGTTCACAATTTGTAAATTAATTTCAGGAATACTTCAATGTCTTGTATAAACTTTTTTAGAGTTTTGTAAAACTAAATATAATTTGACATCTTTTTACAGTTCCTTGGAGTTCTTTAGGACAATTATGCAGGCAGCTTCTGTAAATCTTTAAAACTGCTTCTCAAAGTTACTCTCCAGAATACTTTGTTAAATATTTTTGCAGATCCACGCCCTCTGAGTTCGGTATAAATTTTAATGATGTCTAGGAGCAAAATTAGATTCAATCCAAGTATGTTCTTGTATGGTTTTGGCTGGGATAGTTATTTTTCTTCCAAGTAGCCAGTACACTGCTGTGTTTTGGATTTATTAAGAGAATAATTTTGATAACACGCTGATGTTTTGGTTGTTGCTAATCTGTGCTTACCCTAAGTCAAGGAGTTTTCAGTTTTCTGTGTTCTGGGAGGAAGAATGGCCAGGAGAGCTGACCCAAATTGGCCACAGGGATATTTCATGCTTTTACCATTTGCCTTTCATGACCCACATGTCATATAATGCTTTGTTGTTTGCTGGGGCTTTTTCCCCCCTTTTTTTAAAATATTATATTTAGTGAGAACATTTGCCATAACTCAATTCATTACAGAGCTGCCAACTGTTGCTCCTGGTCAAAACTGAGACAACTTTATTCTCGTGCAAATTTAAAGCTTGTACTTAAGCTTAACAAAGTTCTAAAAGTTCAAACGAACAAGAAAACGTTAAGCAATGTTTTAATTCTTCTGTGTTTGATGAAAGCTAATTGTAACTTAAAAGTCACCTGGCTGTGATTAATATTCACCTCGCTCATCATCACCTGAATTCCTATCATACTAAAATGTCAAAATCGACTGTGAAGTTCAAATAATAAAAATACAGAAGTACAAGCAAACACAACCAAAACTGGGGTCAGAAATTTTAAGTATTCAAAAATCTAAGTGTGCATGTGCTTTTCAAACTGAATTTATTTCTAGTGCCATCTTCCTGGAGCCAGAGATCCTCATCAGCACATCACTATGCAATGCCTGCATCTCTAGCAAACACTTTTATAGATCAGTCGGAAGTACTCCTCAAACTGAACTGTAGTTCAGTCATCCGAGAAAAGTAACACTTTTCAGTGACTGCAAAATGTGCAGCCCTGTGCAACAAAATTTCCAAAGCCAAACTCTGCAAGGGTACAAGTATGCTACATACGTTGCTTCTAAAGATTTCACACAGCGTGTTCATCCATTGAAGGCAACTCTCAGAACAATCCTGTAATTAACAGAAGCAACTGATAATACTCACATTTCTGACATATGGAATTACACAAGAGCTGTGAGTGCCTGATGGGAGTCATGAGAACATCAAACTTGCACTTGGCAAAGCTTCAATCGGATTACTGATAACTTGAAAGCAAGTAACATTCCCCCATCTGAAAAGCATTACCACACTCATAAAAATGAAAACAAAGTAAAACACTATTTTGTTATCTGCAAGTTACCTGTAAGTCACTTTCTTTCTTACTGGGATTCATCAATTAGCTTTTCAGGGTGTCAGTTACACCAGCAGCAGGGCATGCAACAGACAGTTCCCTTTACAAGCCTGGGAAACCCAAAAGCCACTTATGCTTGATGCAACAGGACCTGCTCCTAGTAAAAACAATAAGCTACTCTGAAAGCATATTTATATGACTAAAGCAAAATAAAAAAACTCTACTACCACATTGAAGCCTTTAAGCAACAAAGTTCCTCATTCATCTTTCAAGAGTCAAAATATAGGATCAGACTCAATGTTGTCAAACAAGACCCAATTAAAAAAAAAAAAAAAAAAGAAAAACTGATCAAATCTAACTGCTAAGTCACATTTTTGAAAAAGGTCATCAAAAGTCTTGGTTAGACACACAATACAGAGTTGTCTTCAAGAACTCCTACCTACTCCTTTAAACTAAGCAATTCTAAAATTCACTTTGGTTTCTAGCAACATGAAACAACTGAATTTAGGCAGTAATAGTAGAGTTATCAGAAGTCTTTTATGCATGTACTGCTCATGTAAATGATGAAGTGCACTACACACATTAAAAAAAAAAACAAACTAAGCATAGCTTTAAAAATTCATTCTCTTTTCCAAGAAAGGCAAATCTCATGTCTTTTTTCACACAGCTTTATTGCCTTTTGTCTAACAGATGTAAAATCTATTTAGCAATGACCAAATACAAATACAGCAATATTAGCTCCACAGAACACTTTTTAACAATGGCAATATCATCTTTGTAACACTCTCCCTGAGAACTACTACTTGTGGCTGCACCGTTTCCTAGGAAAAATTACCAGGAAAGATGAAGAGTGGCACAAGAGACAAATATCAAGCCCTCTGTTCTACCTCCAAAGGGGGTTCCACTTCAGAAAAGCATTTAACATGACAGATGAATTCACTGACTTCTAGTAAATCAATGGTTTATGGATGTTCTAAGCCACAACTGACTGTTTATCATGGTATCTTCTGGGGATATGAACAAAGCACACTTCCAGGTTATCGGACACAGTCAGCACCATCTTATGGCTAAACACTTACTACAGAATTCAACACAACAGGTCATTACAGAGATTGGGTGAAAAGAACAATTATTTTACCTTTTAAATGGAAACAAAGGATAGATTCCCCCACAACATGATTAGTGTGGGGAAAAACATGCAATACAAGCTGTGTGATTCCAGTTGCCACATCCAGCTCTGTATGTAATGCTGTATTAAACATATTTATGGAACAAAAATGAGAAGATTCTCTGAAGATTAGGACTCAACTCTTGTCATTCAAAAAACCTATTTATACAAAATACAGAAGGCCTACATAAATATCTGAGAATCTGTGAGTTACAGTGAAAATTCACTTACTGCTTAATGAAAGCTGAATGCTAAAAAGTGATTTCAAATATGACACAGAAAATTTAACACATCCTCCTGGTCAATTCTTCTGAGGGAACAATCTCCAGAAACTCGGGATGTAACAATCAGAACCTACACCAGATAAGTAAGCCTAAATGCTGGACCAAGAACAGCAGACTTGAAACCTTGGGTGTGTTCTGGCTACTATGGAAGCACAAAGACACATTGTGTCTATATGGCTAACATAGGGATTAGGCAATTGACTTAAATGATTTAAACGTGGTAATGGAAAAGTATTAATTACAGGGAACAAAGAGATGTATGTCACCAAAGGAAAGAGTAAAAGCACATTACCATTTAAATCTCTCCCCATGAGCTTGTAAAATAGGGTGATTACCCAAATCTGAACAGAATTTTTATAGCATCATTAAACCTTCTATCCTGCTATGAAATTGTTCTTGCTATTGGGAGTTGTACCTGAAGATCACATCATACAGGATTATCCAGAAGAGAGAGGATGCTGTGGACCTCTCAACTCTGAGAAACACAAGTTCCATAGTAGTCGGATTTTAAAGAAAAAATTACAGTTCTGACTGTTGCAAAAATGTAGTCTCATTTGTGCTTGAAGGTGAAAACAGCTACCATGATGTTTTGGCAAGATGAAGGAGAGAGGAGCTGCCAGTAGGTTTTTGGACTGGATGGATTATCCTTGACCGTGACCAGTTCCAGCTGCTTCAGAGACAAATGAAGAAAATTCTTAAGCAGGCAATTAAAAATAACACAGCCATGGGCAAGATTTCTTCCTATCTCACATCAGTTAGAAGTTATTTAAACTACAGACTCGGGAAGAACAGATATTATTGTTTACAGTTGCTGGTGTATACTTTCCTAGCTTTTAGTGCAAAACTCGATATTCCTACCATTCTTCTTAAAATTCTGTTATGCTTCTAGATTCAATCTCCTCTGGTGACAAGCTCCATGGGATAATACTTAATCTCTTCTCCTTTAACAATTTTAAGATTTCCTTTTCAGACACTGACAGCTCTCCTGTTCTTGTATTATGAAAAACATGGGCACAAAGTCATGATGCTTCTTTGTTACACCATTAGATGGTTAATCCTTGAAAATACAGCATTTTTCCTTTATCTTTAAAGTTCAGTCAAATCTTCAGTCACTCTTCCAATTACAAGAATGTCCCTTCTTCTCATGCCTGTACATTATTTCTGAAACAGTGAGACCAGAACTGTATTTGCTCCTCTCTCCCCCCATCCCACTTTCAAAATGAGCAAATATATAATTAATTTTCTGTCTTTCTAAGTAGTATTTCAGATATGCAAAGACAGACAGAATAGGAACAGTCTGAGGAGGCAATGGACAGAACAAAGCAGGACTGAAAAAGTAAAGACAAAACATTAATCAGCCTGCTGAAGGGCTGCAGGGCAGAAGGGATTTATCTTATTTCAGCAAAAGACTGAATTTATGAGTAAAAAAATGTGAAAGATTTTTTCTCCAAGTAATTACATAGGCCTTTGTCATCATTAATCATTAATGGGATAAAGCACAAGAGGTGTAGATACAGGTCTAAGTTCACACACAAACCAGCAGGGTATTATTATTTGAGTGAAGGGAATTCGTCAACAAATGCACATATTTAGACTTCAACAAGGAGCATCTTCTGGACAGGATCATTACAATGGGTCTGGTGGGTGCCTTCTGGCTTCCCTCCCACCTCCCTAGCTTCCATGTGATAAGACACATTTTTAAAACGTGGAAATGCAGTCCATTCTTAGCAATTTGCAACCTAAGCTGAAGAAGTTCTTTGCGGTTTCAGACAGACTACCAACGTATATTTCAAGCAACCTACTGAGATTTCAGTATCAGAAGTTATTAAAAAAAACCAAACTAGCTGACCACTCAATACACTCTTACAATACATGAACATAAATAGTTATTCCAATTATAAGTGGAAATATTATCAGCAACTCTAGGTAACATTTATATCAATGTTTACCCACTGAGAAAAAACATACACGGCAAGCAGCTCTGCAGCATCAGTGCTTGAAAATGTTGGGTTTTATCCAAACACTGGTTTTCATGTGTTTTTGGCCATGACTTCTAACAAAGCCTTTCTTTTGTACAACAATATTTTCTGTTCAGTCCTAGAATAAATCTCTCATGGAACACTTAAACCTAATTAGAACTTGTCAAAATGACAGAATGACTTTTATTTCCAGAATGTTCTGGTCTTACTTGTAACATTCACATTTCACCAAAAGTGTGTGTTTCTTTAAGCTTTCCTTTTTACTTAAAGAAAAACAGTTATCTGGAATCAATAAAACTCTGTATTTAGAAAAGTGTTTAACACAACTGGTAGATAGAAAAAAATGCATACTTTTTCATTGACTCCACTAACAGAGTAAAACTTTATTCTTCTCTGGATGCAGCAAATAGGTAAATAAAGAAAATTTAAAGAATACTATACCTACCTCTCAAAATAATATTTAGTTTTCAAAAAGGATTCCCTATAGATAAGACAACATGTAAAACAAAAGCCCATACAAACACATCCCTCTTTCCAAAAGTTTCTTAAACCGTTTTAATTGTGCTTTCTCAGCCAAGGGTAGCTGGTATGACAGACAGCCCTGATTCTACCTAGGATACAGTTCTGGATAGAGCAGATACAGAAGGCTCACTGTAACTGAATCAGAAGATCATATGTGAAGACTTCTATGTCATCCTGGCCATGCCTTTTCTACGTACTAATACTGTTGTGGTCACAGACCACAGCTCACCATTATGTGAGCTATTAGGACACACTAATTGTGCAGAAAACTAACACATCCAAAAGTTTTCCACTGTGTTTAGTGAATCAAATAATCAATCAATGTATTATATCATCATCAGAAAAAAAATCATTAGCCATATTGGATAGGGGAGAGTCTGAAGGAACACTACAGCTGACAGAGGCACAGGCAGCAAGACCCTCCTCTTGTTTAGCAGCAGCTAGATCAATTTCAATCGCCTCTGCAACCACAGCTGAGGTTAGAAAACTACCCGCTGAAAGGCAACGCAATGCTGGCTGTCTTTCCATATCTTTCGCAAAATACTCCCTTCCACATACCTAGGACAGCTTCTCCTATAGTTTAATGGGAAGAGGATGACACATAGCTGCAGCAGCCTAAGCCAGAATAGGGCATCTCCTCCAGCCCCAGCGAAAAACAAGGACACCTCTCAGTAACCAGAACCCATCATCTGCAGTCTTGCTCACACAAGGACCAACTTAACACAAATGCTCAAAACCCTATAGTTTGAGCAACTGGCATGAGAGCATCCCCCTAGTATATATTACTGATGTGTAATATACTTAATGAGCTGCATCACATGTGTAAGTGATGTGGCAAAATATGTAAACCCCCAAGAGTGATGAAAATAAGTATTGTTATATTCGAGAGTTACCAAATTCACTTCTGGCATTAAAAAATGGTTTTTTCCCCATAGAGGGGAAAAAACAAGAGCAGCAAAGCATTTTCATGCCTTATTTTCCAAAGGCACACTAACCAAACAGTAACATTTCTTAGAAGTTCACACAGACCTTACAAAAACAGTTCTATGAGTTGCTACTATGAGGTTTTCTGAAAACAAAAACTGAGATCCTCAGGAGTTATGCAAACAACTGCCAGACTGATCAGATTCTTCACGTGACAGACAAGCCATGAGGCAGAAATTGAGGGGTTGGGTATAATACAGTGTCCAGCCAACACCAACCATTATTTCGTCGTAGGGTTGAACTGCAGCATGGGACACAAGAAAGACAAGCTGTATAAAGCTTGTTGGCTGCTTTTTTCCTGCCTCATGACAAAGCCATACTAACTTCAGGGCCTTTGACCTTCAGATCTTTCTTCCCTTAGAAACATCTGCTTATTCTTTAGCAAGCTCCTGGACCCGAGGGGGGGGGGGAAATCTTCCAGAAAATCCCAGCAGAACCCCACCCCAGTTTAGCAGGCTTCACAGACCTCACAGAGGCTGAGAACAGATGACATATTCCCACTCAAATCCAAGAGCTGAAGTCATGAGTGACCTGCCATTGACTCAGTCGCCCATTTCAGTTCTCCTACCACACAGAATGACAGAATTGTTAGGGTTGGAAGGGACCTCTGGAGATGATCTAGTCCAACCCTGCTGCCAAGTCAGGGCCAGTGAGAGCAGATGACATAGGAATGCGTGCAGGTGGGTTTTGAATGTCTCCAGAGACAAATATGAAGACCGAGCACCCTAAACCCGCCACACACGCCTCCTTGATTCATGTGTCTTTCCAGACAGCACCACACATCCTCCTGCCAGGAGATGCTGGGCAAGATGGGGAACACTGGGTCCCCAACGGAGACAACTCACCAGCGTAAATAGCAAGCACTCTTCTTACATTTTAATCACAAAGAACATCTGAAATAATAACATCATGCTTCCTGCCAAGCGATGAAAGTGTCCAAAGGCATTCCTGCCAGGGCATCACCGTTGTGTCATTTTTCAGAACACGGGGAGCAGACAAGAAATTACCTCTTCACACCCAAGGCCTTTCCTCCCTTCCTCCTTCCCTCCATCACCTCATCCCTTCCCCGAAGGCCCTCCCACCTCCCTGCCAAAAGCTCCTCGGCTCTCCTCCCACCCACCCACGCCCCGAACGCCCCCCCACACACACACACACCACCCACACCCACCCCCGGCCCCCCGCACGTCCTCGTGTCCCCCCAACCCCGCCCGCGCTCCCTTGACAACCGCAGCGCGCGCCGAGCGCGGCCCCGCCCCAGCCCCGCGTACACAATGGGCCCCAGTGCGCGCGGCCGCGCCCGCCCCGCGCGCCCCCGAGCGCGGCCCCGCCCGGACGGGATGGGGGGGTTGGAGGGGGGGGGGAGGGGATAGAGGGGGTCCGCGGCCGCCGCCACCCCCGCCCCGGCCCCGCTCACCATCGCTGCGCTTGATCTCCACGTAGATTCCTATCTGGATCTTGCCGAAGTTGGCCGCTGCCATCGCTTCATGGGGCGTAAGAGGGGAGACGAGAGGCGCTGCCGGCCGGGCACACGGAGGGGAGGGAAGGGAAAGGAGGGAGGAGAGGCCGCGCAGGGCAGGGGCGGCGGCGGCTCTGGGCGGGCGGGACGGGCGGGCGGGAGGAGGAGGCGGGAGGAGAGAAAAGGCGCCGGCCGGATACAACAGGCGCTGCGGCCGCTGTTGCGCCTGCGCGGCCGTCGCCGCGTCACAGCGGCTCCGGCCCGCGGGAGGGGGCGGGGGCGCTGTGCGGCCTCCTTCCTCAACTCCTCACCCACGGCACACCCCGCACCACCCCCCAGCCCCGGGAAGCGCCGTTCCCGCCCGCCCTGCGCGGCCTAGCCGCTGGCCGCTGTGCCAGCTTCCACCTCCGGGACCTGTCCCTGCACCTTAGGGACACACGCACACAGCTATTAATGTAATAGCTCTGTCTACCTGCTGTCTGCTCATGCGCCGCCCATGTGCCGGGAAGAACGGCTTAGGAGCAGTGTTCCTGCTCCCCAACCCGCCAGCAGCGCTTGGGTCCAAGAAAGGCACGTGGTGTGACTCTTGGGGGTGTCCTGTGCAGGGCTAAATGTTGGACTTGATGATCCTTGTGGGACCATTTCAACTCAGAATGTTTTGTGATTCTGTGAAGGCCACCCCATCAACAGCGTCCATCCATCTAGGGAGGCTATGGGGAAGATGGAGAGGGACTCTTGATTAGGAACTGTAGTGATAGGACGAGGAGTAATGCGTGCAAATTGAAAGAGGGGAAATACAGGTTAAATAATAGAAAAAAATTCTTTGTGAGAGTGATGAGACACTGGAACAGGTTGCCTAGGGAGGTTGCGGATGATGCCACAAACATTGCGGTCTTCAAAGCTGGCTGGATAAGGCCTTGAGCAACCTGGCCTAGTGGGAGGTGTCCCTGCCATGGCAGGACGGATTGGGACTAGATGATCTTTAAGGTAAATTCCAACGCCTTAACATTCTATGATACTATGACCATTGCTGCCCCATGCCTTTATACAGCTCAAATAAAAATAAACCACACTTCATGTTCCACATTTCACTCTCTTGACTCCTGTGCCCCAGACCTCATTACACATCACCCCTTGCTCTGTGTATTCCATAAATGTTAAACTGAAAAATTTGAGAGGTAAATTATGTATAATTTTCTGGAAAATCATTTGACTCCCATCACTGCAGAAATAGATCACTACTTTTATATATATTATTAATGGAAATTATTAAATCATTCTACTGAGCTAACAAAGGTGTCTCTTAGAAACATATACACAACCATAAGTATTTACAAAATAAGATTCTACTCTAAAATAAAATAGGTCTTAAGTACACATAAATCTGGAGTTAACCCTGAAATCTTTGAAACACTTTGGCCTTAGTGCAGCAAATCATTTTAGAATGTCCTAAACTTTAAACACAAATTTTAAGCTGACTTACAAAAATAAGACTCATAATACATAATTGGTTTGCTGTATGCTCTTTGATAACTGAGATTTTTTGTTATTGTCATAAAGTACATGTGGAAGCTTTCATAGAGCACATCAGTGATGTCCAGAAAATTGCTTGTGTGTGCCTGGAAAATGAACAGTGTTAATAGTAAATAAATCCAAAATATTTTTAAAATACGACAAAGCATTGTAGGAAGCTTTCTTAAGGAATAAAGATCCCTAATTGGTTGGGGTTTTTTAAGCACATGTTGCTTTTTTTATATAAGTAGAAGCTTCCAAAACTGTACTCTTGAGTACCCGGTCTTTCTGACCTAGTATTCTAAATATATGTCTCTTCACAATTTCTGTTAATAAAATATATTCAATCCAGCATTTAAATAGAAGATTGAAAGCTTTGAATTCCCAAATTTAGTTACACATTTTTAACTGAAGTACAGGAAAATATTATTATATAGACTATTCCATTTTACTGGCCCCCAACACAGACTTTCTCTGATCATTTTTAGAAAGCATATTCATGACTTCTAAAATAATGTTTACAAAGTTCTCAGAGTGGTATGTGTCTACTTTTTATGTGTCCATACATGCTCATTTTGGCAATACAGAGAAATAATACAATTACTGAAGCTTTGGCATTCAGTTCAAAACTTTGGCTGCTGTTGGATTAGTAATCCAAAATAGTGGAAAATTATTGCGCACCAGTTATGTTTCAGCTGTTATAAGAGATTCTTCAGTCTTCAACAAACACTGTCATCTGCTTGTATTTCAAACAGACACAATCATATTAATTAAAAATTTTAATTTACTGTATTTCAATGTAAAAATTGAGTTATTAATATGACTCTACCTCCTTGATAACTTAGAAAACCATCACTCCACATAGGCCAGTTTTGGTACACTTCGACTGGTTTGAATATTCAGCCTAAAGTGTGGAGAAAAGCAATTACTGAGCAAAGTTGTCCCTAAGGCAAAAGCAACTATACAAATAAAATTGTTATTTTGCTTACTGCATCATTATTCCAGTTTGAGCTGCACTCCTAAAAATCTGAAATAAAAAGTGGAGAAGATTGTGAATGTATTCCAATCTTTTCAAAGCAGGTGACATGAGAGAAACAAAGTGCTTTTGGGAAAAGCACACCTCCATCTCTTACCATGTCCTTCACTCCAGCTCTGCATCTGTAGTAGTGGTGGTAAAATCTTTTGCTTTTCCCTGTATTCATAGCTACTTGTGCACCTTAGCTGGATTAGTTATAATATGTCCTTAAAGTTAAAATTACAGTCCAGAAAAAACTACACTTGTTCAAAAGTTGAAAATAATAGAGGAAGCAGTGAAGAATAGGAAAGCTAGATACGCTCATTGCAGTAGACAGAGGTGTTGTCATTATGGCCCTGGCACATAAGGCATTATGGGGTTGTATTTCATTATGGTTCCCTATTGACCGTATTAAACACATGTAGAATTCCTGCTAAATAGCAAACTGCTTCATAAAACAACATGAGGAAAAGAAGATTGGCTTGGCTTGTCCAAGTGGCTCTGTCCAATCCACTTGCTGCGTACAGGTAAGCCCAGAACAACTGTACTGTGGATATTTAATCTTCATCCTCCCCTTCCTTCTTCCTGTTCTCTCTTTTCACTCCTCTCTAAGTCTTCAAAGAAAATCTCAGAGGAATTGTGGAAAAACAGCATTCCGGTCAGGCAATTTGACTGAGTGATAAACACACATTTCCTACATCCTTCTGCTATCTAATGTAACTTTTCTGACAGAAGGAACTATCTTGTATCATATTACCTGTAAAAATAATTTTAGCATGAATGCATCTACCTTACAGCTTAATCTAACATTTTCATCCAATTTTTGCACCACCACTAAAGCTTCTGCAGCAAATCATGTAGACCTATTCTGCCTTGTAAAAACTGAAGGGTTTCTTTACTTGAACACAGAAGTTATTCTATAGCTGTCTGTAGATGTCTGCATTACTAGCACACGGTATTAGCAAAACCAGGTATTCACATGTGAAGTATTTTTGTCTAAATACACAGTTCTTCAGAACATTTTTATGTCGAAATTTCAATATATGTAGATTGTCAGCATGCTTGTTTTGTGGTTTCACCCCTTTTTAATCCCCTTTCATATGTCCAGTGTAACATTTGAACAACTAGCTGGAACTGCATTCCATAATACTATGGCAACACCCAAACAGACACTGGGCTTGATAATATGCCCAGAGGATATGGAACTCAGTCCTGAATATGCCTGTTCCTCAACATACAACACAGAGGTGAAAAAAGTACAAAAAGAGCTACTTGCAGTTCCTCAATCATGAGATAGTCAGGACTTGAATTCAAGCTAAAAGGATATTTCTTCTGAAGGAAGACATGCAGTGGATTTGGTTGCAAAAATCCTGGCAAACAGAAAACACTGAAATGAGTATGATGATAAAGCAATCCCAAGGTTCCTTCTAAGGACTAGCACAGATTTCTGACAGTAGATATGTTTCCGATAGTACCCTGATTGTGCATCTGGAGCACATTTGTAACTATAACAATGAATACTTTTTGGAACTAAAAATCGTGAGACAACTTTTTTTTTTAAATCAAAATAATTAAAACTGTTCTGTTGATCCCTACCCTCCTACAAGACAGAATTTGGTGCAGTCAGGTTCATTTTATTTCTATGTTTTTCCGTAGAACAGACTTGCATCAAATATTAGGAAAAAAAAAATCTCTTTTAGCAATTTAGATATCTAATAAAGCAAAAGATCCTTTATTAAAAAATCACTGCTAAATAAAATTATTTTCTTAAAACACATTTGTTGTCTAATAATTTGACAGATTCATTGGAAAAATTAATAAATTTGTGTGCAAATGGATTCATGTATGTTTTTATCTTCATTAATGTCAGAGAAAAAAATAAATTTGAAAAGATCTATCAACTTTTATATGCTTGCAAATCTCACTGTATTTCCTACTCATTCACCTTGGAAACTAGACAGAAATTATATATGCAGACTATTCAGATCAGTTGTGCATTTGACAAATTAAGTTGCATGTATTTATCAGAATGAAGATTTTTAAAGGTATTTTAACAAAGGCTATTTATGTTTAGCGAGCTCTTATAAGTTATAAGCATAGTAAACATAATTTTTTGACCATAAGTAAAAAAAAAAAAAAAAATTTAGACAGTGTAACCACTTACTGTAATAAAAAAGCTAAAAGTTATTAATTCCTCTGTTTTGTAAAACAGCCATTATGGTATTTTCCAGTATTAAAGGGGTATAGTCAAACTATGTTCCTCTTTCCTGGGTTTCAGAAATGGTGAAACATAAAATTGAACAACCCTACTGTCTTCCAGTCCCTAGAAAAATGTCTTACTGCTTCTTAGTTTCCCAAAGCAACAATAACGAAGTATTACATTTGGAAGAAATTACTGCAGTAACTTACCAGTCAAAGATGTTAACTTGGTTCAGTTTCAGCTGAACTGCTACTTTGACCTTATTTGAAAGCAAGGATTCCTTTACATTTAGTGTGTAGGAGGGCAAGTCACTGAAAGACCACAGGCATTCTATGGCAAGTGGTGTGGATAAAAATCCTACACAGTTTTAAGAAATTAGCTGTACTGGAATACATTCTGTGGCCATCTCTGTGTAAAGGGGGTGAGGTTGCACTTTGGTGTGGAAGGGCTCTGGCAGGCATCAGTGATTGGGCAAGCCTTTTTCTGTTCAGAGAAGGTGGCAGGAAGTCTGGGTCTCTCTGAACTGGAGGCATAAAATCTGTCATGCTGAGTTGTGGACAGAGACACCTCTGAAGAAGATAAAGTGTCTGGCTGAAAGGCATGGCATAGCTACGGTCACAGACAGCTGCTGTGGAGCAAAGGAGTGGAGTTATTTGGAAATACCAGCATGATTCAATACACTGTGAATCTAGCGTAAAGTTTTTTCACTTGAATGTTCATAATTGAATTCAAATGTTTTGAAGCTCAATAGATCAAGATCACGAAGGAAGAAATACTTAGAATATTTTGGATCCACCTACTGGAATAGATTTAAATACATTTAAGCTTTTTATACTTGTACTAAGTACTACACAGATAGTGAAACTATATTGGGGAAAAAACTGGTTTTTATGTTTTGCTCTGAAAGTAGGTAGGAAATGTTTTGAAGCTGTTCTCTTCTTCCAGCTTAAAGAAATGTATTCATATTAATTTCTGCTTACTAAACTTCTGGATCTATACCTGTGGAGCGCTGTAAAGTATCATCTGAGTCCCAGCATCTTCCCTAAGAAAGACTATTTCTTATTTTTCTTATCTCCTCTGGCAAAAATATGACTGAATTTCTCCTTTTTAGTGCAGCACTGATGAAAATTCAGTCAAATGGCAGAAAGGGATATGAAAGATAAGCAAGTTTCATTTTTTTCCCCCTTGGACTTGCTGACAATGGTAGTGTGTAGAGTTCCCAAAAGAGCCCACCCAAGAGACATTTTTTTCCCAAGTTTCATGTTAAATCATTTTTCTTCTTCTTAACATGCTGTTAGAAAAGAGGAAATTATTCCGAGAGTCATACCAATGTAGATAGTATTGTGATGAACTCAAAAAAGGAACCTCAAAGAGCAGCTTTGTCAAACACAACTTCTTACATGAGCTGAAAACAGGGTACATGGATGGTGTAAGCTGGCCTGGCAGGCACACTGGTCCAGCACAAGCAGCCTGTTGATACAGTGGGCATGTGGAAGAAAGTTACAATTCCCAAAAATTATTATATATACAAGATTAAATGTGAAAATGAAAATGTTAAATTCACAAATGAGAAATCAATAGTGCTTTGATTTATACAATAACCACGCTTAAGACAACCCGTGTCAAACTGCTATTGCAGAAGCAGCAGTTGGTTCAGTCTGGAGTACACTAGAGGCTGGAGTACACTGTAGAAAAAAGAGAGACCTTTCTGTTTAAGCATAGTTAAGCCCTGGATCAGATTGTATAGGGTGTTTGTCATAATTCTCCAGTGAAGGTGATTCAAGAAGAGATTAAGTACCTCTTAGAGATGGTATACACCCAGTCTCCGAGCAAGAGGATGGGCTAGATGACCTCCTTCAGATCCTTGACCTTACATTTCTGTTGTAATCATGACAAATCGGTTTTGGCCTGCTTAAACCTTCTCCCCCACCTGGATTAACAGATTTCATTTGAACTTCATGTCTGTTTTAGCAATGAGTTTAATGCTGTGTATTCAACCATCACCTAAATGATTTTCCTGGTTACATGGGCATGCCTGTACAAAGGAATCTGAAGAAAGAATCCCTGACTTTCCATATGCTGGCAGAAGAGGTGGAGGCTTTCTTTCTGAATAATTATGTATAAAACCACTGAAGTGCCCTTAAGGGGCATTGAAATGAAGTTACTTAGAGGTTGTTACAGTTACTATCATTTTTCATTTCTAATTCTGTGGTTATAACCTCATCTAAGAAAATGAGAAACAACAGAGAAAATCAGGCAAACCCGACAATTGTAGGATATGCAGCACATGTATCCCTATATTAGAAACTGTCCTGACAAGTTGTTTTCTGTTGCTCAGAGGTCAACTATTATCAAAACCAAAACAAACAGAAAGGCAACAGGACCCAGTTACAGTGAAAAGAAAGTCCCTATCCCGTAACTTTCCTGCCTTCATAACTTAACAAATTCTTTATATTAACATCCTTCTAAAATAAGTTTACATAAAGAGGTGAATTTTACACAAATTGTTCATCCTCAGAGTAAAATAAATTAGTGAAATAACCCAACACATTGAGAAACAATGAAATGGAGGACATCCAGGTTTTCATTCTACATCCAACCCATGAAGCTGCCACACATTTTAGAGAATGGTTAATTCCCAGTAGTTAGCTTATAGGAATTGTAACTCTTTTGTTCTCAGCTGTGATTACTTAAGTAAATATCTTTAAAGAATTTAATTTTGTGTGGCTTAGGAAGGCAACTGTGCTCACTCTGAGAATGTGTATTCAATATGTGTGCCCCAGAGTTAAAAGATGGTAGCATAACTTCATTGTGTTAATATCTGATACATTGTCACATATTTATTAAGCCATCTTCCCACGATGTTCCAGTGTTGAGCAAGCAAGAGTCAAACAGAATGACTCTGTGATCACGGCACTTAGCAGACCCCTGGTAAACAATGAACAGCTTTTTCTGAACGAAGTTTTAGTGTGTTCAAAGAAATCTGTTTTAGTTGTAATAATCATTTATAGTGAGCTGTCCCTGCACACGCAAGTGTAAAGCACTCGCATTAGATTAATTTGTAAAGAAAACTTGCATCACTGCAAAACACATGCCACATAGGAAGACTGTGATAATGACAATGTAAGACTATGGGAAAAGCTTACTTTGAATAAGCAACAAAATGACAGATTGAAGAAAATTTTGTCAAAAGGATGGCTCAGCACCACCATGTCCAGGAAGCTGCCTGGTAAATAAGCCTGAATATTATCGCTGTGTGGAAACAGTGTGTTCACCAGGCATGGCTAAAATATGATATTAAGATATTCTCAGTATTAAAATATCCTCTATAAAGTTGATTTTAGACACCCTCAGTGGTGTTAGGACATCAGGACTGTTCAGAGTTCCCTCTTAAACCATCAACATTCAGCAGACCTCCATGAAGACAAATGCAAGACCATTAACACTAGTGTTGTCTCTGCTGCCCTATTTCTGCTAGAAAAAACTTGCCTTTCTAGCCTAAATTAGTATTTGGAAAAACAAAACAAATTATTGAATTTGTTTCTGCAGTTCAAATTTAATTCTTGTATCCCATGAAACCTGAGGCATAAGGAGTTCTCCAATCTAAATCATCATATAAGAAAAAAATACAAGTACACAGAGAAGGCCAGTGTTTCACATATTCTGTATTCTATGGGGGGCTGTCCCGAGGACTGAATGTCTTAGTTTAACAAGATTATAACTTGAAAATTAGGAGGCTTCAGGTGGAACTGTGGAAAAGAAAGAGCTTTTTATTAACAAAATCTGAATAAGCAATAAATGGTGCAATCAAAAACTTTCAGAAGAAACAAAACAATGTCCCAAATCCCTAGGTGGGGGGGAGAAACCTGCGGCAATCCGGGGGGTGGGAGGGAATGCAGGATTGCCCTTGGCAGTTCAAAAGCCGCTCACAGCCACGTGTGCTCGCAGCTAGCACTGAAAAAAGTCCTTTTCCCACAGGCAGTCTTGAAAGCAGAATACCTCACTCTGAGTCGGTCTCTCTCTCTCAGTCGTCCTCCGCGAGGTGTCCCGTGGGGAAAAAATTTCCTCTCAGGAAAAGAGAACGAGGCGGCCAGAAACCAGGCTCTTGCTTTGTCCAGTCGCGGACCAACCCCCCCCCCGCAAAAAGGACTGCCAGGCCTCCCCGCGCTGCCCAGCGTGTGCGGCTTCGCTCCGCCCCCACCCCCATCCCGGAAAAAAACAGTTGGAGGGGGGGCGCGACCTTGGGAAAAAATTCCAACATCTCATTTCAAACCTGTGACGTTGAACAACCATAGAAATTCATCTACCAGTCGATATGTCTTTTGGTGTGGAATTGTTGTTACATATAAAGCTGTGTGTTAAAGACTGATGATCCTAATGACCATATAAGCTAGTATTGTTGCTCAGTCAATAACAGAAATAGTACAGTGCAGTGCTGTTTACTGAGAAAAGTACTCATATATCATAGCATAGTGCTTTCGTAAGGAATTTCACTAATTCTAGTGGAGAAACATGGTACCTGTGTTGGTCCAAGGCTGTGATGTATTACCTGTGAGGTTTTCCACATTTTTATCTCTTCTTTATACCATTTACAAAGTTCAGCAGTTTGTACTGAGTATTGCCATATTATATAACTGAGGTAAGATAAGATCCTTCCTTTTAATGAAATTCTATCAACATTTCAAAGATTTCTCTAAAACATGTATTTCTGTCAGATTGCGATTTCTGACGTTCTTTCTCAGTTTTCGTGGATATAAATCTTCAGCTTGATCCTTATCTGAGCTTCTTCTTTGTGGATTTGATTTTTCTCACCACTTGTGGAGTACATTGACAGGAATGCATTTTTAAATTATGTCACTTCTCTGCTGAAGATGTAGATTTCTACCAGAAAGAAAAATAATGGGATTTCTCCCTCCCAAGAAACTCCGGGCTTAGCCATAGCTCCTTTAGCCCGAAACTCAGTTAGTAACAAAACAGGTGACCTGAAGAGGACAGTAACTTGTCTGCACAACTGGCTCAGGAACAGATTTTTCAAAATCACTGAGGAAATTATGTAAAAGCACTGCAGGGAAGATGATGGAAAGAGCTATTGTCGTCTGAAGATTAAAGAATCACAGGCTTGATTTTTTTTTCCCAATGAAAAATAAGTGACTTACCAGAATGGTATCTTTGCCACTATTCTCTCTTTATATGTACACCTGGTTTATTCCTAAAACAAACTGTATCCTTTTCTAGGAAATATTCTAAAATATTCTAAAACAGTCCTTAAGAAACTAGCTTTCTTTTTACATCTTTCTTTATATTTTCTGTGAAATAGTCTCAAAACTAAATTAACTTCAGGGCTATCAACTGATCTTTTCTCTCTGGTGACCAGTTACAGAACCCAAGGGAATGGCCTGAAGCTGTATCAGGGGAGATTCAGGCTGGATATCAGGAAAAGGTTTTCCTCACCCAGAGGGTGGTTGGGCACTAGAACAGGCTCCCCAGGGAAGTGATCACAGCACCAAGCCTAACAGAGTTCAAGAAGTGTTTTAACAACAGTCTCAGGCACATGGAGTGATTCTTGGGGCTGCCCTGACAGGGCAGGAGTTGGACTCTGATGATCCTTGTTTATCCCTTACAACTCAGAATATTCTATTATTCTGTTAGATGTTGATCCCCTACTTTAAGATTTGTACTTACTACTTAGTGTTTTTAAAGAATCATAAGTATCTAAGGTCAGGTATAAACATTTATCAACTCTTACAAAGCCACTTGTATCGGATAGGAGAACGAATTATTTATGGAATAACAGTAATAAAACTGGAAAATACGGAGATTGGTGATATGCATCTAACAGATGAAAACATAGGATCAGAAATTCACTATGTATGACTTCTCAGCTCTTAGTTTCACATCTGTGACCTTACAAGGTTGTTGCAGTGTGAAGTGCAACAGGCTCACCCTCATCCTGACATGTCCTGAAGTGCCCTGTCCAGAAGTCACACCAACCGTTTTCTGTGAAGCCCACCAGGCACAACATAGGCTATTCATTTTTCACTCCCTATACTCTGTAATTATTTCATATATATTTAGAGCCTTCTCCCTCCTTGAAAAACTGTGACTGAGATACAGCAACCTGTCTTTTCAATAACACACCATTTGTCCACATCATTATCCTCTCTGGGCAATTTTGCATTAATTAAGGAAATACAGGGACTTGACAAAGACTCAAACACACTTTGTCCAGGAACACCACTGGAGTGACTAGTGTGCATAGTGTGCACGCTGGTTGTAGGCCAGCTCAGCATTTTCCACTTCAGAAGCAGAGCTCCCCTTTCCAGCACTTACCAGGTGGCTTTGGCTCCCTGTTTCCACAATGGACCTGTGCACAATAAAGCTTGTTCTGGCTGGCCTGCAGCATTGTCTGTTCTCCTGTCTTCATAGAATTATACAGTATTTGGGTTGGGAGGGACATTTAAAGGTCATTTAGTCTAACTCCCCTAAAATGAATAGGGACATCTTAATTAGATCAGGTTGCTCAGAGCCCTGTCCAACTTGCCCAAGGGATGGGGCATCTACCACTTCTCTGGGAAACCTGTTCCAGTGTTTCACCACCTGCATTGTAAAAAAATTCTTCCATATATCTAATCTGAATCTACCCTCTTTTAGTTTAAAACCATTAACCCTTTTTTTATTGCAATAGACTCTTCTAGAAAGTCTGTCCCCATCTGTCTTATAAGCCCCCTTCAAGTATTGGGGCAACAAGGTCTCCTGGCAATTTTCTCTTTTCCAGGTTGAACAACCACAACGCTCTCAGCTTTTCATCATAGGAAAGTGCTTTATCCTTCTGGTCATCTTTGCTGTACTCACTCCAACAGGTCTATGTCTTTTGTATGCTGAGGATTCCACATCTGGATGCAGCATTCCAAGTGGGATCACACCAAAGGAGCAAAATCCCCTCCATTGACCTGCAGCCCAAGATTCAGTTGGCTTTGTGGGCTGCAAGTGACTCAGCACATTGCTGAGTCACATCCAACTTTTCACCCAAAAGCACCCTCAAGTCTTTCTTGGCAAGACTGCTCTCAATCCCTTCATCCCCTGCCTGTATTGATACTGGGGATTGCACTGACCCAGGTGCAGCACCTTGCACTCTACCTTATTGAACTTCATGAAGTTCATATGGGTTCACTTCTTGAGCTCATCCAGGTCCCTCTAAATGTCAACCTGTTGCATTTTTTGTGATGTGGTTCTAGCCATTGTCCAGAGAGGCCCCTTTGAGGACCGTAGTGCTTGTCAAAATCCATTGTAAATGTGATAAATGCTTTCTTAGTAATTTCCAGTGTTGTGATGTTCTTCAATAATTTCATTTTTAAAGATAACAGCAATGTTTTATATTTCCTGTCATTTGAGAATTTTCCGATCTCAAACCTGGCTACTCAAAACGAAAATTATTTTTATTAGGTTCAGCCAGACCACCATCAAATATGCTTTTTTGGAATGAGAGTCTTCCTAGTTAACCACTAAACAGGTTAGTGATGCATGGTGATGACACTGAGTACATCAGCCATGTATCACATTCAAAATGGAGTTTGCAATCAGAATGAATTATCTAGTTCCCAGGATCAATCAGAATTCATAAGCTTTTTCAAGACAGGTTTCCTGTATGACTGCATCTTTCTGAAACGCCTTAAAATGGTTCCTAAAAGATATATGTGGAGAAATGTATTTCTAGTATTTCTCATGAATTCTCTTAAATTAGATTGGAAAATGCTCATAATATAAGTAAACATGCATAGAAAGCAATGCAAGAATTGCTGCCATATGTGGAATTTTCCTGATAATATTTTTGAAACTGGGTCACTTTTATGTGAAGTGCTAAATATTTAAATTCAGACTTAATCCTTGAAGTGTGCTAATTCCGTTTTTTCAGGAATTTGACAGTATTTGCAGGCAACCTCTAAGAACTATTAAAGCTAGCAACTATCAGAATTTAAAAAAAAGAACATGCATCTCTTAATATAAAAATAAACAGGAATTTTGGCAAACTGAATAGCATATTTTCACTCCAGAATAGAGTTACCCTCAATCCATACCAATAGTTTCATGTTTAAAAACAACAGTGAATTCCATGCATAAGGAGGGATGAAGGATGAATTGTTGCCATTCTCCAGTTTAAACCAGTAACATGTTCATAATTAAACATTCCTTAAGCATCAATTTTTTTCTTTCTGGAAAGAAGTGTTTAGATTTGACTTCAGAATACTATAAAATCTGAAATCACAGTCATTGAGGACAGTTCATCTCTGTGTTACATACCATTTTTCTGTCACTAACAGACAAAAATCATGGAAGGATGGTGACGGGCTGGAAGAGGAACAAAAATAATTCACAGCAAGTACAGCAGAATTAGGGTCCTTGTTATACAATCTATGGCAATAATTTTGTTTAATAGAGAGGTGATATAGTGATGACTAATATAAAAGGCATAAACAAGTGAGAGACATAGAAAAAGAGTTTACAGAATGTATTTCTAACCAGTCTAAGGAAATAAATAAAAATTCAGGATCTTCAAAAATTATTGATCTGTAATATTTTAAAAGTTTAAAATGTTTAAATTGCAATATATTCACTTGACCGAAGTGATAACATTTATCGCTGATGTGATAAATTTTGACAAAATGCCACTCCTAAGTGTGGATGCCAGTTCTCCTTTCATTTAGCAAAAATATTTGGAAGCAGTGTAATTTTGTAAGACATGGCATCTCCCAACAGATGATTCAGAGAGCCTTAAGACAGTCCACTTACTAGTTAATATTTTAGAGAAATATTTGAAAGTTTTATTCTTTTTTTATAAGAGAAAGCTGTTGAGTTTTAAAGCTGAAAAGTAGGGTATCACCTTAGATACATAAAAAGAAATCCTCTTTCATAGATAGAGAAGAAACTGTCATTTCCTCATAGCTTAAACTTACTCTTGTGCCCTAGATTTTTCCTCAACACCTGGTACATGTTTTGAGATAAAAGTTGTTCTTTTTGATAATCAGAAATAATGAATGTATCTGCAGTAACTTCATGCAATGTAATTGTACTAGTTTTGGCAGTACTTTGGAACTCTAAACATCAAAAACAATTAAAAAAAAAAATACCATGAAAAGTACATGCAATGATACCTTTCTTCCCCAGGTGGCCAAGAAGGCTGATGGCATCCTGGCCTGCATCAGGAACAGTGTGGCCAGCAGGAGCAGGGAAGTGATCCTTCCCCTGTACTCTGCATTGGTGAGGCCACACCTTGAGTATTGTGTTCAGCTCTGGGCCCCTCAGTTCAGGAAGGATATTGAGGTGCTGGAGCGGGTCCAGAGAAGAGCAACGAGGCTGGTGAAGGGACTCGAGCACAAGTCCTATGAGGAGAGGCTGAGGGAGCTGGGGCTGTTTAGTCTGGAGAAGAGAAGGCTTAGAGGTGACCTCATCACTCTCTTCAACTACCTGAAGGGAGGTTATAGCCAGATGGGGGTTGGTCTCTTCTCCCAGGCAACCAACAACAGGACAAGGGGACATGGGCTCAAGCTCTGCCAGGAGAGGTTTAGGTTAGATGTTAGGAAGAAATTCTTTACAGAGAGGGTTATCAGGCATTGGGACGGCCTACCCAGAGAGGTGGTGGATTCACCATCCCTGGAGGTTTTTAAAAAGAGATCGGACATGGCCCTTAGTGCCATGATATAGTAATTGGAGTTGGATCAGGGGTTGGACTTGATGATCTTGGAGGTCTTTTCCAACCCAATCTATTCTATGATTCTATGATTCATTTTGTATTTTGCCTAACAATGGGCTGCACGGGCTTTGTTTTGTTTACTTCTCTACAAGAATTGTATGTGTATACAAAACATAATTATTTGTACCTGGAAATTAATTATTGCTATAACAGTCTTTGTGGGACTTGTCCCCACACTGACACCTAGAATCCTGTGTCAGCCACCCATTTTTCCTGCCTCCCTCAGAAAGTCAACATAAGGTTTTCAGCTCATGCCGAGCAGGGAGCCTCCTGGGCCGGGTGGTCATGCCAGTGGTGTTTCTGGCAGGCACTCTGCAGAGCACCTTGGTGAGTACCCCAGAGAGAAACCCCTTTTACTCCAGGGTTTAGCGGTGAACCTGGCTCATAGCCACCCTCACTGAGACAGAGGGAGTGTGGTTAAACTGCTCCCTTGCTGGAGGCCAAGATTGGTATCAAGGCTAGCTTTTTCATAGAGTCCCTCAGGACGTCTACATTTTTGGGATGTCATGAGGATCTTGTTAAATAAAATGATTACTGTAACAGAAAGGTGTATTCACTTTTAATCCATGCAAACCAGCACTGACTAACCTGTCCATTTTGTGTATGAATCTGGTCTATTTTAGAGGTCTTTATGCTCACTAGTACCTAAAATCTATGCCATTCACTAATGGATGTTATTTTTATATGTTTTATAAAAATACAAACAGACTTGGAAATTCACTGTGTGTGTAAAATGCAGTCATATTTGTACATCACTGTCACAACTTACCAAATACCAGCCAAGGGCCAGTCACTACTTTTCCAACAAAGTTGCATAAAAATGCATAATAGATTAAGTAAACGTTTTATTTGTTTAACATAGGATGTGATTCTTTAAACTAAGTGACAATTATATCACAATAATAAATGGATTACACATAAGGGTACATTAAAAAAAAGGTATTCCCTTTCTAAATTTCTTTTTACTGACTTTTAACAGATTTGGAGCAGGCCTTTGGAGTACACATATCATTAAAGTTTTAAAAAGGCTTTTGATGTGCTGTGATGCCGACAGGTTTTCTATTGCTAAATTATGTGTTTTTCTAACAGCCCTGTAAAGGGCCTTGGTGTCTTCATGGTGCCTGCAAGAAGGCATGTCACATCCTAGACAATTTTTTTTGCAGATAAACCTTTCAGCAGAGATACAATTCTACTGTAGCTAAAGTAGATTTCTAATTGAGGAATGATGTCAACTGTAGGGGCTGTCACTATTGCCTAAATCAAGCATAGAAGATTATTCTTTGCTGAAGAGAAGTTCAAGGAAGCTATGAGGCCTTCAGAAATTCTAAAAGTGGTATTTTGTTATGGAAAGTATTATATTCTCATCTCATCAGAACAGATCTTACTCAGTTGCATTGATAGATGAACATCATGAACTTTACCGGTGTAACCAAGTACAGAACCTGACACAAAATCCATAGAGCCATTGCGTTGCTGGGGTCTGTTGAAGATCAGGTTTACTGTAAGTAAATGATGTTAATGTGCCTAATATCAAATATTTCAAGTTTGGCACTCAAGGCACTCTACAGGTTTTGAGATAAAGTTGCTTGTGTAAAAGACTAAATGGTGCAACTTTGATAAGAGAAAAAAGAGAGGTATGAAAGGTTGCTGAAACAGGGAGAGCAGAAATGCAGAAATTTTTTGGATCTCTTCTAGCACTTCTGCAGACTGAATTTTAGCAGTTTGTTGTCCCCAGAAGACAACAACCAAAAGAGCACATGTTGAAGTCTGATTCTTATTTTTATGAGAAGCAACAAAAAGTGTCTTTGATGTTTACAGTGGGAATAAAGATCAGAGTGGATCAGACAGATGCTGACAAGCTCCCCCAAAAGCACAGCACAATGAGGTTGCTACAGTCAAGAGTGTATTTTTGTTTCTCTTAGAATGAATCTAATTGGTTTTCTACAATATTAGGAGAAAAATCTTCAAAGTAGAGCCTTGAAAGTTACATTTCGTGCTTTCCGCCCTTGGTTAGATGACCCATAATAATAAGTAAAAATACTTGCAGATAAATAAGTATCTCCCCAATATACCATGAATTTATTTATCAGAAATTATAGCTTATTGAGGCATAATAAAGAATTTTCTGAGAAGCTTGCTTCTATTACTGTCTTTGCTTAGATTAAAAGAAGAAAATTAAACAAGGAGCCTATAAAAGCAGAAGAAGAACACTTTGAAAGTTTCCCCATCCCTTCTTTTTCTAAAGCTCAGTTGAAACAACAATTTCATAACAATTGAAAAAGTATGCAAACCAAGT
The DNA here is from genome assembly GCF_009829145.1 of Chiroxiphia lanceolata. Lineage (NCBI taxonomy): Eukaryota > Metazoa > Chordata > Aves > Passeriformes > Pipridae > Chiroxiphia > Chiroxiphia lanceolata. Next base: position 17,737,072 of record NC_045671.1, on the reverse strand, counting down.
ATCTGTGTATGAGTTGGATTTCCTATGTTACAATAGGTCTAATATTAGTGTATTCGTGCTCAGTTAGATGCTGCTATTTTTTGGTCTGTGGTTGGCCCAGCCACCTGTGAGAGTTTATTCTTTTCCTGCCAAGCTATAAGAAAACAAGCACTGTTAAACTACAACTTCGTTCTTGAAGGGAGCATCTTGTATAAACTATACTTAATTGGTACCTCTCTATTGGCTGACAGCCTTTCAAGGGCACTTGAAGAAGAAAGTGAAGAGGAGGGTGATAAAGTACACCCCCAGACTCATGTAGAAAAGACCCCCTGAGGTATAGCACGCAAGCGCAGGGGGAATTCCAAAGTACACACGCATGCGCAGAAGGGACATCACTTGCATAACGGAGGGAGGGACTGAAGGCCTCTAGCTGGGTGGTGCTGGCCACACCTGCCCAGGTAGGCATCGTAGGTTAATTGTATAAAAAGCAGATAGCTCATGCTGGGTGGTGCAAGCTTCACATCAAAGGACAATGTTGCTTTTTGCAGGGACACCCGCTATCTTGTGAGTCTGCCAACTCTCCGAGAATGCAGCTTCTGCTATGGGGAATTCTAGGCATTCTGAGTTGGTAAGATAAATTCATAAGCAACTTCTGGGTGAGTGGGGGAGTCATACTGAGGGCTTATTTTTCTCCTCCTTCCTCTCTCTTGTTTTTTTTTGTTTTGTTGGCCACCTCTTGGTAATAAATACTGGGGTTTGTTGAACTTTCAACGATTTATGGTTTCAGTTTCAGCATCTTTCCAAACTTTCCCTGTTACAATTAGTCAAAATCTAATCTTTTTGTAGGATATGAAAAAAAATGAATATTTACCTTTTTCAGCTTTTCAGCTTATGAATTACACAGTGTTGGTCCATAGATTTTGAAACGTGCAGGGATAAGTGTCTGGAGAAAGATGGACCTGCTGCAAAATTCTAGAGCTTTTTAGGGTGAGAGCGTTCTCTTGTAACCACACAGTAAGTAGTAGACACCACTGAGTTATTCCAGTGTGTTTTGATGCAAGTGAAAGACGTCACAGTGACAGAGTAATGTCAGTAATGCATAACGCATCACTTTTAATAATTCATTCATTTTTTGAAAAACGCTTCTTTATCCCTTTCAACTTTGAAAAACATAATTTATTATTCAAAAATATCATCTATAAAACCTTCAAACCTCATACACAGAAGAAATAGGACCTCCCTGTAGCTGCTGAAACACTGTTGTGTCAGGAAGAACTTGGATTTCACTTTCATCTTTCTTGATACATGTGATTTCTGAATCAACTGGTGCATGGCAAGAAAAAAGAGTACTGGAATGAACAACAGTTGCTAGTGTTGAACAACTAACTAAAGAGACACTAAATTCTGAGTAAGATTTGCACACATGTTTCCTGTTAAGCACCTGCATAAAGAGACGGATGAAGTATAGAACTGGCCCCATTTACCCAAATGGATTTTTGCAATGACTTTTCTGTTTCATGTTCATTCAGTTAGAATATTTAAACCTGGCAGGTGTTCTTTAGGCTAAGAATTACAAAAATATGTCTCTGTGCTCGTACACCAGTACATTCTTATTGACCAAGAAGCTTCTAATTAAAAAGCCTTTATTTTCTGCTGATAGTGATTTTTGTTGGTTTTTTTTCACTCAGAAGTCTGTAGCATTCCTGAATTTCTGTAGGAATGAAGCTTGAAAACATCTGTTTAAATATAGCCTTATAAACATGGAATTCAGTCTGTTGAAATGATGATCCTTTCAAATTCTTGATAAAAACATATAGAATGAAGTGATAGAAGATATTTTGGCAACTGCAGCAGTAGCATTTGAAGCATCTTCATAATTAGTGTTATCTACAGCTTATTTACTATTTAGACCAACTGAAATTTGCTGAAAAATTAACAGTTTTTGTTCTCATAGGACTTTAAAAATAACATTTTTCGCCACACCATTTTATTTCCAACTTGCCTCTGTTCTATTTTTTAATATATTTAATGAGTCTGATTATTTGCCTATGCCTTTCATTCTCTTTTTCTGGTGCACTGTATTTTTTTTTTCATAGTTAGAAGGAAAATGTATACAGATTTAGGATTAATACAGAAAAACTCCACAATCATGAATAAGTATAGGCATATGAAGAAGAAATCTTCAGTGCTTAATCTGTATGTGGAGTATACTATTGTTGCCTCTCTTGGCTTGAGCTGTTACCTGATAGTTGAGGCAATCTGCTAGGAGACATTAATGATGCAGGAAACTCTATTTATTACCACAGGGAGAGTCAGAATATTTTTTTTTTGTAAATGGAGACTTAACTTTTGAAGAGGGATGTCTAAATTTTCACTTGGCTCCCGGCCAAGTCCTCAGACCCAGCACACAAAAAAACCTCCAGCAGAGAGCTAAGAAACAAACTATGAAAAATCCAAACTAGATGAACTATATTAAAATAAATGTATTTACGTATATTACAGTTACATACAGTTGAAATACTACACACAATTCCAAAAGAAAAAGGAAAAGGGAAGGGGAAAGGGAAAAAAAAACCCAACAAAAACCCCTCAAAACAAAATAGATATACACACAATCAAAAACCTCAGGATCTAGCAAACTAAGGAATTAGCAAAAGAATATCTCACTACTCTCCTTGGGACAGTAAAATTGCCCAAACTCCGCTGCCACACCACTGGACTCCGAATCAGCAGAAAACAACAGGCCCCATAGGCCAAGCCAGGCCCCAGCTCCCCCACAGAAGCGGGACCGACTGCGGGGATCTGCTGTCTCCAAACCTTGCTGGAAGGGAAGAGCAGAAGAGCCTTCTCTCTCCATCTGTTTATATGTTTGAGTTATGTAAAGGAATAGGATGGAATACTTCTTTCCTTCCTTCCTGGTAACCAGGAAGGAGGACCTAATACTTAAAACCATTACATTCTCCACCCCTTATTCCATACTATTTACGTAACACCCGCGTTCACCTATATCCCGTGCATATATATACATATATATATATATACATATAGTCCTTGTTTGTCTTTCGAAGCAGCTGTCTTGTCATTGAAAATCAACACCAACATCAGTTCAGTTAGGATCTGTGGCCTCCTCGGTCACAATCACAGTTCTGGTTTTAGGGCTGGTTCATCATTCTTGGCTGTCTCCTCATTGGATATCGACATCAGCTTAGTTCAGGTCTTTCTCATCTGGTGACTGGCTTCCTGTAAAACACAACTCAAGGCACAGAATTTTCCCCAAGGTTAAATTTCCTTGAGGCACACACTGGATCTCTCCATCCTTCCTCACTACCCACCAGGTATATCCTGGCCCTTGAGCAAAGACAACCCCACGAATGGGTTTGTCTTGGCCTGAGGCAGGGGTAACTCAAACAGCTTTCCCTAGCATACCTCTCAAGTGGATCACTGGAACTTTGTCTCCATCTACAATGTGGAGGGATTCTGCTTGTACAGGACCAGCTTGATTGACAGAATCCCTAGTGTTCACTAACCATGTGGCTTTTGCTAGGTTTTGATCACAATTCTTGAAAGTTCCCCCACCTAGTGCTTTCGAAGTAGTTTTTAACAGTCCGTTATACCTCTCAACCTTCCCAGCAGCTGGTGCATGATATGGAATGTGGTATACCCATTCAATACCATGTTCCCTTGCCCAAGCAGTAACTAAATCATTTTTGAAATGAGTCCCATTGTCCGACTCAATGTGTTCTGGAGTCCCATGTCACCATAGGACTTGCTTTTCAAGGCCCAGAATGGTATTTTGGGCCATTGCATGGGGCACTGAATAAGTCTCTAGCCATCCGGTGGTTGCTTCCACCATGATAAGCACATAACATTTACCTTGGCAGGTCTGTGGCAACGTTATATAATCAGCCTGCCAGGCCTCCCCATACTTATACTTGTCCCAGTGTCCACCATACCACAGGGGCTTCAGTCTTTTCACCTGCTTAATAGCGGCACAGGTTTCACAGTCACGGATAACTTGAGAAATAATGTCCATGGTTAAATCCACCCCTCAGTCTTGTTCCCATCTATAGATGGCATCTTGGCTCTGATGGCCTGAAGCATCATGGGCCCATCAAGCTAGGAACAATTCTCCCTTCTGCAGCCAGTCTAGGTTTACTTGTGACACTTTGACCTCTGCAGCTTGGTCTGCTTGTATGTTGCTATCATGTTCTTCATTAGCTCGACTCTTGGGTACATGGACATCTACATGGCAGACTCTCACATTCAGTTTCTTCACTCTGGCAGCGATGTCCTACCACAAGTCAGCAACTCAGATGGGTTTTCCTCTACGCCTCCAGTTCATCTTCTTCCATCGGTCTAACCATCCCCACAGGGCATTGGCTATCATCCATGAGTCAGTGTAGAGGTAGAGCCTTGGCCATCCTTCTCATTCGGCAATGTCCAGGGCCAATTGGATGGCTTTGAGTTCCGCAAACTGATTTGATCCACCTTTACCTTCGGCAGCTTCTGCCACTTGTCAGGTGAGACTCCAAATGGGTGCTTTCCACTTCTGGTCCCTTCCTACAATACAGCAAGAACCATAAGTGGAAAGGGCATAACACGTCTCTTCATCTGGCAGCTGATTATATGGCGGAGCTTCTTCAGCTGGCTCTTCGTCTTCTTCCTTGTCTGCCAGACTGAAGTTCCCACCTTCAGACCAGTTTGTTATAATCTCCAGAATTCCAGGGCGATTTGAGCTTCCCATTCATACACACTGCATAGTCAAAGCAATCCACTTGCTCCACGTAGCATCTGTGGCATGATGGGTAGGGGACACCTTCCCTTTGAACACCCAACTCAGGACTGGTAGTCGGGGTGCTAGGAAGAGCTGTGTTTCAGTGCCTCTGAGGCTGCTTGTATGCCTTCATAGGCTGCCAGAATTTCCTTCTCCATAGGGGTGTAGTTGGCTTCAGAACCCCTGTAGCTTTGGCTCCAGAAACCAAGTGGTCGCCCTCATGTCTCACCAGGCCTTTTTTGCCAGAGGCTCCAGGAGGGACCTTTATCTCCAGCTGCAGAGTAAAGTACGTTCTTCACGTCTGGTCCCGTCTGAACTGGTCCAAGAGCCACAGCATGTGCAATCTCTTACTTGATCTGTTTGAACGCTTGCTGCTGTTCAGGACCCCATTGAAAGCTATTCTTTTTATGGGTCACGAAGTAAAGAGGGCTCGCAATCTGTCTGTACTCAGGGATGTGCATTCTCCAAAAGCCTATGACCCCCAGGAAAGCTTGTGTCTCTTTCTTGTTAGTCGGCAGCACCATGGCTACAATCTTATTGATGACATCTGTTGGTATCTGTCATCATCCATCTTGCCATTTCACCCCTAGGAACTGGATCTCTCTGGCAGGTCCCTTGATCTTACTCTTCTTGATGGCAAAACCGGCTTTGAGGAGAATCTGGATGATTTTCTGTGGGAGCCCAAACCCAGCTTTCAGCAAAGGAAAACAAGGGCTGACAAAAACCTTGTGATCTGAAGGAGCTGGACCCTTCTCACAAGACCTGTTAAAGTTCTACCTTATGGATCAAGCCTGGCTCCAGCAGAAATCAGAAAAGACTTTTGAGATGATTGTATCAGACCATGTCTAAACCCCTGTAATCCCTCTATCCCCCATGTAATCCTACTAGAAGAAAAATTAACTATTTGGAAATTGCAGTAAAAACTTGTGTAATTCCATAATTAACATAACTCGTCCCCTTCATTAACATGTCCAACCTCAGATACCTTTAAAAGAGTGTTCTCGTGTTCAATAAACTATTCCGGTTCCCCCATACTGGGATCGTGTCTAGCTTTTATTTTTCAGACCGCCACTATTTTCTCTCCTTTCTCGAAAATTTCTTCTGCTGTGTCCCCCCATACAATGATGTCATCAATGTACTGGAGGTGTTCTGGGGCCTTGCCCTTCTCTAGTGTGGCCTGAATCAGTCCATGGCAAATGGTGGGACTGTGCTTCCACCCCTGGGGCAGTCGGTTCCACGTGTACTGCACACCTCTCCACGTGAAAGCAAACTGCGGTCTGCACTCTGCTGTTAAGGGAATGGAGAAAAACGCATTTGCGATGTCAATAACGGTATACCACTTCACTATCTTGGACTCCAGCTCGTACTGGAGCTCCAGCATGTCTGGCACAGTGGCACTCAGTGGCAGTGTGACTTCATTCAAGCTACGATAGTCCACAGTCAATCTCCATTCCCCATCAGATTTATGTACAGGCCAAAAGGGGCTGTTGAAGGGCAAGTGTGTTCTACTGACCACCCCTTGGCTTTCCAATTTCCCCATCATCTTATGGATGGGAATCACAGCATCTCGATTCATCTGGTACTGTCGCCTATGCACTGTCATAGTGGCTGTCAGCACTCCCTGGTCTTCGACTTGCAGTAATCCTACAACAGAAGGATCTTCTGAGAGGCCAGGCAGGGCAGATAATTGTTTGGATTCCTCTTCGGTCACCGCGGCTATACCATAAGCCCATTGGTACCCCTTCGGGTCCTTGAAGTATCCTCATCTGATACTTCTCTTGCCGAGAATGCAAGGGGCTTCTGGCCCCATCACAATGGGATGCTTTTCCCATTGGTCTCCTGTCAAACTTATTTCGGCCTCTACCACTGACAGTTCTTGAGACCCTCCTCGCCCCAGAAATGGAAACAATCTCTGTGCCCACATGTCCTGAGGCCATTAACATACAGTGTGCACCAGTATCTATTAAAGCTTGGTATCTCTGGGGATCCGATGTGCCAGGCCATCGAACGCATGCAGCCCAGTAAACTCTGTTATCTTTCTCGTCCCTCTCCTTCTCCTGGCAGAAGGCAGGGCCCCTCTGTTGGTTCTGGTTAGCACATTCACCATCAGATCTTTGCTTGGGCTTATCAGAGGCTTTCTTGTCATCCCGGAGACAGACCTCAGTCTTCCTGTGTCTTGGAGATCGCAGTTCTCCTTCTAGGACATCTGCATCTCTGCATCTACCACGCAGATGACTTTCTTATTGGCTTTCTTGCATCTTAGTTCTCTCACTCTGGCTTCAAGTTTGGAAATAGATTCACCATCCCACTTCCTTATGTTTTCTCCCTGGGCATGCAGATAAGACCACAGTTCACTACGTGATCTACGCTTAGGGCTTTCTCTCTTTCTGCGTGTGATGGAAGGAGATCGCAAGCAGGACCGGGACCAAAATCGAGATTGTGGTCAAGACTGTTCTGCTGATCTCTTTCTGTAGTGTCTGTCTCTGTAGTATCTGTAGTCATCCTCATATTCAGAATGCTCATAAGACCCCTCTCTCGCAGGTGTTCATCGGTAACTGGAATCAAAATTGTCTCTAGAAAATGCATTCCTGGATTCTACTGTTTCTTCCATATGTTGTAACACAGTACACAGCGTGCCCACAAGGGTTGCTTCTGTGTTTGGAAGCATCACTGCTGCCAAGACATGAACATATGGTGCAGGAGCACCTTGAATTATCTTTCTCCACATAAGCATTGTACAGGTGACACCCTCTGGTTCATCAACGATGCAATTGTATTGAGAGTCATCATACATAAGTTCCAACAATGCCAATTCTCTTAAGTACTGGGTGGCTTCTTCTACCTTAGTCCACTTTCTCAGGGGGTACATTAAATATTCTTTGAATGGATACTTTTATCTCACACTCGTGACAAGTCGCGCCCAAAGACTGATTTCAGGTTTCCTTTCTGCAAGTAATTGATCAAGTTCGTGATTTCTAGTGATGGATCCTAGTTGTTGTGCTTCATGACCTACTAATATGTGAGCTCTAGCCCCAGTGTCTCGGCGTCAGAGCAGCCACAATAGAATTCGTTCACCAGGCTGACGAGTGTAATCTTTTCTCAAGTCTTGGAGTTCTGCTGCGGTCATTGATCGCAAAACTTCACTTTCCATTTTTAGGGGGTTCAGTGGAGTTCTGGCACTGGTATCAATATCGGGCCTCTCCTCGTTATCATCTGACTTGCTTTGATCTCCCATTGGTCGTAGACTTATGCTGTTGGGCTTCAATATCCATGACTTTCTTGTCACTACAGGAACAAGAGGTATCTCAGGTGGTGTAGTTTGAGTCCCACTTTCAGTGGATGTAGTAGAGGTGGCGCTGCTCTTAGGTGGCACAGTTGGAGTTTCTGCTTCAGCCTTAGCCTTCCAAGAGTAGTCAACGGCAGCTTGATAGGCATTTGCCAGGCTCCAGTACAAAGCAAAAAACTGCATATTTGGATCCTCACAAGAAAAACACCCTTCCGCCAAATGACGTGCCATCTCGTCAGGATCAAACACTTGTTCTGGCATGACATCCCAACTAATAGGAGGTGTCACATGTCTTACCAATTTGCCAAAATTTGCCCACATTCCTTGCCATCCAGAAACTGGCTTTTTCAAGGCCCTTCCCAAAGTTCCAGCGAATCCTCTCGAGGTTCAACCTTTCCTACAAAAAGGAAAGCAGTATGACACCACCTTTCCAATGTTAAATAACACTTCCATTGCCTTTATCAATAATAGCACCATTGCTAAACAATTTAGGTAAGGATTGGGGGCCAATTCTAATCCTAGGGACCTCCGTTACTAGGCCCTTGATGTCGCGATTAAGGAAAGGTAGGAATTGGTATATGCCTTCTGGGTGACTTCTCACAGGATATCCAGAAACATATAAAACCGGCTAGGATGACCAAAAAAATGAACAAAAAGGCCATGTTTATACATTCTTTCTCTTTGTTCCCAAACAATAAGTATGTTTATATAAACAAAATTGTACTTGGCAGCTCTCCCTAGTGTCCCCAAACAATGGTCAATGTTTACAAAACAAAATGGCTCTTGGCAGCTTTCCTGGCCAATGCACCAGATAAAACTGTCTAAGTTTTTACTTGGCTCCTCGCCAAGTCCCCAGACCCAGCACACAAAAAAACCTCCAGCAGAGAGCTAAGAAACAAACTATGAAAAATCCAAACTAGATGAACTATATTAAAATAAATGTATTTACGTATATTACAGTTACATACAGTTGAAATACTATGTACAATTCCAAAAGGAAAAGGAAAAGGGAAGGGGAAAGGGAAAAAAAAACCAACAAAAACCCCTCAAAACAAAATAGATATACACACAATCAAAAACCTCAGGATCTAGCAAACTAAGGAATTAGCAAAAGAATATCTCACTACTCTCCTTGGGACAGTAAAATTGCCCAAACTCCGCTGCCACACCACTGGACTCCGAATCAGCAGAAAACAACAGGCCCCATAGGCCAAGCCAGGCCCCAGCTCCCCCACAGAAGCGGGACCGACTGCGGGGATCTGCTGTCTCCAAACCTCACTGGAAGGGAAGAGCAGAAGAGGCTTCTCTCTCTGTCTATTTATATGTTTGTGTTACGTAAAGGAATAGGATGGAATACTTCCTTCCTTCCTTCCTGGTGGACCTAATACTTAAAACCATTATAGAGAGGGTAGACCTTATGTCTCAATTTAAGGAGACTGAAGTATTTTTCTAAGGAGGATGAGTTATGAGGTAGACCAAATTCTTCTCTCTCAGCAAATGTAAATCTGAAATTAAGAGGCTTCAATCGAGGAAGTATGGAAAAAGGAGGAAATAACAACCCTTTATTAAAGAATGTATGTATATTGGCAAAAACAGCAACAGAACACAAAAACAACTAAACAATAATCCTGTACCCAGAAGTCCCTTTCAAAAAAAAAGGAAACAGTTTGATACTTCTCTGTCCTCTAGCATGGTTCTAATCGCAGTTGGCAGAAGCACTGTTGGATCACTGGAGGTGCAGAACCTACAGTGCCCTGTGGTGGCCTGCAGGGAGCGCTATTGGGTCACTGGAGTAGAGCCTGCAGTGTGCTGTGTTGGTCAGCAGGGGGAGCTGCTGGGCTCTGGTGGTCACCGCGTGGGGGCCCCGGATCACAGGAGAAGCCAAAAAATGGAGATTTTCCGCCCCCCACAGAGGAGGGGAAGGGGAAAAAAGGGGAAAGAAAGGCGGTTTCTTTCCCACTAAACTCACACAGTCTGCGGCTGGCTGTAGACAGGACTCCCCCCTTGTTTGTTGGTGAGCACAAACTCTGTGATGAAATCTGAGCAGATTCGAGCTGGACACAGGGCAGCACGCAGGCAAGCCGAGGCCAGAGAGCAGCCAGATGACCAGGTTGAGAGTAAAACGGCCTCAAAGCTTTTCCAAAACATACACACCTCTTGCCTCCGTTAAGGCAGAAAGTGAAGTGTCCCCCGTTTGTAAGGAGAGGAGGAGAAAAACTCCTCCCCCCTCCCTGCAGTGTTTAGGAAGGGCTATTAGCCAGAAATGCAGGTCTACCAGCTAGTTCTTTTGTATAGTCAATTACCCCTTCCCCCTCCTCGTTCAACCTCCTTCTCTTATAGTGGAACAGGGGAAAGGAAAATTTCTGCTTGAATTTTTAGAACAAGTAAACCTATGACACCATAGCAATACCTTTTTAGCAAATGCCAAAAAATACAACTGCTCTTTCATTACAGAAGTAAAAGGACTCTGAAATTGTTGCAAACAGACTGGTCTTACTGTAGAGAGAAGATTAACCTATGACTTTGCCAATTGACTTTTTAGTCCTATGTGGGTAAAAAGATTTAACGCTTTATTTGTCAGTTCATTGAGGTATTCCCTCTGTTGACAGTAACAATGTAAGGCTGCTGCATGGTTCTGTATGTTCATTGGGAGAGAACCAGTCACTAAAAAGGTTGGTGTCCAGCTTTCTTTTCCCAGTTTCAGCCCTAGCCAGAAGAGGTGAAGTCCTAGTGCCTGAGCACACCTCCCTGTGATTCAGCACTCCCTATAATCAGCAGAAATCTTCTTTCTTAACTGAAGTGGTCTTTGGGTCGGGGGAAATAAGGAGGAAAGTTTTGCCTGTTGGGTTATGCTTTCTTGTGAGGGTCCAAAATAGCTACAGGAAAGAGCAGAATAGGATTGTTTGTTATCTCATATATCTACTTCCTAATGAGGGAAAATGTGAGAGCATGGCCATGCCTTGATCACCACTGGTCAGCACCAGAGTTCAGCAGCTGTAGGAAGGATCACATCCATCTTCCTTGAACTGCCATGAGGAGTTGAGAGAGAAGGCTGTTCCCCTACATCACTCCCCAGAGTAGATTCCATGTAAGAAGACATAGTGAGACTCTGTTGCTTTGTCATACTCTAATTTATAATTTCCATATTGTAAGGTGTAAGTCTTGAGGACCAGTGACTGGAATCAATCTCTTTTTATTCCTTCGTACTGATGTCTAACCCTGCCCTTACTGGTGTGCTGGGTAACGCCGCTTCAGAGACAGTTGATAAAAACACAATGTATACTGCGGGTCCCATTATGTTGTCAGAATTTTTAATGCCCCAGGTGGAATATTTTTGAAGTTTTCTGAGATTTTCCTCAGGGAGGTTTATTTTTGTCAGAACTTTGATAATGTAAGTTATCATGCGGAATGCTTGGGTTTTCCTTCTTGTCATTTGTTAGTAAAAGCAAAGGAATGTTAAATATTTTATTTTACTGACTAACACAATCACATTTTATGGCATTCACAGAAAATTTGTCGGAGTGCTACAGCCTTTTAAATCAAGGTTTAAAACGTGTCACTCAATTAGACAGTATTATTTAATAGTCCTATAGCTGAAAGATGTGTGAATATCCTTCTGAATCCCTTGCAAAGGATAAGCGATAATGAAGGACAAAGAGTAAGTCTTTTCTGTTCACTTGTTTTCCAAGACGTGAAAAGAGAAAGAGAAGAGCTGAGTAAGGGGATTTCACTAGTACATAAATTTCTTAATTCATCTGTAAATACCACCTGGCACTAGATAACCCATTGCAGATCATCAACTGTGGCAGAAATACCAACATGGGCTATCCCTGGGTGCTGTGATAATGTTGAGATTTGGCTGGAGCCGAAGGGCTTTCCCCTCATCCTCTGGCTCTGTAGCACTTCTCTGGATGGCTCAGCCAATTTGGGTAGGCTGCCCTTAACCACCCTTTTTGAAGTGTGACACTGGCCTGTATCTGGGATCCTGATGTTGTCCTCGAGTGGGTAATGAGGTAGGCATGCATGGAAGGGTTTGGACACCACTGATATAAGGGTACATGCCACCTCCTGCCTCAGACAGGAGGTGACTCCAACCCTTTTTCTATGTCTTGAGTGACATTTTCCCCATGACCATTTCCTAATTTTATCTAGTGGGGATCTAGTCGCCCTTCAGGAGTGAGCAGCAGTGCTGGAAACATGGTGTTTTGTATTGTACATTGGCTGTTTTGGAGGGTGTCCTCCCCTCCTTTTAGAGTGCTTTGCTTGACCTCACTGAGCTGCATGTGGGCCTCCTCATACCTCAGCCAATAGAAAGCTCGTGTGGAGATGTTGGACATGGGCTAATGATGGACAGCTTCCTAAGGGCAAGGACCATGAGAATTTCCCTGGGCAGCAGTACAGGACCTCACAGGCTGTCTCACTCCTGTATAGAACAGGTATAGGAATGGGGGAGAAAATAAACCTCCTTGTGTTCCTGCTGGTGTTCAGAGATCAGAGGATGTGGCTGGATTGATTTCTGATTATAGCCAGCTTAGCACTCTAAGTCTGGTTCAGTTCAAAAGAAGAACTTGCATGAGCACAGACGCACAAATAATGCAATCAACCAGTTCACTACTCTAGATCTGATCACATTCAATAAGGACTTGCACAATCCAGACTAACAAACAGTTGAAGAAAGAGGAAAACAGATTCAAGATTGCTCATGATAAAAGTAAAGACTGTTAACACATTTTGCAACAGAAAGTATAGTAAGAGAGGTCTGTTAGCACTTTATATACACATATATAAATGAAAATTCATGGGTCTACATGGACACAGTTGAAGGCAAAAAGCTCACCTAAAGGAGTCCATTCAGGAGGGGAGGAGAGACATAGTACGTTGACAGATCCCAAGCAGGCAAAGATGTTTAAATCCCCCAGAAGCATTTTCTCCCTCCAACTCTTTCTGCCCTGAAGCTTCCTTTTTATACTATAGATTTTGGCCTATCCCAAGGGAATGGAACAATCACCTGTTAGAGGTAGCATTTGGTGACCTTAGTCATGCATGTCATTACACATGCCATGGTCTCCTTCATTTGCATCCTGAGGGGTATGTAAGTTAATATGTAAATGGGACTTAATGAGCAACTCATTTACTTCTGGTTAGGATTTATAGTTGACAAAAGAGGTAGTATAAACACCATTGGCCTCCTCCACATACTGAGGTGGCAATAAAGGCTCGTCTCATCAGAGTCTCATCACCTATCCTTTTCTTCTTAATGAACTAGACTTACAACAAGATTTGTATTTAACGGTGAAGGGCGTGTGGCTATTGGCTGATACAGAGTCATAGGTTGTCTTCTGTGCCTCCCTGAAACACCAGGCTGTGAAACCTCAGCTTCAGTTGAAACATCATTCAGCTGATAGTCCTCACTCAAGCCAGGTGCAAGGGACCCAGATCATGCTTTTCTCAACCAATCTCATCAGCTCTTCACTGTCTTGAAGTGACATTGTACAATTCTGACAATTTACTGCAACTCCCCAGCCAAAGAGCTGGGCAGGGCTGGGCAACCTTGTCTGTGGGCCTTGGGTATCTGCCTGGGGACAGGTCAGTATCCACAGAGGGTTGCTGCAGCTTTTTATATATAGAACATAAGGTTTATTTGAAAGTAAGACTCAGGGGCTTGAATTTTAAGTGCTCTATTTGCCCACTTTTACCAGAGAGGATGAGTACTGTCACTGGGAAAGAAGAACTCAAGAGGCCCTACAGCAACATTTTGTAGCTTTACTGAAAATAAACTGTGCCTTTCTGAAAAATAACTTATTCCAAGGACTGTCTGTGACTCCAGAAAGTCTGTTAAAGGCCACCAGACTATGGACAAAGCATATTACCCATTAATAAATCAAGCCTATTCCTGTTTCTTGTGGCCGTGTTTCCCCTCCCAAGCCCCTCAGGTGCTCTGCAGCTAGAAAGAATTCATTCCTATTCTCTCAAATGCCCTGAAGTCTCAGTGACTAACTTGCAGCTCTTTGAAATAGAGAAATGATGTGTAAGGTGAAAACAACAGAAAATACGAAGACTGATACATCCAGAAAACAAGAACTGACAAACAGCAGTAATTGCCCGAGAGGGAACAAGCATCCAGCAGTGCAGAAACATCTGAACCATTGAATGTGGTCACAAAAGCCCCACAAAAGCCTCTTGTCAGGAACTGAGGTTTCAGCACTCATATTTAGCAATTCAGCTGCAGAGTTTGTGGCAAAAAGCAAGGTATTTGTATGCCATACTGACCACCAAAAAGATGGGACAACAGCCCTGGCAGTGAGCACAAAAAAAAGGAGCTGGATCCACATGCACTGCAAAATACAGTGGCTGCGTTTGTACAATTAGCCCATCGTGATGTGAGTCATGGATAATAAAGAGCTCTCTGTAATCCCATGCAGCAGCAGCAGGAGCAAGGCATGAGGAACTGTGGCTCTGCAAGCAAGATTCCTTGAAGAAGCATAATCGGGTCACTTGACATATATTTAGCATTGTATGGCCAAGTAAATTACTCGGCCAAGCATATTACTCAGCCAAACACCTGGAAACATCACGAGATTGGTAAAAACAGATGCATGACTAACAGGAAAATCTTACAAGCCCAGTTTCCTCTTCATTGCTTTCAAAAGTGCCCATCATTTACCTATGCACTCACTGAAGGAGATACAGATCCATAACCACGTGCTTTTTTTTTTTTTTTTGTAATTAAACTCATTTTTTTTAGATAAATGAAATATTGTGCTACTTTCTCTGAGATGAGTCCCAGATGTGTGTGCATCAATGAGAGCAAGAAGTTTTTCAGAAGGCATTATCTCAACTCATCAGGACTCAGCCAGCATATGTTATCCTTTCATACATTTGTGAGAATGCCTTTTAGTTTACCCGTGTGCCTTGTTCTTTTTAAACCACTACAGAGACAGATGTCACCTTGGCTAGCTTGAAAGAAAACTCCCTCCTGTTGGCCACTCCTATGACAGCTACCAAGGCTCAGTGGGTTGCTGCAGGGTGACAGGCAGGAGGCCATAGAAAACAAACTACAACTGTAGTTCAATTTGCAGGACTCTCCTCAATATCTTTAAGCGTCTTGGGAAGTGTTGAGTATTGGCAGTTCTACGGAGTTGAAAGAGATTGGAAATCACTCATCCGAAGGATATAAGTGCAGCAAAACCTAGAACCTGAGATTATTTCTCTACTTAGGTCAATATAGAAGTTGCTTTGTTTGAGCAAAGTTGTAGTCAGTGGTGTAAAACCAGCTTGTGAAGGAGACCTCCTGCAGCACTATCTCCTTTCAGTGATACTTTCAGGCTAATGTGTTTGAACAATCCTACTACCAGGAAATAATTGACTCTGTTACTAGATTTGTATTGACCCTGAGATTAGCTCAGTTGTGGTTGTGGGTTTGATTCCTGTATGGGCCCCTCTCACCTTAACGGTTGGACTTGATGATCCTTGTGGGTCCCTTCCAACTCAGAATATTCTGTGATTGCTTTAATTTTCACATAGAATCATTAATAATTTCAATGAGATGATAATACAACTATCTTTCTTGGTGTTTTTTAAGGTGTTTTAATAGGACTTGTAGTAGTGACTGCTGATCTTTAAAAATCCTGAATTCATTTATTTTAAAATCTTTGCATTTATTTATTAAAAATAAACAAGGAAAGATCCTTCCAGCAGAAAAACACTAATGAGGTATTCTTTTAAAAAATCTGGTGATCACAACAACAACAAAAAATCATTGAAATGTCACTTATTATTAGACTTATCACTCACTTTGCAGTTGTCAGCTGAAATGGGTTTATAGGAATTTGCTTAAATAAAAGACATAGGAGCAAGCTCATTGTTAGGAATGTTCTGTGCTCAGCATCAAGAAAGTCTCTCTAAGTCTGACTAGGTCAAGCTAGAATTTTTATTGCTCAGTATCAGAGACAGATTAGAAAGGGATTTAGAAAAACCATTGGTTATTAAGCGTTCAGTATATAAGCCTCCCAGACTGTTGCTGTGCCAGGCATGCTCTACTGCCATCCCATGATCAGCAAAGATCACAGCAGCTCAGGGACCAGAAACCCTAACCTGGGGATGTCTGTATTTTTTTGGATCTGTGTGGATATATCCAAATTGTATTCATTCTGTATGACACAAAAAATAAAATAAAAGCACCCCCTAGAATAAGATTTCAAATCATACACTTTAAAATAAAATATACTATTCTGTTTTGGTTTAAACCTTTTAATAATATATATCTCATCATTTAAATGCATTCTTTTGCTTTGAGTAGAAGCCTTAGTGCTTTAAATCCTAATGCTGGCAAAAAATCATCTGTGAATTATAATGAATAGTACAAAGGGTTGAGAAAGGAGATAGGTTACTGATGGGTACTTAAAAGCAACTCTAAAATTTATAAATTGCCTCTACTTGGACAACACATGGTGTGACATGTCTCTTTTGATTATGCCTAAAATCACTCCTTTCTTCTCTGTCACGTCTATGGTTTATGAGTAACATAGTAATGCCACATTTGTGGCCCCGCTGTGGTCCCTTCCAGATTTACCCATGCTGTGAGTCTATGATTTACAGTGCCAGATCCCTTTAAGAGAAAATAAAACATTTATTTCTTTCTGAAGAGAAGAAAAAAATCTGGATGAGACCTGCCAATGACAAGAGTTCATGGTCCCTGTCTTTGTCAGGTAAGTGCTGTTGACAGGGATTGGTGTACAGAACCATGGAAAATTTGCAGTGGGATCACCAAACTGCAAAAGGCTGGAAACTTGTTCTGTTTATGTCCTTTGGATTTAAACAATGGATAAGAGCCCTCTATTTGATTTGTTTGGTCTTGAATAAAAGTGAGAAGCCTCTGTTGACAATATGTAGTGTCTCCTAGCCCTGAAAACATCTCATTTTATGACTTGAACTCCTCAGGGAAAGGTGGTGAGGCTTATTGACCTGGTTTTGTTTCCTGGGTTCCTAATGGGATGTCGTCCTCCTCCTCTGGCCTTATCTTATTGCTGTTATCTTGTCATGATGGCTTGTAATGTGGATGTTGTCTCGAGAATTCCTTATTGCCTGTCTCTTGGTGTAGGCCAGAAATGGTCAATTTTTTCATGTTCTTGAATGAATTAATAAATTTGATCTGTCAGAATTGCTGGCACCAAGTTTATAGTGTCACCCACCATGTAGATTCCTCTTTGTGAGGAGTAAAACATTATCTGGTGCAAGCTGAACGTATTTGTCAGAATTTACTTGTGTGTCTTGTTTTTAACACTATTAATAATTTTCTCGTGGAATGTATTAGTTTTTATTAGTATAATCCCTATTTATCTTTAAAAAGAAAATATTAAAAAATTAACGTTTTTCACTTTTTTAAGCCTGTGTTACTTTACAATTCAATCCTATCCTGCAAGTTCAAACTTGAGAAGTTAAGCAGTTTTGTATTTCTTCAAGTACGTTTTCCAGGAACTAGCTGTATAAGCCATTATGGTCATTTTCCCTCCCAGTCAGTAATAATTCTAAGCCAAAGACGTATAGGGCCATAGCGACACTGAGTGACACCAATTAAACTCTACATCTGATGATCTTTTCAAAAGTAGAGCAGAAGGTGCTTCAAGTTGTTTCCTCTTACTAGCAGGTACTTGCAATCAAAATTGATTTAATGGGGACGAGATCTATTTTTGGTTATCCTGGTGCACAGCCACGACAAAACAGTGAAAATTCCTGTGAGTGGAAATAGGTGTGTTTCAGAGCGGTATCAACTGCTTCGTACAGACCTTTGTACACATCTGTATCAAAGCGTGCGTCAGACCTCTCTTGCTTCAGCTTTGTATTTGGAAAGAGGTGGCTGTGAAGCATGTGCTTGATGTGATAGTCTATACTGGAACTGAGAGAAGTATCGATTTCAGTTCTCAGAATCTTTTAGGATAGGCCATTTTTCACAGCTGAATTCGGCGTCTAGAAGGCTAGATTTGCAGAGTTCTGAGCATTTGTTTAGCTATATCTCAAAAAAGCGTTACAATGGGAACTTAAGTATTTCAGGACTTTACTTACAACTTACTGAGTTTTAGAGGCCAATTAAGTAATTCATCTTTCTTTTCTCGATATATGACCCAATAATATATGCCTCTGTTAAACTAAATTCATTAAAGCCAAACCCTTATTTATGTGAGGGCACTTCTGCAAAATTAATTTGATTTTCTAATGGCGGAGGGGCTCGGACAGAATTGCACACAAATCAATATGATTGGCAAAAATGTCCCCTT
Source organism: Chiroxiphia lanceolata (assembly GCF_009829145.1). Lineage (NCBI taxonomy): Eukaryota > Metazoa > Chordata > Aves > Passeriformes > Pipridae > Chiroxiphia > Chiroxiphia lanceolata. Next base: position 17,718,759 of record NC_045671.1, on the reverse strand, counting down.
TATTAGAGGAAAGGCAGCTTATATGCTGCCTGTGGCACAGAGACGTGTGATTCTTCCCCAGGTTACATTGGATACATAATGAAAACATACTGTGGTGTACAGTACTAATTGGATAACAGCAGGTGTCCATATAACTTGTTTTCCTGTCAAAAGAACTCCTCCTTCACCTTGGCACAAGGCCTGCAGCCATATTAATGATGCAGTATTTATTACTATCTGCACCCAGCCATACCAAGGCAAAGGCCGCAGAAATGCAATAGAAATTGTTCACACAATTTCTGTCCTCCGACAATTTTCAGTGGCTAATTTCTCAAATTTCATAATGTTTTGTAAAATAAATTAAAAAAAAATTTTAATGTTTGTAATATAAACACTCATGAGCAGTGCTATAATAAACCAGCATTTTAACATGCTGCAGGGGCTTACTTTAGTGAATAAATAGATTTAAGCTTTGAGTTTCCAACAGGTCATGAGAAAAAAAATTAAGCCAAATTTTTCATGGTATTCATCCCCGCAATATCTCAACATTGATTTATACCATATGGAACATCAATAATTTTTTTTTCTACACAAACCAAAGCTGTACAACCACCCTTAGGCAGAACTTAATAACACGGGAAGGCTGCAGTCTTCCCTGGAGAGCAAGGCAGCACAGGAAGACTGTTGAATGCACATAAAGGCAAATACTGACTTAAAAAAAAGCATATATGCAACCCTGCCTGTGTTTGGTGCAGGAACCGGGCTGCTTGGCATTAGCTGCCTGTTCTTCCCATATGAATCTGTTCTGGACTCCGAGCAGGTGAAAGTCTAATTGTGCTGGTGACTCAGAGCAGGTGGTAGAAGCCAAGGGCGGGGAGGAGAACAAGAAGAGGTCTGGGCAGACCAAGCAATGTTCAAGTACCAGGGTGGAGAGAAGGATTTGAGGAGGCTGAGTTAGCACCCTCTGGTCAGGGGATACTGAACTTTTTTCCCATACTCAACAATAAGTCAAGGCGGCTGTTGGGGCTGAGGAAACAGCATGGCAGACATTGCTGTGATGGGAAAGGAAATATCTTTAAAAAGCAGTCAGGAAGAGATATCAGAGGAAAAAATGCTGTAAAATCACAATGCTATTTCATATTACATGGGTGAACTTCTTCGAGGTAAAAGTGTTTGCTTCCCTCTAACCGGTCTAATCTAGAATGCCAAAGTGGTGAAGAAATGTCTGTAAAAATTGAATCCCTAACTGACCAATACAGATTTTGTGATAATCCAGTTCCCTGCTCTGGCTAGGGATGGGGTTATATCCATCCTGACATTCCTCTTTCCCAGCAGCAAGAGCACTGCCATCATCCTGCTGCTCCCCAGCGTGGGTAATTATGACAGAGTGTGAGATTGGCCTTTAAGTAGTTTCAGAAGATTAAAAGTTTAGAAATTAAAATACCAGTAGAACAAAAGAAAAGAAAAGAAACAAAAAAACAAGATCTGCCAACTAAGCATATTTTAAAATATGAAAATTAATTTTGCATAAAACTGAATAGGTACACCTCATTCTAGATGAAATATATTTCAGTGCTGCTAATAAAAATATTCATACTTCTTTTTATTTTCCATGGAATTAAAAGGTCGCGACTCTTTCCCTCTGTAATTTCTGAGGTACATTATTACATCATACTTGTTGATAATACTACAAAAACTAAATATATGTTGGCCAAAATTCCTGCAGTAATTTTTACCTTTAACATTTTTTCGTTTAAACTCCTTCTATTTCTATATTATTCCTCATTTTATGTTGTAAATTCAGTGATTATAAATACATATCAGCAATATCTCTAAGAACATCCAAGAGTCCTTTATATGCTGTCCATCTATTAAATTAATGATTGTTTCTTGTGACATGTCTGTCGCTGATAATGTCGGAACGGCCAATGCGACACAGATATCAGAGTCAGACATAGTCCAGGTGCAAGGTGATCAGGAAGCTCTTTATTACTCTCAAGTGTTTCTTTTATATTCTTTGTACACTATCGTGTCACAACACAATTGGTCAAAAGTCTCAAGCATAAGACACTGCACACACTCTTATTGGTGACACTGAAGACACTGTGCATGCTGTGACATGCTGTTGGTGACACTATACACATTTTGATTGGTGACCTTTGGTCTGGGCTGCATTATGTTTGTTCCGTCCACCATTACAGTAAATATTTCCTAAAAGTTGTTTAAATTCCTCATCACTAATTGCCAGGCTGCTGACAGATTCTCTGTCAACCCCGACATATGTCCTCTCTCTAGATCTTTTGGTATTAATTTTGCAAATTGAGCCTATTTTTTCATAGAGCAGGCCTGTATATGTGACTTACTGAGAAGTCTAAATAGCTTTTGTACTGTCCTGTAAAAAAAAAAAAATAGGCAGAATGAGCTGTTACAAACTCCACCACGGACCAAAGGATGACATAATTTGCATTAGTGTGGCAGGTGTATCTTAAACAAGTAGGTTTTTTCTGCTTCAGAAAGCAACTTAACTATTGCAGGTGAATGATGTTTCCGTGCGTACCCACTGAAAAAGACTATTTCCCATCGCAGATAAATCACCACATTCTGTGACATCCTTCTGAATTTGGATGGCAGTGTTGTTATTATATTGGGCTTTTCTACATTTAAGACTCATATGAAAGGAGGACATGGGAATTTCAGCCTTCCTGTTATAGATTAGTGTTCCTGGCAGCAATTGCCAAATTGCTGAAAGATAAAAAGACTAAATTGTTCCATTTCATAGCTAGTTCCCTAGTCCAGAGATCAGATTCATCTGCCTCCTCCGTACCAGTAGCACAGGGATATGGGTAATGGTCAGTTTATCGCATCTTGTTTCTGCCATGGCTTCCTCCTCAGGAAAAGGAATCCTTCCCCTGCTGAGTACATCTACACGTGTCATTATCTCAGCCCACATGTTTTCTAGCTTTTTCTCTTCTGATTCTCTCCCGCATTCCACTTCTGGAGATTGAGTGACTGCATGGTATTTAATTGCTGACTGAGGTAAAATCATGATATATACCTTTATATCATCTTGGGTCTCCACATTAGCCAAGTAGGACATACTCTAATCTTCATCCTAGAGATAAAAAAAAAGCCATCCAATGTTTAAATTACCCTGCTTATGAATCATGAAAGCAATTGATTATTAAGAGCCTGCCCTTCAGTCTGTACTTCAGAGAACGACTCCGCTTGGGCTGTTGACTTGTGATCTGCTTATGGTATCAGGTTGGCTTGCCTGGTCCTGAAAGACCATGCCAGCTAAAGACACCTCCTACACTCTGGGTGGGAAGTGATATGCAAAGCAGGTGTAGGGGCCAGGACCAATTGAGGGTCTCAGCACGGTAGCATCAGGCACTGCTGAACTTGCTCGAAGAGACCTCTAGGAGAATGCAGGCAGGTCTAGAACAGAAGCACTGTTGAGACTCTTGTAATAGCTAATCACTGCACATGACCATGATTTGGGAACCATTTTTAGGGATTTTTTGGGGTACTTTTGAATCCATGTAATTCGCCCCTCAGAATAGTCTCATCTAAAGGCACTTGGACATCCAAACAATGCATGACTGATACCCTCAGGATTACTTAAACAATTAAAATTAGAGAAATTTATTTTCTTGATGAAGGGTAAAAAATTCCCAGTAAAATGATCCTTGACAATTTTGGCATTACCAAAAGACAGAAAGCTCATGTGTTGGTGGCACAGCTTCCCAAACCCATCTTTGTGACAACTGGGCAGCTGCATTAATACTTCTCTGCCTGTATACAGGCAACTGATGAATGCTGTGGTTTTTAGACTTAATAGGTAACAGACATATACATGTAAGAGCATTTAGGTTTTAAGGAGATTCAGCTTAAAATTTTCTTAGCAGATTGAAGACTATTCATGCTAGATAAGGAAGACCAAAGAAATAAAAGAAATTTATTTTGTTTTTCCACTATAAACACAAGCAATAGCCTTCCACTAGAGGATTAGTAAGAGTAACTAACTTTGTATGGCATTGACGTGCTAGATTTGAAAAATTTGCAAACTATGAACTGGGACTGCCAACGACACAGTCATTCCCCTTGTGTCTGGTCATATTATAATAGGAGCACTGCAAATGAAGTGATAAACAGGAGGATTAGCTGCAGGAAGTGCACAGGAGTTACGACTAATGTCATATGTATGTAAATTCCATGACTGGGAATAAAGGCAACATTTTACAGATTTGGTTAGAGAACTGTTTTCCTCCAAAGATGTATCTGAAAGCTGTTTCTCATTCACTTAGATTTTGTTGAGCAATGTATGAGGGAGAAATTGCTTCCTCTAGGCTTATGTGAGTACTTTTATGATCTTACCTGACAAGCTTAGATAGACTAGATGCCTGCTTCCCAAATGGCCTAACTTAGGTGCAACAATATTAAGCTTTGGACTTATTTTGCCTATTGCACAAATATACACTGTTTCTTATAACTTCAGGAACTTATATATGACAATTTAGTGGGAGGAAGCTAATGAACAACAGATATTTAACTGTCTTATCTTTAACTAGCACTGTACTGTACATCCAAATTTAATAAGAACCATTGTAAGTAATTTATAACTATAGTTTAGACTAATGATTTATAAATAATAATTTATAATAAAAAATTAATTCTGGAGAGATGCCAGTTCATCATATATAATAAGGAGTTTACCTGAAATTTATTCAGTTTTCTAAAAGCATACCGTACCATAGTGTCTACCTGGGTTTTCCTTTAAATTAAGGTAAACAAATAAAAATGGGACAAAGAATCTAAAATACATTCTGTAAAATCTGACTGATAGTGCAAAGTAATGTGGCTGTGAACTTATATTCTCTCTGGTACAGCACCATGTACTTCCTGATTTCAGAACATGTTATTATAGTAACATGGCTCAGAGCTGTGTTTTACAGCAAAAGGCCAGTCTCCACTTTCAGAGCATCTCAGCCATGCAAGAGGAGAGAGCATGTGAATGCATTGACCTGCTGGGCATACACTGTCAGGATTTTTTGTGCTGAATATATGTGTTTGATTTTTAAAACGCATCTTTCTACTACTGTAATTTCTCAAAAGGAACTTGAAAAGATTTTTCACAATTTGACTGGAGTGTTGATCAAGACACAGGTGTAATTGTAAATTCAGTTCCAGCAACTGTCAAAAATTGCAATATGCTAATGATATTGCTGCAGCTCACCGGATGGTGGCACCCCAGCCCTACTTTTCTCTAAGGCAAAAACATTGCCTTGAGAAAGCTAGGTGAAGGAAATATTTTGTTTCATAATATTTGTTCCATTTTTAAATAAGCATTTTTAAGAGTCACACTTGAATAATTAGTAAAATACAAGAAAAGACTTCTAACTATTTTTACCTCTGGTAGTTCGTTTTTTTCTTCAAGCTCTTCTGTTATAAAATAGTCTGTCATTCTGTGCATAAAGACTGTTTAATATTTCATGGTCTATTTACTCATGTTAAAAAATGAATTGACAAAAAATAGAGGAAAAGGTCTCCTGTTTGCAAGCAACAGTGGATAAATACATTTGTTCATACTGTGGGATTGCCTTTCCGCTAGAAGGAACACTTGACATTTTGATGAGTATCTCCAGGGAAAATAGGTACTACATTCAGAACTTAGTTTTAATTAAAACAAGGAGATTGAATTATTCAAAAGATTCCCACCAGTAAGGTTCAGCATTTCCTGAAGCAGTTTAATGGAAAAAGCCACATTAATCATTTACTGCTTATTGATGAGAATTGGAAAGACAAAAAACCCCCAAAAATTTAAGGGAGTAGGATCATGTTTATACCACCTCTATGCAAACTTTTTATGGGGGTAATGACAGTGGGGAGGACTCATGCTGGTTTTATTCTTCTTGGTGTGCTCGTACCTGCAATGTCTCTAGTACAATGCTTAGTTGGAAGAAAACAAGATGTGTCTGAGAAGCTCACAACCTAGCAAGTGTGTCCGTGGTCTCTCACTGAGTGGTTGCAGCATAAAGGGAAGACACTGTTGTTTTTGGCATTTACTCTGTTGGGACCAGAATTCTGTTTAATGGAGAAGGCATTTCCAGACCCACTTTCACTTCTCTGCCATTACAGTTAAAACACAAGACCACATGGATTCACCTGGAATAATTTCTTTTCTCTTCAGAAAGATAAAGACCAGTCATTTGGAGCCAACTTCTTTGAATTAACAATGAAATGAACATGAGTGTTGAATTATGGTTGTGTTCAGTTACTGCACTTTTGTGATCCAAGAGGAGATATGTGTATTTTTGTCATCTCTTGTGCCCTCCAAAGGCATTTGAGATATCTCTGTTAATGAAGCACATTACCCAGGTGTTTTACTGTCACATTTATATGCCTAAACATTTTATTACCCTGTCCTTTCTTTTCATATTCTGTCTTTCTCATTTGTATCCCCAGAACATCAGGGATGAATTTGTACATCTGGTTCAATTCAGATTTATATGAAGTGAAATAAAATTGTCAGTGAAGCTACTAATATTATAAAGCATCAGTGTGTGGGCTGTGATTTTTCTGAAGCACTGACACACAAAGGTCTCACCAAACAGAATACTGATGTCCTTAGCAGTACAAATGCCCTCGTGTGAGTGAGCATATTCAGACAAGAGAAACTAGGAGTCATACTAAAATTTTTGGCCACATCACTCTTTCTGTTCCTCTTCAAACAGAAGGGGTGCAGTAAAGGGTTGTGTTTTTTTTTGAGTAATGATGTTGATAGAGACGCCTCCCTAAGAGCTTGCTTTATGGTGAACTTGCCATTGGCTGCCGCATGAGAGGAGCCCCGAAGAAAAGATACAAGGACTCCCTGAAACAACATCTCAGCCTTGGCCATATTGATCAACATAACTGGTCTACTCTGGCCTCCAATCGGGAGGCCTGGAGACACACCATCTATAACGCTGCTGTCTCCTTTGAGAACACACGCAGGATCACTCTCGAGGAGAAAAGGCAACGCAGGAAGAACCGTGTCTTGCAGAATTTACCACCTAAGGAGTCTTTCTGCTGCGCCTTTTGCAATCGGATATGTCTATCACGTATTGGCCTCATAAGCCACCAGCGTGCCTGTAACAAATGTGGATAGTGCCTTCCCAAATCTTCGTTCGTGAAGCCCAGCCATGAATGTTGATAGAGATGACAAATGTTGGAAAAAAAATTGTGCTGGATGTTCTCCCTTGACTCACTACTGCTGAGATCCAGCCAAACTGTACTATCAGCATATTGCTAATGTACGCATTCTAGTACAGTGCCAAGAGGTTCATGAAGTGGTAATTAAAATGGATAGCCAGAAATAGATCATATCAAACCACTCTAATTTCTTTCAATGGCAGCATAAGTGGACTTGTGGTAAGGGGAGAAGATGAAGATGTAATATATCCAAGCATTAGAGTGTTTTTTTACATTGTCTCCCATGGCATGTTCATAGGCAGACTAGTGCAACAGGGTCCAGAGGAAACAACAAAGAAACATGCCACATGTCTTGAGAAAATCATCTTTGGGGAACAGAAATCATCTGTTCACCTAGAGTATAGTCCCATATATTAAATGGGATTGTATGGGCTTCAATCATGTGTTGCCTACTGTTAACTGAAAAATCAGAGAGGATACCTGTTCTATTTTCATACAAGTGTAAGTCAGGAAGGCTTGCAAATGTTTTAGATAATGGGACTAGTGTTTGAAAGGACCTCAATAAATAGAGGTAAATGGACTGAAATAAATACCCTGTAATTCGATGAGGATAAGTGGAAGTCTGTACCCGCTGACAAAAATAATGAAGTGCAGTGCTGTGGGAGGGGTGGGACAAACAAAAATTAAGACTGTCATGATGCTGTAAAAAAGCAAACGTCACAGTGGGATATATAAAACCAGAACAATATCAAACATATTAAGTAATCCTTCCCTTCTGTGAAGGCTTTGGCTCTACACTGTACACATAAAGAAATTAATTGAAACAATATTTCTCAATCTACAAAAGCCAGAGGCAGTACAGGGATTTAACATTGCTAGGACTCGCACGGTCAGAAATATCCCTGCACTTACAAACGTGCAACATTACTCAGCAATCTGCATCAGGATATACTGGAAGTTCAGTGTAAACTAGTCTGTTACTATCATCCTTTCAGTAAGGAACAATCCCACCTTCACAGTTAGATTACGGTACATAACTATTATATTTCTCTAGCGTTTAAGGTTCTAAAAAAAAAAAGACAACCCAAACCTGTTTGTTTCTTTTGATGTCATGTTATTTACAGATTCTGTAATTTCCAGTAAGTTTTTCCCTCATTAGTCCAAATTAACACATGTATCTTTAAAGAGAGATCACTTGAAAGTGAAATAATTCTATTAGTTTTTCACTGAGCATGCGAGAAGAAGTTACATTTAGAATTTCCCCTCTTCCTTCACCTTAGATATTGGGCAACTACCTGCATTCCTGCAATTTGTTCCCCACTCCTTTCCTGTAATTTCTGGTATTTTTAACTCAATTGCTGAATAAGATTCCATGACTTCTTTTTCAAGTGAGGAGAACTACAGACCATGCACACAAACAACACCAGTCAGAGGGCAAACTCTCTCCATAAGGTGTACAAGCTGATGGAACATGTTACTGCTGTCAGTGTTAGACAATTTCTCTCACACACGTGAATTAGTGCCGTGCTTTCTATCCTTGTTACCCCCTCCATGATGCCAGTTACCTCTTTGGAGGTGAAGAGATAATCAACTCTGTCAAAAACAGAATAGTTTTTTGTGTTTGTGAACGCTAATAAAAGTTGAGTCAAATAGCTGAGATGGGCCAGGAGGGTCTTGCAATGTAAGCTCAGAGGTACACAGCAACTGGTGCCTTTCCAGCCGCCTCTCTGGAATTGAGTCAAAGGTCCTAAGATGCTTCTTCATCTTCCTCTTCTTCATGGCATGTAATCTCTCTTCAGCTTCCCCAAGGTGCCGGGTTTGAAGGTTGCTTTGACTACAACGGTATCTTGTTGTTTGGGCCTGGAATGCATATGTTTTTGCACAAGAAGTATTTACTATAGTCCTTCCTTGATTGGAGTCTAAACAAGTTAAAGTATTCAGAAAATTCGATATGAAGTGGGGAAGCGTGTTTGGTATTCACTACTATTCTATAGTGTGAGAGACTATACCACTATACCAAAAATCTAGATCTACTGCACAGCTACTTTAAAATATATGAAAAGCTAAAAATCCTAAGAATCCTAAGGCATAAATACGTACTGTGGTCTCATTTGTGCTCTCTTTACAACAAAAATTATTCTTTACTTTAGTGCTGTAGCTACTTTGCTGACTGAGAACTATAACAAAGATGCTTTGAAAGGACAATCCAGAAAGGGAGAAGTCAGTATTTTTCTTCTCTTTTTAACACCACCTTCAAAACCTTTTGCTCAAACATGCTCTCATTGTCTAGAAAAGAAGCCCTTGCAATTATTCTTAAAAAAAAATAAATAAAAAAAGGACACAAAATCCTTTTCTTGCCAGATGTGAACTGTTGCTGACTCCTCTGGCACAGAACCTTATCTGGGGTGAGTTGTGCTACCTGGCTCTGTGTGTTCATGGAGAGTTTCTCAGTGGCACATGGCTCCAACCACAATAAAAGTTACTAGTCCTTAATATAGCTTTACAGTCTGAAGACTCAGTCCAGCTAAAGGAGTGTATGTCTTATGCTTCAATTTATTTTACAGCTCTTTAAAACAAAAGCTTTCAGTTCTTTTTTGTTTCAGTCACTTCAAATGTGGCTTGAAATGTGGTTATGAATTCTCAAGAGTATTAAAAAATATTTTCCACAGTATCAAGCAATTTTTTGTCTTAGGATTTTCAGGTGAAATTCTATACATCTTTCCCTACTCAATGTTTAGCATTCCAGTATATTCAAATTATTCTGGTGAGTACCAATGGGCAGATACAAAATTGCCACCAATAGTGCTTGTTTGCCACTGCTTTTTCTTGATTGCTAGATTTAAAAATTCACAGAGGAAAAAGTAGTTATACTGTCTTTACAAAGTGTTGATAGTCTGAGGTTTAGCCACTGCAACTATTTTGTAATGATGGCTCTGCATTCTGTTGCGTCAAATAATGCTCGAAACTCTCCTCTCCATTTTCTCTGGAAAACTTTTCAAATTTTTCCATGTTATCTTCTCTTTCATCTATTTCTTCTCTTCTCTTGCATGTTCAGTTGCATGACTTCCAACTGGATAAAATGTATAAGACAGAACTGATTGGAAATGGAAAAAGGATAAAATCCAGCAGAGGATGCTTGACAAATCTTGGTCTCTCACTTTAATAATGTTTTATAACACAACACTGTAAATTCACTGGTGTTGATTAAGCTACTCTAAAATCACTCCATGAAGTCTGAGAATATCACCTGGCCCCTGCAAGCAGACCAGAACTTCAGGACAATGTAGAGATAGGGTTTTTTGTGCTGGACGGGAGTTATAACTTTTCTTAATTTATCTGTCATTAAGTATTGGAGGAGGGACAACAGAAGACAGAAAAAGGAGAGAAAACCTAATTTAGAACCAGAGGAATTGCAAGAGATTTGGGTGAGCTGTGCTTTACTATTTCACTGTGGGGATTCTGAGAGCTGGACCTGCGGAACTGGTTACTGGTAATGATTTTGGAGAAGCAGGGAGCACATCCTTATCATAATATGGAAGAAGGACTTAAAATGAAAAGATTTAACTTCTGGAAGCAAGGCAAGCAAGCTGGCAGGAGGGGTGAAGCTGTCCTCAGGGGGATCCCCACCAGCATCCCGGCTCCAGGGGAGGGTAATCTCATTCCACGCAAAGCCGCGGCAGCATTTGTATTTTTTTTTTTTAAAAAGGCAGTTTAGCTGTGACGTAATTTGGCACATTTCTTGCTGAGATATGCCAAATGATTTGGCAGATATTTCGCATGTCTGAAAATAGGAGAACCTGCTGCTGGTCTATGGGGAGGCTGAGGATGGGGGGGATTTCATTAGTTTCTAATTACAAGCCTTGTAATAAAACTCTCGTATTAGGTGCACCAGTTGGACCCTGCAAGGAGAGACCCATCTGCCCAAAGATATTCAGAGCCACTCACTTTGAAAAAATTTTCTCCCAAATGTCAGTGTCTTTTCAGCAAAACTGGGCAACTCCACCGTTTTGTAATGATGAGGAACGTGATCTGGTTTGTCAATCACACCACATGACTGCATTTGCACATCTGGCAGACACAGACATATCTGACTTTCTGGGGCAGGATTAGCTTATGAAAACTGCACCTCGTGTTCCAGGAATATCTAGGGCTGAAATTAAAGCTGGAGATAGAGAAAGATCTTGTCACTAAAAAAAACTTCATTAAAATATGAGTAGAGAGAATGTAAGGGAATCTATGAAAGTACACAATAGTTAGCATACAGGTTTGATTCTGTAATCCAACTAATTGATTGTTCAGAGTTCATTTTAGATAAGATTTTTTGCAATTCGAAAAGAACTAGTGAGCTTTTAGAGACTGAAATAAGCAATAATAACTTGGAAAAATATGTAAAATATAAATGAAAATTATGCATTGAACTGTCTTTTTTTTCATGCCTTTTTTCCTGATAAAGAAATTTTTGGTATGAAATATCAATTGGAAATAAGACTGCAGACAAACAATCTATTTGTGAAAACGCATTTTGGCAACTGTAATCACATATATTGACAGAAAAGAGTTGCTGGTATCAGTACAAACACAGTGCAGAATATGGATTCACTTAACGAAGTAAGGTAGGCTTTGCCCCTATCTTCCTGTGTTTATCTACAGGGTAGAGAGATTGCCAAAGTTTTATTTTCTTTTTAGCCTGACTAACTGAACATTCACAGTTCTCACTTTGAGTGGAAGCTTTGTTCCTCTCTTAGGATCTATTAGCTTCACAAATGGTTTGAAGGGATATTTGGTTTTCTCATAATTGCTATCAATGTCACATTCAAGGAAGTCTATTATCTAGGTTTAATTTTAAATGTTTACTAAAAGCCAAACCATACTTAACAATCAGCTGAACAGAAGACTGCAGAAAAGGAGAAGCAGCAATACTGACACCTATGCTCATGTATGGGCTCATACGGTTGGAGGTACTGCCCGGGTGCAGCAATCTTTGCAGAGTCCAGAACTGCCGGTCAGGTAGTGTGTTAGCTTGTGTTTGTAGTTCAAACAGGATCATCTTCAGCAACATTTTCATCTGACATTTGTTCTTTGTAAATTGAGTGATGACACACAATTCCCTCTGAGAATATCAGAAAAATTTCTGATAGCAAAGCAAAGAAGCATCCAAGCCCAAATGAAGCTCTGTTAAAACATTTTCCCATCCAGTTTTGATGATGAAATTCTGTTCCAAAAAAGCCTCAGGCTCACAATTGCAGCTCAGCTCAGCAGAGGTAGCACCTTGAATCCTAGGGAAAAAAGGCCTACACTGAAAATCTCTCTCTGCTCTAAGTGTGCCTGGGCTGACAGAGCTGGCCACAGGGGTGCCCTGGATAGCACGTGTATTCTTGGGGATGGGGCTGTGTCAGGGGTAGGTTGGGCAGTCACAGAAAGGGTTGGCAGTGCATTGCCGGCCTTGAAAATGCCTGCTTATTCTTCTCTGGTTGTTCCCTCTCTCTGTTATCCCCATGCCTATGACAGACAGCATTTCTGTAGAAAAGAAGTATGGTATGAAAGCTGCTGTAGAGGTATTACAAGATCATGACTGATGTGGTCATGTTATTTTAGTGTAATAGTTCCCTTTTTAGAGAGGGAGTGGATTAATAGATGTTAAAGAAATATTAATGTGGTCAAATGTTTGGTAATTTTAACACTTTACAATCTTGCTAAAGCCAAAAAAATACTAAGTCCATCTAAAGTCTATAATGATGGATTCCAGTAGAGAAAGCACCAAGCCTGGGGAAGAGGCAGTGAGTGGGATTGCCAGACAGACTTTGATGAAACTGCAGGCACCAGGAAACGCCCCAGATTGAAGGCAAAAATTCACCATGGCTTGTGGCAGATAGGGCTAACATTCTTTTACCTGGGGTAGGCTGCCAGATGGCTTACACCCCAGTGAAATGTAGGATTGGCAGAGGGAAAAGTTCAGTTTGTTAGTGGGTTCAGTAAGCTGTTTTCCTAACTCTCCAGTGAGAGAAACCCAACACCCTCCTTCCACTTTCATGGCACCCCCAGTGAGAACAGATCTAGGCAAGAGTCTTCAAGATACTTCACCTCTGATTCAGCGGAGCGTGGCTCAAGTTGCACCTCTGACAGCAACAAAGGAAACTTCTGGCCAAGCATAGTGACTTAACCCAAACACAGCATCACCATGATGCATGAACATATGCACAGTTTCCAGCCTTTGAGCAGGTTGCAATTGCGACAATGACCCACTTATATGTGCTGAGGAATCTCTGCCTGGGATAGTAGTACACAGCTCTTCATTTCTTAATTTCTGTTGTGACTCATATTTCACCAAAGGAGGGAGAAAAATAACATCATGATAAGGACAAAGAAGACATGCAGACAAAAGGGACTCTGACACTTGCTTGTTGGTGTTGGTAGGGAGGTCCTAGAATCATAATACACATAGAGTTGAATCCCAAAAAACTCCATTTCCATGTCAATTTATGAAACCAGCACAGTCTTAAATACCTCACAGAGCATACACAGCTTTAGTCCATGAAGAGAAAAGGAATTAAAATTGTTACCAGTAGATCAGTCTAAGAGTTTGGAAAACAAGAAATTCTTCTCAGCCTAAATCAGACAAGCAGAATTTGTATATGAGCATGTATAACTGGAACTTGATGGTGATAACCACTTCATGTTAAAGGTATCCATGTTCTTAATCACTAAGTGAAGAGTCAATCTGTCTGACAGTAAAAACCAAGTGGCTCCTGATTATAGTGCTGATTTGAGTAAAATTCCTAATGTTCAGCGACTTGAAATGAAGCAGGTAGCTCAGGTTTTAGAGATGGCTTAATGAAAAAAGAGAGTTCGAAGCTGGCTTACAGTTTCCCCCGCAGGGCTCCCACAGCAACATTATTGTTGTAACAGTAATTTTTCAGAGAGCTGACCACCTCTAGCATTTGGCTGTGCTGAAGGAATGCCAATTGTAATTAAACAAGTTAAAAATATTTTCGCAGCTTATTGAGGGTGACAAATACTTCCTCTTCTGCAAACCTGTGAAAATTAGCTCTTCTAGAAACTTTTTTTCTGAAGTATCAGTTTAATTTTAATGAGCTAGAAGAACTTTGCATTTTTCTTCAAATCTTTTCCATTAAGTGCATTTCCACCAAAAATATTGCCCTTGATGTTCCATGTTGCTAGTCAGAATGCTGTCTCTCAGCATGCTGACAGAGCCCAATCCTGGTCTCAGCTTGGCATCCAACTAAGGCACTTGGTCCACAAAAACAACTTGTCCTAATTAGGTTTAATCAGAACTATCAGACCTGCTGTGCCAGTATGACCAGGACGGTCAGATTTGATTGACCGTCTAACCCTAACCTTTCTGCTTCACATGAAGGTTGACTTCAGAGCTCTCAAAACTACTTTCTCAGGACACTGTTTATTGTCTACACCATAAACCCACTTTTATGGCAGCAATGTGTAAATGGCTGGGAGATTTTCACAGCATTCCTGATAGACCTGTTGGACTCACACATTGCGTGACAAGATCATGATCCTAAAGGCTGCTCTGTTTCTGTTCCACTATACATATAGGAATTATGAATTTGACCTCATTATCTTTTCATTCGCCACCCTCCAGTAAAGCTTCCTAGTCAATGACGTTCTTGTATTCTCTGTGAGTTAATGAAGTGGATTCAGTGATGTGATTGTCTGTGTTAGCATTAAGCTGGCCTTGATGGCTGGTACTGCCCTCTCCCACCCAGTGTTTTGAAGTTAGGAAAAAAAAAGTCACTGAGTGCTATTACAGCCAGTTAAAAAATTTAACTTTGGAATCTTTGAGGGGAAAACACATAATTTGTTTTTTCATCTTTTTTGTTTTGTTTTTTTTTTTCTGAGTGTCAAATAAAGTCAAAATTGATGTAGATACTGTCTGTTGTGATTAGGGTTTAACTTCAGAAATGAGGTTCCATACTTGTTAACTTGAAGAGTTTCTCCTCACCATTGCCCTCAGAAGTGATAAAGAATATTAGCTGCTGCTATGAAGCATCACATTTTAGGAGGTTCTTAAAAGGTAACAGGAAGTTGCTGCTGACACATAAAGGCGAATACTGAAGCAGTCTGCTCACACGGTGGTTCTGCAATCCCCTGCTGATGCTTCCAATGACCGCAGGTTAAAACTGTGCTGTAAGGTCTCAGGTCATTCACACCTGTGGTGTGTTTGTGACAAACTGTGTTTATCAGCATATTTATAAAATTCTTATGATTTTCTGAGACAGTTTGCCGTATCAAAACGAGGTTTTAATCACCTGTGATACTTCATTTACAGGATCAGTGTAGCTATGAGAATATTAATTTCCTGTCCATGATGGTTGTTACAGTAATTCATGACTTCCTTTATGTTGCTGGATCAAATTAGTTAATGCATTATTTCATGTGTCATCTCATAAGAGAGGAGTCCAGAAAGGTATATGTATGCCTGGCTTTTCCAATTAAAGGGTGACTCACAGGGGTAATATGCTAAATTAAATAGTGAAATATGTCTTATCATATGAAGGCTAAAGGAGATTGTCACACATTTTTACAAAGAGGGGGATAGAGAAGTGGGTTTACAAAGAGAGGGATAGAGAAATGGGTTCAAAATCCTTGAACTGTTTCTTACCCCCAGTTTTGGCACTGAACTTCAAGGTTTGGAACGGACTACAGACTGGTGAAGGTCCCTCAAGCTCCCTTGCTGCCATAGCAACCCACAAACTTCATAGAGGGACGAACTGTGATGGGAAATGTCTTTCCAGGGACCCCATGAGCCAGATGGAGAGGATGGAAATCTTCTGCTCTGGTATGCAGAAGGTGGAGTGCTTTGTCTGATTTACATAGCCACCAGTGTGGCTGGGGGCTGTAGTTGGGGGGGCTGGCAAGCATTCATTATGACATAAAGATCCTGCAAAGGGCTGACTTATTCTTTCTCACTGCTCTTTTTCTGTGTTTTCTTCATATCTGAAGAATAATATGTTTTGATTTATTTAATAGCAGGAATTAAGGAGATATACTTATTTAACCTGGTTTTAGCCCAGATTCTGCACTCATTACTAAATTCTTAAATCAAGCCAGGAGAAGGCCTTTGGGTGGAGTGTCCTGTCAAGATTGACCTCTACCTGCATAGCACTCTACCATCACCATCTTCATCTTACACAAAATAAAAACTCACTAGGGAATAGCAAGGAGAAGAAAGAGGAGGCCCTCAACGAGTACATGGCAAAGCTGACTTACCTCAGAAAAAATGCTTCAGTATTACAGGCCATTGAATAATTTTTACAGAGATGACTGTCATTGGCTTTTAATTTTAACCTGCCACATACTTTTACTTTTTATGTCATGAGATTCTGCAGTTAGAAAGAGCCATTTCATTCCAGTATTCATCAGATATTGATGAAAAGATGATCATATTGATTAGCTTTACTGGGTCATGTTACACAGGTCACTGGTGACAAAAAAGCCCTGAAAGGTGGCCTTTATTTACCTAAAGAGGGACTATCCTCATAGGTAGTAAAATTAGTGATTATTATCTGATCTCAAAAGCTATTTAGGTATGCAACTTTTCTCTAGGTGCAGTCACTTCAATTTATCAGGCCATGATGGGATTTTTTTCCCCTGAAGTATCACTTGATTGATTTCTCAGATGCAACAATGAATGCTGAGCATCTTGTCCACACCTCCTCCTCTGAGAAGCATATCGTCCCTTTTGTCCCAAGGTCCTTGCTGCCACTTGAGGCTGCTCCGTTATGCCCCTGCTCAGGAATGTGTGGGAATAAAGAGAAACTGGGTGCTACGAATGGGTGGCTCTGTTTTCCCAACCAAATAACAACATTCCTGTTATTTTTTGTATAGTTTGTACATGTTGCTTAAGAAACATGCAGGTAGAATAGTGGCGGTCTGAAAAATAAAAGCTAGACACGATCCCAGTATGGGGGAACTGGAATGGTTTATTGAACACAAGAACACTATTTTAAAGGCATCTCAGGCTGGACATGTTAATGAAGGGGACGAGTTATGTTAATTATGGAATTACACAAGTTTTTACTGCAATTTCTAAATAGTTAATTTTTCTTCTAGTAGGATTACATGGGGGATAGAGGGATTACAGGGGTTTAGACATGGTTTGATACAATAATCTCAAAAGTCCTTTCTGATTTCTGCTGGAGCCAGGCTTGATCCATGAGGTAGAACTTTAACAGGTCTTGTGAGAAGGGTCCAACTCCTTCAGATCGCGAGGTTTTTGTCAGCTCTTGTTTTCTTTTGCTGAAAGCTGGGTTTGGGCTCCCACATAGAATGATGGGAAATTCCTTGTTAATGAAATTGAAATAAATTATAAATACAAAAATACATTTATGAAAATGAACCAGGGGAAGAAAGGAGCTCTAGGAAGAAATGAAATGAAGTGCAACCTGCCAACCTGTTTCAACTCTTCATGTCTGTGGAAATCGAATAGCAGAAGGACTGCAGCTCAAAAAATCCCAGGTCCTCTGGGAGCCCAGTAGACTGTGCGTCAGAGGGATTCCCACATCCCTTCATTTCGAATATCCTCATTACAGACAAACTTGGTACTTCCCTCCTCCTCGTCTGCATGGCAGGGATGCTTTCTTGGGCAATGAGAAATCTTGTCTCTGCTTCCCTCTCAGCACAGATGGGAGGGAAGAGAGCGGGATTTGGGCTCCCTGGGGAGAGACTGGCCCTGATGGCATGGACACACTTGGGATGTGTCCATGGACACACATGGACACACTTTCTGGTACTGCACCCCTCTCCACTGGGCAGAGCCCAGCAGCTCCTGGCACAGCCTCCCAGACAACTCCAGCATTGTCAAACTGCTTCATGCAAACTCATTATAACCCCAGGTAAACTGATTTCCTCTTTTTGAAGTTTAGCTAGAAAAAAATAATCAATTAAAAAAGCAAAATACAAAATTTAAATGTTATTTATGCCCTCAATTATCTCATTCTAGTGAGTATTGGAGTCCCTTGTCTGATCAGACCATTAATTATTTTCATAAATACAGCAAAAGTTAAATAATAAGCACCCAGGGCTACAGAAGCAGTACAAATGAATATGTACATTTTATTAATGGGTGCTTTATACAACTCCATATATTATAAACCAAATAAAAAACCTATTTCCATCTTGTAATACTGCAATGAGAATGCTTTAAATTTATTGAGGATAATTTTTATTAAGTTTAAATCTCCTTTTCTGCAATAAGGAGAATATGATAGGAATAATTTAGTCTTGTTTGTCAAGAGGAACCTCAGCTTGTTAAATAACATAATAAATGACTGTGCATTAATCAAAGAGACAAAGATAGTGACAAAGTGAGCTGAGGATGTGAGACAATTCTGGTCATAATATTAATTAGTATTTAATTAGAAACATAGGGGCAATAAATAAAAAATCATTGGAGAGACATCAATACAAATTGCTTTGAAAATGTGTTTGAGTTGTATTTGCTTTAGGAAAAACCCCTTCCTTATTTCCCCTAGTCCCACCTTTCTCTTTTTAATTTCTTTCCACACTGTACATAGCAGAGTGACATCACATGGATAAAAATAAGACCACACTGGTTTTACTTCTTTTCCAGTTAGGGGACTCTGCACTAGAATTTTGTTTTTCCCTCTCTGGCTTGAATGGAATATATATATTTTTAGATTTCTGAATTCTAGACAAGCAGAAAAAAAAATCCTGAAAAAGCAGAGAGGGGTGGGATTTCTATTTCTGCTGTTTCACTCAAGATATGCATCACCTTTCCCTAAGGTAGAATTGATGTCACTATGACACTTCTGCTGTTCTCTGTACATAGCAATGTCTTCTGTTCATGGGCAGGACACTCATTCATTATCTCACATTACAGAGCAGAAGAAGAGTTTATTATTATAGCCCTTTTGTTGTTTCTCCCCACAAGGTACTTATTTTTAAAGGAGCAGTTCCTGATAGCAAAAGAGAGAATACATAAATCTGTTAAGTATTTCAGGCTGTTTTCCTGCTGAGCGGACTTTATTATTTGTTACATTTATAAAAGTTACCTGCAGTAAACTTGCTTCTTCTATTCACCAGTCTATTTCTGTCACGGCTCATTTATGTGTGAACATGACTGACTGAAGCCAAAGTTATCCACAACTGACGAGTGCCAGACCTACAGTTTGATCAGCCCCTTCCATAAGATAATGCCAAGGGTTTGAAATAGTGTCAAAAAAATGGAGAGAGAGAAAATCAGGGTCAAATTGATCCAATTCCTTCTGTATAAAAGGTATTCTAACTTTTAACATACAGCATTTTTGCTGTCCAAACACATTAGATCTTAAACAGGTCTGAACCTGGCCTTCAAGGAAATGTGATACTGATATGAAAATGTTGCAGTTTTAAGGGGGGTACTTCAACCATTCCCTTCCAAGGCCTTTTACTACAGTGTAGTGTAAACTCAGGATAAAAAGCACCTGGTACCCAGGGTTTTGTAGTTATTTTTATTGGGATATTTAGACTAAAGGTCTCAGTGATGATGCAGAGTTCATTCTCCTTTTCAATTTATTTTATATATGTTTAACAAATAATTTACATCTGTTAATAAAATTAAACCCGACAAATGAATAAGAGGCAGCTCCTTTCAGCAATGCTCGCAATTCCCATTTCCAATATAGCAAACTGAGCTACTGAATATATTTCTTTATATTAAGTCCCCACAGAACACAACAGTTTACACAAATATTCCTTCAAAATTACCATTTGCTTCTGTGCTGCAATATATACCAGGTCTGGAATTTATCCTTATCATAAGATAAGGAGCTGAGAAGAGTCACTGAACACTGAAGAGAAATTGTGGTACTTTCAAGAATTAAGACACCAAACCTTTACATATTTCCTTTCCTCCATTCCCTAATTTATAACTCCCTGGAATAACATATGAACATCTATCTATTGGTTTTGGTTTGAAGTTTGTTTTTGTTTTTGTTTTTGTTTTTTTTTTTTAGTGAATAGAGACAGACCTACATATTTCACTATTCAGAAAAATTAGATTTGTTTTGTTTTTTTACCTCTGCCTCATATTTCCCAGCCACCATTTACTTAACATACTGAAAGAACCACAAAACCAAATTTATCACTTTCCATTACCAGTATAAGCCCAAAAGTTGGAGCCCAAGCCTGCTGTGTGAACTGTTAACTGTATTTTGGCTGGCCCTGTGGTTATTTTTTGTATTGTTTAAATTTTCTATGAACCCAGTAAAAAAGATAACTTGTTCTGTAGTAACATTTTTGTTTGCAGGTGCTGGTCTGCTAGGGGGTCTTGTAGCCCTGGGTGGTCCCTCCTGAGCAGCATGGCCATGGAGCTGAGAGATCTGCAAGTGCCCCCCCCAGTTCTCCTCTGCTTCAGTTCCCACCTTTTCCTTTGAATGAATACAGAGCTGAGAGTGCTCTGAAGGTGAAAAAACGAGAAGGAAGAGGAAAAGAGCTGAGGTACCCCCTTGTCTTTTGAGGTCAACATTGACACTTCCACACATTTTGAGCAAAATCCTCTTTTGTCTGCAACATGATCAAATATAGATTAGTACAATGCCTCAAATATCACCAAGGATGTTGGGATGCAATGGACAGGAGCAAGTATGCTCCAGTGGTAGGGATTCTTTGTAGACATGGTATTTTGGAAATTTGCCTCCTCTTTCATGACATTTCCTGTAAGTTTGCATTCTCAATGAGAGTCCTTTCTCTTAAAGATATGGTGCTTTTTCGTGGTTCTCAGACAAGGATTTAACCTCTCTTGTACACCTGCTCAGCTTATGAAAGGTGTAGTATGATAGGAGCAAACGAGAGCAGGATGTGGAGCTTGGTCCTGCAGCTCTGTAAGCACCAAGAAATGTTTCGTCTCCTAGGCTCAGTCTGTCTTTTCATCACACTAAACATCTGTGCACACAGCCCTCCAGGAGGAAGTATGTTAGTCATTGTCAACATGTTCATAGGCAACGCATATTGCCTACCTGTGTTAGTAAACCTTTTGATACTACCTTCCATAGCATTTTTCTGGAAAATCTGGCAGCCCACGGCTTGGACAAGTAAAGCCTTCACTGAGCTAAAAACTGACTGGCTGGACAGGCTTAGTGTGTGCTCGTGAATGCAGTTACATCTAGTTGGCAGCCAGTCACCAGTGCTGTTCCCCAGGGACAGTTCTGTTTAATAACTTTTGTAATGATCTAGATAAGGGGTATTACCAGGAGGATTCTGAGGCAAAATGATGACACTGTATAAAATTCAAGAAACCAACTTCTTATTGCAAAAAATTAGCAACTGAAAAGAGAAGCCAAAGAAGAAAAACAAAGTCCATGGTCAACTCCCACTCACTCAGCGGAAAAGGACCTGGGAGTGCTTTTTCACAGCAGCTGAACACGAGCCAGCAGTGTGCCCAGGTGGCCAAGAAGACCAAGGGCATCCTGGCCTGTATCAGCAATAGCGTGGCCATCATGACTAGACCAGTGATTCTTCCCCTATACTCAGCACTGGTGAGGACACACCTCGAGTCCTGTGTTCAGTTTCGGGACTCTCACTTAATGAAAGACATTGAGGCACTGGAGGGTGTCCAAAGAAGGGCAGCAGAGTTAATGAAGGATCTGGAGAACAAGATGAAGAGCAGCTGAGTGACCCACAACTGAGGGATTTTTTAGCCTGGTTAAAAAGAGGCTCGGGGGTGACCTTATCACTCTCTGAAAAGAGGTTGTAGCCAGGTGGTGATCAACCCTTGCCCCAGGCAACTAGTAACAGGACCAGAGGAAACAACTTCAAGCTTTGCCAAGGGTTGTTCATGTTGGACATCAGGAATTTACTCATGGAAAGGATTGTTAAGTATGGGAACAGGCTGCTCAAGAAGGTGGTGGAGTGTTCCTGGAAGTGTTCAAGAAGTGACTGGATGTGAAAGTTATTACTGTTGTCTGGGCTGGTGATAGGCCAAAGGTTGAAATTAAAGATCTTGGAGATCTTTTCCAATTTAAATAATTCTATGATTCTGTGACTTGTTTTGTACATTATCTTCAATAGTGTTATAAGGGCTCCATGATTTAGGGCCTCGTCATAAGCACCACAATTTTAGGGGGGTTGTATCTCTGAGTAGCAGAACCTCAGACTGCTCTTGTCTTAAGAACAGTGATTGCCCAGGCAGCATTTCATTGAGTCCTTAGTAGGTATTCTCAAATTGGCTGCAAGAAATAGGTACTTAACAAATCTAACCCCACTACATCTTTTGTGAATCCACAGTCCATGTCTTTCCAACAGCACAGGGAAAAGAAGAAAAGTGAAAGTGGAGGATTAAGCTATCGTTAGTGTACTACTTAGGGTACAGTTACTTTCACACATAAAGAACTGAATGTGATTGCACATCAAGTATTTCCCAATCCTATGTGCTTATGCTATCAGAACAGCTCCAACTTTAATAGCAGAACAATTTATACAGACAAATAAATTATACCTTTCCAGAGATTTATGTATTGCACTGATGGTTTGTCAAAAATTTGTTATGACCTTTCTAGTTCAAGAAAATATTTCAATACACACTGGAATTTGGCAAGCTTCCATGGTTTAAAATCTTACTACAGAGAAAATACCTCATGCATAGTGCTTCTAATTGCATATGAAATTTTCATTTGTTAGTGCCTGCTTTGTTGTTTTTAATTTTGATTTTCATGGGCATAGGAGGATGAAAGCAAAATCTGAAATGCTTCAAAAATAGCTAAAGCATGAAGTAAGGTGGTCTCTCAAATTCTAAACTTCTGTTCAGGTAAGTGATGGAAGTGATCTGGATGCAAGACCAAGTAAAACCTGTTTTTCTGCAGCTGCTCTAAAATTTAAGTTAACAAAGGCTCATTAACTTCACCAGGCAAAAGATCTGATACAATGATCACTGCGTGATCACACCATGGCTGACTGTTTATGTCAGGAACTGAAGGGACATTTCAACACAGATATCCCTCTGCATTACCATGCTGGGGAAGTTGAAATACTGAATGGATAATTTCAGTTCCTTTTCAGTAATGTTCTTGCATTTTTCAGGATGTAACCATTGAACTCTGGTATCACCTGTTAGAAACAGGTAGAAGGCAAAGTCTGCACAGGTGGCTCCACAGAGATGGGAGGTGTAGACAGTGGGCATGGAGACAACAAGTTTTTTCCCACATCTGGAGACTCTGTGTGTCTAGTTGCACGTCTTCTTACTCTGTTGCTCATTCACATACATGTCACAGTTTAGAAAAGTCAGCCTTTATCTCTCTCCTATCAATTCTGTTGTAGCCATGGGCTAAAGCGGCATCACACTAGTCACTACATTGGGCTGATTAGTGTCTTTTCTAATTTTGCCTGGTCTGATTATCACTTGTGCTGTGAACACAGTCTTTGAAGGCTGGGCAAGAACACACAGAGAAGTAATACAGCCATAGATTCCCAGACCTCAGCTTGCTTTGATAGTTTGCTGATATTAAATATCTTCATACTATTATGTTAAAAGGTATGCTGAGGCTTTTTTATAAACATTTTCCTTGCATTTTTTCAGTTTTATTTTTACATAATCCTTTTCTATATATGCTCTGGAATTTGCTCCCCAGTCCCTGAGTATGTCCAGAGACCGGAGGGGGAGGTTTTTATCAACTCATAGAGGTGAATTTCAGGCTCTTAATTCTTTCCTTATCACTGCATTCTGCAAGGTGGAGCTTGATGAACTGCTAGATAAGACAAAGTATAAAGGAAGACACTGAAATTGTGAGATGAAAACACTGAAATGTAAGAATGCCTGCTTTGGAATAGAAGAACATTGGTGGAGAAAAAACCAGTGGAACATGGGGTGGAGTGGGGAGGCGGGTTTCGGTAATTGCCTGAAGTTGCCTTTTGTGGAGACAGGGTTGCTCTTCAAGACGTCATTAGCAATCTGAAGGAAAACAGGTATATATTGAGGATAAGAAACAAAGTAAAGGTCTCTACCCATGTGCTCAGTGCACCAGCCACATGTGGACGGTGAAAGGCTCTGACATACTGCAGGAAGCACCACATGCTTGATGAACTTGGGGACTTCAATCCATCCCCATGCCCACCAGCACAGCAACGGGGGAGGTTGATACATTTAGAATCACTGCAATGATGTATGGTCACTGTTTTAGGATATGTTTGTTTGTGGTGGAGTCACCATGAAGTATTTTGCATTTCTAAAGGGCTTATTAATGAGAAAGTAGGGAGCAAATTATTAATCCTTTGAAGACAAATAAAACTTTTCTAAACCACATCAAATAGAGATGGGCTTGAGAAATACTGCTTGCACTTTCTTGTTGTCTAATTTTTCTGATTTTGTCTAAACTTCCAAAGTATCTGGTTCTAGGCTCCTCTCTCCTAAAAGGTAGTTTGAGATCCACTTTCCTGTTATTGGGGAGGTTGGTATGTTTTTTTCATTTTGTTTTTCTAAATATATGTTTGCAATATAAATCTGAAGAGGCAGAGAGGCTGGATATAGATTTTTGGCATTTTTCTTTCTGCTTCGTAGGAGAAAGATGTTAAGGCACACTCAGCTGGGAAGTGAAGTTCCCAAAAATTTATGAGCTCACTAGGAAAGAACTGGTCCTGGAAAAGACAAGGTTAGGATTTTGCTTACAAAGGGTGCTATTTCTCATCCATCCTGTGTCAGTGGATGATCCTGCCTGCTCAGAGCGGAGCAGAAAGAGGGAGGGTGTGGCATATGAAGGCATGGACACCAAGGGGAATAATGAGAACATTTATTACAGTTCTATCATGGTTTATACACCCTGTTATGTTTGTAGTAAATTCCTGTTAATAACTTTCTTCTACATCTATTGTTAATCAAGCACTTTTTGTTCACTAGAATATCACTCCTGCGGCCTCACCCACACAAGGACACATTTCACCATGTCCACTTTTATCTTGCCAACTTCCCTTTCTAAATTTCTTGGAAGGTCACATAGTCCCGGTTCCCTACATCTCCCCATCTTTATTTTCTAGGGCACTTAAAGTTGTTGGACTTGTACCATTAAGGCCTTTTGTATCACAAACAGTACAATCCCAATCAAGTATGGTAAACAGAGTCATCCCCAATAAACCTAACACTATAACCAAGCCACACATTAGAATCTTTTTCACCAATGGCCCTAATCCCAAAGTACAATCTCATCCTTCAAAGGGGTTCTATCTGTCGTTAACTGTCAGCTTTTTTGTTAGATTTTGTAACTGTTGTAAGTTTTTATGAATGGAGGTTGATTTGTCACTCAAATTCATACAACAAATTCCATCAAATTCTTCACATCTATGTCCCTGTGCTAAAAGCAAAAAATCAATAGCAGCTCTGCTTTGCAAAGTAGCATGTCTCACTGACTGGACATCGGTCAATAGCCTGACTAGTAGCATTTGTCTCTTTTGCTAACCAATATCTTAATTTATTTAATGTATTTAAAGCCTTTGCAGCTGCCACTCCACCTATTAGGAAAGAGGCAGCAATTCTTGTCTCCTGATTCCAAAATTTTATGTCATCCCTACACTCACTAGTAAAGGTGTGTACGTGTCTCCTGGATCTATTATGGTGTTTTAGGACAGTTGCTGTATTAGGAGTGAACAAAGTTAATTTCCCTACCGTACAAGGCCCTCTGATAATTCTTGCTGGTACCAAACCCCAGGCTTGATCTCCACAAAAGAGGAAAAGACAAGATGGCAAGGTCATATGACTCAAAAAGGATAGGGTACTATTATCTACATGTGAACACCATAGAGATGTGCTACTAAATTGTCCAGTACTGATGACATTCCATGGGGTGTTAAAATTGTTCCTAAATATTATGCATCTATGTGCACCCAGGGATCCTAACAACTCCAATTCTTGAGGGGGATTAGTACATGGCTGACCTACGTGAGACCACCACCCATCCCAAGAGTCATAAGTGTCATTTCTCATAAGATTCTGGCAGAGAGATGGTGTATGCAGTGATTGGTTACAAAGAGCGAATAATTCCTGTGAGTCTAGAGGAATACTTACTAAGCAAGTCAAAAGGATGTTGTGAAAAAAGAGTAAAGGCGCGAACAGCTGCTGCCAATTCTACTCTCTGTGTAGAGCCTGTAACAAATGTAACATCTGAGTCCCATTTATCATTATCCATCTTCCATGTTACCACAGCTTTTCCTGTTGCTCCAGACCTGTCTATAAAAACAGTTAAACCATTTGGGATGGGGGCATGAGAAAGATGAGTCTTTAGGTGCAACAGCAAGGCTGGCAGTGAATGTAAGAGCTTGTGATGAAGAAGGGAAAATTTTACTTCCCCAGTAAATGTTGTTAAAGCAATTTGTAGTGGCATATGCTGTTGAAACAAAAAGCAAAATCTTGTTTGGAAATTGGTACATAAATTCCTGCAGGATCACATGCCAGTAACTGCTGCAAACGGTGTCAGCCTCGCTGTTATGAGCATAGTTAACATCTCAATACCCACGGTTATCATTTTAGGAAAGGCATGAGGTAAAAAAACCCAGTCCAGAACCCGTAAGGGGTCAGTATAAGCAACATCTCACTGGCATAAGAGGGCATAAGGCTGAAGGGTGTTACAAATCAAAATTTAAAAACCCGGTAATTCTAACACTATGCAATAGCTGTATTGACCCTGAATAGCTTGAAGCACACATGACAAAGCATTTTTTGCTTCATTAGTTAATGAACGAGGTGAAGATAGGTCAGGATTGCCTTTTAACAACTCAAACAATGGGGCAAATTCTTGTGTAAATATCCCTAATTGCGGTCGCACACAATTGATTGTGTCTTACAGTTTCTGAAAATGGGTGGCAATGGGTAAAAAAGGAGCATTTTATCAATCATTTCGGCTAGTCAGCTGCACATATTCAAAACACAGAGGTGCCTGCCCCGCAGCATGCTTAGGAATAACTAACTAGGAATGTCTGATCTTCTGCTGTGCCTACTCTGGGCTCTAAGTAGCATTGCCCAGTTGCATTTGAACTTTGCTTAAATGGCCGATGAATTCTATGGTCAAACTGCCATGGTGGGAATCCAGCACTGTGTCCTGTGCAGGAATTTGGAATCCTTGTTTTTAAAACCAACTGAAGTGTGCACCCTCACTCTTGAAGATGGCTGCTAAAATCATATGGAATAGAGAAAAAAATAATGATGAGGTGTGATGGTAAGGTCTAATATTAATAATGTTAATGTTAATTAATAATATAAGGTACATGTTCTTGTACATCTGGAAAAGAGGCATTTAAAAAATATAGGAACTTCATGTTTAAACTGCAAGAGGATGACAATTCAACTCACAAAAGCTGAGTTTATCTCTGGTCTGTTTGACCCAACCATTTTACGACTGTAGGGAGCTACTTCACGCTGATATGTAGTTCTTGTTCTTTTTACAGCACTATTCTGTATTACTTGCTATATGCAGTTTCTTGACTGAACTCACTTGCATTTGTAACTTACCAGCTTTACATTTGCCCCCTGGTTACCACGCACAAAGTCTAATTTGAATGTCCTTTATGCATGAATTTTTGACAATTTGCAAGCATTCTCATTTGTGGTAATTTAAAGCAAAAATACTGTCCAAGGACAAAACACAAGACCCAAACTACCTCTGCAATACCACTGATTTTTGTCTGAGCCCAACTATTCCCCAATGTCTTGAGTGCTATTTTACAGACCATAGCAAACATAGTTTGAGTGCTCGTGCTTTCTGGGGTTTAGACCCATGGCAGGTGAATTCTTGGTTTAGTGTTCTCTAAACCCTCTTCCTCTTTTTTCAACCCATGCTCTAACACGTGGAATTCCTGGTTTACAAAGCAAAGCAAGGAACCTGCAATGCAACAGCAGGAAGAAACCAGTGAATGTTCATGCCACAAATGTTAGGTTGTGCAGGAACAAGTCCAGGCATGAATGGCTGCATAGTTATCATTTGTTAAAACGATGCTCTCAGGAGTATTTGCCATTTCCAGTTTAGGAAATTTTACACAATTTCTCATTTAGGCTATCATGCAAAAATTAAATGTATAGGTAATATTTGGAAAACGGCTACTCAGATTGGCTCACTACATTTCCATAATGGCTTTTCCATATATAGTCATAATAACTGGGGGTTTTTAACCAGTATATTTTAAGCGAGTATTTAATTCCATCTGGCCAATTTCTATGTTTTTGTTTGTAGTGGCCACTGAAAGTGAATGAAAGCAATATTCTTCCAGGTCAAAAGCAAATCCCACACAATGCCCACTGTAAATTAATGGGACTCTCCTGCTGCAAAACAAGTCCACAAAGCCGAGGTGATGTGGTTAATGCTATTCATCCCCAGGGCACCTCCAGCAAAAAGAGACTGGGTATAAGGTGAAAGAGAACTTGAATGATTTTTAAATAGAGGTAGTAGTTTTTAGTGTTATGGTGCTGGACAAGACTAGAATCTCTTGACTTCAAAGAATGAATAGTTTCATATCTCAAGCATTAAACGCCAAATATTTGCCAGGATTTTTATTTTAGTACAACTATTTATAGTGGCTCTAATGGTATGTAAAAGACTGTGGCAAGACATCCCCAGGGGATGTCATTACTATTTGGCTTTATACTTCTTTCACTACTTCCAATAAATCATAAATTTCTTCAGATGTGTCAGAGGGTATTCCATTTCCTCAACTGCAAATGGCAAATGATGAACAATACACATTGTTGACTTTTTTTCCCCAGACCAAATTCCTATCTAGCTCTCCAGTGACTCCAGCTGTTGCATTTGATCTGCTTTTGTGCATGCGTCCTTCACAATGATGATGAATCTTTCAGATTTCATGTATGAAGATCATTCTCTTTCAATGCTACACATATGTAGGTATTGTATTCAGCTCATTTACTGTAAGTGTGAATTTAGTATTTCTTCCTTCCCATTTGATCATATAGAAATATGTGAAAATAAAGGAAACATTATATGGAAATAATAATTCATTACTCTGTTGAACTTAGGCACCAAAGTGATCATGTGAGCATGCACAGAGCAAGCCAACTTTGTGTAGTTTGTGCTGAACAGCGTGACTTCACTCTTGCTCTCCAAGCTAAATAAAGCTACTGCAAATACACTTTTAAAAGCTGCAATCACACATGCGAAAAAAAGTTACAACCAATGTTTGTGGTAGCTATATATGAAATATTTTTTGCTCACTCTCCAAAAGAATATCAGTGGAGGAGGTGCTTGCAGGGATGTCTGGCTGGAATAACTGGACGCATATATCTACAGAGTCAAAGAGAGGAGCTATTCATTCTCTTGCACTCATTGGTGGCTATCATGCAACAATGACTTATGAAGCCAGTTAGACTTCCCCAGTCCTAAATACAAGTTTCAGCAGTCTGTGTTGACTTTTGTCTTTCTGGGCACAATTTATATAACTCAGGAATTAGCGTAGTAAGCACAGATACATGTTCTTCCAGTCACACAGCCCAGGGGTCTTTGGAACTGGCTCTTTTGTTGACTTCCTACTGTGAGGGAAATCTTTTGGGTGAAATCAACCTCCTTTCCCTGTAAGACTCCTGGCTGTTGTTTCATGTATGGAGTGGGCATAACAACCGTCAGAGTCACATCTCTGTCCCATCCTAGAAACTCTTATGAGCTGAATGTTGGGCTGACTGTTCTCTATTTTAAAAAGTACTCCTGGGGGATCATCCAAGAACTGAACTCACTTCAGCAAAAAAAGGCATGAAATAACCACTAGGAGTCCTCCAATGTGTCATTACCTGGTTCAGTAGGCATCACTAAAGGCAGCCTCTGCTTGCCAAGGAGAGACTTGTAGCACCACACTTGTGTTGCCCTTTGGGAAAGAGTTGAGGCACCTGTGACGATAACTATTGGGAACAGTTTCTTCTGCACATGACTTGACCAGAAAACTTTTGGATCCGGAATGACAATACATGTTTCAGGATGACAGACTTTAAAATATTTTGAGTGTACAGATAAGATTCCTCAGCTCCCCTTAGGTTTCTTGTTTACAATGCTATATCTAGTACTGAATATAACCAACTTTACCAGTAAAAAATTTTCCAAGAGAGCCTATGATGAGGGAAAATTTCCTTTCCAGACAAACTCTTTAGCAGCCATGTCAAGGTGCTTTTCTTATGCCGCAATTTTACTGCCACTTGGAAGGCACCTGGCAGCACTCAAGCCAGGGAAATTCGCAAAGCTTAAACCTGAACAGGTCACTGCTCTGGCTAGCTGCCTTTTGCTGTGTAGATTACAGACGGCTGCTATGAAAAGACAAAAATAAACAATTAATTTGTGCTAATTTAAAAGTCTCCACCAAGCAAACCATAGTGGTTTTTTTGCCATCATTTTCAGAAAATTCTGCTCAACAGCAGTTAATGCTCACAGTCAGTTCTGGTATCAGGCAAGAGGACCATGCAACTTGCCATAGTTCAGGAATAAGAGATTAAACTTGGTCTTTCTGGAAAGGCAGTAAGGAGAGAAAAGACTGGTCAAGATCAGCTGAAGAAACTACCTCAGCTAAATGAGCCATATTTGAGGCAATTGATTTTAATGTGATCCCCCTCAGAAACAGTGTAGAAGATCAACTAGTCACTCAGAACAGCTTCATCAGAAGTATCACTTAGTTTTACTTAGCTGACTGTGTTTAAACTGAATTCCCAATCTGCATTTTTAACAACAGATCTCAGAGGGACACAGTCTGGGAATGTGGTCATGTCAGGGGTCATTCCTATACAATATACCTGAGTCATGTTGCAAACATGATAGAATACCAATGTTTTGTATCATCATTAGAGCAGTTTCTACACAGCAGATAACATGAAAACAAAGGCTTACTGACCCTCTTGCATTTCTAGATTCCATTATCTTTATTACAGAAATCCCTGAATGCAGCTTACTTCCCATTACATATTTAAGTTCATGTTGTCTCTGACACTCCTTAATTCTCTCAAGAATTGAAAGCACTCTTTCTCTATGCTTATTAGTTTTAGATGGTACTTTGAGACAAGTTAATAAAAGCATCCAACTCATCCATTGTCCCACTGTTGGGGAACCAAAATGTATGGATGACAAACCTAGTGCTAACAGAAATGCTGTTAAGATAAAGCTGATTTTATCCAGCTGTGTCAGAAGGCTAAACATCTTACTACTCCTGATCCCTCCAATTTTTTTCTGCTCTGTGGAAGACAGTAAAGAAACCCACAACTATTACAAACTTATAACAATTTTCCTTCCAACTACTATACAGATTATATTTTTTGCAGTTTTTATCTTAGGTTCATATGCTACCACACTGATACTATCTGAGCAATGGAGACATAGATTGACTAACCAGAATATACTGCACAGTAGCAGTCATTATCCTTTCTTGGAAAGGTATCAGACTCAGAAAGGAAAGCAGCTATCAGGGAAGTGTCACATAGCTTTGCATGGAAGGATTCTTACTGTGCCAAGTCCCATGCCTACTCCGGAGGCCTAGGTGACACAAGGAGACCTGGATGCATGCTGTGGTTTTTACATACCAGCATAATACAAACATTTACCTGACAACATCAGTACAGGTATTATTAATTGTCACATGAAGCCACAAAGCAGCTCACAATGAGTGATTTATTCAAGAAATATACCACTGCTGTATTTTTTATTAGTCTGACACAAACAGGAGGTTTCTCAATGTCATTTGCAGTTCTGAAGTTTACAGAAGAAAACTCCCACCATTCACAAAAGTACAGCCTCGTGTAAAGAGCAGATTCATTGCACAGGTTTTGCTTTTTGTTGCCACCTGAATCACATGCTATGAGTCCCCTTTGGGAACCTCACATTATAGTGAAGAATAAGGCTTTAAACTCAGAAAGTCATCTCTTTCTTGGACAGATGGAGAAGGAAGGCAGGTTAGAGGGAAAAATAAAAAACCCTAATAAATAAGATCATGGAGCTTCAGGATATTGAGTATAATGTTCTGGTACTCTTTTGGAGAACATACAATATTAGATGCCCATGCACAAACCGCAGCTTTTCAGGAAGCTGATGACTTTGCAGTGGCCCTCTAGGTTATCTCCCAGACCACACATTCTCACCTAATATTTGCACCAAGGAATTCCTCATGCATATAGCTGTGAAATCATAACTGGAAATACTGCAGCTGAGCCCCTGTCTAGCTTCTTGAAAGGACAGAGCTGACATCATCATGAGCTGAGGGCACCTGTGTTTGTGTCACCCTGCACTGTTCCGTTCCAGCCTGCAGTTCATGTCTCTGGCCTGAGGTTTTGAAGGCTGCTCTGCTCCCTACTCTGCTGCCCATCAACTGACACAGCACCTACCTTTCCTGAGCCTTCTTGTGCATGCTGGAAATTAGGAAGATCCTTGGAGATTGACAGGATGTAGTTGTTTAAGGTATGAAAGGAATTGTGTGATACTGCATCTGTCAGAGCAGAAAGCAATCTTCTACTTCAATCAGACTTACTACTGCCAAGTTAAAATAAACTTTGGTCACACCACAGCTCAGAAGACACAAACAATGCAAGTCACCTCATTTTCTCTGTCTCGGGAATTATAATTATTATTATTTTAAGTGGTTTTGTTTGGAAGGGAACCTTGAAGATCACATAGTTCCAAACCCCCCGCAGTGGGCAGAGACACCTTCAACTAGAGGTGCTCTGGCCTTGAACTTTTCCAAGGATGATGCATCCACAACTTCCATGGACAATCTGCTCCAGTGCCTGACCACTCTCACAGTTTTTTCCTAGAAACTTATCTAAACCTATTCCTCTTTCGATTTGAAAGCATCTTTTCAGCATCTTCCTACCATCAGCCAGTTGAGCACTTCACCACAAAGCAACCTTGTCCCTTTTCACTTCCCTGTGAAAGTGTGGTCCCAGAGTCTGACCATGCAACACAACATTCCCTGCCTTGTCTTTGAGCCTTCTCAGGCATACTGCACAGTTTTTTCCCCCTACATGGTTCACTTGGGGCACCAGGCTGCAGTGGGCTGCTGGCACATACCGGGAGACTCTGTGCAAGGGAACCATGTGTTCCGTGGGGAACAAAAAAAGAAACACAAGTACAGCAACAACCAACCACTGAAAAAAATATGTTGTTTCTAGACCTCAGGGAAGAAAAAGGAAAGATTGCTGTGGTGAGCACCAGGAAAGGCTCAGCAATGTCCAACAGAATAGTAGCACTCCTGTGTTTAATGCTGCTATTTGCTCTTTGTGCTGCTTTCCAGAGCGAGTATGTCACACCCTGGGATCACAGCTCAAGTCCAAACCATATCACTGCACTCAGACTAAAAATCTGCTTTACCTTCTTGAGTGTGAAAGACAAACTTAACAACCCAGAGCACCTGTGAGATGCTGCACAGCTGTGCTGCACAGCTTCCCTGCTCCCATCTCAAGCTGGCTGCCTCTTGCTAGCAAAAGGGAAGGATCACTCAAAAAGTGCTCACAAGAGCTTGGGTGAGAACTTTTAGCTACAGCCAGTGCTAAATGGTGCAGTGTGCTTCTGTCCACTGTTGCCAATAGGAAAGTCAGAAACCTATTAAAATCTGTAAGAAAATGAGTAAGACTAAAGATAATGACAAGAAGGTAGTTTTATCATGGGAGCAATTTTAACAAAAGTGGATGTAGTGATTGTACCTAGAACACAAAAAACTAGAACAGTTGCTCCATACTGGGATTTATTTCAGGAAAAAAAATTAAGGAAGAAGCTGGAAAGACTTTATGCACTGTATCACACATACATAGGTAAAATTACATGCTCTGAAAAGAGCTGTCATTCCTATATTGCAATTTTAAAAGCTTTTAGATATCAAACATTGTTTTGCTACATACCAGCACCATCTGAAGTGTTAAATAAAACCCAGGACTTCTTACATGCCATTGAAGATTCAAATGGTTTGAAGAACAGAAATGACAAGCTTCACTTCAGGCAGCAGCTAGTCTATCCTCTCCCAGAAAAAAACATCTATGTTTTAAAACCTTTATGGGATTTACTGTAGTGGTGCCTATTAGCATCAACATATTTAAGGATCACTCAGTGTTTCCATTATAAACACCTATTTTAAAGTGTTTTATAACTTAGCTGTAAAGATACGGCAGGGACAGCCACAATGTCTTTCTACACCAGGACTTAAAAAGTGTGCATGCATATATAAAAGCGATGGTGGCATCCTAGTCTTGAATGCAATTCTGTAGCCAAAAATTATCTACATCAAAGGAACGATTTGTCTTCAGCCTCTGACATCATAGCTTTCACTGCTCTCATGTTGTAGGGAGCCATAATTTGTTTTACAAACTCTAGGAGCAATTACTGTGAGACCATATCCACTTCTTCTGAGGGTTATAATGTTACTGCCAGAGAGCTTCACCTATGGAGAGAGACACTCTTATCCTCCCCAAACACGTTTCTGCAGCAGGCCTGTAATGAGACACTTGGTAAACAAGTAGCAGTCCGAAAACCTACTTTAGCAGGCACTTAAAACAGCTATCATTAAATAGGAGGATTTTTTAAACGCTAGGCTGCAAAGAGCTTTGACAAATTTGCAGAACATCAGTGAGCGAAACAGAGCTACCAAGAAGCAATTTAAATTTTATTTTTCACTCTTGTTCTGCTTTTTATTTTAAGCTGTTAAAAAGACAACAAAGGAAATTAGATTAAAAGCTTCTCCATTTAAGAAAGATTGGAAATTCCCTCTACAGCTTCCATAGCATATTCCTTCATGTCCATTTCTGAATCTCTCAGAAGACTGTGTATCCCATGAATCCCTCCAGGAAGAGTAGAACAGGCTCTTCACAGGATCTTGACAGGATCTGTTGGAGGAGCTTTGCATCAAAGGGTGGAAGTGGGGAGTCACCTCAGGAGCTCTGGGCAGATGTCCCATAGGATGATACACTTTGCACAGATGACCCAGCTGCCACCAGCTGCTGAAGGAGCACGATGCGCACTCCACTGGGCTTCTAAACCCTCTTTTTAGTGAAGTATTTTATGGAAGTTAACCATTGACCTCACAGTGACTATTCACACACACAAGCTCAGCTGTCTGATCCTATATCTTGCCGATCCAGAAACCTAAATCAAAAGACAGTTCAGACTTACATCTCATCTTCACATTAGGGATATGTGCGATCTGCCATAGGAACTGCTACTCATTCAGTATATAGGATAAGAATTTGTAGAAAAAAAAAAAACAAATCCAAACATCTTTTGGAATTACAGCTTCCAGAGACCTGTGTCTTTCTGTAACATAAAGAGGGCTCTTCAGCTGTGCTGCTGAATGTTAAATAAATATAACAAGCTGAAAATCATCATTGTTTGGAAAAGCCAGACATCAAGGATGCACTGAACTATCTGAGAAATATTTTTTATAGCAAAATTCCAAAACTATAATTTCTGAATTTAATCACAAATCCATGGTGTTGCAGTTCAATATGCAGTTTAATTCCTCACGATTCTTGCATACAGAAAATCACCAGAATTGCTGGCAATTTGAAACATCTGCAGAAAGCCAACAGCTGCACAAAAGACCATTCACTTCAAACAAGGCATAAAGGCAGCAGTTGCTCAGGCTCATGGATGGGATGGGATGACAAAACACAGGGAGGTTGTAAGGAATATCTGTGATCTCAGCCACGTGCCCTGCAAAGGGCTCAACCAACTGCCTTAATCCTCGCCACCATTTATCCAGTAGAGAAGCATTTAGTACTAACAAAAAGGGGAAACAAGCAATTTCTTCAGGGCATATGTAGTTATGGATAGAAACAAATATATTTACTGGTTGTAGACTCACGAGATGAGTCTACATTTCCCCCTGATGAACATGCTCACCTGTAAACACCCACTTGAATGGCAGCAAAGACAAAAACACTGTGAAATTACTGGCTAATTTAGGTCTTGAACTCAGGATTTGCTAAAACTCAGGCTTCTGCTCAGAGCTATCAGTGCAACTGCACTTCTCAAGCATCATTCCAAATGCTAGAAATGTTATTTATTTTGTGGGAAATAAATAAGGTGGTTTTATTACAAGTAGGGATTTCCATGGTTACCTCATGTTGAGATACCTGGAGGTCATTTTGTTTGGAGAGATTGAGGAACCATTTTGTGGTCAGGAGCTGGGGGTTTGCACGCTATTCTGTTCACTGTTACCTACTGCTGCTTACTGTTTTGCTTACTATTCTTGCTGTTTTGCTTAATGTTACCTACTGCTGCTTGTGGAGGCAGATTGGAAAGCATGTAAGGCAGTAAGACCAATTTGGGCTCACTGCCAAGGGACCATGCGGCCGGGGGCAGGGAAACAACCTGATAGGTGGATGGGAACAACCAATGGACTGCACCAGAAGGCAAAGATCACCTTTTAAAGAAGAAAAGAGAGAGGCCTGGCATGGGAGGAGCGAGGGAGTGGTTATGTAAACCAAGAGACCTTAAAAAGGCTTGTCCCTCCCATTCTGAGTGTGCCCGGACCTGGTCACAAGTCCATCACACTCGGCACGCTGTTAATAAAGTTCTTTGTTTCACTTTATTTAGCTGTCTCCTAAACTTTAATTAGAGATATTCCTCACAATTTTATTTCCCTTCACTAGGAGACAGAAATATGGGTAACAGAGAAAACAGTAAACAGAGACTGCTGCTGGTACCAGATAACCTAAATATAAGTAATGAGGGATGAGCAACGAGATAGCCCAGGGAGATTGCAAATGTGGCAAGTGTGGCAGAAATACCTGTTGTTCTCCATTTCAGCAGGACGAACAGGTGCATAAACTAGTGTTTTCATACTCTAAACACAGTCAGTGCCATTTTAGTGAATCCAGTTGTATCTCCCTCACACAATCTATACACAGACCATCTGAGTACTAAGCAACTAAAGATCAAATCATCCTGTCTAGTTTGTCTGAACTTTTCTAGGAGTGGAGAACTTGTGCCTTGGCAGTGTATATGTTTAGTAATGCACTCCAAAATCTTGTCAGTAATTCCTGTTTTCTTGATTTTATTCTTTCTGATGTAAGATCAAATGTTGGAAAATTGTTGCCTTTTACAAAAAAAAAAAAAAGTTGCTTCTTGTTAGCTTCTGGCTTTTATGGCCTGCATTTGCTCTGTAAGGAAGTCAAAATGCTCGTAAAATGAATGACATCAAAGTTGGAATAGAACCATGTTGCTTTCTCGAGCTGTGGCCACTTATTCCTTAACTGAGAACAGCACCCATAGCCCCTAATTATCTCTGGGAGACAGGAACTTACCATGGTTTCCAGACAAACAAAACTGAACCCAACCTGGACAAACTCTATTTGTTCACTAAGGTAATGCAGTGCAGCATGAGGAACATGGTATAACAACATATACACCATGCAAGTAGCAAAATGCAAAAAGAGAATTGCTGACATATGGAAAGAGTCCTGGGTAGTTCCAGCTGGAGAATACAGTGATAGCTGGGAAAAAGCAGGCTGTGAAATCAAAGCCACTGTGTAATAATCAGTCTTTCTCAATTGGGCTAGCCTTCCCATAAAGGACTGAGAGATTCAGAGCAGCTTGAAAACTCATGGAGTACAGTCTACCTCTACAATTGACACTCCATAAGGCAGTGCTTAAGTTTCTTTTTTCAGTATTTTGGTATCATCTCACACTAAAATTTTCCAACATGCCTATTAGGCTTCTCAGTTCCTCATTATACGATTTAGTCAAAGAATAGGAAAGAACTCCTAAATGACTAAGTAGTGGCCAAGCTATACTGCTCCCAACAGAGCATCAAAGGTCTTTTAGAACATAATGTTTTTAAATTAGATCCTGGATTTTTGAGGATGGTTGGAGAGGCACATCTTTCAAAACTGAAAGCATGACAGAATTGGAGATAGCATCGTCAATGAGGTAAAAATTGCAAGGTGCTGGAGAATATACTGTGCACTGGGTCAGACATCTGTATTGACACAGGGGTGGTGGAGCAAAAGCATCCTGAGTAACCAGGCAGTCTTCCCATGCTACATTCAAACCATACCTGGAAATCAGTCATCAGGTGGCTAGAGAAAAAAGGCTTTTAAACTCAAGAAACATCATTCAAAAATGTCTCCTCACCCTCTCTCCCACCAAAAACAGCTGGAGAGGGATGATGGTTGTCACAATGCTGTAAGAGCTGCCTTTCATGCCTCCATCTTCACAGTGCAGCAGGTAGAGCATGACTGTGAAAAAATTCTTTTTCCAGTACATTTGCTCCTTTCAGCAACAAGTTAGCATGTCTTCCACTTCGGTGTTTACTTTGGGATATTCTTAATTAACCTACTGATCTACTGAACACATTCAAAGTGTCAATTAGAGGCAGAAAAGACATCATGTTTTGTTCAGAAACCACAATCTCCATTCATCTAAGTGACCAACGGCTGTTAAGTTTTACAAATAGCATTTTGCTGGGAAAGCATTTAATGAAATTTTCCCTGTTGCAACCTTAGCCTTCTGAATTGGTTTGGTTGTGCTGCTGAGAATTCCTTAAGATGGCAGATTCTCTGTCTCTGAAGGTTTTTAAGATGAGACTGGATGTGGCACTTAGTGCCATGGTCTAGTAACCACGATGGTAGTGGATCAAGGGTTGGACTTGATGATCTCAGAGGTCTTTTCCAACCCAGCTGATTCTATGATTCTGTGTAGGCAAGATGGCCCAGTCAAGGCCAGGCTTTGTCCCCCTGCATTTTCAGAGGGGATAGAGGCTTCAGGGAATACCATTTGTAATAATGCCTCTGACAAGAACTGAGTTACAATCTGCCTGACTCTTCCCTGTGCACTGGAAAAGCCAAGCAATAAAGAGCATTACAAATAGTTATTGTGCTGTTTAATGCAATGTACGTCATCTGGAAATGAAGGCCACAAACCCCAAATGATTTTTCCTGCCCCTTTACCAGGCAGAATTTGGCAGTCCTTCTCATGCCTGTTGTTCTTATAACTAACAGGCTTCCCAAAAGTGTCTGCCAAGGTTAGCCATGATGTAATTCCAGCAGCTTCACCAGAGGAGTATTTACTCTGTCCTTAATCACCCTAATTTATTTTTCGACTTTCCAGAATCCTTCTATAAACAGTGATTTGCCTTTGATGCCTGAGATGCCAAACCAAGACTTCTCTGTGGTCAGACAAACAACTCCAAGGTCAGAGTGATGGAAAGGCAGACAGTGCTGGTTTTGCAGGCCAGCTGTGGCTGCTGCCTTAGGTCTCACTGAGCTCACCAGCCCCGGTGTAAGCATGACTGAACAGCTCACCATTCTCATTCACTGCTCCACAGCTACTTCCAACACTATGGACTACAGTCACCAAGAACAGCTTCACTGCACTTTTCACATCATCAGACCAAAGAACATCATCTTTCAGGTAAACATTTTCCCAAATACAAAGCCCTTTAAATGCAAAAAGACAAAGGCTATAGAGGAAGAAAAGGAAAGTTAAAACAATGAAATCCATTTGGCACAAAACTCAGTAAAAGATTACTCACTTGGTGGCTCCTGAGGCAGTTCATGATTCTGGTATCTCCTAGTCATAACTTACAGCTCAAAGAGCTGTAAGAATTAGTCATGGCTGGTTTTAGAAATAACTTGTGCTTTGTAGTTAATATATATTAATAGCTTCATCCTATGACCTTGGAATTGTCTGCAAATCAGCATCTGCAGTAATTTTCTTTTTAAAAGAGGTTCTTTTTCTCAGAGAATACAATTCCCTGCTTTTACTAACTGTAGGGATACTGATACTACCTGTAATGACGGATGGAAAACATTTCAGTTGCATGCTACTTGATGCCAACTGCCCAGGGCGTCAGTGAAGGCAAGATTCATTTAGCCTGTGCAGTACAGAGTGCACACTTCTGCATGGAAGGCAAATCATACCAGCCTCTTCCCAGAAATAAAGCTATCTCTGACACTTTGCTGTCTCTCCAATTAGAATCTTACAAAGCTTTTTGTTTCATATTCAACATAGTCTGCCTGTTGCACTGTTGCAAGGCAAAGGTCAAGCAAAACACTTTGTGGTTTGCGATCCTAGTTTCCCCACTTATCCTTGCAAAAAATACATACTTTCAAGGGGGAAAACACTTAAAAGTATGGAAAAATGTTTGTCTCTGAACACTTTAACCAAAACTGCAGAGCAAGAGGATACCTGAGGGTATCGTACTTCTGTGAGACACTGGATCCGAACCTCACTGAATTATTGATATGGGTCGGAACCAACTCACTGTGACTGTGTGTGTGGGGGGAAGGACTGGGCCTAGACCTGCAGGTTACATGGCAGGTTACAAGGGTATGCCTTATTACCTAAGGCTTGCTCAGAACACATAGCCTGCAGCTAAGAGGTCTGGTCTGAGGGCACATGGCAGAGCAGCGAGGCCCTGCAGCCGGGTTGTCACTCAAAGCAGACCTGCCTGGTAGCCTGCCCACACCACACCCCTGGAGCCTGTGACTGTCTACAGCACAACTCACTCTGGCCTGGAAAAGGCACTGGTGGGATATCCTGCCTGGGAGGGAAAACCAAACTGTATAAATTCATGAGACTCCATGTAAATGCTCTCTCTCCTCTCTCCTGCAATCTGCACCATGTGAACCATCAGATCTTGTCAGTAACCATTTTCCCTTTCCTCTCTCTCCTTCTCTCTTTCTTCTCTCTTTCTTCACACTTTAATCTGTTTTCTTCTTTTACTCTTTTCCTTCTCTTGTGGGTAACTTAAAATCAATTAATTGTGTTTTACTAAAACTAGTATATTGAGTGTTTGTAGTGAGTATTTTCTGTGGAATGAGTTTTTATGCGGAGTGTTTTAGTGAAATAGTTTTTCTTGGTTGTATTTTACTCCTGTAAAACCTCTTCCCAAAATATCTTATTTTTCTCACCAAATTAAAAGAATTCCTCTTAGAGAAGAGTGTGTGACTCCTTCTCTGGATGCTAACTTGATGCTAAAAGGAACTATAAGGCTTTTAAAAAGTCTTAAATAAAATGTAACTGCTCTGGGCAGCTTATGACTTAAAATCCAGAGTGTAACAACTTCCCAATTCTGTAAAGGTATCAGCTTTTGGTATCGCCATTTTTCCAAATTATATCCTTCATTAAAACTAGATGAACTCCTAGGACTTTCATTTTTAAAGCAGAAATAGAAGGCTGTATGATTTTTCAGTAAAAAATCAACATTTTAATCAAATTGAAGGCATCGCAGTAAGAAAAATTTATTTTAGTGCAAATTCACTCTAACTACACCTCAGAAAGCAACATTTCCCCTCTGTGTAAGCAGCAGCCCAGTTTTGCTGCACTTGTTACTTGCACCCAGTTATATGAAAATCTGAATTGCTACTAAAGAAAATTAAAAGCTCAAACTAATTGGATAGAATATTACAGAGTGACTTTCACAGGCCTTTGAAAGCCTGTAGCAAGAAACTTTGTATGGCTATACAAAGAAAATGAAGGAACATGGATTTCTATTGAAGAGAAATTTAATAATACAAAGTACTCAATATATTCTATCCTTAAAAGTACAAGGAAGCAAAATTTACCTTTGATAGTAAAAACAGTCCTCCAAAATTTCAATTGTACTGCGAGAGTAGTCGATTAGTCATTCAAAGCACTCATTGCACCTATTAGCAGATGCACTATTCTTGAAAGACCTCTATCTGTTCTACTGGACAACCACAATGAAATATAGTACCAGTCTTGGCATTGCAGCCGCAGCCTCAAAATATTAGTTGCACTCATACAATTCAAAAAATTCCTTGTCATGTACACGCAATCCAGATTTAGCTCCACTGCTGTAACAAAAATGAAAGATTTTATAAGACATGAAGCACTTCAGGTGAAGTGGTTTTGGATTTCAGTCACACCTTGTGAGACTCCCATATGTGCCCTTCTCTTTTTCATGCTGAAAAGCTATGCAGTTCTCTCTCACAGGAAGAAAATGGAAGCTGAAATGAAGAAGTGTTGAAATACTAAAGAGCTAAACAAAGATAATGTAATTTAGGTAAGGAAAATCTCTTTGGTTTCTGTTCTGGCAGAATCAGTAAAGGATACCTGAAAACAAACTTATGGGTAAAAGTCACTTTCTTGGGCTGCAAGACAGTCTCATAATACAGAAATGATATCATCCACTTCAGGACTTCACTTGACTTGCCAGAAGAATGAGGACTGAAAGGTAGCCTATGATATGCAATAATAATATTCAGATCCCATCACTAATGAATAGCAAACCTGGATTTAAAAGAAGTTCTCATTTAAAGCTGAAAACCACTCAAACACTTGGAAGCAATGATAGCAGAGGTATTCAGTTGTTTATCGCAAATATATAGCTCTAAAGAGAAGATAAAG
The DNA here is from genome assembly GCF_009829145.1 of Chiroxiphia lanceolata. Lineage (NCBI taxonomy): Eukaryota > Metazoa > Chordata > Aves > Passeriformes > Pipridae > Chiroxiphia > Chiroxiphia lanceolata. The sequence goes on along the minus strand of NC_045671.1, from coordinate 17,676,304 downwards.
AATTTGAGACATTGTATTCTGGTTAGGATTCCTTATGCTTCCAAATTCATATGCACTGTCAGGAATTATAGAAATATTTGACTGGCTTTCACCAAAAGATCCCTCAGGTTGTTTGTGGTGGGTTTTTTTGTTTTGTTTTGGTTTTGGTTTGGTTTTTGTTTGTTTGTTTGTTTTGTTTTGGCTTTTGTTTGTTTGTTTGTTTTTTGTGGAATCCCATTCCTGGATTCCTCCTACCTCCACAAACCAAAAGCAGTACATATTGAGACAAGTTTACTAGAAAGATTGGCCAAGCCTCTGTTAGTCCTTGAGGGCTTTTAACATGGTGTGAATGGCACTGCGCAGCACCAGTGCAGGCACAGACTTTACTCAGTCATGAAAACAAGCCAAATAAACTTTCATCAGTTCTGAAAGAAAAAGTCACTGTGCCCATCAAAACCAGGTGGCAACCACCAGGACTGTATTTAATTCTAAAGCCTGGTCTTCAAATAGGCTTCAGTTTTGCAACCTACATAATCCACAATATCCTTAATACTGAATTATTTGTAAAACGAAAAAAAACCAAACCACCACCACCACCACCAAAAAGCAACCATGCAAACCCTATTGCAAAATGGAGTGATATTTCCTTACTGTGCCACTGCCTACAATTCATCTAGGACAAAATAACAGAGCAAAAATGTAATGAGAATTTAATACTTGGAATTGAAGTCACAGAAGATATGGAATGATAGAACTATTAGGTCAGGAATCTCAGCTGTTAGTAAGGCTTTGTAAAAGACTCATATTTTACATGACAAGTTGTACAAAGATTCAGACATTTTCCTTCTTAATCTTCCAGTGACACAAGCCTCACTGTCTGAATTCATGGTTACATTGGCATCTCTGATAGCTGCTTGCTGCATACTAATTCTCTTTTCAGCTGAAGACATTAGAAAAAAAAAAAGGAATTGAAGGTGTTTAGGTCATGTAGTCAAATATCAGGTAACACTAAGATGACAAAAATGGTAGTAAAGCAGAAAGCTCTTCTTCAGTTTTCAACCATGTCATATTCCATTATTCTCTGAGGGCTGAAAAATTCACACAACTCTGATGGAGTAAGGGCTCAAAAAAAGCAAAAATATCAGCTATCAGTTGGTGAGCAAGAACTTCATGCTGTGTGGAATGAGCTGCACAACGCAAAATACACAAAAATACTTTAGAAAAGCCAATCCACACAGAAAGAACTGTCCTTGAATATATCTGCAGTACATCTCAACTCTTACAGTCACCCAAATAATCCACTAGTGAAAACACCCCCCCCACACTCAACAATCCTACCAGGGCAATATGTCAAGGCTTACTGTTAGTTGTACAGACAACACATCTTCGGACTCAGGCAGCATTTAGCCCCTCCTGTGAAGCACGAAGTCTTCTTCCACCAGCAGCTGTTAACATTCCAATTCCTCTGCAAATTTTCGAGGAACACAACATTTATTTCCTGGACCTGGTGGTCATATTGCTTACCACCATAATGTACCACAGTTGCAATCTGGGCATTCAAGATCTATGAACTATCTGTAACACAATTCAACTCCAGTAACAGACACCATTAAAGGAGGCAGAATCAACTTTCAAAAAACTAATTTTAATCAAAACAAAAAAATTGTTGATCATTAACAAGTTTATAAAACAGTGATTTAGTTACATAAATAAATTGATATCAGTGTATCAAATCTTAATTACTTTCAACTTCATGAGCGTGTTTACATGAGTGATGAAGTACAACCTTTTTACCTATTATAATAAATAAAATGGAGAGCATGAAATAGTTTTTTAAACAAAAATACCTACAAACATACCTCTAGCATGTTCTCTAATGAAGTGAACAAGAGACACTGGACAACTTTTGCACCAAAACATAAAAACTGCTTTAAAAAGCACAAAGATACAGAACCATCAGCTAAAGTAAAGACACTATACTGTAACCAAAGTTGGTACTTAATAATATAATGAACAGTTTGGTAGTTAGATCTCCAGTTTGGTTATTTTAAAGCATTAAGACAAGGCAAGATAGAAGGCTGCTTTTGTTTGAGTAATTCTAGAGAAAATAAAATATATTAAAAAACCAAACTGAAAAGTAGAACAGTCATACCTACACAACTTTCTGTCCTGCACAAAGTCAAAATACCTATGCAGAATATATATATATAATATATATATATATGTTATTTGTGCACAAAGGTTAGCTTATTATTAGCTCACTGCAAAGGCGTAATGTATCATGTCAATCATTTTGGAAAACGTTTTGCGTCTTGTGTCAAAAAGGATATTCTTAAAGTTTTCTAGGCTAGGAGGCACAAACCCCGATTCTGGCATACTGTATTCTTAATGCTAAGGCTTGCTGCTCTGGCTGTATATTTTTTGTTGTCCCTCTTTACTATAGTGCCTGTTACAAGCATGTGTGTATGTATGTATACATATATATGTATACACAGGTTGTATAAATATATATATATAAAATTTTCCCCATTAGGTATCAGTCCAACCATGCAATCCAAAAGGTGGCTCTGCATAGATGCCCAGCATATAGTTCACCACCTGAGCCAACCCTGAAGCAAGGCGCACTTTAGTCCTTCTGATAGGTTTTTTTTTTGTTTAAAACCAAGCTACTGCAGCTTCAAGTATTTTGCATTACATAGATTTTTTTTATAAATTAGTTAATGTTATATTTTTCAATATTCAGACATATACTATAATATATATACAGTACAATAAATGCTCTCATTCTTTTTTAAATTTTTTTGATAAATCCCTGAGAATGTATGTTGACAGTTGCTAAGTTTCCACATGCACAAGCATTGTGTGCCATGCTTCTGGATGAACAGCACTGCAAAGCCACGTGGTCAGCCTTTTAACTATTAGTATTTCATTTGTTGGTTTGTTTAAATATGCTGAAATGTAAGGATGAGTTACAAAGGAGTAAAGCTGAATCCATTCGAGGTACTTATCACAGGATGGAGGTGTTTTGTTTGGTTTCTAAAGCCATTGCAATATATGTTTGTTTTTGAGGCTGTGAACTTATACAGAAAGAATAGGAGAGCGATGTGGGCTTTTGCCACTTGACAACATATACTCAGTGTAAACCAAACCTTTTTTAACCTCTCTCTCATACAAAACAGAAAAAAAAAAAAATTCAACACACAAACTTTCACAACCTGACAGTTTAGTTTGCAAACTCAATATAACTATACACATATAATACCGGTGTGGCTCTGTTTCTTTAAGTTAAAAAGGATACAAAGGCAGGCTCAAGTAAAAACAAATCACCACTCCCACTCCCAACCCCCTCATTCACACATTTTCATCAACCAAACCGCTCACGAACGAGCATCATCAGTTTCTTTTTGCCTTTGTAGATTTGTTTTAGGTTGTCAATAAACTGTGTAAACTGGATGTGACCATCATGAGCCATTAAGAAGGTCTCTCGTGCCTTGCTGAGGAACTCGATAAACTCACTATAGTGTCGTGGGCTGATGTGAGTGAGACGTGAATGAGTTGTATTAATGTACGCTCCAATTGTGGCATCCAAGAGTTGCCGTAAAGGGGCTTTGTCCAGTGACATGAGCTTACCAGAGTTCCTCCTTCCGTGAAGTCCCACCATGCCAGGAGTGGTCAAAGTACACCGACGCAAAATGTCTGACAGTACTGTTGCACACTTGACGCTTTTGACCACCAGAGGTATTATAGCTGCTAGCTCATTTTTCCCAAGGGAGTGGCTGAGTGCACATGCCCACAGAACGTCATTAATGGCAGGGTGTGTGTCCTGATTGTAACTCAGGTTGAGATGTGTCATGGCCAAAGTGGCCAGCTTGTAGGCCCTCATGGGGTAACCACGGTGCTCCATGTACCGTGCTATAGTAAAAAGCTGCGAGTAGCTCATGCCGGTTGTAGCAGCATCTAGAACGATTTGGTAAGCGGTCTCAAAGGCTATGTGATCCTTTTCACACAGGGTCAGTGCAGAGAGGGCACAGTTTTGAGGATCCTTCATGGCACACTGTAGAGCAAGCGTCCTAGCACTGCTGGCCAGCTTCTCCTGCTGATGGCAGTCCAGATGCAGACGGACAATAGTGCTGTTGGACATCACTGTTGTAGCAACAATACTAGTGGCTTCTGTTGGAGTGAAAAGTGTAAACCAGTTTTGCATGATACTATCCAGTGCATAAACACCTGGGAAGAGAAGAAAGGATCAGCTACAACTGATAAGACCTAGCAGATACAGAGGTACAGCAAGAGATTACACTTGTCGCAAAGTCTAAGAGGGTACCAGTATGTCCCAGCAAGAAAGGGACACGGCATGGCTGGAAAAGGACATTAAAACAAAGACTGTTGTGCAAACTCTGCAATCATTGCAAACTGTAACAATCACCAAAACTCAGAGAATAATGAAAATAGCCTGCAAGACAAGGTTTAATCTCCTGTGTGACAGCTGAGCTGTTTTGCTTGTTATTTAAGACAATTTGGATAAAATGTTTCATTTGGTCTCATCACATCATTCCAAAGAAGCCCTCACACTGCACACAAGAGTAATTGCAACTTCTTTTCTCACTGTACATCTCAAGGTATAGAATGTCCACAAAAGAATGTGAAAAGTATGCAAAATAGCTTAGTACAACACCATGGCATACCCTAGCAGAACTTACTAAACACATCTTAAATCAATCAAATTCATAAGCACTTGAACATCAAGATCCTTATTAGGGAAATACTTTGAATGATATGAACTACTGGATATTAATTGAAATAGGTGTTTTCCTTCATATCACTCTATTTCCCATCAGGTGTGTGTTTAGCAGGGGGAGGAAACAGCGACTGAAGAGTTCCCTAAATGGAACCTTATAGCCAACTAGAGTGCCTTATTATTGCTACAGGCAGTTTAGACACATCTGTGACCCACCTAAACCACACAAAGAGGTCTTAATTTTCTCTCTAAGACTCTGGTGCTTCCTGTGCACCCCTCCACTCATCTGCAACAACTCAGCATAGCCAGATAAGACCTTTTAAATGAGGTATATCTCATTTAAATAGATTCCTAGGTATATCAACTTGATTAAGCCTCATGAGTACCTTGCATGATACTGTAGGTTCTTTATGGGACACTCCTATTAGGATATGTAAACTAATTTAAAGCAATATCAAACCCAGTATTTTATTTGCTGATATGCAACTGCACAAAACAATATTCAGACACTAATACCTGTAAGATAGCCTCAGCAAAAATCATCTTAGCAAAGATATAAAAGCAATAAATACGAGAGCATTGCATGAAAATTTGCAGACACAAACCACTTTCTGGCTAAAAGGCAAGCTCTATTCCCCCATGCTACTGACAACAATAATTTCCCAGTTAAACATAAAGCAAAGGATAAACTAATCCAGAGAATAAGCAGCAGCAATTCTCTTTAGTTCTGAAACTCAAGAATCACCTGTGCAATACAATCCAACTCAGACATATGAAGAAGGAATAAATATGATAGAAATGCATGCTCTCCAGAAATACCTTTACTGACAATTAAACTTGCTCCCTTGCTCCCTTATCGTAAGTACTTATATTGTTCTCATTACCACAGCTGCTAATTTTTGAAAATTTTTTTAACAGCTACACAGCTTTTAATGCACTCATCTTTATTTTCAGATTCTGTATCCTCATCTTGCAGATGTTAAACCACAATACAGAAGCTAAGGGATGCCTCGTGAAGACACATAGGAAATCTATGGCAAAGCCCAGAAATGATCAGAACATGCTGCTGAGAACACTGTTCTCCCACTGCTGTACTGGATATTTTGGGTATTGAGTATTTGTATATGGTACTTGCTATAGGTTATGCACACTCCACCTTATGGGACAAAGAAGTCACACTGCACTACTCAACTACTGCCTCACTTGCTCTGTGCCTAAAAATATCCACTAATCCTTGCCATAATGTGTTCTCACCAGTGGAATTTTACAGATGAACAGAAAGTGAGAGGTATTTGTAGAACCTGGGTGTTGACAAGAAAGATCAAGCACTCTAGGAGTAGCTGACAAGAGAAACATTTCAGAACATACCTACTTCGGTTGCACATGTTACCAACCACCTCACCATTTCCCGCCGTCGCCAATTCAGCGTTGACAGCGTCATCCGCATCACCTGTTAAAACAACACAAACAAAATACAAATTAATCCTGTTGCAAACCAAGGCCCTTTAGGTCCTTAAATGAGGGATTTTAAGTTACACAAACACACTGGAGTTCAAAATGGCAGCCTCTTGTCATCCCCTCTCTGTTCCTTGTTTTTACCTAATAGGTCAAACAATTTGAAAAAATTAGAATAGCATATAGAAAGTAATTCCAACTGCAGATTCTTCAAGGATAGAGGAATACTTATAGCTGAAGTAATGCACTTATATAACCAGGGGGGTGGGACTGACAACCTCTGGTGGGGCAGTGCTGGCCACACCTGCCTAGACAGATGTAATCAGTGGATTTGTACAAAAGCAGATAGCTCTTTTTTGGAAGGTAGCAAGCTTCACATCAAGGACAACGCTGCCTTTTGGTGGGGACGCCTGCCAATCTGTGAACTTGCTGACTCTCCAAGGATGCAGCTTCTGCTACGGGTAATTACAGGCATGCTAGGTTGGTAAGATAACTTTATGGGCAACAGCTGGGTGACTGGGGAGGTCGTGCTGGGGGCTTGTTTCTCTCCTCCTTCCTCTCTTTTGGGTTTGTTCGTTTTGTGGGCCACCTCTTGGTAATAAACATCAATTTTGTTGAGCTTTCAATGGCGTCATGGTTTCAGGCTTCAGTATGATCCAAACCCTCCCTAATACAAGGAGGAGACTGTTTTATTTGTGGAGAAGAAAAAATCCCACCCCACAAAAAAGCCTCCTCCCAAACAACAAAAAACCAATCGATTACCAATTTCTCAAATTATATAATCTCTCCTCCCTCTATACACAGTATATCAGTAATTTTACTGTGATATTACTGTTTGTAGCAATTAAATAAAGTACATAATAGGTCAATCATAGAGCTCTCAATGATCACCTTTACATATTAAAGTCAACAAATGCACTCACAAAACAGCTTGGAGTCAGCCGCATTTGTAAGAGGGTTCTCAACCCATATTCCCTTCCAGTCCTACAGTCACTTGAATGTGGCATGTAGCTTTCTGTCATATTTTTTACTCCTGCCACCTCTTTTAGTCCTATGCTGTAGATATCAGATACCAGATAGTGAATAAATACAACCTAATTACAACTAAGTCAAGGGAAGAGAAAGGGGAATAATCAGTAGGCCACTAGAGACAGTGCTCACACTAAGTTTTTGGCAGGAAAAGCATTACTGTAGAAAACTACACAGCTGGGAGTTACTACCAGAAAAGTGTTATGCATCTTCCTTCTGGAAAGCAAATCTTTAAGATTCTTAAAACACCTTTGGTGAGCTTGGGACAGAGCAGTTGACAAGTTCTACACCAATTTGACTGAAATCCTGGGACTGAGGACAAAGTATGGGTTTATGATACTACTTCCACTATACCTCAATGAAGACATTCTGATGACACTGTCAACCACACAAGAGTATCCATGAATACAGTGACATCCTAAGTGTGCTGTTTCCACTGAATGATACTTGGCGAACGCTTAAGGTGACACACAGGTCAGCTGTAAGGATTTTTCTCTTTCTCATGTAAACAAACATTTAAGGCTGAAACATTCCAGGATGTCAAGAAACAAGCAGATTTCCAAAGTGACCTTGGAAAATATGAAAGGCTAACAAAGTATACAGACCCTCAGGTTTTTGATTAAAGGCTTTGTCTTCTAACAGCCTAGAATAGACAAATAGTACCTTTCTTCAGCATAAGAAGCAACTGGAATAATATCCTTTCCCCAGAAATCTTTGGAGCTTTATTTACTGAAGCCAATGAATAAACGGTTTTCTGATCTTTGCTTTTTCTTTTTAAGAATTCCCTGAAGAGGGATGAAGGTACTTATTTTTGTTGATATGAACCATGTAAACTCCAAGATTTAACAGTGTCAGGAACTATTACTACTGTCTCCTTTTAGCTTACAAAGTCTCTCCTAAGAGCCTGAAAACTGATCTGAGGTTCTTGTACACCTCAAGCTGAGTCAGATGCATCTGACTACACCACAGCTTGTGGAGTATAAGGATTCTGATGATGGAAATGAGAGGGTTGTTGTCAGCACGGTCTGCCTTAGCAACAGGTCATTATGGTTGACCTTGATTTTCAACAAGCACATACCAATCCTCATTTAGGGGAAAGGAAGAGAAGGAATAGTAAGAAACCCCTGAAGGCCACACAGAAAATACAGTGCATTCCTAGAAAGTAGAATAATTTTGCTATCTAGCCAGTCCTATGGCAGAACACATTGCACTGGTTTTCTCTTACCCCTGAACAGAAGACTGCCAGCTCTCTCTTGTGCCTAAATGGTGCAAAGGGGGGCCGTGCAGCTGCCTGGTCTGTGTTTACCAGTACACTGAGCTTTGTGCCAGGAAGCAGAATTTAAAAACACTTCTAGGCAGAGCCCAAAGAGAGTATCCTCTCCTGCGCTTAAAGCTATACCCACCAACACCAATTCCAATTCCTTTCTTCTATTGTAATATAACAACTATATTATTCTACTAACACAACGAACCAGGGAAATACCTGAAGGCCCAGCTCCAGAGAAACTTTCAGAAGAGTGATGTCTGGCAAGCTGTCCATGAGTGTTGCTATTTTAAATGCATCCTGGGCAAGTTTGAAGATGTGTGATGAGGAGTGTATATTTTTCTGGATGGATTCTAACACTGTTTCCAGTCTCTGAACATCACCTGCAAGGTGTAAAAAGAATGACCAAAATAGAACATGATCCCAAAACACCCAGAGATGCATTATAACTGAGCTTGTGATTGCTGTGCACTAGTATGATGTTTCAGTTACACACATCTTGTTTTTAGAAACCTTCCATACTTAAATCACATACAAATGAAAGATATGCACCCCTTTTGTTGCACACAACTCGTCTAGTGTCTGATGGTTTTAGGACCAGAAGTCATTTTGATTTGTGAATTTTAGAAGTCATTTGTTGACTCTTAGGTCTCACAGTCAATGCCACATGTCAGAAAAACAAAAAGCTGTCTCATCAGACTCAAACCAAGGTCATCTAGATACCACCCAGCTAGCTTAACTACTAGAAAATTATGACAGGTTTAAGTCACTTCAGTTTGTTGTTCCCATTTCAAGCTCATGTCAGATTGCAATTTGGATTTCCAAATACTTGTTTTATAATCTGTTTACTCCATGCAATATTAAAAGCATACCTTTAGTTCAGTACATAACTGACAGCAACGTACCTTTGGCTGCTGTCAGCATGGTTGACGCCAGCTCACACTGCTGGGATTCGATGTGACTTAGGGTGAACCAGCGGGGATACCGGTTTGGAACAACAGACGCAAGGTGGTGAGGGCGGGACATGTCTCCTGAAGGACTTGTAGATTCCAGTACCAGCAACCTGAAATATGAGAGAAACCCTCCTTCATTAAAAGACTATTACACTTGGTTACTCATGAGCTAAACTAAAGCAGCAAGAACACTTGGCCTCGTCGAGTGAAACAGAATCATAGAATCAACCAGATTGAAAAAGACCTCTGTGATCAAGTCCAACCCTTGATCCAACACTGCCATGGTTACTAGACCATGACACTAAGTGCCACATCCAGTCTCATTTTAAAAACCTCCAGGGATGGTGAATCCACCATGCCCCTGGGCAGCCCATTCCAACGTCTGATTACTCCCTCCGTAAAAAATTTCTTCCTAATCATCCAACCTAAACTTCCCCTGGCAGGGCTTATGATCATGCCCTCTTGTCCTACTGCTGGTTGCCTGGGAGACCGACACCCACCTATCTACAACCTCCTTTCAGGTAGTTGTAGAGAGTGATGAGGTCTCCCCTGAGCCTCCTCTTCTCCAGCCTCAACAATCCCAGCTCCCTCAGCCTCTCCTCATAGGACTTGTGCTCCAGTCCCTTCACCAGCCTTGTTGCTCCTCTCTTTGGACCTGCTCCAGCACCTCAATATCCTTCCTGAACTGAGGGGCCCAGAACTGGACACAGTACTCCAGGTGTGGCCTCACCAGCACTGAGTGCAGGGCAAGAATCACTTCCCCGGTCCTGCTGAAATGTGCCTTTTCAGTTCCACTAAAAAAACCCAGTACTGGAAAACCACTTCTCTTCTTGGGGAATCTTAATAGTCCATTTGCCAAACTTGCCTATATCAATGGGCAGAAATTCACAGGACAATTAAGCCACTCATTAGCCAAGGCAGAAGAGATTTTCTGCACCATGTATAGAGGTGAAGTTTTAATTCCTACCAGTGTTTCAATCCTTGAACCACAGCCCTCAGGAAGGAAAGTGGAGCATTTCTTGCTCTATTGAGACCTTGTAAATATTTTTCAATATTTGGAACACGCCTTCTTCACTTCCAAATGCTCGAAGTAATAGAGAAAGATATTCAACAAGTCATTTGGATTTCAACAAGTCATTTGGATTTGCAATTAATTCAGACATGAATTATGTCCAAAAGGACATTCTACTTTTCAACTATGACTACTTTTTAAAGTCTTTAAACTTTATCCTACCAACATTTTATAATGTACCAAAATTCGACGTTAGGGTCCCAAACAGCAGCAACAGAGGAAGTTTCCTTCTAAAATCATTATCAGACACTTGTTTTCTAATCCTGAAGCAAAAATTTAATCGAGTATGCATCAATCTACAAGAACTTTATCCAACAAAGAGCATTCATACTTAGAAAATTCAAATTAATGTGTTTATTGTTGACTACTACAATCCAAATGACAACCCACAAAGACTGAACTGATGGTCCCTACAATACACTAGATACAGAAAGTACACCAGATACTCTATAAATGCCAATGCAAAAAGCAGGAGTGAACAAAACTAGGCATTTTTTTTTCAATACAATTAAGTACAGTTTCAGGACATGAACGGTTAATGAGACATCAAATGAGAATAATAAGGCAATGTCCACAAGAAAAGCTTTTCAGTGCTTAGCTTCTTGATGAGGGTTAATATCTGATGTTTGTTTCTACCAGCTTGCATATGCAAGTGATTTTCTAGCAGAAAGTCAGCTGGGAGAACAAAGAGGTTGGATCGCTTCTGTCAAACAAATTGCAACTACTGAACATTGAAAATCCAACGCATTGTGTTTTTCTGTGATAGAATATTTCTTATGGAATAACCTCATTTAAATATAAGTCACAATTTCTTGCAGTTAAATAAATACCTAAGTTACTTAAGCAACTGTCGTGCAGGTCTTTTTTTCTCACAGAAAAACAGATTTAAGTTCCATCAATTTTCTGTAGGTTCCTGAAGCATATGATAGCATATTTAGGAAAAGAATATGATAGTCTATTTAAGAATTCACTGAGAAAGGTAATTTTGAATACATGGGAAGGCATCTAGCAGGTACAAAAAAATACAACACAACATATAAATACCTATCAGCAGGCTATATTACATTTTCAGACAGATGTATGTGCATGCTAATATGAAAAAAACCCAAACCCTTCCTTTTTTACTCTTGTACTGAGTCAAGTCTATTCCCTAGTACCACTAAGATACCTCTACATATGTAAGAATAAAACACATATAAACTCTTCAGCTGATTTTTTCCAAGTATAGAGTGAGGTTGCAGGGAGAGATGTTTTATAAGACGGTTTCAGCAAACAGTAAAATCCCAACTACCTAATGAAAAAAGGGATTATTAGGTTATGTATAACAGTAAATAGAAAAAGAGCATGAAAGAAGGAGTCTGTTTTGGGGAAATCTTTTGTTACTTTGAATTTCACTGCCAGCTTCTGTGCTCTTTTGCTGTGAAAAGAAGTGTTGTTGTGAATTGGTAGCTTTCATGTAATTATGGCAAGATTAGGGAACATCAGAAAAGCACAAAGAGATTTAGCATTCTTGACTTTTTTTTCTGCCTTGGAACATCAATTATTTAGTGAGGTTTTAGCAAAGCTACCTTGTGATTAAACATCACCGTTAAAATCTGGCTCCCAAAGCCTGGGTGAAATTCAGGCTTAACAAGGGATCAGCCAAACTAAGCCAAATATTCAAGTTCAGATTCCAAGTGAGCAGCCAACTAGGTCACTGCAGATCCACATTTACCAAGGCTCTGCTCCATATGTTTCAGTGCTGCAAGCAGAGAACTGTAGACAGAAGTGACCATCGAGGATAGGACAAACCTGTCCTTTCAGACCTGAGGTGCACACATGAGAGAGGCTTTGCGGTATCAGTTTCCACTGATTTCAAACTGAACATTCCACACACTGAAACAGGACTCAAAAAATTAAACAGCAACAGGTGTTTTTGAATACAGAGAGATTAAACACTCCAGAGCTGCTAACGTGGATCATTGACCCATGCAGACTTGTGTGCAGATTGACACTAAACACTGGAGAACCAATTAGCTGGGGTCTTGGGAAGTTAACTTCTTTAATAAAACTTGAAGTGAGAAAAGAAACATGCTTCACTTCTAAAAGCATGAACAGCTGGAGAGATTTCTATGCAGCACCTTTAGTAATTTCCGCACAAGATTTCTGTCCTTGCCACAGCCATTTCCTCCCTGTCACGGAAGAAAAGATGCTCAAGTTTTCATCTTCTGACTACTCAACCACTCAGCCATGAGACAGACACTCAATCTTCATGTTTTATTCTTGCTCCCTTGAGGCAGTATTATGTTACTTTTTCATTTGGTTTGTATTGGGAGTCCTTTATGCACTGAACTAACAGTGGTGAGAATGGAAAGAGTAATCAACTTTCCTCAGGAGAATTTGAGAAGTGTGGAGGAAAGCAGACAGACATGGAATAGGAAGTGTCCAAATCTGCCATCACCACAGTTCAAGACAGAAGTCCACATTTTTGAAGACTGCCAAATATCAAGCTACAAAAAGACTGATTACTGCATAGGGCTGAACTTTCATCTATCTTATAAAGTTATGACAAAAGGGCTATGGAGAACAGCCCTGATTGCACTGATGTCTCCTGTGATTTTACCAGATGGACACTGACAACTCGTTCTTATACTGGTCTATTTGAAGAGTAACTTCTTTGGCTGAGATGACAGCTTCACAGCAAAAGAGCGCTGGAGCTACCCAGGACTAACTGAAGATGTCATCAGCTGGACCTTTCAGTGTCTCGCTAGTTTTTCTAGTTGAGAAAGGAAACTTTCAAAAAAGAAGTTTTCAGTTATAACTGGTTTCTGGGGAAAGCCCAAATCCTTATTCAAAAGGACCAGCACAAGGCTGTCACGTTTACTGAAGTGTTCAGTGCACTAAGCAAAGCTGCTGATGGATGTCTATTCTACTCTTGCAGCATCGTTTCAATAGTTTAGTTTAAGGAGGAAAACACCACACAATCTCTGAGAAACATTTTAAGGTAGCAACTGAAAATAAATACAAATTATAAAATAATTAACCTTTTTTTCTTACCCCCCCTCCCCCAAACACAACCAAACTAACGAAAAAATGATTCAAAAAACCCCCCAGTTACTACATTTGGTACTATCTTCCTGATCTGATATAACCAGTTTTTGATGCACCTACCTTGAGATAAAAGAAGAGGAGCATACCTAGATGGCCCAGGTAGCTTTCTGATCACACATTTGACTATTCTCAATAGCAATCAGTAATGTACTTTTGTCTTCTTAATTTATTTCCTAAAATGCTAATCATAACCAACAAATATCCGAGGTCACTCTTCCTATTTTTTAGACTCTTTCTCATAACATCCATTATTAGGCTGTCTTGGAGGCAGGAAAATACCCAACAGGCTATGCAGACCTTCGGCCTGACCTGACAGCAGCTGTGTTTTGTTCTTATGCACGGCCTCCCACTTAGTCCTTTGAATACAGAATTATTTTCTCCCTATTTAGCTTTTTGGAGGAAGTAGCTGCAGAATAAATACCTCCAAACCATACAGGCAGAAACTATTTGTTGAACCTAATACTACTTATGTGGATGGCATGTCCTTGAATCACTGTGCAATCAAGCCTGGTAATAATGACCAGGAAAACTCAACATGTTTTCTTTTTTAAATTCTAGGACTTGATTGCTCTTATTATTAAGTTGTGGCTATTCTTTGTCAACCATCAACTACTAGGTTCTTGACAGAGACCAGACAATTCAGATGGAACTGGTTTCTTCCCTGCATTCTATGTGGACAATGGATTTATTGCTGATCATTTAGGTCCTTGAAATCTCATTCAGAAGGCTTCTCTTAGACACCATTACCAATCTGGTCCACCTTGAGGTAGAGCCAGCACATACTGAGTACTCCCTGAGAAACATCTTTTTCCTGATTACTGAAGACAAATGTAATGCAAACCAGACATTTTGTTGTCATTGGATATACTCCATTTAAATCCCAACATTCACCCAGAAGAGGGCAAGCACAAAAAAAATGTACAGGCTTAGACCACACCATATGGGTTCAAGTCTATCACTGAGAGTTAAGTTATAAAGAAGGCCAATGAAACAAATAGTCCTACTGAACAGGCTGAGCAGCAGATGATCCTGAGACTTCTGGTGAAATGCCTCTTTCCTCATTTCCTGATACCAATACCATCATAAACGTAAAACCATGGGGGTGAGAAAACACATATGCTAAAGTGGTTGTATAACACAAAATCTCTGCTCCAAGAGTGGGATTCTAGAAGGATTTGTGACAGGAAATCCTGTTTTACAGGTGTAAATAAACACTAACAGTACATTTACAAATTATTATACTGTAGTTACTACAGACACCAATTACTTTTATAGATGACAGAACCAAAATAATTTGTCCTTGAAGGGAAGAATGAGAAAAACAGATTAGGTCTTGATTACCAAGCCTTTTCACCTTTCCCATCCACTACTGGATGCTCTTTCTGGACAATCTGTGAGTACATACCGCATGGCTCTCAGTGCAGTTTTGTATGCCAATTCAGCATCATGAGGTAGGAGAGAGGTGAAGAGATACTTGGCAAATGTGTGCATTGGAACGCTCTCTCGATGGATGACTTCACCTAAACCACTATATGGTCCACCTGCAGAAAAGAGGAACAGAATGTCAGTCTTTACATACTGCAAAAACCCAGCTTCTGGACCTTTAAAAGCATTCTCTACACCTTCAGTTAGAACTGGTATCCAAAGAGAGAGTTTGCTTTAAAAAGCTAAAGTTATATTGCTATTTTCAGTGAAATATATAAATTCAATGTATGTTAAATACCATGGTTATATGGTTATATATGGTTATTTATGGTTATATACCATAAATACCTTTGAGAAAACAAGACAGACTACAAATTGTATAGTATTAGGCACACTACTAGTGCTCGTACGAATGACAGAATGGTTACAGTGCACCACAAGGCTAATTCAGCAGCCTGTGGTATGCATAAGTAGAGAGTCACAGTCCCAGCTTTGCCTCCTCATTGTGCGCTTCAATCCCTATGTGCCCCATTAATGTGTGACTGCTTTATCACAAATTCACCAAGAAAAAAAAGACTGACTACAGTAGAAACATATCTTTAATTAAAGTTCCATGACCAATCACCATAGCAGCACCCTATTCCTCAAATATCTCACTTGACATCAAGCATTTAAATAACTGTTTGGTCTGGACTTGGTCAAGTTGTGACCCAAGTCCTGTATCCTGCCCTTGGATCACAACAACCCCAGGCAGTGCTACAGGCTTGGGGAAGAGTAACTGGAAAGCTGCCCAGTGGAAAAGGATCTGGAGATGCTGGTCAACAGTAGCTGAACATGAGCCAGCAGTGTGCCCAGGTGGCCAAGGAGGCCAGTGGCATTCTGACTTGGCCAGCAGGACCAGGGCAGTGATTGTCCCCCCGTACTGGCTACTGGTGAGGATGCACCTCAAGTCCTGTGTCCAGTTCTGGGCTCCTCACTACAAGACATTGAGGTGCTGGTGAAGGGCCTGGAGCACAAGTCCTGTGAGGAGCAGCTGAGGGAGCTATTTAGCCTGGAGAAAAGGAGGCTTAGGGGAGGCCTTATCGGTCTCTACAACTACCTGACAGGAAGTTTCATCAGCCAGGTGGAGGTTGGGCTCTTCTCCAAAGTAACAAGGGCTGGGGAGACTTAGATTGGATATTAGGAAAAACTTCTTAACTGAAAGGGTAATCAGGCATTGGAACAGGCTGTCCAGGGAAGCAGTGGAATCACCATCCCAGAATGTATTCAATAGAAGCGTGGACGTGTCACCTGGGGACATGGTTTAATGGTGACCACTGTGGTGCTGTGTTAATGGCAGGACTCGATTATCTTATAAGTCTTTTCCAACGTGAACAATTCTGTGATTCAGAGAATGCTAGATCAGATTGTCCATCAAAGTCCACTTCGGTTCTGTTTGTCCATTATAGTCACATGATCTTAAAAATTCTATTTTTTGTGGGAAAACTACCCCCATTGTTGAGGCAATGGCTTTTTCTCACTCAGTGAATATAGATTTCAATTTCACAACAGCAGTATCAGGATTGACAACACCACCACAGTTAAATGCAACTATTTATTTGCAAAGTTCTAAATGTTCATAGCACATTTGAATCCCATTTCCATATTTTTCCTGCAAACTTAAGACTGTTATTTCTATTAACAGAAAAACTGTGTCAAACAGTTTTTGATTTTAGTGACAAGAGATTTGGGCATTAAATGTTGCAAGATACAGATTAAGAATCTTATATCAAGTATTAGTGGACTATTATTGCACAGATGGCATCCAGCAGTCCTAGAAGTTACTACAACTTCTACGAGAGACTCCAACCCACCACACTCGGATGCATGGATGGATGGATGGATGGATGGCCAGCTGTGTGAATTCACTTTTTCACTGTGGAGTCACATGTGGCATTTAAACTGCTTCCAGCAGCAGTTCAAACTAACATGCCCTTACTCTACACTGAAGCAGATGAGGAGAAACAGCCAAGTTGTTTCAGCAATGTTTTTGACTGATGCTTTAGCAAAACTTGCAAGAATAAAAAATCACTAGGCATGAAAAAATTCTGAGCTCCACAGGTGGGCATTTCTGAAGGCCAGGGCTGATTACAAAGGGAATGTCAATGAAGATTTAGTAGGTGACAGTGTGTCTCATAATCATTTAAAATGAAGCTGAAAGCCATTCAAAACAAGTTGGCATTGCTTGAATGAAAGGAGCCGTCTCATGTATGTTTGCCAGTTGGTGGTGCGGTCAGAAACTCAGTTAGGACACAAAGAATACAAGACAAAAGATTTATATGAAAATATATTCTGCCATTAACTTAGCAGTCAAGCAGAAAGTTAGAACAGTTCTTGCAAAACAGTCTAATGTTCTGCTTTCCCACGCACTCAAGTGGTAGCTACATACAGCATGCACTAATTTGCATTAACAGCACAGAAATCAGCTTAATATTGGATTAAGTTTTCCTTACTGTATTTGTAGGACTTCTACTAAAAACCCACAATTGATATAATTAGCCTCTTAAATCACTGCACAGCTTTTCCTCCGTTTGGGCTGTCAGTTTCTGCCTAACATGGAGTCAACAAAACTACTGCAGAAAAGCCAGATTCCTCATCACACACTAATGCAAGATCATTGTTGCACACTACTCGCAATGGCCAAATATTAGCAGATTTCCTGCTATGATCACTTCTTTACTACTCTAAGTAAATATTAGAAGAATTCCGGTGATCAAAGCTGTAAACTGATTCAATTATCACAGAATATGTCAGAGAAATTCCGTCTTTTCCTCCTAAAGCATCCTTACCAGTAAATACATGCAGCAAATTGATTCTATAATACATAGGAATCCTGTATGGTAGTTAATAGCTCGATCTAGACAGCAACAGTTCTTGTCCAAAGACCATAAGGCAGCAGTACAGCCACACTGTGACAGAAACTCTCCCTATGGTGTAGCTTTTCTACCATTTCCAATGGCACAAGTCTTTAACAATCCGGGCAAAAATAGTGACTTACAGCTGAGAACCCTAAGCAACATACTGCACTTCTTCCACAAAAGAGGAAGTTTTAAAAGAGTAACAAGTTACAAAAAGAAAGCAAACCTGAATACTTTGTAACAATTTCACAACTTACCTAGAGCAGTACCACACTTCCCTCCACCCCTTGAGCAGGCACTCAAAAACCTGGACCATGCCTTTGGCTACCTGGTTCCTTTAAAGCTTTTTCTTCCATTTAAAAAAACAAAAACCAGAAAGACAACCTCAGAACCCATGAAACTACTATCTGAATGTGAGGCTTAAGCGCTACATGTTAAGACTTTTTGAAAGTTAAGGCAAAAGTATGCACTTCTATGTACAGATTTTATTGCAACGCTAGCGAATTCCCAAACACGAATTGTCTTGGTCACAGCTTAGTCAGAAGACCAGGTATTAAGCCTCAGTACTTTAACGCATATTTCAATTCTCATATATGATACAAACTTCAAAGGCAAGTAATTTTTCTAACTGCCACCAAAAAAAAGTTACATTTCTGTCTCAGCAATTCTAAGTGAAATTTCTGAACTCTTCACTTGGGAACAGAGGTAAAAATCTTCATACATTTATAAAGCTGCCAGTCTGGTCCCTTGTTCAGGATACAAGGAATACCTAGAATTTTGCTACCTAGGAACTGTTAATAACTGATGCCTGCATTCTATAATAGTGAGCCTGGATTGTATAATGAGGTTATACACAACAAATGTAAAGAACGAAGTATAATCAAAATTAAAACAAAAGGTTTACAGGTCAATATATGCCTTATCTCTACAGTCATGTAACATCTAAAGTATGTCTGATTTTCATAAGAGATCTGAAAATATATTTTCCTGGAGTTCTAAGTAAAAAAAACACCTGAAACATGTAAGGCAGTTTACACAGGAACACTATTTCTGTGTGCTTGTATAAGGGGAGACAGTTTAAAGGAGCAGTTAGCATCTATATTCAGCTACCTTCTAATAGGAAGACTGCTTGTTTTCGAAAAATCTTCACCAGAGTATCATCCAATTCAATTTCCTGTAGCTTAGAAATGAGCTGCTCCTCATTTCGACAAACCTTCTCTTGTGCATACAAGCCATCAGGCATTATTCGCTGCTGTCCCAGCCCTATCAGTGCTACTTCCACGGCCAGCGTTAAATAAGATTCCCCTTCTTCTAAGAACTTGTGAGCAGGCAGGTGCTGGTACTCCAGAGATTTGCATTGCCCCATGTTCTCTGTAAGGGGTGACACAGAAAGAAAAACATATCAGCAAACCATTCTAACCCATGATCTGCCTATAATGCTACATATACAAATGCCTTCTCTGGTAGTATTAATTTTTTAAAATTATTTAAATTACTAGCACAGTCTCAAAATCCAATCTAAAATGTGTCATCTGATTCCATGTGGCAGAAATACACAAAGAAAAAGGAAAGAAAAAGCTTTTAAATAACCCACTCAAGTAAAAATAGAAGTTTTATTTTTAAACTGCACAATTTAGAGAAAGGCAGTTCCTCTAGCTTTGTGTTAATGAGGTCAAAATTGGAAGATCCACTTCAATTTCCTTCCCCACCCACTTCAGTATTTCCTTAAAGCCTTAATGTGTAAGAGGAAGGGAAAGGTGCTCATACGCCTGCACAGATTTCAGTTGAAGCTATTAGAATTGTGCAAATACAACAGGCCTGGGAATTCCACATCTTTAAAGTATCCTCTGTTTGCTAGCACTCCTTTCAGGCTTTTAATTTGTTACAGTAGTGTTTCTGATAAAAATGCATACTATTAACATTAGAAGTCCTACTTTTAGTATCAATTACAAGCAAATTCCACACAGGCCAAGCCATAAATTGCTTTAAAGGGTGCTACCAATTCATTTGGCGCTTCACAGACAGCATATGACAAAACTCTATTCCAACCTGTAGCACTTTACAATCTAATTTGGAAACATAAAGTTATAATTGTCAGATGTAAGGAGATGGGCAACTGCAGCAAATGGAAAGGCTGAATGCATTTGGAAGATTGGACATGCGTGTGCAGAAGTTACTTTTCAACACACAATGTTTTTATTTCATGGGGTTGCTTTGGTTTTTTTATAATTGCAGAGAATCTAATTTCCATTTTTTTTTAATTAAAAGTTCTTCCAGAATCGGTGGATAGGAGATTAGAAATTTATTGAAGAAAATTTAATTGAATAAAAGGAGTTTTGAGGCAAAGACCCAAGAAGATTGTTGATATATATATAAAAGAGCTGCAGGTAAAGGGATGAATCCAGTTTCTGTCCACACAAGTGGTGTTAAGAAGCTACCCCAAAGGTGGAAAGAGACTGAGAATAAGGAAATAATCAGTTAAACTCCTGGGAAGCAAATACTGAAATCAAAATGGGTGTACACATCCTATTCCTATCCTAAATCACGTATGGATATAGCAAGACTACTTTCCAACTCCTGTCATTTATAGACTATGTTTGTGATCAATTTTAAGTGTTTTGTCATTGTTTTGAAGCATTATGTACACTACAGCTAAGAAGTCCAATAACATCCAAGGGCTGCTGCCAGCAGGCTGTGGGAATGAATCCTGCCCATCTTCTCAGCACTAGTGACTGAGCCCACATCTGGAGTGCTGTGTCCAGTTGTGGGCTCCCCAGTAGATGGGCATTCTGGAGTAGATCCAGTGTGGGAACACAAAGTAACTAAAGGACTGTAGCCCTCTCATACAATGAGAGTGAGATATGTGGGATTATTTAGCCTGGAAAAGAGAAGGCTCAGGAGGATCTTACCAAACTGTATAAATATCTGATGGGAGAATGTAAAGAAGACAGTGTCAGACTCTTCTCAGTGGTATCCTGTGACAGGACAAGAGGCAATAGGCACAAACTGAAATACAGGAAATTCCATCTGAGCACAAGAAAACACTTTTTTACTATGAGGGTAGTTGAACACTTCAGGAGGTTGCCCAGGAAGGTTGTACAGTCTTCACTCTTGAAGCTATTCAAAACCCAACCGAACACAGACCTGGGCAATGTGCTCTCTAGGTAACCCTGCTACGAGCAGACCAAGTGGACTAGTTGATGTACAGAGCTGCCTTCCAACCTCAGCAACTCTGTGACCCTGTGATTTCCTGCAATTTCTCAGAAAGAGGACAGAGCAATGTATGTGGAGAGGACTGGTGCTATAAAGTCTTATTTGGTTTTATTTCAAGTGTGAAATACAGAATTGCCTTCAAGAATGAGTAACCGGTAATTTTTAAGTGCTTTCTTAGTTTACTTCAAACATTTTCTCTCCCTTGTGTTTTCCTAAGGAATGCAAATGTGAGTTCTTATTCTATAAAAACAGTGGCTTTGAAGCTGATTCAAAAAGGCAAAACAGAAAAACACCTCTGGTAAATGAAGACATATAGAAGATTGCTCCCTTTGCTTGGCCTTACCCGTGAAGTCCGAGAATCCATGGAAGCCCTCATCATCCACCCTAGAGGCTTCCATCAGGCTACTGAAAAGGGTGCCAATGGGGTCCAAAGGGTGTCCCACCCAACCTTCAAGATTCGTTACTGAGGTTACTCCTCTGTGGAGAAGTTCTGTGACAGAAAACATGCAGGGAGGAGGAAGGGAAAGAGAGCTTACATTAGCCTCTCAGAACAGTTATACAAGTAAAACTGCTTGAAATGCTCTCAGTACAGAATTCAAAGTATTTCCACTAGCTTCTGCATAGAAAGTAGCATCTTTCA
The DNA here is from genome assembly GCF_009829145.1 of Chiroxiphia lanceolata. Lineage (NCBI taxonomy): Eukaryota > Metazoa > Chordata > Aves > Passeriformes > Pipridae > Chiroxiphia > Chiroxiphia lanceolata. Next base: position 17,654,549 of record NC_045671.1, on the reverse strand, counting down.
GCGTGAATTCACTGCCTCACTGCCCTTTGTGAATATGTAAAAGATGAAATAAAAAAAAAAAAAGAGAAAGAATAGAAGCCAAACGTTTTGAGCACTAGCAAAGTGTATTATGGGTTAAAAATTTCGACTGCAATGTCTCTTGAAATCTCTTCCTTGATACCAGTAACTCTTCTTAAAATGTCTGTTGAGGAACTACAACTAAGATTTTTTTTTTTAGTAGAATATTCACAACTATTTCCTCACTCAAAATGATACAGTACCACTTTTACATTTTAAGATAATCTGATAGAACTGAAAAAAAGAAAATATTCTAAAATATGACCAAATTTCATAAATTATGAGCTTACCCTAGATCTATTTATTTATATTTATTTATATATATATATATGTATATAAAAAGTTCACTAAACTGAGGATGACAGCTACTTTAAAAAAACCAAAATCAAATGTTTAAATGAGGTACACAAGAAAAAAACCTGTCCTTTGATTGGATAAGGTGTATTTCTGGTCATTTTAAAATTTCAGTCCACAAATACCTTTACAGATAGTTTGTTCTGTAGCCCTCACCCATCATTTGCTTAGAATATGAAAAAATTGTTATGTGCAGTGAATTGGAGGAAGCGTGATTGCGGTAACAAATATTAGAGATTCTCCAAATCTTTTTTTCATTAAGAGTCCTATGGCAACAGTTCCCCTTTAGCTCCCAACTTTTTTCCTCCTAGACACATAGACACAATGGAACTATGAGAGGTCAGAAGCATCATGGGTGACGGTTTAAAAACTGTATACAAGTCTTTATGGATGCTCAGCTTCTCTGCCTGTCACACTTGTACCTGCCTCCACTCTATCTTGTTCATGAAATGTCATATTTCTGAGTAACCATATGTTGCTATCACAGAGCTTTTAAGTCCTGCTCCTGCCTATTAAATGTGTGGGGCTACAAAATGAATCACAGACATACTTGTCAGGAAGGTAGGTTTTTTTTAAAGAATCCACTGATACACACTATGAAAAACAAATGAGTAAATCATCGTCTTACTTACAAATAGCACATACAAAAGATGACAGGCAGAAGCAATTGTATTACCAAAAAGGATTAATCAGAGTGACTTCTTACTGACTCACCTATGTTTTATTTATTCTATTGTGCCTACTTACGACCTTCGCTTGTGTTATGTCAACCAAAGACTTCAATTCTCTATTCAGAGACATTTAACTTTAAATCACACAAGTGCTTCCATGGATGTCAGATCAGTCACATGAATAAAAGCTAAGAAGAGAGATGTGGAGTTTGTTGAACTGAATCCTAAAACTGGGCTGTTGCTGTAGACTTCACCTGGTTATAGAGAAGCCCAGCACATTTTGCAGTATAAAAAGAGAATCTTTTAAAAATTCTACTTCAGTGTAAAAAATAAAAAAGCACTGAGTGACAACACAGAAACAACAAACTTCTTTGTTTTGGGGCAGGACGGTTCACATTTCATGTGCTCCATTTTTTATTTATAATAGCCTTATATTAGCTGATAGCTAGAGAAACTGCTCACAGGGAAAGGAAATTAACACAAGTATTGAATGCGTACATGCTGCATTAGTAACTGGGAATGAAGAGGAGCAGTATTACAACCAGCACACAACTTGCAACAGACCCATCACACCTGCCAGAGGTACCAACACACAGACATAGACACCTCTCTTCTTACCAAAAACAGTGCTCAAAGAAAACCTTCTTCCTTGAGTACCATGGGAAAAAAATATGGAGACACATAGGAACTGCAGCTAAATTTTTTTCAGCTAGGTGCATACCTTGTCTTCTAAATACTTATTTCTGGGAAAACATCTGAACACACACTCAAAAATTTACACGTATGACTTCACACTGGTATTTTTACCTACAATGCATGAGAATATACATATTTAAGAGTAGAAAAGAAAAGGTAAAATAAAATTTGAATAAAGGGATTATTGTAGCAGCTGAGAAAGGAATTCTAATTTTTCTCATGCATTCTTCCACCACAAAGCCATCCCCTTCTTCACTGCCACTTCAAACTAAAAAAGTTCAGTGCAGTATTATTTTGGGTTGCAAGCATCACATGACAGAAACCGTAACTGAAGGAGAACATTCCTTCAAAAAATCCAAGGGTAGCGATCAGAGAAACACTACAAAATATTTTATAAAAAACAGCATTTCAAAACCAAAACCAATGAACCAACCAGCCAAAAAACCACCAATCCCCTCTATTCAGAAACACTGAAATTGTAAGCATTAGAAGATATTCTCTTGGAACACACTGCCAAATTTGATGAATTTCTGTAGTGCAGATTTTGCCTCATTGTTACCTTTAATGTCCACTTCAGGCTTACACCTCAGAATATAGAGTTCAGCAAAATTTTATGTCAGAGAGAGAAAAATTAAACACCTGACACACCAAATGCAAAGTTCTGTTCAAAAGCCTGTAAATTACACAGCGTGGCTATTTTTACTTTGTAACCAAAACCCCTGATTGGGATAGAGGTCCCATCATACCAGATATATTGCAGAAGGCTGAACAGAGCCCTGCACAGCTCACAACACAGCTTACAGAAAATCTGACATCCAGAATGTGACATTACCACTATCTGAACCAGAGAGTTAAAAGTCACCTCATTCACTTCAGTTTCAAAACCAGTTTCCTCATGTGAAGTTCCTGTCTGGTGTTACTTCCCACTTGCATGCCCTTTGCCCTTCTCTTCCCCACATTTACCTTTCTTCTGATCCCGGAACATTTCCAGCTGTTTCTGTTGCTGCCTTCTCAGTGTATTAACAATAGCTATTGCTAGCCTCAGTGCTTCTCGTGGATATCCATGAGATCGTAGTGCATCCACCCTCGCACAGGCTGTAGGAACATGTTCTAAAGCAGAGAAAATAATTGAGGAACAGCAATGCTTCCATATTTGCAGTGGCCTGTTTTGCTAGGTTACTCGAAAGGGCTTTTTTTTGTTTATTTTTTTCCTGTTTTGTTTTGTTTTTAAAACTATGCAAGAGAGACTTAAAGGACTACTTCTGAGCCAGCATTTCAAGGGAGCCTCTGTTCTTTTTGCCAGGCTCTTCATTCATCTCCCCACCACCTCCCCCCCACAAAATAATGCCATAGAAAATGAACAAAGCAGCAAGTCATGGAAACGTCTTTCCGGTTTAGCTACTTACCATGCCAGAGGGGCCACCCCTGAGAGTCAAAGAGCAAGTTTTCAGTGTCGTCATGGTAACAGTAGTTGGTGTATAGGTCACTGCTGATAATGTGCTGTAAGTGCAGATCCTGCCAGTGCAGATCACACGCCTCAATGGCTCGAGTAAACACTGTCCGATGTGGTCTGTTGGATGAATCTGTCATTTTCACAAGTTCAGAAAGCTGCATCAGCTTTTATTCATTCATACGTGAACCATTCATTCACAGTATTCTTGTCTCCTGCCTATTCACCAAACCCCAGCTGATGGCAGTCTGTCTTGCCCCCCTCTCCACCAGATGACATTTCACATCCTATTAATACCCATAGCTCAGACGATGTGTGTGCCATTCATTTACATTCAGAGAGAGATCTAGAAACCAGCACAGCTGATGATAAACAGGACTTTGCAGAGAGAACCAACAGAGGTGAAGGACATTCAACAGCATGTACAGACTCCCCTAAAAACAAACTAGACATACAGCACTCAAGCATCACCAGTTTTTCTCCTCAGACCCAGAGCTGTCAAGATGAGGGATCCCTGGCTGGCTGCGAGATTTAATAATGAACCAAGCTTTTTCCTTCAGAGGTAATCTTCCAAGTAAAAGAAACAAGAAAAAAACCGAACTAAGTGCAAATCTGTCATCAATACTGAGGGTTTTGAGGATTATGAGGGTTTTTTCCTGAGTAAATACCCTGCACTTTGTCTAGCTATTAGCAAAATAGCCATCTTTGCTTGAAGAGGATTGCACAAAGCTTCTGTCAGACTTGATAATCACATTTTAGATTAGAAAGTATGATATTGAGTAAGAAAAGACATGTCCTCCAAGATGGCAGCACTGCTTCTACATCCTCCATGCACCTGGCAATGCAGATGACAGATACAGAGCACATCCCATGGACAGCTGCTTTAGTTTCTCACATACAAGATTAATGTAGTTTCAACAGATCTCTCTTTAAATAGCTATCAAGGTTTTGTAACAACAAATAAAAAAAAACCCCAACACCAGAAGGAATATGAGATTATAGTCAAACAAAGAAACATGTTGTTACACAACATACTTCAAAAACATCCAATTTTTATGCAACAATATTTAGAAGCATCAAGTGAAAAGTTAGAAGACTTAACTAAACACAAATGCTTGCTTTGAAAATGTTGCAGCCCCGGTACAATAAAAAAACCCCTTATTTGTTCTTCTGCAAAGACAGTATTAGTAAAACTAATTTTGCCTAGTCAGTCCTCAACAAGAAAGTTATTTGTCCTAGGAAAGAGTGCGGAATTCTGCAAAGTTAGAGTATATAAGATAGAGGTTATATTGTATGTTGCAGTGGGTGCATATGTTTAGGCTCACCTTGGTTGGCATTTGCACCCTGAGGCGAAGCATTGGTTAAATTGGGTAGCTCGTTTCCATGGCTTCCATCTTCCCAGGGACAAACATCCACACTGTTCCATTTTTTTAGTTGTTTTAACCAACTGGACTTCTGCTCCAACTTGCAGTGGGGATTTAAGACTATACACATCCACAGAGCACCTGATTTTAAAAAAAACACTAAATTATGATTTCTATTAAAAACGCAGCAGCCAGTGACTAATTGCAAACTTACAGACATTATATTTTCTCTCCCCTCAAAGGCCACCCTGTTTGCTTCCCAGCTACACTTAACACCAGGCAGACTGGTAATTCCCCATGCAGGTGCTTGGGGCTAGTGTGGTCAATCTGAAAAAGCTGAAAGATGGTACCAAGTCAGCCTTCTCCATTAAGAGGCATTAGTAGGATTTTTGTATTAGACATCCAGAGTTCCCAATGTATGGGTCATCAGACAGTAACATCAGTAAAAGGCAAAAAAGAATCCACATAAAGTTACAGAAGAACATTAACCAAGTTTTCCTACTAATTTTTGTATCAGAAGGGGTTTTCTATGAATGAGAATTATGTATCTTCCAGCTTCACGTTATAGGAACCAAAGAAGTACATTTGTAAGACATATATTTCGTAAACACATACTTCCACACTCAGAATCCATCAGAAGTACTCCTGATGATGTAACCCATTCTCAAACACATCTAGATCTCAGATAACCAGTAAACATGAGTTTTGTGCAGTTTGATAGGAATAAGATATTTTTACTGCAAGTACTTCAGTAATTTTGTTACAGTAGAAAATTCATTCTGTTTAGGGAGTTCTAAGGGAAAACTAATTTGTGTTGACATATCACACATACCACCACTTTGGAAACATCTCCCCGAGACTATATAGCATGGCAGGCATAAATACCCTTAGGGTGTCTAGTGGCAATTTTCAAATGCAAAGATTTTTCTCTAAATCAGCTGTCCCTTCATCAGCTTGAACTTCAACAGAAGCATGAAGTCATCTGAAAGTACTGTTTTGCAACAGTTCATGTGCTCATTAAGAATGCACCTTATACACTACAAGAGATTGTGAGAATATGCTTAGACTATGCAATCCTCATGACAGGCTAAAAAAAAAGAGAGTGAACAAAAACGCAGCTGGTTCTTCTAGGAAAGTAAAATTCTCATATTCAAGGACTCTCTTGCTAAGAATGCAAAACGGATACCCAGGGACCAGGCTGTTACATCATATTCATTCCTAAAGTAACTCAGGTAAGCCACAGCATAGGAGTAACAGCTTGATCCTTAAGGTTACAAGTGGAATGGGGAATTAATATCAAAAAAATCTGAAAACCACAACAAAATATGATATGTTACAGTTCAGAACAGAGAGAGACTATATTACTGCAGTTTATTACTGCACACTAGTTAAATACTGTACAGCAAGTGTTCTGGGTTTCGGATTTAAGTGTCTGAAACTTGCCACGGGAGTGAATAAGGCCAATTTTTAAAAATCAAATCATCTGGTTTTCTTTAGACACACTTGCCAGCACACTTCACCCTCCAAAACAAGTCAAATTACAACTGGTTCTTATTAAGCATCAATGATTCAGTACAACTACATTTCTTGCAATCTGCAAAACGAAGCAGAAGATGAGGCACATTAGAAAGCCTTGGGAAATAGTTAAGGTGCAACTGCTTATTTATTTTCAAAATCAAGTATCACTTGAGGGCACTACAGAAACACTTTACGTCTCAGCATCTAATAAATCTGTAACCAGATTCCCAGTGTTTTCAGACTGAAGGAAAAGCAAAGTAGAATATCATAATCACATCTGGTTAAGTATTTCAATCATCCAGCAAGGCAGAACACTCACTACTGACTCCACTATACACCTAAAAAAAAAGTGGCCTTTTCTTTTTCCACATCTCAGAAACACCACTGGAGGCAAAAGAATTCACCTGCCTCCTTCAGAAGCTCCACTACGCACAGGACACATCTATGAGACAGGAGAGGGCAAACAGAACCCAAAGTATCGAAATTCTTTAAAAACTTCTATGGTTTAAAGTGGAAAACGATGTCAAGCCTAACTACATTGTTAGAAGCCATTGCCTCTGAAGCCCAGGCTATTTTTATGTAAATGAAGCACAAGGACAAGTGTATTTCAAACAAACCCCACACAAACGACTTAAAATTTCAACAGAGCTCAACTGCACCATGCTCTCAATGACTTCAGAGAAAGCTGCAAGCACATCTGAGATCTTGCACAGTTTCCATGGCTGCCCGAATCCCTGCAGGAAGAGGATTGTAAGACAAAACTCCCCCAGGAGAAGAAAAGGGAACAAAAAGAGCCTCAGGCTCAGCTCCTGCAGTGCTACAAAGCCTAATATCTGTGAGAAGGACGCATAATGCCAATGACCCCACTGCTCTTCAGTCTATTTGCATTTCAGGTCTTTTCGGTTGGTTTGTTTTTTGGTGGGGGAGTTGTGTGTGATTTTATTTCCCTTCTCTTCCCCACTGCCTCCAAGTGTGGTGCATTTGCCTGTATTCATGTTTCTTCCTACTTTCCTACTCCTGATCCCTAAACACCTTCCCCCTCCCCTAACATCTGCTACATTCTGGCTCTTTCGATTCACTGGTTCCTGTCCTGCTCCTAGTATTGAAAAGTTTGAGGAAAACATTTGCTTGTGCCCAGACTTTTATCACACGCCAACTGGCAGGAACCTGGAGGATATTCTTCCTATTTGACTCTGATGCTGGTCAGTGGAAGCCCCCCTGAGCTGGCTCTTAAATGCCACCACCAACCTGGAGGCTTACGCTGGCCTCAAACAAGAGACACTATTTTCTGTCAAAATGGCTCCTGTACAGGGAAACTGCTGATCATGCTTACTACCCCTTAGTACAGATAAGGCCTATGGAGAAAATTTGGCAGCTACTTCCTAATTTGCAAGAAAGGTATCTGAATCAATTTCCACGGTCTTCAGCTTAGAAACTGCTGTTGGCAACAGTCTATGCTCCAAAGAATTTACCCAAAACACACTCCTAGCATTCTTAAGTTCACATATTTGACTACATTTATTGATGTCACCAATGCCACATGCAATATGAACAAATGTCTCATAAAATAAAAAAGAGACACCAAAAATCCAGAGGAAGTATTTGTGTTTACAGACTGTTTTTCTCTCTCTCAACACAAGCTCACTCTCTTCTTCCTGTCTCCAGGTGTTTTTCACCAGGTGTTTTTTCATACTGGTTTCTCAGCAGGCTGACACATCTTCCCTCCACCCCAAACTGCATGCTACAAAACCAGAAATAAAGTTTGTATTTGGACCCCTTGACTTGAACCTACATCTTTCCAATACAAAACTCCTCACAGCACAGTGGTAAAATGATCATAATTCAACATAAAAAAAAATTTCCCACAAAATAATAGGAAAGTAAGACATGCTGCAACTGCAATTTGGCAATAATTTCACAAGAGAATGAGTATTACAGCTGTCACATTGCAGTGAGGAATTGCCTATTTTGACTCAACACTAATCTTCTTGACTTGGTAAAAGCCAGCTTTGCCAAAACAGACCTTTGGTTCAGACAGACCTCCTTTTGAAAATGCACAGTTGTCATTCATCTTTAGTATTGGTCACACCACCCAAAAGAAAAAGAAAAGGTTAGATTACTGTTTTAACAATGCAGGCCTTCCTTATTCATATAAAGGAACATCAGTGCTTTTATTTCTCTCAGGAGACATCCATACCTTTGAATTCGTGGGGAAAAAAGGGAAAAAAGGGACCACATGCCTTTACATTGATCAGGATTTAAGTATGCAAATTGAAAAACATTAAGAAGCATTAAGTCACTGTAAAAGTAGATGTCATAATAACAACATATCCTGTGCGTGCATGCATTCATGAAGCTAAAGGAAGTGCAAGGACTGTGATTAAACATTTCTCACTTTTCATAAAACCAATTATATTTTACTCTTGACCCAGTAAATGGGAAGGTGGTGAGAGAAACAAGTTCAGTGAGGTGCTAGGACATGTACCATGACCAGTGACCTGGCATACAATTCTGTTTGCCTGTTGGATTACAGTCTTTCCAAGAAATCTGCTTTTCCTAGAACATTATGCTTTCTTGTCAGGGATGCTGTATAGCTAAGCTTAGGTCAGCATGTTCTCATTTACCATACCTGTGTAGTCAATGGCTGAGACTTGGCCTTCGCTTTGGAATTTTACATTTCATGTATTTTAGACCAATCAATGCATTTTCAAAATTATAATAAGCAAGAAACAGATGCACATCTACTGTGATATTTCTTTGCCCTTCCCATTAATGCACAACTATTTCCTAAAAACTAAGCTATAAGATTAGTAGCATTTGAACATTTCAAAGAAAATGCAATCAGGTAATCAAGATCATTATCTTTGTACAGCAAACAAAACAGCTCCGGCACTTGCTGCACACTTGCCACTGTGCCCCATTTGAGACTAATCATTTCTGTTACAAAGGCATAATTTTCCAGCACTGGAAGTGCCAGAGGAGAAACAATACTAGCAGGTAGAACCTATGAACTCTTTAAAGTAGAAGTGTCAGCAAAGGACTTTAAAATGGTTTACATCTGTATTTTAAACACACACCCACTTTCACTGGGACAGCCACTTAGAAAACTTAAAGAAGGTACAGTATGGTATTTATTGACTCTCAAGGAGAAGGACAAATGCCTTCAGAATAACTGGCAAAGCCACTGACCTTCTCCAGATTTGGGGAGATCTCCATTAGAACAAAACATAACCAGAAGTCCCACTGGAGAATGCTCCAATTAAACAGTTGCTTTTATGTAATAGTAAAGACAGGCAAAGCGCTTCAGTGCTGTTCTCTCTTCAATAAGAACCTCAAGGAAAACTATTCTCAGCATTCCGTTGCATCCAAGTTGCAATTTTATTCATAAAAATTCCTTAATGCATTCTGGTTTCTCTGTTCAGCCTTCAGAAAAAAAAGGCTTTCTATGGGTGTTGTGTTTCTTGGAGAACAGAATGTTTCATTTTGCTCTAATTCACTCTATTATTGAATTAAACTTTGATGTATTGGTCTTGACAAGTGCTTCATGCTGATTGTATTGTGTATGATAGTCTAATCACTCCCCATGCATTTCACACTATCTGGCTGACTAATGCAGTAGATTACCTGCAGCACTGATGGCAAGAGGGAATCACTGCCCCTCTACACACTAACCTCTGAGTGTGTATTTGACAGGGTGGAGGACTAAAACAGAGACACATTAAATTGCCTAATTCCTTAGGTTTCCCTTTCTCTCTTGCTGCTGCTCCAAGGGCTAAAGGCACATGTGTATTTGGCTGAAACAGCTATCAGCAACTACATGCTCTGATCTCTGTGTCAAGTAACTAAAAACTTCTGCGTTCTCTTCCTATGTTTTCAATTTTTAGCACAACAGAAAAAGAAACCAACCACACACTTCCATCATTTTGAGTATGTTTTAAAAACTGCTGCATCCTTGCAGACGCTCTGCCTATTCAACCAAAGGGTTTCATATAAGAATAGGAATTAGCTTGAAAGGTGCAGTTTAACAGTGCACCTTTAGTAGTTTAAGTAGTTTAAGATAGTAGTTTAAGACTACTATCTCCCCAAGGGATCACTTAGGATCTGTCACATGCTCATTAGAGTAGTACCCTACTACATGCATCTGTAGTACCCTATAAGCAAATCGCTGTAGCAAGGCATGGACTATTAGTCTACAAAGCTAAAGGAAAGTATAAAGAATATGCAAATTATTAACTTGAGTCATATTTACAAAACTGTTCGATCATTTCTTTACAATCAATCAATTGAGGGTAAAAGCACTGCTAATACTAACACATACATTACAAAAATAGTCCTTCATGAGTATCTTAATGTAATTCTTTACAATTTTAAGTAGTTGCCAATGTTTACAGCCAGATGGTGAGCACAAAGTATGCTCCTGCCCAAAATATGTATATTTTATTAAGTACTTTAACTAGTAATACACTCTCAGAAGTTACCATCTATTTTCAGAGACTAACAATTTTCAGAAGAAAAGTTAATGTGACTACTAACTATAAGTGCACTAAGCTATTTCTATCTAAATTTATGATTGATAGGAATGAATTTCTCTCCCAGCTAATTTTCTTAAGAAGATACAAAACTGCAAAACTTGATGTTTGTCCAACAAAATAAGATATTCATAAAAGAAAGGGATGAAAATATCTCTCCTTTAAAAAAAAAAAAAAAAGTGGAGCAAGAGAAAACACTCCCTTCACAGAGCAGGAATTATGATGGTCACAACTGTGCTCACAGAATGTAAATAATGCACTGTAACTGGTCGGAGGAACAAATTCTGATTGTCTAGTCTGAATTCCTTTATACTCTAACATTTCACAAGTCATTTTCATCTTCCAGCCCAAACACGATTGTTGAGTTTTTACAAAAACAGTATACTTGAATTACAACTTCTAATACAAGAATCTAGCACAGCTCCTGGTTAGACAGTCTACTGCCTGACTACCACAAACCAAAATTCTAAGCTTATTTTTAGTTAAATTTCTCCAGCTCCAACTACAACTTTTAGCTACCTTTTGTTCGTTTAGAAGAATTGTCTTCCCTATCTAATTTTTAGTCTACATAGGTTATCTTAAATTACAAAGGATTTCTTTTGTCTCTCTTTGACATACCCAAGCAGATTGAGATTCTTGCACTTTTCATTTTAAATTACTTTTCCAATTTTTGATTTATTTTTCCAGTGTCCATTCAGGACAGTAAAATGGAAAATATCACAACACTACATTGCTGAACCACAGTAAAGCTCAGAAATTAGTGAAGAGTCAGTAATTCCTCCTCATGAATCTATCACTTTCTCTAGCTCCGGTATTTACCAGAAGTGGCACTGGAAAACTAAGTGGGAGCTTAGCATTAGTGAAATATGAAAAATGAAGGATGAGAAGAAGGAAAAAAACCAATGCTAAGAACCAGTTTGGCTTACAGTAAAACTCTGCCCTTAGTCTTGGCAGATGTGATTCCACAGTCAGGGATGCAATGAGTTTTGTACCAGTTCCTTACGCAACAATTTTTTAGGACATTTATAAGTAAATCAGTTCAACATCTTCGGAATAAAAATTACAAGAACTGTTTCAAAGAAATCTGAAGTACTTTCCATCCAAGTGAACTGAATGGAAAAGTAACTTTCTGTATGATATTAAAAATAAGCCCCTCAAACTATGCTTATAGACCAAAAGTAATTACTGTAACCACTATTTCTCAAATCTGATAAATGCCACAGAATTAGCTCATTTGGTTAGAGCAAGGTGCTATTAACACCAGCGTTGTGGGTTTGATCCCCATATGGGCCATTCACTTAAGAGCTAGATTCCACAATCCTTGTAGGTCCCTTCTAATTCACAATATACTGTGAAATTACAAAAAAATCCAACAAAACAAACAAAAACCCACAACCAACCAAAGCCTTCTGTCATATTCTGGCCTCATACATCCTCATTTCAAATACCATTATGGCAATGTCCATAATGGAGGAGGAAGGTAACAGTCCTCAGAAAATGCAGACAAAATCCATCTTTGGAGAACTGCAGCCTGGCTTTATTCACTGGGCAGACCCAGGTGGCAGAACAACTGAGACACTGCAAGGCCATAAGAGCAATTTAAGCTGTCATCCATAACTCAGGCCTTAGAGCAGAAAAATTATCTTGTGATGCTAGCTCTGACGTACTGTTAATTTAGTGCCTCCAAAAGCACAAATCATTCAAAGACACTGACATATATTAACAGCTTGTTGTGGTGGTTTGGGCTAGGCCTTCCTTGGTGACCACTTTGTAACCAAGGAAGGGTCCAGATTTACCCAGTATTCCCTACGATTTTTACATAAGCCAGATTATAAGAAGAAAGGAGGAGAGGCCTTCGCTCTCTTTCCTTCCGGCGGCTTGGAGGTGCAGGTTCCCTGCTGTTGAGTCTGCCGTGTTGGGGAGCGAGGCCTGGTAAGGCCTTGTCGACCTTGGGAGGCCGACGTTGCCGGCGATCGTACCGGAGCGACTCTCGGTTGTCCCAAGGAGAGTGGTGGGATATTTTCTTTGCTAACTCTTAGTTACTAGATCTCGGACTACTGATTGGGATATATATATATATATATATATATATATATATATATATATATTTTATTTTGGTTTTGTTCCCTTTCCCCTTCCCCTTCCCTTGTGAAATTCTATATATTTTTAAATTGTATATATATTTCAATTGTAACATAAGTGTAAATATATTTATATATATATCACTTTAGCTGTCTCTCTCGTTTCGGGTTTTCTTAGTTGGTTGTTTTTTTCTCCCTCTTCTCCCTGAGGTTTGGGGGGGGGGGGGGACACTTCTGGTGGTGAGGTTTGGAGACTTGGCAGGGAGCCAGCTTCAAACCATATCACCTGTTCTGTGAAAAAGCAGGTGTAACCTTAAGCACATGAACTGAAGTACACGTTTCATAAGACCATGACAGCTAAGACTAAAGAAAATGAAAGCAACTATCAATTATGCAAAGACAGCCTACTGGATATGATACAGTTTAAGGCACAAGTATGTGTAAGTTACCACTCTACTCAGGAAGTCCCACGATGAAAGACCAATGGTAATGGTTCCAAGAATGGTGCATCACACCTCCTTTGAAATACAGGGCTACCCACAGCCTTCACATTAAGGCCAGAAATGTGCTATGTGCAATTGACTAATGTATATGTAGAAATTTGAAATTAACTTTATTTTCTACAGATGCAGGGCATGGATACTTTCCTTAGCTATAAGACAGAACACGATGCAATTATAACTCGGGATATTCAATGATATAATAACAATAGGAATATAAACTTGGCACTCAGATTTGAAATTTAAGACCTTGTTGTACCATTTTTTAAATACCATAAAATGTGGGGAGAAGTTGATTCTAAAAAGGACTGCATGAAACATGTAGCTCCAGAAAAATGGTACTAGAGCACAAAACTGTAATGAATGCTTAAGTTTATCGATTCTTTTTCATGGCAGCCCTGGAGTAGTCATCAAATCTGGTATCAGGAAGGAATTTCTCTAGGGGCATATTGGCAACAACCCCAGCTTTTGTCCTTTTCCCCTCTCCACTTAGGTACTAAGCACAGATAATCTGTTTAGAACAGCTGGCATGTCCCATTCATACAAGTTTGTCTCTCTAACTGCAAAGGAAAGGAATGCCTGAGATAGAAATATAGATGGAAAATAGTTACACTCAGTTAAGGTTAAAAGAAAACTTGCTGTTTTCTAGAGATGACTATAAAAACTTCTATCAGAAAAATTCCTAGCAGTTTCCAAACTAAAATAAAAAAAAGAGCACTATTTAACACTTGATCATTAGTTTGCCCTTGGCAAATCAATCTATGATGATTCCTTGCTCAAACTCAACATTTGGAATTAAGGTTTAGATGAGGAACAAAGTGCTACTTGTAAAAATTTAGGCATAATCCACCAGGAAATATATTGTACTATTTCTCTATATCACTATATCTATATGACCTTGTCAAATGATATTTTAGTTCAAATTTTAACACAAAAATTTATCGTTCTAATCCAGAAAATGACCAAAATATCAGCAAGAGTGAAATCAAAACAGCTCATCAGCCTGATTCAACATTTAAAAAGCGACCTGTAACAGGGCAAAGTACTAGTGAAGAACTACTATTAGAACTACTACAGCAAAGACATGTTATTCCACTCAAGAAATATCTTTATAGCAACAGCCCAGTTAGTATGCTAGAATATATTTAGTATATAACAGAAAGGATTCTAAGCATATCACTAGGAAAAAACTTTATCGTATGAATGAAGCTCACTGCAGTATGGTAAGAGGTCCCTATGCTTAAAAACTCTGGATGCCAATAGGTGGTTGAGGTAGACAGGAAAAGGTTATGCATTAAAATGTGGAAGGTACTACATACTCTGAAACTACAGAGTACCACTTAAGTTCTCCTCAACATCATAAAATAAGATGAGCAACAGAGACCAGGATCAGCATGATGCAAAACCGGAACACATCCTCCAATTTTATCCACTGTCCTGCCTTGCCAAAGAGCCCTTTGGACACAGCGTCTTCTCCATGACACAGCCATCATATTTCTACTCCACAAGAAACTATTCCACAATTTAAAGAAACCACCTCTCCTCCCCTTAAAGAGTTCTTACATAGCAAAATGGAGGAAATCTACTAGAAATGTTTGTTTTGAAATATGCAAATTATGGGAAGTTTCTTCACCATGAAGGCAAGCAGTAAGATGATACCGAAAATGGCAGTTCACTGAAAAAAAAATAAATCTGATCCGGTAATCTACATGTTGACATGGTGTTGGGCTCCATCATTCCATCAAGCAGCAGATTGTCTTAGATTCTTCTACTTGACTACTTTCATCAGATTAAACATCTGGGATTTAATTTAACAGTTTCAGCTTTACTAAGCTGTCACAAGAGCAGCCCCACTTTGATAACAGTAGCTGCTCCAATTATGGCTTGGTTTAGGGTTGACAAGTATAATGATTCATTCGTGACACTTGAGAAGCAATAAAAGGTTGTTTTGCATTACAGCTTTAAAAATGTGGGCACTTTTTTCATTTAATTTGTCACTTAGCTTTAGCTAAGAGGACTTTTAAATTGCAGTAAGAGGCAAATGGGGCTTTTAGTTTAAATGTAATCCCCATATTTAAATGATCTGTAATGGCACAGTGTTCAAATGGGAACACTACTGTTTCACAGTGGGCCCTGATGGTGACATGTGCCATTTGTATTCAGGTCCTGTTTTATCCATGTGGCTAAAGGGCTTCCAATTTAATTTCACAGCCAGAAGCCTGCAGAAAACACCAATTAACTTGCAGATCCCATTTGCTGACAAAACAGTCTCTTCCCAATGTCTGGCATCTGTCAGTACTCAACATTTACTTCCAAAGCAGAGCCTTGGAGCCATCATGATCCCTGGGCTGAGGCACAAAGTCAATTTTTCCCCCTTTTTTAAGGGAATATTTTTGGTTTTGCAGAGGACAAACAACTTTTACTTAATTTTTCATGGATAAATATTAACAACTTCTTGATGTACTAAGATTCATGGTCCATTTTTTTTCACTTAGACTACAAAGAAGTTTAACTGACCTTTCTCTCAAATCAGAGATTTCAGCTCAACAGGCATCAGTGATTATTCACTGTGTATTTCCATATCTTCTCATCTTATCAATGCAATTTAATTAAAAGGCAAACCAAGGGGTTTCGGATAATTAATCATTATGACATACTGAAGTTTTCAACCATGGTCACCAAGAATCAAACAACTAAAGATCAGGATATGAAAATTATGTAGAGACACCATTTAAACAGCAACAACATGAAGAATTCAAACTCTGCTCTAAACTCTGCAAAGTGGAATTCATGTGTCACTGTGGCAAACTGGAAGCATTCACTAGTGCATCACTGAAATTACATCTAAATTCTTCTAGTATGAAAAGTACACAAGCAACCTTAGAGCTCTGACCTGTAACCTTGATCCTTCCAATAGAATACCTCTGGCATTCCATAAGTAGCAATTAGCTCATCCAATTCTTTGATGTACAACAGATGAATCTGAAGGGGATAGTTATTATATTCTTATTCCCAAACTGGAGGTTTTAAAACTCAACTACCTACTTATGTGCAAGGTGTTTTTTGTTAATATGATGCTTTTGAATTGTAAATTGCCTATGAAATCAGGTGTCTATACTAAAAAATTGCCAGAATTATATTAGACCTGAAGTATTTCATTTAGGGGTCTTGACTGGTGGTTTCAATGGTTTATTTTAGGGGGCTTTGTTGTTATTGTTGTTCTTGGTTTAGGTGTGGGGGTTTTTGTTGCTGTTGTTTTCAAATCAGCACCTTGAAACATTCAAACCCAATGTGACTTCTACTGAAATAAACAATTTACCATAAAATTCAACAAGAACTGATCAGAGCTCAATGTGTCCTTCCAGTACCCTTGCCAATGCCCAATGTCAGGCAGGAAGCACCAGTTAAGTTCTAATGAAAGGCTCAAGTGACCTGGTCAAGAAGCAAAGCTGAAGTTATTTAAGTATGCTTAAAAATCTGTGTCAAGATAGAACTGACAAAGTGGCCATATGCCTAGCAGTTGGCAGACAGCATAACAGGGCAAGCAAGCAAACATTTATTAAACAGAGTCTATATTTACATACTTTTTATGTCCTAAAATTCTCCATAACTACAATGTTAAATTGCTACTTACTTGTGAAATAAATGAGAGGACAGACAAAACACTTTTTTAAAAGACATACGTATATGCCACTCCCAGATTACTCTGAACCGATAATACAAAAAGGTAAGTATGCAAAGGCCTGTCTCACTCCCTCTGTTAATATTTTAGTTCTCCGACATCTTAGAAGATGACAAGAGGGGAAGCAAACATGACTTTGTAACATAACGATACCATCACTCCCTTAAACCTCAAGGTCTGAGTTACCTCTTCCATTAGGAGCAGAGACTGTATGTTGCCAAGGCCATCTTGCTTTTCCTTCTGCAGTATCCTATTGTAAATCTGGTCTCCCTTAAAATCTCCCTCAATTTCAGTACATTCACTTTTTTATTTTCTTTTTTGTTTGTTTGTTTTGATATGCAGGTTACACACAGAAAAAGGGATGTGTTTAATGTGAAAACAGTGAAACTCAAGGCAAAATCCTAGCAAAAACACTGCAGAAGCTTGTAACTTTCACATCAGACAGGAGTGAAGCTGGAGAGATTCATTCAATTAAGAGCATTTTGGAGGGAACTTGCTAAGCACCAGTGGAAGCACTGGTGGGAAGAAGAAATGGACAGTTTAGCAAAACAAACACTATCTGGAGGTGGAAGAACCAACTTAAGTTCTACCCTTTGCAAACTGCACACATGAAGTGATTGAAATATATTTGCAACTGAAACCACAGTACATGATCAACATATTTTGATACTGTTAAGAGGTGACAGAGTAGTTCATGACTGAAACAATACAGTCTGCCTCAGACTGCAGATTCAGCAGCTCAGGTAGTGGTGAGGCTGACAGTTCCACTGCAGCTTTTTGGGAATGGTATCTAGAATTCTGATTAAATAGAGGTAAATTAAATTGAATTAATCCAAAAGTATTGCTTATTCAATGCTGCAGCAGATAGATTCCACCTCGTCTACCTTCAGACAGGTGCTGTCAAGAAAATGATGTTAATATGAAACTTATGGAACAACAGGAGCCACTACAAAAGTTTAACAAAACCTTTTATGTTCATTGACAGCATGTGTTAAGATTGCTGTGAAGAACACATTTCTGCCTCTCACCACCTACCAGCTTAACCCACATAAGCAATGAAGCATGAGACCCTCCAGTTCTCAGGATGGTGGGATGCTGCACGTATGTCCAGCTAGCCATGTGCCCCGTTTGACAAAAACTGTTATTTCCCAGCAAGTCAAGGGATCATAAAAATGACGAAGTGAAATGCTTGCTACACTTATATCTAGACTCTGACAGAGCTTTGTCTGCTATAATATTAAGTTTAAATTAGATATTGGGAAAAAAATTGTTTACTGTGAGGGTAGTGAGGCACTGGAACTGGCTGCCCAGAGAAGTTGTGGATACCCCATCCTTGGAAGTGTTCAAGGCCAGGTTGGATGGAGTTCTAAGCAAACTGTCTAGTGGAAGATGTCCCTATCCATGTCAGAGGGGTTGGAACTAGATGATCCTTATACTCCCTTCCAACCCAAACCATTCTATGACAAAATTCTGACAGATTTTGAAAATTTCTGAAGCAGTAATTAAAAACTTTATTAGTCAGTTTATGGAATACTTTAGAGCAAGTGTGCTCAGACCTCACCAGTTTAAATATTCCTTTCCCATTTCATCCTGTGTTCTTCTCTTAATTATACAACTATGTCATCTTTCTGGTGACCTTTCCCCTAAAGCAGTAGTAACCATGTTACTCTTCTGTTATTTGATCTCCTTTCCTACTCAGTAATGGACTTCTCTAGTTGTGAATTGATTTCTTCCTTAACCTTTCCAGTTTAGCACCAGCAGCTTATATATTCGGCCTCAGTTGTGTAGCTACATTTCCACTTTTTGCATTATTCCTTTTATATCCTAAAGTACTTGCAACCTGTTGGAATTGTACTTCTTTCATACCATGTTTCCTCTCCAACTGCAATTGTCTTACGCTGTAGATGAGAAATTCAATTTCACCCAACCTTAACTGAACAAGGAAAACTGCAGAAAAGTCTAATCTGCTTTGCCTAGTACCACAGTAACAGCTTCTCAATTTCCAATATGTAATTGTTCCTTTATTATACACATCAACACCTAAATGAGTCTATGCATTTACCCAGTTCATCCCAGAGCTGCCTATACTTGTCAGTCATTGTGGTTCCTTGTTGTCTCCAAAGCGACAGACGAGGGTCAGCCATGAACTGTTCTGTTATCAACGTCAACATGCGAGCTCCATTTGAATCCCTCATTTTTAGCATCTCTCGCACCTAGGAAACGAGTCTTTTAATACAAACTTGAAAAAAAAGCAAAGAAATTGCAGTACAGACAATATCCTGCAATGTTAAATATTCTGCTTCTGTTAAGTTAGAAATGCAATTTATATGTGCAATGTCAAATTTTTAAGTAGAAAAATTAGTCTGCCTTCCCAAATTGAACAAAATTTTGATTTCAGCATCCAATTGCAATTCTTCAGAGAATTTTTCCACATGTAATCCACAGGTGCATTATGCAATATGCCGTAAAACTGATTTCTACAGGTTTTTCCAACGTTTTAGGGGTGGGAAGGAAGAGAACAGCAGAGCTGTAGGTAGTTGAAATGTTACTTCATATCCTTACACTGATCAAGACACATCAGATTGCAGTCCACTGCTGTACAACTCACTAAGCTGACATTGTGTTCCCAAGATTTTGCCTTGTTTTAGAACAGTACTTTGTGTAAGACGCAAACAAGTACAGACTGGCTTCAAGAACATGGGAGAGAAAAAGGGTTCAGAGTACTCAACACACCTTTGCAAATAGCAAATTGAGCTGCTTCCCTGATCCATGGTATCCGCCTTGGGAGAGGAAGAGTTTAACTTGTTCTTGAACTTGTTCCTCATCCAAATGCCAGCAATTTTCATCATCTATGCTAGCACCTGCTGTTGGGTCAGGAGCACCTGCAAACAGCAAGAAAAGAAATCATTATGTTCTATATAAAGAAAGGAGGTTCTTCAGTCCAGGGGAGAGGACTACTGCAGAGGTTTTTGGATTTGTGTTCTCTCCTGTTTTGAATGCCTTGGTTTTAATCTAAACATTCTTTAAAATAGACATAAATTTCTCCTCAGTAGTCTTAAGCACTTAAAAATTACAGTCTATGAATAGGTATTTAAAGAAATAATATTCTCTTCTCTAACAAAACATTAAAATTAAGGTGAAGGGTTTTTTCCTCCCATCTCAGCATTTATACCAAAATGATTTTACAGGGAAAATTAAGACTTTGATTTATATTTCTACGATTGTGACGTTAAAACCATTCTCCCCAAAACACCTGTGTAATTCCTGTACCTTCAGCAATCTTGCTCAGGTTTAAGTGACTGCTAGTGAGCGCTGCTATTGATGAACATGAGGAGAATCATCACCTCGGTGCCTCTGAGCTGTGATGGCTCTGCAAAGCTAAACAAAGAGTAAAAAAATCCCCAAACAAATCCAAAGTCTTAAAGCACTAAAGGCATTTCCATCATAAATAAGAGTTACAGCTATTTAAGACCATGCTGCTTCCAAAGGAAGCATTTTTACATAGGCAAAGTCATCTGCACAGAGTCAATTCAGAGCAACTCTATCTGAATTAGTTTGGTGTCAACTGAAATGACCAGATTTACATCAGGTAGTGCTTCGGTCACAGGCTGTTAGAACTCACATTTTGCAGCTCAGACCAGTGACTTTCCCCAGTGGCCTCTTCTAAAGGATGACAAAATTAACTAAAACAAGTTCTTGCACCATCTAGCGACCTCTATTTTTCTGAAGACCTCTGCAACTCCATTGGACACTTTTTAAAAGGTCTTCAAACTGAAAACACTGAAATGTACTTACCTATGAGTGTCGGACTCAGCTCAAGGTAAGGCATCACCGTACCAGATGTAAGGTGCTTTAAGCATGCCCGAGACTCAAGTTAACATTTTTATTTTGGACTTGTCACAACTGTGTAATCTCTATCTAGGTTTATCTATTAGGTTTTGCAAAGATGTT
Source organism: Chiroxiphia lanceolata (assembly GCF_009829145.1). Classification (NCBI taxonomy): domain Eukaryota; kingdom Metazoa; phylum Chordata; class Aves; order Passeriformes; family Pipridae; genus Chiroxiphia; species Chiroxiphia lanceolata. Next base: position 17,633,696 of record NC_045671.1, on the reverse strand, counting down.
AGAAATTGAATCACATTACACAATCTCTCTCTTTTAAATCCATGTCCATGTTACCTCTGAACCAAAAAAAGAGAAGAATACTGCCAGGAAAGGAAAATTATATAGATTTGTAAAAATCTGGGGGTTTGTCACAGAAGTCCTGAGAATCTGAAAAGCAAAGATAGCTACAACTCTTCAGACGTATAGGAAAAAAACCATTGATTCTATTAATTCAAGCCTCCATTTCCCACTTGCAGCTCTGCCACGGAGATGAAGCTTTTAAGTGGTTGAAGGAATTGCTGCAATTTTTATTCAGTGAAAAAACAATTAGAAGATTAAAGGGTCAGAGGGATATCTTGTCTACAAGTTGCTGAGACAGTAAACAAAAAATTGTTCCAGCTCAACAACTTCCTAAACTGCCTCCCATTTCAGAGCCTACACCTGGGAACACTGCACTGCTATATATATATACACACACATACATGTACACACATATATACCTAAATTAATAAGATGTGAATGAACTCTCCTGCCTTCCACAGGAAACACACAGTGTTTCAAAAGACAGGAATCAAATCCAAGACAGTACAAAAACCAAGAAATGAAAAACCTCCTCTTTCTGTGAGTGCTTCTATCTTCAGTACGTTAGTTTCAATTTGGTCAGCTACACAACATACATGCAAGTCTTTGGCTGCAAGGAACAAGACAAAAAGGGAAATCAAGCCTCACAAGAATAAGTAGTGCAGCTGTTGCAGACCCAGGTTTGCAGTATCACCTTGCAAATAGTTTAAATATTTCATTGCTTTAACACACAAAGAGCAGTGAAGAGGAACTATGTAAAAGAATCAGTATACAAAATGCACTTATATTTTTCTTCACCTCAATGGATATTTATCTTTAAATAATCTTGGTATGGTTGCTTTCAGACTGAATTAAAAATAGGCCAAGATTCCTCAGCTAAGCTTCCCTATTTAGGGGAAAAAATAAATTCCTTCTGTAACTGTTTACATTTTATCAAAAAGCTCACTGGTCAGTTTGTGCTAGAAGATTAAATTTCAACACAGCTACCACAGATTCTTTAAGAACAGGGTTCCTTCACAAAACAAGTATGTCCACTGCCCCAGGACAGCAGCACTGCCCCACCAAGGCTATTTCTCCCAATATGATCCCAAATATACCTTTCCCAGGAGCTCAGTATTGCTATACTCACACCAGTGTTATTTTTAAGCCAGGAGGCCAGAAGACTGTAAAAGGTGAAGATGCCAAGTCAAGGATCTGAGCTCTACGATGCTGTTCAGCACAGTACTACAGATACATCTGACTCAGAATGATTATTTTCTTAAAAGATCTTATATAGGTTACACTTAGTATGATCAAAATTTTTGATGAGGTTGTATAAAGAAATTTCAGAGTTCATGTAAGCAGCACCAGCTACAGTTGTAATTCACTCATCTTTCAACACTGTTAGCAGTCTTCAGCTGATAGCCATGAACCAACAAGGCAGGGAGAAACCATGTCTGATCAGGTATAAGTCCAAACCACCTTCCCACCATGGCAACAGCCAGGCATCCTAATGGTCTCGCCAAGGAAGCCTCAGCTTACACTGCCCACGTCATTCCTGTTCTGGGGTCAAGACATGACTATTTCCATGTCTCTCAACTAGGCACTTCACAACTGGGTGAAATGAACCTGACTGAGTTCACTTACAGTCAGGTGATTGCTCTAGGCTGTTTCCTCTCCCACTCAAACACAGATCATGCATAGGATTTCTACACTACCACTTCTCTGAAAACACGGGACTGGGTGAATAAATAAGGAACTATCTGAACAAGCAACAAGAGGGAGCTGTCTTAAGAGATACGAGAAGAAGGCCTAGCAATAGCTGTCAGGAAGGCTCAAGCTCAACACCAGGCAGAGCTGAAGGTTCAACCCATAGGCAGTAGCTTTGCTCAGGTTGCAACACAGCCTTGAACAGCCACCACAAGGCCCTGGTAGAGGTACAGTTTGGCTGCAGAGACGAATATGGACAGCCATGAATTTAAACTCTGCCGTGCAGTTTGGTACCAAGGTTAAACCCCGTTCTCTGCTTGTAAACTAAGGGATAAGTATTACTTAGGTGCTTTAGAGGGATGTCATGAGGATAAATTAGGGTTTCACATTTGAACTATGAAAGTGGAAAGCACTGTACCATTCTATTAAATATTAAAACCTGTAATTAAACTGTGTCAGTTTACTGTCACTAACACATTAATCTCCCTCTCTCCAAACTCTGGCTTTTTATTATTGTGACTGGTCTTTGAAATATACTTTACTTCATGTACTTACAAGTAAATACAATAAATATTTATAATCAGTATGTAGATACAGACATCTATACTTACGCTCTTTTGCAATCTTAGCAATCAAAGCAAGAATATTGTGCACAACTGTTTGTAAAACTGAACACGCAAATAATATTTGAAAACAGGGTAGCAGCCTTTTATATTTTAGGTAATAGCAGGTTGCATGTTAAACATAATCAACTCCCAAGTTTTAAGAAGGAGAAGAAAAAAAATCAGATTGATACATAAACTTAATATGCTCAGTCTTAATCTAAACAATGATTACATAAAACCAAAGCTCATAAAATTAATTATTCAAAAATATTATTATGGCTTTGATTCTCCAAAAGTTTAGACATAAGTCACTTCATCTTGTACTCAATTTCAGAACTCTTGGGTGACTTATAACACCTGTTCAGCAGTGCACAGCATCAAAGAAAAACTGCAACTGCTATGAAGCTGTCAGTGCTAACAACACAAAATATGAAGAGAAGACAGGTGATCCTAAGTTGCTGAGGGAAGTTAATAAATCCCCAACAGGTTTTTAACTTCAAAAAAATTCTCTCTTCTCTCTGCACATACAGTAAAATGCACTAACTTATTTACCAACAATATCTAACCTTTCCTGCTTAAGTCCATATCTCACAAACAACATATAGCAATAAGTTTCAAACTTCATTTGTGTATGGCAGATAAAAGAACATTATCAGGAGAGATAAGCATGCTTTATTTTAATTAATTTTACCTTACATGTCTTTTAACAAAATTCCATCATTTTCTATATAACAATTTTTATATTTATGTTTAATGTGTCTGAAAATACCTGTCCTAAAATTATGACTTTCATAAATTATTTTTTCTTTTGCAGCTACTGGTCTTTCAATTTTTTTTTTACATTGTAGTACTTATTTACTTCTACTTGAATTTCTGAAATTTCTCTAGTTTTGGCTACTCCAACTCTGGTTCACTAAACAATTTGCATACTAAGCACTTAAGCACTTCACTTTCATCTTTCTTGAAAGGAAATTCACCTGTCATGTCCTACATTCCTACTTTGCAACTAATCTCTCAAGCAACTTATACAATGTAGGCTGGGCCATGTGAAAGATTTCATAATTTTTTAAATAATTTTTATCTTCTTTAACATTAAACAATCCCTTTACTAGTAGATCAGCAGTAGATTGTATTCTGTCATTCAGCCCTACCCTACAATTTTCCACTAAAACCCCTGTAATTTCAGTTAAATACATTAAGTACATCTTAACACATATTCACCTATACCTCTAGATTGCCCTTTTGAACTTAAAATACACTAGAACAGGACTAGATATTCTGAAATTTTCTTTGAAGGCTTTTTTTGATAGATGTTTCCTTCTTGAATGCTTCCTCCAGCACTGCTAATAGGCATTACAAATTAATGTTTGCTGAGGATGTACCTATATTTGCCTAGACACATACAGAAAAAACTATAGAAACAAGGTACCTCTCCTACTCAGAAGACAAATATATTTCAACTGCTTTCTCCCAGGTTCTCCTCCTTAAATTTAAGCTCATCTGCATGGGGGTTTGTTTGTACTGGCAAGTAATTTTTACTGCAAGTAGGAGAATCAGAGAATGGGAGGAAGTCTGGAGAAATCCACATAGTTCTTCTAAGAGCAGAGATTGCCACAGCAGCACTAAACACCCAAGAAAAGAAAAAGGATAGTTAAAAGTTAAAATTAAATAGGTTTGCTAGGACATCCTTATACCAAAAAAAGGTAGACTCTTTTCCACTATGCACATAATAAGAAATTAACTCTAATATGAGATTAATATGAAAACAGACCTTCCATCTCTCCTTCCTCCCATCTTGCTTTCCCATTTCTACTCAAATTCTCACGAACACAGTTTGACCTTCTAACCAATTTATTCAAGTGAAAGTTTCATACCTATGAAAAGAAATATACAAAATGACAAACACAGCTGATAATCCATTGTCATCCTGACCGCTCTCTTCCTAGCATACACACCTGACAGCCTTCTCTGCTACAATGGTACAAAAATTAACAGGGAGGACAAAAGCCTCATCTAAGCAGGATCCGAAGCTACACCCAGCTTCCTGCAAGAGCTTTCACATTGAAACTCAATGTGAGGCCAACAGTTCTGCAGTGCAGACATCAGGGCATCAGCATTAACACCTTCCTGTACCATCTTCAGTACAGGAGATTACACACTCCAGTTTTGAAATCATCAGAAACATGCACAGCTGTAGCAGTGTCACATGAGGAGACTAGAACACGAGACGTAATATGTGCTTTTATGCTCTAAAAACATGCAAAACACTCTTGTAATGTAATCACCACCAAGTGAAAATAGAATGGCAAATACACAAGACGATTCCCAATGAATCCTAGCATCCCAATGAATCTTTCTGAAGAAGTCAGTGACTAGGCAACACATTCCTGTGCTTCTAACAGCTTTCTCTTATTTTTTCCTGCAGGAGGTTCAGCCACGAAGCAAGAAAGGACATTGCATCATTTATATCCACCAAGGAACTCAGAGTGATTGGTTATTCCAAACCCCATGTCATCAGGCCAAAGCCAGTCATCAAATGCTGCACAACAGAATTTTGAGCAAATGAATGATTACCCAATTTGCCTTTTGTGAAGGGAAAGTACTGCCTAGTTTTTCCATATAATCATCTCTTATCAGTCATCTCATAAACAAGAGAACAAGAACACTGTGGTCAGAGCTCTGTCAGAGACTGAAATGGTTAATGATTTATGCATTCTAGGAGACTTTTACAGGCTTTTGACTTGCATGATACCTCTGATGAGCAATTGGGCCCCTCCCTCCCTCCAGTGCTGAAGGTGTGAAATCCTGAAAAGGCAAGAAGCCGAGCTCGACCTCTGCTGAGCAATCAGGCCCCTCCCTCCCTCTGCTAATTTGGAAAGGCGGGAACCAGGAAAGACACAAAAAAAAAACTCAGCACAGACCCAGGAGATGTTTGGAGGCTCGAGGCACGGCCCGTGACACTGACCATGGATATAACTCACAACTTCTTGACCATGGATATAGCTCACAACTTCTTGGAGTGTGGGGGCTTCCTTCCTTCACCCCCAGCAGATCAAGGCCACCACTTCAGAGATGGAAGCATCGTTGGACCCCGTGGGCGGTGACTATATACATCTGTCCACCCTCAGCTTTTCTTTCTCTTACTTTCCCTTACTGTCATCCTGGGTTTTTTCTCTCCCCTATGCATTTTCTTCGCCCCCCAAAGGTTATCTCTGTATCACATTGTTGTATGACAGCACCCAAACTGCTAGCATGCCTGTTGATACAGAATTGTTAAAATAAACCTTGCCAGTATATGTTTTCAGACACCGATTATTTAGTGTCGTTTCACTATAATCCACCCCAAGGGAATTATTGATAAAAACCTGAGTTACCCCCTCTCCCCTTTTCCTGGGGCGGGTCGTAACAAGCTCTTCTACATCTCAGACCATTTATACATACGAATAGTATTCACGAGCTGATTTCTTTTGTGCATTCCTGCAAATATATGAAAACTAGAACTAGTACAGTCGCCATGCAAGAAAAATAAAAAATTTAACAACTCAAGTCCTGTATAGAACAACCCTGAAATTAAAACACCCCTAAGTCACATTGAAATGAATTTCCTCATCCAACTCCAGATTCACGGCTTCTCTTTAATCAAAACTGTTTCTGGTGTTTCTGTGCCAGGTCTCCTCTTAATTTTATAAGCAAGTTTTTCCTCTTACTTATCTGTGCCTTCAAGTAGCATTTAATATAATTTCTCTTCAGACACCAATTCAGTGATGTCAAACTGTTCAACACAAGACAGTCTACAAGACAGTTTTGTATTAAACTTAACATGTGAAGCACAGGAGATGTGATAGAGTGAATGGTGATCTTAGATTTATCACCCTATGATATTAGAACCAGAGACATTTCTTTTGGTTATTTTTCACAGATTTCTTTTGGTTAATTTTATTATTTTTAATTTAAGGAAATCGATTAAAGATCAAAATAACAATTACATTATGAATCCCAGAAAAACACTTACTTGCTACATAATCAGAGGAACTTACATAATTCTTTTAAGGAAAAAGTAATTTTTTAGTATTGTGAACATTAAAAAAATTCAGGCCATGGTTTTATGTGAGTCTGAGAAGAAAAGCAGGAAACTATAGAATGTCTTTTAAAACACAGCTTTCTTTGGTAATAGCAGTTTATTTTCTTATGCTTCTTAGATTTTCTACTTTGGATTTTGGCATTTTATTAAGAAATACTGACAGTCAATATAATACTGCAATCTTTCTTACTAGGAGAACAGCAACACGCGTAAGAAACATTTCAGTTTTATGGATAATATTAAACTAACCTACTCAGATTCATTGTTAAATTTCATAACTGATCATCAACTTAGTTTTTTATTTCCTATTCTTTTTGCTATTTGAGCTGTGATATAAATCTCAAATCTCTAAAAATGCCTTATATAATAGTGAGTAATGAGGTATTTTGACAATAAGAAAATAGCTGACAAAGACTAGCATGTTTACAATTAGTATAATTGCAGACTTCATATTGATCAAGTCTCTGTAAGAGCTTGTCATTTCTCTTACATTAACTACAGTACAGCTAATACAGACATATATAGCCATCATCTGCCCATTGTTTCCCACCCCTACCTTCCTCTTTTCTAATCACTCTTGACTGTTTGAATCTTCTGTGCTTCTGTCATACCGTAATTCTTCCTCACCCCTTAGCTCTTTATGTCCAGAGGTTGTTAACAACTCTCACGTGACACATGCCCTCAGTGTACAACATGTGAGCATCTTCCTCTACTGCTCAATGTCCTTTATCTCCTTTAAGTTTCACTTCCTTTCCACTGTCACCAGGCAGCTCTGACAATAACTTTCTCATTACCTTCAACAACACAGCAACAGCCTTGCCTCTGGCCACATCTCCACAATCCCCAATGCCAAAAAAAGAGCACTGTTCCTGAAATTCACTTTCTTGCAACATCACCTGTTGGGCCTGCCAGGGTCAGAGCACCCTAAGGAGAAGGGCTAAGCTGCAGTTGAGTCCTGTTACTGGAAACACTCTCGTTTTGTTCTGTCTACACTGTAACTAATGCATACGTGGTTTTCTTCTTGCTTTTATTTGTATTGCAAATACAAATGCCTCAAATATTTAACACAAGACCTGTTCCTTAAATTAAAAAAAAAAAAAAAAGGAAAAGATATTTCTAGTTATTTAGATAACTTATTCTTCCCCTCTAAGTTGTCCTTATTCTTGCAGTTCTGGTCACCTGAGAGGACATTTCTATCAGTTGACCTTACAGGAACACAGTACTCTAATATTAGTTGGGTCATCTCAAGTGTACAACTGCTTGCTTTTAGTTCAGCAGGGTCCATAAAAAAAGCCATGTCAGAAGCCTCAAGTCACATCCATCATCCTTTAACAAATAGAAGTTCACTACAAAAAACAGAGTCATTAAAACCCTGAGCTGAAAGAGCAGGTAAGATCAAGACCTTTGCTATACTGTAGCTGCTTCAGCACTAACAGGAGAAAAGCAACGAAATACAGGATTTATATTTCTCCTGACTTCATACAGAAACAAAATCCCAAAGGTTGACAGAAATATATTTAATGAACGAAAAAAATAGTAACATCTACTTGGTTTTATGCTTTGCCATTAAAACAAAATTACACAATTAAAATGTTGGAAGATTACTGCAAAGAACAAAACAATAAAAAGACACCATTGGTGGTAAGTTGGTAAGACTGTTCCTTTAAGCAATATGGCTATACAAAGAACACTACTACTCAGGTTTTAATAGCTGGAAAATACAAGCATGAAGCAGAACAGGGCACACACTAACAATGCTGGAAGACATCAAGCTCATTGCTTATGAAGTCTCTTTTCCAAAGGGTACCATTTTCTAAACATCTTAAAACAAAGGTTCAATAACAGAATCCTCTTTAGTAAACACCATAAAATCACAGAATGATTCAGCCTGAAATACAACTAAGCAGGTCATGCTCCTCAATGCCACAAAAAAGCTCACAATGTAAGAAAGGGTGAAGCAAAAGGAACAACAAATATCAAACTCACCATGGACTTGATTGATTTCTGAATTCTGAGAAAGAATTTCATCTGCTAATTTTTGAGCAGTAGGTAAAACTTCTGTGTGGTGCACTGTGATCAAATACTGTACAAATTTTTGTAGTTGGTCTCTGTTCATTTGAAAGAGTGTCTCTGAAATGGGGAGATGCAGTTTGACCTGATCTGGCTTGCGGATCCGGTATAAAGAGAGTGCCACAACGTGGGCACAGTAAAATATGTCCTTGTTTCCACAGCTACAGGTCACTGAGGTAATCTTGCAACGATCAAAGCTGATAGCTACATTGCAAACAGTTTCTGGCTCCGATTGCATTGCAGGCTCTGTTACTGTGCCACTCAAGTGGAAACCTGTGCAAGGAAAAAAAGAGAACTTAATGATATATGTAAAATATATCTCATTATCAAGAATCTTTTGTTAATAGAGTAAAAGTCGTTGGCTATTTCTGAGAAATTATACATCTTAAAGAACTTGCTTAATTACAAATATGATTAATCCTGTCTTTTGTACATATTGCTTTCATCTCCAATAAAATCAAAAAGGGAGTAAAAAGTTAGTTTACAAGCCCACTGCCATTCTATCACAACATTCTTAAAAGTCTGACAGCGAGAGAAATATTTACTTGATAAACGACAGCTGCAGAAGCAAGGCAGCATCCCATCAGGACCGATGTGAAACTCCTATACCTCAGTAAATAGGCAGCAATTTTCCAAACCCCCACCAGGGAGCCTGCCACACCTACCAGCAAATGTAACCATTCTCTCAATAAGTCAGAGGGAAGTAGTGCACCCTAGTGGCATGAACACAGGTCCTAGTCTCAACTGACTCACTGACACAAGTCACTTAATTTCTTTGCTTTCAATTCTCCCACCACTGAGCTCATGTTAAGCTCATTTTCCCCCCAGGTGACCCAATAGAACAGCCATGTCTGTGCAGCTCTTTGGAGATACAAACTGCTGCAGTTACCAATACACAGGATGTCAGATTTATGACACTGAATGAGACACATGCACTGTTCCAGACATCTGCATTATGGTTCTGTTTTCCATGCAGCATAACAAAGCACAAGGCAAAAGAGCTATGTCTGCTTATACTGTAAGGAGATATGGTATACCATACTTTGCTTTAGCAAAGATGCCATGTGTAGACACAGCACAAGGTCTCAAAGGCTGAAGATCCAACCTAAAACCATCTGTTTGCCCAACATGAAGGCCCAGGTTTGGCTCTCAATGATTTAACACTGAATAGCAGTGACAGCAGATTTCTTTTTGACTTTATGTCAGCATGACACTAATTTCAGCTCAAGCATTAAGTCAGAGGTGCAGATACAGGGCAATGCAACTAGATCTCATACGCCGTACCAGTATTAGATTTGGACGGTTCATATAAAATTTTGGATAGATACAAATAAGGTGTTATACATTAGCTACTTATAATGGAAATAATATAAACCCACACTCCCTCAAAGTCAAAAACTTTGATATAATATTCTTGAAATACCAGAAAAGTGTATTGCAGTAAGCATTGTCACATGAAGATTAGACAGGGGGGAAAGGAAAGAAATATATACATAGCTGTAACCAAAAATGCTGTATCCCAAGTAATTTTTAAAAAGCTCTTCAACTTACAGGAAACAGAGATGAAAATCTCTCATTTTTTTCCATTTGTTTACACTGTATGTTTCAGAGCAGGCTGTGCAGTCAGCATCCCTGTCTGGATTACATTCAACTGCAGTAGTCTGATACTCTATCCTGAAGAAGGTCACGCACACACTAACCTTGACTTTGCAAGAGAATGTTTACCAGGTAAAGTAGTTAAGAGTCAAGGCTGAAGAGGCAGTAAGCTGTAAAGTGCACAGACAGGAAGGGGAGAGCATGAACAAGCCCAGGCCTGAGCAGTATTCTTGCTCTTGTCTCCACTCAACCTTTGCTGAGAGAAGGGGAGTGGAACTGCCCCTCATATCAGGAGCTTCTTCCTCTGCCTTTCCCTTTGGTTTTTAAGTAGTCACAGCATGTTCCTCCAGGTACCTTCTCTCAAAAAGAGAAACTTTTTAAAACTTAACCAGCTGTATTTGTTTCAGGTTCATTCCCAGAAAGTGAAAGTTGGATTGATGGTCCCAAAGAAACTGCATGGGAGTTTTTTTAAATATCAATTTTCTATGAAGTACACAAAAAACTCTCTAATCCATTAGCTGAGGAAAAGTCTAATGCTTGTACAGTGAAAGAGCCTGATCCTACTCTTAGTAAGTATCTGAACTCCTATTAATTCCAGTAGAAAAAGGCCCAATAAAAGATATTCCCTTAAATGGATGTAAAATAATAAAAAAGACCAGCCAGCTACCCCAACAATACTACCACTTTTAATTTGTCAGTACATAATTCAAACATTCAGAAAAAGGTAAAATCCTCCCGGAAACATGAAGGTCTCCAGAAATATTCATTGTTAAAAGCAGGCCTGCCCTTGAATCCCTTTTCAGATACAAACACAGCTCATGGCTCCCTCTCCACTGAGTTTTATAAGAATTCATATTACAAGAAGCAACATTTAGAAACACAGACCCTCATCTAAACAATGACAGCACTAATAGAGTCAACATACCTAACCTGCCCTTCTTATCTCTCAGAGTTTAAACAAAAACATCAGCTGACCTTGCAGGCTAAAGATGTAGAAGCTGTGTATTAACTATCCCACCAGGAATGCCTTGTAATTATGGAACACTGTTTTCCTCCTCTTTTTCTGTGTTTTTAAAGAAATAAATTGTTTTTAGTAAATATGACCTTTAAAAAGGTTTCAACACAACAGAGAAAACAATTCAGGAAATTTCAGCTCAGGAGCCCTGGTAGGGTTGTTATAATTAACCCACCAGACATCAAATGACACCACCTCCACTGCCCCCAGTACTGCAGAACACTGAGAGAGCTGTTGCTCTCCTGTAGACATAGCCTTAAATCTTTTTTAACCTAACCATCTAATATTCTCCAAATAAAGTATGAAAAGTCAGTAGCAGGTAAAAAGTTGATGCACTGTGCTTTGCTAGAAGGTGTTCATCAGAAGTAATTCATAGCTTGCTGAGAAGCAAGATGTTACATGGCCCTGCAAGAAGACAGAGGGAATTACCTGTGCGGGGGCTCGTATATAATAACGTTTCACTAACAGGTCCAAAGATGCAGAAGTCGTCTTTTCACCTAAAACTTGCAAGGCCTCACCCTAAACAGGTACTTCCCTTCAAAGGGAAAATTTCTTTTACCCAAGTTACAAAACCTTGGCTGGAAATACTGATCCCTTCCAAAAATCTCCAAGAACACTGAAGAACACTTTTCAGTATAAGAGTTCATTCATTATTATCTAAAGACAACAAAAGAATTGCAGGTGGAAAAGGATGTGTTTATTACAGAAGCTATTTATCGAACAGGCATGTATCACCTTTTCCCTTCAGCTGCTGCAATTTGAAATGTTTTACTCTTTTCAAACCAGCATGTGACCAACAATTCAAGTCTTGCTGACATTTTCAATGTCCAGAGGCTTTGCATTCTGCAAAAATGTGTTTAGAAAAAGCAGTTGGAGCATTAAGACAATGTATAAAATAAAGCTCTTTTACAGAAGGATTTTGCTGCTGTTGAACACTCACGTCAAACATACCTCAAAAGTTATTTAACAGCCAATAAGACAGTGTTCTCAGCTGTCGTACTTTCGGAAGGGGATTGTGCCAAACACCATCAGGAGGAAAGCATTAAGAAGTCTGTGAATTTTACAAAGCAATTTTTGCCAAAATCTGCTTGACAGCATCCAGTCTATTAACTAAAAACATTCTGTGACTGTACAGCTGCCTGATAAATGAAAATCTGCACTATTACAATGTAGTATTTGCCAGCACAAGTATATATGCTTGTCCCCAACAACAAAAAACACTTTAGAATAAAACAAAAGAAAATTCAAACTCTAAGGCAATAAAGAGGAGAAATAACAGTGGTATGTGGAGAAGCAGCAGCAGTTAGGCTTTTAGTTCCTCAAGTCAAGGGAATCTTGGAATAGGGGATTTCACTAAACTAACAGGCTAAGCAGCAAAGTTACTGCACTAAACAAGCACCATCAATGACATCTCACAAGCTAAATTCATTTCTACTGTCACCCAGTGTTAAAAAACATTATCCTCAATATACCCAAGCCCAAAGACACATTTTGAAAACATATAGACCAAAATGAACAAGAACTGCCAGAACCAGCCAAGTGAAATGCTGAGGTGGGAAGGGAGGGAGGGTGGGATAGAGGAGGATGTGTGCAGTAATGCCAGTGGTTAAAACAAACAAACAAACAAACAAACAAACAAATCACTCCAAGTTCATACTTGCAATTGAAGGATTTCATGGAAATGCAACCACACCTCACCACTGGGTATTGTTTATCCTTTACAGAAAATATAAAAATGTCAGAACTGGATTACAGTAATACCTCACAGCTTAAAAAATGGTGCTTTTGAATAGCTTTTCGCCATGTGCCTTTTGAGAATACTGTACATGCCTCACCCACTATGCATACATTATCCTAAAATCAGGAAATGTACCACCAACTATATTTGGAAAATGGATGTGTTCCTTGATCCACTGACTCTTTTACCATGTATATATGCTTTTAGTCAGGAACATACATTAGCTGTTTTACTACCACAGAAGATGCCAACAGATGAAGTTACATATAGAGAAAAAAATGCAAGAGCTTGTTGTGGGAGCTGGGTAGTCTTCAGCGTGCAAGGTAACCTCCCCTTACATAACCTGATGTTGGTTATCAGAATCATACACTCTGTCTTTAACGATCATTTAAAATAACTTGCAGGCCTATGAGCTAGCATTTATTCAGACTACTACATTACTTGGCAAACACATTATCACTGTGTAAACACCTCTGTTTCATCTTGCCTACCAAACAAAACCAGCAAGAAATGCTTAGGGGAAGTAGTTTCCAACCATGCCCATTACCTATTTTTTCATACTTACACCAGTGGTTGCATTTTTTTTTCCCAAGACAAGCAAAAGTCTAAACTATGTTTACCTCATTCAAATTTTGTCTTTTAAGAAGTAGTTTTCCTTTAACATGGTAAAGTAGTATCCTATATTCAGTTCTGTCTGAACTTTGGAACGCTCTAAAAACAGATGAACAACACACTTTGAAATTATTGTCAAAACTCTGCATGCCGCCTCTCAGCCTGAAGCTAAGGTTAAGAGCCTATTTATAAACAGAGAAAACACTGATTTAGGGTATAGACAAGCTTATGTTTTGAGGTCACTGCCACCTAGAATAAAATTGGCATTTTATTCCACTGCAACCACAGAGGATCTGTAACAACCAACCACCTGGATTCCACAACTCCCCTCCATAAAGACAATAATCAGAATTTTATATTGCAGGATTTTTGCCAGCAAGACAATGGGAGCAGCATTAAATAAGACCATGCACATACACCACACTGAAAACTTAAAGGTTCACTACCACTGGCACATACTAAGAACAAGCATGCTGCAACAGTGACAGCACTAGTGACTTGAACAAAAAAATTTATTTGTCCCAACACTATGGATTCAACAGCTACATTAAAAGAAAAAAAATCAATCTTACAGGTCTTCCAGCCCAAACATTCAAGTCTGAGAACTGTTCAACCAATTATGTCTTTTAGACAAAGGTCTCCACTAACCCCTCAAGACAAACTTGATCATATCTCTGATGACCAACAGCAGCTGCTTATCACCAAGCAGGAGTCCTGGGTGATTAGGAATGGGATACATCCATCCAGACTACTCTTCCCTGAAAAAAAGGAAAGGCTGTCCAAACAACAAATAACTGCCGTTATTCCTGCCCAGTAGCCATATCAGGTCTGGACTGCTTCAAGACAGATACAGACTGCAGCAGCTCATGCTGTCTGGAGGTGGAGGCATTGAGCAAAACATTCACCAAATGAGCATGGTCCCTCAAAGTTTCACTGCTATCCTTGTGGTTGAACAACTTGCAACCCACCCCACAGGAACAGCATACAAAGTACTGAAGGACACTCTTACCAGCACTTCTCCCAGCCTTAGATGACATCTCTGGAAAACCTGAAAGCTGAAAACTCCAACTCATTTAATATGGATATAATCAACCCCATGTTAGGTGTTTGTAGTGTTCAGCTTTGTAGACACTGGGAAAGCATCAAAATCTAGGTGTAAAAAGAGATGTTTAGAAAAGTGCTTTCTAGACAGCAGTAATATAGAACTTTCCTCTAGCATAGTGATGTTCAAATTGTGATCTAGGATGCTGTGGCAAATGATGTTTATGGCTTACAAACCAGAAGCAGAGCTGAAGCAGACAAGTCTCTTCAATCAAAGGTTAAACACAGTGCTGAGATTCACTAAAACTGTGAATGCCAACAGCGTCCTGTGAGGTCAAGAAGGCCAGGAGTCCATGGCTGCAGGTTACTATCTATGCTGAAGAAATCATAACCTCTGCAAAATGTGGGAAAAGTAAGCCTGAAACTTTTGGGGGAGACTTAATAGACTAATTGAGCTGAGGGAAACTGGCTGGATATATCATATAAGCAGCTTGCTGCAGTAGAACTGTGAAATCACAAGTCATCAAAACTACTGTGATGCTGAGGAGAAACTGGAAGTAAATTTAAAATGAAGGGCAGGGGGTAAAGAAAGGGTAACTAATACTCAAGAAAGTTGCTATAAGTGGAGCTACTCACCATGCTGTCCAGAGCATCCAGCTAACATACACTAAAATGTCTGTAGGTAAATTGTAATAGAATATAAATATAGGTCAGCATCATGCTCAAGTTTACATTCATCCATAACAAAGACTAGAAACAAGACGTCAACAGAGATTACTAACCTACATTTAAATTTTGGTAAACAAACCTTCACTTAGCTGGCAAATTTCACAGGCCTTATTTATTGCAAAGGGAAAAGCCTGAGACAGGAGAAAGTACAAACAGTCTGCAAGGAGCTGCACCCTGAGAATACACTGAGAGTGCCCAAGAACAAGGACTGATTATGACCAGTCTTCAGAGGGTCAGTGCAAAGCCATTTGTTAATAGCTTTAGAGGAGGAATTCACTCCTAGTACGGCAGGGAGAAGCTGACATCCTTTCTGCAGGAAGCAGGCAGTGGAAACTCCTCCAATAGCCTGAGGTATCTATCTCTACAAGTGAAACCATTTCAGCTTTTACCACAACTTTGGATTTTCATCACATTTGCAGGGAGAAACTATGATTACTTGCTACAGCACAAGTATCAAGATCACAAATGGGAAAGTCACTGCAAATGAATGAGAGCAACAAAACCGAACAATTTCTACTCTTTTCACATTCTTTATTGCTGCTACCACGTCCTTTGCTTATGTTACACAGATTGTATCAGCTTCACTTTACTGTCTGAAGTTAGGGTTCAACCTAATTTGTAGAGTAAAGAATCATCATCAGCAGTTGTCTACGTGGCTTTTCAAAGACGAACAGAATTCAGCTAACACTGGCCACAGAACAGCACAAAGGTTCAACAGAATGCAAGAAGGAAAAACTTTTAAAATTACATCCTGCTTGACTCATTGCTTTATCATCAGAAAAAACTGCTTTCTCATACACTTGATAAGGGCTTGATCAACTTGTATTTTTAATCAGAAGTGGACAAAATCCTAAAAATGAAGACAACAGCAACCACTGATATAAACATGGGAAGAGATTTTAAAAATATGAGAAAATTACTAATTCCTGATAAGAGTGTGTCTGGATTTCCACAGTCACACTTACAGTTTGAAAAACCCAGCACAGGATGTCCGAAACACAGGAATCCTGCAGTAAAAGGTATTAGGTCATTCCAACAACAGAAAACATTTCACTGAGTAATTTAAGACTGCACTGAAACAGGTCAAATTTAGGCTATGCAATAGCACAAGCAATATAATTTTGAATCTAAACTGACCTTCCGTCAGGAAATGTTATACTTGGCCTAAAAGAGTAAACTACCACTCCCATTTCCATTACCAACTGGGGAATAAATAATTTTCTTTTGTTTAAAAGGGAGAGGGGAAAAAAGAATAAATCAATGCTGCACTTGCGCCAAATGAAAAGTGGCACAAAACCTCACAGAAAATAAGGGAGACCTTTTCTTTATGGCCATGATTCTATTCTTCCACTAGTATACTAAATATCCATGAATACTTGTGTTTTTATTGCTTCAATTTTCTAGCAAATGTTTGTGAATTACTGCAAGAGTCGGGTCATTCACTGAACTGCTATTTCATTCATAATCAAAGTGGAGGTGAAAAGAGAAAAATAGGCTTTTAAGTGTGGAAGCAACAGTCTCTACGTAGGACCTTGGGAGGAGCTCAGTTCATTTTGGACTGTAAATTTTACAAGATAAATGTTTTCAGCAACTTCTTCTAGTCACCAGGGCACTACAAAGGATTCCAGCAAAAATAATGAAGCACAACACAGTATTTCCTGACAAAGCAAGACAGAAAGCCACTAAAACCAGAGCACAAAGAGTTCCAGAATTAAAGTCTAAAACCCCACCAATATCACAAGTGAGTCACCCTTGCATGGCTGAAGCCAGCATCAGAGGAAGCATCTTTTTTTCTAGCTCTCCAGAGCCAACTGCAGTGGAGTCACAAACGGGGACTGGAATCCCCAAAAAAACTACTGTAATAACAATAAGAGTCATTAAAAAAAAGGTCAGCACAGGTCACTTGTATTACACGCCAAAATATCCTTGATAACACTGGCGTGCAGCCCAAACCCACACAAGTAGACATAACTGTATGAAATCAGGTTCTTGTGCTTCACAATTTTTCCCTACTGTTGCTAAGGTAGATCCTACCCCACTTCTCAACAATTTCAATTATTACTCCATAAAATCAAATCAATATGCAGCAGCCCTGGCTAGTACACCCCATCAAAACTGGGTGATAAGACTTGACATACTAGTACTTCTCCATACAGACACGCACCACCTTTTTCCAGACAGGGACGAAGAATAGGCTTCATGTAAGACAAACGGATTTCCAAAGGGAGAGACAATTTTCAGTGTAAGTTGCTCGTACATCTGTTCACATCCATAAAACAGAAATACCTGTCAGTTCAAAATAAAAAACTAGGTATGTTCCTTGGCATTTCTGATGTCTGGGAGCTGCATGCACAGCAAGCACTTGGAAGCTTGAGTAGGGGCGCGCGGGTGGGGAAGCCCAATGTACATTCGTCTACTAAGCCAATTCAGAGCACTTGGCTGCTCCTCAAGCAACATAGGTAAGACCAGTATGCAATTTTAATGAGGTAAAGAGAAGCCCACCCCCTTCTCTAAAGCCATACACTAATTCTCCTTGAGGAGGAGAAGCATAGCATTCTTCCTTTCAAAAGCCAACGAGTTTTGGGGAATATTCACCTCTAACCTGCAGCACTCAGAAATTTAAGAAGTTACACTTATCTGACTGTTAATAAAAGATTCTAGATAGTATGTTAGCACATAACATGCTATTCAAGCCTCTATTAACATACATAGGGTTGAACAATAAAATGCAACAGAAGATTATTTTTTTCTTTTTTTCTTCCATGCCTCACACTCACAAAATCAAAACCTTCCCGACACCAGCAAGGTGATAATGAAAAGTTTGGAAAGACAAGGGGATGAAGCAAAAACAGAACTGCACAATCAAGGACACATTAAGGAAAACAATCTAAGAAAGGAGGACAAATTATACAGCAAAATACAAGCTAATTTGTCATTTATTAAGCAAGTTACTGGAATTCAGCATCCTGTAGTTCAGGTTCCAGACCAGGTTTTACAGTACATAAACTATTAGGCCTGACCCAAACAAAAAGCATGTCTATATAACATTTCTAACTTTCACTGACAAGCCAAGAAGCACCTTGCAACTACCTTTTGACAGAGGAAAAGGAAATAATTACACCACCACCACAATTTATTTCACTTTTATAATGCAATGTAGGGAGACACAGAAACAAGGCAAAAGAAGACAAAAAACTCAAGGATGGCAAGTGTCTCTACCAGTGAGCCAAGGAACAAGTTGCTTTCATGAGACCCCTGCTTTTTCTTGCAGTTTACTTTTCCTGGGCTTCAGCTTCTGCTAACTTGTCTATACCACAAATATTAGCATCTGTGATAAGCTGGTAGGTGGTGTACCTCCGGAGGTGTGGTTAATGCCTTGTTTTGTTAGTTTTGGTTGACTACTACAGTAGTCAAGAGTTATGCTTGCTGATGACCATGAAACCCAACCCACAAGACACTGTAGGTACACTGCTGACTAATTTTGTGATTCAATGTTTGTTAATTTTACTTATCTCAAACCAGACACACTCTTGTAGGAGTGCTAAATCTCCTTTTTGATGCAGTTCTCATGTCTACCTTTTGCAGTAATGAAAGGTTCTCTTGCTTATGCTCTTACCTTTTATCATAACCTACCTAAATATAATTGGGAAGGGGAAAAAAGGAAGACCATTTCAAGTTCTTGAAGAAAATCATGTGTATTTGAAGTCTGAAACAGATGCAAGTAAAGATGGAGGGTGTCAAAAAGCTGAACAGGAAACATGTCTCTAACATTAGTTGTTGATACTACTACTCATGGTTAAAAATTGTTTTCTGCCTTAGATAAAGTAAGACTAAATTCAGTGATGCACAGTACAGGACTGTCATCTGCCTAAGGCTGTACCATCCCACTGCATTTACATAGCAAGACACCAATAACATTTTCAGTGTTGCTCAAGATACTCAGTTTGAGAGACATTTTAGTATTTAAAGTAGTTCTGTGCCACAATAAGACAAACATAAGTAGAAGAGAGTTAAATTCAGTATCCAGCCTCTCTTACGACGACAGAGAACTATAACCTGAAAACTTGCCCTTTAAGTTTTAAGTATGTCAGTATTCCAGGTCTCAGCAAAATAAACTGAAATACTTTGAAGTCAGGGCCCTTACATAAAAGAAGAGAGATTTATTTTCTTCATACTTTAAATGGTTTAAAAGAAATTTAAATTATTTAGAAAGAATGCTCTCTGCCTTGTCCCCTGCAACAACATCCCCACCCCTTTCTGCAGATTTCCCCTGCTCTATCTCAGTAGTGTAATTTGAAGGAAGACAACTGGGTACTTTGTCAGAGCTGTCCATATTTTAAAATTATGATGCCCAAAGTCCATACATACCCTCTTCAGACAAATTGGAAGGAAAAGAACTGTTTAACTAGCACTATGCTTCCAGAAAGTCAATTATGATTTAGATTATCTACTGAGACGTGGTTCAAACAGGTCATTCACTATACCAGGGGAAATCAAACAGACTACGTAGCAAGGGTTACCATTCCCTACATATGGCTTTTCCTGTTTACTTAGTAAAACAGGAGGCTTCCTCCTCTGATAAGGAGTGAGCCAGATATCAGGAGATACAAGCAACTTCCTTAGAAATCTGTCTTTCCTCTCTGCAGTCTAAATCTCTGGATGAGAGTGTGGCACACCATACTTGGATGTATCTCCTGC
This sequence comes from Chiroxiphia lanceolata, assembly GCF_009829145.1. Lineage (NCBI taxonomy): Eukaryota > Metazoa > Chordata > Aves > Passeriformes > Pipridae > Chiroxiphia > Chiroxiphia lanceolata. The sequence goes on along the minus strand of NC_045671.1, from coordinate 17,613,762 downwards.
CTTTCTTATTCTCCAAGCAAGTCTTAACATTTCAGATTCACAGACTTAGCTTGGTCCTAACTAGCAATGTTGATGTTTTAAGGTTAAGTGGGGTCCGTTTCCTACACAAATATTTGAACATCAGACCAACTGTTTTCAAAATACTTTAAAAACACATAATGACGTCAGCAACGAACCTGGAATATCCAGCTTGCAGGGTATGCAGCAAGGAAATCCTGTTTCTTATGAAGAAAACTCCTATATCTGAGCTCTCACAAAACAACGCCTGTAAAATGTGCAGTGCTAGTTGAATCTCCCAATCTGCGATCTACATTAATCGGATCAAAAAGCATTCTCATATATTTTGAAAGAGTGATGAGGGAAATCATTGCTCACCTTTTCAGTGTCAATTCTTATGTATGCCTTTTTTTATTTTTAGTTCATCTGCTGGTTGCACACATGAAAAGAAGTAGAAAACAAGACATCTACTACCTCTGATGAGACACTTAAATCTATCACCATCTCATCCCTGCAACAGGCACTTGACATGCCCACTTGTCCCTTTGCTGAACAATTCCTCAGTTTGAATACAAACAGCTGAGCATCTGTGCTGGTTTTGGCAGGGGTAGAGTTCATTTTCTCCATAGCAGGTAGCATGGACTACTCTTTTGGATTTGCACTGGAAACAATGCTGATAATACAGAGATGTTTAAGCTGTTGCTGATCAGTGCTTACACAGAGTCAGAGCCTTTTCTGCTCCTCACTCCACCCGACCAGCAAGGAGGCTGAGGGTGCACAAGGAGCTGGGAGGGGACACAGCTGGGACAGCTGATCCCAACTGACCACAGGGATATCCCATCCCATATGGTGTCATGCTCAGCATATAAAGAGGTTGGAAGAAGGAAGGAGGAGACATTTGGAGTGATGACGTTTTTCTTCCCAAGTCACTGTTACAGCGCGATGGGGCCCTGCTTTCCTGAAGACAGCTGAACACCTGCCTGCCACAGGAAGCAGTGAATGATTTCCTTATTTTCCTTCGCTTGGCTTTTGCTTTACCTAAACTGTCTGTACCTCAATCCACAAGTTTTCTCACTTTTAGTCTTCTGATTCTCTCCCCCATCTCACTGCAGGCAAACGAGCAGTTGGCTATGTGGGACTTAGTTGCCAGCTGGGGCTAAACCACGACAGCATCCCTCTTTATGAGTTTACCCCTAAGAGTTCAGAAATGTTGCTCCCTTAAAAGCACATCTCAGCACATCCTGCTGGTTTGGGCTGCTGGAACACTCTACCCCTCCCTGATCCCCTTTGGTTGCTCATGGACTATCGAGCTGAAATTAGCTATTCATTACATGTGAAGGAGTCCCACACAGAGCAGCACCCTGCTGCAAAAGACTCCTATTTCACAGGGCAATTTCACAACTACAGCATCTGCTTCCTTACTAATATGTATATTTAATGCCACTGCATAATGTGCAGAATTATATGCTGTTTAATGGAGTTTGTTCAGATATTATGTGCTCTTAAGTAGCATTATTGCCTTTGAAAAACACTGTACTTTTTACAGGCTGCCTCCCCGGTGTTCCTTGTAACAGAGCCCCAAACAAATAAGCAGCTCATAGACTATTCTAGACCAAAAGACCCAAGGACTCAGGGTGAGGCAAGCTTCTGGCCTCCACTACTAATTTAGTTCTTTTCCTAGGTCTCTCTCCCCAGTCTATACTCTTACACTGTTTTGATATGAATTGAATTGGAAAGAGAATCATATCTTTACAACTGGTGGGACACATGCTCCAGGCTACTCTGGCCACCAGAAATGTGAGTACTCATATTACAGCAGTAGCTTTTGCAACAGACTTTATTCTTTCTTCTAGAAGATGGTCACAGTACTAGCACTAAGTTCTACCACATGCAGTTATAAATCATGTTGTTGACATAGCACACCACCTCAGAGGAAAAAAAAAAAATAAATCAAAAGTTTCAAGCTAGAATGTTTTGGAGTCAAGTGTGGGACCAGCACATGTATGTCACATGCTTCATGCCCTTCAGGAAAAACTTCAATATGCTCCTATGCCAAATGTCATCTTAAGACAGTCCCAACAATCCTCTCCTACACCTCATTCAGGGAAAACTGATTATGAACACAGTTATTTCAGGTGGCAAAATGATTGTGCATCTACTCGAGAAGGCAGCAAGCACTAACATCTATGGTTGCCACCTCAGATTTTGACTTGAATTACATATTTCCAAAGAAGCGTAAGCACAGGAAATTAATCTGATCTGCATAACTGAAGTGATGCCCTCTGAGAAACACTGTTTTAAATCTGATTTGGAGTAAATGACAATCTGCTCTCTGTTGGAGGGAGAACGTAAATTCAAAGCAAAGGAGATTCTGATATATATAGTTAAAACAAGCTTTATCTCAACTAAGCACTCACGGTTATGCAGGCAGACATTTGCTCTAGAATTAGTTTTCAGACTGTTTTGACGTTAGGAATATTTGGGAGCTATAACTACACTTAAGTATCCCCACAGGCTGCTTTAGGATATTAGGAACAAAATTCTAACTAATCCATTCTCCTTGTTCTACGCTACAAATGAATTTACAAATGAGCAAGGAGTGGCAGACAGCCCTTACTGGCCAGATAGAGTCTCAATCTAGTTTTGTCTTTTCTGTTATGAGCACATGATACTCAAATACCCCACTGTTTCAATATGACAGGATGCCTAAGGCTTTCCTAACCTTCCTTTCTTTATTTAGGAAGTAGACAGCCTTCATTTGTAAGGACAAAAAGGACTCAGGTGGACTGGGCCTTTCTGCTCACCCAATACACACATGAAGGCTCCTCTGATGAGCAATTCAAACTCTGCCCTGAGAATTTTGTAAAGCAGAGCATCACCCCATTGCCTGAGAGCATAAAGGTATCAGCAGGCTTAAACAGGCTGCTGTCTGCTCTACATTGCTGATCAAGAGTATGGATTGCAGAGAAGACTGTACCAGGGCGGAACTGCAGAACGGAACACAGTCTGAATACCAAAATCATGAAGCAGAACCAAGACTCTGTTAAAAGAAATTAATTTATATAATTTTTTTAAATTCATCTACACAAAATTCATCAAGTAGAAAATGGATCTGTTATATTCTGGCTTAGGAAATGTAATATGATTTTAAAGTATTCCTGCCAGCAATAAAACTGGTTAGAAAAAGAATTTATTTTCTTTTTAAGAGTAAGTATGTCATTGTTTGGATAATTGGTTTTGAAGGATGATGGCTGCTCTTTACGTGAGAGGGCAATGGAAATTACAAACCTTCTAGACCATGAAAAACAAGACAGCTGAAGAAAACACCATTTAAGGCAGGATAATACTTCATTTCTGAAAAAATGCTGAATAGAAAAAAAAAGAAATTGTCCAGTTGTCCAGGATATTACGAGACATAACCTTCATATTTTCTCTTCAGTCTGTCTTCCAAATAAGTGAATGCTGGAAAAGCCATGGCATTATTTCTATTTCAGGTGAATTCCTGGGATTTTGTTTTTCATCTACTGTCCCTACAACCTTAGTGTTTACCACATTTTGACAGGAAATTTTTCTATGACCTCATTTTCACAGTCAAACAAAGTGTTTCTGATGACATTTGCAGGATCTATTGCTCTAGTGAAATGGTGGTTTATTAAGAAATTATTACTTTTAAAATGTTCTACCATCTGACCAAATACTACTTGTAGTTATTCTTTCAGAGTTAATAGTGAAATCGGCAATAAACTGAACTGAAAACTAACTATCTAACCAATTTTTTTCCTTGTGTAATTATTTGTTAAGCAAGTAAAAAAGCCTTAACGAAGAGAGAACAACATTATTTTGGATTTAGAGCTCCTGGCCTGGAGTTCTCCAGTAAGAAAACATCTTTCTTGAAAGCAAAGAAAACTTTCCTTCTTGCTCTTCTTTCAGGGTAACAAAGACACAGAAAATAACTGCAGTCTCACTAAGTACCTATCCTTCCAATAACCTTATGAATTTGTTTTGCTTTGTTGTCCTCAGAACTCAAAAGACTCCCCTGTAAGGAAGCCTCTCATTCCATCACTTGGATGCTTCACACCACTAGTCTACTCTTTGACCACTTCAAAGGGCAGAGAAAAACTTCCAACACACCAGAGGCAGTTTGCTAATGTTTGCAGCACTAGAGTATTATTTATATTCATAATCTACAAAAATTGTCTGCACAGGGCAGGGAGGGTGCAATATAGATATTCTCCCTTTATCATGGATTGAACAGTGTTGTGTTGAGGGATGACAGTGAAAAGGCATGGTAGGACAGCAGAGTGGGCAGGACAGCAGAGTGGGCTATGCCACGTCAAGGCTGACAGTTATCCTGGAGGAGTGCCCCTATGAATCCCAGCCTCTCCGAGCCCCAGATGGGCATCAAGTGGCAGCTGCCAAAAACTGATTCCTATCTGCTGCGCTCTGACAAGCAGAGGTTCATATGGAAAAAGTTTGCAGGGCAAACTGACCCATCTCAGACAAAGGTTGTCTTAACACCAACAGAAGGTGAATTGCAAACAAAGGGAGGAAAAGAGCCCATGCTGTTGCTCATGGAGGAGTGAGCGGCACAGCCTGGGAGTAATCTCTACTCCAAAAAGCAGTGCATGAGAAACAGGCAGTCTAGACAGGATGGGGGGTGGGGGCTGTGTGGCTTTGCCTCGGCTATTGCACAGCCCAGACTTTTCCCACATCAAAAGGAGGGGAAGGGAGGAAAAAGAGGCAGGGAACCTTGCAGGAAGACCCTAGTTTTAATAAAGCCAGAAAGCCACCATTTATTGATGATGCTTCATGTCTTGGAAGAAGTTATTTTGCTGCTTAATACCTTAAGGACTGTATTTTCCCCTAGCTGGGTCACCAAGAGCTGGATCCACTTCATTACCTCCCAGTAAGTTTTACTGTGTCTAAGTTGATGCTAATAATCTTCAGTCTATAGCCTACTTACAGAAATCAGGCAAAACCAGTAAGCTGACTCTTTTAATGCACCATGGTAAACAGTTACTCAACAGATTAAAAATATAAAAAGAACAGCAGAGTACTCTGAGCATCCACACCCTGCATATTTTTCTTCCTTCAAAGTTCTCCAGTCATATAACAGCTAGCCAAATGTACCAAGTCTCAAACTTTCAAGTAGGACGATGGAACAGAGTAAGGGTGAGGAAAGGACCCATTGAAAAATTTAAGTCTTCATGAAAACAGAAATTATTTGAAATATAGTATTTAACCGTTGTTTAAAATATGCATCACTAAGTTTGGAACAGCTCAGCGAACTTAGAACACAAGCACATCTGTTTACGTGTAACTAAATACAGTGTGACAGCAGTTTGGATCACCTATCAGAAAGAATCAACTACAAGTTTCAATGTACTTCAATACATACAATACATTATTTGTATTCTATGTAATAGTCTATTTGTTTTTTCAAGCCAGTGCAGTGTTAACACTTCTAAAGTCTTTCATATGTACTAAATCTAAGGTACCTAGCAAAATGCAGCATATTCCAGTTGGATGTTTCCCAAACCATGTCACTCAACTTTTTAAGTATTCCTGCCATCTGGCTACTAGGCTTTGTTTACCAAAACACTAGCTGTGTACACATTTCTACAGCAGCTGTAGTAAAAAAAAAAAAAAAAAAGTAATGTGATTTAGTAATTCACATTAAAAAATAGAAAACTCTAAAACTATTTTATCAAACCAGTTACCATTATACCAGAAAAATTAAATATATCTAGCTTTGTGTTTTGCTGTCTTTTCCATTTCAGTGCTTTAATGTTCTTCACCAACTCATTTCCCACTGACACTATCACAGGAAAGAAGTAACAGTGACTAAAGAATACGCCAAGAGCAAAGTAAGTCATATTGCTTGTATTATGTCTAATTCCCTTCTGGATAAGCACTGGTGCTACAGAAATATGAACGGCACAGGAAATGCTGTTATTGTAGTACCTCCGGTCATTCTTAGGGTACAGAGCAAATCGTAGAGCCCTCTCAAAGAGACCCCAAAACTATGCTGTTCAGAGGCTGAAAGGTCCGATGAATTCCAGGGGCTCTTCCCAGTGTCCAACCCACACTCAACAAAATAAATATTTCAGTTATGACTAACCCGAAACAATGCACAATGAAAGCTGTGGAAGTCCTGGGAGCAGTGGAAATATTTAAATTGGAAAAGAGTCTGTGGGGTTTTTTCCTATTCCTAATTACAGTACATTGTATTAATCAGGCTTGGAAACCACAAACTCAAGGCTCTTTGTGACTGAGTTGTCATGGCAGCACAAAACACCCTTAAGGCCAAACAGGTGAAGAAGCATTTTCAGAAGATTAATGTGTAGATATCTTATAGGTGTATGGCATGTAGAGGAATTCAATCTCTTTAAAAAAAAAAAAAAAAAAAAGGCTGTGGTCTCAGACAGCAGATAAGCTTTGACTGCATAAAAGCCAATGATAGCATACTTGCAGCAGCTTTTTGGGTTTTTTCCCAAGTTCCGCTGTGCTTTAAACATCACGTAAAGCTCCATCCAGACACTTATTAGTCGTTTCAGTACTCACATAACCAAATAAAATAGAATCTAGCGGTTGCTTAAGACATGCACAACCAGAACTGAAATACTTGCACAAATTTAAAGCAAAAGCATATGTGTCTGTGTGCAAGAAAATATTGTCTGACAGCAATCTGGATCAACTACCAGACTCAACTGCAAACTTAGTAAGCTATGGGATAATTAAAAAGTGTTGTTCATACTTATGTCAATAAGTCGAGTTATGTGCTGTTGGCTGTTTTCCACAAGCAACTCTGCCTGGTTTGGTACATGCATACACATTCCTTGTGGCAGTCACAGCTTGTTTTTACATCTGAATGAACATCTCAGACTGATCAAGCACTTTACCGCCCAGAACAGCTCTGCAGGGTGATCTTGCAAGACACTGCAGTAGAAAAGAAAGATCTCTTTGTTCTCTTCCAGAGAACAGAATTTTGTGACCTAAAATTTGTTCACAGGTTGATGTTTCAAAAAGAATTCAGTATTTTTTGAAGCAATAATTAGACTTTTACTTCAGTTTCTCCTCTCTCTTGAGTCAGATAAACTTAAGTCTCTATAAGAAGTGATATGTTTCAATCCACACAAGTATAGCATCTGGCCAAGTTTTAGCCTGATCGGACTTAAGTGCTTTGTACAAAATTTCAGGCCACAAGAACAGCTTCTTCTTCTTAGGAATCAAAACAAAAAGAACCATAAACCATAAGCAATCAAAAAATCTAACACAACCTAATTTTATGAGAAGATCATGTAATATGCATAGAAATCAGTGAGTCTATCAAAGTAAAATACCTTCATGAATGGATCCTGAAGTGTCAGAAAAGTTATCATTAGGGGTTATATATGAACCCTCTACTAAGCCAAGAGAAAAAGCAAACAGGTAAGTATCTTCTCTTTTTTCCATCTTATACAAAACAGCTTTCAGAAGATCTTAAAAAAAAAACCCCACAATGAAAAAACTTAAGGAATCACATTAACTTTCCTCAAATATTTGCATACCATGCTCTGCTTTTCATCCCTAAGATAAAATAAAACCTAACATAAAAGATTCAAGCAACCAAATATTAATGAACAGAGATTTTATGATACTGCTCAGCTGCTGAGTATTTGAAAATGACGAGTGCTACCTTCTCACATTTATCTGAGAAACTTATATCAGGATTGTGCTGTAGATAGATATACAGAAGAACATGCCAGGTAAATCTCTGGTCAGGTAAGTAATAGGAAAAAACAGCAAATATTTAAAGGACATACTTCAATTTCTGAAGTTGGAAGAAATTCAATAATTAGATACTCCTTTTTTTACACCAATCAATGTTAGCAAAGAGAAAATATGGGTAAGCAAAAATAGCCAAGCAATAAAACAAGAACAGCAACACCAGAATACTATTCATATCCTAAAGAAAAAGCTTACACTGTGATGCTTCCTTCAGAAACATATCACCCTTTCAAGAGATTAATTTCAGTTGTTACAAGCACATCTGATAGAGAAGAATGTTATTCGAGTACCAAATTTAGTTTATCTTCTTTTTGCATAGAGGTAGAAAAGAATGCATTATCTTGTATAAAGACATTTATTTTTGATATTGCCTTGTATCTTCCACCTTGACCTTTTCTGTATTTCTTTTCTCTGGTATATCTGACAATGATAGAGTTATCACTGATGCAACCAGTGTTTTTCCTGTTCATACAGGATAGACTTAATCACAGTTCCAGTCTCAATGAAATCGCTAGTAGTCAGGAAATATTTATATTTAGTTTTTAAATCTGACCTTCAAGGTGCATACAGCCACCTAAATACTTATACGAAAGGTTTCAAGAGTGCTGATAGTTTTATTTCTTTTCTCCCCTCTTTCTCTCTCACTCTGCAGTTCCGTGGCAAGAAAGAAATACCCTTTTAATCCTCCCCTCAGCTTCTGACTCACATCTAACTTTTTCCAGTGCTAAGTAATACCAGCTGGGGTAGCTGTGGGTGAAAACATATTCACTTGCCCTGGGTTCTAGGAGCTGAAGTCTGTAGCTGAATTTGCACAGGTTTTCTGGATTCCCTCAGCATCTCTGCAATGATGCACATAAATCTGAATTCAAATTTAGCAGAAGACAATATTTAATGCTGTTCAAAAGCGAGGAGGGAGAATTGTTTTGAAATTCTCCCTGAAAGGCAGCCTGTTGTATTAGAACAAAGCAGCTTATTTCGATCATTTCTTTGTTTGACAAGTTTGGCCTGGTTAGAAAGGTCATTTATGCCTCAAAGCATCAAATTAACATTTGAGGAAATGAATTTTAAAAATGGCTATTTGCTTCTGCTCTCTAAATTGCTAATGATTTTTTCTTTAACAAAAAATACATAGCCAGACACCAAAACGAAAAAGAGCCTTTTCCTCAGGCAAATCAGGCATTGATTTTACATTCCTGTCAGCACAAGCTGACTATATCTTAATTAAACCTCACAAACAAAGCAGGTAATTCAAATGGTGTCAAACAAAAATAATCTTTAACTGCTGAAGAAATACTCTTTGGCATATCATATACAACTTTCTCCCTCCCCTCCGCAGAGACAAGCTCCAGTATTCACAATGTGAAATCCCCAGTGACAGAAACAGCTTCCAAGCATGCTTTGCACTGACTTGCCATCATTAACACAATACTGCTCATCTTGATAGTCTTGATTTTAATAAACTACATCATTATTCATAACTAATACAATTATTTATATAATAAATAAGTGTTGGGTTTTTAAAAGTAATAAACAAAGCCTATGTGCTTTTAAACTAGATAACCATAACTGTTTGGGACCAGACTCTCTAATACCAGGCCTTCTACCTCCAAAAGCACCTGTGGTTTTCATCAACTCTTTATAAGTACCACCAGCTAAACTAAGAATTGCATTTCTCTGAAAACCTTACAAGCTAACAAGCCATTCACAAAACTGCAAATATTCATCACAAAAAATCATGCTGAACTCAAATTATTCCAATCAGGTACAGTTCGAGCAAAAGCTCATACCTGGTCATTTGCTCCCTCCAGCTCTTCAAAATCTATTGGGCTGCATTGCATTCGTTTCCCCCTCCCAGTAGATGGGAGTAGATGTTGTCCCAGGACAACAAACTGCAGATAATGTTCCCTGCTACATAGTGGTCTTGCTGGGTAAAGAGACTGTAATTTTAGGCTGTAATTCCCAAGCAATAGTAGCACCAGCTCAACTCCAGCAGCCTGCACAACAGCAACTGGCAAAGCCAGTGCCAACTAAGTTGTATCAAAGAGGTGAGACAGCAGGAGGAGACCAAAGTAGCACACACACAAGATGTTTAGATTGGCAAGCGCTCTGGGAAACTTTTCCTGCTTGCCAAAGAGTATCACTCAGAATTTACCGGGAATTGGGTTTTCATGCTCCATTCAAGGAGAAATTTCTATTTAAGAAAAACAAGTCACATTCACCATAAAAACAAAAAAATATCCACCTCCTCTCTGTTCTTTCACAGAACTTTTTGAGACTCAGGATGCCCCATAGCTCAAATACCCCATTGCCAAATGTAACAATTCACTTCCAGCCAGGGCAAGACTCACAGAAATGAAGACACTTCACAATGCTGCTCACCTAACAGCCAGATAGTATACACTCTGGGACAGTAATCTGTAGCAGCAAAAGCATTGCCTGTATGTTGCTAGGCACTGGTTCACATTTAAAAAATGTAAATTGGTAGTACAAAACACAGCTGTTGTTTTGAAGGCAACAAAAAAATTTCATACAACAGATCCTTATGCAGGCAAGCAAAGGCAAAAATTTCTTCATGTTCCCACCTGTCAACGTAAAGAGTATCTCTCATTACTTTTTGCCAAAACAGGGAAAAGAACAGCACTGAGCAAAGAAGCCTGCATAGATTTGCTTATAAAATGCTGCTTTGTCATTTTCCTGTGATTGTTATTTGTGTTATTTGTTGAAATATGAATGCACGGAAGAGTGAGTATTATTACAGAGCTACCCATAGAAGTTGTTTCTGAACACACAGGAATTATTTTTTTTGTGCCATTATCAGCACAAACCCCCAGATACTGTACTTTACATTACCCATTTTTCAGCTAATAGGTTTTTAATAAACTTTTATTAAAACCACTGTAGTTTAATATCAGACAGGCAGGAACAAAACTTGTGAATATTTTTCCTTATTATTTTTAATTCCAGTTAGCTTTACAACAATATGTCGATTGTAAGGATCTGTGCAGCAACTGTCACTTCAAACAGCATAACTGAACTTCAAGAGGAAGTTTCCAAGATGTCCCGAAGCTGAAACCAAGACCTTACTCTTCCAGTCTGCTCCTACAGATACAACAAATCTCAAAGCAGTAGAGGAATGCAGACAACACTGTATCTCAATGTACTATTACAGTATCTCTGTGACTTAAGTACCACACTATTAAAAGAATTTGCCAGCTAGCACCAAGCAGCTCTGTGAATACACTTCAAGGCTAGAACAAGGTTATACCATGTTTCTTGGTATGTAATCATTGATACTTGAGCCATCAGAAGCCATTAACAAGAAAGAGGACACAAATCTCTTAACTAAATTCTTTTTAACTGCACAGGATCTCGGTTTTTCTACCTCTGGGCCTCCTGTTACCACAGGCCAGCGACATCCAAACCACACCAATTGTTGTCTTGCTTTTGGTATGCTCACAAAAGATAGACTCAGCAAAATAAGCTATGCCGTTTACATACAGAAGGTAATAAAATGCAGCTTATATTTTACTGAGTAAGGTAAAAAAGTGGAATATGGTCAAATAAAAATTCCAATTAAAAAGGTACAAAATTCAAAACAAGATTTGAATCAAAAGATACGAGAGTTCAATGTTAACAAACTTACTACAGGGACTGAAAAGACATTTTAACAAAAGTTTAAGAAAATGCTCCATTTACTCATATAGCCACAGTCCCCTGCAGACAGTTATTTTGCTGTTATTTGAGTCATTAGAGAAAAATGTACATAATATGACAGTCAAGCCAGCCACCTTCATCAAGTCTACATTGCGCCACAGTGTTCTCTGAGCCACGCACTGCATTTGCCATGGGGTTCCCAGACACATTAACATTCAGTTCCTCCTTGTTCCTGCTCAGTTGAGACTCCTGCAATGTCCCAGGATCTCCTGGCAAAGGGCACCAATTATACTGTCACAATGGCTCACATCCTGGTGTAGGGACAATATGGGATGCTGGGCAGACAGATCTGAAGCAAAAGCTGCCAAGTGTCTGCGGAAAGAGAAATGGAAAAGGAAATGATATGCAGCAAATGGGATGAGACTGAAAAGTTGTTTATTTGTCACCACTACAATGTCCAAATCCTGTCAAGGAAACCATCAAGAAGAGATTTTCATCCTCCTGATTCACCACACCAGAGAGGAGAGGGGAAAAAAAACCCACCAAAAAACCCACCAAAACCAACATCAAACAACTAACAAACCCATTCTGATATTTTAAAGCTTAAGAGGGGCATTTCCACCCCCACCCCATGTAAATTGAAAAACAGCAGCAAAACAAAGCCTTTTTTTGTGCTATGGCACATGAAAAAAAGTGGAGGGAGGGGAGGAAGGAGACACTTGGAAAGCTTTCACTCTCATCTTCTGCATAGTATTCTCATCAGAATTACTAGAAATGCCTTTGCTGCACTTAAAAACACATGACTTTTGGCTGCTCATAATACTAAGGAAACTGGTTCTGTTGGGTGTTATTTTCTTACCTAATCAAACAGCTGTCTAATTTACTATTCCTAATTTATCCACCAGCTGTGAGTGTTCTGCTCTCAGCTCTCTGGCTGCAGGAGTTCTGTGGCAGTTTGAGCCACATTAGAAATCCAAAAATCCAATTTCCAGGCTTTCCCCCACCCCTTCCCACAATTTATCCTAACACCGGAGGGAAACTTTCAGACCAGAAGCTTCTGTAGGGGAAGGGGGAAGTATATACATTTATTTACACAAATAAATACACTGTACAAACTAAAAGCAACTATATATATATTACATTTCTGTCAGTCCTTTTAGCCCCTTCCTTTAACTTCAGTCCAGAAAGAAGCTTTTCAAGGCTGGAAAGTAACCACTCCCTCTTGTGGGAGTGTTCTGGGCTTGCCCCCCTCACCAAGTTCCAGAAGTTCCAGTTGTTTGTTGCAGTCTCTCCTCCTCACGAAGTCCAAGAAAATAGCTTTGAGTCCTTGCTCTTCTGCTGCTGTGTGATCTCTCCCTCTCGATGTTCAAAGGCTGCTGCAGTGTAGTTCAGCTTATCAAGCGTCTGTGTCTGGGAACGTTGATTCCTCCTTCAGGTTTTCGGTTGTCCTGCGTTTTAGACCACGGCAGAGACGTCTTCCGGGCCCCTCTCTCCCTCTCTCTCTGGGGGGTCCGTCTCCAATTCTTGCCTGGGATTTTCTCCCTAGCAATCGAGCCTCCTCTGGCCCGTCCACTTGGCTCTGCTTCAATGCTGAGCCTCACATCCACTCTCACTGAATAGCGAGAGGGAAAAAACAGCCCTCCTCTACAGCTTGGTTGCAAAGGTGGGGGGGGGGAAAGAAGAAGAGGGCCTGGCCGCAGGGCCTGCCTCTCTCTCTCTCCCACTTACCAGTTGTTTGTGAGTCACATCCCTCACAAACACACACTCATTCCAATGCTGTCTCTAACTCTGGCCTAGGCAGAGTTAGGGGGGGGCCGCAGGGCTCCTCTCTTCACCCCGGAGGGGGAGAGAGGGAGCCCAGCCACCCCCTGGCCTTTAACACCTACACGCAGCAGACACCAACAGCAAAACAACCAAGATTGCCAGCAGCTTCTGGTGCTGTGATATATGATTTTGAGCAGAAGCGAACAACATGGACGGTGATTGGCTCTCCAGGGAACACTGCCCTGGCACCCAATCACCTCTGAGCCCCCAGACTCTCACAGGGGGACCAATCGCAACCTATGAGAAGTTCACCAGATGGGATGTCCCCAAAGACCTAGTGGGGGAAAGGAGGGGAACAAGAAGTGGTGTCTTAATCAGAGCCCTTGCTAAAGTAGTTTCTGTAGAAGTTGCATGTGTATGCCTCTGAAAAAGAAGTGAGGCAAGAACATGCTGTGTTTCAAATTTCTTCAGTTATTAAAACTTAAAACAAGAACACAAATTTAGCCCAAGCACTCCTTTGCCAAAGTAACTGACACAGGTAAAAAACCCAACATGGCACTTAATACACTGTCACAGAAATGAAAATCATCCTGGGAAAGCAGCTAGTACATACACGGGAGTTTGATCTCTTGACAGAGTTTCCTCTCTGCCCATTATCAGAGGGACACAACAGCTGTAATAGCAAAGGGGTTGGTACTACATTGTTTTAGCTTTTTAAGAAGCCTTTTGCTGTTTTCTTCCTGCACACTTACATTAACATTGTGCTAAATTGCTAATACTGCATCAGGATGGATGGACAAGAGCCTGTACAAGACAGGACCATCAGCCAGTAGAGCAATAACGGAAAAACGTGTGCCACTCGGGCACCAGTGCTGCTCTATACTTTTGGTTTTTGGTTGGTTGGTTTCACTGGTTTGTTTGTGTTTGGTTGGTTGGGCATTTTTTCAGAGTTACAGTAAATGCTGTGCTCCACAGAACTTCTTAGTGGATACATTACTAGATTCACTTCCCTTATTTAAAGGACAAGGGCCTCTCTCTCTCAACTGCTTCTAGGTTCACTATGAGTCAGGATGACAAGGAACTTTGAGGTACTTGAGCAAGGAATATAACTGAACATAAAAACAGGCTTTAAGAGAAGTGAAACATGAAAGATGAGGAACACATATACCATAACACCAATGAAAACTAACTATACAACCAACATGGTTTCTGTTAATTCATAGATCTAATTTTTTTTTTAAAATCATGCTTAGGTAGATATTCTAGTAAAATCCATCTCCACACATCAAATTAAACCTCTGACAATGAATTTGAGAAGTAAATGTTAAGCTTTATGTGTTGCCTATTCTTTCCAGAAATGTAGAACTACAGTGAGTTTCTCGTGGCTCAAACCCAGTGTAGGCAATTTCTGTTAAATAGCCTACAATACTTAGAAAGTTTGAAAGCTCCAAACTTTTGTTTTATATGGTTTATGCTGCATTTAACTAGACTTAGTCATTTTACAGCTCAAGAGGAAATCCCAGATTTGCTTGCTGGAATGAGAGGTGTAAATTAGTCTGATTCACAGAGGCAACCTAGAGGCTTCCTAGTAGTCACACTACTGTATTACTACTGTCCAGATGGCCCAGACAGAACTTGAGGCACCACTGTGGTATGCACTGTCCAGCAGCACTCACAAAATTTAATAATCTCCAACAGACAAGACAGGAAAAGGACAGTGGAGAAAGCAATATACATAAGAGTGACTCACCCAGAGTCATGCAGCACATCAGCAGGACAGAAAAAATTTACTACTTCTGACTCCTAAAGCCTCAACCACTGACTAGATGATGTCTCAAATTTTAAAAGGTCTTTTCCATACTAGTATTTCTGGTCTTTTTTTGGGTCTGGTTAAGACTTGGCCCCAACACCATCTGACAATGAATTTCATGAACTAGACCTGCCTTGCACAAACAAGTTTTTAACAGTTACAAAAATTTTTATTTCCAGTCTGCTGACTGTCCTCTCATTTGTCTTCCTTGCCACTAGGAACAGGTATGCCACCTATATCTGCAATATCATTAACAGAACAGGAAAAGCAGGAGAGGAAAGAAAAATGGGCTTCTCTTGAGGTTTTTTTTCCACTTCACCTCTCCTTCACAGAAGTATTAGTTAGAAAAGTCCATCATGTATTTATATTTAAATTCTGAATGGAGTCCTGCAGCCTTTACCTCTAATTTACAACAGCATTAGACCGCTTCAACAAGTGCACACTGACCAGAGACCTGTAATGATAAACACTGCCTCATAAGTTTTGCAGATTTTAATAGTAAAGACTACAAGTAACAAGACTGATTATAGGAGGAAAGGTAGGTCCAAAAAAACTGAATTAAAAGACCAAGAGAGGAGCTTCAAAGAAGTTGCCTGGATCTGCTTAGCAAGAATCGAGGCAGGTGAGAAGTCTCTGCAATCAACATGTTTCCCAAAATCCATTTTAAAAGGGAAATATTTTAAGTAATGTTCCACTTACCTCTATTGCCAGTAAGGCTGATAGTGAAACATGCTTTCTGTCACTCTTCAACAGCCTGGATACTTTCCAGATATAATCATTCTCAGCATTTGTTTCATAATAATCCAGAAGCACAGATCTGCCCTAAGCCCAATTAAAGAGCTGAAGGAAAATCACCCAGAAGGCAATCAAATCCAACATAATTTTACTAATTTCTAACGGAAAGCTAAACACTTGCCACTCTCCAAATACCTTCCTACATAACCTTTCCCATAACTCAAGAAACATGGGGCTGTGATGGCACCATGGTGCCTTACTGCTGCGGCGCTTCTGTCACCCGATGGACAGCAGGGCAGGGCAGGGCAGGAGCTCCGCCGGCGGCGGGCATACCCCGCCCCTCAACACCCTCTAGCCCTGCGACCTCGAGAGCTCAGAGCTCTCCAGGGACTCACCTGCAGCACCGAACACGAAACACAAAAGCGCCGGGGCGGCGGTGCGTGTGTGTGCCCACTTGCTTTTTCCCAGTAAACAGCAACTGCGCCTTCCTCCTGCAGGCCGGGCGGGAATTTCGCGGAGGAGCGGGCGCCGGGGCGCGGCCGGGCCTGCCCGCCTGTCCCTGGGCTCGACTCCCTGACGTCAGGCGGCGGCATTCCTGAACAGCTCCACGGGCCGCAGCTGGGAGGGAACTCGCTCACTCACGGAGCCCTCAGCTGTGGCGAGGGAAGAGCAGGCTTGGCCGGGAGCCAGCTTACTGAGCTCAGCATTTTGCAATGCACTTCCTTTTCACTGCACGGCTTTGCACAACGCCGCGGCCCGGCCGCCTTTAACTCCTGCGGCACCGGGGCCGTGGCCGCGCTCCGCCGGCACACCGGGACACGGACCGGGACGCTGCACCGACCAGGGAGTCACCGTCCCGTTCGCCCAGGACTGCCGGTTGCAATGTGAGGAGCAAGCCCCAGCACGGCCCAGCAAATGCAAACTGAGCAGGAACACAGCCCTAATTTCCTCCCGAGTTCAACCCAAGTTCGCGTGCTGACAGCAAGGCAGCTCTAATTTTAATCACATTTTCATATATGATACTTGTACATGAAGCCTGAAGGTGCCACCGTTCGCGGAGGTCGATGCGTACGAGCACAGAGCAGGCAAGAGCACTGCTGACTCTGCACTGGGGCTTGGCACAGGGCGAGTGTGGAGAATGCACTGGTCACGCCCAGGTGCCCTCAGAGAGGGCTCAGAACAAGCACAACTAAAACTAGACGTGGAGAGGAGGCTAAGAATAGCTGTGGTTACAGCCTGCTACATCTTCTATACAAATGCTTTCCAATAACCTCTAAAAATCTGAGGAAAATGAAGGAAGCTTTCTGAAGGTCACAACACTTCAGTTTCCACATTGCATTCACATAGCCTTGCTACTTTTGAAAAGTTTCCTATTCCAGACCTGTGTAGACAGTGCAGTATAGTAAATTCTTTCCCAGCACTCCACCCATGATGTTTTGTGACTCTCTGAACATGACAACCCATTTTTAGACTTCTGCTCCCAGACTGCAGCTCCGTTACAGCTATGGAACAGATGCTCCAACTCCCCCTCCAAACACATACCAGTTGTTTTGAAAGTAAGACCAAGAATAATGTCAAGCATCGCAGTAAGTCTCACTATCCCTGAACCTCTTTTTCAAAAGAGGTTTTTAAGAAGTTAAACACAACAGCTCAAACTAGTTTAACACTGACAGGCACAAGTGTTACCAACAGCATGCAACAATTCTCAGATTAAGCACTCACAGATCTGCTATACTGTTGTGTTCTCTCATCACAGATCCCTATTCTACATGAATCAAGTTAAGCTCTGGTTTTTAGAGTGCATGCCATGCAAAACCACTTTTCTATTGCCCTTTTAGGTGAATATCTATCCAGTACACGCTACCTTACCCAGCAAGGGGCACTCATCTTAAAAAAGCAGTCACCCTAAGAAATATTATATAAAGTTCCTCCCTCTGAGTGTCAACATCATCTCAGTACCACAACATTACACATACTGCAAACCTGAATCAAATAATCTGTCAGTAAAACTAGAGATAATTTTTAATTCAGCTAGCAAGTAGACTGCTGGCAAGGTACAACTGTCACTGAAAATTGTATACAAAAAACAGGAAAGCTTTTTACAGATGTTTAGTTTAGATCAGCTGTTTCCAGCTCCCCACTATCATTTACAACATAAGTAATGATATTCCTGTAACCATGTCAGATAACTCAAATTTGAAGGGGAAAATAAAAATCTATGTACTTCCTGAAGAGGGGCAAGTACAGCATTGGCAAGGACTCCTAAGTTTACAGTTACATTTTTTTTTTACATGACAAACTAGATTTCCTAAAATGGATGTTCACGTTCTTAGTCGGAAAACCAAGTTCTGATTTTTAAAGTTCCCCACTTAAAGAAAACAGAATGGGGAGATAGCCATCTCATCTAGTATTCCTTAGAACAGGACATTGCTCAGGGACAGTTTAAAGCAAAACAAACAAGCTTTGACTTCTGTAAAGAAATATTTTCATGCTACATTTTAATTTGAAAGAGAGCTCATAGCATAAACCTGTGTTCCTAAATTGAATGAGCAGGTAGGATGGGTAAAAAAAAAAGCATGTCTCGCCATATCATGCAACCTGGGCAAGATTTATAAAACTTAACATGAAAGGAGGTGTAGAAGTGTTAGGTTAGTGTCTCTTCTCACTTTCTCCATTCAGTCTAAAGCATGGTTTCAAGGAGAGTCCCTTTTCCAGTCTTCTGTAATCATCGCTCTTAGGTAGTGTAGAAGCTCCAGTCATCAAAATAGAGCATAAACTTTACAATGTTATTAAACTGCCACACATGTGGCATGCACAATTTTAATGGTTACCATGAAGGACTTCAAATACTAAGAAATACCTAACACTTCTACACCTCCTTTCATGTTAAGTTTTATAAATCTTGCCCAGGTTGCATGATATGGCGAGCTGGACAAATTGAGGAGTTAACTATAACAAGCAAAAGTATCTTATCTGAATGCATAATGACACCAGTATCAAAATGCATAGAATAAATCAGTTCAATGCCTTCAAAGCACCAGGGCATTTATTTGAATAAAAAGTTCCCCATAGCTACTATAACTGCCACAACATACATATTTTAAGGCAAGATTTTATCAGCACATACAGCAACACAAAAAACTCAAGCACACTAGGGAGTGACTTAATACCTTCTGTGGGTGCCATAACTTTTAGGTTTCTTGACGGTTACAAATTTGGTCTCTGCTTTAAACATATGATCTCTGTACTTCTTTTACATTTAATAGATAATTGAGTTGGAAAGGATCTGTTGTTTTATCTGATCTATTCTACCATTGCAGTATACAATTCATGGATTTACTGAGGCAGTAATCTTCCTGAAATCCTTCTAACAATGCCAGTTCCAAAAACTGTCAGAAATGTTCCACTGGGTGAGTGACAGCAGTGTTGAAGGGATTTCAGTTACTGAGCTTCGACCTTCGTAGTTTGAGGTTTTCGTTTGTGGTACTTGTATGAACTTTGAAAAATATCTCCCCATGAGCCTCCTCCGTTTTTTCTGTTCCATCAGTGCCCCTAAATCATCTTTGCTGATAAAACATAAAGCTGAGAAACAGTATATCTGCCTTTTAGTCACTACAGTATGTTACAAAATTGAAATAATAATTACTTTCAGATGTAGCAGCGGACAGACATTTTAAATTTAGGCTTAAATTTTCCACCATGTTTATAACAATTTCTCATGGTGATTCCATGTAATGCTGTCAGAGAATGATGTCCTTTGGATGGTTTTTACTATATTACCATTTCAGTTCTCTCAGTACTCCTCAAAAAAGGTCATCAGCAGAGAAGCCAACCACATCATGTTCAAATCCCTCTCTGGGATTTGAAAACAGGATAATGACTGATCCTAGCAGCATTTAGTATCACCACATTTGTATTTCACTACTAGCTCACCATTTGAAAAAGCTGAACATCTTGATATTGGCATGGGCAGCAGCTGTTATATTCAAAAATCTTCCTAGAATAATCACAATACTAAATTTCTCATGGTTTTTCAACTTGCTGTTCGGTTTCTCTTATTCAAAACAGTAAAGTTTTATTTGTGTCTGCCTTTCACCCATTAGATTTCTTTTAAGCTTCTCCTTTTAGCTTCAAAGGACAGTTTGAAAACTACAAACACCTAAAGCACTACAAGAAGCAAATAACTATGGAATTTCAAAATTATCTTCTAAAGTTTTTTATAATTATTTCTTAAGCCTTTTGATTTGAGAAGATGTTAGTAATGATTTTTGAACACTTTAGTTGCCAATTACATGACACCTATTTAGCCTCTGAAAGAACCCATGTGTTCACATCTTTCTCATTCACTCTTTCCCTTCCCTGTTGTGGTTCCCCCCCCCCCCTTTTCCTACACCTTTTTGCATCATAATTTAAGAATAAACTTTACAGAACTAGGGCTGACTGGTAACATAAGTTTACACAGGATCTTGCACAAAGAGGACAAAATAATAAACATTGCAGAATACAGTACAGGTGGGTAAGGGCAGAGGTGAATAGGAAGTCCTGGGGTGGCAGCATATACGAGCTCTGAAAAGGTCCTTCAGTCATCTACTGACATCTCCTCTACTCTCAGCCAAAGATAGTGAAAGTCTAAACATTTTATTTTTTGTAAGGCAGATAACAACGATTATAAAAAGCTTCTAACAGTGAAGAGAAAATCCAGAGAGGCTAAAACCTTTTCTAGCACATGAACAAGGAAGCAAAGGGAAGCAAAAGGACAGTTCAGCTTAAAAATCTCCATTTCATGAGAAAAGCCAAGGCAGCTCTTAAAATGAATAAACACCTTCTATTTTTATTGCAGTTAAATATAAATTACTAGCCTTGCAAATATTTTTAAGACAAACTCCAGTGCTAAACTGCACCCTTTTAAAAGCTGGCAACTCTTCACAAGTTCTACTTAAGAACAAACTGAAGTCTTGCATTTCATTGTTGCAGTCTAAGACATAGTTTTCTTCTGTGAGCTCTACAGTTTGAAAAGGTCTCATTCTTGGTCCTATCTACAAACCCAATTTTCATTCACAAGAAGCCTAAAAAAGGGAGTTTCAAACAACCATAGTTTGTCCTTTTCCCACCTTTACAGTTTGTACAGCAATGGATAGTTAAGTGCAGAGATACTGAGTGTTTTCAAGCACATGCTATGGTATATCAACAAAGCTTAGAGTATCAGGCTTAGAGTTTCAGTATCATGAACTCTACAGCAAGGACCTGAGTGACTGATGCTGCAGAAGGAACAAACAACTCTCCTTCCATTTTTTTTAGCCAACTTGAATATATTTCAGCACTATACATTCCTTTTTTTTTTTTTCAACAAGCAAAATACAAGAATAGGAAGACAGTTGTGTACTAAGCTTTTACATGGTCTTTTTTTACATGCAGAACTACATCAGGTAAACCATATCCTTGAAAGAGCCACCTGAAGGAAAAGGACACTTGGTTGTCAGGTATTTTTATTCTTCCTCTTAGTTTTGGGTGGCAGGGGATGGTTATTGTTTCCTCCTTCCATCTTGTTTTTTGGAAAAATGTCATCAGCTAGGTCTAGTGTAATTTCAGAGCTTGGTAGGAGAAACTAGGTAAGCCACAAACAAAGGGGACCCACGCTCTTCCTTGGACAAAGACTTAGCATAAGCACAGATTTCATTAATGGTTAAGGATTAGGAAATACACAGTACCTCAGTCTAACATACCTGCAGGCATGACCTCATCTAAGTTACTTTCAGCACTGGGGAAGTGGCAGAAGCTGCAGAAGACTGCATCAGTCACTGACATTCATTTTTGCCCCCTACTCTGTCCTATCAAGTTTTACCAAAACTCCTCTCTATGGTCTTATATACTCAACTGATCAAGAAATGGACCCAGCTAGGAGGGAAAAAACACCCACCCAAATAAAAAGATAAAAACCTCACCATCTTTCACTGGTTAAGTTCCCTGATCCATATCACTACACCGGGCCACACACCAAAAACAAACAAACAAACAAAAACCCAAACCAAAACCATTCTGCTGGCACAAGTAAAGATCACGAAGACAGAAGAAAGCAGCTGAAAGTGACTCCAGCTTATACTGACAGTGCAAGAAATGTATGTGAAACCATCATAAGCCTAAATCATATATAAGTATATACAGAGTTCCCACAGCACATGGTAAAGTGCACTTGCAAACATTTAACATATCTTAGCAATTATTTTAAAAAAAGCTTTTACTAGTCTAAAAAGTAAATTACAAAGTAAAACTAGCTAAACCTATAATGCAAGTTACCATACAGAGACAGCAGGTGAACGCACACCCCCCAGTAACATTTGTTCTCTCCCTATTGCATTTTGAAACTGTAAAAAGCCCAGAACCTACATGTCAGTAAATTACTCACCTGACACGAAAACATCTGGCCTGAACACTTTTCATTCTCACCACTACCTTCAGCTAACAAGAGACACCACAGCACACCACTCATGAAGTGCTTCCACAAGCATTCTGAATACACAGAATACATTTGCAATTTCAAGTGAAAGACATCAAGTTCCAACCCCTGTGTTTCATTACAACATGGTTCAGGGTATATACTGCTAATTACTCTCAGGACAGTTTAGCAAGCCTCTAACAAGGGTTAAATCTGTTTTCCTGAAATGTCAGGCATCTACAAGAGACACAAACCCCACTCATGCAACATGCTGGAGTTTATTGTGGTATCTTCCAGACCTTAAAAAGAGCTGCTCTAGTTCAAACTACAAACTTTCTAGTATTTTTCTGCCTACAATATAGTGTTCGTGATAAAATGCAATAACCTGTAAGGAAGCATCATCATCGGCTATCAGAATTGCAACTCTAGCAACTAAAAAAGCATCATCACAAGGTTCAAACAAAACATAAAAATACAATGACAATATATTATGCTCCAGCAATACAGTCCTAAAATTGTGTATCAAATAACAGAAATCAAAGAATGAATTTCAGATACTTAAAATAAGCACAGCTCATAAGCTGCTACACAATCACCTGTTTAAAACATTTTAATGGTTCAGAAAAAATTGGACCAATACGGAAAAGAAAAGCCAGTTTTTGAAACAAGGACACTGCTAGGTAAAACACAAAATAAAAGGAAGAAACAGGATTGCCAAGTGCATTGAAAAATTGACGTGTAATATCCATAGGACAAAATTAAGAGGCATTAGTGACTCAAAGCCACCCAAACAAATGCCAAAAATGTGGGTAACAGTTGCTATCCAATAAAAGCTACCATTACAGGAAAAAAAAAAGGGACACTAGTAAAATGCATAACTTGCAGGATGTCATCATAGCAACACCACCACCTACAGCAGTCATGTTCAGAAAGTAACAAAGCCTTCAATTCTATCTGTATTTACAGAATGCTGGGAGAGGGGAGGGAGGCAGGGGAGGGTGTAATTTGTATCCTGATGCATTAAATGATTTTGTTCCCAAGTTAAGGACAGGATGTAAATAACATAAAGGACTGTCTAAGCGAAGGACAACAGTACTGAGGTCTCAAGGAGTTTCATCCACACTGCCTTTGTAAAAGTGCAGTCCCCCTGAGAAGATAAGGGTGAAGGTCAAAGCAGACTAGCAGCCACCTAACCTCTTGGTAGCCTCAGAACAGCCTCTGTTGGGAAGCCTCCTGAAGCTCCCCAACAGATAAAACATCAGAAACTTGCAAAATTGCGACACAGAAACCAAACCAACCTTGCATATCATCTTCTCCAAAGATCTTTAGGCAAAAAAAATGGTCCTCAGGGAGTACCTGCTCACTCAGAATGGCCAACTTTGTTGGAGAAAAGTCTCCTATGTTCTAAATACAAAGAATTTAGCAACAATGAAATACAAACAACATTTACACAGAATTTCCTTTTTGTTCCTCCTAAACTAAGATATTTCTGAAGGACAATTCTCTGCTTCAAACCCTCATTGCTGTTACTTCAGGGAATGCAACCTTTTAAAAGTATTTTTACTAAGAGCAGCCTTTCAAGTCTTTTAATTAGGCAGTGGTAGTTACCTCAGACTTTATCTGAAAACTTGATATCATACTTAAGTCACTATGCAAGGGCATAAATTATAACAACTAAGCCAAAGCTATGCCAAAACTCCTCCTAAGAATCTGCTCCATGTCTCATGTTCCAGGGCTTTTGATTGAAGGGACAAGTTTAGTAATTACTGTAGAAGGCAAAGACATGAATGGCTTACAGGTGAGACCAAAATATTTAACTAATTGCTGTGACAGATTTGGTTGCAGTAACATCTAAGTTGGAAAATACTTCTCTAAGTTACATTATCTTCTCCCTCTAGAATGAGGCTGGCAAGAACAAGAGTGTCACTTCCCTGGCAAATGAAATGTGTTAGCTAGAATCTACTGATGTACACAAATAAGTTTCTCCTGCTGCTTCACTGGCCCTGTGCAAAATGAGAGAACTGAGAAGGAAATACAGCTTCATCCTAGTTGCCTCATGAGATACGGCCTAATCTATGGACAAAATAACACCTTCTTAACCTAAAGACACTGAAATAAAGACAGGGTTTCTGCTCTGGCCAAATGGTAGCACATCTGCTCACCAAAGCCTGAACCTCATAGAGCTCTACAATGCATTCCAAAAATTTTAGGAAAAAACAAGAGGTCAGCTCACCCTGCCACTCTTAATTACAGAGAAAATGATCTCAAGCACATTCAGCCAGAGCAAACAGACTGATTTGCCTACTTACACCTTCTGATGAGAACCCTTCTGTCACTGTCATCTTAACAAAACAGGTCAGAAAACTGTGTGAAGTGTACAGAACTTTAAAGAAAGTCTGAAACACCACAATATAGTCTCAATTATACTGCTCTCTGGTGCCAGCAATAGTGTCCTGTAGAGGCAGAGGACTGGAACAGAAGGAGCCAAGATGAATTTTATCACTTGGTAATTTCCCTGTCAGGGTGAAAAAACCCCCCCAAAAACCAGAAAATAAACCAAAACAAAAACCCTACCCACATACTTGCACAAGCAGCCCTACCATACCAAGCTGCTTAGACTCAAATAACTTTGCCTTTTGGATTGAAAATATCCATTTGCCTCATTTGCTTAGGTATTGAAATTCAAACCCACTAAGATACTCTTCAGTCCCTAAATTCCATTACTATTCCACTTCACTGTGCACTTCCAGAACTCAGAACTCCCCCAAATTAAATCTTACTTGAAAGAATCAAATCTACTGTCTTGTACTCAGATATTAACAATTTTGATGACTGAATTGAAATAATAACTTCTGTATTGATGGGACTGGTGAAATGAATACTTTGTTAAACATGTTTATGGCATGGGGGAAACATGAACGAACAAAGTTCACTTGTCACTAACATAAGTATGAGTCCTCTGCTGTGTTTCAGATACTTTCCTATGTCTGGCATGATACTCAACCTTTTACATTTTTACCTAGTCACGCATCTTGGAGAGTGATCCATTACACAATGTATGAACTTATCTTTAAATACCATGAATTCTCTGTATTACATTCAAGGTCAACAGTGTCTATTTTTGTAACTCAGAAAAATTCTAACATCCTCTTAAAAGCAACAGTAAGTTACATTCTGTGATGTATTCTAAACAAAACACTTCGAGTCAGCAATATAATCTCTAGCATGACCTTTTCCTGAATGTTTATGTCCACCCACTCAAGAGGTCTTCAAGACTACACAGAAAGGCTACAGCTTTACAGATTTCAAGTCAGTTCAGGTCCACCTAATGAATACACCAACAAGTAGTGAGTATTTGACAATTAGGCTGTAGCTATGACTGCATCCTTACATATCCAGAGATAAAGGTGTAACATGCTTGAGGCTTTCCAACAAAGGTTCAAAGACATAAGTAGGTCTTCATTGTTGGGACAGGAAGTAGGAAATTAGGCCTAAATTCCCCAAAAGAAAGACCATTTTAGACCGTGAGAATCTGCATATATTAGATTTCTGAGACAGGCTCAACCACATAAACTGAAGTTAAAAGTAAAAACGTATTGCTTACTTGTTTCCAGAACATATTCTTACTTCTTTCTTTTTGTTTTATGTAAGGAAGAATTACCTGCAAACATCTATGATGCTCTATCATTGCTGCACAACAAATTTTCTTCTGAGAGTATGGGCTAAGACTTTGACTGCAAGGTGGTATCTGTATGTGCATCTATTTTATCACCTACTTTCCAGACTTTCAACCATACAACAACCTGCTAAAACATAACCTACTTGTACTTCTCAGGCATAATCAAAAGACAAAGATAAAAAAGCTGTTTGTTATAATTGCAATAGAAACAATAGCAGACACTATACCTAAGCTTTAGGAAATAAAGCTGGTTTAATTTTTTTTTTTAATCCCTCCTGCATTACTTATCTTCTGCAAACACAACTGACTTTTCAAACAGCATGGAATGAAGAACAGAGAGGAGCACAGAACAGTTGTTTACCACTCCATTTGAAAGCTAGCTTCTGGCTTGAACTCCAAACAGAAAAGCCAACTTTTTTTTCCTTTCCTAAAGAAAAGTCACCAGTATACACTTGCTATTTAGTTACCCTGTCACCTGCATAAAAATGCTTATTCTAAAAGTCTTACTGTACATGGAAAAGTCATAGACTGTGAAAATGGAGAGACTCTTAGACCACTTTCAAGAAAAGATTTGCTGTTAAAAAAAAGAGAAACATTAAATAATTTCACTTCTCAAATGTAATTTTGCAGCTGTTTTCCTTGCTTTTCACTTTCTCTAGTTGTGATAAACTGCACCTGCAAAAATACAATTCTTATTAAGGACAAATAATCATTGGCTTGAAAACTACTTCACTTACACAGCATTCTCTGTTCTACATTAAAACATTTTTTACTGTTTGTCCAGAAAGTAGCCACTCATATGTATTTGGCAGCTATAATTTTTGGTTTTAAGTAATATCTAGTTGTAGGAGATTCATCATAACCTATATTTACGTTCTGGAATAGTTAAGCTATCTTGACATTTGTTGGTGGACAGAAGATGATGACAGGAAAGAAAGGAGAAGGAACAGATCCTAAGAGATAGCTTTCTCCACCCACACCACTGTTTCCATTTCAACTGAGGCTAATAATGAAGCTGGAAGGTTAAACCACTGCAGAACTTTCTTCTTCTAATAAGAGTACAGCTTTTATTACAACTCCCCATACTGCAACAGTTTGGGGGTTTCTTATTTTATGCTGAAGATACAATAACCAAAATTTCTCCATGAGATATCCTCAATTCCTCTTTACCCATGCTTTGCTCTATTCAAGAACTTCAGGGAAACAGAAAAGTGGAGAAAAGAGGCAATCCAGGTAAACTTTACATGAGTACCCTCATTCCTGAAGAGTCTTGTTAGTGACAACTGAAGCAACCAAGTTCTATTAAGCATAAATCCAAGCAAATAATAGAAACAGCTACAACAAACTAGTAGTTAGCAAGCAATATGTAACAGAAAAGAATATACAATTCATTAATTAATGCTGTAGCTTCTCACAAATGAAAGCAGCACCAACTCCAATCCCCATCCACTAACAGACTGATGTTAAAGCTGGTGTTACAAATGCAAGTTTGAAAACTAAACCTTCTTAAAGTTGCGAAGGAAACTGTTCCAATTATACAAGCAGGACAAATGAGGAGTTGTGATTGCTTTTTGTTTTTATTTCACTACTGTCTGAGTTTAAGGGTAGTTTGAAACCAGAAAAAGTTAAAATGCTCTCTTAATTGTTAGTTGAAGCAAAGGCAGCTAGTAGCATCCAGGTCTGCAGGAGGAAGTGTGTTGCCAGCTGGTCAGTGCTCCCCCTCTGCTCAGCATGGCTGAGGCCACATCTGAAGTACTGTGTCCAGAGCTGGGCTCCCCATTACAAGACAGACATGGACATACTGAAGAGAGTCCAGCAAAGGACCACAAAGGTGATGTGGGGACTGCAGCACCTCACATAGGAAAAAAGGCTGAGAGTGCTGAGACTGCTCAGCCTGGAGAAGAGAAGGCTCAGGGGAACCTCAATATGTACAAATATCTAAAGGGAGAGCATAAGGATTTAGCCACACTCTTCTCAGTGATGCCCACTGTCAAGCCAAAGTAAAAGCAGGAGGCTCCTCCTGAACATAAGGAAGCATTTTTCTACTATCATAGTGACTTCCCTACCGCTATGCCAGGCCAGGGGTTTAAACTAGACAGAAATCTTGGGAAGGAGTCAGAAAAAATCCCTAAAGAACTTACATTTATTATCCTATCAGTTTCATAAGCATGCCAGTCAATATTCTTCAGTCTTGACTGAGAGGTCAAAATCCCAGAAACAGAACTAGTTTTCTCCCAGGATTAACTCTGCCTAAAAACTAAAGAGTTTGAATTCTCAGCTAATCACTTAAAAAAACCAAAACAACCAGCCACACTACCACCACCACATAACCCAAGAAGGCAATAGGGTTAAGATATATTCATAACTTTCCAAAAATTCTAAAGCTTAAATTCAACTGCCAACAAACACAAAAGTGGTTAATGCCTGCCGAAAGATTTGAAAAGCTCAAAAGGGGCAGTGTTGTTTTGTTTACACATCTCATTCTTCATGGAGCAGTAATTTCTTGAAAGAAACCACTGAGGACCTGTTTTTGTTGTGTTTAATTTTAAAAGACATTTTAGTGCCAACAAACACAAACATGCACAAAGCTATTAGCTGTATAACTGCTGCTGTACTATACACTTATGCAAAGACTTAGGTATAAAATATCCTAGAAATCTGACTTCAACCATTTCTGGGTTTGCTGAAAATTAGATTTAAGCTCTGCAATCACTTAATCAGCTTTCAGCGTGTTCCACATTAGTAGTCTATGCCTTACAGCGCATGTAATTCTTGCAAACTCAATTTAAGGCTCATCAGCACTGCAAGATTTCATGTTCTTCAACTGCAGATGCAGCCAAAGCTATGTTATCAGCAGGAATATCCAGTGACATACTGTACAGACTCAGTGTAGTTCAACTAAGCCCCCTGTTTCTACAGAGACAATCAAACTGCAAAGGAAAAGTAAACTAAAACTTTTAAGAACCCTTATTGCATACAGCTCTTCACAGGAAGAACTACATTTCAAGAACAGCAGATGCCCCCTTGAAGAAGGTTTAAGACCTTCTACACAGAGTTTCAAAACAAACTCATAATAAACACAGTAAGAAAAAGAACTGATCTAAGTATCAAACTACAGAAAAACCCAGGGAAGCTTTCAAATTACATGAGATAAGAAAAACTATAGCAATGAGGGTCATGGGCAAGAAACTTTGTTCCACTATTCATATGCAGCAGATGAAGAACAGAGTACAAACCAAAAATTTGGGGAGGGGGCCAGAAGAGCAAGAAAGGGAACCTAATGATACCAATATCATTCTGTCCACCAACAAATGTCAAGATAGCCAAACGGAACCCAAAATGATTTCTTGAGCTCCAGGAATGCTGCTCCACATAATGCAAAAGGTGCCTTAAATAGCTGACAGAACTTGCACCAAGCAACACTAAAAAAAAAAAAAAAGGAAACGAAAGAATGTTAAGTCTACAATAGAGATAGGTGATTTTGGGTTGGTGGGGCAAACAGTGATGGCCATCTATTATCTTTCTATGTCAAGAATCAGCTCAACCTTCTCATTAATACAGAAGAACATTTTGAATAGTACAGATCACTAGATCATTTAGTGTTGAGCATGCTGTGTTTTTATAACCCTGTACATGTCAGTGAATTGCTCTAAGCAGTTTTCAAAAATACATTATTATGCTCTTTAAGGAAAGGATCCTAAATTCTGACAATCTTTTGCTCTTTACAGACAGTATAGTTGAATAATTGCAAATCAGAGTGATTTAAAAATAAGTGTAAGAAGCTTAGAACAAAGGTTGCTGTAACAAATGTTAAATTGTTTTCTATTGTTTCTATTGTTCAGTGAACACACTGCATCTTATCCTCTGTAAAAGCAGCCTAAACACTCAACTCTGCTGTGATTAAGCTCAATGTCTTTTATACACAAGACATGGAACTTAGAACCTCAGCAGTTTTAAGACTTTATGACTGGCACAAAACTGAACAAGAAAAAATGTCCCTCAACTAATATAGTGTAATAACTTCATTAATTAGAATAAGTTTTCTCCAGGAAGCCTCCCAGAGCATTCAATAGCACACATTTTAAAAGCAGTAGTATTCTTCAAATTACAAAAGAAAGTAGTTTTTCTTATTGTTTTAGACTGGTAGAGTCATAACTGTTTACAAACCGAAGGACAAAGACATCTAGTTGACAATTATGACGGCTGTGATAAAAGCTTTTCTATTTTGCTGTTCAAGAATTTTTGAAGGTTGTAATAAAAACTTTTTTGTTTTACTCTCCAAGGCAAAGCAATTTACTCTCAGCAAACAAACCAGATGAATTGTGCAACACTGTCTTCTTCCATTTGTGGCAGATATTACTTTCTATATGTCATTTATCCTGTACAGTGCAGTTGGGCTGCTTTCTTGTTACCATACTGTTGCATTGAAGTTCCTCTTCTTTGTGCCTGGAGAACTTGATTTGATTTCTGCCAGCACAGCTCTCCTCCAACCCAGTCACACATGTTAGTAGCAGCATCCCTTCAAAGCAGAACATGCATTTCTCCTTAAGAAAATTCTCTCCAAGCACTGCTGCCAAATTAGAGGGTTAATTGGCAGAATACACTAAACACTCGAGCTAAAGTAGTCTCAGAGCTAGATCAAGACTTTGTGGTAATGGTTTAGGCACACAGAAAAACTACGGAGGAGGTGAGTAGTATTCCTTTAGGGTTTTCTAAGTAATAACACCCATGCAAAGTAAGCAATATCATGGCTATGGAAGGAGCATTACAAAAGCAAGCACATCAGATACCGGTTTACAAACATCAGGAGTCGCTTATTTTGAATTATTATTTGCATAACACTTCCACATAATGCTGAATTCAGGAAAACCCAAAAGCCCCAGGACCTAGAGGGCTTGTATATTTATTTAATCTAGTTTAATCCCAGCGACTCCATCATTCCTCACCACAAGACAAATCGCACCACTTGTGCAAGCATGTCTGTTTCTCTAACAGAATTATTCTCCGTGCTTTATCTTTTTTTTTCCCACAAACCAAAAAGCATAGCTGTACTTGCTAAATATGAACATCCTTAAAGACAGTAGGACAAAAATAAATCCTTGCACTTCAGTAACACCACAGCTGGGGGAATTAAGTTTCCAGATATGTTTCCGATTTGCACTCATACTGTCAGCTGCCTTTACATTGGTGTTCCAGGAGGAAAAAAAAGGTCTCACCTACCCTACCAAAGGTCTTTGTTCTACCTAGAGGCCAGCTCACCTTACCCCTGAAAGCCTGAGCTTTTGTTGGCTGTTTATACAATAAATATTGTGGATGTATGGAAAACCTATTATCACTGGCAGAAAACAAAAGCTGGCAAGTAGTTTCTATGTTTACAATGGACAAAAGTCTCCAAAACATATAAGCATTTTTATATATTCTGGACAATTTTTTCACCCCCCTTCCCCCACACACCTATTTTTATAAGCCTTCAAAATTAGCCTGTGTAAAGAGCACGATAAATGTAATTAACTTCAGAATGCCAAAAACAGGCGGTCTCCCTACTAACCGCTACTTGTGAAATGAGAGGAGCAGCAGTCATCATCAGCACACAGGGTTAACGAAGGTTTTCTCAGAGGTCTTTTTCCTGCTTTAAGTGGACTAGGTGGGCCAATGTAAATCTAACAGGATAGATATATGTTAATTCTGAATGCTGTCAACAGAAGAAAAAGTTATTCCACCTTTCAGGCATGGAAACTTAATAATTTTCAGTGAAATTGTTAAAAGTCACAGATTCCTTTCACCTGCTATGTTTTTTCCCCTCTAAAATAACCTGCCAATTACAGCACAGTCCCCAGTTTGATATATTATTTCAGGTATTAACTTTAAATGATGACCAAGATACAGCACGCATACCCTACCTGTTCTTCTGACGAAATACATTTTTTGCTAACTGACCAGGTTGAATGAAGCTACTCCAGCAGAGGTTTCTCCTTTGTGTTCAATTCACCCTCTGTATGTACCAAATTAAAGCAGGTTTATAAGGATGCACCAAATTTTTTGTATTGTATTCTGACTAACCAGAATGCAAAAAGATGAAAAAGCTTGCAGTCATCTAGAACGCATTTCAAATTTTTGGCAATTAAGAACTGAACGATTTCAAAAGGTTCACAACCATTACACCTATGGAGGCCAATGTCGCATTCTGCTTACAAATAGGTGGTTTAAGTTTCAACTGTCTTTTTATAATAAACTGCCTTCTCATCACTACTACATGGGAGGGGGGAGGAAGACAGAAATTAATTAAACCATCACGAAGCTCAGTGAGAAGCACAGTGTGAACCTGTATATTCACCATAATTCATTATTCAATATACATTTTCCCTTCTTTTTGGGATACCAGTGATTCCAAAACCAATGCTTTGCTTTTAATATCTCAATTTACTAAGTGTTCATAATGGTCTAAGTCAAGAATAGTGACACTCCTATCTAAAAGCGAGTTTCATACATGTGATTCAAATGACCAATGTTCTAAGGCCTCTCAATAGCCAAGGATTCAATCATTATGCACAAATCATCTATTTTCTTTATTATCTGCTGCTGCACTATTCTTGGGAAGAGACTACTAAAGTACACCTCTTAGAGCCTCAGACTAATTAATTTTGTGCCTGTTGTTTCTGCCAAAGTATTGTGTGCTAGAACAGATCCAGTACTTGCATCCTGACTGTGACAGATTCAACTTGATGGAAGCTTATCAAATCACTGTGCACACTAAGTTCTTCTTGGATACATTTAGAAGTAATTGTGTGCTAAAAATAATTTCAGGAGTCCCAAGTCCGAGTTTGCACACAGTTTTATGGTTAAAGACAGATACACTTAAGGAGACTACTAGATGAACTAAACCTACCATCTGCACAGCATAACCAACAGCAACTCTAGCCTGAATTCCAAAAGCACCTAAGCAGATAAAACCACACAATTTTAGAAGTGGTAGTAATCTGAACCTAGTATGAGTTTTTCCTCATATCTTCAAATTTAAAATCCAAGAGTAGTCTTAAACTTCTCTGCTAGGTCAAACAACCTTGCATGACTTCACACCTACTGCAGCAAAAAAAACTATGCACAGGCACAGCTGGTGGCATATTCATTGCTCCAAGGAAATTGCCCTGTGGACAGTCTCCCAACAGTGACTGGAAAGTAAACCATAGGACTTTAGCCCCTGGTGGAAAGCAGTCAGCTGTCTATCAGGAATGTAAAAGATAAAAGTCCAAAGAGAGGAAATTACAGGGAGCAGCTGACACCCAGCAGCTTCTGGCCATGCACCCATAGGCAACATTCTCACCTCCAGCTGCTGTGAGGGTATTTACGTAATGCTTCTGGAGGGCTTTAGCAAGGACGGCAAGTGCAAGTCAGGCTTCCTGAACCAGTTCCATAAAATTCTGAACTTGTGAGCAAAAGTGTATGCAAAGAACTAGGTGCATCCTTCTGGATTTTGGCGGTAGACTGTTTTTCACTCAACCCCAGAGTTGTGATTAAACATTCAGTCTGAGCTGTCTTTTCCATTAAAAAACATTAATCCAAATAAGTTTTACACTTGGTAGATTGTAAAATCTACACATTGTGGATGCTCACGCAACTGCAATGCATAAAAATCCCAGGGTTTTAACCCTCTTTTGACTGTCCAATAAATAAAGGTAAAAATAGTTTTCCCCACATTAAAGACAAAACGTAGTTACAAAAAAAATTTGACATAAAGTACTTTTTCTAGAATGATATGAATCGCAATCTTTGATTTGTGCAAATATAGAAACCGAAGAATACCTATCCACCCATAGTAGATGAAATAACTTAAGAATTTAATGAAGATAAAGGAAGTCTACAGGCATTGCTCTTCTCCTCTTCCCTCACCCAGGCCCCATAAGCCACCAACCTTCCTGGGATTGTGCTTCTTAGCTCAATGTAACTTACCCAAGCTTCAAAATTGAACACTTTTGTTTTATTTGAGTCTGTTTAAAGAACCTCTTGCATTACCCATGGGGATTGTTCTTTTTCCTACTTGTTAACTTCATGTGAGCAACAGCACTGTGTATAGTTCAAAACCCTGTGCTGAACAGCCAGTTTCCCCTGATTGTATTTATCTTCAAAAGAGCAAGACAGAAGTAGAGGTAGAGGTGGAGAGATCAAAAACAAGACAACCATGAAACCATACTAATTTGTATAAAAACTGAACGAGTGATACACCTGACTGCTTTCCATTCTCCTAAGTAGACAAGAGTTCAAGCTGGCATTTCTTTAACAAGCCTGGCTTGCAGAAGTCATAGTCAGCTTGCAAAGTATCACGTTAAACACCTGTGATCAGCCTAAAACAAGCAGACATCAATTTTAGAAGGATCTTAGCAGTGTTGCTATAGAGCAGGAAATATTCCAGACTACATAAACTTCACTTTCCTCAAATAAAAAATATTTAATTTAGGATCCTGGATAAACATGTACAGTAAACACCACCTGCAGAGGTCTGGAAGGATCTAGACACTTTTAGCAGTTAGAGGTCATGCAGGTCATGCATGTCTTCTCCTTCCAGCAGGAGACAACCCAGAGAGGTAAAGTACCCTGCTTAAGCTATGTACAACTGCAGGACCTGGTGTCTTGCTCATGAATGCTTTAACAGTTCTGACAGCCACAATTGTCTAGGCAGAGCTGTAGAAGGGCTCTAGGATGTGAGCAACTCAGATGAATACTTCCTCACTGAAGCAGGCTGCTGTTGAAAGCAAGCAGTACCAAGCTTTGATCTCCCCCAGCGCAAGCAGTTGAGAAAGCCAAACACCCTCTCCCAGACAGGCATACGAAGTTCCATGAAATCTCTCTTTATGGTAAAGGGAAGCCATTTCTACCCTAAAAATGGCCTCATCTACACTGTGAAGTGTGCAACAGGGCTTTCATAACTCCACCAGTTATGTGCAAACTAAGTTCTGCATTAGTTAGGTTCATCTGAAATAGATCACACATTGGCTTTCAGTCCTGAAAACAGATCATTTCAGTAAATACACCTCACTTACCAAAGTAGCTGTCATTTAGCTTCCACACTACAGAAGCTGTACAAAAGCACCAACATTTTGCTCAATTGCTGTTGTAGTTGGAGAAGCAGTAATGATACCAGAACATCACAGCTATTTTAGACTCTCAGTGATGTTCATATAAAAATACTGAGTTTAAAAGCAGTAAGTTTTTTCCCCCACCATGAGCCCATCCTACAAACCCAGCTCAAAATCTTCTTGAAAGAAAGTCATGCTCCATCATTTCTTTTTCAAGTAATGCTACCAGTAAAAAAGACCATGTCAGACAACTAAAGTCTCTGTTACACTACCACAACCCTGCGGCCTCCAGTGAGACTCTTAAGTGGCAACAGATCAAAATTCAAGAAGGAAAGAAGAGACTTCACCTCACTCTTAGCTATGTTGGCTCATCAGGTCTAGTCACGCAAAAAGCTGCGAACGCTTACTTTAGCAACTGAAGTCAATAGCTATGATGAAAATAAACACTGAACACCCTAGTAGGTCACCAAACAACTGCATAATAAGGAGAAAAACTACTTTGAAAGTCATAAGTATGCTGAAGTTCAGCACTGCCTCAAGAGGAAATGTATGAACTTTGAAGGCAAAAACTACCTTTTGCATCAGCTATGCAAATATCGACAGACATGAATGTGCACAAATGGACTAAATGGTTAGGTATTTCTTTCCTCTTTCTTGTACTCAAAGTAAACATTTACCTCTCTTTCTTTTAACCACTGGTGGAGTGTGGGACAGGTACTCATGACTTGGCCAAGGTTTTGTAACACACACAAAAAACCCCCACTGTTGATGAAGCGATGTGGAAAACAGCTCACTCACATGGGCCAACACACAGTCTGGGCTCGGGAAAGGCCTGTGCTGATGCCTCTGAAACAAACAGGCTGCCTTTTGCCGCAGGTGAATTCCCAAGCACAGCAGCCATCTCCTCTCCCCAGGCAGCAGTTCGGTTATTTTAGGCTAGTCCGAGTGTGACCAATACAGAAAGGAGCCCTGCATTTCTCAGTGCCCCCTCTTGCAATCTCCTCTCCCTTGCATCAACAGTAGCATTTTCTTGGCCAATAAACCAAGTGAAACTCACCCAGCAAGATCTGAATTCATAAGCAGGCCAGTTCTCTGGCTCACCACACAGCTCCACAAGCCTTGGCACAAGCTGCAAGCTTGAGGAAAACTGCAGCATTCCTCTGACAGCAGCCTGAATATAAGCCAGCCTAAAGCAATTACGTAACTTCAGGGTGGATAACACACAGCAATCATCACCATGGGTGAAGTGTGCAAATGCCAATCACAGAAAACCTTTGCAAAATACAAGTTTATAAGCACAGCAATGTGCATTTGCTGTTGTAAGTTACACAGTGAGGAACAGAGCAGTAAATGAGCCAAGGCACGGCAAATAAGTCAGTTCTTTCATTTACCATATTCGTGACAAGCATTTCACAATGTGAAACAATTATTTTGATAGGCCTGTTTTGTAGTCCATCCTTGGAGGAGTTCACTGAGTGACAAGAGGTGGCAAAATCTGCTGGAACGAGCTTTTGGAGAAGAACTCTCGTGCTTACAGTCACACTGTGCTTCCACATCAGCAACTTCCTTAGGGCTGCAAGCTTGGCAAACCAGGAATATGGCCACTCCCCAGAATAAGGCGGGGGCAAGAATGATAACTCTTGCTAAATTGCAGCTGGAAATATAGTCATAACTGCTCTCAGAATTTAAGGCCTTGTTCATTTACAGTCTTTGTCAGGCAACCTAAGGTTGCCAGCCTTAGAAAGAAGACAAACACAGCAGACCTGAATTTGAGCTTTAAACCCACATTTACAAAGACCACAGACTAACTTATTTCAGCCCTTGTTTAGCCTACCACCTTTAGGACACAACCCAGGTTTTGTAGACTGGTACAAGAGCCTCTGAAGAGCTCACATACACTGCTCAAGTTAGTGGAGGCCCTGTGTTGCCATACCAGTGTGCCCACATAAGGGCCAGCAAGCTGCAACCACCACACTGGGGCACTGCTGTTAAGACAGCACGTATTGCCCACAAATCTTGCAACAGCCCCCTGCTTGCAAATATATCCATTTTTGCCAAAGCCAACCAACCAAAGGTCCAGCAGTGCTTTTGCCTGTGGAAGTGGAGCTGCTCAGTGCAGAGAGCAGGGTGAGAGGGCAGTGAGCTCTGCCAGGGATGAGCCCATCAAAGGTCCCTCCAGCCTGCACTGAACATGCTGGTACATTACTTGTACACAGCTACTAAATGCAGATTAAATTGCAGGCTACGTCCACAGCAGTCTCACCTCCAGTCAGCCCTACAGACACAGCCTTCCCATTCTGCTTCTGGCACTTCAAACCAGCATCAGCTGCAATACAAGCAGATTGACTTTGGCATATTCACTTATACCCCACCCCTCCATTCCCAGGCTCATGACATTTATTTCCTCACCAAGGCTGAATGACATGCTATACCTCTCAGCCTCCTGGACCAAAACACAACTACAGACAACCCCATTCCTACCAAACAAGCTACATGCATGCCAGGCTAATATACAAACTTCTTGCACTCTTATGCTGCTGGTTCTCCCACCTCATTCACCCATCAAGTTTCGCCTGAGATGCTTGTGTGATATCACACCACCACCTTGTCCCACATCACCACCTCGCTCCCACAGCAAAGTCATTGATACACCAAGGCTCTTTTGCCTGGAATGTGGTTCTGCCATTGGGCCTCTGCTGGTTCCAGCACAGTGCATCTCAGTGGGAGGGCTTTCACCATGGTCCTCAGTGGAGATGTTTTCTGGATTCAGGTTCCTGCACCTTTCAGCACTTCTATAAAATGTTGATTTGCCTCCCAGAACTTTAGACCTTTACTAGTTTTTGTGGTTCTCCTTTTACTTCCTAAAAATCACAGCTTAGTGTCTCATTGTTCAGTCATCTTAGTGTCTCATTGTTCAGTCATCTTCCTCTGCTTCCTCCTTTCAGTAGCAGTTTCTCAACACTTACCTCTACTTCTAAACTTCTTTTTGTTATTCAAAGAGGGAGAGGAAGATGGATCTCATAACAGGCATGATTCACTAAAGCTCATGCCCATGATTCAGATCTGTTTCCATTCATCCACTCACATGTTTCATTAGCTATCATTTCACACTTTGAGTATCAGGAAATAGCAGCTTTGATCTTACTGACATCTTACTCCTTTAAGCTTACTCTATGTGCTGGGAATATTCACTTTTCTGATCACATCAGCACCCTTCCTTGTTGCCCTGACCATATACAAGTCCTTCCTTTTAAACACAACAAAATTTCAGATCTCTTAGCTGCTGTGATTACAACACCCACATCTGTCCTATGTTTCCAAACTTTACTATTTATCTTATATCTCTACTAATGTCAGATTTGTCTTCCACATGGCCTCTTCTTATCCACAGGAAAAACTTCTCCAGTCCTTCTGATCACCACCGCAGCAATTCCAACAAGTTCTCTTCCTCTTTCCCCTTCCTGCTTCCTACTTTTTTATTCTACCACTGTAATAGTCAAGCCTCCACCATTACTCAACAGAAATAGTTTCTGCTTCTAATAAAGTAAAATTGACAAACACCCTTCAAATACACAGAAAGTCAGTGCTATCTGAAAAATCAGAGCTTACCTTTGTACGTCAGATACATCTTATTTATAAAATTGAAATTGGAACATAAAAGTTGAAAAGAGAGAGAACACCCACTTCAAAACTTAAAACATATTTTACTATTTCAAAAGTTACAGAAAAGCTAAGTTATAGTTTGTTTACCTGCTTTCCCTTTTGAAAACTGTTTCATTTTGTAGGAAAGAATCTATCATCTTCTATGCCTATGCTAACACCCATTGAAGGTTGACCCTATAGAGAGAACTATATCCTCCTTAAGTGCATTGGGTATCTACTGAAGTCTCTGACTTCTACCTTATCTCAGGTATCATCACTTCCCCACTTCTCTTCCTAGCCTCTCATCTACAAAGCATCTAACTCAGCATTTCACCACCTTTCTTCTCTTTAAGCACATATTCAGTAAGACAAACTCTTATTTATTACTAAACACTTCTTCACTCCTGTCACCAAACAGCCACTTACATTTATCATCTGCATAATTACCTAGAAATCAAGTCTGTAAAGTATTGCCAGGATGCATGACAGTGTAAAGACTGATCACTGAAAACTCTCAGTAAAGCTAAGTGGCATGCTGTCTCTAAAATTTGTATGTAGGATTGATCAAGTTATTCTCAGCTTCCTTATCCCATCAGACTGTCATAGCACCTGTTACATCACAACCCATTCATTCCTAGTCACTGCCTACCATTCATGCATTAGCATGTTGAGCTGAAGTCACCTCCATGCATTCATATTTGACCAGGAAAGCTGCATGATGGTGTTCTCACATATCACGGCTTGCAATAACATCACCCTACTCTAGAGGAAGTGAAATTGAAGTTTCAGGCTTCTGTGTAATATAGCTACACTAAATCCAGAAACAGAATATAATGGACTGGATATTTTATCCCCAAGACACTAACTGTAGTCAGTTTGCAAGGTTTTGGTTTACAGTCTAAATCAATGGAAGAACTGAGACTCATTTTGCATGTACAGCAGCAGCAGCAGAGCCAATTGTCCCAGCTGTCATTGGTCATAACACAGTACTTCAGAATAAAAGCATTCCGGACCTTTTCTTTAGCTAATATATTAAACAGTTCACTCAGAGTATTGATTTTTCCCCGTTCTTGAACTTTTAAAATAAGCAGACTCCACAGAATTGTCTTGAAGCAGCACAAGCCATGTTTAATGTGGTCACTGAGGCCAGCTTTGTAAATATGCGAACAAGTGTTTTACTAAGCCTACTTTCCACCCTCCCAAAGCACTGCGCGCCACAAACAGAAGAAGCAAAGTCTGATGCAACTGCTGTGGAAGCAACCAATAAATAGCTTACTGTATGGTTCTCCACTCCACTGATTTGCTTACATTTTCCAGAAGATCCCAAGAAGATTATTACCAAATGTAGGTGCATTTGGTAATGAATTCTTAATACTGATTTTATCTGCCATCCTTTCATAGCCACAGTGGCACATAAGTGGCTAAGTCAGGGTAAGTTAGAAGCTGAACTGTGGAAGAGAATTTGTGCTGCCCCTATGCCTTGCACACATAACGGAACACTGCTATGCAGACAGGTCACTAGTTTAGAACAGGAAAGAGCTGAACTTTAAGCATAAGGAAACAAATCTGAGAGTCAGTGCTAAAGCCTTTAACCCAACATCTTGCTTTTAATACAAGTTTAAAAAAACTTATATAATTAGAATGCATGCAAACCTGATCCTCTACTCTTACAGACTGTACATTTGTCTCACACTTTATAAAACTTTATCCAATTTTAAGTGCCTCGACGGTCAAATGTTTTTTGTTTCATTAGTGAGTATAAATTAAACACTGTAGTCAGCTGCACAACTCCTGCATAGTTCCTGCACTGTCACTGGATTACTACCAGCTGTCAGTAACCAGTTAAATTTGGCACATGTTCAATAAAGTGTCTCATTTCTTAGAAGTCATACAGCTATGCAACAGCTGATCTTCCCAGCTCTTAAAACAATCACTTTAATGTGATTAACTTCAGTAAAATAAGAAAAATGTAAAAAAGACACAATAAATATTAGTAAATATTCATTATAATATTTAAATAATATTAATTGATACATAAATATTAACACACACGTCTGTGAAATTTCTTCTTCTTATGCCTTTTTCGCCCAGTTATTTTTCCAACAATGCCATAACATATTAAAGGTCTGACACCAATTAACAATAAAAGATGACTTACATAAACAGGCAGATTGGTAAATAAAGCAGGATAAAGGTAGATCATCTGAATTTTTAGCACATTAATTAAGTAAATGAGCTTCTTATTTATCTGTTCAGCTAGCTCTACTAGTGTGAATTTAAACTTACTGACAGGTTTTACTGTATCCTTCCAATTAACAGACCTTCTCAGCAATTGCCCATGCTTTTCCACAGCAAAATTTCCAGGTATTTCAAGACTGTCAAATGCATTCACTTGCAAAGAGGAACAGAGGGTTAGAGTAAAAAAAAAAAAAAAAAAAAAAAAAAAAAAGAAATAATAATAAAACCCCCACAAATAAAAAGGAACTCTCCTTTATAAAGCATGTGATGGTGCATATCACAATTACTTTAAAATACATTTTAAACACTGCTCGGGTCTCCCCTCTTTGACAATGTTTTGATTTTTCAGAAGGGTTTAATAAAGTGTTGGCAAAAATTCCACATTAGGAGACTCTTCAGTCTATAGTGAATGGTGTCACATTAGAAAAAGTCTTTTGTATTCCCATCCCACTTGTACAGCAGGCCTTTTATCAGTTCTGACTCAACCACGAAGGAATTCTCTACAATTAGAAGGCTACACTCCTCCAGTCCGTTTGTACATTTGCAGAATTAAGTCAGAAAACAACTATTGTAAGATTGTGACTTACATCTCAAGTTCTCCAGACTTTCTGGTCTTCCATAGCAGGGCCAAAGCAACACAGACTGGATTCATATTGCTACTCCGTTAGGGTAATGAGCCGCAAGGGCATTCACATAAATCATGATAACTGTCATGTAGCTGTAAGGAGAATGCAAACCAGCATACAGTACCAGCCAACATCTCTAGTGATCCAGGTCACAGAAGGTTATGACGCCATGTCAAGGGCTGCACACACACCCAGTTAAAAGAAGCTTTTTACGTAGCTAGTCTTAGATGGTAAACGGAGAGGA
Organism: Chiroxiphia lanceolata; assembly: GCF_009829145.1. Lineage (NCBI taxonomy): Eukaryota > Metazoa > Chordata > Aves > Passeriformes > Pipridae > Chiroxiphia > Chiroxiphia lanceolata. The sequence goes on along the minus strand of NC_045671.1, from coordinate 17,572,099 downwards.
AAAACTGGAAGTTCAAGGAGACAGATCTCCCAGAACAAGTGCAGTTGTTGGAGAGTACTGAGTATTCACGTGCTGTCACGTGCTGTCAGGCTGACTGCATTCCAGGCAATCAGAATTCACATTAAATCTGTACCCTTGCTGCACATGAAAGCTTTTTAAGATTTCAAATTAGTTCATGTCACAGACAGCATATTCATAATTAGGACAGCTTTTGTCAGTTAAAATAGCATGGTCCTTTCTTCCTTGTCTTTTTTTTTATTTAAAGATGCAGTAAATTCTCCTACCTAATCCCCAAAGAAAACCAGCTAAAGAAAAAGTGAGTTAAGGGATGTCAGGCGCTTTCCTATACTACAGTGAATTTGCACTCATATTTTGTTACACTACTAAGAAGCATCATGCTTTATCTTGACATAATTAGCTTACCTAGACAGCAGGTAACATTTAAGTTAAACCCATGTAGACACATCTTCGAGCGTGCCATCTAATATATTTTACCCTTCACCAGTAAAAATTGCTGTATGTGACAGTATGCTTCATTTCATTTGGAGTAGGTTGTATTTTTTAAATTAGAACTTTACCACATTCTTAAGTAATGGTTCAATTTTAAAAGGTTTTAAAAAAAACCAGTGATAGAGGAAAATGCAGCAACTAGCTTTTTAAGGAAAACCGTTTGACATATGCTAACTTTTAAACAGCTCCAGCCTACCCTCACACACAGATTTTGCTTTTAATTAATTGTTCATCTCTGAAACTTAAGAGTACAGGGAGAGTGAGAAAGCACACGAAGGCATCAGTCTGCTGGCATGACAACTGACTCAAATTCAAGCATTGCTACACACCAAAACATCTGATCATATACAAAGACAGAAATACTTTCTAAAACAGAATGCAAACTTGGAAAATGAAAATTGTTTTCTTGGAAGTGAGAAAAGCCTTGAAATTAAGGGGACCTAAGACAACGAAAAATTTTATTACATCAACCAAATATAAAATTTCTGTATAAAGGAAGATTCCTTTCTTTTAAAATTATGATGGGAAGTGATTTGCAATTAATTTTTTTCCTTAAATTAAATGAATTCTAGAGCAGTATTGATGCTGTCCTATTACATTTATCCGATAATTCACAATTAGTAAAAGGTTTTATTTTCAGATCTTGAAATCACTCAAAAAGGCTTATGTTCTCTTCAAATCCAGATTAGATATTTTTAGAATGACTGAATAAAAGGAAGGAGCTGATTTACAAAGTTTTCCCACCTTCAGTGATCCAGTCTTAGAAGACAGCTTTTTCACTTCTTTTCCCCTACTTTTTTTTTTAGGGTTTCCAAAGAAATTATTCAAGGTCAAGGATAGTACATCAGAGCACACACTGAAAATAGCTTGCGCATTCCCCAATTAATGCATCACATTCCAAATCTAACATGGAAACTGGAACGCATTAGATGTCTCCCTTTCAGGAAGAAATATTTAAAAGTGAGCTTACTTATTTCTGTTCTGGAACTTGGAAATATTGGTACTTATTTCTTAAAGTAAACTGAAACTGGAATCAATGAAGACATTTTTGCAAGACTCTAGTAGTCTTGGAACTAAGTCAAAAAAAGTCCACCAAAAGGTCAGACATCATTTGTTTATGCCTGTACCACAATAGTGTATTCACAAACTTTGGATTACTTGTTTTACTCATACATTCCTAACCAAACTCCAACTTAGGCTGATGGTGGAAGAAACTATGATTGTTCTTTCAGCATGTCAGCAAAGAAAATTCTCTTCTTCAAACAGGTAGAGTTTAACACAACCTTTTCCCCTTGCAAAATGGTAACTACACTTACCAGAACAATTTGGTATCACAGGTCATAAAAAGTTAACACAAAACACAGGGCTTGCATTCCCACTAATGACAGCCTTAGTTTTGTCACGCAACTCAGTATTACTATCATTAAATAAATCTTTTTACTAAAGCCATCTTTTCCACAGGTTTCATCAACAATTACATATATATTGCATGCATCAGTGAAGATCATCTTGTCTGCTACAATGCACATTTCAACTCACAGCACAATATAACATTTGTGCTAGCTTTGCTCATAAAATACTTGCTATACTTTTATCAATAGAAAGGTGTTTTATGTTATACCACTGGCATTCATACAACTTAGCCCAGAAAGAAGAGAAATCACCTTTGTTTTACTTGTTCCACAATTTCAAAGGTTTTGTGGGTTTTTTAGTAAAGATGGCTAGGAAGAACCAAAATTTAACTCAAATCATCATCCATTGAAAGGATCTGAAATTTGCTGACTACAATACACATTCCACCAGAATTACATGCAGCAGCTACCAACATGGTCTTCTAAAGCCTTCTCTTCTTCATGGTGAAAAAATTACTTCTCCTGGTTTTGAAAGTAATCACTATCTTTAAAGTTCATATTTAAAAATATTTTTTAAAAAAGGAAAAGGAGGGAAATAATCAGCTGTAATAACAGATGATAAAAGCACCTCTGAGTCAGAAGATAAATACTTCTCATTAAAAGAGAATCCGGAAAAAAAAAGTCTCAAGCCTTTAACTTCATTTAAGAACCAACAAAGAAACATTCACAGACCTTTAACCACTAGTTTACAACGAAGAATTTTACTTTCCTTTTCTCTAAAGAGTATTTTGGTTACATCACCCAATCACATATCACTGAAGATGTTTCAAAAAAATGACCTGAGCTCCACACTGATGGTGTTCTTTGGCTGAACCCCCTTCCACAGACAAGGCAATTTTCTAGCTCATAGTATTAACATTATATTCTGGAGCTGTTCTAAGTGCCAGTCAATGAATTCTTCATATTATTCTCCTTCCGTAAGAGTCCCTTCCCTCCAACTCACTCCCTTGCCTAAGAGGCATGACAACGGAGTTTACAAAGCCACATGCTACCATGGAAAGGCTGTAACTCCTTTAAGAAAGGCCTGTATGCACAAGCAGGGTCTATGCAACAAAAACAAACCAACCTCAAATTACAGAGATGCAGGGATCCTGTAGGAGTACTTGTATGACATATCCAAAAAAAACCCCAAGAAAAACAAAAAAAACCACCCAAAAAAACCTCAAACAAACACACACACAAAAAACAAACAAACAAACAAAACCACCAAAAAAACCCACTTCAAGTGCTCCTATAATGCAGATGCAGCTACAGCAGTGGAACTGAGCTCTACAGCACTACAACCAAGGCAATCTGTCTTTCCCCAAGCAAGAGTCATACCAGCAGAGGCACAAAGGTTTTTTTCTTCTCCTAGAATAGTTGCATTAAGGGCTCTCACCAGGTCAGCCGTGCTATTGAGGGATCACACCTCTTTCTAACCTTGACAGCCACAGCTGTGACGACAATACAGTACTGTATACTAATTCAAGACTAACCTCAGAACCCAAATATACACTTCACCATCTAAAACTGTCTGCTTGCTTCTGGAATATTCAAAAATTTGGCCAAATGAAACACAGTCAATTTCTAATTTTCCTTCCAGATTGTTGTATTTACTCACAAAGTGCTTCATTGCTTAGACTGTAATTTTTACTAAAAATACTTGGTTTGAAATAAATTTAAAACACGCAAGGTAGAAGAGCTGTTTCATCCAGCTGGGAAGGTTTGCTTTAGGATCCTGCATTCTCTGGTTTTTTTACATAAACAAACTAAAAAAGAAAATCCTTCATGTCCAATTGAAGCATATCAAAAAGCTAGAAATACAGCAATAAATTAGATGAAAATGGAATTCTGAAGCCAACTTCTCTGGAGAAAAAAACTTTCAAAATTAAGCGAGGCTAATTATTACGCTACGACAATATCACTCAACTTCAAAAGAGGCTAGCAGACAACTTTACTGCCTGATTACCAAGAACACTGTTTGTGTGTATCACTAATATGACATCACCTTTTTACTTCGGATTTTCGTCACAAAACACGAGACGAAGTTGGGGGGCATGAAGGATCACATGAAGATTTTTAGCAAAGCTTGGACACAAGGTTTTTGAAATCCTCCTGCTTGAAATGAGTTACCATCATAAAATTGTCAGAATGTTTATTCAGGGCTACACTGGAAAATTTAAAACGTAAAATTCAGAAGCAAATGGTTCCACTTAACTACCATTCATGCATCTCTCAGAAATCAAATCTTACATTCCCTGTTTATAATAATACTTCAAGTTACAAGCAATGCTCTTAAAATTATGTAATAAAACACAGTTTGTCCAGTAACTGCACTTCTCTATAGCACAATAGTAAACATTTACAGAGTTTCCATTAGTCATACTGCAAAGAACATAAGTTAACATTTATATGGTCACTAAAGATGCACTTACATAAACTCAGTGTTGAGTTGCCATCAATGCTACATATTCAGCTGTATTACATGGAACCAATTCCATTCTCTGCCCAATATAACTTACTCTGTTTGAATTGCCTTTAACAGTTGCACCTTTCTGCTTCACAAGGAATATCTTGTCAGCAAGACTTGGCCTTAATGATACAGTTACCTACCCAAATTACACAAGAACTTTCCTACAGCAAGACCCAGCCTACCCAAGTCCTCCTCAGCTCCCTCGCCAAAGGCCTCTGTCAAAACAACTGACATCTTTCATATCACCAGTTTCTACTACTATTTTTGCACAGACTTTCAAAGGAAGCTCACATGGGGGAGGGGGGGAATACAAGAAAGCAAATGTATTTGCAGCAGTAGGTATAGCATTTGTTTGGAATGTATATAAGGGATCCAGAAGAAGCAGTCAACACCTCAGTTGTATTTATGCATATTTTGTTTCTTCACATTGACCCTTGCCAGCATTACTCAATGCCCCCCCCTTGGAAGACATATGAAAAGTTACTTTTTTTCTTTCACAACTACTCACTGAGGCCTATTCCACTGCCGCAAGCAAGCAAAGCAAAGCCCACGCTGGGTTTCTGTCTGCAAGAGAAGACTGCATCTCTTATTTATTGCCCCTTGGTTTTATTTTCACAGTGAATTCCTGGCTTAAATGCAATCAGCCAAGAAACCCTTTCTATGTGCACTCCTGTCATTCCTCATCGCTTGCTAACAGAATCAAGTGCAAGCAAGAGAAAAAAAAAAACCTCAGCACTGCCAACCAAACCAAAAAAGCCCTATTTCTGGTTTTGCCAGTCCTGAGGAACCACAGATGCACCTCAGACCTTTGGAAAGAGAAAGCCAAAAGATGAAACTTATAACAAAGTTAATTAGATTTTAAAAAAACAAGTCCCCCTAGGCAGAAGGGAGGGGCACTGAGCCTAGGAGCAGGGACACGTCTTCCCTTCGACAAGAAAACTCGTGGCACGTTTGCAAGGTGCCTGCCAAGTCAAGCCCACAGCTGGCAGGACCGAGGTTTTGGGGAGGATGAAGGGAGGGATTCCGGCGCCCCACACATACACACACCGAGCCGCCGCCGTCAACAAAAGGCGAGCAGCAACTTCTTTTGTCTGCCTTTCCCTTTTCAGAGAAGGAGGAGGGGAAGCGACAGAAAACTGGGAGGAAAACAAAAAAAGACGCAAATAAACAACATCAAAATGAGAACAAAGTGGCCGGGTCGCACAAAGAGCATCACCCACTGGCGGAGGGGACTGTCTGCCGGGGGCGGCTCCCTTCCATTTCCTGAATGGAAGGTCAGCCTCCCCCGGCAGATAGCCCCCAAAAAGTGCGTGGGGGGGTACCCACCTCTGCAGCCCTTTAAACACTGGCAGGGAGGAGTTAACCAGAGGCGCCCGCAGCGGGTGAAGAGCAGCGGCAGGCGGCTGGGCTGGGGGGGAGGAAGAAGAAGGGGACATTGTTCCAGGAGGAGGAAGAGCTGCGCTTCCCCCCCCCCCCCCCGTCTCTTTGTCACGAAGTGGCTCATCCCAAAGCTCCCACCCCAGCTCCACCATCCTCGGCGGCGTGGATCGCGCCCCCTCCCTCCGGCTCGCCGCTGATGCCCTCGAAATGCCTTTGTTCCAAGATCCCCCCCGCACTCCCTCCCCGTGCCAGGGTCTTGCGACGCTTTTATGTCTTTATTTTGGACGGCGACGCAACCCACACCCCCCTCCTTCCCCCGCCGGCCGTCCTTCTGCTGATTCATTTCCACCGGCGGTCCCCCCCCTTTGGATGGGGGAGCAGCATCTCCTCGCTGTTGTGGCTCGGGGTAAAGCGGTGACCCGGATTATCGGGGGTGGGTGCTGGGAGGGGGCCAGAGCCAAACGGGATTACATGGGCCGGAAGCGGGCACGGCGAGGTGCGAGGCTGAGAGTTAAAGGGGGCAGGCAGAGACCGAGTCCGTGTCACGGAGCCAGGGAGTCACTGTGCGTCCCGGGCGCGAGAGGGAGGAGACCGGCGGAGGAAGTTGCCGGGCCCGCAGTATAGCCAGGCAGTGAAGGGCTGCATGGGCCGGGCCGCGGGCGGGGAGCTGCCGGCGCAGGGAGGGAGGGACGGACGGACGGCGGGCGGGTGACGCGCAGAGGAAGACCTGCGACCCCGGGGGCGGCCGCCGGTGCCCTCCCTGCCGGCCGGTGACTCACCGACTTGCAGGACGTTATCGACGCAGCCGCCGTCGAGCAGAGCGATGCCCCTGCGGAAGGGCAGCCGGTTCTCGTCGGCGGCAGCGGCGGTGGCGTCCGCGGTTCCGCCGGGCGCGGCGGCGCCGCCGGGGCCGGCGGCGGGATCCTCGGCGCCGGTGTTGAAGGAGGAGTACATGCAGATCTCCCTCTCGCTGCGGGGAAAGGACCAGTACACGATCCTGCGCTGCACTGGCTCCGGGATCCGTTCGAACCGCTCCTCCACCCGCTGGAAGGGCCACTTCTCCGCCACCTTGCGAGCCGCGATGTCCAGCAGAGACTCAGGGCTCTGGGTCTTGCCGAGCGGCAGCAGCCCCAGGGCGGCGACGGCGGCTGCGGAAGAGGATCCGGCGCAGAGCGCGCCGCCGCCGGGCCCAGCGCCGCCTGCCCGCTGCCCCGGCCTGCAGCCCGAGCCATAGCCGGGTCTGCAGCAGAGGCGCTTGGCAGGGTGGGGGAGCTGACCGCGCTCCGCCATGATCGCGCCCCTTCTAAGCCGACAGCGGAAGTGGCTGTACTGTATAAACGGCTCCAGGAAGGCGGCGAGCTCCCGCGAGCCGCCGGGGACACGCCCCTCTCTGCCCTAATATGGTGAAGAGGGCGGGGCCTCGGGGCCCGGGGGGCGGTGCTGTGGGCGTGACATTATGCAAATCAGCTCACAAACGTAAATAGAACGGCCCCGGCGGGGGGGGAGGAGGCGGTGCTCCCACCCCCTTCATTCCTAGGCCGTTCTACCGCTGATGTCACGCGCGCAAGCCCGAGCGCGCCCTCGCGCAAGTGGTGGGAAAAGGGGGGCGTGGCCTGCGGCGCCCCCTCTCCACTGCCATATAGGGAATGGAATGCGGGGGCGGGGCCCACCGCCACGGCCTGAACCCGGTCACCTCTGCCGGGAAAGCCGGAAGGGTAGGGGGAGCCACGCCTTGCGGACGGGAAATACGGTAACGGCTGGGGCGGAGCGAGGACGGAAAAGACCTGGCTCCTGCCTCAGGGGCGGGACGGACGAAGCCCCTTCTGTGGCAGGAGCCCCGGCGCGTGCCTATAACAAGTCCTTGACGTTCCTCAGAGAGGCTAACTCCAAGGTGTGTCGGCGAGTGAGTTTTTTGTTTTCCCTCGATTATAGGTAATACGGTAAGCGCCGTCGTCCCGGTGCCAGCTCCCGGTTGGCTCTGCGGATGTCCCGGCCTGGGAGCGCCCCGGGAGCCCCGGGGTGAAGGGCCGGGCTGTGCGGACCCGCTGACAGCCAGTTGGATTGCGATGAAGGCACTGCGTCTGCCCAGGTGGGTCGTGAGGATGTGGCGACAGACCGGACGGCCGGGGTGTTTCTCGGCGATCCTTAAAAAACCGCGCCATTCGGGGCTGTGTGCCGGATCCTCAAATTTAGTGTCCTTCCTGAAAAATACATGTATTTGTGTATATATAGATATGCTGAGGCTCTCGGGATCCCGCTGGCGCCGCCGCTTTCCTCGGCACAGAGCGCCGCTCCCGCCTCCGCCGCTCCTGGAACACCGCATGGAAGTGCCTCACGGCAAGGATCGGGAGTAGCAAACACAGCCCACACCGCTTTTCCTTGCGCAGAGGGGCTCTTTGGTGTTCGTGTTACTCTGGAGCAAAAAACATTTTTGTTTTAGTAATTACATTTTAAAAATACCGAGAGGCTTTGATGCGTCATTGTAGAGCAGTCGAGGGGATTTTTTATTTTTATTGACCAAGGTTAAAACCAAATATTTTCTATTAATTAAATATTTTGGAACTTATTTAGGATGGACAAGGGATCAGACCCAGCCAGCACGGGTTTAGGAAGGGCAGGTCCTGTCTGACCAACCTGATCTCCTTTTATGAGCAGGTGACCCTGGTAGATGAGGGGAAGGTTGTGGATGTGGTCTGTCTGGACTTCAGCAAGGCCTTTGACACCATCTCCCACAGCATTCTCCTGGAAAAGCTGGCAGCCCACAGCTTGGACAGGGGCACTCTGTGCTGGGTCAGGAACTGGCTGGAGGGCCGGGCCCAGAGAGTGGTGGTGAACGGGGCTGCATCCAGTTGGCGACCGGTCACTAGTGGTGTCCCCCAGGGATCAGTGTTGGGCCCAGTTCTGTTTAATATCTTTACTGATGATTTAAATGAGGGGATTGAGTCCATCATCAGCAAATTTGCAGATGACACTAAGCTGGGGGGGAGTGTTGATCAGCTGGAAGGCAGGAGGGCTCTGCAGAGGGACCTGGATAGGTTGGAGAGATGCTCTGATTCCAACAGGATGAGGTTCAACAAGGCCAAGTGCTGGGTCCTGCACTTTGGCCACAACAACCTCCTGCAGCACTACAGGCTGGGGACAGAGTGGCTGGAGAGCAGCCAGACGGAGAGGGACCTGGGAGTTTGGATTGACAGGAAGCTGAACATGAGCCAGCAGTGTGCCCAGGTGGCCAAGAAGGCCAGTGGCATCCTGGCCTGTATCAGGAACAGTGTGGCCAGCAGGACCAGAGAAGTGATTCTTCCCCTGTACTCAGCACTGGTGAGGCCACACCTGGAGTACTGTGTCCAGTTCTGGGCCCCTCAGTTCAGGAAGGATATTGAGATCCTGGAGCAGGTCCAGAGGAGAGCAACAAGGCTGGTGAAGGGACTGGAGCACAAGTCCTCTGAGGAGAGGCTGAGGGAGCTGTTCAGCCTGGAGAAGAGGAGGCTGAGGGGAGACCTCATCACTCTCTACAGCTCCCTGAAAGGAGGTGGTAGCCAGGTGGGGGTTGGTCTCTTTTCCTAGGCAACTATTAGCAAGACAAGAGGGCATGGTCTGAAGTTGTGCCAGGGGAGGTTTAGGTTAGATATTAGAAAGAATTTCTTTACAGAGGGGGTGGTCAGACATTGGAATGGGCTGCCCAGGGAAGTAGTGGATTCTCTGTCCCTGGAGATTTTTAAAAAGAGACTGGATGTGGCACTTAGTGCCATGGTCTAGTAGTGGATCAAGGGTTGGACTTGATGATCTCGGAGGTCCCTTCCAACCCAGCTGATTCTATGATTCTAAGTGGCATTGTTTGGCGACTCGCGGTTGAAAACAACACTTACTTTCCCGGCGAGCAGCACTTGCTCTCATGCAGAAGCTGTAATTGGAGTGGCTGCCCTCCAGCAGGCTGGTTTTCCCAGACAGACTACATTTTCCATGATGCAGCGCACCCGCGGGAGGTGGCTCCGTCAGAGAATGAGGCAGAGGAACGTAGAGGGTGCCAGGCATAACATTTAAGAGGTGCAAACAACATTGACTTAGCTCCAAACTTGTCGTCTGCTTTTGTTCCCACCAACCCCCCAGACTGGAACAATCGCTTATTTTCTGATCAAGGGATTGAAGAGCTTTACTGTAACTGCATTTTCCATTAAAAATGGATGAGAAAATGAATGAACCGTATCAGACTTGCTGACTTAGATTTTTAAAGAAAGATCAGCAGAATCCCGAAGATGGTTTAGAATATGCAAGTACTGGCCTTTTTTTTTTTTCGTATGCTTTTAAGCTCCTAGACAATAGCACTGATTTGAAATTTCATCGGTAGAGATTTGTTTACATCTAGGTATGGAGCTTTTTTTTTTTTTTAAAAAATCTTCTGGTGCCGGTTGCTCATAATGAGAAAATGGCTGATATTTTTTAACCAAGGAGTTTAAACTGCAGACAGTGCCAGAACTGTGTTCTGCATATTTTATTTTTTATATATATGCTACAAGTTTGTGTTTTTCTTTTGTATCATGAAAGCTACCTTCTGTGTATGGAGTGAGTTTAAAGTGATGCTTGTGCTTCTATCTATGGACTTAACAAAACACTCTTGAGGTGCCAGTTTGATAACTTCATAGATACCTTGCTGGAATATTAACTGTCTTCTTTCTGTGTTTTACAAGTGTTCTACTGGATTTATAGACTAAACTCCAATGAAATTTTGGAGGTGTTAGGTAGCCTGTATGCTGCAGGCCAGAGATGTAGTTGTAATGCTCCTGCTATTAATACGGTATTGATCTCAGTATTTCTGAGAGCAGAGAAATGGAATACAAAGGAGGTAGAAAAAAAGAACTTCATGATTACATGTGTATGAGAGGAGAGTTACATATAGTTTTCATCCCATACATGATTAATGATTGTTCACCTCTCAAAGCAATTTTTCTTCTCAGTTCTACCACTATTTCTTTTTTAAACAAGCATCTAGCAAGTCAGTAAAAATACTTTGCTAAATTGGGCAGTGGCAGTTCTTTACTGCAATATAGAACCCGCTGCAATAAAAATAAACACTAATGCCACTGGAAGAATTCTTCTCATCATAGTAAAGAAGCTTTACAGTAAAAAACAAGAAATAAGAAGAGTAAGAGGAATGACAACAACAAATCATCCACAATAAGTAGAATTAGCCTATGTCAGCTATCTCAGCTTAGTCTTTCCTCTTCAGATCTGGGCAGAAATCTTAAATTCGCTAAAGAAATCCCAGAGAAAAATAGGTGGAAAAGCTCATAGATCCACCTCTTTCATCCATCTACCACACATCAGAAGTAGCTACTTCTCATTTAGTCTTTAAATATTAATAGATATACAGGATGCTGGTTCTTTTGTTTCTGGGCTAAGGACCACACCAAGAGGTAATGGCATCTTTACTCTTGTAATTCTGCCACAGGCACCAAGTATACTTCTCCATGGGCTCTGGCTGTATGGGCATAGCACCTGAACAGCTTGCAAATTCTTTTCTGAGGCTGAAGTTCTTTTGTCCAACCAGTTTTGCTTCTTGAGTTCCCTCAGCTTTCTGAAAGCAAGTGGGAAGATGCATTAACTTCAGGGAAGAAAGTCAAATGTGTTTAAGCCATACTCAAACTGTATTTTAATTGCTCGTTAGTTTTTCTTTCAGTGGATGTTCTTGTAGAAAGCCTTGCCAAGCTGAGCATTCCTTTCCTGTTTCTACTTTGCTTTTTTTGGGAAGTTTGTCTCCCAGAGCTACCCAGAGGGGAAAGAATGGCTGCAAAACAGTAGCCTTAACTTGGTTAACTTCCTGCATGAAATCAAAGGCTTTTCTATGAGCTGAATGGGAAAACACCCTTGGTTACGACTCAGTGAAATTCCTTCCTAATAATCTAAAGTGTTAGACCACTTGCAGTAGTTTGTGGTCATTCCAGTAAAGCAAAAGCTTGAGTATTCTACCAGTTTGATTTAAAAGGAAAATCGCATACAGCTGCACAGTTGTCTTTGTAGGAAGCACACCGTGGTCTAAATGTAGAAAAAGTATGGCAGACAACATAATGCTAGCCAGCACAAGCCACCCCAGTGGTAAAATCTTATCTGAAAAGATGAAACTTTCCTGCACTGAAGCTGAACAAAAGTCTGCACTGCACAGAATATTTTTAAACTCTCAGAGGGTAGGGGGTCAAAGATAGAAGAGACACGGGAAGGGAGGCTAGAGAGTTCTTAGAGCTGAAGCTTTAAGAAAGAAAAAAAAATTACTTGAGGAAACCACACTAAAATAATCAAAACAAGAGAGACTGATTGGCCCACTGAAAGAGTTTACAGTAGTAAACCAAGTCTTTTTTATCTTGTTTCTGTGTGCCTTTTTAGGTAACTAGGCACTTCAGTTCTTATTAGAAATCTATAGGTTTTACAAATACCAAATGTATTCTAATATCATGCAAAAGGCTGAAAAACACTGGTGTAGGTAAAAGTACTGAGTATCACTGCACTTTTCAGTGTAGTGACACTGGAAATTCAAAATGTAGGAAAAGCAAACAGTAGTGATGAGTGTTGATGAAGTTACCATCTTAAGATTGGTTGGTGCAGAGTAACTGGTCAATGTCTGTGGTTTTACAATGTTTTCTTAAAATAGATTCCTTCAGTATGTTCAGAAACTATTCTTAATTTAAGGACTTAAAAAGAACTTCTGCGTTTTACTAGCCTTTAAAATCAAATACTCTAGGATGAATATTACCAGCTCTTTAGGGTTTCTCTGTTAAAGTGAAAATAAACCAGCAGCACTGAATGAGCCTTTCAAAGTGCAGCTTTTTATTTTAATTAAGTTTCATGATGATTCTAAAACTGGAGTCAGAGGCTAGAATCTAAAGCATTTAGGAAAATTTGCTTAGAATACTAAGTGTGCTTTACCAGTATTCCAGAATGTTGAAAGGAGACAAACATCTTAATCTGAGCAAAATCCTCTTGACATTCATTTCTGTGTCCTCTGCCTTTTTGTGGCTTGATACTTGACGTATGAAATCATTCTCAGGTGGTCAGTCTGCACCTAAGGAAGTCTTCCATCATCCCCATATCACCATTGGCGAATCAGAGCTCAAATCAGTCCAGCAGTTTAATTACCTAGGTAGCCTCATCTCCTCAGATGGTAAGATTGACGGGGAGATAGACAACAGGTTGGCAAAGGCATATAGTGCCTTTGGAAAGCTTCATAAAAGAGTTTGACGAAATAAACACTTGAAGAAAAGTACCAAGATCAGTGTTTACAGAGCCATAGTGCTGTCTACTCTCTTATATGGATCTGAATCATGGGTCATCTACCGCCACCACCTGCGACTCCTAGAACGCTTCCATCAACGCTGTCTCCATACAATCCTAAACATCCACTGGTCAGATTATGTGACCAATACATCTGTTCTAGAACGAGCAGCAGTCACAAGTATCGAGGCCATGTTGCTGAGAACACAGCTGCGTTGGGCAGGACACATCTCAAGGATGAAGGACCACCGCCTCCCTAAGATCCTGCTTTATGGTGAACTTACCACCGGCTGCTTCATGAGAGGAGCCCCGAAGAGAAGATACAAGGACTCCCTGAAACAACATCTCAGCCTTGGCCACATTGATCAACATAACTGGTCTACTCTGGCCTCCAATTGGGAGGTCTGGAGACACACCATCTATAACGGTGCTGATGCCTTTGAGAAAGCACACAGGATCACCCTTGAGGAGAAAAGACAATGCAGAAAGAATCGTGCCCTGCAGAATTTAGCATCTAAGGAGTCTTTCTGTTGTGCCTTTTGCAACCGGTCAGGCCTATCTCGTATTGGCCTTTTCAGCCACCAGTGCACTTGTAGCAAACGTGGGTAGAGCCCTTTCCCAAATCTTCATTTGCGAAGCCTGGCCATGATGATGATGTACATTCAGTTTACATTTATTGAGAGTAGACCCTGGGAATGAATTATTTCTTCCTTATAAGGAGCCTTGTCTTGGGATATCTGTTGGGACAATTTAACTCACTGCTGAGTTATTAGGGATAAAAGCATCACTGTTACAAATAAAATGATAATGTGCAAGTGACTTCTTAAAACTGATTTAGAGGGTTCAGAGTTTTGAACTCTTGGAATAGAGGAATAAGGGTGTCTCACCTTTCTTTACAGTTTTAATTTACCATTTGCGAAAAGTCAAAAGGAGAAAATCTTGTCTCTGAGAAGACTCTAGATTTAATGTCTCTGGGAGTTTGTTGTGACCTTGTGTAAATCTGAGTTGCTAAATAGATGAACACTCAAAAACAGTGTGTTCTTCTCACAGGCTTTTGTAAATGTTATTTTGAAAGGATTGTATTTTTCCAGTATTGAAATAAAAGCAATTTTGGTGAAAAATTCAGGTCTTAAAATGTCTTTTTCCATGTATTCTCTCTCTTTACTGCAAATACATACACTTAATTGTGATAAAGTGGTTTGGCAAAAAAAAAATTTCCTCTAAGGGTTATCCTCTTCTGGTCAGACATTCTCCACCAAAAATGTGATAGGCCAGTTATCAGGTACAAAATGCCATTGATCTTTCTACCACCATGTATACAAATACCTAAGCACATATAATGTACTGAAAGTGAAATGGGCTGGTGGTTTAAAAGGAAAAGTTATGAGACTGCCTTCTTGTGGATAAGCAGCCTACACAAACAACCCCTCTTTTTGTCTTCTCAGGCTTTCTCCCTTTAAACTGCATTTTACTTCAGACTTTCTTGCATTAGACTGAGTAACTACCTTGCAGTGGTAGGCAGCATAATAATTCTTGGGCATAAATTGCGTGGAGGACATGCAAACCTCAATCTGCTATTGTCAGGCAAAAAAAGACATTGCTTACCTAGATTGTCACCTGTGGCAAAGAAAGTGAAACAACGTACACTAAAATTTTCAGAAGAGCATTTTCCGGCATGCTGAGTGCTGGTAAAATGGTTTTTAAAATGGCTTTAAAGCAAAAAAACTAAACAAAACCCAAACCAGCACCACCCAGCTTGTTCCAGTGCTTACTAACCTTTTCAGTGAAGAAATTCTTCCTGATGTCCAACTTGAAGCTCTCCTGGCATAGCCTGAGGCTATGTCCTCTCATCCTGTCACTAGTTGCCTGGGACAAGAGGCCGACCCCCCAGCGGCTACAACTGCCTTTGAGGCAATTGTGGAGAGTGATAAGGTATCCCCTGAGCCTCCTCCAGACTAAACAACCCCAGCTCCCTCAGCTGCTTCTCATGGGACTTACTCTCTACACCTGTCCCCAGCTCTGTTACACTTCTCTGGACACACTCCAGCACCTCAATGTCTTTCTTGTAGTGAGGGGCCCCGAACTGGACACAGGACTTGAGGTGTGGCCTCACTAGTGCCAAATACAGGGAGACAGTTGGTGCCTTGGTCCTGAAGGCCAGACTGTTCTTGATCCAAGCCAGGATGCCACTGGCCTTCTGGGCCACCTGGGCACAGTGCTGGCTCATGTTCAGCTGCTGTCAACAAGCACCCCCAGGTCCTTTTCCACTGGGCAGCTTTCCAGCCACTTTGCCCCCAGCCTGCATTGCTGCATGGGGTTATTGTGGCTAAAGTGTAAGACTTGGCCTTGTTGAACCTCATACCTTGGTCTCCATTGATCCAGCCTGTCCAGATCCCTCTGCAGAGTCTTCCCACATTCCAGCAGATCAACACTACCACCCAACTTGTTGTCCACAAATTTACTGAGGGTACACTCAATCTCCTCATCCAGTTCAACAGTAAAGATATTAAATGGACCTGGCCCCAATGCTGAACCTTGGGGAACCCCACTAGTTACCGGCCACCCACTGGATGAGGCACCATCACTACCACCATCAATTTCTTCATGTGTTTGCCAATCTTTTCTGAAATTCTCAGCCTTTATGAACTATAACTGAGGACACAGAAAGTATGGAGGCAAAGAAAAGTCTGAGATAGCTAAGCAACACTTTAATGGTTCCTCTTGAAACAACAGGCATTCTTTTAAAAAGCTTGGGTACAACATCTGCTTCCTCTGACTTGGTCCCCAGTGATTCCATTTAGCAAGGTGGGAAAACTGAGCTGGACTTTAATTTTTTTTTTCTTACTAGTCACTGTAAAATTTGATTCTTACTGGTACTTAACTTCTTAGTTTACAAATACTTGAACAATATTCCAAACCTACCTCTAGTTTTGCTCGAACTGAAACACTTAGTCAGGATTTACAGACAACTCTTTTCTTGGGTTGTATCAGAGACAAACTTACAAGGCCGTGCTCTAAATACAAGGATTTCTGTATGGTTCAGACACCCTATGAAATTAGAGACCAAAAATTTTCTGTGTGGTGAAAAAATGCTGTACTATCTCATTAAGCTTCATTTGGTCAAAGACAACTACCCATAGAGAAATAGTTAATAAAGACCAAATGCAAGGCTATAATATTTTGAAGAGTTGTTTTCATTTCTTTTTTTTTCCTCACCCAGATTTTATCTTCTATTTGTATCTGTACAGCAATATTTGGTGTCAGCTCCATTCTTAAGCAAAGTGTCATTTAAGTTCTTTTTTGGATTGGGTTTAACCGAGTAAACTTGGGCATTTGTTCCAGAACTTTAGAGATTATTTGAAATTTAGTAGCCCAAGTGCTAATTAGAGTGGTGTGTACTTGTTTTACCTAGTTATCCCTGCAACACGGAATGACTGAGCTGTGGAATACTGCATCCATTTGGATCAGTCAATTTTCGAGGTTAAACACAGTTTACTAACATGTATTCTGGGTGATGTTGATATACTTTAACCTTTATTTTATACCCCAACTGTAAGTATTTTCATTGTCTATTTATCTGTTTCTGTCCCTTCTTTTTCTTTCCCATCATCTTTTGACTCTACTGTTGCCAATGCATTGTACACTGTCTCAGCTAGTGGGACAAAATGGGTAAACTTTCCATCCGTTACTTTCCCTTTTCCTATTCTTTCTGTCCTGCAGTCTTGGAAATTGTACCAGAGCTAATATGTCAAGCTTTCTTGGAGCAGGGATTTAATTTTTTTTTTACTGGTCTGTGACTAAACAACATCTGACTTCTGAAGTTGCTCTGAATAACAACATCTAACATTTGAAGTTGCTTTGAATAGAAAGGGAGAACATTCTTCTTTTTTCTCTTTTGTGAACCAGGGATTAAGAGGAGCTGAGAGACATGCCTCTGCTACACTTCGACACTTGGAATAATAATGGCAGAATCTACTCCTATATTTCCCGAAACTCAGTGCTCTGAGCCTCTTCCAGGGTAGGTATTAGGAGGAATTTTGCAGGTTTACCCCTGGGAAGGAAAGGACCCATCAATACTTAATACGTGCCCATGCTTCTTTGCATCAATAAATTAAACAGGACTCATGGGACAGCTGTCCCATTGCTAAACAGTGTCTGCTGCTGGGCTGGACTGGGGTCTTTCAGGGGGAATAGATGCAGGCACTGTGTGTGGTGTGATTCAAATACTGCAGGAGTTATTCTGTCAGATGCTGTGAATGTGAGCTTATGTAGATGTCACTATCAGTTACCCTGCAGATATGATCCGTGAATAGAAGGGGTAGAAATCTCTTCTGGTGTGTTCTGGTAAAATACAATTTTTAGAGGTTCCAAAAATGAAGCCTTTGGGCAAGGATAGGTATATGAAGCCTTTGAATTCCTCCATTTGTAGTAAAGGTCCAACATTATGTTACTGTTCCCCAGACTGAGAAGATGGAAGAATATCTCCAGTGCCCTAACTCAAAACTGGTTCCCAGTCAGTGACTTTAATATGTGATTCTCAGGGCTTTGTTACAAACAGCACAAAAATCACCTTGTTCTTCTGTGGTTTCCGTGATTCTGGGCAGCAGCAGCACGCAGCTGCTCAGGGCAGCAGCACAGGCACCAAAACTCACCATGTGCACACTGGGATGGGTCTGCATCCTGCTCTGACCTTTCAATTTATCTCTGCAAACATAAAGTCTTTGATTTTTGTTTAAAAAAATGTACATGCTGCTAGAGATCTTTTCTTTAAAAAGAAAACAAGAAATCACTAGGATATGAGAAGCAGAATAACTGAGGAAGAGAAGGGCAGAACTAATGTGAATAAGATTAGAGGGATGAATGTATAAACCCAATCCCTTGCCAATTCCACCCTCTAAATGGCATTTACTGCCAGGGAAGTTGGATCCACCCTGATCTGATTCTAGCATCCAGAAAATCCTCGTAAAATAGCTCTGGGCCTTGCAAAAGTTGTAGTTTCCTCTCATAGTAATTGATGCTGTAGTGACAGCCTCCATCTGGTGCTCATGAGATGCAGTTACCACATCTGCTAAGGGAAAGAAGGCAACTTTTTCCCTTTGTTCAGAATCTCTTGCCTTGTCTGCAGTGGTGGTCCTAGGAGTGAAAAATTACTGCTAAGTTTGAGCACTTCTTAAAAGGCATGGTGTCCCCCACAGTGACAACCTGGAAATGAAATTACAATCCTGCTTACTCAGAGTTTAAGACGTGTATATGAAGAGAAAACACTCAGAGGAGTACCTGGGGATTGGTCTAACTTGCATTATTGCCATTGAATGTGGGTTTATTTCATACTGTTTACCAAATGGAGAATAACTATGGTGACATTCAGGACATGCTTTGTTTGGATCTGCCAACACGATCCTGAAATTAGCATTCAGAAAGCAACTGTTTGAAATTAGCTTGAGAACTGAAAAATAATGTTTTAGACTACAGTCCATATGGGAATACACTTCAGCATCTGCAGTGTGAAAATTATGCAAAATTTACTATTTTAGCTTATGCTGATCTCAGCAAGAATATTTGTGGTATCATTTGTATAGATCTTCCTTTGATGAGTGAAAGTGTAATGTTATAAATACTAATAGCCAGTGGTGATTCAGACTAGATGCATAACAACCATAATTTTGTGTGAAGTATACCTAAAACCCACAAATACTACTAGCCTTTTATGAACAACTATAGTGCAGATATAGTTAAAATCTTTTTTCCAAGTTTACTTGGGGGACAAAAAAAGAAGAATGACAATTCTTAGACAAGATGAATGTTCTACTGTCTGCATATAAAGAAAAAAGGTGTGGAGTGAATGAGACTAAGGAGAGGAATATAAAAGGAAATTCTAGATCTAAGGAAGTCCCCTGCTATCCCAGTTATAAAGTGTTGATAATCTTAGTCCAGTAAATACTTCTAGTTGTTGCATGTTATGATGTTCTTGCAGAAATCCTTTATACAGGAAGTTGTGGTTTGACAGAATGAAGGTTGATTGACTTATAGCTTGCTTCTTCATGTCTCTCCATGGGTCATTTCTTTCTGAAAGAAGCAGGGTCACCGTAACTACACCTTTCTCATTGAGTCATGCCAGCTGTTGCAAGTAATGCTGAATAAAAATAATTCTCTGGTTACTCTGCCTCTACTTGGTCTGTGGTTAACTTCACTGTTTTTATTCAAGTCAGTATCTTTTGTGTGCATCTGTCACCTATCAGGAAAGAAATGTTTATGTAAATAAGTTTCACAAGTCATTTAGGAGATGTGTAGGAAAATGTAGAACTGCTTTTAACTAACTTGTTAAAATTGGCTAGATGTTAAGCTGACTCTGCCCTCTCAACAGATACTCAGAACAGTCACTGCTCTTTATTGCTACAACACACCATCTTGGAATAACACATTAGCCAGTCTGATGGAATATCTTCTGTAGGGTTTCTACTTCATGTAAGTCAGTGCTGTAAATGGCAGTTACATCTGCAAAGAACACTGCATCATTCATGTCCCTCACTACTCTCATGGGTAAATGTGGTACATTTAGGAAGGGTTGTGTTAGTCCTCAGAATCATATGGATCTATAGAAATGGTGGAAATGTTGGTAGTAAAACACAAAGGACTGAACAATTAACTATTTTTTTCTCTCATGAAATGGTTGAGGTTGGAAGGGATGTTAAAGATCAATCTAGTTCCAACCCCTTGCCATGGGCAGGGACATCTTCCACTAGACGAGGTTGCTGGGGCACTTCCAGGGATGGGGCATGCACAACAGGTGGTGAGGCAACTTGTGCCAGTGCTTGACAGTAATGACTTTATTCCATATGTCTAGTCTAAACCTGCCCTCTTTCAATTCAAAGCCTTTACCCCTTGTTCTATCACTTCATTCCCTTGTCAAAAGACCTTCTCAGCTTTGTTGTAGCCCTTTAGGTACTGGAAGGCTGTCTAAGGTCTTCCCAAAGCTTTTTCTTCACCAGGCTGAACAACTCCAACTCTCTGAGCCTTTCCTCGTAGGAGAGGTGCTCCATCCCTTTGATCATCTTTGTGGTCTCCTCTGGACCCTCTCCAACGGGTAAATGTCCTTCCTGTGCTGGGAACCCCAGAGCTGAATGCAGCACTGCAGGTAGGGTTTCACAAGAGTAGAGTAGAGGAGCAGAATTACCTCCCTCAACCTGCTGGCCACACTGCTTTTGATGCAGCCCAGGATACAATTGGTTTTCTGGGCTGTGAGCACATATTGCTGAGTTACATTGAGTTTTTCATCAGCCAGCACCCCCAAGTCCTTCTTGGCAGGGGTGCTCTCAACCCATTCTCTACTCAGCCTGTATTAGTACTTGGGATTGCCCCAACCCAGGTGCGAGACCTTGCCACTTGGCCTTGTTGACCTTTTTGAGCTTTGCAAGGGCACACTTCTCAAGCCTGTCAAGGTCCCTCTGTATGACATCTCTTTCCCTCCAGAATGTGCACCACACAGCTTAGTGTCAGTGGAAAACTTGCTGAAGTTGCACTCTATCCCACTGTCTGTGTCACCAACAAAGACGTTAAATGGTACCAGTCAAAATTCCAGACCCTGAAGAACACCACTCATCACTGATCTCCTCTTGGACATTGAGCCATTCACAATTTTTTGAGTGTGACCATTAACACCAGGGGTCCATCCATGATCTTGCCTGGTATCAAGGTGAGACTGACTGGCCTGTAGTCCCCAGATTTCCTTATTTCCCTTTTAAAAAATAGGGGTTATTTTTCCATTTTGTCTCAGTGGGAACTTCACTGGACTGCCACAACTTCAGAAATATGATGAATGGTGGCTTAGTCACTTCCTCTGCCAGTTCCCTCAGGACCCTTGGATACATGTCACCAGGTCCCATCAGCTTGTGCACCTTCAGGTGCCTTACATGGTCTCAAACATGATCTCCTACAGGCAGTGTTTCTACATTATGACAGCCCCTGCATTTGCTTTTTGCAACTTGGGCAGTGTGGCTGGAGCAGTTGCCAATGAAGTCTTTGAGGCAAAAAAGTCACTGGGTGCCTCAGCCTTTTTCATGTTTTGGGTAATGTGATCTCCCATTTCCTTTTGGAGAGGACCCTCACTTTCCATCATCTTTCTTTTATCACCACTGTATTTATAGAAGCTTTTCTTTTGGCTTTCACATCCCTCACTAGATTTAATACTCTCAGGGCTTTAGCTTTTCTAGCCTGATCCCTGGCTGCTCAGACAATCTCTGTGTATTCTTCCCAGGGTACCTGTCCTTGCATTAACCCTCTGTAGGCTTTGTTTTTGTGTTTGAGTTTGTCCAGGAGCAACATGTTCATCCATTCAGGTCTCCCGATACTTTTGTCCAACTTCCTCTTTATTGGGATACATTGCTCCTGAGTTTGGAGGACCCTGAGCCGTGAAGATTAACCAGCTTTCTGGGGTCCCTCCTTCCTCCAGGGCTTTATCACATGGCACTTTACCAAGCAGATCCTTGAAGAGGCCAAAGTCCATTCTCCTGAAGTCCAGGGTAATGAGCTTCCTGTGTGCCCTCCTCACTGCCCTAAGGATCTTGAACTCTAGTCTAGTTTCATGGTCACTGCAGGCCAAACTGTCCTTGAGCTTCACATTCCTCACCACCCCTCCTTATTGGTAAGGACAAGGTCCAGCATAGCACCTCTCCTCATTAGGTCCTCTACCACTAGGAGAAGGAAGTTACTGTCACTGCCTTCCAGCAACCTCCTGGATTGCCTGTGCCCTGCTGTGTTGTCCCTCCAACAGATATTGGGGTGGTTGAGAGCTCCCATAAGGACCAGGGGCTTGTAAATGCCCTGGTATTTTTGAAGTATATGGGGAACTCCCAAACTTGTATAATTTCATAAAGTGATAAAACTAGCTTTAAAGTAACACATTCAGATAACTTCAATTCAGTGTTCATACTCAAACCAACCAAACAACTATTTGTATTGCTATGGTCTGTGCACAGTAAATTTGAAACTGGGATGTTTTGTTAGAAGTTTTAGCAGTAAAAGGGGTAAAGAGGACAATCTAGATGATTATTGGCTAGCAACTGTATAGGCAAAAACTTTATAACATATGTGAGTGATCAAAGAAAATCAGTAGATCTTATGCTGGTCAATAGGGGTATAGGAGAAACAATTCTGACCACAGTTTTAGTAAACAACACACTTAGTAAGAACTATACTCTTTACATAGCAATAGTGGTTATGTAATATTTAGACTTCCTCCAAACATTTTACTTACTGCTGCATGACACTTTTTATATGTCATACTAATTTGATCAATATAATCTGTTAATTAGTATTGATTAACTGGCAGCCAAAACCAGAACAGTAAATGGAGGATCCTAACTGAACAAGTATATTTATATAGGCGTTATTTTAGGAATTGGTTTTTGTTATGTGTTATTTAATGCTTGTTTTAAATTATATCAAACATTGTACAAAATTATTAATGAGACTCACGGATGACATAAAAGATTGAAGATGTAATAAGCAACAAAGATAAGTCATTGATGTAGTCCAGATGTCTTTAATAAGTTGGGGGCAAACAGACAAGTGTTTTGTGGATAATTATTAAAGTAATACATTTGCGGACAGTAAAAGCAGCATGTCCTTTTCTATCTGTATATTTAGTCTGCCTTACTAAACACCAGATATGAAAAATGGAGAAGATACACAAATTTGGAGCCATTGAAGGCCAAGTGAGCAAGATGTTCTCAAAGTAAAATTCTCTAGCAAACACAGCCTTTTGTTTTAGGGGAGTCTAAGCCTCCAATTTGTTGGCCTGGGTTTCCTTCTGTATTTTGGCCCTGATAATCTCTGAAGTGTTTATTATGTTACATGCTCACACAACTTTATTTTGGCATCTCAGAGTAATGCTAAAAGATCTCCATGCTATAAATTTGCTCTACTTTTGAACCTTGAGCCAGTATTTTTAAATATGTCTTATACGGTAGATACATCACAACTTCTGTTAACCTTTCTCTTCCTTGCATGACCTTTTCACATGTTTTGGTATAGCTGTAACAAAAAAGGGAATAAAACCAGACCTGCAGACAGTTCCCATAGCCAAATAATCAGTCACGTTATGGTAAAGCTGATGCTGCTGTTGCCTCTTCCCTCCTCGGACATTTGTGTTTTGCTAGACTTAAAAACTGAAAATGCTGGTTTGAATTTTTTTTTTCTGTTAATGAGGGTTTATTTGGGGATTTGCAGAAGGAATGAAGACATGCAGAGATATTTGTCAAGGAAGGTAATGAATGAACTCTTAAATATCGTACTTTAGTCAAAATGCCTTGTATAATTCTTGGCTATATTAAAAGAAATCTCTAAGGACTGCATAGGCAATACTAGTTATATGTTCTGCACCGAAACAATTTTTCGTTAATTTGCCCTGTGCAGTTTAGGATTCAAGAAGACTTGCTATGCAGAAAAGGTTGAAAGAAGACTCAGAAAAGTCATTGATTCATGTGACATGATACAAGGAAGTTTTTTGTGGCAGGAAGAATGTAATAAGGAGGTATGGGATTTGTAGTTCTCCTGGCTTTGACGCATGCTCAGTAGAGTGCTTGGATGTCATTGGTTAAGAGATCATGTGACATGTTTAAGCGCTGTATTTAAACCAAAGTGTTTTGTAATAAACCTTAATCTTGCTCCTGCACTCAGAGTGCAGAGTGGGGTTTGTGCCTTATTCAACACCCCAGTTTTTCTCTTTGGTTTATCAAACAAAAACCTTTATTGACTGTAGTCCAAAAGTATCTGCAGTGAAACGGAAACTTGATGCCTGGCTTCTCCACCTAGTTGACAGACATAACAGGATCCAATTGCTAAATGTTGGAAGGTGAACAAAATCACACTAGAACCGAATGGTACAATTTTCCCTGAATACAGATCAGTTAACCATTGAAAGAGTTTAGTGTAAATTATAATGGGCTTTCCATCTTTAGTTTTAACCTCGAGAGATGTCTGTCTTAAAAGATGTGTTCTAGCTCAACTCTGCAGTAGTTCAGGGCACCTTAGAGACTTTTGTGACAAAACACATCAACGCAGTGGATGGTCAAAGTGGATGTTCTAGCCATACCGTTGATGAGCACCAAAGTGCTTTTGGTTCTTCCTTCACATCTTCTGTGGGTTTACTTCGTGATCCATATTTTTGACTGTGGAGGCTAACATTTGTACTGGAACTTCAGGGCAGATGCAGCTGTTTAAGAAAGGATATATCTGTAAACGCTGTAGTGTGGCAAGAGATCCAGACTGCATAAAAACCTGTTCTAAAGATGTACATGGAAGACAACCAGCCACATGTGGAATTTTAGCAGTCCTTTGTCCTGTTTAGTCCAGTCTTCTAAATGAATAGTGTATCTGGTGATTCTGTGCCACTATATAATCTTGTGGTAATATGCAGAAGGTGGAATACTGTTCTGGATTAACAGTTGCAGCTCATGTATTGTATGTATTTTAGCTCTTGTATGATTTTTTTATGCCTGTATAATTTTAAATGCAACAAGAGTATGTCTGTATTGACACTTGGTTTTTTATCTTGTCCAAAACTTTCAACTTTGTGTTTTGGCACTTGTTTGTAAAGTGGTATTTAGTCCTTCAAATAAAAAGTGCAGAAGTACTTAGCAACATTAGCTTACCATTATTTACAGCAAACCAGTTCCCTCTTTGTGCACAGAAAACTAAAAGTATATCCTTCCTTGGCTGAAAACTTCCTTTCTGCAAGTAATTAAAGATGCAAATATCCCTTACAATGGCCATTTCAGCCTTCTTGCAGCTTAGGGCAAAACCACATTGGCAAAAGGACAATGTCTTGTCTCTGATGTCTGTGAAGCCTCTCTGAACTTGACCTGAATATGAACTTGTACAAAAAGGAGCGACAAGAACTTGAGAACAGAGTATAATTATGTAAGAATTTTAAAACATGTTGGGGAGCATGTTTCAATGAGATCAGCATTCCAAGTAGTCCCTAACAAGAACTGGATATTTATATCTCTGTTGTCACTTATTTTTCTTTATGACTGATTATCTGAATTTTTGTGTTAAACTTTCTCCACGCTAAAACCTTATACCTGATGGTAATCCCTTTCAACAGACCTTTGGGGCAAAGTTGATCTTGGTATTCTGTACAACTCACTCATCTTCTTTAATTAGTTTGATACTGGTAAAGAAAGTATATGTTTAAAAAAAAAAAGAAAAGAAAAAAAAAAGGCTTCGCAAAGGACCCTGTGTTTTCCTGTCCCATATTGAAGAAGCTAATAAATTGTATGATCTTAAGAAGTCAAGAGAAGGAAGAGCCACAGTACTGTCATGGAAGTAGTAGGTAACACTGGTCACCTCCACATTGCGGCACTGACCAGGACGGAGTTGGGCTAATTGCTGCCATTGGTATCAGAAGCTCCAGAGCTTAGCTTCTATTCAGATGAAGCCACTTTCTCACAAAGCTCCCAAACAGTATTTTACTTCTGAAGAAATTCTTTATTCTCTTTTAAGGATAGTTTTACTCTTTTCTCAGGCTGCCTTACATGTTCTTAGTAGTTTTGTTGGTTGCCACTCATTGAAGTGTATATGTAATATCTCACTCCTTCCTATCCACCTTCACATCAGATGGCTGTTGTATTGTACTTAAACTACTCTGGAAAACTGTGGTTTTCCACAACCAAGTAGCACGCAGCCTCTCACTCCTGCACCATTGAGATCAGGGAGAGGATCATGAGAGTAAAAGCTACAAAACTCCTGAGCTGAAATAAAGACAGTTTAATAGGGAAAGCAAAAGCTCCGCACACAAGCAAAACAAAACAAGGCATTAATTAACTGCTTCCCATGGGCAGGCAGGTGTTCAGCCATCTCCAGGAGAGGAGGGCCCCATCACTTATGATGGCCCTGTCACAAGTCCAAAAGATCTTCCCTTCCTTCTTCCCCTCCCTTTCTATACTGAGGTATAGAAAGTCACAAGTCCAAAAGATCTTCCCTTCCTTCTTCCCCTCCCTTTCTATACTGAGCATGATGACATATGTTATGGAATATTCCTTTGGTCAGTTTCAGTCACCTGTCCCAGCTGTGTCTGCTTCTAACTTCCTTGCACATGGCAGTACAAAAAAGCAGAAGAGGCCTTATCTCTGTGTAAGCGCTGCTCAGCAATAACAAAAACATCTCTATGTTATGAACAGTGTGTTGAGCACAAATCCAAAACACAGCCCCATACTAGGCACTGTGAAGAAATTTGACTCCACTCCAGCCAAAACCAGCACAGTAAGCAAAGCATCAGATTAAGTATTCTGTATGTCATGTATCTGAACCTCTCAGGTGGGTGGTCCTATGTTTCCATGCCTTGAGAACTCCATTTTTGTAGTGTATGGTTTTAAGAATCATCTTTAACTTTGAATCTCTGTGTGTCCCCTCTATGGCAAAGACTCTGCCTGGCAATACTCCTTTTATGAGACAATAGTTTATACCTCATGCCTCCACAGTTCATTTTTGCCTTCTCCTGCTAGAGTCTTGCATCTCAGATGCTATTGTTTGTGTTGCAAAAAGGTCACAAGGAGAAACCGTGCAAAGCAGCACAGCATTTGCTGGTCTACTCACAACTACACTTGACCATCATATCCTCCTTTCTCATGGGCACTGGGAGAAAAAAAAATTGATCTGTGGTTTTGAGGAAAGGAGGCAAAACCTTCTCCATCCTCCTTTCTCCAGTTTTACTTTCTTTCTTTGTATCGAAGGAGGTTTCTCTTCTTAAAGAGCCCACGTCTCTTTAAATTCTGATGAGATTTTCCTAAGTTACACACCAGGCTTATGTAAAAGAGCTGTGATAACAATTGTTTGTAGCAGCAGTCTGATTGCTCTTCCAGGCTGAAAGTATTCCTGGCTGAGGTGCTCTTGGAGTCTGTTTCAACTCCATAGATATAATCTTGTTTCTACTACGAAATGGTGAGTCTAATCTGCACTTTAAATTCATCATGACCAGGCTTCACGAACGAAGATTTGGGAAGGGCTCTACCTACGTTTGTTACAAGCGCGCTGGTGGCTAAAAAGGCCAATATGAGACAGGCATGTCCAGTTGCAAAAGGCACAGCAGAAAGACTCCTTAGGTGGTATATTCTGCAAGGCACGATTCTTTCTGCGTTGTCTTTTCTCCTCAAGGGTGATCCTGCGTGTGTTCTCAAAGGCATCAGCAGCGTTACAGATGGTGTGTCTCCAGACCTCCCAATTGGAGGCCAGAGTAGACCATTCATGTTCATCAATATGGCCAAGGCTGAGATGTTGTTTCAGGGAGTCCTTGTATCTTCTCTTCGGGGCTCCTCTCTTGCAGCAGCTGGTGGCAAGTTCACCATAAAGCAAGATCTTAGGGAGGTGGTGGTTCTTCATCCTGGAGATGTGCCCTGCCCAGCGCAGCTGTGTTCTCAGCAACATGGCCTCAATACTTGTGACTGCTGCTTGTTCTAGAAGAGATGTATTGGTCACATAATCTGACCAGTGAATGTTAACGATTGTACGGAGGCAGAATTGATGGAAGCGGTCTACGAGTGGTGACTGTAGATGACCCATGATTCAGATCCATATAAGAGAGTAGACAGCACTATGACTCTGTAAACACTGATCTTGGTACTTTTCTTCAAGTGTTTATTTCGCCAAACTCTTTTATGAAGCTTTACGAAAGCACTATATGCCTTTGCTAACCTGTTGTCTGTCTCTCCGTCAATCTTACCATCCAAGGAGATGAGGCTACCTAGGTAATTAAACTGCTGGACTGATTTGAGCTCTGATTCGCCAGATATATTCGGTGATATGGGGATGATGGAAGACTTCCTGAGGTGCAGGTTGATAGAGAATTTCTGTCTTCTTTAAGCTGACTTCCAGCCCAAAGAGCTCAGCAGCGTCTGCAAAGCAGGATGTTAAACGCTGCAGAGCTGCTTCTGTTTGGGCAACAAGGGCAGCGTCATCAGCATAAAGCAGCTCCCACACAAGATGGTTTAAGGTCTTAGTGTGGGCTTTCAGTCGTCTTAGGTTGAATAGGCTTCATCAAGGTCTGCCGTGGCCCTTTGGAGCATCATGCTGAAAAAGACTCTGAATAGGGTAGGAGCGAGAACACAGCCTTGTTTCACACCATTCTTTATTAGAAAGGGCTCAGAAAGTGCATTGCCATCTCCGACTTGGCCGTGTTGATCCTCATGGAGTGAGATGATCATTTTAAGGAACTTGGGAGGACAACCTAAACGTTCCAAAATCTGCCATAGACCTTTTCTGCTCACAGTACTGAAAGCCTTGGTGAGGTCAACAAAGGTTACATAGACCTTCGTTCCATTCCCTACACTTCTCTTGCAGTTGTCTGAGAACAAATACCATGTCTATTGTACTCCTGTTGGCTCTGAAACCACACTGGCTTTCGAGTAGAATTCTTTCTGCTATAGTGGGTATTAGTCTGTTCAAGAGTATTCTTGCTAGGATTTTGCTAGCAATGAAGAGCAGAGTAATACCACAGTAATTTGAGCAGTCTGATTTAATTCCTTTCTTCTTATATAAAGTGATGATGACTGCATCATGAAGGTCTGATGGTAGTTTGCCTAGTTCCCAACAGCACACCACAGATTCATGAAATTTAGCATGCAGTGCATGAAAAGGGTCTGAAAGTGTTCAGACCATCGATTCAGAATGGAGGTTTTATCTGTTAGAAGCATTTGACCATCAGCGCTGAGTAGATTAAGGAATGTGGGCACACTGACACAAAGAACATGAAGTAAGAGAACAAAATGCTAACATAGACAAATGGAAAGAGGACAGAGGGAGATAAGGAAATGGAGATGAGCCAAGGCCTAGGCACTCTTGCCAAATATCAGAAACTCCTACCAAACACATATTGGAATCAGCCAAAATTAAACAGTTCAGGAGTTCAGTGAGGGAGAAGAGAGAAAAACAACCACCCTGAGGCTGAAGTAACAGGATGTACCCTCAAAACTGTCCCCAAATTGATGACCACACCCCTGACTCCGCCTCAAGTCCGCCTGTTATGAATATTATAACTAGATGTTGCAATAACATAAATATGTATGAGAGGATGATGTAATCTTTCACAAAAACTGTATAAATAATGCAGCTGTTCACTGCCTGCTTCGGAACTCTGTGTCCAGTGTGAGCTGGGAGTTCCCCAATGTTGCAATAAATACCTCCTGCTTATAGACTAAAAACTCTGTCTCTGAGCAGTTTCTGTGTGACTGTTTGGGGCATAAAAATTGGCATCAAGGATTCTTCAGAGGACTGCTGGATGCTGTTTTTAATATGGTGCCAAAGTGTTTCAGGAGAGGCACGTATAGAATCTATGGAATGGTTTTCGAGCCTAGTTTGAAGATTTGCCTGGAATCTGTCTCTCACTGTGGCTGATTGGAGATTGTTAACTTGGAGTCTCCTCCTTGGGATACTGCCCCTTTTAGGTTTGAATTTAAGATTGAAGTTGAGTTTATAGCACACAAGCCGATGGTCTGTTTGGCATTCTGCACTGGGCATCATGTGGGTACGGTGGACATCGCGGACATCTCTCCGTTGCACCAAGACATAATCAATGAGGTGCCAATGCTTAGATCTAGGATGCATCCAGGTTGTCTTCAGACTATTTTTCTGCTGAAAGATAGTATTAGTGATGGTGAGCTGTTGCTCTGCATGGAATTCTAGCAGAAGTTGACCATTATCCAACACCATGCTTGCCTAATATTCCTTTCCAGGCTTCAAAATTCTTACCTACTCTGGTGTTGTGAAATCATATCCACAAATTGGCAGGCATTGCCCAGACTATCACACTGTTCTTTAACATATGGACTGACTGACACAATCAGATCAAATAATTTTCCAGAGTTTTTGCTCTATCTACTTGGCAGCATTTCTCATTTAAGATTCCTTTAGTGAGTCTATATCTCCAGTGATAGTTTAGATTTTCATCTGATGTAAATTATCATAGTTCCAGTAGATTTCAATGGATTTGATGATTTATGCTACCTGAGATTCTGCACCTGAAAACTCTGTAATAAAAAGCAGCTGCTACTTATAACTAATCTGAAAAATTATAAGTTCCTAGTGTGTGTCTGAGTCTAGCTATCTTAATATGTGTTATCCTGCTGCCAGCACACCCCTGCATACTGGAGGTTTAAAGTCCTTTGCCTTTCATCTGAGTAACTGGGATTATATCCCCTATTTTGTAAAAAATGGAAGTTGAACAGAGACTGGCACAGTCCTTGGCAGCAACTTTTTCAAGGAAACCCAAAAGCCCACACTCTCTCAGCAAAGCTTCTGAATTTGGCTCTGCTAGAAGCTACTCATAACTTTATACTGACCATGAACATTACAAATATTATACATATGCAATTTTTAGAGCAGTTACCCAGGTTTGGTACTTTAACGTGTTTTAGTTTTGGTTTCTATATTCATTTTCAAGCCATGTGAACCTTACTCAATTGGTATCAATTTGAACTTGTAAAGAATATGAGATTGCATGGATATCAACTATTTTATAGCAAGAATATTGTAAGAGTTTGTAGTGTTTCATAGAAAACATAGTCTGTGACCTACTGAGAGGAATAGGTCTCTGACTTATTCAGCTGATGGAAGGGATGCCATCCAGGGGGACCTGGACAAGCTTGTGAAGTGGGCCCATGTGAACATCATGAGGTCCAATGAGACCAAGTGAAAGGTGCCACACCTGGGTCAGAGCAGTCCCCAGTATGAATACAGGCTGGGGGATGAAGAGATTGAGAGCAGCCCTGGTGGCAAGGACTTTGGGCTGCTGGTGGATGAGAGGCTGGACATGACCCAGCAATGTATACTTGCAACCCAGAAAGCCAGTTGTATCCTGGGCTGCATCCAAAGCAGCATGGCCAGCAGGGTGAGGGAGGGGATTCTGCCCCCTGCTCTGCTCTGGTGAGACACTGCATGGAATACGGCATTCAGCTCTGGATTCCCTAGCACAGGAAAGACATGGATCTGTTGGAGATGGTTGGAAGAGGGATGGAGCACGTCTTCTTTGAGGAAAGGCTGAGAAAGTTGGGGTTGTTCAGCCTGGAGAAGAGAAGGCTCCAGGGAGACCTTATAACACCTTCCAGTACCTAAAGGGAGCCTACAAGAAAGCCAGAGAGACTTTTTTATGCTGGTAGATAGTGATATGACAAGTGGTAATGATTTTAAGCTAGAAGTAGAAAGCACCATATAGCTGCTTGCTCCCCTTCCACCAGTGGGGCTGGGGAGAGAATCATGAGGGTAAAACCTACAAAAGTCCTGTGCTGAGATAGAGACAATTTCATAGGGAAAGCAAAAACCACACACACAAGCAAAGCAAAACAAGGCATGAAATCACTGCTTCCCATGGGCAGTAGAGCAGTGCCCCATCACTTGTGACAATTACTTGGGAAGACAAACGCTGACAATCCAGATGTTCACCCCTTCCTCCTTCCTTCTTTCCTTCCCTTTATATGATGCCATATTGTATGGAATATCCCTTTGATCATTTGGGGCCACCTGTCCTGGCTGTGTCTCCTCCAGCTTCCCTTGCACTGTCAACTTCCTTGCCACTGTGGCAATGTGAAAAGCAGAAAAGGCCTTGGCCCTGTGTAAGCACTGCTCAGCAACAGCAAAAGCATCTCCCCATTATCAACCTCATGTTCAGCACAAATTACAAATTCTACACAAATCCAGATTAACTACTCTGGCCAAAACTGCACAGGTTTATATTAGAAGTCAAGAAGAAATTTTTTACTGTGAGGGTGGTGAGGCACTGGAACAGGTTGCTCCAAGAAGCTGTGGATGCCCCAACCCTAGAAATGTTCAAGTTTGGGTTAGATGGTACTTTGAGCAACCTAATCTGTCTTTACCCTTACTTCTGTATGATCACTGTCCACGTATTTGGGTGACTCCATCTTACTACAAGGGAACAACATCCTCTGCTCATCCCAAACTGCAGCTGCTTTCAAGCTCTTACATTCTGCATCTTCCTGCCATCTTGTTCCCACATAGTGACCATGTGTGTAAAGTAGTCACCAAGGGTGAGAGAAAGGGCAACAAAGACAAAAAAAATATATGGAGATCTTTGTTTCAGTGTGCCTGCAGGAAGCCTGAGGTGTGGTTGAACTAGTCTGGTAATGTTCTGCCCTTTGGCACTATTTTGTGTGTACTCAGGGGAAATAATCAGCAGTACAGTGATTTTTTACATTTATGGTATACAGATAATTTGTAAGTACAATAAATATTTTGTTTATTCAGCACCTATATTTGAATACAGTTTTACCTACTTATGAGAAATGACTTAAGAGAAATGCATCATGCATATCAAAATATGCTGCTTACTTTTTACAATGCTACTATGGATAAATAATGTATATTGTGTGTTAGACACAAATATGGCAACACATTGTATTTTAAATGCTGACAAATTTATTTGAATATATTTGCAGCTAACCGAAGCACGATATCCAAAACCTTATTTTAATTATGGATATTTAATTTTGCATTTTCTAGAACAAATAGGCAGTGTCTTATATAAGAGATGAGTTTGAATGATAAAATATAAAATGAGATGCAGTACCTGAAACTTCTTCTTGGGTCTAGGTGAAGGATGCCCCAGCCACTGAATAATCAGTTAGCTCCAGAACCCACACAAAAAGGATAAACACCTTAGTAGCTGAGGAGAAAGTCCCTGGCCTTCAAGGGAATTTTCAGAGGTTGGGACAGGAGCCAGCCTCAGCCTCTCCCACAAAGCTAGTTTTGCAGACTGTTGTCCCATTTTTTAAACTCTATAAGCTGGGATGTAATCAATTGCTTCTTTTGCTATTCCCACCAACAATCTTTTGAAAACTTAATACAAAACATTTTACTAAGCAGAATTGGTAGGGTTTGCCCTTCAGATGAGAGAGAGATTATTCTTGTTCAAGGCCTCATTTGGGCTGGTAATGGAAGTCTAGAAGCTTGGAAAGGGTTACAGGCCAAGGCTAGACTGCTAGTGAGGTCTTTTGTTAACTGCAGCCCAGGTGGAGAGGACAGATCCCATGCCCATTTTTCTACTTTTCAGATCACTTTTGTCGTGTGTTTCTACATGTCATCTGATTTACTAGATTTTGTTATTCTACCTAGGAAAATAATTTTCTGAATGGAAAGGATTTGCCTCTTGGAAGATTTTTATGCTTATTTAGCAATAACAGGGGCTGTGCTGTATTTTAGCTGCACAGTACATCTACCTATCTAGAATCAAACCCAGCACAGACAAGTACCACCAACCTCCTCTAAGGCAAATGCCTCCATCAGATAGTGGCAGCTGTGGTACAATAGCATGGAACTTTGTACACAATGAGAATGTCCACAGCCTGCTTTATATCTGGGTGTGAATGCATTCATCACTCATAAAAGTTCAAATTTTGTAGAAATCCTCCTTGTGCAATAGAGCTTTTTACTCCCACTCACGTTGTGGGAGGGAACTCCAACTGCAAACACCTTGCTTTTATGTAGAAGCCACTTGATGATTTTTTTAATTAATATTCTTCTGATTTCGCAATGTGCCTTCTCCTTCTTGTATTCTGAAATAGTAAATAAAACCAGTAAATTTCTCTCTCCTTTATATTTTCTGTACTGTTCACAAACTTATATCGTGTCTCAGGTCTGTCCCCCTCCAAATGTCAAATTTTTGTCTCTTCATACCCAGGCAATGGATACTAATAATTTCCAGATCTTCTGTATTCCTATTAGGCCTTTTTTTATCTTGACAATGTTGGTTTTTTACTTTTTTTTATTCTTAAATGAGGGCACTCCTACTCAGACCAAAAAAGCATGAAAATCCTCAACACAATAACTAATCACTACTTTCTGCTACCCCTTATCTAGATGGCTTTTTTCTATCTGACTTCAAGCAGACAGAATCAAATGCTACAGCTGGAGAAATCAATCTGAATTGGCCTCTACACTTGTTTAAAACTAATTTTAAAGTATATTTGCAAATCTTAAAATAATTTCAGTGAGAGTTGCAGAATAAATAAATATATTAAGAACATTACAATCAGCTTAAATGGTAATTGTTTTCTATTGAAGGTCAGAATTGGCTAACAGATTCTCTCATGCAAGAATATAAGGGCTGACTGATATTGACAACATCTCTTTTCCTCCTCATAATACAACAGATTTGTGTACACATATAAATCTGTGTAGTTGTAGCGAAGTCCTCCTTGCTAACATTTAGCAATGCATATATATGCATCTGAATCTGTATAAAAACTGAACACATTTTGAAAAGGTAACAGTATTTCATTTTAATTTAAATCTGTTGTTTTAAACAAGCAGTTATGTTATGGAGCTAAATCAGCCATCTTAACAACAAAGGGCAGTATGCTGATGAATTATGTATGTTATCTTCATTTTCTGCCTGCTGATAATTGACAGGTATCATGGAACCTGCTACAAACTTGCTGTAATTATATGCCATATATCAAACAATGACTTATGTGTAATGGTCCTACACACACACACGTACACACAAAATGGTTTTATGTTTTATTTAAAGCTTATAGCATTCTTAAATTTTCTGTTTCTCTCACTCTATTTTGCAAACTGCCACTCAGCCCATGTCAATAATGTTATATTAATAAGATTTCTTCAGTGTTAGTTTGTCAGAGTCATTCATTCAAGAGATGGTTCCATCTTTTTGTTTGTTTTGTTTTTATAAAAATCAGTCAGGTTAAGCCAATACCACAGAAAATCTACCTTCTAACTGTTTAAAAAAACTTACCTGCTGTTTGGACCCTTGTAGTATAACAGGTTTCTCAGTCTTTTATATAAAATTTGTGTCTTTACTGACAGATAAATTTTCACCGCTATGTAGCAACTTTAGGTAATAATAGGTTGAAAAACCTAGTGTCTTAATAGAGCTAATTAAATAGCCAGTTCCTTCTTGGTAGTTTGCATTTAATTCAGACTAACTCCACCATAACAAGAATACATTAATTGGGTAGCTCCACAACTAGACTCATTAGATGCAAAGCTTACTGATTAAATTTAATACTACTGGGTATCTTAGCACATGATTCAGAATTACTTTTCTTTTAATTCAGTGTTCTGTTTCTTGGAAGGAAATTAATGTTGCTGAGAATTATTTTAATAAGTCTGTAATAATAAAGCTATAACTAAAAGGGAGTCTTAGTTACCTTGAAGGCCTTTTTACTTATATTGCCTTAAATGCCTAAATTTATATTTTTATCTAAAAACCTAGATTCAGTAAATTCTATGCCTTTTATATGTAAAAAAGCTCCACTAGTATATACTATGGAACAAAGCCCCAGCAGTTACGGAAAGTAATTGTGCAGAAAGAAAATTAGATAAATATCTCTTTTGTTCCTATTAATTTTTACTTAATTTGTCTGTTTCTTTAGAAATCTAACCATATATTCTTATCCTTAGTTGGTTCAGAGGCTTATACCTTGGTGAAACAAGTGATGATGTAATGTTTCTCACTGAATTAGAATAAACTGTTTAATATATTTATAAAGCCCCTTTCAAGAAAAACCACTTCAACTCTCAACATATAATACTTGGGGACTTTGGTAGAAGGTGACAGCCCGTGAGCAGTACAGGAAAGGAATGTACTACCACCAGCAAGTAACATCCCTGCTTTTTACAAAAAAACCCCCACAATATTTTTTTCTCTAAGGCATGATTTTTGGCAATGGTATCTGGATGTAGGACCTCTCTGGCTTGAGAGCTCTAACACAAGGTAAAAAGCAGAGTGCAAAGTTTTTAGCAGTCATTGGCAAATGCTTATATGAACAATTGTTAATGAACATACATAAATCCAGTTTTCAAAGACTTAGTATTCAGCTGAAGTAACTATAAAATTCACAGGGACATGCAGAAGGCACTCTGCTATTGGGCTGAGTGCTGACTTCTCTATTTCTATCCCAGTGTTGAGGCCCTTTAGCTTATTCTGCATTAAAAAGATTGTCCTTACTTTTTTGAATGTACCTTTAGGCAGAAAGTCATGAGGAGCTGCAACCATGATTTAAATAGAAATTATCATGCCTCCTCTCTTATTTTTGTTTTGCATTACCACCAATGCACCTAACCTTCTGAAGGAGGTTTTGTTTTCTAGCTACTGCTTATCCAGCTTAGCCTGAAGGAGCACAGATGTCTCCCAGAAGGCTATCAGGTTCAGCAGGAGAAGCTTTCCAGATGATCTCAGATATATCTGCACTGCAGGAGTATGTCAAGAAAGTGAGCAGGCTGGGGTGCTTGGGGAACACAAGCCTTCCAGAGGCAGTGTCCCAGGGATATACAGCAACCACTCTTCAGAAGGGAAGTGGCAAATCAAAGTCATTTCTATAAATTGACTTATTCAGCCTGCTAAAATGAAGGTTAGGAGAGGGTTGGATTACTTTTGATAAAAACAAAATGCAAATGTCTTCTACTCTGTACACTTTTAAAGAATAATCAAATAAACTTTCAAAACAAAACGAACTCTGTTACCCCTTTGGTGTTCTCACTTATCAATCTGCTTAGCACAACCTAATTAGTTTAGGGCTAAATAATATAACATTTTCTTCACATGAGTGGTATGTATTTAGGCAAGCAATCTTATGAAATTAACAAGATTACTCCTGCAACTGAGGGGTTGAGGTCAGGATTTTGACAAAGACCTTTTTCATCTGTGAATATTCACATCAAGTGTGTCTACGTAAGGGCTTATTATTATGGTAGAGCAGCAGTTATCATGTTATCTGAATCTTAGTGGTGGTGG
Organism: Chiroxiphia lanceolata; assembly: GCF_009829145.1. Taxonomy (NCBI): domain Eukaryota; kingdom Metazoa; phylum Chordata; class Aves; order Passeriformes; family Pipridae; genus Chiroxiphia; species Chiroxiphia lanceolata. The sequence continues at coordinate 17,535,324 of NC_045671.1, read as the reverse complement.
GCAGCATTGCCTCCTACTGGGGCATTCACAGACTCTAGTTCCCTAACTTTCATGAAATCATCAAGGTTGAAAAAGAACTCCAAGATCATTGAGTCCAACTTTTGACCAAACATTATCTTGTCAAGTAAACCATAGCACTAAGTGGTATGTTATTTCTTGAACACTCCTGGATGGGGTGACTCCACCACTTCCCTAGGAAGCTTGTTCCAATGCTTAACAACCCTTTCAGTGAAGAAATTCTTCCTGATGTCCAACCTGAAGCTCCCCTGGCACAGCTTGAGGCCATTTCCTGTCACTAGTTGCCTGTAAGAAGAGGCAAAGCCCCACCTGGCTACAACCTCCTTTCAGGTAATTATGGAGAGCAATGAGGTCTCCCCTGAACCTCCTTTTCTCCGGGCTAAACAACCCCAGCTCCCTCAGCTGCTCCTCTTAAGATTATGATCCTTCCCCAGCTCTGTTGCCCTTCTCTGGACAAACTCAAGCACCTCAATATCCTTCTTGTATTGTGCCCAGAGCTGGACACAGGACTCAAGGTGCAGCCTCACCAGTGCCCAGTACAGGAGCACAATGACTTCCCTGTTCCTGCTGGCCACACTATTGCTGATACAGGCCAGGATGGCATTGGTCTTCTTGGCTACCTGGGCACACTGCTGGCTCATTTTCAGCAGATGTCAGCCAACACCCCCAGGTGCTTTTCTGCTGGGCAGATTTCCAGCCACTCCTCCCCAGCATCGTAATACATTCAGAAGAGAGAGCTTTGCATACCCTCCTAACCCTACAGACCATCATGGGCATGGATGAGTGAATTCTCAAGCACCTAGTGGATGAAGATGCTGTGCTTAAATTGAGCTTTCCCACACAGATGAGCTGCAACTAAAGAAAAAGACTGTCTGCTCCACAGACCCACACATGGAAGATGTCCATGCTGTCCTTTCAGGTGCAAGGAACTTCTGACAGGGCTCTTACACCTATATGATTTTGTGGGTAGGCCTTCAAAGAGCGAATTGAAAACACTGGCCTATACTTTCCCCTAGAGAATAAACACATAATGTCTGTTTATTTAAGCACTTGAGTCTACCAATAAAAAAGTCCCACTGTGGCAAAATAGGCTGTCATTCTCGTAGCAGGCTGACTAGATTAATATATTTGCAAAGCTTGTTTTGCAATTCAAACCTTGTCATACCAAATCCAAAACAATTTTCCTGGATAAATCCAATTAAAATATAAATACTGAATCAGAACACATTTTTTGTAATTACCAAGCAATTCTGTGAAAAGGCTATTAAAGTAGGTTAAATTGTCTCTCTCGCCCTGCCAGCCCTTCTTGCTCCCCCAGGAGCACCTTTCTGAAGCAGTGCTCTGCTTGGCAGGGAGGCAGGAGATCAGCCTGCATCTGCAGAGGTCCAAACTTTGGGTTGGCTTGCAGGAAGTGGTGCTCCACTCAGCCCTAGTATTGCTCCAGTGGGAGAAAGGATTCCTGACAAGCCAGTGTCTAATATAGATGGACACCTCTCCTACCCTCTTCATTTGAAGTCCTCTCCTAGCTGGATATGCTTCTGTAAGATCAGTCAAGGCATCAGCAGGCTTTGCTCTGTGTTTGCACAATGACAGATATTTTAAATTATAATAGTCACTTGTTGTGTGCTTCTATTTAATTAAAAAAAAAAGTCTATAAAAATTTCCATAGGCAGGTATTGGAAGTTTCCTCTTTCTGTAAAGCTGACAGACATGTTATCAGCATTACGAATTCTGAGCAGTTTGAAGAAAAAATGCCAAATTTTTTAAAAAACTTTTTTTGTTAGCTGGCTACCTTAATGTCTGTTGCAGCTTTGTGTTTGAAGGGTCTGATTTTTAACTGAGTGGCAGCTTAAATGGCTCAAAGAATTCATACAAGTCCCCCTCAGATTTGTGCTACTATTTTCCCCTATTAAAATAATAGGGCACCAGGCCAGGATGAGGGTTTCACAAAAACAAACTGCCATGAACAATCCTTTCAAAGCAATGAGGTTGTGAGCAGGAGTGAGTACGTGTTCAGCACAGCAGGTGGACACATTTTTGAGGAAAGCTTTTATCCATCTAAAAATAACTGTTGGTTAAACCGAATATTTCCCAGGAATGGCACAGCTTTGACAACAGCAACAAGAACACAGAAATGTGAAGAGCATCCCTGGGCCAGGGGTTTTTTGTGGGATGAGAACAGAAGGCATGCACTCCGCACTATTTAGATGCATCAGGAACAAAAGGGTTTTCCTACCTTCCTGGCCAATGTCCTGACTGTGGCACCATGCTGTATCCTTCCTGCTTTCCTGCTGGAGATACTCCTCTTTAGAGAAATGATCACAAGTTTTCTGGGCCGGGCTGCAGGAGAGAGGCTGCCGCTGCCTGCACTGCGCTGGGCTCACAGGCAGGTGTGAGGGGTGAAGCCAATCCACCTTCTCTCCCATGCTGGGAAATACCAGTGCTTCTGCAGGACTCTGCAAGGATCATCTCCCTACTCTTTTCTCCTTTTATTGGAAAGTCCAATTTTACACTTAAAAATGTGAAATTAATCATCTGGTGGCAATATGGAAATAAAAGACTTTGTTAATGTTTTCATAGACAAGGTTGTTGTTTTCTAGCCAGACTCCAACAAGGCTAAAACATTGACAGGCTGTTGACATGATTGAGGTCTTTCTGGAATTCTCAAAGTTGAAATCAGATCCCCATCAGATTTTTAGTGCTATATTTCACTTTAAGCAAACAAAGAGGAAAAGAAAAAAGCTCTCTGTCTCCAAAATGTCTCCACCCATGCCAATAAACCTCCTTGTACTGATGATGCTTAGATTAGGACCTTATGTATCATTATATTTCAAAGACAGACTGTACTTGTCTAGAGCTGTTTCTACTGCTTATTTTTTCAACTTCATACTTGCTACTCCATACACAAGGTAAGTTGTGGAAAATTTTATAAGAACTGCATCAGCCCTGATTTTTACAAGATGTTATCAGTATCAAAAAAAGAAATCATTAAATATGCAATATCTCTATGCCAGTTTTGTGTCCTGCTTCTCCTTCTATACCATACACAAGTTCCACGTTTCTGTTTCTTCAGTTGTCTGGTTGTCTGCCACATTAATAAAACAATAATAATCTTTAGACCCAGGAAATACATAAAAGTGTGAAAAGTGATGCTAAAGTATCTGTGACTTTCACATGAAAACCACAGAAATACACTTAAAAATCCAGGAGGAGATCATTAAAAGCATCAAATCTATTACTGTGTTTCCTTACTTTTGATATTATGGACTGCACAGTATCCCAGTTCTCTGGTGATACAATAAAGGAACAGACTATGCTTGATTGACACATTTCATGTTTAATGTTGTTTGTAATTGTAGAAAGGGTGAAAGAAGGATGATGAAGTGAATCTAACAATTATAATGGTGAAAAAAATACTACTCTTCTGACAAGAATAATAATGATGTGCTCATTAGTGAGAACCTGCAAGTGAAACCAGTCTGCTGTTGCTATTCCAGTCAGACAGACAGAGATGGGACAGAGCCATGAATTTAGGAACAGCAGCATGGCAAGTTTAACAACATTTTAATATCCCAATTAAAATGTAGAAACCCCAAAGCACAGTGTTAGTATTTAAAGAGTCTGTTCAAGTTTAGCTGAAGGAAGTGGTGAAGACCTAGCACTAGTCAGGGGCCCAACAAGTATAAAAAAGTTAAACTAGTTTAGAGAGAAAAGTGTCACCTGCAACGTAATCTGTCCCTGTTTGTGCAGGAGGATGGGCACTGACGAGAAATAAGCATGCAGGGAGAGAAGAGCATGAACAGCAATACCCAGGGTAGTGTGACTTTGCATGGCTCCTGGTGGCCACCACGCTGAGCAGGCTCCCAGCAGCCACCACAAAGGAGGGGAGAAGAGAGGAGGAACTTCGGAACGCACAGAGGTTTGCCAGTCCAATTTGGAGGAGGGGGAGGAGGTCTGGCAGACTGCTGGGTCTTAGTGGGGAGGAAGCCTGGGTACTCCTCTGAGGTTGCAAGCTATGCTGGCGATGGTACATGCCATTGGCAGGATATCCCGTGCCAGACAGGTCAAAACTGAAGGGTCAGATATAGTATGTCTCTGGGCAGGATGGGCTCACTAGCCTTCTGGCAACCATCCTAGGAGAAGGACAATTCTAATTTCCAAACCCGGGCAGATGGAGCTCGCTTAGCCCTGTAAGGCCATCCATCTAAGAGAAGGTCACTCTAACCAAACCTACGTCCTGAGGACCTCGCTGCCACCGTCCAAGCTCACTAGGCCCTGGCAGATGAACCTTAGGATTAAAGGGTGGGACCAGTTCTGCGCATGCTGTGTCTCACCTAAAAAATCCTTTGCACAGGCTTGAAGGCTTTACGCACATTTGCAAAGCCCTGTAGCAACGGGCGAGGGTCAAAACGGCAGGTGAAAGGTGCAGTGGACGCCGCAGACCCAACCCTGCATGCAGGCGGTTCAGTCATTAGAGACTGACAAGAGATGACAGTCTCTTGGGGCAGCACCCTGAATGTCCAAGCAGCCTTTTTCAAGGAGAGCACTGCTTGCTCCACTTGGAGAGGGGCCTACAAAAGGTGGCCTAAACAAAGCTCATCTCCCCCTTCACCCAGTTGGTTAACCACGGCCAATGGGCATCTTCTACTAATGCAGTCACACAAAGATCAAAAGACAAGGTACACCTGCCTCCAAAGGTGTGCCCAAATTAACTCTAGCATGCTGGAACATCAGAACCATGCTTGATACTGCGGATAGTGGACATCCTGAGCATTGCTCTGCCCTAACTGCGCATGAGCTGTCACGTCTCAACATCGACATTGCAGCTCTCAATGAAGTTCGCCTTCACGAGGAAGGCAGCCTCAGAGAACATGGTGTCGGTTACACACTCTTCTGGTAAGGTAAACCCAGAACTGAAAAACATCTCTCAGAAGTTGGCTTCATGATCAAAAACTCTATTGTTCCTAAACTCGAAAATCTGCCGACAGGTCACTCTGACCGCATTATCTCCCTACGCCTTCCACTCCACAACAAGCAAATGTTGTCCTCTTTAGTATATATGCCCCACCTCTCCAAGCTGACCCTGCTGAAAAAGATAAATTTCACACTGACCTGCGCCACCTTACCCAAAAGGTTTCTGCAGATGATAAGATCATTATCCTTGGTGATTTCAATACTAGAGTAGGTAAGAATTTTGATGCCTGGAAAAGAATATTAGGCAACATGGTGTTGGAAACTGCAATGATAATGGTCAACTTCTGCTAGAATTCTGTGCAGAGCAACAGCTCACCATCACTAATACTATCTTTCAGCAGAAAGATAGTCTGAAGACAACCTGGATGCATCCTAGATCTAAGCACTGGCACCTCATCAATTATGTCTTGGTGCAACGGAGAGATGTCTGCAATGTCCTCCATACCCGCGTGATGCCCAGTGCAGAATGCCAAACAGACCATCAACTTATGCGCTGTAAACTCAACTTCAATCTTAAATTCAAACCCAAAAGGGGCAGTATCCTAAGGAGAAGACTCCAAGTTAACAATCTCCAATCAGCCACAGTGAGAGACAGATTCCAGACAAATCTTCAAACTAGGCTTGAAAGCCACTCCATGCCTCTCCTGAAACACTTTGGCACTATATTAAAAACAGCATCCAGCATTCCTCTGAAGAATCCTTAGGGTTCTCCTTCAAGAAGAACAAGCACTGGTTTGACAAAAACAACAAAGAGATCCAGGAATTGTTGAGGAAGAAGAGTTTGCCCACCAAGTACACCTTGCACTGCCATCCTGTCACACAAGAAAAGCAGCCTTTCGTCTTGCATGCAGCAAGCTCCAACAGAAACTCTGTGATATCCAGAACAAGTGGTGGATCAGTCTAGCTGAAAAAACTCAATTATGCGCAGATATGGGTGATCACAGAGGATTCTATGAGGCCTTGAAAACAGCATACGGGCCTACATACCAGGTCCAAAGCCCTCTACTCAGCGCAGATGGTTAAACGCTTCTGACAGATAAAACCTCCATTCTGAATCAATGGTCTGAACACTTTCAGACTCTTTTCAGTACCAACCGTGTAGTCCAAGACTCAGCAATTCAGTCCATCACACAACTACCGGTGAAGAGTGAACCAGATATTGCCCCCACTTTGGGAGAAATACTCAAGGCCATACAGCAGGTAAAAATTGGCAAGGCAGCTGGGGTTGAAAGTCTGGAAACATGGGGGCCTTGCACTCCATGCTAAATTTCACAAGTTTGTGGTGTGCTGTTGGGAACTAGGTAAACTACCATCAGACCTTCATGATGCAGTCATCATCACTTTATATAAGAAGAAAGGAATTAAATCAGACTGCTCAAATTACCGGGTATTACTCTGCTCTCCATTACTGGCAAAATCCTGGCAAGAATACTCTTGAACAGACTAATACCCACTATAGCAGAAAGAATTCTACTCGAAAGCCAATGTGGTTTCAGAGCCAACAGGAGTACAACAGACATGGTATTTGTTCTCAGACAACTGCAAGAGAAGTGTAGGGAATGGAACAAAGGTCTCTATGTAACCTTTGTTGACCTCACCAAGGCTTTTGATACTGTGAGCAGAAACGGTCTATGGCAGATTTTGGAACATTTAGGTTGTCCCCCCAAGTTCCTTAAAATGATCATCTCACTCCATGAGGATCAGCATGGCCAAGTCAGATATGGCAATGCACTTTCTGAGCCCTTTTTAATAAAGAATGGTGTGAAACAAGGCTGCGTTCTTGCACCAACCCTATTCAGAGTCTTTTTCAGCGTGATGCTCCAAAGGGCCACGGCAGACCTCAATGATCAGGATGGTATCTACATTCAATATCGTACTGATGGAAGCCTATTCAACCTAAGGTGACTGAAGGCCTATACTAAAACCTTTAATTGTCTTGTCCAGGAGCTGCTTTATGCTGATGATGCTGCCCTTGTTGCCCAAACAGAAGCAGCTCTGCAGCGTTTAACATCCTGCTTTGCAGACGCTGCTGAGCTCTTTGGGCTGGAAGTCAGCTTAAAGAAGACAGAAATTCTCTATCAACCTGCACCTCAGGAAGTCTTCCATCATCCCCATATCACCGAATATATCTGGCGAATCAGAACTCAAATCAGTCCAGCAGTTTAATTACCTAGGTAGCCTCATGTCCTCGGATGGTAAGATTGACGGAGAGATAGACAACAGGTTAGTAAAGGCATATAGTGCCTTTGGAAAGCTTCATAAAAGAGTTTGGCGAAACAAACACTTGAAGAAAAGTACCAAGATCAGTGTTTACAGAGCCATAGTGCTGTCTACCCTCTTATATGGATCTGAATCATGGGTCATCTACTGCCACCACCTGCAACTCCTAGAACGCTTCCATCTACGCTGTCTCCGTAAAATCCTAAACATCCACTGGTCAGATTATGTGACCAATACATCTGTTCTAGAACGAGCAGCAGTCACAAGTATTGAGGCCATGTTGCTGAGAACACAGCTGCGCTGGGCAGGGCACATCTCAAGGATGAAAGACCACCACCTCCCTAAGATCCTGCTCTATGGTGAACTTGCTGCCGGCTGGCGCAAGGGAGTTGCCCCGAAGAGGAGATACAAGGACTCCCTGAAGCAACATCTCAGCCTTGGCCATATTGATCAACATAACTGGTCTACTCTGGCCTCCAATCAGGAGGTCTCGAGACACACTATCTTTAACGCTGCTGATGCCTTTGAGAAAGCACGCAGGATCACTCTTGAGGAGAAAAGACAACATAGAATCATGCCTTGCAGAATATACCACCTAAGGAGTCTTTCTGCTGTGCCTTTTGCAACTGGACGTGCCTATCTCGAATTGGCCTTTTTAGCCACCAGTGCACTTCTAAGAAGCCCTCCCCAAATCTTCGTTCGCGAAGCCTAGCCATGATTTGATTGTGACTTTGCACGAGCCATCCACTGAAGGCAATGACAACCTGGATACTACACCCCAGTTGACTGAGATGGAACTATGTTAGACCATGTCAGAAAGGTAGAACATCTATAGGATAGGATAGGAGCTGGCATTTTATTTTTGATTTGTGCAGTCTGTGACATGGAAATTTGATTTTGACACACAGGTACTGTTATAGTACAAAACACTATAGTGGCATCATGGATTGGAGTTTGGTTTGACTAGGGGCTGTAGGATGCAGCGAGTGTTCAAACCTGGCCTTCTTACCTTTGCTATGGTCTCTAGGTATCAAAATATCTGCAAACTGGTTAAGCATCCTTATGCTGAAGAGATGCGGGAGCCAGTGGAGCATCCAGGGAAGGAGCAATGAGAAAAAGTCCAACAGGAAAGCCATGACCAGGGTGGGGAACAATGAAGTGAAAGAAGAGAGGTAACATCAAGAAGGCAGATTTAGAAACCATTTGGTCTCAAATGTGCTCTGACACCCTTGCTAACATAAGCAGAATGGTTCAGGTGGCTGACGATATGCTTAAAACACTCAAGGTGTTCTAACCATATGGTGTATGAGTCCTAATGAAAGCCTAGTGCAGTTTGTTATTAGCTTGCTCATGCAAAATATACAAGATGCACACCAACAAAGGAATTGCACCATGAGTTTTTAGAATTTTCTGACTTTTCATATTTGGTCAGTCAGTCTCAACTTTACTTTTACTTCATGCACTATATGTTCAAATATGTGTAAGGGAAGTTAACCTAAACCACTACACCTTATCGAAAAGTTATATTCTCAAGTTGTCATCAGAAAACTAGAAATGTGAAAAAAAAATACATTCAGACAATTAGATATGGTATTCCTTTTTTAAAGGACAAAGCTCAGACTGATGTTAAATTTGTTTCTTTTATCCTTTGAATTGGCATAGTTAGCAATCATTGATAGGCAATGTGCTGTACTGTAGCCTATTTTCCTTAAAGAAAAACAAAAGCATCAGGGCCACCCATGTCTAGCAGGGTTTTTTAAAAAAGCAGTTTTGAGGACTGAGGCTGCTCTCCCACTCCATGTTCTCCCACACTCCCCCTAATTTTCCAGCTGGGAATGTTCTTCCAAACAGTTAGTCTTGCTCTGCTCAGTGTATCATTTCTTATCCTACATTTCTCCCTGAATGATAGGCAACAGAATGTAAAGTGCAAAGTGACTCCTCTTCCTTTATTAGTTACAGATGCAAGCAAGGAAACACAGAATCGTCCATATTAAAGCCTATACCTTCAGCAGAGTTGTTTCTCTGAGCCTCAGACAAGAAGGTCAGTTGTGGATGAGAAAATATCAAAGCAAAATCCCCACATGAAAGAGATTCAATTTCCGAATCCAGCCAGCTTTAGGCATATTCACAAGCTCAGACCACCTTCCTTACAAATCCTGAGCAGATCTCATCCTTGGAATCCACTTTCTTCCCCAGGTAAAAGGTTAAATGAGTCTTGAGTTTGCTAGAAAAGCTCTCTGATTAGCCACTAGAGCAAGACCTTGTGGCCAAGAACAGTCTGTTTTCTTCTGTAACTGGCTAGTTACAGATATAACTCTGTGTGCAGAGGGAATACCTCACACATGGTGATAACAAGACTTCTACTCAGACACCATCCTGTTGGAGCCCTCCAGTCCCTTCACCATGCAAGCCCAAAGTTACAGTTACTAGCAACAACCAAACAGGTTAAAAACAGTATCTGGAACTTCATTAAACTATGTGGTGAAAGAGCAATGGGATTTTACATGCAAATAAACATTAATCAAGTGTATAATTGCCTCTGACACCTAAACTACACCTCCTAAAAACTTAATCTACGAAGGTTATGAAACCAGAAAGGAAACTCACAAAACTTGTACTGGCTTACCTTTGGAAGCATCTGACATGTTCAGTTACAGTCTCTTACCCACAAGAACTCTTGTTATAGTCCCAGCTTAGTTCCTCTTTGTGAGTAGTCACAGGACTTATGTATAGGATCTGCCTTTTGCATCTTATCTTCTTTCAAGCCAGCTCAGCTGGAGTTGCACCAACAGAGTGTCTAAACCTTCATTGCCTCATGGATCTTACTCAGGCACAGGTGCTCTCTCTGGGGATTATGCAGTCAATAACATCTCCATTTCCCAGTTTAACTCTCTGGGAACTACATGATGGGTAGAGCATTTATGGTGTTCACAAACAAACTTTCTACTTTGCAGTCAGCATGAAACAAACAAACCAACAACAACAACAAAAGAAAAAACAAAAACAAGAAAATCGAGAGAGCTAAGACCTGGACCAAAAATTATGAGTGTGGTTTTTTGAGGGATTCTCAGTATCTCTGGGCAGTACAACTCTTTCTGCTTCCCCAATATCTGTGCTCACTCCAGTCTGGATGCAGTGGAGAACTTCTTCCCCAGGTGTTGTCATTCTCCTTCCCCTTTTAAACTTGCTCACCAATACTTGTTAGTAGCTTTCAGCTGTCTTTACCCAGACAAGACAGCTTTATTAGTTATTACTCTCAAGAGAATATCTCAGTTTTTCAGTTTCCCTTTGCTGACATAAAGTGGACAATTCAGGTTGTGCTGAAAGTGTTAGGGGAGTTTGTAGAGTGCACATTGCAGGCTTCCCTGGGTCACCACAACCCTAGCTTCCTTTGCAGCCTGGGTTAGAGCCACTTGTGTTGCCTTGGCCAATATACAACAAAGAAAAACTTCTTGGAGAACAATCATCTGGTGGCCAGTGTGTACTCTTTGTATCACCTTTGAGAAACATGAAGCTGTGTCCACATAATTAAGGAAACCATGGCACATTCAGTCTTATTCTGGCACTACATCTTATGTTTGCCTATTTTACCTCTTAAAAATAATTATGACTACACATTCTATTCACGGGCACATTTGTTTATTTGTTTTGTTTTACCAAACCTCTTTTCTTGTTACAATAACATGTGATACATCAACTATTTCAAACAATTAAGAAAAAAAGTAACACTGCAAGTAAGCAAGACTGCACACATTCCAAGGCTGTGATAATATCACAAGTCATGAGAGCTTTGCTTTTTTGAGAGAGTATGATTTTGCCAGAATGACTGGGTGTGGGTGCCTTTGGGTTAAAAATTAGTTTTGTAGGGTTTTTGGGCACAGCTTTTCACTCCCTTGACTGCATTTTTAAGATAAAAATGAAACTTCCTAGCAGTAAATGCTGCATCTAAATATATGACTAATAACACCAGAGACAAGCATTGATAGCAAGAACAAGTTATGAGAATGATCATTTCCAGGATCACCCCAGCATTCACATTCTGACAGTCTGATGATGTTTAAATTGCTTATTCTAGAAACTTTCTTCCCAAGGTTCCTCATTAGGTGACTTGACATGATTGTGTTTCATTTGATTAAAGATCTCCTGTTTGCTTTCCAGCATAATTTGGAACCAAGAAATTTGACCCACTCGTGCTGACCTCCAAAGTGTAATTCTCCTGACTTGCAGCACTGATGGATTTCCGAAGTAACTGTATGTCCCATCTCATCCTAAAGTCTCTGATGGATCAAGAAGATATATTTCAGTGGTTTTATCTCTGCTGAATGCATTCAGAATAGTACCTGCATAATAGTTTCAAGGTCTAGCATTTTTATTTAAATTGATGAGGCCTTATTTCAAGCATATATACACTTTAGTGGTTTTGTCTTCTTTCCTTCCTGGCTTTTGCATGCCAGGTATTTTTGTTCTTCTTTTCCTGCTGGCTATGGCATGCCAACTAACCTATTGCTATGGCACAGAATATACCTCATCTGTCACAAGCATTTTTTAACAGAGTCTAAGCTGACTGTTGAATGAAGCCATGCCTTATGTAGAGGAGTTTTAATTATTCTTCAGTCTTTGAAAGTAGGAAGTAAGGCCAGGATGAGGAGGACTGGGTTGTCAGGAAGATAGCTGGAGGGAATAAGAATATATCATTACCTAAGGGAGTGGTATCCTCAGTCTTCATCTACTTTAATTCTCTGACTAGACACATCGAATGACAGTGCTGTAGGGCTTAAAGAAATTGGGGTAAAGCTGGACCAGTGGATGGCTGACAGTGACAGCCTGTCTAAATGTCTGAGTGGCAGACAAGTGGAGACAAAGAAGTTTGCAGTGTGGGCTAGCCAAGGTGGAGTGATAATATATTTGGATTTTATCTTCTTTCTTTCTCAAACAAGGTTTAGCAGCTGGTTAAGCTGGCTAGCTCTATGAGCTTCACAATGCTGTTTATTCAATTATTTGCTAAGAATATTGAAATTTGGCAATCATCTCCATTGTCCACAACTGGTTGTTCCTTCACTGAGCCCAAGAATTAAGAACTTGAATGACTGTTGCTTTATTGGCAGAAGTGAGACACTGAGTCTCACTGTGTGAGTGTCTCACAGGTGTGAGTGAGACTCACAGCCTGATTTCTTTCCACACCTCCTAAAAGGGACCCAAGTTAGGAGTCCACTGCAGATGGAACTACTCGGTGTAAAGAAGGAGCTCTCCAGGAGGCAATGTAGATACAGTTCTACCAGTCTTTCTTTCCCATGAAAAACTCACGTCTATTCCATTGCTGTGTCACTATTTACACAGAAAAATCTATTTCCTACTCACTAGGCAGATCTGGCATGTGTTTCTCTGGCTCATGCAGCTTTTGTGGCACGTGCATATGTACTTGGCACAATAGCCACCAGTAACCTGTGAAACCCCTGGTGATCCCACCATGAACCCTGGGAGGTGGGTAAATGCTGGTTCACCCAGCACAGCTGGGAGCCCTGGCACATCCCACTGATTCTCATGGGAGATGAGTTGACGGTCTTAAATGGGAGAAAGGCACGTCACTCCAGAGTGTGGGGTTGAAACGACAACTTTATTAATATGGCTCCTGCCTTTCATAAGGCAGGTGCTGAACTTTCTGGAAGAAGGGGCAGAACTTGAGAGGAGCATGCAAAATAGAACCATATATGGTAGAACATGGGACGGGCTTGAACATATAAGGGACCATGGGACATATAAGGAAACTGCTGCACTGCAGAAGGAATTAACCAATGGGGAAACAGGATTTCAAATAAATAGGGAATAATACAAAAATAGGGAAAATACAATGAACTCTCAAAATGGGGAAACTCAATATTGCAATGATTATAAAACAGTCTGGAAAACATCAAACAAGGGTTTGAGAGGCTTTGTCTTCATCAGTATCCTCCACTCTCAAACGATCTCTCCATCTTTTGTATTCTTCCTCAGACTCATCTCCCACAATGAGGTGTCTTATCAGCCCGGGACTTCCCTTCCCTGGTGTAATAGGGAGAGTTCGAAGGATGCCGAGATTGAAACCAAAACACCTTTGAAAGCTCAAAAAACCCAATATTTATTACAAAGGAGTGGCCAAGTAAAACAAAAAAAACCAAGAGAGAGAAAGGAGGAGAGAAATAAGCCCTCAATACGACTCCCCCAGTCACCCAGGTGTTGCATATGAAGTTATCTTACCGACCCAGAATGCCTATAATTGCCCATAGCAGCAGCTGCATTCTTGGAGAGTCAGCAGGCTCACAAGATGGCAAGCGTCCCTGCAAAAGGCAACGTTGTCCTTTGATGTGAAGCTTGCATTTTTCATTCCTCCTCCCAGCATGAGCTATCTGCTTTTTATACAATTAATTGGTGATGTCTACCTGGGCAGGTGTGGGCAGCACCGCCTCGCTAGAGGCCTTCAGTCCCACTCCCCAGTTATGCAAGTGGCATCTCTTCTGTGTGTGCGTGGGTACTTTGGAATATCCCCCGCACTTGCATGCTAAACCTCAGGAGTCTCTTCTAAATAAGTGTGGAGGTTTACTTCATCACCATCCTCTTCAATTTCTCCTTCAAGTACCCTTGAAAGGCGATGAGCCAATCATAAGACAGCAATTAATTTCAGTTTATACAAGATGCTTGCTTCAAGGATGAAGTTCTCGTTTATCAGTGCTTGTTTTCTCATAACTTGGCAGTAAAAGAAGAAACTTTCACAAGTGGCAGGGCCAAACACAGACCAAAGTATCAACATCTAATTAAGTCCTGATACACCTGGCCAGACTTGACTATTACAGTGAGCTGGCAAGTGAGGGATAATATAGTGCTACCCCATCACTTTAGCACTGAAGACACTTCCTTACCTAATAAGCTTTTCCACTTCCTGTGAAAAAGGAAAGATGGAAAGATGAGGAGTGCCCACATGGAAGGGTGGGGTTGCTCAGCTGTGTGTGTTTAACAGTTAGGCTTTTAGCTGGGGTAGTAAAAAGCCTCCACATGTAGACATAGTAGAGAAACAGGCACTCCAGAGAAACATTCATGCCATCTGAGACAGATGTCTAAAGAGAGCATCCCTGGCAGGTGATTCATCCCATCTAGAACTTTCTCCACAGACTAGTGAGGGAGTCTGGACAACTGAGTGTTTAACCTTCAGGTAAGAAAAATTAAGTGAGATGAGCTCAATACAATATAGATAAAAATAAATATGGTGATACCATCCCCCCAGGAGTTCTTCTAGCGTTGTTGATTTTTTTTTTTTTAATGTTGACTGTTATCTGAAGCCAAATATTTATTTAGTAGTGAAACAGGTCAAACCAGCTATTATAGATCTGTCTCTTGGTTAGCAGCATTTTTTGTTACCTCATAAGACAACTAATGCACCATTCTCATCCTGTGCCAAGGTAGCCTCTTAATCAAAGCCTATTCCAGATATCATACAGCCCATGACATCCCAGGGGAAGACACTCACAGATTTCTCTCTTCCACTCTCCACTGTTTAAGCAGACAACAAAGAATTGCTCAAACATAAAGGTGGCTGGCCATGCATAAATGTACAGTATATAGTAGTATAAATGTAAGTATTTAGATCTTTTGAACTTACACACCACTCCAGATCTCCAAATTACTTATCTGTGATGGTAGTCACCGAGTAGTGCCTTACCAAAAAACTGTTTTAAAAAGCTCACTACCAATAGTCCTAATTTCTGTATTTGTGGTTACACATAGGTGACACTGCATCTATTTTCTGAACAGATGCAAGCACACACACAGAGTAAGAACTGCATTTCTTTCCTGGTCTAGGACCACAAGGAATTAATGTCATTCGAAGATGAAAAAGAAAAACAAAGGGCAAAATGACATATCCTTCCCTAAAGGACTCACAATCCTACTATTAAAAGAAAGACACAATAAGACAACAGTCAGGAACAATGTCAGTAACAGACAATTTAGGCAGTACACTTCTGCTGCCTGGCTTATTCAGGCCCCTGCAAACATCATGGAAGAAAAGAGCTTGATAAAGACAAGCTGGCATTCTACAGACGTTTGCAGTGGGCTCCAGAGTACCAGGGCAGCATGGCCTTTCTCAAACCCAAACATGAGGTTTCCCGCTCCTTCAAAGAAAGGGGAAGGTTCAGTAGAGTGATTAAAAAATGGCATCTTTTGCCCAGAGTTAGAGTGTCAATTCTCAGAAAAGGATGCAATTTAAAACGTATCCTTCTCCCCTTGGCAGCATTATTGCCCAGCTTTGGCAGCTCCCTACTCAGCTGCCTTCTAACAAATCCCACTGCAAGATGCCAAATTTCCAGCATACCCATGAATCAGATTTGGATGTTAGAAATACCACTGGGTGTCTACAACTCAGGAACTATGACCTCCAGCATTATAATGTCCAAGTCTCTTTGGCTATAGACCAAAGACACTGAAGGGCCCCATAGAAAGAGAAACAGGTTGTTCACATACAGCAATATGATATCTCTCTCTATGCTGTCAGCTTACAATCTGCACTAAACTAGTGGCTCAGTCCAGTCCTTTCTAAGGGAAGTAAAAAAGACTCCAGTTTTACAACAATATCCACAGGGCACATGTGCTGCCTTAAGATCAAGGACCCAGGCATACAGAATTCAAACAAGCCGAACTGCTGACTGCAATTGACCCTGGAGGGCTCTGTTACAGGAGATCACTGCTAAGCAGGGCAGCTTAGCTTTACAGAGGAAAGGCGCAAGGATTACCCTGACTGCTTTCCATTTCCTCCATACTTGCGTGGTGGGGAGAAACTCTAGCTCATTTCTCTACCTTGTTAGCCCTACCTGCTCACCTCCTGTCCTTCATGTCACCTCCCATGGTGGCTTAGACTGGAGGAGTGGGAGCAAGGTGCTAGGGGCTCACAGAGGGCTCATTTACTTTTTCACAGACTCAGTGTCAGGGTTTATTTGCCTGACATATTGCTTAATATTAAATCTTTGTAGTAATCAGAGAGCATGGGAATATTTGTTAGAAGCAAACAGAAAGGCCATAAACATCTCTTTCATATTTAAACAAGCATTTGTACATCTCATTCCCTCTACCCTGTCTTGAGGTGTGTATTTCTCAGCAGGAACATCTATCTGTGCTGGATTTATTTACTTATTTACGTGCTTGGATTTACATCTCACAGGAGTCCATGTTGCCCGGCTCAAGGCAAAAGTGAGGAAAACCTCATGTTGTGCTTAAAATATCAATTGTAAGTCACCCAAAGAGTTTGGTATTGAGGCTCTGGTGACCTGTGAGTGGCGGCTGGCACTGACTGTTCCCGATGGGAGTTTCAATCCTTCTGTCTCAACCTACCACCCCATGAAGGTGGTGCTTGATCAGCCACTGCCTCTATGACAGTGTGACCCAGACCAATTCAAAGACAGAATATGATGTACTGTATCTTAACCTCCGTCGTTGAGGGACATCTACATTTCTAGTCCCTTCTGTCTTTTTATCTTTGCACTGAAGTGAAACACATATTCCAGTATTTAAAAAACCACATTCTTAAAGCATTCACATTTTTCATTCCACATTGCAGTGCCAAAATGTGCAGAGCCAGCCTTTTCTGTTAAAAAGGAGTGTTAAAGACTTAAAAAGCTTGTAATTACCTGAAACCACTGACCAAAGAGGCAGTGGATCAAAGCCTGCAAGATGAAAACCTCATCAGGGCATATATACTAACTTATTAAGGAATAAGCAAACTCTATCTTGTTGTTCTTTGGTTTGCACAGAATAAATCTTCCAGACTAATACACATTATACACAAAGGCCTATTTCTGCCTTAGGGAACTAGAGACCGAATTGCCTTTTTTTGGTCCTAGACCTGAAAACAAAAGATTTCAGTTAGGGATATTACTCATTTTCTGAGCAGTAGCAAAAACAATTTACATTCTAAAAATGGCATTTAGGTTTATTCCACTTCTACAGAAGTGTAGCTACTCAGTCTTGTACTGCAATGTACTCCCTCCTCATTTGTGCTGCACTGGAGTTTGCTGGGCTGCACTGTCAGCCATGAAGACTGACATGGCTTAAATTGCTCTTGCTCCTATTTCTGTCAGAGCACAGATTTAGGGATGAGCCTCTTCACTTTCTGGAGGACTTCAATGAAAGGACAATTCATTTACTGTCTGCTGGCTCTCAGCCCTGGATTTGGTCATCCATTTGGGCCAAATTCTCCCTTTGGGCATAGTCTAACGTGATCACACAATGCTTTCAGTGGCGATCCTGCCCACTGAGCTGAGAGCACTATTTAGCTGTTAAAGGTGACACAAATCCTGATGCAAAGTCTTTCCTTTGTTCTTTGTTATCTCAGAAAGAATTTCAGTCTCCCTTGCAGCTGTTATTTTTGTGGTGTTTACAAAAAATTAATATCTTTCAGAGGTCTCTGCTTAAAATAGCACTGTAGAGCATTTAAAGCGTCATTACTCTTGCATTACTACTTTTAGGCATCACTCTCAACTCCACAGGATGCCTTTTTATGCGTTGACTTAGGTAGTTGCATTTCCTGTCACAATGAAAACAAACATATATTTTCCAAAAAATACTCTCCAACTTCCACTGGACAAAACTATTCCTATTGAATCAGTGAAACTATCAGTGGAATAAGGCAACATTTAGGAATAGCAACTATCCTTACATTTAACCCTTCATTACAGTAGTGTCTCGGTAACTGCAGCTATGTACCAAACTCAATACATTGCCTTGGATAGTGACAACAAGAAAACCTAAACAAATTAGCAAACAAACTATAAACCCTCCCTCGTGGTTAGCTGCATACTCTTACATTTAAATGAGTAACAAACTATATATGAATGCTTGGATTAGTATTTTACAGATATCAGGGACAACACTTTTATGTCTCTACAAATATTTAATTAAATACTTAATTAAAAATATTATGCAGAAAATGAAAGTCTGTTTATATGCTTTGCTCTTCCAAAATGCTTAAAATATTGCTAACTTTTGGGGAAAGAAGTAAGAGAAATGTGAAGATTAAACTGAGATATTATCAGTTTCTGAAGATGGCACACATACATACACATATAAATTTAGGCTCATGATAATGTGGAATATTTTGTTCTAGGGCATCACACATTGTAAACACGCATATGCACACATATTTAGGCTCATGATAATGTAGAATATCTTGTTCTAGGGTATCATCAAGGTTCAGATGTATTGTCTGTGTTTCATTGAAACAACAATTTTGTTGCTGACGATCTGAGCTGGCAACAAAGGGGGATGGAATATTACGTAGCTACTAAAAACACTGCATAGGCTGCACAGCGTTCTGAACTCTTCCCTGCTCACTCCACAGTGTGGGCCAGGGCAATTAAGCAACAAAAGCAGAGGGAGGGAAGTCATATGGAAAGAAGGGAAGGCAAATAAACATTCTCACAGCATCTGCTGTTGGCTTGTATATCTGTAACCAGCATGGAAAAAACCAGCCCATTGAACATAAGCCTGAATTTGACAGGGGATTGTCCAAAGCCTTTTTTTCATTCATGATGATATACCTCAGATTTTGAAGGAGTAGAGATTTTATATTCCACTAAAATTTTTCTGCATGTAAAATAATTCTGTAGAAAACGGATGATCAGCTCTTAAATCTCAAAAGGGCTTTGCAACCATTTCAAAACTCTTCTTCAAGAGCAAGTCAGGTTCCCTGTCCATCTTCAATAGAAGGGAGCAGAACTGCTTATTACATCCTATACTTCACCCAATGGATTTTTCGTTAAGATGAGTAGAAAGTGTGATGTACAATGAGGGTCATGGGGGTCTTTTGCTTTAATAGCCAACCGTTTGTCAGGTCCTGAAGGCATACTTCATTCAATGATGTTTCAAGAAACGGGTGTTTCATGGTCAGAATGACCACTTGGATTTTTCTCTGTCAGAAAATAAAATAAAATAAAAAATAAACCCTTGGAACCAGATTAGTTTATGGTACATAAGTAGAAAACATAACATTTTCCACTACAAAATTATAGACAAAACAAGAAACGTTTTTGCAAAAATACTTCACAGACATCATAGAAAAACAAAGCTGTAATTTTCATAGGGAGTGGAGAATGATTAAATATCTTGACATTTTTAAAAAAAGCATTTTTGTGCGCTTTTTGCTTTCTAGACTTTTAAATCTGCCCTGTCTCTTCTTTTTCTGTCACCTGGACTACAGCCTATTCAAGACAAGAAAAATATTGACTTATTATGACTTAGGATGAACTCTATTCATTGTAATTAACAATGAAACAGAAAGGTACCATTGAAGGAAGAGAGTTCCTTAGTAGGATGTGTCTTTAGTAGGAACTGTACATTTCTTTTCAGGAGAACCATTGTACAGAGAAAGTTAAGACTTGAGAGCAAGCTTGGTATCTGGAAGTAATTCTTCAGTGCAGAAGACAGCCAGATTGCTGCACAAAGCTCCATGGCATGCAGCCTGGCAAATAAGTATTTACTAGGTAGATGAGGAAAAGATGGCAACAACGAAGGCTGTACGCTAAATCCAAGTTCCAGTTAATACTGGTATAATAAAGGCAGAAATCCCTTCATCTCCCCTGGCTCTATAAAAATGCCATCCCTTCCAAACTAGTCATCTTGATTCTTTCCCTGTTGACAATGGTGAGAGACAAACAGTCCGAAAAGTGATTTATCCTTTATTTTATGGGTGCATGCCCTAGGATAACATCACTCACCTTGAGAAAGAAATCTTCAATAGAGACCAGGTTACAGTCTTAACACCTTGCCTCTTGCAGAGATTTTAGCAGTACCCAATTAAAAATGGCAGCACTGCTACAGTGGTGGAAGGAACACAACATTTTTGGCTATTAGTCATGTGAACCTGCTTCAGGATGTTGTAGGTAATATGATCATAGAGTCATAGACTCATAGAATACCCAGAGTCAGAAGGCACCCATCAGGATCATACAAGTCCAGCTGCTGGCCCTGCATGGGACCGATCCAAGAATCACACCATGTGTCTGACAGCACTGTCCAAACAGTTCTTGAACTCTGGTTGGCTTTGTGCTGTGGCCACTTCCAACCTAAACCCTCCATGACAAACCTTCAGGCCATTCCCTTGGGTCCTGTCACTGGTCACGAGAGAGAAGAGATCAGCACCTGCCTCTCTGCTTCCATTCGTGAGAAAGTTGTAGACTGCAATGAGGTCCCCTCTCAGGCTCCTCTTCTCCAGACTGTGACCTCAGCTGCTCTGCATATGGCTTCTAGGCCCTTCATCATCTCCATGGCCCTCCTTTGGACACTTTCTAATAGCTTTATATATTTACTATATTGTGGTGACCAAAACTGCACATGGTACGTAATGTGAGGCCGCCCCAGTGCAGAGCAGAGCAGGACAATTTCCTCCCTCAAATGGTTGGCAATGCTGTGCCTGATGAACCCCAAGACAGGGTTGGCCCTCCTGGCTGCTGGCTTGTGATAGTGAAAATGCCACTTTTTCCAGAGCCTAATCATTCCCTCTGTGACTAGCCAAAGGGGATTGGTGGTGGCAGTAGGAACAGCAAGTTATTTTTGCCATGCAGCATGAAAGGGTGGGATAACACCTCTCCAACTCATTCCAGCTAGTTTCAGAAATAAACGTTCTCCATTAATGGAGTGGATGGCAATACAACAGACACAGCAAATTTGCCAAAGAAGAAATTGTGGTGGATTACTGTGGTGTAGATTGCACTGCCATATAATGATCCCTTTATTAGGTGAAAGCTGCACACCCCTACATAAGAGGTTTGATCAAATGTTTCATTGTTTTAAATTTTCATCTAAAAATGAGATTGCAATACAGATGTAAATATTGCCTCCTGTTTCCATAAAAGCATCTAACTCTTAACAGAGCGGTCATTTTGCCTTCTCTGATATCAGCATGTAGAAGCTGCACTGCAAGAGAATTCCTAGTGAGGTTCTTTTTGTATGCACCAGCCATATTTTCTTCTTAGACGTGTCTGTTAACCTGGCTTTACTCCACTGAAGTCAGTGAAATAATTCCAGGTTTTCACTGATGCAGAGAAGATCAGCATCTGCTAGCTGTAACATTAGCCTTTAGATTGCCTTTTCAAGCAAGTCCCACATCATTAAGCAGGGTTTTTTTGTACGGAACAAAGTACACTACAGAGAGGGTGGAGGTGGCTTTGCAGTTAAAGCTCCAGCATTGGTTTGTGGCCTCTTTGTACTACTGTTTGAAACAGCTATACTAAGCCTGCAACTCCGAATGACTTGGACTGGGAGGCTCAGGAGCCCAAGCGTTGGCTTTATTGTCCCTCTTTTTACAAAGTGTGTGGGCAAAGAGGGAGCAATTCCCTGGCAGAACAGAAATCTCTCCACAATGCAATCGTTCACAAAACTCAGAGCTTAGTGAAGAGCACAGTTAGTATCTGGACTACAAAATCCTCTCCAGAGAACGTAAATCTGTTCTGCTGTGTAACCTAAACCTGCAATATAAATGCAAAGCTGCAGTTTAATGCAATTGCATCTTTACATAAGTATATATCTGGCTATGGTAGAGTTTTAACATACCGTTGATGCAGTCACCAGTAGGAAACAAAAACTTGCATCCGGTGACCCCATAATTTCAGACATGCTATAATCAGAACAAGAGAGGCTATTTGGAGAGCTTAAAAGAATCTTTCCCATTCCAGAATCAGACCTCTTGATGATATTTTGGGTCCTCCACCAAATAATAATGCTGTAATTAGGGGTAATCAATAAGACATGATACAGGGTATGGTTATCATAAGATAATCATACCCTGGAGCATTTTGAGGCATGAGCCTTATGCTTCTAATCAGATTGGGGTGAGATTATCTTTTGGTAACCACACCCTTGGGGACTGGCTCATTTCTATAATGAGAAAATTTTATGGTTGGGGAAAATGTGCATTCCTGCTTTAAAAAAATGAAAATGGTAGTTTAGAATTAGCAGCCCAACAGATTTCCTTTTGGAATGCTCCAGGAGAATTCCTCACTATATTTCAAGGCAAAAATAATTTTGAAATAGGTGACATGTTTGGGAGTCATCTTTAACCTACCATATATGTGTGCATATATATACATGTATGTGTGTGTGTGTGTGTGTGTGTGTGCACATATTTATATATATACACACCAAAGGTGGCCGGGGCACAGGGTCTCTCTCTCCCCTCCCCTTACGCCATGTGCTGTGGCCAGGCGTGTGGCCCCCGGGGTGGCCCCCGCAGGTGCATGGCCCCTGGGGCAGCACCCAGGCATCCATGGGGCGGCCCCCGAGCAGGAGAAAGGAGAGAGGTGGAGCTTCACCAGCAAGGACTGTGCCCTCGTGGGAGAGAAGAGGGAGAACCTCAGAGCACAAAGAGGTTTGGCAGTCCAGTTTGGGGGAGGGGTGGGATGTTGGGTGGGCCATGGGGGCCCTCGGGCTGGCGGGAGGCCAGGAGGGGCAGTCCCGTAAGGAGTGTATGGTGTGTCGTGGGTGCATGGGTAGATCCGTGGTAACACAGTGCGGGGAGGATAAGATTAGGGCGGATAGTGGGTTCGTCTGGAGGTTGGGGGGTCTCGGCTGGGCTCAGCACCGGGTGGGTGCAGGGACTGGAACGGTTTGTTTTTGACTCACCCGCGGCTAGTGCCCAGGTTTGGTATGTTTTGGATATTTTTACTGCGTCCTGACTGGATGGTGAGGACAAAGGGATGTTCCTGGATATTTCTCTGAGATTGTGCATAGATGGATGGCAGAAAAGTAGGGGGGCGAGTGGCTTTAGTGGAAAGAAGCCTGCGTACCCCTTCGCGGTTGCAAGCTATGCTGGCGATGGTACATGCCTTGGCAGGGTCTCCCATGCCAGACAGGTCAAAAACGCAGGGTCAGACACAATACATCCAAGGGCAGGATGAGCCCACTAGCCTTCTGGCAGTCATGCTAGGAGAAGGACAACTCTAATCCCAAACCGGGGCAGATCGAGCTCACTTAGCCCTGTAAGGCCATCCATCTAAGAGAAGGTCACTCTAAGTAAACCTACGTCCTGAGGACCTCGCTGCCACCATCCAAGCTCACTTGGCCCTGGCAGATGAACCTTAGGATTAAAGGATGGGTCCAGTTCTGCGCATACTGCATCTCACCTAAAAAATCCTTTGCACAGGCTTGAAGGCTTTACCCACATTTGCAAAGCCCTGTAGCAACGGGCGAGGGTCAAAACGGCAGGTGAAAGGTGCAGTGGAAGCCGCAGACCCAACCCTGCATGCAGGCGGTTCAGTCATTAGAGACTGACAAGAGATGACAGTCTCTTGGGGCAGCACCCTGAACGATCAAGCAGCCTTTTCGAGGAGAGTACTGCTTGCTCCACTCGGGGAGAGGCCTAGAAAATGTGGCCTGCCCTAATTGCCCATGAACTGGCTCGTCTCAACATCGACATTGCTGCTCTCAGTGAAGTTCGCCTTCACGAGGAAGGCAGCCTCAGAGAACATGGTGCCGGTTACACACTCTTCTGGTCAGGTAAACCCAGAACTGAAAAACATCTCTCAGAAGTTGGCTTCATGATCAAAAACTCTATTGTTCCTAAACTCGAAAATCTGCCAACAGGTCACTCTGACCGCATTATCTCCCTACACCTTCCACTCCACAACAAGCAAACGTTATCCTCTTTAGTATATATGCCCCACCTCTCCAAGCTGACCCTGCTGAAAAAGATAAATTTTACACTGACCTGCGCCGCCTTACCCAAAAGGTTTCTGCAGATGATAAGATCATTATCCTTGGTGATTTCAATGCTAGAGTAGGAAAGAACTTTGAAGCCTGGAAAGGAATATTAGGCAACATGGTGTTGGAAACTGCAACGATAATGGTCAACTTCTGCTAGAATTCTGTGCAGAGCAACAGCTCACCATCACTAATACTATTTTCAGCAGAAAAATAGTCTGAAGACAACCTGGATGCACCCCAGATCTAAGCATTGGCACCTCATCAATCATGTCTTGGTGCAACGGAGAGATGTCCATGATGTCCACCATACCTGTGTGATGCCCAGTGCAGAATGCCAGACCATCAACTTATGCGCTGTGAACTCAACTTCAATCTTAAATTCAAACCTAAAAGGGGCAGTATCCTAAGGAGAAGACTCCAAGTTAACAATCTCCAATCAGCCACAGTGAGAGACAGATTCCAGACAAATCTTCAAACTAGGCTTGAAAGCCATTCCATAGATTCCATCTGAAACACTTTGGCACTATATTAAAAACAGCATCCAGCATTCCTCTGAAGAATCCTTGGGGTTCTCCTTCAAGAAGAACAAGCACTGGTTTGACAAAAACAGCAAAGAAATCCAGGAACTGTTGAGGAAGATGAGAACCGCTCACCAAGCACACCTTGCACAGCCATCCTGTCACACAAGAAAAGCAGCCTTTCATCTTGCATGCAGCAGGCTTCAACAGAAACTCTGTGACATCCAGAACAAATGGTGGATCAGTCTAGCTGAAAAAACTCAATTATGCGTAGATATGGGTGATCACAGAGGATTCTATGATGCCTTGAAAACAGCATATGGGCCTACATACCAGGTCCAAAGCCCTCTACTCAGCGCAGATGGTCAAACGCTTCTGACAGATAAAACCTCCATTCTGGATCGATGGTCTGAACACTTTCAGACTCTTTTCAGTACCAACCGTGTAGTCCAAGACTCAGCTATTCAGTCTATCACACAACTACCGGTGAAGAATGAACCAGATATTGCCCCCACTTTGGAAGAAACCCTCAAGGCCATATAGCAGGTGAAAATTGGCAAGGCAGCTGGGTTGATGGAATTCCACCTGAAGTCTGGAAACATGGGGACCAAGCACTCCATGCTAAATTTCACAAGTTTGTGGTGTGCTGTTGGGAACTAGGCAAACTACCATCAGACCTTCATGATGCAGTCATCATCACTTTGTATAAGAAGAAAGGAGATAAATCAGACTGCTCAAATTACTGTGGTATTAGTCTGCTCTCCATTGCTGGCAAAATCCTGGCAAGAATACTCTCGAACAGACTAACACCCGCAATAGCAGAACAAATTCTACCTGAAAGTCAGTGTGGTTTCAGAGCCAACAGGAGCACCACAGACATGGTATTTGTTCTCAGACAACTGCAAGAGAAGTGTAGGGAACAGAACAAAGGTCTCTATGTAACCTTTCACCAAGGCTTTTGATACTGTGAGCAGAAAAGGTCTATGGCAGATTTTGGAACGTTTAGGTTGTCCCCCCAAGTTCCTTAAAATGATCATCTCACTCCATGAGGATCAACACGGCCAAGTCGGAGATGGCAATGCACTTTCTGAGCCCTTTCTAATAACCAATGGTGTAAAACAAGGCTGTGTTCTCTCTCCAACCCTATTCAGAGTCTTTTTCAGCATGATTCTCCAAAGGGTCACGGCAGATTTCGATGATCAGTATGGTATCTACATTCGATATCGTACTGATGGAAGCCTATTCAACCTTAGACGACTGAAGGCCCACACCAAGACCTTAAACCATCTTGTGTGGGAGCTGCTTTATGCTGATGATGCTGCCCTTGTTGCCCAAACAGAAGCAGCTCTGCAGCATTTAATATCCTGCTTTGCAGACGCTGCTGAGCTCTTTGGGCTGGAAGTCAGCTTAAAGAAGACAGAAATTCTCTATCAACCTGCACCTAAGGAAGTCTTCCATCATCCCCATATCACCATTGGCGAATCAGAGCTCAAATCAGTCCAGCAGTTTAATTACCTTGGTAGCCTCATGTCCTCGGATGGTAAGATTGACGGAGAGATAGACAACAGGTTAGGAAAGGCATATAGTGCTTTCGTAAAGCTTCATAAAAGAGTTTGGCGAAATAAACACTTGAAGAAAAGTACAAAGATCAGTGTTTACAGAGCCATAGTGCTGTCTACTCTCTTATATGGATCTGAATCATGGGTCATCTACTGCCACCACCTGCAACTCCTAGAACGCTTCCATCAACGCTGCCTCTGTACAATCCTAAACATCCACTGGTCAGATTATGTGACCAATACGTCTGTTCTAGAACAAGCAGCAGTCACAAGTATTGAGGCCATGTTGCTGAGAACACAGCTGCGCTGGGCAGGGCACATCTCAAGGATGAAAGACCACCGCCTCCCTAAGATCCTGCTCTATGGTGAACTTGCCACCGGCTGCTGCAAGAGAGGAGCCCTGAAGAGAAGATACAAGGACTCCCTGAAACAACATCTCAAAGCAACTGTTGTTTCACACAGTGTACTCCCACTGCCACCATGTTCTTCTGTGCTCACATCCATCCTCTCTGCTTGTTATGATTTTTCTAAACTTTGCCTGTATTTTGTAGGTGTGTGTGATTGTTCTTCCATAAAACGAAGGAAGATATTTTTAGGATGATGTTTAGGGGATGTTTCTTGCCATTCCCTTCAGCATACACACCTTTTCCATCTCTGTTTGCTGCCACTACTCTTGGCCATAGCTGTCTGTACAGCCCAACAGCATGAGATTCTGTGATCACTTTGAAATCAGAACAACTACTAAAACTATTGCAACTAACTCAGGACCTTTTGTTAATCTCCCAGGACAACTTTGTTCATACATATTTCAGCATGCAGTTATTTCAATTACTCTGCTATTCTGGTATTTGTGAACAGAGAAGGACTTGGGGGAGATGTGATGGTAGCAGGCTGTCTTGGCCACAGTGATCATGAAATGGTTGAGTTTAAAATTTTCACAGTAATGAGAAAAAAGGACAGCATAGTTGCCACCCTGAAATTCAGAAGAGCAACCTTTACGCTACTCAGGGAGCTCTTTAGTAGAGTACCCTGGGAATCTGCTTTTGAGAGCTTTGGAGTTCATGAGTGTTGTTGTCTTTAAAAAACACTTTTCAGACACAGGAGCAGGCAATTCACTGTGTGATAACTCAAGCAAGTGTGGCAGAAGACCAGCTTGATTAAACAGGGAATTCGTTGTGGAGCTCAAGAGGGAGGAAACATGATCTCTGGAAGCAAGGTCAGGCTTCGCAGGAAGGTTACAGAGTTGTGCTTTGTATATGCATGCAGATGACACGAAAGATCAAAGCTCAATTAGAGTTGAAACTGGCCATTGTTGTGTCAGGCAATAAAAAGGTTGCTTTTAAGTACATTAATAGCAAAAGCAAGTCAAAAGAAAACATTGGACTGATACTTGTAGAAGACAGTCATCTGACTAAAAGGGATGAGAGAATAGCAGATACAGACATTTTTTGTCTCAGTCTTTAACAATACTGATACACCTTCGTCTACCTGGTGCCCTGAGTTGGAGGACTGTGAGTGTGCAGACAGTGATTTTCTGTTTGCAGACACGGATACTGTAGGGGACCAGCTGGATCAGCTGCATGTTCACAAGTCCATGGGACCCAATGGGGAATCACCCCACATTACTGAAGAAGATAGGGGATGTTATGACAGAATTCCTCTTGATTTTGGGATTCTTTGGAGGTCTCCACTAACTGGAAGCTAGCCAATGTTATTCCATTTCATAAGAAGGGTGTGAGGGAAGACCCAGGAAACCATAGACCCTTTAATACCAGGAACAATTATGGAGAAAATTGCATTGGATGCTGTTGAAAAAAAATGCACTTAAAGGCACTTAAAGAATAATGCAATCATCAGACAGTCAACACAGGTTCGCAAAAGAAAAGTCCTGTTTAACTGATTTGATAGCCTTCTATGACAAGGTCACTTGCCCAGTGGGTGAAGGGAAGGAGGTAGATGTAGTTTTGATTCTGATGTTCATGAAATTGTTGGAATGTGTGGGAACCCACAAACACAGGATAAACAGGATTTAACTCCAAAGAAGCGTAAGCAACAGGATCAGGCCTAATACTTAAATGCTTAAAAAAGCCCTAACCTTCAGACTTAATGAAAGAAACTTACAGGATCCAGATATTTAAAAGATTTGGCTTTTTCCTGTCTAACAGCACTGAGGTTTGAGCCTGTGTGCAATTTCTGTCCCAGTTCATGGTTAGTCACAATCATACCAGTAAAAGGAAGTATGCAGCAGAATTTTATTAGCTCAGACTGTTCTGTTCCATTGCCCTGAACCTATTCACAAGTTCCACAAAGACCAAAAGTTGTTATGGTCTTGACATTTGAAAAATGAGGCAATATATGCATGTGGTTGGAGCAAGTGTTAACAGTGTAAATGTGTCTAGTCTTATATGTTTCAATATGTTTTTACACTTGTATGCAATTTCCCCCTTCAAGTAAGAATATTCTTTCATTGCTTTTTCAGGATGAAATTCCCTTCTAAAAATTTGTCCTATTTCTTAAACATGTTTTTTTTAGAAGCACTGTCTGGTGGTATAGTAATGGGCATTCCCCCAACTTAAAGGATAAAAAGTATTTTTCCAGTTTTGTTAACATGAGAAATAATTTCAGATTTCGCTTGCTAACACCCAACTAAAAAACATCCCTGTTATAGGCTATAAATCCCAGGAGGGAATTTTTCCTTCCCCTGCTCCACTGTAAGAAAAATGGAGTTCGAATGGGAACGAGGAAGGGGGTCAATTAGCTTTACAAAAGATCTGGCCAGCAAAGCCGAATTCCTAGCTAATGGCCCATTGAAGGCTGGAGTGGGGGGAGGAGTTTGGGATTTTGGGGGGGGGGGGGGGAGAAGTCAGTTTCTGGGTTCTCTCTCTGGGACGGAGATGGGGTAGCTGTCTTTGTTTCCAGCTCGAACCTGCTGCATTTTCATCAGAGAGTTTTTGTGCTCACTGGGAGAAAAAAGGAGGAGCCTTGAGACACCGTCATCTGAGGACAACAGTGAGTTCCGTGGGGGGTGGACTGCTTTCCTTTCCGCCTTCTTCCTTTGGGGAAGGGTCCCTCATCTTCTTTCCGGCTTCTCCCACGACCCGAGACCAACCCCCAGACCCCTCCCTGTGTGGTGACCGCCAGAGCCCAACAGCGCCCCCTGCAGGTCACACAGGGTACTGCAGGCTCTGCACCTCCAGTGACCCAACAGCGCCCCCTGCAGGCCACGATTAGGACTGCGCTAAAGGACAGAGAAGTGTTCAGACTTTTTCTTTTGTTTAAAGGGGACTTTTGGGTACAGGATTATTGCCTAGTTTTTTTGTGCGTTCTGTTACTGTTCTTGCCAAAATACATATATCTTTTAATAAGGGGTTGTTATTTCTTCTGTTTCTTCCACACTTCCTCAATTAAAGCCCCTTAATTTTGAATCTACAATTGCTGAGAGAGAGGAGTTTGGTTTATCTCATAACTCGTCCTCTTTAGCAAACATTCCAGTCTCTTCAAACTGAGATAATCCCTCAAGCCACGTTACCACGAATCTAAAGTAACATTGGTACCAAAGTACAAAATTCACAATAACATAGAACTCAATTATGGACAAAGAAAACATTCTGAATTTTACAGCAGCCAGTATTTGTCAGTGCTGATGAAATTAAAGTATGTATTCTGATATTTCTTTTGTACTTTTAAAAAAATTATACACTTGAAAAAGGTCTGCTCTGAGTCTCTGCCACTGTTGGAAAAATTAAAGACAGGGAGGGACATAGTGAAATAACTAATCCATGTCCCCTGGTCAAGCAGGGTTGGCTGCAACAGGTTGCCCAGGACTATGTCCATTTGGGTTTTGAGTATATACACCGATGGAAACTCCACACCCTTTCTGGGAAATCCACTTCTGTGCTTGACAGTTGTGATGGTTTTGAGTTTAGTCATTTCTTCCAGGTCGCCAGGAAGGAAGGAAGGAAGTATTCCATCCTATTCCTTTATGTAATCCAAACATATAAATAGACAGAGAGAGAAGCCTTTTCCTTTCTTCCCTTCCAGCGAGGTTTGGAGACAGCAGATTCCCCGCAGTCAGTCTCACTTCTGTGGGGGAGCTGGGGCCTGGCTGGGCCTACGGAGCCTGTTGTTCCTGCTGATCTGGAGTCCGGTAGCGTGGCAGCGGCGTTTGGGCAATTGTGCTATCCCAAGGAAAGTAGTAAGATATTCTTTTGCTAATTGTTTAGTTTGCTAGATACTGAGGGGTTTTTTTGATTGTGTATATCTGTTCAGGTTTTTTGGTTTTTTTTTCCTTCCCCTTCCTTTCCCTTTCCCTTTTGGGATTGTATATAGTATTTCAACTGTATATAACTGTAATATACATAAATACATTTATTTTAATATAGTTCACCTAGACTGGATTTTTCATAGCTTTTTTCTTTTGCTCTTTGCTGGAGGTTTCTGTGTAGGGTCTTGGGACTTGGCGGGGAGTCAAATAAAACTTTCTTGTGTTCAGAGTGATTTTCATGTGTTTCAGTTTGTACCCACTGCCTCTTGTGCTGTCATTGGGCACCACAGAGAAGAGTCCGTCTCCCTCTTCATTCCCTCCCATCAGGTATCTATCATAGAATCATAGAATCAACCAGGTTGGAAATTACCTCCAAGATCATCAAGTCCAACCCTTGATCCAACACTGCCATAGTTAATAGCCCATGGCACTAAATGCCACATCCAGTCTCATCTTAAAAACCTCCAGGGATGGTGAATCCGTCACACCCCTGGGCAGCCCATTCCAATGTCTGATTACTCTCTCTGTAAAAAGTTTCTTCCTAATATCCAATTAAAACTCCCCTGGCACAGCTTGAGACCATGCCTTCTTGTCCTACTGTTGGTTGACTGGGAGAAGAGACCAATGCCCACCTCTCTACAACTTCCTTTCAGGGAGTTGTAGAGAGTGATGAGGTCTCCCCTGAGCCTCCTCTTCTCCAGGCTGAACAGCTCCCTCAGCCTCTCCTCAGAGGACTTGTGCTCCAGTCCCTTCACCAGCCTTGTTGCTCTTCTCTGGACCTGTTCCAGCATCTCAATATCCTTCCTGAACTGAGGGGCCCAAAACTGGACACAGTACTCCAGGTGTGGCCTCACCAGCACTGAGTACAGGGCAAGAATCACTTCTCTGGTCCTGCTGGCCACACTGTTCCTGATACAGGCCAGAATGCCATTGGCCTTCTTGGCCACCTGGGCACACTGCTGGCTCATGTTCAGCTTCCTGTCAATCCAAACTCCCAGGTCCCTTTCTGCCTGGCTGCTCTCCAGCCACTCTGTGCCCAGCCTGTAGCGCTGCAGGGGGTTGTTGTGGCCAAAGTGCAGGACCCAGCACTTGGCCTTGTTGTACCTCATCCAATTGGAATCAGACCATCTCTCCACAGCTTGTCCAGGTGCCTCTGAAGAGCCCTCCTGCCTTCCAGCAGATCAACACTTCCCCCCAACTTAGTGTCATCTGCAAATTTGCTAATGGTACACTTGATCCCCTCATCTGGATCCTCAGTAAAGATATTATAAATAGAAATGGGCCCAACACTGATTCCTGGGGGACACCACCAGTGACCAGCTGCCAACTGGATGCAGCCCCATTCACCACCACTCTCTGGGCCTGGCCCTCCAGCCAGTTCCTGACCCAGCACAGAGTGCCCCTGTCCAAGCCGTGGGCTGCCAGCTTTTTCAGGAGTATGCTATGGGAGATGGTGTCAAAGGCTTTGCTGAAGTCGAGACAGACCACATCCACAGCCTTCCCCTCATCCACCGGGTGGGTCACCTGCTCATAAAAGGAGATCAGGTTGGTCAGACAGGACCTGCCCTTCCTAAACCCACGCTGGCTGGGTCTGATCCCTTGTCCATCCTGTAGGTGTTGTGTGATTGTACTTAGGATGATCTGCTCCATAACCTTGGCAGGCACCTAGGTCAGGCTGACAGGCCTATAGTTTCCTGGGTCCTCCTTGCAGCCTTTTTTACGGATTGGCATTATGTTCACCAACTTCCAATCATTTGGGACCTCCCCAGTGAGCCAGGACTGTTGCTAAATGATGGAGAGCAGCTTGGTGAGCTCTTCCGCCAGCTCCCTCATCACCCTTGGGTGGATCCCACCTGGTCCCATAGACTTGTGAGGATCCAAGTGGCTCAGCAGGTCGCTAACTGTTTCCTCCTGGATTACAGAGGGGCTATTTGGCTTCCTGTCTCTGTCTACCAGCTCCAGAGGCCAGTTGTCCTGAGGACAACCTGTCTTACTGTTGAAAATGGAGGCAAAGAAGGTGTTAAATACCTCAGCCTTTCCCTCATCTTTGGTGATTATGTTCCCTGCCATGTCCAACAAAGAATGAAGGTTTTCCTTGCCCCTGCTTTTACTACTGATGTATTTGTAGAAGCACTTCCGGTTATCCCTAACAGAAGTGGCTAGGTTGAGTTCAAACTGTGCCTTTTTCTCTCTAATTTTCTTTCTACATGACCTAACTGTATTCCTAAACTCTTCATGAGTAGCCAGCCCTTTTTTCCATAGTCAGTAAACTCTCTTTATTCCCCTAATTTCCTTCAAAATCTCCCTGTTCAGCCAGGCTGGCCGTCTTCCCGGTCAGCTCGCCTTTTGGCACACTGGGACAGCCTGCTCCTATGTGTTCAAGACTTCCTCCTTGAAGCATGTCCGTCCCTCCTGGACCCCTTTGTTTTCAAGGGCTGTTTCCCAAGGTACCCTCTGAACCAGTCTTCTGAGTAGGCCGAAATCTGCCCTGCAGAAGTCCAGGGTAGAAGTTTTATTGACGGCCCTCT
This sequence comes from Chiroxiphia lanceolata, assembly GCF_009829145.1. Classification (NCBI taxonomy): domain Eukaryota; kingdom Metazoa; phylum Chordata; class Aves; order Passeriformes; family Pipridae; genus Chiroxiphia; species Chiroxiphia lanceolata. The sequence continues at coordinate 17,502,527 of NC_045671.1, read as the reverse complement.
TTGCATCCCTGAGTATTGAAAACTTTTATTATTTCATGGTCATTGTGTCCCAGACGGCCTCTGACCACCACATCTCCCACCAGCCCCTCTCTGTTTGTGAACAGCAGGTCTAGTGGGGCCCCACCCCTGGTAGGCTCATTTACCAGCTGAAGCAGGAAATTATCCTCTATACACTCTAGGATTCTCCTAGACTACCTCTTCTCTGTTGTGTTGAGTTTCCAGCAGACATCCAGCAGGTTAAAGTCACCCACAAAAACAAGGGCTGGTGATTTTGAGACATCTGCCAGCTGCTTGTAGAATAATTCTGATGAATCATCCTGATTGGGTAGTCTGTAACAGACTCCCACCAGGATGTCAGCCTTGTTGGCCTTCCCTCTGAGTCTGATCCAGGCACTCAACCTTGTCATTAATGACTTCAAGTTCTACAGAGTCAAGAGACTCTCTAACATATAGAGCTACCCCTCCACCTCTCCTACCCTGCCTGTCTCTTCTGAAGAGCCTGTAGCCACCCATGGCAGCACTCCAGTCATGCGAGTCATCCCACCACATTTCTGTGATGGCGACTACATCATAGCTTTCCTGCTGCACGATGGCTTCCAGCTCCTCTTGTTTGTTACCCATGCTGTGTGCATTGGTGTACATGCACTTCAGCTGGGCTGCTGATTTCAATTCTAACTCTGGCTTTCCACACTTAGGCTCATCTCCGCAGAGCCTAGTTTCAACCCCTTCCCCCTTCAAACCTACATTAAAGCCCTCCTGATCAGCCCCAACAACTTACAGGCTAGAGTCCTTTTGCCCTTGCTAGATAGATGAAGCGCATCTGACTCTAGTAGGCTAGGTAACATAGAATTTGCTCCATGGCCAAAAAACCCAAAATTCTGCCAGTGGCACCAAACCTTTAGCCACCTATTGATAAGATAGGTTTTCCTACCCCCTCCTCATTCATCCCTCCTACTCCAGGAACTGAGGTCGATACCACCTGTGCTCCTGTCCCATTAACTAATCAACCCAGTGCCTTGAAGTCTTTTTTAATTAGCCTGATAGCTCTTTCACTAATGTCATCACTGCCAGCCTGGACCACCAGCAGTGGATAATAATCAGAGGACCGGACTAGCTCAGGGAGTCTCCTACTAATATCCCTCACCCGGGCCCCAGGAAGGCAGCAGACTTCCCTGTGGGATGGGTCCAGTTGGCATATAGAACCTTCAGTTCCCCTCAGAAGGGAGTCACCAACTACAACTACCCTTCTTTTTTTCTTTATAGCTGTGGTTGTAATCCGTCAGGTAGATGGGGTGCAATCGGGAGACCCTCCAGACAGATCCTCTTCTTGACTGCCCTCTGCCTGACTCTCTGGGTCCAGGGCCTCATACCTGTTCTTTAAGGGCACTGTAGAAGCTGGTGGGGGTTGGGAGGGGATTCCTTTACCTCTCCAATCAGGGATCTGTTTCCATTCCTCCCCATCTACTTGGTTTGCTCCATCTGCCTGATGGAAGGTCAGATGGAGCAAGTCCACCGTCTTCTGCTGGACTTCTTTTGGGGTCAAAAGGGTATGACTCCACCAGTCTATTTCCCTTTCACTCTCCCTAATACTTCTTAGCCTCTCCACTTCTTCCTGGAGCTCTGCCTCTAGGCACAGCAAATCATTCACCTGCTCACATCGTTGCAGGCATTTCTCACACTGTCCTCTGGTACTGACGCCAGGCTCAGACACTGTGCAGCCGGTGACCTGAACAGCTGCGTCCTTCCTGAGGGGTTCTGTCTGGGTTAGCACACTCCCCCTGAGAGCAGCAGCAACAGCTTTTGCTTGTTTGGAAACCATTGCGAGGTCGAGTTGAGCTGCAGCAAAAAAAAAACCAAACACAACAAAACAAACAAACAAACAGCCCCCCAAACAAAACAACAACAAACCACGGCCACACAACCCACCAGAGAGAGCTGGGAGGGTGGCTGTGCCCTTCTGGCAAACTCCTGTGCAAACTGCTGTGCCACGACCTCACTGTCGTGCCACGTTCCTGTTTGCCTGCTCTTGTTTGCCCACCCCTGTTCACCACGCTCCAGGTCGCCTCCACTTCCTGGAGCAGTTTAAATCTCCCGGTCGACCTCAGCTCGACCCCTTGGTCAGCTGATTAGGCCTTGCAGGGCAGCTGGTCTTGTGAAAATGCTCCCTGATCCCCTTTGCTCACAGGGACAGAGACAGCTATGAAAAACATGAAGGATCCACCCCTGCCGAAAAGTACTGCATCATCTCTAACTGCTGTTTGCGGAACTATTTGATCAGTAAAGTGAATTTCTCTCTAGTAATTCACTTAAAGGAATACTGCTTTCTTTAGAGTCGCACTGTTCTACCAGCACTTCCCCAGACTTTTTGATTTAGAAGGGGAAGACTTGACAATATTTAGCCTGTAGCTTCCAGAATGCACTTTTCCCTCAATTTTGAAAGCATTTTCAGAGCACAAGGATCTACCACAAACTGTATGTAAAGATGAGAAGATTGGCTTGTCTCAAATGCAGCATTCTCATTCTCAGCAGCTATTCTGTATAGCTGGTCAACAACTGACAGTGCCTTCTGATGTAGAAATACAAGCGTGTTAGGAACTGGAGTAGACAAGCACTCTGTCATTTCATGGGTAATGGCAGCTACGAAAAGGTGAGAATTTGTCAGCTTCTGATGTAGATATTTCTTTTTCTATTGACAGAGAAAACTGGTATTAAAGAGAAAAATCTGACCCAAATGGATTTAAATCACCAAAGGCATTTAAAATATACAAAAATGTAAAAAATTAAAATATAAAAATATAAAATCACCAAGGCTGAAATGAGAACAGAGAAAAACTGTGAAAGCTAAAAACTAAGGAAGTCAAAGACAAATAGTTGGCTCTACAGCTAGGCATCTGTGTCCTGCGCACCACGTAGCACACTGGTTGGGCACATCTAGTTGGCTACTGAAAACATGAAGTATCTTAGAAACTTTCTATTGGTGGTTTGTTTTGGGTTTTTTTGGTTTTGTTTTTGTTTTTTTTCATTTGTTTGTGTGGTTGTTGTGTTTTGATTTGGATTTTTTGTTAGACGCTTTCCATGCAGGGGGGAAAGTCAGGGGAGTGAGATTCTCCAAAACAAGTAACTGGACTGGAATGTAGGGTGGTGGCCAGTCTTGTTCCCTAGAGAGGAGATAATGAGTGATAATCTTTTCTCACATTCCTACATTTTTAATGAAGACTTTTTGTTAAGTTTAAATGCCTTTACACTTTTTCAGTGTTCACAAAATTTGTAAACAAGATTTTATCGTGAGGTCACTACCAAGATGACTTTTAGGTTAGGATCTTGGATGAGAGAAAAACAGGGTTTTCATTATTAAAAATAATTGATTTTGCTCAAAATTCTTCACAGTAGCCCTCCCCAGTGCACGAAAACACAACCTGCTGCACTAAGTGGCAAAGTTACATTGACTTTAATTGGCAGGATTTTGCTCAGCTATTCTTAAACACTTCATGGCAGACATCCAATATCTTGCTGTAAACTCTAGAGGCACACAGTTTGCAAACTGTTAACAACCCAGTATTTTTGCTCTCAGCAGAGCTTATCACATGTTAATCATTGTCCCAAGACCAGTAAAATCACATATTATAATAATTCATTTTGAACCTATAAAATAAAGAATGCCTTTGTCCTTGTGAAATAGACATACAGCTAGTAACTCAAGAAATGCAAGGGAAAGAATATGTGATGGCTCTCCTCTTTCAGCATTCCCTGATAGTTTTGATGTTTGCCATTACCAGGACTGGTGTAATTATTTAGGAATCCAGAACAACATTTCTTTTTCTTCATTACAGTGTACTGTGTATTTTCTACAAAATTAAAAACAAAACAAAACCCAAAACCACAGTAAAAAATAGGAGGGAACTACAAGTCTTAGAATAAAGATGGGCTTCCTGTTCACCCATGATCAGCAAAGCTGATTTCATCTCCATTTCCAGCTACTTCTGCAGGTTTAGGTCAGGCATTGTCATAGAAAGGAACTATTTGTTTGATGGTAAGGGTCAAGGCTCCCCAGAGCTGTGGATACACTAGCTGTGGTCCACAAAACTGTGAAAAGAATGAACTCCTTATCACTTATGATTGACAGAAAGGATCTGACTTCACTGGCTTCAGCTACAGAAGATAGAAGAGCATCAAATTTCACTTCACTTTAAAAAATGTTGCCCCATAAAGAAAAATTTAATCAAATATGTACATATTTTGTCTCTGAAGCCTCATCCCAAAGCCTTATCCTCAAAGCTATTTTTAGATCACTTAACAAAGGCTTCTTAGCATTATAAAAGTATGACACTCCAGTATGTGAAATGTCACTCCAAAAACTTTCCAACTGAGGCTGGTTATTCAGGTACTCCAGTCAAAAATGAATCAGTTATATTCAATGAAATCACATAATGTCCCATTTTATAGCTAAAACTTCACAGGGAAGGCAAATACTTCCTTCCAAAAATTTCTTTCATCTCCTCTTTGAAGTGCTGAAGGTTGAAATGCTAGGAATAAATTATGATACCCAGAGTTTTCCCTCATTGGATCAGATCAGTGGACAGCCTGGACCTACCGATGTTTTTATTTTTCTTTAATGTCCTTGGGAATCAAAATCAGAAACAGATTCTTTCTTAGAAGAAAGAATCTAATTTGATACATATGTAAAGCAACAAATCCCTACATTAGCCAAACAGGCTGTTAAAGTAACTGAGAGAACTTAAGCACTCAGACCTACATATACAAGATTTACTGAAGCAGGATTTTGAGGGGAAGAGTTCAGTCCAGGGAATATCCTGGATTCTGCTTTTATCTATTCTGCCTGCTATCTTTTGCAGCCTTAGTTAGATGAACTTGAGCAATCAGAATTAGATTTAGGAATGCTTGGGGTTTAAGTCCCTATCTATGACCCTTCATCTACATGGTGTCTATGTGTTATAAATTAGTCTTTGAGCTCTGGAGTCCCATAAATACTACCTCCTTTGTGACTGCTCCCATCAGATCAGGCAGGCACTGCACAGTTATCACAAGACCTAGAAACTTGGAGAGTGACGTGTAAGCCCTGCTCAGTAAATGTTGTTCAAAAACACCAAACTGAAGCTGACAGAATGAGATCCTTCACAAAACGCAGTTGCATTTTTTGTCCTTTTCAGACCTTGTTCCTGGTGGCACAGGTAACTTATGTATCCAGCCTCAGGCCTAGAGCACTTATGAATTGAGAAAGTTCAGATCCTTCTTCAGCCACAGTGATTTCAAGTCCACAAATCTCCCTTCACAGAAGACAATAAAAATGCCCAGGACAGAGGCCATGCAGAAAAGAAGGAAGTTCTACTGGAGAGCAGAATAGCAGGCAAAGGGCATGATTCTGCAGTGCTTGGTGGCTCTCAGGCCTTCTCCTGGAAAAAAAGTTGGAATTGGCCTTGTGACCTCCAGCTACCAGCTCCAAACACATTTGGAGGGGAAGGAGTGAAACAAGCATACATGCTATGTTCATTTTAAGGCCCACAACACTGACAATATTTTCATAATGCAGGCATACTTCTTTGTAAATATTATGCCTTTATCACCAAAGTATCCTAAATGGCTACTCTATCAGAGAAATTTCTAGCTGGCTAGCTGGTCAGCTTATGTCTGTCATTCAGTTTCTGGGATATGCGTGTCACATTCACAAACAGAGCTCTGCCTAATTTCATGCCAAAAGATACACAAAACCCATACACAGGGAATCGATTATGTTGTAAAAAGGAGTACGAGTTAAAAGAAAACCATGGCAGTAGTAATATTAATAATATTAATGAGGGCTGCCGGTGCCTTTGTTCTTCTAGGAAAGCACACAGAAAATGTTCCAACTCTAAAGATATTTGTTCTGACTTAGCAACATAGAACAGAAACTAAAAAAAAACAATGAGGAATCTTTCCTGAGGAGCACAAGAGGAGAGCTTTGTGGAAGTGTGAAATTTTAAAGTTGGATTTAATGGTCATAAAAAAGAATACATTGGGCAATACCAACTAGGAACCAGAGGTAAGGAAGATGAAAGGTACATCCACCCCATATGTATGCATCTGAGCCCAGCTGCTGCTAAACAGACTCAAGGGCAAAATGTCACGGAAGACTACAGGTACTCGGGAACATACAAAGGATAAAAGCTTGGAGATTTGTGATAAGAATATAATTGTAGTTTAAACAAACTCTTCTGAAGGCCATATTTTTAACCATTATTACACTGTTAATAAAACACCAGGTGCAAATAATCTTAGGGCCAGAATGAGTCACAAAGTATGTGCAAGATGGCAGGGTCTGGCAGGAGCGTTACTGCACAGGGACTGTGGCTGAGAGGCAGGAGGTAGCAGATCTATTTCAGACTGTGCCACTGGCTTGTTTCTGAGTGAATAACAAAGATTCAAATATTCAAGAGAAGCTTCTAATTCCAGATGTTGTGCTTCAGACACTGAATCTCTTTTCAAAAGTCCTGGACACCTGCAGTTCTCTCTGCAATCAGATGGGATATTGTCTGGATAAAGTCATGAATATCTGAAGCCAAGTTCTGAATAACTAAGAGTGAGGTTTTATGTTATGGCAAAAGTGATTGGCCAACAAATTGCTGGTATAAGAGCTACCCTGCTCCCACCTTATCCTCCCATGAGCTGTTTTTGCTTTTCTTGGCTTAGGTCTGACCTCACAGAGCCGGGGGCTAAACTGGCAGGAGTACTCATTTGTGGGGGCTTACATACCTTCTGGATTAGCTCCTTGAGTCATCCTCCTTTGTGGCCTCACAAGCACCGGAGGGGTGCAGGGAAGCATAGAGGTGGTAAGGAAGAGTAAGAATTCCCTCTGAGGCAGTCACATTTCAAGGCTAATTTGAACCAGTATGTCTTATCCTCACCAATCATTTCTTTCAGTATCACCATTTGTAAAATGGAGAAGGATACAGGTTATTGTAAGACCACTAATGTGAATAAGAATGAGGAAGTACAAAGACTAAGAGTGACTCCATATAAATATAAATCTTAAGTAGAATGTTCTTGTTCTCATGTTTCTTAAACTCTACCTGCTGCATTCGTTTCTCATCATAGAATCATTTAGGTTGGAAAAGACATTTAAGATTGTTGTATCACTCTCACCTATCTCCTTACTAATGCTGTTGAACAACATATATTTGTTTCAAATCAAATTTAATTGAAATATGCCCTCTTTATAGTACTTTTAATCAGCCTGTATGTTGACAGTCATCCTACCACTTCTAGTTTCACTTTAGCTGTGCTGCTGTTTCTTGTACCCTGAAACAACACTCCTCAATCAGTGCTTATCAGAGGCTGGCAGGAGGTGCTGCTTCCAGCTCATCAGCTGGGAGGAAAAAGCTTGCAATAGGATAGCTGCTGCTCTGCCAGTGCCACTGCACAAGTCAGCCTTTGAGAGGGATTACTACTTCAAATACTCAATTAGTGAAATCTTGGCTCTGCTGAAGAAGGCAGTGGGATCTTTGTCACTTATGTGTAGTGAAGCCAAGATTTCATCCTGTCTCTATATGCAGCTGCAGTACACTGAGGCTCAGGATTTTCAAGCTCACCCATAAAAGGTTATTCCCTGCTTCTGAGTTAACTTGGGAGTTGTTGCAGTTATAGACCACCCATTATTTTACCATTACAGCCTCCACAGAGACAGATATGTCAGCATAGCTAAGAGAAAAGGAGGGTAGATGTTGAACATGAAATCATATTTAGAGCTAAGAGGTGCTGGAAGGTATGACAAGGGGTTTTTTCCCAAAAAATTTCAGACTGAAAAAGTACCTGGAGAAGAGCACAGGAAGCCCCAAGTTATATTTGTCAGCAACTAATCTTAAAAAAATCCATAGCTTAGTTTTTACCTTCCACATGAGCAGGTAGTCTCATTATGCAGGTCACTGATAACAGCAATAACAGCAACCAATGCAGTCATATTAATTTTTCTTCCAAATACAACTATTTTATAACCTGATTTATTGACTGAAAGACAAAGTATGACCAATAGTTAAAAGCCAGTGATATGTGGTTATACTCTCATAACCTTCCTATAACCTGATAATATGGACAAAATACGATCCCTACTCCAATAGTCCCTACTCCAAAATATATACCATTATCCACAAATTTATGCTTTACTTATAACTGACGATACATTGTTATAGGTTATAAATCTGAGAGAGAAATTTTACTTTCCCTGCTTCCCTGTAAGAGAAACAGAGTTCGAATAGGGAAGGGAGAAGAGAATCAATTAGCCTTACAGAAGAAATGGCTGGCCAGGCTGCGTTCCACGCTAATGGCCCATCGAATGCTGGAGTGAGGGGGGGAAGGTTTTGGAGATTTTGGGAGTTGGCTGCCCGGACAGAGGACAGGTCAGACCGTGGAGTTCTCTTGCCAGGATGGAGACAGGGACTGTGTCCGGGCATTTCTGGAGGAAAAGCCTGGGAGCCAGTCTTTCTGGTTCTTTCATCCTGGTGAGGCCTGACCACCGTCCCTGCGCAGCCACTGCCTCGTGACTCCAGCCGGGACCTACTGGGTTTTTTTCATCAGAGAGGTCTGTGCTTGCTGGGAGAGAAGGGGGGAGCCTTGGAACACTGTCATCTGGGAACAGTGAGTCCTGTAGGGGTGAACTGCTTTTCCTTCTGCTTTTCTCCCATTGGGGGAAGGGTCTCCATTTTCCTTTCGGCTTCTCCCGCGATCCGAGACCAACCCCCAGACCCCTCCCTGTGTGGTGACCGCCAGAGCCCAACAGCGCCCCCTGCAGGTCACACAGGGTACTGCAGGCTCTGCACCCCCAGTGACCCAACAGCGCCCCCTGCTGGCCACGATTAGGACTGCGCTAAAGGACAGAGAAGTATTCATTCAGACTTTTTTTTTTTCCCCTAGGATTACTGTCTAGTTTTTTTGTGTTCTGTTACTGTTTTTGCCAACATACATATATCTTTTAATAAAAGGTTGTTATTCCTTCTGGTTTTTTCCACACTTCCTCGACTAAAGCCCCTTAATTTTGAATTTACAATTGCTGAGAGAGAGAAGTTTTGGTCTATCTCATAACTCATCCTCTTTAGTAAACATTCCAGTCTTATCAGACTGTGACATACATGACTATTATTAAAGATTAATATCTAAATATTATTCTGAAGTTTGATATTTTGATATACAACCACATTAAGGCTTCATTAGGACTATTTAGCTGAAATCACAGAAATTAGTTATGTATACTGAATATAGTGCATTCACTAAGAATGACCTTCATCACTTGAAAGTGGCCTGCATCAGTCACACACATACGGAATTATTCCTCATCCAAAAAAAAGAAGCCAAAAAATTAAACTGATAAAGTAGTAGGACTGTGGGTACAGAATAACCGGTTTTCTATAGGTGAGGAACATGCATAGAAACAGGGCAGCTTGTGCTGTGAAATATTATCCTATAAGTTCAGTATGTTATAAAATAAACATGGAGAAAAAAAGAAAAAAACCCTAACAGGTTGTTTTCTTTGTGTGCTTACTGCTGGATTCACAATTATATTTGTGAGCATATAAAATACTGTATAAACAATTTCTGCAAGATATCTTTTTAGTATTTCCTGTTCAATATGAATTAAAAAAAAAAAGCTATAGAAAAAAGGTTTAATACAATACTTCTTTTAAAAATTGGAACGAAGTCTTGTGACACTTCTGTTTGCAGCTCATTTGTTATACTTCAGCAATGAAATAATACCTGGAATACTGTATTTCTACTGCTGTAGAAACTGGCATCCTTTTGGCTAAATTTTGAAGAACTAATTTTATAATTCCTTAGCCATTTACTCAACACTTGGAAATGACATGCTGTGGACAAAGTAGACTATGTTCCATGTTAGCTGCCACAAGCAAACAGCCATTAAAAGCAAATATTGACAAAATCTCATTTAATGCAGGAGTGGATGTCTATTTGCATGGCTTTATTTTCTTTAAAACGCTGAAGTAATACACTTGTGAAAGCAGGAAGAATCTATATCCATTAATATACCCAAGCTTAAACCAGATTAGGTCCCAAAATGGAGGTTCACAGAGCCAATTCATCCAGTACTCACAGAAATTAATAGCAGTGCTTCCACTGACTTCTAAGAGCAGTGAATCACGCAGTTAGTCACCACTGCATGAGTTTAAAACTACCCATAGATGGGTAGTTTCTTCTCATAAATATATATGCTGATATTTTATTCACTGGAGTCCTTTTACAAATCTTTAATCATGCTGAACAGAAAATAGGGATTCAGTTTTTGGAAGTAAACTAGCTAAATTAGAAAAGCTTCTGCATTCATAAAGAAAGAGAATAGTTTTGACCTATTTCTTAAATTTCTTCTTCTCTGTTAGGAAAGAGGATTGCAATCAAGTTTGATGGCTGCAACAAAGAGCTAATTTCATTCTGGTATAGAACAACAGAAAAAAGTCAGTTTCTTTTTGTTTTCCCAAGAATAGTCAAATACACGGGACAATAGAACAGAAAATTATCATGGTTTACTAACAAAGGTGAGAGCTATCCCTTGCAAACCAAGGGTATCCATCTCCAGGGGATATTCACAGCATTTTAGATATTTATCCATGCAAGTACCAAACAAAGTGAAAAAGAAAACAATTCTTTCTAAAACCTAAAGAGAATATGTGAGAATTTTGTTATATAAGCATTATATATACTGGGAACCACAATTACCAATAGCAACATCTCCCTGGGTTACCTCAAGGATATTCTAAGGCAAGCTGCTGACTTACAAAAAGAAGAAGACAATTTAAGCATCTGCAGAAATACTTAAAAAGTATTACATTATGTACAGAAATACTTTCTTCATGTGTGGTGTAGCAGGTCATATGGACCAGTTCCAGACCTCTGGAACAATGGGTTTCCATGGTTGAGTGAAAAGATAAAGGGTGGAAGACTACCAGAGGGATTCTCAAAAACATTGCCAGCTCACAGAAAAATTAGTGTCTTTTGAATTGTACAGTGCTTACAGCTAGCCCAAAGTGTTTCATAAACAATGCACACACACTTTCTGTGAAATAAATATGGAAAGAGTGAGAGCAAACCCCAGCAAGATGACACTGTGCATCTCAGTTTGCAGTAAAGGGTCATTCAGCACTGTTGCAGTTCTCCTCTGTAGCTCACAACAGCACTCGTGCCCTGCCCTGAGAAGGGAGGCCTGTGAGAGGCCTAAGTAGTGGAGTGGGACTCAGGAAGGTGACAGAGAAAGAATAGTAAGAAAAGCAATTTGACAGGCACCCTGATGTTCCTTTAGCTGGCAAAGGTCTTTCTATGTGTTTTCCTTCATGGGTATGCATGAGAGCACAAAATCCCACCTCCTCATCATAGAACTCCAAGGAGATTCTGTTGCCAGGATGCTGCAGCATTTTTTACCTAATTTTATTGTTATGTGGTACGGCACTGACTTGAGAGATCCGACTATTCTCCTTTGTGTGATGTACAATAACTCATATTCATATAGACATTTATACACACAATGTTGCGATTAATAAAACAGGGTTTATTGTAAGATAACTGGGATTTTTTAATGTATATCATAGATTTTTCTTTCCTGGTTAGTATTTTCTTTTCCTATGGACAAACATGTTAACCATGTGCGCACAGCTCTCTAGTTTGATCTCAATACAAACACTTTTAATTTTCAGATGTAATGAAAAGATCCCCCTGTGTATTCATAAAAGCTCTCCTGGATATTTCTTTCTGGTTTATAAATTGCTTTCAAAGATGCTTAGGCAATACCAAGTAGTTTGTGATAAAATCTGATAAGCACAGTGTCATTCTGGAAAGGGGCAGGCAAAGCAAATATAGATAATATAACAATCGATACTGAAACACAAAACCTAGAAAAATAAAATTTCTGAAGGCAAGGGAAGAGAATCTTTTTTACTGAATGTTTATGTAGTCTGAAAAGAAAGCCTAGTCTAGTAATGAAAACTGTACAGTGCAAATTCATTTTACATTGGAAGAAAAACATCATCTGAATGCCATTTTTTCAGCTGTGAGTACTACTATACTAGATTTTTAAGGTGTCCAGTTTGAAGAGTATGAAGCAAATACCTGAAACACCCACATGTGCTCCTTGAGTAATGAGAGGGAATCACGTAATTTTGTGTGGGGAGGGCTGTTATGTTACAGCATGAGAACAAGGAGAAGAGGAACACTTCATACATTAAGGATTAACTTTAAGTTCATAATAAGATGTTTATGGATGATCTACTCATATGATGTTCCTTTAACACTACTGCAGATACAAGAAGCTAATTCCAGGATTACAGTTCATCTTTCCCCAAACTGAATGTTTGAGTCAGATAAATTTCACCCTTAAACTGTAATTTCTTCCTAGCAGTTCTAATGAGGTCAGGGGCTCAATAGTAGCAGGTAGGCAAGATGAATCCTTACATCAGTTCTTGTTAGAAACAGAGCTGAATTAGAAGCACTGAAGAAAAAAATCAGAGCATGAAGTAGGGAAAGGGGTATCTGTGTGAATGGGATCTGATCCAGGATGTGGATGGGATGGAAGAGAATTAGGGACAGAACCTTTCTCTGTTTCTAAAAAGAAGCCCACCCTTAGCTGAAGGGATACAATGCCAGCAGCTTGAGAGGGGAGCCCATGCAGACAAAATGCATGAAAGACACTGTGCACAGTGCAAATCAGTGAATGGTTCAGTGTCTCAGGAGGTAGCTATTTTTTGGCATAGCACATGCAAATGATTCTTCTTCAGCCTATAACGCTGTACATAAGATGTCATGGACTTTCACTTAAGTAGCCTTCTCTGACCTCCACACTATTGTTGACAGTGTTATCCATTTGCTTGGAAGAGCTGAAAATGCAGGTGTTAGATATTGTGATGCCTAGCAGAGCATGAAAGACTTGGTGGGTGATGCTACAACCTAGGTCTATCCAACTGTTGGAATCTTATCTTGTTGATGTGCCCTAGAGATGTCTCACAGGCCACAATTTGAAAATCTTGCTTTACAGTACAATTGCCTTGTATTATTCTTGGTAAGAAACTCATATACTATCTCATACCCTAAAGTACCTGGATGCAGAAGACCTGATGTGATTCTGTTGTATGATAGATGAAATTTGTAGCTGGATTGCTGATGATACAGCTGAGCAAATTTAACAGCCAGATGCTACCAATACTGGCAATTCTTCCCCTGCACTATTTGCTCTTTGTGCCCTGGCAGATGGGAAGGTGTGTGTTGGAGGAATTTCTCTGACTCAAGGAAGGAAATGCAGCGGTGTGTGCACAGGGAAATGCCAGCATATAGGCCCTGACTGTCACCTAGGCTGGCATTTGCTGCTATAGCAACAAAATGGGTTAGAAAGCTAACCTGTCATAAAAGATAACAGTTTGTTTGACAAACACTTGTCAAAGGACTGAAAAGCCATGGCAGCTTCAAATTTCCTCAAAAATCCAAGGCAAAGCTGAGCTTTGTTGCCTCTAATTCACTTTGGAAACAGATAATGTAAATAGGAATTTACACAACATGAGTGTTTCCAGACTTATTCTGTAATGCTTATCCCACTTTATTTTACACTAACAGTCAGAAACAGATGATTTCCAAGTATGCAGCTGTTTTACTGGTAAAAATCTGGTCTAGGAAAGGAGATCTTTTAGCTTGCACTAAGGATTTTACAAATGAAAAAATATACTTAGACTCTCTAGTAGTTATGGTCTTTCATATGGAAGAATGCACAGTTAATAAAAACATGGAAAATAAAATTCTGTATACTTTCTTGAAATTAACCTAAATAAAAACTATCCCAGAACATACTCCTCTCAATTCCTGCTTTATGCAAAGTGTAATTGCCCTGAACTCCTGTAATTGTTTATTTCCATAAAACTTTTCTCAAAACAATGGGAATTCTAGGTTCTAGCTATAACCCTTAGGAAAGGCTGTAGAGTATAAGGTGTAAGAAATGTGATACTACAATCAAGTCCACAAAGAAGACTGTGTCTTCTGCAGTCTTTGCACACATCTGTAGTGTTGGACCAAAGTACAGGGCAAACACTTGGCTCTTTCCACTGTATTATGTGTTCTAGAAAGAGTAAATCTCAGTCACGTAATAGGAAAAAACCATGGTCCCTCTGAGATGGACACTTCATGTTCTTATAGTGACTCTTATTTAATCTAGAATCCTCCTCTTTCAATAGCTAAACTATGAGTTTAATTAGCTGTATTTAATAGGCAGAAATCACTATTTTATTAAATATACATTCTCTTGGAAGATGTAGTTATGTTTGAAGACAAAAATCTTCTGGCCTTCAGAGTTAGGGCTGCTAACCAATACTGAGAAAAAGGAATTACATATCCCTTATTTTCTTCTTTATATTTCTTGTATATTATCACTAGATATGTGTTAGATAGATGTGGACAAAAGCCGAACTCCAAATCTGACACTTTCCAAACTATCTGAGAGTTCAGGAATAACAGAGCCCTCTCCATGTGAGGTCCTAGGCTCTGGAGTCTTTGGTCTACTAGTTCCTGGATTTAGAAACATTCCAGGCATGCTACATGTCCCTCTTGTCTTGCAGGCATTCAAAGAGGATGAGGCTTGAGAGATGGAAGGGTTGGAAATGCAAAGAACAATGTAGGTGGGGTTTCATAACACTGGTCCCTAGAGTGTCTTTGTTTTTTGTGGGAGAATATGTAAACAGAAGCATCAACAAGAAGAAATCCCGATGAACTGAAGTACGTACTGAAATCTTGTAGGCTTTCACCATTCTAAATTCTGAGAGGTACTTAGAGCTGTGGGTTGTTGTACATGTCTTTTACTTGTTCCACAACAAAAACAGTATGAAGAAACCACACAGTGTAATTGAGTCCCAAATAAACACACTAAATAATACACAAACATGCAAGATGTAGCTAGGGGCATACTGCTGCTCTGACTGGTTTCTGGCAGCTTCTGTGAGCACAGAGAGTGCTATTAAAAGGTTCACAAGTGATTTAAAGAGACACTGGAGTATCCTTATACACTATGAAATCAAAATGGTGCTGCAGAAATCAAATCAATAAATAAAAATAAATGTAGACTATAAAAAGAAATATTCCACTATGTTGTCCTTTATTTTTTTATGAGAAAAATGAATGTAATGCTTGAAGGAATTTTGGTCAATTAGAATAACATTCTTAAACACCACAAATCCTAACTGAGAAAGATTCAGATAATAATGCTAAAGTAATACTGAAGTGGTCAGTAAGCTGAAATGGTCTGAGCTGTACCAAGTTTCAGCAGCCTGTGAGGTAATCTAGTGCATTGTATTTATGTTGTATTTATAGTTGTTAACCAAACAAGTAATAAATAATTATATACAATTTTTCCTCCAAACCAAAATCAAAACAATAGAAACTTTTAACATAGGTGCAATAATACTAACTATCAAGACAAACATATCTGTATTTATGTGCTTGTAGTTTTATATTTGCATGGCTCATTACAGACAACAGTGTTGTTCAGTTTAGACTGTAGCATAATACATCTTGATATCTGTTGTTTTGGGATTAAGCAATTCAATCCCCCATCAGGGTGAAAAAGTGAAAAATGATAGAAGAGACATCTCTAAAATAAGCTTGAAATTTCCTACTTTGTACATTATTAAAATTAGAGCTTTAATAACACATCAGCTGCCACCATTTTATAGCGTTCTAAATATGGACTCCCTTGGTGGGGCCATGGGAGAACTCCTGACTAAGCTACAGTTAAAGAACTTTCTGTATTGAACACTAGATATATGAGAACTGCAACCAAGATGAAAGTGCAACCTGCCTAGAAGAAAACTTTTCAGAGGGGGTGAACAAAGTGATGCACTCTAAAGAAGCTAAATGTCAGAACCTCATGTTCTTTTCCATACCTACTGATTGCATTAGTGAACTGGCCAACTTTTGAAAGAACCAAATGACAGGTAATAAAAAATTAGTTTTAACTTAAACCATTTAATAAAATCATTGCCTTTTTACATTTGCATTTGCTATGTTTTGTTTTCAATCGGTTTTTTCAATAGACTTTTTTAATGCATTCTCAGCTTAGGGTGAAAGACGCTAAACACAGCATGAGACAAACGTAGCACAGTGGGTCACATAGGCTTATTTATGATACAAATTATCTGTGGAGAACTTTTGCACAGTCTATAACTGGTAGAAAGTCATAGTCTTTTAGAAGTTGCTTCCAAGAAACAGACTGGAATCAGGACAGAAGATTTCTGAAAAAAAACGAGGTTTGTGTGTGGCTTAGCAGCACCTCTTAGGAAGGATTACTGATTTCTCTCCAAAGGGCAAATAGCAAGTAAGGCCCCAACTTCTTCCACATGGCAGCAAAGCGAGGATATTTAACTTAGAGAGTTTTTTCCACCTGTGATTTATGGGAGCGTTAATATAGGGATTTTCTATCAAAGAATTAACAAACCTACCATAGTGGCATTCTGATCCTCAGTTCCACTAAAGCTGTTTTACACTTCTCTGGCACTACCAGAATGTTAAAGACAAAAAAGAATATCTGAGAATATCTCCTCACTAATCAGACACTGGTAGCATTAACGGATATAGTTTGAATCCCTGATACAGAGGATTAGGACACAACTACTCTGTGCTTTTTGAGGGAAGTGGAGTGCAAGGATGAAATCCTCCTCCACGTTTTACCTGTCTTGGGTGTGTGCATCTCTTTTAATTTATTATCTCCCTGAGGCACAGGCATTTTGTAAAGCACTTACCCAACATGCAAGTTCAGCAATCATCTCTAAGCAATTCACACAACCCTCTCCTCTGCCTTCAACTTTTTTTTCTGCAGATTCTCAAGCGGTGTAAAATGAACCAGCAGCTTCCAAAAAGCCAAACAATTAAATGCTTGCCTCTCCTACAATGATGTAGGCAATGATTTTCTGAGTATAAAATTTGCATTGTGCTCCTCAATGTCATTTGAGAAGGAAATTCAATATCAACATTAGCTAGAATGAACTGGACTAGGAGTCATGAATGCCCTTCATTTAACCAAGAAGGGCTGTTCTTTCCACTGCCAGAGCAGGTAATGTTCCTTATTGGGACAGTTTGTGGGAACCACTAGAACTCACACATCTTTCTGTTCTCTGTTTCAAAATGGGAAAAGCACAGTTCCCTGTGGAAATGTTTGAGCAATTAAACAAACACAACAAGCATGGAGTAGTTAAACTTCAGGGCCAAGTATAAACATACTTTATTGGTTCAAAATGTTTTAAGAACGAAAACCAGAGGCCCCACCTCTCCCTGCCTTGCAAAGGACTGTAACTAATGTGAAAAATGCTCTTGAAAAGGTTTCCCTTTCAGAAGCAAATTGAAGGAAAAAGCATAAAATTCCAGACAGAAATGAAGCAAAACTTTGAGTGGAAAAAGTAGTTCTGGTCATGCTGGTGTTTCTTCGTTAATCACAGTTTACCAGCAAAACTCAGAATCAAGAACATTGTGTCATACTAGGCTGAAAGAGTCTTAATATGTGAAAGCAGGTAATTCAGTACACATATGATATAGAAGGCTAAGCTGATACACAGTCTTCAACAACATTATGAAACACTTCAATTCAAAAAGGATATCACAGCCATTGGCCTTTTCCAGCAAACATTATATAACATATAAAATAACAGACCAAACAACTTAGGGAGGTGTGACAGAAAGCATGAACACCTAGCTCATCAGCCAAGCCAGATGAAAGATAGTATTGTTGGGAAATAAAATGAAACAAACTCGCAAAAAAATCCTGTACTTTAATTTGAAGGATCATTACACAATGTAACATACTACTGACTCAGACTGCTTTAATTGGAAATAAAAACTATGTATCAGAGGCAAAAATTTTCTTTAGGTGCCACCATCAAGCTGGCATCATTGTCACTAGAAGCACTGGTTTCAATTCAACATTCTACTGAATTACTAAATATGTAATATAAGAAATCCCCTGTGACTGCCTAGGCTACGTGTTGCTTGATTCTGGCTAGGAGATTACTTTGAACTAACTTCTTTATAGAATCATTCTTTCCCTGTAAAAGGGTCCTTTTGAGATAGGTAAACCTGTCCTATCTCTGTGTAAGTAAGTGAACACACATATTAGGCCATAAACAAGACTCTCCACCAGATGTACCTCAAAAATTTTTACTAAACATTTCAACTCTTCCTGGACTAATTCTTTTATTAGAAGAAAACATAATCAAAACTCAAACCTATCCTTAACTCTGCTGGCTGTAAGCTTGTCCTCTTCCTTCTCTTACCACCCTTCTGCAATTCTTATCTTCTGCTTTAGAATAAGAATTAATGTTTAGTTTTCCCTTTCCTGATATCTATTATTTCTGAAGTAGTGGCTTTAATTTTCTTTCAAAATGGATTTTTTTTAGACTGGGACATCTAGGTTTTGATTCTGGGACATCTAGTAAAAACTTTTTTAGAAGTTTCTAAAATATTCAAACTTTTTCTGCTCCTAAAGTTATTTAGCTTTTAATAATTTACAATATTTTTTAATGAATGAGGAAGATATGAAACACGAATTTAGGAAAGGCACATATTATCCCACATCAATTTTTTAAACAAAAGATATATTGTAAGCAAATGGAATTGTTTAAAAATAGGGTTCATTGAAGGTAAAAAAAGCGGTAGATGACGACATTTATAGTTGAAAAATAAAGTTAAAAGTTTCCTAGAAGAATGGATTAATCTTTTTTATTTCTTATTAATTAGCCTCATATAAAAAGTAGTGTCTTGATGACAAAGTCAGATATGTAGAGTGTTGTGTTCAGTTCTATGCTCTCCTGCACAAAAGAGACAAGGAGACCAAAGCAAGTCCAGCAGACATACAGGAAGATGATTAAGGGCTTAGAGCATCTGTCAGGTGAAGAAAGGGTGCATAGAATTCTATGAAATGATGCAGTTAATCTTAAAAACACCTTAAACAGAGGTTATCTCAAGCATGTTTCTAAACCAGGCAGTTTCAACAGAAGTGTTAGAGAGCAGTTACAAACAGGTTTGTAAACAAACACTGGGGACTAACTTATTAACTTGTATCAACTATGGGCAGAACAGCCCACCTTACTGTGACCAAAATTACAGTTGTGTATCTTAATTTTTTTTCTAGACATCAAAGGAAGGCAACTCAGACTAAATAGAGACGCAGCTGGCATACTGAGCTTTGTTAAGGCCCCAAGTGCACCTCTTCTCCACAGATTGTGTCCTCCCCTACTGTGTGAAGTTTTGTGCATCTCAATATACTAAGGACCTCAAACTATTACAGTATGTCCAGAGGAGAGTGACCAAGATTGTGAAAGGTCTCGAGGATAAGATTTAGGAGGAGTTGCTGAGCTCACTTTGCTAGTTCAGCTGGGAGAAGACAAAGGTGAAGGGTGACCTCATGGTACTCTACAACTTCCTCGAGGAGAGCAGGAGGGAGCTGGGGGAAATCCTGATCTCATCTATCTCTCTGATGCCCAGAAATAGGACCCTAGGAAATGGAAGCAAGCTGCATCAAGGGGAAGTTCAGATTGGACATTAGGAAAATATTCTTCTCTGAGAGGGTGGCTGTCCACTGGAACAGGCTCCCCAAGGAAGTGATCAGGGCACGAAGCCTGCCAGAGTTCAAGGAGCATGTGGACAACACCTTTAGTCATGGTTTAGTTTTAGGCAGTCCTGTGAGGAGTACGGAGTTGGGCTTGATGATCCTTGTAGGTTCCTTCCAGCTGGAGATATTCTGTGTTTCTGTGATTCTGTAATTTAGCTGCCTATGGCTCAAGCTCAGCACTGGCTTCATGCAGCTCTGTGACTTTGAGTCAGAGGTCTGCATAGAAAGAGTGGTGCAAGAAAAAGCTGTAGGAAATAGGGTTCTGTCCACCTTCACGCTGGGGCTGCTATTTAGCTTGGGCTCTTGCTCTCAGTCTCTGCCTGAATTTTGTTGCGGGAATGCCTGTGCTTACTCTTCCACCTTCCTGGCTCTTGACTCTGATCCTGACTTGCTCACTTGACATTGTGGCTTGATCTTGGACCTGTCTCGTCACTACAGGCTTGCCTGGTTGTCTGGACTGTTATCTGAGCCTTGTTGCGATCACCAGACTTGCTTTGCTCTTTGTGCTTCAGGACTGTGGGACTGTGCCCTTGTCAGTGAGGCCACAATCCTGCCAGCCTTTGCCCCTGGCTCGCCTTTCTATACAGAGTGGTTGCCCTTGCTGCTTCCTGCTAGGTATGGCCATGATACTTTGGAGGGTACAGAATAAATTCCCATGGTAGTCCTGTGGGCACAGTTCTTAAAAAGCATGCAGTAGAGCAAGGAATACTTCTGCCTTTAAAAGCACACCTGATCTCTTCTACAGAATTTCTACTACCTGGAGAAAGAAAAGTTGGATGAGCATTTGAATCTGTATTACCTCAGAATGGAGACACTGTAGTAAGACTAAAAATAGGAACAAATGAAGGCTAGAGTAAGGCCTGACACACTTAAGTTCTTCAATTATATAATTCATTATAAGAGTAGTAAAACCAATGCTATTACATAAATGAATCCACCTAGAGCACAGAAGTATTTGATCATTCTTTAATCAAATACTGGACGAATGTACTTCTATGTTCTACCATACCGTCAAGACATGGAAGCATGTAGCACATTACTCAACCTGTGGGTCATGCACTGTCCCAACACATGCTCTGTTTTTGAAAACATATAGGAGCAGAACAATTTATAAGGGTGGTTTGCAGTGAATTTAAGTACAGCAGCAGTATTAATCATGATTTTGACTACTTTTGCCTTGGATATTCAGACCTTGGGGTCTGAATCATGCTTGGGGTTGATCATGCAATTTACAGAATAAAGATATACTGCACATTCACTTCAACATGAAACGCTGATGTTCTTAAATAAAGATTTGTAGCAGAAAAAGAATCCTTAATCCCCAGTGCTGCAAAGGAGTTTCGTTGAATCAAGTACACCTGTAAAACTCAGAATGTTATTGGCTGCCACGTTCTGTGAATGTATCATAGATGGTCAAAAAAAGGGCCAATAAAGCTTTCACAGGTTGGAGAAAAAAAAAAATCATCTTTTTACCTTTCAAACTTCCTAAAAACCCCTCCATTTTGCAACAGCAAAGAATTCCACCTACCTCCTAAAGAAAAAGGGATACTCAGCAAGTGGAATTCAGGACATGCCCAGGACATTAACAAGTACACATAAAGATTACTGGAGAATTCATGCTGTATGTAGAAAAAAATGAGCTTCAAAGAACTAGTATATCCTCAGAATTTACAAATGATAAAAAGGTAACTGGAGATCACACTGAGTGAAATATTTAGCAGCTTCCTTATACAGAATTATTCTGGACTACTGATACGTGTCAACACATCTGAGTGAAACGAATACATTTCCTCAAAGCTTGTCTTCACCACACAGAATCAAACATTTACAGACCCTTCAGTCTCTGCTGGCATGAGAAAGACTTTGCTTTCATGCAAGTAACTCTCCCATTTTCCATGCCTGTATTATATTCACAGCATTATTATATTCACAATTCTCTGCATTGTATCTTTATTATTGCTTGATTTTTGGAGTGCTGCTTCCATTTATCTGCCCACTTCCTCTTTGTGATCTTTCATCAGTGGATCCTTCCCTGACACACACAAAATTAATGACTCTTAAAATACACACAGGCACACACATAGCTATAAATAGCAGAACAGGGGTATTTAAAGGAATTCTAGATGAGATGTAAAAGAAAGTGCAGATTTGCAAAGTAGCAGCTCAGTGACAAAATTGTGGTTAACACAAATACATGCCTAATGTGGTCTTTCAAAGTATTCTGATGGTTTGCTAACGGTTGTGCTGCTTTGTGCGAGCTGTAGGGAATTCTGGAATTTCTGTTCTCTGTTTGACTACTTGAAGTACAATTGAGTAACTCAGAAAACCAAAACAAGTATCCTCATCTCCCATGGTTTTGTGGTTGAATTACTCTGAATTTGGTAGAGGACGAGCCATAAAGTAATCCTCCCCTTCAGGTAGTATTTCCATAACATCTCTTCATTCCTAATAAAGACATACTGCCGCTTTCAGTCAAGGTGGTAGCCCGGGACTGTCTTCTCTTCCTAGCCCCCTGTTTTCACAGATATTATAGGAGCAGAATTGTTATGTATGAGACTTCTACTACTTTGCCAATATAACCAGTCAACAGCTTCACAAGATTAGCTGGAGAAGGACAGCAGGAGAGGTAATTATATAAGATCTGTTTTCTAGGAAAAGCGAATTAAAAATCCCTACCTTTTATTTCTTCCCTACCACAATGAATCAGGCACTTTCATCTTTAAATCACTAAGGCAGAGAAGACATTGAAAGACAGACAGATGAGACAATTACTATTGTGTGAAAGACTGGTACCGGAAATTAACTTTGCAGCAGATCTAAAGATGGTAATATTAAACAGTTTGTATATAGTTGTTGACTAAGTCTGTGCTTATTTTGGAATGTGTATCTGAATTTGACATTCAAGCATCAGAAATGTAACTATGTCCCCTCTAGCCCAATTCGTAATTTCACCAGAAATAGGATATACTTATGTAATAGCCTACCTACTTCTAACTTAGCTACACAGCATGCAAAAACTTTTTACAATGATATCATTAAATACAACATCTCCGAACTAATATCTTAAGTCCAATAAATTGGGGTTGTTATGTTTTGTTAAGATTTACAAACTACAGACCGAACAGAGACCCATAACTTCTTTTAAGGGTTTTAATGCTCACCTAAATGGCTGAGTAACACAGGTACAGAGATACATATACAGATATCTAGCAAAGGTCTTGGGGTCTTTGGAGGTCCCTGCTGACTGGAAGCTAGCCAGCGTTATTCCCATTTACAAAAAGGGCACGAGGGAAGACCCAGGAAGACTTGTTAGTCTAAACTTAGTACCTGGAAAAATTATGGAGAAGATCACACCGGGTGCTGTTGAAAGGCACTTAAAGAATAATGCAATCATCATGCACAGTCTACACAGGTTCGCAATGAGAAAGTCCTGTTTAACTGATTTGATAGCCTTCTATGACAAGGTCACCTGTCTAGTGGATGAAGGGAAGGAGGTGGATGTTATTTTCCTGGACTTAGGAAGGATTAAGGATTCCTAATGGATTAAGCCTGGATTAAGGTTTCTGATAGTGCCCCTCACAGCATCCTTTGGGACATGATTTCCAGCTGTGAGATGAGCAGGTTCATGGTGTGCTGGGTGAAGAACTGGCTGAAGGGCAGAGCTCAGAGGGGTGTAGTGACTGGGATTAGAGCTGGCTGGTGACCAGCCACCAGCAGTGTTCCTCAGGGTGCAGTTCTTATAACAATATCTGTAGGTTTTATTCAGCCCTAAAGCAATTAGGCAGTTGGACAAGATGATCATTGTAGATGCCTTCGAACCGAAGGATCCGATCCGATCCGATCCTATCTGATCCTACCCTATCCTATCCTATCCTATCTATCCTATCCTATCCTATCCTATCCTATCCTATCCTATCCTATCCTATCCTATCCTATCCTATCCTATCCTATCCTATCCTATCCTATCCTATCCTATCCTATCCTATCCTATCCTATCCTATCCTATCCTATCCTAATCCTATCCTATCCTATCCTATCCTAATCCTATCCTATCCTATCCTATCCTAATCCTATCCTATCCTAATCCTATCCTATCCTATCCTATCCTAATCCTATCCTATCCTAATCCTATCCTATCCTAATCCTATCCTATCCTATCCTAATCCTATCCTATCCTAATCCTATCCTATCCTAATCCTATCCTATCCTAATCCTATCCTAATCCTATCCTATCCTAATCCTATCCTATCCTAATCCTATCCTATCCTATCCTAATCCTATCCTATCCTAATCCTATCCTAATCCTATCCTATCCTAATCCTATCCTATCCTAATCCTATCCTATCCTATCCTAATCCTATCCTATCCTAATCCTATCCTATCCTAATCCTATCCTATCCTCTCCTAATCCTCTCCTCTCCTAATCCTCTCCTCTCCTAATCCTCTCCTCTCCTAATCCTCTCCTAATCCTCTCCTCTCCTAATCCTCTCCTCTCCTCTCCTCTCCTCTCCTAATCCTCTCCTCTCCTAATCCTCTCCTCTCCTCTCCTCTCCTCTCCTCTCCTCTCCTCTCCTCTCCTCTCCTCTCCTCTCCTCTCCTCTCCTCTCCCCTCCCCTCCCCCTCCCCTCCTCCCCTCCCCTCCCCTCCCCTCCCCTCCCCTCCCCTCCCCTCCCCTCCCCTCCCCTCCCCTCCCCTCCCCTCCCCTCCCCTCCCCTCCCCTCCCCTCCCCTCCCCTCCCCTCCCCTCCCCTCCCCTCCCCTCCCCCCCCCCCCCCCCCCCCCCCCCCCCCTCCCCTCCCCCCCCCCCCCCCCCCCTCCCCTCCCCTCCCCTCCCCTCCCCTCCCCTCCCCTCCCCTCCTCTCCTCTCCTCTCCTCTCCTCTCCTCTCCTCTCCTCTCCTCAAAAGATATTACAAGAGCCAGAACACAACAGACAGGTTTTGAACAAGAATGCAATAATGTAATTTTGCACATATCACAGAACTGCATTCAGCATACTGACACTAAAGCAATTTTATGATTTCATGTTGTGGTGGCGCATTTCTTTCATGACACTTGTCAATGACTCATTGACAAAATATATTTTTATTTAACTGTTTGTTGCCCTTTAAATAATATAAATATTGATGTAAAGAAAAGATTTACAAAACCAGAATGCCCCGGTGGCATTTGTTAGTACGTTACAGAGAAAAGAACTCCAGAACTGATCAATACAATTTGGGTGACTGCAAGACCCTCTCATATACTAAGCGAATAAGCTCCTTTTTCTTGCTTCGAAAACGTAACAACGTTTTTATTCACATCAGTGTATGTGTGAAAGGAAGAAGACTTGGTGCAACACACAAAGGCAAATACGAGATTTTTGAATTTGAATGAATTTTCAGTATGAGCACATTAAAGGTTCAGAATATTCGGAGATCAACCGAATTATTTTCGCTGAGGTGAGTTCGGTGGGGATCAGCGCAACAGCCACAGCAGCTCCCGCATGGCTGGTACCCCCGAGGTACTGTGTGCCCGTCGGAGGGTCAGGGCTCTCAAAAGATGCACGACATATTGGGGGTATGCCGCCGAGGTACTGGCACAAGTTCCCTCCGGTCTGATCGCGATCGTGCCACGCACCCGATCGGCAGCACACCGCCGTTCTCGGAGGGTACCTCGTCCCGACCGGCCGCTGCCAGGCTTCCCTGGGGGCGAGCGGCACTCCAGCCTCTAAAGATTATTCCACAACGTGAACTACCCATCCGGGTACCTCTGGAATGCCTTTTTCCCAGCGTAAAGCCTTTTCCCAAAGCAGTGATGAGTCCCTCCTCCGCACTCCGTTCCTCCCCATGGCCGGTGCCCGTGAGGCGGCACCGCGCAGACCTCGGGAGGGCGGAACGCCGCGGGGCCGTCCTAGCCCCGCCGCGGGGCCGTCCTAGCCCCGCCGCGGGGCCGTCCTAGCCCCGCCGCGGGGCCGTCCTAGCCCCGCCGCGGGGCCGTCCTAGCCCCGCCGCGGGGCCGTCCTAGCCCCGCCGCGGGGCCGTCCTAGCCCCGCCGCGGGGCCGTCCTAGCCCCGCCGCGGGGCCGTCCTAGCCCCGCCGCAGGCGGGCTCTGCTACCCCGCTCCCGCCCGGCCTGGGCGGGGCGGCTCAGCTGCCTCTTTCCTGTTTCCGCTCGGAACCCCGGAGACGTCCAGGGCCGCGGTATCGCGGGGGCCGGAGGAGGGAGGGTGGGGCGCGGCGCCGCTGCTGGCGTGTCGCCTCCCGCTCACGGCCCGTGTGTTCTTTCTGTAGGGACCTCGGCGCCGCCCTTGCGCCGCTCGGCAGGCCCGGAGCGTGCCTTGGGCCCAGGTGAGGTGGAGCCGGCCAGGACAGGGCGAGGGGAGTGGCGGGAGGGACGGAGGGGTCGGTCCAGTCGTTCGCAGGGGAGACGCGGTGGAGCCGACACCGCCGCCGGGTTTCTGTTTTCCCGGCTACCGCCAGCTCAGTGTCTGAAGTGCTGCCCGGGCTCCCTGCCGTCCCTAGTGAAACCTATGGAGAGAGAAACCAACCGGGCTGGCTTTCCTTCTTTTCCAGAGAACCACAGACCGTACTCTTTTTTTTCGATTTAGCAATTTATTCTTGGTGGTATCTGCAGCTCTGTTGAATGGAATGCCTAATTAATTATTTTATAAACGCTGAACTTTAAGGTGTAGTTAGTGCTTTGTGTTACGCTTTCACATACCATGCACTACTTTTAACTTCTAGCAAAAATGGGCTTGCTCTTTGATGACAATTTGTATTAAAACGGTATTTGCTATCAGAGAATTGTTAGGGATCACAGAATTGTTTAGGGTTGGAAGGGACCTCTGGAGATCATCCAGTCTAACGACCCTGTCAAGGCAGGGTCACCTGGAACACGTCCAGGTGGGTTTTGAATATCTCCAGAGAGGGAGACTCCACGACCTCCCTGGGCAGCCTGTTCCAGTGCTCTGCCATCCCCAATGCAGAAATATTCTTCCTCATGTAGAGGTAGAACTTATGTTTTGTTTTCATGTATGTGTGCCTTTATTTTTCTGAGTACTCAGAAATTATTTTTTTTATTATTCCACGGGGTTTTCCCAATAGAAGAACAGAAAAGATGTTCGATATTAAGGCTTGGGCTGAGTACATCGTGGAGTGGGCTGCAAAGGACCCCTATGGCTTTCTTACCACGGTGATCTTGGCCCTTACGCCGTTGTTCGTGATCAGTGCAGCACTTTCATGGAAGCTTGCAAAAATGATTGAGGCCAGGGAGCGAGAGCAAAAGAAGAAACAGAAACGCCAAGAGAACATTGCAAAAGCCAAACGAACAAAGAAGGATTAAATGGGCAAAAATGACCTGCCATGCGCAAAGAATCCACTTTTTAAATGAAACACTTGTATGTTTTGTGTTGTAACTGTCCTTTGATACTTGATCCTGTTATTTCTTGAAGTATGAAATTTAATACTTTGAGTGTATTTTTTTTCTGATGATTTGTGTTCAAATTTGCCCAAGTGACACTTATTAAATCTACTACTTGTGGTTTCTAGTGCAGGTTGCTTTTCTAAATTTGCATGTTATGTTAAAAAATTACACTGTTGCGTGACTCTGGAGGTAATTTGTTTTTCCCCTTAGCTGAGCTATGACTTAACAAGTGTCTTAAAGTTGTCAAATTTAGGGGAAAATGTGAATAATAAACTGGATTACAGAAATGCATGTTTTGGCATACCTTCAGCAGAGCCGTAGAGATAAGCTAACTGTAGCTTAATTAGATAGCGGAGATGACTGATTTCCTTTAAGGACACTGTATATGGCTGCGTGTGCCTGTAATGGCTGCTGCAGTGTCTTTGATGGTGGGGCTTCCCTGCAAAAATAACCTACCTTAGCTCTTCCTGTTTCCTGAACTACCAGCCATGAACAGCCTTTAAATTCAGCCCAAACTCTAGGAAACTGATTGCTTGTTCTTGTTAGCTTCATTTGTCTTAAGGCACTCATCATGTTCTACAAAATTCAGTACTATGTTGTTTGGTCTTTCCTAACAATCAGCTGAGCTCTCCACCTGTAACTAATTTGTTTCTGCCTTCATAAATTCTTCACGCCTCAAAGAATAGCCATAAACGGGGTGAGACCAAAGACCCAGCTGGCCTAGTGTTCTGTGTCCTAGTGACCTGTAGCACATGGCTGTGGGAGGACAGTGCACATGCTGGTGACAGTAGTTCTTCCTACTTTCTGACCTGGCTACCTTTGATCTAGGATCTTTGAGTTTAGGTGGAATTCTTGTTCTCATAGCCCTTGAAACTCTGCTGCCTTACAGGTTGCAAAATGCTGGTATACTGGAAGAAAAAAAAAAGGTTTGTGTAGGAAATACGCCAAAATTATTTAACCTTATTTCCAATTTATGTTTCTTAACAGAACAGATTAAATTTTCAAAGGCCTCTACGTGGTCTAGTTCAAAAGAGCTTGTGGCAGTCATTAAGTTTTTCTATTTTGCGTATATCTAAACAAGCAGCACAGAATTGTGCATTTCAGGAGATAGTCTTTGATTATGTTTAAAAATAAAACCTTAAAGTAGTACCATTGTTCAAATGAATAGACCTATAGACCTCGCTGACACCAAGGGGGATCAGAAGTGGGGAGTCTAACTGAAATTACTTAAAGTAAATGTGAAGTTAATCCCCTTTCAATTTTGTTGGTGAAAGCAAGCATTATTAGAATATGACATTTGGGCATTTTATAAATATGTGAGATTATGTCTCCATGTTTTGTATGAAGTGTTGTCAAATATATATGTGTTCCACCTTTGATACCTACACGGCTTGAAACACAGGGAGGAGAACTGATGAGGGATAAACTCCATAAATAAATTTGATACTTTTTGAAAAAAAATTGTGTGGTCTTTATTTTTATTCGAAGTTCTCAAACATCCTCTCTAAGCAAATAATCCATACATTTTATGTATCTAAACTGTGGCCAAAATGATTTAATCATTCAGGGAAGTCCATGGATACACCAGAAATAAAAACTAATTTTATTTTTTTTCTTTAAATATTCATGACAGTCCCTTGTCCCAAACCTCATATTATTTTGCAGCAGCTTTATCAAGTACTTCCAGCCTCTATTATAGCAGCTATATGTAGTTTAACTGATTTTATCCTGTGCAAATTGCTGGCTTCAAATCAAACATTCAGATATCTTGACTGTTTTCTTTAAGTTACAAGCACGTCTCTATGAGGAATACAGTGTGTAATCAGTGTCGTGTCATAGTGATTCCTGTCAATGAAATCAGCTTTTCCATCTGCTTGCCAGTGGAAAGCAGACTGGCACTGACAAGGGAGTTATTCTAAAGAGATATCTTGGCCAAGGTTTGTGAAAATGTAAGCGTACCGACCATTACATCAAAAACAATTTTAAAAATAATTACTATTCAAGGAAAAAACAATTTAGACTTTTTTAGGGAAATTAAGTTAGACAACATTCTAACTGAATTCAAGACTAACTGATGAACAGCAACTGTCAAAACCAAACTTAACTTAGTAACACATCTTGTTTTTCACTAAACCCAAACATTTTACATCAGTTTTTCATGATTAAGCCCATTTGAATAGTTCTGCAAAAGTAAATTAAACTGCTTTAATACCACTTCATTGCACACTTTCATATAAAGCTCTTTATGTTGTCTGTTAAAGCATTTATCCATGAGCAATAATCTGTACAATACAATTGTTCATTTATTTTGACTACTACCACTGCCTGGTGGCATCCAGGCACCAGGCTGGAAGGTATTTGCAGTGCTTGTGGGATCTTCCGAAGGCTCCTTCTTTCCATAGTAAGGGGCAGATGCATGACCTTTAACCTGAGTATGACCTGGTTCAGCAACAAGTCCCTCCTTGTATTCCTTGGACTGAAGCAGCTTATCCTTTTCAGATACATCTTTTATTTTCTGTTTCATTTCTTCTCTATAATTTTCATTCCTAAGAATCTCCTAAGAACAGAGTAGAAAGATAATTAGATGATTCACAAGCCAATCCAATACTAAATATTGTAATAAAACATTTTAAACAGTCGTTGCTTTTCTTAACTTTATAATCCTCATTTTCAGATATTTAGATAAAATGTGGCAAAATTAATTGGTTTTCCCCAACCTCAAATTCAACGCTTTTTTAGAATGTTCTTAATATTTTGATCATATTGTTGAAGCAAAATTGCATTGTGGTGTCCATTTCACTGTTCTATTGGAGCAAAAAGAAGAAATTAAGAAATTAGGTACAGTCATCAACAAATGTGAAAATACATTAAAAATAAGGCTACCTCTTGCATTGTTTTCTGTGTAGGACTCGATACTTATAGCTATTTATCACTTGCACCTCTTCCTGTAATTCACTATGCCTGTGGTATTAGGTATCTGTGCCACAGGGCGTAGCTTTGCAAGAAACAGATGTGCAACCTTGACTCTGCTAGTGCATAAGCTGAAGACACGCAAGATTAATAAATAAATACCTAAAATCACAGAATCACAGAATGGATCAGGTTGGAAGGGACCACAGTGGATCATCTGGTCCCACCTCCCTGCCCATGCAGAGTCATCCTAAAGCACGTTGCACAGCATTGTATCCAGACAGTTCTTTAATATCCGCAGTGAGGGAGACTTCCTACTTTCTCTGGGCAATCTGTTCCTGCGCACGGTACTGGAAGACCTGCTTTGTAGGGTGAACATTTGGAATGCAGTGTTCTTTCACTCTTAAAGGATCTTATATTGTCACTTTTGTGAATAAACTAGTAGCTTTACAGAATAAATAAAATTAATTCCTCCTAGCAGGAAAATGTCACAAAACAAAAGAGGGTTCTCTAAACTCATTCTTTCAGCTGGGATCTCGCTTGTGAGTGACTAGCCTTTGCTGAACACTTCTCCACAGTAAAAGCCTGTACCTAATAATTTCTATCCTGCAGCACCTCCCGAACCCCACAATCTGAGGAAATATTCCTCCCCCTTCTCTTACTTCCTCACTGTTTCCCTCTTGGACTCAAGCCAGCATCAGTTACACCATCACTTGCCTCTCACAGAGCATTTTCAAACTACTAAAGGCAAAGGGCAACATGAGGTTATGAATGTAGCTCTAAGGATGCAGGAATCTAGACACAATGTAACAATCTCTAAACAGAATTGTTTAAAAGGTTATTAACAGACTGGCACTTGTTTTAGTTTTGTTCTTTCCAGAAGGTTTTCTAAAGACATTGTACCTAACTCTATAAATACAAGAGTTGCATTTATTATTAACTACGAGCAAGGTGTCACATTCATTTCAGATGGGTTTGTATTTTGATTAAATTAAAAATAAATAGCTTATTTATGTTGTTTTAGAAACCATTCCAACTTCCTAAGTTATCTTATATACGTAAGTTGAAATTATTTCTCCTGATTTGAATAGGGTTCTGATGCCAGAACTGAGAAACATCTGGACAGATTAATGCTCTTTGTTTGAACTATACAGACACTGCATATTCATAGAATACTTGCATTTTGTGTCGTTTGAATATTTTATGTTTAATCATTAATGTACTTGAACTTTGAACTCTGCCTGTTAAAAATTCATACATACAAGTTGGCAAAAAGATAAAAAATAATAAACGGAATTGAAAAATTGCTTTGGCACAGTATTTAAAACATGGATTGTTATAAGACAGTTTAAAACATTAGAATTTTTCTTCATTATCAAATTGACTAAATATATGGTAAAGTGCTAAGTTAAGGTGAATCACCATTTTTTACAGTATTGCCAAACTAGTTACCTAAACTCCATTTTCCAGTTTGACAAGTTAAATAGACAAGATGAAATAACTGGCTATTACATCATATTTCAAGAGTAGGAGGCAGAGAGAGGACCTTGTCTCCGGGAAGCACTGAATGTTCTGATCCAGGGCAGGTCTTGATAACTCAGCCACTGAACATGAGCTAAGCAGTACCAAGCTGGGAATGAGAAACAACCACCACACTGAAGGGCTGTCAGTGCATGGCAAAAACAGAGGAGCAGTTTGGATTAGAAAGGCATATCTGGATTTGCTAACAAGCAAACAAGGAACTGTTGCTATGACTCAGTTGCAGTTTGTTCCTTGCATTCCCCTTAGTCTACATATGATATAGTCTGTACCAGCCCTTTTCCTGGTACACTTTACTTCGCCCTCCACCCCCATTCAGCTGTGCTGACAGTGAATTAGGAGATGGAACCAATGCTCCATGCACTCCCTCCCACACGAATAGGAGCTGCAGAACAGCAGTAGTTCCCTCCTCTGCAGCCTTTGGATCTGCAGCATAGGCAAATTGGAAGGAATAGGACAAATTGGTGCCTCAATACTCCTCTGTGCAGGTTGACAAGCACCTGTGTTTCAAACCTGAAAATAAACAAGAGGGAAAAAACCTAAAATCTAAAAGGTGATGGTTTCTGCAAGCATTCAATTTGAGTTTTTTTATTGACTTCTCTGACCACTCCCTTTTATTTAAGACCTTAGTAGCTCAGCTCTTTATATTGTCAAATTTTACTGCCCTTTCACAGAGTAATAATCCTCCCTGGAATCATGCCCAATTTACTATGCAAAAAACCGCTACTTACTACAACCTAAGTTATTTGAATAGGCCCAAATCCTGATTGTGATCCTGGACAACAACGGTGAGAAATATTTTGCTCAGAGACTTGTTTATCCCTGTGCTTTTTTATGATTTACAGAACTGTAAATCATATTGTGCAGCTTTTGGTGGCTTCACAAGCAAAATAATAATTTGCTAAGCCCTATTCTTTGTGTAAGAATGTACAATCTCCATGTCAGAGTTCTCATTTTAAAAGTTCTCAGCTGAAGCATCTGAAAGCAGACAGAGACAAAACTCTAACATGCAATCCCAACAATGCCAAACCAAGCATTTTTCTAAACTGCATTCCATTCTCCTTAAAGGAAAGTGAATTTTGTGTAAACTGATCTCTATGACTGAAGCTAATTTTGATCATACCACCTCTCAAATAAATAATACTTAAGATCAAACAAATGGGAAAAGTGTGTACGCATTGTGGGAACAAAACAGAATGTAATTTCACTGTAATTATTCAGGGGGGTGAGAGGAAGAAACAATCACCGAAATTTTAGGCTTATCACAACTCACTGAAGTATGTTTTTTTCTCCCTTGACAAGGAGTTTGTCAAAAGAGATAATTATGGAAATGCTAGAAATAGTTTGAAAGAAGACAGGCATTGTCACAAAAAGTTTCTTTTTTTAACATTTCACCTTCTATCCAACTGTGCAATTCAGAAGCCACTGAGATTTATTAATTGAGTAACAAGTACATAGTGCATGAGAAAAGCAGTCATTTACTGTGGTTTTCTATTTCAAACTGTTTTCAGATCTTGACACTAATTAAAGGAACATGCAATTCTACTTTACTTCCCACAAAATATAAGCATAACATACACAGGCATACAAAGCAACAGAAAGGTTTCAATTCAAAATGAGAAGCTTCATGGCTGTGCAGCCCTGTGCTCACATCTACCACTTGCAGAATACCACATCGCTGGGTTCAGAGATAAACCACATTTTTCTCCATACCAGTTTCTCTTGGCACTGTCATAACTGCAGGTCTCCTCATTAGTTTTCTCGCACCTCAAGACAGTCTATAATTTTATCTCTATCTCCATTCTACAGACAAGACCTTAAACCATGCCAAGTTACTCGGACACCCTTAAACCTCAAGACATTATCAGAAGCAGTAGCTTGTAGTGTAGCTACAAGGTCTGCTGGAGATAAAAATAAGGGTTAGATTTCTAAATACATTCAGGTACCTTGTGTTACAGACAGTAGTGTGGAAGAGCAAGAATCAGAATGGGAACGATTCCAGGCGTGGAAAAAGATATACAGCAATTGAAAGGACTTTATTATATGGACTTTACAGTTCTTATGTGTTTATAAATATGTGCACTGTATGATTCCCCCTACGGTTGTAATACCCGGGCTTGCCCAGGCATGCCGTGTGGTGCCTGTTCCCTGCTTCTCCCTCTGACTGGCTGAAGAAGCTGCAGAGAGGAGAGAGCTATCATTCGTCCTTTCCTCCCTCGGTTCCTCCCCAGTTCCTCCCTCTTCGCCTGAGTCCCTATCCCTATTCGTTTCCCTGGTTCCCTGTCTCATGCTTCACCCCATTTTTTGGTGCATTCCACGCCAGAGCTTATAAGACCCTTGCACACCCTCATTAAACGAGCGTTGCACCTCAAACCTCACTTGAACCCCTTTGTGCAGTGCCGCGGCCCTTCACCCCTCCCCACGGACCGTGGCACAGTAGGATTCTTTAAAAGCTGCTACAAATCTGATGCCCTCTGAAATAGGAAAATACTAAAAAAATCAAGTAGAATTTAAGCACAGAAAGTCTTAAAAACTAATTATATGCCTAATATTTTTAATGTTTGCTACTTCCTTACAAATATGTCTCTTAGTTCCTTCTGGGTTTAGAAGCTGAAGACTCAGAGTCCTAGATACAATATACCTAAACTAAACCAATTGACATGACTCTTACTATCTATGTGGGCAAAACCTGGCTGTGTGTTGAGAGACAGGCAGAGATATAAGTACACTGTTGAAAATGGTACCATAACCAGAACTTACAAGTATCCTATGCATCCAGCCACTACCAATAGAAAATAAGAATTTCTTTCATTACTATTTTTAATTATATTTACATAATGCTATCTGTGATAGTGCTAAGTGTGAGACATAGCCACAGTGGTCCAGTAGATATTACATTTCCTATTTGCCAGAAAACTTGCTACACACATTTAGTTTCCTATATACATAATAAAGAAATGTATTAGTCTACTTCATTATTCATTCCTTGTTAAACTGGTTAAAATATAATTTACAGCTTCATAGGAATAAAGGTAGTGACAAATGTTCCTCAGCCAATCATATACGACCATACTCAAAACATATATAAAGGCATTGATGACAAAATGTTACAGTAATGCAAAAATATACATATTGAAGCTCAGATTCTTACCTGTTATGAAGCAGTATGTGTATGTATATACATACATGCTTACACTAGGTGCAAGCATGATCCAAAATTCTATATCAAGATGGATTCCCTGATTACCATAGGAACAGAATATGTTTAAGCAGAAGATAAGAAACAACTTGATCTGCATTAATTTGCAAAGTTATCACCCTTACCATAACTGAGTTGAGACTTGGCGAATTTCAAGCTATAATTATTTAAAAGGCAACCAGCTGTTAACCAGTATTCCAGAAGCTGGCTTTAAAGTCCAAGGCTTCCAGCACTAAAATGCCTGATGTAACTGGTCAGGCTAGAAATAACCAAGGTGAAAAGCATAATTCTTGGGTTATGTCTAGCCAGATACAGAAGTCTAAGTGATTTCTTCCAAAAATGGGGAAAAAGGTGTGGGGGCACAAGGCAGAAACAAACCATTAAGGACGTGGCACATTTAACACTGATCAAGTTGACTTGTGAAGTCACTGGAGTATTCTTCCATTAAAAAAAAAAGAGAGAGAGAGAGAAACTAAAGAAAGAGATGTAAAGCAATTTCTGAAAACTTTATAATGGAAACAAACTATCAAAAAAGATCAGTTAGGTGTTTGTAGAAGAAAGAATGGCCTGAATACAAAACATGATCAAGTCTCAAGAACACTGTCAACAGCCTTAGCAGGTGTCACGACCCAACTACTCGGACCACTGGTAAGGAAGGACAATTCACATTCATTCTCATTCAAATGAGATTATGAATGACATTTTGTTAGCCTACAGTATTTACCAAATTATTAGTTCCCAGAATATGATCATCAGTGTGATCAGTCAGATCCAGCTGATTTGTGAAGCCATATCTCTGCAATATTTTCAATTAAAAATTGATCATAGAGCTCATTATGAGACCTGATAACCTGAGCAGTCTGGCAACCTCTAATATCAATAGCCAAGAGTTGAATAAAAGACAAATTTGACAAATACAAGAAACCCAAACATACAGTACAAAAGGGGGATGGTAGGCTAACAGAAGTGGAACAGAAATTTTAATAAAGAAGGGCAGAGGACAGAAAAAAAGGAAAACCATCTAAAAAAGTGGTATTACAGGCTGCAAAGGTAGGAGCACGGGCACAGATCCAGAAACTTATGCTTTAGGAACTATAATGATGTTTTGCGATGCTAGAATATGACAGCAAAACGTCATTAAAGCAACAATGCAAAATTTGTAGGCTTTACATCCTTTTTTTAGAAATAGTTTAGTCTCATGAGAAATACATGAAAGAACAAAGAGATTTGTTATATAGGGTTTCAACACGAAATATGGTCACAAATATTCCCTTGTTCCATAGCTGTCAAACAGCTGTTTACTGTATCATCTTTACAGTCAAAAAGGGTATATAATACAGAATAGCAGCCAGCAAAGTTTATGTGGCTAAAACACAAAAGCCAATAAGTCCTACAAACAGGGATCAAATAATATTCTATATGCACTTCACTACTATAATTATATTTATAATGATATTGTGGTGTAAGGGTTTGTAATATAGCAGTTTCACATTAGGAGAAAAGTAGATCATAGATATTGCCCTACACTAATACAGAGAAAAAAATTAGGCTGCACTATCATTTAAAATATGACTGCAGCATTATTTTCAAAGAATTTTTAACATACATATATTTGAACTATTTTTTCTTATACAGGAAATAAACAATTTAGAGATTACTTGAAAAGATAACTATTTTTAAATTCCTAGTCTATCACTTCTGCTCAGTTAAGGTCAACATACAGCCCTGCAGGTAAATACTTAGCTTCTAAATTATTCTTCAGATCTATTACCTCATTAAATTGAAAGTATAAGCAGTCCTGTAACTCTGAATCCACCATTAGTTCCAGGAATCTTTCATTCTCCATAAATTGCTTTTTTTGGAAGGTAAGATATTTAGAAAACCATTGTTCCACAGTTCTCTCACCTGTGGAGACTCCTTGCTCCCTATTTCAAAAATGAACCAACATCTCTAGCACCAATTCCAGACCCAAGGCTGCCCTTCTTGGAACGGGTTTATCTCATCGCAACTATCACAACAGTCTGGCTCACAGAAATGATAAAACAAAAGACTCACAACACCTCTCATCTTCAGGTATCACATTAAGTGGTAATTTCAACAATAAAAGTTGTATGCGTGCAGTTAGTATGAGCCAAAGCTCAGGAACTCAGTCCACACTTCGATGGAACAACTGTTGTAGTATTAGTTCTATGATTCTGCACAAGTAACTAGGGTGAGGAGGGAAGGGAAAAAAATTTAAAAAAACCAAACTGACACTTAGGACTTCCCCAAATAGCTTTAAGGATAAATTAAATTAAACTTCTTTCATTCATGGGTATATTATAGCCCTTATTGTCTCTACAGCCTCAGTGGCAAGTGTGAAACAGGAACAGAGAGATTTAGTTGAAAAGCTGTATCTGGGAGCGTGTTTCAATGAAGTACATCTTCTAAACATCAGCTGACAACCTTCCCCAGGTTATCTCAACACACAGGCAGTCAGGGCAACTTTTCACAAACCAGTGCATTCCAGATCTCAGTCGCCAAATCTTTGGCTAGAGATGCCAACATAGCTTCACTGAACTTGACACAGATTCCTGATGCAAGTCAAGTATCTGCCTCCATGGATGTCAGTTTGAGCCTTCCATAGCAAAACATGTCCTCATCTACCTTCTCATTCCTAGCTGGTGCTTAGCAACTTGTAATAGAAATCCTGGCAAGTTGTGTATGTGTGTGTGTGCATCTGTATAACAGAGATCAGCAGTCAAACTTGTTCCTCCCTTTACAAACTTACCAGCATGAAAGACTGTGAGACACTTCCCTGTGTCATCTTATGGAAAAAGACATAGCTGCAACTCCCCCATCTCATTAGCATTGTAAAATTAGTTTTCCTGTTTTGATGTGAATCCACTGGCAGATGGATTTGGAACATACATTTTAATGTCAAATACCATGAAAAAAACCCTTCCATTAATGCACAGAGGACCTGAATTAAAAAAGTTATGGCAGTAATTTCAGAATTTGTTTAATTAAAGAGACTCTTGAATCACCATGATCATTTTAAATAACCTATGTAGACCACCTTAAAAGAATTCACACAGATGATGACTAAAGAACAGTGGAGTTTGTATATCCATTTGTTTTATTTTTTTCTAAGTGTTAGATATTTAGTCTGTGTATAATTTCATCAATTAGGCAAGGAACATACTAAATTCTTCCCCAAAAGGGTCAAGTTACTGCAGAGAAGAGTCCACTATAAATTAATTATTGTAGTTTCATTGTAACAATTGAAAATTTAAAGACATTTCTTCTCACCTCAATGGTGGGTGGATCCTTTCTTTTTCTTCTTATCCATGCTGAAAAAAAAAATCAAATGGATTATTTCAGAGATCGCAGAATATTAAAACTCAAACTTATGACAAATTTGTAGCAGAAAATAAACAGTTATGAAAAAATTACAATAAAATTTGACACAACCTGGCAAACTATGTCATTTCCCAAAATGTAGACAGAAGATGTTATTTCCTGTGTCAATACTCTCAGTCTTCAAAGAAGAAGGGTGTGGGGAATGGTGTCACCTCTGTGTGGAGAGCTTGGACACAGTTTACATACCACCTTGGCTGTCAAAACAAGGCTTAAAAAGCAGGGCTCATTGCACAGGCCTGTTGTTGAGATTCACCCTGAAAATTACAAGCTGACTGCTGAAAAGTATGTACAGCCTTAAACCCCTCTGGAGAAAATGGACTCCTGTATATGCTTCTGGCATTCTTAAAGCCAAAAACCTTTTTATGTTAGTGCCAACTAGAATTCCTTTACAGGCATGAAAGGCACAGCCCCAAACCTGACTGAGGGGCTGCAGAGCCTGGACTGCAGTACGTCCTGCGACTGTGTGGGATTACCCACTGCACAGAGGGGCAGGTACTGTGACTGAGGGAAGGATCCCTCCATCTCAGTCAATTAATGCTGGAAAAGGCAGAAGAGGAATGGAATCAGTGGCAATGACAATTGTCCTGTGGCTCAGCCTTTCCGAAGCAAAACCAATAGACATATGCCCACTCTCATCACTACCACTGATGTTAGCTGGGACTGACAGGAGGCAGCAAACCAGAGACCCCCCTGCAGGCTCCGTCAGGTCTCACTTTATTCAGTTCATGACTATATGAAATAGCTCCAACTATTACTGGTATTATTTAGAGAAATTACCTGATTTGAACAAGATAATATTCATCACTCTTTAGAAATACATTTTTTCATGCCTTTTCAATCTACACAATTGGCAGGTTCTGGGGTGGAAATTTCAGTGATGTTTGTCTTTTCTGGTCATATTTTTCAGATTAATGAGTAGCAGAATACAAGTGGCCAGTAATAAAGAAAATGATAAACATAAGGAAAGCCAGTTCCAGGTGCTGAGATACAGCAAAATGTTATTTCATGTGTTTGTTTGGATAATTAAGATTTTTGTTACTGTGCTTGAAAATTAGAGCAAAAATGACACTTTGTTATCACTCAGTCAAATTTCTGGCCTCACCTGTAACCACCTATAAAGTTTGAGAAACACTTTAAGAGGGAACTATTCCGAATTTTAATTTTCTAATACCATCTGTGCTGTATTTTGAGGGGAACCAGGGAATGAGTCAGACAAGTCAAAAACATTAAAACTTTCACAGAGACATAACATCACCTAGTTACTGAAAATGCAATTACATAAAAGGTGATACACTAACACCACTCTGCTTCAGCAGCAGTATGAAACTGGTTTTAGGAGGAATAGCTTCCAATTAACATAATACCAATTTAAGAGAGACGAAATGGCATGACATAGCTTGGAATTTAGCCACGATGACAAGGCCAACACCCTTGATTAATGGCAAAGGTTAATGTTAAAATACCTGTAATGATATGAAGCAAGGTATTATTTTTGGTTCTTGTCTATCAGTTGACGCTTCCTGAAGATGTGTACTTTTAAATAACATTCTCAAACTACTTTCCTTTAAAGCAGTCCCTGCCAACTCTTCTCAGAGGTCCTAACGAAAAAGAGACCCAAATTTGCCATTGTGGGGAAGTAACTCAGCTCTGAACAGACTACATCACCCTTTCCGCAAAAGTTCTATGTTAAAGGAATGAAAACCAGCCCATTAAGGAAATTCAAAATAAAACTAAGTGCCTTTCTATTAAATCTATAGAATTAGAGGACGTTTTGCATGTACCTGTAGCTCTTTCAAACATTTATATTCTCCAAGGATTTCAAAATGCAAAATCTGGCAAAATCAGAGACTAAACTGAGACTGCCACTTCTCAGCAGATACTCTTGCAGACACTCTTTGTAAAAATAATGAACAATGCTACTGGAGAAAATCTTATCACATAAGATTTTCCTTCTGATAGAACTTTACTTTGTCCATACTCAGCAACAGTTCCAGCATCATCCAGAAAAGCAAGAAAGTGGTAGAGATTTCAAGTATAGTGAAGTATGTATACTAGACACTAATCAATAAAAGATAGAGCTGGAGGAAAAAAAGGAAAAGTTGTAGTTTAAAATGTTTCATAAAAAATTAAGTTTTAAACCATCAAAATTTAACAGATTACTTCCAACAAAGTATTATCTTCTACCTTGCCATGCCTTGCTTCTGACCTATGGAAGGACAGTACCACTGTTTTCAGTCCCACAGCTCTTAGCACATAAAAATTTTTTTTTTTTTAAATTGCCAGTATTTTCTTAAAACACCAGCTGCATTTTAACTTCACCTGATTACAATTACTGAGCATTAAAGAAAAAATTTAAAATCCTACAAAAATTAAGCTGCAGTTAGAAACTACTGCTGAAATATAACCCTGTTACAATAGATTTTCTTTCAATAGAAGCTGTGACTTTTAGTAGTTATTTGATTAATGATTTTCAGATGAATGGAATACTTCTAGCAAAAGATTTTATCATTTGCTTATCTACCTCAGTTCAACAAGCCACAAACAGAACAGTGAAGGGTAACACAACGACACACCTCCTGTGAACAGCAGCTGTGAAGCAAGGAGCATTACACAACACATTTTAAGTCATTAATAGTTCTCAATTAGTACCAAGACTCAAAAGCAACAAAATAAACCATATATTTAGGAAGATTTCTTGTATCAAACATTCTATAATCAGACTGTATCTATTTAAATACATAAATAATGCACACAGTTTAATATTGTGCTATTTTTTCTTTCCAGTTATAACAAACACTTGAATGCACAGTTTTATAGAAGCTATCAACCTTCCTTTTTTCTAATAAATGTCCGGAGTACAAATCTTTTTCAGTCTAACTGTAAATAAAACTTGATGGCACAAATATTTATACCATTTCCCAAATTACTAGAGGTAAATTAATTTTAACATCTTTAATTAACTGCATTAGAAAAATCATTATTTCACTGCAACATAGCTGAGGGAGAAACATAGTAAGAAAACTTACTGAAATCTTTTTATACCCATAAAATCAAGCTAATTAGTTTTAATATATCATATTCCTCTGTGCAAATACATCACACAAATATTCTACATAAAGCACAGCTCAAGATACATTACAAGATTAAAAGCAAAGAAAACATCATCTGAATTCAGTACATTTTAATATACTGAACTTTAGCATGTAACAGTTTTATCAGTCTTTCAAAAGCAATATATTTTACTAATAATTCACCTGACCATTCCTCGATCTTTGGGAAGCAGAATAGGAGGACTCTAATATATTCAATCTCCACCAGTTTTCAAGTGGTTCTCTTTCAGACAGAAAAAATTTAAAAAGCCATTCAAATTTTTAAGTTATCAATAAAATTTTGAGCACCCAACAAATGGTTCAAAAAAGCACCAACACCACATAGCTCAGGCATAAGAGAAATTCATGATAACAAAGGAAGAATAAATGTATAAAAAATATAACCAGCCATTTACTACTGAGGTTGCACTAGCTTTAACAAAATCCAAGTAAATGATACATTGAAATTAAGACATTTTGCATTCTCTTTGGAAAACATAGTCAGTGTATACACTTGAGTAATGAAAAAGCTCTCACATCTTTTTTTACAACTTTCATTATAGTTTTGGTCATGAAGGTTTAAATTACTGAACAGATTTATACCACAGTCAAATATTTGTTGATGGAAACAAGGTAGGTAGGTAGGTGCTTTATTATGTATTACTTGGGCAAAATATGCACACATGCATATACTTAACAGACAAATATCCAGTGACAGTTATAGCTGGAAAAAATTTCCACATGAACACTCCCATTCCCCAAGCTAACAAAATGAAACGCCTTCACCATTGACAGTCAAGATGTTTTAAACCTGATAGAGAAGGTAACATGTATGTACTGAGTGCAACCAAAATGTGCTTCCCTGCACCGCAAAGCTTTGGCAAAATGATTCATTGACTCCATTTAAAACTGCTGTTTCTAATTTTATCTGGATGGCACTTCCTGCATTCTGTATGCATTTTAATGCTACCTTTGTCTAAAAGGAATTTAAGGAATTTTGCAAGACAGCTGGACATTTCCTACCTCAACACCTTTGCATTCTTTCATCAGCAATCATTTGCATTCCTATTAGTATGCATGAGATTTTCATTGAACTTTAAGACTCCTACTGGCAGATAACACATTGTAATGACCGTGAAAGTGAACATGCAAATTAAGACTCCTATTAATCACTAAATATTACCAGGAAAAAAAACAAAAAAAGAGTTACTAGGAATACATGGCAAAAAATGCTGCATGAAGTATGCAATCTCATCAATCTCTGTAGTATGCAAAACTCTCCTCTCAGGAGCACTACTGACATGTCCTGAGGAGGTAAATTACACATTCTACAGTGGGTGAACATTCAGAACTAGCATACAGAACAGTTATCTATTGTGTGCATCCATACATGCCTAGGGAAAAGAAGGCACTCCCACTTTGTAGTAAAATGTAGGCTTCGCCTGAACAAAAACAGGCAATATTTATATTATATACATATGGATTGCGTTCTAAATTCAAAACTATAGTACAAAAGGAAATACGCTTTTAGATTTTT
This sequence comes from Chiroxiphia lanceolata, assembly GCF_009829145.1. Classification (NCBI taxonomy): domain Eukaryota; kingdom Metazoa; phylum Chordata; class Aves; order Passeriformes; family Pipridae; genus Chiroxiphia; species Chiroxiphia lanceolata. The sequence goes on along the minus strand of NC_045671.1, from coordinate 17,459,833 downwards.
ACAATAAAACTTAACTGAATTTTATGTGTACAAAGAGCTAACACTAAGGATAGCACATGGGATTGGGTTTCAGTTTTATGAAAGCTTTAATGGACATTTCAAAACTTTTGTAAAATTCACAGGTCTGAGAATGTAGGAAATTCAATCCTGCAGAGCACTTAAAACTAACAGCTTTAGGAGAAAAATTCTAGACAAGTTCTTCAGGAGTAAACCCTTGTTGCTATATTCAGTAAGCTCCCAAGACTAATACATAAACATCCTCTCCAGAGTCTGTAATCTGGATGATTGGTTTATGCACTTGTTTTATTGCTTTCTACTTGATCTCTGTTACCGTATTATGTGTTTATAACTTCATAAACACACCACCAAAATCAGCCCAGCTGTCCAAGTTGAATGTCTTAGGCATACAATGAGATTTAACCAAGACCCTCTTCAAATTTCACTACAGCCTGTTCCCACTCCTTACACTATCCCTTGTCCCTGGTTTTGTGCAAGTTCTCCTCAGACAACTCATGCCCCTAAGTATTTCCAGGGATGGTACTTTTATTAATCTAGGTCACAAGAGGTTTCTTTTTCTAGTTCATACTGTGTGATGTAAGGTAGCAAGGAGAAGGAAAGGGAGCTTTTAAATCAAGTGGTCATTAAGAATTATCCATAAGTGATCCCACAGATCCCAAGAAAAAGGAGAGGAGATAAGGCAACAGAAACTTCAGCACAGTCCTTAAAGTGAAAAGCCTGAGAAGGATAGGCAAGGAGACTGCTATTGCTGAGCCAGCCAAAACTGAGGTGGAGAGGCCATGGATGTCAAAGTACGTACACAGGGTTTGGAGAGGAGGCCCCTGGAGATTTAAGCACGTGCCCAGCAGAGAGTCCAAGAGTAAAGAGAAAACAGAAGTAAGAAATACTATACAACCTTCTAACCTTATATTCATCTTCTATTGTTCAGAGGAAACACCAAGCATTTTAGAACACCTTCTGCAAAGTCTCAGCCTATTTGCTGGAATGATCAGTATCCATGACAGCATGGATTAAAAAGTGAACACCCACAGAAAGAATACACTGGGATATTTTCAAGAGTCTTGACAAAATATATAGAGTGAAAGTTCAGTACAGGTCTCATTGGCCTGGGAAACTTCTAGACCAGTCTTAAAGAGGGAAGAATAGGGACAGAAATGTAATGAGCCTTTCAGCAAAGCATGTCTAAAAATCTTGAATTAAATTGTTCCCAGTCAGATAAAGTAGCCTCTATAGTATTATTTAAACTATTTACATTTTCTGTTCTTTCCCATTTTTTAGTCATTGAGAATTTTTCTTTTTACATGAGGCAGAAAAGAAGTAGTGGTGAACTGAATCAGAGCATCCTACATCCCCAACTCACACCCCAATAGGTAGCAAAAGCATAATAGTTCTTTGAGCAGCCTCCATACCCGCAGCAAAAGTACCAATTTTGGTTTTTTAAAATTATACGTCCACAAAACTTTGTGGACACTGGACAAAAAAATACAGGTTAACCTTTTTTCTAGAATTCCCATACTTTCTCTCTCTGAAGCATGCACTACACACCCATTCTGCTCAATGAATGCACAGAGGGGAAAAACATGCATGTATTTCTTCTTCCTAGAAAAATTCAGTACTGTGATGGAATGGTACTCTCCAATTTAGTTCTCCCAAAGAGACCCTCCAAATCACACTGCTGCTTGCTCCCTCTCCCTCTCTCTCTGCCATCCTCCTTGCCCCTTGGGTGGCCGGAGAGGGGAGGGAACTGGAGGCCCAGAAGGTAAAGATCATAGGTTGAAATAACAACAATTTACTGGAAACAGCAATGAGACAAGAAAATGAACAGTAACAGCAACAATATCAATAACAAAAGTGTACAAAAGAGAGGGTGATTTACATGCAAAATGCTCAATGACCCAACAGATCTGCCCAGGTTTTTTCCCAACCAGAAGCCATGCCCTTATTCTCAGAAGCCAGAGTTACTTCCCCCCTGCCTGGTGATGAGGTGAGGTGGTATAGAATAACATTAGGGTCTGCCCATGTCCCCTCAGCCACATCCCCTCCTGGTTATTGTAAAAAATTAACCCCATCCTTGGCTGAAACCAGGAGAAATACTTAAGGGGAAAAGACTATTACCCGATCTGCATAGTGCAATTTTTCCTTTCCTCTGTGAATTCTTTCTATTTGATGACAAAATCACAAATAAAAAACCCCACAGGTACAAAGATGAGGAAGTTAACCATTAGAACTGTAAAAGTACCTGAAAAAAATGGGACTGGTCAGTTCATCCCCCCTTCTTTAAAGCAAACCAGAACAGGATGCCTTGATTTGAAAAGTGCATTTCTAGTCTGGCAGCTGCAGCTGTTTAGGCAAGTCCATATGCAGGGACCTGACATTTGACTCTAAGGTCCCTGTCTTGCCACAAACAACCTTCCAAAAAGCTGTACCCTCCCAGGCACCACACTGTCAAATCACAAGGATTTGTGCTAAGTTTCTGAAGAGAGACAAAGCACAGGCTTCTTAGTGCAACACAGATTTCAGCAATCCTAAGCAACGGGTTTTCATAGCAAGTTGGTTGAGCCAGTCCCAGACCCTTTGTGAAAGGAGATCTAGCCCACACCCATCTGAGACAGTCTGATTCTCCATGTTGTTTCCTATTAACTCTAGCCAAGTGCAGACAGAAACTGCTGAATTACATTTTTTGACTTTAAAAAGCAGCAGCAGGTCTTGGATGAGAGTTCATTCACAGAAGAGCAGCGTTACCTGAGGCTTTATATATGCTTCCTGGTGTCTGTGTTGCAGAGTTGTTTGCGTGACAGTGACACAGAACTAAGATGAGCAGTGGTGGTTGAAGAACTTTTGGATGAGGAAGAAGACAATCTTCAGAAAGTTGGATTAAGTAGCTACCCATTCAGGTACCAGATGATTTAATAAGGACAAGCCTACCAGGCTGCTGCTCTCCTTCAGAAGATGGCTATCTTGAACTGACAAAAGAACCAGGAGCAACTAGACTAAGACTTGCCAACCAACTGTGGGTACTGCAGAAGTAGAAGATAGAAACTGTTGATACAGTGGTTTTACTGTAGTTGGCAAATGCTGCTAATAGGCTTGAAGCACATTTCAGAAGCTTTCAGCTGTTAATACAAGCCTCAGTTGATCACAACAAAAATCCTAGGAACTGACAATGTAATGACTGATAAAATTCGAGATGAGAACATTTTATACTTCTCTACTGACTCCCTGAAGGGATATAACAGGACTGACGTTTTCTCTAAGCTCAGTATCATCTCCCTCACAGACAAACATCAAGCATAAAGGAAAGCGAATTTTTACCAAGAGGTAAAGCAAGTATATCAAGATATTTCCTCAAAATGAGTTGTAGCCTCCATTCATTTGCAGCTCACCAACAAATTAAACCACAGTAACATCTGTATATCAGAACAATTTTTTCCACCCACAAATACTTTTAATCAATTTTTGAATTCATGCAAAGTTACAGCAAGCAGAACTCAATAGTTTAAATACATACTGCTTAAAAGTTGTTTGCTTTAAAACTACCAAATTCTGGGGGATGCCTAGGTATTTTTCTCCCCAAAAAGCATGTTTAGTGATGGATAGCCTCTGTGAACTATTTCAGGGGTTCCTTGCTTATGCTGCAGAGTCCTGGATTTCAAGCTACATTTAACCTCATACTTGGCTCAAGTTCCTACCAACCTCAAAGGCCAACATATACTCCCTCTTTCCTTTCCATATTTCTTGTAAGACTGATCAGCTAATCCTAAGGAAATGCTCTAACTTCCCTGATTTTTTTATTATGCCCCAAATTTTCAGACTAGATTTTAATCAGTAGCAGTGGGATAAAATGGCTAATTATTAACAGGTTCTACAACTCCCTACTAGATTGTGCAAGGAAAACTATAGGAAACCAAATATTACCATAACAAAAGCAAGCCCCATCACTCTGCCACCAATAATTCAACTGTCCTACAAATAAACAGCACAGTGAAGACATACTACAGAGGTTTAACAAATTTTGTATGGTTATTCAATCATACCCCTGTCAGGAACAAATATCTTCACATTTAACAGGAGTAAATCATGACCATACAAGCTTTACTTTTACTAAGTACTGACTCCCTAAACAAAATTTATCCTGCTTATAAAGACGTTACTTTAAGAATTCATAATTGTTATGCAGTTAAACAAAAGCCTGCATTACTTAAAATGAAAGACAACAACTAACCTATTCACATAGTCAGACATTCCATTAAAAATACAGTCTATATTCAATGGCAAAATTATCTTGAAATAAACCCAATATATTCAGGATTTACCTTCCCATTCTGTTGGAAAGTCACCCATTTGATACTGATATGCTTCACGATTTACTGCTTCTACAAATCTTCTTTCTGGTATAATTCGCCCTATAGCAGAAAAAAGAAAGAAAAAGTCAATTACATATTTCCATATAAATTTATAATTGCTGATCATATTACTGTTTTGAAAGAACTGTATTTATTTACATGAGTGTAATTATATATACAGGATAAAAATGAAAGATTAAAATACTGAGAAAATTATTCCCATTTAGATGTCAATATGAAATGTTTGATTTCAGTAACTTCAAGAAAAGCCTCCATGTTCTACAGTTGACTTGGATTATTAATGGCAAAAAATAGCACTAAAAGTTCACTGGTTAGCTTTGCAAATCAGTCAGGCCACATCGTCTCCAATCACCGCTAACTGCCTCATGCATGTCAGCTTTTCCACACATGCCTGCAAACTAAATATTTTCTCTGCTAAAAACCAAAAACCAGGAGGTAGCAGTCTGATAGCGAACATTCAGTATATTGAAATGGGAGCCACTGTGGGGAATCCGAATCTACATCTGGTTCTACTACTGTCAAAGAAAAAGAATAAAACGTTCAAACTGTAAGCTAGTACACAGCAGACTGATTGTCAGATATTAAGCTACTCTGTAGAGAAAGAGTATTTTAATTTGCTTTTTAAATTAGCAGGTACTGGAAAGATATGCAAGGCTGCCATTCCTCATAGGGAAAAAAAAACCTTACAACATTCCCCAGGCTTCTTCTACCAGCTTTTTCCCTTCCTGGCAAGCTGATATGGAGAAATTTGACATTTTGAGGAAACACAAAGTAATATCTGCATAAAACATTTTATTTCATAATGAAGTGATTAATGCAGTTCATTCCTTCAGTATGCTTTCAACAAGTACTTCAATGGAAGTTATTTTAAAACTGATACCAGTTAAGACTTAGATTTCACCCATCTCTGATTAATAGCTAAACTTCACACTATTATTCATTATTAAGTATTTAATGCAGTAAAATAAGAACTTGTATAGAAACTGCAATTCCTTTTCGAAGTACCTTCTTTAGCTTTACATCTTATTTTTAAGCAATGCAACATTTTTATTTTTTCAAGATATGCCATCAGGCAAAGAATATAGTGTAGCATACCTACATCCTCAAGATTAGATATTTTTAATCAGTCTTGAGAGATATGTGATTGATACTTACTTGTTTTATAAGTATATAACTCCTACATGCTGATAATACTATACTTCATACACTTGCTTTAATATATTTTTTCCAACAATATCATGGATAATTAATTTCATAAACTATTTATCTACAAAGCAAAACAAAACTACAAAATTACTTTCTTCTCATACAGAAGATCTCCAGAAAAGCTGAAGAAGTGTCTAATTAGGTCTGATCCTATACAAGTCTCAGGATTACCACTCTTCTCCATGTTGGAAAGTTACTAGATTTTACTGTTAGAACAGTACCTTTTAAAAAACTGTCTATAACTTGAGTACTACACTGTCTGAATAAATTGACATGGAAAATTAATGAAGTGTATTTTTCTAACTGCTACCACAACTTGTGACTCATGTTTTTAACAAAAATAGTCCACTTCTTATTCTGCTGCAAGCTTTCATAAAACATATAAAAATTCATTCTCCAGATCCCACAGTCAAATCACACAGTAGAGCCAAACTCAGAAATTATTTCCCAAAATGTTATTTGGAATAGTTCTGGTGGCTTTTAAGCCTCTCTGCATTCGTGATGCACACACAACACCAATTAACTTCAACTATCTGATTTGCCTTGTTCCCCAGGGTTTTTTTGGCAGACCACCACTGCCAAATAATTTACGCAGACTTTTCTACTGAAGATCACACTGAGGTCTCTTCAGATGTAATTAAAACCTTTTATAGTTTAGGGAAGTGTTTTTTCCTGCTAAAGATTGACTATATTGACTGGTTTGCTTCATAATTCTTTGTTCCCATGTTTTCAGATAAATACTGAGATCTTTGCTACGCAACACAAGACACTTCACTTGTAAGAGCATACATATGAAGCAGTTACAAGTAAGAACAGTTTAACCTCATTTTCATGTGATTACTGATCTTAGAAACGTTGAAGAACCATTAATACTTCAAATTGGGATTATATATATAACACAATATATTCAAAGACTAACAGGCAATAACTCCTAAAACAAACAGAAGATTACTTCAGAAAGGATGTATCAGATGTACAGAATATTCACATAGAATACTCAGATACAAAATCATTTTACACAAAACACTGAACTAGCCAAATGCACATTTGCAGGAGCTACAAGCAGGTAAAATGGCCAAGAAGTCTTAAGTAATTGACAGATCTTTCAGCAAATGAGATAGTATTTACATATGTTAGATTTATATACTTATTGTGCATATTTTCTCCAAACCTTTCTGTCACAATCTGAAAATCAATGTGTCATGACTGAAGTGAATTTGTATAAAAGCTCGAAAATAAAGGCATTTAGCAGAAGTTACACAGCCCACTGGCATGACAAAGGGGTGGTCAAAGCCAGCCAGGAAATACTAATTGAAATGTGAATGGGTAGCAAATGAATTAATGAATTAGTTTCTAAATTTCTACAGCCTTATCTATAGCCTAAGAAGACTAGAAACTAGGTTGTATTTGCACAATAAAAAACACGGTTAATCACAGATGGGCACAGATATTATAAAATTAATATTTTATTTTTCAGTCTCTTCTAAGGAAGAGCCTCTCTTCTACAGACAAAATATTCAGGGTATTCCCATTAAAGTCACTAAATCTGATATATACATATTTAAATTTAGAAAAACCCATTTAAGAACCTTTCAGATGAAAATAAATAATGAGTTCTAAAATTGTTCTGTTGTACAACCAAATGATTACTGTTCTAATATCATCTTCTTAAAAAAATAAAAAAATATATACACACTATTTTAAAGACCTCCAGGAGCCCTAGACTGATTTTCACTGTTTACAAAACTGTTATTTGGAAAAGGTTTCCTGTTAACCTTCAAACAACTTTGTTTAACATGTACAGTTAGAACAGACTGTGGCATACATGATCAGTGAAAGGAGAAATGGGACCATCAACAGGGAATGGGATGTTTTTGGTACCCAAAGTGAGCAAGAGCCCCTGCTGACTGGAAAATATCAGCATGTTTTGCAGTCAGCAGATGGAAACAGAATTCCCCTCTCACACACACATGCATGGAGCAACCTCAAACTGAATATCAGATGTTCAGGAGAACTCAGGACCGGGACTCTTTTAGCTTGCTGATTTGCAATGTCTGCATGGTAAGAGTTCATGGAAGAAACATTCTATTAATTAAAGGCCTTTTTTTTAAATGCATAGACTGTATATGCAGCCTTTGTGAATTTATGACAAATGGTCTAAATTCCAGTTGCACAGCACTACTGTAAACTTCAAGATGAAACAAGCATTTTCAAAGCATACCTATTTAGTGAAGTGTATGTACTTTGAAGAGACTATATTGTACTTACTAACAGTGTGTTATTTCATTGCCAGCAACATGACATAAACATCACCTACTCAAACCAAGGGTTTCTAAAGTTTTTTTTCAGCAATTATCTTAAAACACTCATGGAACAGATGCCCCATTTCTTTCCCGTTTGGTAACCACCAAACAAACTAGCTTTTGCTATATGTGAAGTACTTAAGTTAGCAAAGCAATGGGACTATGAGCAATCCTTCAGGTAAAGAAAAGAAGAACTACTTCTCTGGAGGTAACAAAGGTAAATTACTTTTCTATAAGCTGCAGGAGAAGCCCATCACCTTCAGAGCAAGATACAAAGTTGTCATCTCCCCTGGAGAAGCAGGAAAAAAGGTTAGCTGAGAAGACATTGAAAAAAGGACCCCTTTGAAGGTGAACATTAATTTGTGAAAGCTGATATCCTTCCTTTGCATAGACTTTTAGCTGAGGGAGTCTGTCTTCATGTTACCTTATGGTCAGAATTCCAATGTTTCTGTAATAATTATTTTCACCTTAGAAAATATGTAAATATTTTAAAATAATATCTTTTTCCCTCAAAATTATGATTTTATTTTTTCCAAATTTAGATTTCTAGGAGGTTAATTAACTTTTGCTGAGTGACAAATTAATAACTTCCATTAGTTCATTATATTAATTCAATATAATACATCAATACAAAATACAAGAAGTTAAATATTTGCACCTAACATCTATCACTCACAGACATAATTATATTTTCTCCAATGATTCATACACTTGAAGTCATCTAAAATGCTTTAGGCTTTGTAAAATCATAACAGAAACTCATTTCAACTTTTAAGACCAGCAAGCGAGGCCCCAGACTGCTTTGTTCTACCGTTCTGATTTCTACTAACCTCAAAATAATCAGGATCAGTGATTTCCATTTTTACAGTGATGCAGGTTCAAGCAATATTAAACTTGTTAAGTGCTGAATCAGCAGGTCCCAAAAAACTGTAAGGACTAGGCACTTGGGGTCAAAAATCTTGTTTCCATTTTGCTATTTATATTTACATCTTAACAACAATACATTTGGCTTTACAGATCTTGTCTGCAAGTATTATTTTCGTTCCAAAAGAGGATATGTTTCTTCAGATTTCTCTTGAAACGAAGCCAGGGCGATTGCTTCCATTTTTGGGAACATGCTCCATCAAAGAAAAAGACATACATGCAATACAAGCATCACAATTCCCGAAAGAATTACCAGCTGACAATGACAGTAACTTTCTCGGGGATCAGTGCCCATGGTGTTTATATATGTTCACACAAACCTTATGTTTTGAAAACCTGCTGTATCTGAGACTGTGGTAGTTAATTAAATACCATTTTACTGAGAAGCAATTTCCTTGAATGGACAGACAAAATCCCTCTGCTAAATGTCCATTGTGATTCTAGTCCCTAAACTCTCTTAATCTGGCAGCAGGATGCACCACTATCAGTTCCCAGTCCTTGCTCTCATCTATGAAGCCCAGCAGATACTATGTCTTTACAAAGAACCTCTGTTCTGTAAATGGATCTACAATAAGCTTACCAGAATTATGCAACATTACATTTTTTTCAAAACGAAAATGTAAATGATACTAGTACAAATGACAGTTCCTTGGAGAGCTGATGGATGCTCAGTGCTCTGGCATACAGAAGCTTCCTCCCAACTGTTCTTTTGATTTCTTTTGGTCTATCTGATTCAAGACACAGTTTCCTACCAATTACTGTCAAAATGTGAATAAATTCAAGACTGAAGTAATGAATATTTTTAAAATGTATGAAAAACAGCTTAAAATGGGAACTTACCACATACAAAGGGAATTTAGCAAGAAGATGGAAAGTGCACAATAACCTGTACTCTTATAAATAAAAACATAATGCAGGAAGATGAACAAAAAGGCAGCCACATAGGGAAGAGAAATGAGCAAATGACAGCAACGGTCTGAATGGTAAACAAAATGAAAAGAAAGTCACAGTTGTGGAGAACACCCATTAAGCAATATGACCAAACACAGCAGTGTTATGGACTGGTCTGGATGATTAATTACATTTCAATTATAAATCATTTCCAAACGCTCATTTACCATTTTTCCATTTTCCATTTCCATTTTCCAGAATAAAAGTAATTATTACAACTATGTTCTCAAACTACTAATGCTATTTTTGATCTTTGGTACATTTTAATGAATTTTACAAAAGGATTTCAGGTGTGAGATTTGTAAAGGAAATTCAGTCTTATACAAGGTCTGAAGACAATTACAGCTAATACTGTGCATAGCACTTAAAGGATTAAAGAATACTGGTACTGCTATTTTACTGTGTTTCCTTTCTTTTGCAGAGGTTATGGAAGAATGCTCATGTATTTCAGTCACAGTCAACAGAAGACTGCAACTTCTGCAGAAAAGTCAGCTAAAGACTGTGAAATGTATTATCCATTTCATGTATATCCTAACACCCTTAAAAAATTACTCTTTATCGTAAAATTTATATGCCACTCATTTTATTATATGAATTACAAAATCAGTCTTTGAAGCTGCACTTATACTACAACACAGCACATTTTAAGAACATAAGAAAAGGCGTCTGTGTGAATACATGTACACAACCCCACCTATTCCTTTCACTAACAGAAGTCTCACAAACACAGACTCGGATGAAAAACTGGGATGTAGATATATCAATAGAACACAACAAATAAACTCCTGCTGTAGTTAAGTTGCTTGTTCACATCTACAAAGTAATTACACAAAAACTCTTGCAAAGTTCACATCTGAGCAAGATGTGAATGAACAGAGGTCCCAATATTTCAGACGCTGCAAAAAGGTGGAAGCGGTCCCCCGCTAAACATGCCAACATGGCTCTGAAGTTGATGGTGTTGTTGAAAATCAGAGTAGAACAAGACTAAGCTCCTGACCCCTCTGCAAATGTCACAGTCAATCAGGACACACGCTGAATGCATATATTGTGTTCGGAAAAGCCTCTAGGGTCATCCAGCAGGGGAAATGCTACTCTTCATGGGTTAAAATACGGCTGTAGGAAGAACACAAGAAACACAGTTGTGAAAGCTCAAGAAGAAAAGGTACTGGCGGGGCAGGGGTGTGCATGTGCAAAGGACAGAGCCAAAACTTGATGCAGACTTCCCAGGAAGTCCATGGGACCCCAGCAGTCTACCTGGCATTTCACTGACATTTTTAGCTAGGCTGATGACAACCAAAACACCATTTTGAAAGGAAGGCTGATAAAAGGGAATAGATTAGCATGGATTCAGAGGGACAGCCAGTTAGGCAAGATCAGGGGGATCTAAGCAAAGAGTAAAAGCTCTTCCTTGAAAAAAGAAGAAGCAATTTCAATAAGATAGGGTAAGTGACTACAGCATGACCCTGAACAGGCAAATAGTTTGTAGGGATGTTTGTGAAGTGTAGCCTGCTACAATAAAGAAAATACTGAAAGCTCAAGGAAATAAAATACCTAACAAAGACTGAAATAAATGTACATAACAGTAGAGTCTGCCAGGGTTGCCAAAAGAGAAAGTATTTTCCATTTCATCGTAGATCTGGGTCAAGCAGGAAGTTTTGTACTTTATAAATAATCTCATGGCTAAGTCCTGTGAGATGAGGCAGTCAGGGTCGACACAACCACGTGAAGGGGTAACAGGGACTCCTTTCCCTCAGACCTCAGAAAATAGCATCCTAAAGGGCCATGATAGCACAGACCCCAGCACAACAAATAATGCTACTGCACCCAAGGGCACTGCTGCCCAACTGACAATATAACCATAGGCCTAGCGGGATCTGGCAACCATCTTTTGCATCCTGATATTTTACGCATGTTTTTTTTAAAACAGTTCTGAAGTTTCTATTTGAATACACAGACCTTTCACTTGGACTGAGCTTTAACCAATCCCAAAGAATTAATCTGAGATGGAAAAAAAATTTGTTTAAAAGGTGTGAGGGCTCAAAGAGAGATACTTAAAATTAGAAATCTCAAAAAGTTCAGAAACAAGTTTCTAAACATTTCTGACTCATTAGTTTGAACTTCACATATGATAAAGGTTTTTTTATGTTTATCAGTCATTATATTTTTTTTACTTTTGTGTTTATACTTAAAATAAATTTCTAGTGTGCTTTTCCACATATCTTTATTATACATATGTTACATATGCTATTTAGTAGAACACTGAACATTTGTTAAAAATGTATTGAAGTAAAAAATAGGAAATAAACTGTAACCATAATTAGTACTATGATTTAAAAAAAAAATTAAAAGAATGCTAAAGTAATGCATGTAGAAACTTAAGTTTTATTGTTGTTCAGGTTAGTGTGTGCTTCTATAGCTTCTAACATCTGAAGTTGTAAAATGGCATCTTTCATTACACAGAAATAAGCTAATGTTTAGTTGGGCAGGGTTCTAAGATAAGTATTTCAAAGGTAACTCATACTTTTTTAAACAATATTAAACAACATGTACTAGTAAGTACAAGAATTTAGTTGATTAGTATCAGCAATGTGAAATCATTTACCATTCAACAGCCGAATTTTTTTTTTTTTTCCTGATTACCATCTTGTTTTACATTGTTAGGTTGCTTTCAAAACTCGACTTCAAAAGTTTGTTTCTTTAAGCTGGCCTGTGGACACACCCATTAGTGTGGTACTTTCCAGTAACACTGATCTGAGGGAAAAAAACCCGGTATTTCAGCTGATTTTGGTGAGCTCCGAGTGATGCTGGTGGTGAAGAAATATAGAAATTTCACATAGCCAAGGGACCGCAGCAATACCTGATCTGCTTTCAAAGCTAATTTGAGCAGAAAAAGACTAAAGTGGAACAGCTGGGACCAAGGACTACCTGTAAGTCAAAGCTTTTTACATCTAAGTCACTCATTAATTTATTTTTTTACTCAACTCTCAGAGTTTCTGTGTTCACTTTTCAAGTTAGAAAGAGCAAAGCATATGCAAAAAGCAACACAGAGTAAGAGTTTTCCCTGTTCTACTTTCACAGTTCCAGCTTAACTAAGCAAATTTTAGACTAAACAGCAAATACTGAGGTCTGTGTGCTTTCACAGTATATAAGTACCTCATCATCAACTACTTAAATACTTAATTGTGTGCTCATTGATATAAGAGTATTTTGTTGTCACTAGAAGCTAAAGCACCAAAGCACCAACTGGAACTATTGTAGCAAATAAATACATATAAAAGTTTCTATGTGAAAGCACTTATGCTGATGCCAGTGAAAGAAAAAAGACTACTCTTAGACAGCAGTCTTGTATAGCTTGCAATAACTGGAATATATGTGTTTGATATACAGTGTTTACAACCACAAAAACACAAGCTGTGATACTTACAAACTCTATAACCAAATAATTTAATTTCCTTGTACATCAAAGACTAGTATGTTCCTAAACCATATTTTCATTTTTAAAAGTAAAATTAAAAATACTTTACTAGAGTTTACCACACTTTACCAATTTAATCTCTAAAATGCAAGTTCTCAGAAATAATGACATTCATAGAGATTCTCATTATTGCAAAATTATTCAATTAACCTCATTAGCATTCTAACTCATTCCTTTCTGGTGTGATCAGCTAAGATATGTGATACAGTAAGAAACCACTCTGATATCAAACCTACCAACCCGTGCCTAGCTATACAAAAGGACAACTCTGCATTGTCCAGCTATGGAGAAGTCACTTTTCAGTTTCTGCAACACTGAAGTGTCTACTGACCTCAAAACTTATTTTTATTGACCTTGCAAGGCATGACGGAACTGCAGCATAGGATGGTACAGATGCAGACCACTGACTGTAAGGAAAAGGCTTCTAAGCACAGCTCGGTGGGTGCATCTGCCTTGCTGTGCCTGGGAGTTGCATGAAGAAATCTCTCAACACCAAGATGAATGAAAACAGCTAACCATTAAACTTTTCCATAGTCTTAAGATGCACAGGTATTTTGAAACAAAGTTGTCAAGGGACTTAGAATCTCTCAAAGCTGATAACAATTCTTCTATCAAAAAAGGACATATTTCAGAAGTATTTAACTTTTTCCCCTTCCTGCCCTGATCCTTTCACAAAACCAGAAACAGATAGGAATATACAAAACTTTCTAAATAAAAAAGACAAATTTGTTCAATTCTGTTATAGCATTTGTCTCAATGTCATTTCTTACTAATTGTTTTGATAATATGGATTTATTTTTGTGAATGCATGTTTGTTTTTTAAATGATCAATAAAATGAGACTTGTTATTTAGAAAAATAAATTCAGATCTTACACATCCTATCCTATCTACGTGTGTGTATGAATGAGAGGGAGAAAGTAAAGATGAGATTTTCACCCTTAGGAGACAACCTACTTTAGTGTATTTCAATACCATTCATTTTTTTATCCTGGGAATTTATTATAAAATCAAATTACTTCTATGATAAATATTCTATAATTACCAGTAAGAATCTTTTTTTTTTTCAGTTTAAGGACACTTTTGATTTGCAGTTGCATTTTACATATGTACAGATGACTAAATGTGTATTTCAATATCAAAATTCAGACATTCCTAGTTCAAATCAATTAAACTGAAAAATCTTTCCCTTCTGGCTGCCTATATTTCTCTTTAATCCTGGTCAGTATAAGACCTTACTACAAGTAATTTGCTACTATAAGGCTGAGGAAAAAATGCTAGCCTCACAATTTTTGTCATTTTTTCCCCCAATTCCCCTGCAGGCTGCTACTGTTGATGGCCTTTATGGAAATATAAATTCAACCAGCAGCTGCAAATTTCATGAGACATCCATCTTCATGCTGAATTTCTAAATGAGTGTCAAAACAATCTGTAGATTTCTCCCTGATGAAACACTTTGAATTGTAAATTTCTGCAATTTTCTTATGTTAGAATTTGAGCTGTACTAAAATAGAGCCAGCCCAGATACACTCCCTGCCAGCTTGAGACAAGTAATTTTTCTCCTAATTATCTCACTCTACCATTGAAAGGGTTCAAAATAATCCATGCAAAATTACCTGTTTCTTTTTTATTTTACATAAAAAATTAGATATAATTTTCTGTTCTTTTTAGAAGAAAATAGAAAGGCCTTCAAAACGTTCCAAATGCTCTCAAATCAGTCATTTGAACCCACTGATTTTACAGTATTTTGCAGTGATAAACCCCCAGAAATTAATTCGTTGCAATACAACTTAAAGAATTTTCTATAGCGTCAAAACAGTTCACAGAGACAGTGTCTTCTAAATCTCAACTTACATTATATGTTGATGGAAATAGAAAACAGATACATAAATTACCAAAATTAGAGTTTTGAACAGAGTTCAAAATTAGTAGAGTTTTGCTGTTTCCTGAGTACAGTAAAGCAATAAGTTTCTCATTCAATTATTGTTTCTTACAGTAGCTTTAAAAGTACACACAGCCTACCAAGCATATTATAGCAGTTCAAATATTTTGCTTTAGAAAAACATTTGTTTCTCTCTTCTCTAGACACTGACACGAAATATGTAAAACAACACCACTTTTCCAATTTGCAAGCAAACTAAATATTTCTTTATTATGTAGCAAGGAGATAAGAAGAATTCACAAAGAGAAATTCACTAATAAAGATGATTTATCTATTCATGTAGCTAAGAACTAACTGACTTCCTATTTGTTTTCTTCTCTCCATGGATGAATGTTGTGGTGGGGTGGGTGGGGAGCTTACTGACCTGTACTTTACCATCACTGAAAAGAATGATACTCTTCTGGATGTTTCAGTACAAATACCACATTCCAAAACACAAGACTGTCTTTCAGTTTATACAAAATTCAAAGGGGCATCTTCTTTTTGTATATATCAATCCTCCAGTTAATTATCAGAATGAGGGAAGAAACCTCAAAGTGAACTACAGAATAATTGCCTTGCAGAAGACTTTCAATGTACTGAGCTTTTATCACTTAATATATCACTATATCATTTCTTTGGTCAAGTTGTCTCCTGTTTGCTGGCAACTCCCTCAGTTACCTGTCCTGCCTTCTGTTTTATGGGAACTGGAATGATCTAATAGTTGATCATAGTTCCAAACCCTCAAAACTGATCTATACAACTTCCCAGACTGCTTTCTTAAACTTGAGTATAACTTACTGATTTAAAAGACAGTAACTACGTGGGAGCACAAGTCAATACCAAAAATCAGGTTAGTCTCAAAAAAAGGCCCAAGCAGTTGCAGTGACTTGCACTACTTAGGTGAAATCTTATGCTCTGGCAAACAAGGAGGTCAAATCACTCAGAGAAAAATTACTGGGCTCCCTTTTAAACTGTTCTTATTAAACTGACCCTTATAAACTTGCTATTATTAGAATGTTGTCTGCTGATCATGACAAAAGAGCCTCAACTTTTCTGAAAATGTTATTTCAACAGAACTCTGGTTTTGTTTCATGTAAGGCAGATGTTCCGTGACACATACGGTTTCCATGAACAAGTTTTAGCTACAACTTCTGCTAGGGTAGATGTAAGAATGGTAATTACTGAATGTATTATAACAGCTTTCGTTATAACAGATTCTTGAACATTATTTGGTTATTTTTATCTGTGGAGCCTGCCAGAAAGGAAGGTAGGCATAACAAGACAATCTGGTTCTATTTCTCAAAATATCTAGAGTACTAATGATAGAGCTTGCTGCAATATATGCAAAGTACAGGAACCAAGAATCCATCCTAATTGTATTAATTCACTATTATTGGCCTATTGTTCCTATTCAATTTTAGGGTTTAACTTTGTTCTTCCTTATTTCAAAACCTCACCACTATTTCTCAAAAACAATTACTTCTATTTTATCCATATCCTCCAAGTTCTAGGTTTATTAATGCACAGAGTGTTGAAGCACTTCCAAATGGAGCTGATCAAATTTCCATCTAACATTAAAGTGCAGAATTTTCCAATTTATAAAATAAAATACATTATGTTGTAAATTTTAGATATTATGCTTTAGAGATAAAACATTCTTGTACACAACAACTGAATTTCTCATTGTATGTTAACTGGACCAATACTTAAATATAATTCAAATTATACTGACAGCTACTGCCTTCTAAGAAGCAGGTGCACAATCTGAAAGCAAATGAATTGAGTGCTGCAGAGATTACGCTGACATTTTTATATCACACTATACATTTATGCAATACTTCAAACTAAATGTTAAATAAAAAATAGGCATTAATGAACCGTGGGTTAATTTGAGAAAATAATGCACATTCCCTACTTGGTAGAGGAAAAAAAAATAAAAACCACTGCAGCATAAGACTCTCCTAAATCTTAAATGCCTATTAATATTTGTTCTCTTCCCCTCTCTGAATTGCTTTGTTGATTCCAAGAGCAGTTAGAAATGGACCGAATCCTAAATACCAATCATCATTCAACATTAAAGCTCCCACTGAAAAGCACTTTCTTAAACTTTTCAGTCCCTCTAATTCCATTTCTTTCTAACTATATTCATTATGAGGAAAGTTTCTGATTTGATTCAAGACTTTGCCCTTCTCACCTATTGCCAACATATACTTATTTGGCCTTTCATAACATTTCCTCTATATAGTCTGTCAACAATACTGCTTTCAAAAAAACTCTACCATACCATTTCTTCTTATAGTTATGTTTTCTCTCTACATTATTTCATTGGCTTCCACCTTTTTCTGTTGTGTCATCAAAACGAGCTAGAAAGCTCCAGTGCGCTACAGCATTTGCAGCAATTGTTCTAACAGCTGCTCTCAGAAACATGTAACTAATAATTATCTTGCTGTACTTACAAGGCAAGTGCCTCATGGCACTGGCTGTCCTTCATTCCCTATTGTCTTTCTGTGTTTCACCTCTGGAGACACTG
Organism: Chiroxiphia lanceolata; assembly: GCF_009829145.1. Classification (NCBI taxonomy): domain Eukaryota; kingdom Metazoa; phylum Chordata; class Aves; order Passeriformes; family Pipridae; genus Chiroxiphia; species Chiroxiphia lanceolata. Next base: position 17,442,140 of record NC_045671.1, on the reverse strand, counting down.
CAATCTTTGCAACACAAACATCCTTCAGACAAATATTTGTTGTACAGATACCACAACATAATGCCAATCACTTTTACTATTTCTTTCTGATACAAGTTACTGCTAAGCACTGTCCACAGTTCTGCTGAGCTTACTATCAGGGTTCACCCATTTCATACATAAAAACACATTCTTCTCTTCTAAGAATTTAAAGATTTGCCTCCTTCTGTCTTAAGATGTCTCCCTCTGACACCTCCAAATATATGTACAATCTTGATACTAAATCAGCATATCTAAACCAGGTCTTGTTATCCTCCCTTTCCACATAATCATGATGAAGAATGCCATCAATATCCTCCTTTCTTTCTGGTATTGTTTTAGAACTGAAGCTCTCTTGCCTGTTGTAGTGGTTTGGATTTTGTTTTCCCCCAGAGGATAAGAAAAGTGGTAGCCCCCAAGGGGTGGAAACCCCTGGAAGTTTTGAAATTCTGCCCAATGGGCGCTCCTGCAAAAATGTAAACATACCACAACCAGACCAGAAGAGAAGAGTTGTAGTTTTGGTTGGTGGAAGAAGTAGCCATGTTGTAGAGCCACGAGGAAGGGGCTCTGAGCCCCTCGGGGCCTCTGCCCCCCCCCCCCAACCCTGGTTGGGGGCTACAGGGACGTGGAACAGTGTCAAGCTGGACTATGTGTCTGTAGCTATGAACTGGGGAATGGTTCTTCAATGTGAGCAGAGACAGCAGCAGCAGACGCAGTCTCCGGAGACTCTGGCTAAGAGCCAGGACAGATAAGAACTGAACCGGAGAAGCAGCAGAAGCCAGCAGCTGAGTTCTACAGAGTTCTTGGGGGTAAGAACTGATACCAGACCCCCCAAAACTCCTTTGAGACCTCCGAGAAGGAGGAATAGATGGACTCCTATTTGAGAGGAGCCTTGAAGTACATGCAGCAGCGGAGAGAGAGAGGAGCTGAGAAGCTCGGTCGTCCTGAGAGCTCAGCCAGGACGGAGTGGGGGAGGTTGGCCTTGGGGGCCCTCCCTTGCTGCAAGCTACAAAGAAGCTCGCAGCCTGAGACAGGGCACAGAGGCCCTGCAAGGAGCTTGAATCTCCTGGAGATACCAGACCGTCACGAAGACCCCCTGTGTCTCGTGATATGACGTGGTGAAACGACCTTGTCTGGGGTTACGAAGCCCACGGAAGACCCCTTTGCCTGCGTCAAGGGGCCAAGGGAGCTTCGATACCTCCCTCGTGAGTGCTGGCAGAGACCCAGCTATAGCTGCATGCATGAGATGAGGAGAACCTGCTGCCTTAGAAGAAGCTGCTGCTTAGTGACTGGAGGGGATCTGTCCTTCTTTCCCTCCTGGACTTTTATTTGGAGGGGAGAAGAGATCTGATCCATTGTAAATACTATATGTCATGGTAGAGATAGTTGTAATCGTGTGTATAATGTATTATCATATTTATTTGTACAGTCATTGTAATATATTCCCTTTCCCCCATTCTGAGTCTGGTTGTGTTTTGTCTGGAAAAACCCATCTCACATTGGGTTGAGATGTGGGAGGGGGAATGGAGCTGGGGAATTGGATTTTGGGGTATCTCAAACCATGACACCTCTATAATCAGGATTTCTCTCCAATGTATATGTTCTCTTTGCATAAGATTTTTTCAATAAGACTATCCTGATTTCCCACACTGCCAAATCTGCCATGCAGGCACAACTACAACAACGTAATTTTCTCCTGACTTGGCATATGCATCCTACCCTACTCATGAATTTATAACACTGCTGCAACGATTGTTTTTCTAGTCAGGAACTGTGAGCAGTTCAATTGTGTCTTTAGATACTCTACAGGTTTTCTATTTTTCACTTCAACTACAAGCTACTTTGTTTTCAAACTCCTCTGCAAGCTTCCTTCTATAACCTGAGACAGGTAGACTTCTATGACATATGGGTGTGTATCAATCAAGCTAAATTTATTTTCTGTCCCTTAGCTAAATGGGAGAACTCTTCGTCTGGTATTGACAAAGAGCTCCTTGGAAGCATTACCTTACCATCATATCTTATCTGCACAGACCGCATAGACTGATTAGTAGAGAATCCACTGGCAGAAACTTTCTATAAAGTCTATTAAAATATTCAATTTGATAATCTCTTATGGTGACAGGGTTAAATGGCTTCTTTCAGGATTGAAAAAAGTATTTAATATACCTGCCAAAAACCTGTGATCATAGTAACAAATCACACTAAACTTATTATTTCAGCACATAAAAAAATCCATGTTTTGTTCTAACACAAAACAAAAATGAGAATCTCATCCGTAATCCTACAGAAACACTAAAGATTAAGCTACAGGAGAAGGGATGTGCTCCTAGGTTCCCCCACTCAGAGTCACCAATCTCCCACTTCACTTTTAGCTCAAAGGTTCCACCTTCTTCCTTTGTCCCAGCTTCATACCTCATGGGACCACGTGATCAACTTTTTCAATTGAGCTGAACTGGCACAGCAACAGGTCTCATGAATGCTACTGCCAGCTTGAACAACAGAAAGTAAAGGAAGAACAAGATCTCTCCCTTTCATCAATGACAAACTTCTGTTAATCAAGAGAGTCAACCTCATTTCACCTTCAAGTTCACAAGAGATTCTGGCTCCACTTTTTTGGACATTATCCCATGCTATTACATATCTGGGTCAGACCCAAATCTAGGAGCTGCCCATCTTCCAACTCTGGCACAGAAGCTGCTTACACAGCATCTCATTTCAATTTGAGAATATTGTCAGCTCTGCAGACACCAACGTCAAGTGAAGAAGGAGGGCGAGAATGTGCTCCAGGTGTCAGAATGGAGATTCCCCTGCTGCCCATGGTGCTTTCTCTCTGGATATCAGTGACTGGATGTGACCCTATTTCAAGGACTTCAGTTCTCTTAAAGTCTGTTGTGGCTAGTATGTTCAGCTCCTCAGACTTTGCAGTGGATATCTTCTCAATCCACCTTTCTGATTGTAGTTCTCTGGACCAACTTTTCTTCATCCCTGAGTTTGATATCCCTCTTACAGACATAAAATGTCAATCACTACATAAGTTTCTTAACTTCCAAAGCTTGTGACATTTTCAATTCCTACAGCACTGACCACTGCCTACACAAGTCTGCCAGAATCCGCCCCTTCTTTAACTTCTTCTCATCAGAAGCAAATTTCATACTGACTGCAGTTCCCCTCGATGGTGCTTCCAGATCATCTAGATGAATGAGGATAGTCAAACCAGTCCTTCACCTCAAGGAGGATGAAATGATAACATGTTGCATTTCATATGCACATGGCCTTAAAGAAGGGACATTTACTGCTGCAGTCCGAAGAGGGGATGGGACACGAGGAAGGGTGCAAGTAGAATGCTTTATTCATGCATGCACGCAATCTTTTATCAGCTCAGGAGGGGAAAGGGCCAGAACATAGGGCGGAGCATGAGACAGACAAGCGGAGGAACAAACCAGGGTAGGGACATGGGCAAAAGAGGGAGGAACGTGGGAGGAACCGGGGAGAGAAGGGGCGAATGGAGGCTGTCCCCTCTCTGCAGCTTCTCCAGCCAATCCGCAGGAAAGCAGGGGAGCGGACAAGCCTGAACATGGACGGGAAATACAAATTCTGGGGAAGCACACAATGTGTATATACATAACAACTGTAAAGTCTGTATCATAAAGTCCTTTCAATCACTGTACATCTTTTTCCACTTCTGAGATTTTCCTCATTCTGATTCCTGGTCCTTCACAATTTACAAATTAAGATCTCGTTCATCTCCCTATTTCACAATTTCCTTTCCCTCAACCTGTCACGCTCATTTCTTGGTGTACTTCCTTTCTATGCTATCCCTGTATCCAGAAGCTGAGCATGAAACTGATTCTTCCCTCTCCTCCAAGCAAAGCAGTTCTTATCTTTGCAAATCTGACCTTAAGACTATCAAGCCTCTGATGACAGCAACTTTATTTGGTATTCTAAAGATCTATAAAGAACACAAGAAACTTATTGTACAAAGTAGAAGTCAGACCTAATTCTTTACCACCTTCTCTATTCTTTAGGAAAAACTGAAAAGGTTACAGTGGCCCACAGGGTAGCATGCCAACCTTCCTGTTTAAATCTCTTTTACTATGGTCTTTCAACTGCACTCTTTTGTTCAGCTCTTCGTTACTCCATTCTATCTTCCCTTTTAAAATGAGATTGTAGCCCCACTACTTTTATTTAAATGCTTTAATTTTCTTTGTAGTCTTAATTTATAATAACAGTTTCTAAAAAAAAATATACCAAATTAGGTACAAGCAGAAGTGGACACATAAATTTTTTACATGAGAATCACAATCCACAAAGTATGTAGGCAGTATTTATAATCTTGTTAACCAAAATTCATTTAAGTAATGCACTGAAATTAACTATACAGACATATTAGAAAAAAAACGTTTCCTGTACTGGCTACTGACACACTTGCACTCTCTTCCAGGTTAAATCTGTTCTTTAGTTTCTTAATACAATTTCAAACCCTAAAACCTTACACAGAGTAGGTGATTTGTTCTTCCTATGCATATTAATGATGGATTTTTTCCCCTCCTTTGGAACCAGAAACGTAAGTTGAATTCTCCTCAAAATAATGAAACTAAAAGGCATAGAATTTAGTCATAAAGCAGGCATAATGCCAACAATCCTGATAGATATAATGATCATGTTTGCAACACACTTAGCTCTCTTACTCTCAGCTCTACAGGTGGTAGCTGTTCAAATCAGCATGATTAACAAACTCTGCTAAGATTATTCCACCTATTAAAAACAACTCTTTCTAGCACTGCACTGCTTCTTTCTCTATATACTACAGAAAAAAGTTATTAACACGAGGAAATTTCTAAAGAAGTATTCTTTTTACTATCTGATTTTTTGGCCATCAGAGACCTAAAAAAAAAGAAACCCACACCAAACCATCCTGTCTCCACACGCCTCTGCAGAAAGAATCAACACAGGTTTTCAAGCCAAAACCACAATAATTAAAAGTTACAAATGTACAGCATATAAACCTTAATACCAGCAGGCAGAATTTAACAAGATCAGCATCTCAGTTTAATACCAACATACACACTGAAAAGCAAACCTGGCTGTAGCAACAGATAATATGCAAGTTATTGCCTGTCTGTATGACTACTTATTGCTATTCCTGGTTTTGCAAGTCAGAGAGATTAACATACCATGCCTCTTGTCAGTTCACTTCTGGCAGCTAAAGGAAAAACACATGGAAGATATTATTATGAGTGCCATCACATGGCATGTACAGGACAACCAGGGGATCAGGCCCAGCCAGCAGGGTTTAGGAAAGGCAGGTCTTGCTTGATCAACCTGATCTCCATCTATGACCTACCTAGTGGATGAGGGAAAGGCTGTGGATGTTATCTACCCAGACTTCAGTAAAGCCTTTGATAGTCTCCCACGGCATTCTCCTGGAAAAGCTATTAGCCCATGGCTTGGACAGGTGCACCCTTCACTGGGTTAAAAACTGTCATGATGGCCAGGCCCAGAGAGTGGTAGTGAATGGAGTTACACCCAGTTGGCATCTGGTCACAAGTGCTGTTCCCCAGGGCTCAGTACTGGGCCCAGTCCTGTTCAATATCGTTATCGATGATCTGGATGAGGGGACCCTCACTGAGTTCACAGATGACACTAAGTTGGGTGGGAGTGTTCATCTGCTGGAGGGTAGGAGGGCTCTGCAGAGGGATCTGGACAGCCTGGATACATGGGCTGAATCCAATGGTATGAGGTTCAACGAGGCCAAGTGCCAGGTCCTGCCCTTGGGCCACAACAACCAGCCACAGGCTGGGGCGGAGTGGCTGGAAAGTTGCCTGGCGGAAAAAGACCTGAGGATGCTGGCTGACAATAGCTGAACATAAGCTAGCACGTGCCCAGGTGGCCAAGAGGGCCAATGCCATCCTGGCCTGTATCAGCAATAGTGTGGCCAGCAGGATCAGGGAAGTCATTGTGCCCCCATACTGGGCACCGGTGAGGGTGTTCAGCTCTGGGCCTCTCACTACAAGAAAGACATTGAGGTGCTCGGGTATGTCCAGAGAAGGGCAAAGAAGCTGGGTAAGAGTCACAGTCTTATGAGGAGGAGTTGAGTTAGCTGGGGTTGTTCAGCCTGGAGAAAAGGAGGCTCGGGAGTGACCTTATCACTCTCCACAACTATGTTAAGGGAGGTCGTGGCCAGGTGGGGATCAGTCTCTTCTCCTAGGCAGCTAGAGACAGGACGAGAGGACATAGTCTTAAGCTGCACCAGGGGACATTCAGGTTGGACATCAGGAAGAGTTTCTTCACAGATAGTTGTTAAGCACTGGAATGGGCTGCCCAGGAAGGTTGTGGAGTTATCATCCCTGGAAGTGTTCAAGAAACAACTGGACATGGCACTTAGTGGTATGGTTTAGCTGATGCAGTCAAATTTAAAATCAAATTTAAAGTCAAATCAAAGGTTGGACTCGAGGAACTCAGAGGTGTTTTTCAACCTTAGGGATTCCATGATTCCATATCACTGCAACTAAACACTGATTTTTCATATGTTATTGCTTTTGTAATCTGCCGTGAGCTCTTCAAAGTGCAATTGCTTTTGCTGCACAACGTATCACCCAGATTGAAAAGCTATTTTGTCATTCCACAATTTATTTCTGTATAAACACACATACACACAATTACTTTAGAGGTAGGTTGTTTATTCCATAATCGCTCCAGAAAGTAATACTCAGCTGTCAATGCTTGTTGTTCCTGAAACAACATTGCCACCACCTGGATAAGCTTCCAACTACCAGGTATTGCTGGACTGTGAGTGTGTGTATCTGGAAAAAACCTTCCTATGTGAAAAAACCCACAAACCACCAAACACTTTCTCCATAGGTTTATTTTCACATCCAAGATAATTAAGTCTTCTAAAATTTTGTTTTCTATTTGTTGATCAAAGTTCAAATTCTATGTTTCATTAGTATCTTAACATTAGGCATGTAAAACTAAAACAAATGTATCAGCTTTCCAGCAACATTTGAAAAACTAGTTTGCAAAACTACCTTTTATGTTCAGTAATATTCTGTACAATTACCTGCAACACCCAATAACCAGCTTACAAATGCTTCATACAATCATAATAAATTTCTGCCTCTTCCTCAGATGTCACTCCTGTTATCCAGAAAGCTAGCATTCAGAGTCAAAAGAAAACCATAGCTCTAACCTCAGAAGATATGCTTTGGAGAGATGTCGCTCCTTCCACTCTCTTAATCATCATAAATTACAGGGATAAATTACATCATCACATTACAGGAATGTTTCAGTCTAGTCTTCAACGCAAAACTATATTTTATAGCATACTTTTAAGAAAAGTAGAAATTCTCTACACTTCTGATACACAGGAAGGCAACAGGCCACTTCCTAAAACAGAAAATAAGGAATTACTAAAACTAGCACAGAGGATTCCTTTAATCTCAACAGAACCATAAATCTTTCTAACTTTCATAAAATGGTGTATACACTTCCATCGAAGTCTGCATTCAATCAGATTTAGGACATCTTACATGTATTATGCAACTGAATGCTTAGTACTTTTCAGATTCTTCTTTATTTGCACATTTCGGGTTTGTTGAGAACTTTGTTCACAAGATACAGACCTTTTATGCAAATGTGAGTGGGCATTTCACATGAAGAAAATGTTTCCCACAGTAGTCAGTGCTTGCATTCAGTTATTAGCAACAAAATTTACATCTGAAACTTGGTAATGCCACTTGTATTTCTAGATATTTATAAGGTATTTATAAGAGTACCAAGAAACTTTGGCTTACCAGTTTCCTTCTTAAAGTTCGCAGCATCGGAAGCTCAGGCCACATATGGCCCCCTAATGCAGAGCTTATGCAACACGCAAAAACCTATGGAATACAGAATGCTTTGGGCTTTATCCAGCTGTTCCTGGTAAGCTGCGGGTCCAAAATAAGTCAAACCTGAGTCTGCTGTTCCCCCAAAGGTAACCTCAAAACTTGAACCATGTTTTTAACACTGACACATAATCTTTGAAATCAACTACCCTCTTGATGATGACTTACTGTTCTTATAAAAACTTGCATATGCTGGTACTTCACAGTACTCATTTGAACTCTTAATCATTATAATAGATGAGAGAACAAATGAAGAAATTGAAAAAGTTTAAATAAAAGCTGCTCATTAATCAGCCTTTCAAAAAAAAAAATTATATACCACATCTTAAGTATTTAGTGCCTCATCTTCCTGCATTTTTTAAATAAACCAGTTACTAAGAGTTTTTATAAATTATTTTCAATGAAAAATGGAACCAGCTATTTCCAGTAAGATATATTTGGTTGCAATAAACTATGAGGAATTTGTTTTGCAATTTAAAAAATATTTTCTGCAGAAAGAAAAATTAATCATGTACCAAAGCCATGGCAATGCCATGACAGTATGTTATATAATAAGAAAAAATAAATAAATTATGTTGATAAATCTAGTCTATTTAGTGAAATACTTTTCCAAAATACTGAAATGAGTCATCAATCAGTACTACCCAATTGTCTATTCCCATCTTTTATCACACCCAGTTTAAGACTGGCAACTGAAGAGTCATTTCTGAGTTAATGAGCTATGCTGGATGTTCCTCTAATGACAAGCATAGTGTAGTTGTACTATTTAATCACTGTCATCACTTTAAGGTAATCTTGTAAAAAAACACCACTTACAGAATGTCATTAAGCACAGAATCATCTTTACTTCCAGATAAGCCTGTCTCACTATAGTTAGTGCTGAATGTCTGACCTGACTTAGAAGATGATAAGTTGTTTTTCCCACTTGAAAATAAAAGTCTCTGATAAACATTAAACATGATTTCAGAAAATTAACTACTCCAATTTTGAATTCTCCTGTATTCCTGTGACCAGAACAGTTAATTTTTAAGGATCTTTTCTCTATATATTGACACTAAAATTTTTCTTAACTCCTTTTCTATTTCTAGCCATTACTTTTTCTACTGAATTTACTGACTTCTTATTCTCACAGTCTAGGGATTTTAAACATTCACTTTCTTTCAAGAGAAATAAGATAATCAGGCTGAAACAGCAAAGTCTTACATCTTGTTATAGGTTAGAAATCCAGGAGAATATTTTCTTCCCCCTGCCCCCCCACTGTAGGAAAGACGGAGTTTGAGTGGAAAGGGGGAAAGGAGTCAATTAACCTTACAAAAGAACTACCTGGCCAGATCGCATTCCTAATGGATGGGCCTATCAGAGGCTGGGGGGAGTCGGGAGGAGTTTTGGGAGGGGGTGGCTGGGCTTTTCTTGGAAGGGGAGAGGTTGGACTGCTGAGTTCTCTCTCTTGGACGGAGATGGGGGCCTGCATGCGGGCATCTGGAGAGAAGGCCTGGAGGTCTGTCTTTCTGGTGTCCCGTCCTGGTCAGCCCTGACTGCTGGCCTCAACTTGCCTGCGAGCTGTCTTTTGTCTCCAGCCCGGACCTGCTGCGTTTTCATTGGAGAGTCTCTGTGTTCGCTGGGAGAAAAGGAGGAGCTTTGAAACACCGTCATCTGAGAACAACAGTGAGTCCCGTGGGGGGTGGACTGCTTTTCCTTCTGCCCTTCTTCCACTGGGGGAAAGGTCTCTGTTTTCTTTTCGGCTTCTCCCGCGATCCAAGACCAATCCCCCAGACCCCCCTTCCCACACGGTGACCGCCAGAGCCCAACAGCGCCCCCTGCAGGTCACACAGGGTACTGCAGGCTCTGCACCTCCAGTGACCCAACAGCGCCCCCTGCCGACCGTGATTAGAACTGCGCTAAAGGACAGAGAAGTATTCATTCAGATCTTTTTTTTTTTCCCCCTTTTGTTTGAAGGGGACTTTTTTTGGGTACAGGACTATTGCCTAGGTTTTGGGTTTTTTTGTGTTCTGTTACTGTTCTTGCCAACATACATATATCTTTTAATAAAGGGTTGTTATTTCTTCTGTTTTTTCCACACTTCCTCGATTAAAGCCCCTTAATTTTGAATTCACAATTGCTGAGAGAGAGGAGTTTGGTTTGTCTCATAACTCATCCTCTTTAGCAAACTTTCCAGTCTCTTCAAACTGAGACACATCTTTCCTCCCTTCCTCTCCAAAATGCCAATCCTTTCTATATTCACTCAGGAGAATACAATGCTCTTGCAAACTCACATCTTTTTGCCATTACTCATTAGAACTTTTGGAATTAAGGCAAAATACATGTTAAAACCAGCACTTGCACATCACTGACAATGGATACCACTTCTTTACAACAACTTATTTAAATTGCTAACTCTTCTCCTAATAACCTAGTTACTCAGAGACAGTCAAAACCAGGAACACAAGTCAACTTTCCTTTGACAGCAAACATGTAAAGGTGGTCTCACGGTACAGTTGCTACATCTTGAGTTTGACCTGGACATTCAAGAGCTAAGGATATTGGTGAGACTACATCTACTGTAGTGACTTGAATCAAAGCAGGTGAGGATTTGTGGTGAATCCTGTGATGCCTCTATTTAGCACATGATTACTTAGATCTCAAAGTAGTTTCTATATGCACAACTTTCCTTTTTTAAGAAAAAATCCTCACTTATAAAACATTTCAAAAAATAACAGGATATTAGGTACAAAGGCAATCTGAAAGCCACATCTGAAGCACATACCTAACACTTTTTTACTTTTTTTGAGATCTCCAACTCTGTATCGCAGTCACTTAGCCCAGCAAAACACACTAAATTTAACCTGAAGAAAACTCTCAGAATCAGAGGTGTGAGGAAACTCAGCATCAACTACTTGTATCTACTACTCCCTACTAATGCAGAAAAGGCCTCAGGTTCCAAGAATGTCCTGTACTCTGGACTGAGTGTAGGAGAGCACAATTTACAACTGACAGAAACAAAACATTCTTTGCATCACACACTTCATATATTTCTATTCCAAACCCCTGCTGAAGATTAGGGCAGGCCAAAAGAAAGGTGTGAGACAGCTTTTGCTTGAAGGAAAAGGCAGTGTAGGTACCACCTATATCATCCACTCTCACCTCCTGCTGAAGGTGGGAGATCCCTGCTGGACTGAAACAAAGCCCAGCCTGTCCTAATAGACCCACCATGTCTAAGTCAAGAGACAGAAGGCAGGACCTGTCTCTTCTGCACGCTCTTTCTGCAATATTTGACCAAGTACAGTACAAAGGGATAAAGCACATTAGGCCCATCACTGTGCTAGAGCTACTCAGTCCTCCCCAAATTCACAGGACAAACAGCAAACAGTACAGACACACTGCAGTGACCTTGCAGTGGAATCTGTACTCAACAGCTGACTGTCTCTACAGGGCTTCCTCTACAACTCATTTTCTTTCCAGTGCTGTTTCCATCCTGAACTGGTCTCTATATATCAGGGCACTGGGTAAGATATGAACGATATATGCTACAGATTTTCCTAATGTACAACAAATAACACTCTCCAACACTCAAAAAGAGAGCATTGCTCTCTCAGCACTTTTAAATTCTTAGTTTCTTTAAAAAATGAGCTTCAGAAATTTTCTGCATTTTATTTTCTATAGATGTTCCTCAATTTCTATTACCTTCCCCCATCCATATCCTTAAACTCCTTCACAAGCTATAAAAGCCCACAAATGCCGGTGTGACCCTGCTGTACAGAACTGCGACCAACTCAGGATGCTGCTCAAAAATGTTGGGAGAGCCAGTTAGTTACCAAAACCCAATGCAGTAGGTGCTACCATCTGTAATCACTTCCCTAGTGTCAGAATGAACTGCTTTCTCCTCAGTCACAAGATCATACAAACCTGAGGGAAGACTGGCATACTTCCCTGCTCTGGAATAGGTGAAACCTAGAACCTTTTCTATACTGACACTGCAGGGATTGCCATCCACAGAAGTAAAAGCATAAATTACAGTGGAGATTCCAGTGGGTGGGGAAATTTAATGGATGTAGAATCGCCTACATCCAAGTAATCCCACATAACAAGGGACTGTAGTAAGAGGCTGGCTAGGTTCAGAGAAAACTGTATCTTAAAATAATAATAATACGCATTCACAAGACAATCCATTTTGTAAGGAAAGTGGGTGAAGGTCTGTCAGTTGGAAATGGAAGAAGAAAATGGGTATCCAAATTAGGACATCACAAAAATAAAATTTATAACAGTACTAATATGATACATGCTGTACTATATGCTGTCAGTTGTGGAAATCCACATTCTGTGTATGTCTCAATTCCACAATCAGTATAAATATGTCTTGATTCCAGTGGGTCCCCTAGTTGAATTGTATGACAATTTGACAGTGACTTGCCATGACATGCTCCCAGCTACTCCCAGTTTCCTCCTGCACAGTTTGACGTGCAAATGTAATAAAAATACTTTATTGTTCTTCATCCAAATGCCTCATAAAGATTTATAGTAGTTTTGAACTTTGACAGGTGGATCCCCTGCATCTGGCAGGATAACATTTCAGACTATTCCAAGAACAGTTGCCAATCTGCTTTGCACCGACATAGCTAATTCATAATCCATATTCTTAAATTTTGCACACCAAAAGATCTAAACACTGCAGTATTACCCACTCAGAAAAAAAATTTGATAAGAACCTATCTTAAATTAATTAATTTCACATAAGTTTTCACTGATCTTAAGATATTCACAGGATATTTCCTATCTGTTTTCTGAATTTATTGAAACCCATTCGCCTGATGCTGTTCATATTCTAGTTATTTTCATCCCTCTTTAACGACTCTTACAACTCACATCTCACGGTCAAGAATATCTAACAGTGAGTTCCATTAATTATTATAACACAGAACAAAATCAACAGAATCAAAAGCAAAGTTTGAACACATTCACGAAAAAAAGAAACCACCACCATCAATTTTTTCTTAATGAGTGGAAGTCTTGCTTACTCCTTTCGGAGTTCTTGCATTCTGCTGATGCTGAGGGGTTAAGGTTTTTTTAGATCCTCTAAAACCAGAGCTAGAGCACAGTGACAAATATACAGAAAATAAGCAGAATTTTCACAAGTAGTATTTTCACACATAATCATTGTAGTATTTCCCATATGCATGCTCCTGTTCTCTAGTTACACCAAAAAAAAAACCAACCAAAAAACAATAAGGGAGAATTAACCAACAGTCAATGACCACATTTATGGAAGATGTGCTGAAATTTTTGAGTATCTGAAATTTCAATTTGTAAAGCTAAATTACAGAAACTTTTCCCTTAGTTTGATTCCAAAGTTGAGAGAGGAGCATGGGAAGAGTGAATCAAACATTAGCTCTTTGCCAGATTTCTTATTCTGCTTTTTAATATTGTTTTTAATATACAGTTTTCCCCAGATAATATGCACTTGACTGGGTCAGATTGAAGGAATTAAAAATCTTAATAGCAAACTATTAGAGAAATAAAAGTAAGTATGGCTAGGCATTATTAGAGACTCTGTAAAAGTTCTAGCTCTTCACTATGTTTCAAGATATCTTGCATACCTTTTGCTAAGAGCTCATCCTCTTAATTCCCACTCCTGTGCCAGTTTTGGCTTGCAATTTATTCTTCATCAAGTCATTTTATGCTATGGTTTTCTACTTCTACAGGAAGTAGAAAACTATTTGCTATGTCAAATAAATGACCATGAAAAGTTAGCGGCAGTGAGAAACAAAATAGAGGAAAGAGAAGATCTCTCCTTTTTGTTGACAGTAAAACATTGTGCCAGTGCGAGCTGGTGGTGCAGAACTTTCAATGTATCAAGTGAAAGAAAGTTGAACAAACAGAAGAATGAGAGAGAAACATCTAATAACAGAGGCATACTGATAATTCAGCAGATCTTCATTATGTCATCTGTATCACTAAAATAGATTTAATGTACAAGAACCTTAAGATTCATATAAGTGCTACTCTCACTGACTTCAGTCAGAGGTGCAACTGCAGAGCATTTCAGAGCCATCCCCTCCTGCTCAAAGAAAAATCAGAGCAACTTCAGCTCTGGAGTGTAATACTCAGCATTTTTACTAAAGAAAAATTAGGAAACACAAAGGTTGCCACAATGTGGTCTTAGATACAATTATTTCAATTCATTACTAACCTTAAAAGCCTCTTATACTGTGCTCCTGCAGAGTTCAGTAGCTATGTCCCACCCGCCCTGTCCTCCTATGGCACCACAACTACCATTCCAAACACAGAGATAAACCCTAAAGTTGCAGCATTGGGGTTTCACTGTGAAAGGCATGCCACCATAAATTCAAATATCGAGAAAAAGACTACCAGTAGTTCTGATAAAACAAGTCATTTTTACTGTTAATAAGGACTGGCACTGCATTAATCACGCAGAAGAAACGTGACTGTAGTTTTTACTGCTTCCTGTATGCTAAAAGACAAAGCCTTTTGTACACTCCTCAAAGTCACCATGAACTCCAGCAGTGATGAGATCAAAATCTGAAAGCAAGAGGAAGAAAACCTGGAAGCACTACAGTACCACATTAAGCCTGAGGAAAAACACATTGCTGACAAAACAGTGTTCACAATATCTTCCCAGACACTTGTTTGAGTAGACCTAAAGTCACTGCCAGTTGTTCATGAACTTGCACAGCAAAATAAGTCAGGGGAACTGCTCTAAAGGAAAATAACTCCAGCAGACATTAAGTTTCTGAAGGGAAGGTGTGCACCTGTTCCCCTTCTCCCTTTATGGAAGGGTACCGACTTAAGTGACTGCACTATCTCAGACTTTCTGCTTCTCCTTGTACTCTGAAAAATACCATGTAAAAAGCCTCCACAGTCTCAGAACACTCTAGCTGATAGAAAAGATATGGAGTACAGCAAGCAGATAAACAAGCCTATGCAGGGAGAGAAAAGAGGACTGTAAAACATTATAGCATGTGCACCTGGACAACTTCAGGAAACCTGCCTTCCATAAATTGTACATAGCACAGAACACACAGGGCATCCGTAGAGACCGATGTGATGTGTAAGTGCATCTGGACTCCTGGAACACAGGCAGAAACCTAGAAAAGTATTTTTCTGCACAAGTGGGATGAACGTACATTTAAAAAATTATTTCACAGAGTCGCAGAATCAATTAGGTTGGAAAAGACCTCTGAGATCATGGAGTCCATCTTACAAGTGAACACACCACCACCACTAAGTCCCACATCCAGTCTTTCCTTAAACACCTTCAGGGATGGTGACTCCACTACCTCCCTGGGCAGCCCATTCCAATCTCTAATCACCCAATGTCCAACCTGAACCTCCCCTGGAACAGCTTAAGGCTATTTCCTCTCGTCCTGCCGCTGGTTGCCTGCGAGAAGAGACCGATGCCCATCTGGCTACAGCCTCTTTTCAGGTAGTTGTAGAGATCGATAAGTCTCCCCGATCCTCCTCTTCTCCAGGCTAAACAACCCCAGCTCCCTCAGCCTGTCCTTATAGGACTTGTGCTCCAGTCTCTTCACCAGCCTCACTGCCCTTCTTTGGACCCTATCCTTCAAAGCACATGCAAAAGCGCTCCTAATTACCACAAACCATTGCTGCCTACCTCCCCCCTACAGAGCGGTGGCTGCGCTCTAAAACCCTCAGACGATGGGCTTTAGGGGTTTTTCTGGCATTAGAGCACCAGCCTGTGAAACCGCCCGTTTCCCGAAGCACGGGACGGGCCCGTCCTTCCCTCACTTTCCTTCCCTTCCCTTCATTCAGCACCCGCTATTTTGTTCCCGTCAACCGCCGCGAAGCCGCTGCGCACAGCGCCGAGCAGGACACGGACCGCGGGACACGGCCCCCCCCGCGCCTGCCGCCGGTGTTTACCTGCGCGGGTCTCGTGCTTGGGCACCCGGTAATACTTGTTGCCGAACTGGTCGGTGCCCACCAGCTCCTTGGCGGGGCCCAAGAGCCGGAGCCGCAAGGCGCGGAGCGCCCGCCAGGCGAGGCTCATCTCAGGATACCTCCGGCCGAGGCTGCGGCGTCGGACACACGCTCAGGGACACACAGCCCTCATCTATCCCGTCCCTGTCGAGCGCTCCCAGCCCCAGCCCTACCCCGCTCCGGCCTATGGGCGGCGGGCGCTCCAGCAACGCCGCTCGCCATTGGTGCAGGCCGGCCCAAGACGGCTGCGCGGCGGGGCGTGGGGCGGTGCTCCCGCCATGTTGGGGCTGCTGTCCGCTCGCCAGCTTGGGTTGGACGATCCCGCGCGGCTGCGCCGGGCCGAGCGCACCCGCAGGTACCGCGGCGGGGCGGGGCGGGAGGCGCTACGCGGGGGGCACCGGAGCGGCAGCGACTGGCTCCGCCCTGCCGGGGAGCCTTGACCGGCCCGAGTGGGGGTTGCGCGGGGAGCCGGGGTGGAAGAGCCGCGAGCCGTCTCGGCGGCGGTTCCGGCAGCGGCTCCCCGCGCCCCGCCGGCCGCGTTTCGGAGCGTCCGTGGGTTTGCGGTGTCGTGCGTGGGTCTGAGCCATGGCGTGAGAGCACTGCGGTGCCCAGTGTCTTATCCCCGCACCGCGGTGTCGCCTCCTGCGCAGTTCCACCGGGGGCTCGGTCCGCTCGCGGCTGTGCTCCACCTGTGGAGAGACGAGGTGTTCGTAGTGCTCTGCACCCGCATCGGGTCGTCGGCCCTCTTCCCATACCCGGCCCGTTGGTTGATTGCAGGAGAATCAGATGTACGGCTTTTATTGGGTTCCCAGCGGCTTCTGTGGGAAGTGGTGACTGCGTAGACAGACTTGTTAATATTCATGGGTTATAAGGTGATAATATTTCTTCAACGTCAAAATGAGAATCCGTTTTGCAGCTGTGTTTCAAGGCAAATCCAGTAAAGGCTGCGTCAGTTCAGTCGCTCACGGGATTCCATTGTAAGGATTTGTCCTTGTGATTTATGGTTTTTGGGGGCTGTATCATTGTGAAAAGGATGTTTTAAATTGAAATGAATTTTCGTGATTCGGGAAACTCCTTTCAGTGAGCATTGTGACAATATGGTTACATCCTTTCTGTGCCCCCAGTGCTCATGTAGTATTCAGTGTTAAGAATGTTTGACATAAAAAACAGCTATAGTCTTCAGTGGATTTTATATATAGCTGTATTTTAAAGTCATATGTTTTAAAACAGTTCCGCAGGGGCATTTCTTGCTTCACTAAAATTCAATCTGGAGCTCAGAGGTTTTAAACTAGATATCTTGTATATGTCAAAATTCTTATTCTAAGCAAATTCTTCCATAATTATATTTCATGTCTGTTAAAAGACCTTAAATAACTTGCTGCTTTTAATGTATATCTACAGAGGTGCTGTTTGGGGACCTGCCTGTAACAGCCTAAGGTTCTCACATCACGATTTTTGCCAGTTGATCTTAAGTAGGGTCACTCTGCCTCACAGCTTTTCAGTTACCTGCTTAATTACTTTGTTCTTGTTTGTGCTTTTGACAAAATGATACTGTACAAAGCTCTGATCATATTGTAAGGCTAAATTTTATACCAGGTAGTATGGTTTAAGGAAGCAGAATCTCTATTATTTTGACCATGTAACATATTAGCATATTTAAAAATACAAGTTACTAATTGCAGTTCAGAAGAGTGGGTAGCCTAGTTTTTATTTATTTTGTTCCAGAAACTGTAACACGCAAACTTTGGTTAATTAAAGGAAAACTTGATTAACTTGATAAACCAGATGAGTTTGTCCACTAGGTGTCTGTAGCTCCAAGTAGGATGAAGCTTGAAAGAATGTTACATAATGAAACTTCAAAGTAACTAATATTTGTTGTGAATAGAAGGCATCTGAATGCTTCTGTTACCCACAGTTTTCAAATTGCATCTGGTTTTGTTTCCTATGTTGACCCCAAATGCAATTTTGCTATTTAAGTATTCATTTCTCTCTTACCTTCCAAACATCAAAGTATTTTTTTTTCTGCCAACTTCACAAGACATATTTCCATCCCTATGTCATGTAGTTTTGCAAAAATGTTGCAAGGATGAGTTAAATAAATTGAAAAGGGCAAAACTACGGTTTTAGCTGTTCAGAGCTGCATAGTAACATTCAATAATTCTGTTCTTGTTGTTCATATCTCTGTTTTTCTTTTTTTTTATTTTTGTTTTTGTTGGTTTTAGGGTTCTAAGTCTGGAATTAAATAAAGATAGAGATGTGGAAAGAATACATGAGAGTGGTATCAACACACTTGATATTGAGCCTGTTGAGGGAAGATAGTAAGTATATACTTTAGTTGGTAAAAACATATATGAGTACTTCATTGTGTTTTGGTACTATAGGTTTATTTTCTTGTTGAACACTCAGTTATACTGAGCATATTGAGACCATGAATTTTGTAACTTTGTGCTTTATTAACACTTTTCAGCATGTTATCTGGTGAATCAGATGGTGTTATTGTACTTTATGACCTTGAAAACTTGACCAGAAAACCAAGTTACACCTGTAAAGCACTTTTCTCTGTGGGAAGGTAGGTATTCCAAAATTATATTAAAAGTTCATAGTATAGCTCTTGTGTGGCTAGGATTGAACTTGCAAATTAATGTGTGTTCTTATTTCTAGGATAGAAAGAATGTAGAAAATAATACCAGAAATCTTTGAAGGCTAGTGTGATGACTTATGTTTTTTGAAATGCAAAAAAAAAAAGCAAGAAACTTTGTGGGGATTTATGTGGTTTACTAAGTAGCAGGAGCTAATTGTTTCTTCTTGATTTGTCTACTCTGATAGTTACAATATATGTACAATGACTCTGTGGTATTGTTTGAACAGATCTAGAGCAGTTCAAAAGTTAAAAGGGAGAATATAAATTTTACTTATATGGGAACTAAAGTAAGAGAGTCTTATGTTGCTGTAGACCGCACAAAAAGAAGTTCGAGCTGGTACTCCAATCACATTTTAACACTAGAAAAAGATAGGTGAGGAAAAAACCAACCAAACTCTCTTCTAGCTCACAGTTCCTTACCTCTGAGTTCTGTTATTGTTTCATGTTGAAATTTGGTGACTGTGCAAGTTTCGAGCTGGCTTGCTGCCAAGTCTCCAAAACTTAGCAACAGAGCCTGCTTCCCAGAGAGGGAAGAGTAAAACCAAACAGCCAAAGCTATAGCAAAAGATATACATTTTTCGTATAAAACAGATATATACAGTGAGAATACTATGTACATATAACCCCAGAAACCCTAAATAGCTTCCTAAAAGGGAGGAGGGGAAGGGAGAAGGGAAAAAGGACAAACAAAAAGGGACAGAAACAAAACAGGTATGCACAATCTAAAAACCCAGTAACCAGCAAAATAAAGAACTGGCACAATCTCACCACTTCCCTTGAGAAAAGCAGGACAGCCAGACCGTGGCCCAGCACTCTCCCCTCCCGCAGTGGCAGACAACAGCAGTCACTGTAGGCCTCAACTTCAGATAAGCAAGACCACGTAGGGATCTACTGTTCTCGAACCTCACCGGAAAAGGAGAGTGAGGTCCTTCTGGTCACCTTTATTTATACCTCAGCTTACTGTAGTTGTTTGGATTTTGTTTTCCCCCAGAGGCTAAGAAAAGTGGTAGACCCCAAGGGGTGGAAACCCCTGGAAGTTTTGAAATTCTGCCCAATGGGTGCTCCTGCAAAAATGTCAACATCCCACAAGCTCACCGGAAGTGATGAGTTGGTGGTGGTGGTTGAAGGAAAGGTGGCCATGTTGTAGAGCCACGAGGAAGGGGCTCTGAGCCCCTCGGGGCCTCTGGGGCCTCCCAGCCCCTGGCTGGGAAGGGACTGCAAAGACTTGGAACAGTGTTAGACTGGACTAAGTGTCTGTAGTATGCCGGGAGATGTTTTCTCCATGGGTGCAGAGCAGCAGCTGGCACTGACCAGAGAAGCGGTGGCAGAGAGCCAGAACAGATAAGAACTGAACCAAACAGCAAACGGCATGCAGCACACTGAGAGAACTCCTAGAAGGAGACAGAGAGCCAAGAGAGAGCCAACAGCAGCAGATGAGAGCAGAACTAGCTCTACAGACCGAGTTTGGGATAAGAACTGATACCAGACCCCCCAAAACTCCTTTGAGACCTCCTGGAAGGAGGAAGATGATGGACTCTTACTTGAAAGAGCCTTGGAGTGCTACATGCACTGCAGAGAGGAGCTGAGAAGCTCAGTTGTCCTGAGAGCTGAGCCAGGACCTTGTGGGAGGTTGGCCTTGGGGGCCCTCCCTTGCTGCAAGCTACAAAGAAGCTCGCAGCCTGAGACAGGGCACAGAGGCTCTACAAGGAGCTTGAATCTCCTGGAGATACCAGACCGTCACGAAGACCCCCTGTGCTTCGTGATATGACCGTGGTGGAACGACCTTTGTCTGGGGTGATGTAGTCCACGGAGGAAGACCCCTTTGCCTGCATCAAGGGGCTGAGGGAGCTTGGATACCTCCCTCGTGAGTGCTGGCAGAATCCAGCTATCAGCTGCTGCTGCATGTGAAGAGGACAGATGACTGCTGCTGTAGAAGAGACTCCTACTTTGAGACTGGAAGGGATCTGTCCTTCTTTCCCTCCTGGACTTTTATTTGGAGGGGAGAAGAGATCTGATCCACTGAAAATACTATATGTCATGGTAGAGATAGTTGTGATCGTGTGTATAATGTGTTATAGTATTTATTTGTACAGTCATTGTAATATATTCCCGTTCCCCCATTCTGAGTCTGGTTGTGTTTTGTCTGGAAAAACCCATCTCACATTGGGTTGAGATGTGGGAGGGGGAATGGAGCTGGGGAATTGGATTTTGGGGCTATCTCAAACCATGACACTTCCGTAAAGGAATAGCATGGAATACGTCCTTGGTCACTCCCCTAGTTCCCTCCTGGTTACAAGCCGGTCTCCAGGAAGGCTTAGGGTGAAAACTATCACAGTGACTCTATGCGAGTAACTATGAGAAAAAGGTTTTGATACTGTTATAGAAATATTACTTTTATCCCCCAAATGTATATAATATTTATATTTGAATAAATATGCTTTTAAGCAGAAGGAAGATTATCTGCATAACCCTGTTCATCTGATTGAAAAAAAGATCTAACACCTATTTGCAATTGTTGATTTTATTTCCTCTCTCCCTGGTTGCAGCTATTTTAAGTTCATCTGGTTGTTCACCAGGCACAGCAGTAATTTATACAGAACTTCTTAAGAACATGTTCAAATGAAGACAGATGTGTTATTAAAAAAATGGGGCATATTTTTCTAAAGAACAGGGTACTGCCATGCTGTGTGTAATCTTTATAAAGAGTCAAAGCCTTTATTGATTTGTCAGACTTTCTCTGCAGGCAGTATAAATTTTTCCATTATGGCCATAAAGTCTTTTAGCAAAATCTGTTTTTTCCCTGTATTTGGATTTTAGGGTTATCTAGTAAGTTGGAACTTTGAGACAGTAAGATATATCCTACTGTGTTAAAGATTAGTAGCTATATTTTCCCCTTATTTTTTCCCAGTCCAGAAATTAATTGAGGTCTAAGAGCTTCATGAGCCAAATATACAAGAGCAGAACAGATTTGTTACAATAAAATTCCGTAATGGTATTTTGACCATAAGAAGGAAAAAGGGTAATAGAACATGCATCAAAACAGATGAGTTGGGACAGAATCTACTGCAAGTCAGCTACATGTGTTTGTGGCTGGGACTTCTTGCACAAAATTATTTTAAATTGTGATTAAGAACATGTAGTGACTATACATCCCCAACTCTCAAAACTGAAACGAGTTCTGAAACAGATGCAGCAAACCGAAGAAATTCATTCTAAGAGGACACAACATAAAAGCTGTCATAGAATCATAGAATCAGCTGGGTTGGAAGGGACCTCCGAGATCATCAAGTCCAACCCTTGATCTGCTACCGCTGCAGTTACTAGACCATGGCACTAAGTGCCACATCCAGTCTCTTCTTAAAAACCTCCAGGGACAGAGAATCCACTACTTCCCTGGGCAGCCCATTCCAATGTCTGATCACCCCCTCTGTAAAGAAATTCTTTCTGATATCTAACCTAAACCTCCCCCTGGCACAACTTGAGACTATGCCCTCTTGTCTTGCTGATAGTTCCCTGGGAAAAGAGGCCAACCCCCACCTGGCTACCACCTCCTTTCAGGGAGTTGTAGAGAGTGATGAGGTCTCCCCTGAGCCTCCTCTTCTCCAGGCTGAACAGCTCCAGCTCCCTCAGCCTCTCCTCAGAGGACTTGTGCTCCAGTCCCTTCACCAGCCTTGTTGCTCTCCTCTGGACCTGCTCCAGCACCTCAATATCCTTCCTGAACTGAGGGGCCCAGAACTGGACACAGTACTCCAGGCATGGCCTCACCAGTGCTGAGTACAGAGCAAGAATCACTTTCTTGGACCTGCTGGCCACACTGTTCCTGATAGAGGCCAGGATGCCACTGTCAAATCTGTGCTAAAATCATGCCAACACTGACTTCAGTTAGATCAGTAGAAATATTCCATTCTTGAAGATTCTGTTTATGAGCATGGTTAGTTGGTAGTCTGTTTCCTGAGTAGGTGTTAATTTGCATAGCTGCATCTTTTATTTCCTGTCAGTTGAGGCATGAGTCTTACTACAGACTTACAGTCAGATTTGTGTGACACTGTTCTAAATGATAGACTTAGGATTATTATTGCTTAAATAACCTTAGTAGGTTTCTTGCCTAATTTATTCCTAGCGTTCATATAGCTTCCTAATATGTTTTAAATACTTACTGTAACTAAATAGCTGCAGATTATGTTTACCTTCAGATATTTGGAATATTATTCAAGCAGAGTTCCGACATCATAAATGAGTTTCTAATTACTGATAAGAAACACTTTTCATCTGATTATCTGGCTCCTATCTTTGAAGCATATAGTGCTGATGTAGATGTTTACCTGTCTTACAGGGCACAACACAACTCTGGTCTCAAAGGTGCTTAAAGAATAAGCTCTTGGTAGAGGTCCTTTGAAGCTGTTTCTGAATAGACTCTAAACTGGGCTTGATGAGGGTCCAGTAGTTGTAGAACATCAGAAGTGATAATTCCTGGTGATAGGCTGGAACTTACCCAGTGTTTCTCATCTAGACTGTAGGACCACTATTAAAAAAAAAAAACATAAAAAATAGAGTTTTCCTTGCTCTTCTGGGAGTCAGCACTGAGAGCTTCACCTGGTTTCATGTAATCCAGGCTGTCCTGTGATAAAAACTGGCATTTGAGAATAACCAAACAGTACCAGCTTCTAGATGATATATATATAATGCTTATCTTTAAGGTAGTCTCTTCTACTCAAAACCTGCCTAGGAAGAATGAATGGCAGTGACCATACTATGCATAGAACTAATTCTGTGTTTGTGTTTTGTAGAAAAGTTTGGGATATTCTGAGTAATGGGTGAAAATACTGTATGTGGAATGAACTGCAAATAATGTACAGCCCTGACACATGAAACTGGCATGTAGCCACTACTAAGCTTTGCTAGATCAAAGGTAATTCCTGCAGAGCTACTGAAGAGTTTTTTAGTTCATTCCTTAGCCCTGTGGATTATGGAAGAATTGGTTGTTCAGCTACAGTGTTGAACACAGTCCAGTGTTGTACACTTACCAGTTATTGTACCAGGATAATTAGTTCCATGGGTTTAGGTTTTTCTGCATGGTGCATACAAATGGCTCTCCAGGAGTAAGTTCACTCTGAATCAGGCTTGGTTTCCTGGCTTTGCAGGTACTGAAGATATTTAGCTTGACTCTGTCATGGTTCAACTCCAGCCAGCAACCAAGTACCACTCAGCTTCTTGCTTACTTGCCTATCAAGTGGGATCAGGGAGAGAATCAGAAGGGTAAAAGTTAGAAGACCCATGGGTTGAGAGGAAGACAGGTTAATAGGAGAAGCAAAAGCTGCACATGCAAGCAAAGCAAAACAAGGAATTAAGTCATTGCTTCCCATGGGCAGGCAGGTGTTCAACCATCTCCAGCAGAGCAAGGCCCCATCACATGTTACTCAGGAAGACAAATACCAGAATTCCAACTGTATTCTCCCCTTCTTCCCTCCAGCTTTATATACTGAGCATGATATTATATGGTCTGGAATATCCCTTTGGTCACCTGTCCTGGCTGTATTCCTTTCCAACCTCCCATGCATTCTCAGTCCCCTCACCAGCATGACAGTATGAAAAGCAGAAAAGGCCTTGGCTCTGTGTAAGTCCTGCTCAGTAGTAACAAAAACATCTCTATAATATCAGTGCTATGTTCAACACAAATCCAAAACATATCCTGTACTAGCCACTGTGAAGAAAATTACTTCTACCCCAGACAAAATCAGTATACTTCCCTGAAGAATAAATGCCCAAAATCTGGTGATTTATAGCACTCTGCCAGGACAGCAGGCCATTCTAGAATATGCCTCAAAAATAAACAATGCTGGAGTCATGAAACTAACTCAACAGTTACTCAGTAGCTCTTGCTTAGTATTGTCAATTCTGGATTCAGGCTAACTCAGTTTTAAGATGTCTTTTGTGCTTTCTAGCAATCCAAGTGAGCAGGAAGGTGTATTAGTTGAGCTGAAATCAGGTCTATAAATATCATGTGAAAAGGTGATATTTCCTTGACCCTAGCGTTTGATTAGTCTGTCATTGTCCCAGGAAAATGCAGACCCTTGTGCCCGATCAATCTGTCAGTGTCCTGTTATTGGGACCCTTCACTGAACAGTCCTGCTGGATCAAAGGGCAGTTCAACTGACTTTTTCAAGGTCACACACCAAGGGCAGTGCCCACTTTATCTGAGTTATCCACAGCCAGCAACTGCCAGTGCCTGTGAAGGACTCACAAACAGTTTATGGGATAACACAATTAATATAAAATGATGACAGATTAAGATTCAAGGATTGCTGATGATTGTACCTGACTGCAAAATCATATTAAAAGCAATACACAGACAAGCTCTAAACCCAGTAAAAGTATTCAGTGCACATAGAGTACAGTTCTTACCCAATAGGTGTCCCTCTGAGGGTGAAGACAGGTTCAGCCCATTCACTGATTCCAGAAGCTACAACAGTCTTCCCTAACTTTTCCCCATTCTTGACCTACTCTTATACTATTTCTTTATGTTTAGATGGAGCTTGAGTGACATATCTTTATTATTGAGTGGTGTAACATTCTCTTAACTTTGCTCTTAAAGATACAGCTAATAAAATATAGAGTGCGTGGTCAGTGAGGGGTGGTTGTATCTTGGAGACAGGCAAATTTGGGATGTAGATGTGCATTATTATTATAATTAGATTACAATGAACCAGGTTCATCAAAGGAGAGCAATTTTGCCACAGTTGCTGACTTAGCAGGAGGACATCTGTCTCCCTTGGTTGACAGGTGCAATGCATTTTATCAGCTAGAAAGTACCATCGAGTTCCCCTCCCTTCAAGGATTTCAACAGACCCTGTTCACAGTGTCTTCACTCTGCTCCACTCTCTGTTTCAGTCCTCTTAGCAGATGCTTAAGGTTGTAGATTTCATTTATGGGAATCATCCTGGAGTAAGTTTTGGGCCTGCTTGCCTCATTCCATACTACGCAGCAACTCCATTTCACCCTAGAATTCATGTATCATTATAACTTCTGTTAGGATGTGAATGTAACATTCCTCTAATTTATCCCAGACATCTTTTCACAATACCAAAAATCTACATCTCTGTTTACACAATGATACCCCTGCAATAGTTACCGCTTTGGAGGCCAGGACACTTGAGAGAAAAATGTAAAGATAAGAGCAGAAGTGAGGAAATCTTGTGAGCCCTTCACTAGTTGCAGCTGGAGCTGGCTGAACTATTTTCTCATTTTATACTGCGTTTAGCTGGGATGGAGTTCATTTTCTTCATAGTAGTTTGTATGGTACTGTATTTCAGACTTGTGACCAGTCTTGATAACATACTGATGTTCAGCTAGTGCTGAACAGTGCTTGGTCGTGTCAAGGCATTCAACATTCTTCATTCTACTCCTTCAGTGAGGAGGCTGGGGGTGGACCAGTAGGCTGTGAGGAAACACAGCTGAGACACCTGACCCAATTTGACCAGAGAGATATTGTTATTCCATAATGTACTATGTCGTGTGCAGTAATAAAACTGGGGGGGAGAAAGAGAGGACCCTGGGTTGCCATTGCTCAGGATTTGAAGGGTCATTAGTCAGCCTACGATGAAGGATTGTTCTTGTATCACTTGTTTGTTTGGGGTTTTTTTGGGGTCTTTTGGTTTTTTGGGGTTTTTGGGGGGATGGAGTTTGTTTTGATTTGTTTCCTTTTATGTATTAAAATGTGTTTATCTCAATCCACAACTTTTCTCACCTTCACCATTTGGATGCTTTCCTTCATCTCACTGCAGAGGGGTAGAGTGAGCAAATAGCTGTGGTGGTGTGTAGATGCCTAGGGTTAACCCACAGCAACATGGTAATTCTGGGTCTGGGACCATGATTTCGGGCCCTGAAGCTGGATCCATGTGAATACAGCTCAGATATTAGTGGTCTACCAGGTGTAGAAATTACATATATTATTCAGAGCCTGGTCAGTTCAGTCTGTATCCTGGAGCTGTCAGGATTTGCTCTACTGTCCTTTCTTCCTACCAAGTTCAATGTATTATTAATTATATTGCATTCTGTAAATATCCATAGTTTAGCTGAAAGTTTCCTATTGTTCTTCCTCTGTCACTTCTAAATGCAAGTATAAATGACTCTCAGTAACTTAGTCTACTGCTTTCTGGTGACTTCAGCATGCACGAATTGCCAATAACTATGTAGCTGTAATTATTCACTAATAATAATGAAATTTTTGAACTGTATTTGTGGTGGTATTTTTTAGTAGAAATAGATCTACTATAGAATCCATTTCTCGGGGGCTTCCAGAAGTATAAATGATTTGTAGTGTTAGGCTATCATGTTTAAAATTAGAACTGTAAACATTGCAATTTAAAACATTTCAAAAGACATTAGTGTCTTTTGGGCTTCAAACTGAGTGTCTTAACTTGAGATATGCTACAGATACCATATTTTGAAAAGATAATGATCTGTAGTTTCTTGAAGTCAGGTCTCTTCAAAGAAATTAATATTAGTTGATTGAAAATCAAGCCAAAAAAAAACTAGTTCTTGAAAACTTCAAGACAAATTAAAAAACCCCATATTTAAACAATGTTTTCTATTTGTCATTGAATACCAAGACAATTACAAGATGCTTATTAAGACTAACCAACTGGAATATTTTCTTTGATTTTAGGAGCCATCCTGATGTACATAAATTCAGTGTGGAGACAGTCCAGTGGTATCCTCGTGACACTGGCATGTTTACATCCAGCTCATTTGATAAAACCTTAAAAATATGGGATACAAACACTTTACAAGTAAGAGAGTTTCTGCAGCTTGCGAGCTTCTTTGTGTATGTGTTATTCATTCCACATCTGCAGTTTTCCCAGAGGCGAACAGGAGCAGGCATCCAGAAGGATGAAAACCAGCCTATTGTTAGAACTGTGGGTGCAGCAGAAGGGTGATATGATTCCGGCATTCATGTATACCCTGGTGTGTGCCTCTCCCTGTCTGAAAATCTGAATGTCTAAACTGTAAGAGAGCTTGGAACCTGTGGGACAGTCATCTCTGCTTTTGTTGTGGTCAGGAATACAGCTAGTTGATATTTTGCTGTGTAAACTTGCCCACTAAGGTGTAGTCTGAAGTTCATTCTTGAGGATTGTTAGTTAAGTGTAATGGAATGTATAGCAGGGTGAGTTATTTTTAGCAACAGGCACCTAAATACTGGTTTTGAAGGACTGGTGGTTTTGGCATTCAGGATCATAAGGTCCAGAATTTTGCTGTTGTAAGCAGTATAGACAGCATTTCTAGAAATTGTTGGAGAATGAGAGAAACCATTAAGAAAATGCTAACCAATGTAACTGGCATTATCAAAGTAAATCGATTATGTAGGAATTCATGTTGCTCTGCCTCACATCTCTTGTTGAACCATGGATTCATGACTGCAGTTTGTCCTGTTTCCTGTGTGAATGTATTGATGAATTTACACTGATGCTGTTTGACTATTGTTTCACACATAATGAAAGAATTTAAAAAAAATAAGAGGTTTGTCATCCTAGGGACACAATAGAAAACAAATTTTTACCTCTTTTGGGTTTTTTGTTTGTTCATTTGGTTTTTTTTTTGTGAGATGTGAAGCTACATTAGCAGTTGCTTAATCTTCTTATGAACAGTTTGCTTTCCAAATAGTTCTGTGAGCATCCCTTAAAAGACAGTGTTCACATGAAGGTTATTGAATGACCTGTTCTGCCACCAAATGATGTTTTTGAAAATACAGACGAGTTTTAAGAGATTTTTCATATATAGTATTTTAGAATGAGACAACAAAAGCAGTTTACCTGAAAGCAATTGTAATTATTAAACATTGAAGTTTATTGAAGTAAATATTTTATTTCATTATTTTAAACACTTACAGGGTAACTAATAATTTTATATGATAAGGAGGTAATTTTTTTAGGAATTGAAGCTACATTATAACCTTCTTGTTTGCTTGCTAACTTTGTTAATTTTTGATAATTGTAGTGTTTTCCATTCATGCTTCTTATTAGTCAGTTTTCTTGGTCTTTCTTTTTTGTCATCTCTGAGCTCTGGTGTTGTCCTAGTTTTGCAAACAGACTTGCTGTGCGGTGCTTGCATGATCGGGTTTCTAACTTGGAGAATTATTATTACTATATATATAGTAGTATTTTTATTAGTCTTATTTGTAGCTTATTTGTACTTGAAAAATAATGATGAGCATTTACATTCTGATAACATACTTGCACTGTCATTAGTTTAATCTTTTTATTATCAGCCTGCAGATATATTTCACTTTGAGGGAACAGTCTATAGCCATCACATGTCTCCAGTTGCTACACAGCATTGTTTAATAGCAGGTATGTATTTGTTTGTAAGAAGTGTCTTACATATTTTGGGTTTATAGTAACAAGCAAGTAATATTCAGAAGGGTTTTTTTACCTGCCCTATCCTATTTTTACATAAATTAAGTCTTCATAAGATGTAAGTTCATAGGTAAAATAGAATAGTATCCATTCGTTGGATGATGTCAATGAGAATATCATATTTATTCTTCTGAAATAATGCATCAGTCAATTCTCCTACATGATAAAAACTCTTAGCTATAATTAGATTACCTTTCATTACCTAAGCTAGCATTTGAGGTTTATTAGGTCCAAACATAGTAAATTGTGTAAATAGATGTGTATTGCTTACATGTATGCATGTAAGCTATGTTTAGCAACAAAATATTTTTAAGTTTCCTAAATATTGCCCTGTTTACCTCCAGTTTCTAAATTTTGTTTGTTATATGGTAAATTTACTTGGACTAAAAATGTAAATCTATTAATAGAATGCATTGACTCTGACTGAATGAACTGTTATGCAGTTAGCATTTTTCTTCTATTTGCCATTGCTAAGTATTTTGTTGTTGTTATTCTCTCAAATGCTGGGTTTTTTTTTTAACTGTCTTTGTTTCTCTTGTTACAGTTGGTACCAAAAGCCCCAAAGTACAGCTCTGTGACTTGAAGTCTGGATCCAGTTCTCACATACTGCAGGGTACTTCTTAGTCTGAAACATAAATGTTAAACAATAACTACTTTGAGTAAAACAAGTCCTGTAAAGAAACACTATATACAATGTATTCTTTGTCAGTAACATGACTAATTTATTTATAACCAGTTGTGAAAGTTACACAGTGGCAAAAGGTTCTTCTGGGTGTTTAATAGTGCTAATAAATTGGAGAATACAAATATTAATTAATGAGCAGTTACTATAGATGTTTGAGCATTTTCATGATCTAATCAGTAGTGATTATTACTTATTACATGTTTAAGTGTATTCATTGATTTGAGGGTTTATGGGGGGCTGTTTACAAGAAACTCAAAGAACAAATAAAACAATCAAAACTCCCACCCTGTCATAAAAAAAAGAAACCCCACACCTACACACACACACACACACACACACACACAAAACCCCCAACAACTATTTTAAAAATATATCCTATGGAGGCATTTAAATGAATTTATTTAGAAGTTTCTGGTTTCTCTAGAATAGGCAAGATACTGCTTTCTGTAGAAGGATGATATCTAATCCTTTGCATATTCCTAATTCAGTTAAAAATAGGAGTTTATTGTTCCATAATCCTTTACTTTTGGCACTTAAGAAGAATGTGCCTTTGGTGTCTCTTCTCTAATGTGTACTTTTTGGAGTATGAGTATGTATACATGTGCTCAAGTGAAGGCAATTACGAGGTAAATCTTCATGCTTCTAACCAGCGGGGTAAGATCTGATCTAGAAGCTGATCTAGAAGCTGTAGAGAAACATTAGGTCAGACACAGCCATGTGCAAATGCAGCTTTATTTCTTCACTGGCCAGCTCAAGTCTAAAATCAGCCTAGGTGGTTTCATGTGATGTAGAGCTTAAGCCATTAAGCCCTTATGAACTGAATTGGCCACAGTAGGCTTCTCATGTTCTGTTTCTAGAACCAAGAGCACCAGAGAGTGCAACGACAAAAACAGTTCTCTAGACATTCAGCTGGGTTTCATCAGGGCTTCATAATTTAACACAAGAGTTAGTGCTTTCCAGGCACAAGCTCTGTGTCATTGTACACAGCCTGGTACACTTAGCTCAAGTGCAATATTGGACAAATAAGTGGAGGGAGAATATGTCCTCCTATTAGCATAACCTAATAATTCTTTACAGAACTTGAAGCAGTCAGTAGTGTCTTGAAGATAAGTATGAATTTTCATGTAGGCTAATTCTAGCAGCTGAAATGGAGCAAAATGCATGGCTGTAGTGTAATAATGGATCCAAGTAAATCTGTCTGCCTTGAACCTTCCAAGTGTACCCTGTAGTACCTGTATAATGAAGATTTTTTCTGTGATCCTGGTCATCATAGCCCTTTGATTAATTTAGGTAGTGGAAAGCCACCTACTAGAAGATGTAGGAGGGGCAAGGTGATTCACATAGCTCTAAACTGCACTAGCAGAAATGTATTTGTATGATTTAGTTTATTTTTCAACAATGTGTTTCTATTACTACATGAAGCCTGATTGCAGTCTCCCCATTTAGGACAATTTACACCTCCTATTGTCTGTATTTATTTAACATTTTTAAAACTTTCCAAATTTTGAAGTGTATGTGTATGTGAATATATATATATATATATATATATAGGAAAGGACCTTTCAGATCATTGAGTCCAACTGTTAACTCAGCAGTGCCAGGTCCCTCCCTAGATTATTTCCGTAGGTGCTGCATCTACACATCTTTTACATATCCCTGGATTAATGACTCAACCATTGCCTTGGGAAACCTGCTTCTGCTGTAACTTTATTATCCAATCTAAACCTCCAGTAGTGCAACATAGGGCCACTTTCTCTCATCCTGTTGTATGTTACTTGGGAGACTGACCCCCACCTGACTACAACCTCCTTTCAGGCAGTTGTAGGAGCAATAATATATCCCCATAGCCTACTTTTCTCCAGGATAAACATCCCCAGCTCCCTCAGCTGCTCCTCATAAGACCTGTGCTCCAGACCCTTCCCCAGCTTCATGGGTATCTTAATACTTCAGACCATAAATTCAAGAGAAGAGTATTTGAGGATGAGTAAAGTTTGAAATGTAAGTACATAGGGTAAATATAGCTTTTATTGAACATTTTTAAAGGATTTGAAGAAAAAGAAATGTAAAGTTCCTTCTGTGTGTGATAACACCAGTGCTGTACAAAAGTTAATAGAAGTAAGCTCAGTGGCTGTAGCTGTAAAACCATCTTTATTATCAAAATTATACACATGTAATACTCCATCACTTTCAGCTTACTGCATTCTTCTTCAAGCAAGAAGAGCAAAGAGAAGTAATTTCTATCACAAAATTATATAGTTTCACAGAATTCAAATTCATGTTACTTCAGATTATTGTTCTGACTTGATGTGTCCTGTAGAACTAAATATTTGCTTTTACTTTTAGTTATTTACATAAAATGTTATGTAAAACCTTTTTCATATAATTTTTAGGTCACAGGCAAGAAGTATTGGCAGTGTCTTGGTCCCCACGTCACGAATATGTTTTGGCAACAGGAAGGTAGGGATGTTGCTGAACTCTTGAAAGCACTGAAATGTTTGTCAGTAAAATTTTATATGTTCTTTATGAACATTTTTTAGAATTCTAATGCACTTTTGGAGTTAATCTTCATCACTGACTTTTACCTATGTAGCTCTTCCATAGAAAAACAAAATTTGAAGAACTGTACAAGTGATGCTTATTTTATGGGAAGTTTGTACAGAATTTTGAAACACTAATTGTATTTACAGGTACAGGAAAATGATAGAACATTATTGAGATACTTCTTACTATTTAGTAGTATGTTGCTAATCTCTTTTATAACAAAGTAAAACATGTTTAGCTTAAATTAAAATCCTGGTTAATCATACTCAATCATGTCAAAGAGCATAACTCAGGTAACTTAGCTGATGGGTAGTAACTTTCCAAGCTGCAGTAATTCATTGAATATGGATTGTATGTTGATACTCCTAGACCTTTTTTATTTTCCTTTTTTATTTTCTGTCCATTAAAAATTTTATTTTTAATGTGAAAAATCGTCTGACCTTCCTATAGCTTTTCGTGTATGTTATCTTTTGATTATAATGTGACATTTCTCATTTTTTTAGTTGCCATGTTTTTTTATTTTGAATTACAGAGAGAAATGGCTGTTTTATAAGTTTAGAGTGAAATTTGGATAAGTTGATACCATTGTTGCAACTCTTTTGTTTCCAAAGCCAGGTTTCTGCAAGGCTCAACAAAGTTGGAAAATGTTTTAACAGAGTGTGGTAGCGTGGTGGCTTTGGGGTTTTTGATTGGTTGGTTATTTTGTTTTAGCAGATGAAAAATTGTTTGCTTGCAGACAGCTTCTGTACCAGTCACATGATAGATCTATGATAGCAGGAGCCCCGAGTTGTCAGACAACCATGACAAATAATGCTGGAGTCTGTAGCTGCAGTTTAATCAACAGAAGAATTAGCAAGTTTATTCCTCCTCTGTGTATATATGCAAGGGTGTTATATTGTAGACAAAGAGGCAAATGTATTGTATTAGAGATGAAGATTCACTCTTAGGTGCTGATAGTGTAACAGCTATACTTATTCATACATGTAAATGAATGCCTGAAATCTGTCTTAAAAAATTTTGATGAAATTCTGTTGACTTGAATGTGCCCGCATGATGAGTGGTTCAGAATAGTTGCTGGGCCAGGTGGGTTGCCGGAAGACAGTTACTGAAGAATGGTGCACTTAATTAACGTTATGTTTGCAAATCTGTTTTTCTTAGTGCTGATGGTAGAGTAAAACTATGGGATGTGAGGAGAGCTTCTGGGTGTCTGAGTACACTTGATCAGCACAATGGGGAAAAGTCCAAGGCGTCTTCTGAGGCAGGTAATACAAAGTATAACTAGTGGCAATGCATATGGAACTAGAATCATTCTTATATTTCATAAATACATTGAATACTAAGACTAGCGAAGTGAGTAGTGGTAATCCATTTGTTACCTACTACATAACACAGACCATTCAGTTATTTCTGTTATAGAGACAGTGTTTGTGGTAGGGATCTTTCTTAGAGGGATATCCTTGACAATAGTGGTATATCTGTTCTAAATGGTTTCCCCCCTAAAATGGGAAATTTTGTTATCTGTATTGTTGGTGAAAGAATTCATTCATTCTGTAGATTAGGTTTTATATAAACAACAATCACTTCATACTTCATAAGCTGTTATGGTAGCTATCTTCTTTTGAAAACAAAGACAAGACAAACAAACCCACAAAAGTGCATTCCTTTTCCTGTTTAAATTAGTCTTGCTTCCTATATAAGCCTTTAGAATGTTTTCTCATATGTGGTGTCATAAAATCAGTTCTATTCCTTTTATACCCAAAGCCTACAACAGAGTGTAAAGTTATGATTGTATTTCATTTTACAGGAGGTTGAATTAAATCTTAGTACAATCAAATGCATAATAATGCCTTGTATTAGCTGTAATTGACTACAGCATTAACATTTTTATGTATTTTTAAGTCACATTTCTGAAACTGAAAAAACCCCCCAAACCTCATGAATTGTGGCCAGTTCTGGACAAAATAAATTTCATTTTGACAGTCCAAGAAAGTACTTAAACTGTTGCTATTCTGAGATAGAAATACATAGTATTTGGAATTGAACACGATGGAGAAACTCTGTATTATACCTCTGGACAGAGGGACTTGTGTAGCATAAATCAGTGATTAAAGCTACTGCTCAGTCTGACTTGTTGTGTGCAGTTTAAATTGCATGTAGAAAAATTCACGAAAATGTCTGTCAAGTCAAACTAATTTTCCAAAATGTATGGCTAGAGAACATGAAGTAGCAGTGAGTATCTGTTTTGATAGCCACTCTCTATTATGTCATTTGTAGCATGGTAATATAGATGTTTGGTTTTGACTATTTTAAATTTCATTGAAATTCAAGAACTTACTGAGATGAAAATGGTCTAAAGAAAGCTAAGACTTTGTCAAAAACAGACAAATTTTGCTTAACAAAAACCAAAATTCTTTTTAACTCCAAAGATAATTAGTGCCATTTTATACATTCCTTTGAATAATGTGTTGACTTTTCAAACACAACATCTTTCTTTTCAACTTTATTTCTGTCTGACAGGTTCAAAATGATTTTTTGGCAATCTAATATTAATCACATAGAGTAGGATGTCTGATTTATTAAAATATATATGAACTAAACCAAATGAAGCTAATAGGATTTTAAAAAAAATTTTTAAAGCTGATAACACTTTTACCTAAGAGGTATGTCTAAATTAGGTAGTGTAGTACAATGTAGAGATACTTTGTCTGTTTTTCAGTGAGTTAGTTCATGGACGCCACATTTAGATTTGCTGTGGTAGCACAGAGTTGGATTTTAGCATGCTTAATGTGCAGTACTGCAGGGTAAACTCAATGAAATTAATTTCTAGTACTCCATGAACAATACAGAATAGGATATTCAGTTGGAAAGGACCTACAATGATCATCAGCTGCCTGACCACTTTAGGGCTGACCAAAAGCTGCAGCATGTTGTTAAGGGCATTGTCCAAATGCTTCTTAAACAGTGACAGGTTGAGAGCATCAACCACTCGATGACAGATTGAACAGAACTGGCCCTTGAATTGCACCCTGAGGAGCACTACTGGTGGCTGTTGGCCAGCCAGATGTTTTTATAAACCAGAAGTTAAATTATTAATTTACTGAATGTTACCATTTAAACAGCACTTCTAGTGGTCTGCGTTGAACTAAAAATGTATACAAAGTAGTAATTCTTCTCTAGAAACCTGAACCAGCTCTTTTTCCTGACAGCAAATACTGCTCACAATGGGAGAGTTAATGGTATATGCTATACCAGTGATGGACTTCATCTGCTAACCATTGGTACAGATGATCGGATGAGACTCTGGAACAGCTCCACTGGAGAAAACACATTAGTAAGTTTTCAAGGAACTTCAGTTATGTTTTTACTTGTGTCATAGGTTTACTTGTTCTAAAAAAAACAAGCTGGAATTTTTTGCTGAATTATACTGCCACTGTATACCATAACTGCCATGGACAATGAATATGGGTTACTCCAGATACCCCAGTCGTGAGCTTCTGATGCAGCTTGCCACCAGTTGACAGCACACCAGCCCTCCTGCCCTGGAAGACCTCTAGGATGGATGGAACTTATAGTCATGGTCTAAATGAACTCAACAGACATCTTGGAAGGATGGCCATTGACTACAGAAATGATACCTGTGGTTGTGTGTATTTATATAAAAATGTATATGTATATAGTGGGAAGGTATAGCATCCAGGCATATATAGAATCATAGGTGGTATAGAACAAGGGGTGGATAAAGTCCTGGTTTCAGCACAGATCATCAGAAGGAGGCGTGGCCAACACCCCAATGTTATTCAATACCACCCCACATGACTGACAGAGGTAGGGGAAGGGGGCTTACTCTCTCTCTCCTGAGAAGGGTGTTCCTTCTGGGGGAGAGACTGTGGTGGGTGAAACGGTCCAGTATTGTTTTATTTTATGTGTAAATTGTTTCCTTGTCCTATACCTTGTGTTATTAATATTGTTGCTGTTACAGTTTGTTTTCTTATTGCTGTTTCCAATAAATTGTTCTTATCTCAACCCGTGATCTCTGGCCTTTGTGCTTTCAATTGGAGGCAGGTGAGGGGGAGCGAGCTGTGGCATGGTTTTAGCAGGACTGTTAAATTGGAGAATACCATTCCTAAACTATGATAGGTGGTAGTTCCTCAACCATGTCTAATTTCAGTTAGAGTTTAGGTGTTCGATGTAGATCTGGCATGGAACAGCCTGTGCAAATTCTATTTCTTAGTGTGGAACTGCTGATTTTTAGACATAACTTTCTTTCTTTTTCTTAAAGTTGATATTAAGAAGAGTGATCTTGAATGAACATAAAAATGATTCTCTTGATAGACATCTGTAATGTGAAATATCAGGAATTATACAAACATAACTCAAAATTGATTTTATTGAGTATTAAGGATGAAATAAAATTGACCTTTTAATATAATTTCCTGTGCTTTTACTTAATAGCTAACTGTGTAATCCTTCATTTTACAGGTGAACTATGGGAAAGTCTGTAATGAAAGTTGGAAAGGACTCAAATTTACCATCTCTTGTGGCTGTAATCCAGAGTTTGCCTTTATACCATATGGAAGTACCATTGCTGTTTATACAATTTTCACAGGCGAATTGATAACTGTGCTTAGAGGGCATTATAGTACTGTCAACTGCTGTGTATTTCAACCTCATTTTCAGGTAAGTAAAATAAGACCAGTATTCCAGACAAACTGCAATATTTATATAGACTGCTGTACAATTTGCACCATAAAAGCATTAACTTTTCAGGGATGTGCTTTAATCAAAGATCATGACATAGGAGAGAGTTCTGTGGCTTGCATGTCATGCAAGAAAAGTTTGGTGAAATTCTTGGGATGGCCTTTTCTCGTTTAGCTTCCTTCCACTATTCAGTTTGTCTCACATATGTAACTTCTCAATATACTTCTAGTAATTTTTTGGCATACATACTCACTAATAAATATGCATAAAGGCTTTTGCCTGTTTTCTGTAAGACTGAAGAGGAGGTATTTGTCTTTCTCAGAGATACCTAAGACTAATCACAGTAAGAAAGAATGTGAAGTGCATTAGTATTGCTGTCAGTACTGAGAAGGCTCTAAAGTTCTTGCTCAAATGCCTGTAGTTATACTTTGGATAAAGTGTTGAGAACATGATAATATTCTTAAATTAATCTGAGAACATTTCACCTGAGAAATACCTTAGCATTACAGGAACTCATAGTGCTTGGCAGCCTTCATTCTTTTTCTTTTCTTCTCCACCTATGGTATATTTTTCTCTTGCAGCAAGAGACTTAAGGATAAAAAAGCTTAATTTGTTGTGACATACTTTAGAACAGATTGTTCATATGGTGTGTGTTGTGGCAAGAGCAGAGTGGATGTTAGTACGGATTTTCAGGCCATTACATAGTTGCCCTCACATGTTGAGGATTGTACTTCATGTTCTACTTCCTCCTTCCTTGCTTTTTGTTTCTGAATATCAGGCAGAAATATCTGAGGCAGAAAGGGCGTGCAGATACCTTTTTGTGACCTCTCATACAATGCACCATCAAAGTGAATCTGGTAGCTTCTGCTTTGAGTGAAATAACTTTGACTGAATGTTGCTGTATCACTGAGACAGACTTCACTGAAAGTTATGAATATGCAACAGATTGCAAGCTAATAAGCCTTATTAGGCCTGGAAGGCAGTTCTGGTATGAATAGGCAGTGAAATTCTACATCCACTGAAAGCTGGAATATTCACATTGTAGCTAAAGTAGATTTTTTCCAGACTGTTCTTGAAAAGCCCTTTGTGTTTCCAAGAATAGGTTCCCGACAGAAGTTCCAGTATGTTTATATAAAGTCATCTTTGGTATTCTTTTTGATAAACTGAAGAGCTAAGGCTAATTAAATCTCACTGTGAAACATTTTATACTTGTTTTACATCTGGTGTCTCTACCTTGGCTTCTAAGATCCATAGTAAAGGATCACTCCTGTGTGTGTGTGTATGCACACAAAAAATTCATCTGTCACTGTATCTGTAGGTTTATGGATGTCAGCAACTTCATTTATTTATCTGTTGTGATTCCTAATTTTCTTTCAGAATCACCCTTTTCCAGAATTCAGTTCTACATTCTAGAAGTGTGACTGGATTTTATTTTTCTGTAAATGCTCTGCTTTCAGTTGTATTAAATAGTTACTCTGATGGAGTAACGTTGGTATATGTCAGTGTATCAACACCAAAGGTAGTGGTACTGTTATTTTGACTGTGTTCACACATGTACTTCCAAATAGCTCATTCTGTCTTGAGACGATTAAGTACATTCATCTGTCTTCATATAATTCCAACAGAAATTATGATTTTGCAGGTTAAATTATTTTTCTGAGGTACCTATATTTTAGGCACTTTTTTTATTTTACTCTCTCAAGCAATATTAAATCAGCATGCTGCAAAGTTATTCACAGCTGTACATTTCTAGTTTGTAACTAGTTTTGCTTGACAAAACCTGCTTTGTTATAAACTGTATTGGCTGGTATTTATATTCCTGTATTTTAACTCTACAGTAACATCATTTAATCACCTTTTCCGTTGTCTTGTTTAGGACTAAAGAAATGTCAATTCATTTGTATCTGTATCATTCTGCTTTTTTTTTGTTTGTTTGTTTTGTTTTTTTCCTGACTGGCATATTAGGTCACTTTCACCTTTGTAATTTGTAAATACATGTCAAAACATAATTAAATTAAGCAAGCCATAAATTTTCATTGATGATTCTTCTAAGTCTCTGGTGTAAGATATGCATTTGCTGCTGAAAAGTGTAGCAGATGGTTTTCTAATGTTTTTGTTACTTATTAGCATGTTTGACATAAGTGCACTATCTTCATATGAAGGAAATTCTACATTTTTTTTTTAATAGTTTTGACCATTTCCATCTAGTATTGAGTCTCTGTCACTGTTAAGAGTGTTCTTCGTTTTGACAGTCTTCTAAACTTTTTCTACTGTCTGACTGATTTTTGTCCTACCCATCATCAAATCTGGTGCTTAGATTTTCCTTACCATTTTTTACTGTGTTGAAAATTTCTTACTGATGTTGGTTGCTGTCAGTCCCTCATGTTTTTTCTGTTCATTAACTGTATTTTAATTGCTATCTTTGTTTCACCTCATAACCAGAATAAGCTCTAAGAAGAACTTAAACTTTGCACCAATTATGTATTTGAGGTGAGAAGTGTCTTCTGTTTGTTCAGAACCATATAATCAAATATGATCACTGATAGCCAAGCAGCTAGCTATTTGCAGTCTAATGATACTAGTCTTTATCTGTTCTTATCCAAATTAATTAGCATGTTTGTGTAATACTTTTTAAGTTTGAGATACGGTATGGAGCTCTCTCCACAGAATGCTGTGAGTTTAACCTTTTCTGATCTTGGGAACAGAACCATAAAATCCACTATATTATTGTTTGCCTGAACTATTCTTACGTAAATATCTCTCTGAACTTAATAAGATGTTAGTCTGCTTGAGTAATAAGAACTGCAGAATTTGGCCCTCTAATAAGAGGCATTAATGTAATAGGAGGACAGTAATTTCAAGGGTGGTGTGAAAGAGAATCTTCATTGTGCAATGTCTTAGATGATGTTTGCTGTTGAATGTAATACGCTAGATACTATTGTGCCGTATTATGTGCTTAGAATAATTTAAGTAAACAAACAAGACCTACATTTCCCTTTCAGAAAAGGAAATCGAGTAAAGCATCATGCAGGAATAACATGTCGCAAAATATTAGGTATGCAACAGGAAGCAATTTTGCTTTAAATTATAGGTTCTCATATTGTTTAAGAAATGCTAGTGACATCTGCAAAGGTATTCGGTAAATCCAGTAGTAAGCTATTAAGTAAAGTTAGCTGAAAGTTAAATTAGGTTTTATTTACAGTCTTTCTATATAATATACTGTAAACATGCATGGAGCATGTTTGTAGTGCAATATATGTGACTCTCCCATATTGTACCATAATCCTACATGGAAGTGACTAGCTTTTCTTTTGACTGACTTGAGGTGTGAGTCACCATTTCAGGTTGTAATATTTAATTGTAAGTATTGCTCAATGCAGTGGATATTAACTGAATATCTTGCCATACCAGGATCAGAAAATGAGCCAAGGGGTAAAAAGGATTAAATAGAAGTATGCTGATATCTCTATGACATTGCTCACAAGGATATATTTTGACATGGAAAGATCTTTTAGAGTTCTAGTGATATTCTTTATTCTATCAAAGACAGAAGGCCCGACTAGTGTACTGCTGATAGAATTTTTGTCCTATAGTAGATTTTGACCTATACCTTGGTATAACATATTTTCTTTTAAGCAAGTTAAGCAGCATGGTTCTCTGTCTTAAAACTGTAAACTCTAATCTTGCATGTGTTTTATGATAAAGAACTTTATGCATAGGACCAGTTTTAGAAAAGAGGGTATGTCAGTTCTATTGAGTGAGATTACCCGCATAAATGAGTATTTATAGGAATTGAGCATTAAGTTTTTGCACCAAATGTCATCATAATTCATGCAGTTTTAGAATTAACTATACATAATATAGGAGACTTCTGCAAAGATAGACCTCTTATAATATTTTGAACTTATGTTGAGTCAATGTATTAATAATGAGCCCACATGCAGAGAGTTGCTAGTTTAAGTGTAAAAGCCAGCAACTTGAACCAAGAGTTTCATACTGTTAGCCTAAATACCAAAGAAAATACTTTATGTGCTTCACTCAGACAGTTTAGATGCACGGCAGTACTCAAATGTTTTCAGACATTGCCTATACTATGCAAGAGGATGATTCAAGATTGAAGGCATATGAAAATATCTTTATGTCTGTTCATTTAAGTAGCACTTTGGAAAATACAAGTGTTATTAGAGCAAAATTTATGGCAAAGATGGTGCAGTATCTCTTATTAGCAAAATTTCCTCAGGTTAAAGTGATAGTCTGTGTTTCCTTAATACAGAACTAAGAAAACTAAGATATATTTGACTTTCACCTGTTTGATGTAGGGACTGTTTGCTTCCATGTGTTTGTAGGGTGCCTTGTACAATGGAATCTCAGGCTTTAGTCATCACTATAATAAATAGAGTTATTTATATTAAAAATAATAAATTGGTCTTTCTTATCTGTGCCTTTCCAACAGGATACAGGCTTCAAATTTTACTTTGTTTTTTTCCTTTCCTAAGCATACTGAAACTACATTTATTTAATACTTCTTTGTTCTGTACATATGCACTTTTCTAACGTGTATTGCTAGATTCTTTTGAGTTTGTTCCTCTTTTTTAATTATAAAAAGATATTTTCCTTTTTTGCCTTTTTTTTTTTTTTTACTCCTCCATAAATAATCTTTTAAGTTTACTAACTGTTAAAATAGGTGTATTTTCAGGAGATGTGAGAGAAGGAAGGAGAAAAATGTATTTAAAAGCAATAAAGCTCATTTAAATGTGGATTGTGCTGCTTTGGTGAGCAGTCTGGGAAAGAAAAGAAAAATGTATTAATTTTGTTTTGGCATATTATTTAAAATACTGTTTATCAAAACTATAGTATAAATTAAAAATTGACTACTTGAATTTATTTTTATATAAAATTTCTATATCTTTTTTCTCCCCAGTGTTGTACTTATATCACTATTCTGTAAATTTGTATAAAAGTAATTTTTGCTTGTTTTTTTAAAGGAACTTTATAGTGGTAGCAAAGACTGCAATATCCTTGCATGGATACCAGCTCCACGAGAGCCAGTTCTTGATGATATTTCTGAAAAGGTAATGAATTTTGGAGTTTGAACTATAGTTTTTTATGACTTGTTGTGTGGAATTTAAATATGAGGTATGTGATTCACCATCAAAATTTGTAACAATTCCTAATTAAAAGCAGAATCACCTATTGTTTCTGTGCACTTTTTTAATTATTATACAGTTTTGAGAGAACATTTTCTTTCATAGTCTAGTACAGTCTTTTGCAGACTTCTAGCTTCCTAGAAGTAGTTAATTTGGCTATGGGTCTTTCAAATTCTGCTTTAGCTTCCTTTATTTCCAAACTATTTTCTGTAGTTTGTGCTATTTTGGAATTGTAAAGGTGCCAACAATTGTATTTTAAATTGTTTAAGAATATATTGTCCATTAAGCATATTGGGACGTCACACTTCATACCTAAATATTTTTGATGCAGAAATATAATAAAGTACATTCTAAGTGAGGTTATCTTCATGTCTGAGGCAAGATATCCAGGTCTGTTGCAGGAAGATCATGTATAACACTGTTTTCCAAGAGAGTACTTTCTCTCTCTCGGTATTAAGGCTGGGCAATAAAAATTTCAGTGAGCAGTCTGAGCAGAAAAAATTCTAGATTTTAAGGAACTGAAACCATTCACAGAATCAGAGTCTAGGAAACTCTACGAATGTTGAAAAATGAAGATATATTAACGTTTTGCCCCATACCATACAAAAATGTCACTTTTAAAATTTCTGCATTGTTCCATTTTGGATGGGGAAATTATAAGAAGCATAAATTTGTTGTAATATTTGCTTTGCTTTATAAGACAACTTATTTCAAAACTACCCTACACCTAAGCAAAGAAAAAAAAAGGTAGTTTCAAAAGTTAGGTGCCTGAACCCAAAATGTGTTCACTTGACCTGAAATTACCATTTTTGTTCTCAGTGAGAATTGATATGTGAGTAAACTGTATTTTTCTTAGTCTGAAAAATAAAAACAAACCCACAGCAACAAGATTATTTACCTAGCTCTGATTAGAACTGCTCATTTAAATTTGACATGGTGGCAGTGTGTAATATGTGCCATTGTTTTGAAATCTGTTAAGCTACAGCTGCTGTTTGCAAATGTTGTAGATGAGCACCGCCTCTGTAAGAAGTAGTTCTGCTGTCAACTGATCCTGCTTGCTCCCATGTGTTAAAACAGCCACTTGAGTGCTTGCATAACCAGAATCTGAACCCAGAATAGAAGTAAATAAAAAAAAATTACCCTAAGTCATTGTGATTCAGTGCACTGCATAGCTGCACGAACTGTTTATTTGGACCCTAGTGGGGCTGATGTGAGAAATAGATCTTGGATGTGGATAAAGGCCAGGACTGCTTCCTGAAACCATAACATTAGCTCAGTTATGCTGGGCCGAGGAAATGAAGACCTAAATTAAAACAATGGCACACAATAAACATAGTAATATCCATTTGTTTATGTTTTATACCAAACATTTGTAATACTTCCAGTCAGTCCTCCAGATATTTTTTGTCAAAATTGAAATTAAATAGAGGACTATTTCTTTTCATAATTTATCATGTCTCTAATCAGAATGGCCAAAAAGGTAGTTAAAAATAATCCAGTACTCATGAGAGACAGAATAGTTTGTCTATATAGAGTAATTTTAAAAAATGCCTTTAGCTTTGCGCTTTTAAGATTTTAGTATTTTTAGTTAAGAAAAACACTGATAATTTATATTTTCTTTAGTCTCTGCCTCAACAACATTTAAATCCAGCATATGAAGATGCATGGAGCAGCAGTGATGATGAAGGCTGAATTTAAATTATGTGCTGATACAAAATCGACTGCATTCACAGACTTTATCTACAGAATTGGATATTGTTGGATTTATCACGACTGGATTTTTGGTACAGTTCTGTTAGAGCAATGTCTTCCAGAAATAAGTTTCCACTGTTCTCTGTGGTTTTTTGTCACTGTTAGAGTTAAATCTAAAGGATTACTTTTTCATGCTGACTTTTGTACTTACCTTTACACATTGGTATACTTTATTCAGTGTTTAACAGCTGATAAAGAAAAAATAAAAGCCCTTCAGACCAGTCAATATTACATTTT
This sequence comes from Chiroxiphia lanceolata, assembly GCF_009829145.1. NCBI lineage: Eukaryota > Metazoa > Chordata > Aves > Passeriformes > Pipridae > Chiroxiphia > Chiroxiphia lanceolata. The sequence goes on along the minus strand of NC_045671.1, from coordinate 17,398,176 downwards.
TTCTATTATCACTAGTACATGAGGAGATAACCCCTTCATTTCCAAGATGCATGATAGAAATGATTTTGCCTGAAGGAGGACTAGCTCAGGAACCAGCTTATTTTTATCAGTGTCTAGGTGGAGCAGACTGAATGCATTTTCAAGTGCTTATGTGCTGTGAGAGTCAACAGATTTTTGTGCCTGTTCTCTAGTATTTTCAGTTTTGTATGTTTTTCCATAAAGGCAATATTCAGTTCAGAAAGAGATATGGGGATCCTCTATTCAAGTATTTATATGGTGACTCCATCAGGTAGTATCTGAATCTGCCCCAGCAAGTTAAGAATAGAAACTAGTTCAATTAGAGGTTTTGTTGCTCCTGTAGCAGGTTTTTAAGATCAGTCTTTTATGTATGAATTTTTCACACATCCCTAGCCAACTTGAAGATTTCCTGGAAAAGCAGGCTTGAGGTACAGTACAAGGCAGAGAGTGGATCACATTTCAAGGATGTCGAATGTAATCCTTCAAAACTGTTTCAAAACATTTTGTGGTCCTAATGCCTGCTCTTTTTTCAAAGGGAGGGATTTTATGGGGTTATTCTCATCTCAGTCACTAGTTTGTGCTTCAGGCATAATGTAGTCACCAAGCTGAGAGCTGAGTTAAAGGTTAGTGTCAGATATAGATGCAGCTCTACAGAGGAAAAATTCCTTCCAAAGGAGAGCGGAAGTTTAGACCACAAATTCAGACAAAGGGGAAAAATATTGTACAAACAAGTGAAAGGTAATAATTTAATCTTTGTATAGTGTGGAGATATTTCTGTCATTAGTATGCATGATAGAATAATTCACTGTGCTTCTTTATTTTGAAATCTGTACAAGATACAGGCTGTCAGATTCTATATGCCTAGCATTGTAAAATGATAACAGCTGAGGAGTGGGCATATTAAAGGAATGTTGTAGTTAAACAGCCTTCATATTTAGTGCATGTTTGCTGAGACAGATCCACTATTGACTGTATAGCTGTAGCGTCAAGAATTCCAGAAGTTTAGGCTGAAGTTAAGGATCCACCTGACACTCACTTTACAGGAATAGAGAAGAGCATTTTCTATTTTTTTTCCCCCATATTAGTTTTTATTACCAAGAGTGGCTGCTCCCCTCTAAAATCAGAAAAACGAGGGAACAAATTTGTCCCCATCTTCCTTAATGAAAGATGCTATAAGGTCTCCCTGGAACCTTCTCTTCTCCAGACTGAATAGCCCCAACTCACTCAGTCTTTCCTCATAAAAGAGCTGTTCTATCCCTCTGATCATTTTTATGTCCCTCCTCTAGACCCATTCCAACAGGTCCACCTCTTTCCTGTGCTGAGGACCACAGGATTCAGTTCTCCAGGTGGGTTCCTTTTTGCATGCTGATTTTTGTCAGAAGTTCCTTTTTCATGCATGCAGACATCCTTCCACCTTTGCTTAATTTCCTCACCCATGTGAGCTTGGACTATCCTTGAAAATCAACCAGCTCTCCTGGACACTCCTTCTCATCAGGGCCATGTCCCATGGGACCTTTCCAGACAGAACCCTGAGTAGGGATCTAGCTGGAAATGTGGAAGTTTTCCTCTAAACTTTTATGGGGCTCATTTTCATACTGTTGCTGAATAACTTTTTACACATCAGGTTTGCCTAAGTAGCACCACAAATGCAATGTGGAATTCAGCTCAAGAAGAGGTGGGCTGAGAATTATTTGCCCAGGTATCTGCCCACCCAGACACCTTTGGGTTTAGTGTCCCAAACAGTTGAGAATAGAAATGTTTGCCTTACGGGCTTATTGCTCCTACTGTAGCTAGTATCTTGTACGTAGGAGTCCTTTCAAATCTTCTTCTGGTATCAGTTGTTGATGGCATTATTCTCCCTCTTGGCTGTTTTCCTCTGCTGGAAGGGGAAGCATTTCTGGAGAACGAAATGAGAAATACGAGCAATAATTCAGGCATATTCTACAACCTAGCACCTGCAAACCTTCCATATAATGGCAGTAGCTGATAGGTGGTGTTTAGTTGGCAAGACTTGAAACCTCTTGGTACTAGTCAGCATACCAAACACCAGTTTCCGGGAAAACTATTCTTTGAAGAATGGCATTTTTATTATGATTTCCTTCAGTACTTCTAGTTTTCTGTAGATGTGATAAGTTTATTATTCAAGCTTTTTCTCGGAAAAAAGGAGTATTTTATGTCTGCTGCAATCTTATGGTGTCTGTACTTAATTTCTAATTAAAGTGTTAGTATCTTCAAAATGAAAATTTTTAAAGGACAGTGAAGGTATCCTGTATATTGTTTTTCACTGCCAAGAATTAAGTACTAAACCAACAGTATCAGTTGCAACTGTGCAATTTCTTGTTTATGTGTTAGATGTGATAATTAAATCTGAATCTTCTCCTTTGTTTATTCTGCTTCAATGCTTATAACATGTGTTTTTATAGTATCAGAGCTCTTGCAGAACCAGAGAGGGATCAAGTAGAATAGTATAGACTTAATTGCACTTCCCATCCTTATATCAGTCAGAAAAAAAACACATCTGAAAATCCAGTCAGATGTTGAAATGGGTGCTGTGTTCATATTGAAATAGTTATTCACTTGAGAGCCAACTATAGCTGATAGGTGGATTCTTACTGTTAAAAACAGTAAGAAAGTTAAGAATTTAAGGAGAGAGCTTAGGCTGTAATGAACTTCATTCTTATTGCAGTAGTGGTACTGGGATTTAGTAGTCATATTCTGTCAGAGAGCACAGAGAATCTAATCTTTTAGATTCTAGAGAATTTAATCTTTTCAGGCTGTTCCAGAAACTGAATATTGCTTAGAAGACTTTCTTTGAGCTTGATACAGCCAGTAGCAAAAGATGGAAAAGCATTTATTCTTACAAGAGATCAAAGAGTTTCCTTTCCCTTCTAGCCTAAGGAAACAATAAAGGTGGAGTCAGACTGAGCTAGTCCAACTGAAGAAATACAAAGAGCCTAAGACAAGCCTCCTTCAGCTTAAGTGGAAGTTGAGTTCTGTGGAGACAGTAAGATACAACTCTGATTATTTATGTCTAGGTTATGATGCTCAGAAAGAATCTGATATTGAGACAGCCAAGAAAAGCCTTGTTCTTTTTTTCCTTCTGTACACAGATCTGGAAGAAAGCATTAGCAATTGTGAATTTAAATATAGCTAACTCTCAAGTACTGGGAAGAACAAGTTAACACCATGTGCTTACCTCCCTTTGCCCTTTTTTCTGTCCCTGGTATACTAGCTCTTACATACAGACTGACAAGTTTAAAAATGTATGGATTTGTTTGCCACCTTTTTTTGCATTGTTTGGGTTTGTAGTCAGTCCAGGCTTCTCGCTGCACAAAACATCTGTTTTTTTAAATCAAGAATGATTTCCTCAGTTAGGTTAGGGCCCAGAATTTAAGACCTTTATCATTGAAAACCTTAAAATATCTTAGATTTGAGAACATCAATAAAATTAGTTATGGGGGTTTTCACCTTTTATTTATCCTTGTATTACAGTCCTTATCCTGCCTTGAATGTACACACACATATGTCTATGCACACAAGATATAAAAATATTTAAAGTACCACTGCTTTGGCACCATTGGAGGATAGTTCTTGGTTTTCTTCCTACCTAATTTTTACATGCAGGTAATGGTCTGGTGCATGTAGGTGAGAATTGCATGCTCTTTAGTGCTCACTGACCTGGGATCTGCCACTGAGAATGGGTAAGCCTAGTACTAGCTTAGTACACATATACTGATGGTTTTGACACCTGAGAGACTTCTTGAAGGCAGTATATTTGTTTCAGTGGTCAGGAGTTAGTGCTTGTAATACCCAAAGAAGCAAAAGTATGTAAAACATATCAATAAAGTACTTTTGTGTGGGTAAGGCTGAGTTATGAAATGGACATGCCTTCTTCCATCCTCCCCCGTCTTTTGTTTTCTTCTAGTCTATTTTATAAAAACAGTGGGAATGGAAGATAAAAACGGATGACTGAGGAGCCAGGAATTCAAGCAGGTGCATAACTACTCCCCACAGCTTCATCCCTTCTAATCATATCTCTGTGTGTATAGTCAGCCTTACCCACCAGCTCATGGGCTCTGCCCAGATGACAACTAACCAGTGTCATCCAACACACTGGGAACCCTTAACCACACCCAGTCCTGCAAAATTCCACCAAGCCCAAGAGACTGGAAAAAAATATTTGGGACTATGAAGGCAGGTTTCTATGTACATATGAAAGAATGTTTTAATTGCATAGGCACACAGCTTTGTTCTTACTTTTAATTTTATCACCATTTGCCTTCAAATTAAGGCAGAAAGAAATGAAGATATTTTTAGTTACATATTTTAGCTTTGTGCTAAGAATGAGTCTTTCCGTCAGTCACTGAGGTCTGTACACTTAGAAGACTGGAAATCCAGCCTTTTCTTACGGTTGTGGGACAGAGATACATCTGCAGTCCTAAACAGGTTTTGTAGTAAATTTCCTCATGCCAAATTGGAGATTATAATCAGCAGTTTTAATCAGTCCAACCAGTTATTTTTACAACCATGTGTTTGTAATCTAGAGTAGCATGCTTAAGCAAGAACAGGGTAATGTATTCAGCAACAAAAATGATAGGTATATGCCTTTGTTTAATTCAAAATAGATTAACATAGGGGGCAGAGAAAAGGGGTTTATTAAAACATTTTTTTACTGTTCTCAGCAGCTACATTTGGAAGATACTGGGCATTGTCCTTTTCTATTGACTGCAAAGCATTTATTTAACAAGATACTTTATGTTAGTAAAATGTCTTAGCCTCCAAAATAATTATTAAAATATTCTAATAAAACTTGGAATCATATTTTTAGAAAAGTTAGCTCAAAAATATTCATAACAGAAGAAGAAATATATTTTTACTGGAGATCATTGGCAAGAATAAACTTAAATTTGGCAGCCAGCCAGTTCCAAAATTTAAAGCTGATTCTTAATCCTCTCTGTTAGTAGTTCAGAATGGCCTCTGAAGGAACTGTAGCTATTAATGCCTGCGTGCAGTGTTTTACTTTCATCCACACAAATAGATCTTGGTCTGTATGGCAGATCTTGAACATATCATTGCCATTTTAAGGAAGGGAGGGAGCCTGTGAAGAAGAGAAAAGAGAGAACGAGAAGAGAGAAAAAAAGTTAATCCTTTTGTTGAACTTAGGGTGCATCTATTCTGCAGGCAGCAGTGTGGTACAGAGCTGTTAACTTCAGCTTCTGTGAGCAGCCCCATCACACACCGATGTACCTGGCTGGGGATGCTGTATTGATTCATCTTGATGGAGCTTTACTGATGTGCTTCTTTCCTACTTTCTGTAGGTACACTGTGTCAAAGGACACAATGAACACTGCCATTGGGGGAGCCCATGTCTGCTGTGATAAAAGATACACCAGAGAGTAGGTGTATGTTAAGAATATCAGGTTCTCATGTTTTGTGGCAGTTAGTAGGGAGTGTCTTGTGTTGCTCAACAGTTAATTACGGTTGCTATCACCTCCTACACTGTTCTGTAACACCACAGGAAATCAACTGATGATGATTCTCATGCTAGCAAAGATGAGAAAAAAAGTTTTGAGACTTTATAAAATAATAGATTTTGCCCATCTCTAGTTCTTCCAGGTGAAGTATATGGCCCCAGAGAATATATTTTTGTACCTGAACCGTGCACTATGGCCTATCAGAGTTGAAGCTAAGTTAAGTATCCTAATGGTGTGATGCTGTTCTGTAGTTTTTACAACAGGAGCCTTGGACTGAGCAGTTCTACACACCTCCTGTGGAAAATGGTCACATTTGGCATGTGCTTGGAATGTATTGCACTTCTCAGGCTAGTGCATAAACGGTTTCCCAAGGAAAAAAAATCTCTAGAGTTGCATGGAACTTTGCCATCTGAACACTATTCATCATTGTTTATAAAAAAAGTTTCTAGAACACTTAATTGTTTTGCAGACAGCTAATTTACCTGAGGGCCTAAATGAATGTTTGAAACAACTGCTTCATCCTGTTCTGCCACTCTGGATAACTATTGAAGTTTAGGTTGACTAATGAAGTATATCAAAGTAATTTAAATAACACTCAGCAATGGACTACTATATTAGATGTGGATACCTGTGAGAAATGCAGAACTCTCTGGTATAAGAATTATATTTGTGCTTAGCAGAATTCCTGTTTTGGACTACAGGTTTCAGTACCTTAGGAGGCTTGCTTTGTGTGCTCTAGGTAGGTATAAGGTCATACTGGTACATCTCATATCAGTAAGGAAGTTTATTATATATTCTAGTGGCCTTGAAAACTGTGCTGGCAAAGCTTTTTCCCTGCCAGAAAGAGGAAAAATGATGCAAGTCAAAGGGTAGTAATTCACAAGACTGCTCAAGCACTAAGCTTGACCGGAATAGGAAAAATAAGAGTGTTGTGACTTAATCCCAGCCAGCAAGTAAGCACCACACCACTGCTTGCTTAGTCCCTCCCCCCCTGGCAGGATGAAGGGGAGAAGACAATAGAAGGGTAAAAGTGAGAAAACTCATGGGTTGAGGTAAGAATGGTTTAATAATTTAAATAAAATATAATTATAAGTTATAATGAAAAGGAAAAAGAAAAAACAACACACACCAAAAACCCCTAAACCAACACCAACTAAAAACCACAAAGAGGTAGAAATAAAACCCAAGAAAAATAATTGCTGCAAATAAAAACAATTGCTTACCTCCACCTGACCAATGTTCCCCCTTCCTCCCCCTCACTTTCCCTCTACTTTTATTGTTGAGCGCAGTGATTATGAAAGGGAATTATCCCTGTGGTCACTTGGCGTCAGCTGTCCCCACTGTGTCCCTTCCCAACTCCTTGTGCCCCCCAGACTCCTCACTGGTGGGATGGGGTGAGAAGCAGAAAAGGCCCTGACCCCGTGTAAGCACTGCTCAGCAACAGCTAAAACATCCCTGTATTATCAACCCTGTTTCCAGTGCAAATCCAAAACATAGCTCCATGCAAGCTGCTATGGAGAAAACAAGCTCTACTCCAGGCAGAACCAGCACACAGAGGAAGGAAACAAAGGTGCCATTCCAGTTTACAGGTGGAAAAGTAGACCCCTGCTTCTGCCACAGGACACACAGGTGCAAATTCAGCAATCCTCCATGCTACACTGCTGTGTCACCAAGGACAGTGCTCACCTTTTTGCTGAAGGTCTCAGGTGAGGCCAATCAGCTGATAAGGGGATGGCACCCAGCACTGCCAAGAGGGATTTAAACTGCTGCCGGAAGCGCCAGTGACCCGGAGCACGGCGAACAGGAGCAGGCAAACAGGAACGTGGCACGGCAGTTAGCAAGGCAGTTCAAGCAGGCAGGGCAAGCAGGAGGGGCACAGCCACCTCCCAGCTCTCTAGAAGGAGTTTTTGTTTTTTCTTTTTTGTCAGCTTAAGCCAGCAATGGTTTCCAAAAAACCATAAGCTGTTGCTGTTAAGATGAAGGTTGTGTCCACACAGATGGAATCCCTTAAGAGGGACGCCAGGATGGACACAGCTGTTCAGGCCTCTGACTGCCCAGAGTGTCTGAGCCTGGGGTTGGCACCACCAGAGGACAGTGTGAGTGGGGTCTGTGTGCAATGCGAGCAGGTGAATGACTTGCTATGCCTGGTGGCAGAGCTCAAGGAAGAGGTAGAGAGACTAGGAAGTATTAGGGACAGTGAAAGGGAAATTGACTGGTGGAGTCGCACCCTTTTGCCCCCAAAAGAAGTCCAGAAGGAGATGGTGAAGCCCTGCCCCTCCTGCCATCAGGCAGATGGAGCAAACCTGGTGGAAGGGGGGGGAATGGAAACAGGTCCCTGAGCGGAGAGGTAAAAGAATCCACTCCCAACCCCCACCATCCCCCCAGGTGCCCTTAGAGAACAGATATGAGGCCCTGGACTCAGAGAACCAGGCAGAGGACAGACAAGAGGAAGATCTGTCTGGAAGGTCTCCTGTTCATCCCTCGTCTACCACACGGGTTACAACTACAGCTACAAAGAAAAAAAGAAGGGTAGTTGTAGTTGGTCACCCAATGTTATTCTTAAAATTGGTAGTTCTGTTTGCTTTTGAAATATCACCCAACCTCTCTGGGCAGTCCTTGGGCCTGACCTCTCCTTTCTTCTCCATTTCCATTTGGCTACGTGCTTGCGTGCATATAGTGGTTTGCTAGTTCAAATAGTCTTTGAGCACAAGAATATGAGAGCTTTGATCTGAAAGTCATTTGACTGTGTTTGAGCAGAAAGGTACCCACAGAGTAAGGAAAATGGGAGGAAGGTTTCATTAGCTTTTTCATAACCCTATGTCAACCAATACATGCAGTTTCTGGGATAACACTGGGTGCTTGTTAACTTGCTTGGACCTAGTGCAGTATTTTTCTATGGAGTAACAGCTCATTAGTTCCCATACTTGGATCATTTATTCATTAAAGTCAGTAAAAAAGTGTTATCTGGAAAACCTGGCATTTAAATATTATTTTCATTTTATAATTGATCTATGTTCATTATTTTCCCCAGTCAGTTGCAGCTTCTTTAAATCTTACAGTCATTAACAAAACTGATTACATAAATGTTCAAGGTCTGGTTTGTCTAAAGAGACTTAGTTAAATAAAAGTATAACTTTAATATTACAGAAATCTTTGAAAATCATCTGCACTGCTACTAATTGCTTTATTAAAGTATTTCTCAGTTTTATAATTTTTTGCAATATAAACCAGTTGCCGGCTTTGTTGTTTATCCTCATTGGTAGATGCTACTTCTCCATGATCTTTCTTTACCCAAATTAACATTTCTACCTTTCACCCCATCACTTCTTAAGTGCCATTTCGTTAGTCCAAACTGAATTAATTTCTCTTAAAATATTCTCACTGCCTTGTCTCCTGTCACCATGTCTAAGGCAGAAGTTTCCATGATTCAGAGCTGCAAGCTTTGCTTCTTGCAGAGTTGAGATTTTACCACTTTATGTTTCCACATTGTGCTTTTAGCCGCAGGCCATTGTCAACCAGGAAAATGGACAACTAACCTTAGCTGACAAACATTAGACCTTGCTTCTTTTGCATGATCACATCATCCACTCCCCTTTCTTTCTGCTGTCTTAAAGCTTTAACCCCTTCATTGTATCATGTCTCATACCACTCAATACTATTAACAGGTATATTAAACATATGAGTGATTTAATATCATCTGACATTAGCAGAAACACAAAACAGCATTTTGTTGCATCCATAGATGTACTATAAATTATTACAAGATAATTAGCCAAGAAACACAGGAAATGTGTAAGTAACATGGCATTACAGTGCCTTGACAGAGATGTTTGACTTTGTTAAAAGCTATTGGCAAAAATGCTTTGAGGAAAATAACAGTTCTCTCAAACCTTATAAAATCTGAGCTCATGCTGCACAAAGCAGAGAAGAGTTCTTTGATTAGATTCTGCAGAAATCTACAGATGTTCTGTATTATTCCAAATCCACCAAATGTTATCACATTCAGAGCTGTCACCTATTCAAGAAGACAAAGGTGTTACCAGAAATGACAAAATCAGGGACAGTCAGCCCTGTTTATGTCTACACCATCTCTGCCTGCCTAGGCTACCCCACAGCAGCCACCAGTGTCTGCAGTTTTTGAACCCCTCACTTTTAAGACAGGCCACTCAGGCACAGGGATGTCCTTGGCAATTGGGTGGGAGAGTTCAAAATTACTAAAATTTACTTTGCCTCACCTTGCCTCAGGTGGCAAGAAAGGGAGCTCTGGTGCAGTACTGGGTTGCTTCTTTGCTCTCCATGCATGAAAATCCTCCTCTGTCTTGGTAAAGTCTAAAACTAATCCAGTGTAATGGAAGGAGTTTATAGGGAAACTCTCCCACTTTGCTCTGGTTATTTCATTCCTTTTCCTCTGCTTCATCTATCTCCCTTTTTTGTACTACTTAAATATTCTCCTCCTCCCCACCTTTCTTTGCAGCCTGTTTGGAAAAATAAGGGTTATTTTCCACAGAAACTCTAATCTAAAAGCCTTTTAACTATTAAAGATTAACCATCTGCAAAAAAGCACACACTTCCCTGACACTTGACTCTAGCCTGGCAAATTGAGAAACTCAGCTATTGTAATGATTCAATAGCATGTTCACATTTACTGGGTTGATATGAAGGCACAAAAGCAGGCTAATGTCATGCCACATAATGTGGGGAGCCTCTAACTGCCAGTGTAAGAACCTGTCTTTCAGTGGCACAATTTGTTGGACATTTCGATTTTGATGAAGCTTTCTAGTGAGTTTTCTGAGAGTGGCTTGTGCACTTTAAGAGTGGAAGAGAGGAGCTTGCATGCATGCCTGAGGAAAAGGGATGAATGCAGGAAATCAGGCTCAGGTGAGGGACATAAAAGAAAAAGGGGTTTTTAGAAAGGGTGATTGCAGTTGGTTAACCCTGGCTGGATGCCAGTTGCCCACCAAAGCTGCTGGACAGAGGAGAGAAAATAAAAGGCTCGTGGATTGAAATAAGGACCAGAAGAGATTACATTGATTACAAAACAGATTGGACTTGGGGATATTAATTGAATTTATTACCAATAAAATCAGAGCAGGATAATGAGAAGACAAATCTTAAAAACACCTTCCCTACATCGCTCCCTTCTTCCCAGGCTCTACCTCCTCCCCCCAGGCAGTGCAGGGAGATGGGGAATGGGGGTTACAGTCAGTTCCTCACAGGTTGTTTCTATTGCAGCTCAGAGAAAGGAGTCCTTTCCTTGCTCCAGTGCAGGGTTTCTCCTGTGGGTGACAGTTCTCCACAAACTTCTCCAGCATGAGTCCTTTCCACAGCCTGCAGTTCTTCACAAACTGCTCCAACAGTGTCCCTTTCCACTGGGTGCAGTCCTTCAAGAACAGACGGCTCCAGTGCGGGCTTCCCACAGGTTCACAGCCCTCTTTCAGGCACCCACCTGCTCTGGTGTCAGTCTCCTTCCCGAGCTGCAGGTGGATCTCTGCATACCTGTGGACCTCCATAGGCTGTAGGGGCACAGCTGCCTCACCATGGTCTGCACCACAGGCTACAGGGGAACCTCAGCTCCAGCTCCTTGGAACACGTCCTTCATCTCTTCTTTACTGACCTTGATGTCTGCAGAGCTGTTCCTCTCACATATTCTCACTCCTCTCTTCTCTGAGTGCAATTACATCTGCACAAAATCTTTTTTTTACCCTCTTCAATGTATTGTCACAGAGGTGCTACTGCCATCACTGATGGGCTTGGCCTTAGCCAGCAGCAGGTCCATCCTGGAGTCGGCTGTCATTGGCTCTGTCAGATATCAGGGGAGCTTCCAGCAGCTTCTAACAGAAGCCACGCCTGTAGTCCCTCACTCCTGCTACCAAAACTCGGCCATTCAAAACCAATACAATGACATACTTGTGCAGCTGAAAAAGCAAAGCTCTGAAATTAATATTTTAGATCACACAATATTGCTTCAGATAAGAAAACTCAATGCCCTGGCACTGATAGGGGTTTTCCAAAAAGTATCTACACATGTTGAATTTGGACCAAACATGGTCCAAATGTTCAGATCTTTACGATGTTACTGGATTTACCGGGATTAATAGGTATTTTGACATTTCCTGTATACAAGGTTATGAAATACAGTTTCCAATGTCAGTGAGAAGTTTCCTACATAGCACTTTGCTTAGTCCCTTTTTAGTGATATTGAAATATTTAGTTATATCTCGTCATAAAATTATGGTAGAAACTATTTAACCATTTCAATAGAATTAAACTGGACTGAAATTTCTCGTGTTTTTAGGCATTTCAGTGAAATTTCAAGTGCCTATTCAATTTCTGACATAAAAGGAAGTAATTAGTTTTATTGTATATTAATTTGTGATCTGGAAGCGTGTGGATCTTCTAGTAGGAGCAAAGACCAAACATTCTAGGACAATAACTAACCCAACTGACAAAAAGAGAGTGGGAAAAAGGGAATTATGTTGATATTTCTAATTTATTTATTTTTAATTTATGTTATGGTTGTTGTTACATTAATTCATAGTAGGTAGGATGATTTCTTTCAGTATTCTCTGTGATTTGCAGAATCTTGTACCAGAGGATTAGGGGGCATGTCCTGACAAAGAGCACTAATTCCTGTATGGCTGCACATATGAAAGTATTGCCACCAGAAAAAACAAAGGTGCTTGGAGGTAATTTTTTTTCCTCATCTTCAGTACATGACAAAGAGACAAGCTGCCTTAAAAATGGGAAGAGAGAATAGTAAGCAAGAGTAAGTAATGTAGCCTTTTTTTTTTGTTACAATTACATTATATCTACTGAGAGACATTTCAGCTGCATTCAAGAATGTCTCTGAAAACCTTGACCTATGTTTAAAATTTCCATTTTGATCTCTTACTACATCTCTCAATAGAAAAGTAAGCATGATAAATATAATAATGGTTTACCTCAGCCATGATAAGTCTCTTATAAAACAATATTTGTCAGGAAAGGAAAAGAGTAGGGAGAAAGCTGCAGAGTATTCTTTAGAAATACTTGAGAAGCCATGTCAGAATCACCATAAGAGACCAGTAGCATCACTTTTCAGATTTCTCCTATTCAGTGGTTAAGATTTTAAGAGAAATTTTTGACTTGTAGAAATACGAAATTTTTCCTATACTCTTTCTAGACATCATAGTTTTATGTGTTTGCGGGTGTCACATACTCCGAGAAAACAGTACCTCAGGTGCAGAACTGGTCTACAAATGTAGGTCTTGCAAACTTCCCTGAAGATTTAGCCCTCAAAATTTGTCTATATGAACATAATATACATCAGACTATGTGTTATGTATTATTCCATAATAACAGGCCGTAGACTGATGCAGAGGTAACAACTAATTCAATGGCAATAATCAAGCAAGTGCAGCTTTTTTTTTTTGAAATGCTGAGATTTTAAAATAAGATTCAACGTGCTGCATTAATCTTAGCCAATCTCTGTTTGAACTGTTCTTGCCGCTTATTGCTTTGCCTGTGGCTACTCTACAGTGAGTGTAAAGGCATGTCAAAATGGGTGGAGATATGAAAACAAGCACCCTTAAGAGGACTTTTACAGAAGAAACTTGTTACTGTGAAGGGGCTGAGGAACTGGAACAGGTTACCCAGAGAAATTGTGGAAGCCACCTCCCTGGAAGTGTTCAAGGCCAGGTTGGACGGAGCTTTAATCAACCTGGTCTAGTGGAAGGGGCCCCAAGGCAGCGGGTTAGAACTAGATGATCTTTAAGGTCCCTTCCAATCCAAACCAATCTATGATTTTTTTCTGAGCTCCCACCTACACCTCAGAGTGAAAGAATGCTCTTCCATCTGATATGAAGCAACATTTCCACTTCCACATTTTACTCTACATTTACTTAAATTCTCAGCCTGAACACTAAACAAGGAGTTGGAGGAGAGGCAGAAATACAGCACTACTCTGAAGAGCACTGTAAGACATAAGGTTGCCCCATGCAGTTGCCCAGTTGCAGCTGTGGAAGATGACAGAAGTCCACCTGGGAAAAGGTCCTCAGCATGAGTATAGACCTGGGATATACCCTGTAGCAAAGACATGCCCTGTTGCATTTTAAGTCTCTTACTGACAAGTCTAATTTTTCAGCTAGAATAGACAGACAGTAATTTTTTATTGGAAGAAACCATTTGGTTCACTGAGTTCAGACTACGTGTTTCACTAGTTTGTTTGGTGAGTTTTTCCCCATCTTCCTTCGGTACAGGCCTTAGACTCCTTCAGAGAACACATCAGGTTTCCCAACAGATTCTCCAAGATAGAATGATTTTTTCCAGGCATGTTACTATTCATATATTTAAGCCTGGCCTTGAGCCCCACTGAGATAACTCTGCTGCCCTCCTTTAGAAAGTTGAAAAGACATCTTTATGTGCAAAACTCATTGTTCTGAACTGTTGCAAGTGCTGTTTATGGTGAGTGGAATGGAATAAAGGATTTTGAAGCACTTTGTTAAAAAATCAGATGACTTAATACATCTCTGTAAGCATTTCACATCTATATCAGCAGTAGTACTGCTTGCTAGTACTGTCTGCTTAAAAGATATTTTGATGGCTGCCTGAAAGATCAAGGATAATGTGGCAATGCAAATGAGTCTGTGTTGGCTTGCAAAGGGGTGTGCAGGGTTTTTTTCTGTGAGGCACTAACAAAGCCAGGCCAGTAAAATCCCCAAAGGGAGGTGATGCCCAGACAAATAACAGCCCAAGCAACTGTTCGATAGCCTCATGGGGTTGACTCCTCTCCTGTCACCTCTCCTCCTGCCATGGTGCTAATTAAGTACAGCTCAGCTCTGTCAGGCTAGGCAGACTGAAGAATGTTTACTCAGCCCTCGAGGAAGGCTTTAGTTCCTTGCTCTGAGTTTGCTGTTGCTGTGGTTACAGACACTCGAACTGGTAAGAATAAAAGGAGTTCAGGTATGTTTTTGTGAATTCCTGTGATAGTAAAATGTAAATGTGTATCCTCTAGAAGGAGAACTTTAATCACAATAGGAAGGCTTGTGTTGGTTTGCTGGGGCATTGTGGTGGCTTAGTTTTTTCCTGTGAAAATGTCAGATTTGATTGTAAAGGCTAAAGAAAAGAGGGATACAACAAGAAATGCTTTGAATAAAAGTTTGTGTTATGAACACTGTCTGTCTTCTTCCTCATGGAGGCAAAGCTAGTGAGGTGTGTGCATGTCTGTGCTGGTTGGTCAGGATTGTGTAGGCAGGATCAGAAATTTTTGTTTGGAGAGAACTAGAAATAGTTTCATGTAAGTCAATGTTGAGCACATCTGAGGTATTTGAGCATGTGATTTTATTTTTACTTTGTTTTGTTGAAGTCTTAAAGCTCTGTGCTACCCTTGGAGAGTGTATAAAACGTACCAAAGAGAGAAAGAAGATGCAAGAAAGGAGTATATTCTTGATGCCTATTTCCATGGCATGAACTTATTGCCCAAAAGGAAGGGGAAGACCATGGGCAGAACTGAACTTGAAAGTGTTTCAGGGTAGTTGTTTCGGTAACAACACTGTGAGGTGAAATCTTTGTCATTCTCTCCATCCAGAGTGCTGAAAGAACCAGCTTTAGGCAGCAAAGCTGTGATCTTCACAAGCTTTTGCACTGGGCAGATGAGTAACTGAATGGAGATGCTCATCAACTGCTGCTTTTTGGACTGGGAAAGTGTGATTTGCTACAGCTTCAGGGTTAGGTGATTAGATTAAGAAATACCAGAATGAGTTATTCATTTAACTCTTACTGCTCGTTCTCACACATATGCAAGATGCAGGTGTATCAATATTATTTTCATTGTCCTTCTGGATCAAAATATACAATAATTCCAACTCTTGGAAATTTTCGCTGACTATTATTACATAATTTATGAAAATTGTCTGAACCAATGAAACTTGCTCCATATTCTCAGTGACATAACTAAGATGTGGATCCACCATACTGTCAATAAGCAGAAACTAGAGCTTTTTTAGCTGCTTTCCTCCCTTCTTTTTCATGGTGCAGCATATAGCTGGCACTTAGGGTCTTGAACATTTTGGGTTCCTTTAGACAGAAACTTTTAAGATGATTGGTATATTATCTGGTGGAATCCTATTTCCTCAAAAATGATGTTTTCCCAAAAGAATAGGGGAAATAGATCAAGCTGGCAGCCTACTTCTTCAGAAATTCAAGTCTGGTTTCTGCAAGGATAGTATTTCTATGAGAAATTGTTTCTTACCTTATTGCAAAAGTTTTTTTGTACACATTTGCCCTATTTGCTGTTTTTCCTGCCAGTTTTAGCTTGTTTTTTGTAGGGAATGAAAGACTGCAACTTGTACTAGGCAAAATATCTTTAAGATGCTGTAGGTTCATCCTTGTAAGATCTTACCATGCATCTAGTTGACTTAATTGTTCTGATCAGTGTCTACCTCACTCCAAAGAGAAGCGTAAATGCCCTTTCTATGGAGGGTGGCATATGGTGCTCTCATTCTCCAGATTAAAACAAATCTGCAACTCCTCCAGTATTCTCTTCATGACTGCCACTGCTACTTTGCAACACACCTATGCCATCTGAACATGCACTGCAGGATGGTGAGTGAGATGGGCTTTTGTGACTCTAATAGGTTGCGAACGTAACTGCAGACCTGCACAGTACATCCTTTCATAAAGGAAAGCCATTGAGTGTCCACATGTATAGATGTAGAAGCATCATAAGTGAAGATTTCCTTCATAACCTTTGCAAATATTTCTAGAAAAACAAATACATGAGTGAAGAATTTTGTTCTTCTTTGTCTGGGAGCATTTTTAATTTTCTTTTGGGTTTGTTTGTTTGTTTTTATTTTGTCATTTGTTCTTTTTCCTTAATTTCAAAATCCTAATTTAAAATACCTGATCTGTGGTAGTATTATATGTGTGGGAGGCCACAGAATTGTAACTGGCTATGAAATGTGATACAGATTTCTGTTTGATTGATTCGTAATTAGCTTATGGGATTTCTTTTTCAGGAATTGTTGTCTCACAGGCATATTGACAATGAAGAGTCTCAGTTTCAAAACTAACCTGTTTATGTGTGTCAGCTAGCTGTGACAACAGCTACTAAGACTCCTCTATCATGCCACACAATTCAAAATTTGCTGAAATTCCCAGCCTATTCTTCTTAGCATCTTATCTAAAAATTAATCTAAATTACCAAGTTCTTACACTTTATTGGTAGGTTGCTTCTAAATTTATTGGAGCTCTTATTAAGAAAGAGGCAGTACTTTAATCCATTTGAAATATATCTTGCCTATGGCTCCTTTTCTGAGTGTCTTGAACAGCATGTCTGCCACACAGCTTGTTTTCCATGGTTTACCTTTCCTTGAGCATGAGTAGGTATCTTCAGTTTCAAAGCTACTTTTAATCTCTGGCCTGTGTACCAAGCACAGAAGACATAACTGTCATGGGGATAATGGGGACAAATATAACCTTATTTGTCTGAAATCAGATGGAAACTCCAACCAGGCATAACAGAAATGGTGTTGAATACCTCTTTGTCTTGATTATCCATTTCTTGACTTTTATTTTCCTGCTTTTCTTCCCAATCCCATCTGCAGAATGTTGTATAAAAATAGATAAATAAATAAGTGGAAATCCATTAAAGGCTTAGGTTTCCACAATGTATTATTAAGCACATGTAATGCGATCAAGAATCAATTTTAGAAAGTAACTTCTTGGTATGATTTTACTGTAATTTTGCATTCTTTGAGTGCTGTCGTATCTGTCAAGGCAGAATGGACTGTGGATTTGTTATAATTAATGGTAAAACTCACTCTTCTGTTTTTTTTGATTTTGTTCATATCTCAGAGATTGGGAGAGAAAGGGAAGAGGTGTTGCTTTGCTGTTAGCAAGATTCTGCAATTCAGTAGCCTTCATAGGAGTCCTTATGGATGTTGGCATAAGAAATATGAGAAGAGATGGGAGAAAAAAAGTAACTGGTTGGCTTTTGAACAAGGCAAGCATTCTATAGCTTTCTCAGAAGTTTTGTAGATGTCTGTTTCTCACAGTGATCCTCAGTTTCTTGATAAGTTATCTTCTGAGCCTTAGTGGTCTGAATATGAAACAAATGAAACAATTCAAGGGCTCAGATTTGAAGATCTCTTCTCATTCTTTAACCCAAGGGTAACATACTTATAATATATTCTCACAGCAAAATGTCTGGAATCTGGCAAAATTAGTTGGAACTTTTGCATGGATGCTGAACATAGCAGAGTGAACTCTTTGACAGGCATCCATGTCCCTTCTGTTCACGGGAACATGGCAGCCCATGAGCTCACAGAGTGTGATTTTTCACTACAGAGTAAATAGGAAAATTATGTGAGCAATACAGCTATTTATATATTTCTGTGTCATCACATGCTGCTTGGATAAAGAGTCTGTTCCTTTTGTGTTCACAAAGTGCAAATCAGTAGCTACTTAACTCTATACCTAAGATCTTACTCTTACCCTTGCAGATGTTGCGCAGCACATGGAATGTGGTAATGACACAGACAGCTAAGTCTTTACTAGCACCATAGCACTAGGCTATGCTGGATTGTCTTTGTTTGCCTCATTAACTCACCTGTTTCTACAAGCACGAAACAGACTTTGAATCAAGGAAAAATCCTTGTTGATTATTCTGATTCAGAGGTGGTGTAATATGTACTAACAGCTTATTGTTATTGATCTTTCTAGAGCTCTCTGTCCTTCTGGTGTGGGCTCCAGAGCAGCCACTGTCTGGCTCTTTTTTTCATGTATTGTTTTCAGACATGGGACAGACTAAAGTGAAAAGTCTGGTGATGCAAGATTATGGTTTTTGGGAATAAGATGGCCAGGTGTGCTGGCTTTGGTTTTCTCATAAGGCTTCTTTGGCTGACTGCAATGCACTATTTGCACATTATTTAATTCTCCTTCCTGTTATAGACTGAGTTGCAACCAGCCTACATTCAAGCAATACGCTCCGAAGAGGTGAGTCACTACCAGTTTTCATTTGAGAACCACACTGTATTTATAATAAAGTGTATTATATCATGTGTGTGTCTATGCATTCTAAGTTTATTTGTAAATACAGTATATTCTCCATATCTATGTACTATATGCACTATACAGAAACTTTAAAATATATACATACATAACAGAAAGTATATATTTATCACATATGTATATCATATATATATATATGACACCATGACACTCTGTTAAACATCCCCTTTAATGACATTTTTCATACACTTCAGATTATTGCTTCTACTTTTGCAATAGACATTTTTCACTCTACTTTTGGGATAGCTTCTTCCTTTACTCCTGCCTAGAACCAGTCTCAGATGCATAACAGTAAAACAATTGTTTTATGGACCTAATGGTTTTAATACTGTTAATCGAGATAGATGAGTTTATATAGAAAGTTCCCTATCTGAAAAGCTTTGTCATACTTCCAAGAGTTTATCAATTTCACTATTATTCAAATGGCAAAACTGGAACTCAACATGCAGGTAAACATGTAGCTATTGAAACAGGCTGACTTGACAATACTGCAGTAGTTTGTGGTGGGCTTGTGGTGTCCAGAAGCCATGCAAAACCAGCAGTGACTACTCACTTCTGTACAGTTACCTCTAGTGTATGTCCATAGAGGGAGGGCGAAACCTCTTTGCAAAACTCAGCTCATCTGTAGAAAGATGAGCAGGACTGAGTCATCTTCTCACCTTGTCCCACAGCAAAATTGATGATACATGTCTTAGGAGGAATTCGTCTGCCATGTGGAAACTGTTTCTGGAAGGTCACTGCCAGCATTACACAAGGGCCCATGCATGTTTTTCTGGAACAGACCCAGGCAGGGAAATGAGCAGAATGCTTCAGCTACACAAAAGGCTCTGTTCTGGCTCAGAGGACTAGGCAGAAAAAGCAAATTTTTCTGCAATAAGCAGTAAGCCAAGTCTGAAAGTAACTCCAACTGGAAAATGAGAAAGGGCCTAGAGGTCCCTTTTGTCACCAGTCCAGCTGCCAAACACAGGAGCCCTCTGTGCTATGGCAGCTATGGGAGACAGGCCACTTGCAGCAGAACCTGTCTGAGACAGGTTTGGCAGTTGTCACAACCAATACTGGTGCACAGGCAAACTGGATGTTCTCCAGAAAATCAAAGCTTGCAAACAAGATTTGGGTTACACTTGCATCTCCTCAAGATTTGTGTGCAGATATCTGTTGGTGTTCTTGGGATGATTACCTTGTACTGTGTAAGCAAAAGAACCCAACACTTTTGCTGGACTAGGGAGTGGCTCCTGTGATTCTCCTGCCAGTCAGTGGTTCAAGGCTTCAAATACAGTCCTAGAGAAGAGTACTTATCTCTCTAAAAGACTCAAAGCATATGAGCTACCTGGATTCTAATAAGGCCACAAAAAAGAAAAGAAAAAGCAGTATTCATGGCAAGCACAGTGCTTTGTAGACCACTAGTTAAGTATTTACCATCTTGTAAAATCCGATGAGCTGTCTTCAGTGTCTATGTTCCTTTATTGCTTGCCCTGTTATTGGATGGGGAATGTAGGGAACTTTAAAGATAACTTAAATTCACAGTAAATATCATATGCAGCTTTCACATGCTAAGCACTGAAAAAACCTGTTTGCTTCTAGCTCTGTCTTTTACAATGTAAATGCCTCTGACTTGCTGTGTGCCTCTGTTTTCTTTGTGTGCAGGGCACAGCTGTCTCCTTCACGCTGCCTTTCCCCTGATGCATATTAATCATTTACCTGCCCTGAACTGGTCAACCATTATTTCTGTTCTCTCCCAACCTTCACAGACTTGCTTGATGATTCAAATTACCTTTGCTCCTGAAGTGCATGGAAAGCAAGGACTCTTACTCTCTTTACAGACTCCAAAGAGAGAAAATCTGTTGATGCAAACGCTGTTGGCATCAAATGTGTTAGAGCTGTTAGCTTGCATCTCATTATTATTGTTTTATTTGGTTATTTTTCTTTTTTTTTTGCCCATTAATGACAACAGTCTTGTATTTTGAAGTGTACAGGTAACCTACTTACTTTTTATTGTTATGCACCCCAGTGTCCCATTTTGTCTCAGCCAAGGCAGCCCTATCAGGTATGGCAAAATAGATTTTGCAACACATGAGGAATATTAGTTGCTGGCTGAGCCACATAGCCACATCCCTGTGGATGACTTATTACTCTTAAGGCTCACAAGGACTCTGCCTGAGCAGGGATGTGCTGGTTCCTAAGGTCTGTTTGTAATTTTTCTTGGCTAATGTTTTGGAAAAAAATGGCTTTGAACTAAGAATTAAAAGAAAATGTTCTCTTCCAAAAGCTGAAGGGAGATGGGGCTGGTTTGATTTTTTTTTTTTTTGGTGATTTTCCCCTCCTACGTGAGACATACAGTATTGCTCAATGGTTTATCATATTTTGACATATCCCTTTTGGCCAAACCCAGTGATCTCATTAAGATGCTCTTTCAAAACCCCCAGGATTTCTTCACCTGTCATATTCCTAGCAATTCCAATAGAAGCATGAAACAAATCCCAAAGGACAAGGTCCTCTTCCTAATCCCCACCCTAATCAAGTGATATATGGAGGTTCTACAGATTCCCTGTTATATACTATGTTTCTGCATCCCACCATCTGTCTGTCAGCCTCTCATAATGTTTCCACACTTATAACAAGCTTTCTATGCTGGTTATGCCTCTTGTAATCTCAAACTTCAAATCTAATCTTCTTGCTGTCCTCCTGTTCAGAAACCCCTTCTGCCCCTCCACATTGACCATGTGTTCATTTTACAGCATCAGTTCACAGTTCTTTCATCTTGTGTCTCTATACATCATTGAGTTTGCCTCTTTTCTTCAATTTGCCTTCATATCCTCTCCCTACTGCTTGTTTTTGCCAATTCTTTTGACTTGAGCTATCCTCTCCATGCTAGCCACCTCAAAAAGCTGTAATTTCTAGCCTTCTGTGGACTACATGGAGCACCTGTTTATACACTAGGAATTCCCCATCACCTTTCTTTGTGCCCCATACTTCTCTAGATGGGAGTCACTGGAGACTGTTACTTTCATCTTAAACATCTTCTAAGAGAGGAGTACGGCTGTCTTTTTGGGGTGGAAGTGTGCCTTAAAGCATTGAGCCAAAGCTGACCAGTTGTGCTTTGTTTTTTAAACAAGGAATTATTAAATTTTTCTGGTGTTGCCTAGAGTGACATTTAGTTGCCACCAATCCTGGAGCAGTGTCAAGAAGCCACATTGCAATTTGTCCTCCTGCAAGCTGGCAGAAAGCACTAGTGAGTTCAAAATCTAGGGTCATCTGGAGGAACCCCTGAACACTACAGCAGGGGGTATTGTAACAGGTAAAAAACAGTTGTCTTTTCCCTAGTCATAGGATCACAGAATGGTTTAGGCTGGGAGGGACCTCGAAGAGCACCTAGTTTCAATCACCCTGCCGTGGACAGGGACACCTTCCACTAAACCAGGTTGCTCAAAGCTCCATCCAACCTGGCCTTGAACACTTCCAGAGATGGGGCATCCACAACTTCTCTGGGCAACCTGCGCCAGTGCCTCACCACCCTCACAGCGGAGAATTTCTTCCTGATATCTAATCTAAACCTTCTGTCTTCCAGTTTAAAGCCATTCCCCCTTGTCGTATCACTACATGTCCTTGCTAAAAGCCCCTCTCCATCTTTCCTGTAGCCCCCTTTAGGCACTGGAATGCACTATAGGGTCTCCTCGAAGCCTTCTCTTCTCCAGGCTTAACAGCCACAACTTTCTCAGCCTTTTCTGATAGAGGGGTGTTCCAGCCCTCGGATCATCCTCGAGGCCTTCTCTGGACTTGCTCACGAAGGTCTGTAACTCTTAGCCCTGACACCCGGCGGCAGGAGAGGACGTTCCAGGCCCCGGGGGCAGTGGCATCCCGCGGAGCAGGAGCGACACGGGCCTCCCGCCACGGACTGCTACGTGTGGTGTCCCGGCGGGCCCGAGCCCCGTCTGATCCTTTCAGGAGGACGGCAGGGCCGGGGCCGGCGACTTGGTGCCTCCGGAGCGTACTCCCCGCGCGGTCGGTGTGCGAGCTGGGCGGCGGCGGTGCGGGACAACCTGGAGAGCAGCCCGGGGCGCGAGCGGGGCGGGGCGGGAGCGGGGCGGGCAGAACGGGGGGCAGTCCGGACTGCGGGGCGGGGCGGTCCGTCCCGCCCCGGTCCGCGCCTTCCCGTCGCCCGGGCGGAGTTGCCGCGCAGTTGGCGCCTGGCGGTGCGGCGATAGGTGCGGTCGCGCGGCTGCCGCGTGAGTGCACCCGGTGGGAGTGGGGAGCGGGAGCGCGGGACGCCACGGGGCGGCGGGGCGCTCTTGGGAAGGGGTGGGATGGGGATGGGGATGGGGCTCGGGGTGCCTCCTTCCCACCTTCCTTTCAAACTCCGTGATTGCGCCCGCTTTCCTTTTGCCCCCTCCCCCTCCCCCCCCGCAGATCCTCCGCTGTGCCGCGCTGAGCTTCTTCCCTCCCCACCTTCGTCTTCTGGCTGCACCTGCATCCCTAGTCCCTGTCCCCGTCTGCGCACTACTGTGCCTTACCTCCAGACCCTGAGGCAGTGCCCTGTGGTGCGTGTCCCCCCAACTCCCCTGAGTGTACCTCACACCCTACAAGTGCCTGGCCTCCAAGCTTTCTGTCTGTGCCGTACACCCCACGGTGTCTGTTTCCCTAAACCCCCTGACTGTATCTGGCACCCCGCGGTACTTTTCCCCCAAACCCTCTGGCTGTGCATCACACCTCATGGTTCCTATCTCTCAAGGCCCTCTGGCTATGCCTCACACGCACTGAGCTTATCTTCCTGTCGTGAAGAGCAAGTCGCACCATGGCATGTGCATGGCCTCACTTCATCATGGACTTTATTGTTGAAAAATGCCTTTTTCCTCCCCCACCCTTTGCTCTCAGAGAGAAGAGTGGTCCCAGGCATCAGGAAATGAAGGCTTCTTTCTCTCCAAGGGTGAAGGCTGGAGACAGCCGGGGGAGAGGTGTGGCCCACGGTGATATTAAAATGTAGGGCTGGAGGGGCAATGTCTAGCCAGGGGTTTTCTGGCAAGTCGTAAGGGTGGCTGTCTGGCTTGCTGCCTTCCTCCTCTTTGGAGACAGGTCACCTCTGCTGCCACATGTGGCAGGTCCATTCTTGAGGGCAGGCTGTATTGCCAGCGAGGCCATGAGCTGAGGAAGCAGGTCAATGCCAGCTTGTGTAGCTGATAAGGCTACATTGCACCAGTCTCTTAGACTTGTCCTTTGCAACTGTAGATGTCATGTAGGTTGTTTGAGAATTGTAAGTATGTTGATATTGAATTTGTAAATATGTTTTAAGTGACTTGAAACTTTGGTTGGGTTTTGGGCATTGCTGCTACCAAGATAGAATTGTGTGATGCTTGAAAAGGCATAATGAAGCTGCAGACCAGCTCTTCCTGATTTCTTTGCTTTTATAGGAAAGCAAGATATGTTAATTGAAGCTGTTCAGACAAACCAGAAAACTTACAGCCATGTATGGATACTCTCTTCCTTACTTCATTCTAATTCACTTCTTCCCAGATCCATGTGTAGGTCTATATTGCACATTGCCATGTGGGAGAAGTTTGAACAAGTTTTTCTAGTTGTTGGGAGCAGCCTGGGAGCAGCGTACTGCCTGATTTATTCTGCTTCTCAACACTTTGGGTGCGTCCCAGGATGAATTCAGGCTGCCTTGGAGCTACCTCAGGTAGAAGTAGAGTGGTGGTATATTGACATGGCATTAAGCAGTGTGGACATACCCTGAAAATGCTTCAGTAAGGAATGGATGCACTTGTACTTACGTGTTTACTTGAAGAAAGTGTACAAAGACCTAGGATTTGAAAACCTAGATAAGCGTAGGCTTAAAGTGAGGCACTGGAACAGGTTGCCCAGAGAAGTTGTGGATGCCCCATCTCTCAAGGTGTTCTAGGCCAGGTTGGATGGAGCTCTGAAAAAGCTGGTCTTGTGAAAGGTGTCCCTGCCTATGCCAGGGCAGTTGAAACTAGATGGTCTTCAAGGTCTCTTCCAATCCAGGCCATTCCTTGATCCTGTGAAAGTCTTCCTAGGCAGCACTTCTGTTGCGAATGTGGGGAATAATGCAAGTTCACGGTGTTTCATTATAATGTGTATATCTTTCTATTAAGTAGTATTTATTTATTGGTAGAGTGAGACAAGTTATGGTACAGGAAGCAATATTCATGGAATGTGTTGGGAAAGATGCCACAGTGTTAATCAAGTAATACATGCCAAATAGAATTTAACTAATTATGAAGCTCACCAAATACCATGAAATACCTGTGAGCTAATTACATACCAGTAAAAGAATTAATCAAGTACGTTTCTATATCCTGACTTAACTTGATAGCTTCTGCTGCATATGCTGTCCTTACCATGCTGTGCCCTTCCTGGCTTTGTTTCCCTCTGCTGCAATAAACTGGGAAACTGTTTTTTATTTTTCCCTGCCTTGGACTCCTGCTCTTCCTCTTGAAGCTGCTTATACTCAATGCATCTGGTTTAATGCTTATCTTATCTCTTTTTCTGGCCTGCCCCTGTCTGGGTACTTAACACACAGATTTCTGGAGGTGTGGGGAAATGTGGAGCAAGGCAGAAGGTCAAGCAGTGCATGAGATGGGCACGGGAGGTGCGTGTGGGGTGAGGAAAGTGGGAAAGTGAGGGAAGTCACCTTTGTGCTGTGTTCAAGGGCAGGAGGTGAAAGGGAGCCAGGATCTCTTCCTGGATCTTCATCAGCTGCTTGTGAAATTGTCTTTGTCGTATTCTGGATCTAACTTGGCAGACTTCATGTGGCATCTCTCCCTGCCTGATGACTCTGCCTCAGCATGGCTGTGAGAGGTTGCTGCCCAGTAATTCTCCTAGTGAAGGCTGGTGTGAGCTCCCTGGTCTACCTCAGCTGAAATGAGATAGTTTAGCTCCCAACTGTGGGTTATGCCAAGCTGCTTCACTCTGAAGTGGATCAAAGTTGATAGGTAGAGCTATAGTACATAGGAAAGTATAAATAGGTGGGGTGTTGTCGTGTTCAGTGGCACAGCATACCTTATAAAAATATTATAGCTCAACACTCATATTCGCTTCAGGCTAATGGATTTCTGAAACTTACTTCTCAAAGCTTGGGTAGCTGGAAAGGAAGAAATACTCATTTCACTCACTATTCTGTCCCTCACTGCAGATCTTCACTATTCTGGTTTTCTTTCCTGAAGCCACAGCAGGTAGGACACACAGGTGCAGTATTTTTATCAGTTTCTCATTACCCAAGTACATATCACGTTCAAGAACTGGCAGATTTGATTATGTTTTTCTCAGCTGCAATTTATGGATGCTCCAAACACAGTTTTGGTAGGCCAGTCCAAGTATTTAGAAGGAAACTGGTCTATACTTCTGCCTCAATGTGAAAAGGGACGGGAGCTAAGCACCAGGAAACTAGAGCAGAGGCTATTCCAACTTTAAGAATAATTGTTTCCATAAAATAGATTTAAAGCATGCCACAAAAGCTTCAGGATTGTCTTAGGTTTTATTTTAGGATCTTTCTTCACGTTTAAAATTGCTTTACATGTTATTTAAAAGTTGGATAGTTACTCTGCATTGTTGTACTGTCCTAGGGAGCAAGTCCCACGTGCTTTCTCAGGGACGGACTCTGTGCAGTACCCAGGCTCAATGTTGCATCTAGAGGGCAAATGCAGCCTAAATGGCGAAAACTAAACTTTTTACTCCATAAAATGTTAGATTATTAGAAAGAGGACAAAGCATTAACAAAACAAATAGTTACTTTTGTAAGCCTGATTGTACTTTTTTTAAACAGTTCCTTTTAAAAGGTTCCTTTAAAAGGCAAGAACATGAAAGCTAAAGGGCCATGCAATAGTGTTAGTTTCTGTAGGCTGTTGTGACGTGTTCAATTTGCTAAAAGTTTTACGAAGTCACAAGTGATGTAGCAGTTAACTTTTTTCAATACGTATGCTACTTAGTTGAAATCCAAAAAGTAAAAAATTATTTCAGCCGAAATTAAATACGTACGTTTACACTGAAGTTTACCAGAACAACTCAAGTGTCTCTTTTCTTTACTTGTCTTTGGTTTCAGTGTTTAATGCTGAGAATTGACATGGAAATACTGAATAAGGTTCTTTTATTTTTAGTCTATTTTTACTGAATTCATATAGTAAAATGCTTTCAACGTGTCTGTCAATGTATATCTTTTTTCTTCTGTGTGTATTTTGCTATTTTTGCTCTATCTTCTTATGATGGTTACACAAAGCAATTTTTCACTGAAGATGTTGACTAGAAAAGACCTTCAAGTAGTTCATGAATACAGTGATATGAGAAGAATACTCAGCTTACAGCAGCACAGATTTAAGTGTCTTGTTGTTCTCTTGGGTCTGAATGAGAGTCTGAGGAACTGGATTTCAGTAGCATTTAACTTCAAAATCCTGAGGTAGCACACAAATCTAGTCTCTTAAAAACTACTTGTAAAGCCTATCCAGCTCAAAGCAAACTCCGAGTTTCACCTGTGGAGAGGCACAGGTGTCACAAGGAAGACACATATAGGTGTCAGCAAACTCTATGAATCATCTTATTTGCTAGGAGCAATTGTATTCAGATTGCCCCTTTTAACTGTCAGGACTATATTACTTGTCACAGTAAAAGCAATGAACATCGACTCTTATCTCCTGTGATACCAGCTTAGGCTGATGTTTTATTTTCACTGGCATTTCTTTTATTCCACATGCTTTTTGTGTCACTTTTCTTTTGTGTTGGCATAAGTCTTGGTGAAGGCTGCTGCTGAAAAGCACTGAGGAACTGATGTAAGTTAAAAAATACCTTAGCATTTCTGTGAGGCTGCCTCTCTCACCCTGTGTTTGTTTCCCAATTTGTTTTATTATGCAGCCAGAAAAGTGGTTGTTTCAGCTGGAGTCAAGGGTGACATAGGAGCAGATATGAGTAGTGGGGAGAGAGGTTGATTAAAATTACATTGCTGCTATTGAAAGTGCTCTTATAATTGCAAACTTACCCTGTAAACAGCCAGACTTGCTCTGCTTGAGCAGGCTATGCTCAAGAGAAGCTGCTTGTAGCAGCTTTATGAAATCCTACCTGCTGCCTGCCTGTGTTTAACTGTATTGTGAATTCTTTTTAATTTGGATTATCTTTTATATTGATACGGTGCCTTGCACATTGGACCTGATGCCTGGAGCCTCTATTCAAAGTCTTTAAAGCAGTGCCTCACTGACTGTGTGAATGTGAGCATGACTTCGTATAGTGCTCTGCAAAACCTTGTGCGAAGAAATAGCATGTAGAGTGCAAAAAGCTGCTAAGTTTCAACAGGCATCTCATGGACTGGAATTCAAGAGAATGCTCCTATCCCAGTGATGGCTTTCAGGGTTTATTACTGTGCCTGAGATAAAAATATAGCTTACTCTATTCCTTTTATTCTTTGTTTTCTAACAAAAGAAGAGAGCGACTCTTGCTGCAGTCTGACTCACAAAGATCAGTTTGTTGATTTGGAAATAATTTGCATTGTATCATCAGTCCTGAAACGACTTAAAGCAAAGTCACAAAAATCTGATTCAGTAGTTCTCTGTAAGCTTTTAGAGTATGGGAATGGTTCACTGTGTTCTTTCTTTCAGGAAAGTTAGTTGAGGTGGAAAGTACATTTTTTTTTCTTAAGTTTGGTTTTGCCTGATCTGTTAGAAATTGATATGCCTGGAAATTGCTTCCAGTAGTTGAAGCTGAATTTTTTGATATGTACCTGAGCAGAGTGTCAGGTGACTGGGAAGGATAAAATTCTTCATTTAGACATTTTGTCACTGGTGGAGGAGAAAAGATTTTTTTTTTTTTCTTTTTTAGTGGGCATTGGGGCATAGGAATTCTTTCTCTTTAGTTAAGTTTCAAAATGCAGTATTTATCAAATGTATCAGATTTTCTTTTTTTAAGATTTCACAGCTAGTATTTTCAACTGTTTCCTTCTGGCAAATTTTTTTGTATTGTTTTTCATGAAAAGGCATTGGCTGAAGCACCAAGATTATCAGGGTTATTGGTCAGGTATACTCACTTATTCTGCTAAGTAAATACTGCAGTATTTGTTTACCATGTGCCATGATTAAATGGGGATGGGCAGCATGGAATGACTGTAGTCTGTTCAGAGGCAGTTGGCAATGTTTCCTTCTGTACGTGTGAAAATGACTTAGATTCAGGTATATTGCAAATGAATAGTATGTTTTACAGTATTTGTGTTTAGAACATCCACTAGAATCCCTTTTGTGTTTGTTTAGACGTACAGTTAAAAAAAATCAGGATTAAATACATTATCACTTTTGTAGTTGGAGTTCTGTGGCTTGTTTGCTTAGTGCTGATATGAAAGATTCACTTTTTAATCTTTACCTGTACATTCTGTACAGGGTCTGACAAACTTAGCGAAATTATTGTGATGAACTTTGGAGGTGCTCTGTCCACCTTTGTCTCTTGTGAATGAGAACTGTAGAACATACTGTCTACAAAAGCCAAGAGGCCAATGGAGTAAACTCAAGTGTTCAATGTCAACTTTGAAATGAAACCTTTCATAAAACTACTTGTGAGGTGCACTATTCAAAAACCTTGTTATAGTTATTAATTCCTTTGGTCTCTTGCATTATTACTGTTGTGCTGACAACATTGTTTCTGTAGCACCTTTTGTTCTGTGCCATGTCAGGTTGTTAAGGAGCTTGCTTGAGTTTCTTTTTACACAAAAAAGGGATAAAACTGTAAAGCAAGGCTGTAAATAGCTTCATGCCTAGCTCTGATGTTTGGGAAATTCACTTATTTTAACTTCACTCTTAGATTTTGTAGAAGAAAGAAGGTCAGGAGGAGGGAATGCAAAACACAGGTGCTGTTGGATCTCTCTGTGCATCTCTTCAGCTAGTCCTTTAGTAACTGCTTGAAATCTTGTGGGGTGAAATATTCCCCAACTGAATTTCAGATTATCCTGAGTCTGCTTATCATAAACTGAACTGGTCCACTTGATCAATTACGGAAGCTTATCAGAAAATTTGCTCTGGAGTTTTCCCCAGTCTTTTGAAATGAGATTGCAACTTTATTTTTAAGCTGAAAAGCTTATATACCCCACTTTAATTCAAGTTAAAAGTATGGGATGGAAAATTGCCTCTTGGCGTGTGGCAATAGTGCATTCCGATGTTCTTGCTTATATCCTGTAGAGGTCCTTGGGAAGTGTGGTGTTTCATTAGTTGCTTTCATGCAAGGTGCTGAAGCATCAGACAAAACTTGATTGAATCTGTACAGACTTTTGTGATAAGCAAGGGAGTCGCTTTTATAAATGGTGAAATTATATGACCCTGGCTCATTCTTTGAGATGACTGCAGTGGGAAGAGATTTGATCTTCCATTCCAGTCACTGGGAAAGCATCACACTTTTTGGATATGGTCAGCTGGATGAACCTGCAGCTGTATAATGTATATGTAAGACAAGGAATGTGGGTGAAAGCGAACTCCTTGGTTTGTGTGAGCAATTAAGTTATCCTGAAGTGAGGTAGAGGCAAGTCATGATACTTGTGAAACATTTTGTGATGAGGGCTCCAGTGTTGCTTTAGGTTCAGAAAAAGGTGTGTGGCCTTCTAGTTTTGCGTGGTAACTGAATATTGAAGTGGCACCGAGCGCTTTGGTTTTGCTCACAACTGTGTTAACTGGTAGAAAACATGCCCCTTTTTCTCTGGGGACTGAGTGCTCCATACAAACACAGTGACCTCTTCTGCAAAGCACTGAAACCTATATATCAAAAATACTGCCTAAGACTGTTTTGATAACTTAAAGGCATAACTATATATGAGTCTAATTTTCTTTTGTCTTAGAGACAGTCCAGTTTTCTTCTGTTTTACTGCTGTTGTATGCTCAGTAGACTATTAGACACTTGTCTGTTTCTAGTATACTGGTGTTTTACAGGAACATTAGTACTGGGCTGAGTACTCTGCTGCTTGCCAAGCTTCTGCGTTGGAAGTATTATTGTCTCCTGTGTTATTCTGATGTTGCATGTCCTTTGCCTAATGCACTTTGTTGTTGCGATTTTTTTTTTTTTTCTTAGCTATTTGTATTTGGCAATCTTTCAGGATCAAAAAAAAGAAAAAGAAAATGCAATTGTCTTGGACAGACATAGCTGGTTTGTCCCTACATGCTGTCTGGATGAACTGTTCTATTTTAAACTGCAGAGATGTCTTGTGGTCTTGGGTGGTCTCTGAATGCTTGGAAAGATGGTAAAAACTACATCCTACTGTAGTAGTGGAAAATACTGATAGAAGATGGAAAATCCTGAAAACACACATATGATTAGAGCTGTGCATGAACGTGTTATTTCATTCTGCTACTATTTGAAGTTACCACTTCGTGTTTTAAGCTGATTTAAAAACGCTCTACTGTCACAAACTCACAGCCTGCATAATACTGCTTTATATGCTATTCTTGAGCTTCCAGAAAATGCAAAATAATGGAGACTTTTAAAAATTCCTATTAGCAAAGGAATTAAAGTCTAGCTAACTAAATCTGGAGCAAAAGTAAACCTTCACAACTGTTTCTTGTAATTAATGTATCTTTGCCCATAATATCAACCTCTACTTTGCATTTTGTTACGCAAACTCCTGCATGTTGATTTCTTGGAATTTGAATGAAAAACTGATATATTTTTAATGTTGGATTTTTATAACAAGATCTGGTTTAAAAAAATCTTGAAAAGCACTTTTGTTAATCAAGACAGTTAATGTTTTTAGGTGATGATGGATAGTTTTGTTTTCATGTGAACTGTTGAGATTACATTGTCCTTTGAATACTGTCCATGCAGCATTGCTCTGCCCAGGCAACCTTTTTCATTAGTCTCCATAGGCCTTTGTCTGCTCTGGGTCACCATGTCCGGATGTTTCCTCGCTCTAATGCTTAGAGGCAGCTATGAATATTCTTTTTTCATACTGTTTGTTGAGTTCTGACCCCCAGACTGTTGCAAGAACTCTTTGAAAGTCCAACACTTCTATAGTCCTTAAAAGGGTATCTGCATACAAGTGGAAAAGAGTATTTTTGGAACTGCTGCTAGTACTGTGCCAAAGCAAAGGTGCTCCCATTCTTGCGTTCATCCTGTGTGCCCAACCTCTGTCAAACTGGATCAGTCTCCAGTGGGTGAGTCATCTCAAAAGGAAATGGTACTGTAGAACCTTCAAACAAGAAGAAGTGTAAGCAACATACAAGATGGCTTGAGTGGTACTCAAAAGCTTACTCAAATTTCAAATAGAATCAAATGGGGTTTTATAATTTACTAATTTCCATGTATTTATCTCTGGATTCAAAGTATAAGCACAATGCAAGTGGCTTTGACTACAAATGACTTCACAAGTGGCTTTAACTACAGGATGAGTCTGCAGGGTCATTTCCTTCAGCTGTTCCTAAACTTCAGATGTCTCTTTGCTGTCCATTTGCCATCCCTTTGGGATTCCTCCATTGAGTACAGAGTACAACAAACACTTACTGAGGAATATCTGGCTTTTCCACCTCTTCTCAATATCTGAAACTGTAGTTCACCTCCACAGTAACTTTGGTCAAGTGTAAACTAATTACTTATAATTTTTTTAAGTGGAGATTTTCTTTGTGATGCAGGACAAAAAACTGTAGTGTCAGGAGGAGTTAGAAATATATACATGCTTTTTCTGCTCTGTTTAGTTGTTCTGACTGAGAGGCCTGAGTCTCCAAACAATGGTATTATGTACCTTTGTGGGTTGCCTAATACTCATGAATGTCTTTCATAGTGATTAACCAGACCTTTCATCATGCTGAAGAATGTTAATTTAAACAACAACAACAACAACAAAACCCCAAAACCTAAGTCCCGCGTATCTCATCGTGTATCCCTCAGTGATTTGAAACTTCCAGCTCCAGCTGTACAAATCACCAGCTCGAGACTGGAAAGATTTAGGATGTGGCAGTGCAGTTGCTTCCTGGAGTGCTCCAAAAAGCATGTGTGCCAAGACTGGACTTCGAAGCAGCAACTTTTTTAATGATATTGTCAGAATGCTTCCATGGGTAGGAGGAGTGTTCTAGGACTTTAGTTTAAAAATGCATAGAACAGATTTCCTCTAAAGTGTTTTTTGTCACCCTGAAGTTCTGCTATCACCTCTCACTGTGTGGCTGCTGCCTGTGTCACGCTTTTCAAAGTTCATGACTGTGGTGTGTGGGTCACTGCAGAAGGTGCTAGCACAGCTGGTTCCTGCTCTCTCTTGGAAGAGCCTCCTAGGGAGGGTGCAGTTGCTGATGCTTACAATACTCAGCAGCATGTCCACTATGCTGCATGGTAGCTTAAAAAGAGGGGGAGGAAGGGGAGGGTGTCAGTTCTAGGTCAGCTGCCTTTAAAATTTATGCCTGCCTACTGCAATGCAAGCAAAATCAGAGCAGAAAGAAATGCATTATTTTGCTGCCTGGGATATCGGCCCAGGACCCAGAGAGTGGGTAGGTTAAGCAAGTGCAAGGCAGTGGGAGACAATGGTAAAGAAAATTAGCTCACATCAGCATGAGAGAATGGTGTGGGAGCAGTTCAGCTATTGTAAATTGCTACATTAAAGTGTGAAGAAATAGTATGTTGCAACTCTGCATGAGTGTTATCAGTGTTACTTCTTACTAGTATTCTGAACCCAGCAAGGTTACAGCTGGTACAATAAAAATTCTATGAAATGGCAGTGACTTTGCAATGTTGTTTTGCTATGGCAACTACAATGACAGTAGCTGTGTATGCTATATACGTACCTGTGGAAAAATACCTCTTCCTTTGATAATTATGAATATTTTTCACTTTACTTACTTATCTCTTTTGTCTTAGGTTGAATAATGTGTTTTTAAGGTAATTATATAATTTTTTTTCCATCTCTTCTTCCTATGAAACTTTTTTTTCATGTATGTTCATGTTACAAAAGATAGCAACATCTACCTGTCTTTGTCTACTGCTGATGGAAATTATGGTCTAATTTTTCTATATTTATTTTTCTCTAGTGTTGAATGGCCACAGGTACATTGCTATTGGTTGTTTGAGATGTCTTGGAAGTTAAAAAGGCTTCTCTGCTTTTTTCCCATTGTTATTGGCTAGATCAGCAAGATGTTACCTATGTAACAAGTCCTGTTCTCCTTTGTTTTAAGGAGTCTTCTCTGGAAGCTGAAGTCTAGCTCTGCATTTCTCTTTAGCTTCCATGGAGTGACCCCCACTGTGACTATTTATCAGCAATTTACATAATTGTTATGCTAAGAGATGTGTAAACACAAACTAAGTCCTTGGTAGCCAAGGTATCATAATTAATTGGATGTATGAGATTCTGATACACAGTTAACTCATATGCATTGACTCTTAACTGTTAATCAGGATAGATGATACAATGGAGCCAACTCGGTGACTCAGCTTGCTGCTAAAGCAGGGAAACAGTCTGGGACATTAGATGTCTTTGATCCCTTTCGTTCAAAGTATTTAGTTAACACTTGTACTCCCTCTCCTTTTTAAGACTGGATATTAAAAATAATGTGCTTCCTAAGCAGCTTTAAAAGCCCAGACTGTGTTACCTTTGCAGTGTACGTAACAGGCCTTACTCTTCTACTTTAGTACAGAATTTTATATTCTGGTTTGCTTGGTTACTAAAAATGTGTATGTATACACTTTAGAAACACCACAGCTGTAAATAATTCTTACATACCCTTATCAGAACTGTCTCTGCCATAGAGGAAAAACAAACAGAATGGATGAAAGCTCAGCATATTATGAAGATGTTGGCTTGTAGATGAGTGAGCAGGGAGCAGTATGAGTTAGCATGACTGTGCAGCATGGCTGAAAGTACTAGAATGTGTTACTGCTGTCTAGGCCTGGTTCTTGTTTTGTGAGAGTCTGTTTAAAGTGATCCGAAGCTAATTGATCTGATCTTTAAAGAAAAACTGAAATGCTGCAGAAAGTTTTCTTATTGCGTAATAAGTGAGGAGGAAAAAGGAAGAGTCCAAGTTCTTTGGGTAAGGAGGATATTAACCTGAGATCATATGGCCCAGTTACTTTGGGCCAAATCAATACTTTGCCAAAGGCCTTTGATAAGGGTAAAATCTAATGGAAGTGAAGTTGCATTAAGAACCATCTAAGTGAAAGTTGTCGTGCCATATGTGCCACAGGACTCACCATGTAGGCAGGAGTAGGTGACTGTGAGCTGATGTCACAGGGTTGGAATGAAACTTAAAGGAGCCAAGTGCAAGTCTTGCACTGGGGAAACAATGAGAAGAGCTTCTGTCCTAAGCTGAGTGCAGGAGACACTCGCTGCAGCAGAGCAGTAGGTAGGTGACACTAGATGGTTGAAGGATGGCTGACATTTAAATGCTCAAGTAAAGAGTTTTTGGTAAAGGCAGAGGAGCACTGATAACACGTTAAAATCCTAGGAACTTCTCTCCTGCATATGTTTTTGCTTTTCTCTGAAATGTTGGAACTATGGGGAGAGAAAACTGAGGAAGATACACTGATGCCCATACTGCTCATTTCGTGAGTGAAACTCAGAACCTTTTCAGGGATCTGCCTGGAGCTTTATAGTTGAGTTAAACAGATAACTGAGTTCAGACTTATAAAGAAACATCCTTCCAGGCTATGATTACAGGGACTATTTGG
Organism: Chiroxiphia lanceolata; assembly: GCF_009829145.1. NCBI lineage: Eukaryota > Metazoa > Chordata > Aves > Passeriformes > Pipridae > Chiroxiphia > Chiroxiphia lanceolata. The sequence goes on along the minus strand of NC_045671.1, from coordinate 17,363,032 downwards.
ACTTGATAAGTCTTTCTGTGTGATGTAAGAGATTAGTCCCCAGGATCACTCTCACCTGCATCACTGCAACCTTAAGTGATGCATTTGAGATACTGGTATTGTCAGATCTTTTCCTGCCTTGCTGTAACACATGCAATTTTTGTGGCTTCAGTTATCATCTTATAGAGTGTCCCTTGTGGTTTGTTGTAGATAGACTGGTGATTTGTTGAGGAGGAATGTGTAAGGTTCCTGACTACAGATCTAGTACATGATTGTCTATGAGTAGGCAGGATTGGACATGATGATCTTGTGTCCTCCCTACATGATGATCTTGTGTACTCCCTGCATTTCACTATCAGCTTAAAGGGATCTATGACAGAGCTGTTACTCCCACTTTTCTCTCTGCCTGTGGCATTCCAGTTTGTATGTCTTAATGTTTCCTTTGCAAAGGCCTGTTCAGCCTTTTAAGTCTGAATTGGCTGAGAAATGTTTTTTCTTTTTTTTTTCTTTCTCAAAAGCTTAAGCTTTCATTTGGGTTGGTGAGCTGCTGTGACTTACCCTGCAGCTGTCAGAGGACCAGCCCCATTGGCAGTGATTCTGTGGGATTGTACACTGGGCATTCCTCATTTGGTGACTGGTGATTGGATCAGTGTATGCAATCCAGCAGAATGCCCATATCATTCTGGTTAGGAATTGGGTACAAAACAAGGCTGTACTCCTGAAATAGTTCCCATAAGAAGGGACTTTTCTTTGCCTATTGTTAGTGTTCAGCTTTGCTGTGAAGTCTGCAGTATCTGCTCTATTAACAATTTATAGGCAGCTGTGGAAGAAAATACTAATTGGTCTTTATTTTACACAGTAGCAGAATGGGAAATCCATTAGAAGGGCAGAAAATCATATAAAGTGTGATTGCAATTAAACTTTTTTTCACTAGTTCTTCTACTTAGAGTGCTTTATTCACACAGGTGAATGACAGATTTGATGCTAGTTTAAAAAGCAAAAGATTAAATAGGGAGGTATACTATGTAAAAAATTCAGTAAGGGTGACTACACGAGATAAGTATTAGATCTCTTATTGAATAGTTCCAATGAGGAACTGTATAAGTAGACATTCTAATATAGTTTCTAAGCCTCTCATCTGTTTTTAGGATGTCCACTGCCACCTAAAAGGGTCAGTGTTTACAAGCAATATTATCAAAAAGGGAAGGGCCACCTAATGCTAAGTAGGATGTGGCAAACTTGTGAGATGAACCTTTCCAAAACTGGGCTGGGTGGTTGAGACAAGGCATAAAGGATAGTAAAGGTGACAGAAACTTCTCTCAGCAAAATCCATAACAACAGGTGACACCCACCTAAAGTTTAAAACTTTGTTGCAGAATGTGAGTAATCCATGTATTGTAATAGGCAGTTTGTAGTTGCTTGCCATGTGACATGAGGGAGTAATGTAGTTAAAATAACTGCAATTATGTAACACACAGCCCTGGGAAATAGGAAGGGCAGAGCTGGTATTTCCCAGGTAAAGCTTAAGATACCATCTGTGAAACATCCTAACTTAATTATCTTCTGAACTTCAAGAGAAGAATTAACAACAGTATACAAAGTCATTCTGAAATGTGAAAGTTTCATAATTGTACCTGAATGTGTAAGCCAGTATTATTGCCATTTCTTAAGCTATAATTTTGAAATCAGAGCTGTGTGGGTCAGTGCTTTCTGTATGCTCTCCCCTTCTTCCAGTGGGCTCTGCAGGGTGGAGGATCCCCCTATCACCACTGGCTTGTCAGGCCAGGGGTGATGTTCCAGAACCATTGCTTTTGTGACCTGCCTTGGGTGGAAATTAGACCACTGAAGTCTGTACTCTACTGTCTTAATCTGCAGCCTTTTGCTAAAGGATGCCTGTAAAAGTAGCTTTGCTCTCTAATGTAAAGTCTTAATGCTAAATGTTTTTAAGTTCACACTGAGATAAAATTTGTGTTCTGGAGTGACAGCTTACATTAGATTGTTTAATTTTGCTTGGTTTTTTGTCAAGTTCTTTTGTGTGCTTGTTTTGTTCAGTAGCTGCCAACATAAAACAATTGTAAAATCTTTATATCTGTTTTATTATTAAAAAACTATGTAGGGGGAATAAATGAGCATCAAGAATGGCAAATATCTTTCATGTGGGTTAAGCAAAGGAATGTGAGAAACTTCTTGTTCTCATTTAGAAATAAGAAATGTTTGAAGCATACCAGTAATTCCCATTACAAAAATCACTAATAGTTTTATGAGCTGACTGAACTTGAGCACTTCCAACAACTTCTTTCCTTACCACTTGTCATCATCAAACATTCTCATATAGTTTGCTGTAGTATCTGTGGCATTTCTGGTTGCTGTAAATGATCTAATCTGCCCTTGCCTTCCCAGTAAAGGTAATGGTCTGACTTGAAATTGGTTCTGCCAAGCTGTATGCTTTAACTCAGCTGCAATTAGTGGGCTCTTCCACCTGTCTGCTGAGCTGCAGGGGACCAGAGGACAGCAAGTTACTTTGCTCTTTTAACATAGCCCTTTTTCTCTTTTGCCTCATACCTCCTATTTTTGAAGTGGTGGAGGGCACATTTGTTTAAAGATGTCTTCAGAAATGATGCTAGTACAGCTGGCTGGAACCTAGGTGCACAATACTATTTCCATTGACAAAACCAGAAAAAGCGCTTGTTTCTTTTGAAGAGCTGAGTACCTTGAATATGTTTTTGAGGTGATTTTGGTGCTTGTTTTTCAAATGCACGTGTTTGAGAGGACTGACTGTATGTTATTTAAAACTTTTCAAGGTGGGCAGACTACCTATATGACTGCATTTTTAAGTTTATGTAAGTAGCTTGCAATATGTCATTTAAAATAACCTAATTTTGAAAATGAGTTTGCTAATGTGACTTACCTAATATTGAGAGGGTTTGCTACAAACTAGATACTCAGCTGTGCATTTTATGGCACAATTTTGACATGAGTAGAAAGTGGAACATTGGAAATAAAAGTGCTGATGTGCTGATTCTGTAAGTACTTTAGCAGGTATGTAAACCAAATGTACATTTTCCTGACTGAACTGTGGCTGTACAAACGCTTAATGGGCAGATGAGTTTATAGCATGAAGAACTAAAGCTGTGTATTTAACAAATGGCCTTCTCTGGCCCCAACTCTTTGTCCCTTCAGGCAAACTCTTTCCAGTCTCACATTTAGAAGATAAGTTCTGTAGCCTTCAAAACTGCCAAACTTTTTGGAAGATTGTATTATGGCCAAAGCATTATAAGTTACTTCTTAACAACAGCTGTACTATAAAAAAACAATCTTTCAAAAATGGTTTGTTTTTTCTTGGTGAAGCACAAGCTAGTTGTTTATCTTGTGTGTGGGCATGTGGTTTTCATTTTTTAACTCTTCTATTTAAAAAAAAAACAAAAACCAAGCCTTGATCATGTTATTTTCCAGTATATATGAATTTGTTTGTGAACTACGTGTAAAAGGATAAGACAAAATATCTTCCATGCTGCCATTAACCCGACTTTGGTAGGTTGTAAACAAACAACTTATCCTCAAAACCTAACATTAATGTAAACTATTGTTCACAGAAATGGATTTACAAAGGAAAACTGAGTAGCTAGTTAAGAAAGTAGCTAGTTAAAGCACATTGAAAGCGAAGTAATAATGTCATATATGAAAGTTGGTTTTAAATCTTTTAACCATGGGAAAGTTTTGAACAGCATGGTCTTTCTTGCACACATTATTTCTACTCTTAAAATAATTGGGTTTAACTTACTACATTTTGCTTACTTTTAGGTTCAGATTAATTGTTCAGTCACTGTTGTGTGGCTGATTTCTGCCTGGTACATCCTTCTCTCAAGTATAGTTATTGAACTTACCGAATAACTTTGGCAACTGCAGTTGTATCTTGCTTGGCTATGAACAGAAAATGAATCTTGAAGGCTCAGAGCCTTTGCTGTCTTAGCTCTTGTGGAATGTTCTAAAGGGAGAGGAGCTGCAAGTGGAGTTGCAGGAGAGGTGGGGGCTCAGGAGAGGTGGAACAAGGTAAATGGCAATATTAAATGCTAATTAATTTAGAGCCAACATCTACACTGTATTTTCTGAATTTTTGAGAACATGTTTTTAAGAAGTAGATACTTGTATAACTTTAGTCTTGGTCAGCATGTTGAACTAACCAGTCTGAGTTCCAGTAGTATGAGGGTGGGAAAACTAGCATGAGTGGCAGTAAAATCAGTAAACTATTTTTCTTATTGAAGAACCAGTTAAATATAATGTGATTATTTGTATTCAGTGAATATATTTGTTGAAAAACTGAGCCATACTGTGCACAAGGTGTCTGTGGGCTTTGGTAGAATTTTACTGTAACTGCTGAACAAAATACCTTTAGTTTGCCATGCCTTGTCTCTGGATAGACTGTTCTCATGCATCTGAAATGGAAAGAATACTGGACTAAAAGGATAACTTTTTTAGGTAATCAGTCTAAACATTTAATTACAGTGATTATTTATGAAGTAAAGGTTTTATTAATGCTTCCTCCTCAGCACCAGTTACAACTGAATTGCCTGGCTGTCACAGTTGGGCAGTCTGAAGTACCCAGTGTTCAAGATAGGGTTTAATTTATGCATTTTTGATATCATCAATAGTGTGGCTTATGGAGTAAGATGGCAATAATATTTATAGTTTGCATGTAACCATAAAATCTTTTCGATCATTTGATTGCTAGTGCCAAATGGAAGAGGACCCTTTTGGTTTCCATTAGAAAAGGAAGAGGATGCCCCCTCCTTCCGATCTTGCAGGCATCTTTATAAATGTAGATCTTTTGAAGCAAACATTGTAATATGAGTGTAGGGCATGTGAAAATGGTCAGCACAAAGGCAATGACGTTAAGTTGGGAAATGCTGATACTGGAGGATGATACTTCTAGAAAATGTGAACTTCAAAGAGACTTGCAGAGGGAATATTTTCCAAATGTGAAATTGATAGTGGTTTCAGATATTCAGGGGCATAGGACAGAATTGCAAGCAGGGAAACAAGTGGGTAGCAAAACGAGAATTGGGACAAAGTAGATCAGATAAACTCTAATGAAGGTAGGCTTGTCTGTGTTGGATCTTGTGATGAAGGGTGGGTATAATGGCTAAAAACTCCTGTGAAATGGCAGTGAACAGGAACTTGTAGAAGTGGAGATGTGGGTGAAATTATTTTTCAGAACTGTTGTGGTGAGAACAAATGAGAAGATGATAATGGGAAGACCTGAGGCTGCATTATGATCTTGAGGGCAGAACCAGCTCTCCAAACCTGCAGCTGGTTAGCCTGGAGGAGATGCAGAAGGGCTGCCAGAGGAAGGGAGCTTGTTATCAAGGTGTGGTGCAGCCTGAACTAATAAAGGTGAATATAGTGTGAAGACTGCACAGGGTTATAGAGAGAAATCGTATGGTAAAGTGAGACACTCAGTGGGAATAGGAGAGACACCCTTTAAATGTGCTGGGGTTTCTAAAAGGTATTTTCTAGAGGGGATGAGACAAGGGAAGAGCTGGTGAGTACTTGATGGTGGAGAAAAAAATGAGTATTCATATAAGCATACTTGGAAAAGTTTTACATATGTGGGAGGTGCTGCATGCAGAGTGGATGTCCTGGATAATTTTTGTGAGTTAATGATATTACCACTTGTACTGTGACATTCCACGATCCTGATGTGGAAACAGTTGATTCGTCAGAGTGGGATTTGCACACTAATTATAACATAGCTAATTATTGTATTTAAAAGGAATATGCTGACATATTCCTAGGTTTTCTCCTTCCCACCTACCTTAGAAATTTTCTTAGAAAATTAATATTATTTTTCAATAATAAATGCTGCAAAGCTGAACTCCACATATCAGTGACTTAGACTTTAAGTGGAGATGGTAATAAAAATGAATTTAAGTATCTACTGTTTATTCATATTTGTCCCTTAACTGTAATGGTTAACCACAGCATGGTTTCTCGAGATAAACTTTATGGCACATAAGCACCTGGTTTGTATGTATAGATTGCAAAATCGTATTGTCGTGGATAACAGCTCAGCTATAAATTAGACCCAAGGATAGTGGGATGTGGTCAGCTAACGCTTCCTGATCTGTATTTCACATGTGGTGCTCTGTTAGCCCTCTCTGTTTTTTACTATTCTGTTTCTTGAAAATATTTTCCATAAAGCTTTACTGATATCTATTTTATTGACAGAAATCCATATTTCTGTTTTGGTTTGTTTTCCTGCAGGCAGCATCATAAAATCTTTATCAAGTGAAAATGGCCCTTAGCAATCTGACTTCAAAGGCTGTACTACTCTATGATGAATGGATTAAAGATGCTGGTGAGTAATTTAAATCTGCCAATAATTTTGAATAGCAACGTGCTGTTGACCAACTTAAAAGTAGCTTTGTCATCCTATAAATTTTTGTAAAACTTGCCAGTTACCTTTTGACATTGCAAACTATTTCTGCATTTTAAAATACAAAATAAGCAAAACTTAGGTAGTTTATGGGTATGAGCTCTCAGTAAATAAAGTGCAGACAGTGATTTTTCTGTAAGTGTTATTGGCTTACCTGAATATATAGTTTACCTTTCTCCTGTGCTGCTGAAAGGTTTTAACTCTTTTTCAATATCAAACAATTGGATTTTATTGGTTAATTAATGCAGGCTCATGGTGTTACTGTATTTTGCTTTTGCAAAGTGAAAAAAACTAATAAACTCTGGTAAGTTTCAGTGTTTTGAAATTAATCCTTAGAGTAATTAACTCTGTCACAGCTCTATTTTGAAAAGGAATGTCAGTTCTTGTTGCAGCTAGTAAGGGATATTAAACAAGCCTTGATTTTATATTGTTGTTCTGTATGTTTACCAAAAACTGCAGAATATCTCAATTTTGGAGTTAAGACCCAGTGTTTCTTACTGCAGTAAGCACATAGTGACAGGAATTAGCCGATTCCTGGGAAAAATTTGAGAAGCGGTTGAAGTTTGATAGATAAGATTACTGATTATCTTTTTCAGCATAGCTGAGCACCTTTTCTCTTGTTCTGTAGAAGCACAGCATGCAAGCGAGAAGGGAATTTAATCAGTATGGCTGGTGAGGTGAAATGGATTGGGATGGAGCTGGATGATGAAGGAAGTGTTTCTGCTGCAGTGTCCATGACTTCAGAACATGAGTTCCTTGTCTCCCTGCCCACCAGTGCTTGTATTTGGCATTTGGTAGCACACTGTTAGTGGTGGAACATGGTTTCCTCAGGATCAAGCTGGGAAGTACAATAGGAAAGGTTTGGTAGGAGCAGTGCAAGAGTGGATGTAGAAAGAGCAGTCAGTTGTAAAGAGTTGGTGATTCTCTTGCAGTGTACAGAGGCAGATGCCGAGTGCTGTGGTTCACAGTCTGTGAGCAGCAGCACTGGCACATTACAAACTGTGAGCAGCATTATAATGTGCTTTCCTCCTCAATCTGTTTTTACACTTCCAGTGGCCGTAAACCACATCAGAGAGTCTCATGGGTGATAGGTTGCTTGAATGCTGTGAGTTGAAAATTTGCTGACTTAGTGTTTGCCTATGAATTACACTTGACAAAAATTGCAATAGTGTAATTTCACTCTTAAAATACAGCAGCAAGCCATGAAAACAGCAGTTTACTGAGTCAGTATTTAAGTTTGGGATCATTCTGAAACAAATCTTCCTGAAGTCAGTATATAAAAGTCAAATCACATAAAAATTTAAAAAAATACATGAAGCTTGTATCAGTTCTCCTGCTTATGGAGAAATGTGGAAGTCTCTGGTGAGCTGGGACTTGGTGATGAACACCAGAAGGGTTCAGTGGAGTCATGGTGATGCTTGGATGGAATGCCTGCCAGCCTCAGCTGTAGGGGGAGGGAATGAGGTGTGCATATAAGGAGGTGTCTCTGCAATATATCTCTCTGGGATAACTGGAAAGGAACATGCAATACTTACTTGATATATTACAACTTCCTTCTAATATGAAAGTGTGTTTTTTATGGTACTGTAGAGTCAGAAAATCGCATCACTCATGATTCTGTCTCCTTTTCATTATCTGTGAAGTATTGACGCAGAAAAAAAGCATTGAAACATACAGGTCCTCAATCTTATTATCCAGTCAGTATGGATTTGAGGTGAATAGACTCTGAAACATGATTGGTTTGACAGGAAAACATAAGCCATTAGGAATTAAATACTTTTCTGTAGCTGTTTTAATAAGTACTGTAGACATCCGATTTAATTTTTTCTCTCCTCCCCCTCTAGATCCAAGACTGGAAGGCTGGCCACTCATGTCTTCACCTTTTCCAACAACCTTTATCATTGGAACCTACATTTATTTTGTCACTTCCTTGGGACCCAAACTCATGGAAAATAAAAAACCTTTTGAACTCAGGCAGATAATGACCTTTTATAATTTTAGTGTGGTAGTCCTCTCTTTATATATGACTTATGAAGTAAGTGCTACTTTTGGTTGTAATGTATTTATATATTTCAAGTCTCTATCTACTAACTTTTAATAAGTCTATTAAGATAACTCCCACTCTGCAGTTATCAAAAAAATATTATTCTGATGGTTGTAATTATATTCCTCCAAGCAGTATGCTAAACTAGTGATTCTTGAAAAAATTCAGATTATTGTGCCAAATTGGTAGTACATGTTTCTTGTAGATCAATTTGCATGAATGTCATCAGGAATTACAATGAACAACTTGACATTTCTTCGAACCACTCTAAAGGCAGTGCAGCAACAGCTACTTTGTAATATCATTGCAGTGTGGAAAGTGGTGGGTAAGATGCTTTTGCTATTTAAACATCACTTTGAAAAATTGCCAAACTTCCTTTTAAAATTTGGTTCCCGTTTTGGTTATAATCCTCAAGAAAACCCCCAAAACCCAAAAAAAACCCCCACAAAGAAACAATCAAACAAAAAAATAACCCCGAAAACTTCTGTTAGTGTCTGACATTACCACAGTATTCAATTAGTCTGCTATCAAGACTTCCATGTTACAATTTCCTGAAAGAATCATGGACAGAGTGTAACATTGAATTTCTGCTATTGTCTGGTAGTCACCAAGAAGCTGATTCTTTCCCTCTTTGGAACCAAGTAATTTGGTGGGTGAGTTAGTACTGTGCTGTCTTGGTGGTGTTCCAGAACTTATTTTCTTTAAGCAACCAGTTCTTTTAGGAAGTTAAAAAGACTAAACTCCTGCATCTGTTAAGGGAGTTGAATCTCTTAGCATGCATGAGAGGATAGTGATGATGAGAAGCACTTTATAAACAGATATAAAATACAGTAGTCATAGGGGCTGGCAGTGGAACGAGCCAAGTGTAATATTAATAATGTTGCTCATGTCCAAATAGATTTATTATATTATTATATTATATATATTATTTAATATATTCCAAGAGAAAAGATTAAATGATATTTGGTACATACAGTCCTTTGGTCATGTGTGTGTTCTTATTGTAGCTTCTCATCACTTTTATCAGTGAAAGACCAACTGAATCACTCAGTTTAACTAAGGAAAAATTTTAGAAACTATGATATTAAATATATATTCTGCATATGGATTTGTTCCTTGTCTTTAATGATAATTAGCAATTATAGTTTTTTATAGTGCTAATTTCGTTAGAGTATTAAGATGCTATGTTGGATTCTTTTCAGTATTAAGACGGTTAGCTATGGTTTTGTGGTCTGATTTACACAATAAGTTGTTTTTTAGCATTAGTTTTGAGATGAAGCTGTTTCTCCTCTTCAGTTACTAATGCTGAAATAATGGGTGTAGGAAGAAAATTCCTGTCTACAGGTGTGGTCTTGGAATTAGGAATTCATTAATCTGCAACAGCAAAGGATTTTGTGGTAGTTATCCCATGCAGAGGTAGATGATTGACAAAGTAACTTATTTGACGTTTTTAATATTGTTTTTCCTCTCCTGCTTAGTGATTGCAAAAATAATCCAAAATTAATGACTTTTTCAAAGGAAGTAAAGTAAATTTTTGCCCTTTCCCTTTTCTTTGCTCCAGTTTCTTATGTCGGGTTGGGCCACAGGGTACTCGTTCCGGTGTGATATTGTTGACTACTCGAGGTCACCAACAGCTCTAAGGGTAAGTTGCCAAACACAAAGCTGAATTATTATCAGAGAACCATAGAATGGTTTGGGTTGGAAGTGACCTTGAAGATCCTCTAGTTCCAACCCCCATGCCATGAGCAAGGACATCTTCCACTAGACCAGGTCATTCAAAGTAGTCTTGTTATACACTGATTTATTTTTAGAAATGCTTTTTGAACAGCCTGCTTTTTTTGAATGTACTGCTGTAGAGTGAAATGCACTATGTGGAAATGCCCTTTTACATAATGTAGAGCATGTGAGATAACTGGAGGGGTTGGTTGGTTGGGAAAAAGAAAGAGGCAATGAATTTGTTGCTTGTTCTTCTTGGTTTTAAAATTCCTTTGGGATTTAAAAATGTTTTGTGTTTTTAAAGAAAAACCAAAAAAAACATACACTTAAATATTTCTGTCAACTTTGGGACACCACTTAACGTGATGCTTTCCTTTATATATTTATTTACTTTCCTATATATAATTATGTGTCCTGTAGCTGCTTAATTTTGTTTATGACTATTATGATTTGACAGAGGTTTTTTTGTACTCTTGCAGATGGTGCGAACTTGTTGGCTTTACTTCTTTTCCAAGTTCATTGAATTATTAGATACTGTAAGTACTTTAGCCTAATAAAAGAAATAGTGATGTTTCCACAGTAGAAGAACCAGTGCTGTTGAGCACTGGGGGTATAAATTGCTTTTTAGTTAGTCCTCCAGTCTTCAATCATTAGAATACCATCCAGATGCTTACCCTTATTAACTCATCTGATTGTCCTTTTACACTGTCATTCCTTGATTATCAGGAAAGATGTTAAGGAGAGAACATAGCTTTAAATTTTAGGAAGACCAGATAAATTGCCTGTTTAACAGCTGAATACACTAACCTGTTATGCTATGGCAATACTTGTCTCAACACTGCAGATAAAAAAGACGTGATTATACTGAATATATTTTTTCGTATCATATTCAGATTTTATCTTTCCCGTTCAGAATATTATTATCATCAGCTCTGAATACAGCACAAAATTGCCATACCTACCTTCTCTAAATTTCTAGGATTGCCTTGAGGGTCATGATTATGGAGATGTTTGATGTCAGGCTAACACTTTACCCTTTTGCAAAGAAAGTCTGAACAGCAATGCACTGAAGCAGAATGCAGACCTTGCTTACCCTCAGCAGTCATCTGCCTTTCTCTCTTTCCAAGACTGACGTCAAGTAGGGTTGCCTTAGATATTTTCAAACCAGCTTCTGAGTGCTGAAATCATCTGCCACCAATAGTGGTGGTTCAGGAATTGACTCATGAACAGTGAGGATGTTCTACACTCTTCGAGCAAAGTTAGCCATCTGACTTTCATTCTGCAAATGCTCATGATGCAACACTGGAAGATCTTACTGATTAAACCAAATGGAATGGTAATGGAAGGGTCAGGAATGCTAAAACTGGAAAATCCCGACAAGCTTGTTTCCTCTATTTGCCTTTATTCCCCACAAGTTAGAGTGCTCCTTTTTAATTAGTCTTGAGCCTGAAGGTTTTTTTTTTTTATTTTGCTTTGTTTGAATCCACACAACTAGGTGCCTGTTTCTCATCAGCTTTTTGCTTTTATTGCAAAAGTAATTTCTTAGCTGTATTTAAATCTGCTGATTCCAAATGTTTTCCCCAGCAAACTACACTTCTCTTCTGTGTTTATTTGCTTGCCATCTGATACTACCCTTTGCATGACTTGACTTCTCTTTACAGAGTTTTCTTCCTCTGTCTTCCCTTAACACTTCCCTCAATGTCTGTCCTTTAAAATGTGGCCTGTCAATATCAGTTAAGTGTACCTACATATATTCTGTCCAGTTTTGCTGTTTTCCAAGGGTGGCTTGTTCAATGTTCAGAATAAAGTGCTATTTCTCTATTATTTTCTACTATCTCTATCTGTTGCTAATCCTTCAGTTAATTTTCTCAAATGGCATTTCATTAATAGTTCAGAGGATTTAAAATATGATGCTTCTAAAGACTTCTCAGTCCAACCAAGTCTATCTTACACTGTTGTTGCACATGTAGGTGATGGCTCAGCCTTGAACATTTCGTTTCAAAGCTTGCACTGGCTTTTGAGGCTTCTCAGGTGGATTTTACATACTGGTTTTAATTTTTTTTGAAAACTAATCTGCATATCTAGACTCTCAGTTTTCCTTCTTTTCCCAAGACTGCAATTGCAAAGTACTCTTAAATGTATAGTTGTGAGCAACCAGCACTGATACATACAGTTTTCTTTAAGTATGTTGGGCTTGATTATTTTCTGTAACATCCTGTTCATTAAAAATCTGTTTCAGATATTTTTTGTGCTGCGTAAGAAAAACAACCAAGTTACATTCCTGCATGTCTTTCATCATTCCATCATGCCATGGACCTGGTGGTTTGGAGTCAAATTTGCTGCAGGTAGTGGAGAGAGAGTCGAGTTTGAGTTGAACATATCTTCTGGTAGTAAAAGTTAACTATGGTAGATAAAAAAAGAACAGAATTAAACATCTTGCAAACATCAGTGTTTTTAAATTTCGATTTCTGCAGTATTTTATGGAACAACTAAGATCACCATAATTATTTGAAAGGTTGGGGACTACTCATTTTTCCTATTTGACGGCATTTTGTGCAGTGCTGATTTCTTATGGGGGGAAAAGATGCAGAGGAGAGAGCTGTATATAAGCAAAAAGCATTATTACATGAAAAAGGCAAGTGATTGTAAAATCAGAAGTGCTGGAGGAGATATATGAGGCAAATAACTGTCGAAACTACTTCAAAACCGTTTGTCCTCCTGAAATGTTAGAACTGAGTTGGAGGGGGACTCTGCTTGAAAAATTATTCAGTCTTTGTTGCAGTTACTTTTACTGGCTTTCGGTAGTGTGAATGGGGTTTATTTACATATAATAGTTTGGCTTTCACAAAGCTACAGAAATATTTTTCTAGACTTTCTTTATTAAAGAAACGTATTTGAATTTTACTGAATTAAAATTCTTTGTCCGCTACCAGCCTACCTTCACTTTCTCCTTTTCTGCTCTGTGTATCTCTGCATGCATCTTCCTATGTTATATTATTAGTATGCACCACTAATAAATACAGCTTGCCATGACGATAGTCTGATAAGAACAGAGTGGAGAAATACACAGTCAATTATTAGTCAATTTCTGGGACAGTTTAGGCCTTTTTAGGAGTTTTTACTGAGAAATAGAGGGGGTTATACATGTTTATTCCCTTATGTTTCCTGACAGTGTGTTTTGGATTTTTTTTGTCCCAGAATATTGGTGATGGATTGATGAAGAGAGAATTGCTTATTAATCTGATCTGTTAGAGTCTGTGTTATGAATACAAAACCAAGACCTTGAAGTAGTCCAGAAAATGTGCAGATGGGATCTATTGAATCTGTCCAGTGTGCAGCTTTTACTAGTGTATAACTACTGCATTTGTTGAGTTTCTGTTATTAGGAAACTGGTGAATTGACTATGTAATTCTCAAATATTTCTGAGTAACTGGTATTAAGTTAATGACAAAATTGTGAGTAGTTTTCTCAGCATACACCTCGGTGTGTTAATAGGTTTGCAAAAGAAAACCTGCAGCAAATAGCTGTCCCTCCTCTTCAACCTTGAAAATTTTCCATTTAATAGGTGATTAACTTTCTACCTTTTATCTGGATGTTGGATCAGTATACCAGCTACAGGCTTCTGATTTTGCATAAGATTCAAATTTCCCATATGATAACTTGACAAATACTTTCAGCAAAGTGTGCAAGAATTGTTTTGTCCTCTGCTAGAAATAGTTTCTCATATTCATGCAGAGCTGTGTTTACTCCAAAAACTCTATTGCTTATCTTTACACTTATCTTTCTAAATATTTTTGTGTTTGATAACTTAAAATTTTTTTGAAGAATTTCAGTCCTGCTGATGATTACCTTGTATTCAGTTTCATCAGTGTTTGTCTTTCTAAATAGCAACATCTATCAAGTTTTCAACCTGTTTTTAAAAAAAACAGTAGGTTTGGATGGAGATGCTGATTCTGGGATCAGATATAAATAAAGAATTGTAACGTGGTGCTTAGTATAGTGTTGCTTTTTGGAGCATATTTTTGCACTGTTGATTAGGTTGTTCTTTTCTTTTTTCTCTGCTTTAACTATTTATTTTTTCTTCTGAATATTCACTGTGCAAGCCAAAAAAAGTATGTATGTTTGAACTGTAAGAACATTCAAATTATTTTAGAAAATACAAATAGTTAAGTTTCAAAGAAAGTTTGCAATCACAGCTGGAGGAGTTATGCTCTATCAAGCTGGAAGAGTAGTGTGAGCTACTAAAAACACAAAATGTTTTATTTTTAATTGGAATGATTCTTAATGGGAAAATAGCACTCCTTTCCCTCACTAAATCTCTCCTTTTATGTAATTTTTTCTTTTATGCTCAGTAGTTTCATGTTCATATTTCTCTTAAAAGTACTTTGCTGCCTGCTGCTTCTTGGATCACTTTTAGCTCTAACTTTTTGCATTCATTGACATGCTGAAGCTGTTTCTGAGACAGCAAACTGATATGATCCCTCAGAACTGATATCAACCCAATTCAGGTTAAATACCTTGAGGATTAGTCAAAATCTAGGTTTTTTGGTACATGTTTTTCCTACTCTTACTCAAAATATCTGCTAGGACCTGAGGTGGCTTTTTAAATACCTGATGCAATACTACTGCTATGTTTTGTTTTTCTACAGGCGGTTTGGGAACATTTCATGCTTTGTTGAACTGTATTGTCCATGTTGTCATGTACACTTATTATGGAATCTGTTCTTTGGGACCAGCCTACCATAAATATTTGTGGTGGAAGAAGTACATGACAACTATACAACTTGTGAGTAACTGCTTTTGACAGATACAACTCTCAAAAATGTGATTGTGGCTGACACAGACTTAGTGCAATAAATTTGTACTTTTAGTTATTTATGTTCATGTGTGTAGGTTACAGTTGGTACAAGATTTATGTTTTAATTGAGGAAAACAAAAGGTGTGAGCTCTCCAGTTATATACTTAAATCTGCTGACTTTGGCATTCGCTGTAAGAATGGTGTAGACACATGAGCTTTTCAGTTATGCAATATTTGGTAAATATACTTACAGAACTCATTACTTGTATAAAAATTATTAAAACGTAAGTTTATACCAAGAAAATACAATCAAGGTACAGAATACATATGTATCTAGTAGTGAGGAAAGGGAAAAATATTTCTTTTGAATTTCATGTCTGTTCTTTCATAGAAAGTGTTTATGTTTAGAGAATTTAGTCACAGAATCAAAGAATAATCTGAGTTGGAAGAGACCCACAAGGGTCATGGAGTCCAACTCTTAAATGAATGGCCCATACTGGGATCAAACCCACAATCTTGGTGTTAGTAGCACTATGCTCTAACCAGCTGAGCTAATGTCAGGGTCCTCTCTTCACCCCAGAGCATTACAAAATGCTCCTGTAGTAATTACACTGTGTTTTATCAGTTTTATATCACTTTTGAAAGGTTATGGTTCTGGGTGATTTTTTGATGCCCGTGTTTTTTAACAGCTGGATTTTTGAAATTCAGCTCCTGGCTAAACAATTCGCTTATCATGAGCAAGGATGCTAATGGAGGAGGGAAAGGAGCGCCCTGTCTGCTTGCACCTAGGGCTGATGTTAATAGAATAGTTCATGTAACCATGTGCAACTCTGAACAATGTAGCTTGAATATTTATAACTCAGTCTTTTTGTCTTGGAGGCACTACCAGTGGACTATTAACTTGGAGTTCATGTGGAATACTTTTTTGTCACGTGCTAGTGTGCAGGGAAGGTGGGAATTCATATTCCCGAACCCTGTTATGGTTGCTCTTTCTGCCCACCCCCACCCCCCCCGGCTAATTTCTCTAAAGGAGCCTCCCATTTGTCACTGGTCAAACACTGTTTGCCTCCTTCCTTCTTCTCTGAACTGGCCAGGGTAGAATCCCATTCTCCTGCTATGAGTTTCTCAGTGCTGCTTGTAATTCAATTTGTCCCAGGACTTTTCTGCCTTTTCTCTATAAAACTGTTTTTCAGTGGAGTAAGGTTTTTGGAGAGGGGCTGTAAAGGTGATCTCTGTCATATTAAGAAGTTGTGTTGGTGTCCCTGTTGCTCCCCACTTTACCCTGGGTCCATGCCTCCTATCTGTTTTTCTGCATACAAGTTATGCTGAATTTTTTAAACTTCTATAGTAAGTCTGTCATTTATTTAAAAAGTACTTCTTTTCTTCACCTTTTCCCTCCAGGTCCAGTTTATTATGATTACAGTTCATATAGGACAAATCTACATCATGGATGATTGTCCGTACCAGTATCCAATTTTCATGTTTATTATTTGGCTGTATGGCTCTATGTTTTTAGTCTTGTTTCTCCACTTCTGGTACCACGCTTACACGAAGGGACAAAGACTACCAAAAATGGCAAGAAATGGGATCCACAAAGATCAGTAAAACAAATTCTTGTCTCTAAAACCAAAAAGTATATACGTCAAAGCGGAAACTTGCACTACTTGACAATCAAGATATTTAGGTGCGCACACTACATGGTGTATATTTTGTATGTTTTCTTCCAGAACAGAATTTGTATTTTTACCATAAGTTATTTGGGATTCAGAATATGGGGACTAAGGGGAGCACTGTGGATCTCTGAAAAAAAAAAAAATGAGGATAGATGATATCTATCTAGGAAATGCATGAAAATAAAGATAATAATTAGGAAAATTAAAATGTGCATGAAAAGTACTGAGTACTTTGAACACTGAGGGGGATAAATATCACTTCACCTTAATGTTGTAAGCTGCTGAGACTGTCAGCAGCATTAAAAGAATCTTCAGTAAGTACTGTTTAAAGCTTATTAATATAGTCAATACATAAACATTGTTATATCTGTTTATAAACTGTATTGCTTTAAAAGAAGGATTGTGTGTTGATCTGTCAAGGCATGGTGTTTCATTTGAAGATCAGATTTTTCGATACACTGTCTTTTACTAAGAGAACTTAATTCATTTCATGTTCTACTCAGTTGGACATTATAGTAAATGTTGGAAAGCTACTAATATGGGGATTATCTGAATTGTCTTGTAGCGATCTTGTAGTGATCAAAACATCTTACTGATTTGTTCACTGTAGTAGCCTAATATACTTATTATTCAATGTATCTATGGATATATTTTATATTGGTAGCATATGCTGTTTGCGGGAGGGGTTAAGGGGATTACTGAGTCTTGTAATTCAATAGCCAAAATCTTAGCACTTAAATAAAATTAAAAAAAGGAATTTTTTTGATTGAAGCTTGAATGTTGCCTGACATGATTGTACTATGCTCTACTCTCTCCCATTTCCATTATCTATTGAAATACATGCCTAGAAAGAGTTTGTGTTGGTTTTTTTCATTATTATAATTGCTTGTTCTTATCAACTCAAGGTTGAAGTTATTCCTTTAATAGCATCAGTTACTTTGTCCAGAACCAGGCAAAAAAAAATGTGACATTCTCTGGCTTCTGAGAGTGGGTCAGGCAGTGGTGACTGGGCATGACTCCAGCCTGTGTGGAATTTACCAGTATGTTTTATTTCCATGGCTAGGCAGACCCAGGTTAGGGTCACACATGTATAGAAATTAAAGGAACTAGCTATTGTATGTAAGTTGCATTTGTACTGCATGAACTTATTAAGGGATTGATGCACACAACAGACCTGCAAATGAGGAGTTAAAGGTGTTTAAATTAATGTTACCTTTAAAAGTACTGTTTTCTATTATGTTTAACACTAAAGAAAAGAAGTTTGCAATATTTGCTTTGTGCTTGATCTGGTCTGTGGGATTTTCAAATACCCAAAGCTTTGAGGCAGGTTTTAATAGCCTCCCTGTTGTACAATACCGAGGGAACAACTTTTGTTACCTGAACACTTTTATTTTATTGACTTTTATGGTGCATTATAAATACTAAAAGAATTTAAACTTTATCATAGGCATGAGTTGCAAATGTTTTCTTTTGAGATTACATTGAGTCTTCTTTATAAAACAAATTAAAAAAATAATTTATATTTTTCCACTGTTTAATCCCTGTAGCTGTCAGCTCTCATGACAGTTTGAAAGTAGATCTCAGAAAGTATTTGGATGACTTGAAATCTGTATTGGGACCCCTGAATTTCAGATGCTTGATCCTAGAATCATCAGTGCTGAGTTCTCAGCTCCTTGGCAGTACATGTGGAAAGGTGCTTTGTCACAGAATCCCTCTCATGTGGGCTTAAGTAGTACCTGAGACTGTACATGGTCAAAACTAAGGAGCACTGCATGTGGACAGATGCTGAACAGAAAGGAGTCAGAAAAAACTTCCAATTCTAGCAGTTGTATAGGAGCCAAATTCTTCCAGAGTTAGTTGAGATGACAAACTAATAAGCAGGAGCAGAAACTGGAGATGCTAATTGTTCTGTGGGCTGTCAGTAAGTGCCACATCAGATTCATGCTGCATAATTTCCTGCACAATGGTTTAGTTTTCTGTGAGTTATGAAGCATTTGGAGAAAGAGAATACATTGTTTCAGTGAGTTGTATGGATGTATCCTAAGAGGATGCATAAAGTGTAACTATGCCGATGTCATCTGTACAAACTGTTATTAAATCCTGTCCGCTTACACGCAATGTGAGAATTACAAAAACCCGATCTGGACCTAAAAATTGTGCAGCTTACATGCTTAAGTGTATCATACATTTGAGAAGTGCATGTTACGGTCAATGTTGAGAGGAGAATTTTATTTTCCTTAAACTTGGTGGAGGTGAAACACTAGTGTTAGCAGCCACTCCTCATCTGTGGGAGTCCTAAAAATTGACAGATAGCTCATCTGTAATAGGTATCACAGGAATTTCAGTTATATCCCTGCCCCTGCAGCAGAGCTGACCTCCTATCAGAATTTCATACCTTAAAACAAGTTTCCTATTTATTTTCCAAATCATCCTGTCTTTATAATGTTCACAAAAAGCTAATATAAAACAACTCAATGAGCTCTGTGACACCAACATCAATCCCTGTCTTCTGTATGAATAATATAAAATATAATTGTAAGTAATAATTATCCCACATACAGCCTGAATTCAAAACAAAATTATTCATCAAAAAATATGATTAGAAACAACTTTAAAACATTGAAAAATGTTGGAGGTTTTTTTGTTTGATTTTTTGTTTTTGTTTTGTTTGATTGTTTAGTCAATGCCAAGGTTGTGTTCTCTTTATCTGGGTGGTAATTCAGAGGCCAGTGTTTCACTGACATGGTTTGACCCATTGCCACTCACAGAATGAGTCAGGTTGGAAGGTACCACAGTGGGTCATCTGGTCCAGCAGGGTCATCCTTAGAGCACATGGGACAGGATTGCATCCAGACAATTCTTGGGTATCTCCAGTGAGGAAGACTCCATACCCTCTCTGGTCAATCTGTTCCAGTGCGTGGTCAACCGCATTTTTCCCCATATTCAGGTGGAACTTTCTGTGCATCAGTTTCTGTTAATTGTCTCCTGTCCTATTGCTCAGCACCACGGAGAAGAGCCTGGCTCAATCCTCTAGGCACCCTCCCTTCGAGTACTGCTATACATTGCTAAGGTAAGGCTGGGTTTAAACCCGAGCCCAGCTCCGCAGACCCGCCCTCAGGGCGGTGCCCCCGCCGCTCCCGCCTGGCCTCTCGTCCCGCGCCGTCATCCCGGGATCACCAATCAGAGGTGGCACAGGCGCCTCACTTGACGCCGCCGCCAGCCAATGGGCGGAGGCGACGCAGCCCGGCAAGGATTCAAACGCGGCGCGGAGCCGGCGCGGCCGCCCCCATGGAGCCGCGGCTGGTGGGGCCCGGCCCTTACCGCGCCACACGCCTGGTGAGTGCCCCGCTGCCCCCCGGCAGCTCTGCCCCCGGGACTGCTCTGCCCCCACGGCTGCTCCCTCTCCAGTCTTCTGGGTGCCGGCCTCTGCTACCAGGCTGGCTCCGTGCGGGGCGGGGGTGCCCAGTGCAGGCGCCGCGCAGAGTTCGGCGCTGCGGAGCGGCGCGGCAGGTCCAGCCTTTTGTCCCGCCTAAGGGAGGTTAAAAGGCCGTGTCTGTAGGGCGGCAAATATATGAGGCTCTAAATATTTCAGCTTCCTAGACCTGTGTTTGTTTTCAGGTCTGGAGAGTCTAACTCCTGGATTTATCTTTCAGTGTTCTCGCAAACGCAGATTTGCGAGAAAATGGTGTAGCTCTGCTTTCAGGGTTTCAAGTTTCTGCTTTCTGATCGCGCTTGTAGAGCCAGAATGCTCCTGGGAGCAGAGTTCTCGTAACGAATTTTGTTCTCCTCCTTTAGTGGAACGAGATAATAGAACTCTTCCGTGCCGGGATGCCCGTACGGAAGCACCGCTGTCGTTTCAAAAGCTACGAGCGTTGCTTCAAAGCTTCGGAGGCGGTGGATATTTTGCATGAGCTACTCGGCTCTAATCAAAATTTCGGCCCAGAGGTGACTCGCGATCAAACAGTTAAGCTGCTTAAAAAGTTCCTGAAAAACCATGTTATCGAAGATATTAAAGGAAGGTGGGGCAAAGAGGACTTCCAAGATGATGGCCATTTGTATCGGTAAGTCTGTATATAGTGATGAAAAATTTTGGTTTTTTTGGAAACAAGGTGTAATAACTCTTGTTCATGTCTTACAAGTATTTTTGTAGAATGCCTCTGGAAAACTGTTGATATGTTCCTCCCCTTCCTTTTAAAGACTTTATTTTTCTTAGAAATGGGTAACTGTCAAGATTTAATGTTTGGCTTCAGTTTTCTTGTCTGTTTTTAAATATCTTTGAAGGTCACTTCTATTCAGTTACATTCTGTAAATACTAACAAAATCTTTTACAGTTTCACAAGGTAACAAGTTCTGATTGCTGTCGATAGACATCAAGTTTGTTGGTGTTGGAAGAATACATATCAAGGTGATGTAGATGGAAGTGAGATTGCCATTGTTCATCCAGCTCCAGTTGTCCTCCCTCTCCCCCAACCCCATGAGTATTTTGGTTGCTGTTTCTGCTCCTTCTGAGAGAAAAGTCTTCTCAATCTAAGTAATGTAACCTATTTTATGGTCCTTAGTTTATAGATTGAAATTGTCATAGAAGAGACAAAGCTTTGGTTGCTTACTGTTTAGCCTCTCAACTGGTGGCTTGTTAACAGAGGAAAAGATTTTTCTTTGTACGAAAAACTTAGCGTTACTGGAGTGGATTCTTTGACCTCTTGTGACCTTAGTTAAGGTTTGGATGTCCAGAAGTTGTGGGTTATGAATTTGTACCGTCTTGTAGTGTCTTGTTCAGTGCACAAGTAAGTATAAAAATGACCATTATCTTAAGTACGGATTTGTAACTTAGCGTGGTGAGTCTTCTTTTTAGGAAATGGGAGTTATCTTCATGCAAAGTAATAGGGAAAGTAAGTTAGCAATAAGCCTATACTTCTACTTATTATAGCTTTTACTGTGTAATTAAATTTTACATATTAATTTTTAGATCATGTTTTCTTACTATCCTCTTTGGGAAAATAAATAATACTGAATTCCCACTTGCTATGTATGAAGTTTATTTTTCAGTTTGCTCTATTGCTCTTTTGCTCTAGTTTGTGTGTAGACCGAACCTAAACTTTTTTGCTGTTTGGTCTGTATGCCCATGCTGTAAGTGCAGTTGTTCATTACTCTCACAATTTTATTTATTAATTTGGAAGACTTAAAAAATAAGAGGTTTATACGCTGTAATTTTTTTCCTTGGTTATAAACAAACTTGGGTCAAGGCACTTTTTTCTGAAAGTACTGTGGTTTATGTTAGGCTTGTGCCACTTCAGTTATTTACAGTCAGATTGAATCAGATTTGTGTTAAATTTTAGAATTTGTGACTCAAGTGTGAAGGACACGTGTATCAAAGGTCTTGTTTCTGAAGATACTTTGAGAATCTCACCCAAGAAAATCCCTTGCTAAGTATCTCAAAACAATACAGGCTCTGCAGTCTGTGAGCTGAATGTGACTGAAGGCTGCAAAAGGATGTTGAGGAAGTATCATGTGTGCTTGTTCTTAAATTCTTTGGCCACCTGCTTATGGCTGCTATGGAAGGGCAAGAGATTGTGACAGTTTAGCTAGTCATTGACCAGCTCAGGTTGGGAAACAGGCATGGAAGACAAGAAGAGCTGCAGAGGATCTTAGGTCTTTGACCTTAATAATGTTAAATATAAAGGGGTGGTATCGAGTGGGTTTTTTACCTGTTAGAACCAAGTCAGAAAAGGAGTTAGGTTCTGCTGCAGCACATGGTTCTGGGTGTGTTGTTGGTTTGGTACATTTCTAGCCCAGTCCTGATATGCCTATTCTAAATGAGAGCACTACCTGCACAGATTTTTTTTGCTGGTGTCTCCTTTCTTTCTGGACATGGACTCTTGTCAAAAGATTTAATATGGGTTTTGGTAACTGCTGGTATTACAGTATGTCTCTTTGGTTTGGGTTTGCCATGTTCATGAGGCTGTGGGATTTTTTGTTCATTTGTTTCATGTTAGCATCCTGACACATTCAACTTATTTTTTTCTTTCATTCATTTGTATTTTCAGGCATGACTTGCCTGAGCTGCAGGCTGTGGAAATTGGTTGGGTGAAATATTTCTGTTCTTTTAATTTTCTGTGTGCTCTGCCTAATGGCCTACTATTGAATAAGAGAGCTCTTTTGTTATGTATTTTGTTTTGATATTCTTTCTTCACTTCCCATTGAAAAGATAACTGACTAATTGAACTTTTTAACTAAAACTGCCTTTCATGCATCTTGAACTGGAGCCAGCTTTTCTCTGACTGGACTTAATGCATAAATAAGCTATGTATTTTACTCATGGCTTTAAATATCAAAATGTGGGTTTTTCCCTATTTATGGAACTAAACATTGATTTTCAAGCCCATTTTACTCATGCATTTCATGTCCTGGCGGCTCCCTCTGGTGGACTTTCCTATTGTTATATTGAAATAGTATCTTTTTGTCTTCACTGTGTTGATGCAAGTAGTGGTACGAGTCCATTCCACTGACAGTGCTTACTCTGGAAATATTGACATACTATATGCCTTTTCTGTAAGTTTATCTGTTAATATGCTGTGACTGTATCCTGTGGTGCACAATTGTCATTCATTACTTTCACATATAAGTGTGGCTGTCTGCTCTTCTTCACTTGACAGAGTATGCAAAAGAGATGTTGTCAAATCTTGATTTGCTTGAGGGTATTTGGCAAGTATTAAATATGAAGGTGAGATCTAATGTGACTTCTAAAAATAGAACACACAGACACATAGTTTTTTCTGACCTACTGGCTCAGTTTAGTCTACAACAGTGAGTGAGAGGATACAGTTTTGGAAGCTGCCAGGCTTTACATTTTTTTTGAATTGCAGCAATTCTATTAAAAGCAAAAGGGTTATTACTCTTGCATTGATAGCAAACTTTTGGAATGCAGCTCTAATAATTATGTTGGTTGACCTTGTTCTCTATCCTCTGTTCTGGACACAAAGAGGTATCTCTATTTCCTCTTTGTACAGAGTCCTAAAACTAGTGTTGCTGGCTATAAACCATTTTGATCTTGATGCGTCAAGCTTGGAATGCTCCTCAGCTCCTAGATTTGAGTAATGTTAATCTTTTCATCATAAAATCAGGGGGTTTTCATTGTTCATCCAAAAACTTGTCTTCATCTAGATCTTACTGTAATGCTGTGTGAAAAAGGGGAATGTATACCTCCTTTTCCTGCTTGTAAGAACTCATTCTTTCACTGATTGTTTGTGAATCAGGACAGCAAATGGCACAAAGCTTAAAATTGTGAAGAAATAGAGATGAAACAGGGAACTGCTGAAAATAGTATAAGGCAAAGGAAAAAGGCTGCAGATGGTTAACATCAAACTCTAAGAAACAGTATCTGAAAAATGGTTGAAAACAGTCAACAGCTGAACATCTGCCATCTAATCTGGTTTACTTTCAAAAGGCAGAGTAAATCTTGCAGGATTAATATGAGATGCTCACCACTCCTTCTCAGAGTTTGTCTGATGGAAATGATATCTCTCCGTGTTGCATATACTCTGTTGAAGAGCACTGTGGAAAGTGCCAAATGGTCTCAGTATTCATGGTAAAAACCCTTGTGTGTTTAACCTATGCAGAGTAACACTACTGGACTAACAACACTGTAATACAAAACTAAATAAAAAACTTATGAAACTTAATTAAAACTTATTGGAACTGCGTGAGAGGATGGAGAAACCTGAGGATTTTTTGAGTGTATCTTTCTAGTAGGATACATATGCATGCTATCCAGCAGTATACAAGCTCTTGTTGCAAAATCACAGACATAACTGTCTTTTACATTCAGATTAAAAGAGTGAGTGAGGCTTAAGTAGTTTCTTGAAGCATCAGGAATCTCAGCATCTAAGACCTAGGAGTGATAGTAAACAAGATCAGGTCTGGGCCAGTCTGAAGACATGTTGCCACCTAACTGATTTGTCTTTGTGGTGTGCTGTCATTGATTCCTTTGTGCATGGCTTAACAGTAATTTGATTCTGATCAAGCTGGATAGTTTGTTTTCCTTGTTTTCTACAAGGGCTGGTTTAGGGCTTATTTCTGCTAATTTCTTCAAGGCACTTCTTGAAATGCCTTAAAAAGTGAATTAGTTATCTGCACAGCAGGTGGAAAAAGACTCCAGAGAACTACAGGTTATAGTCTTCGCATAGGAAGCATGTAAATACAAAAGAATGTGGTAATGTTGATAAAATTTTGTGTGGACACTTGCACGCACTTTAATTAAATACAAATATTAGTCATGTGTCTTAGATATGTAGCTTTACTTTAGGATATGCGTGCTAAAAACACACTTGACATGGGGGAAATCCTATCTGCAGCTTTTTCAGCAGAATCCGTGTCTTCTAGTGATGACCTGGGTCAGCTGTCTGTGTACAGGCAGCTGGTGCTATATGAAATGCACTGGAATATCAGACATTTACCCAAGGCTCAGCTATGTCATGGGAGGTTCAAAGGACTTGAACTGTTCAAGAGCAGCAGCTGGAGGCCAAACAAGACACCTCACTGTGTTTTACGTAGCACTTAATACCAGTCTCCAGGGAACACTGAATGTCCAAGGCATTTGTTGTATTTCTGCATGTGACGGCCTACTACAGTTTTACATTAGTAAATATGGATTAGGTTGGTGTTCAGAGGCTTTAAAAATATTCTCTAATTGTAGATTTCCTCCTTCCTCACCACTGAAGTCATATCCAAAGAAACCTTCATGTGGAAAGGAAATAATTAAATTTCCAGACTGGAATGAACCGAAGGCTGGCACTTCTCAAGAATACATCCCAGTGAAATCCGTCACAATGGTAAAACACCCAGTTTTCACTTCCCCAGACATAAGCATATTTGGAAAGCAAAACCAAACTAATGACCTCTTTGTTGTGGCACAAAATACTTGATTATAAAATGAAATGCCAAATACTTTTATTTTAAAAATTTTATCGGCTCCTGGACATGGTAAAAGCCTAGGCTTTTGTAGTTATGTATATTCTAAGTCCTTCCTCCAGTGTATCTTATATGTGTGTGTTCTCCTATTTTGTAAACTCTTGGAACTTCTTCGATAATTTTTGCCTTTTTATTACTGCATTTCAGTGCAGGACACTGGCCTTGGATTTCTTGGTGATCCATAGACTGTTTGGAAAAGTATCTCCTACCATTTTGCTGGACATCTAAAGTTTCTGAATGAATGGTTATTCCATATTTGCAATCCAATTAACTGTGTGCCAATCAAGTACACTTTTTATGTACAGCAAGTTTCTGAAGAGGAAAAACATGGTCCTAAGAACTTCAATACTAGGTAGAAGATTAGAAAAGAAAAGAGAGTGCCAAAGACTAGTCAAGAGAATAGAGTATTTTAATTACTGAGCAAGCTTCTGCTGAAGTTTTAACATGCTACAGCTTCTAATTGTCTGCTCTAAATTTCCATCCAAGCATCCTGCCCTGATAAGAGTTAGGAAAAGACTGCCTCTATGCATCTGACTCAGATCCAACAGCATGCAGTCTGGCATAGCTCAAAATCTCTTTCATTGGCAGCTTGGATTAATACAGTGAACTGGAAGTTGAAGTAACTGAGGCAAAGGTATAAACTCCTTTCTGCTAGCTCATTTATAATAAGGTGTATCTTCCACTGGAATGGTGAAGAAAACAGATACCTGTAAATGGTGGCATCTT
This sequence comes from Chiroxiphia lanceolata, assembly GCF_009829145.1. NCBI lineage: Eukaryota > Metazoa > Chordata > Aves > Passeriformes > Pipridae > Chiroxiphia > Chiroxiphia lanceolata. Next base: position 17,336,696 of record NC_045671.1, on the reverse strand, counting down.
GAGTTGCTCCAGTATCAATCTGAGCACTTACTGGCTGTATGTGAATTGATGAGCATGGGTCTGTGTTGTGAAATACTGATGTGGAAGACCAGACTCTTAATTTCAGAGAGTGCTATGGAAGACCAGACTCTTAATTTCAGAGAGTGCTATGGAAGACCAGGCTCCTAATTTCAGAGGGGGCTATTTGTTTCAAAGTAGCTCTAGTCTAGTGTCATGAAATGACAGACAATTAGCACTTGGAGTAATTAAGTGCATTCCTGGAGTGTATTTTGTGGTTTGGTTGTGATCACAAGTAATACTTTTAATGTGCTTTAGCACTGCTCTGTGATAAAAATCGAAGAACTGGGAATGACTAGGAGTTTTGTGTTGAAAAGTATGTTGCTGGTACGAACTATGTTGTATGTCCATCCACTGACACCTTAATGACAATCTTCAAGTGTAAAGCTTGGATTGAAGGTTGGGTAAAGGATAGTAGTTTTCTGCGTTCTCAGCTTTACTTTATTCTGTTGTAATGATGGACTGATGAGTATCTTCAGATGTAGCTATTTGCTTTTAGTTTCTTCATATATAAAACCTGCTAATGAACTTGATGTTTAGTTATGATCAGTATATGCTGAAAAAGGATGAATTGTTTCTAATTCCTTGGTATTTCATCTAATAATTCTCCAAGAACTTTTCCATAAGCAGATGTGTAATCTTAAAATGGTAGATGAACTGATTTTAATCATGGAGACGACCTCCTGAACACAGCATTAAAGGCCACTGACTCCTCAACTTTAATGGTTACCCTGAAACACATAATTTTCTGGCTTTGGACAAGTTAAGGAATTGAGAAGATGTGTGTGTGATCGAGAAAAATGTTTCACACCTGTGAAACACACTCACTTGCATCCTGAAGATTTTACTGGAATTTAGGAATGCTTGAAATGCTGTACCACAATTGTAATATACTGTTTAATACTTGAAAAGGCACCAGTTAATGAGAAGAGTTTTTTCTGATTTCAGAACTCCGAGATGTGGTACAAGCGACACAGTATAGCTATAGGGGAAGTACCGGCATGCAAACTTGTGTTCCGCAGAGAGCTAACACAAACAAATATAGAAGAGATGTGGAAATCCATGACTTTGTCACAGTGAGTATACTTGTGAGTCAACTTATGGTAACACTGTGTAGTAGGTAATAGTCTTGCCTGTCTTCTCTGGCAAAGCTTGTAATTTCACCCACTCACTTTTCATCGCTGCCTTCAAAGCTATAGTGTCTAGATTATACTACTCTCTACTACTCAATTTGTTATTTGGCTAACAAATTCAGCAAATCAAGTCTGCAAAAAAATTTTATTGTGCTTGGTGCCTTTTGACTTTTTCACGTCGTGTTATGCTAGTCCTTTTGTTGTGTGGGCTTTGTCTTATTTGATCACTTTTTTTCTCTCAGTCTTCTTTTTTTTCTCTTGTTTCTATGAAATAGAAGCACTTAAGTAGGAATGCAACACTATGAAACCTTTCAATGTCAAGTACAATACTTTGTATGAGATAAATGGAGTATCTACTTGAGTGCTGAAGGCTTTGCTAATCAGATATTCTTTAGTATATTCAAAAGGAATATCCCATGCAAAGTTCTTTAAGACAATTTATGCAGGGGTAAAAAATAATACACATTAGCTAATATTACAGCACAGTTGAGGCCTTACTAATGATTACTTTAATGTAAACTTAGCACATTATGTGCATGTAATGAACTCGATGCTGAGGCAAGCAGCTTTGGTGACAGCACGATTGGCGGCGTGTACTTTAGTGCATGTGCACTGCCAGGTTTCCTCAAAGATGGAGATTGCAAGGGAGTGGAGGGACCCTCTGGTCTCTGCCTGCAGCTCACATGGTATTGCCTGATGGGACCTGGGCAACAGGACCAGGGACAATGGTGGCCAAGCCCCTCCTTCACACAGAGACCTCTGTGGAGCACTAGCAAACAGGGTTGGCACAGTAGTTTGTGTGAAAGGGTCCTGAAACCCTGCCAGCTTGACTAGGGAGCAATGGTATTAGCCCAGCAAAAAGCTATGGCCTCTCTAAGTCCTGGGACCACCAGAGCTCTGTGTTGCAAGATTATGACTGGGAGAAATGGGAGAATCGCAGTTCACCCTGAACTTGTTTGAAACTTGCTACTCCAGCTGGATGCACTTAAATCCGTGGAGGCCAGTGGGATTCATCCCAGAGTACTGAAAGAGCTGGATGATGTCATTGCAGATCTCTCTCCATTATTTTCAACTGACCTGGGAGCCCAGAGAGGTCCCAATTGATTGAAAGCTGGCAAATATTTTCCCAAGTTTTAAGAAGGCTAAGAGTGAAGATCCTGGTAGTTACAATCCTGTCAGTCTCCCTTCAGTGCTTGGTAAAATGATGGAAAAGGTTATTTTGGGATTTAATGAAAAATGCTTGAGAGACAACACAGTCATTGATCAAAGCCATCACAGTTTCAACAGGGAAAAGTCCTGCTTGATCAATTCAATTTCCTTTTATGACGAGGTCCCCCTTGACCAAGGGACAAAGAGAAAACAATAGATGTGCTGGTTTGGGATTTTGGCAAAGCTTTTGATACTGTCTCTTGCAGTACCCTTCTAGGTAAACTGTCAACATGCATAGAGAATGTACAGAGGACAGCAACTAAGATGGTGAAAGGTCTTGAGGGCAAAATTTAGGAGGAGAGGCTGAGGTCACTTGATTTGTTCAGCTTTGAGAAGGTTGGGGAGCGACCTCATTGTAGTCTACAAATTCAAGGGAGGCAGAGATGCAGATGATCTTTGGTGGCCAGCAGTAGGAAACAAGGAGATGGAATCAGGCTGTGTCAGGGAACTTCAGACTCCACATTAGGAAATGGTTCTTCACTGAGAGGGTGACTGGGCACTGGAACAGGCTCCCCAGGAAAATTTACACGGCACCAACCTGACAAAGTTCAAGTGTTTGGGCAATGCTCTCAGGCACATGGTGTGATTTTTGGGGCTGTGGTACGCAAACCAGGAGTTGGAGTCCTTGTGGGTTCCTTCTTGCTCATGATATTCTGTGAATCTAGGTAGTCCTGTGAGGAGCAGGAGTTGCACTCGATCCTTATGGCTGCCGTCCAACTGGAGATATTCTCTATGAAATGGAGGCCTCCTTTTTTTCAGAATTGTATCTATCCAAATACTTTATGTTTGCTTTTTCCAGATTAGATGATGTGTGAACTATGTGTTTATGTGTTTTTACAGATTACAAAAGGTCTTGGGTTTGGATTCTCTGGATGAAGTGTTAGACGTAAAACTTGTGAATTCAAAACATATAGTTCAAAATGTATACAATGTCAATAAGCAAGGCATTGTCACCTTAGAAGACAAATCAAGTGAGTATTTTAGAAGTTTTCATTTAAATTTTTTATATTGTAGTTTACTAGTATAAAGTATTAGTTCTAATTTATTGATGATGATGATGATGAATTTATACTAGCCTGTAGCATCTTTATACTTGTATGATCACATCTGTACTAGGGTTTTTACAAAGTAGAAGGCCATTGTTCTCCTCTGACATCCTATTTGTAAAAGTCAGTGTTTATTTCATATTTACTCTCTTAAACATATTCCAGCTTTAGGGTTGAAAAATGAAGGTGGAAGCGCAGCAAATTTTTACCATTTATAAAGATAGGGATTTTATTCAGTTCAAGGTGGCTTTCTCAACCCTGCCCTTTCAACTGCCTGAACTGGAGTGTTTACATGAAGAAAAAATGTATTAAAAATTGGGAGAGAGCCAAAATATACACTGAGAGATACTTAAAAAATTTTGAGTTTTCAGTCAATGTGTTGTGAAGATAGTATCATGTTTAGAACTCCGTTCCACATCAGGGAGAAAATAAAGCATCTTTGCTGCTCTGACATATCACACTGTTATTGCCACCATGGTTTTCACAAGTTTTGTAGAGGAATTAAGTATGATGTTGAAACCTGGTTTGATTGTGAATGAAACATCCTTCAGAATGTGCATGTGGGCATTTTAAAGATGGTTGGAGCACTTCAAAGTATTAATATTAACTTCAGCCTCCTAGAAATGACAGAACTGAATATACAAGTGCTTTTCATCATCTTCAGTGCAAAGTAAACACTTCACTGTATTGCACTGGTGAAGGTATAGCTTGAATTAGTTTGTCTGATTTTTTTAGGGTATGTTAAGGATATGATCCATTTTGCTGATTGAGTTGCAAGAGCAGAATGCATACGTGGTTGACAGGGAATACTGAAGATACTGAATTATAGATGTAATTCAAGTTAGATCCTACATTAAGGTATAGCTTGACTCTGGAGTCAGTTCATTTACTACACAGGAGGAACTTGTTATAGTGTTTTCAGCTGTGCTTTTATCTTACAATTAGATATTTTTCTAATTTTTTCCCTCCTTTTAATTTCTGTCTGTTTCTTCCCCATGCAGAGGAACTACCTCACTGGATATTATCTGCAATGAAATGTCTAGCAAATTGTAAGTAATTCAGGAGGGGGAAAAATACCCCACAAACAGCCCACCCCCGTAAAAATCAGTTGAATTGACTGTGCCTTTAACACTTTATCAAATCCTGTTTATATTCACCTTCACTATTTTTTATGAAAATTGCCTAAACAAAGTTGGAAAAGACTTGCCAGCATGTATTCTCCTTCCAGTGCAGCTTATTTCAATGAAGTATATAATGGCTTAACTATTCTGTTCATGTTTTTCCTCCACTATGTGTCTTCACTAGACCTGTTGGGAATAGATCAATTCAGTAGATCAATAAAATTTCACTTATTTTGAAGAATGAGTCTTTTCTTTTTTTTTTCCTCTAATGGTGTATTTGCATGAACTGAATTAGAAAATGCTGATCTGGTTGGTGGCTTAAAATCAATGTTCTCTCTCTCTTTCTTTCCTCCCCTTTTTTTTTTTCTTCGTAGGGCCCAGCTGCTCAGATTTGAAGCAACCTACATATGTAGGCTTTGAAAGAGATGTTTTCAAAACTATAGTCGACTACTTTGACCAGATGAAAGAACCTCTTCTCACATTTCATTTTTTTGACGTTTTTGTTAGTGTGTTAGGTAAGTAGTTTGGGATGCACTGAAAAAATTATTCTTTAGATTTAATTTCCTGGAGTTAATTTACCATACTTAAATAGTATAACAGCTGAATTCTTTAGGATTTGTCCTTTCCATTCTACATAGAAAACAGTTTAATATTTAAATTTATTTTATATCACAAGGTGATCTTTGTATCCTTTTGATCACAATAGTTCAAAAGTCTTCCATTCCTTGTCTTAATTTTTAAATGCCTCTGTTCATTGCTCAGCATCTAACAGATGGATTTTAACAGATTTTTCTTTTTTTACAAATGCTTAAATGTCTTAAAAATTCTCATAAGCTTTTAGAAATTGCTTGACTGAAGTCTAGATTAGAAAGGATTAGGGCTATAAGCACTGTTTTTAACCCTGGAAATATGACATTTGAAGGAAATTGAAATCCTTCATTGCTTAAATTTAGAAATTACAATAACTAATCCACTGCTTCTTTGAAGCAGTGGTTTCATTACTAACTATAACTTTTCAGTAGTTCACACTATATTAAATGCACCTATTCTCATCCTATAGATGGCCTATTGAAAGACAGTAAAAGGGAAAATATTTCATTACATTTTATGGGTGCATTTCAGAAAAAAAAACTGAGTTGAAAAGTAAGCATGCTTTGTATCATGTCAGTTTTTTGAACTTCTTTTCCTGCGAACAACATTGCTTTAATAAAGTGTTGTGATGAAAAACAATTCAGAATAACACTTCTCTTTCTGGAATTTAGTATTTTTATACTTTCTTAGTTCACAATCTTTCTTCATTCTGAATATAGTTCCATGTCTGTCTTCTTTTTCTTAGACAACAAATATTCTTGATAATATTTTTAAAAATTATTCCTCTCCTTTCGTACTCTATTTCTGTTTGCTTTGCCATTGTTTTTTATATCTTTCAGGTTTTAGGAGTTTTATTTCCCATAATTTCTCAGATGGAAAATTGAGAGAACGATTTCATACCAGTGTGCATATGGAAATCAATGAAAACTGTGCACTGTTTCAAAAAGTCAAAAATTAGTATTGTGATCTCTTTCACAAAAAAATGAGATGATAATATGGAATCATATCTTCTAAACATATGCACTAGTATGCTTGTTAAATTTTCTTTGAAATTAGAGAAAGTGTTGCTTTGAAAATTAACTACAGTGAAAATTAACTACCAGTCTGCTTCGAACACTGTCTCTAAGTGCTGCCCTACTAACTACTAAACATTTTTTTTTTAATAACAGTTCCACTTTTACAGTGTGGAATTGACCAAAATGGTCGATGAGGGGATAGCAGTGGTGAATGCTGTTTATGTTGAGAGTAGTAAAGCTTTCAACACTGTCCTTCATCACATCCTTATAGGCAACCTCAGGAAGTACAGGCTGAAAAGGTGGGTAGTGAGGTAAACTCAGAAATCGGTGGAGTTGCTGGGCTCAGAGGGTTGTGATCAGTGGCACAAAATTCAGCTGGCTGTCCCTTAGTGGTGAGTACCCCAGAGCTGATAATGGGCCAGTAATGATTAACACTTCATTTATGACCTGGATGATGGGACATTCTGTCCTAAACAAGAACAGTGTGCCCTAACCAAGTGTGCCAATATTGCAAAATGGGGAAAAGTGGCTAAATGCAGCAGAGGGTTGTACTGCTGTGCAGAGGGACCTTGACTTACTAGAGAAATAGGTAAACAGGGATTTCATAAAGTTAAAAAAAAAAAGGGAATTGCCAAGCCCTTTTCTGGGGAGGAAAAAGTCCATGCACCAGTGAATGCTGGGGATGGGAGGGCCTGATTTGAAAGAAGCTTTGCTGAGAAGTCCTTGGAAGTCCTGGTGGGCACTAATGTGACCATGAGCCAGCAGTGTGTCTTTGAAGCAAAGAATATCAGCAGCATTCATAACTGCATTGAAAGCATTGCCAGCAGGTTAAGGGAGATACTTTCTCAGCACTAGTCAGCAAGTCCAGTAAACACAGCAAAAATTATTAAGTCTTGGAACATGTGCCATATAGGAAAAGCCTGAAAGCAGGGACTATTTAACCTGAAAAGCAGAAGGTCAGAGAGAATCTTATTAATGTGTATAAAAGATTGATATGGGAGGAGAAAAGAAGAAGGAGCCAGATCAGTGATACCCAATGACGGGGCAAGAGACAATGGGCAGGAACAGAAGTACAGGAAACCTCATTTATATAAAGGAAAATAGCATTTTAATTGGGAGGTCGTCAAACAGTGGAAGTGGTTGACCAGAGAGACTGTGGAATCTCCATCTTTGAAGGTATTCAAAACCTGACAGGACATAGTCCTGGGCATCTTGCTGTACATGAAGCTGCTTTGAGCATGGGAAGAGGTCTATATATTCTCCAGAGATCTCTTCCAACCTTCATAATCCTATGGGAAAAAAAAGTCTCTATTTGTTTTCTTCCTTTTTTAATAGAATTTACTGTTAGATGTCAGTCATGCAGGTATTTTGCTTCCTGACTTTTGTTAGTGCTGTTTAGGCAAATTTGTAATAGATGCTTCCTTTGCACAGCCTTGTAAACCCAAAATTGGTGGTGGTCAGACCTCTTTATAGATGAGATCTAAACTATTATCAGATTCTACTGTGCATGTCCAGTCTTCAAATATCTCTACCATGCTCACGGGATTGTTTTCTCAAGAGTCTGTAAGCAGAGTTAGGCACCAGTTTAACCCCTACAGGTGTGAGGGACATGTCGGTATTGTCATAGCTGTCACTGATGTATAAGCACATGTTTATGTTTCTCTGATTGTTGCCCCAGGCTTAACATTTTATTGTGGTTGCTACACCTGTGCATACCATCTCAGTTACATTTAGAGCTGAGGGGAATTAAAGTGCAAAGGATGAATCAAAACATTATAGTTTTTCATGTATCCTACTATCTAGAATTGTTTGTTATGGTTATTAATATTTTCCAGTGCATCAGAAGGAAATCTAAATACTTAAACAAGCCACCCAGTTCTAGTAGTCCAACTCTAGGAATATCTTCCTAGTCTCTTTGGGAACTGAAGTTCTAAGGCAGTCTTGAATGAGTAAGAAAGGAATTTGGGGAGTCTAATATAGAAATGTTGTGTTAAATGTTATGGAAATACTTAACTGAGAAATGTTGCCCTACCTCCTGATCTTGTATAAACCAGGACTGCTGCAAAAACACAGCAAGGCTGTAGAAGCTCTTCAGATATCTTGTCTCCTGCTGCCACCAGAAAATCGAAAAAGACTACAGCTGTTGGTGAGAATGATGGCAAGAATTAGCCTCAACAAAGATTTGCCGCCTCTTTCTGAATCAGTGAGGACCAGAACTTTGGTATGTATAAATGTGAAGCAAAAGGTCGAGGACAAGGCTTTTGGAGTAGCACGGATTGAAGATTCTTACTGGAGAGTGTATACATAATACAGTTTACTGGTTCAAAGAGTGGTTTGTCTATCTATTCCAGCTATGTTGAAAGCTAATCTGAATTTGAATAAATGGAATTTCATGGTAATTTGTGAGCACACAAAGAACTTGCTTAGAATTTTAGAGGTTTCCTTATCTTTCAAAGTTAAATCCCCACTGATTTCTCTATTCAGTAGAAAAACCCAAACAAACAAACTACCCCAAACAAATAAACAAAAAAAAAAACTAGCAGAGGAAGTCTCTGGTCTTCTTTATCATTGCAGTGTGAATGAAAAAGACTTCCTGTTTCAGTCAAGGTTAGAAATAGGTAGATGCATATTTTGATTTACCTGTTTTCAGCCATTTAAAAAAATCCTACCAGTTCATTTCAATAGTAATTTTTTTTCCACCACAAAAGTCTCTGAAAAGAATCTTAATCAGATTTTGACAAAACTCTATTTTTTGCTAATGCTTTTTCTTAACAATTCCAACTGGCTAAGAACATATATTAATTTTGGTTAATTTTAAAGTCTTTGAAAATTAAGTGCCATGCAAAACTAAGCTATAGAGCCATTCTATAAAAATTCTATAGTAATGTGCATAAATCTAAATTTGTTCCACAGCAATTAAGATTTTAATTAACTATGAATAACACTTGATTAAAATAATTATTTTTTTGACTGCTAAGGTTATAATTTAATTAATTGTAAATGGTCTTTTATTTAAATAGTTATGTTATAATCTAAATGTTATTTTTAGAAGTGAATCCTTACAGTCCAAGTATTTCATACTAGGTTTTAATTCCACTGCGTAGTCTGTGGTACATGACAAATCCTTATTACCTTCTGTGCTTTTAACGTTAGAAATGACCAGTGCACAGACATAATGCTTGAGCACAAGACTACATGAAGTGAACTGGATCTGAAATTTGGTTTGATGATTTCAAAATAGTGGTATTCAGTTTTCCCTCTCATACTTAACTTCTGTGAAAGTTCTGTTATATTAAAAAAATCTCTACTTATTCTCTGTTTAACTGTAAATAGCCATGTGAAGTGGCTATTTGACCAAGTATTGAGAATAAAATGGAATTCATCCATTCTAAGTCTAAAGTCAGGACTGGATTATCTATATGAGGCAGGAGTAATCTTCAATCCACCACTAACATAATGTCACTGTACCTAACAAGTTTTTTTTTTATTATACTAGTATGTTGGAAGTACAGTAAGTATTGTGATGTTAAAATATTTATTCTACAAGGTCACTTTTTAAATGCAGCCTGATTTCCTACTCCTCAGTCCCAAACAGAAAAATACATGATAATGATGTTGCTTTTTTTCTCAGATGGTTCAGGCGTTTTCCCGTTGTATCCTCTGCTCAAATGATGAAATAGATTTGGATGAACTGCTTGCTGCCAAATTAGTATCTTTTCTCATGGATAATTATCAAGAGATCTTAAGTGTTCCTTCTGCTTTAAAATCTTCTGTAGAGGATCATGTTGTACATCTCCAGAGAGTCCCAGTAAGTATCTAGTGAAAAAGCCTCTTTTGTCTCTGTGTTTCTAGGTCATTTTTATCCTTTGTTCTCCAAAGTTCAACAGTTCTTAAAACACTTTGTTCTGTCTCTGTTAGCTTCTGAAGAGCTAACTAATTCTGACTACTGATATTCAACCTTAACTATGTGTTCACATGCAACTAAGCAAATCTTGAATGGTTTAGAGACAAGAACTTTAAAATATGTTTTCCTGTTAATCAGCACTATCTTTTCCATAGAATGGGTAAACTACGTAATAGTGAGGAAAACTGAATTATAAAGTGCTTCCATTAATGTTGTAACCTTTTTTTTTTTAGAGCCATCCTTACTTGATCATTTTTTTATAACTCTGTTTCCTGATATCATATTTTGTTTTGTTCAAAGCTGGCTTTTAGTTCCTCTATCTTTATTTTCTAGTGAAAAAGTAACTTTAAACTTATTTCAAGAGTTGAACAGGCTTCCTTTGTGTCACGTTTTTTGACTTACTGGAACTCACTTGATTAGTACAAGAGAGAGAAAGTACAGTTTAGGGTCTGTATGCCATATCTTCTCTACGTAATGTTTCTGGGTGGTCAGTTAATTAAGCCAGTTTTTGTAAATTGTTTGCAGAAAACATAGCACTTTTTTTTTTTTACTATTTCTTCAGATTAAATGTGCTAGAGCTGATACTGATGCAACATTTCCTCCTCCACCATTTTGTCACCAAATCAGTACAGACGAATTTGAATACCAAAGGGCGACTGGCTCTCAAGAACCACTGGCAGCTTTGTTGGATGAAATTGTAATGAATAAAGAAATACCTTTGAAAGATAAAAAGAAGAAGCTCAAGCAAGTAAATAAAAATTGCTCTACAGTCTCTAATTTGAACTTAAAAAGTTTTATCAAGTCTTAGACATGTATTCCTGTACAGAAATACTGAAATTTAAAATGATGTGTACGCTTGGGGGTATCAGCTTTATATCATTAGAACTGGAATACTGTGATGAATCAACCCATATTAGAAAATTAGGTGATATTTTCTATATATGGAGATGTAGAAAGTCCATTAGAGAAATAATTTTCCTGCTCCAGAAGTAGAGGTTGCACTTTAGTAGTTTATTTTACAAGTTGGTCAAATTCTAATTTGAATTAACGTACTTTTCTAGTTTCAGAAATCTTACCCTGAAGTGTATAGAGTACGATTTCCTACACCTGAAACTGAAGCGGTGCTATTTCCTGAAAAAACTAAACAGAAACCACCAATCCTGACATGGGCCTTAAAAAAACCTTTTCAACCATTTCACAGAACCAGAAGCTTTCGGATGTAAATGGTTTGAAATATATCAACGAACTGAGACAGAATATTTTACCAATGGATTTTATGCAAAAGAAGCCTGAGCATCATGTAGCTACTGAAAAAACTACTGGGGATACTACTGAGATGGTAGAAAATGTTGAAAGAAGAAGAGAGTATTGAGGTTGTAGAAATATGAGACATTTTATTGGAATGGGCTGCCCAGGGAGGTGGTGGATTCACTGTCCCTGGAGGTTTTTAAGATGAGACTGGATGTGGCACTTAGTGCCATGGTCTAATAACCATGGTGGTGTTGGATCAAGGGTTGGACTTGATGATCTTGGAGGTCTTTTCCAACGTGCTTGATTCTATGATTTTGTGATTATCAGTATTTTTGTAAGTTATTAGTTTTTTAAATGTCTGTTGTTTTAAAACAAACAAACAAACAAAAACCAGCAGTAAAAACAACAATAACAAAAAAAAACCACAAAAAAACCCACAACACACTCAAGGGGATTATTCTATATGGGTGATAATGTACTCTTGCTGTGGCTTGATTTGCCCATCATTTCAAGGTCTAAATGTATTTGTGTGCAATGTATTGTTGGTAACTAGTCAATGGATTTTCTTTTTTACCTAAAAATGAGTCTCTTGCATAAACTAGGCCATGTTTGTGCACATATAGCTTGAGGAATTAACTTGCTGTACATGCTTGAGTAAATATGGAACACTGGATTTTGGTTTGCTGTTTGTGAGAGACTGAAATATTGAAGGTTAATGACTCAAACAATTGGTCATTTGTAAAAGCAATGTGCTTTGCTGAGGCCAGGTTTGCATGCTCAACCGAGAGGATGTGAAGAGTTTTGAGTGTATGGTGGCAAAACCTCTGATCTGCAGAAGGACAGCCCAGGGTGCAGAGCCAGTGAGCACCCACCACCAGAGGATGACCACAACAAACTGACTTCTGTTTAGCAAAAAGCTGGGGTTTGAGACAGATAAGGGAAGAGTCCTATAAAAAGCAGATCCCGTGAGGTGTGATAATGCTTTCTACAATGCCAGTTTCAACAACTGGCTCAAGTATCAAATTCTCCATCCTGGAAGAGGTGCTGGGTTGTAGGAGGCGTGTCCAAGGCAGGGGGGACGTGCCGGGGCAGAGAAGCCCAAAGGAGCATGAGTCTAAATGGATAACCCTATTGGTTAGAAGGTCACATGATATCAGGGTATAAAGGGAAGTGCTGAATTTGAAATAAACCTCTTTGATTACCACCTCAGAAGAGTGTGCATCCTTCTTTATTACATAAAGGCTTAGTGTCAAGTGGTTCCTACACTGGGACATTCACACATAGGCCTGAGGGTATTAATTCCTTCTGTTAAGGCATAATTGGTTTGAGAAACAGCAGTCATGTCTTAGAAGGGGTCATAAACCATCAAAGACCCCCAAACTGCCCCCAGAACTTTCTACGAGAGGACTGTGCATGATCTACAGTGTTACAACAGACAGTATAAACTCCCCCCTCCAGGAGAGGTACCTGGATGTTGCCACCTGAACCTGAATGTTTATGAACGCATTGAACTTTATGTTTCGTGGGCTTCCCCCACCCCGATGGATCAAGTTTGCAACCATCAGTTTGACCAACAGACATGATAATTGCAATCAAGTCTTGTTAGGTGGTGGTATCTCTCCTTTCCACTATCTACTCTTATCCTTTGTTTCTCTTTCTTGTATATTTTCTTGGGTGTTATTTTTATACCTTTATATTATTGTATTTCTATAGATAAACCCAAAACTGCTACACACCTCGTTTCCATAGCAATCAAATTGTTCCAAAATAAATCTGACATACATACATACATACATACGTGTGTGTGTGTGTGTGTGTGTGTGTGTAAAAATCCACCAGTCATTCTGTTTTGTTTCATGCTAGTCTGCCCCAAGGGATTGGTTATGACCTCAGGGGCAGGTCATAACACTGTTGGACATCTTGGTAACCCTGATATGTCAGATTTATTTTGTAAAAACTAATTCTTAATTTTCTGAATTCATATGATGCATTACAGCATGAGTCAACTCCTGTTGAAATTCCATTAACTTTCTGTAATGCTGACCCATTCTTTTAAGCAACCCAGTCTTTCCCATATGCTTTTACTACACATTGCTGTACAAAACTGGCTGCTTGACAATGGCATATATTTTATCAAAAAATCCACTTCCTCTGGAAGTGGAATTCAAATATTGAAGTGACATTGTAGCATACATGCATTTATTGATTCAATTTGGTTTGTGTTATGGAATCTACTGTACCCATAACTTGACTGTACATATACTTGATTCTGATGGCACTGTTAGCTATTAAAGCATTACCATTTTCCTCTATATACTCTGAGTGATGATTTCATGTTATCCATTAGATATTTAAAGAACAGCATTTTATACCTTATTGAATGTCAGAGTAATCTATGCAGGAGAGAAGACAGCTGAAATCTCAACAAATTTCTATCTGACATTTTAGTAGGCAATGCAACATTGACAGCATTTGCACTTTACTAACCTCCTAACCAGTCAATAAACTTTGCAATGTATTTAGAAGTTAGTTGGTTTAATAGATTGGATTATTTCTTGGACAGTGTGATTTGGAACAGTACACATTTTCATGATGTTGTCATGGTGATACTTAAGCTTCTTATCAGTAATCTTTGAGTTAATAAAATTTAATACTAAAAAGTACACTTCTCAAATAATGAAGAAGCATTAAAATTACTTTTAAAAATGGTCTGAGGCCAGTTCTTACCTTTTGTGCTAAATCTTCAAGGGTGACATAACGTTTCAGAAATGCCATACTATTCTGTGTATTTACATGGTGTCAAACTTTGACTGACTGTACTACTCATATAGAATAATTTAGTTCCATGACTAATCCATGAAGTATAACAAGATTGGTCAGAAAGCAAGTCTTGCATAAAAGTGGAAGTCCTCCTGACCCACTGGTTCCTAGTGACACATCTGTGACAGTTTTGCTACAGCATTTCCTCAAAAGGGAAGAATGGTATATATTTTCCTTTCTTGAGAAGGGAGCTGAGTCTTTGCTTAACATTGCTCTTTTTCCTTACACAAACAGCTTGCTCCAGCTTCTAAATTAACAATCAGTCATCTGGAAAACCCTTTGGTCTAGTCCTCTGCTGTTCCTTGAGTAATAGCTGCCATTCTTAGTTGTTAATACATAAGGATAATTTAATTGCTCGTATTTTATGGTCTGTTTAACTCACCTGATTGATTTACCAGGATCATGGTATCAGCTGTTTGCACTCATGACTTCACAGAATGATTGTTGACTAATGTTACTTTTTGAAACTATTTTCAGATAATACTTCACTTCGTATTGGAGGAACCTTAGGCAAAATGTGGGTGATCATGCCTTCATATTCCATTAAGTGGAAAAAAGTACTAAAGTGGAAAAGGTGGTATGTTAATACCACACTTTTTACTCTACTGCTGTGATATGCCAGAGCTTTTTCCATCTCTTTTCTAAGCAGATATTTTACTTTATAAGAGCATCTCTTTGTTTCACAGAGGCTATTCTAACTCAAATATTGTCTTTATCTCTTGATCACAATTTTTTAAGTCTATTGCCTGAGAGCTTATGATTCGAGCTTTAGATAAGCTCATACTTCTTAGATTTTAAATCCATACACTCATATATATCATTCTGTAGGTATTTTATTAGTTTGGAAATTCTAGTGCACTTTATAATAGCTCTAATGCATTAATATTACTGTTTTCATCAATTAATTAGGCTTGAAGCAAAAGAGTGAGCAGAGACTCTTTTCAGAAAAAGAAAGCCTATAAAGTGGGTTTAGAACTTACATAGTTTTTTAGCTCTGTTTTCAAGTATTTGCTGTATGATATTTCCTAATAAACATCTCTTCCTGTGTTTGGTGTCAGTTTTTTGTTTTTTTTATCCCCACAGAATCTTAGATTATAGGATAGTTATGCATCCAGGATACTATTTATCTCCTCTGTAAATCATGTTTGAGAATTGAGTGTTCCATTCTACTGACTGTAAAAGAAGTTGACCAGTTTAATAATTCTAAAGATATAAAATTATGTGCTATAACTTCTTGTTTGGGTGTTTAACTTCGATTTCATTTTACCAAGATAATTAAATTACATAGAGGAGAAAATCCAGTCTGTGTTTGAAAAGAAGAAAGCTGATACATGTTTTGGAAGCCTTTTTTTAAATGTAATTGAAAGAAGCGGAGTATTTAAACAGTGTTGGTTAGGGACAGTAAATTTCAATTTCACTGCTTCTTTGAACTTTTGGTATTTAAAGCTGTCTGAAACACAATCTCTTGATTGTCCTGACAAAAGCAGAGTAGTACCAGAACAGTGTCAAATACACTGTTATTCAAAAGGATAATTGAGAATGATCCGAACAGCCAATAGTAAATGAGTCTGATGGCAAAGCTGGGCAAAACTGGAAAAACTGATACAGAATTTTAGTGACCAAACCCAAAGCATAGTAATAAAGCTAAAGCCTATTCAATGCATTGTTTAAATTCTATATAGAGAGCATACTCTTGAATGACAAACTTGCTTTTCTTAGTGATTGAGATTACAAGTTTATTTTATAATGTTTGTCAGTTTTTGCTGAAAATTTAAGGATGATAGGATATTTATATAGAACATTTAGTTAAACTGACAATAGACTTAGCTCTTATCTGTTTTTTATACCTTGGAAGTACTGATGGAGCCATGGATATGGCTAAAAATCATGGGTACAATAGGATCATTATGGCATTTCATTTAGTAGCATCTGATACAATTATTCCTGGTTAATGTCAGTAAGTGTTTAAGTGATTAAGAACTGCCTACATGTACAGACAAGGGAATCATGATGGAGATATGCTCTATGGGTTTTTGCATTAGATCAATAGATTTTCCTATCAGTTGGTTCTCTTTGAGGATGTGAAAATAAAAATCTGTTAGCATCATTAGCTAATCTCATTAGTGTTTTCAGAATGTTCAGTAATAACAGAGGCATTAATATGGAACATTGCAGGTTGAAAATACATTCAATATGATCACTTCAAAGTTATGTCTGAGAAAAAGATAAGTAGGTCATGTAAAAATGAAAATAAAGAAGAGAGGATAGACTGTGTTCTGGAAGGCCACAGCTCTGTAAAAAGTTTCTCTTACAGTGAACAAAGCTTCCCAACATAATGCTGAGGCAAAAGGCTGATGTGGTTCTTGAAGGTCTGAATTGGAAGTTGTTATGCAAAACCAGCTGACTCATCTTGTGCAACCTCTACACTCAGTACTGACTGATTGACACTGAAAAATTGCAGTTTTTGTAGCTTTTACAAAACTGTAGATTATGGAAGGTATTTGGAATTGTTTCCTTAAACAGAATTTTCATCACGTCAGTCTTTCCTATTTATTAGAAAAAAAGGGCAGGTGTTCGCTTGATTATCTTATGGAGTACATTCAGATAATGAAATACTTATATTGGTAAGCAGCGAAGACTTAAGAAGGGTGGAAGGTGGAGCTGGATATGTTTGGGGTTTTTTTTTTTTTTTGGTTTTGGTTTGTTTGGGTTTTTTTTTAACCTGAGCACTTATTCATTTGAGGATCTGGCCTTGTGCATGACTAAAATTTAGGCAGGTTCAAAGGTTATATGCAGTGCTAGCTGTTTAAATTTAATCTCATAAAAAAGCAGTAGTTCTGAGTCCTATAGCTAATTTTGTGTTCAAATACTGGTGAGTGAATAAGTAGTGGAATCATTACAGTTTCTTGTTTGTTATAATGACTTGCAGCATATTCACTTCTTTGCTGTGGGAGACTGTGAAGAATAGCATGTCCTTCTTATGTTGAAATCTATGAAAAATATTCTGGGATTCTGTGAAAAATCCCTTCCTTTTCTCGTGCATGATACGTATTTATTTTTTGTGTGTCACTTTAGATGCTTGGTAATTTATGACCCACTAGAGGTCAGTCTTGTGACATTTTTCAAAACATATGCTCAAAGAAAAGAAGTAGACCCGAAGTTCTCGTTATAATAAGCCTTTGGAGTTTTGTTTTATAAAATACATTCCTGCAAATTAGAGTTGATGTGATATTCCTGTGCTGTAGCTCAGTGTGTGGCTGAAATATCTCAGTGAAATTTTTCTTTATGTAATAGGAATGTTAATAGTTTTATAAAATTGTTAGAAACGTTCTCAAATATTAGCCTCCTTGGTATTCTAAAATACCTACTAACACAGCATCTTTTTTTCTTTGTGATGCTTAAAAAAGTGAAAGTTAAGGAGCGGAGGGAAATCAATGTTCCTACCCTACAGCAGCTCAGAAGCGCAAATTATTTGTTCACATTTTAAAATGCTATTCCTACTTTGTACTCGGTGATCAGTAGTGGTTTCTTTGACACTAATAAGGTCTAATTTTAGATCTGAGTTGATGACTCAGATCATAATCTTCATCAGGAACAGAGTCTGTCCTGTCTTAAATTGGATGACTACCTGGTTTGTAACTTCAATTTCTATCGGCAATCTCAGGAATGTCTGATGTAATTGTTTGTTCCTCTGCTTGAACATAATCTTCTCTGTACCTTGAACTAGCTCCAAAGTAATTCTATCCAGTTAGACATTATAACCAAATATGTAATAACAGCATTGTCAAGGCTGCAGCTGAGTATCCTGCAACAGAACATGCTGAAATAGCTTGAGCATGACATTGGGAACTGGGAAAACATATTGCATTTTGTTTAACTGGTTTTCTTTCTGAACTTTGCAAAAGTGTTTTACTCCCTCATTTTTACTGCATTTTTTTTGTGTACTGTGAAGTTGGTTTTCAGTCATTAGAAACACTGTGGTGAGAGAAATATTCTGTGCTTTTGGAGTGGCTAATAAAAACATATTCTGCGGCTGATGCAGCAGCAAGGCTGCATGTGAAAATCGTGAATAGGCATTCTGCTTTTTAATGCCTGCTTTTCTTTAAAACCCTCTTCCCTTCTTTTTTCCTTTTCCTTTTTTTTTTTTCTATTTGCTGTCAGGGAGGTGAGGTCAGCTTGGATCAAGAGCAGCTACTGTGTTTATCTTCTGCAAATGATGGTTACAAACCACTCAACTATCAGTTGGAGCATTATCTTACAAAAATCTTTTCCAATTAGAGAGAAAAAATAAGGATTTTGAAATGGAAACCTTTATCAATCTGTGACCAGAATGCTGTAACACATTCTTTTTTACTATGTTATTTGCTGGAGATTAGGAAAACCAGAGTATTAAGAAAAAGAACCCTATTTAATGTTAATCAGCAACAGTGATGTTGTTCTTGTTTCTGTCCACTCCATTGAAATGAAAATAGTGTTAAATGATTTGGGCAGCCTGTGCACTTAACGGTATGTGCTTATGTAATTAGGCCCTACACTAATGACTATTCAAAGGAAAAGGTATTGTGAAATAATATTACATAGATAACTGTCATTTTGTGTGCTTCCTAGCTCTTGACTCTGCTAGCTTAATATCTCATGTTTTGTCCATAGCACAATGCCTGTTGCCCAGCACTTTAGGTGCTGAACCTAAACCCCAGGTTTGTGAGCAACTCTTCAATTTAATAAGCCTTCCTTTAATAAAAAGAAACAAAACTAGGTAGATGAGCAGGTGCTCTGAATTGAATTAGTGTGGGTCCAGGTGAAGGGAAGCTAATAAACACAACTGAACTTGGACTAAGCAAAAAAGCAGAGACATTTGTATTGTGCTGCCCACCGCACCTTTGCAGAACAAAATGCAGAAATGCCTGATATGTTTTTGAGTGAGGCACCTACTTCTCAAGGTGTCACATCACATGCTTAAGCCTCAGCTAGTAACCTCTTCAGTCTGCAGCCATAAAGAGTGCACAAACTTACCTCATCCCTAAACTTACTTTAAACAAGTAATTTGGGTGAATGGAAATAGACAAATATTCTTAGGTTATTTTGGGTTGCTGTCTACAAAACATGTCCTAAACCTTCAAAAGATCTAAATGCTTTTACCCAGTATGTGTTTCCTGAATTTCTACACTAAGATTAAACAGAAAAAACCTCAGCCTATTTCTCTTCTTAGAAACAGAGCGGATTGTGAGGCAGATAAACAAAAAGGCTGTTTTTCTTGCAAAATTCAGTTTCTTTTTTCCCACACTGGGACAAGGAGGGGTGTAGTGGGTTGACCCTGCCTGGTTGTCAGGCATCCACCAAAGCTGCTCTGTCACTCTCTCTTCTCTACTAGGTAAGGGAGAGAACAAACAACAAAAGGCTCATGGGTCGAGATAAGACCAAGGACAGATCACCCACCAATTGGCATTGTGGGCAAAACAGTCTTGTCTCAAGGAAATTATATTAATTTATTACCAATCAAATCAAAGCATATTACCAATCAAATAAAAGAATGTTACCAATCAAATCAAAGTAGGACAATGAGAAAAAGAAAAAATAAATCTTAAAGCACCTTGCCCCCACCCCCTCCCTTCTTTAAGGGCCAAATTTTAGTCCTGAATTCTCTACCTCCTCTCTCCCAGTGGTGCAAGGGGACAGCCAGTGGCAGTTGTGATCGGTTCATCGCACATTTTCTCTGCCACTCCTTCCTCTTCTCGCTCTTCCCCTGCTCCATCATAGGGTCCCACCCACAAGAGACAGTCCTCCATGAACTTCTCCAGTGTGAGTCTCTCCTACGGGGATTCAGTTCTCCACAAACTGCTCCAGTGTGTGTCCAGAGTTCAGTCCTTCAGGAAAACAGGCTGCTCCAGCATGGATCCACCCAGGTTCTGCCAGCAAACCTGCTGCAGTGTGGGCTCCTCTCACCCTGGGGCTACAAGTCTTGCCAGGAGCCTGTTCCAGCATGGGCTTCCTATTCACATCCTCCTTTGGGCATCTGCCTGCTCTGGTGTGGGATGCAGGTGGACATAAGGTGGTGTTTTTTCTGTAGCCAGGTTCATCTACTGATTTGTGATGATGTGCAAATTATCTGAATGTGAAATAGTACTGTTGTGTTTACCATAACAGTACTCACTTTCTTATGGTTAGGAAAGAAAAAGAAGGGAGTCAAGGTTTGTGCTGGGTATGCTGTTTTACTGTCTGATTTCCTGAAACATTCTGCATATTTGCTTGGTATTGTGTCTGAATATACCGAAAATATTTGCAAACTATTAACTGATTTGAAATAACTAATTATTTATTCTAGGCTCATTTCATAGGTATTTAACAGCATAAATAAAAATTCTGGCAGGTTTTAGTTCCTATAATGCCAGGAAATTGAACAAACTAAAAAGAGTTTTAATCTATTTCAGTGCAAAGTGTGTAAGGAAAGATGAAAATAGGCTTGGTTCATAACATCTGAAGAAGTTCTCTTTACCCATCTATTAAGTTTTATTTAATCAAATTCAAATTTATTCTAATTTTTATTTAAAAAACACTGCAACATGGAAGTAATATTCTTAAGTGGCTTCCACTAAGAAAACATCTTTGTTTAGACGCTTGATTCCATGTTGTAATAAAATACTCTTAGATGCAATATCAGTTTTATAATATTGGTGTAAAATACTACTTTCCCCCCCTCCCTCCCTTTAAATTCAGTTTGAAGCCAAGCTTGCACTCTCAGGTCAAATGCACTACCAAGTACTGCAGTAGTCTTCTGTAGTTTTCACCTGATTTTGTCAACTTTTTTCATATTTCTGTCAATAGGAAAACTGTTCTGTGAAACAATAAAAATGAAATTTAAATTCAAGGTTGGAATGACTGAGAAAGCTTAGCAAGCTAATTAGTCTCACTTAAGCTGGGAATTGTTATAGGGCTGTCTCCTCATCCAGGATATCTGACCAGAAATTTTTGAAGAGCATATTAATCTAAATATAAGTTTCCAAATTATTGTCTTGGATATAATTTTGATGATCGTACTTGTATATTTAACTTGCAAAAAGCTTGGTAAAATTGACCTGTAAACACATGCTTAAAGAAAGGAGGTGATAATCATGCATGACTTATGAGATAAAGATTCTGCTGTCTCTGAAAGAGTGGTATGATGAGTCATAACCTTAGAAAAACACCTGGGGAAAATGAAAGGCTTGAAAAGAAATTTTGTACTCTGAAATTCTCTCTGATTCTCAATGGCATCCTGGCCTGCATCAGGAACAGTGTGGCCAGCAGGAGCAGGGAAGTGATCCTTCCCCTGTACTCTGCATTGGTGAGGCCACACTTTGAGTATTGTGTTCAGCTCTGGGCCCCTCAGTTCAGGAAGGATATTGAGGTGCTGGAGTGGGCCCAGAGAAGAGCAACGAGGCTGGTGAAGGGTCTTGAGCACAAGTCCTATGAGGAGAGGCTGAGGGAGCTGGGGTTGTTTAGTCTGGAGAAGAGAAGGCTTAGAGGTGACCTCATCACTCTCTTCAACTACCTGAAGGGAGGTTATAGCCAGGTGGGGGTTGGTCTCTTCTCCCAGGCAACCAACAACAGGACAAGGGGACATGGGCTCAAGCTCTGCCAGGGGAGGTTTAGGTTACATGTTAGGAAGAAATTCTTTACAGAGAGGGTTATCAGGCATTGGGACGGCCTACCCAGAGAGGTGGTGGATTCACCATCCCTGGAGGTTTTTAAAAAGAGATTGGACGTGGCCCTTAGTGCCATGATATAGTAATTGGAGTTGGATCAGGGGTTGGACTTGATGTTCTTGGAGGTCTTTTCCAACCCAATCTATTCTATGATTCTATGATTTATCTATGCAAAGAGTTCTGTGACCTACAGAAAAAGGTTTTGTTCAAGATAGAGGAAGAACAACTTGACTCAGAAATCATGATAAGAGGGGTACCTAGCTATGAAGTAACTGAAGTTAAAAAAAAAAAAACAAATAATTATTTATATAAAAACTTTAACTCCTTGAGTAGGAGGCATTATTAGTCAAGGAGGCAGGAGAGACACTGGCTTCAAAAGTTTTTGAATGATAAATATAACTTAAAGAAGAAATACTATTTTTTTTCCTTTACTTATTATTTCTGATATACTGGAGGTCAAAGCAGAGACAAGGATAACTTACATGGAGAGGACAGTGAAATAGTAAAGAATTTAAATTTTTTTTGCTCTGTGTAGACGTGAATCAATAAGAAAATGAATGAATAGCGGTTCAAAGTGCACAATCAAAATTTTGTCCTGAAGTCTTGTCTCATGAGGTGCTTTATTGACATCTAAGAGCTGCAAAAACTAGTGTGATGCTGTTTGAGAGCACTGTAGTGTTCTGGAAGGGACAGATGTGTGATGTCATTGATTGCTAAACAAAGAGAGCATGTGGATTTTTCTTTTTTGCATTATCTGTGTTGTGTTACCTGACAAATTGTATCATTCTTTATTTTTATTTTCATTTTGAAAATAAAGAAGAATATTGTCTGGTGCCATCCATCCTGGATGAAGGAATTACTCTTATGTGTGTGAGGCATCTTGATAATGATGCTGCAGTATGTCACAGGTATATCTGGGTACTGCAGCCACCACAATTGGTACAGGTAAGTTGTCTCAATGACTAGATAAAAGCGTGGTTAAGCAATACTACTGACCAGTCTAAAGATAGTACAAGGTAGAAGCTGTCTTGAGACAAGTGTTGAGCAAAGGAGGTTGAATGCTATCCACATGTTCCATTTTGAGGAGAAAGACAAAAACTGGCATTCAGCCCAGGTTTATAAACTTTATGAAAGATTTTAGGTGCTTTTTGAACATGTATCCTCCAAGGTATGGGCTTCTGGTGGGGAAGGTTTTTTAATATATATTACTGTCTTTACTCCACAGCCACTATTAACACGAACTTTTGCCATAAGACTTCTGTCACTGAAAGCTTTAAGATGATGTCTTCAGCTTCTCATACTTTTTTTCTTGCTCTAATATGCTTATCACTTTGCTAGATATTGCCTAACCATAGTATTGCAGAGACTCATCTTTTCTCACATTTTTTTTCTGATGCTGAATTTTTAATGCTGGTGGAATAAGGACCAAACTCTGTGTACGACCTCCAGAATTCCATTTCCTAACTCGATTCACGTGAAGCCTGTTGTCCCAGTATGATTCTGTGTAGCAAGATCTTGTGTTATCCTGAAACATTACAAGACCATAAAGTCAACAAAACTGCTGAAGGGTCTAGAGAGTAAGTCATGTAAGTCATGTGGGGACCGGCTGAGGGAGCTGGGGTTGTTTAGCCTGGACAAAAGAAAGCTCAGGGGTGACCGTATCGCTCTCTACAACTACCTGAAACGAGGCTGTAGCCAGATGGGGGTTGGCCTCTTCTTCCACACAACCAGAGACAGGACAAGAGGAGGTGCCCTTAAGCTGCGCCAGTGCAGGTTCAGGTTGGACATCAGGAAGAATTTCTTCATTGAAAGGGTTGTCAAGCATTGGAAGGGGTTGCCCAGGGAGGTGAAGTGAATGGTGAAGTCACCATTCCTGGAGGTGTTCAAGAAACGTCTGGATGTGGCACTTCTATGATCTAGTTGATGTGATGGTGTTTGGTCAAAGGTTGCACTTGATAATTTTGAAGGTCTTTTCCAACATTAATGATTCTGTGGTTATGTGAATTTGGCAGAATAAGTGAAATTGTTGAGGCTAATACAAAAAGGGGGGGCAAAAACAGTGGGTGGAGAAACATGAACCATGAGATTACATATTGTTTGGACAAAATCAGTGGAGTAATATTAATGGAAGGAGTGGGAACCTTTTCTGGCTGTCAAGATGCCTATTAAAGTCATGTGCGAATCTTTGAAGGCTTGCAGTTGGCTGAGTTGTTTTCTACTGAGGACATGTGTCTGTCTTTGCCAAAATGAAATACAAAACTGTGGGAGGGAAAAGGTGTCCTACAGTTCTCTGGGAACAACTGCTGAAAGCTAACATGTGCTCAGGAGGCAGGAAAGGATCTTTCATGCTACTCCTTAAAAGATTGTTAATTTGCACTAAACAATAAAAGAACCATGTGGTGTTCTGTTACCAGAAAATCCCTTTCGAGTTTACTTGAAGAGAGAAGTAGAAAAACTACTAAGCAACTTCAGGAACAAAGCTGAAACTATGAATGGTTCTATGTTACCTTTTAGGATTAGAGATATATTTCCACTGTTGCAACCTTGCCAGTATCACATGCATTGCTCTATCTAAAGAACCCAAGGGAAGTGGAAATAATAAGATGTTATCAAGAGTGCTTCTAGTCTTGTTAGTATTTGCCTTTCTATTCCAGACAACATTTTCTGTAAGTATGCTTATTTTACAATAGTGTGCTTTAATTTAAATTGTGGTTAACTGCTGTGGGTTTCAAGAATGAGAGTGATGGATAATCTGCATCTGCAATACCTCCATGAGCAGAGATAATCTTCTGCTTTGGATTCCACTTTAGAATTTCATTTCATTTCCATTCAGAGTAGTAGGATGGGTATTTTCTCAGACCGCCTTAAGAGCTTAACAGGTACGAATCGTTATCCTGGTTTTGTGAAGTCTTTTTGTTTATTTTATTTTTGGGAGATACAACTAGTAGGTTAAATTAGGAACCTCGTCACCATTTATTATTCATAGTTGGCTGTTGGTGTCTGTGGGGAACATATTGGCATGTTTTGCTGTTACTCTACAGCTGCCTCAAAATGTATGGAGAATAGGTATGCTATTGTCGAGGACCAAGAATTAGAACGGGAATTATTTCAGAAGTGGAAAAATATGTACAGCGATTGAACAGACTTTATGATGCAGACTTTACAGTTATTATGTATATACGCATTGTCGGTTTCCCCAGAATTTGTATCTCCGGGGCACGTCCCGGCTTGTTCACTTCCCTGTCCCCTGTTTCTCTCCTGATTGGCCGGAGAAGCTGCAGAGAGGACACAGCCTCCATTCACCCTTTCCTTCCCCGGTTCCTCCTGCGCTCCTACCCCTTTTGCCCGTGTCCTTATCCTGGTTTGTCCCCCCGCTTGTCTGTCTCATGCTCCGCCCCATGTTCTGGCCCTTTCCCCCGTGAGCTGATAAAAAACCGCGTGCACGCAGGAATAAAGGATTCTACCGGCACCCTACCTTTGTGTCCCGGACCCGTGCTGTGCCATCGCCCCATCCCCCCTTCGGACCGCGGCATGCTATCATGTAGTTAATACAATGCATGTTCCTGGAGTCTTGACCAGGGCATTATCTTCTTTGTTCAAAAAACTCTAAAGATTTTGACACTTCTAATTGTAACTGCTGATTAAAAATTCTTGTCAACTAACAAAAATCAATCCAGCTTTTAATTACCATTCTTTTGCAGGAAATGTGTGAGAATGGTTTTATTACAGGTAAGAGTTGAAACAATATGACAATAGCAATTTTTGGTTCATTTTTGTATGACAGAAGTATCACTAGGATGATCTGTGTATGAATAACAAACTGCACAGTATTTCTTCATATGTTTTAGTTGTTCTTTAAAGTATCTTATATTATTACTAAAGCTCATAGAATCTTTTGGTATTGTGGATTTTTTTTTCCTTTTTGTGCACCCTATTTCACCTTCTCTTTCCCTCTCAGACCTCCATGATGCTTCTTTCATGACCCTATTTCATTACCTGCACTTTGGGAGAACCTCAGAAAGCTCCTGACCTTTAATGCAGTTCTAGTCTGTTCAGTGCTGATGAAACTTCTCATGTTTGGTATTTTGTTGTATCTTCTTCCTCTAGGGAGCTCTGAAGATATTGTGCCCCTTCTAGAGGGTCAGTATATCTTTGAGGGCTGGCATCTGGATATAGGCCTGTGAAAACAATATTTTTGCTGTAGGCTGTCCTGACTCTGCATGAAGTTCATCAGAGGCATTGCGCTAGATGGTAAAGTAGCATAATGTTTGGGTTTTTTTTTTATCTTACACACGCATACTGCTGGTAGTGCTTGAAAAGCCTTACATTAATCATCCTTTGGGATTTTACTGAGACATTTGTTTTCCTTAGAGCAGTTACCTGCAAATCAAAATGAATTGGCACCATGCAGTATGTTTCAATTGCCTTTGCAGGGCTGCCAACCCTTCAAAATGTGCCAAGCTTGTGCTACGCCTCTTGAAAAGCACAAAAAAAAGTTCTGTTTCCAACTGCATTTCTTTTATTTAATAAGTAAGCTTTTACCCAGAGCCTTATATCAGTGAGATCCATATTCTTCCAGGATAATGTTCAAGCATCAGAACTTGTATCAGCTACAGTTTTCTCTATCATATTGCATCTCTCTCCTTGCAACAAGTCTGCTGTTCTGCTGCCACCCCATGGATTCTTTGTCTCCCCCATCTTAAAAGCCCAGACTGGCTTTGCTTATGTGGCTGCAGTCTCTTGAATTATTTCACCCTTCCTCTTTGCTCTGAACCCTTCTGTCTTTAGTGACTGTATTTCTTTATAACTGTTTCCTAATTGTTGCCTTGGTTAACTCCTTTCTTTGCAAACAAACTTAGAAATCCTAACAAATTGTCACAAGCAAGGGCTGTCAACTTTAAACATTTACAGATTCTTTGACTTCAGTCTGGATTGTCTGAAAGATTTAAGTCTATGTTCTTTGAGTTGAAGTTTCAGAAAAAGGTTTGTCTCCTATATTTTGTTAAAGTTGAGAATTTTCATCTACTATGCCTGAATGTTATGATTTCCTTCAGGACATGTCCTTTTAATTTACTGCTTAGTTTTTAATTATGTCCCTAACAAAAGAACTGCATAACATTCAGAGCTTTTTAAGAGACAACTTCATCATTATGAAGAGAGAAATTTTTACTAATAGTATCTAATTGTCTACGAGATGAAGGATAACAGAATAAATCAACTAGAAGTCAAATCCATACAAATCTGGATTACAATTTAGGAGTTGATTATTTATTATACTAGTAGAAAAAAGGTAACTATTAAAAATGCTTACAAAGTCATTGTAACAGCCTTTTCAGTCAGAATCTTAAAATTAGTGTGAAGCAGTACTTGAAAAGTCTATGAAGTTTTAGACTTTTTTTCCTGAAGCTTATCTTTTTCTTGCTCAGGAGATGGTCGGCCATTATCCTTAATTAAACCAAGAACTGTTTTACTTAGGTTAGGTGTTACTTCTATACTGGAATAACTGGGTTCCTTACTCTAATGAAACATAAGTCTTTTTCCTCTCCTGTTGCATGGCTTGTTAGTATGATTCAATATCAAATGTCTCACATTTGTAGATCCTTCAGCAATAAAGATAGGGACTAATACACTCTCTAAAAGCATTTAAAAGTTTGTCCCTAAAGTTTGTCGACAGTTTTCATACAATTTTTTATTTATAAATAAAATTAGGTATAAATAATTATCTTTTTCTTTAGATCCCCTACAGTATTAATCACTTAGATGTTATTGATCTCACAAACCCTATCTCCAATGCATGCTCACACTGTTTTATCAGGGCAAGACAGGTTTCAGCTGTTAAGTCCTTTTGAGGAAAAAAGTATGTTCAAAAAAGTGATACCTTCTCCAGTTCATTGTCACCCTGGGAGAATGAAGCACTCCTTTGTGCTGATGTTTGCTGGCATTAAGGAGGGACACAGGAAACTCAGTGACTGGAAAGCTACAGTTCAGCCATTGACAAAGTCTACTTTGTAAGGTTATGTGTTTTTTACTTTTTTTTCTTTAGTAGCTCCTGAACTCTATCATACCCATTATGTAAACAGGAATTATGCAAGAATGTGTCTAGTACCAAATCCATACAAATCCATTGAAAATGTTCACTAGTCAAATAAATACACTTTAAAGGTCAATGGGCTACAAGACAAAGTTTCTGTTGTCAAGTGGCTTGAACTATATTCTTTTAAAAGAGGAAAAGATACAGTGCTCTTCCATTGTAACACCTTAGAAGGTTATGATATTAATCTCATTTAAATACGCAGACATATTTCAACACTGATGATTTTGCCTATTTTTTTTAAAGAACAGGTAGTGCCAATGAAAAAAACTAGTGTTCTGTACCAGAAATTAAAGATATCAACAAAGCGACTCCCAATCCAATTTATTACATTGTGGTTAATGTGTAAAGGAAATCTTTTTGTTACCAGGATATAGCTTGAAGGGCCATTTTCTTGAATATGAGAAATGAAAAGTAATTAAAACTTATATGTTGGACATAGAACAACTTCATTGATATTTATACATCTTTGCGTTTGTACAAATTGGGAAACAAGATCATGGAGAGCAGTCCTGTGGAAAGGGACCAGGGGGTCCTGGTTGAGGGCAACTTGAATATGAGTCAGCAGTGCCCTGGCAGCCAGGAGGGCCAACTATGTCCTGGGGGACATCAGGCAAAGCATCACCAGCCAGCTGAGGGTGAAGATTGTCCCGCTCTGCTCTGCACTGGGGTGGCCTCACCTTGAATATTGTGTCCACTTCTGGGCACTGAAATATGAGAAGGATGTAAAGGTAATAGAGCGTCCAAAGTGGGGCAGGGAGTGGATCTCTTCTCTCTGGTGACCACTGACAGGACTCGGAGCAGTGGCATGAAGTTCAGTCAGGGGAGGTTTAGGTTGGATACTAGGAAAAACATTTTTACCAAGGGGGTTGTTGGGTGCTGGAACAGCCTCCCAGAGAACGGGTTACAGCATCAAACCTGACAGAGTTCTAGAATCATTTGTACAACACTCTCAGGCACAGGGTGTGATTTTTGGGGTTGTGCTGTGTAGGGCCATGAGTGTCCTGTGGCCATGCACAGGACAGCCCTAAAAATCATATCATGTACCTGTAAAAGGATCATTGAGTCCAGGAGTTGGACTTAATGATCTTTTTGAGTCCCTTCCAACTCAGGATATTCTATAATTCTAAGCAGTTAACTTTGAATATGTAATAGCAAATCACAAACTAACTTTTTGTGTTTGTTACCTTTTAATTTCAGTACACATCCAGTACAGATCCACTGGCTCTGTTTATTTGTTTTTGGGTTTTTTTGGGGACAAATATATTTTCTGTTTCCCAAAGGGAGATTATGTCATGATTTCTCTAATCACTTTTATATCTAGGTTTCTCAGCACCTCTAAGATTTATGGCAACCCTTTCCCATTTCCAATTTATGCTGTATCTTCTTAATTACTGAGTGACCAGAACTGAAGAGATGAGAAAATTAAGTTGCACTATAACTTTCAGTTCTTACT
This sequence comes from Chiroxiphia lanceolata, assembly GCF_009829145.1. Classification (NCBI taxonomy): domain Eukaryota; kingdom Metazoa; phylum Chordata; class Aves; order Passeriformes; family Pipridae; genus Chiroxiphia; species Chiroxiphia lanceolata. The sequence continues at coordinate 17,307,319 of NC_045671.1, read as the reverse complement.
ACGTTCTCTCCTATAAGCAGTTTAACATTCCTTCTGACATTTGACAGGTTGCACATTTTGTGCCAAATTTTTCATTAAGTTGTCACATTGCTAGCTTTTTAGGATAAACAGATGTGACCACAAACTGGTTTTGGCTAATGACTGACTGAGCCTATAGGATACTGTTGGCACAACAACATACTACTCTTCATTTGGATGAAATGATTTGCATACTTTTGTTGCTGGGTGAATATGCTAGGAGGTCCTGGTAGATGCTTTGCAAGCCCTTACCTGTGGCTTGCAATATGCTTTATGGGCAATGTGATCCCCATTGAACCATCAACTGCTTTGAACTCTGATATGAAATTTATCAGATAACTCGGATACTTTTCACAAATTATCATAAAACTTAATATGGTCCAGTAGTTTGCTCTGTAAATATAGCTTTCTTAGAAACATAGAACAGTGAATTAAATTTCTTTTTTTTTGGTAACTATATTTCGAAAGTGGCCACAGTATTTTGGTTTGCAGAAGTACAACTTCATTCACGTAAACTTGAGGGGTTGACACTGGTTGCCTAAGCTACCCATTTGTTACTTCACTGTTTTCCCTTGCTGCTATACAAAACAGACCACAAAAAGATGGTTGAGCATGTCAGTGATGGATGAAATTGATGTTTTGTCATATAAGATAATTAACATTCATGGAATAGTATAAAAATTTCTCCTCATGTTGACTAGAAATTATACTATTCTGTATTATTTCTATGCCTGTGTGTATGTAGTACTATGTTTCCTCTGTTAGGAGGAAAGATAAGGAGTCAGTCAAGGCCATATGGCTGCTGCTCAGCTTATGTGCATCATCTTCATGATAAATTACTCTCTGTTACTTTATATACTTTTCCGGTTTAGTGGGTTGACCCTGGTTGGAAGCCAGGTGCCCAGCAAAGCTGCACTGTTGCACCCTCATTGACTGTACAGAGTATAGGAAATATAACTAAAGTTTTGTGCATTGAGATAAGATCGAGGAGAGATTACTCAGCAATTACTGCCATAGGCAAAACTGACTCAACTCAAGGAAATTAATTTAATTTATTAGCGGTCAAATCAGAGTAGGCTAATGGGAAAAAACCCCAAACTTTAAAACACCTTTCCCCCACTTCTCCCTTCTTCCTGGGTTTGACTTCACAATTGCCTCCCTGGCAGTGATGCATGGGGAACAGGCAATGGGAACGATAGTCAGTTCATCATGTTGTCTCTGCTGCTCCTTTCTCCTCATGCTCTTCTGCTCCATCATGAGTCCCTCCTGTGGGGCTGCAGTTCTTCATGAACTATTCCAGCTTGTGTTCCTCCTACCAGATGGTCCATCAGGAAGAGACTCTTCAACATGTTTTCCCCGTGGGGTCACAAGTCGTGCCAGCAAACCTGCTCCAGAGTGGGCTTCTCTCTGGTGTGGGGCCCTCTGCAGGCTGCAGGTGGATCTCTGCTCCACTGTGGCCCCCCATGGGCTTTTCAGGGCCACATCTGCCTCACTTCAACTCTGGTGCCTGGAGCACCTCCTGCCCCTCATTCTCCACTGACCTTGGTGTCTGCAAAGCTGTTTCTCCCTCATGTCTTGATCCTCTCTTCCAGCTGTTGTTGTGCAGGTTTTTTCCCCCTTCTTAAATTATCCCAGAGGCTGTGGTGGTTTGAAAAACAGCCTTTCCCCAGAGGGTATTGTGTTTTTGTTTGTTTGTTTGTTTTGTTTATGGGTTTTTTGTTTGTTTGTTTTTGTTTTTTTTTTTTAATATCCTCTGAAGAATCCTTAGGGTTCTCCCTCAAGAAGAACAAGGACTGGTTTGACGAAAACAACCAAGAAATCCAAGACTTGTTGAGGAAGAAGAGAGCCACCCACCAAGCACACCTTGCACTGCCATCTTGTCATGCAAGAAAAACAGCCTTTCGTCTCGCATGCAGCAGGCTCCAACAGAAATTCCGTGACATCCAGAACAAGTGGTGGATCGATCTAGCTGAAAAAACTCAACTATGCGCAGATACAGGTGATCACAAAGGTTTCTATGAGGCCTTGAAAACAGCATACGGGCCTACATACCAGGTACAAAGCCCTCTACTCAGCACTGATGGTCAAACGCTTCTAACAGATAAAACCTCCATTCGGAATCGATGGTCTGAACACTTTCAGACTCTTTTCAGTACCAACCATGTAGTCCAAGATTCAGCAATTCAGTCCATCACACAACAACCAGTAAAGTATGAATTGGATACTGCCCCCACTTTAGGAGAAACCCTCAGGACCATACAGCAGGTGAAAATTGGCAAGGCAGCTGGGATTGATGGAATTCCACCTGAAGTCTGGAAACATGGGGGCCTTGCACTCCACACCAAATTTCACGAGTTTGTGGTGCGCTGTTGAACTACCATCAGACCTTCGTGATGCTGTATAAGAAGAAAGGTATTAAATCAGATTGCTCAAACTATCGTGGTATTACTCTGCTCTCCATTGCTGGCAAACTCCTGGCAAGAATACTCTTGAACAGACTAATACCCACTATAGCAGAAAGAATTCTACCTGAAAGTCAGTGTGGTTTCAGAGCCAACAGGAGCACCACAGATATGGTATTTGTCCTCAGACAACTGCAAGAGAAGTGTAGGGAACAGAACAAAGGTCTCTATGTAACCTTTGTCAACCTCACCAAGGCTTTTGATACTGTGAGCAGAAAAGGTCTGTGGCAGATTTTGGAACGTTTAGGTTGTCCCCCCAAGTTCCTTAAAATGATCATCTCACTCCATGAGGATCAGCGTGGCCAAGTCAGACATGGTAACGCACTTTCTGAGCCCTTTCTAATAAAGAATGGTGTGAAACAAGGCTGCGTTCTTGCTCCTACCCTATTCACCGTCTTCTTTAGCAAAGGGCCGCATCAGACCTCGATGATCAGGATGGTATCTACATTCGATACCGTACTGATGGAAGTCTATTCAACCTAAGGCGACTGAAGGCCCACACCAAGACCTTAAACCATCTTGTCCGGGAGCTACTTTATGCTGATGACGCCGCCCTTGTTGCCCACACAGAAGCAGCCCTGCAGCGTTTAACATCCTGCTTTGCAGATGCTGCTGAGCTCTTTGGGCTGGAAGTCAGCTTAAAGAAGACAGAGGTCCTCCATCAACCTGCACCTCAGGAAGTCCCCCATCATCCCCACATCACCATTGGCCAATCAGAGCTCAAATCAGTCCAACAGTTTAATTACCTTGGTAGCCTCATCTCCTCAGATGGTAAGATCGACGGAGAGATAGACAGCAGGTTAGCAAAGGCATACAGTGCTTTTGGAAAACTCCACAAAAGAGTATGGCGTAATAAACACTTAAAGAAAAGCACCAAGATCAGTGTTTACAAAGCCGTAGTGTTGTTTACTCTCTTATATGGTTCCGAATCATGGGTCATCTACCGCCACCACCTGCGTCTCCTGGAACGCTTCCATCAGCGCTGCCTCCGTACAGTCCTTAACATCCGCTGGTCAGATTATGTGACCAATACATCTGTACTAGAGCAAGCAGCAGTCACAAGTATTGAGGCCATGTTACTGAGAATGCAGCTGCGATGGGCAGGGCACGTCTCAAGGATGAAGGACCACTGCCTCCCTAAGATCTTGCTTTATGGTGAACTTGCCACTGGCTACCGCATGAGAGGAGCCCCGAAGAAAAGATACAAGGACTCCCTGAAACAACATCTCAGCCTTGGCCATATTGATCTACATAACTGGTCTACTCTGGCCTCCAATCGGGAGGCCTGGAGATGCACCATCTATAACGCTGCTGTCTCCTTCGAGAACACACGCAGGATCACTCTTGAGGAGAAAAGACAATGCAGAAAGAACCGTGTCTTGCAGAATACACCATCTAAGGAGTCTTTCTGCTGTGCCTTTTGCAATCGGATATGTCTGTCACGTATTGGCCTCATAAACCACCAGCGTGCCTGTAGCAAATGTGGATAGTGCCTTCCCAAATCTTCGTTCGCGAAGCCTAGCCGTGATTGTTTTTAATACTGCACCAATTGAAAGCTCATGTGCCCTGTGGAAATTACATGCTCACCGAATCGGAAGAGGTTTATTTTTTAACTGCATAGCTAGAAGGAGAAGCAGCCATGCCTTGAAGAGCCATGTGTAGTGTTGGGCCAGGGGGCCTCCCACCCCAGCTCCTGACTATTGGGGCTGGGGGCTTCTTTCCTTTCCTGACCCTAAATCGGTGGAACCCGGCACGGATTTGTAGCTGAGCCAGGATGCTGAGTTAAGACTGTGCTGCCTTCCCACTGCTGGGGAGGAAAACGGTAGCGAGGTGCCTGATTGGCCGGCCAGAGGGCTGCAATCGGCGGACAGACACGGCACTGGAGCGGAGTCAGTGCAAGTCGAGGGGTGGCCAGAGAGGGCCAAGCGGAAGAGCCCTGACCTTTGGAGAGGCAGCTGCAGCACACAGTCATGTAAGTACCGAGGGGAGTCTCCCCCACTGGGTTTGGGAGAGCCTCTGGGCCCCCACTGTCCTGGCCCAGCCAGGACTGCGGGAGTTAAACTCCTTGGGAGTTCTCCAGTCAACCTCATCGCCTTTTCCCACCGTGGGGGAGGAGGAGTGGTGAGAAGCTGGCTGGACTCTGCAGCAGCAGCGAATCGGACCAGTGAATCCGAGAACAGAGAGAGAGAGAGAGACAGTCAGGTTGGACTTGGTTCTAGGGTAAGAAATGGAACTAAACTAAAAGCCTTAGTTTAATTGACCACCTCCTTGACCCCGGGAAGGAGGGGTGGAAATCCCTGAGAGCTCGCTCCCAGGGGCCGGAATCTCCGAATGCAAAGCAAGAGCAGGGGATAAGGACTTTAACCCCTTGCATTTTGTGCTGCAGAAGAAAGAAGAATTCTACCTGTGACAAAGCAAAACTGCTGCCTTAAAAATAAGAGACACTTACCAGTGTGGCAGAAAATTAATTTGGAAGAGCTGTGACCTGAAAGTGAAAAGAGGACTTCTCCTTTCTTTCTGGAGTCTTTTTTGAAGGAAAGGAAAGACAATCTATGTATATCTATTGTTTCGCTATAGAAGAGATAGTTAAAATTGTTATATATATTTATATACGTATATGTTAATAATAAATTGTAATATACTCCCTTCCCCCTATACTAAGTTGTGTGTGTCTGAAAACTTCTTCTGTCTCACATTTGAACAAATTGTAGCAAAACTTTTAAAATTAGCTTTTTGAAATTCCTGGTTTTCAGACCACCACAGAGGCACTACCACTGTGGCTGACAGGCTCAGTCTTGACCGCGGCTGGCATTGACTCTGTGGGACATGGGGAGGTTTCTGGCATGTTCTTACAGGAGCCAACCCAGTAGCCTTTTGCTACCAAAACCTGGCCCCACAAACCCAATAAATCTTGAAACTTCAGGTCACCTAAAAGATAATTTTAATGCTTTGACTTGTTTGCAGCTTTACACAGGGTCTAATTTTGCAGTCTATTGCTCTTCCCTGTTTACTGACTAATTATCTCTATATGAATGACAGCTGCAGGATTCTCCTGAACTGCTTTTAAATACTGGGCACTTGATTTGGCTCTTGTAGGAGGTGTGTCCAGAGGTACAGGGGACGTACCGGGGCAAGGAAGCGTGTGCCTAAATAGACAACCCAATTGGTCAAAAGGTCACATGGTTCTAGGGGATAAAAGAGAGTGCGAAATTTGAATAAAGCCTCTTTGATTCCACCTTATCGGAGAGCTGACAGCATTCTTTATCATATGAAGACCTCCACGTGACAGGCTCTGAAATATATTTTCAGCCTGAAGGTCAGGTCATTTTTCTTTACAATCACAAAAATTATCAATTACATAATTCTCAATTCTTTAGATATGTAGTGTGTTTAGAGGAGTTGTCTCAGAATGGAAAGATATTTTAAAAAGTCCAGAATGTTATTAGTATTGTGATAACTTTTCAAAATGAAGATTTCTTCCTCTTCTTCAGCTCCAAGGAGACATTAAATCGCAATGTATATTTTCTCTTCTAGAATGTTGGATCTTTGCTTCAGAGATCCAGCAGAATATAATTAGCAACAATTCCATGGGAATTTATCTTAAGCACTTTTATCACATGAAGCTAAAAAATGTAGAAACAGAAATACATCATAATTTTTTTGAGGAAGAGAAACTATTTACATATGTTTACCTAGAAGAGCGAATTTGCAATGGGGAGATGCAATCTTAAACAATTCAGCTGTATATATGGTCTTAAAGGGCAAAGAACTATTTTAAGTGGCAGCTGATTCTTAACAAACAGCTTAGAATTTTTTAATTAATGTGGGTGACTTTATGGTCTTGAGTTGAATGCCTTGTGTAATTTATGTGAAATTGAAAGGGTTTTCATCACGTCTCCTACCTTGTTTGCTTTTTAATTTCAAGTGACAGAGTCTGAACCAGTAATTCTTGCACTCATCCAGCTCTATAAAGGTCAGAATAGTGCCTGCACTTTCAGTGTCTGCTGTCAAATAACTTACCGTGCTTTTGGATGTGAAATGGGGTTAAAGCTTTAGTATCAGACTTAGACAATGACCTTCCTTACTACTAAAGCTTCAGATTTCATTTAGGGCCTGATTACAGAGATGCCCTGAAGACTAATTTCTCCCACTTGACCTGTGCTCAAATGCAAAGGTCAAGTTCTCATTGTATGTGACAATAAAAACAAAACTAGTCATTATTCTGTCTCTTAAGATGAACAGATTTCAGTTCCAATGATGATGGAACTAAATATCAGGAAATATAATACTTTTCCAACAATTTAGCAACTGCACTGTCTCTAAAAACGAACAACCCTGAATCCAGGAATAACCTTAATAACTTTTGAAGAATTTAATAACTTTTGCAAACAAAGCTGATCACAAGGGTGGTTGAGAAACTGATAGCACAAGGAAGACAACTAGTTAGGCTACTGTCTTGCCTGCCAAAGCAACTTACACTAACAGGGAAAAATAATAAAAGTGCTGAAAATTAATACCTACTAAAAGATCAGATTTAGCAACAAAACTAACAGTAATGAAGTACCTGGTGAAGGGTAAGTCATAGGAGAAGCAGCTGAGGCAGCTGGGGTTGTTTAGCCTGGACAAAAGAAAGCTCAGGAGTGACCGTATCACTCTCTACAACAACCTGAAAGGAGATTGTGTCTGGGTGGGTGTTGACCTCTTCTCCTAGGTAACAAGTGATATGATACGAGGACATAGTCTTAAGCTGTGCCAGGGGAGGTTCAAGTTAGACATTAGGGGTGATTAAATATTAGAATAGACTGCCCAGGGAGGTGGTGGAGTCACTGTCCTTGGAGGTGTTTAAGAAAAGATTGGACATGGCACTTAGTGCCATGGTCTCATTGACATGGTGGTGTTTGATCATAGTGGGACTTGATAATCTCTGAGATCTTTTCGAACCTAAACGATTCTGTGAACAAGCATCTAGTCCAACTGCATGACTGATTCAAGGCTGACCAAAAGCTACAGTATGTTGTTAAGAACATTGTCCAAATGCCTCTTAAACACTCACAGTTTGGAGGCATCAATCAACTCTCTAGGAAGCCTATTCCAGGATTTGACCCATATCTTGCTGATGAAATGCTTACTAATGTACAGTCTAAACCTGTCCTGGCTCAGCTTTGAACCATTACCACATATTACAAAATTACAGAATTGGTAAGATTGGAAGAGACCACTGGATGTCACCTAGTCTTACATCCCTGCTCAGTCAGGGTCCCCCAGAGCACATTACTAGGAATGTGTCCAGACAGCTTTTGAATATCTCCAAAGAGGAAGATTCCACAGCCTCTCTATATACCAGGGAGAAGAGATCAGCACCTGCGTCTACACTTCGTCTCCTCAGGAAGCTGTAGAGAGTAATGGGGTCACACCCAAGGAGTCCTTAGTCTCCTTGTCTCTAAACTAGACAAGCCTGCAGTCCTCAGCTGTTCCTTGTAGGACATTCCTTCTGGCCCTCTCACCAGCTTTGTTGCTCTCCTCTGGATGATTTTGAATGCCTTAACATCCTTAAATTTGGCCCAGAACCACATACAGTACTAAAGGTGGTGATATTCATGAATTTATCAAAACTTATTTATGAAGGCAGAAAGATGTGACGTATGTTTGGGATAAGCATAAGAAGACACAAGATGTTCAAGCGTTCTCTCCAAACTTTTCAACTCATGTAGAGCTGAGAACATCTGACTAGAAAAGGCTGTGGATGATCTATTTCTAGACAGGGAATAGACTGTGATGCCTTTAAAGGAGGATGAATTGGGCAGAAATGTGCCTTAAAACATGACTCAGCTTCCAGGCTATTGCTTGCTATGAGCAGAGCAACAGAAAAGAGAGGCTGAAACGAAAAGCCAGCCTGTCACGGGCTTATACAGTTTGATTGCGGTCTAAACATGACACTGGTAGTTCTTAAAAACTATTTCATATTCTTAAGACAATTAATTTCAGTAGTCATTTTACAGCCAACCATGTGACCTGCTCTGCTTACAACTTGATTGCCTAATATTTCCCGCCAGAAATAAAACTCTTCCTCTTAAATCTCTTCCGCCCTTGATCACAGCAGTTGTTTGAGAAAAAGAATACTATGACTGAAAGAACTGTTTTGTTTAGGGCTTTTTTTTCTCTACTCAGTCAAATATCATCCAGATCTAGCTGAGCTATCCAAAGTATTTAATTGCCAGATTTTTTTTTCTGAGAACAAAGAAAAAGGCCATGTGCTAAAATAACTGCATGTATAAATTCAGCTGAGTTCACACTGCTGCTGCCAGAGTGACAGTTGGTGCTTCACTGAGAACATCTGAGGCTGCCAGAGAGGGCGAGAGGGAAGACTGGGGCAAGACTCCAGCCCCACAAAGATCTGCTGCTACCATTGTGGGGCTTCCAGAAAAGGTAAAGTCCACTCTTTTTTTTTTTTTTTCTCTCGTCTTCTCCTTTGACATTGTAACTTTACTTTCTTCCTTACAGCCTTGCGCTTCTCTCTTCCCTCTCCAAGTGACTTGGTGGGCATCTCAGAAAGTACTTGTTTTTTTTTTTTTTTCTCTGGTGTTAATATCACTCTGCATGAATCTCCTGACTCATGGCACCTCTGGGAATTGCAGTAGGCAGAAAGCATGCTGGTTTTTTTTTTCCCACTCTTTTGTACCTGGTTCTATTTATAGGAGATCAACATAAAACAAGTAGTTTGAATACTTCTGCTTTTCTGAACTAGAAGCAGTGAAAGAAAAGCCTGATGCTCCCAGTTTAAGACAGGGAGAGAGATAATGAGAGGGTTCATTGTTCAGTACTCATTCTCACTTCTTGAGGACCAGTGCTTGGACTCAGTGGTCCATCCATGCCAGCAGGTTACCAAGTTCTTAGGCTTTTCAATAATTTCTTTAAATGGTAACTTTATGCTTCAGTGCTTATACTGTTGTGTAGGCCAACAACTATTGGTTCTTCCCAACCATCACTGAAGATTTAGAGTGGCAGATAGGATGCACAGTGTTTTTCTGAGTATAAAACTGGGAAGGTACATACAAATCACTTTCTTCCCATCAAGAAAAGCCTCCTCTGCAAACCCTGTGCAAAAAACTGTTTCTGAAACCTAGTACTCAGTAGGTGGAAAGGCCAGAATTTATTGTTTTATAGCTAGTTTCTAACACAGTTGTGATCTCTTCTCAGAGGGCTCCAAACTTCCTTACTGCTGGGACTGAATGCATCAATTTTGTGTGCAACTGCAGAGCTCTCATTTCTGAACTTTCTAGTGCCTTGGTGGTTGCCTGGTGGTCTAGTGGTTAGGATGCAGCGCTCTCACCGCCGCAACCCGGGTTCGATTCCCAGTCAGGGAACTTCTGCGGGCAGATGGAGCTCGTCAGCCCTGTAAGGCCATCCATCTAAGAGAAGGTCACTCTAAACAAACCTATGTCCTGAGGACCTCACTGCCACTGTCCAAGCTCGCTCGGCCCTGGCAGATGAACCTTAGGATTAGAGGGTGGGCTCAGCTCAGCGCACACTGTGTCTCACCTAAAAAATCCACTGCGCAGGCTCGAAGGGTAAAGACCTTTCCCAAATCTTCGTTCGCGAAGGCTGGCCATGAATAGTGCCTTGGTTGGTTCTCAAGCAAACAAATTCTAGTACAATCAGATTTTTCTGGGATTAAGGAAATGGAAGCTTTGTAGGGCTTCCCCAGCTGGATATTTACAAGGTTTGTCAACAGGATGGCAAAGAGATTGGGTCTACTAGGTGCTGAACTTAAGTCAGCTGCTTTCTTAGCTTATCTGTGATGCATCTAAGCATAAGACTCAGATTCATTCAGATATCATTCTTTTAAAGTCTGTGACTCTGTCCTCTAAACGTGACTGCTTTCCAGAGGACAAGTGAGATTTAAAAGTCTTTCTTCATTGCTGCTCTGTGATACAGGTAATACAACTATGATAACATAAAGCTGCTTCTACACATGCAGGACTGTCAGTCATACAGTTGCAGTTTAAGTAACCTCATGGCCTCTTGGGTGGTTTATAACCTGTAACTCACTGCAGTACATAGTAATGGAGATGGGTATCTTGTGGCTTAAATTCTGAATTAAGACTTCAAAATGGAATTCCATTACAGTCAGTGATCATGGAAAAAGTTGCCTAATATTATGTCTCCCTCAACATGTGTTAAACTGAGAGGAGTTCTACACTCATTTATTTTTTAATAGGTGCTATATTTGAGTATGGGCGTTTCAGTTCTTTGTATGTGAAATGAGTTATAGATCTCAGTCAAACCCTAGAGGTTTTATTAAAAGGCAAAGGATGCTTATAAAAAACTCTCAATATTTTTATCTCTTTCACAACATTATTCTGTGCCAACTTAAGGTCTGCAAGTAATACAGCCAAACTGTACAACTCCATTCTCCCCTCATGCAGAAATTAAAATTGCTTATATTGCTTTTGTATTGAATTTGCCTGTTGACTGTGCATCTAGTACCAGTAGCTTGTTCATGTGCATCTGAACCAGTGGGGCAGATGAGTTGTTGGGTTCCTAAATGAATATATGAGTATAGGTTTGTTTATTTATTTAGCTATATCCCAAAAAATCTGCTATGCATGCGCTCTGTTCCTTCAGCTTGTTTTTTGTAACCACATAATGTAAACTGAACTAAAGGCTGTTTGTGCTAACTGTAAGCAGGAGTTTCACATTCTTTTACATAGTGTCTTACTAAATCTTCTAAATGTTCCATTCCTTGCATATTTCCCATGTTTCGTTGTGTGCCATTCAAATGATTTCCTTCACAAACTACCGTAAAGAGTGTAATTTTATTTTATGATATGGTATTTGTTGGCATTGTTGCTGTATCAAATAAAATCAGCATGTGGAGACGTGAACAACTTCTTCATTAAACTACTGCATTTTTGTTTATACCTCAACTCAGAATGCAGTGCTTATTTCCAAATAGTGTCAGAGCAACCTTCATGCAATGTTCACTAGCAGCTTATACCTGCTGATTAATCAGATAAGTAAACAGTTACAATTTCTTCTGCAACCTGTCTGCAGATCTCTCTTTCCATTGTTCATATCCGCAATTATTAATCTATCCTATCATGTAGAAAACTTTTGCTGCTGTTTTTAGAGCAGGGTATGATGGCAATATGCCTGTCTGTCCATATATTTTGTGTGTGCATTGCAAGGAGTGACTTTGTAGCTTATACAGTTAGTCCATACAGAGAAACTGGTAACAATCACTTCTGTATGAATTCTGTGGATTTTAGCTAATCCTGGGAGAGCTAAGCATGAATATTTTTGCAGGATCAAGTAAGTCTGCAGATGTTTCAACTTACATACATCTTGTGATCTACAAGACACTTTTGGAACTGCAGGAATAAAGGAGTGTGAAACCTAAGGGATGAGCAGCATAATCCACAAAGGAATTGAAATTGTGTTATTTGAAATATATTGGAATGCAACTGTAATGGTTTAACCCCAGCTGGCAACTAAGCTCACTCATCCCCCACTAGGTTTGGAGAGAGAATCAGAAGAGCAAAACTGAGAAAACCTGTGGATTGAGATAATGGCAGTGTAACAAGGAAAGCCACTTCCCATCAGCAGACAGGCGTTCAGCCATTCTCAGGGGAGCAGGACCCCATCAAGTCTAACAGTGATTTGGGAAGACAAATGCCATCACTCCAAACATCCTCCCCCTTCCTTCTTCTTCGCTCAGCTTTATATGCTAAGCACAGCACCATATGGTCTGGGATATCTCTTGGGTCAGTGAGGGTCAGCCACCCCAGCTGTGTCCCATCCAACTCCTTCTGCCCCCTTAGCCTGCCCACTGGTGGGTTGGGGTGAGTAGTAGAAGCAACCTTGATGTTGTGTGAGCCCTGCTCAGCAACAGCTGATATATGCCTGTGTGTCAACACTGTTTTCAGCACGAATCCAATATATAGGCACATACCAGCTACTATGGAGGAAATTAGGCCTAGTCAAAACCAGCACTTTAACTTAATCCTGCATTCTTCCTTTAGACAACCTAATTGCACTGACAAAAGTAGCTAATTTTTCACATGTCCCAGCTTAGCTAAGAAAAGGTGAAAAATTAGGTGTCTTCCATCATCACTTTCCCATAAAGCCAGCTGCATCTAAAAAGTTGCCTCACTCATATCTAGGCTGTGCCTGCCTCTCCCAACTAGTTCAGGCTACTGTGCCCAGACACTTTAATGTATGAAAATTAGATTCCCCTTCAGTCTGCCAGAAAGACTAACCTTCAGGCAGACAAGTGCTGAAGTTTCTTCTTGATGGTTTCCTTTTAAGCTGTATGCTGTGCTGTGTAATAAAGTTCTTAGCTAACAAAATTATTTCAAATGTTGACAAAGAGAAATCATTTGTGAGTTGAACCATTTAAAAGGAATTGTAACAGGCTGAGGAATACATTACTTTTAAGGTTGCTGACTTTATTAGTAGATGTGAAATTGATATCACTGTGGCAGACTCAGAAACACAATAAATCAGGGATTTCTGAAAGGCAGCCAAGTACAGAAAGAATGAATTACAAGCAGAAAACTCCTATTATGGAGATGAATAATTTAACAAGATAGAAAAAAAAGGATATGTTATCTTAAGTACTGAAGGATTGACTGTATTACTTTACCTGAGACAGTCCAGTTATTCAGTGAAGACTTTTCTGAACTGCAGATATTATTTCAGTAAATTATTTTATTTTAAATTGAACTGCAGTAAACTGGCAGTGTGATACAGTCCAGAGTTATACAGCAAATAAGGGAATGGTACCAATTTATTATGGTACTCTGCAGATTTTGTTTTCAAAACACTGAATGTGGGTGTGAGGCTACATGTATATTCTGCACTGGGGGAAATGGTAGGAGCTAATGCTCTTTATGATTTTGAGAAACAAAATGAGAGATTACCACTCTTTGACGGTGTATCTGAGAGTTCTGGTAGGTTTCTTTGTTGAGAGATCTAGAGCTAAAACCTTCATATTTTGCTTGGGAAAATCATAAAAAGAAGCAAAGGGTGTAAAAAGGATGTTTTTGGTAGGAATAAAGGGAAGGCATTCTCCCTCCTAACTTCAAAGCCTTTCATAGTCTCGATGTATGGTGGGACAGTAGGGACAATTATGAAGCCTTTTTGGGGGGGAAGGGCAGACCACTACTTGAATTCATGGCTTAAGGAAGGCTCTATCGACATTTATTACAGGCACGCTGGTGGCTAATGAGGCCAATACGAGACAGACTACTTGAATTAGTCTGTAAAAAAACCCCACCAAAACTCTTTAGCATGTGTGTATATATATTAACTTACCTCTTTCATTAGCATATGTTCTTCTTTGGAGGAGGCTATTCCTCAGTCATCCTGGAAAGAAACCAGCTGCAAATTGTTTTATTTCCCTTATGTTTTGGAAGCAGGGAGCTGAAACTGAAATTTATAGTGTTTTCTTTTTCAATTCAGAGACATGACTTGCAAAGGTAATGAACTCAAGTTCCCAGTCTGTGAAGCCATTGTGTTTCTAGTATTTGTCAAATAGAATATGAGCTAGTTACACTGTTGCCAGTGAATATAGATAAGCAAAGATTTTGTATGAATCCCATAGATGTGACTAGAATATTTTCAAATTGATTGGTTAAATTGTATAATGTTTAGTATCACGCCCTCAAAAACATATTTTTACTTTTCATTATTTGCATGCTATTTATATGCCTTTTGGTTTACAAATGCTGTTCTTTGGAGGTGGCTGAACTGCAGAATCTCAGAAAAAATTATTCCTTTTACGTGTTGCTCAGAAATCTGTGGACACTGAGGTTTTTTTCTAAGTAACAGAAACATAGCTGTATATCACTTTCAGTATCTGTTACAAACTGTTCCTTCTCAGTATTTTTCTTTTTTGTTTTTGCAAGTTTTCATCAAGGCACTTTTAAAAGAAGGCAACACTGAAATATCTCATGAGTACTACGGTAGGCTGTAAACCTGTGGAAGAGACTGCTTAGGTATGCAAAAAGACTTGATTCATGAGATTAAAGGCTTCTGTCTCTCTAATTAATGATGCCTAGCAGGACAAGGTGGTTCAGATGGTCATCTGCTGCTACCAGATGACGTCTGGGAAAGCACCTAAGGCTGCAAAACACCTCTAGAATCTGTTGAATATGATATTGCAAATACAGGAGCAGGTTTTATCAAATACATTTTGCTAAGGAGATTTCAGAAATTATTAAGGCATGGATTATAAGATTAAGAAGAAAAGGGAAGCCATGTGAGGAATAACCATATATAAAAAGGATTTAAGGATAGAGCAGTCAAACCTATGTGATTTCCATTCTTGTAAAATTCACACTAACTCACCCCAAGTTTATGTTTTCATTTTCATTCAATATTATTAGTATTTCTGTATAAACAGGCCAATGGCTCTTTTAAAAAACTGTAGATTTTTATGTGTTAATTTCTTTATATAATTTCTTTTTTTTTTTTTTTTAGTAAATAGAAATTTATCAACACAGAGAATTCAATGGGCACATTTACAGGAAGATAGTTTGATAAGGTCCAATTTCTTATTTTGACAGATTCCTCTGTATTTTTCACTTGATGAAACTATAAATTTTAATTTACATTATTTATTAAAATAAACCATTGTGATAAACACTCTAATATTATTTAATATTAAATCCCTATTAATATTAATTTTTTAAAAATGATTTTTTGTTACTCTGAAGAACTTCAGAAAAGTTATTTAGCAGAAAACATCACAGTAATGTTAATTTCAAATTGGTCAAACCTACATTTTGAAACCGTGGAATTTCCCAGGAACGACAACTTTGGCTCCATATGCTCTGATATGTAATTTCTGGTCTGTTCATATTGTTTAAAGTGTGTCTTGGTTATTGACTGAAGACACAGTCTCTTGTGCCACTTTTGAAAATGATGGTCTTTTATATCTTAAATCCTAGGACCATGGAGATGGCTTTCCAGGAAGGGCTGCTCATTATTGCACTGAACAGACACCTGTCAACTGCAAAAAAAAAAATCTTACTCAAATCAGTTTTTATGGAAGGATATTTCACACTTAGCAGTAACATTAAATTAAGTGAAGGAGAGCAGTGAAACAACTGTATAGGAAATATAAATTCAGCTTGAATAGGAGGATGGTGGTCTTCTGAAATGTTTTAGCTGATACTACAAATTTTTGACTGCAGTACTAGCCATCTGACTGCAATGGAAGATTTGCATGTTTAATTAGAGGTATTCCATTGTTTTAATAGTACAGCTGTGATTTTTCTTTCATTTTTTTTTCCCTCTTATTATATGCTTCCCTCTCCCTACACAGAAGGCAATCCTAGATAAGCAGATTAATATGTGGGATAGCTCCTCTTCATTGTTCTGTGCAGCACTTCCAGCTTTTCATAGCCAGTTGGACTTGTTAGGAAAAGCAAAGCGATTGGCTGTTTCCTGGGATCCGTTTCATAAATTATAGCCCAGCATGCACGAGCATGATTCCTACAGCTGCGGTAATCCAGAGGCCTGTCAGTTCCTGACTTCATGCATGTTTATTCCCACTTGTTTTATAATATTGCATTGGAATTTCCTGTCTTGGATAGTTTGCTATTGCATCTCCAGGACTTTGTGAGTAATTTTGATTTTTTCTACTCTGTTAATTACATACTGTAAACAAGAATGCTTCTGTTTAGAAAGTAGTTCACAGGCAGCTAACATTTGAGATTCTGTGCTGTATGAGATCAGGTAAGTAAACTTTGTAGATCTTCTCTTGCTAAGTCTAAAATAGCTTCATGATGTTACATGTGGTCAGTGCATTTGAGATTCTTTCATGTCTGAAATAGAATCTGCTTGATCCCATAGGTTTGTTCTTCTGTAATAAAATATAGTGATGTTGCATTACACCTGATTTATGCCTAATTAAGACGTGCAATGTCTTATATGTTCATAGTACATTGTATACTAGCAATTGCAGTAGAACTACTAAAGAAATGTACACAATTCTGAGCTTGCAGTATAAAGCATAAAGAATCCCCACTCCTTTGACACTCCCTCCTTGCATCTCCTCTAAATAAGAATGAACATACAAGTAAAAGGCAAAATAGTGTTAACATCTAGTATTTTAAACAACTGCCAAGCTTAACAGTCTTCCACTCTCCCCATCCCCCACCTTTTTTTTTATATGGTGCTATGATGTTTTCCTTAATTTGTAGAAGGGGTTTTTTTGTAGCAAGCAAAATGACAGCATGTTTGAGTTCAGAGTTTTAAAAGCAAATTCTACCCAGAGTGAATTAGAAACCTGTGGGAAAGGCTGTGCAGAATCTGTGGTTTAATCAGATGGAGTTGTCACGGTGACTCCCTTGTTGGTCTCCTGGGATTGTCAGGTGTTACCTTTGTGCAACTCAGTTTAAAACAATACAGCAGCAGATTGAAATCGGAAATTAGAAGCTACTGACTGTATACTTCTTTTGTAAATGCTACAAGGTATATTCATTGCTATAAATGCATGTTCATGCAAAGAACTTTCCATGTTGCTTGTTTTTCCACATTGCTTGTTTGTGAGTAAATAACTTGGGTTATACCAAGAAACACATATGTTCTGCTAGCAAGATATAAGCCAATGCTGTTTCTTATTAGCTTTCCTTCTTGAAGTCTTAGCTTTTCAGATGGAATTTTGTGAATAAATAATTTTAAAATAGTAAATATTCTTCAGGCAGCAGACTTGCTCTTCTAATGAATATTATAACTTCTGAGGATATCAAATGCCCTTATAAAACTTCTCTAGACATCTTTTTTTGCTAGCAAAGAAATTATTTTTTGACCTGATAATAGAAAATAGGAATGTAGTTTTAGCAATATTACTGCTTGCATGTCTTACATTGTAATGCACAGACTCACGCAACATTAAAGTGACCATCACAAGCTGAAAGTCATTACTGTGGTGATCCTGTCTAAAACATATTTGTTGAATGTCAGTCAGCAAAATTAGCTGCTTAATTCCTCTAAATGCCTTTATGAAGTTTAGCAAAAAGCAATGTTTGGCTCACACAGATAATATTTGAGGTAATTTTTGCCAACTTTACCATAGTGGTCAGGTATAGTAAATAGGTATGTTATTACATATGTAATATAAAACTTAAACCACAGTGAATTCAGTTTGAGATGTCATGCATTAAGTGAGATAGTGAATTATAATATAAACTATTAACTTCTATGATATTTCTGAAATAAGAAATTCAAAGTATTTCTCTTAGATATGAAATCTGGCTTCAGCATAGTTTCTCTGACATACATGAAGCACAAGGCAATAAGCTGGTGAGACATTAAACTTGCAGAATGTGGTATTGTGCTCTGAACAGCTGCATGACTTGTTCGAATGGAAAATTTTTACTCTAGTCAAGTTATTTAGGTTGCACATTGCTACTTTACTTTTTCTGTGCTCAACAAAAAAGAGAGACTATAGAAAAACTTGCAAGTTTGAGTGAGTTTCTCTGTTTCCCATTATCCTAAGGGGAGTGACGTGAAAAATTGGTCCTGTGCTAAGTACATGGACTATTTCAATACTGTTAATATCATGTTTCCAGGAACTGAAACTGTATTGATACAGAATTTCTAGGTGATATTTGAAATCTGGCAGACCACAAGCGGTGCCTTCAGACTAGATCAAAGTCCTATTGTGCTGGATGCTGTTTGAACAAGTAGTAAAAGACAGTCCCTTATTCACAAGGAAGGAAAAATAATTTTGCTCAGCCTAATGTATACTGAAATTTTTCTTTTCCCATTTACAGTAGTCACTTTAAATTTTTAAATTAACTATGCACTATATAAAGACTATTCCAGAGCTCAAAAATAAGTAACTAAGTTAAGATCAACAAAATATGCTTTTTTCTTTTCATTTTTTTAAGTGTGAGATGTTTTGCTTTCTTCCTGGATGATCATAAATCATTTAAACAGTCTTGGAAACAAAGCAAAAAGCTGTAATTATGTCAGAACAATAATATTGTATCTTCTTAAAACAGCATAAACACGTATCTTTGATGTCTGTGTGTTGTGGTAGATCATTCAGCAGACTGAAAAGCGAGCAATGAGGAGGGGGGAGAGAAAGAGAGAGAGAGAGAGAGAGAGAGAGAGAGAGAGAGAGAGAGCGAGAGAGAGAGAGAGGGGAAAGAAAGAAAATTAGAAGGAAGAACAAGTGAATTCCCATCACATTTGGATTTAAGAAGAAACCAAAGTGGAAATATTCTGGGAATATTAAAATGAAAATTGTCTGTTTAAACCAGTATCTTCAAAGTATCATAAAAATGTCAATCTATACTATTAAATAAAGTGCATGGTACAATTTGGCCCGGAGGAGAAAAGAAAAAGGCTCCAAGTCATATCATTAATGAAGCAGCTTTTGGCTTGCTTGTGTGATTTTGTCATTGCAGTCGCTTTCTCTGCAATAGTTGCACAGTGAACTTACTAGTACTAAAATATACTCCAAACGTGAATGTGTGGATGTTGATAGCAGGTGAGAATTTACATTTGTATATAGATGGAAAAGCCTGATTGTTTGCATGTATTTGTATTCTCAAATCAAGGATAGAATTTCTTTGGGTTTTTTGTGTCAGGATTTGAGTTTCGTGCATCTGAAATAGTAATGCTCTGTTCCCGTGTCCCAGCTTGCTCTCCTTGAATGAAAGTATTGTTACTCAAAGTGGAATACAAATGTATTTACTTTTCAGGCAGTAACACAAATATTCTTCCCAAGTAGCATAGCTCCTGGCTCGTGTACAGAGAACATGCTCTTTGCTTAGGGATCCCTGGAACTTGCTGTTCTCTGCATGAGAAATGAGAGTGTCTTTTGCATTAAATAATTTACTAGTAAGTTTCACCTGTCATGGTGATTTGAAGAGCTAGCAAAGCTCAGTCTTCCTATAGCTTGAAATCTGAATTACAGCCTGTGGACAGTCTGTTGTCTTCTTGATGCATCATATCTGAAATAAGATCTCATTTGTATCTCCAGTTCTGACAAAGCAGACCAAAACCTCTTTGAATTTTCATGGTCAGAAGCTCTTGAGTAAGGACTGCAAATATATAATATAGGTTGCCAAACTGAAAAATGGAATTATTCCGGTTCAGTAATGGATTTGAAAAGCTAAAGGGAGATTTTTATGTATTATATTTATGCAATTAGTTGTGTATAAATTTTTTTATTAGGGTGTAGATGTCAAAAATTGCACTTGATGTGTGAGGGTAGCATTATAGCCTGTGACAGAAAAGGGTCTAGATGGAATAAAGGGACTCTGCTGAGCTGACAAAGTTTGAAAGCTGTTTTATACTCTGTTTCACTGGAAAACCAGAATTTTGAGAACATAAGGGATGTGCATGCTGTGAAGTGTGATTAATTGAATCTATGTTTGTCTGTGGTTGTAGTTATCGCAAACAGTTCTCCTGTATCTTTTCTGATTACTATTAAAAAAGTACAGTTGACTCTTATACGTAAATGCCTGACACAATATGGGAGAGTAATACAGCTGATCTTGCTATGCTGAATCTCAATACATGACTCAACCAATATTCAGGGATAGCTACATTTTGCCTGTGGTATAACCTTTTTGTAAATGCAATCAAAAATAAAAAAATGTTTTGCTCATTTTATCTTAGAAATTTGAAAACATAGGCCCTTACTTAACATTAAGCTCCTTAATGTACTTCTTTTTACAACATTTAAAATAGTTGTGGTTTGCATGTGGTATTTATTATGATATACCCCCAAAGCAGAGTTAGTGTGTGGTTGTATAAAAATTTACATGCACAATAAAAAGTTGCATTTTTGTGATGTTAATTTTCCTTGCTATTTTTAAATAATTTATAGAATTTCATTCAGTCTGTATCAAAACATTTTTAATTTTTCTTTAAAATCAACATTTAACAGTTAAGATCCTGAAATGTAGTCTGTCTATTCTTTATCTGATTATCTAGGGTTCTCCTCCTCTCTAAGCTCTTTGGGATCTGGGCATTGATGTGAAGGTCTGTAGTTTCATTAATTTACAGCCAAGGAGTCTGCATTGATTCTTATCCTTCTGTATCTTCTTTCCCGTCTCATGAGTTAAGCGATGTAGAACAAAAGATATATTTGTATGAGAATATGTTTTCTACTCTTTTTACACTCAGTACATATATATACTGATGTAAAAATGGTGTGGTGAGTAGACATTTGTGTGCACAAATCATCATTTGCACAAAGAACATCTATAAAATGCAAATTATACTTGAAACTACTCTTAAAAATTAAATCAAAAGCTGATTTTTTAGTAGTTGCACTTCTCAGGGTTTGCATACTGTATGCAGCTTCCGGACTCAGCTCATACCGAGGTTTGAACATTTGTGACTCATCCACGTAAACAGATGGTAAGATCTGTAATGTCCCAGGCACTTGTGGTGCAATGTGGTGTCTGACAGAAATGTATTTGTTCATCCACCTATCTTTGACCATGCTCCAGCCTTTTGGTATATGAAATTTCTAGAATTGTGCTGTCCTTAGACTTCGGGGATGTACAATCTGTTACTTGCCTCTGTTATCTCCATATGGATGCTTCCTATCAAGACTTTTAGTTATGAAGAGAGAAGTTGTTAATCACTAACCTTTTTTTATAATACATTCCCACTTAGTGGTTGTAGCACAACATGTGTGTATACAGTAAAGGAAACAAATAGCTGAGACTTGAAAAAACCATTTAGCAATATGCTTTGCGTTTAATTAAAACTGGAAGGTATAGGAACATGTACCTAATGCCCTGCTAATTAACTTTGGGCATATTTTCATTTAAACATAAATCTCTCCGTTGGAAAAACATCTGTTGCTCTGAATAATCTCTTCAAGTTTATTTTGTATGGAGCCATCTACTCCCCATGACAAAACAAAGTCTGGAAACGTATACAGTGGTCATTAGAGCCATTACAGCCATTTCCTGAAGCCTTCTCACAGAAATAACACTAAGGTCCTTTATTCAAACATTCAGATTGAATTGCTTTGTCATGTACCTAGCTGTGGGAATACTGTTGTATGAGATAACCCATGGGAAGAGATAGTCGTAATGCTAGTGTTCCCCAAAAAGTGCAATACTGACAGAACAATACTGTCAGTTTTCTAGTAATATTTCTGTGCAAGAGGAATAATGAAAGACAGCATTTAAAATTCAGGGAAAAAAGTAGCACTAGCAAGGAGTTACAGGAGTTACTGTAATCAGACTAATATAGCCTCTTATGTCCAGGTTTGTAGTGCAAAATTAAAATTAAGCAGTAGCAAAAGGGGAAAAAAGGCAGTTTCCTGTAGGCTGTTTAGCAGCTTTTGTTGGTATACTAGGCTGGGTAAGGAAAGAATAGGAAAAAGGTAGAAAATAACCCTTTCAGAAACCATTAGCTGAAATGCAATGCATTGGACTGAGAAATTTGAAGGTGATGGTTATGAGTAAAAGACTTGATTTTTCTGGAGGTCTTACATTAGCTTCTTTCTGAAATGCTACACTTATGTGCTGTCTTAAAGAAGGCAGAATTGCTTACCTTTGGATATTATTTCATCTCGCTTCAGCAACTAATTCTTAATTCTGTCTTTTAGTAAGACTTATTGCAGCTAAGAATAAAATATCACCTTCAAAGTCTGTTACTAACATGTGATAAAATTCTTATAAATACTTTACACTCCTGGCTAAGATTCTAAGGTTTTTGATATAATCCCTGGGTTTAGATACTCTTGATGCATCTAAACTATATGGAGCATTACTTTAAAAATTCCTCTCTTCACTGAGGATGCTGTTCAACCTTAGAAGATTTTCATGGTTCATTGTAGTTTCCACTTTCAGAGATACTAAGCAACATATCATATCTGTTCTATTAGTGTTAGGATACTCTCTTTTGGGAAAAAAACCCATACTTTTCTCTGAAATCTGCTCTTTCATGGTCACAACTTGCTGCAAGTGGGCCACTAGAAGTTATAACTGTAAGTCTGTGTTGCTGTTGGGACCTTTTTTTTTTCAGTTGGTATCTGTTTACAAGACTGCAATGTTAGAATCCTTAATACTTCAGGTATGAAGCTCACTATGAACTTAGGGTCATGCACCCACCCATGTTATGCAGCTCTAGGTCCCATGATCCTAAACCAATTCAGGCTTCATTTGTTCATCTATCTTTCCACTCCCCACACCCAGCTCTCTGGTTGAAAGCATCTAAAATTATGTTGAAATTTTTCTGCCTTGCAGAAAATTTCCTGCAGCTGAAATTTGAGTAGTGATACATCTGATATGCTGTGGAGTCTGGTATGATGAGGGTACTTAAAGGTAAAAAGTCATCTTGGGACAGTGAGGGTGGAGGGAGACAGGCATAGTGAAACTTTGTTCTTCCTAGTGGAATGGCTCCTGCCGTGTCCTACCTTCCAGACCATGCTAGCTGGCACAGCTAGCACCATGCCAAGAAATACATTTGCAGTTCCTGTGGTGGATCAGTAGTCCAGAGTTCAAGCTTGCACCTCAGCCACATTTTGTTTGTTTTTTGGGAGTTCAGGTCTATCCATTGTGTTTACTCGTTGTGCCTTTTGTCTGGGTAACTTCTTAATCTGCTTCCTATACCAACTGACCAGCTTCTTGGTCAGCAGCTCTTTGCTCGTGTGGAAAAGCAGGTCTTCCCTAACCAACAGCCCTACAAGTGTTCAATGAACTGCAGGTCCCCAAAGAAAACCCAACAGGAAAGAGTAAATCTTCTCCCCAGAGCAGGGACTGCATGTGCAGGGTGCATGCTGCTGGGGGAACCCACCGCATCCTTTGTACAGGATTTGTATGCAAGGGTTCACGTGGCTTTGGGCACAGTTTGAAGCTAAAGGAGTGTTCCCAGGGGAGTGGCTCCAGAACAACCTCCTCTCTGCTTCAGTTGCTTTGCTTGCGAGTGCTCTGGGAGTTTTGTGTAAAAAGAAACTTAAGAAAACTGTGAGTTAAAAACATTGAATTGAGACTTTGTCATGGGAAGTTGTATCAGATCTTGTCAAGCTGTTGATATTTTCAATATAACAAGACAGCAAAAAGAAACATTTTAAAGTATACAAGAAGGTAAACTAATGGATTTCAGTGGAAATTCCTTGGAATTAGGTACTAATGTAGTCCCTTGCTGTCTTCAGTTAGTAATGTGCTTCAGATACCAACAGTGAAAAGTCTGCAAAATGCAACTTTCCCTTGCTTTTGTACCTTGAGCTATATTTGTATTAAAACCAGTATGTTTTGTTGTTTATCACAGGGATAATCCATGAACAGCTAATTGCACAGGAATTTTTTAAGCACTTTTTATTTTCTTAGTTTGTTATTGTTTTGCTTTACACCATTATATATCTGACTATTCATTATTACATACGTACCTTGGTTCGGATGAAGTTGCCCTGTCATGTGCACAAAATCAAAATTCAAAAATCTGAATTGGTAATTCCTTAGGACGTCTGAAATGATGTTGCTCAAGAGAGTTAATCCATGAACAGAGAGTTAATCCATGAACAAACAGGCTGTAAAACTACAAATACACATACACACAAAATACCCAGATGTATCACCGGCTGAAATAAGTCTGAACCTGAAGCTGCTATTGAAGAACTGAATTTTACAGGTATCAGTTTGTGTGCTAAGTCTTCCTGACATACACAGAAAATATTTCAAAGTGTACTTTACTCTGTAATGATCAGATATTCACTAGTGACTGAATTAAAGGACAGCTGAATTGGAAGGCAAACCATGTAGTTATGACAGAATGACAATTTATAGTAATTTATAGGTTTTATCATTATTCCTCTTTTTTCACCAGATGCTACTTAAGTGATCAACTGTCAAATAGTAATTTTGGAATTCAATTACACTTTTACTAATAAAATTCAGTGAAATAGCTTATATAAGACTCCATAAATCATCAAATTGCAAATAACCTATTTTAAAAGCAGCATAATGCTACAACCATTTGTAATATTAATTCATTCATGAAATGACATTTTGATTCCATAATTCTAAAAGTTTAAACAAAGCTAGTTCAATTACAAGACTCCTGTGAAACTAGATTTGAAGAAAGCAGAACTATAAACCAGAACTGAATTGTGACGTGTTGTGCAGCCAGTCCCCAGTGATTTCAATTTAGATCTTTGAAAGCAAAAACCAGGTTAAATATGAAACTATAGCAAAATTTTAGGACTCCTACTGCCAGTTACTCTTCTGCAGATAATTCATAAAGGGAAAAGGAACAGATGTGGTTAGTGGTTTCAGCTGCATTTGCCTTGAAACAGTCCCCTTTAGGGACACTGGAATTCTGGCTTTATTTTCAGGTTTTCTGGTGTATATTGTTTCGCCTGGAGAAAAGAAGTCTCTGGGGAGACCTTATTGGGCCTTTCAGTTTACAAAGGTGGTATAAAAGAAAGAAAGAAAGACAGACATTTTACCAGGACCTGTAGTGACAAGACAAGCGGTAGTGGCTTTAAACTTGAAGAGGGTAGACTACATATTAGGAAGAAATTCTTTACTGTGAAGGTGCTGGAACAGGTTACTCAGAGAAGTTGTGGATGTCCCATCCCTGGAAGTGTTCAAGGCCAGGTTGGATGGGACTGATCTAGTAGAAGGTGTCTCTGCTCAGGGCAAGGGGGTTGGAACTAGATGATCTTTGAATGTCGTTTCCAACCCAAACCATTCTCAGATTCTATGATTTTAAGCTGGTGGTTATAGCTGTCTCTGTGTCTCCTTATATCTATTTTTTTTTTGCTGCACACCAGTACAGTCCTTAACTTTGGTAGCCTCTCTTAGAGTTTTCTGTGGTAGCTTTTTCCTTCTCCTAGCTAACTACTCATGGTGATTACTGCTCCTGCTTACTTTCCTCTGGTTTTCCCAACCTTTTATGTCTCTGTCCCACTCTTTCTCTTTGCTGTGCAGATACTTTTCCTCCTGAGGTATTGTCAAGGTAATTTATGCCTTGGTACTACCCTCATGTAAAATTGAAAGCAGTATTGGAATAGTGAGGGGTGTCATGGCAGGTAAGGAAACCTGTACTTGCTCTGTATTTAGGATGCCAGTCCACTATGACTCTCCAGCTGTACACATTAAGTCTTTATCCTTTTTAGTCGTATACTCCAGTATAACACAGATGTGATGTCTGCAGGACTTGAGACATGAGAGAATATGATCAGTTGATATCATCCTTCTGAAAACTTAGCCACTAAAGGCTTCATTTCTCCCATGTAATACATGTGCCGGATAATTTTTTTTTTACTCTTCCTCTCAGAAATTTTTTTACTTAGGAATATTTGTAGAGGTAGTTGAAAGCACATCCCTGTATATTTCACTTATGCAAATTTTCTTCCCATTGGTTTCTGCAGATTCACTGAACTCTATAGCTAACCTGTATCCAAGAATTCAGTTTGATATAAACATCTGTTAAGGGAAATTACACTCCAAACAAATGAAGCTTGGCAAAATTTACCAGCAACTGAGAATAGGTTTCTATGAGAAGAAGAGTAAAGGAATGTTTGTCAAAGAGATGTAGCTGGAGGGTGCTTAGCAGTCCTTTTTCCATGAGCCTTGTGTGGTTGTATCCATAATGATGACAAGGCAGGCGTTGGTCTCTTCAGAGACCAGTGGGGAAGGGGAGCTCCTGATACTGCTCAAAGTCATGATGGTGGCAGGGTAGACAACAGCCAGCTTCACACTGATGAACCATGGCAGCTGTGGCTGTGTCACTATTTGCTGTTTTGCTTCCTTCTGTAGCTG
This sequence comes from Chiroxiphia lanceolata, assembly GCF_009829145.1. Taxonomy (NCBI): domain Eukaryota; kingdom Metazoa; phylum Chordata; class Aves; order Passeriformes; family Pipridae; genus Chiroxiphia; species Chiroxiphia lanceolata. The sequence goes on along the minus strand of NC_045671.1, from coordinate 17,281,083 downwards.
GGAGGTGGTTTACACAGTCACCCCTGAACCAGGACAAGTGTGTGTTGTCGTCTGATGAAGCATTGTGTATCAGCATTAGCCTGCCTTGAGAGGCAACTGAACACTTGGACCCTGAATTTCTAAAGGATTCTTTTGAAATCAGGCTTAGCATTCCCCTCTGCTCCATATTCATCTGGTTTTAATTCTGTTTCTTGGGAAATATGTTGCATATATGCACAGGGCACGTTCTGTACAGCAGGAAGTTTTCACCGTCTTGTTTTAGAGAGCAAATTATAATTATTTTTAATCTAAATGGTTGGGGATTTTTTAAAGATTTGCTAGACAAACTCAAATAAAAACATGATTCTCTAAATTCAGTTGTAAAATAAAAAGCATTTTTAAAAGCTTTGCACAAGCTTTTTAAAGGAAATGGAAGTTTCAAATTCAAGTTTATGGCTTTAATTTCTCACAACAAATTTTTAGAAGTAAATGATTATGTTATATAAACTAAGTACATGTTAACTACTATTATTTTGATAGTTGTACTAGCTTTGTTTAAAAACCCTCTAAGAAAAAGACAAAATAATATTTTCATTTTCCTTCATCAATATGGTGAAAGGAAGCTGTGATAGTTTGATAAGATGAAGACAGATTTGCGAAGACAGTTGCGTAGATCCAACCTCTCCTTTCCAAAGCAAAGTCAGGAATGAACCTTGTTGTTGAAATCTATATCAAAGCTACTGAAAAATAAGAAGTGCATAGCGTTTTTTCAGCTGCTTAAGAGAATAGGTTTTGTTGAACAACTGACCAATGCATATGACACTTTAAAGTTGCATGTGCAACCTAAAATCATACAGTTTTTTGTTATTATATTTTATGCCTAGCAATCTTCTGTTTCCTTTTAGTTACGATAGAGAGAATCACAGAGTGGTGACGTCTGGATGGCACCTCTGGAAATCATTTATCCCAATCCCTTGGGTCACCCAGAACAGGTTGACCAGGTCCATAACCAGACAGGTATCTCCTCATAATTTTTCTGAATACTTTAGGGTCTTTTTGCTATTTTTTTCTACTATGAAGATATTTTTCCATTTAAGTCAAGCACACAGAATTGCCTATTATAATCTGTTTGCCAAGGGTAGACTTCGTTAAGTGGGAAAATAACTTTTCAGATGATTTTCTTCTAAAAAACTTGTCCTTCTTTCACATCAGGAATACAAAAAACTATCAGATTGTGGAAACAGGAAAGTTTGAAAATTCTTTATAAGAAAATTTAAAATAAGGGAATTGCATTGAGGCTCACCCAGTTATCACAAACACAGCATTATGACTACAAAATAATCAAGGTGATCTACAACAAATAACAGGGATCTTGATTTAGGCAGCAAAAACTGACGCAAACAGGAAAGAAAAAGAACCTGTACCCAAGTTTGTACCTGAACAGTTTGTAGATTAAAGATTACTTTCATTAAGGCATGTACCTGTGAAAGGAGTAGACTCGTTATTTGTTGACAGAAATATAGAAGCTCTGCAGGTCTTCTTATGTATTTCTATAGTAAAAATACACATTGCCAAATTGAGAAGAATGGAGCAGTAAATACTTGGATATTTACCTATGGTGGAGTGTAAGCAGTGCCTATCCTAGTTTGTTCTTTACTTGCATTCTTCCTTTATTGAATGTTTGTGTATTGCACAGATGCAGGCATTTCTAACTTTCAGATTAATCTCAATGTGCCCTTTGTCTAACTCTCTGTCTGTGTTATGAAATGGGGTTCTCAAGGTAGAACTGCATGGGATAAAATCTCTTGTACAGTAGAAGGTAATGTAAATAAAATATTCTTTATGTGTTTACATTAAAAGTTACTAATATTTGGAATCTGCTATATAGTAAAATACAAATCAAATAGAAGACTTTACTGAGCACCATGATCTTTCTGGATGTCTTTGACATGAAAACAACTCAATACAGCAAATCAATATCCTGCAAGGATGCCTTATATCATCAGGTAGTCTCCTCTAAAGCCTATGAGTTAATCCATAAATATTTGACATTGTTTGTGCCCCAGCTGTGTTCTGCCAGAAAGTTTTGCAGGAATTTTTTCTTGAATGTAAGGCTCTGTCTCATATTGCCAAAGCAATTTCAGAGAGATTTCTGTGCTGCTGTTGCAATAATAGATAGGATTGCTTTCGTGCTTAGATGGCTGATGTTCTCCTCAATAGAATAGCGTTCACAACCTTTCTGGGCCATCTGTGCTTGTGTACAGTCACCCTCACAGTAATGAAGTGTTTCCTGATGTTCAGAATGAACCACCTGTGTTTCTACTTGAGCCCATTTCCTCTGGTCCTTTCACTGAAAAGAGCCTGGATCCATCCTCTTTGCACCCTCTCCTCATGTATTTGTACACCTTGATGACTCCCCCTCTTGAGCCTTCTTTGGGTTGAACAGTCCCAGATGTCTCAGCCTGCCCTCCTCCTATGGTGAGTGCTCAGGTCTGTGAGACCCCGTCACAGCAAGGCCATATTGCTTGGTTATGTTCAAGTGGGTGGGTGTCCCCCGGGATCCCCCAGGCCCTTTTGTGCAGAGCTGAAGGGCTCTTCTGCAGCATGTTGGGCAGGGGAGTTGGAGGGCCCTGGAGCTATGTTGTCCCACACAGCTTGGTCCTTCATGCTTGCCCCTTTGTCCCAGTGGCAGAGCCAGTGTTGGTGGGCCCCTGGTGCAGGTGGTGGCACCAGTGCTGCTATAGGACTCTGCAGTGCACTTGCACCCTGCCACTGTCCTCTGCTGGCAGGTGGGTGAGCCAACCATCTACTCTTGGTGGTCATTGTTTGCTCTGACCATGTGCAGGACATAGTGGAAAGATTGCCATGGAGTGGGTAGGCAGTTCTCGAGGCTTTCCGTTGCTGGATGCAGACGAAGCAGGAGCAGTGGCTGCAGCTGTAGACATGACCTGCATGTCCACCTTGTCCGGGCAGATGAGGCACAGGCCATTTGCTGCTGCCTCCCACCTCTCTGCCTGCTGTCTCTTGCTGGTGCTGGCTATGGTGACAGAGCTACTCTGCCCCTGAGCCTCCTTGGTGCCCATGGCCATATCCTGCCAAAAGAGAAGTGCAGTGTGCCTACCTGACCTTTCCTGGCACCAGAAACAAAAAACAAAGAAAGTCCATAAGGGCACTGGGAAATGGGAGGTAAGGGCCTCCTGGAAAGTCGTCAACCAGCCCTGAGGACTGTCTCCACCCTGCCTTCCATTCCACTCCCTCCAGGTAGCCAGCATGACTCAAGATAGCACAGGGTACCTGCATGAGGTGGTAAGGGAAGGCAGAAGAACTGGCCAGGGCTGTCAACTGTGCCAGTGCACCAGCACCTTCTCATGCCCACAGCTCTGGGACAATCACTGTGAGGGACCTGCAGCCCTGCTTAGTCACTGTTCTCCCCAAATGCAGCAATCCTGGTGTAGGACCACATCCCTGCTTAAGTGTGTGCCTACCAGGGCTCTGGACCAAATGCTTCAGTGCAGGAGGATGGTGCCATCACAGACACTTTCCAGAGATGCCACAGGGTTTGGGGTGGACAGCAGATACTGCAAAGCTGGAAAACCACTGCTTCAGAGGATGTTGTCTATCTTTTCATGGCCTTTTGAGGATGGTTTAAGCTCAGGCCAAATTCCATGGTGAGAGGCCGGTGCCTGTAAGCACAAGGGCTTGGCATTGGGGCAGTGAGGCAATGCAGGTGGGGAACCCTGATAACCTTCTTGGTGCCAATGGAGAGCCTTGACCCAGCTTCTCTGAGAACTGTCACAAGAGAAGGACACTGTAGATCACAGAATGGTTGAGACTGGAAAGTTACCCCGGAAGTCACCTTGTGCAAACCCCTGTGCAGGCAGGACCATGTCCAGAGGATTTCCAAGTATGTCCAAGGAAGGAGAGAGGCTCCACAACTTCTCTGGGCAATCTGTGCCTGTGCTCTGTCACCCTCCCAGTGTTCTGAGTATTTCAGTTTGTACCTCTTGTCTCTTCCCTTGTCACTGAGTAACACTGGCTGACCAATCTCCCAGCTTTTCCTCCTACATGGGTAGTCCATTCACTGGAGCTCAACCAGTTTGTCTTGCTGACTCTCTGGTGGACTCTTGAGTATTTCCTTGCATTTTTTGCCAAATTAAATACATTTTGACAAATGTATTTAAACCATCCTTTTAAAGATATTTGAAGTTTTTGTTAAGTCTCAAATAACAGGAACAATAAAGGAAATAAAATTTAGATGTCATGAGCTAATAAGATATTTGATAGGAATGAAGTAATGAAGTAAATTTGCTGAGTGGTGTGACTAGGATAACACTATTAAACAAGCAGTGGTGTTTCAGGCTGTGATTATAATTTGAATCATTAGTTCTTCCTCTTCTTTCCTAACCCCTTCCAGCCCTCACCATTAAGTATTCAGGAAAGTGTGTTTCTTTGACCTGTGCTAGCAGTAGATCTCAAACTATTTTTATTAAATTCTTTGAGGAGTCACAACCTACAGGATGCAATAAAGAGCTGTGTAATATTGTGCTCCAGCACAACTCTTACTGCTTCCTCTGAGTCCTCTTGATGTGAAACTATCTTAGCTGGTATTTATTTAGCAACAAAAGCACCATTAGAAACAAAACCAGGGTCTAGCACAACTGAGAGTTAATTTTAAGTTTATATTAATGGTGTCCTTGTAAATTGATTCTCGGTGTTACATTTTGTAAATCCATATAAATGTATCTTAAATATTTTTTGCTATACGTGACAATGTTGATACTGTCAGTGGTTTATTGGTTTTTTTTTTTGCCATTTCATTGTCAGCTTCAAGAAAGAACATGAGTTATAATTTTTCTCTTTTCTCCACGGTCCAGATGAAATCCCATCTCAGTAACTGATGTTGATGCTTTAGGTAAAAAAGATATGCCAGAGAGAAAGAAGAGCATATTTTTCTTCTTCTACTAGTGAGACAGCTCTGAAAAATGCAGGAACCCTTGACTTGGGAGAAATTAGTCTGAGAAGGTTGTTCTGATTTCTGAGGTTACTTGGTGCTAATCACTACAACGAAAGCAAGACCATTTGTAAGAAAACTTTATAGCATTTAAATGACCTAAACTCAGGTCTCAGAGTGGATTGTGAATACCCCTTTTGAGAGTTTGTCCTCAAGATTGTCAAAAGTAGGTTTTGCTGCCTGGCAGATAAAGGGTTCAAAATCTTGCTGATCCTGATAAATGCTTTGAATGGGGTTGAGTGGGATCATCAGCTAAAGCCAAGGACTGTGTTACTCTGAGAATTCTACACATTTCTTCATCTATGCATGATTTCCTCACTTCTTCCTCACTTCCTCACTTCCGAAATCACTCAAGTGCTCTCAGGATTAATTATTTTTTTTCCGCTACTGCCTTCTACTTAAAATGGACTGAGAAGAAAAAACACTGAAAGAATTTGCGTGATAGAATCATTCCTACTTTCTTTTTTTACATGGACTGTCTAGATATTTGGACTTACGTTTTGATATTCCATTCTTAGAGGCAGCATGTCTGAAATTCATCCTTGGTAAATTTCCTAATTACATCCAGCAATCTGGCATTGAAAGCAGCTCATGTACTACAGCCTGAAGAGCAAGGTGAAAGCTAGACAGAGTGTACAATATGTTTGTTACCAGTGGGTGAAGAGCTAATGCTGTAATATGGAAAACAAAACAATGTGTTCTGTGGTGAGGTCAACTCCTTAAAATGAAGAACAGCCTTTTTGTGATGACCATGTGCTAGGCAGTGTTTTGAACCCCAGTATCACAGGGATAAGCAAGAATTGACAGTTGGAAATGTGGATTTGGAGGTGATTCTTCTGTTGACTGAGAAGTGAATATGGCTTTTGGGCTTCTGTAAAACACAGTTAAAATGGCAGTAAATTCAGGAAATAGAACAATGGTCTCTTTCTGAGAATGGGATGGTGTGAGTACACACAACAGGACTGTACATTGAATGTATGTTGTAAACAAGCTATAGATATGTGCATGGGGGCTTCTTCTGATGCTGTCTTTAAAGCCTGTGTACATGTAATTGTGGTAAATGGCCAAAGGTGAGAAATCAGGGTAGATCCACAAGGATGGAGATGCAGGGAGATCCACAAGGATGTGTCAGTAATGGCCCAATTAAATCTTGCAAATAATGTAAATCTAGTAGTAGAAGAATATTCAGTACTGTACATTCAAACTGGATGAGAGTATTTAAGAAGTATATGAGAGGATGAGAGACACGGCATAAAGAAATCTAGGGAGTTTTAGCCTGTAAGCAGTAGTTAATTATACAGAGACTTTCAGAAAACAGTGTCAGTAAGTAAGAAACTTAGTATGCCTTTCCAAAATGCAGAAATGACCCTGTAAATGCAATTCAGACTTCAAGCAGCATGCGTAAATATAATGAAGCTTGTGTAAATATATTTTAGGGAGACAATGTTTCCCTAAAACATGCTCTGATGTAAAAAAGCTTTTATTTGTTTTCCCTTTTTTGACCATTTCAGTATGAGAAAATTAAAGGAAGCAGAGAGCAAAAACCAAAAGTTGCCTCAAACTAATGATGCCGAATTTTGCCCCAAAAGGCATGGAGAAACTGCTCAGAGACAAAGTTTTAGTCTTTAAGCAGCGAGGTATTTATTCAAGGCAACGTTGGAGAGCAGTCAGCTCGCACTGGACAAACTGCTCTGCCTTTTCAGTGAAAAGACAGGATTATATACAATTTCTACGAGTGATTACAACATTTTCATATGTATATTCATGTAATTGCAACATCTAGTTATAATATTCATAATAGGCAGAGTCTGGGTGGAGTCTGGGGCGGAGTTGTCTTTTTGCGGTGATGTTTGGTGGTCATTCCTGTTTCTTCAGCCTCACAGGGTCGCATTTTACTCTTCTTCCTTGGCTGAGCTTTTCAACTTTCTTGGTTTTTTGCTGACTTTATGGTGAATTTTGCAAGACTTTTGGACTCCAGCCCCTATTTCGCCCCTTATCTTTATTTTTGTAGGTGTGTGAGAATTCTTTTAGTGTACAGTACCATCTAATTCTTAAGCTCTGGTTTTTATCTCTAGCTAAGCAGTACATTCTAGCTAAGCATTGCATTCTTCTGAGCAGGAGAATCCTCGGATCAGTATTAAGAGTTAACTCTTCAGGCCCTAGCTCCGTTTCACTAATTGCAAGGTAGAAATCAAAGATGACTCATAAAGTAATAAGGATGATTCAGTTGCCACTTTTAAAGAAAGGGTGACATTTGCACTAAAACATAGCTGTGGCTTTTGTTGACCAAAAATGAGAATAAGGAGGTTTGAGCAGTGGGAACACATGACTTACTGTGTACAGTCTGTGTTCCTTGACTTTATGTTTCTTAGTTTAGCTACACTTCGTCCAGGAAATTTTATTCTGAGAGGACATGTCTGCGAAGATAGTGCCATTTAGGGTTAAACAAGAGAGATTGGTATATGAAGCTGCTCAAGTACACTAATGTTTCATGTTGATTTATTTTCTCAGTGGCGCAAGTTTTCTAAACTTGGCTTTAGCTAAGTACTGAAGGATGATTTTTCAAGTGCCTGAGCATGGGGACCCACATAAGAATATTTTAGGCCATGCTTTGTACACTTTAAGGTATTTGAAGATTAAACCTACAAAGGAAATTTATGCTCCTGTTTCCTTTGAAAAACCTAGTAGTCATGTATTTACACAACTAGGTGACTAGTTAAATTTTAAACGTGTTTTTATTATGACAGACAATATGTCTATGAATGTAAGGAAAAGACTTGCTAGAAACTAAAAGGGAAAGGTGCCCTAAATTGAAGATATTTATCTTCCTGACAGTTCAAGGTTTTTTGTTATGCATCTTTCACAGGAAAATCCCTGGAATTTATTAACAATGCATCTTCAACTGTATCTGGCTTAGCTAGCATTGCTAACCGACTTTAGTATCTCAGAAATTAATAAGAACACTTCAAGTAAACTTGGCATTCTGCAGAGAAAATTTGAAAAATATTCATTTACTTTCATGTGCTATCCTTCATACTCATTACCATATATTAAAGTGAAGGGCAAATATCAATTAAAAAAATTTAAAACAGGTGGCTGGCAAAATTACACTTAATCTTCTGCCTGGCCTCAAGTAACTTAAAATTGGTATTTTTCAGGGAATATGCTCAGGCTATTTATAACCACATACAACAAATCTCACGAATTGATAGAATGTATCTTCCAGCCAACAAAGCATAATCTAACATTTTCAATAGAAAAGTAAAAATTAAACTACTCTTTAGGGGAAAAATTAAAGAAAAATGAAATCTTTCTGAATGAAAGAGGTCTACATTTATGACAAATCCATAAAAACAAGACTGTTCACTCATGTGGTTTATGTCGTTTAAGGTTGTTTTGGAACTTGCAAGCAACTAATCTTCTTTAAAAGTCCTGTCCCTATGCATATTTTATTAGTCCTAAGTTAACAAGCCAAACTGAGGTACATCATGGGTAAAAGATTTTCCTGAGTTAACAAAAACATAACTCTGATTTATATAATAATCACAGATCATGATATATTTTATAGACCGTATATTTTAGGCCTCTTCAGGTTTTCTAGTGAAAGAGTATCTGGGTCCCTTTCTGTCTTTGTATCGGCATCTGAGGCCATATTTGGGAAAATAAGCAGGCACACCATGTGGCATTACTGCTTACACTGATTTCTCTCCTTTCCATCATACCAAGAGTGCAGGTCCTCAAATGGTCACAAGTATAGTCAAGCATCCAACTAGTAGTGCACCCTAAAGGTTCCTTCTTCTCTATGTAATGTGACAGCACCCAGAGGGTACAGTGAAGTAAAGGAGATTGTCCATGCTGAAACTCAGTGGTAGAGATAAATCTGTGATACAAACCTGATGCTCCTAGGAGGACCGCAGTGCTCAATGAAAGAAATAAGAACAAATGCAACCTTCTGATGAAACATAGAAAAGTAGAAATCTGCATTTCTAATCTTAGATACTAGCAAGTTTGTTCTCTCATGCCATCATTGCTTGTGTCAGTAGTGTCCCTTATGCACTGTAAAATGGTCCAGAAAAAATTTTAGATGCTTTGTCAGTCTGATATTATAAAGATATTTATTTGCTTTTTCTAATTCTCCTAAGATTAGTTTTGATCCTTATGATTTAAAATATGTCATGATTAGAGATTTTTTCCTATCTGGAAAGTCCAGTGGAGACATGGCATTTTTAGGCATCTGATAAGAATCAAGGGATGTGCAGGGCAGAGGACTGCTTTATTTAGAAGCTGTACATAAAAGGAAATGCCCGAAGAAAGTTGCTTTTTGGAACAAGATTTGTAAAGGTAAACACATTAACTCATTTAAAAAAGGCACAAACCCTGACAAAATACATGTGTATGCACAGATATCAAAGCATCATTTTCAATTATGGTCTCTCATACTGCCCATTTAAGAAATGGCATAAACTCATTTTTTGCTTTAAACAGCATCTTTTCAGAAGCAAATGTTTAGTAATCACACCTACAAATACCATTGTGAACACCTTTGTTATCGGTATAACCCCATCTGACGCTGGTGGGTAAAAACAGGTTTCTGTTTGAATTTTGACTGATCTACGTGAAGTGACATGGCAGGTATGTATGTATGGGAATGTAATAATGAAATTTCCTGCTTCAATGTGGTTGTGGTTTTGAGGGGTTTCTGGCTTCCTGGTGCAATGTTCTCTTGGCATGAAACAGTCATAGTGCAGAGATCTGCATTAAAAGCTGCAGATATCGAATTTAGCTTTCTAAAGGGGCTGAAGAAAAGGCTTTTTGCTGTCCTTCTCAATGCAGAATTGCAGCTTGGTTTTGTTACAGTCACTTCCTGAGCCTTTTGTTCCACCGTGATAAAACAGTTACCGGGTAAACTTTGCCTGGGTCTATACTGTTTGACCCCTCTACATGAGTTGATACAGTTCAGGCAGAGCTGCAGACCTTTTCTCAGATTCTCACTGTCCATCTCTCAGGAAGGTTATGAGATTCATGAAGCTGGTCATAACATTCTTCCATACACCCCCACAGCATCTACAGGGTAGTAAGGAGCTGTGAAGTTTGACAAATCAGATAAATATATATCTTAAAGCAAAGCAGCTGTTCAACTTCCTCCTTCCTCACTGGGCAGTTCTGGGAGTACAGCATTCCCATTGCTATATTCCCACACTTCAGTTTTCAGTATCATCCTGACCTGCAGTCCTCTCTTCTAAGGATTGGGTTTTACTGTTTATTTCTTTTCTGGGTAAAAACATCAGCTGCTGCCCTACTTCAGAACAGGCTAGAAGGGCAGTTGCCTCCCTTTTCCATGATGAGAGAAGACCCATGATAGACATGGAAAGCAAGCTGAAGTTCTCCAAATCTTAATCATGTGCTTAATGTATTTTATTATGGGAATGTGCTCCATGTGTTCCAGGTCAGCAGGAGACAAGCTGACCCTACTTTGAGAACCTGTGAAACACTGGAGCACATTAGGATGCCCCAGTTGGCAAGTGTCAGGTGAATTTTACTAGCTTAGGCACTGTTCTGCAGGAATTTGCAGCTACCTAATGTCAAAGTTGTTGGCATAGCCTCTGTCAGAGGGAGCAGAGGACAACTTAACATTGAGCAATTTTTACCTCCTTATGGTATACAGTGCCCATCATTCCTCCAGTCTTACTTAGTACGAAAAGTGATCATCTACCTACACAGCTGGTGAAAAAACATTCAGAAACAAAGGCTGTCCAATCAAAACAGGAGTGTTTATAGGAGTCCATAAAGAATAAGTAGTAGGATACTGCGATCTGCTTAGCCATAAATATTAATTATCTCCCCAGTTATCTAGTGATTTAAACACATATGCTTTCTTTCCCATCTCTCCCACCTTGCATTAGTATTCTTTCTATCCTTTCAAGAATGAATTATAGGAAGCAAGTAGTAGTATTTTATCCTGCTACTTGCTTTGTAAAGCAGATTTGTAAAGCAAATGTACTTTTCTTCAGAAAGTGCCAGGAATACATAGTAAGAGGCAGTAGTGTGTGTAGGTATAGAAGTCCAGCACGGACTTTGTTTTGTGCTGCTGTAATTAGCACAGTCATTAGTAAGGCTGTTTGGAGTATCACTTTGTAACACTGTGCACAAGGTCGGTTTAACTAGAGTCTTTGAGCAACACAATGAATCATTTCCTGGCCATTTTTGGTCTCAATTACCTCTGTATGCTCAAGTGTTCCCTAGGGGTTTGGTTCCACAGGCTTTTTTTCCAAGTTCTCTCTTTTCCACCCAAGTTTTTCCCTGGCTGTTGCTTTTGTTCCTTCTTGAATACTAGCTTCCTTTCGGCTTTGCTAGGAGTCAAAGCTCCTTCTTACTAAGAAGCACATGCCTCTATATCTTCCTGATTTTCTTAGAGTTTTAGCTTTTAAAAGATACTTTTGTTAGCTGGATTCTACAATCTACATTGGGAATTTTCCATTCCTTTGACCCTGCTTCTTTCCTTCCTACCAGCAAAATATTTTTCACCAAGATTTGACTTATATTTTACTTTAGGCCAAGGCTCTTAGTGCACTAAAAGTCTTTCACAATTACCTTATTTGGAGTAGATATGCACAGCTTAGCATTCTTGTCTCCTAAACTCTGGGAATGTTTCTGGCAAAACAAAGTCTTAAAAACAAATATGAAGAAATCACTGAGAATGATGACATGAAGCCATCACTTTTTCATAGACTCAATTCATTACTCCCATGCTTTTTGCATCTTTTGCTGCTCTAGGAGTTAAATTCGAGTAAACTAGCATTCTCCAGAGACCTTAAATATTGCAAAAGTGAACCCCTGTAAGAGAAATGTAAGAGAAAATAAAACAACTGTCTTATATGTACATAAGTAAATGATACGACATTTTGCTTCAGCAACTCATGTGAGCCAGAGTTGTTTCATGTGTTCTGCGATATGGTTACTTTACTGTTTTCAATCTGAATTGTGGTTACCCCTACATGTGGCTTTGGGAATGAATGCAAGTGAGTAGCAAGTACTTAGGAACCTTCGTTCTAATATCTGCTGATGCTTGATAAATTAACATTAGATATCTGTTCTTTTTGCATTCTCTGGAGAGCAAGGGGAGATCCTTAATGCTTGGAATAGGGTTATTGGGCATAATGTTTGCAGCTTCCCTCATTAGTGTATTTTGGCGCAATAAAGACTTGTATGGAATCCTGGTTTATATCTGCAAATCCACAGTTAGAAAAAGGTCATATCTGTCGCAAAATCTAATTAAAACAACACATTTCAGTGTTCTCAGTGAAACAAACTCTGGAAACTCTTTCAGGTGACATGAGATGTTCCATTTCCATTTTAATGGTAATACTGTGTTGTCTAAAACTAAAATATTAGGAGTTCTGTTGAATGGCAGATAGAAATGTTCCTTTTCTAAAAAGGTCAAAACCATTCTATCAAAATATATTTTAGCTCTGCAAGTGCCTTTCTGAAGAAAACTGACTTTGAAATGAATGAATTTCCACGTATTTATTTTTCTATGATGAAATATTGAAAAATTTTTTACTAGTTTAGCTAGTACCTGGAGAAATGCCCCAGTAGTAGCTCATACTTCTCAGATCTCCTGGTAGAAGATGTTTTCAGCTCTCCACATGTTCTCCTCAAGTTTGCACTCCTGTTTTTTTCAGTGATGAGAATAAAAATGGTTTCTTTTTTCCAGGTTCATATTTTGATATAGTTGTGTGATATGTTGCCAACAGTTTCATCCAGCTTGGGCTAACACTAAGAGGGATGTCCTCTGTACAAAACAGCCAAGCATCTGTGTCAGATAAGAACAACCATAGGCCACACGGATAGCCAAAAATTTTCCGTACAGCAGCAAACAGAGCCAGAAGTACAGAAACAAGGTTGGCAGGAGTCTTATCCCATTTTGATGAAGTGCAGAAGAAAAGCCAAGAATGGCTGTTGAGCCTGGTGCTAAATCAGCAAAAAGGCTTAACCCCCTGCACAAGAGAAAAGGCTGGAGTTAATTTGTAAGTGGGTTGTCTTTTGATCTTGAGCTCAGGATCTGAGGTGAATTCTGAAGAAGCAAAGAAACTGAGGCATGACAGTTTGGAAAAATATGATTCTTGATATTGAAGTCTCTTGGTGGAAGTACACAATAGGAAATGCAGGGAAAAAAAGAATAGTGAATAAATAAATATGGAATTGAGAGTAGATATACAAAGATTTGGGCGGAAAAAACCCTCAACAAACCTTTAGACAGAATGGTTTATAGTAGTCATTATATTAAGAAATTCCAGAAGAAAATTAACAATCTTCCCATAATATTGCTAGGACTGCCAGGCCTGCATGTCTCTCATTCCCTTATTTCTGAGTGATGGACTCTAATTCTTTTCATCAGCTGGAGTATATCTAGCAGGTGATTCAATTTGCCATAGTATAATGGTAGAAGCAATAACTGTATCTATAAATATTTTTCATATGTAATTGAATTTGGATATTATGGGCATGGCTGTTTAGATTTTTAAATTGGTAGTTTTAAAATGTAGCTGCAGATGTAACCTTAAATGTCTACTCTGAAATTGCTTCATTATAGAACTGAAAGGAACACATGGAGAAATGGCAGATGAAATTAATGCATATGAACAATCACCCACACACATACTGATTCCCTATTTTAATTTCCCTTCTCCTGTGTGCTGATGAGGTAGTTACTTTGTTTTGCTTTTTGAAAGCTCATTAAGAACACTCACTAAGCCTCAGAATACTCAGTGAAGTATAGCTGCTTCTGTTACATGCAGGGTACATTTCAATAACCTTTTCAGATTATAACAATTTGGTGGTAATCAGGAATAGTACCCCAGAGACTGACTTAACGAAACATGATATAGACAAAAACAAACACAGGGATGTCGGGCTGATGTATTGTCTAGGCTTGCAAGACTATCATATTTTAAGATGCTCAGAGTTAAACTTTGTCACACAGAGACTGGAAACAAAATGAAAAGTACTGACACTTTAGTTGTACTTGTGCAGATTGGTTCTTTTAATATCCTTCTCCTTCCTGCTCATTCTTTTCCATTAACTTGAGTTCCTCTAGGCATTTATTCTTTCATCGAGGTCTAAATTTTATTTTGACCATGTTGTTTTCTGGCCTCTTCTTCTCTCCTGGAAGGAAATCTCTCAGGTCCTTGTCTTATTTCTGCAGAAACTTCCTGAATTTTTAGTAACTTTTGCCACATCACTGCTGCCAGCATTCTCGGATCCTTCCTGTGAGACTTTGGGTCTGCTGCTTTTGGACTGAAATGGGATCACATGTTGCATTTAAATGCATTTGAAGCTTGTACAAAATTCCGAAGGGGAATTGCCTTGTTCCTGTGTAGAGGAAAAGCATGGTCATCCTATTTAAATTATTAGTTGAGAATTATCACCTGCAACTTTTCTTGTCCACAAGAGACCCTTTCCTTTTGGCTTAATCTTATCTCTCAGTCCATTGCTGTCAATTGCACATGAGGGATCAGTCTCTTTTTCCCATGATGTTCACTCTACTGTGGGAAATAATCTTCATATGATAGATTTTATTCTTTTTTGGTTTGTTCTGTAATTAAGATGATTCCTGTTTCTGCTATCCTTTCCCCTCCTTCCTTCCTCCCTCCCTTCCCCCAAAATGTGCTCAACAGCTGTTTGCTTTCTCTGTTGCACATTTGAGTCTCTGACTCATATATCAATAAAAAAACCCTGCCACAGATAAATGGGAGCAAAACTGAGATGTCTCTCAACATGATTGCTTTTTAAGTGCTGCTTGCTTCATCACACCTCTCTCATCTGGAGGGTGTGACAAGCCTTGGTAAACTTCTGGAGGTTTGGGCAGGCCAGTGACCTGATGAGGAAGTCAGGAAGAAAAGGTTTTGAGACATTCTCTCTGCTGTAGCCTCTCTGTAGAGAGATTCAGAGGAAGATTGTTCACTTACTGTCCCTAGACTGGACAAGGGAAAAGAAAGTCGCCTCCTCTGTTTGCAATCCTATGTCATCAGAACAGGGAATTCAGTGAAATGGAGCCCTTAAATTAGGGCTGAGTCCTTAGCAGTGTAAGCTAGGCACATGGTTTGCTGAGTCTTCTGGCTAAAATATGAGGCATCTCTCTTCCTGGCAGTATTGAATAGAAGCCTAAAACATCAGTTGAGGTTTTATCTCTGATTTAGCCTTCCAAATCAGCAACTCTATTAATCTGGGGCTGATATAGCTCATGGAATTTTTGGGGGGGCTACATTTCAGCTTTGAGGCAGCAGCACACAGAGCCTGAGGACAAGTGAGTCATCCAAGGAAGAGGGATATGGTGCAGAGCTGGACTTGGGAGAATTAGAAAGAGATCATCCTAGGACATCCCTATGTGAAGGGAGGAAATGGTTTCCTTAACCTTAACCAGAAGACCAGCCAGACTAGTGACATGACGCTGCAAGAATTATCTTGAATATTATCAGACACTATCCAAGGTTACAGTGAATAAAAGGTTCCTGTATAGTTGTGAATCAGTGAATTAGGAAAAATATTTATTTTGATTCCTTTACAAACATAATAATATTTTTGTGAATGTTAGTTACTTTTTAAATTTGGAATGAAAGGCAATTAACTTTTTAAAAATTATGTTCTACCTCAGTTTTAATGGAACTAAGCTCTCTAAATTACCAAAAAAAATAAAATTTTGTTTAGTCAGCATGGGTTTTGAAGGGAATGAGAGATCATTGGAGTAACACAAATTAGAATTACAAATGGAAAAATGAAGGCTTCCTACCTTACAGATAATCCCACTATTCAAGATTTTTATTATTTGGGGATATTCTGTTTCAATTTCAGAACAACCTAAGTCTTCAATATTGGATGAATTCCATATTAAATCAAATTTTCCAGGATATTTGAGTTATTGTGTATGTTTCCAGTTATTAGATTATATTTTAACATGACCTCTACCTTGAGATGGCCATTCCGTAATATAGCATGTCAATATCACAGAAGATTATGTTGCATTGCATTCAGCAGAGAAGTCTGATTCATCCCAGATGGGCTAATCTAGACAAATGAAATATAATTTCAGTAAGCAATTCAGATACCTGAATCTCGGTAGTAGCAAAGGTCAAAGGCCCATCTTGCCCTGTATTAAAGAATCGTAGAATGGGTTTAGTTGCAAGGGACCTTAAGATCATCTAGCTCCAAACACCCTGCCAGGCCCTGGAAGCCTTTCACTAAACCAGGTTACTCAGAACCTCATTCAGCCCACTCTTGAACACTTCCAGGGATGGGGAGTCCACTGCCTCTCTGGACAGCTGGTTGTAGTGCCTCAACACCCTAATAGTAAAGAATTTCTTCCTAATATCTAATCTAAATCTACCCTCCTTCAGCTTAAGGCCATTCTCCCTTGTCTTGTCATTACATGCCCTCTGGAAAATTCCCTCTCCAACCTTTTTGTAAGGCCTGTTTAGGTACTGGAAGGTGCTATAACATCTCCCTTCTCCAGGCTGAACAACTCCAGCTCTTTAAGTCTTTCTTCATAGGAGAGGTGCTCCAGCCCTATGATCAACTTAGTGTCTCTTCTCTTGACTCATTCCGACAGGTCCATATCCGTCTTGTGTTGAGGACCCCAGAGCTGTATGCAGTACTCTCTGTGGGGTACCACCAGAGCACATTAGAAAGAGAGAATCACCTCCCTCAACCTGCTGGCCACACTCCTTTTTATGCAGCCCAGGATGCAGTTGGCTTTCTGGGCTGCAAGTACCCATTGCCAACTCACACTGAGCTTTTTATCCTAAACCACCAATTGTTTCTGGCCTGGGCTAGTCTCAATCCCTTCTCTGCTCAGCCTACAGTTCTGCTTGGGATTTCCCTGATCTAGGTGCATGACCCTACACTTGGCCTTGTTGAACTTCATGAGATTTGCATGGCCCACCTCTCAAGCCTGTCAAGATTTGGATGGTATCTCTTCGGATGGTATCCCTTCCAGTGTGTCAACTGCACCACACAGCTCGGTGTCCTTGGCAAATTGCTGAGACTGCACTCAATCCTACTGTCTGTGTCTCTGGCAGAGATGTTGAAAAGAGCTGTCCCAGTACTGATGCTGTCAAACCTGGCGGTATCCCCCTCTCCCGTCATTTAAAGCCCTATCATTTAAAGCCCTATCAATAACTCTTGACCAAAGACGCTTTTTCCCTTTTGAGAGAAATTAGTCGTAGCTGAAACCAGCAAATCTGGTGCCATTAGGCTATCCCATTATGAAAGAAACAAAAATTTTGGTGGTTACACCAGTCACAGAGCTATGTATTAATAGTCTTGGTCCATCTGTTTCTTTCAATGCCTTTACCTGCACTTGGAAGAATAGAGGAAAAAGTAACCTGCAGTTCTGTTTTCCTCACAAACCATCTCAAGGCCTTGAAGTCTCTTCTGATTACCTTTGGATTATGTGTTGAGTCTTTGTTGACATCTAGTAGTCTGAATCTTGGTTTTCTGTTTCAGTTTTGGTGGGAGAGTGACTGAGAAGGATATAGAACTAGAGCAAGACTAGACAGTGCCTCCCCATAATATTCTCCCAACTTCCAATGCATCCCAGGACATCCCTATGCTGAAATAGATTTGGGATTTCCTGAACTGGATGCAGTTTCTATGTGGGTCAGAGTCATATAGGTCAATGACTTCTGTGAAAACCCACTTGGTACAAGCTTTATCTTACCCACCTCCTTCTGCAAGCACATCTTCTGTGGGAAATGAATGAAAAATTCAATTTAATATTGGACTGTTTTAAAAGAAATGTTGTTCCTCTTTCCGGTTGCTCAAAATATGCTATGTTTATTCAAATCAACCAGAATTAAATACCTGTTTTTTACCTTTTTTTAAATAATAATAATAATAATAATAATAATATTGAGTTTTATGCTGGAGATAGAAATTATGGTTTTGCAGAAATTTGATATTCTGAAATAAAATCTCTCCTAAAGGAAATCTTTTGCTATCTCCCATTCTGCTGTTGAAAACACATCCAAAAAAAGAGATAGTAGTGATTTTTCAATAACTAGCACTGAGTTTCAAATAATAAATCAATAATCCTTTAGCAAGATTGAAGCAGTTTTGTTCTTTATTATGCTGGTTTGTCGCAACTTGTTAAGAGGATTTATTTCCCTGTGGGACTATGACACTGCTGCCATGACAGCAGTAATTCACAAAGCCAGATTATTCCCATGAGAAGTAAAATTATGGACACTGTCTAGGATGTTGCTGAGTATTATGTATTTTCTTTTGTTAGTAATTTAAGTTGGTGGGTGGATAATAACACCACCAGAGTTTGGAAGGTTTCAGATGCCTATTTTGAGACTCTCTGTCCTATATGGAAGCTTTCTTGCAGGAAGTTCCAAATCTAATACAAAAACTGTTTTGCACATGATACGCCCTTGGTAAGATGCAACAGCATTAGCAGACGTTCAGGTAATTCAACCAGATTGGTTTACCTGTGTGGTCTTTATAGCCATTTTTTATGACTCACTTTCTATTACATTTTGGACAGAAATGTCCAAAAGGAATGTCAGCACAACTTATTCACTAGCACATGCTTGTTCTCAGGTGATATGACAAATAGTGTCTATTTCCTATGCATTACAAGCGGTTTTCAGCAGTAGGAAAGCCTGTTTTGAGCTCAGAAAGCATTAAAACAGTTCCCATCCAAGTTTTCTTTCTGTAGGAAAAATACTGCAATTTCCAGTGGAAACCTGATATCAGCTTGATAAGTAATGGTGATTTTGTCAAGTCCTTGCCATCAGATGTCTAATTTAACACAGAATGTGTATGATTGCCTTGCATTTCATCAGTTCTGATTTTCCACTTAATGCTTTCTTTTCCAGTAAAGTATGAGTGAAATTTGGCATTGCTGGCACTTTTTCTTAAGTGATTTTAAAAGTAAAAGAAAGGAAAAAAACCCCTTCTCATTTAAAAAATATTTTATGACAATTAATTTTATTTTCCAGTGACTTGTGCAGGATTGACAAGTGGCAGCAATGGAATCACAGATTTTCGGCTCTCCAATTTCCACATATTGCCTCCCACAGTGATATGGAGCATCTTTTACTTTCTTCTTCCTCTATGCTCTATCCGGCTCCATCAGGCAGCCATGTGTAAGTTTGGGAGTGGTTATTTAGCTGGTGGTAACACACGTTCCTGAGCATCAATTGTTCCTTACTGATGAGAGAAAAGACTAAGCTAAATGACATTTTTTAAGCAAGGTGGATTGACTCATGTGTTGTCAGTTAGACCACATCCAAATCAATCATTTCTGCTCTCTTGCCATTCTGCTCAAAATCTCCCAGTAATACTTTGGCAGGCTGCTGTTGTGTTGGTGTGCTGCATGCCTGGAGGTTTAAATTCTCTTTGGTTCTTGGATCAGCCTCATGGCTATAGAACCTATAGTGGCCACTGACCCCTTGTCTTCTATGAGTGGAGTCTGTGACATCACTTCCTGAGGTTGAACCTTCTGATTCAGTAGCAGTGAGTGCTGTGCTGTTACTGAAAGATGCCTTTATAAGTATGGATGATCCCACTGAGATTCTTCTAGTTTGTGATTTCCAAGAACAGAGGACTCTGAAGTCAAATCAAGACTTTGCACTGAAGAATAGTGGTTTATTTTAGAAATTTTAGATTGATTTTAGACTGGATAAAGCTGTAACATATATGTCTACCATTTCTTGTAGCTAGTTAGTTCATACTCCTGTGCGCCCTTTGGACTTTGAATCAAGATACTTTCAAATTTTCGTGTCTCCTTTGGTGTGCAGAGTATTTCTAAAACACATCATTCTTCTTTGACTTCCTCAGTCTCTGAAATTTTGTCTTCTTTTTCTCCATTTTCCTGGGTCCATTTTCTGTTTTCTAAATAAATAGAAAACATATACTTCAGCCTTACCAGTAAAATTCTACTGCACTCCACCCTCTGCCACTTCCTGTCGTTACAGACAAGGCAGAACAAACGCGGTTTCATAGATTACAGGTTTTCAGTTTTCTCGCATTGTGGCCATCCCAGTGGCCATTAGAATTGAGTCTCCCATGTCTCCCTCTTACTGAAATTTGCAGTCTAGGTACTAGGTAGCAAAATCGTGTGTATCTTGCTATTCAGTATTGCAATAACTTCCTTAAATCAACCAGATAAACTTTTGTGAGATTAATTGCACAATCATTCTGAAGGTGGTATATAGATCAAAAGAAAAAGATTTTGGATTTCATATCCAAGCTTAGAACACACAATTGTTCCCAGTTTTTTCTTAAAGGTTTGCTGTATCCTGACTTCCCTGTATGGGGTCATGCTGACAGTATGGCACCTTTCCTAATGGAGGGCTAGAATGTCTCTCAGTGAGGATCCCCAGTCACATGTAATGTGATCTGTGATTCTACATGGAATCTTGCTTTCATGAAACTGTTCCTGGTACTTGTTCATCTTGAGGAAATATTGTTTTAAATCAGAACATTAGAGTGGTTAGAGTTCCAGGGAACTCTAAGAAGAAGAGGAAAAAACAACAAAATAGTTGTTAATCAACTCATAATTAACACTACCAAGTTGCATGAAAACCTTAGGTTGTATATAAGACATACAGGGCAGCTCACACTGCTGGAGTGGCCACCTTCTTGTGTTTTCATTATTCAGACATGGCATAAGCATTGCTGCAATACCGGATGTCCCCTGAACTACTTGCCAGGTGTTTGATTTTCTTCTCCTTTTCTACCTTCAATGCATCTGTGGCTCACACTCCTCCTGGCATGGTTCTGAGGGTCAGCAGTCAGAGGAACATGAGTACCCAGGACATGCAAAAATTTGCTATTTTGTGCTTCTTGGTCACTAAAGATTACGTGAAATACTTCCATTCTAGTCTGAATGGCTGTGAAGGATCAAGGGTTGAAACATAAGAGCCATGAGATATACACACATATGGGTACAAACACTGTGCGCTAGTATAGGCAAACCCAAACTATTCCTAGATGTATCTGCATTGTGTAACCCTTGAGCATGCATTGTTTGGGCTTCTCTTTCATCTTTCTTCCGCTTGATGAGGAATTGTTACTTGTTCTATGACATTTGATAGAATAATTTCATGGGTGACAAAGGACTGAGCAAAAAATCAAAAGTGACTCTATATAAGGTACTTTATTGTTGAATGAATGTAGTAAAAGTGAAGATAATCCAATTAGGGATAATGAAGATCTATTTTGAAACAGTCCCCATTTATACTCTTAGTTTGTGCAGAATTTATTTGTGACACAAGTGGAAAAAATTCAGCTTTAAACTTGAAATATTTTATAAAGTTTCACCTAGGTGATGATACAGTGACCTTCTGGGGGAGGAAAATTCTTTCTTATATGTTCTCCAGTTTAAGTGATGCAAGTGTATGTTCAGTTTGAGCTCAAGGCAAAAAAATGGTAGTAGTTTACCTGATTCTAAAAGATGATTTTGTGGAATCTATTAGAACTCCAGGACAAAAATAATCAATATTAAATTTCTTTCCCTGTTGTTTCCTTCTTACATTACTTTTTACACATTTGTGCTATTCCTCTTCTCTCCTGCATCAGTGGTGCTACCTGTTAACCGTTAAAGTCTCAGACACCCTAAACTCTGCTGAATGCTGCATCCTGCATTTGACGATGGCTTGAAGCAAATGTTTACAGAAGAATACAGGAGGACATGTATAGGAAAATGCTCTCTCTGACATTGCCTCCCAGCTTCTGACATGGTAATATGCATTGCAAATTAAACTAGAGGTTTGAATTCATATCTGCTTTGTTTTGGGTTCATTCCAGAAAAGCCCAAGCAAGGAAAATAACAAATGATTAGATTTTTCCGATTCTAAACATAAAACCAATCTCCACTTCCTGAAGAGCAAAGGACTGTTGTTTTGCAGGAACTATGAATGCTGCAAATATCCTTTCACTTCATAATGTGTTTCAGTATGAGTCTATCCTCAGGAAAGCAGAGACTTTTCCTGTAAAATGAACAACAAATATAATTTTTTTTTTAAGAATAAAATGTGACATATTACTGCTTCATGGGTTGCAGAATAACTTTCCAGGTGCTTCATGTGATTAGAATTTGGACTGCAATATGGACAACAGGGTCTTTTTTCCTGGTGGATGAAAGTAAAGGGATTTGTTATACTATCCTTATTAAAATATAGAATTTTGTGCTCCTTATTATCTAATATGTGAGCTCAAGTTATTTTTTTGTGCACTCATATTTAGATTACAATTAAACCTACAGTTTTGATTTATAATATATATATTTTTATATATATTCTTCTTTATTATACATATTTCTTCCCGAGACTTACAAGAAAACAGCTAAGATGCACTTGGATTAACAGCTTGATGCAGTAATGTGTTCTGAACATGTATGATAACAGCAACTGCTGAGAAATCCTGCCATAGTATTATGCCTGCAGCACAGAACAGTGTAATTGTTTTCCACGTGTTCTAAAATAGTTCTTATAATATCATCTTTGCTGGCACACTTACTTGAAAATCTGCAAAACCCTCGCTAAGGGCAGGAGCCCTTGTAATTAATACCTACAGGTCTGGGTTTTTTTCCTTGTGAATTTGTTAGTAGCTGTCTTAAAAATTGGTCTTAAAATCCATGTATGTAGTAAAGTGTATGTTCTCATTTTTCATAAAACCTTCAGTGTCTTTGTAACTGCTAGGTTTGTCTGGACAAGTAGCATGGAATATCTAATCTCTGGGGATTTTGATGATCACCTCTAACAAAACATTCTGATGGCTAACCTCATAAGGAAGTGTAAGCTTCGGTGACAAGTTTCCAAGTTCTCTCTTTTTTAATTTCACTTCTAAGTTTCATGGCACACACACACACACACACACACACACACACACACGCACACACAAACACACATACACACATGTACACAGGGTCTTTGACAAAGAAACAGATTTTGAAGAGATTTATAATTCTGATTGGAGTTCAGTCCTTTGCCTTCAGTACTCTTGAATGAAAACCAGTTGGTCTTTGTGTCTGCTAGTTAATTCGTATTGACTATAAAACCAGAGGATGAGGACTGGATTAAGGTATTCTACACACTTCACAGAGGTGTTTTATTTGGTAGTATGAAAGACAGGGAAAACTATGCAGAATTAGACCCCAAGGTCAAGTGATGTTTAACAAAATTGTCTTATTAGGTGACCAAACATTTATCCGTCTAGTTTTGCACAAAAACCTAACAAAACTCCCCTCTTCTCCCCAAAACAGAACGACAATATAATTGTACAAGGAAAGATATACGAGTTAGTTCATCTAGTTTATTTACACATAGCAATATTTAACATTGGTTTGCTTTTAGCTGTCTTGCTATCACTTTTTATGTCAAAGCTATTTTAGTATTTGTGACATTTACCTACTTTTACTAAATCATTATTTAAAGGAAATATTTTCTATTGTACTTCTGAAGGATTAAGCTAAATGAAAACCATGGTTTATTTTTTCTGAGACTTGTTAATTTCTGCTGCATATGAATATGACAAGCTTCTTCAGGCAGCTGGTAGCTAATGTCATGGTAAAGCAGCCCTGAATTTTAAAGAATGCCTTGGCATTGGAGGGGTAAGTCTACCAATGCTCCTCTTATCTAACCTGACATTTGTCACACAAAAAATCATCTCTAGGGCATAGATTTCCTGGGGGAGAGGATGTGGAATAAAAAACTTACATGTGGCTGTGGTTTGTGATGATGACTTTCTGCTACAGATGCAGGCTCTGTCCCAATTTGCTCCTGGCTGCCATGAGGGCTTCTCTGTGCTAGCAGGCTCAGTAACTGTGGAAACTAAGAGAAAGCCTCCCAAATGAGTAACAAGCCTATTTGTGTGACAACCATTTCAATAGAGGAAGATAAATATTAAGCATCTATTTCCAAGCTAAAGTAAGTGCCCCAGAAGTAGTATTTCCATACTTTAAAAGCAGGGTTTGCTAAGTGGCATAAAATCCTTTTCTCCTTCATTGGTGGCAATAACTGCTGCTGTTTCCTGACTTTATCTTATAACTGTATGCATGCCTTTCTGCAGAGAGGCTGCTTAAGTGGAGCTATTTTCTTATCACTCGCACTAAGTCCACATTTGTGTCATTTTGTGCTGGTAATACTTGCCTGAATGTTGTCAGGACCGTACTTTTATTTTTTCATAGCAACTGATATCAGAGGAATAAGAAGTCCTCTAATGATTTCTAGTGCCTGAGGATTTGCCTTATTTTTCCCCTCTAGAGAAAGCAAAAGTGTGCTCAGTAACATGGGAAGAACACATGACTCTTCATGTTTTATCTCACATGCCGCGGTCCGAAGGGGGGACAGGACATGAGGAAGGATGCAAGCAGAGTTCTTTCTTTATTCAGGTGTGCCCACTCTCTTTTTATCCGCTCGGGAGCGGAACGGGCCAGAATGTAGGGTGGAGCATGAGACTGACAAGCAGAGGGACCAACCAGCATAGGGACACTGGTAAAAGGGGGAGGAGTGGGGGCAAACTCATGGCAAGCCTGGGTTTGTCCAAGCTGTGCACTGTGCAGTATGGATACAATGAAACCACATAATAACAGCAAAGTCCACACGACAAAGTCCTGCCAATCGCTGCACGCTTCTGTCCACGCCCGGAACTGTTCCCATCCTGAATCATGTTCCCTCACATCTCACTCTTTCTTATTTGTTTGAAGCATGGCTAGAAAATATCTGTTTTGATAGTCCTCTTACAGCCCGCTGTGACACAAGAAATAGTTAGTAACAATACAAACAGAGAAAGCAAAATTTCAAAGCAAATTAGAAAGGGTTTGTTTAAATGGACTTGGGGGAGGACAGATCTGCATCTTCCCAGTCAGTTTGGACAGCTGCATTTGCTGAGTGACTCCCCCCCTAAAAATTGTTTCCAGCCTGAGACGCTACTGCTCCATGGTGTCTCTATGGACTACGAGATCCTGGAAAATAAACAGAACATGTTAGAGGAGAGAATTTAGGATTGGAATCATGTGCTAAGGGCATAACTTGCATAATCAGTTCATCTGATTTAAGTTGAACTGTAATGAATGGTAGGTTTAACATGATTCATTCTAATTGCTGTGGTTTCCTGGCACCTGCTGAAGGGATGGGCTATGCAGGATGGAACGCAGTTGAGGGGGTATTTTTTTTATCACAGCACCCTTGGAGCTTGCTGCCTTGTTTCTTGACAGTTCACAGGTGCACTGTTTAAGATCTGGCATTGAACTAAAAGTCACTTTTCTCCTCAAGTCTGGTGACTTTTTCGGGGGTAGCAGTTCTCCATAAATGTTAGTAAGGGAGCGGCAATCTTTAGTCCGGTGTCTGCCCGTTCCGCACCGTTTGCACAGCGTCTTCGAAAGCTCCATCTATGTAATTAATTGTGGACAGTTCTTTTTTATATGTCCTGTCTCACCACAGTGAAAACAGGTTTGTGGTCCAGCCAAAGCTTCAGCTATTAGTCTCGCTTTATGAGAATTAGACCCCACATTACGACATGCCTTGACCATGTCCATAGGAGTAGGATCTCTAAGAGTTCTTAGTATTTGCTGGCAATCGTCATTAGATTGCTCTATAGCCAACCTTAAAAATAGTGCATCTTGAGCTTCTGGGTGTTTAACTTGTTTTGCAATGGCTTTCTTTAGCCTTTCTGCAAAGTCTATGAATGGTTCTGTTGGTTTTTGTTGTACTTGTGTGTATGAAGGTGTAGGTTCAGCAGCTTCAGCAATGGTTTGAATAGCTTGGAAGGCTAGACTTTTTGAAATGTCCAATTCATTCATAGGAATCTTGGTTTGGGCCTCATTGGAAATATAAGGTCCAACTCCGAAAAGCCTATTAAAGGACTCCAGAACTGGTGTCCCTGTGGTTGCTGAGGTTCGCTGGGCGTGCTGGCGAATGCGAGTTTGCCATTCGTCTAGGAAAAGTGTTGCTTGCATATTAGTGAAGAAAGAACTTATTAATTGTTTTATGTCATTTGGAGTGAATGTGTATGCAGCAAAGAGTGAACCAAGTACCGTTATTACATAAGGTGAATTTAACCCGTAGACAGTAATAGCTTGTTTTGTATCCTTCAGAACTGGGAGGGGGATGGGTTCCCAGGCAGGGTGATTGTTGGGATGATAAAATACAGGAAATGCTTTAACTAAATTCAAATCATCAGCTGTTGATGCTTGTTCCTTTATGTAAGACCATCTGCTCCTCTGGGCACTGGCTGGGCAGGGACAAGTACATCCACAGGGTGGTGGTACTGAAGGGGTTAAAGCGCCAGCTACTGATGCCGCGGGATGAGTGGCGCTGCTGCTGCTGTGGGGAGGGGGGCATTGGAAAGGAGTACATGGATGCGGTGGGGGGGGGGGGAGGGGAGGGTGGGGATGCGGTGCCGGCCGGGCTTGCACAGGCGGGCTGGGAGGTGGTGCCGCCTGGGCTTCCATGGGCGGGCTGGAGGGAGGTGCCGGCGGAAGGTGCGCGAAATCTTTGCATGCCGTTTCTCCACGCCGCGTGCGCTCCTGCATTCACTTCCCGCTCTCCTTGGCTTCGCCCGCATGGCCGCCTAGGTCGCCGATGCCATGATGCAAAAACCGCTGGTATTCCGTGCTTTGTTTCTCCCTCCCGCCATCCGTGGTCTCCCGTCCCCCCTCGCCACTCCGGGACTCCCAGGGCTTGTCCTTTTTTGAGGATGGGGGCTTGGATTTTTGCTCAGATTCTTGGAGATTTTCATTGGAACTGGTTATTTGATGTTGTAGCATCATCAGAACTAACCTCCAGGCAATCAGTGCTTCAATAACAACTTTGTCTCCCCTGTCTTTCACTTTCCAGATCTTATATCCGATTTTCTCCCAGTCCTTTAGAGACATGCTGTCGGAGACAGCTCCCCCTCCGTTTTCAAGCCATTTAGCAAGGGTTTTTGTGGATTTTTTGTCTAAGGGGTGTCTGTTTTCCAAAATAAAGTCTTTAAGCTTGCGGTATACAAACTTTTGAGCAGTAGATAGCGAGAGGCCCATTGCGAAATTACTTAGGCTTCTGTTAGTCTGCAGTTGGTTTTAAAGTTGATTTTGTGAGGGTGGGAGATGGGATTAGAGGGTTTTACCAGTGTTCACCTTTCTCAGTGCAGTGGCCATCTCACCATGATCTGGAGTTCAACTGGGAAGGACAGCAGGACGGAAACGCTTCTCTCTGCGCCATCTGAGCCCTTGTGGCGTGGGGGAGGTTTTCTTAAGGTAAAAACCTTTACTTCTGCCTGATGCTGGGTGCCATTTGCCGCGGTCCAAAGGGGGGACAAGACACAAGGAAGGATGCAAGCAGAGTTCTTTATTCAGGTGTGCCCACTCTCTTTTTATCCGCTCAGGAGCGGAACGGGCCAGAACATAGGGTGGAGCATGAGACTGACAAGCAGAGGGACAAACCAGCATAGGGACACCGGCAAAAGGGGGAGGAATGGGGGCAAACTCATGGCAAGCCTGGGTTTGTCCAAGCTGTGCACTGTGCAGTATGGATACAATGAAACCACATAATAACAGCAAAGTCCACACGACAAAGTCCTGCCAATCGCTGCACGCTTCTGTCCACGCCCGGAACTGTTCCCATCCTGAATAGTGTTCCCTCACACTCACATACTTTCAGTATTGAATGCATTTGACTGAGTGCTCTAACTACAAGTTAAGAAGGAAATTCTTACTCTTCTACTGAATCACTTGATCAATGGGCTGAGGCTGAGGTCAATTGTATGAGGTTCAACAAGGCCCAGTGACGTGTCCTATACTTCAGCCACAATGCAGTGCTACAGGCTGGGGAAAGAGTGGCTGAAAAGTTGTCCAATGGAAAAGTACCTGGGAATATTGTGCCCAGGTGTCCAAGAAGGTCAATGGCATCCTGGCTTGGAACAAGAACAATGTGACCAGCAGGACCAGGGCAGACCCTGTACTCAGCACTAGTGAAGTTGTACCTTGGGTCCTGTGTTCAGTTTTGGGCCTCTCACTAGAAGAAGAACATTGAGATACAGGAGCAAGTCCGGAGAAAGGCAAAGGAGCTGGTGAAGGGTCTTGAGAGTAAGCCATATGAGAAGCAGCTGAGGGAGCTGGGATTGTTTAGCCTGGAGAAGAGGAGGCTCAGGAGAGACTTTATTGCTTTCTACAACTGCCTGACAGGAGGTTGCAGCCAGGTGGGGGTTGGCCTCTTCTCCCAGGTAACAAGCATCAGAACAAGAGGAAATGATCTCAAGCTGTGCCAAGAAAAGTTCAAACTGGATGTCAGGAAGAATTTCTTCACAGCAAGGGTTGTTAAATGTTTGAATAGGCCATCCTGGGAGGTAGTGAAGTAACCATGCCTGGAGGTGTTCAAGAAATGGCTGGATGTAGCACTTAGTTCCATGACCTATTTGACCTGATGGTGATTGGTTATAGTTGAGACTTGATCTTGGAGGTATTTTCTAACTTCAATGATTCTGTGATTCTGTGAAAACACTGATAGATGCTGCATGAGTAGCATGATCAAACTCATAATGCAGTGCCTTCAGTCTGATTTCAAACAACCTGTAACAGATAATAAGCAGTTAGACACTACAGAGTGTTGAAATAGCAGCTGTTGTACTTATACACAGTGGAATTTATAGAACCATGTATCATAGCCTCTCTGGTAAGATGTGAAGAAAGAGATGGCATTTCCCATTGCACTGAGATCCCTGGGGTAACAAAGTTAGCCTTGCTAATGTGAGATGACAGATGTATGCCCCTTTTATTCCTGAAAGATTTAATAGCTTATATGAAAATTTCTTCTGCATCTCTATTTTAGACTTTTGTCATGGTTTGAAAAAGCTTTTCCCCCTGGAGCTGGAAGATGGCTAGCTCCAGGGGTGGTGTTTTCGGTGCTAAGCCAATCAGGGGCTTGGTGCACCCCTGCGGAAATGAGATATTCACAAAACCGGAAAGGAAGCTGTTGTCATAGCTGGAATTAGAGAGAAGCGATGAGGTAAAAGAGAGGGAGGGCCAGGGGCTTTTTCCCCCGGTCCTGCCCTGGCGGGGGGGGTGAGGTGTGGCACAGCAGCTGGCCCTGACCCCTTGATGAGACCGATGATCGAGGGGAAACCTCGAAAATCAGGGAGGACCCTGGACTGTCAGCATTTTTCCCCCCTCCCAGTGAGGGCGGCAGTGGAGGCAGTACGGAGCAGCTGAGCTGCGGCTGGAGCCGAGACTGGCTTCTGGCCAAAAGACTGTGAAGCAAAGATCAGAAGAATTCCAGAGACCAAGAGGAGCTGCCTGGCGAGCAGCAAACATGGCGCAGAGCCAGACCCTGATTTTGCAGCAGCTGAAGAAGAGCAGAGAAAAGCCTGCATCTGAGAGAAGCCATCTGGAAAGGTTTTGGGGTAAGAACTGAGCCAAAACCCCCCAGAACTTTTGACCCGGGGAAGGAGGGGTGGACGCCCCCAGAGAAGTCTCCTGACAGCTTGATCCCCAGGGATAGGGACCTCCACAAAGTGGAGAATAAAGACTTCAAGCTTTAACTCACTGTCTCTGTGGATGAAGACCATTGGTGAAGCAAGCTGTCGCCTTCCAGCCCATGGGTGAACCCTTGGTTGGAACCGAGTGGCCGGGTGAAAGAAACCCCCTGTATTCTGATGGAGAAAGAGAAAGAGAGAGATTTTTCAGCTATGATGAATCAGAACTGCTGCTTTAAAGATAAGAGAAACTTCCAAGTGCCGCAGAAATTAATTTGGAAGAGCTGTGGCCTGAAAGTGAAAAAACTTCTTCTTCTTCTTCTGCCTGGACTTCATAGGGGGAGGGAGGGGTGGTCTGTGTAAATACATAGATTCACCACCATAGGAAAATTAATTTTGTTGTATATATATATATTGCTTTATAGTTTTTTTATTCTGTTAGTGTGTCTGCTGTTGTGAAACTTCTCTCCAACTTGGAGCAAATTTGTGGGGGGTTTGAAACTGGCTTTTTAGGGGCTCAAACCACATCAACTTTACATGTGTTACTAATGATTTTATGTAAATTGTGACTTTTCTGCTATAATATCAAATAACTCAGCTAAACGGAGATGATTCAGCATATCAGGACTTGTCTAGAACACTACTTCAATATGTTTGAGATGACTTCTAACAGTGTTATTGAGATGGCTTCCAACACTTCTTTAAAGTCTATGTTTCTATCTTTTCTGGCACCCTTGATTTTCCCCTGTCTTTTTATTAATTTTTTCATGCTTCAAAAGTGGACTTGCTAGCCTGTTGATTGCAGGCCTTCTTTTCTTGCTCAGTGTTGGATGCCTGAAGTACTGTAATGTTTCTGTATCCATTAGATCAAGAGTATTAAATATTTCCTATGAATACCGATTGGAAATATGCTGTGTCAAGTGCTCTCTTGACTTTTAAAATATCTGTGCTACTGTTCTTGAATATTCGTTGTGATAAATATACCAGTCACTTGCTGTTTCCTTCAGCTTTTTGCTTTTGATTAACTTGTATATTTTGATACATTCAAGGTAAATGTTTTTGATACCATTGCCATGGTTGTTTATTTCCAAAGTATATGGAAAAATGTATTGTTGGTGAATTTACAAAATTAAAAAGCAAGATGAATCTACTGGATAACATTGCTGCAATGCAGTATCATTTTAGATACAAATATTTTGAATTGTTAGTGAATAAGGATATAAAAATTGCAAAGGCAAAATTTACATGGCAGACATTAGGAAGAGTGAAACTGACTTTTCATTAACCATGGCACATATCTGGAAATGACTTGTCACGTTCAAAAAAGGTAGCTATTTTTAAAGATAATGGTGTGGGAGAAGCAGGGGACCTTGTAGGTGGGGAGGGGGGCAGAAATCGTGTTGGTTTCCAGGTAGCTAACATTCAAAGAAGTGACAAAGTCAAAACAATAAACATTAATTTGGGGGAGAAGAACTGTATTATTGCCTATAGACTTCAGAAATTTGGCAGTAATAGTCCAGCTTTCTTGTGAGATGGTTTTAAGTAAGTCTATGTGAAGTATCTTGCTTTTTGTAAAAGCCAGTGAAGAGGAGAACGGCATCTATTCAGAGTCATTTCTCCTGAGTGAGAGGAAATAATCTTTGAGCCACTCTTTGCTGAGAAAATGGAGGAAGCACTGAACTGTCTGAAATCACAAAGTGCCGCAACTTTGAAAAGAAATGCTATTGATCCAGAAAATTCAACTAAAGTTGTGTAGATAACTATTAAAACACATTCCTTCCTGCTACCTTGTTCTATACTATTTCCAAGTCGTTTTCACGCTGACTGGTCGGTTGCGAAGTGAGCTTTTGCTGCCACTGTCTAGCTGCAGAAGAAATACCTGTGTTAGAAAACAGCTTGCAAAAGAATGATAAGTTTTAATATTGGAAAAAAGAAAAAAGAGATTTGTTGCCTATTTCCTAACCAAGATGGCCAGAAAAATATTTTTATGGATTCTCACGGTCACAACAATTGAGACAAAACAGTATTTTGAAACAGACATTATTATATAATGCAATATTAGTTGAAAATGAGAAGGAACTACCCAATTGCATTGTGCAGTTATGTCTTAATTCTTGTCAAATTTTTATAACAACTTGTCCTTTATAACTTTAAAGACATTGAAGCATGGAGGCGAGTAATGGTTTTTTAAATGACTAATGGTGACAAATTATCCCATGGCAGCCCCAAGTAACTGTTGAAAAACTGGATACTTGTGATTTTGATCATTTTTAATGGTGAGACCTTAGCATCTTATGTGGAAAATAATTTTATGGATCTTTTGCAATCAGGTGCCTAGCATCTGAATTTCTTGTCTTTGGTGAAACAAATGTTACCTTTTCTTAAATTATTCCTTCAAGGAAAGTCTTAATCGGAATAAAATTTACCCTACAGAGGCAGACAGTAAGTTATTTGTGATTTCCCTCTCTGTCTTTTTTTTTCTCTCTTCCTGCTCAGGATGACTTGACTCTTCTTATCTTTCTTCTCTGGCATATTTTTTCTCCTGCTTATTTATGACTTGTGTTTTTCTATGCCAAGATAAATTAAAAAAAAAATGGAAAAAAAAGAAAAAAAAACGAAGAAAAAGAAAAAAAAAGAGGGAGAGAAAGAGAGAGTTGGAGGAAGTACAGCCATAGAGAATCCAATTTGCTGGCTTATTTCCAACCTTGAAAATACTGAAAAGTCCCATAACTGGTCTAATGCAGGAACCCAGCCTAAGCTGCCACAGAGCCCTGGTGGTGAATAGTTGGAAGCAGCTGTGTGTTTTCTGGCCTTCATTCCAGGCTTGCTCCTTTGAGTCCTCTTGGACTCATATATCTTTCTATACAAGTTCACCTAAAAGTCTTGTAAATAGAACTGATCTTTTATTAAGGGAAACAGAAACGTACTCCATGGATTGACAGTAAATAACCAAAACAAAGGCAGGAGAGTGTCTGCCTATATTGAGGACTTTTTTGTTGGAATTATGTTTACAAATTCTTAATACATTTCTTGAAGAAAACCTATAAGAATTTGAATAAATGCTCAGCTGTCTCTTACAGCAGGTACGCTCTGGATGAGATGACACATGTAAGAAGAGTCCATGGCTCTGTTATTGTTGGTTTTCTGTGGTGTAGTATGGCAGAATCCACTAAGAAAATTAAAGCTCCCCATGCAGCCCCATGTACCATCAAAGTTAGGCTTCTAGTGAGCTATTTTGTCTGTAGGCTGAGAGGTTTGAAGACTACAAATGTAGACCTTTGGATCCACCTGAAGACACTCTTGCTATGTTGCTCATCATCATGTTTCCTGTACTGACCAAAAAGTCTGCTGCTGAGTTAAGGGATTGTAAAACTGGTTCTTATATTCCTTCAGGCAAAGTCAGCTGGGCAAGATTAAACACCTGATGAAGGTGGTTTGAATTATCTTAACTGGCCTGAATTTTGTGAGTGCTCCATAACCCTTCCACCCCCATCCCTTCCACTGACAAAGCCACTGATTGTGTAGATTGTGTAGATGGATGGTAAAAAACAGCTGAGGGACAGGAAATGCCTTCAGTTATGACAGATGTCTGCTAAGTTGGGTGTTGATTTATTAGGAATTATTTAACAATTCTTTAGACTAATAGTATTTCCAACATGTGCTGTGCTCACATCCAGAGGTTGTAGTGTGTAACTTATGCTAGTAAGTACCATTCATAATTCTGCTTCAAGATCCGTTTTATATTGT
The DNA here is from genome assembly GCF_009829145.1 of Chiroxiphia lanceolata. Lineage (NCBI taxonomy): Eukaryota > Metazoa > Chordata > Aves > Passeriformes > Pipridae > Chiroxiphia > Chiroxiphia lanceolata. Next base: position 17,247,890 of record NC_045671.1, on the reverse strand, counting down.
ACAAAAATAATAAATAGACCCCAGACATTGAGAAAACAGATAATAATAGTAGGCAGTCCTTAATTCTTTCCACATTGCCTTGCACAAATTCTACTGTGTATTCATGCTTATCAACTCTCCATCAGATTGTAGTTTTGATTTTTTAAAATTATTTTTTATTTTCATGAAACTCTTTTGATCCTGTTCTGATTATTAAACTATATAACTAGGATAGTCACACTTTCAAGGAGTTTTTCCTTTGAATCCAGTCATGTTCATGTCTCTCTGAAACAAGAGCACCCCAGTTTCATACAACTCTTACTGTGTTAGGTTTTTGACACACCAAACTTGTCTGGCAGATTGTCCTACTGCTCCTGATTGTATAATCATAGAATGGTTTGGGCTGGGAAGGACCCTCAAAGGTCATCTAGTGCAGTCCTCCTGAAATAGACAGGGACATCTTCATCTAGATCAAGTTGCTCAGAGCCCCTTCTAACCTGACTTTGAATGACTCTCAAGCTTGAATTCCTTGACCCAGTGTTGGGACATCCAATATCTCTCTAGGCAACCTGTTCCACTGTTTCACTTCTCTCATCATAAAAAATTTCTTCCTTATATCTAGACTGAATGTACCCTCTTTTGTTTAAATCCATTATCCCTTGTCCTATCATAACAGGCCCCATTAAAAAGTCTGCCCCCATCTTTTTTATGGGCCCCCTTTATGTACTGGAAAGCTGCAACATGGTCTCCCTGGAGTCTTCTCTCCTCCAGACTGAGCAACCCCAGATCTCTCAGCCTTACCTCACAGAGATGCTCCAGCCCCCTGATCATTTCTGTGGCCTCCTCTGGACTTGCTCCAGCAGGTCAATGTCCTTCCTGTGCTAGGGACCCCAGAATTGAACACAGTACTCCAGGTGGGATCTCACCAGAACAGAGTAGAGGAGCAGAACCCCCTCCCTTGACCTTCTGGCCATGCTCCTTTGAATGCAGCCCAGGAGACAGTTGGCTTTCTGGGCTGGGAGAGCATGTTGTCAGCCCATGTCCAGTTTTTCCAACACCAGTACCCCAAGTCCTTTTCTGCAGGGCTGCTCTTGACCTGTTCATCCTCCAGCCTGTATTGCTAGGGGGTTGCTCTGACTCAGGTGCAGTACCTTTTGCCAGGCCTTCTTGAATCTCATGAGATTCACAGGGGCTTCCTTCTTGAACTTGTCCATGTCCCTCTGGATGGCATCCTGGCCTTCTGATGTGTCAACAGCGCCATTCAACTGGTTTCATCTGCAAATTCACTGAGGGTGTACTCAATCCCACTATGTCATTGATGAAGATTATTAAACAATAGTGGTCCCAGTATGGACCCCTGACTTGTTCTCCATCCAGACATTGAGCTAGTTCCTGCTACCCAATGGATGTGACCATCCAGCCAATTCCTCATCCACTGAATAGTCCATCCATCAAATCTGTCTGTCTTCAATTCAGAGAGAAGGATGTTGTGGGGGATCATGTCAAAGGCTTTACAGAAATCCAGATAAATGACATCCTTAGTTCTTCTCTTGTCCACTGATGTAGTCACCTCATCATAGAAGGCCACAGAACTTGCCCTTGGTTAAGCTGTGCTGGCTGTCTCGAATCACCTCCCTGTTCTCCACAAGCCTTAGCATAGCTTCTAGGAAAATCTATTCCATGATCTTCCCAGGCACGGAGGTGAGGGACGGGTCAGTAGTTCCCTGAGTCCTCCTTTCTACTCTTTTTAAAACTAGGTATAGTGTTTCCACTTGTCCAGTCACCTAAGGCTTAGTCTGACTGCCATGACTTTTCAAATATCATGTAGAAAGGTTTGGCAACTATATCAACCAATTCCCTTAAGACTCTGGGATGCAAGGATGGCTGTTAGTGTTCAGAAATGTCTTTCAAACTCAGTTAAGCAGCTTGTATGGAGTTGTCCATAACAGTTTCATCTTTGCTTTAGAAATGTGATGGAAGCTTGGGGAATATGAGGGTGAGTAGGGGAAATATTTTTAAAAAGACTTTTAATACATAAAATGTATTCCTTGGTGTAGTGTCTCTCACTGGAATGTTTGGGGTATATGTTTTGTTTGTGAATACTCTCCCTTACTAGCAAGGATTTTCTGGGACAGTCTGACAACGCTAACAACTGTAACAATTTTGCAAGGTTTTTGAGACATATTTGCAAGTAACAAGCATTTAATGCTGCCTAAATTACTAGTTAACCACATTTCTTCCTTTCTGAAGTGACAAGTAAAAAAAGATAGTGCTTGAGGGGACTAATTTCTGACAATCACTACCAGCATGAGTCAATCTCTTATCACCAGATGGAGCTGCGGTTATGCAACTCTGTGTACCCACAGCTGAATGAAGGAGCAACTAGAACTCTATTTCCCCAGGCCTCAAGGCAGGTGTCAACTTTTCTGATGCACTTGGTAGTCTTGGAAATGTTCTATCATTCTCTATCTAAGAGCCAGTTACCTGGTACAGTAGTGGCAGTATTTAAAACAAAATGTTTTTCTTCTGTATTTTTTTTAAATGGCACAATTAGAACTTGAAAAAGTTAACTAAGCCAGTTCAGAGTTCATTTTGGGGGAAGGAGGGAAACCACTTTTCTCCTCCACTCTTCTCTTCTTTAAGGAAAGGAATTTAGAAAGCTCTGGCTGTCATTTTCTGTGCTTTTAGTGCAGAGTGGGGGTGGAAGTAAACACAGCTCTTTTACAGGATAGAAAGGAATGGCCTTGCGATCTGAAGTTGGTAACTGAAATGACAAAGCATTATAATAGTGCCTGCAGCTGTTATCTTGTCATGAGGAGAAAAAAGTCCTGTTATGAACTCAGTATTTTGTGTTCAGACAGGAACAGACTGCTTCTGTATGTCTGCAGGAAGCAGGAAAAAGACATTGCACTTCTTGTTAACGTAGTAACCTTCAGGTTTTCTTGGCTCAAGTCAGAATAGTCTCTCTGCAAGTCTGATTTAGTGTGTTTAACCAAGGCTGACATTACTTGGAAAGTATTTTTTGCAAACAACTTAACTCTGAGTTTGTAAATACTATTTTTTTTTAAATGACAATTAATGGAGTAGTTGGACTGTGGTAAGAGAAAAAAAAAAGTAAGGAAAAATAAAAGGTAAATAGCTGCTATCTGAAGTGATTTGAATATCCCAGACCAAAGTTTGGATTTACTTGTATGCCATCTCAGTCTGAGTAGATCATGATACAATTTAATTTTACCAGATTGTCAGGAATCACATTTTATTGAGTGTATTCTAAGGTGGGAGTGACTGAAGACGCAGCAATAAGTAGGCAGTATTTAATATCTGAGGAGAAAGGCAGCTGGCAACAAGACCTGCATCTTTCTCTATGTGGTTTTCCAGTCATGGAGAGGAGAACTGACTAACACCAGGGTCCCTCCATCTTAGCATGTCTCTAAGCCTTCAGCATCATGGAAACACTTTACACATAATGATTCCTCTCTAGTCTCTGAAAATCTCATTAAGGGAGCAGCTGAAGCTGTGGTGGTGATTACATTATTTTGATTTTAACAGCTAGTTGTAACCTATTTACATGCTAATCTACATCTCTGATAGTATCAAAGGATATCTCCCATTTCTTTAACCTGAAACCGATGACTAAATTTGGTATGAATTCACAGATAATATTGATCCTACTAAAATTCTTGGTATTCACTGGAATTCTCTAGTCAAAGATTTCTCTTCATCATGGTCATGAAGGTCATGAATCTTAAGGTCAGAGCCTTTTTGATTGGAAGTCTTGCTATAAATGGATTTGTTTTTTCTTTCTAGTTCTTTTTTGCCTGGATTTGTTCCCTTTGGCTGTCACTGTGTTACTCAGATTTGAAAACATTCAAATTCAGGAACCTTAGACAACAGAGGAAAGTGTTTTCTACTTTGCACTGACATTTCCTTCAGAGTTCAACCAATCCTTCAAAATGTTCTTGTATCTCTGATAAGCTGGTATAAATTTCTACTTTTCATTTTTAGCTGCAAAACTATGACATACATTGGTCTTGGGTTTTGTTATGGTGTAGGTATCGTTTCACTGCTCCTCAGCTAGTAGATTCAAGAAAGAGTTGAAAATAGATATGTTAAAGGGCAGACTCTCTCATCCTCTGTAGTTATCTCCATGAAGTGTGTGTGTAGTTGTCAGTGTCTGACAGATAGTATTGTATTATCTGGATGAAGAGAAAGGAGATGTCAAAAATGCTTTCAGGTTGTGTCTATGTACCTTGCCTTACCAAGTAATTTTTATTACACTTGTTCCATATTAGAGCTATTAAACTACTTATGGTAGGAACTCGTCGCTTATTTTATTCAAAATTCGCTGAGGCTTATTAATGAACAATTCATTTCCCGAATGAATTTTAGATTTTTCAATGGAGTCTCCAGCATTAGATGTATTTTTTGCTCACTTATTACTGTGGCTAGTGGAGCAATCAGCAACAAAGCATTCTTTCAACGCTTTAACTTGGCAGAACAGGATAAAAAACCTTTACTGTGGTGTTGATTCAGTTCAGAATATGCACATTTGACAGAAAAGATGGCTCATACCATGTGAACTACAAAAATGCTTATAATTCCACAGATGGTTTTCAATGTATTTACTTTAACTTCATGTAGCAGCAGCGAAAGTGTGTAGTTTGTTGTCTTCTCTATCTGTACTTTTAGAATATACAGAACCTATAGCAATAGAACAAAAGATTACAGATTTCAGTGTTTACATTTACTTGGAAACTTTAACACACTCCAGAAATGATCTTCACAGGATGTGTGTCCCTTTGCATATAAACCTTCATTTCTGTTAGGCGGAAATTGGAATTTTGTATGAACTTCAACTGCTCTGTATTTCTTGGTTGTCTATTTTCAAGTTATCTCTTCCTTTTGGCCACCCACGAGGACTCTCCGGTGAGTTTTTTCTGGCAGTTTCCTGCTGCTCCAAGGCACTCCAGCTTGTTAGGTAGCAGACAGATACCGGGAGAGCGTGGGTGTAGAGCAGCAGATGGGTTAATCAGCTGTGTGGCCTTCGTTATGTCAGAACTGCCCCTGAACACACATCCTGCAGTGTCCTAATTCAAAAGGAATGCAGAACACTTGATGCAAGGACAAGGACGAAGGGAGCATCTGGAAACACTGCAGTAAGCAATGTACTTTTCTAAAACAGATTTCAACAAAAACCCCAAAGCCAAAACACCACCAAACAAAAAAAAAATCAAAAAACCAAACCAAAAGAAACCATGGCTAAGTAGAATCTCTTGTGACATGCAGACTCTTCTTCCAGGCCTTTCCCTTGCACCAGACAGCTAAAATATTCAGAAAGAAAATGTGACTTGTATTAACATATTGTGGTTTTTTAAGTGTGAAAGAAGAATTGTTATCAGATAATCAGCCTATACTCATATGAGAGATGTAATGAATTTGTTGTAACCTGTATAATATCGAGATGTGTGATGAAAATTCTATTCTCTTAAAGGTTTGTACTAGAGGACAGAAGCATGTATGTGAGTACTCAAAGTCCAGGACAAAGCATCAGAAGTGTATTGGTTGTGTTTCATAACTGAAGTGGCTATGTTCTTTTTTGCTCCCCATAAAGATGTGTTTTTTCAATTTACCACAACTGTGTATCTAATTTTCTACATTTTTTTCCTGTTGTATAGAAATAAAAAGAGTAATTATGGAAATTTCAGAGGAATTTCTAGTCAGTGCAATGGCTCAGAAAAAAAATGATGCAATATACTATTGCATAGAAAAGTATCAGTTACTTTAAGCTGACATAATTCAATAGCCACAGAAAATCATTGCCATCTTAGAACTACTTGCAGGCCACTTTGAAATGAGTTGATAGCTTTACATTTCTGCTTTGCAGGTCTGGGTACTGAAAGCAGCAATCTTGCAACTGTGATTTTTTTAGCTATTTAATGAAAGACTAAGGGCTGTTGTTCTGTGTGCAAAAATACACTTTTCCTTTTCACTGGTTTTGAATATAGGGCAATACTGCAGTGAGTCTGAACCTTTAATGGCATGTTTTGCATGGACTCTGAACAGGACTCTTGACAGGTTGAACACCTCCTAGGTATAATTGGCATTCTGAGAACAAGAAAGCTAATCTTGTACTGTGGTTTCTGGTACAAGAGTTTCTGGATAGACCTCAAACCACCACAAAGGTATAAAAACAAACAATGACACTGGATGCTCTGGAAAAACACAGGGTACATTTTTTGCCAAAGAAGGATGGTGTTTATCTGCTTGAAAAAACAAGACCTTCTTTCCTTCAGATGAAATAAATACGAATGGAGCTGCTGGCAGCTCCATCCACTCTCTGCTTAAGACTGTGGAGCCTTTCCCTCACTTAAAAGGCTTTTAAAGCATCTTAGGTTTATGTGCAGTCAAATTTAGCAGCATATATCATCGATGCGGACAGTGTGGTGAATGTTGCAGAAAGCTAGCAGCTGAATTGTGGCTGTTCTGCAAATGTCACACCACAGATAAATCAGAACAGCTAAGTACATACATAATAAAAAACTCTCAAACAAAACAAACAAACAAAAAACCCGCACAAAACCCCGTACACCTCTTTTTCAAAACATAAAGCAAACAATAGGACTACATAATGCAGGTTGCTAGGAGCAAATCTTCAGTGGTAGAAACTGTAGTTCGTTGCTGCAGCACAGTCACATGTACTGTGTGGAGTGGCAAATTGTGCTGACCTAGTATTTCATAGCAAATATTTATTTTTATCCTTATAATGAAAGATAAACCCATTTCACCACAGCACCCTCCAGGATAGTATTTTTGTTGATTAAAACCAAGAAACTCCTCCCATACTTCTGGAAAGTTTCTTGTTAATTGAGGTTAAAGGTGATTGCTCCTACTTAGCTGTGTCTCTGGCAACACTGGACCAACAGCATTTGACTACTGTATAAGTGATTCTACAGATTTAACTTTGAATATATTTTTGGACTGAGAGTGCAAGATTCCTGTTAGCCTATCCATCTAGGGCACTGGAGTATGTCTGGGGTCCTTTGTACATTCTGATTTATATGTAATTTATTTATCTATTCTGTTGCTGTTTCAGTCCTAAGTGTTTCAAGGCATAAAAGCATGAAATTTCTTTTGAGAAAATAATGGTGAAATAAAAGTTCAAACCTTTTATTACAGTGGCAGGTAAACAGGCAGTTTTGACTGCCACCTTTAAAATTGTGGTAGATGTTATTTATGCTGTTAGGTACTCGCAGAAAGAACCATATCTTGCAAAATACACCATCTAAGGAGTCTTTCTGCTGCGCCTTTTGCAATCGGATATGTCTGTCATGTATTGGCCTCGTAAGCCACCAGCGTGCCTGCAGCAAATGTGGATAGTGCCTTCCCAAATCTTGGTTCACAAAGCCTAGCCATGATATGATGATATGTTAGGTACTCTGCTTCATCTCTGTCTTTTCTGAGACAGTTTTATATTAGGTGGTGTTTAAGGTATTTTAGTTATAACTGCTCCCTTTCGTGCTTACACTGCTCTACTCTCTTCTGCTGCATGGTCAGATAGATTACACTGCTGGATTTTGTGCTGAAATGGAAGAGAAGCACTAAATATCTTGACCAGAGCTTGGTCTTGGTGATTAAATGTGAGATGATGTGAATCACCATCCAAAGAACAGCGTATACAGGGTGTTCAGCCTTCAAAAGGACAGCTTACTCACTTCTACGTCCTGCTCATCAGAGGGCTGGATCAAGAGCCAAGGCTGTTTGAACAATCTCTGAGTTATAGCTGATGCTTGGACTGTAACAAGGAGGCTCTAACTAAGCGTGCAAACTCAGCCTGTTCTTATGTGCCTCTGCTTAGCTGGCAGCCTGCTTGGCAGGCTTTTGGCGCATGAATTGCAATGAGTTTTTGAAAAAATAAAAGGGATACTGCATCGAATGAAGGGTTAAATGATGATTGCACGTGAACTAGAAAGTGTCTTCAGCAGTAGGCAGCGGAATAGGAAGTGAGTAAACAGAAGCACTGGAATATGCAATGCTTGGGAATTATGGGATTGTACCCAGATCATTATCTCAACAAAACTCAATTGCATCTTCACTCAACTAACATACTTAGCTGCCTCTTCACCGAAAGGGGATCATTTGGAACTTATATAACAGAAAAGTACAGACTTTAACTTCTATCTACCCTTGTGGAGGCTGAAAGAGCACATTCAATATATGCATGATTATGATGTAATAGTTAAAGATTATTGTAAAAATCGGTGTAGGAGCAGAGAGCTAGTCTATACTGTGAAAATAACCCTTACCAGGAGCAAGAAAACTATTACCACTTACTTCTGAGGACTGCACAACAAGGGTGCCTGGGCTTAGCTGAGCAGTAGGGATGGAGTCACCTGGAAGTGACAGGGTTTGGTGGACTTTTTGGGTTGGGATTGTTTCCCCCATCCTTCTGTCCTCCTCCTTTAGCGACAGATTGAAGGACTGGGATGGGGCAATCCTGGTTGTGTATATAGACTAGGGAATGAGAGGCTGGCACCACAATATAAGAAAGATATACAGCTATTAAAGAGTCTCCAAAGAAGGGCAACAAATATGGTGAAGGGCCTTGAGGGAAAGCTGTGTTAGGAGCGGCTGACATCACTTAGTCTGTTCAGCCTGGAGAAGAGGAGACTGAGGGGAGACTTCATTGCAGTCTACAACTTCCTCATGTGAGTAAGTGGACCAGCAAATACTGACCTCTTTACTCTCGCGACCAGTGACAAGACTCGAGAAAATGGCATGAAGCTGAGCCAGGGCAGGTTTAGGCTGGATATCAGGAAGAAGTTTTCACTCAGAGGGTGACTGAGCACTGGAACAGGCTCCCCAGGGACCAGAAGTACCAAGCCTGTCTCAGATCAAGAAGCATTTGAACAATGTTCTGATAATCCATGGTGTGATTCTTGGGGTGTCCTTCACAGCTCCAGGATTTGGACTTAATTATCTTGATAGATCTTTTCCAACTCAGGATATTCTATGACTCTAAGAATATACTTTTTAATTTTTAGAAAGAAACTGACATTCAGAATATGTGCATGCACTGGCTTACTGCACAAGAACATGCAGTTCTCTTCTCTGTGGTGACCAGTGACAGGAACCAAGGGAATGGCTTAAAGTTGTGTCAGGGGAGGTTTGGGTTGGATATTAGAAAAAGATTCTTCACCCAGAGTGTGGTTGGGCACTGGAAGAGGCTCCCTAGGAAAGTGGTCACAGCACCAAACCTGACAGAGTTCAAGAAGCATTTGAATGATACTCTCAGGAACATGGTGTGACTCTTGGGGATGGTCCTGTGCAGGGCCAGGAGTTGGACTTGATGATCTTAATGAGTTCCTTGCGATTCAGCATACTCCATGATTCTGTGATTCTGTGATCCTGATAGGTTTTTTTTGCATTTCAACCATAAGTATAAATTAGCAGCAGTCATTGACTGCTCTAATCTGTGCTCCTTCTGTTTCAGTTTCACTATTTGTCATTTCTGGTAATTGTTCCTGTTCGAAAGAAGAATTAATATAAAGCCTGACACACCTAGATGGGATCCATCTTAATTGGGTACCCATGGATACGCACGCATATCCTCTCCCCCAGGTCACGATGTCCACTGGTCCTGATCACTGTACTGATATTAAGTCTTTTATCATGACCAGTGGTTTGGGAGAGGATAGCATCCTGGACTCATGTTGACCCCTGTATCCACTGTAACCTGTGTCATTGCAGTTTAAAAAGTTAAAGACATATAATGCTTTCCATGGGTGTTCCTGTGGACTACGGATGGATTGCCCCTCTTTTTGTTTTTGTAACATTTAATGTGTGGTGTGCTCTCTCGACAGTAGCTTGTCCTGTGGGTGAGTGTGTAATTTGAGATACACCCCAATCTTTAAGAAATGTTTTACCTTTCAATGAGCAGTAAGCAGGACCATTATCTGTTTTTATAGTTTCTGGGACTCCCAAAACTGCGAAACAGTAAGCCAATGTCTAATTATAGCTTATTAATATAATAAGTAAATAAACCATATGGACCCAGCTAGCTTGGGGTTCCAGCAACCAAATCCCTTTATTCAAAAGAGACAACAGTAGGTTCGGATAGTAGCACGTCACACCATGTGACCTTAACAACCAATCACACCAAGGCACTTTACTGCATGTGTGACAGGGTACTTGGGAAACTACATCTCCCAGGGTGCTATTTAGCACCCTTCCTGAAACCCGACTTGTACATCTAATGACATCTCTTGCCCTCTCCCCTGTATGTGCAGTGGTATTAATATACTTAGAGTGGGTGTTTACGGTGACATGTACGTAATTTACTTGACCGAACTCAGCTGTATAAGTGACATCAGTCTGCCATATCTCATTAGCTATTGTGCCCCGGGGATTAACCTCTTCCTTAGATGTCGTTGGGGCAAAATGTTGCCAGTCAGGACATGACATGATGATGTCTCTGGCCTGGTTCATGGTGAGTTGGAATTGTTTTTTTAAAAAGCATGCATTTTGATGGAAAAAGAGGTGAGAGAGTTTAGCCTGCTTGAAAATCTTGGGAACAGCAGCTATCATAGCGGTGGCATGTGCTCTTTGATTGCCTTCCGCTATGGGTGCTAGAAGCTCTATATGAGAACGGACATGCAATACATAAATTTGGGCTTTCTATAATTGATAAGGAACCATTTACCACTCTTTTTAGGAATACAGAACACAGGAATATTCCACAGACTACAAGTTAGTATTATGTGTCCAGCACTGAGCTGTTCCTGCATGAGGCTTTGTAGGTGTACTAGCCATTCCCTTTTTAGGGGCCATTGATCGACCCCGATGGGGTCATCTGTTTTCCATTGTAGCTTTACAGTTCTGTGGAATGGCTGACCAATGACCCCTACGGAAAAGCCCGAGCATTTTTTGTTGTAATCTGCATAACTGTGCCGAATTGTCCTAAGGTATCCCGCCCCCGTAATGTAAGTGGTATGGGAGCTATAAAGGGAGCAATCTAGGCAGTCTGTCCCTCTGGCCCCATACTATTTGCAGATATGCACTTTGCCTGGGCCTCTGCATGCCATCTACTCCCAGAATGGTCAAGGCAGGGAACACTGTGGGCCAGTCAGAAGGCCATCCTGTGTCTTTAATTATGGACACGTCCGTACCGGTGTCCACTAGACCTTTAAATCTGCACCCATCAATACGACGTATTATCGTAGGCTGAGGTTGTCTTGGCCTAAAAGATCTGGGGCTCACATGTGCTTCCAAACGCCCCAGTGCATCTCTTGCCCTTGCCCGGGGGGGAAGCACCATAAAAAGGAATTAACTGAGTGAGCTGCTACCCTTTAGGAATGTGACAAGGTGGCACCGGCATCCAAGTCGTGATCTGAATCTTGCTATGAGAATCAGAATCAACCAACCTCCAGGTAGAACAAATAAACCCATCTTTGTGGTAGATGAACGGCCAATTAAGAGGGCATGGACCCCGGTCCCCAGGGGCCCCCATACCCCAGTGAGTATCAGGACCGCTGCAGTGGATGTTAAAGTCACTGGTTGGCTGGAGGCCAGGTCTAGACCTGTGCTGCCAGTGGTGGTTGTGAATAAGTATGGCCAGTCTTTGCGAACGAAGATTTGGGAAGGGTCTTTGCCCTTCGAGCCTGCGCAGTGGATTTTTTAGGTGAGACACAGTGTGCGCTGAGCTGAGCCCACCCTTTAATCCTGAGGTTCATCTGCCGGGGCCGAGCAAGCTTGGACGGTGGCAGTGAGGTCCTCAGGACGTAGGTTTGTATAGAGTGACCTTCTCTTAGATGGATGGCCTTACAGGGCTAACGAGCTCCATCTACCCGGGGGACTTTTTCTCTGACCGGGAATCGAACCCGGGCCACGGCGGTGAAAGCGCCGCATCCTAACCACTAGACCACCAGGTGGTTGTGAATAAGTCACTGGCCAATTGCTTTGAGCCATTCTTCTTTGATTGGCAGGGGCGCATGGCTTCACACCTCACCTTCAGTTTTCCTGCGGTGCAGGCTCTCCTCTATAGCTGACCCGGGATCTGCATTTGCCAACCCAGTGCTTCCCTCTACCATATCTGGGGCAAGATTTCAGAGGGATTCTTTTAGGACAGCTCTTTATAAATTGGTCAGGTGCTCCGCATTGGAAACAGCGGTTCCTCCCTTTTGCCTCTTCAGGTACTCCCAATTGGGCAGCTAAAACTGTGGCTAGTGAAGCCGTATGGTGGTCAATAGATTCCACATTTTGGCAAACCCGTACAATATCAGCAACTGTGCAATGTTCTCGCTTAGGAATAGATTGCAAAGCCTATTGGCAATCATTATTCACATTCTTGTAAGCGAGCTGTCTAAAAAACCACTCCCTTGCACCCCCATTCTCGATCTGTCTTCCTAAGGAAGGCTGTAACCAATCTAGAAACTGGGTATAAGGTTCAGTGGATTCTTGCAGAACCTTAGCAAAAGACAGACTGGTATCTCTATCACTGCTCAGGAGTTTCCGTACCGCTCTTAACACAAGCTTCGCAATAGATTTCATGGGAGTAATCTACTTGGGATCCAGGCGCTGCATACTTTCCTTCCCCTGCTAGATGGGCATAAGTCATCCCCGCTTGCTAATTGCTCTGGTCAACAGCATAAGCCGTGCAGCTTTCCTGAAAATCTGTAAGCCAGACATCATTGTCAACACCATTTTTAACAGTGCCTTCCAGTCATGAGGCGTGAACACATATGTGCTATTTAATGTCTCTAGGAAGGAAAACATATGGGGCAATGAAACACCACTCTCTTTAACTATCTGCCTCAGTTCCTTAATAACCTCATACAATAGTCTTTGGAACTGAGGGGGTTGTAGAAGGCGATAGATGACAGGGCATGCATTTACCACCTTCTGATCGCCCACATGTAATGCTTCTTCCCGGCACCTTTCCTACATGCCCATAGAAGCACCACTGCACGACCACCTATCCTCATTAGGAGGGGACATGACTGATTCCCTCCCTGCGTTTTCCATAAACTCACTGCCTACCAGATCATCATACTCTTCATATGCCTCCTCAGGCAGGGACACATGAGAACATGTTGGTAGGGGTGGAAGAGAAGCCTCCACTTCTGCCCCACAGCGGGAGCAGCATGGCTGATCCCTGCCCTCCAAGCAGCCGCCACAAACTCAACGGCTGTGAGTCAGGGGTGAACTCATGGCTCCTTAGCAGCCTCGTGGCAGGACTATAATAGCTGCCCATCTGTAACAGCTGTGCAACACGAGTGAGATAATGGTTCCTCAAAAACCGCATGCCGGTGAAAAAGTGGGACTGAGCCAGGCAGCACGCTGTTCCCCTCCACCTGTTGGCGGTGGGAAGGTGGTTCCGGGTTGGGCGGCATGCTATCTCCTTCCCATTCTGCCTTCTCCCTCGGTCCAGAGGGCCCTCCTGCACTCCCACATTTGCACCCCATCTCTGGGGGAACCCTAGGGGAAGCAGGGGTAGCAGGAGGAACAGGGGGAACAGGAACCACCGCAGCAGGACCTAGTCTCCTTCATACCGTTTTCAAAGCATCCATTATTTCCGCCCATGTGGCTACATTCCTAAATGCCTCTAAGTCTCCGAAAATAGGTTTCTCGTAAAGTCTCTTGCCAATTCTTAGCCAAACAGTCATTTGAAGGGTTACAGCCAGCGGAAATCCTCGTACAGTTATGGCAATCCATTTTAAAAGTGCCACCAGCTTGGCTTCCGTAATTTCTTTTTTCTGTCTTTTTAACAACTGGCGTAAGGCTTCAGCATTCTGTTTCATGTCTCGAGAATTACCTCCTCCCATCCCTGGTTTATCACCTCCAGATCGCTGAATGCCGAATTTTCTTCTTTTTTTCCATATCTTTATAATTCTAATTCCTATAGTCCTGTAATTCTGGAGGTACACGCAATGTCCTTGAGGAGCTCCTACTTTCCTTTGAGTTCAGCCAGGGGCTGTCACCGGTCAGATGTCCCAGCAGCTCTCTGCCCTGGTTCCTGATGTCTCTCCTAAAGTCCCTGTTCCAGGGACACCATTATGACAGTAATGCACAGACTCACCAGATTGAGTGCAAACTGGCAAATCCTTTATTAACGGTCAAGTCCATGTTTTTATACCCCTCAGTTACATAAGAGGTTACATAACCATAGAACATATGCTACTCCTCACCAGTCATTCTCAAGCTCATCCATTGGGCATGTGCAGTCGAGCACTCTCTTCAGGGGGCTGGTGCAGAGACTACATTTTGCATCCTTCTTTGCGACAATCTTCCTTTTCCCCACATGTTCAAAGATTCTCTGATTCTATGACATCTCATTATCTCGTAGATGTTACAAAGAGTCGATTCAGCTCACATGAATCAGGGTGAGACAGGATAAATTTCAATGTATTGTCCTTGAAGGCAGACCTTCACTTGCTATAATTGGGTGTTTGCACTATTTTTTTGAAAGGCTCTGCAGTTGCATGTGACTGGAAGGTGAATAAAAATAAAATCACTGTGTCTTAAGGTTGAACACTGTTCATTTCTCTGTCTGAATTTGGGCTGTAATTAATGTGTAGGGAGCTTCCATTATAGTGAGAGCTTATCTGCCCATGATCTAACTAGCTCACAGCATTATGGTGTAGTCACTGGTCTGGAAGAGAATTTGTTGGCTACTGCTTCTGTCCCATGGCACGGGTAAATATACCTATATTTCCACTCAAAATAGAAATTTTCTAGGAGTACTCCAAAGAAAGAAGCCCTATTGTTTTCATGTAATGTATCCTGTTACACTGCTTTCTGTGTTGTTAGAGTTGCTAAATCCAGCTTCTTATCTTTCTTGCTTAAATAGATGGATTCAGTTCAGTTCTCCAAAACTGGTCATAGTCTTGCAAAGAAGACATTCAGCTACCTATATTCAATTTATTTTAAACATTATTTTGTTAAATATTGAGGGAATAGTGTTCAATATACTTGTGGAACATTCACTGTTTGATTGGTGATTTCCTTTGCAAAATTTAATTATACAAAACTACAAAAGGCTTTTTTGCTTATGTCTATCAAATTTTGATGCATATGTATTTCTAATCCATAAATCAGTATTGTGAGTTTGGATGTTTGTAACTGGAATTTAGGGTCCAGATAAGCCATAAGAAAAATTATGTGTACTCTGGCTATTCCTGCTGATTAGAGGTGTTGGGTAGTGATAAATGTCCCAGATATGGTATGTAATTTAGATGATCATGGCAGTGGAACTTGCTGTTGTGGAAACCAATTTCTTTCTCTCCATTCTCTTTCTAATACCGTCTTCGTGAATCAATTCACTAATTCCACTGAAAATCAACTTGAATTTATGTATAATGAATTCATGTAGTAGCACTCACAGTTATGGACACAAAATAGTATTTTGCCAGTGGTTGTCTTCAAGAATTGTGCAAAGTTCTCAGATTTTTATTTATTTTTTTAGTTGAGTTAAATGGATTTAGTTCAGTTAAACAGATTTAGCACATTGTTGGATGCAATTTGACAGTGCCAGAGATTTAGGATGTGAATCACTATGAAATTTGTTGAGGTCCTTGACTTACTTAGTAATGAATATGGTAGGATTATGAAACAAAATTTTTGAGGTATTTGATCTCCAAATTCATAAGAGAATTAACATGCCAGCAATAGTGGAAAAATTTGACTCAGTTTTTCACTAAGGTCCCTAATTTTTGCATCTGGTTATTTTCTGTCTTGTTTTCTTTTGTTTCAGATTTTTTATTGTTGGTAAATAGTGCATTTCCCATGAAAGTAGGATCATGTCCTCTAATATATTATATTACAGTTGTATATCTTCCTTTCACTTATGGTATTTTAAGCAAAAAGTGGGTAGGTGCTTTTGCCTTTGGGGCAGGTACTCAGCATAAAGTTCACGTAGAAATTCAGTAATATGAATAAGTTGCTGGCATTTTCAGCTTTGCATGTTACCACACATGGAAGCATTTTTGATGTATGATTTTTCACTTTTATTTCCACTCTTAATGATACCTGCCTTGAAGGTGTATGTATGTGCTGCTGTTCATACTAATTCTTTGTAGATGAAGGCTGCAGAAAGAACATTATTGGCACCTCTGCATTTCATTATATTTTAAATAGCGAAGTCACTCATTACGAGTAAATATTGCTTTTACTAGACTGTGTAAATGAGAATGTTGAAAACCATCTTTCAGTTTTAGTCCGTCAGCAGATAAAATGTTAGATTGTTAAATTAGTGCTATCATGTCTATAGCATATCATATTAACCTTTAAAAGAAAATTACTTATTTAGCTAAATCAAATAAGAAAATAAAGTTAAAGTATTATCAGAACATGTTTTCTAGATAACTGTCCAATTTATATTAAGTTTATTAAATGTTTTCTGCTTCTCTGTGGTTATTGAATGCAAGTAATTTAATCTTTCTTCAAGTGTACCTGACATGGAAAAGAAAAGTAATTTCAAGAAGCACAAGTAGTTCCATTTCCAAAAATGAGGTCTACCGAATTTTTGTGCAAGTGCTACTTTGAAAACATTGGAGATTTTTTACAACGTTGTTCAAGTAAACTGTCCTGTAGATTCAGTTTTATAGTAAGGTTCAAATTTAGGTTTGAAAGAAAATATTCCTCTTAGACATTTTCTTGATCCATTTATCAAGTGGAAGAAGTGCTGCAGCATTTTTGAGATCTAATAGCATTACCAGACCTGTTTTTGTGCCTGATGCATAGAAAAGCTCAAACAATAAATAGCTTAATAAATGATCTATGATATTCTATTAATACTGAGTTATACTAAAGAAATCTGAATCTCCTCTGGACATTTGGTTCAAAATTCTGAAAATACCTTATGCCTGTTTTTCAGAAGTAACTACTACCCTAGACGACAGTTTCTTTGTCAATAGAGTCTCGCAGACCCCTACAGACCAAACTGGGCAATTCATGGACTTCAAAAAGTACTTATTCCAGCAAAACCCATTGAAATAAATGGAATACTGATGCCTTGAAATTTTTAAAGCTCTCACTAGGTAACTTTTGCAACTAGCAATTCTTTTAATATCTTTGATGTTAAAGTTTGAGTCCTTTTAGCCTGATCTGTCCTAACAAGAATCAAGGTCTGATGAAGTCTTTAGTTAATAATGGACAGATAAATTAGAAATTCAGGTAACATTTTTTTTATTAAAGGGGAACTTATTTAAGAGATGTAATAACATGAGATAGTATTAAGATTGTGGTAAAAAAAGCCGTCAGAGAATGTCTTATCTTTTGCAAATGTTTATTATACAACTGTTTAAAAACACTTTCTAAAATGTCTGTGTTCTTTAAGGTTGCTGCAGCTGCTTCCAAGTGTGGGGTCATGATTCATAGCATCTTGAATAATGATGTGTGAAAAAAGACTTTTCTTATATAAATGGAAGTAGCTGATAAAACATAGTTCTTATTTCTGGACCAATGAGTACCTGGAATGTGCTTGGTTTTTAAAACTATCAGAAGAAATAACCCTTCATCTTTATTTTTCCTAGAAAACTAACTGCACACTGGCCAAAAGTGAATAGTATTTGATACTCATTTTATGGGGCAGAGAATAGATGGGGGATAGAGCAAAATTTCAGTGCATTCCATTTGACTGGAAACCTGACAAAAACAATACTCAAAGTTTTGAGGGACTGGTGCCACTGCAGGGAGGTTAGTTCATCCCTGTTTTTAAATATAATGCAAGTTTCCTGTCTGTAAGTATAACCAATTGGGTAGTCAAAAAACACATCTCCTCTTAAATATGTCTGAAGCCCAGGTTACAAATCCAGTCTTCCTAAACACCTGGACAAGGTTAAGATGTTAACTTGAAGTTCGCAGTAGCAAAAAAGCAAATTGTGGGCTTATCTGCAACGTCCCAGCTCAGCCAGCTTTCTCCTATGCAGAAATTTGCTATCCCATCAGTTGCATAAGGAGACCAGGCTGCAAGCCATTGAACTGCAAAGATGTGGAACAAGGCAACCCTCTACAAAAACCGTGGGGTGAGAAAGGCATCTTTAGTCATTTCAGTGATCTGGTTTGAAATGGGGTTGTGATGACTGTGTTGTATTGGTATAGTTGTGATGAGACAAACCCCAGTGACACACAGCTGGAGAGGTAGGGATAGGAGAGCTTTCGAATGCCTTTCAGAAGACCAAAGTGTCTGCCACCCCTACCCTTACATTGTATGCACTGGAAGAGCTAATGGCTATATCAGTACCTCACATTGCCCAGTTATATCCCTCAGATAGATATGTGAAACAAAATGGTGTGGATACCCTCTGTACTGATTTTAAATTATAAGAATAAGCTATACTTATTAATGTAGGAAATGGAGAATTTGTAATGCAAGGTGTATTGTCCATTAATTCCTAGTCCTTGGGAAGAATATTATAGAACACCTTAAAAACAAAATAGTTCATTAGATGGAAATAATGGTGATGCATGGTGTTTCTCTTCCCCGGTTTAAAGAATGTAAGGTTTCCTTTCATTCTTTTGGTATAACTGCTATACGGTAAAATAAAGGTTTTGAAAAAGCTAAAATGAGATGTTACACATACTGACAACAGAAAATAAGTTGGGTCAGATATTGCTAATGAAAGAGAATAATTGTTTCTGCTGATAGCCAGTTTGTATTTGTTACCTTTTGGTAATTGTTTTGCACTTAAGTAAAAAGAAATTAATACAAAGGAAGATTATTTAAAAGAGAAATGATATTTTATTTTCCTATAATTCATGACTTGGAATGAAGACTGAATGCGTTTGTAGGTGAAGAACTTCTAGTCTCATTCTGACAATGTTATCATTTCAATTATGTGTCATTTTTCTAATCAAATATGAACCAGATCATGTTATCTTGTACCGTTAAGGTTAGAAAAGTGCCTGATGCAAGTTAGAAAATTTAAAAAATGCAAAATACTTGAAAAGCCTAAAGGAAAATGTAATACTTGAAATAGAATCATGTATTTGAACTCTTTAAGGTGGTGAACTATCTTTTTGAACCATAATTTGTATGATGTGCGATTAGATAAATTTGAAAACAAAATTATTTATTTGGTTGTAGACAGTCAGAAATAATTCAAGGAACTTTTTAAATCGGTTATAGTTTTGCCCAGCTATTCAACAAATGAAATATAAGGAAGTGGAGAGGGGAAGTAGGAAATACAACATTTATTTAATTATTTGTTTAACACCTTGTAGGTGTAAATCCCTGCAATATATCTCCCGTGTGCTTAAGTATATCGTCCTATTGTAACCTTTTCACCACAATTTCTGAAATTGTAGTTTAGTCATTCCAAACAAATGAGAAACCTTAAGTTTTCATTTAATTTTGGAAAATAAGCTCACCTGATGATAATAGTCCTATGAATGTCATTTAAGCAGAGAAATATATATAAATAATTATTGTAAATGATGTTGTATTTTTACATGTTACTGAAAGACTAGTAGTTCCAGAAAGAGAAACTAAGGCAGAATGCATCATAGTAACTTAGACCAGTTATAAACTTACCAAGATAGCAAGTTTATGCTTGTGCTACATGTTTACAAACTGAAGTAGAGAAAAATCTGATTGTCTGTTGCACTCCCTCTAAACCACAGAAATGTGAGGGATCTAATTCAGTTTCCTAAAGTCCAACCTTGACTCCTGCAACAAAGCTAGCTTCTTCCTAATTTTACAGTTAGAGTAGTTGCTAAGCCATGCTAAACTCATGGGCAAAGTCTGAATGCATGTAATTGATCATATAAGAAAAATCAGCACCAACATGATCAGCATTTTGTAACTTCCTCACTTGTTAATCTTCTAAAGCAGCACAATTGCATTAGAAAGGTACAATTGAGTATTTCCTTTCACTGTGTTCCTTCCTATCTCAACTAACTCCCTAGCAGAGATGTTATTTGCATGACCTAAATCAGACCTTGCTCAATATCTATATAATGGTCTGAAAGAGCAAGATATACTTTAGTAAAGGAGATGAACCTGGGGCCGTAAGTAAAAATGCTGATGTCCTAGTGAGCTGCTTGGTTGGATTATTCCTAACAGATATTCTGTTTGAGGTGTCTCTCTATCTATTCTTAAAGTTACACCTTTTCTCCTAATTTCTGCCTTCTGTTGTCCTAGAATTTTACCTGATGCAAGCCATATCCTTCTGTCTGGGCTGAGACAAGCTCTTCAACTGTCTGAAGCTCTTCAGTCTGCTACTGTTTACACATAAGAACATGTGAAGTTACATTATTGTCTTGGCAGTCAGTATGTGTACCTTTCCAGAGGAATGTTTCAGGTGGTTTCTGTTGGTTTCCTAGAACGAAATTAGAGTTTTTGGAGATACAAGTTTTGCTCAGAGCTCTTAGAGAATGGATTTCAAAATAATCATTAATTAACAAATCTCACTGCCTTTTAAAGCACACTTGCTGGACTAATGAATCTACAGAATATAAGGTTATTTATTGTGAAGGTTGGTCTGGAGTGCATAGATTACTTGCATTTACTGATAAACAGTTGCAGCTCTACAATGACATGTTCATGTCCCTAAAGGCATGAACATTATATATTTGCAATATGCATTGTATATAAACAGAATACTTTTAAAGGCTAGAAGGTATCACTAAACTCGTATAATCCGACCCTCATAGCACAACTCTAGTAATCCACAGTAAGTCTTGCACTGGAATAAAAACTTCAACTAAGACTAATCAAATGTGTCCCTTAATAAATATCCCAATGGTTACTTAACCTTCTTGTGGTTATTTCTTGTAGATTGAACCTATCTAATATTAGTTGGATCCTTCTAATTGTTAGATTCCTCAACACATCTCTCAACATGGATTCAGTAGCAACACCCTGATGTTAAGCGATTGTGATGAGAAGATGGCAGTAGGGTTAAAATATAAGTAAGAAACAAAAGAAGAAATTAGTAGTCAGCTCAGGCACATTGCATCACATCAGTGCTTTGTGCTTAAGTGGTCTGCTAAAATCTGAACACATTTTCTGGCCTTAAAAAAGTGGTGACTTGTTGATGAGTACCTATTTAGATCAGAGACTCATTTCTTTACAGTTCTCCCTAATATGACAAGATTGCTTCAGGTACCAGTTAGGTCTCCCAACAGATATTACAGCAGAGGAATGCAAATTTGCTTTGGAATATTGAGTGTACAGTGAAATGATCTAGTCGATGCATAGCTAACCTGAATAAACCTTCTTTTCACCCTTTCTGGAGCTGAAGTTGATACTCAAGATAGTGAATGCCCTCAGCTAGTGCTCTTGGAAATCATTGAGTAGGCACATCTGTGCAAACTCATAATACAAGACCGTAGTGAAATTCCTCTGTTCCTGCTGGTCCAGCCGGAGGCCCTCTTGAACAGCAAGTACAAATTGTGCTAAATAAAATGTGTGGTTGTTTTTTGATATGCACAAATGTTAATTAATGTTTAGGTTGTGGTCTATTTTACCTTTCCAAGTGTCTGGTGAATTTTGCATTATTTACTCTGAAAAATATTAATTATTGTTTACTGGCTCACAGTTAAGCATGATGCACTTGCCAGCTTGTGTAGCACAAAAAATAAAGAAGGCATTTACTATGGTTCTGCAGCTCTCCTCCCAACATATAAGGTTCAGTAACTGTAAAAATATTTTCTCTAGACAAACAGGAAGAAATTTTTTATGGTGAGGGTGGGGAAACACTGTAAGAAGTTGCCCAAAAAGTTGGTGGATGCCCCATTCCTGGCACTTATTTAAGATCAGGTTGGATGGGGCTCTGAGCTACCTGGTTTAGTTGAAGATATCCCTGGCATGGCAGAGGGGTTGAACTAGATGACCTTTAAAGGTCTCTTCCAACCCAAATTATCTTATGATTCTAAGAAGTAGCTCATAGATATATATTAATAAATGATGGAAAGTTTTAAAAACTTCAATAAATGACACAGACTGACTTAGAAAGTGGAGACTGAGCTTCAGCAAAGAGATACTGTGAAGCCTCAACAATCATTTTCTTTCTTGTTTCATGTGTGGATCATTTTTTTAAATTTTCTTTTCACTTTCATTAGAGCTGGTGCTGCTTCTGTGGTAACAGGTCCAGCCCAATACAAATGTGCTTTAATAGAAAACTGGCAAGGTGTTCAGATATTCCCAATTCATAAATAAAAGTTAAATACTTCATATAGCATTTTTCTTTTGAAATTGAGCTGTCTGCAAAGAGTATGGGTAATCACAGATGAAGACATTTCAAATGGAAAGCCTTATTACTTTACCTCAGTGCACAATAACTTTCTTTTAGAATGCTGGCCTGGAAATAGTGCTCTAATTCCAAATGTTGCCTCTTAGCTAAATTATTAACTGAAAGGCTGTCTCTCCTCCACCTTCCTGTGCTACCTATTGCTGTTTCAAGTATTCAAATTCTTTGAAGTAATATTTTTTTGGAAAGAATTTTACTCAGGTAGAAAAGGCATTAAGAGAAAGCTATTTATTAAGCAAAAAATGAATGCCTTTTTATGTCTTTATAGACTATTTGACTAATTCCCCCTTTTGGGATGCTGGGTCATATATGGGTCTTGGTTTAAAATCAGACATTTCTGTAAATGAAAGAAAGGCAGCATGGACAAACAATATAGCGGAAACCTGCCAGTTTTTCTTGGTTGCAGATGCTGTCTCATTTTCCATAGTTGCCAGCTTTTTTTTTTTTATCCCCCCGCAGTGGTTCCCTGAAAAGACCTGATTCACTGTGTTAGTATCTGGGCATTTCATTATTCCATAGACTTAAAATCTAACATGGTATATGGATTCCTGTTGTGCTTTTGAGTAGTCATGACTCTGAGCTGAAACTACCGTCTGTTCTGCAGTATTAAACAGTGCAATTAGCTTATTTACAAAGGAATTACATGCAGATTAACCATATTATCAATGTTCACACTTACGATAAAGATTTGGGAGTGAACTTGAGATTGAAGATGGTGAAATCAGGTATTAGGGTGGCCAAAGGATTTCCTCTAATTATTTTTTAAAAACTATAAAACTGTAGCTGTGTATGCTTCCCATTTACAGTGGTAGTTTAGAATGAAGACCAGCTAATGCTAGCCACATCTTGTCTGGGAGCTAAGTGTAATAAGGTTATGAGTTTATACGACCTGTTTTTTATTTTTGAAAGTTATTTATATTTTTAATGCAGAATTTCTCAAATATTATTCTTTCTCAGATTTTAATGGCAGTAACACAACCACTGTCTTTCTATTATCAAGAATACATGGTAACGCACAGTGGAGTTTTATTAATAATTAACCTACTGATTTATGTTTTTTTGGGGGACCTCTGTGATTTCAGGAAGAATTTTTAATTTATTTGGATTATGTGAAAGATTTTTTTAGCTGTGTGGTGAATATTCTCAATTAATTATCCATTAATTTCTTCTGAGAAAAGAAGAGTAATAGGCACAACATTTCATAGCCATGAGATGTAGCTCGTATAAAGGATAACTCTCTTATTTTAAGTAGTTTTGTAACCATTTTAGGTGGTACCTAAGTGGTTTAGCTATATCTGGTTGGCTCTATATAAAGTATTTTAGTGTTGTGTGGCAAGTGGTAGTCATTTTAGGAACAGTCTTAAACTAAAAAATGTTGCAGGCCTTTATTTGTCAACCTTTCAGGAGCAAGACTTAAATGGAAGGCAGAGAATGAACACCTACACTGCTGCTATTACATGTTTATTTCCAAAAATGCTTTTAAAAATCTGTCAATGCCTTAAGAATTCACATTCTGTTTAAGCTGAAGCTGTTTTTTACTTGATGTTTTGTCAGTACATTGATGCTCTTCGGGAGTCACATTTTTCTCAGCTGAAAACTCAGTTGCCTTATAGATGATTTTGTAGTTGGCATTAAATGTTCCATGAAGCAGAGCAATGAAAATGAAAGCAAGCACATCAGACTTTAATAAATGCAATGACAGTCCATGCAGTGGTCTGAGGCTTCAAAAATAAACTGTGACTAATCAGTTTGTGACCACATTGTTGTTCTCTGAAATCCCCAGCAAGATTGTTCGTGAGGTACTCTGAAATGTGTCTTCTTGGTTTCCAAAGTGTGACAATTTGTGGTTTATTTCTATATGTACATTTCTGTGCCCTGTTCTTTTACTGATGAAAGTGGTTCTAAAAATGTCAGGAAGGGCTGTGAGAAGCAGTGAAGAGAACCCCTCTCTGTGGGCCTGCGTAGAAAATTGGCAACAAGTAAGGGGAAAGGACAGTACCTTCTGTGATCCTTTCCTTTTCTCTTTATCTTTTGCCAATATATTACATTCTGGGGGAGAAAGGACATAAGCAGAAGTATGTCAGGCTTGCAGTGATAAACTAATGTGCTTCATAGTTATATTTTAAATAGTACTTTTGATTTTTAGTAAGCTGGTTTAAACTGCTCTGCAATTACATGTAAAGTCAGAGTTCCTTAGTTTCACATAAATAGAATGAAATCCTTTTCTTCTTAATAACTTATTTTCTTGCTTTTTTTTCTTGTGTATTGTGATAGTATATTGAAGAGAAATGTGAAGAGTTCAGCTGAGCAGAGCATCTTCCAAAATCATATAACCCCTAAACCGAGCGTTGCCCTTTTAAAAAGTAGAAGGATTTATGACAGATATAAAGTCTTGCTGCTTAAAACTTTCCAATAAATGGCACTTATCATGCTAGTGATGAGCTAGTCAATTTTTTGGTTTATTTGTTTGGTTGATTGGTTTTTTGTGTTTGGTTGCTTTTCCTTGGGAGGTTGTGTTTCTTGTATGGTTTGAGTCTTCCAGTTTAAGCCTGTCAAAGCTAAATTAAATCACCGAGTTGCTGAACGATCCTCCTGTAGATAATTTGCAAACCTGGCTTGTCTGTGTTTTTTACTGGAAGCTATACAAATGAAAGGAGAAGAAGCAATGCTAGCAGCAAGGAGAACAATTGCTGCTACATTTGGGTCACTGACACTGGTCTGGAAACTGCAGCCAAAGGCCACCTATTCTGGAGCACTGATCTGAGGAAGCCTCTGTCACTTTCTCTTTATCCTGACTTGACCCATGAAGCCTGTGCTGTTTCTTTCCACTTCTTGAGCTTCTATATCTTTCCGGAGAGATCTTACCATCAAACACAGTCCAGCTTTTTCTGCTGGTAGGAAACTTCCTGTATACTTAGCTTGCTGCACAAGCATGTGTTACTAATTACAGGTAATGCAAACTTGCTCTGCAGCTATATAATGAGGTAAAAGAAGATATGAAAATAGAAAGACTGAGGTTTTTGTGCTTAGCTGAAGGTCCATGATACCCATTTCTGAACGTCATGAATTTTTAAGAAGTTACTGACTTGTGTACGAAATCTAACTGCATTTCAAGTAATGTCTTTAGTCTTGTCCAAATACAAAATTATAAAAGAATACACAGCTTTTATTGCGTCAATAATCCATCACTTTTACATGACAGAAGTGTGAAACTGAGGTCCTGTTCACTTTTGATCATTCAAAATGCCATAGATCTGCTGAAACAAAACAAGGATAAAAAACTCAGTGTTCAGATCAGTACATGGAACAAGCATTTATAACAAATACTCCATTATTTAAGGTTTTTGTCTCGTAAAATACCTTAAGAATTTTCTTGATTAAAAGGCAAGATTATTTAATCTCATATGGTCTGGTTCTCAGAAGTAAGGAGACATAAACTCTCAGGTTAGGTTCCTTGCATTTATCTCTATTCCTCAAAAGAATAATGCTTTTTTCCACACCTTTGGCTCATGTACACATGGTTGCTTTGTGTAGAAGTACTTGTAGAATGACCTAGATACAAGACATATTACATTCCTGTACTGTGAGAGGTTTTTTTCCTTGAGAAGTCCAATTGAATCCAAAAAACTTGGCCCGAAAAGACTGCTCAGAGACTTTTTTTATCTTTAAGCAGCAAGGTATTTGTTTATTCAATGTTGGAGCAAGCCAGCTCACGCAGGACAAACTTTCTCAGCTTGAAAGTGTAAAAGCAAGTTGTTTTATACACTTTAGATACATGGTTACATCATTTATTATACATATTAATATGTAGGCTAGTCTCTGGGCGGAGTCTTTCCAGACATGCGCAGTCTTCTACTGTGGGGGTCTTCTCCTCAGCCTTCATCCCTCTGGTGGTCACCATGGACATCTTCCTCAATTTGACCTCTTCAATTAGGTGACTTAAATTCTTCAAGCTTGCGAAATCCTGGCTCTGGGCTTTCTAGATCTTATTCAAACGTCTAATTTACCTGATTTATCACTCTGTGTGTACTACTGCTATTCTTTCTATAATAAGGCCTTTGTCCAGTGAGCAGAACAGAACATGATATTAACCAGTGCTCCTAAAATGTTCTTCTAGCAAAACAGGTATTGGGGTTTCTTAACAGGCCAAGATATCTCAGTTAACTCTTTTAGTTAAAATCACAGCCTATTATTTTAGTAAAATTACAAACACAAAAATTAGTATCATTCACTACTTCATGACAAGTATCTATGGTAAAATTAACACAAAAGGTTCTAACACATACACATCCATTTCCTACGTAATAGACTTGTGATTGGGTTTTAGTATGGGGAAGCATCTCAAAGGTACACACGCTATCTTAAGTATCTAAGCATAAACCTTCATTTTCTACTACAGCATTTTCACAGATATATCCTAATTGTCCTTTAGGAATACATGCCTCAGTATCGACTGACTGCCACTTTTCTTGATGTGGTCGTAACTTGCCCAAACATTGTGGCCTATGGGTCTGATAATTATGTTTTGGTGTATGGCTCTGTTGTGGTTTGAAGCTGGCTCCCTGCCAAATCTCCAAAACTCACCACAAGAACTTCCCCCAGCTCCTGAACCAAGGGAAAAGAAAAAAACCAAGAGAACTGAAATGAGAGAGACAGCTAAAGCAATATATATAAATATATTTACACTTATATTACAGTTATATACAATTGAAATATATGTATACAATTTGAAAAGGGAAAGGGAAAGGGGAAGGGAAAAAAGGAACAAAACCAAAATAAAATATACACGATCAATAGCCCAAGATTTAGCAACTAAAAGAATTAGCAAAAGAATATCTTACTACTCTCCTTGGGACCACAGAAAGTCACACTGGAACGATCGCCAGCAACCTTTGTCTCCCAAGGTCGGCAAGGCCTACCAGGCCTCACTCCCCAACACGATAGACTCAACAGCAGGGAAACCTGCACCTCCAAAGCTGCAGGAAAGTAGGAAAGAGAGGCTGAAGGCCTTTTCTCCTTTCTTCTTATACCCCAGCTTACGTAAAAATACCGGATAAATCTGGGCACTTCCTTGGTTACAAAACTGGTTACCAAGGAAGGCCTAGACTAAACTGCCACAGGCTCCTAATGTAAAGATAGGAAAGATGCCTTTTCTTTGGCTGCACTGATAGTGAGTACATAAGCTTTAATTTGTTCATGTTGAGGATTGTAAGTGAAGTTTACTAACTGCCACCATGCTTAGTAATTTTTCTCAAATTGTGTAGTGGAACTGTTTCTAGCTATTATTTCTCTTATATCTTTTGGCAGTATTCCTGAAGTTCCTTCTCTTAATATTCCTGCAGCTACAGATTGTACTCATTGTTGAGTTTGGATACATGAATCGCAAGTGCAAACCTTTTATGGATGCTACCAGCACAGTCGGCAATATTGGTAAAATCTTCCGCAGTGTGGTTAGCTACTAATGTCAACAATCTGACTGCCAATGATGGTGTTTCTGCCAAAGGAGCAAAGGATGATCTTAAAGAGACTTTGAGTTTTCCCAAATCAGAAGTGATGGCACTTAGTTTTTCACTAACACTTTTTGGTCTATGATGTTTATT
The DNA here is from genome assembly GCF_009829145.1 of Chiroxiphia lanceolata. Lineage (NCBI taxonomy): Eukaryota > Metazoa > Chordata > Aves > Passeriformes > Pipridae > Chiroxiphia > Chiroxiphia lanceolata. The sequence continues at coordinate 17,220,064 of NC_045671.1, read as the reverse complement.
ACACCTAATCCTGTGCCAAACCATGCATTCCAGCCCGTAAGACTTTGCTGAATATAGGGCTGACAGTCTTTTTATATGTGTGATATGTTTACTTGAATGTTTATTTGAACTCTTTTCTGTGAATATGTGGGATCTAACAGTAGCTTCTGCTCATCCAATTGTCTAATTATGCAAGGTCCAGCAAAAGTTAAATTGTGGACACTCTCACCGTGTTAAAGAAGGAGTTGTAGAGCTGGTGGTGGCCTTAGTCAATGGGGTGGTAGGATATTTGGTAGTTGGAGTACTGATGAAGCATTAATTATAAATCTGGTTATATTTCCTTCCCTGAATGTCCACTGACACATCACAGAAACTGATTTATCTAGAGTGAAGGTGTGCCAACATTGATAAGAATCACCTGCATGTCCACTAATTTACATTCCATAGTCATACGGTAGGTAAGAAATACTTTCACAAAGTCCCGTACAGTAATGTCAATTTTGGATGACCATCTAATCTGTGAAGGTGGTTTATACGCTTTGCATCCAGCAAAGTTTGTTCTCCAGTTTTTCCTATTAAAACATTTGCATTGTATGGGGTACCAGGATTTTACCAATTAGGCAGTACCCTTGTTCCTTGGAAGACTATAACAGATGCATTGTATTGGTTTCATTGGTTCATTTGGACTGGCTGAGGCAGAAGATCTGGTTGTAAATAAAATAATAGACAGAGACCCATTATAGGCCTGAGACCATAATGAGTTCTGGGCAAGGGTTTGATCTAGCACCAATGTCCTTATCAGTCCAAAGATCAGCATTGAGAAGGCTTGAGAGTAGATGATTCCTCTCCCGAGTTCCATGCTTCCTCTGGAGCCCTCTTGACTCAAGACTAGTGGATCCACGTGGGTTTCTCTTTTACCCGGATTGCTGTGAAGGTTGTCCTCAGTACGTGGTAGGGTCCATCCCACTTCTCTCGTAGTGGTTTCTCCTGAAAGATTCTTAACATATATCCAATCACCAGGGTTGAATGGATGCAATTTACTATCAGGTTGTTGGGTTGGTGTTCTAACACCACCATAGCATTTTTCTGCAATTGTTTCCCTATAGCCATAACATAATCATACACATACTGATTACTGATTTGATCTAAAGCGTCACTATTCACAGCTTGCATTTTGTAGGGTCTGCCAAATAGAATTTCAAATGGACTCGGTTTCTCTTTTGATCTCGGCTTGACCCTTAGCCTGATTAAAGCAATAGGAAAGCTTGATACAATGAAAATTTGTTTCTTGACATATTTTAGCAATTTGTTCCTTAATGAGGTGATTCATCTTTTTCTACTTGCCCGCTTGCTTGTGGGTCTGTAGGGCATATGCAGTTGCAATTGATTTTTAGTGCTTTAGTTATTGCTTGTACAATTCGTGCACAAAAGTGTGAACCTCTATCTGAGAGATACTCCTCAGGCATTCAAAACCGTGGTATAATCTTATTCAACAAGACTTTGACCACTCCTTTTGATTCATTTGTCCTACATGGGAAAGCTTCAGGCCATCCAGAAAATGTGTCAGTCCAAAACTAAGAGATAACAGAACCCCCCCCCCTTTTCTTGGGAGGCTCAGGGAATTAATTTGCCAATTTCACCTGGGAAATGCCCTTTGCTTATTGCCCATTGGGTGTATTTTTGTTCCAGTATTTCAGACAAAGTTCCATTGGGATGTGACTTGCTCTACTGTGGTAAATAAATTTGGTCCTGTTTACTCTGGTCCTTAAATGCGAATAGAGTGAGTCTAAGCCCCAATAGTTTTATCATGTTTTACTTTTACAAATTGCCACACTAATTTTTCTAATAGTATTAAATGACCTGTTTTTAGTTAACCTCACCCATTGTCTAACAGCTTACCTTGTTTTCATGTATCCACTTAAATCTGTTTCGTGATATTCTACCTGTTGATCTGTGTCTAGTTCTTCTAGCACTAAAGCTGCTACTGGTAGTTCTTTACTTCTTGCAGCAGCTAATTCAGCTTCTGCATCAGCTTTTCTGTTTCCTATTTCTGGGACAGTGTTACCTTTCAGGTGTCCTTGGCAGTGCTAAATTGCCACCTGAGAGGGGAGTTTGTACAGCTTCTAGTAATCATAGAGTTTCTTCAGCATATTTCAACAACTTTTCCTTGATGAGATAAAAGTCCTCTTTCTTTCCAAATTGCTCCATGAATATGAACTATGCCAAAGGCATATTTGAAGGTCAGTCCAGGTGTTTAATTTGTTTTTCCTTCGCCAATCCTAAGGCTCGAATAAGAGCTATCGTTCTGCTTTCTGGGCAAAGGATTTGATTTGATTACCTCAGTAGTGGTGGTCGCAGCGATACCCAGCCATCTTCAACACCTTGTATTATGAAAGCCTGCTTGCCCATGGGTAAACCAGTCTTCTGCATCCAGGGGTGTTCTTCTTTAAGGTCCAGGCAGCTGGAGTGCACCACTTCAATGGTTTCCAGGCAGCCGTGTGTGACGGTACAGCCGAGATTCTTCCTTCTAGGAATGAAGCGGGTTAACAATGTTAGTCACCTGACTGGTTATGTCATCTGATTCAGCCAGGATTACCCGATATTTCAGAAACTGGGAGAGTGACAGCCAATGATTTCCTTTCTGTTTCCAGTACCATAGATACTGTGTGGACACTAACACAGTCCTTTCTGTCCTATTGTAAATGTTCTGGCTTCTTCTATATTTATGATCATTGTTGCTACGGCCCTTAGGCAGGTGGACCATCCATTGCTTACTTCGTCCAATTGCTTGGAGAAGTAGACTACTTTCTTTTGGATGGCCCTAGTTGCTGAGTCAGGACCCCTAGAGCCATTCCTTGTCGTTCATAGCGAGAACAACCAAAAGGCTTCGTTATGTCAGGCAGTCCCACCGCTGGAGTCCTTATGAGTTCTCACCTCAGTTGTTGAAGGCTCCAGTCAATTGAATTTGAGTGTAGCCAATCATAAAACGAGTTTTTAAGACTGCCATGGAGTCTTTACTGTGACACATTTAATCAACCTTGGATGTTTCAAGAATGAATCTTCTTATTCAAAGGACAATTAAATCTGGGGTAATCATTTAGTCTGGACTATGCAGGTAATCAAGTTGATCAAAGTGATACTCAAATTTTGTATTGATGTAAACCCATTTGAATTATAAATAGAGAAAGGGGAGAATATATTGGGATGTTGTTAAAGATTTCATGTGTATAAAATTTTTTTATACTCTTCAAAAGCTTTCCAATTAACTGCATAAGCTGAAAACTGAATCAATATCGAATTGTTTATACCGTGCATTAAATCTTCTTTCAATAAAAGAATCTGTCATGCAGGTTAGAGATTTATTTTCTGCAACTTTAAGTTTGTGCAGTATTTCTGCTCTTTGAGGTAAACAAAAGCAGTTTGTTTCAGAAGTTCTTATTTGTTTGCTGACATTTAGCAAGGCTGCAAGCAGTTCAATTAAAAACATATTGAGCCATACAGGGCATCCCTATATCTCTTCTCTTCTGTGAGACATGAGTGGTTCATGTCTTTATTAACACTTAGATACTGAGTTTTTTTAAATAAAAGTGGGATTTTGGCATTTATTACTCAAAGATAGAATTTCTTATGTCGGTTATACTCAAATTTATCTGCAAACAAACAGAGTGGGATGAAGACTTGATTTAACATGCCTCATGTTAGAAAGATTATCTTTTGCACTTTTTCAATCTCAGTGCACTGTCTGGTTTGGGGTTTCAATTTGACTATTATCTTAGTAGGTTCACAAGGTACTCAACATTTTATAGACCTGCACTACAATGTTGGTCTTCTAAGACGCTAAGACATTTTTTAATGTGTGACATCTTACAGGTGTGTTTCACCCATTTTTCAGCATAACAGTTCTATTTCAACTCATTAATTTGTTCTCTTTTATTTTCTGAGTTTGATCTATCTGTTGTTACAGTTACAGTTCTAAGGAAATGTTTAACAACTCCATTATTAATTCTGAATTTTGGCTTTTTGTCACAGGCACTTGAAATGTACCAAGCTGAGAGATACAGATAGGCTTTCCCATTTGTTTTTGATAGACTCCATCAGATTAACATCTTTACAATAGGTGAATAGTGTCTCTTTTGCTATTCTCAGGGTGGCACATAGCTATTTTCTCTCTTCATTTTAATAATGAGAAAATTCTTGTAAAGAGAGAAGAGCAAACATAGATGCAGTCTCACGAAGTATTGAAAGTTTCTTCAAAGACAAATATCAAATCCTCAATGCATTCTCCTCTTCACTCTTTGAGTAAGCAGACCTCTTTTTCTAGGAAGAAAAAAACATGATATATTCCAAAAGCCTTTCAGCTGAACTGAACAAATGTAATGACTTGCCATTCCAGTATTTTCTACCTCTCTTACTCCCTCTGCTATATTACTTAGATGCTGTCTCACCAATAATCTTAGAGAGAGCATTTTTACAGTATGGTCTTTTAGATTCAAATAGCTACTGGTGTATGGCATTATTTTATCAGTCTAATTGTATAGAATGCCCCTGCAACATTTATATTAACACACACTTTTGTCTTTTAACCAGTATATTCAGTATTTCTTATGCTTCATGTTAGCTCCTAAGAAGAAATAAAAATAAATTACTTCACTTCTGTCCAAGAAATAACTTTTTATGATCATACAGGCTTACAGTTTATCCTTCACTTTTTTTTTCTAGATAGATCTTGATAGAAATGGAAAATATACTATAATTTAGCCAATACTCTGGTATGTTAAAATAAGCAGGATAATTTTGTTTTGTTTCTTCAATAGAGACAAAGCATTTGCAATTGAAATTTAGCAGTTATTTTTGTAGTCTATAAATTTAAATGTATGGCATTTATGTTTTGATTTTCTGTGCATTGTAAAGCTGTATACATTGTAGGAAGACAAAACACTTATAACTTGGAATGTAAAAAGGGACCTATTCTATTACCCATGCTTATTGTTCCTTTGAAGTGAAAATATGTGAAAAGCATGAATATATCTCTAGTTTTCTATATGATGCAGCTTATGCAGTTTACAGGCGACAATTTATGCTAAACAAATCAAAAGCATTTTAATACAAGAACATTACTTCGCTGTAATGTTGTTCCTGAACTGGAAGTTGCTGGAGTCTCAGAAATTATGCAAGGAGAACATCACCTATGCTCTCACTGTGTTCTTCTGCTCTTCCATGGGTATCTAGTGTTGTCACTGAGAAAAACAAATAGATAAGGTTATGTAGACTTTTAATCTGATAATTTTGACCACTATATTGGTTTGTTTAGTTACAGTCATAATTTAAAAACCCCCACAAACCCAAAGTGTGGATAAATAACCTTATGCAAAAGTTTTCATGCTAACTGTATTTATAATTGGCATTCATAGTTTCTTTCCCTAATAACTTCCCTTACCATAAGATGAAGGATACAGTTAAATGTCAGACTCTGGATTTCAGTGAGGCAGCATAAAGTGTTACCACCCTTTCTTACGGTTACTACAGCACTGGCTGTGTAAGGAGTTCCATAGTAACATCTCCTTCCTCCTCTCAGGACAAATAAAACAACTGGCACAACTTTCAGTGCTGACTCACAGTGATTTTACTTTGCCCCAGACTGGTAATATTATCCCTTCTTAGAGTTTTGTGAATTCACCTATCTGCTGCATCTAAAAGCTCTAGATGCAGACGAGCCTCCACTCCAAGAGTGTGTGTCTGTCCCTGCCATAAACACCCTTCCAGGAGCTTGGCTTTCTCTTCTCCTTGTCAGAACCTTTACACCCATTCTCGCATTCAGGGTAGAATGGTTGGCTGCCAACCCCCATGATGGTAGCAATCAGTAATACCTCTGTCTGTGCGTGTCCCTGAGAAAGTAATTTGACTGGCATTCCTTGACTGGTGACAGATAGGTTGCTAGATAAAGGCCTTGTGTACAAACAGAAATGAATTAATTTAATTAAGCAGGTCAGACATTTAAGCAATTCTATATAATGCTCTTGGCTCCTTAGCTTAGCTAAGCTCCTTTTCTAGATGGATGACCTTTGTAAATCTTGATTTAACTTAATCACGGGCTGACAGAGGAATTACCTGAAATAAATACTTTTGTTAATTAATGACTTAAAATGTCTTCAATAAGTCAATATGAGGACCAAAACTGGCTATTGATTGGGCACAACCCATATTTTTCTCAGTTAAGATAAAGACACAATAGTAATGTCAGACTGTCTTATACAATGAGCTATAAAGTACCCTAGGAAGATATACATCTGCATTTTCATGCAGCGTTATTTTTCTGAATGAGGACTTACATTAATAAGTATCCATCTTTAAATAATTTCTAGTCTTGCATCTTGCCCTGAACTCTGTCCATAATCCTTTGATTGTGGTGCTATAGTGTTTCTAGATCAGTTATTGATGCCCCGGGAAGCTTTTGGTATAAATTGGGGAAGCTAGCCTGATCAGAAAACTATATGGTGACAATGATCTTTATTTCAAACACAATATCTTTTTTGATGTAAAGTGAAGGAAGTATAATGTAACAGCTGAAAAAAAGGAAGTAATGAAGAAGACTAAACATTTCAGTTGTATTTTATTTTTACAGGAGCATCTTCAGGGCCAGGGGTCATTGTTTATTTTGATAGGAGGAGTGGGGGTGGTCTGCTTTTGGATGGTGTTGGATGTTTTGTAGGGATTTTTTAGACTTGTAAATCTGGAGCAGGTTACTTTTACTGCCAAATCATAGTGTCCATGCATCTTTTTAATATTTTCAGATCTGCTATCATGTTCAGATGTTTAAAGATTAGGACGTGACACAAGGAAATATTCTCAACTATAACACATGCATCTTGGGGGAGAGAAGGTCATCTGAGCCAATCCGTGGCAGAGGAGAAATAAAAGAATGAATAAAATATTTAGAGGTGCCTGAAAAAACAAAGTGAATGAATGGATCTTACTCTCTCCATCAAGATTTCTATTTTGAGCCATAACTGGTTAGTGCCCTTGATATAGCAGCTACCTTTCTATTCAGTGAGAGGAAGAGAATCATCTCTTTGTCCTATAGCCACTCAATCAGTGGAGGCCACTGCCTTACAGATCTACCTGAAGAACAGACTAATTAAAAGATGGATTGTAGAAGCTGAAAGATTACTTCAACCTGGCAAATAAATGAAGGGGCTAGTGCTTTTAGAAAAGGCAGGAGAAAGCAGCAGAGCACAGGTCTAGAAAGATATGGGTATAGCAAATAACATTTGTAGCATGATCCTGGAGTAAGCACAGAGTGCTAAATAACGAGGTGGAGAAGGTTTTCCAGCTCCTTTTTATAGTTGGGAGTTAGATCTCTAAGGAAAGGTGCTGAGTTTTACTTATTTCTGATGAGCTAAATAAGAGGATTTTCACCTCGCCCACCTGCAAGAATAGTTGGGACTGCATAAGACATAAAAACCCCTCACACTCTTATAAAGCTTTTCTTTTTTTATCAATGATATAATTTGTGAATTTTTGGGTATGAATTCCTTGCAAATGCTGTAGTTTTACTTTGCAAAGCCTGTAGTCATAGTTGCAAATAGAAAATTGGATATCTATAAAAATTGTTTGCAACATTTTTGTCATTAAATGTATCATCAAATCACTTATTAACACTTCTAAGAAGTGGCATTTTAGATAAGCATATGAGTATGCATTCAAGATGTTGTGATAGTTTTTGTGAGAGGAGGAAAGAAATAGTTTTTTCCACTTTTCCCTGATGTGTTGTTACGAAACTATTTCTAATCTTTTACCACCCCTGTTCTACCTGTAGTAAGATTTGCTGCACTTTGTATGTGATAATACTTCTAATTCCAATGCTACAAAATCTCTGAAGACCCTCTAAAAGAGGACATTGTAATAAAGAGAGGACAAATAATAAAAATGTTTTTGTTGTGTTTCTTGTTAATCACGCACTGTACACAGCAAAGCTCTGTCTTTGAATTGTTTATATATTTTTGGTTCATTTAATCTCAGCAGAGAATTGTCATGATTGACTGACTCAAACCCGTGGATCCAAGAGAAGGTGCAAAAAACCTTTTCTCTATTCACTTCTAATTTCTCAAAAATAATTAATTCATCTATATTGTTCTTCATAGCACAGATGAACATAGGTGCAAGGATAGATGTTTCTAGTGTCATCAGTCATGCTGATACAAGAACAGTGAAGAAACTTGATTTGAATGACAGCTGCTAGCTGTCATTAAAATTTAGCTGTTCTAAGAGCTTGTCCTGTTACACAGCTGTAAGTTAGATATAAAAAGTAAGCTTTGGTATGGTCCCAGACAGAAGTTTACTATGAAGCAAGTGAAATTAAACAAGTTAGTGAATACAAATGATTAAAAGTATTCAGTGCTTAAAGGAAAATTTGTGAAATCCTTACCATTGAGGTCAGGGTTCACATGTCTTATTCTTGTCTGGTTTTGCTATTATTTTTTTTCTGTGTGGGAGGAATACTACAAGATGCTAACTGTCAGTCAGATTCTTGATGATTTTGTTACAACCTTTTGGTATAAAAAGCTAAGATACAGCTCAGATGGGCAGTAAATATTGGGATTTACTGAGAAAGTGGAAATGGAGGGCAAGTCCTTGAAGCTGATGAAAAAAGGGAAAGTAAGAGAACAACAAACTCCAACCAATGAACTTGAAGAAGCCAGACTTCAGACTTCAGAGCAGATAGAAAGCTGGTAGATGAAAATTTCTTGTAACACAAATTCAGGAAAAATTAAGCTATTACAGTGTAACAAAGTGGGAAAGGCAGCAAAGACGCAAACTAATAGCAGATTTAGTGAATGGCAACATGAAAAGAAATGAAACTATTTTTATTGTCCCCAAATGTCACTCATCACATAGGAATGCTGCCAGCATAAAGTGATGTTGCAGAGGAAGGAAGATGGAACATTTAGCAGGAATGGACACATGATAATTATACACAAGAAAAGTTATTCTCTGTGCTTTAACATAAATGACAATGTTTGAAACCAATTTACTGTGAGCTTTTCTATGTAGTTTGGTTGTTTCAGTACTAGGTCAGAAATACTTATTTTTTAAGGAATGCTTTCTTGAACTAAGTATGCATATATTTTGAAACCTGTCCATAAACAACAGCAGTTAGAGAATGTTTCCTTTTGGTTGCAATCTCTTCTTTGAGGCTTTTTTCTTTTCCTTTATGTGCCTAATAGACTTGAATTAAAATTTACTGCTTTAAGTAATTTCTTGAATTACAGGACTTGTGAAGAAAATAGGACAATCTTCCCCTCAATTTCTAATTTCAAGTTGTCAAGACAGTATTAGGTTTCTAGTTTTCAATATTACCTTCCGATAGTATCTGGTGGTGCATGGTTATATGTTGAGGCGAATGAGAGAGAGAAACAAAGAGAGAAGACCTTTTCCTCTGTATAGGGGTTCATGTTTCATGTACTGCAGTTTATATACTGAAGAAGTATAATTTTTTATACCTTTTGTTTTTAACTTATTAACATGGTGACTTTATAGCCTAGGAAGAAATCAATGTGTTATAAATATTTTTGTTTCAATTGTTAAGTGAATATGCCACATAAATGGTGTGGTTTGTGACAGAAGTAGCATAATGAAAGAATTTTGAGCAATCCTTAGTTCTGAGGATTTTAAATCTAAGTATACAAAATTATCGATTCAGGAGTTCTGATCAATGCAGATTCTCTTATCTAGTTGGGAAAACATTTCTTTTGGATGAGATGGTATCAGACGCTTCTCACCTTCATGTGTTTTGCTTGAGCTGCGAATTAAATTCCTTCTGGATGTAAGTATTGCTGATTTTATGGCCTCTCTTTAAGTGCTTTGTGAAGTTATAGTCATGCAAACTATCTTAGTCATAATCTAATTAAATACTAAGAAAACTGTGTTTGCATTTCAGAATTTGGTCTCCCATTCATCATAAATATAGCCAAATGTGCTGTATTTTTGCACAGGCAAATATATGTGTGGATGTCTATATATGAAAACATGTAAAAATATGACATGCCTCACAGATTGTTCCCAGAGTGAGCTCTCAAAAAGAAAGCAGTAGGGTTCAAAACTAGCTTTTGATAAAAACTATGTATTCTAGTGGTTTACTTGGCAATCCAATTAAATAAAAATCAACTGCAGATGTTTGTTACACTGACTGGGCTAGCAATTTAATGCTAGATAATATAAAAATAAGCATGTAGAATAGTTTTGTAAGATGATGATGTTTTATTGCTGGACATGAAGACTGTTCAGAAGACAATATTACTGCCCTGTTCATGTAATAATTCCTATAACAGTGGTTTGTAACAGTCTTTGAAATAAAGGTTGATGTTTTAGGAGAAACTTAAAGAAAGAAAAAATCTTATTATTTTGATTGGTGGAAAACAAAAAATCCACCACCTAACTCCAAAACATTATTGCTTGAAAACAAAGATATTGTAGAAATTAATATGAAAACCTAAACTTACAGATTTAACGTTCAATTTTACAATTGTACCAGGATGATTTTTATGCAGTACTGAGCAGCAGACATCTGATGAATAATGTTAAATTTGTACAATTATGCTTGTTTACTTTCTAAAGACCCACTTAGGTTAGTAGAATTAGAAAACAAATGTGGGTCTGTGCTGATGTAGATGTGCTGACGTAATTCCTACTATTTTCATTTTTTCAGACATCAACTGATATAGCTTTGGCAACTTTGACCACAACTATGCTTCCATTCTTAATGTACAGTTCTGCGGTATTTCGTAATCATCCTAATTCTAAAGAAATTTACCAAGATAAACTCATGCCATTTCTTCATCTGGGAAAAATGCACGCTTCTGAAATGTCAAGGACACACTAAATGGCATGTTCTTTGTTCGCCAGACATGCAGTGCACCAGGTGGTAAAGTTCTGGCTGAGTGGGTCAGGCCTTGCAGTCTCTGTGTAATCATTCTGATTATTGCTATTAGCCACAGTTCAGACGGTAACATAATCCGTTCAAAAGAATAAAATGAAGAAATACTGGCACCATCATCTATGTGTGCATAATAATAATTATATTACATTTGTTGTAACTGCATCTCTGCTATTTGCCTTCTTTATCTCATGTTCTGTGCTTTGTTTCATTTTTCCTAATATTTTTTTTACTCTTTGCACAGATACAATTTAGCAGTATCTCTACTGTCAAATCTGAGGAAGAACTTTAGGACCTCAAACTATCCAAGGAAGAACTTTAGGACCTAGGTAAATAATAGGTCTTATACTCTTGTAATAGGGTCTATGTATAGGCCTAAAGTGCTGATCCTTAAGTCTTTTATTCCCTGCTGATATCTATGGAGGTATCTAAATTTCACAAGTGTCACTCTCTGTAAAATTGCTACTGGACTGTAAACAGGCACCAGTGAAGAATTTGTCTATTAACGCTCTTCATGACTAGATTTTCATATGGAGTATTGCTCTGGTATTTTGCCCATGGGGATTAATCTAATAATCATTCTATGATTATGGGCTGGCGAACATGTTCTTGTGCAGTAAGCTGGTGGATGTACGTATTCTGAATAGCAGTTTCTTTCTAAAAATTAAAAGCATATTCTTAGAATTGTAGAATCAGAGAATATGCTGAGTTGGAAGGGACCCATTGGGATCACCAAGTCCAATTCCTGGCCCTGTGAAGGATACTCAAGAAGTACACCATGGATTATTTGAGCATTATCCAAATGCTTCTTGATATTAGACAGGCTTGGTGCTGTGACCACTTCCACTTCCCTAGGTAGCCTGTTCCAGTGCTCAGCCACCCTCTAGGTGAAAACCTTCTCCACATATCCAGCCTAAACATCTCCTAACTCAGTTTCATGCCATTTCCTTGAGTCCTGCCACTAGAGCGAAGTACTTCCTAGAGTGAAGTACTTGCCCCTTTTCTTTGCCTTGCGAGGATGTTGGAGACTGCAATGAGGTCTCCCCTCAGTCTCCTCCGGGGCTGAACAAACCAAGTGACCTCAGCTGCTCCTCATATGGCTCCCCTTCAAACCATTCACCATCCTCATGGCTCTGTTGGATGATCTCTAATAGCTTAATGTCTTTTTTATACTGCAGTGCCCAAAATGCCCACAATATTCAAGGTGAGGCCTGCACCAGTGCAGAGCAGAGAGGGACAATCCCTCCCTCAACTGACTGGAATCCTTTGCCCAATGCCTCCCCTGGCATGGTTGGCCCTCCTGGCTGTCAGGGCCACTGCTGACACATATTCAACTTGCGTTTGACCAGGACCCCAGATCATTTTCCACAGTTACTGCTCTCCGACCTCTTGTTCTGCAGTCTGTCTGTACATCGGGGTTGCTCCACCCCAGATGCAGAATCTGGCACCCTGGCCTTGTTAAGCTTCCTACAGTTGGTGACTGCCCGTCTCTAATTTGTCAAGGTCTCTCCGCAGGGCCTCTTTGCTCTTGAAGGTCCTCCCAATTAGTGGCATTGGCAAAGTTAGTATTCCGTGAGTCCTGGGTCCAACTTTTTAATGAAGACGCTGAAGAGAATTGGGCTGAGCATGGAGCCCTCTGGAACTCTCCTGCAACTGGACACCAGCCTGATGTTACACCATTCACTGTAACTCTTTGTGCCCACCTCTGAGCCAGTTGCTCACCCACTGGGTAACACAGTTATTCAGCTGTATATTGGACATTACATCCAGCAGGATACTGTGAGAGACAGTATCAAAAGATTTACTGAAATCCAAAAAAGATTAAATCTACTGGTTTTCTCAGATGAATTGAGTGAGTTACCCTGTCACAGAAGAAAATCAGGTTCGACAAGCAGGACTTTTCCCTCATGAAGCCATGATCAATGACTCCAGGAGTAGAATCTTTTCCTGCCCTTCTTGAAAATCAGGACAACATTTGCCAGCTTCAGTCAGCTGGGACTTCGCTGGATTCCCAAGACCATTCAAAAATCATGAGAGAGGTTTTACAATGACATCAGCAGCTCTTTGAGGATTCTCAGACTAATCCCTTCAGGACCCATAGACTTGTAGGGATCCACCTGGAGCAGCAGATCCTGCGCAATTCAAGGTTGGTTGGGAGTTGATCATTCTCACAGTCATGGTCCTTTTTATTTTTTAAATAATGAAGCTAACTAGAAAAGACCACAGGCTCTTATATTTGAGAAAAATAGCAGTCTCCATGTTAATCAAAAGGTCAAGGTCCAAGGTCCAAACGTCAAAAGATCCTTAAACCAGAGGAAAGGTTTTAGTATCTAGGAGATGCACTGTCTCAATTAACTCAAGTTCTAATTTTTTTTCCCCTTGTTTAACATGATTGGCTACTTAGTTGCAGATCATATCTTCACTTTAATTGTGTTTAAGAAGTATTTTTCAATGCTGAAATTAAAAACCTTGAAGTGCTCTTGCAAATTAATGCAGCATGCATTTTGTTAATACCCTTTCCTTCTTCAATAACAAATAGGCAAGTTGTGGGCTTCTTTTAGCTTTAATTTCTGTGATGGCTTTGAGTTCTCATGACACATGTGATTATTTTGATATACCTTATACATGGAATGTTTTCACTTTCTTCCCTGAATCAAAGCTCTGAACGAAGGAATCAGGATTTTTGACTAAGAAATACAGCACAACTGAGTTCTCTCTACTTTCTCAATTGCTCTATTTCTTCTGCCAGAAGAGGGAGAAACATATGATCAAATAAAACACTTTGTAGCCTTTCTAGGGTGTGTAGAGATAAGATTTGGATTAATTTTCTGTATCTAAAATCAGATGCTTGTCCTGAAGTTTGTTGTGACCACAGAGAAATCTTATCTGCAGTACTGGAGACGATAAAAGTTCTGATTACATGAAACTAGTGCTAGCTGTATCTATGAAAGCTGCTGTCTAGCTGAAGATAAAGAGTTAGGAAATTCAAAATTCTAGACTAGACTTTGGACATAGACGTAAATTTCTTCTTGGATTTCCCATTTGCAGTTGGTTGTGGTCTAGTATTTTGTTTTGTTTTTCTCTTCCCTTTTCTTTTGCACATCATCCAAATACTTCTAATCTGATACTTTTTTTTTTAACAGCAATGTATTTTATCTATGCTGTGAAGATTCTTGTGTTTTCTGTTTCGATCATATTAACTCCTCTTCTACAAGGAAGCTGTCTTCTATGATGGACAATAAACACATTAAACAGTATATTAAATTGTTTTGTATAGTATAATAGTATATTACAATTATGTATATTTTTAAAGTATTCATCAGTAGGTAAAAGAAATTGATTTTGAAATCTAATCTCTTTCTATTAAATTCAGCCAAAGGAAGAGTGACATAAACTTGTATTTATACACCTTCTCAGTCTAATATCAGTTAATAATATAATCTTTCAAATTTAGGTCTGTCCAACTTAAGGATATCTCAGTTTTAGTCACATGAAGTAATTCCAGAGTAACCTGCTTCTTATTGCTTGTATAATTAAATAAATGACATAAAATTATCAAAAGATCGATGTGTATCTTGTTTTGTAGAAACCAATGTTTTGTCATAATTATTTATGTTTTGAGTTCACAAATCAGAGATTAGCAATTTGACCCTGACTGTCACTAGCATTTGACAGGAATAAAACCAGGAGGTTTATCTGGAGTCAACACATCCAAGATTGTGTGTAGACTACAAGGTTTCCTAACTATGTATTCCACTATTAGACAAATAGCATTAAAATCATAGCCAATGTAGTTCGTTGTTCCCTTAGTTTAGATTTGCTGGCTTGATTTTACTGCATTGTTTCTGTAGCAAATTCTGTCCAATATGAGACAGAAAATTATAATACATAAAGGTTTATTTCTAGGTTTTAGCAAATCTCTTCATCTGTTCCCAGCCCTCACCTCTATGAAGAATCTTACTTGTAAACACCTGCCTTAATGGCACAACTGTTAGCCTTGCATAGCAAGTTACAAGGGTTTGTCACTTGTATCACACACCTCTCCCTAAACAGTATGCAGTGTGTTATGTGTTTTGACACAGAGCCAGACTCTGAGTTCCAGTGCCTTGCTACTTCAGTCTGGACCTGTTTCTCTGGAAATGCCCTGAAATGATAACAGCAAAAGTCTGAGCAGCTTGAGGGTGAAGGGATTAATTTTTAACAATCTTGAACTGTAAAATATAGGAAGTATATGCTGTGGCAAATATGAACAGAAGGAGGGAAATTATGAGGGTTTTGGAAAAGCACAGAATGTGAAGGAACAACAGTGCTTTGAGGCACAGGTGAAAGTTAGTACTGCCAGTTAAAAGAAACAAAACCCTTATACAGACCCTTTATACAGACACTGAGTTACCCCATAATATCATAATGTGAATGCATGTTGTGTGTGGGCATTGGAAAACAAACAATTACTGATGCCTTATAGTAGTCAAAACCTTTTTAAAGGAGCTAACGTATGCTGATTTTTATGTACATTCATTTTTTAAGTTAAAGTATCAAAAATGAATTTTGTGTGCTAGAACTGTATAAGTAAATAAGTAGTCATATCGAAAGAAAGGTGGTTGTGTTATTTTGAAATGGTGGTTTGCTATCCTTTATTCAAATGAGTATATGAAGAGATGGGGAAAGCCTGGAACAGTTCCAGAAAAAGATTTCAAACTTGTATAAGTGATATTCCACCTCTGCAGTGGTATTCTCTCAAGTGCTTTCATATTGCATGCAAAAATGAAGAAGAAGAAGAGGGGCAACATTTCATCCTGTGGATGAGCAAATCATGCAAGAACAAGGGATTTATTCTTCTAGAACAGAACAATTCTATTTAGAGGAATAGACTTCATCTGAACCTCAAAGGGAGCAGGTAACATATCAAATCAAGAGATTGTACTACAGTTTTAAACTCTCTAAGGCTGAGTTATAACTGAGGTTTTAAATCAAGATTAAGGAAATGAAGATAATTCTGAAAGAGCACACTTCAAAATGATGCAATCTCCTAGGTAATTTTTGTATCTCTAAAGAAAAGTAGAGTTAGAAAATTTTTATCAAATAGGAAATTTGAAAGGATAGAAAAACAGTGCCACTATTATTAGATACAGTGAGGAAGAAAATGACATGGTTCTATAAAAATGATTTTTTTGTGTGTCTGTAAAACTCATAGAAGCTCAAGAAAAACATTTGAGAGGATATGGACAGTTTAGCAATTTTTTAGAAAGCTGACATGGGGAAACAGTGAGATAAAGACAGTCCTCTCAAAGACATCCTTCAAAAAGTTTGAAGTTTTGCCCAAATGAGGAAATATAAACATAGAATATGAAAATGCAGTGAGTAAGACCAAAAAGAGTAATAAAACCAAAGGTATAAAGATATAAGAATATGCTAAGAAACCTCCTCCAGATCATGAAGTCAGCTGGAGACATTGGAAGAACATAAGTAGAATAAAAGGAATATTTACAAAGGATTAATGCAGGAGATCTTGCAAAGTCTCTTATGATAGGTTTTTTCCTGTAAGAGACATCAAACCTGTCCTAGATTTAGATAATAGTGGAAGAGCTTATTAAATAAACAGGTGAAGTGCACAAGCGTCGACATAACTCTTCTAAAGGAGCCCAGGAATTAAATGGATTAATTGCAAACTCTGAAATGTGAGCTTGCCAGGAGGCAGAGCATTGTGTTATTCTATATGCTAAAATGGTTGGAAAGAAAAAAAAGTTTGGTTGATACTAAGCTGTTCATGGCATTAAAGACAACTCTGTAAAATTGCAAAACTGTAGAATATGATAAATAGCAAATGAAATCCAACATGAAATTCGAAGTGATGTACTCAATGGGAGCAGGGCAAGGTATAACTTGCACAATGGGCTCAGAAAAAATGTTGCTGTGCAGACTGGGTCTTTGGGCAAAGTAAGCAGTTGTATGAATATGTTAGCTTGATGCTCGGATGTCAAGGAGAAAGCTGAAATGTTAGGAAGCATGTGGAAACAGCAGGATGATGAAGCAGAGGACTGTTATTATATGGTACATATGTACCAGGACCACTGCATGTTGAGCTCTGTGGGACGTCCTGGTCAGACATAGTGAAGAGCACCCATTTTTGTTAAATAATGTAGTATCCATTCAGTGCTAGGAGGATAGGCACATGCTGGAGGACTTGCAGACGTATTACAGCTATTTAAGTCAGTTCCTCCATTAAATAGGAAGTATTCTTAGAACAGTCATTACCCAATAGGCAGAAACCTGGGGCTAGCAGTGCCTGACCTCAGAGTGCTGCTGTGTGGATACACATAGTGTTCTCTTGCATGTGTAACAGTCAAAGAGTTGTGAGAGAAGGTGGCTCTCTGTTAGGTTGGGATAGAGCAGGCTAGAAGAGTGATAGGGATGATTCAGGATGAGCAAGCAGTTGATGACCATGACCAATTTAAGCTATGAAAGAGACAACAGAGGGAGATGTCCTTCTTCAGTGTTCCTGGTATGTTGTGGGTGTAGTCCTTTCTGTAAGATGTCCCTGCTCCCGTGCAGATTTCCACTGAGCTTCAATTCCCTCAGAGGGGCACCCTTTGGGGCAAGTGCCTTTTTTCTCCAGTCACACCTTCAACAGCAGCACCTTCAGCCACGCTTGCAGTGGTGCTCTGACCATCTCTGACTGACTGAGCCTGGACCTGAAGGGTGATGGCCACAGCTACAGAAACTGCTGGAGCTGTCTTGGCTGGCTGGCCACCTCCTATGCAAGACAAATCTGCTGCTGCTGCTCTGGCTCCTTAAACCCTGCTCTTTCCACCAACAGGTGACATTAAAAATGTTGGTGAGTGGTGATGGTCTGAGGTAGTGAGTACTTATTTTGAGGTTAACCTTGAGTGTTTTTGATACAAGTTGGCAGGCCTTGGCAGCAGGTATGTTTGGTTCAGTTTTTCAGGCCAGACATAGACTGATGCAACCCATCATAAATGTGTGTTTCACTTCAGAATGCAAAGGACTTCCTCGGACAATGAAGATGACATTCTTTTAGTTAAAACATTATTTAAGTAGGGGTTGGCATACATTATCAAAAGTGTTGATGGTTGATATCACTCTTATTTCCATCCGCTAGAAGAGGCAGAGGACTAGAGAAAAAGTACTTGTGATTTACTTGCTCTGATATTTTCTATCTCCATTTAATCTGTCTTCAGCAAAAGAAAATACTGAAGAAAAAAAGAAGGTTCTGCTGTTCCTTGACTGTAAAGTAAAATTCTGTGTGTTAAAAAGCATGCACTTTTTTTCTTGTGGTCCCACTTGGTAGTTAGCTGTGATGACAGGCTTCATGTACTTTGATGAAAGTCTGTCTTATTTAGTTCAGTTTTGATTCAATCCCTAGGACTGAATCAGACCAAGCCCCTGGCTGTGAGTCCTCAGTGCTAACACATAGAATTGACAAATAAAATGATCTGTTGACTTATAAATGAAGTTATCAATATACAGTCATAAGAAAATACATTTAGTGGAAATACTATTACACAAAATTGCTTTCTTCATACCCCCTCCCCAGATTCAATGCCTAGCTAATTTCCTCAGCTTTCATGTCTCTCTCTATCTGTTCTAAAGCATTTTTCTGGGATAAGTGCTGGACACTTACTCTGGGATGAATGGAAGTTGCTGGAAAAAAAAAGAAAATACAGTTAGTAGATGTAAGTTTCTCTCTAGAGGTCATGCTGTATTCTCCTAAACCCACACTCCCTCTCTCAGAAACACAACAAGGCTTTATGATTTTTCCAAGGAAAGAAACAGATAATCTAGCAATACGGGTATCTTTGCATTTCTCAGTGCTTTATAATCTACTGCAGTAATTTTACTCCATTTTTTTAATTTAAAAACCCAGAGTCCTGCTGGCCAGTATTCATATCCAATACATAGCTGTCATTAATGAAATTTCTAGTAACAAGTTGTCCAAGTTGTCTGGCATCAATACTTGCATTGTATCAATACAGCAGTATGCCATCTCAGAAACTTCTGAAATAGAAGTCGTCTTCTTCTTGTGTAAACTGTGAATTTTCCCAAAAAGCTTTCCTCATAACCCGCATTTCATGCTTTTCAATTGTTGGAGAAAGTATATAGGAAAGTAATTCTCCAATGTTGCTTAATTTGTTCAATAATGTCTTGGGAATTTACACTCCAGCCCAAAAAAGGGTACAGTACTTAACAATCAAGGGTTGAGAGTAAAAATATTCAGCATTACTGTAAAGTAAATAATGATAAATACTGTTTTTACTTTGAAAAAATGAAATATGGTTCTGAAAGTGTGATTAGAGTTCATGCCTATTCTGTTGAATTGAAATGTTTATGTTACCTGTTACCCTGTTCCCATTTTCTCCACAGGAGAGATTGTTTACATATGCCAACAGGAGAGGTTTATTGTAGAACAGGAAACTGATAAAAAAACCCCACTGAAATACAAAACCACTTATTATTTAATTCAGTCTAGTTGGTGTGTTTAAATGCTATTTTTATGTACTCTTCAGAGATGTTAATATTGTATTTAGTACATTTCTCCAGGTAACTTCCTTATGGTTTTGAAGCATTGGCTTTATAGTAGTGTTTCTTAACTTTCGTGTATATAAGGAAAGTAGAAATGATACAAATAAGATTTCTCTCACCTTTTTTTTGTTAACTGATGTAACATTGACTTTTTTGGATATGACATACAAGGTTTTGTTTTCTCTGAATTTAGCCAAGTCTAAAGAATGTGGAACGTTCACACTCATGCTACTTACGGTTTTTCATAATCAGTGTAAATGCATACATACAGAGACACTATTTACTTTCTGAGTCATATTTTGACGTTCTCCATAAGTTTCACTGTTCTAAAATGAATCAATATAAAATAAATTTCAGCATCAATTTCTGGATATTTGGAGAGTCAGTCTGGTTTCATCAAAGAGAAACCAACCTGATTGCCTTGTGTTTTGGAATAATTGGCTGGATAGACAAGAAGAGAAGACTGGATATTGTCTAACTGAATTTTAGCAAGGCTCTTAACAGTGTTCTCACAACATTCCTCATAGATAAACTCAGAAACTTAGACTATATGAGTAAGGTGGATTGAGAACTGGCTGAATGGCAGATTCCAGAGGGTTGTAATCAGTTGTACAGGGTCTAGTTGGAAGCCTCTCACTAGTGGTGTCCCCCAGGGTTTGATACTGGTTCCAGTATTAACTCATTCACCAGTGATTTTGATGAAGGAAACAGATGCCTCCTCAGCAAGTTTATTCAAAGGTGGGAGGAAGTGGCCAATACCCCAGAGGGCTGTGCAGCCATTCAGAAAGACCTCAACAGGTTGGACAGATGGGCAGACAAGAACCTGTCTGAATTTCCAGAAGGGCAAGTGCAGGTCCTGCACCTTGGGAGGAATAACCCCAGGCACCAGCAGAGGCTGAGGGCTGACCATGTAGGAAGCAGCTCTGTGCAGAAGGATCTAGGGGTCTTGGTGGACAAACAGTTGTCCATGAGCCAGCAGTGTGTCCTTGTGGCCAAGGCCAGTGGTATCCTGGGGTGCAGTAGGAAGAGCACTGCCAGCAGGTCAAGGGAGGTGATCCTGCCCTTCTACTTAGCCCTGGTGAGGCCTCATTGGGGAGTGCTGTGTCAGTTCAGGGCTCCTCGGGATAAGAGAGACATGGACTTCTTGGAGTGGGTCCAGCAGAGGGCTGTGTGAAGATGATTAAAGAACAGGAGCGTGTCTGTTACAAGGAAATGCTGAAGGACCTGGACCTGTTTTAGCCTGGAGAAGATCGAGAGGAGATTCATCTATGTATGCAAGTATCTGAAGGGAAGGTGTCCAGAGGATAGTAGTCAGGCTCTTCTTGGGGGTACTGAGCAGTAAGATGAGAGGCAACAGGCAGAAATTGGTGCACAGAACGTTCCACCTGAACATGAGGAAGAACTTCTTACTGTGCAAGTATTCTGTGTGATTCTATAATTTGATATGAACATTACCTTGCATTTTATTGTTTAAATTGTGTTTTTTCTGTTCTGAAGAAATCCATTGTTTTGAAAAATGCCTACAATGAGAAGCAAATTATAAAGAAAATGTATCATAAATGTATCATAACTAATTGAAGGAGATAAAAGCTAGTCTAACTAGGTAAGTTGACTGATTTCTAGGTTATATTTTACAAGACAAATATGTTAAGCAAATAAAAGACCAGTAGCATGATAATAGGAACATATTTGGCTTTGAATATTCAGGTGCTTGTTTGTACAGTTCTCTTTAATAATAGATTTCTCATGTTTCTGTTATATCCTATCTGTACAATCTGCTTTTTCCTACTCAATCATAACTAAGAAATACAGTGTCGTGTTTAGCATAGGAGGGAGGAAAAAATTGAGCATGTACTCTGGATGCTTTTGCCTTTCTTTCACATCTGTTTCAATTGTCTGGATCTTTCACAGGCTATTGCTTTTTGAAAATTCTTCAGTGCAGGTTAACAGATTCATTGGAGTGTCTTTGGTCTTTTGTTTGGGCTTTTTTTTTTTTTTTTTTAATACTCTTGTGCTGGGGAAGCAACTCTGACTGAAATTAAACAAACCAACATTAAAGTGTTCAGAAGTGGTTTCGGACACTGGATGACTCATACACTGCAGACATAAGCTCAGGCCTCTTTTATCCTCGATTGTTGTAAAGGAGCATGCTTTACTTGCCTCTGAGATTAAAATCAGTAAACAACATGGGGTTTTTTTTGAGCAGTGGCAGTTATCTTACAGCAAATCAGAGAGACAGAGGATCATTTCAGCGCTCTCTAATCCTGTGTTTTTCCCCCATATCTATTTAACTGAAAGAAATTTGGCTACCTTATCAGCCAAACTGCTTAAAAATAGGGATATGTTGCAGATAAACAGTATGAGTTCTTCATCTCACTCATGTTAAATGGATGTTGGGTAGCAACAGGGAGTAAGCTGTACCTCAAGTCCTTGTTGCACCTTTTATAGAAAAATTTTAGGCAGTGACTAGCAAACCAAATCATTGTTGGATATCTTTCTAGATCATGAATATTTCCGAATGATTAAACTATAACATTTGTGTAGTTGTCAACAGAAAGGAGGAGAAAACCCTGAAGTCTAGTGCCATATTTTATTAAACACAGCTCTGATGCAGACACAGGTGACATTAGTGTCAGATTTAGTGAAATAAAAAGTAGTACCATAAGCTTACTAGCTGCCAGTAGTCTGCTCCCCAAAATCACTTTATTCTACATTCATGTATTGAAACGCGTTTAATCAGGTTTTAGATAATTACCTAAGATAAGCAGACTTAAACTCCTTATGTAATGGTTAGCAAGCACAATATATAGGTATAGAGAATGTTAGCTCCTGATGAAGACAATGTCTTCACCTTAGTTTCTGTTTCCTAAATTCCTGGTAGAGGGTGGATGAACAGCTGTTGCACACAAGCATTAAACTCTCAGGCTGTTCATGGTCAAGTCATAAATATTAAAACAGCATAAGAGCTTCTCAGCTAGTTCAATGTATACTTGTACAAATTTTAGGGAATATTTTTGAAACAAAATACAATTAAAGAAATGTAAGGCTATCTAACAAGCAGGAAGAGTGCAAGTCCATCAAATTGGGCAGTAACTACTATTGGCAGTGTTCTATAGCTCTGTTTAAAGAAATATGCTTCTTCTGTAAGTAGATAGACATGCATACAAAACCCCAAACAAATAAACAACAATAATATCCTAGATGTTACAGGAACTTAACTCTTGTGATTCACCCTGAAATCTTCTTCAAGCAGTCTGTTAAAATTTTTTTGCTGTTTTTTAATTTCTTCTCTTACAATATCTCTATAGTATTTTTTTCTAAACTTCTTAGTACCTGAGGTGATTGCTTCAGTATTTTGTATGAGTGTGCCACTTTGTTCAATATACATTCACATTATGAAAACATCTTGAAAGGTAGTGAAAACATAGAGTTAGGAACAGAAAATAAATGGCAAGTTATTTCTATTATTTTATCATCTCTTAATCTCCTGTTAAAAAAAATTAAAAAAAGTTTTGTAATTGATCACCAGCTCAGTAGAAATATTTACATTTTAATGTTCCCTGTATTTAAATGCTAAGCAATATCGGAAAAATTTTCAGTTTGAGTCACTAGTTTTTTTTTTTAGTCTTTGTTGTGTTTACATCTTATATATAAATAATTATAGTAAGGCTTAATGACTAAGATGATTAAATAAAAGTGTATATATATATTGTTCTGTAGTCCAGTATGAGTAACTTCAGTTTGCACATTTTCTTTGGCTAATATTTTGGTCATATCCATCATGTTCAACAGGAATAAAATCCATGGTGCTTTAATAAAAACTTGGAAAGCTTGAAAGGTCTGGATAAGGACATCTGTCTGTATGACTCATGTGCCTGTTATAATAAACTACACTAATCTGGCTCTTGGAAGTACCTCTGGGCTAGTTCAATGAGGTCTCTCTTTTGATGTCGTGAAAATCTAGGTATTACATCCACAGAAAAATAGTGATCAGGGAATGTCTTCTTGACAAGAAATTTTCTCTTCAAACTTCATCCTTGTAGTGAATAGCCTTACTTTTTCTCTCGTATTCTAAGATTTTAAGAGCTTTACTATCCTGCTTTCTGGTTGTGATATGGACTTATGTATTACAGATATTCATAAAACATGCCTGAAAGTGTTCAAGACAGAAAGTCACACAAGATGTGAAAGAATATTTGACCCCGTTTAATGTGCTACTACCGCTTTCCTGAGTTAAAACCATAAATTTGTACCTTGATTTCATACATAGTTCTAGATATTTCAGATGACTTTGTGAATTTTGCCTAAATACATTAACTAGTTTAATGAGCATGCATATATAAGTACTGTTGAAATGGATAGAGCAATGATGTATTTACTTTTGAATCTGTTTCATCTTGTAGCTATTTTAAATTGGAAAAGTAATGTTAAGATACTCTTGTGGATACTGTTTTCTATGTAGACGTGACAAGATTTGACACTGAAAATTCATTTTTTTCTTTCCACAAATCATGGCTTTTGTGGAAAAGATAAGGATGCTTATACATATGCTTATATATAAAAGTATATGGCTTTTATGTATACTTCTATATATTCAAATACAGTAATGATAGTATATGAATAATTTAGAATAAGATATTTTTCTATGAAAGCAAATTCCCTTAATGAAAGCCTCTTGTAGAGGATCACTATAACAATATCTCAGAAATTGAATAGGTTCGTGTAGGGTTTTTTTCAATGCAATCTCCACTACTCATTCCCTGTGTACTCCCAAATTTACTTTTGTGATTCTTAGATTTTTCACACAAGACTTTTTTCCATGCAAAAACAATACGTACATTGGTTTTGCTTTTTTTCAGTGGATTCCAGAGAATGCTGGAATAAGATCTTTCTCTTCCCATGCATCCCTTCAGACATTCTGTTAGTCCCAACACTTTTCCTATCTAGTTCTCAAAGCATGGATATGATGTATTTCTGTCATTGGTGTCCACAACCTGGTGTACCCTGGGCTGGCAAATCTATACTGGTAGTCAGGGTAGGTGTTGATGGCAATAAAGGAAGTTGAACTATGGCTCTTGGAGCTGAAGATTCCTCTCCCTCCCCAGTCATTGCTTTCATTGAATGTAGGTTGATGGTAACTTCCTGGAGACTTGTGGGCATCTGGCCAGACTTTCATTCTGTGTGGAAGGGCAACAAACCAACAGTCTCTGAGTCAGTGAACTCCACTCTACTCAAATCAGTCTCCCCTTCCACCAGGCTTCATCTGTGATGTTTCTGATGGCCGCTTCATCTCACAAGTCAAATTGTTTGTGCGGGCCACCAATACAAGAGTAATTTGCACTGGCTGATGCATATTGTCAATTACAATGTGAAGCTGTACATAAACCTGACAGGACTAGCCACAGGAGCTCTCAGGCTAGGCCCAGCTATGTACCCATGGGCACAGATGGTGGTAATGGTACAAGGTCAGTGCCAGAATTTGTTTTACCTTGTAAATAACTATTGAGTAGGTGGTGAAGCCAATCAATAGGGAGGAAACAATCACATCTCCATCTCACTGGGGCAGAGACTGACATAGCTACCCTGAAAGAAATCTAGCAAGACCATAAGGAGGCATAGTCCTTGCAGCTCTATTTGCAAATTAGTTCCTCTATTCGTTTGCTGTAAAACTAACAAGAATAATATTTTTTTATATGATATCTAAATAGGAAAAAATTAGCGGCTTCCTCAACATTTGGATTTGATTTCTCTATTACTGAATGTTGCTTATAAATAATTAAATACATAAGTATAAATACATATTTATTTTTTTATCTGAAAGAAGTACCATGTTTTACAAAACAAATAGAAAAATCAAGTAATGTGCTAAAGAGTTGCTCATGCAGTGATATGTGTGGTTTTCTTAGGAAGGAAACTAGACTGTTACATTTGTCCCAGGTCATTATTTCTCCTGTAGAGGTAGGAAACTACACCTGTACATGTACATGGTTCTTAATATTGTACTGAGATTTAAGGATTAATTTTCCTTTTTGGCAGAGGTGGGCTTGAGATTCTCAAAAAACTTAGTAATTTAAAACCAGTTTGTTATGCTAGTAAGGCCATGCAAGTGTGGATGATGTCTTACCTTTTGTATCCATGTGAGTTGCATCAGGTGATCTGCCTACCCATGAAGGAAATAAACCACATCTGTAATTTTGCTGATGTGATTGATTCTGTATTAGGCGATTTTACTATAGCATCTTTGTTGGTTAGAAATTGCACTTTACCTCATCTTTGGCTGACAGAGATAAGGAAAAAAATGCGTGCAGAGACTACCTGGCTCAATGAGAACAAAAATCTTGAAGCTGCTGATTTCAGAGCATATGAATTTCCCTTTACTCTTCCATGGTTTTGTCTATGCACTTAGCCAGAAGCTGATGAATGGTGCTTTTCAAAAAGGTGCAATGCCATGCCATCATCATAGCTAGAGAGTTTCCCTTAGTTAGTGTCATAATACAAAAACCAGTTTGTCGAACTCTGACAACTATATGAAAGTATCCCACTACTGGTTTAAACATCCTTAGGAACCTGGATTTGAAAATTACCATAGCTAATCTTCTTTCCCTAATTATATATCCTGGTCTGAATAGCATATAAGTTAACAGATTCCCTCAAATTGAGAAACTGGATAAAAAGATTCAATGAGGTTATTTCATTATTACAAGCAATACTGCCAATATCTTGTTAACTGTGGCAAAAGCTCTGCCTCAGAAGCCTGTAATCTTTGTAATGGTTTTGAGTTAGTATGCATTTGTTATTGACAGAAAAACATTACTTTCATGAGTATGCTTGCTGTGTGGTTTAGAGTAACATCTGCTCTAGTGGATCTTAGAATGTTTGCAGCTTTTATAAACTCATGAAGTGTCTTACACCTGAATGTTGTACAACTTGAAAGGCCTTCATGCTAATGATATAAATTAATTTCCTTTCAGTATCTCAGCTGATTAGTTGGCTGAACCAGGGATAAAAACTCTCCTTTGAAACTCGTAAAACACTCCTGATTTTGTTTGTAGAGTCAACATGAGCAAGAATACCTGTAATTCCTACGTGGGAAGAGCAGAAGTGTAAGTATGTTTTCTTTTTCTTGCTTATGTTTTTTATTATCACTGTTCTTCCATACTACTTTTGTGTTGTATTAGCCTTTCAAATGCCACTTTTCTGAGAAGGATAGAAACTATGATAAAATACTTGTTAGTTGTACCCTATTCTTGCATCTGTAGCCTAAATAAATATGTATGTGTGTGACTTGGACACATGGAAATAACATTATTGGATAGTAGTATGGTTTGGAGTGATCTTTTTTTAAATTGAGACGTTCATTTTTGCAGTGTGTTTTATGAAAAGTTTTAAAAATTAGTATTTTCTGGAGGATTCCTAGAAAGGTAAGCTTATATAATAGCTATAATGTACTCAGTTGTAAATTTATGCCACTGCATTCGTGTTGGTGCCGGGGACTGAATCTGATTTCGTAACACATTATTGAAATTTTGACTCTGAAATGTTCCAAGAGATCAATGAGAAAATGAGCTAATTATACATGCGTAGATTTGGATAAGGCTTAATTTTGTTAGTTTTCTGGTCTTTGCTGTGGTTTTTTGTCCTATGTATGTATGCCTCTGTATCCAACAGTACTACTGAAACAGAGAGGCTTGGATGTTGCTATCTTCCAGATGCTCATGTAACATGTTAATGTGTGGTATTATATATGAATGACTCTGTCTTACAGGTACAGACAAGAAGTAAATGTTTCTTTCTATATGCTAATGCTATGTTTAAACTGCTGAGTATGGCTTTTCTCCTAATAGACAAGGAAACGTCATTGAAGTGGTAATAGGAAAGAAAAGTTCTAATGTGCATCTATAAGGTCACTGCATCTACAAGGACAGAGGATAAAGTTATAGTTCCTTGTTTTGTGAGAGGCTCCCAGCTCGTATGTAAACAGAATTTTCTTGAGAAATATTCCAAGTCACTCTGTATCCAGTTTTTCTATTTTCTGAAGAGTATCTTTCACTTTATCCTGTAATGAAATTGGGACTGCTGTTTCTGCTTTTTTGCTAATGTCCGGGTGTGTCTGCTTCCTTCTGCCCTTTGCTGCCTCAGTTTTTTAGTCCAATAGGCTTGGTTGTTGGACTAAGAGGTTCATCTCATTTGACTTTATTCAGAACTGCTCAAATTCCTCCCTGTTCTCTCAGGTGCGGGAGTGGCAGTTCAGACATCTCTGACCAAGTGCAATGTAAAGCTTCCCAAATGTGCAGGCTGTACTTGCTTGAGCTCCTAACTATTGGGAGCAGTTACTTTCTTTGGTTTATTCTTAAGAATTTCTTTTTAAAAAAGAGATCTCTCTCTGTAGATGACTTTTTTTTCCTTATGATTTTACCGCATGTGCTATCAGCATGTATATGTACAGCTGCAGGGGGAAAGGGAAGGGACAAAAGTATGCTAAATTCATCATGGTAATATGGTTTGATATGTGAATAAATGAACAACCTGATATGTCTCAACAAACTGAAGATACATATTCGGACCGCTTAATAAAGCTTCACTGTTGCTATTGTCTGACATGCCGGGAATTAAAGAACGCATGAGGCCATCCATAAAATTTTTAAAAGACCTCAAAGCATATATAAAATTTTAATATTTGTTGATCTAATGGGATTTGATCAAATTTGGAGGAAAGATCACTATTGTTGCAGTCTAAGTTAACTGAATAAATTTTTATCAATTATATTAATCTGTATTAATTCAAAGGGTCTTGTATTAATAAAGCATTCAAGAAAATATTTTCTGAATTTAAATTCTAAAAGCTTAGTAAACACATCGAACATTTCAGACCCTGAATGAGATATTTTAACATTCAAAATAAACTTCCTTATTTTAGTGTTAAATCCTAGCATATGTCAACTTTATGATAATTACTTGCATCTATTTTTCTTTAAACTGGGTGCATAAAATAGTTCCTACTGTTTGTTTGTTTGTTTGTTGTTTTGAAATTGCAAAATATGTAATCCTGGGGGAATTATTTTAAACCATGTGGTGTCATGCTGTTTAAATAATTCTTTGATTACTGCTTGTAGGGGGAGAATGAAACTATTTGAAAAGTGACTTTGGAAAAGTCTCATTAGACTTGTTGAGTATAGCCAAAGATTTCATATCACACATCAAATCTTCCATCGCTCTACGTGCCTGTCAATTTGAATTTTCATTGCCAATGGTATCCATGGTCTGCCAGACCAGTCATTTCATCCAAAGAACACCTCATGAATAAGTCGAAGTGTCATCATTTGAACTGAATAATCTTAAAAGAAAGTATCAGCTTTCATTTTTATTTCAGGGGATGTTGTCACAGAGCTTTTGAAGAGGTTTTTGTGTTTCTAGGAAGCATGGCTATCAAAATTTTGGTTCAGTGGTTTCAGACATCAGTGAGCACAATTTACCTAATATAGAAGATGAACTTGCAGATATGTGTAATCATTAGGTATTTTCACCAAATATAGAAATTGTGCATTGTGAATAGCTGAATCTTAGTTTAACAGTGTAGCATAACAGAAACTACAGATAGAAAAGACATTAACATTTCCATTTTTTCTGACAATATAATATCTCTAATACTGTTAAAATAATTGCAAGTGATGTTGTAATTAAAAATATGTTGTTAATATTTTAATATTTATTGTTGTACTTTTTCCAGTAGACTTTTATTCCACTGCTTGAACTTCATGTCCTCAGACAGAAAATATGCCTAAACCTGGTAGTTCTACATTCTCTCCATCTGGTTTGCATTGTATTGCTATTCATTCTTCTTTTGGTAACCTGTGGAGTTGCATACCTATGTATGGTAGGCAAATCATATGAATGCAAAACAGACAGGGAGTACCCATAGAGATGAAGTGCAAGGGAAGCAAGAGCTATTTGAAAACAGCTGACTCACTACGTTTTCATGCAGAGTTCTTAAGGCTGGATTGTCATAACCTTTGCTTATGGTGTGGGTGAATGAAGAGGAAGTTAAAGACTTCCTTTATTCCGATGCTCATTTCTGCTTTGATTATGAGTCATAAAGAAGACATGAGCCAAGAGCTTTTTGTCTGCCACTCTTCCTGTAAGCAAATAGTGAGGGAGAGAGAATGTCATCCTGTCTACCCCAGTCAAATGCAATACACTCCTCTGCTCACCAGGTAGAATAGCTATTTAGCAACAGGATAAAAAAAAAAAGTAGAGTGATGTAGTTCCCCGGTAAGAGTGTGAAGGAACTTTTTGTTCAGCTCCAGGCCCTTTTTTGTCACAGTGCATTTCTGTCAGACAGTAATCCTTGCTTTAGGTCAATAGTTCTAAGTATCCAATTTGTCAACAGAAATGGGAGAAGCTTGCACTGTTCCAGAAGCATTTTTCATAATAAATTTGCATTATTTACAAATAAATTGATTTTTCTCTCATCGTCAGTGGTTAGGTCCATTTGTTATCTGATACGTGGATACTTAGAGGAAGATTGCTTGGACTAACCATTCCGAATTAATGGGAAGCAATTAAATTACATATTCTTTGCCTTCTTCCACTGCTCCACCTGTAATACAGTCTTTGCAAAGGAAACAAGAGAGAGAAAAGGCAAAGGTGGGGCATTGTCGAAGGGCAGATTGAACCCATGCAGTGGTGTTATTTTTCCTTTAATGTCAGTTGCTGCTGTTGACTGACAGAATGGAAATTTTAAGCAGCATGTTTCCTTACGTAAAGCAGCAGCTGATACACAGAGAATGACTGAAGAGAGAGTAAGTAATGCCTGGAGCAACTCTCACCCTTCCCACATATTTTCTAACATTTCCTTCTACAGGGGTTAGTAATCAATGTCTATGGTGAGAGTCCAGTCTGAGAAAGAAGAGCTGGACTTGGACTCTAATGAATTAGGTTTTTTGTATTAACTTACAGTATTCACCTGTGTACGTTTGATAATCCCCTTTTAGTTGTGAGATTATTTTTGGAGAGTGAGAAAGGGTCCTATAGCAGGATTATAATGGTTTATTTCTGACAAGGAATTGCACAAGTTCCTTTCCTCCCACTCATTTTGGATTTCTTCATTTCTGTCTTCCACCCTCTCCAGTCTTTCATGGATGTTCTGACTAATGTTTCCAGCCATGCTGATCAGGCCTTAAAGTCTGTTGTCCATATTTCCTTCCTTCTGTCTCTGATATTTCTGACATTAATACACATGCTTTTTTCATAAATCTCTCTTTTTTCTCTTGACTCATCTCCTGGTTCAGCTTCTGTGTACCTTCTTAATTAACTTGCAGCCTTTTTGAAGCAAGTCTTACCTCCTTATCTAAGGCTTGGGCAGTACTTAGGATTTTGTGACATAACTGAACCATTCTGGAACATGAAAACACACCCACCTATGTGTTAACAGATGTAACAATCCTAAACTAACTCAAATGTCATCCACAATTATGAAGATTTAAAAAGTAATCTGCAATGTGGGCCAATAATGCTTATTTAGTCCAATTAAATAAACAGAAAAATTCTCTTGATGGTTTGAGTGGATCATACAGAGAATTTTATAGCTCAGCTACAGTAGCAAAGCCTTGAATTATATCTGAGTCTCTACTTTTTAGAGTTCTTGCACATTTGGTCATTGTCATCCTCTATTCCAGTTCTTCCCATCAGCAAGGATAATTGTCTACCTGGGGCTTTTATCTTCCTAGCAATACAGATCACACTTATGCTTCTGAATCTTTCCACCCAGTGCTGGCTTTCAGGTTGTCTTGAAGAGGCACAGTAGGCCCTCTTTCCTGGTGACGACTGGGAGGTGTCAGCCATTTGTATCAGAATTACACCTACTTAGATGTTTTACTGAGAATAATTACCCCAAAGCAGTTCTTGTTCTCTGAAATCAGCTCTAGCCCTCTTGTTATTGCTGTTTGATGGAAGCTATCTTTCACCTTTGCAATAACTTACTACAGTGGTGAAAATAAAATTAAATGACCCTGAAAATCCCACTCTATGAGAAAATATGCTTGACTCAGAGAGTGTAATCTTAAATTAAATAGATGTGAAAACGTTAGGGAAGGGGAAAATGGATAGATAACTGAGTCCTGGAGTAGATGAATTAGGAATAAAGACAACAAAGTTCAGGACTTTACACATTGGAGTTCACACTGAAGAGAGCTGATGGCCAGGGAGGAGTAGAGGAAAGGCATGAAAGTGCTGGATAATGCAATTAAAGCAGAGCAGTATTAAAGATTAACAAGGTCTCCTTACTTTTCTTTCCCACTTATTACAGTATATTTCTAGTCTGTGACTGAGTTTCTACACATTGTTCTCTGTTCTTTAAACACGAAAGTCATCTTTCAGTCTCTTCCGTTTGCAATCACTGTGTGACTGATGCACACCATATATGGAGGGAAATGACATATTATGTAATTACTTTTTTAATGTAAATTTCTTTCCTATCTGTCTCTCACTTGTCATTTTAAATTGCAGGAAGTTATGGTCAATACCTCTGCATCTGTCAGAGTGCAATGGATGGAAAAACTGGTTTTCCAGTGTGATGAGGTTCTCAACGTATTTTTCAATATAAATATTAAATATTTTTAAAAGAAATATGCAAATGTCAGGACCTTGGAAGTCTGACAGATGTAGGGTACTAAAGAGTGGTATGTAGCAGTTAGAGGGAGAATGTTTGTAGAGGAACAAATACTGTAGTAAGGGTAGAACAATTTGCTAGATATTTTTGTTGAAATGGAAATACAAGTTATTATGGAAAAACATAGACAATCACGTGCAAGGATTACTGTTCTTTGGCTACTGACAGCAACAGAAGACATGAAGAATTTGAAATAAAAGGCGAGTAACAGTTGAGTACTAATAAAGTTAGAGTAGGTTGATAAAAGCAGTCACGGCTAGGTTTGCAAACGAAGATTTGGGGAGGCTCTACCCACGATTGTTACAAGCGGCTGGTGGCTAAAAAGGCCAATACGAGACAGGCATGTCTGGTTGCAAAAGGCACAGCAGAAAGACTCCTTAGGTGGTATATTCTGCAAGGCGCCATTCATTCTGCATTGTCTTTTCTCCTGAAGAGTGATCCGTGCTTTCTCAAAGGCATCAGCAGCGTTATAGATGGTGTGTCTCCAGACCTCCCGATTGGAGGCCAGAGTAGACCAGTTATGTTGATCAATACGGCCAAGGCTGAGATGTTGTTTCAGGGAGTCCTTGTATCTTCTCTTTGGGGCTCCTCTCATGTGGCAGCCAGTGGCAAGTTCACCATAAAGCAGGATCTTAGGGAGGTGGTGGTCCTTCATCCTTGAGACGTGCCCTGCCCAGTGCAGCTGTGTTCTCAGCAACATGGCCTCATACTTGTGACTGCTGCTTGCTCTAGAACAGACGTATTGGTCACGTAGTCTGACCAGTGGATGTTTAGGATTGTACGGAGACAGCGTAGATGGAAGCGTTCTAGGAGTCGCAGGTGGTGACGGTAGATGACCCATGATTCAGATCCATATAAGAGAGTAGACAGCACTATGGCTCTGTAAACACTGATCTTGTACTTTTCTTCAAGTGTTATTTTGCCAAACTCTTTTATGAAGCTTTCCAAAAGCACTATATGCCTTAGCTAACCTGTTGTCTTACCATCTGAAGAGATGAGGCTACCTAGGCAATTAAACTGCTGGACTGATTTGAGTTCTGATTCGCCAATGGTGATATGGGGATGATGGAAGACTTCCTGAGGTGCCAGTTGACGGAGAACTTCTGTCTTCTTTAAGCTGACTTCCAGCCCAAAGAGCTCAGCAACATAAAGCAGCTCCCGGACAAGGCGGTTTAAGGTCTTGGTGTGGGCCTTCAGTTGCCGTAGGTTGAAGAAGCTTCCATCAGGATGATATCGAATGTAGATACCATACTGATCATCGAGTTCTACCGTGACCCTTTGGAGCATCATGCTGAAAAAGACTGTGAATAGGGTTGGTGCGAGAACACAGCCTTGTTTTACACCATTGGTTATTAGAAAGGGCTCAGAAAGTGCATTGCCATATCTGACTTGGCCACGCTGATCCTCATGGGGTGAGATGATCATTTTAAGGAACTTGGGGGGACAACCTAAACGTTCCAAAATCTGCCATAGACCTTTTCTGCTCATGGTATCGAAAGCCTTGGTGAGGTCAACAAAGGTTACATAGAGGCCATTGTTCTGTTCCCTACACTTCTCTTGCAGTTGTCTGAGAACAAATACCGTGTCTGTGGTACTCCTGTTGGCTCTGAAACCACATTGGCTTTCAGGTAGAATTCCTTCTGCTGTAGCAGGTATTAGTCTGTTCAAGAGTATTCTTGCCAGGATTTTGCCAGCAATGGAGAGCAGAGTAATACCACAGTAGTTTGAGCATTCTGATTTTATTCCTTTCTTCTTATACAAAGTGATGATGACTGCATCATAAAGGTCTGATGGGAGTTCACCTAGTTCCCAACAGCGCACCACAAACTCATGAAATTTAGCATGGAGTGCAAGGCCCCCATGTTTCCAGACTTCAGGTGGAATTCCATCAACCCCAGCTGCCTTGACGATTTTCACCTGCTGTATGGCCTTGAGGGTTTCTCCTAAAGTGGGGAAGTATCCAATTCATACTTTACTGGTTGTTGTGTGATGAACTGAATAGCTGAGTCTTGGACTACACGGCTAGTAAGCAGTAAGTTGTAGAATTAAGGTTGCCCTTCAGTTTTTAGATCATGCTCTTGCTATTTGAGTTTTACAATTTCTATTTTGTTTCTTTATCAATGGCTTCAGA
This sequence comes from Chiroxiphia lanceolata, assembly GCF_009829145.1. Lineage (NCBI taxonomy): Eukaryota > Metazoa > Chordata > Aves > Passeriformes > Pipridae > Chiroxiphia > Chiroxiphia lanceolata. The sequence goes on along the minus strand of NC_045671.1, from coordinate 17,185,813 downwards.
AACAGCTGTGACTGTATGTACAAAATGAGAGGTTTTTCTTATATGTTATACATGTTTTTCCTTGTGATATGTGCCATATATCTTTTACCTGTGTATGAATACCTGTTTGTACACATAAATGTACAGCCTAGAAATACAGAATGAAAATGTTATGTATGTACATTAGGAAGTCCTCAATGAAGAAAGAAATGATCAGCTTGCCTTGAATTAATACACAGTTACATTAAAAAAATTTCAAGTATATTTCCTGAAAAGAGCTAATATCGAACTTGCTTTTCTACAAATTATTGCTTCTTTCCCTGAGTGCACTGCATTCAGAGTAACTTGTGTTTGGTTACTTTACATGAGATCTCAAGCGGAACACCGCAGACTTTCTTCCTGCCAGCCTGTGAACAGTGAAGCTGCATGATCTGTAGCCCCTGGGCAGCTGCTTCTGGTGGCTTGAGGCTGGGAAACCTAGTATTATCTGTGAAAGAGGTAGTTAATCTTCAGATTCTTGCCTATTTCTTTCAGCACTGCAGAAAGAAATTCATCACTGGGAAAATTTATCTGTTTCTTTTCTTGATTTGTCCTTTTTTAGCCTTGTAATAATTTGTACTACAATCCAGTTAAAAAAAAAAAAAAAGAAAGAAAATGTCCAAGCCCTGGGGAAGTTCATTGGATCATTGATCATTGATCATCACAGGATCATTGATCCTATGATTCTATGTCTCAACACAGTTTGAGAACACAGTTAACAGAAAGAGACAAGTAGTATTATCCCTAGCCAAGCCTGTGCAGCAAAAGTCTCCATAAAGTGCTTCCTTCAGAACTGGGAATGGGTTCATGTAAATGTTTGGATTTTCAAAGTGGATCTTGGGGAAAAACCTGTTTCCCAGTTTTTTGATGGAATTTTTGTGTTAGTTGCAGCTGAGTATTTGGGGATAGAGCTTAAATAAGATTCCTAGAAGACCAAATGAGGCATACAAGGTGTTTGCTCCACGTCTGTGTACAGAGAGACGTCAAAGGAAAAAAAAGTTGTGCAGTTTGTACTTCTGTATTCCACTTCTGCTATTTGTAATTTTCAGATTTAAATATGAAGAATAACTAGAAATTTTCCAGTTCCTCCTTTTGTCTCTTCATAGAACAAATTACTATTGTCCCAGTCCACTCTACTAACAGTAAGTCCTACCAAAGATAGCTTTTTATTTTGAAACCTCCAAAACAGGGTTTGTGAATTACTGCTTCTGCCTTGTCAGTCCTAAGCAGGAAAAACAAAGGAGGCTCAACTCACTGTTGGGTTAGCACTCTTATCTCAGAACTATTTGATTTTTGGTTTTCAGATTGATTTTTTTTTTTTACTGCTCTGCTTCTGTTTCATTCCCCCCCCCCTTTTTTTTAATTTTTTTTTAAAATTCAGGATAACCTGCCTAGAGGCAGCTACTAATGACTTCACCTTTTCTTTATCAGAATATAATTTAGATAGACAATAAGGAAAAATTTAGTCAGATTGTTATATGTCTGCAAGCAGCTACTTCTGTCCTTGTTTTGGTTGCTTTGCTTTGGGAAATAAAAGGCTAGAGTTTTTCTTGATACCTTCAAAATTTCCTCTAGAAACAATTTTCTGTTGTTATTCTTTCCTCAGAAACCAGCTCAATGTCAAAATCTAGACAGTAAAAGATCAAGTCTCAAGGGTTTTGCTACCCTCTTTTCAAAATAAAACAATCATCTCAGTGCAAATATTCTTACTTAGCAATCCTCTCTTGACAGAGCAAATTAGGCTTTCTATGTTCATTTCTTGAAATGGCAGCTCCTCTGTCCCTGGAGGGCGTTGTTTTAGGAAAGAAAAAAGAGAAACTACATTGGAAAATGATGTGAGATAAAGCATTGAAAAATAATGTTTTGTATTGAATGTGTTTTCTAATAAGACCTGAGTGAGGAGGTGTGGGAGTGACCACACCACAATATCAGTGAGATGTTACAGCTGTACTGGGACCTTTATCCAAGCTGCGTTTTACTGGTTTTCCAACTGGTGTTCCAGTTTTACTGGTGTTTACTGGTGTTCCAACGTCTCACTCTACATGTTACCTATCACTTTTCTCTCTCTTACATCATCAAATGGTAATGCATCTTACTTACTTAGCAAAACTAAACTGATCTAAAGAAGAGACAACAAAATATCTGTCAATTATCTATTTAATTACTCTCGTAGCTCTTTTCCATCCTGTGCCTTTTGGCACCACTTCAAACTGGAAAATTTCAGTACATAGAATTATATAAAATAGCAGTCTTTAATGTTCTCTTTGCATTTTATCTCGATTGAATAAAAAATTACTATGTTACCATCTAGATTCATATTAATAGTAGTATATAAAAACAATTGGAACATTTTAACCACTACTGAATGTGGTTATAACAGCTGTCATAAATGCCTTTGTTGAAAGTACTTTGTATTTTCCAATCTGTCCTCTGATTTCATTGGTTGCACAGTACCTTGTGTAGTGATGCAGTCCCATCTAATCATTTACATTTCCTTAATCAAGCGCTGCATCGGAAGTCTGATCAGAACTGTGGGTATTTTTCACGCATCTGCTATTTTCAGGATTGTGTCTTTCTCTTCATATGCACTTCAGCATTGTCATGCTTTGAACTCCCCAAAAATCCAATTTCCAAACTCCTCACAATTTGTTTCAGTGTGAGAGAGGTCTTCAGACATAACACAGCTACTAACATGGGGGAACTATATCAAAGTTTAATACTAACACAATAAATACTATAATACACGTATATACAACAATCCTAACTATTTCCCCTATAGTAAAGCAATATATTTACATAGATCATCCCTTCTTCTCTCCATAAATGTCCAGAAGGAAAGAAGAAAAAAGTCTTTTCCACTTTCAGGGCAGCACAGTCTCTCCTTTATCTTCAATTTGTCATAGCTGGAAAATCTCTCTCTCTCTCTTCATTACAGTGCAGGGGTATTTCTCTCACCCTTCTTGGCCCTTCGGCTCCAACCAAAGGTCTCTCCTGTGAGCTGCAAAGCAGGGAAAAAACTCACCTTACCACGGTCATATCATGGGGTGCAAGACATCCCGTGAAAGTCCCTTCCCTCGGGGGTCAAGTTCCCCCGCGTCAGAACGTTTAGGGGCTCTCAGTTCAGTTTTTGCCCCAGGCATTCTAACGGAGCTCCTTTGCTCCGTCTCTGCTGCAAATGTGGTGGGGGAGGTCACTTCCCCTGCATTTCTTCATCTGACCATCCTGATCCAGCTCAAAGGAAAGCTGCGAGTTCTCAGCTCCTCTCTCTCTGTTGCTAGCTGCTGCTGCATTTGAAAGTTTGGAAGCCCAGCACTCCTTTCTAAGGAGGTCTCAGGGTTTTGGGGCAGTAATTCAGTCTTACCCCAAAACAGTCTTTGCTGACCTTTTTTTTACTCTGCTGCCAGTTCTCTCTCCCTCCATTGGACATCTCTGCGTCTCTCAACCTGGCTTGCTGCTTGCCGGTTATCTTCTTGGCTTTCAGCCACAGCTCTCCACTCAGCGCTGCCTCTGCTGCCGTCTCAGCGTCTTCTGCTGCCCATTCACAGTGGAGAAACTCCTCCAGCCTTCAGCCACGGCATCTGGTCCGGTTTTAACACTACACCAGCTCTCCTGTAGTCCTGGCCGGGGGCTGGGGGCCTTGGCCCCCAGCAGGGCTCGCTGGCCCCTCATCTCTAACATGTGGTGTCTCAAGCCATGGCTGCCTCTCCTTCCAGCTACATATCCAGATCTCCTTTTCTGGTCTGTTGTAATATGCTAATTTCACAGGGGCAGCCTGATTGGCTCAATACCAAGAACACCACCCCCTGCAGTTAACTACTTTCCAACTCCAGGGGAAAGCCTTTTTTAACCTACAACGAGCATAAAGATTTAATTAAAGTAGTTTAAATAACAGACCACAGATGTGATCTACTCAGCTACAAGTGAGCACTTTGAGATTCCTCTGTGGATGAGCATAAACTAAAACAATTAAAATTCTGTAATTTATTTCAATTACTTTGTGTACCAAGATTAGTTAATCACTATTGCCTTGCACTTTACAATAGCTAATAACATGGAATTCTTAACAGTTATCTAAAGTCTTGGCAAAAGACATTTGGAAGATATGGAATTCCTACCCTTTTCTAGTTTTCTAATAACAATGTACCCTATTATTTCTTTCATACTTGGGGTTTTTACATTACACAATCCACAACACCATGCTCTTGTATAAGTTAGCAGCAACAGAAGTAGAGACTGGAGCCTCTAAATCTTTTATATTGTCATAGCAAGTTAATCAATCTCAAGTGTTCTGCACAGTAAATGAAGTGTGACTTGCGTAATTCCCTGGGAAAGCCATGTTTTGATTGTTAGCTTGTTCTGACCATAACACCATTTGCTGAGTTACTGTCCAATGAAATTCATCATTCACCAGAATAGTCAAGATAACATGGAATGCAAATTAAGAAATAAATATATTGGATATTTGTTCCCTAATTATGACCCCTTCTGCCCCCCCAGTGTTCACAAGTACTGTGTCTGTTCATTTTTCTTTTAGTTGACTATATGCTTTTTTTTCTATTCCTCAATGTATAATAATTCCTCCTACTGTTCTAGTTTCTATTTGTCATTCCATTGAAAACTGAACCTCTCCTCTGGTTTTGTTTCTTCGCGAACAATCCCTCTAAATGGTAAATGCAAAGTAATTAAAAAAAAATAATTTCACTGTGTTGTTCTGAGGTTGAATCAATGAGTTGAGATGTAATCGAGAAGCCACAGCAAAATAAGTGAGCTGGGGACAGAATATTATTCTGGATAAAAAACCCATTGAAAACCAGCTGTGATCCATAAACTGAAAGAATAAATATGGTACAATTCATTCATCACAGCATCAGTAATGAAAAACATCAACAACAAACCAAAACAGTGCAGTAAAGTAAATATCATATGCCTGAGAAGACCAAAATACTACTTTCACAGCGACGAATTATAGTCTTTCCTCTGGAAGAGAACTACTCTCTCAGGAAAAGCACCTATTGGTGTCTTGAAGGTCTCATGAAAAAGTCTTCAGAGTTTGGCAGAATACAATTTAAAACATGTTAAAAATTGATTTATTGCTTTTGTCATGGCTCTGGTAAGGTACCTAAATTGTCACAGAAAAGAAAGGGAGCAATCTGTGGCAGAAGTACACTTTATGTGGCCTTTATGCAGCTTCTCACAGGTGTCTTTGCTGGGACTAATGAAGTTTTAGAACTAGAATTTCTTTCTGAGAGGTCAAAAATATTTCTAACTGTTGCTGTCTGGTTCGTGGCAAACAGAAGATATGCAATTGAATACCTAACTCACACTGGTAGAGTGGAGATATACTTGATGCCAAAAATGGTCTCCCTTTCACTTAGCTATAGTTGTTTAGCTTTTTTAATCACTGTGCTCTACCTAAAATGAGTTCCTGCATCCTGGCTTTTAGTCAAGGGCAGTCTCCATCAAAGTCTAAATGGTGGGACAATATGTAGCTTACTGAAAGAAAGATACAGAACAGACTACCCTGTCTAAATCTGGCCACACAATCTTATCTTTTCATCTACTAGTCCTAAATGTGAGACAATAAGAAAGTGAGAATCTTGGTGCAAGTTAAATAATAAAACTGTTGTGTGAGAGCAAAGACACAAATAAAACTGTCTCCTCAGCCAGTGACTGCAGATTTGTTAATTACACACTGACAATATTTTCATAGAATGGTTTTGGTTAGAAGGAACCTTAATTATCATCCAGTTCCAACACCCCTGACATGGGCCAGGACATCTTCCACTAGACAAGGGCTCAAAGCCTCATTCAACCCGGTCTTGCCCTGTGGATGAAGCACCTACAAATTCTCTGGGCAACAAGTTCCAGTGTTTCACCAGCCTCACAGTAAAAAATTTCTTTCTAATATCTAATCTAAATCTACCCTCTTTTAGTTTAAAAGCATTCTCCCTTGTCCTGTCATTAAAATGTCTTTGTAAGTCCCCCTCCATCCTCCTTGTAGGTTCCTTTCATGTACTGAAAGGCTTCAACTGGGTCACCGCAAAACCTTCTCTTTTCTGGGCTGAACAACCCCATTTCTTTTGGCTTTTTCTCATATGAGAGATGCTCCATCCTTCTAATCACCTTGGTGGCCTCCAACAGGTCCATGTCCTTCCTGTTCTGGGGACTTCAGAGCTGGATGCAGCACTCCAGGTGGGGTCTTGAACGTATTTTGAAGACAGTTGATAAACCAGAAAGAAAACAGTTGCATTACAAGGAGAATTAGCATCACAATCTTTGGATCTTTTTCTATCTAAAAAACTGGATGTAGATATGAAAGCTACAGATGTTGCTGGGATTGTTTCAGTTGTTTCCATATCCTCTCCTTACTTCTTGGAACAAGAACTGGGGAGAGGAAATGAAGCAATGATGGTATAATAACTTTTGAATCATCCTATAGCGAACAACAATTTGCTAAGACACACTTATTTCCAATATATTGTTGTGTACTCCAGCCTGTGTGTCAAGGATACCGGCAACTGCTTCAAGCATTAGCACTCCATTCTGCCTTTTTCTGTTCATGGCAGCATGTGAGCCTCTCCCCCAGTCAGCTCCTTCTAGGGCTTTAAAATGAACACTCCTGTTACAGAAATGTTTTCAGAGAGGAAATGATGAAGGGAAGGAATTGTGCAGTTTGCCTTAGTTGAGGTGAAGACATAAAGTTTGCAGTTACAATTCAGGTAAAAAGTTTGGGTGTTGGAAGTCAGAGGAATAGTTAATAAAAACTTACTTTCACATATCTCATCAAAATGATGTTTTGGTGCTCTTCCCTTCAAGCAGTCTATCACAGACATCCAGGATTATTAACAACAAAACCAAAATCTACTTCTGCTGTAAGAATTAATTTCTTGGTGCTATAAAATCAAAAGTTCCTTAATAACATCACACAAGCAACTCAGAAATAACATTGTAAGCATCCTATCATTAAAGGTGTGAGAAACTGAAATTAAGGACTGCGCAGTAGTGGCAGAAGATGAGTTTGAAGGTGCACGTTGTTCAGTGGTGGTCAGAGGTTAAAAGGCATGGAATGATTGTGTTGGAAAGACTCCAGTTTGTTGCCTGGGTCAAATGGGAGCAGGGAAAAACTCGAATAAGAAACTGTATTTCTAATAATTTCTCTCTATTCATGAAGCACTAAAGAGTGCAAGTTTTTCAAAGTCCAGAGTTTCGAAGTACACAGAATCTAGGAAGCTGTGCCTTCAGCAAAGCCAGAAAAGGTAAGACTTAGTATAGTATTTGATAAGTAGAAGAGTGGACAGAAATCTTTTGAAAGTTTGGATTTCTTACTGGAACATAAACGTGAAATAAACTGCCAAAAAAAGATGATTACATGAAAACAACAATCTAAATGATAAGAAATTCCTTTATGAGCTCAGACTTCCAGAGTTGAGGCTGTTGGTTGACATTTCTCTGCTGGAGTAAAAATGTGGAATGTTTCCTCTTGCTGTGTAATTTTTTTAGAGAATCTTGCCTCAAGACTTTAAATTGTACATAAATGGATAAATAAGATCTTCTAAGAGTTTAATTTCTGGAAGCTTGCATACTATTGGTAAAGAAGTTTTAAATTTTGTAAAAAGACAATATTTTTAGTTTGTATATGCCAGTTTCACAGAGGGTGAAATTTTTTTCAATATATGGAATGATTGTATGGACAGATATAAGTAATTTAGCTATCTTGGGATCTGCAATATGGCACTACAAATTTGTGTCCAGATTTTGTGCATTTTTATCTCTCGCACCTCTCCAAATGGTGAACCAGCAACCTCCTGCCCCTTTTCTCTCCACAGAATTTTTTTCTTAATAAAGTTTTTTAAAATAATTAATCTCTTGAAAAAAATAAATTTATGATGCTATTGTATGAAATGGATTCAATGGGTGTAAAATAAATTATATTTGTAAGCACATTTATTTATTGTCTGTGAGAAATTGCATGTTAGCAGTTAATTGCTAGATTCTCAGGTGAACACAGCATGCTTAGGAGATGTTCCTGCCCATGTGTTGAGTTACAGCCACTTTTTACGTCTCTACAGCACAGTACATAGTGCCAGAAATGTGCTGTCTGAAATGTGAAATGTGCTGTCACAGAAATATGATCGTCCAGTGCTCCAGGAGACTCAGAGCTCAAGCAGTAAATTTGTATTTTAAGAGCTGCCAAAAATTTTTTAAATAGACACTAAGAGTGCGGATTTGATTGGTGCTCAACAGCAGATACCTCTGTACATATGCCTACAGCTGCAATCTTTTTTTTTTCATGCTGTTACATTTCCACTATATCAGCCATAGAAGCTTATATTTTAAAAATGTAAATACTTCTGTGTTCAAAGATTTGTATATGACCAATGAGATTGGCATCATAAAGAAGAATGGAAAACAGTGAGGTGAATGTCTAGGATTTGAAGTGATTCCACAGTTGAGGTGAAGAGCCTTACAGGTTTTTTTGCACACGTAAAAAGTCGGGGGTTATGATCCCATAATTCACACCTCATTTTATTTTTTAGTTTTTTAAACAGACGAAGAATCTAGGATGATAGTGGCAACAGTATGTCTCTGATTCTGCACTCTTCAGAGAAAGTTTTCCATTTTTAAATATTTAATGTATTAGAAAGGAATCCACTGAGGAAGTTATTTGGAAATTTGTTTTTGGAGCAAGCCTTCCTTGTGTCCTGCACTTATTCAGGTCTTAGGATAAATTGCTGATATGCCATTGCCAAATTAAGCAAATGTTGTAATGCTCTCTGACTCACCAGCTTTTATTAAAGGTGACAGGTAATGCAGTCTGAAAATAATCAAGGCTTTATATCGACACAGGAGGGCACTTCAATTGTCATGCAGATGAAAGCTGTTGATGTTTAGCTGTATTTTGTTTCCCTTTGTTTCATTATTTAGTTAATATGAAGTTTGGAAGTGATTGAAAATACTATTCATCAGCTGAATCGTACAATTACAGTTGTTTATGAGAAACTGTAGCAAGAGTTAGATTTTTATGTACCCTATACTAGACTGAGTAGATGGAAATACCAATCTCTCTGCTTTCACTGATGGGATGAAAACCATCAGGATGTTATTGCTCGTGTAAGAAGCCTGAGGATACAGAAGACCCTCTGTATCTCTTGAACCTCATGTAGTTTGAGAAAGGTTACTAAAGAGAGTAGTTTAATTTGTAGTTTGATGATGACAATTTATTCACTGATGTTAAATCACCCATCAAACAGCATAGATTTAAGCCTGCCGCATGCACTGCATGTGTTGCAGTTGTTTATATATTTTTACTATAATAACTTTGTTAAACAAATAGTATTATGAAACAGCATAATTTAATATAACTATGCATTAGTTAACTCTTGAGTCTTACTCCCTTGCCTCATAAATATGAATTTGTATAGGTCTAAAGAAGGCTTTGCTAGGAAATCTTTATATTTAAAAATCTTTAAAATCTTTAAATTTAATTTAAAATCTTACATTTAAAAGTTCACTGAAATACCTTTCAATTAAAAGGTCACTTTGGAGAAGTGGCCATACTCCAATTAAAATTGTTATTATTTAACTCAGTATAAGGCTCAGACTGGCCAGTTGTATTTACTAAAATGTCTCCCTCACAGCTGTCAGAACTGAGGCCATTTTGTCCACATGAAATCTAAGCCTTGGTTTAAAACCTGACCACTTGAAATCTGTGGAGTAATATAATCTATTCTTTTGGACTGCCTTCTCCAAAGCACAATCAAGAGCTTACAAAGGATTTAGAACACCGTGAGTGACAAAAATGGAAACCACCTGTATGTAATACATTTACTATGCATATTGTTGTTGGTAAATTTATATTGCAATTTGAAAGCAAATTATATTTCAGAAATGGTTTATTCATATCAGAGAGAAACGAACTGGTTTAGAGTTGTACAGTTGTCAAAACAGATAACAAAACTTTCTACAAAACAGCATCTAAATTGAGTTCACATGGAATGCATCTATTACTAACGATGCAAATTGAATTCCTAAGGAGTTGTAATTACAAATTCTTGGCATTGAAATAAGTCTATGAACTTTCAAGTTAACCTCATATTCAAAAATCCTGGAATAGGGAAATACATAGTAGTAGCATGCAAAGAGTGCTATGATGTACTGAAAACCAGATGAAAAACAATGAAAAAGACCACATAGCCCATTTTTTAAGCAATTCAAATCTAAATTTTGTGTATGGGTCATAAAATATCAGAATCAGAAAAACGTGCTCTTATTAGTCCTTTTCTTGCAAGAAATTTATTATTATTTTATCTGAATCAGAAAATTTTAAATTATGAAGAATATTGTAAAGTAGGAAAAAACCCCATAAGATCATTTCAAATTGTGAATGAAAATATTCTTTTACAATAAAATTCTTACAGAATGATTAAAGACATTTTAAAATGTGTAAAAATGCAGAATCATACCCCTACTTTCTTATAACTTTGTTTTCTTGTCATGTCTGCCAAGTGGTTCTGCCCAATGTGTATGTGTTGTTTTTATTTTTTCCTTAAAAAAAAAAAGATAATTTTTCTTGTTGTGCCTGAAAAATTTGTCCATTATGAACTATAACTTTAAAAAGGTTATCACTCACTATTACTTAGGATGGGGGCACTATGGTATTGAAAAGTTCACTGAACATGTTTTAAAGAATAAAAAAATAAATGTGAGGTTTAAAAGAAAATAACTCTAAAATGTATCACTGCTTTGCAATGGGATACTTTGAGATAATCTCTCTCCTGAGGTGTTGTATAAGCATGAACCCTGCTCTGCACTCTGTGTGCGTAGGAGCAAAATTAAGGTTTATTACAAAACACTTTGGTTTAAATACAGCGCTTAAACATGTCACATGATCTCTTAACCAATGACAATCAAGTATTTCATTGAGCATGCATGAGAGCCCAGAAAACTACAAATCCCATAATTCCTTATTGCATTCTTCCTTATTACATTTCCCCTTTCTCTATATAATCGACAAGTTGTAATACAATACATTCCTTAAACATTCTTATCATAACTAATCTTATCTTAACCATTTATAAAAACCAGGGCCTATCGTCATAAGGCCTTTATTGAACTGTTGATAACTTTATTGATTTGTACCATATTCCAAGCAACTTTAAATTACCCAGGGTTTATAGATGTGTAAAACCTTTTATCTGAGGGTGATTTTTGTGTGATTTGGGTAAAGGCAACATCTTTATTTGAAAGGGAAATGTGTTGGGTTGTAGATGTTTTGTTTGAAGTAGTGCTGGTTGAGGCAGTGTTGTTGAATGAGTGTTTAAAGTATCTTTCCATGAAGTCTATTTGGGTTCACACACACATACATATCTCCACTCAACTTTCTCATTCACATTCCGGTGGCCACCGTTTCATTCTCTCCTCACACATGCATACTTAAAATCTTTATTGTTTCTATTTAAATCATGAAGTTTTGGTTTTGTATTGGTTACTGTTTGTGTGTTTCTTTTGGTTCTGTTGTATAATTTATTGTTTCTTTGTGATTGTTCCTGTTTTGAAGAAGTGTTAATGTAGATTTACACATATAGGGAACAGACCCATATCTCTTTCCTCCCTTTTTTGTGTATTTTTATAGCATGTTTCTTAATGTGTGGCGTGTTCTTTTTATTATTGTTGGTTATGTGAGTGAGTGCAGTATGCTGTGGAATGGAATATCTTCTAATTTGTGAGATATGTTTTAGCTTTTGTTGAATAATATACGGGATCATTGTTTGTGTTTATGGTTTTTGGAATTTCTGAAATTGCAAAACGATTAAGTTGGTATCTGGTAATATCTTTTGCTTTTTTCTAGTGGGTGTTGTTGTACTACTCTTTTTGGAATGTGTGTGAATGGATGTGTATCATGTAAAAGTTAGATTTTGTGTGACTAACAAGGAATTATGTGGTGTGTATTTTTCCAGGTAAATGAGGGTTAGTGAAATCTTGAAGGAAGGAGGCTTCGAGATGTGAAAGTAACTCTATAGCATTGCATGAATTAGTTATAACATTCATAGGCTAATTACAAAACAACTTAAATGTGCTACATACATGAGTAAATTGTAAAGCTTGTACAGAACCCTGGTCCAAGGTTTGTACCTTGTTGTTCAGATGTCCTTTTTTGTTGGTCCAGATGCAGATGGTCTTAGTGTCCCGTTTATTTATTTCTTGTAGTTGTTTTTACCTTTAAAAACAATCTTGGCAAACATGTTAATGACAGTTCAGTCCATTTCAGATGAAAAGTGGGTAGGAACAGATGTGAGGATTAGGTGAATTTGTAGGTTTTGAAGCAATAGTGGTGAGTCATTTTATGTTATAGTGTCTTTTACCTCTAAGTTGAAGGTTTTAGGGATGATCTTTCATTGTGTAGCCTTCTTTCTATCAGAGATTTTATTGTTGGGCTTGTTGAGCTTTTTCTGGAACATTTTACAGTCCTTATTTCTTAATAATATCAGTTAGAGTAACTATAACTAGTTTAATTCAGTCTCTTAGGTAGTCGTGACTTACAAGTCGCTTACAAAGACTTACAATTTTGCACTTTTGTTGACATTATGTATACTGTTTTGTGATAGCAAAATATTTTGAGAACGTTTGACTGTATTAATTAACAAAAATGGAGATGTTTAAAATTCTAAACTCGTTATTTGAATAATATTGTTACAATAATTGCATGTATGTGGATGTATTTGAGAATCTAATAATTCTAATAACTTCTAGCAGCTTTTATCTTTAACAATTCAAGTAAAGCTACTGGGAAATTAATGAAAAAAATAGGGAAAAATTTCTAAAGTTTTAGTGTTCTGGTTTTGTGGAGATAAATATTTTTAGTTAAAATGACACCAATTTACATAGTGAAAGGCAATTGCAAATGTTTTTAGGTAACAAGGAGAATTTTTCTCCCTCAGTGCTATGACTGAACAATTAATAAAGTTTCAGTTTGCTATGTTTTGTTTTCTTTTTCCCATATTATGTACAAAAGGAGATTTTGAGTGAGAGATAAGAGGGGTTTGTTTGTTGTTTCCCTCGCCAGAAGGCAAATCACCTGTTCATATAGCCAAAAAGTTAGTAGGAAAATTTTTATAGGAACAGGAATAGGGTAAGGGATGACAAAATCCAATTCCACCCAGTTGCTAAGTAGTAAATCATTGCTATTATGTTTGAGGGGTAACATATTATCTCTTTCTTTCCAAAGGTAATTATGCAAGAAGTGTTTTTTACCCTTTTCTTTAACTAAAAAGTAAGTTGTAAAATCTCGGTTTTCAAAAATTCCAGTCTTTTCCCACTCTGAGACAGGGGCAAAAGGTATGAAAATGTATCTTTAGGTTTGAGAGACTGATAGACTAGTGACAGGTCTTTTATTAATAGTAGGACTGTGCTTTTATGGTTTTCTAGTAGTGTATGTAAATGCATCAGTTTTGTTTTAAGAAAGGCCACTGTATCATGGATTTAGGGCTATCTGTTTTTTGGGCTGTTTGTGACTTCAGCTGCAATAGAGCTGTCTTTATGAAAAGCTTGCTGTTAATTGACCCTCTCCTTGACTGAAGTAGTCTCTGTTCTACAGAATGAGTGATTTCAGTGGGTCTAATGGAAACACAGTTAATGTTTGGGCGATTGCTGGTTATGATGTCTGTGTTTTGCTTTGGGGATGCTAGTTTAAGAAAATTTGTTAACCAGGTTTGGATGATTGTTACGTTTGTTTTGTTGTTAAAAATGTTTGATATTTCTGTCTTTGCCTCCCATTCTAATTGTTTAATTTGGGTAAAGGCCAATTTATGCGTGTTTACGTTTTGAATGGATTTAGGGGTGTGTATTTCTGTATGTTGTAGCTTTGCAGGGCATCTTTGGGCTTGTCTTGTATGAAGGACTAGTTCGCTTCACTTTATCAAAGCTTTTGCAGCAACTGTGTGTAAAGGGTTATGTGTTTCTGCAGTTGAAATTGTAACTGTTTTTTTCTTTGCTACTTGTTTAGGTTTGGCTTTCCATGTTGTGTATGGCATGTTGGTAAACAACATTTTAAAATAGTGAGAAGTAAATACTTGATTTAAGGGCCCTCCTAGCATTTCTGTTCTTCCCTCCAGCAACACAAAAGAACCTTTTATAATAGCAGATAATTTGTTAATTAGTAAGATTGTCTTTTTGTGACTTAGAAAGTTAAATATGATAGTTGATAGCTGTATGTCTACTGTGCTTTGTGGCGGTGAGTGATCTGTGATGTCCCAGTTGAGATTTCCATAGCACAAAACCAAGGACTGCTAGCGTTGATAGGGTAGTTAATATGTATACTGTCCATTTTAACATCAGTAGCTTTGGCTTCACTGATGGTCTTGGCTCGGGCAGGCATATGTTCCATGCTCTCTCCCAGTCTATATTCTCCTCTTCAGGTTGAAGTAGTAGCTGCTCCTCTTCTTCTGCAGGATCTAAAACTGCTTGTCTTTTTATTGGTTCTCTCGTCTTGCTGAACTCGAGTTGCCACAGCTCGGCTAGGATTTCTAGGGAGTTAAGTTCTCTTCTTCTTCCTTCATCAGGCTGTCTCTGGTGTAGAAGCTGCTCTGAGGCTGGAGGGGGCTGCGCGTTGGTTTCTTGGTGGAAGTACCATGGCGGTGCCTTCCAGTCATGGGGTGTAAACACGTGTGTGCTACTTAAGGTTTCTAAGTAGGAAAACGTGGGGTGAGGAGACACCACTCTCCCTAATTATCTGCCTTAAATCCTTAATCACATCATATGATAAGGCTTGGTATTGAGAGGCTTGCTGGGGTCGATGTATAACAGGACATGTATTTACTACTTTCCAGTCACCCACACAAGATGCTTCCTCCCGGCATTTGTCCCATAAACCTATGGAAGGATCCCTGCCTGACTCCGTAGCCGTTTTTCCTTCTGTGTCCTCTATAGACTCACCATCTATTTGCTCGTCATAGTCATTCCCACCTCCCCGCCCCGGAGAAATGCCTGAACATGGGAGTGGTGGTAGAAGCGAAAGCTTCACTTCAGCCATGTGGCAGGGGCAACATGGCAGCGCTTTTGTTGTTATTCGCTTTCCGCATGCTGATTGCGCAACCGCCATGGAGGGAGAGGCACCCCCACCTCTGCCCTGTGGCAGAAACAAGGCGGCTGTGCCCCTTCTGCTGCGTGGTTGCCCCGCAGCAGTCCCGGGGGCGGGGCTGCCGCATAACCTAACAAAACTATCATGCCTCCCCTGCCTTCATGGCAGCTGCCCGTGTGCTGCGCCCCCGTCTCCATGGTCAGCAATAGTGCACCCGGGGTCGCCAAAACAGTGGCTCCAGAGGTGCCACTTGCCGCTCCAAGTGGCACGGCCGTGGGTGGCTCCACGACAAAACCACCCGCCGGCCATGCCGCCGCTCAGGCAGTGGGCACTGCGGCCGAAGCTCCAGTTGCTGACCCCGCACTGCTCCCCTCTGAGCTCGGGGTGCAGCTGTGAGCGGCTCCATCGTGAACCCGGTCAGAGTGGCAGTGGTCCCAGTAAACATCGGCACGGCTGGCTGCACAGCCACAGCAGCCACGCTGGTAGCCCCATGCCATGTGGTGCGTGGTTCCATGGTGGCTCCGGCCGATAGCAGCCCTGCTGCCGTAGTGGCTGGGGCTGCTGTGGCTGGAAACCCACTGAGTGCAGGTGGTGGGGGGGGGGGGGGCGCTGGCAAACGCAGCACACGGCTGTGTCGTGAACCCAGCGCCATGCACCTCCGCACCACATGCCACCGCTGCATTGACCCCCCCCAGGGCTCCCCCTCCCCCCATCCCTCCTCACCAATGTACACTCTGCCAACACCATTGTTCTTGTACCATGCAGGGTTGAAGGGGGGTAAAGAGAAAGGAGTTTGGGGGGGGGGAAATCTATTGTCACGGGTGCATTTGTCTTTTTGTAATGCACATTTAAAGCTATCATAATTTCTTTCCATGTGGTTAGGTTTTTGAGAGCGTCTGTTTGTCCTTCACTGGCTTTTCAATGAGTTTTCTCCCTATTTTTCTCCAAGATGATATTTGGTAAGGTCCAGTTAGAGGTAATGCAGGTTCATGCATAGAAATCCAGTGTAATAAGTCCCACAAATTACTTTCTTCTATGTTTCTGTTCTGTTCTTTTAAAAGATGGTTGATGGCTCCAGCTTTTTGTTTAATTTCTGGAGAAACCCTCTCCTGATGTGTTAACCACCCTCCCGTATTCGCCAGAGTTTTTTGGTTACCTCTGTGTGCTGAAGCTGTGTTGTTGTTTTTCGTCCTTTTTTCTTCCTTTTTCCCCTTTTTCTCCCTTTTTACAGAGGTAACCCAGCGCGCTGAATTCTTCCTTTTTTTTTTCCTTTTGATTCTGGCGAAATGGACACCCCCTGCAGGCATCCCACAGCTTAATGCTCTTGGTAGCCAATGCCTGTTGAAGTCCCGTTACTGGCAGCCATTTGAGGCATTGTATAAGTACAAACCCCGCTCTGCACTCTGTGAGTGTAGGAGCAAGATTAAGGTTTATTACAAAACACTTTGGTTTAAATACGGCGCTTAAACATGTCACATGATGTCTCAACCAATGACAATCAAGTATTTCATTGAGCATGCATGAGAGTCCGGAATACTACAAATCCCATAATTCCTTATTACATTCTTCCTGCCACACTCTCCTAATTAATATTCTAGATAAGAAAATGCATCGACTTCCATTTAGTCAGGCTTTACTGAAACATTTGATATTATGTCCCAAATGCATTGATTAGTTAGTGTGGAGAAGACAATGATCAGTTTAAGGACTGAAAGATGGACAAAGAATTATCTACCGGACAGCCAGCAGGTTTTATTGGAGTGATATCTATGGTGCTAATGGGAGGTTACACATAGATTTCCTCTGTGGTTTGGTCAACCTGATTTAGTTCAAGTCATGAGGCATCATCTATAAATGGAAGTCTGTGATTACCTCCTGTTAGTGGCCTAGAGGACTACCTGAAATATAAAGAAATTTAATAACTTGAAAGAAAAGTCACGAACATAGGGGACTTAATTGCAAATATTTCTGCTATAAGTTGTAGGCTTATCAACTTCAAAGCACAGAAGACAAGACAGACCTCAGTCTGAGCAGAATACAGAGCATGAGGAAGCTGTGAAATAGAAAAATGAAGTTCTAGAACACATAAGGCAAGCTATTGCCACTACTGAAATGAATACTATTGTACTGTATAATGGAAAGCCATCCAGCTGGAATATAGTACACATTTCTCATTACTTGAGTTTGAGAAAGCTTTATCCATATTGAGAGAAAAATGATGTAGACTAGTAATATGATGTCACAGAAACAGAGAATCAGAGAATCACAGAATACGCTGAGTTGGAAGAGACCCATGAGTATCATAGAGTCCTACTCTTAGCCCTGCACAGGACCACCCCCAAGAATCACACCATGTGCCTGAGAGCATTGTCCAAATGTTTCTGAACTCTGTCAGGCTTGATGCTGTGATCACTTCCCTGTGGAGACTGTTCCCAACCACCCTTTGGGTGAAGAAACATTTTCTAATATCCAGCCTAAACCTCCCCTGACACAGTTTCAGACCATTTCCTAGGTTGTGTCTCTGTTCACCACAGGGAAGAGATCAATGTCTACCCCTCTTCTTCCCCCCACTAGGAAGTTGTAGACTGCAAGGAGGTCTCCCCTCAGTCTCCTCTTCTGCAGGCTGAACACACCAAGTGCCCTCAGCCACTCCTCATACAGCTTCCCCTCAAGGCCCTTCACCATCTTCATTGTCCTCCTTTGGATGCTCTCCAATAGCTTAATATCCTTATATTGTGGTGCCCAAAACTGCACACAACATTCAAGGTGAGGCCTCACCAGTGCAAACTGGGACAACCCCCTCCCTTGACTGGCTGGTGATGCTTTGCCTGATGCCCTCAGGACAGAGTTGGCTCTCCTGGCTGCTGAGGCCTCTTAGAGAGGACATTAAAAATGATAGCAATGGATAAATAAAGTTTGGGAATCAGGAAGGATTGAGATCTTGTTTAAACTGAAGGAAATATCAGTAGCAAAAAAATGAAGAGTGGAGTGGCCAGAAAGAAATTTAGATATTCAGGTACAAGGTATCAGGGAACTGAGAATTTAGAGCAGACTTTCAGCTTGGTGAGTTGGAACAACTGATTTGAATTATTTTTTGAGAGGAATTATATGGCTGTAGTGATAGTAGAAGGTTTAATATGATGACAGAGCAAGAATTATAGGATCTTTAACAGTAAAATAAAATTAAGGAGCCTTTTCTATTTTATGGTTCTGTTGGTGGATGGACAGCTAGGCCTTCCAGGTTTACAAATTACGTAGTCTTAATATAGTTTCATTTGACAACCTGACAAACTAGTTACAGTTACAGTTTCCGTTGAATTAATTTTTCTAAATGATAGAATTTTGTTTGGGGCTTCCATGAACAAATAAAGAAGAACTTTTAGGCATCAAAACAGTTTTTTGGGATACAGTCACTTTTGGGATGTGAAGAGAGTCACTGGCAGTACATACTGGATGTACTCTGTTCAGACACCCAGTATGAGAGTTTCTGTTTTCCTCTGACCAGGGAATCTCCAGGGCAACTCAGAATATCTAAGATGGGAGTGCACTCTTTTCTCTGTTGAATAGGTAAAGGATCTAGGCTCCTGACTGAATTTATGTTCCATCATTCAGACAATGGTTATCCACAAACTGACCTTCACTTCTGTGTTAGTCTGTCTTTCCTGTCAACTTTCTGACTTATCTTCTTTCCTCTTTGGGCTTTATTTTCAAGTAATTGAGAAGTTACTGGGAAGGGGAAAGATGAAGAAAAGAAATGATGATAACATAATTTTTCCTTTTTTTTGCCTACTTGAATACTTAGTTTTCCAGCAAAGTCTGTACACTCAGATTTTAAATGTTGAGAAAAGCTTATCGACCAAATATGTTTGCTTTTATATAATTCTGTACAGTTCTTCTAATACTATCAAGTCTTGGAGAGAAACTATTCTTGAAACTGGTAAAACAATGTGATGTTGTGTCCCCATTCTGAAAAAAATAATCTTCCTAATCTAGTAAATTTAAACTGAGAATACAGTTTATGAGAAAGGTAAACACACATCTACATTCTCTGGCTTTTAGGATATTAGCATTACTCCTTCTGTAATGAAATTTGGTGATTCACATTTGGGAATCTGAAGGTGATTCCTAACACATAAGTTACTTCCTCTACTGGGATGTGTTTTGTTTTATATGACAGTTCCTTTCAGTATCATTTGGTCTGAAATGATGTAATGAATGATGACTGACCTAATGAAAGAATTTCTGGAGCTCCTAGCATTGTGTGTAGCATTCAAACGTAGTTCGGACAACATCTTTGGTAAAATTAGATGATATATCTCTTCTCTGTTTCAAAAGAGAAATTTTTTACATACTTTTCAAACCAAGTGAAAACAGGACAATGTAATATAATCTTTCCCTTCAGGGAAAGAGATTTATTTCCTAGTATGTTGTTACCTCTGGCAGATTTTTCATGTTTCTGTCTGCAGAGTTATACTTCTTTCCATCAATTAAAATAAAAATTAACATAAAAGCCCCACCCTAGCCCCATTCCACCAAAAAACCCCCAGCCAAACCAAATCAAACCCCCAGGAGGTTATGCAGATACTTTATAACCTTTCACTCTGACCTGAACACTTTTTTTTCCTTTCTTTCATCTTTAAATCTTTTTCACACAAATTCAGTATATTTCCATCTTTGAAGTAATTCTTGGTCCAGGAAGTTCTAGGATTGCTTGAAGTTGATAAAAATAAAATATATTTTGGGAAGGATAATCACATCTTAATGTGAAATTCAGATAGCATTTTATGTTCATAATATTCAAAATGCCAACACTCAGCTCAGTAAATATAACCATATCCTTCACGGACTATGCACAATATACTGGTTTCTTCCCAGATACAAATGCTTTTCAAGATTTGTCTTTCCCCATGTCTGTGCTATTTTCTTACCTATTTTTTCACATTTGATTAGTTCTTCAGGATTTATTATCTGAAATTAAATAACTATTGATGGCATCCATCATAAAAGCAGACGTCACTTTTAAAACAGTTAAATACATTCATATTTTGGCTCTTTTGATAAAATATTTTAACTTAAAAATTTTAACTTCAAGATCTGTTTCTTGTTAGTAAGCCATACAAATAGCAAAATTTCTCTGAAATGGAGAATTATGGTCTTCAGTTTTGATATTTTTTTTCTGTTTTTGTTTAGGGAGTTTATCTTTGTTCCCTCCCATTTCCTCACAGATGAGTTTACAGTCTGGAGTAGGTTGATGCAAAGTATGAGACAGGACATTTGGAACAATATTTAATGATCAACAAAATATACTGTATTCAGCCTCACTCTGATGTCATCTTTAACCTTTTCCACAATATAAGTCCTGGCTGCTGATTTGTATATGCTTTGTTTTTATTATTCTTACAGTTAATCACGACTGCATTAGGAACTTTTCACCAAGATAGATTTTCTGAGGCATAGAATTTGAATGGAGTAATGAAAAAAGTTTATGAATAAGCACAACATAATCTAGGTTAGCAGGAGTTTATTTAACTATCCTTTAAAAATCAATTTGTGATTTTTATTTCTTATAAATTTAGCTCTAGCCTTTGACTATATGGACCCCTAGGGTCCTATCACCTGGCAGGCTCCTGCTGGTAATAATAATCAACTTTGTTTACCCTTAAACGGTAATTCCTAAAACAGAGCTTTTATAGAGAATGCATCTGCACATAATTGCTGTGTTAAATTAAGTTTGGAATTGTTAACATTGCCCACAGTGTGCTGTCTCAGTTTAATGAGACAGAAGTGTTTGCTAAGGAGGATGAGTTATGAAGAAGACAAAGCTCCTTCCTCTAAGCTATTGTAAATCTGAAATTAAGAGGCTCCAGTCAAGGAAATATGGAGAAAGAAAAGATAACAGCCCTTTATTAAAGGATATATCTGTATAGGCAGCACAACAAAAGAACAAAAAAACCACACACAACAATCCTGCACTGAAGATTCCCACCAAAAGAGTTTGGTACTTCTCTCCTTTCGTCGCAATTCTAACCATGATAGCAGGGGGCGCTGTTGGATCTCTGGAGGAGCAGAGGCTGTATTTGCTCCCTAATAGTTGAAATGGGGCACTGTTGGATCTGCTGACGACGGCTGGCTCTGGCTGGGATTTCCCTGCCCTTCGTCGATGGGTACAAGCTGCTAGCTGACACAGGAACAAACGGAAGAGGGGAAGGGTGGCTTCTTCCCTCAAAGGTTCCTCCACAGATGGTCCTGACTTCTCTGATGAAATCCAAGGCAGGTCCAGGCCGTGGGCAGAACAGGGCACAGGAGAACGGAGGCAGACTGGGGCCAAAGGCAGCCCGGCTGAAAAGAAAAATGAATTCCGGAGCACCCCTCACCTCCACACACACACCCCTTCCCTGATTCAGGGCAAAAGTGAAGAAGGATGCCGTTTTCTGAGAAGAAAAAACTTACCTCCCTCCACAGTCTTCTGAGACCCATTAGCTTTGAATGTAGGGCTGCTTGCTAGTTCTTTTGTCTGTGTGACTCACTCTATCCCCCTCCCTCATTCAACACCTTTCTTTCACAGTGGTGTAGGGGAAAAAAATCCAAGCTGGG
Source organism: Chiroxiphia lanceolata (assembly GCF_009829145.1). Classification (NCBI taxonomy): domain Eukaryota; kingdom Metazoa; phylum Chordata; class Aves; order Passeriformes; family Pipridae; genus Chiroxiphia; species Chiroxiphia lanceolata. The sequence continues at coordinate 17,164,125 of NC_045671.1, read as the reverse complement.
TTTTTTTAGAACAAGTAAACCTATGACATGTGCCAAGGACATAGAACCTTTTCTTTTGAATAAAGAAGTGGTAAGAATACTAACAAGATCAAGTTATAGACTATTTAAAAGATATGTGCTCACTGGAAATAGATTTCTTCCTCATGAAGCAGAACTATCTGTCTTGAACATTATGAAATAAAAAAGCAGATTAAATTCCTTGCTGAAATGTTTGCAGCAGGCTGAAACCTGTGCCTGGAATCTGTGATACTGTAAATCCCCATAGCATGGAATATTACAGTGAAACTGCCCTCAAATTTTTAAATTATTCCATCAAACCAAACCGAATAAATTCATAAGATAAAATCATAAACATGCATGGATTGTTTGTCATTCCTTCTTGGCTGGAAAATCTATTTGTGAATATGATATGTCACAGGCAAAGAAGCCATGTCCCATTCCTAATACTGGGAGAATTTCTTCAAAATAAGTCCAGTGCCTAGGTCCTTTATACTGTAGTGCATGGTCATAAACTAAGCTTTTTATTAAAGCAATTCCTGAAATGTTCATGAACACTGACTCTATATGTTAGCACTTTCCTCATGTAAACAATTCCAGCAAGGTTTTAAATGAACTTGCTAGTCTAATCTCTCATACTGTTCTTCCTGAAAGAAAAAAATACAGGAACTAAGGAATTTCCAACAGCTAGGATTTTGTCTCTCTTATTTTTTGCCTTCTGCTTGCCAAACCTCAAGTGAATTCAGTTAAATTCTGAAGAATAATTAATTTGTTATTAGTATTTGGTTAAAATTCTGGCTAGGTTGAAAGGAGAGAGAACTTTTGCCATTGGCTTCAATGGGAGGACATTAAATTACATATTCCATACTGCTACACAATACATATTGGAGTTCTAGGTCTTATATTTGTTCCTCAGTGCAGAGATTTGGGAAATAATTAATTTGCTTACTGGGCTTATTCTTTAGTTATTGATTTCAAACTGGTAAATTATTTATCAGGTCATACAGTTCAGTTTTGGAGATAAGATTTACCCCTGGTGTGGTAAATAATAACAGAATTTAGCCAAAAAGGAGTTAATGTCATTTCTGACTGACCGAGAGGAAACCACCTTTCTTGTGAGCCTTGGAGAATGTAGACAGAATGAATACTAGACAAGACCCTGCAAAGACTGGCCGTGCAAAGTTTGTCCAACCACCCAACCTCACTAGAACCCATGCCATCAGAAACATACATAGGGTGTTAGCAACTGGAGGCTCCTTGATGAGGAGCACTGAAGTGCAGATTTTTCACCCAGACAATATCTCTAGAGAAATTTGCTGCCTGTCAGGAGGTTGCATCTGTGGTGTGATGGAAAGGCTGCTGAGACTGCTAAATCCCATGGTCCAATTCTTAGTATTCTAAGTAGAACTGAGTGATGCTGCAATGAAGTGACTCAGAAATATCGAGAGACTTTAAGTGCCTTGGCACTTTAAGTTCCTTGGAAGAGCCCCTTGGCTGTTGTTCTCTTCAAGCCCTCTCAGCCAGAGAAGGGGGTTTGAGAAAAAGGACATTAATTGAACAGGTGAATGGCTGTCTGTGTAGCTGGTGCCACACTCAAGGTCTCAGCCTCTATGATCTTTGCACACCTTTGAGAAATTGGACCTGTTTACAGCTGACAGGACTCAACTGACCAAGTGTGTGCAAGAATGCCCTGGACAGTAAGCTGTCTGGATTTATAAACAAAGAATTAAACTAGATTTAATGTTAGAAGAACTCGGGAAGAGCCAGGGGCTCCTGAGGCATTGGGAAGCAACAGGGAAACCCCAGCGAACTGCCTCAAGAGAATTCAGGTAAGTTCCTCTGAAAAGGAGGTGGGGCCAATAGCCCAGCTGAATGCCTCTGTACCAGCCACTCAGCACAGGAAACAAACAGGAGGAGCTGGCAGCTGCTGCTCAGGTGAAAAACTGTGAGCTGATTGCTAACACAGAAACTCATTGAAATGAATTGTGTGATTGGAGTGCTGTGATAGGTGGCTACAAAATATTCAGAAATGACAGGCAAGGAAGGAGAGATGAGGGATTTACTCTCCATGCTCAAAATGTGATTGATTGCACTAAGCTATCTCTGAACAAGAGCAATGCACAGGTTGAGAGCTTATGGATGAAATGTAGACACTAAGCCAAGAAACAAATATTTGTTTTCTATTAACAAACAGAAAAATGCAGACACTGATATAATTCTATTTTAATTATTTTGCTCCCTTTTTATAGTTTATTTATTGTAAATGTTAGGCGCATTCTTTGGGTTTTTTTTGTTTGCTTTTCCACTTCTCCCCCCTCAAGCTGTCATTAAGCAGTGCTATTCCAAGATGTGTTATAGCAGATTATGATGTTCTTCCTCCTGATTTTGCTAGAAAGAACTGAAAGGGCAGAGTGGCAATTGCTCTTCTAATTGCACATTTCCTGCTTGACAGGAGCATCTGATATTCATGAGGTCACTGCACTGCTTTGCACTGCAATACAGTTGTTCTGGCTGCAGCAGCTATTTCAGGGCTGTACTCAATTTTAGGATAAAGGCCTGTCCTGGGGTAAAAAGGGTTTTCCCCTGGAGTTGGAAAGTGGTTGAGTCCAGTGGGGTGGTGTTCTTGGTGTTGACCCAATCAGTGCCCCTGCAAAATTAAAACATATCACACCAGACGGGAAAAGAAGACAGAAGATGACGTAGCTGGAGGAGAAGTAGCCATGTTTTAGGCCACGAGGAGAGAGGGGCCAGGAGCCCTGCTGGGGGCCAAGGCCCCCCAGCCCTGGCCGGGGCTGCAGGAACTCAGAACAGTGTTCAGCAGAGCAGCAGTGAACAGAGAGCTGTGGCGGAAAGCCAAAAAAGATAACAAGCAGCAGAGATGGCATGGAACCAAGCTGAGAGACACAGAGCTGTCTGACAGAGTAGAGAGAGGGGACCAAGCTCAGTGGAGGCTGTTTGGGGGTGAGACTTGGCTTTACTTTCTCCAAACCCTTTGGAGGCCCCTTTTTTGGAAGGAGGGGGTGGACTTACACTTAAAGGGAGTCCTGAAATGCAGCAGCACCAGAGAGAGGAGCTGCGAAGTTTGGAAATGTCCTGGAGATGGACCACAGGTGGCCAGGAGGAATGCAGGAGGGGGGAAGAGACTCAGGAGGAACTTGAATCCCCTGAGGAAGGGACTTTCATGAAGATGCCTTGCACTTCATGATATGACATGGTGAGGCGAGCCTTGTCCCTGCTTTCACAGTCCACGGGAGAGAGACCTTCAGCTGGAGCCAAAGGGCCAAGGGGTGAAACAAAACCCCTATATTGTAATGGAGAGAGATGTTTTCCAGCTACGACAAATCCAGCTGCCTTGAAGAGGAGAGACACTGCTGCCCTGAAAGTGGAAAGGACCTTTTCTTCTTCCCTTCTGAACTTTTATTGGAGGGAAAGGAGGGACTTGATCTAATGTAAATATATTGCTTTGCCATAGGAGAGATAGTTAGAATTGTGTATATAATGTATTACAGTATTTATTTGTGTGAGTAATAAACTGTAATATAATTCCCTTTCCCCCATACTGAGCTGTGTTTTGTCTGAAAATCCTCTCACACTGAAACAAATTGTGGGAGGGGGGCTTGGACTTGGAAATTGGATTTTTGAGCGTCTCAAACTGCGACAAGGCCGAAAATAGGAAAAATGTGGAATATACACACATATTTTACCATTTGATTCTTCAGGCATTGTATTCTAATTCAGCACAAAATACAACTCTGAGTCATGTTTTCCTATTTGTTGTACATCCTAATGGGCACTGAGAAAAATGTGTGGTATCAATCACCTTAAACATATGAGTAGAAAGGCATAGCATTGATGCTACTGTGAACCATTCTTGATATGTAAGAACATATTTGATAGTGACTGTTAAGTAGTGTATTTTACTCCTTTGTCAAATCCTTCACCAAACTCAATGAAATTCTGTACTCCCTAGATTTATGTCAATATGATTTTTACAACTTTAGAATTCTCTCTATTCTGAGGTCAGAATCTCACCCTTGTCCTTCATTGTTACTAATTTCAACTCTACCAATAATCTAGGGTCTGCATAATGACACTTTTTAGTGATATCGCATTCACATACACTAAACCAGATGGAGTAATTTGATCACCTATTGATTTTCCTCAATACCAATTGATAATATTGTTAGATCAGAGTTCTTTAAAAACTAACCAACCAATCCAGGTTTAGTGTGCAAAAAGTTCGTAATACAATTAATCACTATTTACATATTTTGTACTTAATCTGACATATGTACTAGTTATGTAGCAGAAGGACTGTAAACAGACCAACACTGTTTCACAGAGTTTGTAGAGTAATTTAGCATGACACAGTGAATACGAGTAGGAAATAAGAAGAGGAAAGGATTCACATATAAACATGTACAAGAACTGGATTGTTTTATGTTACTCCATGGTAGCCCAAAATGGGAAAACTCAGGCTAGAATGCTGTTTTCATGCTTGATGAAGCCTGAAGGACTTCAGCTTTTCTGTCTAGTGCTGAAAGGCAGTTCAATATAGCCCTTAATACCCGGAACACAGTGAGGAGATGAGGGAATAAAGTTTTTCTTCCTTATCACCACTAAAAAAGATAGTCTTCACAGGTAAGTTCGACAATTTATTTCTTTTGCTAACATACTCTATGTGACTGGAAAGTGCTAAGACAGATCTAATAACACCTGATATTTTTGGAGAACTACTGAATACTTTCAGCTCCAGTTCACTAGTGTGTATCCAGTCAAAGTGGACTTGCAGTGTTGCCTTCTGATGAACATAAATTTCTAACCTAAGCTGAACTGATTGTTGTGGATTAGTGTCTAGTGCTCAATTTTTGTGTAGCAGAACTCAAAAATACACTGGAAAACTAACGTTGCCTCTACTTGACAAAGAAGCTAGAGGGTAATCTATAGTTTGGAGATTTAGTTGCCGTCTAGGAAGAAGAATCCAGGTCCTTTTTGAAATATATTATGCTACATAGTTCAATATGCCTTCCTTGCACATAATGGCCCTAAATCTGTATAAACAGTAACAGGTTTTATACAAGTTCCTCCAGCAATGGAGGTATGCTACTTTTTTTCCAAGCTTGGCTTAATTGCAATGTGTGTTTCACATTCATAAATAACCTATTGCAATAGTGTCCATGGTTGAGTTCACTTCTTGACCGTGAACCCATCTATATGCTGCATCTCTTCCTTGATGACCAGAGGTGTCATGAACCCTTCAAGCTATAAATAATTCATCTTATGTTGCCAATCCAGTTCCAGCTGTGCCACTTCAATCCTAGCAGCCTAATTAACCTGTTGATTGTTTCAACGTTTTTTGATGGGCCAACTCTTGTGTATATGAGCATCTATGTGATGTACCTTCACAACGAGGCTTTCCACATGGGCAGGAATTTCTTGCCACAATGAGGTCCTTTAAAAATTTATCTTTCTTACTCTCATTTCTTTAACTGCTAGAAGACTTTTCTACACAAGCAGATCTTGATTAGTTTGATATTCTTGCCAGCCACAGACTATGTCACTGTTCTGAAAGGATGATTGGTTAATACATTTTTCTTCAGTTACCCACTATGATGATATTCTACAAAATAGAAGTACTCCTGCTTATACTTCTACTAAGAAAAAAATTGATGTCCTAGAGCATGCATTTATTAATCTGCAGTCCAAATATTTTATAATGCCATGTTTTAAAAAAAAGTAAAATTGATCTGAGTCGCAAACCAGCAGAAAATTGGTGATGATAGATAAAAACTTGTCATAGGAAACACATCTTCAGAGCATACTACTTTTTTAAACTATTGCTATTAAGCTATAAAAGAGTTTTGTTCACACAAAAAAGTATAATTCTTTTATTATCATATACCTGAGTTTGCAATTTTCAGTCAATATCTTTGATGTTGTCCCTTGGCTAGAATAATATTCTAATCATAATACAGGGTTATGTAGATTGCACCACAGAAGACCTGATATTCCCTAACAAAAATAAGGAAATTTGCTGTAATCTAATTGGCAGTTATTTGTCTTGTGAACACTGACTGCAGCTTTGTTAACAAATACCTATATTCAAGTTATTTTTTTAAAATCTGATTTGAAGAAGGGCAATATGAAGTGAATTGCAAACAATTAGAGTAAAAAGTCATGACAAAGACGTAACTGAAGCATCTACTCAAATAAAATTAAATTGACTCTAGACATTAATAAGGACAAAGCTTCAATATCCTGTTGTCATGCATCTGATTTTCTGGGAAAAAGGAATGTAGGACAGTGTCAGAAAAATAGTAAATGGGTAAAGGAAAAAGGCAATTAAGGTTGTTAATATGTCATGGAACAAAGACCTATTAAAATAGTAGTATTTTAATGTGAAGTATGTGGACACAATCGCACCTCTTGTCTGAAACCGCCGTGAATGATTGCCAGGCAGATTTCGGTTCAGCCTTTTTGAATAAATAACTACCAGTTCAAAGAGACACAGTGATAGACACAGACTGCTGCTAGCTGCTACAGTGTGCTATTGACATTACTTTTCACCAGTCTGGTCAATAGTCATAAGTGCGATATGGCTGCGATAATGACTATACCAGAAACCCAGCTCAAAAGTCTAATACTGTTTAATTTAGTGACCTCCAACTCCATGAATAAACAGTGAGATGAAAGAAATGGTAACTATCAACTAAGTTAATCATAAATGTTCTTATCTGATATCTACACTGATAATGTGTAATTCTCTTCTAGAGGTAATGACTTACTAAAGAAAACTCCACTGAAGTTATCAATCTAAAGCAGCTTGAAAACAGAACTTCTTAAGAAGAGCATTAAATAGTGATGAAGGTGACCCACAGGGTTCAGATTCATAAGCAGATAAAAACTTTTTTGATAATTAAAGTAGGTTTTTATATCTACACAGAGAAAAACTAAGCACAGTTTTAAGACTTGGAAATCAAATGTGGAACCGTTTCAAAGTCTAAGCTTCAGACTAGGCTTATCTTTCAAAGCATGACTTGGAGGAGGAGCTGTTATTGTGCATTGATAAATAATGAATTATTTGAAGCTGAAATAAAAAAATAATATGCATTTCTAGCCTTACTGGATTTTCCAATGAGTTCTGAAATTCAGAACTTTAAAAATTCCCCAGACTCCGTGCAAAGCTCTTGCTAGTGCTGGACCACCCATGCAGGAAGAATTTCTCCCTTTTGCCCAATGAGTTATCCCTCAGTGAAATTTATGGTTGCTACCTTTTGACTTTTCACTGTGCACCCATGGGAAGAATCAGTCTCTCTCTTATCTGCAACCACCCTCCAGGTTGTGGAAGACTGATATGAGTTTTCCCCATGCCTGAGCCTTCTCTTCTCCAGGTCCTGTACCTCTACCCCTTTGAATATTTTGAATTATTTGAATTTGCTCCAGCATCTGACCACACTGGTGGCCCTTCCACTTCTGGACATGTTTTGTCCCTATCCCTTTTGTACTGGGTCCAGCTTATTTCAGATCCAAGGTCATGAGTGCTGAGAAGAGCTGAATAGGCATTTCCCTTGATTGCTGACTGTGCTCTTGCACCCTGGTATTTGTTGGAAGTCAACTGCAAGAAACATCCATACCTATTGAATTCATGAGGATTCTGTTGAAACAGCTCTTGTGAAATCTGGATTTCCACTAAACCTTTTATGATTGAACTGCCTTAGAAGGACATATGGGCTTGTTTTTTCAATTTTTATTTAGGCTTGATAGGCTTTGTGTGTCTTAAAAATATGGCTTATTTATGCCTTTTTTTTTTTTTTAATTAGGACACTTGCCAAATGTTTCATCTCTACTCAGATGTTTTCACAAAAATGTCAAAAATTTATATTTCAAGTACCTACAGTCTAGTCATATTTTCTTGGTACTAATCAAGAACTTTAACTTTGCAGGGTAGAAAAGAGGGGAGAGAAAAGATGTGCACAGAACCAGAGACATAGATGTATATACAGGCAGCATGATACATACTTCAATTTTTTCTTTATACATACTGATTTATTCTTAAAATTGTAGGCAACTCCACTGTAAAAGAAAACCAGAGATACTTGGAAGTTGCAGGGGAAAAATAAAAGATCATGTCTTAGTGTTTAATGGTACTTTCTCTTATGTTTCTATTTTCAGCAAGCAAAATACATATGCATTTTTTATTTTTCATTCTGAATACTCTTTTTGGCTTATTTTTCATGTTTTTTATAAGATAATGTGCACTGAAAATGTTCCGCATGGATGAAATATGGAATATAATTGCTAATGCTTACAAAAACATTGTCTTCTTTATATTGTGTATATTCAGTGTTTATTTTAGAGATGTTAGGAATGGGGAGTTCTTTGTACTATTGTAGAAAAATAAAAAATAGTAGATGGGGGGAAATCTTAGGCCTGTGTCAAAATAACATGAGGATAAACTAAATGCATCTTCAAATGATACTGATCATTTTTGCAAACATGACAAATATTTGTCCCATATCACATGAATTACCACAGTAAAGTGCAAAGTTTGCCAAAGAATATAATCCAACTAGGCAAACTAGGATATTTTTTCTGCTTTTTCAGGCTTTCTAGGACAAAAAAGGAGGTAAAGCAAAGCTTGATAGTAGTTATTCAATTTCTTTTTTTCAATTAATAACCTCTGGAATTATGCCTTTTTTGGTAATTATAAAAACCCATTTCTAGCTTTTGAAATACACTCATAGTTTTTCTTTCTTCTATAATTAATTCCTAATTTGATATTATAACATAATTTTTACTGGAAGATAGATCTTCCAGTTTTCCTTCAGTTTGAAAAGAATAGAGAAATCATTAACTTGTTAATAAAAATAACATTCTATGTATATACTTTGTTAAAAGTATACCAGAAAGGGAAAGTTATAAAGGTCTTACCTCCTTCTTTATAGGAGGGATCTGAGACTTTCAATTTATTTTTTTTTATGCTGAACTAGGGGCTTAACATTTTAGTGACTAAACCAATGTCATGGTTTTTTGTGTGCTTTTTAGAAATTTTGTGGCATAAATGAAGAGTGAAGAAGTAAGATGTTCATTAAACCCCAAATTTTTTTGGTGTCTTTGAAGTAGTGATCAGTGATCTACTTTACTTAAGTAAGCTTTACTTGTGATTATTGTTTATAGTTTTATTTGTCCTTGTTAATGTGTACTGTACAATGTAATACTAATGCTGCGATGCTTCCAGCCTGCAGCTGCTTCTATGATTAGAAAAAACCTCAGTTGCCTAAAGTTGATTAAAATAAGTTTATATCCTGACTTCTAACTAACATCATTGCCAGAAAATTGAAAGCCATCTGGTCTGTAAGGCCTGACTGGAATCTTACATTTGAATTGCCTTATTATGCTGAACAAATTAATTTTTCATTTCTTTTAAACCCTTCCTGGAGGAAATTAAAATTATAAGAAAAAGAATGCTTGCCTTCATTTCAGAATTCCTTTTTCAGTAGACAAGGAAACAACTTACTCTGTATTGCAAAAGTATCCTTCTGTGTTCCTGAAGAATGTAGTCACTTTCATGCCTGTGTAGAATGAGACAGATCTTCACATCTGTGTTAGTAGGAAACAACAGATACTTAGGATACCTATTTACACTAAAATAAAATTAACAACTTCAAAATATTAAAATTTTAACATTTACAAAAAGGAATCATAACATGCTTTGTAGTCACTATAAACACAATGCAAGTTACGACTACAAATGCTGACTGTAAACTTCTTTTGTGTTGCACATCAGTCCAATGTGTCTTCACAAAAGTTATTCAGTCTGTAATTTTGTCCACTGAGTAACTTGAAAAACACACTCTGTTCTAAGGAAATTTGTAAGAAGGAAAACCATGGAATTTCACGAAAATCTTGTTACTGTTTTTAACCCTGCTTTTTTCACACAACTTATTTCTACTAGGCCATTTGCCAACATATTCCCAGTTTCAGGATTTGAGAATGGCACTGTGCTTTTTGTGCATCAGTATCTGCAGTTTCTTCTCTGCAAGGCTGTTCTCAAATCATTCATCCATGGCTGTATTGATACTGGGGCTTACCCTGACGCAGGTGTAGGACTTGGCTTTTTGAACACTGTGAGGTTCACATGGACTCTCTTCAAGCTCATCCAGACTCCACTGGATGGCATCCAGGCCCTCAAATATATCAAATGAACCACTCAGCTTCATGTCATCTGTAAACTTGCTGAGGGCACATTTGATCCTACTATCTATGTCACTGATGAAGATATTAATCAATCCCAGTATCACTCATCACTGATCTCTATTCAGACATTGCATCATTGACAAATATCCTCTGGATGCAGCCATCCAACCAGTTCCTTGTCCATCCACGAAAATCCATCTCTCTCCAGTTTAGAGGAAGGATATTGTGGAGAACTGTGTCAAAGGCTTAACAGAATCCGGGTAAATGACGTCCATAGCCCTTCCCTTGTACCTGATATAGTTGCTCCATCATAGAAGGCCACTAGGTTGTTCAGGCAGGACTTGCCGTTGGCAAAGCCATGCTGGCTCTCTTAAATCACCTCCCTGTCCTCCATGTGCCTTAGCACAGCTCGTAGGAGGATCTGTTCCATGATCTTTCTGGGCACAGAGGTGAGGCTGAAAGGTCTATAGTTTCCAGAGTCCCTCTTTCTACCCTTTTTAAAGATGGGTACAATGTTTTCCTTTTTCTAGTCACTGGAGACTTCACCTGACTGTCATGTATTTCCAAATATCATGGAGAATGTCTTGACAACTACATCAGCCATTTCCCTCAGGAGTCTAGCATGCATCTCATCAGGTCCCATAGATTTATGTACATTCATGTTCCTTAGGTGGTCACAAACCCGATCTTCTCCTTCCTTCTGGGAAGGACTTTGCACAAGTCTCTGCCTTGAGGTTCACCAACTGGAGAGATGTGGGAAGAGAGATTGTCAGAGTGTGGCAAAAATTATTGAGTGATTCAGCCTCCTTCTCCTCTGTTTTTACTAGTTTGCTAGCCTTGTTCATTAGGAGGATATGCTTTCTTTAATCTTCCTTTTCTGACTGACATATCTGTAGAAGCCCTTTCCATTTTAATTTGTGTTGCTTGTCAAGTTCAGCTCCAGCTGCACCTTGGACTTCCTGACACCATCCCTACACAACCAGACAGTATTCCTATACTCTTTCCAGGATACCTGTTCATGTCTGAATTCTTGCCTTTCAGTTTAACCAGAAGGTCCTGACTCATCCATGTCAGTCTCTCCTTTCCTGATTTTTTACATGTGTGGATCAAAAGCTGTTGTGCTCTAAGGAAAATGTCCTTAAAGATCTGCCAGCTCTGTTCTGCTCCCTTGTCCTTAGCAGTTTCCCAGGGGTTCCTACTGACTAACTCCTTGAACAGCTGGAGTTTTCTTTTCCAAAATTTGGGGTGGGTCCTGACTTTACTCTTCACCTGTCTTACATCTCTCAGGACTGCTGATGCCACCAGTACATCTTCACTGTGGCCCTGACTCCCTCCAATCTTGACAACACCCATCAGCTCACTTCCATTGGTGACGATGAGGTCCAGTAATGCATCTCTTCTGGTAGGGCTGTCTATTGCTTGGCTTAAGAAGGTATCCTCCATGCCTTCCAGGAGTCTCCTTCATTGACTACAGTTTGCTGTGCTTCTTTTCCAACACATTTTGGGATGGTTGAAATCCTCCAGCAGGGTGAGAGCTGGTGAGTTTGATGCCTCCTGTAGCTGGAGTAAGAAGGCTTTGTCACCACTAGACAGCCTCTAGTAGACACAAGCCAACAAAGTTTTCTTTGTTGCCTCAGTCTCTGATTTTCATCCACAAGGTTATGACCTGTTTGTGGATGTTCTTCAGAGAGAGCCCTTCACAATCATTTCTTGAAGTAGAGGGCAATCCCTCTGCCCCTCCTTTCTTTTCTGTCCATTCTGAACAGCCTGTAGGCATTGATAGCTGCACTCCAGTTAAAAGATTCATCCCACGAACTTTCAGTAATGGCTACTAATTGGTAGCCTTTTAGCATAACAGTGGTTTTCAGCTCCTCTTGTTTGTTGTACACGCTGCACGCTGCACGCATTGATGTAGGGATGCTCCAGCTGAGCTGTTGGCTATGTCATCTTTTTAGAAGAACAGAGACCTTAACTCCCTTGAAGTATTTCACTGGTGTTCATCTATTGACTCTTATACCTCAGAAGCCCTCACATTTTCTGTAAGACAAATGTGCTGCATTATACCCAGCACAATGATTAGTTGTAAAGAAATTAAATTATTCATTCTAAGGAGCATCAGTTTCTAATGATCTATGGTTTAAACTTCTAAATTTTTCATAGAAGAAGCTTGTATACCAACACAAATTCCTTTCTGCTGACATGTCAGTGTTGTGAGTAGCAACCTCAGCAAACAGGATGTAAAGAGAAATAATACTTTTAACTGCTGGCAGCTATTTTTTCTTTGGATACCTACCCAAGTGTTTTTTTAAATTTTTAAGTTAGGCAACCAGCTCTATCATCCAATTTGTCACCACATTGCCTGCCTGCCTTAGCCTGAGCCTCAAGGTTTTTAGAGCAGCCACCATAAAGTCAGTATATTTTGCAAATGAGGGAAAACTGAACAAATGCCATAGCATTCTCTGGGAAGAAGTTCATTTCAGCATTTCAGATTTTGGGATGCCTTTTTTTTCTCCCTTTCTGCTTCAGATATATGTGAACTTTACTACTTGAAATGAGGAGCTCCTCGGGGAATCCCATTGATTTTAACTAACAGTGCTAAAGCCTTTGTGGTGTTAACTTTTTTTGAAAGGTTGTTCAACTGGGGATGGTTTTCAATTGATAGACTCTCATTGTGGGGAAATGATGATGGGGGCTTATGAAATATAGCAGTGGAATGAACCTATGTGTTGTGCATTGTGTTTGTCTTTAAAACTCATTATTAAATATTTTGACATTATTCTTTAATTTTTCAGGTTCTCAGATAACAAGAGATTGAATGTTGTCCCTTTTGCTAAATGTGAAATATCTTTCAGCAGCAGTTAATTGTTAATGTACAATAAAAATATATTAAACATCTTTAAAACCAGTACAAAACAATTGTTGAATAGTTCATATTGGATAAAAAATAATTTTGCCATGAGGGATATTTTTATTGCACCAAGTATATATTAAATTCATGGCATCACTTAATTATTAAAATATTTTTATCACTTAGTGGTTAGAGTACTTTTGATGCAAAGAGCTAGCTGTCATTGCAAAACCTCTCTCGATGATTTTTGAGCAGTCTTGGGAATCCAGATCACTGGAAGCTGGTGAACATTGTCCCAGTTTTCAAGAAGGGCAAGGAGGACCCTGGAAACTGCAGGCCTGTCAGTCTCACTTTAGTGTCTGGTAAAGTCTTTCTGAGAAGTATTGAAAAACAACTGAAAGACAATGCAGCCATTGATCACAGCTTCGTGAAAGTCCTGCTTATCCAACCTGATTTATGACGAGGTAACACACTCAGTTTATCAAGGAAAGCCAGTTGATGTAATCTTTTTGGATTTCAGTAAAGCTTTCAATACTGTCTCTCACAGGATCCTTCTGGACATAATGTCCAGCTCACAGCTGGATGAACACATCATGTGGTGAGTGAGCAATTGGCTCGTGGATCAAGCACAGAGGGTAATAGTGAATGGGGTGACATCAGACTGGTGAGCTGTCACTAGTGGGGTTCCACAGGGCTCCATCTTGGGCCCAGGGCTCTTTAACATCTTCATTGATGACTTGGATTGGAAGGGATACTAAGCAAATTTGCAGATGACACAAAACTGGGAGGACATGTTGACTCCCTTGAGTGCAGAAAGGCCTTGACAAATTAGAGGACCGGGCAATCACAAACCACATGAAGTTCAACAAGTGAAAGTGCCAGATTCTGCACCTGGGATGAGGTAACTCTGGATATATGGACAGATTGGGGAATAAGATGCTGGAAAGCAGTGCCGCAGAAAGGGACCTAGGGGTCCTGGCTGATGGCAAGTTGAACATGAGTCAGCAGTGCCTGGCAACCAGGAGGGTCAACTGGGTCCTGGGGAGTATCAGGCAAAGTATTGCCAGAGGGAGGGGATTGTTCCACTTTGCTCTGCACTGGAGTGGCCTCACCTTGAATATTGTGTGCAGTTTTAGGCACTACAATATAAGAAAGATATTAAGCTATTGGAGAGCGTCCAAAGGAGGGCAACAGAGATGGTGAAAGGCTTTGAGGGGAAGCCCTATGAGAAGCAGCTGAGGTCACCTGGTGTGTTCAGCCTGGAGAAGAGGAGACTGAGGGGAGACATTGCAGTCTACAACGTCCTCGTGAGGGAAAGAGGAGAGACAGACACTATCTCTTCTCTGTGGTGAGCAATGACAGAACCCAAAGGAATGGCTTGAAGTTGAGCCAGGGGAGGTTTAGGTTGAATATTAGAATATGTTTCTTCACCCAGAGGGTGGTTGGGTACTAGAACAGGCTCCACGGGGAAGTGTCACAACACCAAGGCTGTCTGAGGAGGCATCTGTCCCTTCATCCAAGTCATGGATGAACAGATTAAACAATACTGAAACCAGTATCAAACCTTGGGGGACACCATTATCTCCATTACAGCTAATTCCCTTAAGCACCCGATACCTTGTTCCATCGTGTTCCACTGTCCTTGCTGTATGTGGAGGTCCTCCTTACAAAGGTATCTCTCCCTCACGCTGGACAAGAGTCGCCGCCAGAGGCTGAGAGTTTCCTGCCTCCTTCTAATCCCCTCATCAATGACTACATCTCGAGACAGGGATCCCAGTTGTCTTGCTTCACTCCCATGTATCGTTAGCTGCGGCATCCCAGATTCGGAGCAGCCAGGTCAGAATGGACTCATTCGCCTGTTGCGTGAACTCTCTTCGGAACTCACGTAGCTCACCCAGGGATAGAGACCGAGTGATTATTTCTGACTCTGTCTCCTCCGGTGGATGTGAAGGTCCTGCCTCTTCATCATAGTTTGCTATACGGACTGATTTAGTCTTTGATTTCCTTTTCTGGACAGGGGCGACTGCTATTGGTTTGGGTTGTTCTTCTGGCTCCTCAGTGGTTTATGTGGACACGGTGCCGGTTGATTTATTTCTTTCTCCCTCTGACTCAGCTGTGGTTTGGGTGGACGTGGTGCCTGTGGATTTGCTCCTTCTCTCCTCCCCCTGTCACTGCTGTACCATGTCAAGTAGTGTCTGGTAGGCAGTGACCAGGGTCCAGCAGGTTGCTGTGAGCTGGCCATCTCTGGAGCTACCAGAGCATTTTTCCTTCACCAGTCTTATCATGCTAACAGGATCCTGCAATTGTTCAGGGGTGAATTTCCAAATCATTGGAGGAGAAAACTTCTCCAAATACTGACCGATGTCCTCCCACTTCCCGTGCCACTCAGCATTATCTGCTCCCAGGGTAGGCGTCCAAACAACCGCCCTACAAGGCCCTGTTCTGACCCTAAACATGGTGTAGACAGTACAGAACAGACAAAGAAATACTAACAATAACATTATGCTGTCTTTAACGTCAAAAGGGAACTCAATATTTTCAAAGACTGTTGTAGCAGGTCTGAAGGGGAAGAAGGAGGTGAAAGGCTGGAAACAACCATTCCCTCCTGTTCCCCCAAAGAGCTGGGTGAGATTTTTAATGAGGCTCCAGAGGTAGCAACCCAAATCAGGACAGGCAAACAGGACTGAATACACATTTACAATGAAACTCATTGCTTCTGATGTTATGGTGACATAAACATAGTATACTAATAAAGCAATTTGGAACCCTCTCCTGGTTTAATTACTATTATGCTTAGATGCTATTCCCACTAGAATTATTACATACCTGCATATATATGTTAAAATACAACATAAATTTGATTGCATTACTTAATATGGATGTTGCTAAAGAAAATTTACTAGTTATGATTCCAAGAGAGTGCATTTCAAAATCTTAGAAAAGATATTAAAACTGAAGACTTTCATCAGGAAGAGTGGATGTAAGAGGAGGAGTATTACTTTTGTTTAGCTTCTTTTTTCTAGTTCTGCAAACTGCTCATCCAATTTTCCCTCTGCACCATCAGAGATAGGAAGAGTAACTTCTCCAACTCATTACCTTACTGTATGGTGTTGCATCAGTGCATATTAGTGCATATGTTGTGTTCCTTCTGCTGGCATAGAGCATGTTCTCTGAAGGAGCAAAATTTATGATTTCTTTGGACATGTTTTAACAAAGGAAGGATAAAAAAAAAAAATAGAAAAAAGGCCTCAAAGTCTACAGAATTGATGTGACTATTGGGGAATGTGAAATCTCTCTGCCTTTCCCATCAACCAGAATTGTGAATAGGTGAGCACTTCGAAGAGAGGTCTTCTTCTATGGATTTCTTGGGAAAAGGAGCATAAATTTGCTGATTTTATCATACGTGGTACAGAATTACAGACAAGAGTTACAGAATATTCTAAGCTAGAAGGGACCCACAAGGATCATCAAGTCCAACTCTTAAGAGAATTGCTCACACAGGGAATCAAATCCACAACCTTGACAGTGTTAGTACCATTCTCTAAGCAACTGAGCTAGTCTTGTTGCGCAGCTTCAGCTGGTACTGATTCTCTCCAATAGGATTTTGCTTAGCTTGCTTTACTTCAGGGGACTGACTTTAGAGATTAATATATTTCTCTAACTGCATTACTTTATCCTTCTGTGGAATTTGAGCTCCATTTGAATTAATGGTTTATTTGGCCTACATAAAATTACAGTGCTACCTTGGACATGATTTGTCCGTTACAGTAATTTTGTTTCCACTTGCCTCTGTTCCACTGAGATTCCAGTTGTCTTGGAGTGTAGTCAGTTCTTTAAGGATTTGATGTCATACAGTAGAACTCCATTTTACAACTGCTTTGGACAGCTTTCCTCACAGTACTTTAGCATTTTGGGCTCCCCTTGATTATATGCACAATCCTAAGTATACTGGTCTAAAAACTAGTCTAGAACAGTGACTAAGACTCTGTAAATGTTACTTCTGAAATTTTTGAGATAGACAAGTATATTGTCTACTTGCACAATTATCTTCTATTGTAAGAGCATTGACTTTTTTTAAAAAATGCAGGGTTTTGGTTTGGTTTTTGTTTCTTGAGGACAATTCCTTAATATAAAGCTATTTTATTTCTAGTGTTTGTCATTGAAAAGAAGGAAATTTCAGTGTCATCTCCTCTAATGTTCAGGAAGCATAGGAAGATGAGAGGCTGTAAATATGCTTCTATAACATCAAGTCATAACAGGAGGAGCAATTAAAATAAATCACACTGAATTCAGCCTTGAGCATGCAGGATGTACGTATATATGCTCAGATGTGTTATTTTGTGGGTGGTACTATTTTGTGGGAGGGCAGAGCATATGATCTTTGTGCACAGAGGGAAAACATCTGTTGGCAACACTGGAGTCTAAGGGCATTGTGATAAGCATTACATTACAGGCTCTAGGTTGCCTGCATAATGAATTGTGGGCTTTGCTGCTAGTATTTACCATTACTGATGCGTGCAATTGCAGAGGTACAAGGACTCAGGAAAACATATACTTAGAATACTAACTGCCAGAAATGTCTGCTCTCTTGGCAAAGCACCCAAAAAAAGGAAGGTATTTACTGTGAACGCACACAACAGTCCTTTTCAATTCATGTTGTATAGAAGCCAAGGATTTGCACCTTGCTTTGTCTTCTACTAGCATTTGGCAAAGAAAATCTATACTCAGTGGAAATGAAAATAGGTAATCTTTCTGCCTTAGTCTCTATTCAATGCTTTGTGGCAACTGTCGGCTGTTTTCTTAATTACATGACTCAGAGCATGATAGAAATTTGAGCAGTAACTTTGTTTAAACTTGTGAGTGGGGGTGTTAATGTGTGTCCTTTGCACTCATTTGCTGGTATTCAAGCGTGACTTCTCCTGGGCTTTAGGCAGATCAGTGGGCCTTCTGCTCTTGAGCTGAAAGATGAAGGATTAAATGAAAAAATCAGAGCAATTATTGATGAAAGCACTGCATTTATGCTTTATAGGCAAATTGCTGTTTAATAGGTTACTTGACATGCCAGTTCTACAAGTTTTCTTTTTCTGAGAGAGATACTGAACACATATTTTACCATTAGTTGCTGAAAGCATTAAACAGGTCTCTATTTACCATATCACAAAAACAGTTTGGGGATCTAGGTTTTTTGTTTGTTTTTTTTTACTGCTGTATTTGCTATATTGTTAAATTGTTTAAACAGATGCAAATCCTCTTGTGTGATATATCATTTTAATTTCTGCCATTGCTTGTATTAAAAAAAAAATTTGTGGCCTTTTACTTTCTAATTCTTCATCAAGTAGCTATTTATAATGTTTTAGTCAGCATAGTAATATTTTTAATCGAAAACCTGATCACATTTTTAATTATTTAATGATCAAAAAAATTAATTAAAATTGTAAATGTAGCGGATTATTTTTGCTGTATTTGACAGCAATTGTGCTGGATCTACTAAAGAAAAATTGAATCAATCTGTCACTGCATCTGCTCAAACAGATTTGATTATTCATTTATCATGAATGACCTTGAAAATAGTATTTTGAAGAAGCATACATTATAAACGTTGTGATAAAAATTCTACTCTTAAGTTCTGTTTTCACCTTTAATGGATACCTTGCAAGAAGAAAAATGAATACTTGGAGTAGTAAAGTGTAAAACGGGAGGTTTAGTTTTTGTATCTAACTTGCATGCACGTACTTGCTGCAAATGTTAACACTTCAGGTTAAAAAGCCAAAATTATAAAAGTGATAATTAGCAAAAACTTAGGAAGCGGGAAAAGGGAGATGAAACATGGAAAACTTTAAAAGATGCATAAAAAAGCTTTAAGGATTGATTGACTGAGTGTCAGCAGGTTTTTTGATTGCTCCAGTGTTGGCACATGTGTAGTCTTTTTGCTAGGCTGTATATATGCATGAAAAATGCTGAAAGCATGTCCTTAGCCTGTTGCATGTCAAGCCTGTCTGAAATCCTGTTTGCAAGAATTCTTCATGTTCACATCTTCGCAATGTCCTGTAGCTGTACAAACCTAAGGCTGGCCAATAGACTCAGCTACAGTGTCTGTATCTCATTATAAGTAGAAGGAAAGTATAAAGGGAGAGATTAAAAGAGCCCAATGCTCAAATTCTTGAAGGAAAAGAGAGTAACCAGCATATACTGCAGTAAAGAACTTCTTCTCCCCTACAAGCATACACTTAAAATAATATTTTAGTCAATGGTGAAACAGTATACTTCAAAATTATAATGTAGTTCCTAGCTACGGAGTAGTATGTAGATTGTTTCTGGTTTATGTGTTATACTAAAGGAGTTGCAGCAGTTGGAAGTCAAGGGTCTAGTTTTGCCAAAAATACTAATAAAATAGTAGTAAATAAAAATTTGTATCTTTGCTCTTTTGCATTTTTACAAACATTTTCGTTTTGCACAGGATCTAAGCATAGCTCTTTCACATGTCCTTTCTAAATTATTTGGGGGGGGGGTGGTGCATAAAGTATTAATAATTTCTATCTTTTCTGTGAACTTGTAGTAAGTCCCAGAAAGTAGAGAGAGATGTTTGGAGAGGTTCAGAAAGGTTCGGAGAGGTTCGGAGGAGGAGGGGAGGGGAGGGGAGGGGAGGGGAGGGGAGGGGAGGGGAGGGGAGGGGAGAGAGGGAGAGGGAGATACCTACGATGATCATCTAGTTCAATATGCCTGACCTCTTCAGGGCTGACCAAAAACTACAGCACGTTGTTAAGGCCATTGTCCAAATGCCTTTTAAACACTGACAGGCTGGGGACAGCAACCACTGCTCTAGAAAGTCAGTTCCAGTGTTTGACCAACCTAGTAGTGAAGAAATGCTTCCCAATGTCCTGACTGAATCCCCCCCACTGTGCAACTTTGAACCATTCTCACATCCTGTCACTGGATACCTAGGAGAGCAGATCAGCACCTCCCTCTCTACTTCCCCTCCTCAGGAAGCTGCAGAGAACAATGAGGAGGTCCATCAGTCTACTTTTCTAGACAAACTGAGAATCTTGAACTGCTCCTCATAGGACATACCTTCTAGCCTTTTCACCAGCTTCAGTTCACCAGGATTGAAGAGGTGCTTGCAGCATCAGTTTTTCCTTAACAGTATACATGTTGATATATCACCTTAGGTGTTTTGACTGGCTCTAAGAACTTTTAAATATTTTTTTTCCTTGGATCACAGTATTTGAACAGCACCTTGAGATAACCCTGTGCTGATTTGAGTATCGTAGTGGGTAATTGGGTGACTGAAAGTATATGAGAGCCTTATTATCACATGCATGAATGGAGAAAAAAGAGGTTACTGTGTAAGACTTCTATGTATTGTGACCTATGCCTACACTGCAACACCTAAATTCATACTTCTCACAATACATGGAAAGTGTTATAGGCACTGTGCAGGCAAAAATTATGGTGAATTCTGTTTTCTTCCTGATACTATAAAGGTTTCTGCACAAGGCAACCGGAAACTAAGATGGGAAAATATACACAGGACAGAGATCAAACTCTGTAGCGTATGTGCACACATTACTTTGACCAAAATGATATGTTGTCTCTAATGTACACATTTTTGTCTCATAGAGCTATATATTCTCTATATATTGTGATTTTTTGCACCAAAAAACCTTTTTATTTGCAGAGATTAGCTTCCGTCAATCACTGTAACTTATGAATTATCACTAAAAAGCTTATTCTTTTTCTGTCACAAATGTAGCAAGTAAAAAACTGTAGATTATTAGGTTAAAAATAGTTTAACACTGAGAATCTATGGCAACTTTACTACTCCACACTGAGTGGAGAACAAACTGATTACACTGAGCCTTGAAAGGTAAATATTTTAGTCAGTTATTGTGCGCCCATCCAAAGTATCAAACATCAAGGTCTTGAGAGTGAAAGTGAAAACAAAAGGATAATGAACACTCTAACTTAATTCTTGCAGTTTTTAGCTCTCCTAATGACACAATTCTTTATGGGGAGGGCCTTAAAACAGAGAATGATTTGATGTGCCAAAAAAACTTTAATGCTCAGATACAAAGTGAATGTTCAGCCCGCTGGGACTTTTGCGCTTAATCCAGTCTCTTGTTTTAGCATGGCTATTATTTTCTGCATGAATTTCTATTATTTCTATAAACCTTTGATATACTAGTAGGCTGACATAGTTATTGCAAAAAAGACATTTTGTTCCAGTGCACTAATGTTGGACTACTTATTAAATGATGCAGTTAACATTAAGGGATTTCATATAGAGTTATAAACTCATGTGGACTTATCTTCACAACAAGAGTCTTCTTAGACAGAAGTATCTGATATTTTCCTAAGGCACTTTATTTTCTCTGCATTGATGCTTACTATTAAAGCCTATTTTCCTCCAGTATTTCATTAGCTTAAGTTTACTGAAGTACTTTGAGAGCTTAGAGGGCTCTAAATAATTACATGAACACCTAAGAAAAGTGATTGGGGTATTGCTGATTAACATTTTTCTCTCTTCTTATTGTGGATGACACCGGGAAATGAGTGTTCATTTATGAATGAGCGTTCCCAAAAACACTACATGGCAGTTTATGCTCAGAGTGCAGTGAGGTAAATGTTTTTTAGTGAAATAGAATCACAGAATCAGTAAGGTTAAACCATATTCCTAAGCACCACATCTACATGTTTTTTGAATGCTTCCCTGCTCAGCTTGTTCCACCACCTTTTCTGTGAAGAATTTTTTCCTAATATCCAGTCTAAACCTCCTTTAGTGCAACTTGAGGCCATTTACTCTTGTCCTATCACTTTCACCTGGGAGAAAATACAGACCCACACCTCACTGCAACCTCCTTTCAGGTAGTTGTAGAGAGCAATAAGGTGTCCCCTGAGCCTCCTTTTTTCCAGGCTAAACAACCTCAGCTCCCTCAGACATTCCTCTTAAGTCTTGTGCTCCAATAGTTTGCCAAAGGTATCAAGAGTGCAGTAAAATCATGTAAAGAACATGGTAACTCTGTCAAAAGTTCTGGAAATCTGGTAGATCAGAAGACTCTTCAGTAATTCCTTTTTGTTTGAGCTTCAGTCTAATCCAGTGAGCCAGTCTGTGTTTAAGCCATTTTTTAATAGGGTTAGGTGAGACTTCATAGGGATCAGATTTTTTTCACTCTGAAGTTTGCAATGGTTTTTCACTACATTTTTTTGTATTAGCATAGATTTCTTGAAATAAGATGACATTTGCCACGTATGTTTTCCTTTGCTTTTGTTTTCCATTTTTTCCTGTGTGCGTGTGTATGTAAGTGGCGGTCTGAAAAATAAAAGCTAGACACGATCCCAGTATGGGGGAACTGGAATAGTTTATTGAACACAAGAACACTATTTTAAAGGCATCTTGGGCTGGACATGTTAATGAAGGGGACTAGCTATGTTAATTATGGAATTACACAAGTTTTTACTGCAATTTCTAAATAGTTAATTTTTCTTCTAGTAGGATTACATGGGGGATAGAGGGATTACAGGGGTTTAGACATGGTCTGATACAATCATCTCAAGAGTCCTTTCTGATTTCTGCTGGAGCCAGGCTTAATCCATAAGGTAGAACTTTAACAGGTCTTGTGAGAAGGGTCCAGCTCCTTCAGATCATGAGGTTTTTGTCAGCCCTTGTTTTCCTTTGCTGAAAGCTGGGTTTGGGCTCCCACATATGTATATGCATGAATTATAGACAATTCATAATCACCAGTGAGGAGGAGTTTACAAATATATGGGCATCTACAGTCCAAATCTTAGGCAATGCAATAGGAAAATTGTATTTTGATGTCCCAATATTTTTCAATTAATCTTTAATAATCCCCTAACCAATGCCTCATATAAGCCTAGAAAAATACCTTACTATTATTTGAACATATACTTCCTCTTGGTATATTTCCATTCTAACAGAAATGGCTCTTGTACAGCTGCTGCTTGTGAAGACCAAAGCTATGACTGTTATCAGAGTTATGCTTCAAACTATGTTTAAAGAAGGTAGAAACATAGAATCAATTAGATTGCAAAAGACCTTAAGGATCATTGAGTCAAACTGTAAACCTAACACTGCCAAGTGCAGCACTAACCCCCATTCCCAAGCGCCACATCTATACATCTTTTAAATACCTCCATGGACGGTAATTCTACCACTTCCATGAGCAGCCTGGTCTGACAGCCTTGACAACTCCCTTCCATGAAGAAATTTTTCTTAATATCCAATCTAAACCTTCTCTGGCTCAATTTGAGACCGTTTCCTCTTGTTCCCTTGCTTGTTACTTGGGAGAAGAGACCAACACCCACCTGGCTACAACCTTCTTTCAGTTAGTTGTTGAGAGTGATAAGGTCTCCCCTGAGCCTTTTCTCCGGGTAAAAGACCCCTGCCTCCCTCAGTCACTCCTCATAATGCTTGTACTCCTGACTCTTCACCAGCTTTCTTGCCCTTCTCTGGATATACCCCACCATATCATTGTCTTTCTTGAAGTGAATGGGCCCAGAACACAGAATTGGGGGTGCAGCCTCATCAATGTCAAGGAAACAATCACTTCCCTGGTTGTACTGGCCACATTATTTCTGATACAAGCCAAGATGCCACTGATCTTCTCGGCCACCTGGGCACACTGCTGGCTCATGTTCAGCTCCTTTTGACTCCCAGGTCCTTTTCCACCAGGCAGCTTTCCAGCTACACTGCCCCAAACGTGTAGTGCTGCATGTGGTGGTGTTGTGACACAAGAGCAGGATCCAGCACTTTATCTTCTTAAAGGTAAATGCTCTTCTGTTAGTACATTTAAAACTTCAAATTTTTTTTCTCCTGTGAGTCACTGGTGCTACAGAAATGCCAGTAACAATAGTGACAGTAATAAATTATTTTGTTCTAAAGATTTTTCCTATGAGAACTTACTGCTGCTATGGTTATATAGTTATAGAGTAGATCATAACTGATTAAAGAACACACAGACAAGAAATGGCAAGGTTCGAAAAAATTTAAGGGATAAATCGGTAACCCTTGCTATTTCTTTCTCAAGAAAGACTAACATGAAAATTCGTCATGTTTCATCTTCTTCTTCATAAAATGCACCAGTAGCGTAAATGAAAACAAAAACAAGGAATGCCTGTTATACTGTGAAATTATCAATAGAGCATTTAGAGATGCTTTTGGGAGTCCCACATTGTTACAATTTGTATGGAAGCAGTCTGAAGATAAGACGTTGCAGAACAAATGAAGGCCTAAAAGGTACACTGAAATAGTTAAACAAAATTAATAATAAGACCACTCTAAACAAATTAAATAATAATTAAAAATATTTTAGTAAGGTAGAGAAAAGATTGAGACTATAAAGAATTAACATTATTGCACAGGAAAGAAGGAAAAGATTATGAAGTCTCATTCTTTTACTAGAATCAGTGTTGCAGTAGACCATTTGAAACCAAGCAAAGAACAAGCAGGAAAATTCATAAGTAATAAATTGTATAGCCTTGAAGGAGTGAAATGGGAAGAAAGAAACTTTTCACAAAAGATAATAGTGAAAAGAAACTATTTTCTGGAATGTCAGAAATTTCAAACAGTGTCAATAAGCTGTAATTTTGCTAATTTTAGGGATTCACTGGTATGTGACAAAATAATTTTGGGTGTGTAAGGCTTACTCCCACAAGAATATTTACTATGGGAACTGGGAAGAAACATCTAGCATGTCTCTCAAACTGTGTAGATGGAGAAGTGTCAAGTGGGGTCTTTATATAATAAAGAAATGGAGTCTGCTCCCCGCTGAGGTGGTGATCAGAGAGACTTTATTTCAAATCTGGAGCTCTTTTTATCCCTTAAAACCATGTGACCTTGTGACCAATGAGGTTATCAGTTCCGGCTCATGTCCCCTGGGCTTCCCTGCCCTGGGTGCTTCCCCTGCACCCCTGGACACACCTCCTACAGAGGAGGAATGCCATTGATTTTTACAGGAGACAGGGCCAAGGGCCTGAAAATATATGTGTATATTCTTTTATATATTATTAAATCAAGATCAGGAAGTGCCACTTTGTGGCATTTTGTTTGCCTATAAAAAACAACATTCAACAAGTAGACAAAATGAAAGGGACTTTTATACTGTGTACCAGTTTTAGTGCAAAACAGTTCTCCATTAAAAAAGTCAGTAGATAAACATGTATACAAAAGAAACAGAAGGATTACCTAGTGGTATAGGTATCTTGTGAGTATTCCTGCATAGTAAATGCATTCAAAACATGAATGCACGCAAGTGCTTTGTCTTTTATAAATAAGTGGTAATAACATTTGACATTAGTGATTTTATGTCGTAACTAGTGTGTGACTAAAGTATTGTAGTTTAATAATGAAAATAGAAAAAATCAATTAGAAATAATTTAAAATATGAATTAGGATTAAATGGGAGACAAAGTATGAATTTCTAATAAGAACCTCAAGATTCAATAAGTGAATAGATGACAATGACCGATAGCTGAAGGTGAGTCATCTATTATGTTGCTTCAGGATTCGGAGCATCAGCATAAGGAATAATGTGAAGAAAGACATTAAAGGTAGAGAAAAATTATACATATTTTCAACAGGGGCAGGCTGATTCATATTAGGTTCAAGGATTCTCAGAAGAAAATATGAATTAGAAACAAAAGGAGGCATGACATACACAGGGGTGCCTAAGAAGATGGGTTATTGGAATCTTTATGCAACCCCAAAGAAATGAATGGGATCATTCAGAAAATAACTATAAATGATCTTTAAAAAGCACAGTACTTTTGCCACTAGATGCAAAAGAGATACAAGAGCATTTTTGCAGTCTAATGTAAAATATTAAAGTATTATAATATAAAATACCTTGATATGACAGAGTAGCAATATTATTTAGAGTCATGTTGAGATGAGTCACTTAGTCTAATATGTAAAAGCTGAACCTTTTTTTCACTAGAGGATTCATGAGGCTCTGCTCTGATACATGCTTACATATCACATGGAGAAATACCTTCTATTCTATCTCAAAACTTTTCCATTCCTGAATGATTAGGCAATGTTCAAAGGCATTGAAGAAATGTTGGAAGTGAAGGATTCTTCACCCAGAAGTTAGACAGCCTTCATAAAATGCTGTCATCCCCAACCTGCACAAAACTCAAGCACTATTATATTGTATTTGCTACTTTTTCTTTATTTCCTTCCCCTGTTTTGGCCTGTAACAACTGCAGTATAGCAAGGTAGAGTACCTGCAAATTGCATCTGCAAATTGATGCCTGCAAATGTGTACTCTGGTCCAACTTGTTCCATCAAGTCTTGTCTGGACAGTGATGAAAGTTGCAGTTTTATTGTGACCGTACAGTGTTCTTTCTGCTGCCATAGGAGATGTAAGTGATTGGATTTGCCTGCCATAGCGATATCCAGTGAAACATTCCCTGTATCTCTGTGTTATTCCCACTTACAAATATTCTGGATGATCAGCTTCTCCAGTGCACTCCAATACGAACCAATCTTTGCGGTTTTTTAGTACTAAACTCAGTGTGTCAGAACTGCAAAGGATATCACTTTATGATAAATTAAGCAGATTATCAGAGTTACTTGCTTCTCTTAGAAAACTGATTCTGATGAACAGTAACATTCTTCCTCAAGGAATTCAACTCTAAAAACCCCCCACAAAAGAAACAAAATACCACAAACTGAACCAAACAAACCAAAAAAACCCTGAAAAAACCAAAACCAACCAAACAAAAAACCCCAAGAAATAAATTTTTTCCGTGTAGAAATTACTATTGCAGAGAGCAGCTTCTGGGTCATCATCTCTAGTGAGCCTTACTGTAGCTTCTGCTGCTGTATATAACATTTTGGAGACAATGGAAGACTTCTACTCCCTTCCTGGGTCATTGCA
Source organism: Chiroxiphia lanceolata (assembly GCF_009829145.1). Classification (NCBI taxonomy): domain Eukaryota; kingdom Metazoa; phylum Chordata; class Aves; order Passeriformes; family Pipridae; genus Chiroxiphia; species Chiroxiphia lanceolata. The sequence continues at coordinate 17,137,185 of NC_045671.1, read as the reverse complement.
GCCTAGTTCAAAACTGGTTAACTTACTCTGTATCAGAGCATGTCCTGTATTATGACACTCTGTTTTATTATTGTGGACACTGATTGTATCAGCTTCTATTTTCAGTGTCCCATAACATGTATGTGGTGAGACTTTTAATTGAATTTTACCAGTAGAAAAGAAAACAATTTGTGGAGACAAACTTTCCAGACAAATGTCAGAGAGATCTGATGAGTCATTCTCTGAAGATCATCCTGGGTACAGAACTGGATTTCTCATTAAAATAATTCAATTCCTTGCTCTTCTCTCCACATGTATTGTTTTATTCTGTTTTATATTTAATTTAAAGAAGAAGTAGCCTGTAACTGGTCTATGTAGATGAAGAGCGAGTCTCTTCCCACCCACCTCAGAAGTAATTAGTTATAGGTAATGATTTGTTTCAATAGGAGAAATTGAGAAAGACCTACCCCAGCACAACTAATACTTCAGTGAAATCCTTCTGAGAGGACAGCACGGGAGTGAAGGCCTGGCCTTTTATGGCTGGAGTGCTGTGATGGATTGATACTGGCTCTTTAAGAAGGAAAGTGAGGAGAGGAGTTACTTTCATTTAAGACAGCAACTGGGAAAAAAAAAGAAAGATGCTCTGCATATGGTGATGTGGTGAGCCAGCCGAGAGCTTTTGGGTTGAGGTTAGTGGGCAGACCAACATCAGTTTGTTCTGGTAAGGCCTATCAGATGTCCTGGTCAGGAAGAGGTAGAAGACCAGAGATGAACTGGAGGAAGTCTCACATTTACAGTCCTAGTCCTGTTGAAGGACTCCACAAGACACAAACAACCCAGGAGGTTTCTGGAGTGCTTTGATACAACTGATGCAGATGATCAAGGTACCAACAAGGAGAAACTCTCAAGTGGATCTGATACTTAACAAACAAGGAAGACCTGTAGAGGACCTGAATGTGGGCAAGACTGTGAGATGTGTGGAGTTCAGCATCATGAGAGGAGGGAAAAGAGAAATAGCAGGATCATGGCTCCTGGAGAGCAGACTTTGGCCTGTTAAGGGGTCTCCTAGGAATGAGATATAGTGCTGGTAATAAGAGTGGAGCAGGAGAGCCAGTTGATTTCCAAGGATAACGTTCTCTAAGCTTAAGAACAGTGCATGCCAACAAAGGGGAAATCAAGTAGCTGTTGGAGGAGGCTTGCACAGAATGAGGAACTCCTGAACTCACGATAAAGCTCAAATACTAAAAAGAAGCATACAAGAAGTGAAGGCAGGGGCAAGTGACCCAGATAAAATACAGAAATACTGTTTGAGCATGAAAGGATAGGGTTAGGAAAGCAAAGTTCATCTGCAGTTGAATCTGGTGAGGGATGGGTAGGGCAACAAGAAAAGCAGGTACTTCAGCAGTGAAAGGAAGGTTAGAGAAAGTGTGGGTCTGCTGCTGAATATGTCAGGGGACCTGATGAAAAATGACAGGGAAAACACCGAACTAGTTGAATTATACACTGGAGGTTGCCACCTGGAAAGCAACTGGGCAGAAAAGTGCCTGGGCACCCTGGTGAAAAACAAGGTCAGCACAAACCAGTGTGGTGGGGGGAAACAGTTTTCCCCCTGAAGTTGTAAAATGGTAAAACCCCAGGGGGTGGTGACCCTTGAAGTTTTGAGCCAATGAGCGTTTCTGCAAAATATAAACATATCACAAGCAGAACGGAAGAGAAGATAATTGAAGTAGAAGTAGCCATGTTGTGAAAGCCACGAGGAGAAGCAGCAGGAGCCCCTTGGGGGCTCCAACCCTCCCCCAGCCCCCAGCTGGGGGCTACAGAGACTTGGAACAGTGTAAGACTGGGCTGAGGACCTGTAGTTAGAAAACTGGGGGATGCTTGTCCGCCATCAGCAGCAGCAGCAGCAGTGGCAGAACTGCACTGACTGAAGAAACAGTGGCAGAGAACCAGAAGAGGTAAGACCAAGCAACAACGACAGGCATGCAGCAACACAGAGAGAACTCCTGGAAGGAGAGAGAGAGAGAGAGAGCCAGCAGCAGAGAGAGAATTAGGCTCTACAGAGAGAGAGAGAAAGTTGAGGTAAGAACTGAAACAAAACCCCAAACCCCTCTGAGACCTTTGAAAGGAGGAGGATGATGAACTCTTACTTGAAAGAGTCTTAAAGTGCTACAGCACTGCAGAAAGGAGCTGAAAAGCTCCGAGAAGAATGCGGAGGGGGTGACCTTGGCCCCCCCAACTGCTTGAGACAGAGCACAGAGCTCTGCAAAGGGGACTTGAATCCCCTGAAGATACAGACCGTCACGAAGACCCCCGTGCTTCGTGGTATGACGTGGTGAAGCGACCATTGTCTGGGTGAACACAGCCCACAGAAGACAAGACCCTCGCTTGGAGACGAGTGGCTGAGGGGCTTGGATACCCCCTTGTGTGTACTGGCAGAGATCCAGCTATAGCTGCTGCATGAGAGAACCTGCTGCCTTAGAGACACTGCTGCTCTGAAAGTAGAAAGGGTCTTTTCCTTCTTCCCTCCTGGACTTTTATTTGGAGAGGAGAAGGGATTTGATCCATTCTAAATACTTTTATGTCATGGTAGAAATAGCTAAGATTGTATATAATGTATTGTAGTATTTATTTGTACAGTCATTGTAATATATTCCCTTTCCCCCATTTTGAGTCTCATGTGGTGTCTGGAAAACCCATCTCACATTGGGTTGAGATGTGGGAGGGGGTTTGGACTAGGGAATTGGATTTTGGGGCTCTCAAACCATGACAGCCAGCAATGTGTATTTGTAGCAAAAAAGGACAAAAGCATATTTAACAGCATTAGTAAAAGCACTATTATTGAAGCAAGGCAAGGTCTAGAGAGCAAATGTAACATAGCAATACGAAAATTAGAGAGTTAATTTAGAAAACAAGCCCTAAGCAAAAGCACAGAGAACTTGGTCTTAGAAACAGCAGAGGCAATAATTCATTAAGGTATGTAGAACACACTGACATGAAAGAACAGAAGCATAAGTACACGGGAAAACAGAGAGAACTAGAAATGCAAACACACATAATATTAGACATATGGAGGAAAACCAAAAGGAGATAAGGGAAAGAGAATGAGCCGAGGCCCAGGTACCCTTGCCAGATATCAGGAGCCTCTGCCAGATGCACTAGAAAATCAGTCAGATTAGAGAAGTTCACAAAGTTTATGATGATAATGGAAGAAAGGACAAGAGTTCATGAGGCCGAAGAACAGGAATGACCCCTCAAATTCTCCCCATATTGAAGACCACGCCCCTAACTCCGCCTAAACTCCACCTGTTATGAATATTAAAAATGTATGTTGCAATATTATGAATAGTCATATTGTATGATGCAATTGCTTGGCAAAAATTGTATAAAAGTCCAGCTGTGAGTTGCTAGGACGAAGCAGTTTGTCCAGGATGACCTGGCTGCTTCCCAGCGCTGTAATTAATAAAGATACCTCCTGCTTATAGACTGAAAACTTTGTCTTTGAGCAGTTTCTCCGTCCATGCCTTTTTGGGGGCATAAAAATTGACATCACTATTATGTCAAGGAGAGTTACCCTTTCCCTCTGCTCAGCCCTAGTGAAAGCATATCTGGAGTGCTGTGTCATGTCCTGGGTTCTCCACTACAAGAAAGTTGACTGAGTGCAGCAAAGAGTCATGAAAGCAATTAAGGAAATGGAGCATGTGATATACAGGGGGAGGCTGAGAGCTGGAACTGCTTAGCCTGGAGAAGAGAAGGCTCAAGAGTGATGTCATCAATCTGTATAAATGTCTCATGGGGAAATATCAGTGATGGAACCAGTTTGTTCTTAGTAGTGCCCAGTGACGTGAAAAGAAGCAATGGGCACATATTCAATATGAAAACACATGAAATTTCATCTGAATACAACAAAACACTTTTTTTTTTCTTACTGAGAGGGTGGTCAGACACTGAGCCAAGTTGTCCAGAAAGATTGTGCAGTCTCCTATTGATAGGTCCAGACCCTGACTCGACAGTGTCCTGGACAACCTACTGTGTGAGCTTGCTTGAGCAGAGTTTGAACTAGATTACCTCCAGAGATCCTTAGGATCAATGATTAGGTGATTCCTTTTGGTTCATTTGGTTTCCAGGGGGTTGTGCTGTGTTCTGGACTATATGAGGAGAAAGGGGTGAGAAAATACAGATCTCAAACTCTGCTTTTTATGAAGATATTGGAAGGTCTTTCTTTCCATATGTCACAGAATAGGAAGATTTCTGAAATTGAACAGTCAGGCAGTGTAGAAAAACATTTTCTTACTCCACTCTGATGACACAGGATTTTCTTAGAAGAAAGTGCACTTGTGCAATATTATGTAAAATGCTGGCATGATGTCCTTGTTATGGAACTGGTTTTTACTGAGATTTTAGCTTGAGTTATAATTGAATTAACTCAAGCAATAGTAGTCATGTGCAAAAGCATAAACACAGAAATGTAGCAACACTACCTGTCTCCTCCATAAGATGACGATCTTGAGTGCTATTAATCATTTGAATTTCTATCTATACCTTGGCACTTCAACTGAACTGAGTTTAAATAATTCTTCTACTCAAGTTGGATATCTTTATGTGTAGATGGAAGTGTCTTTAATTAAATAAACTGTATTTAAACTCTATCTTGATTTTAATGAAGATAAGAGTTTGTAGAGAGAAGATGGTTAAAATAATAAATTTATACTCTTGAGTTTATTCAAAAAGACATGTATTTGTGTGGTTGTTTGGCTTTCTACTCCACAGTGTGATTGACTTTAAGAATTTTTTCCTTCTCTTTCTTTCATTTTTCATTTTTCTGTCTTCTCTCTTTTGAGTATTTAGATACGAGAATGCCTTTTTAATTATCACACAAGTCTTTAGCAGAATTTTCTGCATACTTTTAGTGACACAGTAGGTTGCAAAGCTTTTTCTTTCTTTTTTTTTTTTTTTAAATGAAATCATGGCTTACAAACACAGGAGGACCATCCTGAAATTATGACTCGTGTTGTGTGCACTGTTTGTTTTATTTGCTTTTGTCAAGTTATGTTTTCTACAAATAAAGAGGTTTTCATCACTATTACTTAATAGAACATAAACATCTACCTTGAGCTGGATGGTGTTACTAGCTCATATTTCAGCAAACTGCCAGCTGAAACATCTTGTCATACTGCTGATAATTCCATAGTAAATAAATTGCAATTTTTTTCCCAGTATGTCTTCCTGCACCAACATTGCACAAAGTCTTCCCTAAGCACAACTATAGGCATTTCATTTCCCTATTGATTTGTGGACAAGAAATAAAAGATCTTCCTGGCTTTGTAGTTTCCTTCCTTTGAGAAATTAGTCTGAATTTACAGGTTCAAATGAAGATTCTTTGTCAGGGACTGGCCTCAAAAACCTGGGAAGTTTATTGATACCTATTTGCAAGTTAATGGGTTGAAAAATAAAAGCTGGTTCTTTTCCTGAAAAAAAAGATCTAAAATGCTTAGAGCTCATAATTCGACTGATTTAGTCTTAAGATGAGGCTGGATGGGAGTCTGAATAATGTGGTCTGGTTGGTTCAGACAGGATGGTTCCTTGTCTATTGCAGGGGGCTTGGAATTAGATGATCTTTAAGATCTCTTACAACTCAAATAATTCTTCTCAGATACTTCAAAAGATTCTATGCTTTACCTATCAGTATTGACAAGTACCAAAAAATGCCCATGGAAAATATGAAGTAATTGTAAGTTTGTAATAAGGGCTGTAAAGTGACCTATTTCAACTCAGAATAGAGATCATTATTATGGATATTTATTTGCAAAAATCAACTCAATGATCAGCAGTGGTTGAAAAGTCAAATAGAATGTTAGGTATTATCCAGAAGGGCATAGAGAACAGGCATCTTTTTGAAAGGCAAGGAGACTAATTTTTTGGCAGAAAATATCAAATGTAGAAATGAAAATTGCAAAATGTAAAAGGAAAACATCTAACTAGGTTCAAAAATGTGCATAAATTAATAGAATTAACTGTGAGTTTCTATTGATGCCTACTAAGTGCTACAGTCCCAATAAAACCCTGTCATAGGTTTACTTGTTCTAAAAAATCAAACAGAAATTTTTCTTTCCCCTGCCCCACTGTAAAAGAAAGATGTGGAACGGAGAAGAGTGGTTTTGCCTTGGGTGATTGATCTACACAAAAGAACTAATTGGCAGAACTGCATTCCAAGGTGATGCCCCTCTCTAAGGCTGGGGGGAGGGGGGGGGAATGATAAGGTTTTTTTCCTCCTCTCCTTGGAAACGAGGACACTTCACTTTTGCCTTGGCTCAGGGAAGGTGTGTGTTGGACAGGCTCCAGGGCTGTTTTGTTCTCGGCCTGGTCATCTGGCCATTTTCTGGCCCCACCTTGTCTGCGCCCACAATCCTAAACATCCACTGGCCAGATTATGTGACCAATACATCTGTTCTAGAACAAGCAGCAGTCACAAGTATTGAGGCCATGTTGCTGAGAACACAGCTGCACTGGGCAGGGCACGTCTCAAGGATGAAGGACCACCACCTCCCTAAGATCTTGCTTTATGGTGAACTTGCCACCGGCTGCCGCATGAGAGGAGCCCCGAAGAAAAGATACAAGGACTCCCTGAAACAACATCTCAGCCTTGGCCGTACTGATCAACATAACTGGTCTACTCTGGCCTCCAATCGGGAGGTCTGGAGACACACCATCTATAACGCTGCTGATGCCTTTGAGAAAGCATGCAGGATCACTCTTGAGGAGAAAAGACAACGCAGAAAGAATCGTGCCTTGCAGAATATACCACCTAAGGAGTCTTTCTGCTGTGCCTTTTGCAACCGGACATGCCTGTCTCGCATTGGCCTTTTTAGCCACCAACATGCTTGCAACAAACGTGGGTAGAGCCCTTCCCAAATCTTCATTCGTGAAGCCCAGCCATGATTGTCTGTGCCCTGTTCTGCCCCCAGCCCGGACCTGCTCGGACTTCATTGTAGAGGTCTGACCCATCTGCAGAGGACCTTTTTGGGGAGGACGTTGCCCTTTTTCCTCCTCTGCTCCCGTGTTTGGCAGCAGTTTGTGCTCATTGATGAAGGGAGGGGGGAATCCTGGCCACAGCCACCTGCAGACAGAGTGAGTTTCGTGGGAAGAACATGCCTCATTTCCCCCTTTCCCCTTCCCCTTGTCAGTAGAGGGGGGAAACCTGCATTTTCGGCTTCTCTCCTGAACTGGGGCCCCACACAACGACCCAGAGCCCGACAGCGCCCCCTGCCGACCATCACCGAGCACTGCAGGCTCTGCTGCTCCAGTGATCCAACAGCGCCCCCTGCTGATCACGGTTAGAATTGGGCCAAAAAAGACAGAAAGTACTGAACTGTTTCCCAGGTTTTTTTGGGTACAGGATTATTGGTTTAGTTGTTTTTGTGTTCTTTTTTTTTGGTCTGCCAATACACATATATTCTTTAATAAAGGGCTGTTATTTTTTCCTTTTTCCATACTTCCTCAATTGGAGCCTCTTAATTTTGGATTTGCAATTGCTTAGAGGGAGGAGTTTGGTCTTCCTCGTAACTCATCCTCCTTAGCAAAACACTTCAGTCTCATTAAACTGAGACAAATCCCTATGTAAGGAAATCTAGCTTTATTGAAAGAATACAGATGCTAGCAAAGTGGCAGGTGGATTACTTTTAGTCTGGCTTTTTTCTAACATAATTTCTCTAAAAATGTCCTTCAAAGTGTCATCAGAGAGGATACTAGGCTAAGTATAGAATTAATTTGAATTAATATATACATCTGTCGCCGTGTCAAACAAGGTAAGAAGCTGTTGTGCTCTCAATTTCTTTTTTTAATTGTAGAACTAAAACTGGATATATTTATTTAATCTGAATATAGCCTCAAATACTTACTTGTTCTGAAGACTTTCTTGTGTGGATTGCTTACTGTTTGTGGGTAAACAGAACACCCTAATAGAATTGAAGCCATTGCTAGTAAACAAGTAATATCTAAAAGTCTTGTTCACACAATAGTTCAAATGAGTAAACTAAAAGGATATGGCTTCTGTACCTTGGGAGTATGTTTCAAAGTTTATTATGATGAATTCAGAAGCTTTTTGACGTATTTCTTGTTAGCATGAAATGCAGAAATATCTTTATCTTGTACTGTTTCCTGCATGAGATGAACTGCATAACAATGTACACTTAAAGTAATGGTCATGGTTCCAAAATTGTTCAGAGTTAAGTTTAGTGTCGTCCTGCTGATGAAGTTGCTTAGAAACATCTTGAAATGCAAGAGGTATGTCCCAACAACAAGGATGACGTGGTTTTCCCTTTTAAACCATACGTGGACTTCTTAAAAGAAGCTCTGGCCCTTATCATAAAAAGATTATAATAAAATAATCTTGGAAAACAGCACTTGAAAAAAATACAGTTTTGATATATAGAAGCTTCTGGTTTTATATATAGTTTAGCACCTGTCATGGATTAACCGCACCCAGAAAACAAGCATCACACAGACACTTGCTCACTCCCACACCAGTGGGATGGGAAACAGAATGGGAATGATAAAACTTAAAAAACTTGTGGTTTGAGATAAAGGCAGTTTAATAGGGAAAGCAAAAGCTGCACACACAAGTAAAGTGAGGAATTAATTCACTGCTTCCCATGGGCAGGCAGGTGTTCAGCCATCTCCAGGAGAGCAGGGCCACATCACATGTGATGATTACTTGTGAATACAAACACCATCACTCCAAATGTCCCCCCTTTCTCCTTCTTCCCTCCAGCTTTATATATTGAGCACGATGTCATATGGTCTGGAATATCCCTTGGGTCAGTTGGGGTCACCTATCCTAGTTGTGTCTTCTCACAACCTCCCATACACCCCCAACTTCCTTGCCACCACAGCAGTATGAAAAGCAGAAAAGGCCTTGGCTCTGTGTAAGCACTGTTCATCAGCAACAAAAACATCTCTATTATCAACCCTGTGTTCAGCACAAATCTAAACCACAGCCCTGTACCAGCCACTGTAAAGAAGATTAACTCTACTCCAGCCAAAACCAGCAGGGTGGCTTTCAGGAATACTTGTTTAAGTACAGCAAGGAATAATTGCGTTATTATAGAGGATTATTTTCTTTTATTTTGTTTTGTGTTATTTTATTTAATTCAACTAACTCTGATAGGTTTTTCTCTAAGAAAATTAAATATTTCAAGCAAGCTAATGCTAGATATTCATCTGCTTGCCTGAAAATTGTAGTTGCTTGGTTTTTAAAGCCTGTTAAAACTTAAAAAATTCTAAAATTTTATGAAAATAAATTTTAATTCGCAAATTTCTAGAGCATCATAATAGCAAGAGTAGATATAGGTAAGCTGGATTATGTCTAGATTAGAATTTATTGTTTCTTTCTATTGGTGTAACTACGAGTCTTATTCAAAGTGGTAATTTGTTGCAAAATTTTTAAGTATTACTCTTTTCTAAAACTTTACTTTTAAAGTATAGGATATTTTATTTTGTATCAGTCCTATTTCTCTAAAATTTACTTTCCCTTCCAGTGAGGAATATTATTGCGTTATTCAGGTCCATTGTCAGAGAGAGAATAAAGAAACAGGCTATCCAGAACTCAGCCTTTGAAAAACTGTGTAGTCTCAGAACATTAAAAAAGAGCTTTTTGGAAGCATGATACTGGCGGGTTATATGTTTCTTTTCTTCAACTTAACAAAAATTTACTCAGGTAAGTCACAAAACATTTTCTAATAAAACTCACTCCCAAAAATGAATCTGTAGCTTTCTCACGTGAAACGTTCCTTTTGTCCAAGTAGCTAGGTTTCCTAAGGTTGTGTTGTGTGTAATAAATAATCAGGAACTAGCTTCATTTGTCTTTTCTTACTGGAAAGTAGAGTTTTTTACACATTTTCTTCTTCAGCCGGACTTGTCCAGAACATGCTAGTTTCGTATCCTGTTACGGAAATCTTTGCCAAAATTATTTATTAGTCATCGCACCAAAGAAGCTGGAATTCTTTCAGATGTATGCACATCCGGAAAAATTCAGTCTTGGAATTTTTATATGGAAGCAAGGATGGAAAAAAATTAAAAAAGGTAGTGTCTGCAGCAAAAGAAAAAGCAAAACTTACTTTAGTGGCATTGAGGCTAATGTGTTTTACTTTGCTTTTGTGAAAATATAAGAGTATATATAAACTTTGGCCGAGTCCCAGAAATTTGATATCATCAGCATAAGTGAAACCTGGTGATTCTCCAGCTCCTGTGATTGGAGTACCCTGTTGTATGGTTACAGGCTTTTCAGGAGAGCACAGGAGACATAGGAGTGCTATTGCATGCAAAGAAGTGTTATAATGTATGGAACTGAGAGTTGGCAATGAACAGTCGAGAGCCTCTGGGTGAGAATCAAGGAGCAAATAAATAATGAGGATGTCATTGTGGGAGTCTGCTATAGACCTCCTCGCCAGGATGATGACACCAAGAAATTATTCTTTGAGGAACTAAGGGACACTTCCAAGTCAACTGTTCTTGTCCTTATGGGGGACTTCAGTTTGCCAGAAATTAACTGGGATCACCACACAGCTGGTACAACACAGACCAGAAGATTCCTAAAAACCTGTATGACAACTTTAAGGGACATGATTCGGAAAGATGCCCTCCTTAATCAGCTGCTCGTCAACAAAATGGATCGCATGAGCAAAGTGGAGATTGGTGGTTGTCTTGGCCACAGCGAGCATAAGGTGATCGAGTTTAAAATCTCTGTTGACAGGAGGAAAAGTGCCAGCAAAACCTGACCTCTGGACATGAGGGGAGCAGACTTCGGACTGCTCAGGGAACCAGCAAGCCCCCTAGGGAAATGTTTTTGCAGGTGCTGGCGTCCATCAGTGCTGGGCACCCTTTGAACATTGCTTCCTAAGGGCGCAGGAGTAAGCAACTCCTGAATGCTGGAAGTCAAGCAGACAAGGCAGAAGGGATCTCCTCTTACAAATAAGATGAAAAATGAAGGTGTATACCCAGTGGAAGCAAGGTCAGGTGATAAGGGAAGAATACAGAGATGCTACTTGCCCCTGTAGGGAGAAAATTCGTGCAGCCAAAGTTCAGCAGGAGTTGAAGCATCTAGAAACTGGGGAAACAATAGAAAGAGTTTTTTCAAATACATTTATGGTCGTAAGCAGTGGAGAAATAACATTGGCCCATTACAGGGAGAGGATGGTCACCTCCCAAACAGGGACAGAGACAACGCAGAGGTGTTTAATGCTCTCTTTACCTCTGTCTTCAACATGGATTATGGACCAAGGGAATCTCAGTGCCCTAAGCCAGAGGACCATGACTGTGAGAATAATCAACTCCCAGTTGATCTTGAAATGGTATGGATTCTGCTGCTCCAGATGGATCCCTACAAATCTATGGGGCCATGTGGGATTCATCTGAGAAACCTCAAAGAACTAAGTGATGTCATTTCAAAGCCTCTCTCGATGATTTTTGAGTGGTCTTGGGAATCTGAGGAGGTCCCAGCTGACTGGAGTGGTCTTGGGAATCTGAGGAGGTCCCAGCTGACTGGAGGCTGGCAAATATTGTCCTGATTTTCAAGAAGGGCAAGCAGGAGGATACCAGAAACTACAGGCCTATCTGTCTCACTGCAGTGCCTGGTAAAAGAATGGAAAAGATTCTTCTGGGAAGTATTGAAAAACACCTGGAGGACAACGCAGTCAGCATGGCTTCAAGTCCCACTTGTAAAACCTGATTTCCTTTTATGACATGTAACCCACCTAGCTGATCTAGGAAAGCCTGTTGATGTAATATTTTTGGACTTGAGCAAGGCTTTTGATACTGCCTCTCGCACTATCCTTCTCGACGAAATGTCCAGCTCACAGCTGGATAACTGTGTTATGTGATTGGTGAGCAATTAGCTCAGAGGTTGGGCACAAAGAGTGATAGTGGATGAAGTGACATCAGGTTAGTGTCCAGTCACTAGTGGGGTTCTGCAGGGCTCCATCCTCAGCTCACTTCTCTTCAGCATCTTCATAAACAACTTGGATACAGAACTGGAAGGGATACTAAGTAAGTTTGCTGACAACATTAAATTGGAAGGAGCTGTTGACTCCCTTGAGGGCAGAAAGGCCCTGCAGGAAGGCCTTGACAAATTAGAGGACTGGGCAATCATGAACTACACGAAGTTCAACAAGGGAAAGTGCTGGATTCTGCACCTGGGATGGGGCAACCCCAGATGTACAGACAGACTGGGGAATGAGATGCTGGAAAGCAGTGCTGTGGAAAGGGACCTGGGGGTCCTCATCAATGGCAAGTTGAATGTGAGTCAGCAGTGCCCTGGTAGCCTGCAGGGCCAGCTGGGTCCGGAGAGGGGCATCAGTCAAAGCATCACCAGCTGGTCAAGGTAGGGGATTCTCCCACTCTGCTCTGCACTGGGGCGGCCTCAACTTGAATACTGTGTGCAGCTTTGGGCACTGCAATATAAGAAAGACATTAAGCTATCAGAGAGTGTCCAAAGGAGGACGATGAAGATGATGAAGTGCCTTGAGGGGAAGCTGTATAAGGAGCGGCTGAGGTCACTTGGTGTGTTCAGCCTGGAGGAGACTGAAGGGAGACCTCATTGTGGTCTTCAATATCCTTATGAAGGGAAGTGGAGGGCAAGTACTGATCTATTCGCTTTTGTGATCAGTGACAGGAGTCAAGGATATGGCATGAAACAATTTAGGTTGGATAACAGGAAAATTTTTTCACCCTCTGGGTTTTTGAGCACTGGAACAGGCTTCACAGGGAATAGGTCACATCACCAAGCCTGACAGAGTTCAAGAAGTGTTTGGACAATGCTCTCACGCACATGGTGTGATTCTTGAGGTCTCCTGCGCAATGTCAGGAGTTGACTCGATGATCCTGATGAGTCCCTTCTAACTCAGCATATTCTCTGACTCTATATTTAGTAATATGCTCTGTCTGATGAAAAGTAATATATTGAATCGTAGTAAGAATGCTACATTGTGCCTCCCTTACTTTCTTTTCTAACTGCCACCTTATCTGTCTTTGTTTAATTTACGTCTTTATTGTTAAAACAAAAAAGTAATAATTGATATAAAGTCTCTAATGGCGACAGTGTACTGGTATTTTTGCCCTCTGTGTCCTCTCTATGGCTGTTTATTATCTACAGAGAGGTAAAAGAGTAGTAACTTTTCACTAGCTTGAAGTAATACTTCTTCAGCAGCATCTGTGATGATCTGCAGAATGCACTGATAAAGAACAAATTGGTTGAACATTCTCACTAATTTCTGTTGCTAATTATGTTTCAGCAAAAGATTAGTATTTTATAAATTTTCTTCTAGTTTACTTAATGTTCACTGTTTGTTATGTTCAGAACAATCAGAGAAAAAATGAGAGGTTTGTGTGATATATGCATGGACCTAGTTTTAACCTTTAGTAATGGTTGTTTTACTATTTTATGTTTTTTATTCTTGAACTGGAGATATCCTCTTCTGTATTTTGTAAAAATATATTATTGTTAGCAGATTTACCAGTTCTTCAGTTTTATAAGTTATCTTCAATTGTTTATCTTTTTTATCTTCTTTTTTTTTTTTTTCCCCAAAACTAAAGATATATAAAGCTGAAGCAAAAGGAGCCATACCGGACATTTGAAAGTAATCAGGCTAGCATACTTTTTCTGCATGAGAGCTGTAATAGCTGGGTGGTTGGAAGATGGTATAATTCAGAAATCTTCATATTAAAAATTATTTAATTGTGCAAACCCTTTTTTTTATAAGCAAGGCTGTGTAAGAAATGTAAAACGCTTTATTTTCTCCAAATTAGAAAGGAAGACTCAGTCCTCTAGTTTACCAAACTGGGTAAACTCATTCCTTGAAACTGTACTAAAGATGTCTTTAAATTCTTGGATAATAGTGTGTAAGCACACAGTAAATACCTCTTCACAGTCACATAGCTATAAAGTAATAGGTTCTGAAGTGGAAGACTGTATTGGATCCTGGATCCTGAAGTTTACTAGAGAATGATGAGATTTTTCTCTGATATTCATGAAGCTGAAGTGAGTGTAGTTCTACCATACTGAAGCCCACAAACCCCAAGTCTGTATACCTACAGCTTTTTCATTATATGTGCAGCAGAGTATGCAGTATTCCTGACATAATCTCCTATATAAACAGATCTGAAATTCAAAACTATGACTTTGAATAATTTACTTTAGTTATTTTTTTCCTTGCTTTTGGCATGATGTTTTCTCATAGCTGAGCATCTCCCTGACTGCATTCTTTCAAAAAACTTGTGCTGGTAGAAAAACAGTCACTAGAGATAAAAAAAAAGACCTTCTGTGAAAATTTCTGGTTGAAGAAGTGCAGGACCAAGAAAACCTAACAAATCAGTAATCAGTAATTGGATTGAAGATGTTGGAAATGCACACACAGTTCTGAGCCTGGAGCCTTGGATTTTGGACCTCTTCTAGGGCAAGAGGAAACAGCCTCAAGATGCACTACGGAAAGTTTAGATTTCTTTACTGAAGTTATTGTCAAATATTGGATCAGATTGCCCAGGAAACATCCCTGGAGGTATTTAAAAGATGTAGATGGGTAGATGGGGTGCTTAGAGACATGGGTTGGACTTGGCAGTGCTAGTTCTTCGGTTTGATTCAATGATCTGAAAAGTCTTTCCCAACCTAAATGATTCTCTGATTCTAGAAACCTAGCTCAGGGCCAAGGAGTGTTTACTGAGTTAGAGCTCAGTTTTCTACTAAGTTAAGAAGTTCATAACCTCATGCAAATGGGTCTGGGAACCTGGAAGTCCTGTAGAAATTTCCCAGCAAATTTCTGCCTCAGAGACAGACATATAGCATTATTTTTGTCATCAGTTTCATGTTGGTGCCTTACAAAACTCTGTTGTTTGTACAACAAAAATTCCAATGGTTTGTTTGAGAAGATGTTTCCTATGAAGTCAGATGCACTGGATTATTCTTACATCCTTATAGTAGTATGATTTATTTCCATGTGTAAGGTTGGTAGGCCCATTGTCCTACTGGAATCTGGGTCATGTAGTTTGTTCTCTTAGAAGAGATGTTTTTCCAGTCCTTACAGACTTCCCTGGATTTGTCATTGTTAGAAGAGCTAAAGGACTCTTTACCAAATTTTTTAGACTTTTTATATGGAAATGTTTGTTTGTTTTTTTTTCTGAATTTAAACATTTTTTTCCCCTAGAAAAGTCTCCATATTAATGGCTTGAAAAGTATTTTCTTTTTATTTGCTTTCAGTAAATAATTTTTATCCTTCTAAATACATAACAGACATAAACATGGGTATTTTTTGCACTATTAACCATTCCACCATTTCCATATGATTAACTATATTATCACTAATACCTATTAATTTTCTAATGTACATTAGTACTTAATTTTTGCTGAGATACATAATCACATTTTAAATGGTGTAATTACTTTACAGCACTTGAAGAAAGGTACAGCAAAAAAATATTATTCTGAATGTGTGTAGAGGCTTTTTTCCCCACTAAAAATATTTGCATCATATAAAAAAAAAAAAGAGAAAGAATTGTCTGACTGAATAGAAGTTAATTTTATTTAATTATGATTTTGAGAGTATGAATCATAATTTTTTCTTTTTCCATAGTGCAAATAATGAACAGCAATAAATCTAGTTGCAGTGAAATGCATCATTGAGATGGTTTGTGAATAATATTTTCTCATTTACATTTTAATAAAAATTAGAGAATCCAAGAACAAGAACATTTACTGGTTTAATAGGTTCCTTGAGTTATATTTTCAAAGTATTAAAATGATTATTGGTGAAGAAGTGAAGAGAATGTAGGAATGCAAAGTACAAAATTACGTGAAAGAATGGTAGTGTATTTAGTTTGAATCTAAAATAGTTATGCTAATAAAAAGTGCTAGTGGATCTCAAGCACACTTATAGCTAGAATGGAATTGTATCAGTTCTTCAGGTATAGAAGCTCAGGCATGGTGATGGTGAAAGAATTGCCAGTGTAACAAATAACATTTAGAGTAAAACAGAGAAGGAAGTCCAGATGCTAATACTGAATCCTCAAAATATTCTGGTGCAAAAGAGGTTTTTTTTTTGTACAGAAGTAGTTAGAATTATTAGAGATTATTATTTTCTGACTCAAGCCAGTCTAGAGTCACGAACGGAGTCAAGAAGTTGTCCTGTAGGTGGGCTAGAAGCAACCCCATCATTCATTAGGAGAAATGGTTTGCCTCATGTCAAACCTCCAAAATTAGTTTTCCTTGTAGCCTCTGGCTCTTTGGTGCTCCTCATGCCTCTGGGTTGCAAATAAACAAATTGAGGTGATTATTTTTTACTTATTTTTCAGATACCTTATGATTCAATTGTACTATTGTGAGGACATGATGTATACCATGACACTGTAATGCAAGAACACACTCAGAGGTTAAGGGACAGTACCTTTTTCTTTCCCTGATTAGTATTCTTTTAAAAAGCACCATGGTGGCATGTCAAAGTTGTTTGCATTGCGGGTTTTTTAAGCACTTAGAAGTTTGCTTATTTATTCTTGGAAGAGAGAAAATAAACGTTAGGATATCAGTAGTCATTTGATCCTCATCACAAGACTGAACTGCAATTGAAAAGAATGGGAAGGTGTGCCAGGGTGGACTGGTTATGGATGATTCAAGAACTGACACTTCACAAGTACTTTGTTAGAGATGTACACTGTGATACTTCTTAAAAGTGTTTTTCAAAGAAACACTAAGGAAGGTGAGAAACAGATAGTCCTGTTAAGTCTCTCAAGAGGTCTCCAGAGAAAAGATGACAAAAACCAACCTGCATTTCAGCATCAGGGCTCTTTACTTTTTGACTTCTCTCAAGCTACTTTTATTTTCTAGAAAGCTTGTGATATCTGGCTGACTTTTTTCCTTGGGTTACAATCCCTTATTGTTGCACAAAAATCTATGCCTCCTAATAAGCAACTCCTGATAAGAAGTAAGAAACATGACTGCTAATTAGAAGGGTAGCAAATGATCTCTTGAGCATTAAGTTAACCAATCAGAAAAAAAATGGAATAAGGAAACAGACATTTTAAATGTACCAGCCCAGAGTCTGCTCTGGACAAAAAGATTTGAAGTAAGTTAATTGGTGTCTGAGAGGTTGTCATGTATTAGATTCAGTTAATTGGTTACAAGGCAAGGATTAACAGAGAGTCTTCCAGGCCTGTAAGGTAAAAGAAAGAAAACCTAATATGTTCCATTTAACTGATTTCATGAACAGTCACTTTACAGGAACTTTCTTTTTCTTGTGTACATTCTCAGAGGTAAGAAATGTCAGGAGCAGAACTATTTCTTGGAATCACTTTCTCTTTATTAACAATTATAATCTTGAATCATTTTATGTAGCAACTCACATCCTACCATTCCAAAGCTTGGTTGTCATTCTTGATGGTTTTGTGGTAATGACAGCAGTGGCTTTTGCCCAAAAATTTCATAATCTGATATAAATTGCTTACAATTCTTTTAGTAAACATAATGCTTCTTAAAATAATTTTCAAAAATAAGGCAAAACTAAAAAGCATGTTTTTCTTTTGTTTGGACAAGATGGATAAAATCAGTATGATGAACATTTCCTGGTTTAGATGCCTGTGTGTTCGTACCTGAGTAGGTAGCCAGTTTTTCCACAAGTGGATTTAATTTTCATGGTCACCGAAATAAACATTAGAAGTCTATTGCTTGATTCCTCCAAAGCCTGGCTTTCATATTTTTGTTGGAATTCTTCCATTTCTTTGTGGTTTTCTTCAGGTCATAATCCTCTATCTCTCTAGTTTTTGAATAGGAGTTGAAGAGGAAGCTGCCCACTGAACTCATTTTCACAGTTCAGCTATCTCATTCTGATTATCTGTGGCTGCAATTCAAAGACTTTTACAATTTTCAGAGTTTCCAAAAAAAACCCCACAAAACAACTAGTGAAATGGATCAAATTACTGCATGCGATAGATTATTTTTAGCTTTGATATCAGCTTTTTTCATTTCTTGTAGAGCTATAATTAATTTCATTATAGGTTTTAATTTTTTCAGCTGTCTTAAATATCCACTATGCACACATCAAAAATACAAACATGAAGTTAAACTTCTCCCTGGATGACAATAGCACCTTAATTCTTGTCGTATTTTCACAGTGATTGATTTTACTGCTGATTTGCTTCAGAGTATATGCATTAATACATACCATTTTATAATATTTGTTTTCTTTAACTACATTGCATCTGGATTAAGAAAAATAGCTAAATTATTAATTTAAATTCAATTATTAAAAATTGAATTAGAAATAGTTTGCTTACAGCAACTGCTCAAGGTCCGAGTGTAAATGGAGCTTATTAATGTTGCTATAGTGGGTTGACCTTGGCTGGATGCCAGGTGTCCACTAAAGCCACTCTGTACTCCCCTTCTCAACTGGGCAGGGGAAAGACGTATGATGATGGGCGTATGGGAAAAGATAAGGCCAGAAAGAGATCACTCACCACTTACCATAACAAGGAAAACAGACTTGACTTGAGGAACTTTAATATATTAACAATCAAATCAGAACAGATTAATGAGAAAAACAAAATTAAATCTTAAAACATCTTTCACCCACCCCTCTCTTCTTTCCAGACTCAACTTCACTCCAAAATTTTCTATCTCCTCCTCACCAAGTGGAGCAGGAGGATAGGGCAGTTCATCAGGTGTTGTCTCTGCTGCCCTTTCCTGAGCTGGGGGAGGACTCCTTACACTCTTCTGCTACATCTTGTTGTCCCTCCCGGAGGAGAAGGTTCTCCATGAAGGTCTCCACCCTGAGTCCTTCCCACAGGACACAGTTCTTCATTAACTGCTCCAGAGTGGGTCCCTTCCTTCAGGAACAGGCAGCCCCAGCATGGATGCACCATGATGTCACAAGTCCCAACAGCTAACCTGATCTTCATGGAGTCAGAGATCCTGCCAGGAACCTGCTCCAGTAGGAATAACAACCTTCCTTCGGGCACCCATCTGCTCAAGTGGGAGAGTGGGAGGCCCTCCATGTGCTGCAGGTGGATATTTGCTCCACTATGGTCTTCAATGGGCTGCAGAGGGACATCCTGCCTCAACATGGTCTTCACCATAGTCTGCAGAGGAATCTCTCCTCTGGCCCCTGAAGGACCTCCTCCTCCTCCTTCTTCACTGATCTTGATGACTGTGCAGCTATTGCTCTCACATATTCTCGTTCCTCTCACTGTCTGTGATTGCACAGACTTTTTTTCTCCCTTTCTGAAATAAGTTATCTCAGAGGCGCTACCACTACTGCTGATAGGCTTGGCTGTGGGTCCATCTTGCTGCTGCATGGCGTTGACTCTGTCAGACATGGGAACAATTTCTGTCATCTTCTTACAGAAGCCATCCCTGTAGCTTCCCCACTACCAGAACCTGGCTATGCAAACCCAGTAGGATTACCCATAAAAGGTGTTTCATAAACGGCTCTCCCTGGGCACACAGAATAACTACATTGCTGTGCAAGTTTTTCTTTCAGGTGCCTATCAGTCCGCAGGGAATGGGTCAAAATAGCGGCAATGTCTGCACTGTAACTGGAGGTGTGCTTGTAAATTGTGAGCATAGTCTAACTTGCTTTATTTTGTATACTATATATGCCATAATGTACATGTGGACTTTAGTTTGGCAAAGGTGAATAGTCAGCGCAGCAGTCTCAAGTATTGTGTTGGGACTATGAAGCTATGCAGACTTGACAGAGGTGTAATAATATATAGCCATATACACTATCATTCTAATTCTTCATTTAGATGTGGAAAATATTTAGACTTGGTTGGAAATTGGGTTTCTTCACAGGAAAGTATTCAAGGCAAAAGGTGCAGATAGTGGTATCTGTGCTGAGCAATTTATCAGGTAATGGTAAAAAACTTTGTATAGGACATGGAGGAAAAAAGACAATATTTTCTCATTATTGCAACAGCCTTCTCAGAATACCAGTTCTCTCAGAAAAGTAATTTTTTTGAGAATTTTCTCTCACAATGCTGAGCTGTTTCTTAAAAGTTCTAAAAACTTTCAGAACAAATTTTCTCCCCTTTAATATGATTATCAGTTGGAGTTTTCTTTGCTGAATTGTCTGTCATTCTTCCATGACCCAGAGAATGCTACTATAGCTTTAGATGATTAAATTGAAAATAATGTTTATTAATGATTAAATGTAAGATTTCATTAAGGCTTGACCTTCAGGGGTTCTAATTATTCAATGATTCTAAGCACTGCAATGGTTCTTTTAAATACTCATCTCTTACTAATAGCATGAAATTACTGTGAGCAAGAGAGAAAGAAGGGAGTTGAGACAGCTCAGAATATTTAAGGTGAATTTCATCTTGGTTTTAGTCTAGGTCTGTAGCTGCAAATCTCTGATACTAGATTTTATTATCAGTATTTGGACTCTCAGTTCTTCAAAAAGGTAGATAACTTGTAAGTAAGCATGCATATTGTGGCAAAGAAATTTGTCTAAAGCAGAGCACTTTTTTCCCCTGTAGAGGTATAAATAAATATTTTAGGTATCAATATGCTAATCTCATCATAAAAATGTTTTCTCTTTGCTTTTAGAACCCCAAATTATTTAAACCCTTGAAATGTTTTGCTGTAGTTCTTTTTCATTTTCTCAATAATTACATTAAAGTACAAATAATGTTTATAAGAAATTAGGCTATGGAAAGGAATTAGAAGAGTTATCAAATTAGCTTTATAAGTATTTTCTTATGTGGTGCCTATTTTTTTGCCTTCATCATAGGTTTCAGAAGAAGCTCTGCAACACAACACTGAGGACGAGGACTCTTCCCAAGGAATGGAGCCCTATCTTGTGCGGAGATTATTGTCCCGTAACATCCAGCTTCCCTCCCTAGCTTTCAGGCAGTTAGAACAGGCATACTGGGATAAAAACAATGATACTGAGACTATCCCAAGACCCATGACTCTTCCACTGAGGATACCTCCTCTGATTGCTGTTACAGCTGCTGAGTCCAGCAGGTAAGATACAGTAACTTGTTCTTGATTCAACATTTCCGCTGGCAGGTGCAGGACATCAGATGCTGCTTCTAGGACAGAAGTGTATTCCTTTTCTAAATCTCCTAAATGAAAAAGAAGAATAAAATGTACATAAATTTGTGCCTGACAGTTCGTAATACTGTTTGTAAACTTCTTGGTCATGTCTAGTAAAACAAACCCTAGAAAATATTTTCTCTGAACATTATTAATACTTTATATTCTGAAAGAAGGCTTCTGGAGGCATGATTAACTTGATGATGATGATGAATGTAGGAGCTTCTTTATACAAAGATTTTTCTTTTTAAATGATACAGTTTCAAAACTAGTTTCAAGGAATCCTGAGAGGATTTTGCCTGCTCTTGTATATCTAAATTATTAGTAACGTAAATGGTTTGAACTTATTTGCTTATAGTGACTTCCATTATAGTTTCTTCGTATTACATGTGACTTCTTTTATCATATATGTTTTCTCGAATAAACTTTACTGTTCTTAAATTTTCTGATAACACCCTAATTTTTGTTCTTATTTTCCAAAATGTGAACTGTTTAGTATGAAGTTGTGGCTTACAATGGTGAAGGCAGTGCAGCATTTTGGTAACCTGATAATATATAAAGAAAAGGTGAGATGAACACACTGAGAGCTGAAATGCAGTACTTAAGAAATTTTAGAAATAAGTTCAGTGAGAATACTGTATTCTGAATTATATAGTTATGTAAATAATGTAGGACTTGTAGTACATGAGGAAACCCATAAGTATTCGTTAGTGTGCATAGTCAAAAAGCTAACCAATATTAACATTGTCTAGTATCACTTCCCATATCTTATTTCCATCTAGATATCTTTATTTTTGGAATAAGGGAGACCAGTTCTTGAAAGATGCTCATAGAAACACTGACGACAACCATAAAAGCAAGTAAACATTTAGATTGTTTCTAAATGAAAATATTATTCTGAGAGGTAAATATAATGAAATTTAGTAAAGTTTTGATGATAGATTGGAATCTTGATTTTTTTTTTTTTTGTATTCATGGGTCTGGAGAGAAGAGTGCTTTGAGATATGGAAGGAAAAGAAGTGTAGGTGCAATGCTTCTAGTAACACTGATTAGGAAAAAAAAAAGTATGGTCCTGATGTGATAGAAAGTCAGAAAGCTCAGAAAGCAGAATGAGAAACATTGACTGATGATAACAGCTAAGTGATTATAAATTTCTGGAGACTGCATTATTTTCTAGGCTGGATTCAAATACACTAGAGAAAGACAGTTTGAAGGTTATTCAAATAAATAATAAATCTAAAACATGCTGGTTACTATGGGTGGCTATCTGCTATACTCTACAAGAGACTTCTCTGTGGGTAAGAATCTCTCCTCAGCATTAAGAGATATCTTTGTATCCTGTCTATACCATTTACTCCTGTGGTTGGTAGGAATGTGTTTTGAAACTGGACAAAACAAGATTTATTCTGAGAATGACAGGGAAACAGGAGACCTACAGATTGCTGAATGGAGCTGCCAGGCTCCTTAAACAAAAACCAAAACTGAACACAACAGCCCAAGTGCAATAATAATATTGATATTTCTTTGTAATATAAAATCTTAACTTTCATGATTGTTTCTCAGCTAAAGTGCAATTACAGTGTTACAGGAAGATTATTGTTCAGGAAATTAAATTTCTCTAGATGTTTAGCGCCATTTTTCGTTTGTTAACTCTCTCTCAAGCAGCTATGCATTTCCCAAATACATACTTATAATGCCAGTCAAAGAGCTGAAGAAAGTCATACTTTTATCCAGCTTCTTTTCTGCATGAAAGTACATAAACTTAGGGGTCCTATTACATCTGTGGAAATGCAGCTTATTTTCCTTACCTTTGAAATGTGAAGTTGAGAAAAGGAAATCAAAGTGTGGGCGTGAGGATTCTCCGTCTTCAGTGCATGAATAAAGGTAGAGAGCATTCAGGTTATAAAAACTCATTCTAAAGCAGAAGAATTTCACTGCTGAAAACAAATTACAAATGTTTGTTTTTGGAGGAATATGCTAAAAGATTCCAAAGATAGCATCTTATGCTGTGATTTAAATGACTGGAATGTACAAAATTAAAAACAATGGATGTAGATTTTAAAATAAAATCAGAATTCTATTCCTAAACACAGACATACGCATGCATGTGTGCACACATGCACACTCACTTTTTCACTCTCCTTTTCTCTCCCTTTTTCTCTCTATTTATATCTTTTCGATGTCACAGGATTGTTTCTAGTTGTATGTTAGCTTTGTAGAGGAATTCAAACAAAGCTTATATTTAAACCCAAACCCCCAAACAGCAGAGTAGATGAATAACTAGATGAAAAATTAGAAAGCAAATATTCAGAAATGGTTTCTTTTTACTCTTTTACGCTTTAAAAACTCTTACTCTTCTGACATTGTCTTGCCATTCCTTTAGCCCTTCTGATTTCTTTGCATGCACACAGGGAACCAGATTCTGATTTTTTTCATCCCGGCTAAACTGAGACCATAATAAAGATCATTATTAAGATGAATAATTTGGGTCTTCTATGGAAGTTTCACATGCAAAAATGTTAATGTGCTATAAACATAAGTGCTTGCAAATTGTTAGGCTGAGCCTGTGTGCTGGTTTAAAAGTTAACCAGCAGGGGAAACCAACCCAACTCAAAAGAGAGATTACAAGTCAGAATAACAATTTAATAAAATAATACAATAAGTACGACCACACAGACAAGCAACCGGCCCTAACCCACAAAGCCCAAAAGTACAACCCAGCACCCCGGGGCACAAACAAAGCAGTGCTCCCTGGCCCCCCGCTGAGTCCAAAGCAAAGGGAGAGGGGAACAAAAAACCTGCTGGTGGGAGAGCTGCTGCAGTCCGGCCGACAGTGGTGATTGCAGTCCAGCCGAGGGTGGTGGTCTCAGTCTGGTTGAGAGCGGTGAGCTGCAGTCTTCCTCTGGATCCCACAAGTGGTAAAAAGGTTCCGAAACTCCAGGTTCATATACTCTCCAGTTCAGGCAGGAATGTTCAGTCCTCCCCTCAGAGCGGGGAATTCCATAAAAGGGTGTTTAGTCCTTCCCTCAGAGCGGGGAATTCCATAAAAGGGTATGAGGATGCTCATTCCATAAAAGGGTATGAGGGTGCTCATTCCATAAAAGGGTATGAGGGTGCTCATTCCATAAAAGGGTATGAGGGTACTCAGGAACATCCCCCACCACCACCTCGCAGGCCTCTACTGACAACAGTTTCTGGGAAATGGCATGGAAGGCTGTAGAATACACAGTCCTGGGCTACACCCATCCAGTGATGAATCAGTCCCAGCTGTTCTAACTAGGACAGCCTGCAGCTGGTAGCATCCATTAAAATTATGAAATGTAGCAATTGCCAGACCTTCTATGGGATGGATTAGAAAGAGGCAGACAATTGTTTTTGATATTTTAATTCGTCCTTTATTTTTACCATTATTTAATAAGCACTATATATATCCTGTATAAATAGAATATTAAATGTGGTAAGCTAGGATAGCCTGGCTATTTGGGGTGTGGATGTGAACACATGCTTTGGCCAGTTTTCCTCAAATAACTGTAACTAAGTTTACCATCAGTTTTCATGTAGGTAAAGCTATGATGGCATTTAAGATAGGATGTGCAAACAAGAAAGGACTGGCAGCAGAATGCTTTTCTCCAAAGCAGCTGGTATTAGGATTGTGGAGGATTGTTATGTATGGAAACTTATTTGTTTGAAGAAATGTAAGGTATCTATCTTACCTCTTTTATAATAGCTGTTTCAAAGCATTGACTTAGGATAATGTACCAGGGTGAATTTATGCTGATAGTTTTGGTCTGTGCTTGGCCCAAGCCACCTGTAGTAGTTTATATTCTCCCTGCCAAGTTCACTGATAAAACAGTGAATTCGTCCTTGGAGGGAGAACTTCTGTATAAACTGTTTTAACTGGTGTTCTGTGACTGGCTAATTGTCCACCAAGGGCATTTGAAGGAGAAAGTGATGAGGAGGGGAGGAAGGCTCGACCCCCAACTCAATTAGAAAAGACCCCCAAAGCATACAGCACGTGCGTTAGGGGATCTCCGAAGTTCTCATGCATGCGCAGAAGAGATGCACTTACATAACCGGCAGGTGGGACTGAGGGCCTCAGACTAGGTGGAGATGACCACATGTGGGAGGTTGTGGTCACTCAGTTAATTGTTTAAAAGTAGATAGTGCTTTCTTGGAAGGGAGCTAGCTTTACCTCAAGGACAACATTGCCTTTTGGCAGGGCCGCCTGCCAGTTTGTGAACTTACTGACTCTCCAAGGATGCAGCTTCTGCTATGGGTAATTATAGGCATACTAGGTTGGTAAGACAACTTTATGGGCAACAGCTGGGTAACTGGGGAGGTCATGCTGGGGGCTTGTTTCTCTCCTCCTTCCTCCCTTTTGGGTTTGTTAATTTTGTTGGTCACCTCTTGGTAATAAATATTGGTTTTTGTTAAGCTTTTAATGGTGTTATGGGTTTCAGGCTTCAGTATGTTCGAACCCCTACCTAATACAGATAGTCAATGAAATCTAAGAGTGATGATGGTATTGATTTGTGGGATATTTGCAGGAAAATGGACATATTCTGAACAATCCATACTTTTGAGAAATGCTAGGCCTTGCTTGTCATAACTTTGGAGACTGCAAACTGTGTGAAAAACTCTGTGTTTATACTTACAAACTGTGTGAAACTATGCAATGTTTATACTTGTTAGCTGTGTGTTTATAGTTATAAGGTATGAGAAAATCCTGTGTTTATAGTTGAAAGTTTTGGGAAATTGGAGATAAAGGGACACGTGCAAAATCTCAGGAAAATCCCTAAAGGCGGATCAATAGGAGGGACTTTGGGTGACACGAATGATGTCAGACCACGTGGACAGAGCATCAGAACCAATGAACTGAAAGCATAGGACGCGTGCACAGCCTGAACTATCCAATCATCCTGTTGTAAGCACGTACCCAGAAAAAACTAAACTGTATAAAAGTTAACTCATTTAAATAATAAATTAAACATCGCCTGATCATATTGATCGTCTGCGTGTGTTCCGGAACTCCAACTTGTCCAAAGCTCTGTGAAATATGATGAAAGTCTCTTCAGTTACCTTTGTTCTGGAAACTCTTTCTGCATTGTCTAACTCAGAAGAAGAGATGGTTAGGAGAAGATGGGACAGGATATGACACCTGTAGAACACTGTGAAGTGTGAGGGTACATATACCTAACTCTCAGTGGTACAGCAAGGTATCAGGGACTGATGTATTTTTTGTTTTCCTTTTAATGAATAGCTTTTTCAGTGGCAAAGGACTATCTCAGTTGTTGCTGTGTAATCTGTGTCCTCTTAACACGTGACTGAATATAGTATGATGGAAAATATCATGTTCGTTGCATGTAAACTCCAGAAATATAAGAGTATATCAAATACTTCAAGACTTCATTAAAAGGGTTATTTGAAAGGAAAATGTTATGCTTAGAAAGGCTTTCAGAACAAAACATAATGTGGTGTTTCATTCAGTTATCTGTAACTTGGTGTATATATATTGTCTCTTCTTACTATTTATCCTCATCTTTGCTCAAATATCATTTGGGAGAGATTATTATAATTGTACAATATAAAATCTATTTTAAATTGCTTTTGTATTGCTTGTGTACAACTGAGAGTCTGTATATTACTGTGTTTATGAAACTCTAGGGAGCTACAAGAACAATTTACATGGCGGCTAATTTCTGAAGTATTTTTTTTGCAATGTTTCTTCTGTCCTAATTTATGTTTTTTCCTAAATTCAAATTATGTGGACCAGATAGTCACTATACTGCTTAAAACTTTTGTGTTTTATTATCCACTAAAGAATCAATCAGATAAAGACTTCATTTAAAATTATCCCCGGGCATTTAAACTTTTTAATATCTGTTTTTGAAAGGAAATATTACAAATTGTTATTAGCATCATCACTGTAAGTTTGATACTATGGCACTACAGACTGAGAATCTAGTTTCAAATTAAATATGACTTAATGCCTACCACTTGCTTGCTCATTGTCTTTTCCCTGTCCGAGTAATACCTCAAAGACTAGATTTTGTCTTCTGTAGCCAGGGCAAGAAAAGCTTTTTCATGGCTGCGAGGTGTAAACCTTGAGCCATAATTTTGCAATTATTCACCTACTATACCAATGAAGTATTTTTAAAACAACAGTTAAGATTCTAAATTTGGATTGTTTTCTTAAGGAAATGAGTGTTAGAGAGAGGTCATGAAAGCAAGGATGTTTGACCTTAGCCGAGTAACATGCAATAAAAACAAGAGCTAGGAAATGCTGCTCTTCAGGTTTATTTATTTGTAACTCAGTAGGTTAGTGTTTGTAGAGAAAATATGTGTGAACTATGGTTTACATAGTTCTGAAAGACAGAGAGAGAAAAAACAGAAAATTTGCTATTTCCTTTATTTTTAAATTCAGAATTATGATATTGGGCGTGGAAAGCTGTAACTCTTCTCAGGAAGCTTCTCATGCGTCTAGGCTCTTTTCAACAGCAGCTGTGTTTCTTGTCTCACCTGCCAGTTCAGAATAATGAAGAACAGCACAATATTCTTAGTACTTTTATTGCATATTTTTTTTAATTTTAGAAGTATTATAAACATGAGAAAATCCTCACAATACCTTTGGGAGATCAGTTAGTGAAAAAGCAGTGTTATTTTCATTTTATGCATAGGAACTCCTGCACGTAAAGGGTAATTCAACTGACCAAGGCTACAGAACAAACTGGTAATCAAATTATGAAGAGAATTCAAGAGGTTTTGACTCTTGAAGGTTTTGTGTCTACCTTATGCTACCTATTAGAAAGCTCAGGATAGATCTTTGGAAAGAAGTATGCCTTAAGTTTACCTCAACCTTTAAAACTAAACATAGTGTGTCAAGGATAATTTCTCTAATCAGGTCTTGGAAGGTTTTAAATTGTTAGTAGTAGGAGTTAAGCATTATGCATGTTATACATCCAGACTCACACTGAACCTGTGTTTCTATCTTATCAACTTAGTCACATCTGTCTGACTGCAGTATGTGTCACAAAGCAAACCATATTTAACTACTGTGGAAAGCAAAATTGAGTCAGCACTTAAGCACAGATTTCTCAGTGGGAAAAATTAGTGGGAATTTGTGAGGTTAAGTGGATACTAGAAGCCTTAGTGTTTTGTGGCATCCAAGTTGGCTTTTAAGAGAGTCTTCTGCTCTGGTGACCAGTGTCAACGATTTCTAAGCTGCTATATATATTCTGGAATCATTTTGGAGAAACAATATAAAATTAATTCTGTTGGTCAAGACTTGCATTGACTAGGTGCTGTAGAGAGGTAAGGAAGCTGTGAAAGTGACAGGCCCCATACCAGAACACTTGTATAATAGAATTTCTTAGAACTTGTGGATAACTTCAGATGTCACACTTATCTCCAACCCCTCATCTCACAAAGAAAAGGGTTTTTTTAACTTGTGTCTAGCATTAAGTGAATGATTTAGATCTGATGCACAGGAAGAGGACATAGAGGACAGCAGGTACTGTGTACACTCCAGCATTAGCTATTCTGAAATCCTTTTTAAAAATTAGAATTTTGATCAAATGCTACTGTTTTATTCAACGGTGGTAAAATTTCCAATTTTTCAATTTGACATAATTATTTACATAACATAGACTGGAAAGAGATGCTACTGTAAACTCTGGATGAATAGCATATATCTGCATGTATTTTCTAATTTAAGAAATAATGGACAACTGCTGTTTAAAATAACCATTTTGAAACAGTTACCTTCAATCAATAGATATATCTGAAAAAAATCTAAAACATGATAAAGCCCTCTTTGGCTTCAGGGTTATATAATTAGCAGATAAACTTTGAGATAAACTTTTCAAAAGCTAGCTGAAAAGGTAATAGTCTAGGCTGAGGTTTTTTTGGTTGGTTGGTTGGTTTTTGTTTGTTTGTTTCGTTTTTTTGGTTGGTATTTTTCCCCTCTCATGCCATTCCTCCAGCTTACCAAGGCCATGTGTATGGTAGCCCTCCAGAAATCATAAAGTGTTCCCACTGTTTTGGTGTCATCTACAAATTTTCTAAGGGACCTTACATCTTACTGTCCAGTTAGTTGTTGGTGGTAATCAGTCTTTGCTCCAGTATTAACTTCTAGGGAGCTCTGTTCTTACCTAACTGTGGCTTAGATTTGGAACCACTTGCCCACTATCTTTAGTCCCTGATTATCCAACCAGTTTATTGCTGGCCTTGTACTCTACTCATCTAGTCCATATCTCTCCTGCTTAACTAAAAGATTTTGGTGAAAGTCTGTCAAAACCTTGCTGCCACTGCTCTGGTCTTTTACAGAGACTGGAGCAGCTTGCAGTTCCTCAGGTCCCCTTCCTTTCCATTTTAAAGACATTTGTGCCATCAAACCATTTTAGGCCACTGGGAACCTCTTCTGATTATCACAACTTTTCAAAGACAATAAATAGAACATGACCTCACAATGACCTTGACCAGCTTTGTCAGCAGAGTTGGATATATCCTATGTGGTCCCAGGAATTTAACCTAACTGGATCTTTCCCCACAGTGGTACCTTGTACATCTCCAAATTTTCCTTCTGGACATAGTGACCTGAGAGGTGTAAGAGCAGACCTTGCCAGTAAAATTAGGCCAAGAAGGTTTGGATACTTCATGATTTTCCATATCCTTCATCACTTAGTTGTCTACTCCATCAGCAGCAGGCCCACATTTTCCTTTTTCTTCTTTTTACCTTTAAGTTACCTTTTTGTTTCCCTTCATCTCCATTGCCAGTTCATCTCCAGTTGAGCTTTGACTTCACTGATGCCATTTCTGAAAAGCCAGGGGATACTTCAGGTATTCTCCTTGGAAGTGTGTTTCTTCTTCCACCTCCTGTACTTCTTTTTTATCTCTATCAGAGGTTCCCCTTTCAGCCAGTTTGGTGTCCTACTATTTTTTCTAAGCCCTTACTCACAGTTTATCCCTCATATTATCAGAAAGTCACTCAGTGGTTGATTATGAAGTATTTTTATGATGAAAATATTATTTTAATATTCAATTTTTATTAAATTAATGTATGCATTCCAATAAAATGGAGGATTTTAAAATGTAACTACATTCTGTTCTCTGTTTTTGTATTCATGTGATTTTCTTTGTGTTAAGCAGAGTAGGGGAGACTGTTTTCTTGTTCCATAGTTTATTTGATTATAGGTTAAAGAGACTGGTCATTTGCTAAATGATCTCTTTTAATGATTTCTCCTGATGAGTCTTCTTAGTCTGTTGAACATTCATATGCTTAGACAGTTATTGGAGCCAAGGTCTACAGCTACGATGGCTCACTTTGCAAAGGGTTACTCAAAAGTAAAACACTGCTGATTTTAATTGGTGAAGTAAGAGAAGGCTTGGAATTCATTAAGATGAGCTTTACTTTCTGTACTATAAATGGCCGAGATATCTATCTATATTTTTTTAAAGATTTATACTTTTCAGGTATTGTCTGGTTTTTTTGTGTAGTTAATCAGCAAAGTAGTTATTTTGTTAAAATACTTTGGGCAATAAATCAAACCCAAACCTACACACTATTCAAAAATTGTGTGAAATTGAAAACAGTGATTCACCGATGATAGTGTAGTGTGAAAAGTACTGCATAACACAATAATATCTTAATAGATACTTTTTTACTATGTCATATTTACATCAATTTAGAAATGACAAAAGAAATCAGAAAGCTTATCCAGTCAGAGGATACATAGTGTCTTGTTCATGAGGATTTTTTCATGTTGGAAATTGTTTTTTTTTAATTAGCTCTACTACTGAAGATGTCTTGGGCTCTTTCTGATTGGCATTTCAATCATCCTCACAGCAGCAGCACATAAATACAAAAAAGAAACTGGACTGTCACAGCACATAAAGCTGAGGGAAAGTTAGGAATCACTTTGAGTGTTCCATCCAGCAACTATGGGTGAATCCAGCCTTTGGGACAATTTCATCCTAGCTGTCTTGTCCTCGGATAAGGTGGATTGTTGAAGGAGACCACAGAACAGCCCAAAGGCACCTGGTGTGGTTGTACGAACAGTGGTAATCTCTATGCAGTCAAGGCACACCTGGGAGAGAGAATCAAATTAGAAGCATATTAATTCTGAACATTTACGTGACCCAATCTTTCTACAGATCTGTGTGCCCAGTCACTATTGTATCATCTTTATTAAAACTGATTTACAGGTTTTATTTTTTCCCATGTGTTCCTTTCTCTAAATTAGCAGTGGTGACAAGGAGTTGCAGAGGCAAAAAAAGGATCTGGGCTATGTAGTGAATCAAGATGTTGTGAGTGTTCCTTACCTTTCTTACTATAGTACAATCATGTGAGGAGACAAGTATCTGATCACATAACCTAGCATTTAGTACACACAATTCATAATAAAATTGGATGCTACTTTATATCCTTATTTTATTTATAACTTTAACCTTACCTAGTTACAGCATTCCACTGAGAATGGATGGATGGATTTTTAGGAGGTTATTGAAAAGGCTTGCCTTGGTAAGTGTGTAAATTATGGCTGTCCTGTTCTTTCTTTTGTCAAGTACCTGCTTATGGACAGTACACATTACAGGATGTTGTCTAGAAGGACTCTTGGTCTGGCTAAGTGTAGCTATTCTCTCATAAAATGGATTGTAATAGTTTTTGGTTTTCTAGATCATTGCCATGTGTTGATAATACGCCTTCCTTCAACTTGATTCTGCAGAAATTTCATCCATGTTCAGACTATTAGTAACCATAACTTTACTAATGAAGTCATACTTGTACATAAGCATGTGCATAGCAAAGCCTTCATTTGTTTTATGATTTATATCTTTTTAACATATTTCCAGTAACATTTCACCTTACTAGCAAATGATGCAGTTAAAGAAGATTCCAAATCTCACTTTGGAATTTGAACATCTAGAAGATTTTAATGTTGATGTTAAAATAGTGTAAAATAAAACCTCCAAGTATGCATAGAATCTTTGAAGTAGTGGTGATAAGGCTTGTAGGATTATATATTGTTTCAATCGAAAGAACATTTTCATAATGCAAAATTTTTATCAAAATGTTATTTAATTAAATGACTTTTAAAAAATACATTTAGAGGAAAAAACCGTTTGTATTCTTACAGATGGAACTTAATTTTTCTCTTCGCAATGGAGCATTTTTTATTTGAGTAATATTATTTCTTATTAAATAGAAAGCTTAAATGGAGAAAGTCAGATTTGAATTTATTGAGTTGATGCTTTGATTCCCATTAAAAAAATAAAGTGGAAAATTCATAGAACAGACAACGAATAATATTCCAGTTTGGAACACAGGGGAATAAATGGGATTTTCTGGAAAGAAGAAGTTCTTTTCTTCACTTTTGTAATCAAAAAGATATCACTGAAATGATCAAGCACAGAAAATTATTTCCACACACATAATTTACCTTAGGTATACTCTCTGAGAAGAGTTTTTTAAGTACATTCATTCATCTATGGACTTTATTTTTCTGTTTCTAGTCTAGGCTCTAAATTATCTTCTGGTTCCTCTTTCACTTCTGACAAAGACAGGACATTAGGTCTCAGAAAAACAAGTGGATCAGATCCTCTTCAGACTTAAATATATCATAATTTATCTTTCCACAAATGGAAATTAAAAGAAAGAACTTCAAAATTATCTTGCAAAAATGTATGGACAGATAATTTTTTGTTCTTGTTACAGCAAAGAAAATAGAAGGGCCAAGCCATGGTTTCTGGTTTTAGCTCTTTCCCAGAAGTGAATCAATTTGAGGAGATGTTTTTCATAAATCTGTTGCTTGAACTTCTGAGCACAGATGATCTACTCTATGTGATAGAGTAAGATCTGGTTGACTGCTATTATTTTCAAAAAAATAAGTTTCTGTGCAATCTCGAGTAATGGCTATATAATGGTCTTGTTCTGTTCTCCCTTGTGACATCCCTTTCCAACCATAATTTTCTTTAATTCAAAGGTAACTCTTTTCTTCTGTCTGGTAGAAGTGACAGGATGATTAAATGCAGCAGTTTGATTATGAGAAAAGTGTGAGTGGGTTGCTGCAGTACTTCATAGATCTCACAATAAAAGGCTTCGTTAAAACAATCAGTGGCCTTATCAGGTCAAATAAGTCTGACGTCTGCATGTCCATAATGGAAAATACAGGTATAGTGATAAGTTAATTTTTGATAGCTATGTAAGTCCTGAAATTTATTGAACAGCAGAATTGAGACATATCAATTGAGACAAATCAGTAGTGTGGATTTTCAACTGCTTTTATCTAGTTTTACATACCAGCAATTGGATTTTTTATTGAAACTTTGTCTGAAAAGTTTGAAAGAGTTGTGTCTTACACTACAAAGTTGCTGCAGTATTTCCTTCCTTAGTTTTCTTCTGTTAATCTATTTTTATTCATATCTCTTTCTCCTCCAGATGTTTCCATGCTTACGGGTGTTTATTTTAATCTCTATCACTGTCTAAAACATCTATTAGTCATACATGTTCTACTTTTCTTGGCCTGCCACAATGTAAGATAGTTCTCTTTCATGTTGTATATCATTTTTGTGATTGTCCCTTATCTTTAACAGAAGACCTGAGTTTAATGTGTTTTGAAATTATCACCACTGGACACATGCACAATTGATAGAGTACATTGAGTAGATTGCATGCAGTAGCTTATATATAACTTTATTCAGTACCATGGTTTTTAAGACATTTTGTGTCAATGAAATTAATGAATGTTTTGTGCAATTTTGGAAAATGAATTGTCATCTTTTCATGAGTAATGTAAATTCAAATGTAAATAGCACCATTTTATACATAGAGAGAGACAACTACAGGAATATATTCAGTAAAAAGTAGCAAAACTTGATGTCATGGTAGCAATTTTTCTCAGTCAAAGGTCTAATCGGATTTTATAATTGCAAAAGTAAAATGTATGAAAAAATCCTTAGCCCTAAATGTTGCTCTTGAAATGCTTCATTTATTATGTATGCATGAACCAGTAGCAATTGCTCTTCTGCACCAAATGTGAATATATAATTGTGCTTTTTGATTCACAGATTAATTGGTATAAATTCAGAGAATAACTACACTTTTGTCATGTTTATGCTTGATGGTAAAATTTCTTGATGTAGAGTATATTTTCAAAGCCTGATTGTACTGCATGAAGAGATGGTGGCAAAATCCTGTTTAATTAAGTGGCAACAGGATGTGACCTACACAGAGGTACTAAAAAGTGTGTGTGAGATTAATGTAAAGGCATCAGTAGCCTGGGGTACCCTCTGGACATAGTTCCATAAATTTATCCTTAATTTAAAACAGAGATAAAATGATCTTAAGATTTTTCTCTGTTAAGTAAAAATTACATGCTAGGTTAAAGTGAATAGAAATTATTAAAAATGCTATATAATTTTGATATTTTTAATGTGGTAAAGGAGGCAATTACACAAAAAATTAAGGAGGTATAGAAAAAACCTTTAAAATCCCAACATTAGGACATTAAGATTACAACGTAAAACAAGCAAAGTTGGTTTCTCTGGTAGTTTCAAAATCTTTAGGCTCTTCATCAACATGCTTGTATTTCAGTTGATTGTTATTGATTTCCTGGACAAAGCAAAGGCAATATGTAGTTCATTATAGTATTTTACAGAAGGTTTACTCAAAATAAAGTAGAAGTTGCCACCCTGAAAGCCATCTTCATTACTACAAATTAATATACTTGAGAGTTAAGTTTCTATCAACATTAGTTAACATTGAATTTGTATTAGATGATCTTCGGTTCTGATGACCTATCTCTGAGAATTTCTATTCTTGCCAAATGCCTAAGTGAGTTATGGAATTGCAGGTGTCGCATTTTTTTGGATGTCCGTTACATGAATAGAACCTGAACATCCTGAATCTCAGATCAAATTTAAGTGGCATTTCAATTACAGACTGAGTTGAGGATCCATAATTGCTTTGATGCTCTTAGACAATGTGCTTGTCCTTACACAATATCTGCTGACAGATGTGAAATATGAAATTTCTGAGAAAGGTGAGGAATTGTTAGGAGTTGCTAGATGTAAGAGTTTTCCCTAGATTTGAGGCCAGTCACTTCAATATTGGGTTATTTTGCCTAACTTTGATACACCTTGAATTTTGAGAAAGGCAACAGCAGAAACCCAACAACAAAAAATTGCCAAAAATAGTAGTGAGAACACTTTACAAAAGACAAAGTAAAGATGGATAACAGATATTCTTGATCTGTGATAAAAAAAAATCCGTGAAACTGAACACTAACCTTTTCAAGTTAAGTCTTGAGTGGAAGTAGCCTGAGATAACCGGTAATGTTATAGCTGTAGTAATGCCAGAGAACATGTATTTCAAAGACAATTGAAATAAAATTGTAGATGTTGCAATTTTCTGAGAGCATTGGGGTTTCTTCTTTTTTGCTTAAATATATTCTGTTGACAGATATGTAACTAAGAATGTCAGAGAAGAGACATCCAAGCCTAAAAGTTTTCCATTTTAATTTAGACCTTTGAGTAGCTACAGTTCAATTGACAATACAACTTTGTTTTTCAGTCTTGGAGTTTCAGCATGGTCAGATAAAAAAAATCTGCAAAACCTCTGTAGAATGTTTTCCAATGAGCCTTGATGATAGTACAGGACAACAGAAGTAATATTCATGCAGCAGTAGCAATTGCTGCTCTCTTTTGCACCAATTCAGGAGATGTTATTAGCATTACAATGAGAGGAATTATTTGTGTGTTCTCTTTTGGCTTCGAATCCTATTTAGAAATCCAATAAAAAAAATGTTACTGATCATTCAAGTGATTCTAGGTGATAGGACTGGTAGCTTTAACACAGGGAATTCAGTAACTGTTAGCTGGTTCATAGTGGTGAATCGATCTAGCTGAAAAAACTCAATTATGTGCAGATACTGGTGATCACAGAGGTTTCTATGAGGCCCTGAAAACAGTATACGGGCCTACATACCAGATACAAAGCCCTCTACTCAGCACTGATGGTCAAACCCTTCTAACAGATAAAACTTTCATTCCGAATCGTTGGTCTGAACACTTTCAGAATCTTTTCAGTACCAACCGTGTAGTCCAAGACTCAGCAATTCAGTCCATCACACAACAACCAGTAAAGTACGAATTGGATACTGCCCTCACTTTAGAAGAAACCCTTAAGGCCATACAGCAGGTGAAAATCAGCAAGGCAGCTGGGGTTGATGGAATTCCACCCGAAGTCTGGAAACATGGGGGCCTTGCACTCCATGCTAAATTTCATGAGTTTGTGGTGCACTGTTGGGAACTAGGTGAACTACCATCAGACCTTCGTGATGCTGGCATCATCGCTTTGTATAAGAAGAAAGGAATTAGATCAGATTGCTCAAACTACCGTGGTATTACTCTGCTCTCCATTGCTGGCAAAATCCTGGCAAGAATACTCTTGAACAGACTAATACCCGCTATAGCACAAGGAATTCTACTTGAAAGTCAGTGTGGTTTCAGAGCCAACAGGAGTACCACAGACATGGTATTTGTTCTCAGACAACTGCAAGAGAAGTGTAGGGAACAGAACAAATATCTTTATGTAACCTTTGTCGACCTCACCAAGGCTTTTGATACTGTGAGCAGAAAAGGTCTGTGGCAGATTTTGGAACGTTTAGGTTGTCCCCCCAAGTTCCTTAAAATGATCATTTCACTCCATGAGGATCAGCACGGCCAAGTCAGATATGGCCATGAGCTTTCTGAGCCCTTTTTAATAACTAATGGTGTGAAACAAGGCTGCGTTCTCGCTCCTACCCTATTTACAGTCTTTTTCAAGCGTGATGCTCCAAAGGGCCATGGCAGACCTCAATGATCAGGACGGTATCTACATTTGATATCGTACTGATGGAAACCTATTCAACCTTAGGTGACTGAAGGCCCACACCAAGACCTTAAACCATCTTGTCCGGGAGCTACTTTATGCTGATGACGCCACCCTTGTCGCCCACACAGAATCAACCCTGCAGCATTTAACATCCTACTTTGCTTCCATCAATGCTGTCTCCGTACAATCCTAAACATCCGCTGATCAGATCTTGTGACTAATACATCTGTTCTAGAAGCAGCAGCAGTCACAAGTATTGAGGCCATGTTGCTGAGAACACAGCTGCGCTGGGCAGGACATGTCTCCAGGATGAAGGACCACCACCTCCCTAAGATCTTGCTTTATGGTGAACTCGCCAATGGCTGCCGCAAGAGAGGAACCCCGAAGAAAAGATACAAGGACTCCCTGAAACAACATCTCAGCCTTGGCCATTTGGATCTACATCACTGGTCTACTCTGGGCTCCAATCAGAAGGCTTGAAGACACACCATCTATAACGCAGCTGTCTCCTTTGAGAACACAACCAAGATCACTCTCGAGGAGAACTGTGATGAGAATTAGTAAATGATGGTTTGAAATTGCTTAAATTAGCATAATTCCTCTCTTTTATAGCATTTTCCATATGAAATATGAAGGCATGTATGATGCTTAATAGCTACATAGTTACTTAAACACAAACATATCTATTATGTGAATGTACTTAACTAAGAATTGAGAGGGTATACTGCAACCTATTGAAGAGTGCAAAAAGCTTGGAAAACAGTAGGAATATTGTTGCTACCAGTAGTGTGGTGTAAGAGAATGAAGAATATGAAATTCACTTAGAAGATATAGTTGGATTTTTTTGTCTCAGACATTTCAACTCAAATTGCCCAATCCTATCTATTTTATGACAGCATTTACTGTCATCAATTATTTCAGTAATAAAAGCAGTTAAGTGGATCATGATTTCTTACCCAGTACTATATCTCAGTCAGAGAAATCATAAGTATTGAGCTACTGGTGGTGGGTTTTTCTTCAACATTAAATGAATATTAGCTATCCATCATGAATAAGATTGAAACCCTATGATTTCATTGCCTGAGTGACAAGTGACAATTAAAGTCCCGATTCCCTGAAGTAGGACCTGTTTCCTTGTATGCAAAACCTGAAGACAGAATTTAATGCTCCATATTTTATGATACTTAACAGATTGCAAGAAAATAAACAGACACTTAATTCATTCTGTAGGTAGATATTGCAGTATTTGTTGCTTCCTACAAGGATGTAGGTTATGTGTCCTTTTTGGAAAGTATTCATGACCAACTTTGTATGTGTATGCAAAGCTGCTGTTTTGTTCATGAACACTCTCATGATACAGAATATATGAACATTTCTTTCTTTGTTTACTATTAAAAAAAAATTTGAGACTTACAACCTCCAAACCACCAGTAACAAAAATGAAAATAGAAAATCTTACAAGAGTTCCCCATTAATTTTGAGGGGTTAATGAGATTCGTACACTAGCAGCTAGGCACTGATAATTTCCAGTGTCCCTGACCTCTTCTTAGTCCCTTTTTGAGTACAAATTTTACATGTTCTTATTGCACTGGACCATGTCAGTACAAATATCATGAAGTCACACTGCTCTAAAAGAGGTAATAATTTCTAATTCTACTATTCTTGCCTCTCTTGATGAGTTAGAGGAGAAGCAGGGCAACAGCACTTCAGAGACTGCTGACCCAGGAGACACACATCTGGCAATGTTTTAGAGTTTCTCTCTTTGTGATTGCTGTCTCAGATAGTCACAATCAGGCTAGCACATCTATAGGATTTATAAACTCTGCAATATCAATATCAAGCAGAAGTTCAAGTTTCTGTTTGTTTGTTTGTTTGTTTGTTTGTTTTAAGGAAAAGTATGTTTTAATAATTCAATCTTTATTTCTCTCCACTTGAAATGCTGGTGAAAGGAAAGAGGGAGTTGAAGAGAATGATGTGGGTGATAACTGAAGTGATAAGATCAGATAAAAGCATTCCACCATTTTTGTAAAAGAAGTAATTTGAAAAACAGGGCATTTTACTGTGCAAACAGTTGCCTGTGAGATCCTTCACATTTGCCTCCGGAGGGCAGTATGTTGTGGACGACGGGATAAGAACTCTTACACGAACAGATCATGACTTATCCAACTTTATTGTGGTGTTAGCACAGCTTTATAGTGTTGTTAATTAGCCTCATACATATTACAAGCGCTAGCTCATCATTGGCTTCTAATTACCTAAGTTATATTTGCACAAATGCTGTTTCTTTCTCATTCTTATGGTTACTTATTTGCTACTGGTTCCACTTTCCCATCCGCTTTATTCTATTCTTCTGTCACGTATGCAGTTTCACAGACACAGTGACCTTCTAATAGTTTTCCCTTACCATGGGACCAGAACTATAGTATCTTTCTCATGTCCCCTTTCTATCAACCACATTTCTGTGATACTTTCCACAGCAGTACTCCTCTTATGCAAGTGATTAATTTGACAAATGGGAAAGAATTTTTAGCCAACGAATTTCATATTTTCAGAGCATAACTAAACCTGATATATTTTACAGGCTTCAGGCAAGTATTGCAATTCAAATAATGTTCGCTTGTAGCTCAAATATGAGCTGTACAGTCCAAACTTCAGTGAAGACATCAGAAAAACCTCCTAGTGGTTTTAGCTGGAGACTATCAAACCAATATGACCTAAGGTCAGAAAATAAAGCCATTAATATCACCAGGGTATTTTCAGCAAGTATGGGATGAATGAGTAACAAATGACAATTTTGAAATATAACACTTTAAACTCTTTTTTAGATCTCAAGTTAATATCCTTCAGTAAAGACCTTTACTTTGGAGAATTACCAATGAGAAATTCAAGGCTAGACTTCACAAACAAAGATTTAGGAAGGCTCTATCCACATTTGTTGCAAGCACGCTGATGGCTAATGAGACCAATATGAGATAGACATATCCAATTGCAAAAGGCACAGCAGAAAGACTCCTTAGGTGGTATATTCTGCAAGGCACGATTCTTTGTGTTGTCTTTTCTCCTCGAGAGTGATCCTGTGTGTGTTCTCAAAGGAAGCAGCAGTATGGTGTGTCTCCAGGCCTCCCAACTGGAGGCCAGAGTAGGCCAGTTATGTAGATCCAAATGGCCAAGGCTGAGATGTTGTTTCAGGGAGTCCTTGTATCTTCTCTTCGGGGCTCCTCTCTTGCGGCAGCAGGTGGCAAGTTCACCATAAAGCAAGATCTTAGGGAGGTGGTGGTCCTTCATCCTGGAGACATGTCCTGCCCAGCACAGCTGTGTTCTCAGCAACATGGTCTCAATACTTGTGACTGCCATGACGTACATGGCAATTAAGCTGTCCAGCAGCTAAAAAATATTATACGGATGAATGTAATTTTATTTTGAATGCTCTTTTGAAGAAGGAAATAAACTCTTTTATTCATTCTCCTTATAGTTGTAAAATCTACTACTTTATTT
Source organism: Chiroxiphia lanceolata (assembly GCF_009829145.1). Taxonomy (NCBI): domain Eukaryota; kingdom Metazoa; phylum Chordata; class Aves; order Passeriformes; family Pipridae; genus Chiroxiphia; species Chiroxiphia lanceolata. The sequence goes on along the minus strand of NC_045671.1, from coordinate 17,096,770 downwards.
GGAAATACAAATAAAATAATAATAAAATATACTTTTTAGGAGTACTTGATTGTAATTAGCTGTGATGTATTGATGTGAACCTTTCCATTCTTTTGCCTTCTTGTTACCTAGGAACAGTCAGCCAAAATAGCTGTATTGCTCTTCCTGCAAAGTGACTATTTTAAAGCTTGTTTTAAAAGTATTTTTACTTTTCTATCTTTCTTGATAAAGTTGGAGAAAATTTTTAGAGCTGATTGAGAACTTGAAGAAATCAAGGTCTTGTAGAGGGAAAAATTTCTAATTAAAGAAGAGTTGTTTCAAGGTCAGCCCTACAAAAAATGTTGATTAAGTTGAATTAGTGGAATACCTAGTAGACTTTTATTTTTGTATCCTTAACAGAACTTAAATAGGAGAAATAGGAGATGTGAGGGATTGCTCAGTAACCCTAACTCTTATTAGACATTATGGAACTAATGAAGACAGTAAGGCTTCATATATAACTTGAGTCATATAAAGGACCCAAAGACTTATACTGCCTAGTTCTAAATAAACAACTTATCAATTTTTATTCAAAAGTTCAATCTTTACCAATTTAAATTCGAATTTTCTAGCAATTTTAACAAGAGATTGATTAAAACTCTAAATCATGCAGAACCCACCTTCCTAAGAGTTTGATTAAATGCTCCAACTCTTTTTATTGTTGTTGTTTGTTTGGATTTTTTAAATTTTTTTCCCTAGTATTTGTTATTTCAGCATGGTTTTATGCTTTTTCACTGAGAATTGAGTGAAACTAGGTTGAAATACGTTGGTTTTTCTAACTCCTAGACTTTCTTGTTTGCAGAAATGAGCGTAAAATCAAGAGGATTTCATGCTGTGCAATAATGTCTGGTAGGAATAAAATGCTCATAAACTCATGAAACCCAAAGTCACTATGTTTCATACAAGTGTACACTTGAAAAAATATCCTGGATGCCACCCATGGTCCTCTGTTTGAAGTGAACAGATCAATAATTTAATGACAGAATGGAAAAGAAACTGGAGAAGTTGTTCAAAATGGGCTAGATGCTCATGGTAGATGTGTGGCTGTAGTATTTGGGAATTACTTTGGAAACAAAGTTTCAGTGAACATAGAACTATTTCTACAAAAAAAAAGAAACTCCACAGAGCTTGTCTCAAGGTTTAAGCTTCCTTTAATCTGATGCTGTTGTACAGTGAAAAAAAGGAGGTAGTGAGAAGAGCACTAACTGCGCTAAATCCCTTCTTTCTTGCTCTTTTCCAACCAGGAATGTAATAACAGTTGCTGTTGTTTCCTATTCCAGCTGCAAATCAAGGCAGTCATGTAAATATTTTTAAGATTTGCTCCCTTTCACACTCAGTAATTACATAGTGCTAGCAAGAATCTAGCTTGTGATTTTTAGTGTGCTTCTGAAATAGACTATCTTTGCTTGTTGCTCCAAGTGGAGGTTGCATGAAATTGTGAACTTAGTGGCTGCAAAATGCCTTTCATCTCAACCAGCTCAGCTTTTCATCAATAGAGCTCTGCATCAGCCTAGGGGTGTTGAAACTCAGCTTTTAGCTGTGTCAGTCCATGTAGCTGCAGTACCAAACACATGGTTCTTACATATTGACATATTTTAAACTTCCTGGGTAAAAGGAGAAGGTTGGCCTTGTGTATCAGGATATTTCTCTTCTTTGTAGCTGGGTTGTGATAAATGTATTCCACAGGACTGAACTCAGCCCTTTGCAGAGCAAGAATACAATCTATACGTAAACTCTATGCTTTTGCAACTAAACTTTGATAAGTTCAGAAAAACATCCTTCTAGCATACATAATCTCTGTAAGAAATAGAAATTGTGTGGTCACAACAAACTGTTAGCTTTGGGTCTGTAATCAAATTTTGAAAGCCATGTATTGTTTTTTAGTTTGTATTGTAGTAAACACTTAAATGGATAGGGTTTCCATTTTACTTTATACTATAAATTAACTTTGTATATATATCACCTATTCTAAGGAGATCTTTGAATCAATTGTGACTGAACACAGGGAAAGTTAAAGAGCACTCAAAAATGTCATCTGTAGAGTAATAAAGTAAGCACTTTCACTTTGCTTATCTACAGATCTAGATTATATAGCTAATCAGATTCCAACGTTGGTTCTTTTTCAAAACTGGAAAGTATTATTCCTCACTACAAAACTGTGTCAAAAATAAATCCCCATGGAGCTACCTGCAGAAATATCTTCTGCAAACTGGAAAAACAGCCTTCCTAATAGGTGATAAGCATCAAACCTGCCTAATTATACAGTTCTAGATCAATCCCCTTTTTATCACATTAATAGTAATTTTAGTAAAATTAGATTATGCAATCATCCAGTTACAAAAGACATTCAAGAAAAAAAGTCTATTGATTGTTAATTTCCTTCTGTAATAGGATTTCAAAATACATATTAAAACAGATAGAGTGCTCTTGCTGTAACTGCCCCTTGTTTGCCATGGTAAAGAAGTTCATGTAATGTCGATACATTCTATAAGTAGATTATGTGAGACCAATAAGGGTATATTCTTGTAATATTTTCTTTTTCTATGATTTGAAGTCCTATATCTAACAACATATTCTATATTTATTCAGTTCTCATACTGATTTTTTCCTCGTTAATAATCCATGCTTTCAGTTGATTTATAGAATGATGATCTGCTGAATTCTTTTCTCATTGCTAGCAGCAGAAAAGTGTTTCTACCTCGTGAGTCAGATGTGATACAAAAATTTATATGAACAGCTAGTGACTGTTCAGTGTATCTGAAATTCAACTTTATTGAACTTAAAAGACCCCAGTGAAATGCACAATAGTACTATTTCTTAAGTACCATTGTGTTGAATTACAGCAGGACTAATATCAATGCTGTAGTCAGTAGTGAATACTACTGAAAAAAATTTATAGTTATCTAATGTATATGTTTTCCCATTGTTTCTTTTGCTGTAGAGACAATGCAAGTTATTTTCTCTTCCTTTACCACTGTTTGCAAAGTCTGTAAACTATTAAAAAAGTATTTTCTCTGACATGAAGGGGGTGGACATTGTTAGTTTCCTAATAAAAAGCTGCGTGTTTTCCTTTCTAATCCAGTTATACTTGTTATCTCCTTAATATATTGACTGTCAGTGCTATGTTTTTATCTCAATTTTGAATGTTTTCTGTTGCACTTAGAAAACATACTTGCCTTATATTCTGGCCAAAAATAAGACAGTGGTTTGGAAGGATTGCACGTCATTATTACTACAGGAAATGAAGACACAAAAATAAGGGGGTCCCCATTATTTATTGTGTATTGTGTATTACTTATCTTCAGTGGATTATTATCACATGTGGTTGTTGAGAGCTGCAGTGCCGTTCTGAAGGAGTAAGAGATCAGCAGTTTATATAGTACACTGTGAACACTACCACCATCAGCTGAAGGGAGCCTTGAAAATATCATCAAAACCTTTGTAAATAAAGCTACAAAAGCAAAGAGAATTGTTATTTTTGAGCTCTATTCTTTCTATTATTCTAAGTACTTCTTGAAAGCAAGGACATGTTTTTAAAAAGAGATTTGAAAGGTTAAGAATTCTAGCTAAATTAAGATGGCATTCTCTTGTGAGGTAATACGTTACATTTCATGCTCCTCTCTGCGTTTTGGTGTCACGTACACAGAAAGGTCTGATACTGCAAGCTACTAGGTGAGTATGGCTGGAACAGTAGTTCTTGCATTCGAGCCTCAACTCACTAGGGAGTTTCTAATCTCCTGTGAGGAGGCTCATTTTTCTAGGAAAATGGAAAGAAATGTATTTTTCTAGATCATCTTCAGTTACAAGTATCGAATGTAGAATGTTCTACTGCTATTGAGTCTTCAGCATACTTAGTACTTTTGAGGATTCTGTGTGACATAAGCTAAGCAAGTAAGAAAAAAATGTGTCTTGACTTCATATAGGAAATATTGACAAAAAGGTATCGTATGTTATTCTTGGGTTTTGTTTTTGGTTTGGTTTTGTTTTGGGTTTTTTGGGGTTTTTTTTGTTTGGGTTTTTTTGTTGTTTGTTTGGGGTTTTTTGTGTGTGTGTGTATGTGGTTTTTTGATTTTTAGATAAAGCTTCGAGGTCCCATTGATATTATAGTTTGCAGGGAAGGGCAAATATTTTGTGTAAATGTTCTGACAGTGACTTAGCAAACTTGTGTAGTAAAAACCTGGTCATGTACATGTTGTTTTAAAAATTTAAATACAAGGATTAGTAGGTGACTGAAATTAGAATCAGGTATTTAACTGTATCTGAACTTCTACCTTCATACATTGCCATTTCTTGGGCCCTGTGGTTAAGTCTTCTTTTGTGTAAAATACAGTAGCAACCTTCTATTTGTATTTTTTGGATTACATAGTTGAAAAACACTATGTAAGTGCAAAACATAACACTATTACTAAGTGTAAAATAGGTATTCAAATGGAATACATCAATGCTATTCCTAAAAAAGAGAAAACTTTTATAGAAGTCTCACTGGCATGAAGGTAAAATAAGGTTTCTGCACAAGAAAAAAATACACACACACAATATCTCCCCAAAAGAAAGATAGAAAAACACCCAAACAACAACAACAAAAAACCCAAATCAAAATTGTCTGAAAAGGATTCATGTAGTTTCTTAGATTAATTCTAATGTAGTACTTTCTTTTCTACTTGTACAAGTATTGACAGTGTAATGCAAATAAGTATGTGTATCTGCTGCAATTTCTGTGCTTCTCAGAGCTAATATTTTTTTATTTTAAAATGCTAATATGCTTTGACTATCTGTCAAATTGAACTTGGTGTCTAAAACATTAGGTGTTCTCTGAAAATATAAGATTGAATGGGGAATATCAAAAGTGTCCTTATACGTTCAAATACACAAGATGAGATAAGACTGATCCAAAGGGCAATGCCAGAGTCAATCCACAGGGCATCCATGAGGCTGCTGTTTTTCATTTGTGGAAAGTCTTGATGGTTAAGCGAAGTCCCTGACAACTGGGAAAAGGTTGATGCTACACTCATCCTTAAGAAAGGCAAAGAGAAAAATAAAAAAGTACTAGAGACTTACCAATCTCACATGATTTGGTCCAAGCACATCTCTAAATATATTTCTGGACATGCAAAAGACAGGAAAATACTCAGGACTATGCAACATTTAGATTTACCAAGGGCAAATATTTTGGGGTTAACCTAATTGTATTTCTTTATGAAAAGAGTGTTTGGAATAGAGAACAGTGGGTGTAGCACACCTTCATTTTAGTAGAGATGTTGAAATAATCCCCCCAAACATTCTCATTTGGAAATGAGAAATGTGAACTGGATGAACAGACTGAAGTGGGATTGAAGTGTAGAGAACAGTCTCTTAGAATCTAGCTGGCAGGTGGCAATGAGTACATCACCATAAAGAGTTGCTACTTGAGCCCATGTTGAAGTGCAGAGTTCAACACCCAGACAAGACAACCTGAAGCACTGGCACAAGCCAGCAAGTGACTGACCGAGTTGCAACCGTGCCGGAAAGAACCTGGGAGCTTTGGTGGACTGTAGCATGGATAACAGCTAGCACTGCACTCTTCATCAAAAATAAAACAAACTACGTGCCAAAGTGACTGTAGGTAGTGAATGAAGGGGAATGCTGGGAGTCCAGAGAAGGCTACCCAGACGGCTGAGGCCTCAAGCACATGATCAGTGATGAGCGCTTAAGGGGGCTGGGCTTGCTGAGTCTGGTGTGGAGGAGGTAAGAGAAAATCTGAAGGCATCCTGCAGCTGGGAAGATTAGTTGCAAAAGACAACAAATTTAAGTCCTTGACAGTGGTGGCATGCTGTTTAAGGAGGGGCAAGGGCCCCTGACTGGGAGGTTCAAATGTTCACATCGGGAAAATTCTCCTTAATGGGAGTATGATGAAGCACCATAGTAGGTTATCCACAGAGGCTGGTGAAATTCTGTTATTGGAGGATTTTTTGAGATTCAGAGAAAGATGTGGCTGTCTTTACAGAGAGGGTGGTCAGACATTGGAATGGGCTGCCCAGGAAAGTAGTGGATTCTTCGTCCCTGGAGATTTTTAAAAAGAGACTGGATGTGGCACTTAGTAACCACCACGGTCTAGTAACCTCAGTGGTGGTGGATGAAGGGTTGGACTTGATGATCTTGAAGGTCCCTTCCAACCCAGCTGATTCTATGATTCTATGATCTAGTATTGATGATAGCCTTGAAGTTAGGCTGGACAACCTTATGAAGGCCCTTCCAAAAGGCTCTTCTGTGACTCTGTGAAATTACGGAGAGATTGGTCACAGAAATTTTGTCTAATTTTAAGAGTAGAGAGAACTAACAATTTTAAAATACAGTCCCTGTGCAATATCGCAGTGGAAGTTAATGAGGATAGAAAGTTGTTTCTCTTCTCTGAGTTTTTAATGGGTTTGCATTCTATGTCCCACATTGCAATTAGCCCCGTTGTTGTATTTTGGATATAATTCTCTCCTCTTGTCTGACTTCATATACTTCTGATACTTTCTCATATCATCTCCCTCCAATTTTCTGTGTACTGCACACATTGTCAAAACTGTCACAGTCTTGCACAGCTGGGCAAGTGGTAGCATTTAAGACGTCTGGCTTGGAAATAGTCTTGTATGTCTGGATAAATAGCAGAAGAATCAGAACTTGATAACTGTGAGCTGAAGCTCAAACTACATTCAATGGAAGTACTACTTAGGCTCTTTTCCAGGATTTACAATATGACTTTCTATTTTCTGAAATTGTTTGCTGAAACTAACAGTTATTATGGCAGGAAAGAAAAAATGAAGAGATGGTGGATGATTACCAGGATTATCTAGGAATATACTGTTGGCTCAAAGAAACACAGACTGGGAGTTTTGCCAGACAAAAGGTTGGACGTACATGGTTAGAGGGTGAATCTTAATTTTAGGAGCACTGTGTGTATAGAAAGGAAGGCTGACTTTAAGGTGGAGAATGAAAAAAGTGGATCAACACACAAATGAGTTCACAGAGATCTGCTTTTGCATTAGTAAGAAATTAAGAAAAGAAGAAGAAGAAATCAAGTTCTAAGAGAAATTTATGAGGTTCAAAATGATTGCAGGTCGGTGATGGAAAGGGAAAAGGGATGACAAGACCAATTTTATGATTGAGGAAGTAGAAGTTGTGCATGAAGCTAATCAGAACAGTCTAATGAGTAGATGAACATTGACTGCAAGAAAATGTATGGTTTTGAAAAGGTACTGTAAGAGAGATATTTTTGCCGTGCTTTCTTGCTTAGTTCTGGTACTCTGGCAAACAGAGTAGAAGGATGGTACAAATATATATTAGTAGTTTTCAAATGAGCACTTCCTTGTATCTTTTCCATATTTTATCAGTAGTGTAGATATTAGAATTTTGCCAGGAACAAGAAGTGTTAGATTTTAGAATATTACCACACACAACAAATGTCTATTCTACTTTAAAAAAAATAATAATAAAAAAGAAACTTGATACATTGTTATTTCCTTTCATTGTGAATTATTAATTGTAAATGAGCACAAAAGAATTTGCAATATGAAACTAATTTTAAAACTCTTAGGATGAAGTTCCTGTTCTGTAAATTTTAACTTTAAATGATCTTTTCCCCGTGGCAGTTACAAAGTCCCGAAGATAGTGGAATATAATTGAAAAGCTTCTCTGTAGCAGTAGGCTCAGCATCGCTATAATTAAACCTTCTTCGCCTTGATTTACAGCCAGTCTTACTCCTTGCAGGAAGGGAGCTTACTCATTGGTGAAGATGGCAGACCAGGGAAAGGTTTCAAGTTGGGAAACAGACGATTTCTGAACCTGATGTGGCAAAGATTGGAAGCACTTTATAGGGAATAAAGGGCGTTGAGTGGAGGAGTTTAGGGAGTAAGACCCCATTTTTAACCCACCTCAAAGTTCTCGATGAACTGAGGCGTGTGTAACTTTGCTACCTGCCGTCGCTTGACAGTGAGAGTCCCCCCGGAGGGAGTCGTGTCCGGCCACCAGCCACGGCCTCGGGAGGTGAGGGGCGGGCCTCGGGAGAGGCGGGATGAGCAGTGGCAGGGAGAGCCCCTCCGCGCTCACGTCTGGTTCCGTTCCCACCCCCGAACCGTGCCGGCACCCGGGCTGTGCCCTGCCCCGCCTTCTGCACACCCCAGAGCGCCCTGTGCCCCGTCTGCGACCCGATACCAGCTCCGCTCTCCCCCGCGCTGGCTCCAGCCTGGCTTTAAATATTTCGAGCGGGAAGCCAGCCCCTCTCCTGCACCTCCTCCTCCTTCTCCCCCTCCTCTTCCTCCTCCTCCTCCACCCCTCTGCCCATTCTCCCCGCCTCCCCTCCCCAGCGGCCGTCAAGACCCAGCGGCGCGGCGGCCCCAGCCGCTCCCACACCCGGGCGAGGGGTGGCGCGGCAGGAGCTGTCCAACTTTTCAGCACAGTTTCCCCGGAGCTTCCCTCAGGGAAGGCGGTGGCCGCCGCCCCTGCCCGCCCAGCGCGGCAGCCGGCAGCATGGAGGCAGAGCACGGCAGCGGCTTGTCCGCGATGCCCAGCGGCAGCGGCAGCGACGGCAGCAGCGACGGCGGCGGGGGCAGAGGGAGTCTCAAAGCCCCCAAGCATCTGTGGCGGCACGACCAGCACTACCCGCCGCAGCTGCGGCAGCACCAGTTCCTCCAGCACCAGCAGCAGCACCCCGGGCAGCCGCCGCCGCCGACCGCATCGCGGGGCCGCTGCCTGGCGGGGGCTCGCGTCAGGCACCGCGGCTACTCCGATACGGAGCGATACCTCTACTGCCAAGCCATGGACCGCGCCTCCTACGCCATGGAGACCGGCCACCGGCCCGGCTTGAAGAAATCGCGGATGTCCTGGCCCTCCTCCTTCCAGGGACTCAGACGGTAGGAGCGGGCTTGGCCCAGCGCTCCGGCCGCGGGTGTGGGGGCGCGGCGGAGGGGCCGCTCCGGGCCACGGGGAGGCGGGAGGCGGCGGCCGCCGAGGTGTGGGCACAGCGGGATCGCCCGTCCGACCGGGCGGCGGGAAGGAGAAGGAAGGGGGACCTCGCAGTTGCGGAGGTTCCGAAAGGGAGGTGGGGTCGGGATGGGCAGCCGTGCCGGGAAGCCCGGGCTGGGACGCTGCGGGCACCCCCCGGGCAGGGCTCGCCTGGAGCGGGCGTGACCGGGGCACGGGCGGCGCCGTGTCGTCCCATACACGCCTGTCTGTGCGTGGAAAAGCGGTCACAAAACACGTGGGTGGGAGCGGGACGGCGTCTTGGCCAGCATGGAGCCGTGAGCGGGCCGGGGAGCGCGGTCCCGCTTCCCACTGCCGCCCAGCTTCGCTCCGCTGCCTCCCCGCCTGCCCGTCCTCGCTGGAGCTGCCCGAGCTCCCCGGGAACCCTCAGTGCTGGTACCGAGTGGGAAGGACGCCTATCAGTGTGATGTTCGCACAAAGTTAAAATAATGAGAGCTCAGGGAGCTGGGAGACAGTGTGGCAAATCCAGGGTTAGGGTCCTGGTAGTTTGAATGGGTTTAGTTGAGAAAATAGGCTAATGGTTTCTTAGCCAGAGGGAGGAGTCCGTCATCTACTAGTCTATTGTTCCCCGCTAAATGAGCTGTGGATTTATTTTTCAGGGTGTAGCTCACCAATGACTATTTTGCCCTTGATGGCTATCACAGGCATCTGTTTTAAAATAAAATTCTCTGTCAAAATCAGTAGGATGTCGTATCTGAATGATCAATTTATTATTCAGTCTTCATTTTAGTAGCTGTAACCAATTCCCTTTAGTGGAAAGCCACACGCTTGCACTTGAATTTTAAGCAATCAGTGTGAATAAAGGATTTCTGGAGAGAATGGTGGGCAGAGGGGCAACACTTAATACTGAGTTACTCTGTAGATTTTTGATTTTCTAGATATTTAGATTTTTATAGTGTGATATGCTTGATGAATAAATAATAGAATCCTTTCTAAATGAAGATTGCTTTGTGTGTTTCTGTGGTACACACTGCATTCTTTATTATGGAGCCTTGGCCATAAATCTGAACACGACATGCTTGAATATTCTCTGGCACTGTTAAATCTATCTCTACCTAATGTTGACTTCATTCCCACTTCAGATATAATTAGGAAATAAAGAGAGGTTTGGCAATTGTAAATTAGAACTGTATTTTCAAATCAGTAGTCTTTAAAATACGTGTTTTAATATCTTTGGTTTTCACGCAACCATTCTGTTGATACACCTTTGTATCACTTGTGTGAACTCATGCTTGTCTGAAGTTAATGATTTTAAATTTTTCACCATGTAAGATTTGAAAACAGAAATCATATGCTTCAAAAATAAACAAATGTTCAATTTAAAGCTTTTATTCAATACATTCCTCTTTCCTTTATATGAAAATCCCTCTAGGTCTCTAGGGCTTTTGACCTTTAAGACTGAATGCATTTCTGTTTTTTAAATGCAAAGGATTTAATTTTTATAAATTATAATGGTTTGTTTGATTATATACAACATTATTCCATAAGTGATTTAGTTATTGACGAGATGCTAACTCCAGGTGGGAAGGCAGAGTACACATACTGGGTTTTTTGTTAATATTTTAGGGCCATTTTAAATTTTAAATTACAATTCATATGGTGCCTATCTAAGTAAGAAATAAAAATTCAGTATGAACATAGTTTGGTTTTTTAAACTTCTATTCTTTTTGTAAGTGCAAAAATATTTTGACAAGACATGTTGCTGTAAAATTAAGAGAGGTCAGTGGATTTTATTTTATTTCTATGGGATTGGTAAATATGTCTCAGATGTGCCTCCTTTTTAGAAGCAGTAAAACAAAGCAGAGTAAAATAGCCCAACATAATTCACCATTCCATGAGTTTCTTAGAATAAAATCTCATGATGAAATGAAACAAACAGCTATAACGTGGAAACACAAAGCACACTGTAACAAATTGCTTTACAAATACGTCCAAGAAATATCAGGAAAGGCTGGTCTTTCCAGAACTTTAATTTCAACTTTTTAGTCAACTGCTGGTTTGTTTGGGATTTTCGTATAAAAAGAAAAGCAAAATATTTTCTTAGTATTCTTGTAAAAGTGATGACTTTGGCAAAAAACCCCAATATTTTTGTGAAAGGCCTCTGTCCTTTTAAGTATTTCAGTTCCCCTTTTCATATTAAGATTTCTTCATATTTCTCTCTTATTTAACCTCTTTCCAAAAAACCATTTCTGAATGGATTCCCATGGATTTATCATGGTGTAGGTGACAAGTTTGTCTTTCAGAAGACCTCAAATTGCTCTGAATATTGTGTATAGAACTGTATAGAACTGGGTAAAACTGTGTATAGAAGTATGGAAAACACATCCGGTGTTAGGGATAGTATTAAACATTAATGTCTCAAATGCGCAAAAATTATATCTATGATGTTGTTTCTGCAGAATTTTTTTTGTTTCACTCTAATAATTCTGAAAACATCAATGAAAACTATAATAGAACACTCAAGAAGCCAAATATACAGCTTTCAAATATTTTCTATTTTAAGTTTGGTAGAGAACTTAAAACTACATGACTTATATTTTTCAAAAGAAACGAGAAGAAATTACACATGTTGAACTTTAATTTAGAACTGACTAGTACAACTTTATTATTCAAACTGAAGAGACTTAACATTTAAAAGGCAAAATCAATTAACAAAGATTCTAAACAGAGCTACTTGAAAAACACAATGTGCTTGTAGTTTGTGATATTAAGTATTATTTATAATCTTTCTAATGCTTTCTCTTTGTGATCATCAGTAACTTTGTACACAACTTATTTAGTACAGTACTATATTTTCTTCAAGGAATACAGTGTTCTTTCATTATATAGAAGACTGTATCAGAATCATTGACCAATGTATTCTTCTTAAAAGTCAAGATTATTCCTGTATTTTCAAATGAGAAGGTAAGTGCTTTGAATTCATAGACATAAGAGCTATACAAAAGCCAGAGGAGTCAAGAAAATAGCTGGCACTATCTGTGATCGGCTTTTTTTGCCAGTTGTTTACTGTGTGGTCTTGTCCAAGTCAGTTAATCTCTCTCTGACAATGTTTTCTAATGTGTAAAATAAAACCAGAAATGGAGTAATTACAGGTTCATGTTAAAGATCATAGAATAAAAGGTACTATGTAATAATTAATAGTAGTAGTGGAATTAGGAAATACAACTCAAATAATTTTCCATTCAATAGTGCAAAACATTCAGTGTAATAACTGAACCTGTTCTGGTTATCTGCAAAAATTTCAGGCACCTCTATGTGCTTTGCACATTATTAGCATTATTGCATGGTCTATATACACAGTTTAGTTGTTTAAAAAAATCCCAGCATTTTTAAAGGCCATTAGTCATATGTCAATTAAATCATCCTGCCATATCGTCTTTCTGTGTTCTATTTTTCACTACTGAAATTTCAGACTGGAAAAACAGAGAACAAACAGCACCAGTCCTAATACCAATAGCTGAGGAATTTCCCAGGATGTTGTATCCTTAAAATAAATCCTTATCTCTTAGAATGTTGACTTCTTTTTATCAGGTTTCCCAGACCATTATTATTTTACAATAGGTCTTCCATAAATTTTATCTCAAGTAATGTATTGATCTAGGCTTCTTCACAAAACCAACTTTTCATCTATACTTACACACAAACCACTGCAGAACAGTGAAGAAAAATTGGTCTTTTACAATCCAGGAATCCTTGTTCTTGTTCCCTATTGCTGTCTGTTTAAAAACCTACTTTGATAAGTGACCATTAAAATTAGTTGCTGTCAAAAAAAATCTACTTGCTCTCTTTCCATTTCTTCTATGGGACTATGTCTAACCAGGTAGCATTCATTACTGCATTGCTTACAAATGGAGATTTGTGTGATTATTTTTATTGAAGTGTCAATCTTACCTTTATACCATTCAGTAATCATTAATAAACCAAAATAATATTCAAAATTGAATGCAGCATAATGTTTCAATTGTCCAGAGGCTTTTATTCTCTACTAGGAGCAGAAATGAGTTTTGTGTGTTAGTGTCTTGACTTTTTCAAGTCTGGAACATTTGTATGCCACAGTAATCATTTATATAGATAAATCCTCAGGATTTGTTTCGATATATAGAGCCCCTGAAAAAATAATGGAATCTTTGCAAATCTTGGCAAATGTCTGTTTTGTTCTCTAATAAAATGCATACATCTTTCCATCCTAAACCCCGTTTCTTCTTCCTGCTTGGTTTGGAAAGCTGTTCTTTGTCCATTATGTCCTAGCTAATTCCACACAAATTAAGGGAATGGAAGAAGAATGTTTTCCAAATTACAGGCCCATAGATAATGCTCTCAGAATTTAGTAGCAGTGTCTAACTTAGAATTTTTTGTTTACTTGGCAGTGTATTATTTTTTTGTTTACTACTGAGTAGTACTGGCACCCAAGATGTTAAGATAATTGGCATATGCTCTCTCTCCCTCAGATACAAATTAATTTTAAAGTTAGTAAACATTATTCAATTAATGTTCTTTGTGAATTGTCCATAAAGATAAATTAAATAAGAAACATATGTTGTAAAATGTTTTAAATAAGTGACTGTAAGGATATTCTTTTTGTGTTGTGAGAGACTTACATTTTTTGATTGTTACAGTTGTGTGACCTGAAAAATAGGAATAACATTATTTTCATGCTTCTAAAATTCACATAATCACATATATTTTAATATGAATATTGCTGAGAATGAATGGTTCAAATTTCTTAATTTAGTGAGTATAGATCTGGTAACTTAGCAGGACAGTCTCTTCATAATCAAACAGAGAACAATCAGGATTTAAACACTTTTTCTTTGGCATAGCCATATGAAGTTCTACCTTAAAATTATTAGCATAACTGTTTAATGTATTCCTATTTTTAAAAGAGATTTTAATATAGCAATATTATTTGAGTATTAGTAGAGTTGTCTGTTGAGCACACAGGCTCTTCGTGTCAGCTTAGTGGCTCTCATCTGATGCTCTAAACAGTGGAGACACCAGGTGTGCAGCTGAGGAGTAATTTATATGTAAATTCTGTGTAAAACAGTAAGTTCCTTAAAAATTAATCTTAAATGGAATTAAATAATTTAACTACATGGTACACTTCGCTTAGAGAAGACTTTGGAGCTAGCAGGAAAACCTTTGAGATTATGTTGATGTGTTAAACCTATAAATGTGATAGGAAGCTGGGAACATATAGGAAAGCAAGGCAATACTCTGACCACTAAATAGTTTGCCTTGGTGGACAAGTTCCAAGATTGAATTTTTTGGTACTGGAAGGCAAGAATTTAATGAAGAAAATGTGTTAGACAAACACCACTCCATGTGATTAGATAGGATGATTTGAATCATCCCGGTAGGTTGGTACTTGCCAACATGAAGAATGTCAATGTTCCTCTGCCAGTTTAGTCAGTATGAGGTATTTGACAGATCTAGAAAAGATGAGTGTTGCTACAAAGTTTATTCTCATGAACAAGAATACAGTTTATTTCTTAGAAGAAGAGTACTTTTTTGATAATGGAGTGGATCATCACCATGTCACGATCAAATCTAAAATTCTTCCAATAGTCTAGAGAAACTACATTTAGTAACGCTTGTTTGGACTGCATACTTAAAGGTGATAATAACATTTGTGAACAGGAATGAAAATGTATAGGTAAGATTTTAAATTCTGCTGTTATTTATTTGGAATGCAGCAATCCTGTTACTTGCATCTCTTCCTTGACATTTTAAGGCCTTAATTATGTCTAGCAAGGGTTACAGTAGGGGACCAGTATCTGTCAGTTGTTGGTAGCTAGGACTTGCCCCACTGGTCTTCATTCCCCAGATTCTTTTTGGTTGTTTCTCTCCTGTCTCCTGTGTCTTCCAAATGACTTAGTGTGTCCTGCTTTGAAGATGTCAAACTAACCCTTTAGCTTAAAACTGTGGCTGCTATTATGCATAAGTGCCTGGATGCTTCCAGTTATTTTAAATAGGTCTGTATTACAGTGTTACGCTACAGTATTTGCACCATAGTTTCTGGGTATCTTCAAGTACAGTAAAGAAAAATAGCTACAGACTGATAATAAATAAGACAAGTCCACATGCTCAGTTAACTCAGTACATGCAAATAAATATGAAAGGGCTAAACAGAAAATAAAGACATATAGCACTATAGAATCATGGAATCATAGAATGATTTATGTTGGAAGGGGCCTCTGGAGGTCACCTGGTCTGAACTTTGCTCAAAGCAGATCTGTTAAGAACAGATTGCTCAGGGATGTGTTCCGTTCAGCCTTGAACATGCACAGGAACAGAGGTTTTGCAGTCTCTCTGGACAAACTGTTGCAGGGTTTGACCACTTCATGGTAAAACATTTTTCTAATATCTAATCAGAATTTGCTATGTTCTGACTTGTGTAATTTGCTTCATTTTGTGAAGTACTTCCTTTGTGCACTTCCAAGAGATGGGTTGCATCTTCTTTGTATCCTCTCCCTGATCAGGGAGGTAGCATAGTTCTCTGGGTGCAAGCTCACAAGTGTGGAGTAGCAATTCCACAGGTGTACTTTAAAGTCTAGTGGTGGAAGTGTTATTTTCCAGTGCTATTTATTACCTACACAATGTTCCTTATTTAATTTGCGTAGACTATCCCCTCGCTCTCTTTCTCCTTGTGAGGGACCTGTAGTCTCTTTCAAATTTTGGGGAGAGAGTTCAGCTGTGAGGATAATCAGGGGGAATAAAAATGAGAAAATGAAATTTCTCTGATTTCCTATCAAATAATTTGTTGAGGATTTTAGTATCTCTCAGAGATGTTCCCACTCTTGCTCGTCCTACCTTGGCCAAGTTGATCTAAGGCCATACAGCTCCAGACAGGAAAAATAAGCATGGTGGGAACAGTTTCCTCCAGGGCCATCCATCCATCCCTCTAATTCAAGAAATTAAAACACCTCGAAAAAAAACCTCATTCAAAAGTCCCTGGTCCAATACTTGAATCTATGCCTCTGACAGCTGAGCCTAACTTTCTGTTATTTCTACTATTCTAAGGTTTCAGTTTTTACACAATACAATGCCATGAATATAGGAGTTTGCAAACTGGATCTTGAAACCCAATTATTTTCTTTCTTTTTGCCATTGCCATTATAACCTCTTCCAAAACATATTTCCAAATTTGGCTTCCCTGAAAAATAGGTCCATTGCTTCTGGACTGTACAATGCAGAAAAACTGCTCATAAGCTCATCTCAAACAGCAAAAGAAAGCTATAGAGGGGAAAAAAAGCACAAAAATCTACCATCTTCGCGGACTTGAAAATCCTTAGGAAATTCAAAATATATGGAATGAGAGTTTAGCTTAGTTTAGTTATTCCTCCTAGACAAAAGTCTTAGAGCATCATTCCCACAGGAAAGTAAATGTGTAAAATTAGTGCTTGGTCATATATGAGGGGGGTTAATCAAAACCACCACATTAAAAAATCTGTGAGTAAAGAGATATTTGGATGTGTATTTGAACACACATATATAATGACAACCAAAACACATTCACCCGTAGAGAAATCAGTCCAACTGTTGAATAAAGTTAAGGAGGTTCAATTAATAATATAAGTTGATATTAAATACTGAGAGCAGAGTTTCAGAAGAATATAATGTGCTGCAAAGCTGTGCTTGCAGGATCTGCGAGTTCATGAGGCAAAGGTATATTATAGTCTCTCTCTCTCTCTGTGTATATGTGTATACTCTTCTAGGATATGTTCTAACAGAGGGATGAAAATTTCCTGTCAGATTCTGAAACTGAGAAATCATTGGATGGTCATCACTCAGCTATCACTACAGTTTATCACACTTATGTTTTGACATGTGGTCATGTTCACTTGTTTACAGCAGATGATCATAAAAAGTCATGGGAGTCAGAGCAGATGCTATTCAAATAACCTTTCCTGTTTTGTAAAGGTAATTTCATATTCATCTTTCTTTTGAATTATTAGCTTTAAACTCATAATTTTAAGTAACACTCTAAATTTCCTCTATTTTTTTACTTATTTTTTCTCTCCACTTAGGAAATGACATAGCACCAATTATTTCAAGGGAAGAGTTGGATTCTCAAGAAACAGTGAAGTGACTTTTTGTAGAAGTTAAAAGAGATGCTACTAGTGAGAAAATGTGGCAGTATATGGAAGGAGGGTAAACATTCTCTTTAACACTTCTACTCGCTTTTATAATATCAAATAAAAAATATCATAAATTTAAGGCTGTGATGTTTTTTGCAGATGCAGTTGTAGGTGCTCTCTTTCTCTCTCTCTCTCTCTCAAACACATGTGATACCATTAAATAAAATATTAGTAATGTCCCATCTAATGATGGGATAATGATATAAAGGACTGCTGGATGTATATATGTGCTACAGGAACTTATGTTCATTTAATTTCCCTCAGTCCACTTATAAACCTTAGATTATCAGCAAATCCATTTCTCTATGTACCAATGTTTTAAGAATTCTTAGGCATAATCTGTGCTTGGCTGTGAGAATAAAAACTGTCTACACTTAAGATAGGTATTTTGATATACCTACATAGTATAGGGTTTTCAATATGTGAGGAGAAGAGTGCCTCTGGGACATTACAGAAATCTCACCTAAAGATCTATCTTTTCTTATCAGTTAGCAAGGAATACTGTATAGCATAAAGCCTAAATTACTCACGTATTTGCCTGTATTTCTGTTTTCTTTTGGTGTGATTTACAAAAATGCAAAAGAAATTGATAGTTTTTACCAATAGCAACACTTTGAGAACACTAAGAAAAAAAGAAAATGGAGGAGAGAGATAGAAATTGGTTTGAGGAAACAGAGCCCACCACTAAATCTTCACTAAAATTGTCTCACCACATTTTGGCCACTGCTCTGGCTTCCATCAATCTATCTCCACAGTGATTTGTTGACTTTCCTTAGGAACTAATTAAATTTACAGTCATGCTTATTGACTGTAACTAGTAGTTACAAACAGTAACAGGAAAGGTGTTCAGCTGGAAAATGTAAATTTTTCTAGTATAGCCAACACAGCAGTTTAGGTGTATGGCAGGAGTTTGTTCTAAGCAAAGTAGTTTTCCTCCCAGCTCATACTGTCAGAAATTCTACATCTTCAGGAAAATACAAAGAAGCTGGTTTCCCATGTTGGTCTTCTGAAGACTACCAGATTTCCTTAAATTAAGGAGGATTTCATATTCACAGTTAATTTTTTCTTTAGAAATATTCTGCAATATCTCAAAGTTACTTTATGTTAAAGGCATAGCAGACCTTTTATGTATATGGATTTTAAAACTGGATGGTGAAAATATCTTCTATTTATTGGCTTAGAATCATAAAGCTGGGAGAGATTTTGCAGCTAGAATAGAACCCATAGCAGAATCAGCTACAGCTGTGGCAGATCTTTTACTTATTTTTTTTTCTTTTTATATCATATTTTTAGAGTCTTAATCTGGTTGTTTCTCTCTTCTACACTCTTTCCATTTCTGATCCATACCTTTCATCACATAACATGCCCAAAACTATTCAAAACCTTCAGCTAAGGAAATGCCAGAAGTGGATAGAACAGAGGCATAGCTTAAGTGTTCTGAACAGTATGTCTCTGTATAGTTATCCTAGTTTGATGATTGATCTTTTTTTCCCAACAGCATGGCAATGGTCTATCATAATTGGCTTCCAGTGCACAGTAACCTGAAATGCTTTTCAATAGAACTGCTGCCTAATCTTGTAGTTTCCCCCACTTGTATGTTGCTGCAAATCCTGTAATGATACACAGACATCAAGCACTTCTTTGAGCTCATGAAACATGAAAAATGACTATAATTAAAACAGCTTTATTTTTATAATGTAACATGTAGTATTGAGTCTGTAGGAAAACCTGTTAGATTGTTAAAATTTTTGATGCAACAGGTAGTGTTCTATAAACAGCTAGATGAAAAGCTTGTGACTTGATAGTCCCATTGAAATAACAGGCAAACATTGATACCACAGTGGTAGAAGTGTCAGTATAGTGTAAAGTGTGGGGTAGTATAAAAATAAAATGCAGGGTTGTTTTTTTATTTTTAGCGAGAAATGCATACGAAAAGAAAACAAAGTAAGGAAGTAACATAAAGTGTCTCTTTTCCTAGGGTGAAATATGCAGCAAATAATTAACTTATTCGTTGTGAAGTTCTTATGTATATTAAACAATGAAGCAGTAAAGCATAATCTCATGAATGGAAACAACTGACTAATCCTTACCTGGATCACACTCAGAAGCAAAATTACATCAGCAAACTTTCTACTCTAAAAGTTTTCTATACCCTTGTCCAGAGTGTACATTAAATTTTTTTAGATCCATTAACTTTTAATGACCATAAATGTGGTTGAAAAATTAATGAATGGACCCAGAAAAAAATAACATTATCAAATACGGTAAATATTTTTTATATTGTTTTAGAAAACCTTGATGCCCAAAATGCAATTTACAGTATTTGATTCTACCTCTATTTAAAGAACCCCTCTTTTATTAATTTTATAGCTGCACTTAGTAAGGGTAAGGAAACTTGCAGTGTAATTTGAAACACAGGTCAGAGAAAAAAAATTGGTTTGAGCAGGCAGTAACAAAACTTAAAGAACAAGGAAATTAAACTGGTACAGAAACCTAGAGAAATGCGAAGACTAAAACACACGCAAATGTTTTCTGTCTTCAAACCACATGATATTAAATATTTTTATTGGTGCATAAGTTGGATATTAGCTGAGAAATTCACATAAGTACGTGTTGATTACACATCACAGAACTTAACCACTGAAATTCTTGCTTTAGATACATTTAGATACATTTGGTTTAAGGTTATGCATTATTACCATGTACCAGATAGTGAAAGGGAAATGTTTCTGCTTCCATGTCTTCCTCCTCTTCCAAGAGCTATGTTTAATAAAATTTGCCTTTTTAGACTTTTCAACAGGGAGGTGATAAGACCAAGAGTTCCCAGGGCGTTGCTGTCTTTACAAGCTTGTGTATTAGGAAAACGCCTCTTCTGTTAGAACTAAAAAGACTTCTGGCTTAATACGAACCCTAACATTGCAAATTCAACTTTCTGACTTGTTTGCACTTCTTATCAAAAGAAAGAATCAAGAGAGTTATGAAATATACAATTCAAATGGTCCTAACATTTTTTAGCTGTATAGTTTTATTCAGTTAAGAAAGAGAATGCTTTTTCAAGATCCTGCTTTGTGACAGCAGGGATTATGGTCATTAGCAATGTGATATGCAGAATATCAAATTCTAGTACTCATTTCCCGCCATTCTTGATACAGTTCAAATGTACTGAAGTGTGAATTTTTAAGTTTTCCACATTCTTGATTCTTCATTTGCACCCTAACTTGTAGTTCATAAAAAAGATTGTTACAATCTTTTAGTTGGAAAACATTTCCACCACTTTAAATTAAAATAATTACTGAAAATTGATAATGAATCTCAATATGAACTTCCTCAGGTTCCCAAGAGTTGAATGTATTATGAACATAGTGATTATTTAAAACCATGTGGAATTGCTCACTTGCCAAAAACAAGCTTAAAGTGAATGGCAACCTCTAGGGTAGAGCACCCTTCTGCAGTTGCATATTCAGCAGAAAAAGAAATGAAGATGCCAAGACATCCTGTGCTTTGTGTTGGTTTCCTAAGTGCAAAGAGTTCAGTAGAACAGGTGTAAATTCCTCAGTGTCTGATCCCCACATTTATATCTCTTGGCTGTAAGGAAGGTTATGCCCAGCTATATCCACTCTTACCACACATGTGAAAATGCCATAAGAATATAAAATATATATGTGATTATGTATTCCTCAGCATGAAGAAAGGATGTTTAAACACAGCCTAAGGCACTGTTGCTGTTCGGTTTTCAAAGTTCTTACCACGATATACAAGTAAAAGTGCATCTCTTGAGCAGAACTTAAACAAACACAGCTGATGGATGTTGAATAGTTTCTAAGTGTTGAATTCCACTTTCTTATCTATTATTCTAGGTAATAATGATGTTTAACCAATTATGTATTAAACATATACCATTTTCCTTGCTTCTAAGACATTGCTTTCTTCTAAGACTTACATAGCTATTTTGTTTATGACACAGATCATATTAATATTAAGGATGTTAGTAGAGAGAAAAGAATATGTTACTTTCAAAATGTTTAATTTCACTTGTGATCATATCATCACATACTTAGCATCTCTTTTTGGTAATTTATATATTATTAAATTTGATTCTCTCTAAGTTTAATTTTATGTTATGTAATTTAAGAAAATAACTTCATATTTATAATGCTGTTTTAAATTAAAAAAAAAATTTCTGAAAACTGTAGGTAAAATAACTGCTTTCTCAGTAATTTCTAAAATCCACATTAATAAAATCCAGTACACTGATTAAGTTATTTTGGTATATTTTAAAGGAACTGGATCAAAACCAGAGAATTTATAGTGTTGTGTTTTTATTATAGAATTTTTTATGTTGGAAAAAGCCCGTAAGATCCTTTAATCCAACTCCTTATAGGACTTGTGCTCAGACCCTTCTCCAGTTCCATTACCCTTCTCTGGACTCACTCCAGCGCCTCAATGTCTCTCTTGTAGTGAGGGGCCCAGAACTGGACACACTTGGCCTTGTTGTACCTCATACAACTGGCGTCAGCCCATCAATCCAGTCCATCCAGATCCCTCTGCAGAGCCTTGCTGCCCTCCAGCAGGTCAACACTCCTGCCCAGCTTGGTGTCACCTGCAAGTTGACTGCAAGCAGACTTGACCCTCTTGTCCAGATCATCAATAAAGACATTAAACTGGACTGGCCCTGATACTGAGCCCCTGGGAACACCACTGGTGACCAGCTGCCAGATAGATGTAACTCCATTCACCACCACTCTCTGGGCCAAGCCATCCAGACAGTTTTTAACCCAGTGAACAGTGCACCTGTCCAAGCTATAAACAACTGGTTTCTCTAGGAAAATGGTGTGGCAAATGGTGTTAAAGGCTTTACTAAAGGCAAGGCTGATGACATCCACAGCCTCTCCCTCACTCACTAAGTGGGTCACCTTGTCATAAAAGGAGATCAGGTTGGTTGAACGTGACCTGCCTTTCCTAAACTCATGCTGGCTCGTCCCAGTCCTCTTGGTAGTCCTGGGCATACCATATGATGGCACTCAAGATGATCTGGTCCGTGACCTTTCCTGCACCAAGATCAGTCTGCCAGGCCTGTAGTTCTCTGGAACCTCCTTCTCACCTGTCCTTTAGAGGGACATCACATTTGCCAGCCTTCAGTCAACTGGGACCTACCTGGTTGACCGGGATGGCTGGTAAATGATGTAGAGTGGCTTGGTGAGCCCCTTTGCCAGCTCCCTTGGTACCCCTGGGTGGATTCCATCTGGCCCCATAGACATGTGTGTATTTAAGTGGTCTAGTCGATGGCTGAACATTCCTTCTTGGATTATGGGGGCTTCATTCTGCTCCCCATCCTTGTCTTCCTAGTCAGAGGGCTGGAAGAACCCAAGAACAACTGGTGTTACTAGTAAAGACTGAGGCAAAGAAGGCATTAAGTGCCTCAGCCTTTTTCTCATCCTTTGTCATTTTGTTTCCCCCTGCATCCACTAAAGGATGAATATTCTCCTTGGCCTTTCTCTTGTTGCTGATGCATTTATAGAAACAATTTTTTTTTGGTCTTTTACACCAGCAGCCAGATTAAGTGCTAGCTGGGATTTGACCCTTCTAATTTTTCCCCTGCATTACCTCACAATATCATTGTAGTCCTTTAGAGTTGCCTGCCCCTTCTTCCAAAAGTGATAAGCTCTATCTTTTACTCCCAGAGTTCCAGCCAAAGGAATCAGGATAGACTATGTTTGATAAAATATATTTATCCTACATAAACAAAGATTTAATTATATTAATATAATCTTATTATATAACTTATTTGCTATATAGAACAACTAGTATAATAAACACATTGCTGGTGAAAATAATTTCATTTGGGATTTTGATTTATAAATATGTTACATAGATGGACGTTAAAATATGTAAAAATATAATTTATATCTTTCACATTATTAGATTTTGAAACTAGCACAAACTTTTCTCCATTTTCTTAGGAAAATTTCCTGATTTCTGAAATGCACGGCACCTTGTGGATATTGAATACATTTCATTTTATGTGAATAGAATGTAGCTGGCTATTCAAAGTAATTTAAGTAATTCTTTTATAAAGGCACAATATTAAATTTTAGAAGCCAGAAAATGTATATTACTTTCAAAACTGACTCAGTAGCACAAAGTGGTTATTTATGTCCTTTCAGTATGTCATTTCTGTTATCATGCTATCATTGCCTTGGTTTTGGTGGCATTGAAGCCTCAAACAGAATGATGAGTCATTCCAAAGATCAAATTATCCTGTAATAAGCCGAAGATCATAGAATTTAGCTATATGTAAGAAGATTGCAGATGCAAGGAAAAGTACTTATGGGCAACTTAGCCTAGATCAGAATTTCAAGGCATCCCAAAAAGGTTTCCTTTCATAGATGAAGTTTCTTGTCACTTCAAACTGTGGAGACAAACATCTCTGCTAGAGTGTCGTGGAATATTGGATCAGTACAGGAAATCAGTGTTTTAGTATTTACATAAAACAGTGTAGTTCTAAAATTCCAATAACTGTTGATACTGAAAAAGCATCACCTTCTGATTACGTTCGTTCTCAGAAGGGAAACATTTTTCCAAGTCATTCCATAAGCACTGTATATCTTTTAAATTACAGGAACTTCAATTTCTACTTCCACTGATTTTGTAACTGCTTCTGAGTTATATTAATTTCTGTATGATCTGTCAGCACTTCTCTCTCTTCATATAAACAGAAGGGTATCTGAGTGGGAAGAATGTGGTAGAGTCAGATAAAATCACCTTTTTTTTTTTTTTTCATTTCTTAGGAGGAACCTAATGGATCTTTGGGAAAATATTAAAACTTAACACCAGAGAAATTTGTGTGTTCTCCGAGTTGTGCAGATGCTAATTTTGGGTGGCTTTTGTTTCAAAATACTATAATATTTTTGCTGTTTCTGGTTTTTTTCATCAGGGGATGTCAGTCCTTACTTTTGATACTGAAGGATTATTTTATTACCTGTCATCTGAATAGGTTTAATGTATGGCAGAATGTGTGGTTTGCAATTAAATCTACAGTACTCGATCCCCTGTTGAATTCTTTGACTGGTCAGGCTTAATAACTTTAAGTCATGTTCATGTAGAATATTATCAATATTTTTGCAGATATCACAGGAAAGCAGCCACTCCAGTGGAGAGTAAGGGGTTAGTTTTGAAATTGCTCTATGAGGATTTCCCCCTAGCTGAAAGAAAAGAACATTTTCAGCTTATTTGAAAATTTGACACATGTTAATTGAGAGTTGGTATCCTGAGCTGATTTTGAAGTGGGAGTCATCACAGAGGAAATAAGAAGTAGATAAGGAGGGAATAAGTAATGACCAATCTTGAAAATGAAAGGAGTAGCTCCTATTTGATGCTATAGAAAGGGGAAAAAGACAGCAGGCGAATGCACCAAAGGAGACAGAGATCTTGAAGAAATTGATTAGGTAATTTTCTTTGCAGCAGCATTCTACATGAATAAAGTAGATATAATTTAATAAGACTCTGTATGTTAATGCTATCTTTGCAGATGAATAGGAAAAGTTGCATCCAAAATGGGTTTTTCTTTTCAGTGTGCACCTATTACCTTGCATAGAACACCCCTGAACAAGTATCAGTTACTGGTTGTATTCATACCCTTAAGCAGCTACACTAACTTTTCTTTAGTTCACAGAATCATAGAATGTTCTGAATTAGAAGGGACCCAAAAGGATCATTAAGTCCAGCTCCTGGCCTGCACAGGACAGCCCCAAGAATCACACCATTTGCTTGAGAACATTGTCCAAACACTTGTTGAACTATGGCAGGCTTGGTACTGTGACTACTTCCCAGAGGAACCTATTCCAGTCCCCAACCACCCTGTGGGTGAAGAACCTTTTTTTAATATCCAACTTAAACCTCTCCTCACAAAACTTCAGGCCATTCCCTTGGGTCCTGTCACTGATCACCACAGAGATGAGATCAGTGCCTGCCCCTCCACTTCCCTTTGTGAGAAAGCTGTAGAGTGCTCTGAGGTGCCACCTTAGTCTCCTCTTCTTCAGGCTGAAGCATCTTTGCACCATCTTATCTCAACCATATGCAGAGGACTTGTGCATGATATGAATTTATTTTGGGAACTCTGTAGGCTCAAAGTCATATATATGTTACTCTAGTCGTTGTTGTCTTTTATTTTCTATATATTTTTCTAAATATTTGTATTTTATAAAATATTTCAGTTGGAACATTATAGGATAATTTTAGATAAATTTGAAATGGTACTTTAACTGTTATCCATTTGTATGGGAAATATGAAAAAAAGCCCTCCCGGCATGTCTGGATTGTGCCTGTCAGCAACAGAAAAACATATCTCCAGATATTTTCATAGCATATGCTGTACTCCAGTGAAACCCCATGTTTCTTTTGTAAGGATGGTCTGTTCTTTCATCAACATGTGGGTGATGATTGTGCTCGACCGTTTGAGAATGAGACTCCTACACTGGTGTATGCAACTAAGTGAGCACTCCCACAACTCCTTAGATGGAATTGGTAAAGCGATTTTATTGTAGGGGCTGCCCCAGACAGGGCACAACTGAACAGGTTGGGAGAAAGAATTGAAAAGCCTCGAACACAAAATGGCTCCAGCCTTAAATCCCCAAGACAGGGAAGGTGCCAGAACAAGGGGAGGACTTAAGGTGGAGCATGCAAATCATAACCATATAAGGAAAAAACCATAAATATGCATAATACTGCTGCAAAATTAAACCAATCAGAACACAAGAATCAAATACACAGGGAAAAAGGTATAACATACACAAAACCATACAATGACAATAAACCAAATACAGAATTTATAATTTTCAATCCCTCAACTCGCTGTTATGTTTTTATCATATTGTGGCATGTTCTGTTCTTATTTCTTCAAAACCATCTCTTTCAGGCCTTCTTTGCTATTAATTAATGTCCTGATAATCAGAGGAATTGCACAAACTTGGTTTATCACAGGGATACCTTGAGAAGTATTAGGTATTTGTGCAACTGTTATAAACCATTTTTTATCTGTGCTTTCTTTGATTTTCTTTGCAGTCAGTGATATTCTCTGCTTTCAGTGATATAATAAATATATTTCCCCACACTTGACTGGGGAAAGAACTGCAAGTAACTCATTTACCGTGAAGTGGGGTTGCAAACCTAGATTTTCTAGCACACTCTGCAGAGGCTATAGCATGTAAAGTACTTCAATTATTCATAAAACCCTCACCAAACTCCCATTTTGAAGATTCAAAAAATTACTTGCACATGGATTGTCAGCTAAAATGGAAGAATGCACAAAATATGACTTTAGTTTTGCATAGAAATTTAAAGTTTCTTTTAGAATAAAGACAGAATAATTTCTCAGTGAGATGATAACCGAGGAAAGATTGCAACTGAAGAATAAGATACTCCAAATTTTCTACCAGGTTGGGGATGAAAACAAGTTACTATTTTGGCAAAGTGACAATATAAACCCTACATATTAGTTAATACAGTTTTATGCAATGGGTGAATAATAGACATTATGGTTTTGTATACCTAAAGGCATAGTACTGTTCATACAGGCTTTGTTCAGCACATAAAAACTGCTTCCCTTTTGCATTCATTCAAATGATAAAAAGGGTGTCAGAAATTTGGGCTGTTTGGCAATTATCTATCTTTAAGAACATTTTCAATATAGTGAGTCTTGTAATATATAACATTCAGGTAGATAGGCTTGGCAGGAAGTTTTTTTCATATATCTTATTCATCTGGTCTTATTATATTTCTGGGAATATACAATATTCATATGTGTATATATGTGTTATCTGAACACTCATGTGCATGTCTGATTCTGGTGATTTTTTGAAAGCAGATAAAAAGACCAGTAAGAGAGAGGTTGTAAAAGTAAGTTAAATGTCTATACAAACAGCTATTCCATGTTAGTATTAAGACTAATTGCACTGCTTTCATTGTCTGTGTCTCTGTGAAGCAGGGACATTCTACTGTCTCTATGTATAAACTTTAATGAAAAATAGAGATTCAGTAATACTCAATAGATAAAACACAAAATATCTTGAGACTAAGAAATGTATAATAATTATGATGTTGACACCTCAATTAAAATGGAGATTAAATATACAGATGAGAAAAAATAGCTGGAAGAAACTGAAATAAAGTAAATCAGTAGCCACTTTTTAGACAACTAGGTTTAGCAGACATACAAGTTCTACACTTTCACTAGATGAGAAATCTAGCAAAAACAATTTTTTCTTTAGGGATCAATTTTAAATTCCATATATGTAATTTAGTCTTGCAGTAACTGTATAAATAACAGCTGTAAAAGTAATTTCTTGTAAACTGCAGAAATATTGGGATTTTCTCTGTTCTCTGCTTTGATTATTTGGCATACGAAATGGTGAGCAAGAAAGAGAGAAATATTACTTTCTAAACCTGCACTGTGAATTCCTACAAGTAATGAGAAAAATGGGACATGGATCATTTTTATGTTCCAAAATTCACCTTACAGACCATGAAAGAGATCTACTCAGAGAATGGTTACGAATCACAGGTACTGTCAAGCTACCTATTATTCAATTATATATGGCTCTGCATATAAGAAAGGAAACTGTAAGTCCCAGTCCCATTTGATTATGATGTTGATAATTTCTGAAGAAACATTTCCTCAGTGTTTTTTCCCCACTTTCACTAGAAACACAGAATTCCTTTAAAAATGCATGTGAATGGCCAGTTTTGCCAAATATGAATGTGTTTTGTTTTCTCCGTTATACCTTGTTTTTTGATAGCAAGTTCTGATCACTGTTCACTTCCTTGCTACTTAATGTGGAATTGACAAACTTACCCCCCTCCCCCCAACCTGTAGCTGGGTAATCTGAAATTACCTTAGTTGAAGGATAAAATTTCTGAGATGATGAACAGTTCTAAGAGAGAGTTGCCATTTTCCAAAATCTAAGTATTTTATGATGTCCAAATGTGTATCATGTGTACTCCTTTTTTTTTTTTTTTTTTTAGTGACAGGACATATTTTCTACAAAATTATGCAGAACTAGTTATAGTTATGTGTTTTCACTGAAATCCACTACTTATGCTGTGTTACTGGTAGTGTTGCCAAATTATACTGTAATGCATACTGGGAGGTGTTCTATACAGGGAGAGGGTATGCTGTCTGAAGACTAGAGAGGAAGTACCTTACTTAGAAGAACACCTTTCATTGCTTTGCTTTTTGAAAAATCAATTTACCTACCACATTTTAAAACAAAACAAATTCTACAAATCTCCTATGAAGAACTTTCTAGGTTTCTAACTACAAAGGAGGACAGCTATGGCAGAGGTTACTTTTGTAACGAGGTGGTTTACCCTAAGTACTTACCACCTTCAAATTGAAAGGCTAATGAAAGCTCTCTGACTTATACCTAGATCTAGACATCCATAGTAGGATATAACATAAAACTGTAAAATACTGAACTGTGAAATGAGATACACTTTCCCGCCCCGCTCCCCCCCCCCCCCGGCCTTTTATAGTTTTCAACAAAATGTTACTTTGTCTGGTACAACACGTAGGTAATAGGAAATTTGTAAAATTTAATATTAAATGTCTGTGGAAGAGTGATGATACAATGTATTTGTAATTGTAGAAGTCTATAGAACACAGGATTCTAATATTTTTTGCTATAAACTCATATGTGCACCTCTGTAGAAAGCAACCTGTTGTATGACTGATATTTCCTTAAGCACTCAAGATAATGTGTTTCCCTAGAGAATGTTGTTCATTACGACATTTCATTTTTTATTGACAGTAAGTATTCTTCCAGCTCACTGAAAAACAAGTTTGGAATGCTTTACATGGAAATGATTACTTGCAGATACTGCCAAATTTTAGATATGTTTTCACATTACTAAAAAGTTTATGAGCTTCATCTGCCAGGAATAAAGACAGAGAAAAATGCTCTTACGTTAGTTTTGTATATTCCACTTTCTGTTGCTTATTGCCTTTTTTCATTATAGTGATCATTTTGCCACAGCAGTAGCTTCCAGTCTGTGAACACTGTCATATGTGGGCAATAGGAACGCCTGCCTTCGGTATTAACATTTTAGTAGTTTAAAGATTGATGATCCATGTTTATATAGGCAAGGTATCTCATCCTTATATTAAAGCTCATTTTGTAATAGAAATCTTTTTTGAAGTTATGTGTTTCTGTATGCAAATACAGAAACTCAAAAATACTATTTTTGCATTCACATATTTTCTTAATTTAAACTTCACCATCAGACAGCTGGTGAAAATTATGGCCATAGTAGTGCGAGGCAGATGGCAGATTTTTAAAGAGAAATCTTGTCTGCTTTAGGCACCCAACTGAATTGTTTCTTTTTACATCTATTCAGCTTTGCAGGACTCCCTTGACAACAATGGGAACATTGGGCATAGTAATATTTTGCATATGCAGGCTGAATAACTCTTATGCCAAATACTCTAAAAATATTTCTTACAGTTATTATTTGTCATAAAAACTATACTTGTGTAATTGTGTGTGTAAACAGCAGTTTCCTCAAGGAAACTGCTATTTAATGTCATATACAAAACAAAAAAAGTGAATGAAAGAATAGCAGGAACTTTTCAAAAAAAGGTGTTTTATCATGAAAAAAAGAAATATCCCTATTCCATATCTAAAATGGATCAAATACTAATCATTGACATAAATATAAATTGTAGTCAAATAAACAGAAGCAGATCCAAACTCAGTATCATACTATAGAAAACTGAGCAGCGAGACAGCATCTCTGTCTTCTCCTGCCAATAAATTGTTCTTATAATTTTCTGCCTTGAGTGTCTGTGTTTAAAGATGTTTTGAGTAACAAGCCTCATTTTGCAGGTCATTCCGAGAAGTAATGTCAGACTGTGAAGTGCTTTGTGTGATTTCCTTTCAGGCCAGCAAAAAGCATTAGGTTAAACAATTCTCCTGAAAGGCAATAGTAGAGAACAGAGAATATACTTTTAAATTGGGTCATGAAGTGTAACAGCTATGACAGCAGAATACTACTACTTTAGAAAGTAATAGTTGCCTCCAGTGTAAATGCTTAGAATGGAATATTTAACCAGCAAACTATTATATTTAATACAACTTTTGATCCATTCCTGAAGTTACAACTAGAGAAAACACGTGGTAAAGCCAGTTCTCAATAGAAGAGAACGCAGTCCAACATTTTCCTAGAATACTTGCACCATAAAAAATTTTATACTCCTCTATCCAGGGATTTGATAGTAATTAAGTATTTCTTCAAGAAGCACCTGAGATTTTAAGATTTAGGTTCTTAATCAACATTTCTTAATACAACTGCTGTACTCTACTATTTTTACAGTGCAGGAATGTTTCTGTTGGGATAAGTATCTCAGTTCAATATAACTATTCAAACTAAACTAAACCTGACTTGCAAAAATCAGATCTGTGATCTCACCTCTGAACTATCTGCAACATCTGCCACAGATATCCATGTTGGTTCAGAGTATATGCAAATTTAGCAACCAGTGTACCACTATTAAAATTGTGTTTTCTAAGATATAGAGATAAATACTAATAAATTCTAACGTAAGCCAATGGTACAAGTATGTCTGTAATCCTGACCACTTACCTTATTAACACCACAAACTACTCTTCTCTAGGTTTAAAAAATAAGTTTAATAGACAGTGGAACTAAGAGAACCTACTTAGCTACAGATTGGTATCTTGCATTTGATTGACTTTGCTGTCTGAAGCAGTATGTTCCCAAAATGAATGTTTTAAGTGAAGTTAGGACATCTATAAATATTTTAATCCGTGTGTGTTCTTTGGATGCAAAGTTCACACTAGCTTGCTTAGTGAAGCTGCGAATGTAATTTTTCTCCCCTACACAGCTGCCTTGCCAGAATTTATAATCAATAAATAGTGTTGTTTTGACTTTCTTTGTCTTTACAATTTCTTCCTTTAATTGGTCAATTACTTACAAAGTCTTAATGAAGAAAAACACACTGTTTCTGTAGGACATTAACATAATCAGACTCAACATAATGAGGTATCTGGTGGCATAATATTTAATCTTTTAACCTAAGACCCATTTTTTTTTTCTAGTTGAAGGTCTCTTTTTGATAATGCTAATTGAAAAAGTTTTCTTTGAAGGATATATTTAAACTTTTATTAATGAAACCATTCTTCATATCCAAATTGTAATTTATGGAAAATATTCCAAAAAAACCTCTAAACTCTCAAGTTTCCAGAATTGTCAAAAGAGGGTATACTGTTATTTAGAAACATCTAGTTGTTAAAGTTTAATCCTACATCCATGTTAGAAAACTTTTTCTTTTAAATTTAAGTTTTCAGAGAGGGATACCTGTTTAACTACACCCAAGGGCTCTCTTGAACTTTTGTTTTCATTTCAAGGCATGTTTAATAAATCTACCTTCCAGCTGCCTCTTTTACTCCAGATGATATAGAATAAAATGATTTCTGTATTTAATTCACCTGTAAATTAATTGGGAATCTGTGCAGGTTTTGGTGGGAATAATTTCAACTGACTCATCTTTCTCACTTAATTTAGCATGCAAATGATAGAGCTGATTCAAAGGAAAAGCTAAAAATATATCGTTTGAGGAGCATGGAGACCGAGTTCCAAGAGTTGATCAGCTTAATCTGCAGTGGAGTAACATTCAGAGCATCTGAGTTTTGTGTAATTTTTTTCTGTACTTTGTACCAGTACTTTTTTCTAGGAAAGAATTTTGTCTAGACCTAATTATACCAGGTTCCCACACTGCAGCAAATTAGAAATAAATCTTTTGTGAGTATCCATAATAAATATTATTCTGCTGAAGAGTTGACATCTATAGTTTATGAAAAAGTTCAGTTCCTCAGTTGTTAGATTTTTTGAAATTATTATATATAATGCAATCATTCAGCCATTTGGCTGTTGATTGTCTCCTCCTACTTCTTTTTTCTTCAATTCATTTTGTTTAGCCCTTATTGTAAATCTACAGCAAACATATATATTTTATGCTTCCAAATTCATTAGATTGCTGGGATTTTTATTGTTTGGTTTTTTTGTTTGTTTGTGGCTTTTGTTTTTGGTTGGTTTTTTTTTTTTAAATATATATTTGTAAAAAATGTTGATTATGTAAGACATGACTAATAAATACCCATATAAAAAATTAATTGATTTTGTAAGATCTTGTTGTTTCTTCAGGTTCTGAGAACTTGATATGGTGTGAACAAATCTCTTCCAAGCCTCCTTTACACTCCCTAACCACCTTGTTCACACATGCATATATATTTACTTATGAAGCTTTGTTTGTAAAATTAATTTTGTAGTTTATATAGTTTTAACTGTGTGGGTAACTGTTTAGTCTCTATTGATGTGCCTAAATCACAAGTACCAGTGTAATTTATTTGGTTTTGGTTTTGAGAACTAACTGCTGGGGCTGGTTTGGAAACGTGGCATTGTAACTGTGATACTGTATTCTGGTATGAGGATTGAAGAGAAAATCACGTGCCAGCTTTGTAGGTTGAAGAGTTATAACTTTTAGCAACCTCTCAGAAAGAGGTTGCATGTTATAAGATCAGAAAGAACAAACAGATATCCAAGAATAGTTTTTGATTGCATTGTAAAGCAAAATAGTTTTTTATATGCATAAAATGTCTTTAACTACTGCTAGTACTACCTAGCATGTTATAACTAGCATGTTATACTTAATCATTTCCTAAGAGAAGAAGTTGCTTAATGCTATATTGAAGAACTTTTTTTGGTATATTGTTAAGGTATATCACCACTGTTTGTCGTAAACTGTTTATGATGCTTTATTGGAGCTCTCAGATCACTTTTCTAAATTAACTTGAACATTGTTAAATAATCTTAGTAATAATCTTCCCCCTCCACCCCAAAAACTCCTGTGAGATTCCATTATTATAAAATATATGCTATTATAATTTGATGACAAACTCAACAAACTTAGCAAAAATTGTTAAATGTTATTATTAGGGTGATAATATACAAATCAAAAGAAGATACATATTTTGGTGGGGTTTTTTTTAATGATAAGGTTAAAGTTTGGAAATTTAAACATCCAATAGAGAAACTAGTCTTTTCACATTTTAGTATTTAAATCACACTTTGGGCAGTACATCTTTTTAAATGGTAATAGTTCGCAGGCATCTGTAGGCTTAAATTCTTGCATTTATTCTCATAGGATTGGGTTAATTAGATGGTGAATGAAACAGGACAGGTAGTAGAAAGTTGCAAACTACTTATTATGGTAGAGAAATAAAAAGATTGTTACATCAGTATGTGTAATTAAAGTGGGGGGGAAGTAAAAATGGGAAATATCAATTTTTTATTTTTTTTTTTGTGGAATGGTGATTACATTTTCAGTGAGAAGAACTGGTAAGAAGGATTTCTATGAATCCTTGATGGGATTCAACGGTCAGCTGATTTGATCATTACGGTGCCACTGAACTTATTTAAAGAGTATGGGGTTATGGTTCTATTTACTCTTAATTTTCTTGAAGTAGCTAATTAAGAACATGACTCAAAGCTGAATGAATCAATTAAAAAACTTCCTATGATTTTGCTAAGCTTTGACAGTTGTCTGTAAGGCAGTCAACATAACTTGGAGGCAGTATTTAAGACTTTTTATGTTGCATTTGATTACTTAAAAAACAAATGGATGTAATTCCTTGTCATGCTCACCTTCAGAAAAAAAAATAGTGGTGAGAGGGAATTTAAGTCTGTTGCAAGACATATTCCAAAATATACCCCAGAACTGCTTTTGGTGTTGCACCCTTTTGATTTTTTAAAGTTTGCTTTTGGAAGTAGAAATAAAAATCAACCATCAGAACAGTTCTACCCCGTGTTAACATATTCCATTGTCTTCTTAATCATGCCTTTCTCTTTGTACTGCCATCCAACACAAATATCTGTCCTGATGAAGTTCCTGTCTCCTCAGATCACAGGTTCCCACATACAGCTTTCTTAGGATACACGGTGTAATGCCTGTACAATTTCTATGCCCTCTACTGGATAGAAGATTCACATTTGTCCTGGGTACATAGTGTATTGTAATAGTCTTTCCTTCTTTTTATTGTTTTGACTTCTTCCTACACCTGTAATGTAAACAATTTAGGTAAAATTAGAATGGGTTTTCACACTAAAACAGAACTTGTTAAGAGTTAAAATAACTCTGTTATTTTTCAGTGTAGAGTAACTTTATTCGATAATACGCTTGCAACAGTTTTTTCACTTCTTCTATTTGTCTAGTAATTGGAACGGCTAAATTAGACTTTGTCGATGCCTGAAACTGATCTTTTTTCTAAGGCAGTGGGCCCCCTCTACTGTTAAACAGGAGTAAATGCTGTTCCATGGGGGTTTTTCTTAAGCGCTAGAGCAAATACGAGGATGACGACACAGGATGGTTGAAGAAAATGCAGTAATCAAGATCTCTGTGGTTTGGTTGGTTTTTTTTTTTCATTATGCAACATGGGATTATACGTAAAGATGAGGCATGGTATTTTCATTTTATGCATGTGATCACAATCTGTAGAGTTTCAGGGAAAATTAAAGGAAGCTTAAAGGACTTGGTGACTACTTGTCAGTTCTATAAGCTCCCATGTTGTGGCTGTAGAACTTTAGACCAATATTATTTTTCATCCGTACTTCCAACTGTGGGACATCATTGAGACTTCAGGAACTTTTTTTTTTTTGTGTAGAAATCTTATTTTGATGTTAAAATACTATTTTGAATAATATTCTTTTTACAATAAAAATTAACTTTTTAAAAATAAATTTGATTGTAGCACAGAGTGTCAGAGAGCCATGTTTTTACACGGATGGCTTAAAAAATATCTGGTTTTATTTTCTGGTACTGGTAAAGAAAAGAGACATATCAAGTACAGATTACTTACCTAATTACTGATGAATGATCTACAGAAATTACACTGTCAAATATGACTTTCTCTGGAACTGTTTCAGTTGTTTTAAGAGTAGTATCTTGGTGGTTTGTTGTTTTTTTTTTTTAATTAGTGAGAACATTAAAAGTTCCTTCATCAGTACTAGTAAAAGGATTTCTTAAGACATGATTTAACACCATAAAGGCAGTTTCTTATCTCTGCATGAATTTTCATATCTAGTAAAGGCAGCCTAGCTACATGAATTTAGAAGTCCTTTGAAAGACTCAGATTTTATTTAAAAAAAATAGAAAGGTATTTGTGAAAGGCAGTCTTGGTGATATGCAAAGACAAAGATTTCTCTTACCTATTTGTTGGCTCTTTCAAGTATGAAAATGTTGGAACGTCCTGATAAAAGGTTAGGAAGGAATTTTTGCTGTAGTATGTGCCCCATTAATAGAAGAAGGAAATGTAATTTTCTTAATTGTAGCCTGCAACAAACTAGCTGAATATCTGGTCCCTTTAAAACAGGAGAATGGGATTTGGATTACTATACACTTACTACAGTTAAAAATAGGAAGTACGTAAGAATCTGAGGCAATGTTGTAAGAAGTGCATTCAAGAGACTTTTATACAATATTTCTGTATTTTTTATGCAGCCCTTCATAAATACTTTTAAAGGTCAGACTTCTGCTGTGCAGTGTACTTAGGATGGCAATTCTGGGAGAGGAAAACAAATTTTTAAAATGCTTTATCTTCAACTGGTACTTTGAAAACAATAAAGCATTGTCATTAGGAATCTTTAAGAGCCTCTGGATTTCCTTAAGGATGATTGCATTACTATTATTTTTTAACCCAACTTGCATGTTTAATGGAAGTGGAGACAGAAGTGGTTTTTCCATTGACATAACTGCATTTCATATACACACAGGTCCAGATTTATTATAAAGCTACTGACAGTCCATTCAGAATTGAGGATAACTAAAAATCAGCATCTTTATAAGAAACGTGATTTGCAATAACTGCTACTGGGGAGTCATCACTATAAATTTTCATAATTTCATTATCATTTTCCAAAAATCTGTATAGACTTATATTCCTTTTACTCTCTCTTTCTTTCCTGGTACTTCAGCATATCTTGTTGTCCACTCTTGCAATAAAATTTTTTGTCAAAACTGCACTTTGAAAAGTCTTCTCTAGCTTTAAAGCATGTTTCTAAATTCCTTACTCTCACTTTCTATCCACAAGCAGACCTTATGCTTATTCTGATGTCTTCAGTTATCTATTGTTTTCTTTTGGCCAGCTCATTTTTTCCCTGCTGTAATACGCTGAACATGTCCATTCCTGTTATTCAACCTATGTTTTTCCTTTTTACCCTAACTATATTGTTGAATACAATTGCTGACTCTCTTTTTTCCACTCCACATGAAGTTAAAACTCAAATTACTCATCCTCAGATCTCTGCATTTTCCATTTCAGAAATTCTTTTCTGCTAGCTTTTCCCTCTTACATGTTATCATGGCTTTTAACTGTTAAATGGCTGAGCACTGTATGTCTCCAGTTGTTTGTGGAGACAGCAATGGTTCATCAAGGACAGAATTTCTTTTCTGACTTGCTTATTTTCTCAATAAGCAAGTTTTTAAGAGTAAGTCTTTAAGAAAAAGTGTAAGAACAGCATAAGCATATATAATGAGCCTACTTAAGACTTTCCTGTCTCCCAGCCAATTTCATCTGCAAGTCTTTCTATGCAGAATGTGGGTCCTATTGAGTTAACCACATGAAATGGATTTCTTTTCCATGAACTTGCCTAGTGTGTCCTTCAGCTCAGAAACTCTTTTTTATCTATAGCTGTTTTTCACAGAGTTCCACAGTTCAACTGTTTTGTACATAAGAAACTAAATTGTTCATCTTTGAACTTCATCCCCAGTAGCTTCATATCATGTCCATTTCTCAAATCAGAAATACGTATAACACATCCTTATACAAATCCTGTATTTGCCATTCTGGTTCTCTTATATATTTGCAGTGTGGTATCATGGGCTTAACCTAATTATGAAAATCTGTATTAATTTAAAAAAAACATTTCCTGGTCCACAATAATGAGTGATAGGACAGCATGCAGACTGATAGAGTTACATAGGTCAGAAAAGACTTTCTGAGACCTCTAGCCAGCCCCCTGCTAGAGCATGTTGCTCAGGGAATGTCCAGTTGAGTTTTGAATATCCCCATGGATAGACTTTCTACAGCCTCTCTGGGCAACACATTCCAGTGTTCGACCATCCTCATGGGAATTTTTTTTTTTGTGTATCCAATAAGAATATAACATGTTCCAACTTGTATCTACTACCGCTTGTCCTATATCTGTGCAGCTCTGCTATGAGTCTCACTCCATCTTCTCTACACCGTCCTGTAGACAGTAGTGAGATGTCTACTTAGTATTCTCTCCTTAAGGATAAACAAATCCACTTTTTTTAGCCTCATCTTTGTAGTCATTCTCTGTACTAGCTCCAGTATGTCAGTGTCTTTCTTTCACTTAGAAGCCCAAAAGAAAACCTGGTATTCGCTACGTGGTCTTAAAACAGAGAAAATCACTTCTCTCAAACTGCTGAGAGCATTTTGTTAATACAGTCCAGTATGTGGCCTTCATTGCTACAAGGGCACACTGTGGAAACTTATTAGCTTACTAATGAGTTTCTGTCCACCAGGAACCCCTGGTCTTTTCTGGGAAGCTGTTTTATGACTAGACAGAAAAATGCCTGTGCCACTGCATGGGGTTATCCACACTTTGCACTTACCATTGTTGAAATCACTGACACTCCTGTGCATCAATTTTTCCAGCCTGTTTCTGTCCAAAATAGCATCCTTGCCTTCCAGTCATCAACCGCCCCCAGTCTGCAGCCCTCTCTCTCTCTCTTGCAGATGCAGAAAACTAAGATTTAGTGGTAGACTGGAAATAGACATTAAAAACAGAAATTCAGATTTGCCAGTGCTCAAGACTAAGTGTGTCTGAACAAAGAAAGAAATCTTTTATTAATGGTTAAAAACTACTAGTGATTTCACTACTAAAAAATAGTCAAAACTGTGATGGTAAATGCAACCGAATAGCAACAAAGTGCAAAAGAGTACTTTCTTGCTAAGGTCAGTGCAAACCAAGAGTAAAAAATGGTGAAATAGACGTTGGTAATGAGCATTAGGGAGTTTTCGGGCACCTTAGTTTTTCATCCTCTCTGGATTCCTATGTACCCTACATGCTTGATTGAGTTGCTTCTGCAGTGACTTGTGTTTATTTACAGTGCTCTCAGAGGAGCTCATCTAGA
The DNA here is from genome assembly GCF_009829145.1 of Chiroxiphia lanceolata. Taxonomy (NCBI): domain Eukaryota; kingdom Metazoa; phylum Chordata; class Aves; order Passeriformes; family Pipridae; genus Chiroxiphia; species Chiroxiphia lanceolata. The sequence goes on along the minus strand of NC_045671.1, from coordinate 17,058,385 downwards.
AGCAGATTTTACAGTTTCAGTCTAGTGTCTGCCACTTTGCCTCTTGCATAGTTGACCTGTCATTCCTCCAATCCTCCAGTCACTTTAACACCCTGTGTACAAGAAATTACACCCTCAGTGCTTTCAATTTAATCAGTTTGAAAAAATGAAGTTCTGTGAACTGATTAGCCTCCTGCGAGGAAAAACACTGTGGGTTGAACACATTCCATGCTTCCCTGTATAGCTGATATGACAGGGCACAACATGTTTAACTTTGCTTGAAATGTACAAATTTTGCCCCTTCAGGTGGAAAGTACCGATCAAACCTTTTTTGATGACCAGTGATGATAAGCAGATGCAGTTCAATTGAGATGAAGTGTCACTGGTTGCGTTAGAGAGGTACTTGAATAAATCGCATTTGATTTAGGCTCTGCACTTTCCTTGAATTTGGGATGACCTTGCCAAGTCTTGTGTCTATTTTTATTCTCTACCAGAATTTCACTTTATCCAGTAAATGCAGGATTTTCTTCCATGCCACTCTTCTTCAAGATACATTCAGCAAAACCTGCCATTTATAATTTCTCCATTTAATACTCCATTTTAAACCCTGGATCACATTTTTAATCAAGTCCAGCCTTTCTCTTGTTGGAGACTGTAGGACTTGCAGCTGTGCCTCCCCTCATCTGTACTGCAGGTTACAATTTCTAATTGTGTCCAGTAGGCAAAAATTAAGAGGGGAAATGGCAGCTGCAGCATGGAAAATTGGAACAGCACTGTTGTGGTTTAACCACAGCTGGCAACTAAGCACCCCACAGTCTTTCACTCACTCCCCTGCCCCATCAGCAGGCGGGAGGGGAGAATTGGAAGAGTAAAGGTGGGAAAATTCATGAGTTTAATGGCACAGAAAAGGAAGTAACTAATAATGACTGTAACAATAATGATGAAAGAATTAGAATACTCGAAACAACTGATGCCCAGTGCAATTCCTCACCACTTGCCCATCAATGCTCAGCCACTTTCCAAGCAGTGGCCTCCAGCCAGCTTTCCTGCTAGTTTATATACTAAGCATGGTATCATATGGTATGACTCTTTGGCCACTTTGGGTCAGCTGACTTGGCTGCATTCCCTCATGACTTCTTGTGTGTCTCCAGACTTCTTGTTGGCTGTACATGAGAAGCTGGAAAGTCTTTGACTTAGAATGAACGCTACTTAGCAACTATTAAAATCATCAGTATGTGAGCAACATTATTCTCGTATTGAATACAAAACTCAGCACTGTACAGCTACTAGGAAGAAAATTAACTCTATCCCAGCCAAAACCAGGACAGCATTTGCCCCTTATTGTATACCATGTACATCATGTTGAGGTACTACGCTTTCCAAATAATCATCTTTCCTGTCTTCTGATAGATACACACAGATATCATTCCCTTAGTCAATGAAAACAATATAACCTCAAAAAGAATTCAGCTTTTTCTCAGTGGATTCTTTTGCCTTTGGTTTTAGAGTCACAGAATCACAGAATCACAGAATCACAGAACAGGTAAGGTTGGAAAGTACCACAGTGAATCATTTGGTCCAACCTCAAGCAGGGCTGCTCAAGGGTCATCCTAGACCTCATTGCAGAGGATTATGTCTGGTTCTTGAATATCTCCAGTGAGGGAGACTCCAGAAACCTCTCTGGTCAATCTGTTCCAGTATGTGGTCACCCATACAGTAAAGAAGCTTTTCCTTATATTCGGGTGGAACTGCCTGTGCATCAACTTCTGCCCACTGCCTCTTATTCTATTGCTTGGCACCATTAAGAAGAGCCTGGTTCCATCCTCTTGACACCCTCCCTTCAGATGTTTGTGTACATTGATGAGGTCCTTCCGAGTGGTCTCTGCTCAAGGCTGAACAGGCTCAGCTCCGTCAGACTTTCCTCCTAGGAGAGATGCTCCTGTTCTTTAATCATCTTTGTCGCTCTCTGCTGAATCCATTCCAGGAGCCCCATGTCTCTCTTGTCCTGAGGAGCCCAGAACTGGACACAGCACTGCAGGTGAGGCCTCACTAGGGCTGACTAGAGGGGCAGAATCAGCTCCCTTCACCTGTTGGTAATGCTTTTCCTAATGGACCCCAGGATACCACTGGCCTTCTTGGCCACAAGGACACACTGCTGGCTAACAGACAACTTGTTGTCCACCAGGACCCCCAGATCATTCTGCACAGAGCTGTGCTTTCCAGTTGATCAACCCCCAGCCTGTACTCATGCATGGGGTTATTGTTCCCCAGGCACAGGACATGCACTTGCCTTTGTTGAATTTCAGATGTTTCTTCTCTGCCTGCGTTGAGGTCCCACTGAAGGGCTGCACAGCAGTCCAGGATATCAGCCATTCCTCCCAACTTCGTGTCATCAGTGAACTTGCTGAAGAGACATCTGCCCCTTCATCCGAGTTATTAATAGATAAGTTAGACTTAATTAGATTCAATTAGACTTAGATTCAATACTGGAGTCAGTACTGAATCTTGGGGGACACCACTAGTAAGAGGCCTCCAACTTGACCCTGTGCCACTGATTACGACCCTCTGGGATCTGCTCTTCAGCCAGTTCTCAAGCAACTTCACTGTCCACTCATCCAATCCACACTTCGTGAGTTTGCCTATGAGGATGTTGTGAGAGACTGTGTTGAAAGCCTTGCTGAAGTTGAGGTAGACCATATCCACTGCTCTCCCCTCATCCGTCCAGGTAGTTGTTTTGTCATAAAAAGCAATCAAGTTGATCAATCATGATTTATCTCTAGTGACTCCATGTTGAGTACTCCTGATCACCTTCTTGTCATCCATGTCAATAGAGATGACCTCCAGAATGAGGTGCTCCATCCCCTTCCCAGGGATTGAGGTGAGTCTGATTGGCTGCTAGTCCCTCGGGTCCTCCTTGCCCCTTTTGAAGATTGGGATGATATTTGCTTTCTTCCACTCTTCAGGCACCTCTTCTGATCACCATGACCTTTGAAAGGTGATTGTGGGCAGCCTATGATGTGCACTTGTGATCCTCAGCACTTGTAGATGGCCCATCATGGCCCATGGACTTGTGGTTAGCAAGTTTGCTCAGGTGTTCTCTGACCTAATACTCCTCAAACAAGGGAAAGTCTTTCTTCCAACATTCCCTTACCCTGAACTCGTGGGTCAGAAAGACCCTGGTCAATACCTGAGGACTGGTATTGTCAGAGGAGATTGATGCAAAGAAGGTGTTCTGTAACTCTGCTTTCCTTGCATCCTGTTACCAGGCCTTTCCAGAAACCTCTGGGACTGCTTATACTTTGTTGTGGAGCTCCTCCAGTGGGTGTCAGGGTAATTAAAGTCCCTCACAAGAACTGTGACTTAGCAGCTGCTTCTATCCTCCTATAGAAGGCCTCATCCACTTCCTTCTCCTGATCAGGTAGCCTGTAGCAAACACTCATAACAGTTTCACCCTTACTAGTCTGCCCTTTTGCCTCGGTCCGCTGGGATAGGAGAAACTGGACCGGGCACTGCAATTAGGGTTCGGACGCAGTTGAGGTCTCGTGCTGCAATGCCAGTTTATTCAAGGGAAACAAGTGTTTAAAAAAACGCGGTTTGAGGGGTGGATTCCAAACTAGGGAGGTGCAAGAGATTGACAACTTAGGGAAAGATGTGGTAGGGGGACAGGGGAAAGATGGGTGGAACTCTCGGGTATCTGAGGGAGCTGGCTAATGGTAGCTCTCTCTGCACTGTGATAGCTACAGCTAATCAGTAACACAGGCGCGGGAAAACAGGGGAGAAGAGATAAACAGCTTTCAAAGGGGAAGCCTGAGGGAGAAATAGGGACAATATGGAGGTACAGCAGGATCTATAAATTTTGACAATAAACCGGGGTGTACAAGGGTTCATAAGCACACAACAGCAAACTGGGGAAAAACTGCTAGTCTGCTGGGTGGATTATTCAGTGAGTAAAAAGTCCATTCAGATTCCATTAATGCTTTTCCAGGCCACATATCTCTCCCATTCTGTCTTTTCATCCATCGCACCCTTTTATCCTAACCCATAAGTTCTTGACTCACTCATCATTCACCTCAAGAACAGAGCTTGATATATTCCAAGTGTTGTCTCACACACATGACAACTTCACCACTGCGTCTTCCTTGTCTGTCTTTCCTAAGCAGTGTGTAGTCCCTTTCTTTCATTATCCTAGTCTTAGAGATTGTTCCTGTTCCCATTTGAAGCCAATGGACATAGACAAAACCTCTCTATAGTAATAGTTTTGGCCAGTTTATAAGGTGATCTTAAAGGTCTGCTAATTATGTTTGCTTCCTAAATATATTAGTTTTCTTTACCTTACAGACTGTTGCAGTCCTTTAGAGTATCTGAGAGCAGCCACTACTCACTTTCAGAATTAAACATATTTTTTTCTTCTGTAATTATATTTACCATACAATATAATTCTGTAAATTATTTGGGATGTCTCTAGTTATATGCACTAAAAAAATTACCTTTGTTTCCATTGTTGTTTAAGACAGTTATCTTTTTCTACTGTGCATCTTTAGTTTCTTGCAAAAACAGATCTCCTTTTATACAAAAAAGGTATAAGCCATATGCAACCAAAAGGAGTTTTAAAGGGTTTTTTCCATGTACTTCAGAAGAAAGTAACAGTATGTAAGACTGCAGGGTGGAATTCTACAAGACAGAATTAAATTTCCATTTATATCCACAAAATATTTCCTGAAACCATTTAAGTCCTACTTAAGATGGAGAAAGGCATACTATAGAATTGACAAACACGCGAATACCTACAGTTGATTCCAGAAAGATTTATGAAAATTGTACTTTCTGGAGGAACTCTATAAAGGAAAAAAAGTTAAAGTATCACAATCACAAGCTTTTCCATGCAAGGAAGGAACTTTTTTGCCCAAAAACTTGTTCAGTGTGTCAATTCTTATTAACATTGTAGAAAAAAATTCTTTGTGTTGTTTAAATTCCAATCCTTAAAAATCTGTAAAGTGACCAGTTTATCACCTATCAAAAAGATACAGAAATTACTCTAAGTGAATTGTGTGAGTGGTTATTTTTTAAAGTCTTATTTTATTTTCTACTTAAAATTTTAGGAAGTTCAAACTTCTAAAAACCAATTTACAATAACAAGCTTGAATTGAAACATTTAGGAGTTAATCATCTAAACTCTGAAGCATCCTGTGGCCTTTTAAGTAGCTATGATTTCTCTTTTAGTATACTTATTTTTTGCCATTAAGTAGTAGCTCATCTCCAATGAATTATGTAATCTTACTGTAGACTTTCAGACTTGTTTTTCTTGTTTTTAACCTCTCCCAGTTTTATAAATATTTCTTTGAGTTCCTCTCAGATTTTAATGCATGTTCAAAGTAACAAATTACTTGAAATATAACAGATGGTCTAGATTCCTTATTAAGTAAACTTTCTGTGCATGTGTCTGACCTCACAGACATGTACTTGTTTATTTGCACATTATACTCTGGTTTAACCCCCATGTTTAGAGGACCTGGGTTAAGTCTAGTTTGGCAAAGCATATTGCCCCTGTTAGATTGAGAAATAAACTCTAAAGTTTAGGAATTTGGAATGTCGATGTACTGAGTCTGATATTCTGAAAAGTTTTTATTAGGAACTCCTCAAGAATAGAAGTGCTCTAGAATTTTAAGTGACAGGAAATAGTGGTTTAGTGGTAAAAATACCAGACCAACTCTGTGTATTCTATTCCTCTTCTTAAAATGTCCTTCTAAATATATGTCTATTTGATTATGATTTGGAAAGTTGACCTGATTTAGTCTTTTAATACCATTTTAGGTACACTTGTTTTGTTAGGATATTATTATAAATGTACTTAGATCAACTTTACAGATTGAATACAGCAGCCTAAAATTTCCTTGGAATATTTAGAGGTGCACATGTTTCCCATACCTTTGTCTACTACAGAGGTGGATGCCTGATGCCTCTATGCTAATTGCAACTAATCCCCTTTTTAGTCACCTGTTGGCAGTTCTGTGGTACCTATGGTCTTCTCAGCAGGCCATGCACATAACTGCTACAAAAACAGCCTGATGAGCACTACCCTTCACTTGGCAAATCTATGAATATCATCCCAGCTCTTTGAGAATGTAACAATAGGCAGATATTGATCTTTGCTGACACATAACATTTTACTGAGACTTTCAATCCCCTGATAATTTCTTCTTTCAACTTTTTCTTTCTCACTACTATGCTCTTCAATTCATGCATTAACCCCTCCTTCCAAATAAGAATCATATTGTCATCTAAGATTCTTATTTTCTACTTTATCTAGAATGAGAATTCTCCCCAGTCACTATTCTGTGATTTGCTCAAGGAAATTAAACCATGGTATATGCAGTCATTCTTCAAAATCACCTCTAACCTTTTCTTCTTTTCTCGCTACTTCTGCACAACTCTCAGGTGCTCTAGTACCTCAGAATGGTCTGACCTTACAGCTGGTCCTGCTTTGAGCAGGAGAGAGGACTTGATCACCTGAGGTCACTACCAATTTGAATTCTTCTATGATCCTGTGATACTGATCTGTTTGCTTTCAAAGATGTACAGAGGGTTGTTTTTCCCTTGCATTCCTGTGTGTCTGGAATTCTCTACTTGGTTCCAAGTAAAATATTTTAATGACTTCTTTTTTCATATTTTATCTAAAAAGAGGTCTTTTGCTCCTCTTGAGTAAGCAAGAATCTGAGAGTGACAGCATTTATACTATAATAAGAAAAACTCCATTCAAGGTAATTTAAAATAGACACAATCACATAATACATTTTTTATGTTGATTAGTAGTTATAATATTAAAGTAGCTCTATCATACTCTGTGTTCAAAGTAGTTGTAACAATGAAATTACTTTTAAATACTTGTTTAGTCTTCTATGTGAGATCAAATACTTGTTTAATCTTGCACAGTATTCCCTGCAGAACCAATTAACTTACTCTCTTCTGTATGCTGCAGCTCAGAAAAAGTCTATAATTAACAAAAAAAGACTTTAAGCCTACATTTTTAAAATAGAATTATCATAAGGTACATACTTCATAAGAAAGTTTATGAAAAGTACAAGAATTGAACACTTGAACTTCATTTTTTAGTATCTTTAAGCTATCACTGGAGGAGAATAAAAGTTATTGACACTTTTAGTTTTTTTTTAAAATATTGAATCTCTTTTATTAGAATATTCTAGTGAGCTTTATAATGATTTAGTTATGTGTATAGCAAGTAGAAGTAAATCTGATCTTGATAGAACTTCTAGCTATGAACTGTGACTATGCAAAACCTGCAAAATTAGATCTAACTTAATACCTTAAAATAGGACATACAACATGTACATGCTTAAAGTACTATCAGTATTAATTTTTGGAAATCAGGTTATGGTAGTTTGGTCTGGGCCTTCCTTGGTGACCAGTTTGTAACCAAGGAAGGGTCCAGATTTACCAGTATTCCCTACGATTTTTACGTAAACTGGGCTATAAGAAGAAAGGAGGAGAGGCCTTCGTTCTCTTTCCTTCTGGCAGCTTTCGAGGTGCAGGTTCCCTGCTGTTGAGTCTGTCATGTTGGGGAGCGAGGCCTGGTAAGGCCTTGTCGACCTTGGGAGGCGGAGGTTGCCAGCGATCATACCAGAGCGGCTCTCGGTTGTCCCAAGGAGAGTAGTGAGATATTTCTTTGCTAACTCTTTTAGTTGCTAGATATTGGGCTACTAATCAGGATATATATATTTTTTATTTTGGTTTTGTTCCTTCTCCCTTCCCCCTTCCCTTTCCTTTGTGAAATTGTATATATATTTCAATTGTATATAACTGTAACATAAGTGTAAATATATTTATATATATATTGCTATAGCTGTCTCTCTTGTTTCGGGTTTTTCTTGATTGTTTTTCTCCCTCTTCTCCCTGAGGTTTGGGGGCAGGGGGGGACGGGGCTTCTTGTGATAAGGTTTGGAGACTTGGCAGGGAGCCAGCTTCAAACCATATCACAGGTATATATCAGATTTCAAATATCCTTATTTCAAAAGAAGCAGTAAATATTTCTTTTGATGGAATTTCATAGACCACTTTCAGTGATTTCATTTCTCTTCCTTCGCTAGGGAAATGAAGTCTAGGGAACTAGAGAAGAGCCTAGAAAATGAACTCATTAACTCATTAGAAAAAAAATAATTTAAAAATACCTTTTTTTGTTATTTTGATTACAATCCCTAGAGCGGTTTTTGGAATTTTACCCTACGCTTTCTTAATGTGTGTGAAAAACACATACTGTGATTTTTACCTGAGGAAGTTTTTCAAACGAATAGCTGACAATGTTTTTCAGTTTTGATAATAATTTTGGTGATCTTTGTGGGAAATTTAGATATATTTTTATTAAAACATAGTCCAGTAGGGCTGTTCCTTAATTAATATTTATAGAAAAAAAAATTGTCTTTTTTTTCAGCATGTGGATAGACACATTAAATTGCAAATGCTAGTTTTTCCTCATGGAATAGTTTTCCTTCAAGGCTTTATTCTAGCCCCTGGGTAGACTACCTCATGCAACTGCCATTTCTCTTTGTCTTCTCCTGATTCCCGACTCTTAAGATAAGCATTTTCTCTAACTCGCATAGTGGTTATTTGATATTGCTGGAAGTTAGATCTCTTTATTACAGTGAAGACTGTTCATGTTTCTAGTCTATAATAAAATCAGTCCACAGGCTTTCATTTAACTTTATGAGCATGCTTGAGAGTATTCATAGCATATCTTTTTTCTTTTGAGGGGGAGGGGAAGAGGGGCAGGCATATGTCAAGATAATGTGTCTGGGGACATGAACCATCTACATTGAGAAATTTAACCTGTTAACCCAGTAAAGAAAAGCATTTCAGTTAGCTATTCATGCCAATGGTGCTACTTTATAATGACTGGGTTCACTTTTCCTGTTAAAAGGTTTATCCTCATGTTCTATATGCATTACATATTACCTCTTTGCAAGTGTAGCAGACCCACTCAATACCTGTAACGCAAGGTGTCAAGCTAATGGCCCTTGTTGACTTAATTCTAATATGTTTAAGAACAAGAGCAATAAAACTGCAGATCTGTGGACTAATGTTTTCCTCTTCCATAATAACCTTTGAAGCATAGTGTAACTTCAAACATGATCCCAGGGCCACTATAATAAATGTTAATGGTCTTACTGATGTCATTATTTCTTGATCTCCAACAGGTCAGTTTGACTAGTTTTATAAAGTCACTGCAGCTATTTGAAGGCCGTGCTTTGGAACAGACATCAGATGGCAGTATTTCATAGCATAAAAGAACATAGCTCTAGTTATACAGTCTGTATTATTTGAAAAAAAATTATTTGATTATTATGGAATTGCTATTGTTTTTTAATAAATAAAAAAAGAATAATATACTAATATAGTTTAATATAGTATACTTTTATTTTGTCTGGGTTGAAGCCCAGTGCTGTGTGTACCTCTCTTCCAATCAGAAAAGGCGTGGAAGCAGTTGTTGTGTTAGTTATGTATTAGTTATGGTTTAATCAAATTATTTTTATGTCTATGAATTAACACTTCATTTCCAGTTTAAATTTTACTTTTAATAAAACATAGCTTAAAATTTTGGTTTTGTAGTTTTAATAATATCTAGGCTTTATTCTATATTTGGTCATTGTTAATTTTTACATCGTGATAAAATTTTTAATATAAAATTTTAGAAAAATACACAAAAACATAATGCACAGTGATTTCTGCATTCTATGGTGCTGTTCAGTGTTGAGCTAAATTTGTAAGAACTTTATTATCATATTTCGCATATGACACAGTACAGTTAAAACTTGTCTACATAATGGGGCTGACACCTGATAGCAGTGTCATTCTTAATGTAAGTTGACCTTTCTGTTGCTGTTCTACTCTACTCCTGTCAGCATCACGATGTTCCCTTTATAATCCTCATCAGGAATTGTGGCTTCAGTGCTAAGTACAAAGTTGATTCCTCTCCATTGTGACAGAAGGCTGCTTTTGCAGTATTTCTGATTTTACTGCAAGACAGAAAACACTATTTGCCTTTCACACCTGGTCATACAATACCAGTCAAACACCCTTCACCCTAATGAAAGCCAGGATACTGTGTGCTTCAAAAGGAAATTGTTGTTCACAAAGGAAAACTGGATTCTAAGACAAAGTACATATGTTACAACAATGAAAATTATATGAAACCAGTGTTCTGATAGTTTTTAGTATCTCCCCCTAAACGTTGATTCTTTTTTCCTGTAGGATGAATAGGAAGTATGGTTATAACTGAAAAGATTGTTGTTGTTGTTATTGCTGTAAGTCAAAACTTTAAGCAAATATTAACCTACCACCAGTCATTACAGTTCTTTGTCCACTATGAGAGAGTTATCAAGATAGTTGAACATGCTTATAAAATTTTTGTCTTTCAGGGTAGATGAAGTGAGTTAATTAAAAATGAAAAAAAAAATGTAAAGTTCAGGTTTGATTGACAAAGGTGTCAATTGCACAATGCCATGAAAATAAATATATTTTAAAAGTGAAATTAGATAGCTGTATGCATTGACCAAATAAACGCAAGTAGTTTTGCCTTTTTATCTTTTGGAAGTTCTCTTTGAATATCTTTTGATAGTTTATCTCCCCACCAGCTGTGAATAGAAAAGAGGTATTTCCTTAGTTCAAGTAGTGGTCATAATATGATGAAATACTAAAATAAGAACATCTCCTTAAACAGATACTAGTAGCTGCATAGCCTCATTTCAGTTTATGTGCATATCTTAAATATTTGGTTTGTTTTCCTGGAAAGTACAAGGTAGCATGTATTAGACTTTCTTTAAAGCATTTAAAAACTGGTTGCAATAAACTGACTTGGGAGCATGGAGGAGAAGGAAAAACTAAACCCTTTTACACCATTTAATTGTAGCATTTCCTAGTTAGCTTAAGAGGAAAAAGTTTGGAATCCTGAATTTTTCATGGGGACTACAAAGATAAATACTGTAGATCCTTGAAAAAATAGAAGAGGTTATTCAGCAGTCCCTCTTCCTCTCCACCTCCCTGAAGGCTCAGGAATAAGCAATGGAAAGAATAACCAAACAAAAGGAGCACACATCTGGTGTTTAAGCCCTCCTCCAGCACTTTTAATGTACATAACCAGAAGTCATTCAAGCAGCTGCAGCACATTAGTTACGATAGTTTAACAGGCAGCTTTATAGCCCTGATAAAGGCTGTGCTAAAGCAATTTCCTCCTCCCGTGCTCACTTGCTATGATAGCTAATAACTGATCTTTGGCAGAAGGACTGTGAGAGGAGTGGTAATGTTTAATCGGTTTCTGTGGAGGAGTTAGCTTTCTTTTTCCTTTGTAGATCATTATCTATAAGAGAGACGTGTAGGGCAGGCAACACCATGTTGAGAACAGAATAGGCTGAACTGGAGCAGAATCTCTGAACAGTTCTTGGGAACTGATTTAGAAAGGAAACATTTTAAGCAGTTAAACCAACATTCGATTGTATTAGACTTTAATAACAAACTTACTTAGGAAACATGGCTCAGCAGACAAGTCTGGACAATTTGCCTGTTCCTGAAGTAGATAATACACATTGTCAAAATCCATGGTTAAATGAAGATCTTGTGAAGACCCTGAGGGAAAACCTGTTGCAACATGAAAAGTCCAGGACAACTCAAAAATCTTTACCTGCTTCTCCCCGGCTGTGTCCAGCTATTTCTCCTCGAAATTCTCCAAGGATTTTGCGCAGGATGTTTTTAAATAGCAACATACCGAAACAGCGGCGTTTCACTGTGGCACATACCTGGTAAGCATTGAGGGGGTTATGAAATTTCAGATTAACTTTTTTTTGTGGAACATTTATCTCCTTGATGTCAGTGCTTCTGTTTCTTGGTTTGATCTCTGCATTAATCCCTCTGGTTGAAAGAGATAGTTCTAACTCATTACTCAATTGCAGACCTGAAGTTTAAAATAGTAGTTTATGTAAAGTAAGAAAACATGTACTTCCTTGTAAGAAAGCTACCAAATTTCTCTGATTTCTTAGGTAATAATTGCTTTCTGCCTCCTTCCCTCAAAATAGAGTGTTTATCTCATTCTGTGCTGTTCAGGTCAGAGTGTGTTGAAATTTTTTTCTTTAATGTATCTTTTAAACATATTTTATTTATTTATTGACAATTTCTAACCCTCTGCCCCTAAGCAGAATAAATCAGTTTATATATCTTTTAACAGTGCTCAAATTAAGAAGGGTGTGATAAAGAAGAATGATGAGTATAGATATTGTATGTGAAACAGTGATTTTTATTAAAGCAGTTGCTAGATTAAACAGAGGAAAGATGGTAAGGGAACCCTTTGTTAAATAATTCACTAGTACTAATATTTTGGTAACTTGATCATTTCTTAGACGTGTTTGTGATCAGATCTATAAAAAACATTCAGTTTTTTGCATTGAGCTTCTGTAAAGCAGCAGTATTATTTAATTCCTTACTTTATTCTTTTTAAAAATGTTGCATATGAGATTATTGTAACTCAGTAATACATTCCTGCTTTCTTTAGTGGTCATGAGATCTTGATGTTTCTGGACTTTTTCTTTTGAGATTTTTTCCTCCCATTATTTTTCAAATAAAAATGTAATTTAAAGAAAGAAGGGCAATGAAATATGCTCAAGGAAAATAAGCCATGCATTCCGAGCAGCAAATGAATATGCTGTTCAAGTTTGTTTTCATTTGTCTGAAATTATATCCACACTATTGCTATGTGATTGGTATGTTTATTGCACATTGTATACGTGTGCCTAAATCTTTACTTTGTATAGTTAAAGTACTTCCTTCATCAAACATTTCTGCTATTGAGAAAGATAAGAAAAAATACATGTGCCTCTATACTTTTAAAAATATTTGTTTTGAAACCAATGTACATGGTCAGATATTGCATGTGTAAAATAGAAAAATGAATGGAATTAGGATATTCCATGTTTCTTTAATGATTATGCATAAATCCTAACAATATTAAGTATCTTTAACTGCTGGTTTGTGTTAGTTTATAAAACATTCTATACATAAGAATGTGCAAGATAAAAAAGTCATTCAGGCCAACATGTTTTACAATGTAAGACAAAAATGAATAAGAACTTATGAAAGTTTACAGAGGGAAATTGTCATATGTAGGCAGTTAAATGCGACAGAGAAAGAGAGAGTATGAAAAGTGACAGACATGAAGCGAACAAATATATTTGGGCAACATGACTAAGGCTTGCATAGTGTTAAAATGTGGAATTTTGTTTAAATGCACTTCTTCTGATGAACTTTGGAAAGTTTCGAGTTTGGGTAGAGTGACTTTTTTGCCATGATTTGGAGTTAGGAAACACAAGGGGTTTTTCCAAATATGTGAAATACTAGACCTGCAAAATACTGTTGAACACTTCATCGTTATTTTACAATGATTTATAAAATGGGCTTATCATAGGACTGATTTTTTTTCTGGTAAGTAGAGAAGTAGACAGTCAAGCAGCGAGTTGCAAGGAAATACCTGAGAACCTGCAAAAAAAAGTATTTCTGGAGGGCAAAGCAGTAATACACATGATCAGATTTACAGGCATATGAAGGGCCTACAAAATTAATTTGTTGCTAAATCCCATCAAGTCTGTAACTATTGATATGTCCTAGCTTTGTTATCTGTTTAGAAAACTGAAATGTTGCGTGATAGACATGGGGTTTCTGTATGTTTTGGCTACATAGGCAGTATAGTGGTTTTAATTCCATATGCATATAACCCATTTTAGGCAGTCCATAGGACAATGGTGCATTTGAAAATGGAGTAGTTGTAACCATACTCTAAAATGTACTATGGAGGATCCATTCTGGGTTTAGTTTGGCCCACCATAGTTATGATCTTCACTGTCTATTTTTCTTGTATTTCTAATGTAATCTGTTTTTTAATTTAAGAACAGTTGTTGAATTCATGTATGCGTCTTTCTTGTTTAGTCCGTTGTTCACACAGGCATAAAAAATTTTAATAACATGACCTTATTCAAGTCACCAGTAAGTTGTTAAGCCATTCTGACTTTGCAAAATGACAGTAGTTTTATAAATTTATTATTTTCTCATGTTTTTCTCATGATTAGAAGCTTCTGTATATATAGCTATCAAAGGAAATAAATGTATAACAGTAAAGATACTGCTGTGTGTTACATAATGCCAAACATAGTTACCACAGATCCAGTGTACCAAAAAAACTCATTTAGATTGTACCTAACTCCCTGATTTCAGGGTTCTGAAGCAGCATTCAGATACAGTAAAGAAGTAAGAGGGAGATTAATGAACTGTTCTGGCAATTTGGTTGTACCCCTTTTTTATTGTAATATCCATAGCTCTCCTTCTGTAATAGCCTGGGTTGTAGAACTTTTGACACCAAAATGCGTTTTCTGTATCATGTGACTATTATGCTTTCACATGAACAATTGGGTTATCATTTTTAGTCATTTTATGAGTGCTTCTCTACTTCCTTTTCTTCTTTATCCTTCCCCAGCTGTAACCCTGAATTCATTCAAGCACTTGAAAGATAAGCTACTACTTCTTGGATTTTAGAGAGGAGAAAATACGTCATCAAGAGTTGAACTAGAAAAGGTTAAGGGGTAGAGGTACATAAGGTCTTCGTTTTTGCTGGAGAATTTCTGAATATCTTACAGCTTATATCAGAGAGTGTTACAGCTAGTACTGCCTAAAACCGTGAAATTAAAACTAATTATTTTGATCTTTTAGCCTGGATTCCTCTCAGTCTGTAAAAACTATCAGTCTATACTCTATAGGAAACAATCATAGTTACTGAAAAGAAAGCATTTGAAAGTTTTGTGGCCAGAAATGCAAATAAACTCTACCCAAAATCAATTCCATTTCCACAGAAATCTGCATTATTTTGTATTACTGTAAAGGTATTCATAATGTTTTATAATCCCACCAATATAATGACACAGTAACATATATTACAGCTGGAAATGGAAAAGATCAGTTAAGTTCTCTGGTATGTACTTGACAAATTCAGTTTCTGGAATTGTCTTGGGTTGCACTTCATAAGCCTTTTCTAAGCTGCCTATTACCCCAGTGCATTTTGGCAGGAGACATCTCCAGAATGGGATCACTTGTGTGAAATTTGTGAGAAGTGAGGGCCTTTGGATCCAGGGAAAGAGACTGTCAGTTCCCAGCTGTGTTGACAGCTAGTGTGCATGATCTCTCAAACCTACACTGTCTGAAGGTCTGTGGAAGGATATTTAGAGACTTTAAATCATACACTTTTAATTAAGTCATGTGGGAAGTCAGTTTTCCTTTATTATCCATGAAAAATTCCTTTCTGTACGAAAGGGAAGAAAAGCAAGAAGCATAAATATTTGGAGTAGGATCAGTGGAACATGATTAAATTGTATCTATTTAATTGGAAGGATGAAGTCATGGCATACATGTGCTTGATTTTTTTGATCTTTGTTTCTTGCCTTAATATTTCTTAGTGAACACAAAATGATCAAATAGTTGTTTTTTCTGCATTCTATATAACCTTGGAGAGTATATTTGCTGCCTTTATGATTTATTTGTGTGTGTGTGTTCAGATACAGCACATAGTGATAGAAGACTTTTAAAAAAATTATATAAAATGGGTTTGTTATTCATGAGTCCATCATGAGTGCTCCCCTTTGATATCTGTCTGATATCTGTCCCCTCTCCAGCTCTTCCGGGGTCCATTTAGCACTTTCTGATATTTAGGGGTTTTTATGTTTGTGTACTTTAGACTTTTTTAAAAAAAAACATGTACCCCTAAACCTAACCATTTAATAGAATTGGTGACTGTAAAAATACAAGTATGTGCTCAGTTACACAGAGTACTTTCATCCGAATTTAGCCAGCCCTTGTCCCCACCCATAGTAAACATTTTACATTGACTCTGGCATTCAGATATGAAAATGATAGATACCTTAGAAATAGTTTAGATAATATGGGCAAGGTGTGCCATTTTAAGTTTCAGGAATGCAACTGACATAAGCGCACCGATAAAGTCAGGTTTGTCTTTATTTTTATTGCATAATATTTTTTCATGTACTTTTACTGCTAATTGCAAAAAATTGCAAAAACCAACAAAACCTCAAGTATTAGTTATAGGCAGATTGCAGAAGAGCAATATTTAACCTGTGATTCTACATTGCCTGGTTCAGTACATATATTCTGAACTCCGAAACTAGAATGAAGATACACCACACTGAATCTGTATATTTTTTTCTCACTACAGTTTTCTTCCAATTTTCAAAATAAATTTTCCTGGAAGATTTTAATGCCTATGTTTTCCTCTTCTTCACTACTCAGTGCTTTTGAGGGAACTAAAATAACTACAATTTGGTGTACGATAAGAATTTCAAAAGGAGGAACCATTAAAGCAGATAACTATCTGCTTCATGAGGAAGTTATATAACTAGTTCAGGAAGCCAAATGGATCCTGGGCTACATCAAAAGCAGTATGGTCATCAGGTCAAGGGAGATGATTCTGTCCCTGTACTCCACACTGTTGAACAGCTCAGCACAGGAAAGACATGGACCTGTTGGAGCAGGTCTGGAGAAGGGCCAAAAAAATGGTCAGAGGGATGGAACAGCCTGAGAGGAAAGGCTTAGAGAGTTGGGGTTCAACATCAAGTTGATGCTTACCATCAAGTTAATGATGTTACATCAAATTACATCGAATAAGATAACAAGGGAGAGTACTGGATTCTGCACCTGTGACAGGGCAACTCTGATTGTGTGTATAGACTGGGGAATGAAAGGCTGAAGACCAGCTGTGTGGAAAGGGACCTGGGGGTCCTGGTGGATGGCAAGTTGAATATGAGTCAGCAATGCCCTGGCAGCCAGGAGGGCCAGCTGGATTCGGGGGGGGCATCAGGCAAAGCATCGCCAGCCAGTTGAGGCAGGTGATTGTCCCACTCTGCTCTGCACTGGTGCGGCCTCACCTTGCACACTGTGTGAGGTTTTGGGAACCACAATATTAAAAAGACATTAAGCTATTAGAGAGCGTCCAAAGGAGGGCCATGGGTATGGTGAATGATCTGGAGGGGAAGTCCTATGAGGAGCAGCTGAGGGCACTTGGTGTGTTCAGCCTGGAGAAGAGGAGACTAAGGGGAGACCTCATTATGGTCTTCAACATCCTCGTGAGGGGAAGCAGAGGGGTAGGTACCATTCTCTTCACTCTTGTGAGCAGTGACAGGACTTGAGGAAACAGCATGAAGCCGAGTCAGAGTAGGTTTATGTTGGATATCAGGAAAAGGTTTTTCACCCAGAGGCTGACTGAACACTGCAACAGGCTTCCCAGGGAAGTGGTCACATCACCAAGGCTGATGTGTTTCACTTCTGAGTTCAAGAAGTGTTTGGACAATGCTCTCAGGCACATGGTGTGATTCTTGAGATGTCCTGCACAGGGCCATGAGTTGGACTTGAGGACTCTTTCGGCTCCCTTCCAACTCAGCATATTCTATGACTCTATGAAAATAAGATGCACATTTGCTTGTGACCTTGATTTTTCTATTTGATTAAGAAAATATCCAAGTTTCCTCTACCACTTCCTTCTTTTTCTCATGTAAGCTTTATTCACACTTTCTAAATCAGACAACCAAATATTACATAAACTTTTAGTTAAGGTAACAACTGGCATACTACAGTGGACTCTTTTCTATTGTTTTTCACACTTTTTAGAATGGGTTATCATACTCCTTTTCTGGAACACTATGTGATCCTCTTCACATAAAATGTAAAGATATTCATAACAGATGCATAAATAATTCCCAAGAAATAATTTAATTCACAGTATTGTCACAGAGACATACCACAATGTGTAAGATAACTCAATCCACATACCCACTCTTTTCTTGAAATTCTGTAATATAAGGAGAGGCGTGTTTGTGTGGATGCTTGTGTACAAATAGGCAACAGGCTTGCAAAGACAGTATGATTATTTGATGGGATCTGTGCAGACATATGCATAGGTTAGTGGGGTAGAGACAAGGAATAAACTAGGGGAACAGGATGCTGTCTGGTATTTACAGAACGGTTTGCAATAAGCTGAGGATGCTGCACGATGGTGTTAATTACTCACAAGTTAATTTACCACAGAGAAATAATACTGCTTCTGCACAGCGCAAAACTGAAGAGAGGCAGACGAGAAAAAAGTTAATCTTCCCATGAAGAAGGAGGAGGCAGAGATGCATTTTCTCAAATGAGAACTGTGTTAGAGCAGAGCTCATAGAATCAGATAGGAAATCCAAAACCACTTCAGAAAGATCAGTGAACAATCAGACTAAATCTTAAGTTTTTACTGTACAGGGACAAGTAACTGAGTAAGGAAGAACAAGTGAAGGAGAAAAAATGATAAATTTGTCTACTAGGATTGCTAGTACAGGAATTATCTTTTATAGCAATACCTATTTCATCTCTCCTTTTTTTCCAAAATAAAATATATCTCAGCCATTCCCACTGAGTTTTTCTCTCTCATGGATGACCTGTTCATCTTGTAAATTTGGTATTTCTTCATAAGTTTTAATTACTGAAGTGTTTTACCTGGATCATGCTATTTTCTTACATATTGTCTTCAATGGCATGTCCTGTGCTGGATGGAATTTTGGAGAAATTCTAAATAATTCGGCAGAAGCGAAACAGAGCTTTTATTATATCTTTCCCTAATTGTATCACAAGTTAAATGTGACTGCAAATGTCTTAACTAGTGTACCCTTTGGGTATGATAAACTACCTGTTTTCTAGAAGGTTTTGGTTTTTTGTTCTTTTGAGAACATGCAAAGTTTTTCAGTAGTTTTTGCTACATGGTTCTATCAGCTTGCTGTGTAATATCTTGCAAAGCCAGTTAGACTCAAACAGTCTTCCCCATTGCTTCTTGTTTGATCATTCTGGCTGTATTTTGCGATCTTGTTATCTTCACTTTCACTTCACATGAATATATTAGTATTTCAGTTATGGTTTCCTAAAACAGGTTATTTGTTCTTGATCCATTCTCATGCAATCCTGTCTATTTTTTCTGCAGTTTGATGCATTTTCAAAGTTATATAAAAGCTGAAATGTGTATCAAATGTTAGCTGTTTCCTCCATTTGAATCTCAGGAGTCCTCTATACATTGGCCTTAAAGATTTCATAGGTTCCATATACATAACCTTAAAGTTTCCAGTGTGTTTATTTCCCTTTCTGTTTTCTTATAGTAATTAATATCTCCTATTAGATGAATTTGGTATGGGAATAGATATTCCTACATCTTTTTTATCACAGTCTAGCAATACTGACTTTTCCTTTCGTACATTCTTGAAGAGCTGCATCTTATTTGGGATTTGTAGGATTACTCAATATTTTTTAACCGTTGTGACATTTCTTCCATATTTCATGACCTTTTTTGGTCTTTATTCTTCTGTTTCATTTAGTACCACACATGATTTTTTCCACTGGTGGTCAAGGAGAACACTGAGCTTGAAACTTGATAGAGTTCATTCCAACTATAGATAAATTAACATTTAAGTGAGAAAGAGTTCTGGGAGAGGGATCTCAGCATCTCTGTCTGTCAAGTCCTTTAAGGAGCAATTTTTGAGTGGAAACAGTAAGTTTTACTCTGTCGATGTGCACTGTCAGACTCCTGTTTTATTCACAAAAACATTGAAATATTTGCTAGCAGAAGGTGTCTTTCTGTCCTGATCTGTGGGAAAAGTCCAGTCTTAGAACTGGTCTCTAGCTGGGGCTAGTTACTTAGGCTGTGTCTGCAGTACAGTGTGGTCTCTCTGTTGTGGTGGGATGCACTGCCAGACCTGTCCTTTCATTCATTCCCAACTACTGTTTGATCTTGGTCCCTAGATATTCTTGGTAATATTGCCATCTGCCCCCACTACAGAGCTTTAGGGAGTAATCTTTTAAAACCTCTATTGCTTTATACAATGTAGTATATTATACTATATATATCAGTACACTTAAATTTATCGTGAGTTGACTTTCCATTTTCTAAACCTCAAAATTCAAAAGGCAGTCTTGTCTTCTTTGTCTGTCATCAGACAAGGCTAACACTTCATAACAGCGGAGAACTTTTTTCTGGTAGTTGTATATTCCCCGCTTAGTAAATGCTTGGTATCTTCTATCCATTATTTTCAACAGCTTACTTTTACTAAGCCTCTACATTCAGTTATTTAAAAAAAGAACATGTACAGAATTAATAAAGAAAAAAATTAAAAGTTTTCATGCATGGAGTGAAATGTAAGACATGAAGGACATACTCTGTTTCATTTATTTTTTTATAAATAAACCCCTGTAATCATGTTATAATACTTTAATTATAACCTGTTTTCTTCTTGTATTGTAGTTTTCTTAGCAATCAGATCTCTTCCATGTTCTTCAGTGTACCAAATTTATCAATACTCATTAAATATTCTTATTATAACAGACAGAACTCATCAGTTAGAATTTCACTGTGCCAAGTGCTCCACGGGTATACTCCTGATAGTGAGGTCAATTGTAGTCACAGACTTTTATTGTTCAAATAAGCTTGGAATAAGGTGCAATAAAGTGTAAGAATGAATGGCATACGATTAAATACATTGTCTTTATGGGCCAGACTATAGCTGTAATATCCAGGAGCCTTCATAGTACATACTTTGATGCACTAATTTGTCTTTGAGGTTATGTCTTGATATCACTATCTTGCTAATTAAAAAAAATAATTGTGATTGAATTAATTGAACATGTGAACTATGGATTTTGTGTATATGTGTGGGGTTCTTCTGGTGCATGTTTTATTGGGCCTCTGTGATAAATCTGCATCTGCTGAACCTGACAAATAATCTCCAGAATAAATAAGAGTGTGCTAGATAATTCATCTCAACAAGGTTTTTTAAGAATATCTGTCTATATATTAATCTTCCCTCCCTAAAATAGAATAAGGAAGCTAATAAGTTTTATTCAGAATAAATTTTATCATATTTTTTCATCTTCATCTAAAAAATATAGAATTCCATATTAAACAGATGTGAATGTGTTTTGACAAGATTTGATGTCAAGGTACACTTGACTTTTTACTGCATAGAGGACAGGGTCAGACAGAACTGTCAGGGAGGCCCTTTTTTTAGATGATCAACTTCAGAGAGGACCCTCTTGTTTTCTAAACTCCTCAGACAGGAATTCAGGTGCAGCTGGATCCAGTCCTGGTCCCAGACTTGGACAATGCTTTATGTCTGAAGGAATATATGTGCACAATGAATCCTTTGTATTACTTATGTGAGATGTCAAAGTTTAGCATGCAGTTAATCACTTACCAAGAATGTGCTGCCACAAGGAATCACTCAATCTCAAGGCATAACCCTGATAGACACTCCTGCTCAGGGAACAATCCTGGTGTGCAGCCACTGCTGTGCCTCATGGGCCCTGGAGTGTCCACTATTTATGGGGTGAGGTGACTGGTAAGTCACAGCTGTACACCTGCAAGATGTCTGGGTCACTGTTCCAGGCAGGTCTGGCCACTGTATTGCCGTCCAATCTGGATGCAGACATCACAGCTCCCACTGGTGATTATGGCTTAAGCTGGGGCTGGTGATGGGGGGAGCACACTGCCATAGGGTTGACTATATTTGTCTGCAGCGACTGTACGAGGCACATGTAACAGAGGAGTTGCTGCAACTGGAGTCACACAACAGTTCATGCTATCTGGTGGCACTAGTATAGTATACTACATAACAGCTGTGACTATGTCAAACTTTTGGCCTTTCATCAACGATAGCTTGCCAAGACAAACAATATTAAAACACATGTTGGGGGAAGGGGAACGTACTGTGAGAAAAATTAAATCCCCTCATGTGATTATTGTAAGCAATTTAAAAAGTAACATTAATGTGAAGCATGTTGAATTCAAGATTGGACTGAATCTTTCAGTGTGTAAAAAGTTGTCTCAACAGAAAAAGCAGATTTTTAAGCACGAAATTCAGGATAGGACTTGTGAGGAATTTGCTAATAAAATATGAATTTATTAATGTTTAAAAGCCTTATAAAAATATTATCAATTATTTGAATGTACACAATGAAACATCACTGTTAAAATATGTGGAGAGGTAAGGAAGGGCAGGTCACCATGGTCTTTAAAAGTTATTTGGTAATATTTTTCTTATATAATCTTGTGCTCTGAAACTGTTCAATAATTGTTGTTTCTATCCACATGTAATAGAAAGTTATGCTTTAGTTGTCATAGAGGGAGTTATACAGATGACAAAAAATAATTACTTCGAAAGAGAATCACCTAATATTATAAAGGCAGTCCTTTCTTCACCAACCAGTAGGGTGGCATATGTTAACTTATGCAAGAACTTAAGTTTGCAAAATTTAGTTGGAAAGTTCGCAAAGCCTCCACCAGAAAAGACTAGTAGTGTATATACACTTCCAGACTGTAGTGTATATAATGTGCAAGAAATATTTCAATAGAACAATGACGTAGTTACCAATGTCTTCATTTGTAAAACAAAGTAGTTACATAAAATATAATTTAATCCTTTAATCCTTTTAAGGATGTTTAAGCCCTGAACTAGGTTTAGCTCATTAAATAGATTCTGCAAAGGTAACTAATACTGAATGGCTTTTGCATATGTAAATCCATCCATATAATAATTTCATAGCAGAAGCTCATAATTTAACTGAGACTTTTGCAAAGAAGTAATCTGCTTAAAGACATTATATTTTGCAGACAATAAGCTAAAGACTTCATGAGCAACAAGTAGTCTTAGATAAGGAATTTAAGATAAACAAGTGGAAGTATCAGCCTAGCTGGTTTTGGAGTATTCGAGTGCAGAAGAAGTAGCATGGGTGAGAGTAAGGGGCAAAGCTCAACCACCTAGTAGTAGAGCCTTGTCAGAAACATTAGGATTTGAGGGTTAGTAGGACTGGAGAAAAGCAAGAGTTATAATGCTTGTGTGTATATGATAGTCATCTGATTGAAAGTCACTAAAATTGTCTGACTCACTTCTTGAAGACTGATGATGCTTCAGTATGTTGACAAACAGGTTATGATGCAGGCCACATACAGTGTTACCAATGACTATCTCATTTCAGACTACTTTAACTCCTGTGAAGCTGTTAAATATAAGCGTTGTTCAACTATTATAATCCAGTCTAATGAGTGAGAAATCATGACACTTCTGTAGCAAGGCCGCCTTCTGTGTTCTATTTGTGAAGTCTGGCAAACTAATTTCTCAGTAGTTCTCTAGAAAACTTATTAATTGCTTTCATACTCAACCTGATTGCATAGTAACATGAGGGATTTTGGTACTAATTTGAAGTTGTTTAACCTTCTCAGGAGTTTTGTTGTCCCTGAAATAATGGTACTTGAATGTCATTGCATTTTTATACAATGAATAATAAAAATAATCAGTATCATGTTTAGATTAAAATGTTATTTGATTAAAAATTAATTTTAACAGTTCAAAAAATAAAATTGCTACCACAAAATAAAAATTTCTGGGTAATTAATTTCCTTGTCTGTAACTGCAAAAAGAGAAGTCTAACTTTTCTATATAAAGACTAATACAATATTGCTTATACTGATAACTTATAACTAATTTCTCTAGGTAAAATCTTTGGATGATGACTAGGAAACATTTCTGTAAAATCTATTTCTGCTCCATTCATTTACTTGAATAGACTACTAAATCATAACACCTAATTAATTATCAAGTGCCTAAATCGTTTTGAGGAGGAAAAAAATTAAAGTGACTTGACCAACACAGTTAGGAGATGAACTTTGTGTACCTCTAGATTTTCAAGGTGAGTTGAAAAGTACAGTTTGGGAAATATTTTCTTGATTAAATGAGTAATCTATGGAGGAACAACTAAATCATTAGAAAAAAATGATAATATCTCTTTGAAATCAACATCTATGACATCATAGTGATGTCAGCATCAGATCACAAGGGAAAACAAGAAGGTAAACTGCAGTTATGCATCAATTTTGCGCTGTTGAAATAAAAGCTCTGAATATTAAATATTCATTTATAGTTTCTTGTGATGTCAACAACCCAGGTATTGCAAAAATCTAAGAACATATTATCTTTGTTTTGAACTTTTTAACTGTAGCAAAAACTAAACTAATACAAGCTTTAAGGGCTCTTGGCATGTAATTGTAAGACTACCCACTGACCTGTAGCAAAACTCCAGAGCATTAGTGTAGCTGAGCATGATAAGTACATCTGAACTTATCTACCTTGGTTGTCACTTAGCAGTTCATATGTGCCACACTAACCTTGAATATGAAGTTCAAAGCTCCATTGTGTCTGATTCACAGAAAGAGCAGTCAACGCAAAAGTCTACCAGGTTTGAAAAAGTTGTAGACATCACCTGGGCTGGAGAAAAAGTCAAACATGAGTTTACAGAAAGGTGTTTTTTTCTTAAATACAAAGCATATATTCCCTGTTTTACTCTTTACAGTTTCCAGTGTCTACAAAAACTGAGGAGCAACCGTTCAGTTTGAGGCCACTTCACCTCACTTTCTGTTTGTAAAATACATTTGCTCAGCTCACCCAAAGTATTGCTGGGCTCATGCAGAAGACAGTTGTGATCACTGCTAAAGTGCAGTTTTATGATAACGTGTGCTGTAGAAAAAGGGCAAATTATGGCTGCTTGGACAAGCAACTCTGGTATTTTTAACATTTGAGAGCTTGTCTTATGATCTTAATAACCTTCCTTGTAAGTATTTTCTGAGTGTATGTTGGTTTTGACTTGTTTGGTGTTTTTTGGTTTGTTTGTGCTTTTGTTTGGGTTTTTTGTTGGTTTAGTGTGGTTTTGGTTGATTTTTTAATGCAAAAAAAATTTATGTTATTTTATTGAGTCTCCTTTATTTCTTTTCTGAAGTCACTGAAATTGTATAAATCATTCTTTTTATACAACTCTGAAAACAATAGCAAATGGGGAAGGAGGCAAAAGAAAAGCTCCTTATTCTGACATGATTTATAATTACGCTAGAAACACAAAATATTTTTCTTCTAGAGCAAACTAGGACTATTTGTATGGTGGCAAAGAAATTGATATTAGTTAAAAAATTCAAGCTGGGAATACAAATATTATAGTACTGTGAACTAAAGAGATTGTTCAGAAGCTGAAAGAAGTGAAGAAAAAGAACAAAAGAAAAATCTGTTTTAGAAGAAAAATAATTTAAACATAACAAACTTGAATTAGATATTGGAACTTGGATGTACTTCAAAATCGCTTTGCTCTTGCACTCTTAGGAAAAAAATTAGGAGAAAATATAAAACTAATGAGATGTTGACCATATCCTTACTGTAGGTAAAATGGCATAATAGTTTTCCTAAAAGAAATTATATTAAATTAATTTTGCAAAGACTATTGTTTTGTAAATAAGCTTTTTCCAAAGAATAAGTCCAACAGAATTGTATTTTTTTTTAAATGTAGTTTAAATTTCTTTATGTTTTAAATAGAATTATCGCTGCCAATGCAGAAAGACAAGCATACAATCATAAAATGAACATATTTTGACAAAAATAATAAAAAGTCAAATCAGGAATGAAAGACAAGGGAAAATATAACAGTTAAATACATAAAAGGAGAGAGAGAAAGCACAGGTCACCCATTTACAACTTGAAGTGTAATTAAAGGGAATTGCCTTGTTCAGTTGAAGTGAATCTTAACCTGAGAGTATTTTTGTATGTATTAAAATTGCATGAATATGTTGCAAAGCTTTTATTTTTTTATTAAAATCATCCATTTAGAAACTGATCAAACAGTTATAAAAACAACTTAGTTCAAGTTTAATTCAGTATTGAATTAAGTATGATTGATTCTGACCAGCTTAGCTGTCCAATATACAAGGAGACAAATGTATGGAATTAACAGAAGCATAGCAAAATAATTGATTTCTTTGCAAACTTATTCTTCTCAGCCACCAAACAGAGAATAAATACTAGAGCTACGAGACTTTATTGTTCTTTGAACTGCACTGCCTTTGGTAGTTGGAGGCCTCAGATGCCAGAAAAAGACCAGGTCTGAACATGCAGGGTGAGGGTGTGGGTGGTACGTTGTCAGAAGCAGTCTGTTGGCTGTTTAGTTTGCTCAGGGTAGAGATCACTTTGCAGCAAAGTGGTGCTGCCTGGAGGGTTGATAACTTGTCCATGGCTCATAGCAGGTCTCCTCCCACAGCTGAGCACAGAATTATACGAGCTTGAGGAATAAATTGCCTTGATGTAATCACTGTTATCTTATAACTCATATATTTACAATACATACTATATTTATATCATATATTTATTTAGGGACATGAAATAAAAGCTCTGCTTGTTTACTTTTAACATAATTTTGTATATTAATATTCAAGCACTTACGTAGTGTTTTGAAAATTGACATAAAAGTATGTCACTACAAAAATGCAGTTTTCAGATATGTAGTGACTGAAAACAATTTTAATTGGGTTGGCAAAGTTACGTGGCTATCACAAAACCATGGAATTGCTTGAGTTGTAATGGACCTTAAAGATCATCTAATTCCAAGCCCCCTGCTATGGGTAGGGACACCTTCCACTATACCAGGTTGCTCAAAGCCCCATCCAACCTGGCCCTGAACACTTCCAGGGATGGAGCATCTGCAACTTCCCTGGGCAACTGTTTCAATACCTCACCACCCTCAGTGTAGAGAATTTCTTTCTGATACCTAATCTAAACCTATTCCCTTTCAGTTTGAAGCCCTTCCCCTTGTGCTGTCACTACATATCCTTGTAAAAAGTCCCTCCCTGTGTTCCTTGTAAGCTCCCAAGGCCGTAATTACGTCACCCTGAAGCCTTCTGCTTTCCGGGCTGCACAATCCCAATTCTCTTAGCCTTTCCTCACGGGAGAGGTGATCCCTCCCTCTGACCATCTTTGTGACCCTTCTCTGGGGTATCATTTGATTTTAATATCATTTTAGTAATAGATGTTTACTGAGGGACTTTCTTCAAGGAGTGGCTACACTGATCGTAGAGGCAGACACTATTTCAGAAAAAATACATCCTCCAAACATGACTAAAAGAGAAGGAGAAAAAAAAGGGAGAGGAAAAAGAAAGGGAAAATAAAAAGGAAATGAAAAAAAAAGGAAAAAAGAGGAGGATTGGAATACATGAGATAGAAGAATCAAATGCTTATATTTAAACTGCATGATAATTATGAGTTCTAGCACCTTTTGGAACAAAGACCAGCATGCTGCACAGCCATTACACTTTCTTGTGTTGCCTGGAAACTGAAGTGAAATGTCCCTGTTCATTTGCGGCTTGCCCTAGCTCTCCCCTTCTGTAGCATTTGATATGTCAGAGCAGAATACGTTCTGAGAAGAACACAACATTGGTAAAGCCATTAACTATGACAGGTTTTTCAAAGTGCGATTAATACTACTACATTTCAGTATAATACTGCAGAAACAATAAGAGGTAAATTTTCAGTAATGTAGGGCTGTTTCAGTTCAGTTAATCAGCAGAGTGTTTTCAATGAAAAACAGAACCAAACCAACATTCATAATTGCAATATACTGTCTCAATAACTGATAGGTTTCATGCTTGGGAAACTTCGGCATATTATGCCAATGGCTATAGCAGAAAGTAATGGTCTTTGACTGTTAACTTTTCGATATCTATAATTTAAAATATTTATTAAAAATAGTAAAATTAATAGTCTCAATGAAAGGCTAGTGAATCCTATACAGTTTAATAAAAGTTAGCTATTTTTTGTGCCAAGTATACGCCCTCAAAAAGAGAAAAAAATTATTACATTCATGATACAAAGCACAAACCCAAAGTTATTGTTATTGGTCAAGATATTTGTCAAAGACTAGATCTTCCTGTTTAAACAGCTATAGAATAGAAGCTAATGTTGTTTCATAATGCATGGTTTCTAAGAAAAGTTTTGGTTTTTAGTCAAAGGCGCTTCAGAATATTTTCATGTTTTGACAAAAAGAATAATTTTCTGAAAGTGTTATTTTTCTACCTAGAAAAATCTGTGGAATTACAGTGCTGGTGTAAGGCATTCTAGATCCCTGCATGCCTCTCTAAATAGCAAAAAATTAACTGTGTTATGCCTTAGATGTAATCAACCCCAGTATTAAAGACCAGTATTAGTATTTCTATAGTTGTGTAAAGTCTGTCACACATTGGAATCGAGTCTGTTTTGTAACACCTAAAAGCTAGTAACATACCTTCAGTTCATCAGAGCTTGTTTCAAATTTTGTGGCTTCACACAGGTAGATAATGGGATTTTTCTAGCTCACTTTATAATTTCTTTGAAAAGAACTCTGTGTTGTACATATAATATTTTGTCCATAATCTGATAAATGATTGAGAGATAGAAGAGTATTCAAAAAAGTCAAAGCAATAGCAGAAAAATAAACTAAGGTGTTTCTGCCACAGTTCAAGATAAAATAACTCAGGCTATGTTTTAAAATAAAACTTTCGTTTACAAGTGTTGAGTTTAAGGCTTGCTTCAAGCAGAGACCAATTACTACTCTAAAAAAAAAAAAAAAAGGGTAAAAGTAATAAGTTTACAGGTCCAGATGCTACTCGCTCAATATTTCTAAAATAATTCAAATAGAGAATTGTAAAACTATTACTTCTATCTACTGGTGAGATTAGTGTTATTACCAAAAGATCAGATAGTGGCAAACACGATGTTGGGCTTTTAATCCAACTGTTTGTGGAGAGAGAAGGAGAATTTATTTGTGGAGAATCCAGAGAATTGTTAGCAAGTGTGCCTTAATTCTGTACTGAACAAACTCCATAAACTTTTAAAATGAAAGTAAAACTTTTAGTGCAATGGGCTTTTATAGAAGAAAAGCATGCTTCAGAACTGGTTTGAGGATGTGGTGGGGTTTGGTTTTTTGTTTCTTGTTTTCTTGTTTTTGTTTTTGTTTTTTTTTGTCATGGGGAGATGTTGGGGTTTATGCTTTCATTTCTTTTGTGTGGTTGTTTGGGTTCTCCTTTTTTAACGAGTCAGCAAACACAAGTAAAGATGATCCAGTTATTTTTATATATATGATTTCAAAATAGCCTTTTGTATTGTATCTTTTTAAGACCTCCTAGAGACAAAGTGGTCATGCAATACTGACTCCATGCAAAGAAACATGTTGAAGGAAGTTCACTGGCAATAAATAAAAATTAATATAAGATGGAAAAAACAACTTTAGCTATGTATAACTAACAGTGGATTTTAAATAACAACCCCGAGGACAGTGTTCCAATGATCATTGTGGGTAGTCCTCTGACAATACCAACTTGGTGCTAAGAAGTAGTCTAAAATTACCAGAAAAGTGTGAAACATATAGTGAGAACAGCAAAGACTGGTCATATAGACCAAGATGCTTCAGTTTGGAAAAGGGATTGGGTTTATGAGAAAATATAGGCAATTGTGAACTGAAGAGGAAATCTGAATAAGAAGTCACTTGCTATTTCTCATGTAAGAACTAGGTCACTCTGCTGATCAGGCAGCTGGTTTCAATTTTTTATTTTTTTTTTCATGAAATGCATAGTAAAGTTGTTTATGTGGATGTCAAAGAATGCATGAGTTCAAGATATATTCAGACAAAACCCAAGACTAAAAGTTTATTGAGAGTTATTCAACACAATGATGATGTGAATTCAACCACAACTTTAGCTTTCCATATTTTGACAGGAAGTATTGAGAGAAATGTCATTCTATTCTTGAAGTTCTATTTTCACTTTTTCTGTAAGCACGTATTAGTGGCCTCTGTCAGAGAGTCAAAAATCCATCTAGGTCAACTTATGTTCCAACCCAGGTAAGTTGTGTCTATGTGTGTGTGTGTGACTAGAGAGTAGTTTGTATGTCTGTGTCCAACCAGTGCAACCTGGAACATTCCCACACAAAAAAGACATATTTTGAGAGCTTTTAATATGAATGCAGTGGTGTCATATATGGTTGAAATTATTCACCAATACTTAAGTGTGGAAACTGACTGTATCAGAGGTGAGAAATCCTTCCTTTCCTTTTAATGCTTTTTAATAATTAATAACAGTCTCTTTTGCTCACCTGAACTGACCAAGTTATTTGCATATATCCTGAATATTGTTTACCTGTCTGCTAGACAGCATTGCAGCAGGCTCAAATTCTGTTGAATTAATCTAACTGCTCATCCAAGGGAACACAGACTAATTCTACTCCTTTTGAAAGATTCTACATTTGCTTTCAATGGAAGCAACATCACATCTTACATTCTTCTAACAACACTCTGCTTAGAACAATACTGACCAAACTGAGAAGAGAAAAAGTAAAAGAAAGGTGCACATAATCTCTAACAAACCCTTACCGAGAACTCAAACAACTTGGTAAGATTTGGTTTAAATGCTTTGTTCTTCAGTAACTTGGTTGATCTGATTTATCACTTTTACTTGTATTGACTTATATTCTGAATGTGCATATATAAGTTTCTTTGTGCTTAAGACCAAGAACGTATACAGGTCTGGGGTGAGCCTAGAACTATACAACACTGATAAGGCTTACTACCAGAGGCTTGGGAGTATCTTATTCTTCTTTTATTGCTCAAACTAGCCTTTTTGATATTGCAGAAAATAAACGAAAATGCCATGCTGTCCCACTTGCCTAGGTTGATTTATCTTGTCATTAAATAATTACAGAGCAGAATTATTTCAAGATTTTTAGGAGATGGGTGTATTATGTTGCCTTTGTTAAAAATCTTTTGTTAGTTAATAGAGTAGGAGTAAGAATGTTCAAGAAGGGATTTGGTGATGTATGGACCATGCTGCCCTTTTTCAGTTTTCTTGTAGAATAATGTAAAATTCACTGCTGTTTTCCATGTTGTGTTAGCTTGGCATGTATGTAAACATGCATCAGAAATGTGTAAGGCAAAAAAGAGACTTTTTATTCTAACGATCAGCAAACAGAGAGGCAGTGGCATGCTGTCAGGTAAAAATAACTTGCCAGGAATTCCAGAGAGTACATAGTCTGATAGAATATGAGTAGAGATTTTCTGTGATTACTGTTTATTTCTTTATTATATTTATTTTATTGAAAAGCTATCACACATTTTCTCACTTTAAAAGGCATTTTGGGATACTGTTATAATGCAAGGTTTGGTCTACTGCAGAAGGCATAAAATGTGGTTAAAATTTTACTTTACAACTGACTTCACTGATTTTCTATCTGTTTTCATCTGGAAATATCTCAGATGGTTCTGTGTGTATATATATATATATTTATATATACCCTTTATTAAATTATTTAAATTTATCAATTATTTTCCCCCTTATCTGCTGATTTTTATGCATATTTGGCATTTTTTTGTAGCAAATTAAGGCTTTTCAACTGCCCATCTACAGCTGTATTAGAGTGTGGGCAAAATATGTCAAGTGGAAAAATTAAACCCGAAATTGAAATGTATCTAACTGAATTATGGATTCATAGAACTGTATCTTTATACATATGAAGAAAGTATAAGTTCACTGCAAGTCTCTTTTAATATAAAGCAAGATAAAATGGCAATAGCTGCTCCATACCCTCTTTAATCTATATTGATTATGTCAATTAGGATATTCTGGATTGAGAGATTCTGAAAAAAAGGGGCTGCATAGAAAAATTTATTGGTAGCTCAGAATGTCTGAATTAACAATTGATTAAAAATTAACAACTGATGAGGTGTTATGACCTCAGCTCTTGTTATAGTGAAGTAAATCACTGTGTGAATTTGCAGTGTGTTCCCTGCTTTCCATGTTTGTCATTGATGCACCTCATTCCAGCACTGCAGTGTCTCTTTTAAGCATAATTACACAATATAAAACTATACAGCATTTTTTAGCAACAAAACCAACATCTGTGATACCATTGTTTTGCTTTGTGCTGCCTCTTGGAAATTGTCTGTGTTTAGTGTTTCTTGGTCCTACTGTGCCACTGCTTTCCTGGCCCCCTCTGAAAGTAGCTGCTAGTACAGAACCTCTACACCAGTTTTAGGCAGAAGAACATGATAGGGGTTAGCCTCACTCTCTCCTCCTTACTCTTCAGAGAAATGCATTTGAACAGAGCAGATTTGCAGTCTTTTTGTAAGTTTGCTGAGTCCTAAGTAAGAAAAGAGCAAAAATGGGAAATCATAGTGAGGGCTAAAGGAAGACAAGAGGGTTGCAGTGATTGTTGTTGCATTTTACAAAGCAGACCCGAAGTCTTCCTGAATTATATTACATCACCCATTGGGAGTATGTTTGCAGAGGAGCAGATCAGTAAATCAGAAGGAAAGGAGGAACTTCTGGGGATGGGGGAGGGAAGGGATAGGGGGCTTTAGGGGGAGGCTGTTTTTCCTTGTTTTAAAATCAGAAATATCATAGAAGTATGATCTTTAGTAAAAGGATCTTTTCTGGGCAAGCCTAGGTATTGTTGTGTGTTTGAAAAATCACCACTCACTTTGAGTGCAGACCCTTGATTGATGTGAGAACTGACTCTTCCACTAAGAAAACAAAAACTGTATTGCATTGTTTCTTATCTATATCATAGTAAAAATAAGCATGTAAGCAAGAACCACAGAGCAATAAACTTGCAAAAACTTGTTATCCTAGGAAGATTTGTCGTGTTTCAGGAGCCTTTTAACAACCACGCTGCCTCTACTCTGCTGACCTGAGCCCTAACAAAACTATACTTTAATTTATACACTCCAGCACGCCACATACTTTGAAATTTAACATCCTAGAACTTAGCCTAGAGTTCTGAGACTGTGGATGGAAGCCTGTAACAAAGTTCAATTTGTCATTTGGGCTACCAGCACAAACAGTTCACAGTATGAAGGTTCTCAAACTTGTCAGGAAAGAAGCTACAACAGACAATTGAAACATGCATTTCAAGGGGTTCAAGTCTCTTTATGTATATAAATATATTCTCTGAAAATTATTTTCGGGCTGTAAAAGACAAGATGTTTAAAAGAGTTTATTCGTAAAGGATATTGGGCTGTGGAATGTTTGGGTTTTGGCAGTGGTAGTAATACAGTGCATTGGTAATAGTAACAGCAATAATAATAGTAACAGTAACAGTAATGGAATGTAGTGTTACAAACAGTGTAAGACAATGACTCAGTAAAACTGATAAAAGAGAGAAAAAATAATGAGTTGCTTTTTCACAATTACCTGAAAGAAGTAGGTAGGTAAGCATGACAAACTGTACAGCTTTTGGATAAAGCCCAGTTATCCATGCTTGCCTGTGAGGTCCAACTCTCCCAAAGCTGATTTACCTATGAAGTTCTCTCATGTGGCTTTCTATGAGCGCTGCTGCAAAAAGGAAATAAAATACTATAGAAAGGTAATTTCAGATTTTTTGGGCAGTGGTGTTCCAGCACTATGTTAGAAAAAGTGAGTCATGAAACAATGCAGATTATAATTACAATTTTTAAAGAAAGTTTAATTGTGACTTGGATTTCTTTGCATAGGGTAATTAGTGCCTATTATTTGCAGAACAAAGACTTGAAACAAATCCATTATTGTATATATATTTTAGGCCATTATTGTCCTTAAAGTAATCACTCTACTATAAGATTGGATGAAAGATAATGTGCCTTGCTAATGTATAATAATCATTGAACTATATATTGGCTTGAATATACTTAAAAGCAGTCTCATGCAGAAACGCTAAAACTGAAATAAGGTGATCTCCTGCTGGTCTAGACAGTAATTTAGGGCAGAGTCTGAGGCAGAATGTTTATATGTAGCAAACATACCCCAGTGTATGGAACCACACTGTGAGCTTTCTTCTTCCTACCATCCCTTGTTCTTTTGATGTTACAGGAGGCATGTTTTGACAAACATCTTATGCGTAAAAGTGTATGTTTAGGATTTATAAGTAAAGTACCTCTTAAAAACCTTTCAAACATTTAAGTGCAATTTCTTTTTAATGAAAATGTCCACAGTGATTTTGTGTTTCACAGCTGAAAAAAAAAGAGAGTGAGGGGATAACACTTTCTTTATGTAAAAGGCAGATTGTCCTTGCTTTTTCCTGTGAAATAATGGTAATAACAGTATTGTTTCAAAGTAATGCAAGAAAGCAATTGATCAGGTTATCAGTCCTTGTCAAATTTGAGATTGTTTTTCAGCTGTTATACAAATATCAGAAGGGTCACAGTGCTACTCCAGAAATGCTGAAAAGGCCACAGAGCAATTATATTCTAGAAAAAAAATTATGAAGAAGAAGATGTATAAAGCATATGATTAATGCTTAAAGTAGTCTACAGGACATAAATGAGAGAAAAATAATGATGTGATTTAAAGAAAAAATACATGATTTATAATAATTTTATGTGGTGCCTTTTCAAACAAACAAAAACTGGTTTTGAGTCACATATTTCAAATTAATATTAAAAATATATGCCAAAAATGAGAAGCTATTTATAGGTATGAGAAATTTTGTGAAAAAAGCATTTGAAAGGATAAAAGAATTTATCAACTTACTTGCACAAGAAACATGAATTAGACTTATTTGTTCAGTCCATTTTTAAATAGAATCACAGAATTGTGGAGCCTGCAAGGGGCCTCTGGAGGTCATCTGGTCCAACCCTCCTGCTCAAGCACTGCCATCTAGAGCAGGTTGTCCAGATGTCCCTCCAGAGGGCTTCTGAGTATATCCAAGCATTGAGACTGCACAACCTATCTGGGTAACCTGCACCTGTGCTCACCCTCACAGCAAAAAAATGTTTCCTGAAGTTCAAAGGGAATCACCTGTGTTTCAGTGCCCCTTGCCCCTGGTCTTGTCACTTGGCACCATTGGGAGGAACCTAGCTCCATCTTCTTTATAACCTGCCTTGAGGTATTTGTACAAACTGCTACGATAGCCCAGACCTTTCTCTTATCTTCTCTGGATTAAACAGTCCCAGCTCTACCACCATTTCTTCATATGAGAGATGCTCCAAACTCTTTATCCTGTTAGTGGTTCTTTGTTGAACTGTTTGCAGTAGCTACATATCTCTCTTGAACTGGACACTGTACTCCACATGTGGCCTCATCAGTGCTGAGCAGAGGGGAAGGATCACATCTCTCCACCTGATGGCAACTGTCCTCCTAGAGTGACCCAGAGACCATGAACCTGTGCCATAAGGGCACAACACTGGCTCACATTCAACTTCGTAATCACCAAGACCCCCAGGGCCTTCTATGGAAAGCTGCCTTCCAACTGGCTGGCCCCATCAGGTACTGTTCTATTGCTCTATTCCTTGTGGAACCACATGACATTCCTGTTAGTCCGTTTCTCCAGCCGTTTGAGGTTCCTTTGGATGGAAGAATGAACCTCTGGACAAATCAGCCACACCTTCCTGTTTTGAGTCATCAGAAAACTTCCTGAGGGTATGCTCCTCCTCATTATCCAGAACAGTAATGAAGATACTGAACAACTGGATTCAGTGTTGATCCCTAGGGTACACAGCTAGATACCGCCCTCCAACTAGGCTTCATATGACTGACTACCATCCTATGGATCCAACCTCACTGTCTACTCATCCAGCCCATGTCTCATTAGATTCTCTCTGAAGAACTTTTTAAGAGACATTCAAAAGCCTTCCTGAAGTGGAGGTAGACAATATCTTGTTATTAGACTTAGGGGAATAATCCTCTCCTGCTCATGTGACTTTGCACAGCACAAAGCATGATGATTATTTTTCATTTTGTGGTGAATGTCATACATACATAATAAGAAAAAAGGTTCAGTTCAGTTGTATTTTTCTTCCCTCTTTAGAAAAGAGAATTAGTTTGCTCATGAAAGTTCACCAAGAGGACTTCCTGTGGGCACTCAGAAATGTCCAGCCACTCTGCTCTTAAGTTCCAACTAATATATCATCTGTGATAGTGTATGATGTAGTTAATTTCTTTTGCTTTTAAGAATACACATAAGATGGATACTGTTGCCTGTAACTCCATTAGAAGAAAAAATAGCATCAGAAAGGTATCGTCAGAGTGAATGTACAAGACTTATTCTTACATAGAACCCCCCCCAACCCTGTTTTTGTATCAAAAACATTCAACAATTCTTTCCTTATAATTTACTTTAGGTAGTTGCATTCTCAGTTGTATACACTGAGAACTAAAGGGACAGTGGCAGACAGCATTCTGCACATGAGATCCTAATGTTTAAAAGAGGATAGGTAAGCAGGTGTGACAGCAGGATCATGTCTGTGGGCAGGTAAAAATTTCTCAGCTCCTGTGTATTTTACTGCAAATTCAGTAGGTAGGCAGTCAACCTCAGGCTAGTTAGAAGTCTTTATTTTATAAATAAGGAGGAAAATAAATGAATACTCTATAAAGCCCTTGATAAATTGATCTGAGACGAAAAAACTTAAGACATATAATTTTCCATCTGAATATTTGCATTATTTTTAGGACATATTTTCCGATTTTAACAATTCATAAGAAAACAAACAGCATAAGTTTAATGAGGTAGAATTAGTCCTTTAAACAGACCAAACTCATAATTCGTTTTTTGTTGTATAATATCTCATACACTGCATTAGGTTGTTGGTTTGTTGGCAGACTTTCACAATTATGTCTCTTGATGTTGTAAAGCTTAGTATGCTTTGTGAATATCTGTTTTTCTTATATTTAAGCATTAATTATAATATTTCAAAGTGAAAATTGAAAAAAACCCAAACAACTAGAACAAGCTGTGCACAAACTGATACGGATAATATGTGCTTGTGCTTTCTGGTTAATTTTGTTATGATTTCTGTTATCCTAATACAATTAAATTAAACAGTAAATGTAGTTTGCAAAGAATTTTGAAGTCCTTTTAACACCATGAAATTAATATGTATAATTTGGCTAAATTAGTTTTTTTTCTGATAATCCTTGTAGAGTCTTAATGTTACAAATCAGTTTTTGGATTATTTTTAATGTTGTCTCCTTACAGGAATAATGTAAATATTCTCAGGTTTTTGAGAAATTAGAAAAGTTACAATTCATGTTTAAGGGGGAAAAAAAGAGAAGCCAAAAAGAAAACCACAGTTGATTGGGTAACAACCAAGAACACAACACTTGGGCCGATACAAAAGGAGGATAATACTCTAATGTTTTCCATACTATCAGCCACAAGGAAAGTTTACTTACAGTTTTGAATTATTAATAATTTCAAATGCTTAGCTAACTCAATACTAAAACATACCTCAAAAATTCATATTTAAAGATCTTTGATAACGTTAGCACTGTTTTGTAAACTCACAGAACACCTTACTGGTACTCACTGCTTTGTTCTGTAGAATGATACAAAAGAGGAATGAGAGGTGACCTGTGGCTTGGAAGTGAATCTCCTTGGCATAGTTGTGGAGGTAGAATGGCCGCTCCCTGCTGACACACACTCTTGAGCTACTTCAGTTGTAATAAACTGAACTCACAAATCAACTAAACCCAACCAAAAATCCTGGAACTACACAGTATTAAAAATCATCATTGTTTTATACTTAAATTAGCAATGAAAAGGTTTCAGTGCAATTAAGAATATGAATAGTGATTTCAGGCTCATGTAAACCTATGCAGGGCTGGAACCTTCAAATTTTTTTTCAATTTCTTGAGAATTGGGACAAAGGAGAAATCATTCATTGTGTTTCTTTTATTTCTTTTTTTTTTCTTTATGATTTAAAAATATAATAACATTACTTTTGTTTTCTGTGGCTATATGCAGTAATCAGTATTGAACACTTCATATAATTTACCTGTGAACTAGATTTCCATGATAAAGGTGGAAGTTTCCACAGCTATATGCAGCAGGCACTGCAGTCTGCAAAGACTTACAGATGATACGTTGGAAAATGTTGAATAAGTTAAGAATAATCTTTCCAGAAACCTTAAAATGCTTTGGGATTTTTTTTCTATTAGAACCAGTAATGATCTGTGTAATCTCCATTTCATTATTCTTTAGCTTGATGCAACTAATTTTCAAAAATTATTACCAAGTGATAAAAAATTCATGAAATTGGTACAGACATAGATTAGGAATTTCAACTTAATATTTCTTTCATGAGGCATTATATAGGTTAGGCATGTATTTAGAAAAATAAAGGCATTTGTGACAATAGTATGATTTTTTTGGTTTAACATCTGGAGCAAGGATGTTTTGCAGACAACTACAGTGCTGGCAGCTTCCACTTGTCTTTAAAGACTTTGTTTGGATGATCCTTTCAATGGTTAACAGTTTTTCAATGGCTGAAATGTAAAATTCTGAATTC
Organism: Chiroxiphia lanceolata; assembly: GCF_009829145.1. Taxonomy (NCBI): domain Eukaryota; kingdom Metazoa; phylum Chordata; class Aves; order Passeriformes; family Pipridae; genus Chiroxiphia; species Chiroxiphia lanceolata. The sequence goes on along the minus strand of NC_045671.1, from coordinate 17,020,195 downwards.
TAATGTCTTTTCCAAACCTTCTTAAATGTCTGTCAGACTTTAGGAAATAATTCCGATAGGTTTCTAATTCAAGTGTAATGACTACAATAAAAAGACTCTGTGTGAAGCAGGACTGTCTACTGTTTTGGATGAACTTAAGGTATATACATCTGCTGTTCTGAGTTTTAGTTTGGGATAAATAACATCTTTGTTGTCAACTTTGTCTGATGTGCTGTTGTTCTGGCTGTATATTATATCTGGGATGAGGAGAGTCAAAAAGACAAAGAGGTTTTTCTAAAAGTATATACACATCTTTCCAGCTTTGTTACGAACATCATGCACAGATGGGCATGTTTGCTAGAACCACAAAATTCCTAGGTTGGCAAAAGTCGAGCATTTGTGTTATAGATAAGGAAAAGAAAAAAGAAAAGCCAATTACTATTGTAACCAGGTTACTGGGTACAGCATTACAATAGCCAGTGCAGCAGCTTCACTGCTATTTCATAAATATATAATATAGCTCAGTCTGATTTAGGTCCTGACACTGTGTCTTGCTATGCAGAAGTAGCTCACAACACATAAAATATGATGCGAAACAAATTAAACAGTCTTATGTTTGCTAGTGTCATAACAGACCTTTCGTATCAAATCTCATTCTTATCTCTAGTTTGAACAGAAACCAAAACCTTTCTGTAACTAACAAATGGTCAGGTGTCTTTTTTGCTCTGAAGTACTGGAAATAACTGATTTTATTATGCCTGCAGACATGTAGGAATGGAAACATTATATGAAGCAACACAAAATTATTAAGACCATCTGTACCAGAGTATGGATCAACCCTATGTGGTAATGGCAGTACTTGGTCATAATAATTGATTTGGGGTTTTGATCTTTGGCCTTTTGTTGCTTTGGTTTTATTTGTTTGGTTTTTTGTTTACTGGGTTTTTTTGTATGCACGAGCATACACTGGTTTAGAGACAATGTTACACACTGGATCTGTTCTCTTAAACTTTGTCTAAGCACAAGCAAGAAATTCACAACTTAGAAATTAGTACGAGTCAAGAAATTTCTCCTGAGTTTTTTTTGTTTGGTTAGGTTTGGTTTTTTGTTGTTCTTGTCGTTCTTCTTTTCCCCTCTGCTCTGCAAGAACCAAAAACAAAAGAATGCCTGATACTTTAAAGAGGTAGATTAATCATGTTTATCCTCTCTCTCCCCTTTCACCCGGTTGGTTAACCACAGCCAATGGGCATCTTCTACTAATGTGGTCATACAAAGATCAAAAGACAAAGGCATACACTTGCCTCCAAAGATGCACCCAAACTCACTCTAGCATGCTGGAACATCAGAACCATGCTTGATACTGCACATAGTAGATGTCCTGAGTGTTGCTCTGCCCTAATTGCCCACGAACTATCACGTCTCAACATTGACATTGCTGCTCTCAGTGAAGTTCGTCTCCACAAGGAAGGCAGCCTCAGAGAACAGGGTGCTGGTTATACACTCTTTTGGTCAGGTAAACCCAAAACCAAAAGGCATCTCTCAGGAGTTGGCATCATGATTAAAAACTCTATTGCTCCTAAACTCAAAAATCTGCCAACAGGTCATTCTGACCGCATTATCTCCTTACATCTTCCACTTGACAACAAGCAACACGTTGTCCTCTTTAGTACATATGCCCCAACTCTCCAAGCTGACCCTGCTGAAAAAGATAAATTTTACACCGACCTGCGCCGCCTTACCCAAAAGGTGCCTGCAGAGGATAAGATCATTATCCTTGGTGATTTCAACGCCAGAGTAGGAAAGAACTTTAAAGCCTGGAAAGGAGTATTAGGCAAGCATGGTGTTGGAAACTGCAACGATAATGATCGACTTCTGCTAGAATTCTGTGAGGAGCAACAGTAAGACTATCTTTCAGCAGAAAAGTAGTCTGAAGACAACCTGGATGCATCCCAGATTTAAGCATTGGCACCTCATCAATTATGTCTTGGTGCAACGGAGAGATGTCCATGATGTCCACCATACTTGCATGATTCCTAGTGCAGAATGTCAAACAGATCATCGACTTGTGCACTGTAAACTTAACTTCAATCTTAAGTTCAAACCTAAAAGGGGCAGTATCCCAAGGAGGAGACTCCAAGTTAACAAACTCCAATCAGCCGCAGTGAGAGACAGATTCCAGGCAAATCTTCAAACTAGGCTCGAAAATCATTCCATAGATTCCATACATGCCTCTCCTGAAATACTTTGGAACCATATTAAAAGCAGCATCCAGCAGTCCTCTGAAGAATCCTTAGGGTTCTCCTTCAAGAAGAACAAGCACTGGTTTGACAAAAACAACAAAGAGATCCAGGAATTGTTGAGGAAGAAGAGAACTGCCCACCAAGCACACCTTGCACTGCCATCTTGTCATGTAAGAAAAGCAGCCTTTCGTCTTGCATGCAGCAAGCTCCAACAGAAACTCCGTGACCTCCAGATGAAGTGGTGGATCAATCTAGCTGAAAAAACTCAATTATGTGCAGATATGGGTGATCACAGAGGATTCTATGAGGCCTTGAAAACAGCATACGGGCCTACATACGAGGTCCAAAGCCCTCTACTCAGCGCAGATGGTCAAATGCTTCTGACAGATAAAACCTCCATTCTGAATTGATGGTCTGAACACTTTCAGACTCTTTTCAGTACCAACCGTGTAGTTCAAAACTCAGCTATTCAGTCCATCACACAACTACCGGTGAAGATTGAATTGGATACTGCCCTCACTCTGGGAGAAATTCTTAAGGCCATACAGCAGGTGTGTCATGGTTTGAGATAGCCCAAAATCCAATTCTCTACCTCCATTCCCCCGCCCACATCTCAGCCTAATGTGAGATGGGTTTTTCCAGACAAAACACACCAGACTCAGAATGGGAATATATTACAATGACTATACATATACAAATAAATATCATAATACATTATACACACGATCACAACTATCTCTACCATGACATATAGTATTTACAATGGATCAGATCTCTTCTCCCCTCCAAATAAAAGTCCAGGAGGGAAAGAAGGACAGATCCCTTCTTCAGAGCAGCAATGTCTCTAAGGCAGCAGTCATTTGTCCTTTTCTCATGCAGCAGCTGATGGCTGGATCTCTGCCAGCACTCACAAGGGAGGCCTCTAAGCTCCTCTCGGCCCCTTGACGCAGGCAAAGGGGTCTTCCGTGGACTTCGTAACCCCAGACAAGGTCGTTTCACCACGGTCATATCACGAAGCACAGGGGGTCTTCGTGACGGTCTGGTATCTCCAGGAGATTCAAGCTCCTTGCAGGGCCTCTGTGCCCTGTCTCAGGCTGTGAGCTTCTCTGTAGCTTGCAGCAAGGGAGGGCCCCCAAGGCCAACCTCCCACACTCCGTCCTGGCTGAGCTCTCAGGATGACCGAGCTTCTTAGCTCCTTTACCCATTTAGGACTTCTAATCAGTAAGAGTCCACCCCCTCCATTTTGGGGTGGAAGAAGAAAGTTTAGGGGAGTTTTGCAGTTCTTACCCCCAAGCTTTCTCTCTGTAGAAACCTAGTTCTGTTCTCTGCTGCCGGTTCTCTACCTTGGCTTGAGCAACTCTGAGTTTTCCTTGGCTGCATGCTGTTTCTGCTGCTTCTCTGGTTCAGGTCTTATCAGTTGGCTTTTAACCATAACCTCTGGACGCTGCCGCCACTTCTGCTCTGTCTCTGCTCACTCATGATGGAAAACATCCTCCAGCTTACAGCTACAGACACATAGTCCAGTTTAACACTGTTCCAAGTCTCTGTAGCCCCCAGGTGGGGTTGGGGGGGCAGAGGCCCCCCCAGAGGGCTCCTGCCCTCTCCTCGTGGCTTTCACAACATGGCTACTTCTTCTAACCTAAAACTACAACTCTTCTCTTCCGTTTGGTTGTGGTATGTTTACATTTCTGCAGGAGCGCTCATTGGACAGAAATTCAAAACTTCCAGGGGTTTCCACCCCTTGGGGTCTACCACTTTTCTTATCCTCTGGGGGAAAACAAAGTCCAAACCACTACAAGGTGAAAACTGGCAAGGCAGCTGGGGTTGATGGAATTCCACCCGAAGTCTGGAAACATGGGGACCAAGCACTCCATGCTAAATTTCACGAGTTTGTGGTGCGCTGTTGGGAACTAGGCAAGCTACCATCAGACCTTCGTGATGCAGTCATCATCACTTTGTATAAGAAGAAAGGAGTTAAATCAGACTGCTCAAATTACCGTGGTATTACTCTGCTCTCCATTGCTGGCAAAATCCTGGCAAGAATACTCTTGAACAGACTAATACCCGCTATAGCACAAGGAATTCTACCTGAAAGCCAATGTGGTTTCAGAGCCAACAGGAGTACCACAGACATGGTATTTGTTCTTAGACAACTGCAAGAGAAGTGTAGGGAACAGAACAACGGTCTCTATGTAACCTTTGTTGATCTCACCAAAGCTTTCGATATCATGATCAGAAGAGGTCTGTGGCAGATTTTGGAACATTTAGGATGTCCCCTCAAGTTCCTTAAAATGATCATCTCACTCCATGAGGATCAGCACGGCCAAGTCAGATATGGCAACACATTTTCTGAGCCCTTTTTAATTAAGAGTAGTGTGAAACAAGGCTGTGCTCTCGCACCAACCCTATTCACAGTCTATTTCAGAATGATGCTCCAAAGGGCCACAGCAGACCTTGATGATCAGGACAGTATCTTCATTCGATATCATACTGATGGAAGCCTATTCAACCTAAGGCGACTGAAGGCCCACACTAAGACCTTAAACCATCTTGTTCAGGAGCTGCTTTATGCTGATGACGCCGCCCTTGTTGCTCACACAGAAGTAGCTCTGCAGCGTTTAACATCCTGCTTTACAGATGCTGCTGAGCTTTTTGGGCTGGATGTCAACTTAAAGAAGACAGAAGTTCTCTATCAACTTGCACCTCAGGAAGTCTTCCATCATTCCCGTATCACCATTGGCCAATCAGAGCTCAAATCAGTTCAGCAGTTTCATTAGCAAAGGCATATAGTGCTTTCAGAAGACTCCATAAAAGAGTTTGGTGTAATAAATACCTGAAGAAAAGCACAAAGATCAGTGTTTACAGAGCCATAGTGCTGTCTACTCTCTTATACGGATTTGAATCATGGGTCACCTACCGCCACCACCTGCGTCTCCTAGAACGCTTCCATCAACGCTGCCTCCGTACAATCTTAAACATCCACTGGTCAGATTGTGTGACCAATACATCTGTTCTAGAACAAGCAGCAGTCACAGGTATTGAGGCCATGCTGCTGAAAACACAGCTGCGCTGGGCAGGACACGTCTCAAGGATGAAGGACCACTGCCTCCCTAAGATCCTGCTTTATAGTGAACTTGCCACTGGCTGCTGCACGAGAGGAGCCCTGAAGAGGAGATACAAGGACTCCTTGAAACAACATCTTAGCCTTGGCCATATTGATCATCATCTACTCTGGCCTCCAATCAGGAGGTCTGGAGACACTATCTTTAACACTGCTGCTTCTTTTGAGAAAGCACGCAGGATCACCCTTGAGGAAAAAAGACAATGCAGAAAGAATTGTGTCTTGCAGAATATACCATCTAAGGAGTCTTTCTGCTGTGCCTTTTGCAACTGGACATGTCTATCTCATATTGGCCTTTTTAGCCACCAGCACACTTGTAACAAACATGGGTAGAGCCCTTCCCAAATCTTCGTTCATGAAGCCTAGCCATGATATGTCACACGATTGCATCTTTGAGGACAAAACATTTACCTCAATTTGATTATTGACTGATTTTTTGCAAAGTTGGCCAAGTCAATTTTGTGCCATGTTGTTTTGTTTTTTTTTTTTAACTCTATCAAAGGCAGGCAACACATGGGATTGAAAAGTCAGATCAATGAATAAATAAGGCTATGTGATATTAGAAATAGTTGGAATTTCAGAGTAGCATTATCTGAAACTAAAATATATAGCCGTATTAAAGAAAAAGATAAACTCTTAATCTTTTTAATAACCTGCTTAGGAATATGCTAATTCTTCTTCTTACAACTGTTTTTATGGTATTGTTTAGTTTTGTGGCTAAAACCTTTTCCAACATATTTTTGCACTGCAACTTATTCTGCCAATTTGAATGTTATGTTGGCACCAAAATTTTGAAAATATTTTTAGACCTTAAAAGTGCTGATTTTCTGAAATTAAGTGGGAAAAATGAAAAATAAAGCTGATATGAGAATTGTTTTAGTATCTGTGACTATACATGACCAATAGTATGTAAATTGCAAATCTAGTAATATGTTTTGGCTGGAACCTTTTGCCAGTACAAAATTTGTGAGTACAATATTGCGTTCCTCTGAGATTTTTAGGATACTAAAATATACATATGTTTTTGCCCAGATATTTAATGTCTCTTTCTGTTTATTTACTTTTTAGGTAAGTACCATTTATGAAGAAGTACATAGTTTGGTGAATGCTTGCATTCTGCCTTTCTGTGAATTCATATGTCCAGTGAGTACAAAATCCTTTAATGTCTTGAGATTTTTAACTTATCAGAAATTATTGCCATGTATAATTAAGTCTCTCTGCTGTGTTCTCTGGATTTTGAATGAGATCTCTAGGAATACATCAAACAAGTATGCTCTTGTCCTCTTCTGTGACACACGCTGCTTCAGATCAGTGCAAACCCAGGCAATATTCATGAAACTTCTTTGGAACTTTTCTGTGTTTAGAACTCGAGTAAGAACACCTATAGGTGATTTAACCAGTATTTACAACTAGTGATGATATTGGCCCATTACTCTCAATTTACTGCAAATCTGAAGTCAGATGAGTTACCTTGAATGCTGCCATTCGAAAAAAAATAAGTTGCAGACCCGCATCAAGATTTACAGCAAGAAATTAGTAAATATACAATGAATTTCTATGGTCTTTCCTCCAAAGTTCTTGAAGCTCATATGCAAAGACTTTTAAGGAACATAAGTATGACAGAATAGAAACTATTTACCCCATGGTCTTACGGTGTTCAGCAAAAAAATATGGTATTCAGGACTGACTGGAATTTGCAGAAATTGGTATTCTGAGTTCTAGTGATGTGATCCAGCAAACTATAGCAAGGCCTACTTTTAAAGGAAATTGTAAACATGTTAAGAAAAATGTAACACTCAAGGCTACTCATGTCTAATTTTCATGTTTACATTTGAATTAAGAGGTATAAATTGCTTTACCCATGGATGGTTGGAAATTGCTAAATATATATAGTTTCATAATTTATATGAGTACGTGTGACTTATAGATACAATGATATCATTAAATATATCATGACCCAAATGATACACAGAAATCTTCTATAATGATGAAATTTCTGTGGTCTTTACTAACTATAATACCTGCAGACATGAGTGAAAGCTAAAACACTAAGCATACCACAAAGCAGGAGCCCTTTTACATTTCAGTAATTCTGATGAGTCATTCCCCGGACTATATGTAGGTACCATGAGCTGCTTAAACACTCATGCAAAACAATATTGTATTCTCAGAAGTTAAATTTTCACTTCAAACTAGGAGATGGAGAAAAAAATAAGACAATTTGCAAAGTGCAAGACTGAAAATAACATTTTTCATATTTATTTGCAACTGACACATATCTGGCTATGCACATCCTGCCTTAAGAAGCAAGATCACATTCAGAGACTAATAGATTTACATTAACTATACAGATATATTTGTATATGTTGAAGATGTTAATCATTGACATAGGCACTACTGCTCTTCCATGGGACAAGCTTACTTCCTTTTTTTTTTTGTACCCTCCCCAGATTCACTCTGGGCAAGGTTCCTAGACTTTTACTGAAGAGCAAGTTCCATGTTAAAAATTCATATACAGACTCATCTGTCAGGAACTCGTTTCTATGTCTGCGCCTTCAAAGCATGACCTGCTCTCCCTGGAAGTTGGGAGAAGCAGACTGTATCCACATATCTTTCAGTGTTCCAAGTTTAGTGTTAGAGGAAGACTGGAAAATTCACTTCGTCCAGCACAGGTATTAAGGACTTTTCTACTAAGAATTTGCTAGTCCCTCTGATGGTATATGATAAAACAGACATTAGTGATTTCTACAGTGCAACTTTAGACATCCTCAATATTTGTCAGGACTTTACTCAGTCCTTTATCTTTAAAGATCTCTTAGGCTGTAACTTAACAAGGTAGAGCAGGAAGGTTACTGCAGCTTCAAGCAGTCAGTACCGAGAAACCAGTGCCTACAAATGCCTGTGTTTACTTAAGATTATTTTTAGTTAGGTTCTAATGACCACAGTGCACTGGGTACATAGACCTAGTACCTACCTTCTGGTTTCATTTTCATTTGCGTATTATTTACGCTACAAGACTTCTCTGCTATGCAAGTCAAACAGATAAAGGTGGACTAGCTTCACAATGCACTCCTGAGCCAATCTAAAACACAAATATAGATGCAACCTTGAACTGTGGACATTTTAACTGATCGTTGACTTTGCTAAGCAGTGTTAAAGAGAGAGAACATGTTTTTATTCCTTAAAGAGCAGGACTATAACATGGGTTGTATTGAAGAAGAACTCTGAAATTAATGAAAAGTTGTGCTTCTTTCATAAATGTAAAATTTGGTCAAATATATATAAAAAGGGGGTTACTTGTAGGGAAACTGTTGTCACCCTGAACAACCATATGGAACAGTTAATTAAGGAAGCCATTTCATCTTTTCCAGCTACAATTACAAATTTCATATTTTATTTCTAATGTGGAAAAACAGATGGAGTTTATAGTATAATTTCTTGTAAATCCTCCTATTTGAATAAAATTTATCTCTTATTAGGAAAACTGGAGTTGCTTTTACTACTATATTATTTTATCATCATCATAAACTTCAGCTAAGTTGGTGGTCCAGATTTTCCATTGTCATTAGAAACATCAGAAACCTATTGATTTATTAATAATTAATTTTTTGTTGTTCAGGCAGGAAAAAAAAGAGCAGCTGGAGAAGTCTTTAAACTAGAAGCTATATTTTGACATGATTTATAATAGGAATTTACTGATGTAGTTGTTCTAGTTGCTTTTTCTGAAGTTCTCTGGTGCCACTCTTGGAGTCAGCATGGGATTAAAATGAAATGAGATGTATTTATCAATTCCTTTAATCACTGCAGAGATGCTCCGTTTAAAACTTGATGCAGACTTGAAAGGTAAAACATTTTTGTCCACTTCTATTAGTGGGAATAAGCATGCATATAAGTAAATCTCTTATTTCACAATTTTTAGGAATTTATATATGTAACAGTATATATATGTAATATATAAAGATATATATGTAATATCTTTATATATGTAACAGGAGAAAAATGACTTAATGTCAGCACAGAATTTGAGTACATTTTAATTTGTGTTACTATTCAGAACACATTTGCAATTATGTCTAAATTTCATAATTATCCAATAGAATTCATATATATATATATATATATGAAATAGACAATTAAATTACTGTAGCATTACTGAAATATACTTCTAGGTGAATTTTAAAGTTTATGAGGAGAAAAGAAAAGAACCATAAGATGATATTTAGGACACAATACATAATGCAGCTTCTGTGAAAATAAGAATTATAGGTTCTACAACAAGTTTCCCATAAGGACACCTAGAAAGGAGTTCAGAATGGTACAATAGGGCCACCTATGTTACAATACTGTGATGTAGTTCAGTGCCTAGTTTTGTATCATGTAAAATAGAACACGATCTGCTAAATAGTACAAATATTGTTTTACACAATGCTATGTTGTCAAGTTAGTAAAGTAAAAGTTGAAAAAGGTACATAAAATGTTGGCAACCACCAGAGGTTGGCCAGTTGGTAGGTTGATATTGGTAGACCGATATCAATGTTAAGAAGAACTGACATGCAGAAACATGAGTACAAATTTTATATCCTGGAAATTCATTCACTGCCTAGGACACCAGGAGGGAAATTATGCCTTCTGGAGAAAGAAAACCCCATCTTTCAGAAAAGATTACAAAGACTATCATTGCCTAAACTTATGTATTTTGATCTATAACTACCATAAAGTTTTTATCTTATTCATTATGATTCTTATCTTTCTTGGTGTAGCATCCATACTAGGGGCAAGGCGGAGAACATAAACAGTGCATGCAATTTTTGCTACTTTTTTACAAAAGAGTCTGTCAAGTGCAAGTTATAGTTTACTGTTTTCTGACACGTCAGTGTATCAGATCTTAAGGTAAAGTGTTGGGGACATTTATTTGCAAAATTAAAATGTTGTGCATTTAAATGCAAGGAAATCAGACAATCAAACAAATCTTGTTTGATCTATCACTTGTGCTGATTTTTAACACAAAAAGCAGTTAATGTTGATGCTGCAGTGTGTATATTGCTGCCATAAGTGTAGAGGTGAACGTGTATTTATTCAGTCCTGCATAGTGAAGACAGAGTTGTGATTTTCTGTCTTGTCACTAGGTGTCATTATTTTTCTCGAGAACATAGCTGGTAGACATTTGAAAAGTTGTCCAGTATTTCAGTGAGTATATACAATTAGGTAACACCGGTTATAAAGAGCACAGAGTTCTGTTCTTTAAAGAAGGTAAGATGTCTTGCATAATCTGCTTTGTTGGTTGTGATTTGCTGCCTATTTGTTAAAAGATCTGTGCCCAGGCAGCAGGCATGAAGGCTGCCCATTCACCTTGCTCTATCCACTTCACACTGAATAGACAAAGCTCTGGAAAGCAGACAGTTTGTACTATTGCAGAGAACAGCCAAAGATAAGTGGGACAGGGGCAAGTCTGAGAGAGAAAAAGTCAGGGAGACCACAACATTAAGAGAGTGAGGCACAAATTCTGAGTAAAGCAAAGAGTGAGATGCATGACCAGACCAGAACAATAGGAGAAAAATAGGCTTCTCCTAGGGACATGGCTGGGGATATGCTTTTGGCAGATGCTTAGGAGATTTGGGGTTTGTATTGAGAGTGAACGGTAAGGGAAGGACCCACTCCATGGTCTGGGTCAGCAGTGTTGATGAAAAGTCATCTTTACTGATTAAAAGTAATTCTGGTGTATTCGATGTGCCTGTCTCAAAGATAAAGTGCAAAGATCTCTGAAACATAGTGATGAGGTGGTCTCATCACTAGGGTATGCTATCTGACGTGAGGATGGACATCTACTTCAAATATCCCTAACACACTTTTGTTAGGGCTAAGCTTTCCTGTTTTCTGGGTTTCTTTTCTTTTTTTTCTATTCACATTCTATGTGAATGTCTTAGTCTTTTTTTCTTACTGTGTTGATAAAAGTTATAAGTAGTTACAGGTTAATGTTGTTTTCTTGCTTGCTGTACACTAAATTCATTAGGAAAGAAGTTGGTTCTGAGAGACAAATATTATTTGCCCAACACTAATATAAAGAAAGGAACTATTGCAATTTTCACAGATATAGGTATTTATATCGTATTCTTTCCTGGATAAGGACAATTTGATCACTTATAAAAGAAAATTCTTAGAACTTTTAACCATTTTTTCCACTTTCTTAAATGAGATCCAGTATATTAATTCTTATTCCTTCACTAGCTAAACCTCTCATGAAGATTTTCTGAAACTAGGTAGCTAATGCATATGTTCACAAGTTAAGGGCTAATTTTTATCTTAAGCTCTTATATTTAAAGCAACTACCATAGAGATTTTATATGCTATAATATTGGTTCTATCTTCTAAATTCTACGGGAAAAAATGTTACTTTCAACATTATTTTAAAACAGGCAGATGCAAAGGGGATCTCAGAAAGATATTTCAATAGAAACATTAACCACAAATATCATAAGTAGTTCCAATGACAAATTAGTTACTTTTAAGTTTCTATAAGGCATCCTTTCTGAATGGACTTCATGACAAAATGTGAACAACAGGTTGTTGTGCTGATTGCGTTAAATTTGTTGGACAGAAGCATTTCTAATATATTTGCAGCCATGTTTTCAAAATATTTTGAGAAATTAATCTATGCATATTTAAAAATCTTTTTTATCTTGTTTGTATGATTGTGTTTTATATATATAATATAAATATACTCTTTCACTTCTAAGTTGTTTCTTGTCTTGAATATATGTATTCTCTCTCACTTTAAATGTGTACAGTTCTGTTATATAATATAGAAATACATGTTTCCTTTAGTTTCTGTACTTATTAATTGTTGCAATGTAGACTATGAGTTTTAAGGGCTTTTTAACCTCAATATGAAAGGAATATCAAGTCTACCATGGCAAAACCAAACAGAGGTAGGATTTTCCTTCTGAAATTGAAGTGAATTTTCATAGTGAACCTCATTCATATTGTTGCAAATTAAAAGATTCAGATTTTTAACTTATCCTCAAGATCTAAGTGAATTTCTTAGTGTGATCATTTTCAATGATAGGTTGAACAGGAAAAAAAAAGGAAGAGTGTGGTTGGGAATGTGGCTTCTTAATGCAGGACTACATGGCCCAGGTCATGACTTTGACCCAACCACCAGCCTGAAGTGAATTGTCTCAGTAGAGCCCAAGAGAACTGCTAACATCTCTATAATCATTTATTCACTGTACCAGAGATACTGGTACTACTCACAGTTCCCCAACTCTCTTCTTTGCCTTCTGTTAATCATCCTTTTTACTGAGCCCAAGAGTGTTTGAAAAACTCCTTGGAATTAACTTTTGTAGTTGTGGGATACAGGCCACCATCAATAATCTCTGGTGGTTGCCATTAACATCTTTCAAAACTATCAGTAATAAGAAAGTGGGTTTGGAATATAGCCATGGCTCTTATTTTCTTTTCTTAAATTGCTGCCTTGGTTTTTGAGATGGTCCTTTTTAGTGTCCTTGATAAAACCTTCACTTGCTGGTGTCTCGAACTGAATTCCATTCCAGCACACATCCTACCTCGTTATAGTCCTTGCTATAAGTAGGAAATCTGGAACCCTGCAGGCTCAAAAATAAAGTTAAAACTACCACTTTGTTGTCATATTAATGAATAACACACCAGCATAGTTCTTACTATACTCAGGATGACCTTGGACGTTTGTCATATATCTGACATAGCTTACCTAATTATAAGCTATAGTGCTTGAAGCTGTGAAAGCCCATGGCACTGTACAAACAAAAATGAAGTTAAATTCTTAGGGATTATAAGCATGAAAATGGATTATCAGTAGGAACCTTTTTAACATAGCAATTTTCATCCTTGTTAGAATCAGAAGTTTGAAGTAATTTGTCTTTCAAAATAATTAGATTTGAATGGTTGGAGTTGAAACATCACTGTTTGTTCTTAGTATCTATATTTATTCAAAATAAAATTAGGCTGTTTGTCTATATTTTTATAAGACAGGCATTTAGTTACCTTTCACAGAAAAAAAAAGTGATCACCTCTAGTGCTGGTATCTCCTCAAGCCTGCATGTACCTTAAAAGACAAACCCTCATATAATTCTCTTAGCAAATCAACAGTGCTGTGATTTTGAGTGCCCTGTTTGCATAATAACAATCAAACATGCAAGTGTTTGGAGAGAATGAAACTTCGGTGTTTTGGAAATTAATGGGGTAAAGAGAGAGGATCCTGACTTTTGCACACCTCTGTGCATCTCTGACCTCAGTGCTAGGGAAACTCATAGAGGAGCTCATCTCAAGTGCCATCCCATCATATATATTGGACAACCATGTGGGATCAGGCCCAGCCAGTAGGGGTTTGAGAAACACAGGTCTCCTGCTTGACCAGCAAACCTCCTTCCATGACAGGGTGACACACTTAGTAGATGAGCGAATGAGTTTGGATGTTTTCTGCCTGTACTTCAGTAAAGCCTTTGACACTATCTCCTACAACATTATTCTGGAGAAACTGGCTGCTTATGGCTTGAGTGGGTGCACTGTTCACTGGATAAAAATTGTTTGGATGGCTGGGCCCAGAGAGTAGTGGTGAATTAAGTTACATCCATCTGGCAGCTGGTCACCAGCAGTGTTCCCAATGGCTCAGTATCTGGGCCAGGCCTGTCTAATATCTTAATGAATTATCTGGACAAGGGGATAAACTGCAAACTCAGTTTGCAGGAAAAATCAGGTTGGGCAGGAGAGCTGATCTTCTGGAGAGCAAGAAGGCTCTGCAAAGGGACCTGGACAGTCTGGATGGGTGGAATGAGGACAATGGTATGAAGTTCAACAAGGCTAAATGCCAGGTCCTGCACTTTGGTCACAACAATCCTGTGCAGTGCTACAGGCTGTATTGGGTTTGCATGGCCAGGTTTCTGTAGTGGTGATGGGGGCTACAGGGATGGCTTCTGTGAGAAGCTGCAAGAAACATACCCCCATATCTGAAAGAGCCAAAGTCAGCTGGCTCCAAGATAGACCCAACACAGGCCAAGGCTGAGCCAATCAGAGATGGTGCTAATGCCTCTATGATAACATATTTAAGAAGAAAAAAAGTTATTGGGCAGATGTAATAGTGCTCAGAGAAGAGAGGAGTAAGAATATGTGAGACAAACAACTATGCAGACATCAAGGTCAATGAAGAAGGAGGGGAAGGAGGTGCTCCAGAGCTGAGATTCTCTGGCAGCTCATGGGGAAGACCATGGTGTGTCAGGCTGTACCACTGCAACCCATGGAGGTTCACGGTAGAACAGAGATCCACCTGCAGTCTGTGGAGGAGACACACACTTTAACCCATATGAAGGACTTAAACTGGAGAAGTTTACAGAGAACTGTCTCTTTGGGAGTGAACTCACATTGGAGCAGGGGAAGAACTCCCTGAGCAGCTGCAGAAACAACCTGTGATGGACTGACTGTAACCCCCATTCCACATCTCCCTGCGTTGCTGGGGAAGAGAGGAGGCAGAACCCAGGAAGGAGGGAGGGGTTGGGGAAAGGTGTTTTTAAGATTTATTTTACTTCTCATTATTCTGCTCTGATTTTGACTGGTAATAAATTCAATTAATATCCCCAAGTTGAGGCTGTTTTGCCCATGATGGTAATTGGTGAGTGAGGTCTCCCTGTCCTTATCTCATAAGTCTTTCATTATTTTTCTCCCCTGTCCAGTTGTGGAGGGGAGTGATAGGTGGGTACCTGGCATCCTGTTCCACTGCACAGGCTTGGAACATAGTGGCTGGAAAAATGTGGAAGGGGACCTATGGGTGCTGATCAACAGTGTCTGAATATGATCCAGCAGTGTGCCCATGTGGCCAAGAAGGCCAATGGCATCCTGACTTAGATGTCCTGTGTTCAGTTTTGGGCCTCTCACTTCATGAAAGACATTGAGGTGCTGGAGCAGGTTCAGAGAAGGGCAACGGAGCTGGGGAAGGATCTGGAGCTCAAGTCTTATGAGGAGCGTCTGAGGGAGCTGAGTTTGTTAGGCCTGGAGAAAAGGAGGCTTGGGGGAGACCTTACTCCTCTCTACAACTACCTGAAAAGAGTTTGGAGTGAGGTGAGGGTTGGTCTCTTCTCCCAGGTAACAAGAGAGAGGATGACAGCAAATGGCTTCAAGTTGTGCCACAGAAGGCTTAGACTGGATATTAGGAAGAAATTCTTCACTGAAATGCAAACCTGTAAGTCCATGGAAGCGATGGAATCACTGTCCCTGTAAGAGCTCAAAAACGTGTGAATGTGTCACCTGGGGACATGACTTAGTGGTGGATTTGGCAATGCTGGGTTAACCATCGGACTTGATCTTAAGAGTCTTTTCCAACCTAAATGATTCTGTGATTCTGTGATTTTCAGTAATTCAATACTAGATTCATCAGTCAGCTCACTCAAGTAAGTTGACAAGCAGTGATATACAGTTCACTGGTGAGATGTACTAACATAAAAGATCTCTTGGATTTTTCAGTTTGGGGACCATGCTGAAGCAGATGTGATGCTGAGAACTCACCCTACTGAAATAAGGAAGCAGTAGACATTATCAGGGACAGCAAAAGAATTTCTACAGGAATGACGCTGAACCAAGTCCACCTCTTTCAAAAACACTAAAATGTTTACAAACCGAGAAGGTGAAAAATTTGTGGAGTTTCAACAGTGCTGGTTCAGGTGTTGAGTAGAGGTCTTCAGATAAATGTGATAGTACAAGAGTGGTGTGGGGGAGGAAGAAAGGTACTAGTTGCCTCCTAATCTGGAGTCAGGAAGTAAGGAATAGGAGGAGGTGACAGACAAAATAATGTAATAAGTCAAGAGACCACTTTATTATTATTAAGACATTCATAAAAAATTAAATTTCTCATGTCTGATTTGGACCATGGAGTGAGACATCAGAGAAAGATCAAAGGTTTTTCAATTTCTGAAAAAGGTCAAGCAGATATTTTGGTTCTAAAAACAATTTTAAACCCAAAATTTGCCTTCTCTCAGAAAGTGTGAATTTAGGATGTTAGCAATGGCAATTCACTAAACTAGGACTGAGATGGGAATTCTGTCAATCCTGTGCTTTCAAATCACCTTCTTAGTTTATTCTGAAATGTCTTTTTGTCCTAGTGATATTTTGAACAACTTGGCATATTGTCTCTTTGAGAGACTAGCACATAGATGAATTTTGCATGTGACTACAAAAACATGCTATCAAATTTGCCACTAGACTTTGTCAGATTTACCTCATTTTATATTTCCATTTTAGTGTTATGCAATATCAAACATTCTGAAAACAAACTCTGAAGCTAAGTTGAAAGTTTTTCCTGAAGGACAAAATAAATCAGTCATTTTATTCTCTCAGGATACCTTTTTGATATTGAATTTCTTAGGAACTTACTGGAAAGGCTAAGAATGAGAGAAATTTAAGCAAAATAAAATGATAAAGCGTATGGCCACTCAGTTAATTGCAACCACTATTGTAGGTTTCTGTACTGGACTGGTATCTGATCATTTGTTTTAGAAATGAGTGATTAATAGGGTATTAATATTGGAGCTTTCTATCCTAGGTTATGATTATCAGGAAGTTATCAAAATTTTACCAGGAAAGAGATAATGACAGTACATTAATGAACAGTATACAACTGAAAAGGCCATATAGGAGTTTTATGGATTACTCTTTTTGTAGTATAATGCTGGCTTCTTTGTTTAAATGTAATCCATTCTGTCAAAGTCCTCATGAACATTGCTATTACTTTCTTTCCATATAATTTGATGGCAAAGAGGATGTTTATCAGAAGTTTAACAAAATGCGATTCCCTAGAGTAAAATATTGTTCTAATTTTTCTTGTTATTTTAAGATACTGTAGATACTGAAACACATTTTTCCAATTTTTCTGAACAGGTTTAGTCATAAATTGACCAAATGAAGATGTATATAGACATATAGACATGACTATATAGATGTCTTCCTAAAGAAACTGATATAATAAATCAGTCAACATTATTTTCCAAAAGACTTAGTATAAAATACAGCATTGTACACACAGAACTGTTGATGAGCATATTTAATATTGTACTGTCCTGCAAACAGTATGTTATAGTATTGTAAGTACTGTGCATGCCTAGTAATGATATCTGATATACTCAGCAATGAGGAGAGAATTACAAGTTTGCCTAGAAAAGAGAAAAAAGAAAATGAGAAATATATGCATCTCTGTGGAGTCTAAGGGAGATACAAAAGACAATAATTGTGCTATCACTGGGCAAAAGAAGGGCCCTGAACACCCAGATCTGACTGGAATATAAGAATTGCCTTTTGGGGAGAGAACAGATTTTAATGTTTCCTTTGTATTTCTGGAACAAACCTCAACTTTGTAAATTTATAAACATAAAATCAAATGACAGTGGTCAGCTAGTCCCTCACGCTTTTCCAGCGTGGAAGTGACTAAAAAGGTATTTGTGATCTAGGAAGATCAGGTACAAGTTCTTGCTCTGCATGTGCCAGCATTGAGGCTTTAACATGCATTTCCTACAACACAGCTGACAGTGAACAGCTAGGGTTTCCCGGAATGACAACCTAAGCCTTCAGACTGCTTTAGCACCTCCTTAGTCTGTTCAGCATTTCACCATCTGAAGGGCAGTAGGTCCAATTTTCATTTTGTAGAGAATGAGGTCAAAGCAAAATATCCTCTTCTATATTCTTTAATGCTTAACATGCTTTGTCCTTGATGCCTCCCTTCTCCTCTCACCAATTTAGGCTGGATTATAATTTCAAGGATGTAGATTTGACGAAATCAAAACTCCATAGGCATTAAAATGACTAAAAAACTGCAACTCGTGTCCTGCCGTTTCTTTCCACTCTGCAGTTGAAAGCTCTTTGCATTTTCTATAGGAGAATTTCTATAAAATCTATAGGTTTCTGTTGTTGTTTTCTTCTCAATTAGCCATAGTGTTATGCAAAGAGTTACAAACAAAATAAGTTTCCGATACTCCCAATATTTGCAAAAAAAACCCCCAAGATTTCTTAAAATTAGGCAGTGTGAAAGCTCTCTGTATAGAGAAGTTCCTCTTTCTGGTGAATTCTGCTAAATTTAACCTTAATTATACTGCTTAACATACCATTTTCCTTCTGCTGACCACATTCCTCAGAAAGGTTTAGCAGCCTATCAAAACAACTAAACATGCAAACTTTCTAAAAACCAAGGTTTGCCCCATCAACAAGGCAACAGCAGCAGATTTTGTGGGCATATCTGGAAGCTGATGAGCGAGTTGTCACAACACATATAGCACTAACTCACAGTCTGACCAAAGTTTAGCAGACAGTTTCCACCAGGGGTATTATGATTTAATGCTTCCTAAGTTGTGTTCACATCCAGCTCTCAGCTCCAGAGGATGGCCACAGTAGAGGCCATCTGTTTCCAGCAGAAGGATGCCACCTCTGCGTGGCACAGGGTCCACATATGTCAAAGGAGCATGCTCTCAATACTTCCTCATATGTATGGTGTGAGTACAGAGACACTGGTGGTAACTGCCCTCCTTTGTCAGCTTCTCTGGGGACCCAGACTCAAGGGTGTTGCAGTACTCCTACTGCAGACTAAAGACATTGCTTATCAGTTTCACAGGCTCTGTAAAAGGTAGGACCACCCAGCTCCTGTTCCATTGCTACCCTGCATATCCTAGGAAAGAGATGTCCACTCTGTCATGCCACTCGGCAAGGTTTAAGGTCCTAAATAGTCTCCCTCTCTTCTGTGTTGGTAGTGAGCAGATAGAAAGATGGTTCAGATTTTCAGAAAAAGCATGACAACTAGTGTTTAATATAATAATTATGATAACAAATGTTTTTAATTATATGATATTTAGTAAGACAGAAGAAGAAGAGGAATATAGCTAGCAAGTAAACCTTGCATCCCCTCAGATGCTGGTCACCCTACATTCCTGCAGCATCAGATGGAGCCTCAGTGGATTTTCCCACAGCAAACTAAGTAGAGCAGAACACATCCTGCCCATGGAGAGAAACTCTCCCTTCTGGTTCTTGTGCTGTCATATAATTTCTTTACAAGAAAACGAGTCTGTTCCCAAAGGACATTCTCATGGCAATGCCATGCAGGTGGTATAGTCCTGGCACCAAGAGGGAGCTACCGCAGGCTCCCCTGTTGCCATTTTGCTGTCTGAGGATATCCCTGGTCATAGGGTTTTTGTAGCACAGCCCTGGTTGGCACCTGCTCAGGGAACTGCTGTGTGGGATCTCCTTCTACTAAAAATGCAGTGTCCCCTCAGTCAGCATGAATACATTCCACCCCTTGATCTGCACAAAGAGGACACTTCTCAAAGATACACAGTTACAGGTGGTAGGAGTGACACAGGGGTTTCTCAAGCCCTAAGTGCGAGGCCCAGTAGAGCAGCCAGGGCTTGTAAGGATCCCTGACACCTAGAATACGTCTTCTGCAAGGCTTCCAATACACTATCTTGATGAATGTGCACTATAACCACATCTAGTTGCATATAAATTTAAAAACATTTCTACTATTTCACTCTTCCATGAAAGGAAGATGCAGTATAAATGTATTAATTAGCGATCGGGATATAGGAAAATCAAAAAAAGACAACTTTGTGCCTGGACAGGTGGCTTTCATTCTTGCTCCCTGTATACATGTATAATAATGCAGCTTTTAATTATTTAGTCTTAATTAGTTTTTCCTTGGAACCTGTTTTGCTGGCATGCAGGATAGCAGGTTCACTGAAGAATGGCACCAGCTAAAATAATTTTATAGCAAAAGCAGCAGAGGATAAAGACAGAAAAACATTACAGACACTAATGGAAGGAAGACCACAATCTAAAACACTAA
The DNA here is from genome assembly GCF_009829145.1 of Chiroxiphia lanceolata. Taxonomy (NCBI): domain Eukaryota; kingdom Metazoa; phylum Chordata; class Aves; order Passeriformes; family Pipridae; genus Chiroxiphia; species Chiroxiphia lanceolata. Next base: position 17,000,013 of record NC_045671.1, on the reverse strand, counting down.
ACTAATAATGAATTTATGTAATGCACTTGGGGCAAGTTTCTCTTGAGTTTTTGTTAAGCTAGTACTTTAAAAAGCTGTGGTCAAAATCCTTTTGTTTTATATTTGATTTTCTTAATAGTTGTTTTTTTCCATTTTACCTAGCTTCCCTACTAATGTCTTAACAATTCAAATTTAACTCCCAACTTTCTCATTAATAAGTCTATTTTGCTCTCTACTTGCCCCAAAAGTTTAAGAACATGTAATATTTCTTTACCTTGAATAACAGCAAAAAATCTACTCGGTTCTTTGCAAACAGGAAAGAAAACTTACCCCTTTCTTTGTAAATCCAGTATTAAATTTATTTATGGACAGTAGCAACGATGACATTACAGAAGTTAATATATTTTGTGACTGTTACTTCTATTATGATAGCAAACAAAGGTGAGCAATAGCCCACAGACATAAGAGACATAGAATTCTTGAACCAAAAGGATTAAAATACAATATTTCAAATAATATATGATTTATATCAGTATTCCCTCTGTCTCCTGATCATCAAAAAAGTACTTTGGAAACATATGAAATTTTACATCTGGAATATCAGTTTATGAAAAATATGATTGTCATCAAAATGAGTAAAATGTGGTGAAATCTGTAACTGTAAATAGAAACAAATTTTCAGCCTGCAGCATCTGAAATATTTACTAAATATACTTAGCACTACAGAGCCATCCCAGTATAAGTTAGCACTGTTGGAAGCTATATGTCTTAGGACATAAATTGAGAGTCTTTCAAATAGTCCGATAAATCAACTATTTCAGGCTCATGTTACTCCCTCCTTCTTTGCACTGTAAAAGATCTCAGAGAGACACATTTATTCACAGAATTTTTACAACACATTCCCTAGGTATAGTTTTGGATTAAAAAAATGTTGTCTTGGGGCCTTTGCTTCAGAAAACAGTATTACTATTTTTACCAGGCATTTCAAATAAGTCTGTCTCATCCCCAGGTTTAGAACCAACACAAGTTTACAAAAAATCATTTCTATATAATCCCACTGCATAAAACAGATGTAAGACTAGTAGTTGTGTTCAAACTTTGGCAACATGACATTGACATCCTGGCAGACTGATACAATGCCAAAAAAATCTTCCAAAGTTGCAAGAAACTGTATTGCAGATTATAGTAAAAAAACCCCCAAACAACCCCAAATGAAAAAAAGCCAAGAAAAACCCCATACCCCACAACATGTAGAAATAGTAGTTTCATTGCTCTTCCATTTCCTGCTGACTTGGAAAAAGTTGAAGAAAAAACTTTATAAGTATCTGTTCTTAATTGCCTCTTTAGTTTATCTTTCCTGTTGAAGATGTTGCAATTCCAGTTAAGCAGCAACAAATGATGAAAGGCTAAGGAGAACAAAACATGAACATTTAAAACAATTACATTTATGCAGGTAGAGAGTGGTCAAAGTTTCTTGGAATGAGAGGTGATTCTATACGTCTGTTGATAAATTAGATCACTGATATTTGACTGGTTCTTTTTTAAAGTTTACAGAATGCTTAACCTGACATATTAAATCTCAAGAACAAATTAGTAATTTATCATTTTATGTGTTAGTATTGTATGAATTACTGTTTTCAACATGTTTAAAGATGCATTTAAGGAATTTTAGTAAAATGTTGTGTAAAGTCTTAACTATGCAGGACTGCTTGGCAGATTTTTAATGATACAGGATTTTTCTGAGTCACTAGTTCAAAAGCTTAAAAGAGTGCTGCTGAAAATGATAATATAATGACTCTGCAGTAAGTCTCAACGCTGGGAATGTCCCTTTAACTTCTTTGAATACAGTCGAATTTTGAAACTGATAATTGTGAAACTGAAACAAAAGAGAAAATAATTAATTAAAATTTGTATTTTGACTATGAAGAGGAAGGTTTTCCTGAAAGAAGGACTGGGTAAAATGTTATGCAAAGAATACAAATACTTAAAGTGCATTATTGAGTCTTGACATGAGCCTTAAATTTTCCCTAAAGGGTTTTATTGTCACTTCTAAAAATGATGATAAATTGAAAATTAAATCTCTTGGACTACTATTTTGAAAAATTACTGTTAAAAACAGATATGTCATAGCTACTTAAAGGAAGATTTTTCCACATGTGTTCATCTGCAAAAGATGTTGTTGGGTCTGTAAGCTATCATGGAATATGTGTTATCTTATTAAATTAGTAAAGAAATATTTTATCAAAGTAGTAAATGTTATTAATGCTGATTAGTGTTTATTAATACTGCTCTGAAAAATATTATGTTAAGGAAGGAGTTAATAAGTGACCGGAAGTTATACTGTACCTACGAACTCTGATATACAGTCATCACAGTTCTGAAAAAGAGATATATGCCTTATATAGAATTACACATAATACATAATAATACGTTTTAATCTAATAATATTTTATAATTATTTTTATAATAGGGAAATATATTCTTGATTTTGCAGCTTACTGTCCAGCTTCATTAAATCTACTAGTTTTATTCAAGTAGTATACTTAAACTGTTTGTTCATTTAGATAGAAGAGGTGGCATTTAATATTTTAACATCATAAAAATAGTATGAAAAATAAATGTCTACTGAACTATGCAATTACTTAGAATATATGTAGGTATAATGTATCTTGATTAGTAAAATAAGTGTGAACTTTAAAGGAGATGAAATTTCTTTAGGTAAAAAACAGAAAAATGCAAATAAAACAAAGATTTTCTTGTTGTTGTTGTTGTAGCTCAGGATTAAATTTATTGCCTAGAGGGAACAGAAGACACTGGTGGACAAAATCAAACCCTGCACATGAAGAATACCACTGGATAATTATTAAAATAATTATTGGATATTAATTATGTGGATATTTCCATGTAATGGGAAAACTACATGAGACTAAGCAGCACTAAAATACTTAATATTTATATGCTTTCTAACCTGGCAGAGAAAACTGTGACAATCTTCTATCACTATTTATAAAGTTAGGAAGATATATAAAGATATTTAAAATGAATCACTTAGATGTGAAACAAGCTGTCCAACATTTCAAGACTTTAGACTAGCTTTCTTAAAAAAAACCCACAAAACAAAACGACCCTCCAAAACAAACAAACAAACAAAAGCAGGTAAGCAACTGAAAACTTTAAATTACATTTTACTGTGAATGGTGAAAAAATTCCTGAGCTAGACTTTGTTGACATTTGCTTTTTTTCTTAAAACAAACAAACAAACAACTGCTGCATATTGTCATCTCTCCTAGTTTTAAAGCCTAAGAACCATACTACTCTGTATATCCAGCTGGCAATTCCAGGAGACAACAATAATGACAACATAAGATTCTTTTTTTCCCCCAACTCCTCCTTTTTTTTTTTGGTAAGAATTATTTTTTTCTTTTTATTTTTGTACCCAATATAAGCTCTCTTTCCTATGAAAGGTTGGACAAGGTGATCTTCTGAGGTCCATTCCAACCTGGGCTGTTATATGCCTCCATTACTCTAAATGGCATTGCAATGATTTTGCAGTTCACCAGTATCTGCAAGGCAATTATTAATTCAGATATATGGGCGTGCAGAAATGCTGGAAACCTGACCTTCAGCTCAGTGCAAATGTTGATCAGTGAAGCATTGCTTGTCTCTCTACATTAAAAACAAACTGACCAAACAAACCACACACACACACACAAAACCTAGACAAAACAACAAAACCCAACAACAAACCAGAACTGACTGATCTTCCTAAGAATTTATTTTTCTTCAAAAGAAAGACAGCCAATTTATATTTTCCATTTTTAAAAATACGCCACAAGATGCAGCATACCATTACAGTGCATACTTACATGCTTTGTTCAGCTGTCCCAGAACCTTTCCATAGAATGGATAAGGGCTTCTACTTTTAGAGTCTGTGTGTTAATAATTTTTTGTAAACACTGAATGTTTCAGATCATTGCTTTTCATTCTTTTCATATCAATTTGTCATTATTTAAAAGTTTTATTTTCAATATGGTTGTGAGCTGTTTATCAGACACTCCAGGCATAGTTTTGAACATGATTGTACTGTAGTATTTTCACCAATTTCTGTCTATTTTTGTGCCTATAAATTGCCTACAGACCTGAAAGTTACACAGTTTTTAGTGAACATATACAGATAGACTATGTACGTCAAACTAAGTACAAAATGCTTAATCTATGTCCTCCAGATCTTGCCATGAGATTTCTACAGGAACGTTGCTTATTTGCAAAACAATTATCATATGACTGTAATTAAAACTCAAAAAGATAGAGTCTATTTTCTGGAACTTTTGAGAGTTTATAAGTAAAGATATAGAGATTTAGTGCTGGAGGGAGGAGGAAATGTTGTTCTTATATGAAAAGCAAATAATTTTGTCCCCAAAATCTGTAATTATATTGTTCTTGCATTCATGCATGAATTATATTGGATTTTATGAAAAAAGACTTTTCATGAACAATGAAAAAAAATTACAGAATTCTATGGAAAAAGTATCTTTCCTAGAAAAAAGAATGTAAAAATAGAGTCTCCATCAGCTGACTGAGCTGTAGATTCAGCTAAGATGCACATGAACAAGAGCATATTCTTAAGCCTTGTTTAAGAACATGCCTCAAATTTTATGAGGTTTGTTTACATTTTTAGACTTTTTAAAAATCCTATGTATTGATATATTTTATCATGAATATTTGCACGATTATTATTTTAGATGTGGTTGAATACCATTTGATTTTAATACTGCCACTAACTTCATAGCTAAAACATCAGTGTTGAAGGCATACTGTATCTTACAGCAGCTGTCTCTTCACTAATATAAAAAGAGGGTCTATCTACTTCATGTGGGTCAATATAATAGTATGACATGTTTCAAACATCATAATAAATTTAGAGTAGATGAAGAAGCCTGCTTCCATAAAACTTCCCTGTCCAAACTCAAATATATTTTATCAAATGAGTCTTCAACCTGAAATTAATTTGAGGTGTGTAGTATTAACTGCATGGGTAAAACAAACCCCTACCTGTTACAGGATCTTCCTTGTATACACATGAGATCCCAGTTCCTTGACTACTTTTTGAAAATGAAGAATTGCTATTCTGCTCAGTCTTCAGCTCTGTTAAGAAAGGCATTCAGAGCTGATAATTTAAAAATATTTTCAATAATAATTTTTTTCACATGAAAATCCTGATGCTTGTATATTAAGGCTTTAGTTATTAGTGAAATATTTTTTAAGCACTGATTCCTATCATATTCAAAGATATTTGTCCAGCTTTTCACATTAAATGTAGAATCATTAGAAAATTCATGAAGGGTCATGAAATGCCTTCCAGAAAGCATGACATGGTCTAAAAATAGCACACTCTACTGGCTAACGGCAACTGGCTCTCAAACTCTTTGAGCAGTACTACATGCATTGTTTGTGTATTATATTAACTAGATTAATTATATTTGGCAGTCATGGCTATGTTTACGTACTTAGAATACTTTTTTTAAAAAAAAATTAATCTTTGAAAAATTATGTAAGATAGATCTAAGACCAAAAATACTTTCTCTGGGAGGGATTTCTTTGTGTGGCACAGATCAGGTATTGCACAATACTAAAGTTAAAAACTTTTTATTGAAACTTTCTGTCATCTTTTTTTGGCAGAGCTTATGCTTAATTTTTTATAAAAACCTTAATAATGCTTTGTTATATAGTATATTAATTCTTTATCTGTAGTAGACATTTATATACTGTTGCCTATGAAACATCCCAGAATAGAATGTGTAAGAATATTTCAACCAGTGGAAACATTATGAAATGATGCTTCAATGAACTTCAATTTCTGCCTGTTACCTTTTAATACATTTTTGTAAAGTTATCTGAAACATGCTTTTGTGTCAAGATGAGTTGCACCAGTGGCTGCAACTTAAATTGTAAACGTCTTGGATTAACTATAGAAAACCTACATGCCACTTGATTTAACATCAAAAATTCCATTTGGGTCTATTACAGTGTACCAGCTCTCGATTTAGAACTTTTTTGCTTCAACTAATGAACATAAATTTACTTCTTGACAGCTGTGATAAATGTGCATTTTATGCTATACGTTTATGCTATAACTGCATGACTGACTAACTGCAAATAGTTATTGCTACAAAAGTAATTGCAGAATATGTTTGAAAATTTCCTGTGAACTTAATTGATCATGTACCTACATATGTTTTCAGGTTTTCAGATGCTTTCAAATTTTTATTCTGTATAAGAAATATTAAAAAAATAGATTCAGTTTTGAGCTTTCTAAAGAATAAACAAAAATGGGTACTTACTGCTCAAATAATGGAACTGGGAGTTTCATATTAATTTCTGACTATTGCTTTCTAAGGACTAGACTGGGAGGAGGACCAGGTGATCTTGGATTTAGTTAGTGTTCTCTTCCATACAGATGTCATGATTTTTGCCCAGATGTAATCTACAACAGCTACATAATTGTTGAAATAGCAAGTGGCTTATGTTGGGTATGATTTCTGCACTAATTTAATTTGGCATGTCCCAATTTAAAAAAAATAAAAAATAAAATCTGGGTTTCAGTGTTACAAGCATAGTGAATTAGCCTGATTTTTCAAGTACTGAGCTTTCCAAATTCCTATTCATTCAGTGGAGCTGCTCTATGTTCAGCCTTCTAGAGGGCAATTTCAGATGTTCAAATTTTAATTTAGGCAATTCTGTTATTTTCTTAATTTTGAAAAACACTGGTTTGCCCTTCAATTTTTATTTTGAGAAATCAAAACTCATATTCGTTTCTAAAAAGGAGTGTGTTGCATCATACCCTTTAAAGTGATCAAACAACAGAAATAAACCCCCAAACGTAAATTCGTCAGTTAGATTAAGTTTTACTTTTAGAGTTTAAACATTGACTTAACTGTTTTTCCAAAAATTTTTACAACTCAACATCACTTCAGAAAGTTAGAAATTTTCTGAGGTTTCTTATAACTTGTAAACTTGTGTTTGCCATAACAATAATCTATAAAATATAAAAGATTTCTGTTTGACCCCTGTCAAATGAAAGATATAAAATTCATGCATTCTTTCCTCCACGGAATATTTTATAGAGAATGGGAGTCTTCTGGATGAAGTGACAGTGAATTATAACAATAAATAATAGAAAATAGTACAGCAACATTTTTCTATTTAGTCCAGTATTGGAACATGTTTAAAATTAGTACCTGAAAAAACATTGTAAGAAGATATAAGATAGTCAGATGCTGGCATCAGGTTTCATTTGTAATGACCTATTGCAGGTTTATTTAGTTGACAACTTAAAGCAGTATTTTTTGAAGAACTCATTCAGTCATAGCTTTTCAATTTTAGCTTAGTATTGCAATAGGAAGCTCTAAGTCACATATATCATACTTCTGTCTTGTATTTAACATTCTAAATTTCATTTACACAACAAGTTATCTCCTAATCCACACAATAAATACCTTGGGCCCAGACTAGCATTTCATAGAATCACAGAATCAACTACATTGGAAAAGAGCTGAGGTCGAGTCCAATCTTTGACCTAACATCACCTTGTCAAACAGACCATAGCACTAAGTGCCACATCCAGTCTCTCCAGGTATGGTGACTCCATCACCTCCCTGGGCAGTCCATTCCAAAGCCCAATTAGTCTCTCTGTAAAGAATGTCTTCCTAATGTCTAACCTAAACCTCCTCTTGCCAGCTTAAGACTCATTTTACTTGACAGTTATTACTGAGACATTGTCTGGTTTAATATATATAGTTTTGGATAAATAGCAAAATCAATGTGGTTACAATGACCCAAGCATAGCATATAGTTCAAACGGTGCTACCTTGGCTTTCCATGGTGCTAAAAAGTTTCCATGTTTCTCACCAGTTATGTTGGCAGAACAACATAAAACCAACTTATGTCATGATGGCTTTCCAAATTTCCCAAGTGTTAATAGCTAGTAATTGGAGGGCTTGACTTTAGAGACTTAATCTTCTCACTGGGCCTGTAGATGTCTGCCTTTGTACCAGTGATAGGTTCCTGTTTTCAGTCATCAAATATCAGAAGAAAATCTAATTTACTCAATTTTAATGTCACAGAGGTAACTTATGTTTGCAATAATATTTTAACAGAGCTAGAGAGTAAATAAGTTTTCACTTTCCCTAACTAGATCTAAAATTTAGCATGTAAGTATAGGATACAGTGTAACACCCTGCTATCAGTCCCCAGGAATAATGGAGGCCTAGATGCAACTGCTCGATCAAAGACATCAAATCTATGTCTAAATTAAAGTGCATGAGTTCCATTGCATTTTGCCATCTCATCTGGCTCAAATAATTTGCCAAATGGAGGGATTTCTCTGAAGAATATTTCAGTAGCCTGAAAGAGCCCAATTTGTAGTAGGGCTGTCTAAAGGAACTGAAGATGTTGCCTGTGTCAGAGATACTCAATTTAGGAGTTTTTCTTCAAAAACTTTGGGAGCATATAGGAAAAAGAAGGTGTATTTTTATGTTTTGTGTGCTTCTTGAAAGCTCCAGTTTCTAAGTGTTATACTTCTAAAAGGCTGAGGCATATGTGGGGGAAGACTTCTACTTTTTGTATGTATATTTGAGGAATAATAGTCGAGGCTTCTCAGAGCTTCTCAGATTGTTCACAGTCACACTGTTAGTGGCTAACACCATGGATGACATTGGGTTATTCAGTGTTTTTAGTGATGTAATGCAGTAAGATTTGGACTTCAATTTTCAGAAAAAACTGCTATAATCTCATGCAAATTTGTACTTCAATCTGCAAATCAGAGAGGTTTGCTACTTAGATTGTCACATGCTTGCTCTTTATTGTACTCCTTTAAATAATAAATTAAAAAGAAACCAAGAATGGCTTTGTACACAGGGAATATTGGCCCATATTCATCTTATAAATCTCATTAAGTACTTTATAATCAGCTTATTATTCTGCTTCTGTTAAGAATGTTTTAGTCCACTTGTCTATGTAATGAATAATACTTTCCCTCAGTTTTCTACCTATTTTAGGACTGTAAACCATTTGAGACAAAGATCTTGTATTTTTTATGTTTCTTGGTTACTTTAAGCATCTCTGGTTCTGTGTAACTATAAAATACTATACTACTGCTAAGTACTTGTCCATAGCGACATCCCAGCCATGTATGCACAAATAACAAATTTTTCATCCAGCAGTATATATTAAAGCAACATCGGTATATTATTCCTGGGACAGTAGGAATCTCTTAATACTATAAAAAGTCTATTTTTTTTCCCTATCATCTGCAAGTTGGAAACAGAACTATTACCTGCATTAGCTTTCATTTGGGCACTCAGCAATTGAGTGCCAGTTTCCTTACATACTGAGACAACAGAGAAGCTTAAGGGTAATTCTTAAACATTTTTTACTGAAGAAGCAGACACTGGCTGCACTGCCTTTTCGAGTTTCAGTTCTTATACTCTAATACAACTTACAGATATATGTATTTCTGTCAGAATACAAGTGGTCACTTACTTAATGCCAGAAATTACCAGAGAGAAATATACAATTACACATTTATGTTTTGTACACATCTGATAAAAAGGAAAAAAAAAGTACTTCTGTACAAAAGGTAATTCCCGTGATAATTCCCCTCTTGCCAAATAATAAAGTATTTGTAAGTACATGTGTGTAAAGGTAGGAGGACAGCATTGTACTATTTTTGCATCAAACATGTCCTGCAGACTCCTGGGATTGTTGAACTGGTTCTAAAGACACATGTCAAAGGCAATTAGAAAATACCACAGTGTCAGCTTGCAGAAATCAGTTCTATGGGATTCCCCTCACTGACAGGAGTAGGGGGATGAACTGAAAATAATACTGGACATGAAAAGGAAGGTGTTACACAGATGCAAAAAAATTGTGTTGGGTGAATGGTACCTAAAATCAGTACCAGGAATTATGGTATTATGAGAAATTTAAACTCATGCTTGTGTCGCAAAAAAGTCTGTAAACTATGGTAAGGACTAGATAGTCTGACAAGATAAATCTCCTCAATTTCTTTATTCAATGAACCAACAGAAAACAGAAGGTGCATAAACTGTAAAAGCAGTGTAAATAAAGAAGAGCAGCAGCATAGACTTGTGCTATAGGGCTGGTTTTGGAAATACGGGAAATAGAGGAATATCTCTGTCTTAAGTGTTAATTGGGAGACCTATTTTAAGCATCAGTACAGGCATGATAGATAATAGGAACAACGGTATTTAAATCTAAATTGCTACAATTGATATGGAAGCAAATCTCACGCATTAATGCTCTTAATAAGGGGGACTGGATTATCTTTGTTCAAGAACTTTGAAAGAACTGGTACCAGAAATCTCAGTCTTTTAGTAGGGATTGTTAATAAGATTATAAAATCAGGAACAGAAAAATAGGGAACATGTTACTTGTATTCTAAGGGACCAAAGGCGATCTACACAGGTCCACTGCCTTTTTCATTTACAAAAAAACCAAACAAACAACCAAAAATCAAAACACACAAAAAACATTTTGAAGACTAAAGTTACTGGTCATCAAGACAAACAGATAATGAGTTAAAATCACATGTGTTTACTAAATTAATTTGCTCTGTGCAATCTTATTTTCCAGAAAAAATAGTAGGTGGACTCAGATAGCTGATTTTTTTTATAACCTTACTTGGGAAATGCTTTTTAAAATGGAAAACGTGTATAAGTAGAGACTTATAAAAGCAGATAAGGAGGTAATAGGAGAAGACAAAAAAAGACTATAAGAAGTTAAATATTATTTCCTAAGTAAAACGCTACTAGAGTTCCAATATTTTACTTAGTCTTTTTATTCATTAAGTGCCCTAGTAATATGACTCAGTGTTAGGAAACTATCACTATAGAGACGAATCAGGTTACAGGATCTTGCAGTAGTTCAGTAGGAGGGAATGTAAGGCTTACGTGTTTGATGTCCTGAAACATTTTGAAACTATGAAAGAAAACAGAAAGTCTATTGATGGCAACGAGCACAGGTTGACCACAACCGAAAGACAAGTTCAGTGACTACTTATATAACTTTCATAATTGCTAACCCTTTTTTGACATAATCTCAATATTGAAATGACTTGATTTTGCAAGCCCTGAAGGTTTTGACATAATGCATTTATTGGTGACTAAGTTACAAACACGCAGAATTTTTTTGCTCATAAATTAAATTAAAAGCAACAAAACCAAGGCAAATTAGGGCAAATAAAAATTTTCATTCATTAGTGTACATTACCTCTCAAATATCCAACTTCATATTCTGATATGCAAAAGAAATTATAGTAATGTGGGTCAGGTGGGGTTTTTTTGTTTGCTTGGTTTTTTTTGGCTTTTTTTCAGAACAGTTATATCAAAGGTCCTAACTTCATAGAAAGCTGGAGGATATAGACTGTTTAACATGAAAACAATATATTGCAAAATTCATTAACTTATCTGAAGAAATTTCACGAATCTTTACATAGAAAATATTTATTTTCATTTCTTAAAAGCAAAACAATTGCAGTATGTTTGTTTCCATCTCAAAAGTAACAAGAAATATTTTTGATGAATAAACATCTCCAGATAAAACAGAAATCTGCTCATTAACGATTCTGATAGGTAGTCTACAACTTAGAGCTTTAAGAAGTTTTTATGAGAATATTAATAAGATAATTTAAGTATTCTAAACCATAATTTAAATCATAAATTGAAATTTATTTCATTTCCTACCACTTCTTTAATCATGTTGATCTCTTAATCTATATAGTTTTCATAGAGAATTTATAAATAATAACGGCATCCTAATATTCAAAATATAGAAATTAATTCTAAATATGCAGAATTGTCACATCAATACATTATATTTCCATAATATTGCAGATGAATCCATATTAACATGTAAGTGACTGTTAACATTTTTCAGTTATTTCTTTCTGGTTTGGATAATTTTTTTATTTTTTTTTAATGCATGTAAAAATTCTGTATTTCCTATTTATTAACAAGAATTTTTATTTTAGCCTTCTTCCTGAAGCATGAAATTACCTGTGTGCACAGGTAATTTAGGCTGGCAACATGTGTTTTTTGCCTATACTACATATACTGGAGTTGATCTCAATGGGTACTCCTTGTCAGTGCTAGCATACTTCAGGCTCCACAGCCATTCATGTATTAGAGAGCATTTTGAAATGTTTAATACAATTATCAAGTTTGATAAGGTTTTTTATTCATACCAGTCCAGAATATACTGCTCATCTTACATAGTCTTGAAAAATCTACCACTGGTCATTATTACTATTTAGCAATAACACTGATGGAATTCTGTGTACTCATATTAGAAGTTGGCTTTTCATCATTGCTTTAAGTGTTAGCTTTACCTTCCTGGATACATGTTTTTCCCTATGTGTTATTATATTGTAAACAAAATATTTGATTCAACTAGGGTTTTTTGCCCCATTTTTGTAAAAATGAAAAGATGCAGTAAGTTAAACTGATCTCTTTAGAAAACTTGCACTCAGTTTAGCATACAAATATTAGTTCTATATGCCCCTGGTGCAGTTTGCTTCCGAACAGAAACCTATATGGTTTCTATTATATATTTTCATTATTTTTGTTGAGTTTCATATTAAAAATCTGACACTGGTAGAACAACAGTTCTTACAGCTCTTAGCACTATCATCATTTAGTAGGGTCTGCAGTGACAGGACAAGGGGTACTGGTTTTAAACTAAAAGAGATTTGATTCAGAATATAAGATACTTGCTATAATCTAATATATATATCTTAATATATTTAAGATATATAAGAAAGACATGTTTTAGAATGAGTGTGAAACACTGCAACAGGTTCTCCAGAGATGTGGTAGATGCCCCATCCCTGGAAACAAAACTCAGTTTGGACATGGCTCTAAACAACCTGATCTAGTTGAAGATGTCCCTACTCATTGCAGGGGGGCTTTTAAAGGTCCTTCCAACCCAAGCCATTCTATACAGGATAATGGCCAGAAATGAAACAAGGTAAATTCTTCCTCTGGTGTCTGTTAGCGCATTTACACCTATGAGAAGAGGCAAAGAAAATAATCTAGAAGACATCAGTTTAACAGACATAGACCTTATTCAATTCTTAAGTGAATTTTCTGATATGAGTAATAATTAAAAAGCTGAGTGCTGTACGAGGAAGACTATGTGGAAATGCAGATGCAAACAATACTCTCTTAGGTTCTCCTTCCCCCAAAGAATAGAATGGAAAGGTCTTCACAATTTTGCAATGTTAATGGGCTGATTAAAAACAAGATTTATAGGACATAGTCTTTACTTCTCCCTCTTTAGATGTTTCATTGAGCAGTTAGAAATCCAAGACTCCCAAGACTATTAACAGAGAGAAAGAGGATAGTTCCTCACTCTATAGGAGCCCAATGCAAATACTTATCTGGAATTGAGAAGTGCTTCCAGATAATCTAGTTCCTGCTACAAATATAATTTGTCCATTACCTAATTAATTTTAGTGGAAAATACTCAAGGAAATCTTGTAGAGAGGACTGGAATCTAGGATTCCTCCATCTCAGAAAAGAGTCATTATCACTTTTGTAGACTTTGTGTCTTTGTCATCCCCCTCCAGCTTCTTCATGCCTAGTCTAGATTCTGCATGAATAGGGAAGATGGACTGCACTGTCCTATAGCCTAAATTCTAATGGTCTGAGCAGTGTTCTGGTAACCAAGGAATCAAATGAAAATCTGCTTTCAATTGCTCCCCCCCCCATCTCCAAACAGAAATTGTACTTGAACCAATTTTTTAAAGAACGTGGTCTACCTTAACAGTAGATGATATACCAAAATGCTTATCCAGTCCAAACCCATGATGTCACTAAAGTTAATGTCACTAAAAGTTTTTATCTGTTGCCTTTTTTTTTTTTTTTTAATGTGAACTGATTAGCGAATTATTATTGGCTTGAACAGGAAGAATTTCAGAACTCAACCTCTACTGGAATTGTAACAAAAATTCTTTACTGGTTAAAGTCTCTAGCTTTAAGTTAATCCTGCTCTGGAAAGCCCATATATTGTGCATTCCACTCTGCTGGTGAGTCCTTTAACTGGTTTGTAATACTGTATAGTAACTTCCTACACGCCCACACTCCTTCTGCAACTCTGCTTCTGAATGAAATTAGCTGAGTCAACGGGTGCTACGATTTGTGCTGAACTTAATACCAAATAAAACCAAATAAATTGTAACACAGATGCAGGATAGATTCTTTCACAGATTTCAAATGTGGTAGGTGACACAGGTCAGTGTCGAGAAGTTCTTTCTTAAGATAGTACAAGTCGTTACGTAAGTCTAGTGTTGAAAATGGCAGTGCCCGTTAGTGACTGGGCAAGTATGCAGTGAGATAAGTGCAATATGAAATAATAATGATGGTGCAGGTTTGTGTAGCATTTGGTGCAGTTAATATTTCATAATAACCATATCTAGCTTAGAGAAAGCAATAGACAACTGGAATAGATGTGGGTTTTCTCATATTCAGATTAATGACATGATCTTTCAGCTTTCAGAGTTTTGTTTGCATGCTTTTCAAATGTCTCTGGTATAAATTCCTAAACTAATTGGGAGGGGTGGAATGGGCATGCTTTTTACATACAGCATGAACATAGCATAACAGTTATAACGGCTTACCTGTTCCCTTTAAAAGTCACACTGAATATATACTTTCATTGAACATGATTATATATTTTGTTTCGTAATCTTAGTGAAAAATGCTAGTTTTCATTCTCATTATTTGTAACTCTCAGAGTCTACTCTCTATCATGGTTGTATTTAAATGCCAAAAAAAGAAAACCCCATCTGTGTAGATTAGTAGAACATAAATGATGCTAGATCCCCTTTAAATTTTGGAATCTGTTGTACTTTTGTGCTTCAAATCTTCAAAGTACAGTAATATACAAATGCTCCCTTTTTATTACGTGATTGAAATAAATGCCATTTCACTGTCAATACACTTGACATTCAAGTACTTTAATATTTTATTTTTCTTTCAGAGTGGCATCAACTCTACTAGGGCTCATTTGGGGTACTGTAGAGTTGTGACGAACAACAGAACTGAGCTTAAGGAAATAGCATCTATATAAATGTGACATTCAATAGTTTATCATGTTACTCCCAAGTTCACCCACACTCTAATCAAATACCAAGTCTTATTATACGTTTTAATGTCATAGAAGTTGCAACTGGCTTCCATAATCCAGGATTTCCTGCTCAAAAGGACAAGGGGGTCTTTAGAAGTTTAAGAAGTCTTAGTACAGACTAAACCATTTAAAAACGACGGCAAGTGAACAATGTATACCGGGACATACTAAAGTATAAAAGCTTGTTTTACATTTCAGTAGAGACCAACAAGGTGAATTCTGCTTCTGCGCGCCTCTTTTCCTGCAGATTTTTGCACTTCCATGCAAAATCATCAGTGCTTTCTGTTCCTCGGGAGGCACAGGTCGTTCTAAGGAAGGCTCTCCTGCATCTTTTTCTCCAGTGCCCCGTCTTTCCCCTCCATCCCGGGCGGGCGGGAGCGGTAGGGCAGAATGCGCGGTGCCGGGAGAACCCACCTAGAGGGCCCCCTTGACGCCAGCACAGCTTCTGCCAGGCAGAGAGCCCTCTCCGCAGCCGAGCCCAGTCTACTGCAGGGCCAGTGCCACGCAGCCCGACACTGTCCGGGGCTGCCGCTGCTGCTGCTGGGCGGGGAGACCAGGAGCCCGAGGGGAGGCCGGAAATTCTCGTCCGGGAAGAGAGAGCCTGTTGACTCTGCATTTGCTTCAAAATAGACGCCGTCTCTGTAGCCCGGGCTTAAGAATCTTTCCGAGGATACTTACCAGACCGTAAGGAGTGATAACTACTGTCTAGGACCTGAATTGGGAAAAAAAAAAAAGGACAGCAGAGAAAGAATGCTTAGGTAACACCAGACTTATAGCTTTGCTTTCGTTTTGCGACTACAAATTGATGCACGTGGGTTTATATACAGTGTAACACCAAAACAGAACTAGATTCTGCAGTGAGACTCGATAGCTTAGTCATTTTACTTAAAGGGAGCATGCAGGCTTATTATGGGGTTAGACAGCAAAAATGAATTTGGTCACAATATGATCACATCTCTCGTTGGTATCTAACTGTAGTCCTGTCCTATGGAGTGCAAAAAGCATACTTCTTTCTATCTTAGCTAAAGAAACAAAGTCACAGTATTAAATTCAAAGAAGTTTGGGGTTGTTGTACAAGGCTATTAACATCATCCTGTTCCCTGGGCTTGTAAGAAAGGAAAACTGCATTAAATCGATCACTGATGAATATGTGTCTAAGAAAGAAGAAAAAGCAATATTCATTTCTGAACATGGCAAAGCAATCTGAAGTTACACATCTCCCCCTAAACACTGATTTGGCACAGATGGCAAGAAACTATCTTTTCACTAACCTTTTCCAACTGTCCAAAATGCTGCATATGAAGATGCTTTAATTCACAGTCAAAGCACTTGGATTTTTATCAAGGCAAACTGTTGGCATTGTCAGAACAGTTTCTGTATACTGATTAATTTAATGTTTCTTTAAAATAGCAAATGATGCATAAATGGATGGACGTGTACCTAGAAAACCCTGTGAGAAGTCTTTCATTGGATCCTGTGAATTTTTATTTTTGTGGATTACAGTAATTCTTGCAATAATCCCGGCTGTTGACTGCTCATGCAGTTGTTCTGGCATGCATCTATGAATACCATAACAGATAAATCTGGCTGACAAGGAAAACGCTAATGTTGGAAGATCTGTGAACATGATGCATGTGAATAATTTCCCCTTTAGGAGGCATTCATGGATATGGTGAGTAATCAATACACATTATAGACTGTTAGACGCAAAATGCTTCTTTGCAAAATAGTGTGGCAAATACCAGCTGCTATGTTTTTCCTTAAATTAATGTCAAAAAGGGCTAATCGAGGTATGAGAAAAATTAAAATCTTACAGAGATAGTAGTGATGAAGTAATACGAGTTTGGCACTCCTTTGCCTTTACAAAATAGGCAAGTTATAAAAACTGTATTGTTATGGTCATGTTTTCTTATATGGTAACAGTATTTTGAGCAGGGAGATGTGTTTTCTTCCTATATCAAAGGAACAGTTTTTCCCATTTATTTCTTAGCCTGACTTGAAGGAAATAGCAGAGATATTGTCCCCCTATGATATTGTTTTGTTTGTCCTGGAACTTATTTATATATATACTTTCAAGTGACCTGAAAACAGGAAAAAACGCTCATTCATATGGGGATTCAGTAATCTTTTGTAAATGCCTTTGTATGGTAGGTTCTCAAATGTGATTGCTTGAAAGGCAATCATATAGCATTAAAATCCCTTTATCATCATTAAAACATCTGGTTCCTCTTTGAATCACTGGTGTCTAGAGTTCTTCCTGACTGAAAAAAACCCTGTACTTTCCTTGCAATACAGTGCAGTTAACTTGCATATAAATGCTACCAGTAGTTGTTGCGTCATGCCTTGCTCCTGATGTTGGGAATCAATGTCTTGGTTAGTGCTTAGTGACTAATTTAACTTAGGCAAAGATATTCCCTCATAAAACTTGCCCTTTGAGTAAATATTGAGTCTTACAGAATATTAGAAGGAAAAGTTATGGAAGCTATTTTAAGAAAACAAACATCCAAGTTGAGGGGTTGGGCGCGTGTTTGTTTAGCAGGTTTTCCCTCAGTGGGCGTCAGGCTCTGCGCGTCAAGAATCTGCAGGACAGCCTGAGGACGGATTTTCCCCGGGAATGGTGCCGGCACGGCCGCGCTCTCCGGAGCGCCGGGGACACGGCGGGGCCGGGCCGAGCCGGCCCGTGACCGCGCTGCCGTCAACGCTGCCACAGCCCCGCGCGCCCAATGGCGGGGCTCGCGCGCCCCGCGTCACGCGGGGGGTGGGCGTGCCCGGCGGGCCGGACGGTGAGGGGGAGTTGCTCTCAGCCCCTCTGCTTGTTTTCCTAATTACTTTTTATAACCTTGTCCTAGGACCGTCTCAGGCTTTGTAACATCCCTTGAGGACCAACTTGAAAACATGTCCCCTAAGCAATGAACAGCGAGGTCTTGGATGTATTTAGTCTTCCTTAGCAGAGTGTGCTGGAAAGGACACTGCAGGTGTGCCCACACACCTGTCAGGGGGACTGCTTCCATTGTTTCCTAAGAATATGGCTTAACTCTCTTTTTAAGAACTTTTAGAAAAAATATTTTATGCATGTCTTAACTCTCTGGGGTTCATCTTCTGACTAAGCATTTTTCAAGCATGAGCCCTGAAGTCTGCCGAGAGAGGTTTGAACAACCTAGACGTTCTCTGTTTATCTTCTCTGAAAGCTAGTTACCTGATTTTCCTTGCCAGCCTCTTGCTGTCTGTCACATTATGTGAAGCCTTGTTTGGAGAAGACTGGCAGAAGTGTTTACTGGGAAGATGTAGGAAGATAATAATGTGTGCTATATTTGCAATTTAACTGAATGCAAACCATACCATACCTGCGTATGTGCTTACCTAATCACAGACCTTGATTTAGAATGCAGATGTTTCTAGCTGTTCATCTCAACTCTTGGAGAACTGGCAAATTTGCTTATTCATGCTACAGTAGTTCTGTAAGGAGCATTTAGAGGTGCCAGGATGTTAAGCTGCCAGTCATTGCTTTTGTTTTAATTCAGAACCTTCAAAAATCCATGCATTACCTGTAAGGTATGCCAACCTTTTCTATTGTGAATACAAATTGTCATGAAGAAAAGTTTTCTATATGAATATGATGTCCTCTCATACTACTTTCAGATGTTCTTTAAAGGATGACAATGAAGATAAAGAATATCTTTCATGGCACACAAATAATTTTGTGTTTATTCAATAGAAATACTAGTTGATTGTCTTTAATAATGTTTCCAAAATGCTGATGCAACACATCAAAGGTATTCTGTGGCCAGCCTTATATGCATCATGATATTTGTAACCTCTATGTGCATACAGAACCAAATATTTTAGAAGTAGGACTCACTATTTTCAGTATCTTAGAGATGTTGTTTTTAAAGATACTTTAGAGACGTGCAGTATGCCTTCATATGCCAGTTCTTGTTTGTCTCACGTGGAATATGGGAAGAAAGAGTGGGGGTGGGGGGGGATAAAAATATAAACCTATTTAAAATATAATGTATTATTTCAAATATTCAGGATTTAGTGTTGTGTAAGTAGTCAAGGGGTGGATGTGTCTTTTGCATTAGGCCCTGCATGTGGATTTAGGGAAAGAATGATGGCCCTGAGAGCAGAGTTTGGTTAGGAACCCATACACTTTTGGACATGTAGTGAGAATTCCAGTATCTGAACCCTCCTGGTAACCTTAGCAATAGGTAGGAACTGACTGCTGGCAAAAAGCAGCTATAAAATACTGTATGTTTCAAGCAGCTATATGTTTCAAGGCAGTATGACTGGGAGCACAACTGTATCAGACAGATAAGGGTAACTGTGATCTGAATGGAATCTAAAGGGTGTATAAAACTGAAACTGAAGTAGACAAAAAAGAGGTATTTTGTCTGAGATTGTTTCAAGGAGTTTGGATTGTAGAGAAGTAAATACAAATTATATTAAAGGGGTGCAGTGGGTGGGGCAAGTGATGTCTTGGATGACGATGAAGTTAGTCCTAGAAATACTGAGATACATTTGTGATGATAGTAGGAGGAGTGGGATTTTATAACAACTTACCGCGTTACACACCATACAACATAAATTATGTATTAACAGTGTACAGCTTACTGCCATTCACACTGACAGTTATTTTAGAAACATTTACTGCTGACTTATGTAACCTAGCTTTCCTTTCCATTACATTTTATCTGCATTTGTGATGACAAACCAAATAAAGATAAACATGGCATTCAATTTTAGCTTACTTAATTGCATAAGCAAATACTGTATGTGTCATTTAGCTTTACCATAAGGAAAATAGATGTGAGAAACCCATGTCCAAGAATAGCTGTCTTTAAACTGGCAAAGATTTAAAATTAATCCACAGGTGAATATATTGACTTCAGAATCAAAAATGTGACCTATGACTATTCATCCTTTTCTACCAGCTTTTGGCCTATTAGGATTGAATGAAATTTAGTTTGGTTACCAAGACAATGAGTAAAGAAAAAAATAATCCTTTCTTGGCTGCTTTGAAATCCCACCATATTTCCTTGACTATTATTAATCTATATATTTAATGAAAAACAATGCAAATGCATGGTTATACATGTTATTCCTTGCCTCCTATTAATTTTATTACTGACTAGTTTTTCAAGAGCATCTTAGTATCGAAATTTATCATCATTAACCATCAGTCTTAGCTAACCAGGGAGGTCCCAGATGAATAGAGTTTGGCCAATTTGACACCTATCCACAAGAAGGGCTGGAAGGAGGATCTGGGGAACTGCAGGCCCGTCAGCCTGACCTTGGTGCCCAGGAAGGTCATGGGACAGATAATCTTGAATGTGATCACGTGGCATGTACAGGACAACTAGCCAGCAGAGTTTGGGAAAGGCAGGTCCTGCCTGAGCACCTGATGTCCTTCTATGACCAGGTGACCTGCCTAAGTGGATGAGGGAAAGGCTGTGGTTGTTATCTACCTGGACTTCAGCTGGAGGTCAGGAAGGCTCTGCAGAAGGATCTGGACAGGCTGAATTGATGGGCCAAGGCCAACAGTACAAGGTTCAACAAGGCCAAGTGCTGAGTTCTGCACTTGGGTCACAACAACCTGAGGTTGTCCCCATAGGCTGGGGACAGAGTGGTGGGAAAGCTGCCTGGCGGAAAAAGACCTAGAGGTGCTGGTCCACAGTGGTTGAACATGAGGCAGTAGTGTGCCCAGTTGGCCAAGAAAGCCAATGGCATCCTGGCGTGTATCAGCAAAAGTATGGCCAGCAGGCCAGGGAAGTGCCTACACTTGCCTCTGGTGAGGCCCTACCTCGAATCCTGTGTCCAGTTTTGGGTCTCTTAGTACAAGAAGGACATTGAGGTGCTGGAGTGAGTCCAGAGAAGGGCTACAGAGCAGAGGGAGCTGGGGTTGTTTAGCTTGGACAAAAGAAGACTCAGAGGAGACCTTATCACTCTCTACAGTTATCTGAAAGGAAGTTGTAGCCCGGTGGTGTTGGTCTCTTCTTCCTGGCAACAAGAGGGAATGGCCTCAAGATGTGCCAGGGAAAGTACAGGTTGGACATCAGGAAGAATTTCTTCACTGAAGGGGTTGTTCTTCACTGAAAGTATTGGAAAGGGCTGCCCAGTGAAGTGGTGGGCACATCACTATCCCAGGAGATGTTCAGGAAATCACTGGACATGGCACTTAGTGCTGTAGTCTAGTTGACAAGGTGGTGTTCAGTCAAAGGCTGGACTCAATGATCTTGGAGGTCTTTTCCAACCTAAATGGTTCTGTGATTAGTAAATTCCTGAATTAATGCAATTAAATTGTTTATTTCTACATTTTATGGAACTCTATATGATTTTCAGCCATCCAAAATTTTGGTTTGGCTTTCCATTGTTAAGTAACTTCTTCCACTTCATAAAAATAGAATATGTAACTGTGAAGAAAACTGATGGCAGATGAAGATCTTTATGCTAATACATAAAATCAGCTTTTCTTTATGTTCTTAGGACATAATGAGTCACCTCAGCTCGCGAAGTTACGGGGAACTGAGTCTGACCAGTGCTATGCCATTCTCATGACATAACGCTTCACTTCTAACCTCAGTGTTTCATGCTGGTATTTATTCATCTGCCTGTTCTAAAAATACTTGTATTTTATAGTGGGGAAAGAAGAAAGGCTTCTTTCCTAACTACATTTGAACACATATTTAACTAGTTTTTCAGATATTTTATACTTAACATAGAAGCTGCAGAGGAATATCTCAGTGCCTCCTTTGGAAATCTGAATTTGAATCTGAATTTGGGAAAAAAAGAATCAAGACTTCTTGAACTTGTTTAAGACCAAAGAATTTTGGTCTCTGTGGCCAGTAGATTTTCACAGTACTGCTAAAAATGAAAGGTCACCTTATTCCCTGTTTTCTTATGCTCAGTGACAGGTGTAACTTGCCTTCAGGCGTTGTCAAAGTTTATTTCCCAAGTTAAAATGAGTGTAGTAAGATGTAGTAAGATACTGACTGAAACAAAGAGTTTCATTTCAAGGTATCTTAAACCTTTTCCTTTGTATTTCTAATACCTTATTTGCCCAGTAGCACCTAACCAGCATTCAGCATGATGAATATCAGGGAAGAAATGAAATAATTTCTACTGTTTGCAAAATAGGACAAGGCTTCATTTGTTTATTATTAATCTTAGCAGTCTTTTGACTGTCTGTAATGTTTGCATGTGAAAAGTTGAAAATACTCCACATGCCCTACTTAGCTAAATCTGACAGCACCCCTAGTGAGTAGGTTAGGTATATATCTGTATATGTAAATTACATCATTCACCACAGAAGTGCTCTGTGGTCTTCCATACAATAGTTATGGCACTTTTTCATGCAGAATTTCTGTGCAGGCAAGATAATTTAACTACATGAGCTAATATAAACTGTTATTGCTCAATTTGTGCAGATGAGTATCCTGTTGGGATTTTAATCTATTGTTCCAGGATGAGATCATATAACCTGCATTTTTGGATTACTACTGTACTCATATTTATATTACCGCAACTGAGTCAAACTAAACTTTTTTATTTTTGGGATGCGGATCTTGCCAAGACCTGTCTTTTGCTCTTCTGTCCTCAGCATATAATCTGTAAATGAAGTTATTTCCTACCTTGGTCCTTTTGATGCACTACAATTTTTGTTGTTTTGTATTGAAAACACTTTGAAACACTGTGTCTCATTATAAGTAGAGTACATCTTTTAACCAGTCATTTTCAGGCTAAATTAATGTTATTTCTTGAAGGATCCTGTAAACTTGCAGGAAGTCTTGCTGTTACTGTGTATAATCCTGATTATATCTTCTTGGGAAATCAAGTCACAGTAGTAGAAATTAAACTGAAGCTTCTTTTACTCATAAAAAACCCGTTGAGTGTTCATGCTGTTCCTTTCCAGTCTTTTCACTCTTACCTGTTTACAAAGAATTGTTTTCTCTTCTTTGGGAAGAGTTAATCCATAGCTGCAGTTTGACTCATCAAAAATTACCCTGCACCACTTCTTCCTAAGTATAATTTAATAATGAAGAAAAAATCTCAAAACTGTTTAAGTTATTGTTACAGTAAACATGATTGATTATATATTACTTAATTATGCTTTTTCATTTACAAAGTATTTTGTAAGTAGATCTCTGGGTGCTTATATTTTTTCTAAACATTCTGGCCTGAGTTTGGTGCATATGGTCTTTCATTCACAGAGCGGTTTACTTAAGGAATTTGTCTACTACTGGAAAAGAAATTATAGTGTTAAATATTTTGGTAAATTAACACGTTTACTTGAAATCCTTTTGTTTGGCATGCAGAGACAACCAAAGGATTGTCCCTGTCTATAAGTGGAGATTGACTGTTTTCTCTGATATTTTCAACACAGTATTTGTGGGCAGGGAGAAGAGTAGAGGGAGGGGAGAGGAGAATGACAAAAAACGTTGAAAGCTGACAAAAAATGAAGAAGGCTGGTTAAGAATTATAATTTACAGCTTATTATACTTTCATCTCATTAAAACAGAAATAGGTGTCACTGGTACACTACACTAAATGGCAATTTTTATGCTAATATTAATTCCATATTGCCTGAAACCTAAATTGAGTACATGATACTTGATATTTTTTTGTGACTCAATTAACTCTTTGATCATAGCAGAATGATTTAAGATAATTGTTATTTTAACCATTACAAAATATAAGAATATTTTCAGTAAAAACTACTTGTCAGTAGATATTAATAAACAGAATAATTTTCCCTGTGTGACTCACTCTGTGAAATTAGCAAAATGGAAGGCACAAAATTAAAGGCTTCAAAGGAGTGGATAGAACCAGGCAGAGCATCTGAAAAAAGTATGAACAGTTTTTCATAGGAAACTGATAACTATTTTTAAGTGTCCAATCCATTTATACCGGAAACATGTAAGCAGAAAGAAGGGGCATTTATTTCTCTACTTTTAACACTGGCTAACTTGATATTTCTGGATTACTGGAGAATTTATTACTGTTTTTAAAAATGTGTATGAAAAAATGGTATGAAAGTTTGTATTTTGTCTTATTTAGGCAGTAACTCTCCTGGTCTTGAGAACTAAATGAAACAATTGCCTGAATATTAAAGCTACTCAGACTCTGGAAAGCTATAGTGAAATTGAGTATACCTAAGTCTCCAATTCAGCTGTGTGAAGGAATCTGTTTCTTTTAGTTTTATTTGGCTTAGTTAATCTCTCAAAAAGATGGTCTCTAGTCTACTTAAGCCACAACTTTAAATTTTACAGAAAGGCTTTATTCAGTAACGTTGCAAAAAATGTGGAAGATTCAATTTTTTTTTTCTAAAGTGTCATGGCTTCATATTTTCATTTGTCTGAAAAATTGGTTTAGATTGCATTATTATAGTGTCATTTTAATTGGTTTACTTTGGTATAGCAGATGTCAGCTTGTTCCCTTCATGAAAACAGAGAATTCTTATAGAGGTGAAAAAAGATAACTTTTTCTATCTGCAATGAAATGTAGCTCCTTATTTTAATGATTTTTGTATAACACTGATCACATTCTTAGTTTCAGCCACTAACAAATGGTCACATATGGACACATTTTTAATGTCAGTAGCTAAGGATTAAATAATATGAATTATCATATGGATGTAACTCTAACAGAACATTGGCATGTCCTTCACAAGTTTTAGGGCTTGACACAGCAGTTATTAGATGAAATTCTAAGGTCAGTTCTATGCCTAGTTGAACAATAATATGATCTTTAGAACATTTTAAGATAAAAAGGTGTTCCTTATTATGCCATAGCATTTTATATTCCATTTCTTTTGTGTGTCTTATTCTGCATTATTAATTGATTTATTATTCTTTGCAAATTTATTCGAACAGATTTTAAAGAACAAGTTTTCAGTTTAACTTCCTTTAAACTGGAAAAATATACATCTCACTTGTAACAGATCTTGGAAATTCAGAACTGGGCAAGCCCTTCACGGTGAAATAGGCTTTCTGGTAACAGTAGAAGCATTGAGCACAGAGGCTCATAGACCCCAGTGATATGTACATATGGATACTAGGGAAGAAATGTTTCAAAAGTTGGTTTCGCTTGTTGTTGTATATGTGACGACCCACCCATCTGTATTCTCTGTAGGCAAGTAATGCCTTAAGGGAAGTGAGTAGATTTTAGTTGTCAAATGATTGATTGCAGTGTTATTTTCATTTAGTGTACAATTAAATACTTGAGACATATTAAAAATAGCAGGTTAACTGTGTTTTTGACTGCTATTTTAAATTTGATTTGGTGGATCTGAACTTTAGTTGATATTTTTTACGTTTACCAAATACTGACCAATTAAAAATCATCTTAATTCATCAAATCATAGAATCATAGAATGGTTTGGTTGGAAAGGGCCTTAAAGATTCATCTAGCTCCAACCTCCACCATGAGCAGGGAACCTTCCACTAGACAGGTTACTCAGAGCCCCATCCAGTCTTGTCTTAAACACCTCCAGGGATGGTGAGTCCACAACCTCTCTGGGTAACCTGTTCCAGTGCCTCACTACCCTCACAGTAAAGAATTTCTTCCTAGTATGTAATCTAAACCTCTACCATTTCAGTTTAAAGCCGTTCTCTCTTGTCCTATCACTACATGCCCTTGTAGAAAGTTCCTCTCCAGCTGCCTTGTAGGCCCCCTTTAGGTACTGGAAGGTGCTATAAAGCCTTCTCCAGTCTGAACAGCCTTGATTCTCTCAGCCTGTCTTCATAGGAGAGGTGCTCCATCCCTGTGATCAAATTAGTGGCTCTCCTCTGAATTCACTGCAACAGGTCAACGTCTTTGTTGTGTTGAGTGTCCTGGAGCTGGCTGCAGCACTCCAGGTGGAGTCTTACCAAAGTGAAGTAGATGGGCAGAATCCCTCCCTCGACCTGGCCATACAGCTTTTGATGCAGCCCAAGATACAAGTTGGCTTTCTGGGCTGCAAGTGCACGTTGCTGGGTCGTGTTCAGCTTTTCATGCACAAATACCTTTAAGTCTCTCTTCCCAAGGCTGCTCTCAAACCATTCTCCAAGTTGAAGATTTTGTGCATTTTGGACCATTTGTGAAATTTTGTTTTTGTGGTCTGTAATTTAAACAATGTCATCTTCCAGTGTTAATTCTTGGGATAATTTGTCTTTAATTAGTATTGTAAGTATAGTAATTGAAAAAGGAGTGAGGTA
The DNA here is from genome assembly GCF_009829145.1 of Chiroxiphia lanceolata. Classification (NCBI taxonomy): domain Eukaryota; kingdom Metazoa; phylum Chordata; class Aves; order Passeriformes; family Pipridae; genus Chiroxiphia; species Chiroxiphia lanceolata. The sequence goes on along the minus strand of NC_045671.1, from coordinate 16,973,638 downwards.
TGTCATCCATACCTACCCTCAGAACTTCAGACAGAGGAACAAGTGTGCCACATGTGATATCTAGATACATTCAGATGTGTATGGAAATCAATAATCAACTAAATTAAAATGTATACAATAAGGACAAAATAAAGCAATTTTAATAGGTTGGATTTAGTGAAATAACAATGTACATGTACATGCCATCCTCTAACAGCAGATTTATTTACTAAAAAAGTACCGGTGTGAGAAGTAAATATATTTAGCTTTGCATTTGATTGCATCCATTCATCAGCTTATTTATATTTAGGCATCTAAATAATAACTTAGGCTTCCAACTTCAGATACTTTATTTAATTCTTAAACTCTGATAGAGTTATTTCATGCAATGTTTTTCAACTCATAGAAGATCTGAAAGTTCCCAGCAACCTTCTTGAAATCTGTCACTCTATTTTTTTCTTTCCCATTATAAAGTATCATTTCATGCAACGGGTCTCATGGCATAACCACCCTAACAAACATGGCCTATAACTTCTATTGGGCTCCCATGTTTTGCCTTTCCTCAATATTTTAATTTGTAAATAGTGGATGGGAACCTTTACAGACATTCCAAATTAGCCATACAATTTCATTTTCTATATTTGGCTCCATACATATTCTACTATCTGACGGTTTTTCATCTGGCATCCATAATGCCCTCTTTGTAGTGTCTTACCTTGTTGCTTCCAAATAGGACACACACCAAACAGACACAGTGAAATAAAAATTATCACTTTCCCCATAAGCCAGTTAGAGTTTTGAGGTATGAAGAAATTTATATGTGGGAGAAAAGTGGGAGATAAATTCCTCAAATGCTAGGGTAGTGTCATACAGAAAAGCCTATTTTCATGTACAGGCTGAGAGGTACCCAGCTCTACATCCACTTATTTTTTGGGGTACTTTCAGCCCTTCCACACTTACTGGTTGTCTCAGATGCTGAGAGTGTAGTTTTCTTATCTGTACTTTAACATGGAGATCTTGACATGGAGATTTGGTGAGGGCTATGAATCAACAAATACCTTTTCTTTCTCTTTTACTGTTTGGACTTTTCGCCTCAAGTGTCCTGGGAAAGCTCTTCAAGTTGAAAGTACAGCAGACACTGGGCAGTTCTCCCAGAGAGTTTTCAAGCCTTTTGAATAACTGACATAGAAAGTGTTCTTTCTTAAAGAATATCTGTAGCAGAGTAACCCGTCCCATGAAGGTAAAATAATCCTAGAAATTGCTCAGAGAAGGAGAGTACTGCTGTGTTTTGGTTTTGTATTGCCCTTTCTAATCCAACAGTATTTGGAATATCCAGCCCACAAATACTGAAATATCCTTTCCAATATTAGGCAGATTTTTTTGGGGGATTAGTTTAGGGTATTAGACATTATAGCTGGATAAAAATACAGTTAGGGTGGTATGGTGGTTATCTATATTATAAATATTTTCAAGTTTTAACTGCTGTAATGCTTAAGTCATTGAAGCAGATGTTGTTGAGATATATGCTATACAGTATCTTTAGCAAGAGTAAAATCTGTATACACGGTGTAATCCTTGCAGCCTAATAATATTTCTTTCTATAGGATTGCATTTTGAAAGGAGATGTGGTTTGTGGTGAAGTAACTACCACTGCAAATGCCACAGTCACAAAAAGGTATGCATGCTGAGCTGCAGCTGAGCTAATATATGCCTATTTATGGCAACCAAGCAGGAATCAGAGATTAAGTCATAATAAGGTAGGGATTGTACCAGCTAGAGGCTCACTTGTTTGTTCCATGTAGTAGAAGAAGGATTTTAGAGAAGATGATTTACAGCATTGCTTATCCCTTGCAAAGTGACTATGAATAGAAGTTGTAAGACTTTTTTTGCATAATGAACATTTTTTAATGCAATCTTACTATAAGATAAGATACTCAGGCCATTGTTTCATTCATTCTACAATATATGAAAACAAAAAATTCTGATTTGAAAAATTATACAACTTCCTGAAACAGAATACATGAATGTATCTGAATCTGCCTTTAAAACCTGTAAAATAGAAAAGATCTGATCAGATAAACAGTGGCATTTGTATTAAAAATAATAAATAAATAAATAAATAAATAAACCAATCACTAATAAAAACAAAGACATGAAGTAATACCTGCAAGATTTTCAGTCTTTCTCTTTGCAACTTTCATTGAAATGTTTAATTTCTGCCACCCTCTCCCCCCCTTCCAAAAAATAAAAGATTTGGTTATCTCCTTGTGTAGTACTTTTGATAAAGATTTTGATACATGGAAAATATAAAATAAGTAAGCATAATTTTGACTGTGAGTTCAAGTTCACTGCTTTCCTGAAATGCCATTTGCTTTCCATATATTCATGGTATATAGTACTGGGTATTAAACAAGTGGACAGATACAGAATGCTGGGCAGGAAGAAGTACTTTGAAATTGTAATTTATATGTAAAAGTATTTATATATGGGGTTTTTTTTCCTGATTTCTTAAAGAAATGTGGCCTACAGGATCATATGTATCTGATTCCCCCCTTTTATACCTTGGGAACCTGTTTTATGATTCCAAGCAAATTTTGGATGATAGACATTTTAAAACTTAATTTCATCTATACAACAGTGTTGATTTGATACGGTTTGAAGCTGGCTTCCTGCCAAGTCTCCAAACCTTACCACAAGAAGCCCCCCCCCCCAAAACCTCAGGGAGAAGAGGAAGAAAAACAACTAAGAAAACCCGAAACGAGAGAGAGACAGCTAAAGTTATATATATAAATATATTTACACTTATGTTACAGTTATATACAATTGAAATATATACAATTTCACAAGGGAAAGGGAAGGGGGAAGGGAAAAGGAACAAAACCAAAATAATATATATATATATCCCTATTAGTAGCCCAATATCTAGCACTAAAAGAGTTAGCAAAGAAATATCTCGCTACTCTCCTTGGGACAACCGAGAGTCTCTGGCAACCTCCATCTCCCAAGGTTGACAAGGCCTTACCAGGCCTCGCTCCCCAACACGACAGACTCAACAGCAGGGAACCCGCACCTCCAAGCCGCCGGAAGGAAAGAGAGAGTGAAGGCCTTTCCTCCTTTCTTCTTATAGTCTGGCTTACGTAAAAATCGTAGGGAATACTGGGTAAATCTGGGCATTTCCTTGGCTACAAACTGGTCACCAAGGAAGGCCCAGACCAAACTACCACAGGTCAGAAAATGCCTTCAGTTTGTGCTGAAGGAAGGACTTCTGTGACCTGACAATGCAACTCCTGACAGTGGCTGGCCTGGCAAAACCCTTGCAGAGCTTGCTGTCAGCTTAGTGCTTCTTGCCTCCTGTACCTTCAACTCGTGTTTCTGCAGGTGGAGAGGGAGATGTCTAAGCTTCGCGTTCTTCATTGCAACTCAGGTGTACTGTGAAAATGATGCCATTGAAGTCTGTTATGTACACATGGATGAGAAACAGTGGAGTCAAAACATCATCCATGCAGACATGTTCAGGACAGAAACAGAATGGAGTCTGCAGTAATGATAAATCCATATCTCTGATAGCTAGAGACTTTATCTCTAAACATCATATTCTGAATATTTTAAAAGCCCGTCATAAAGATCTTAAGTGCTTTAGCTGCCTCTGAAACCTTGAAGAAGGATGCTCTCACAGAATGGCAATCTAGTCCAGTTGTGTTACTCTTCCACATTATCAATAACATAGGTAAGAGCAAGGATTGGGAAACCACCAGAACATCTCAGAATAATGATTATATAATATTTTCCTTACTAAAAATGTGCTCAGTATTTTAACTGTCAGTTACAGAAAACACAGAATGAGGTAATTAGAAGCATATCGAAATTTTGTAAAAACCTACTCTCCTCTTCACCAGTGCTTTAAGTGCTCTAAAAATGCTGAATATTCAAGATGCTTGAGTTGTAGATTTCAGAAACCTAAGTTGAAGATATCAATACATTTGGAATGAGATTTTTCATAGCAACAGTGAGTGCTACAGGCTTTAAGAGGTGTCGTATTTCTGATACCAAAAGAGGCTTTGGCATCCTGGATAAATTTTGCACTATCGTTAGTATTTGTTAGGGAATACTTTGAAGAAAGCACAGATGTGCTTGTATGTCTTAAAAGAGTAAAGGAGTCTTTTTTTCTAGTGTTCTGAGTCTCTTGGGGGAGTACACAGAATGAAAGAATGGTTTAGGTTGGAGGGGACCTTTAAAGGTCAGCTAGTCTAATCCCCTCAGCAATGAGCACGGACATCTTCAACTAGATCATGTTCCAGCTTGACCTTAAATGTTTCCAGAAACCACCTCTCTGGGCAACTTGTTCCAATATTTCACTACCCTCACTGCAAAAAATTTCTTGTTTAGATCTAGACTGAGTCTACCCTCTTTCCTTTTAAAACCATTACCCCTTGCCCTATCACTAGAGGCTCTACTAAAAGGTCCCCACCTCTCTTATAAGCCCCCTCTAAGTACTGAAACACCACAAAAAGGTCTTCTTGGAGCCTTCTCTTCTTCAGGCTGAACAACCCCAACTCTCTCAGCCTTTCTTTGTAATAGGGGCATCCCATCCCTCTGATCATCTTCGTGGCCCTACTCTGAACTCACTGTGACAGGTCCATGTCTTTCCTGTGGTGAGGACTCCAGACCTGGACACTTGGACACCCCCAGATGGGGTCTCACCAGAGCACAGCAGAGGGACAGAATCAGCTCCTTTGAACTGCTTCCCACGCTGCTTTTGATGCAGCCCAGAACAAGGATTTCTGGGCTATGAGTGCACATTGACGGCTCATGTCCATCTTCTCATTCACCAGCACCCCCAAGTCCTCCTTGGCAGAGCTGCTCTCAATCCCTTCATCCCCCAGCCTGTATTGATGGTGGTTGTTGTCCTAATCCAGATTCAGGACCTTGCACTTGGCCTTGTTGAACCTCATTAAATTCACATGGATTTACTTTTTTAGCTCGTTGAGATCCCTCTGGATGGCATTCCATGCCTCAGGCGTGTCAACCACACCATTCATCTTGGTGTCATCTTCAAACTTGCTGAGGGTACATTCAATCCCACTGTCTGTGTCATTGATGAAGATAATAAACAGTACTGGTCGCAGTCATCACAGATCTCCATCCAAACATTAAGTGATTGTTAGCTACCCTTTGCATGAGACCATCCAGTCAATTCCTCGTCCACTGAATAGACCATTTGTGAAATCCATCTCTCTCCAATTTAGAGAGAAGGATGTTGTGAGGGATTGTGTCAAAGGCTTTACAGAAGTCCAGATAAATAAAAACCTTAGTTCTTCCCTTGTCCACTGCTGTAGTTGCTCCATCATAGAAAGCCACTACATTGATCAGGCAGAACTTGCCCTTGGTGAAGTCTTGCTGGCTGTCTTGAATCACCTCGTGGTCCCCCAAGAGCCTTAGTACAGCTTCTAGGAGAATCTGTTCCATGATTTTCCCAGGTACAGTGGTGAGGTTCACAGGTCAGTAGTTCCCAGAGTCCTCCTTTCACCATTTTTAAAAATAGGTGCAATGTTTCCCTTTTTAGGGACTTCACCTGACTGTTGTAATATTTAGGTAGCTAGAATCAAGATTTCTATGTGGGTCTTTAATGAATTGATGCAGTTTCCTTTGCAGGAAAAAAAATCTGATATAGTTGAAATATTTTTCTTTACATTAGAAGTAAGGACAGGGAAGTAAACAAGGTCTCTTCCAATCCAGCATATTCTATGACTCTGTGTGATTCTGTGAGATGTATTCAGTGATACATATTCTTACTGTACAGAGATTTTCAACTCTTGGACATCAGAATTTCTCACGCACTATGAAATTGAATGGCAAATATCAGGTAATTTTTGTATTCTAAATATGGATCTGCATATGGAGATGGCTGATGGCAGAGTCTAAGAGAATTCTTCTTAGAAAGGGCCCCCAAAATTTAAGAGAAGTTGCTCTTGATAAAGATGTGCTTGAGATATTAAAAAAAATGTCTTGCCTGTGGATCCTTTATTGTATTGGAGTTTTAAGGGCAAATTTAACCAACCTTGCTAGGCAAATTTAGCTACAGCTCTGTTGGATTTTCTAATACTTCTCTGTTATACCTATTTGGCAAAATAGAAGAAATCAATGGGGTTTAATTGGCCACTTGAACAGCCTTTGAATAGCATATTGGAGAAATGCATGGAAGTAATTGACTGTTGCATGTTAAAAATAGCTGTGAAAAGGTTTGTACGATTTGGAGCCTGTGACAACAGGCAGTGTCACCCAGAATATCTATTCTGGTGAATGATTTTTTTTTTTAATCTGCTGTATTCTTACATAATGACTAAGTAGTATTATCTGTCATTTCTGAGGCCTATACTTTGGGAGTAACAGGGACCTAGTAGAATTTAATGTTGCAACTAATATATTTCAAATAATTATTCTATTGTATCTGTAATATAAGTAATATATAAAATGTGTAAACTTAAGGTATATTTTAAATTATCTTTCACAGCCATTTGGGTTCTCTTTCTATTTTAACTATTAATATTGTTCTTTTAAAATAATGTATCAATTATTTACCTGTCTGAAAATAAATCACTAGAGGCTAGTGATTTTTTATTAAAGTTTTTTCATAAAGATTTTTTTTTCTTAAAGTTACTAAAACAAGGAAACAAAGTAGATTATTCATCTAATAATAGATCTGGGAGGAAAGTTCAAAAAGTCATTTAAATCTTTGAAAATGGGATTTATAACAGTAGAAAACTTTTGCACAAATGCATTCTTTGGAAAAGTGGTTTCAGTCAATACTAATACCACTTTTATCTTAAATTGCATGAATAGTCTTAATGTATAAAAAGGTGATTTGTAGTTCTGTGCTGGAGCAGTCTGCCAAGCTCAAATCAGAGTTTATGTTTTTGATGGTATCTTCTTCCCCCAAAATAAACCCAAGGATGCAGAGAGTTTGTTTTCTCCTGTTCCATAGACCTGTAGAATGCCCTGAATACTAGGCCACGTAATAATCTTGCATGTCTTTATTTCTGTCCTTTTTCACCAAGCCATCACATATTACACAGAATGCTCCCACAGGAGTTCTCTATCAAGGTGAATAGGGCAATCAGCAAACAGCAGAAGCAATTAAATGTAGATCCTATTGTCTCATGGCAGAGCTGTTTAATAAATTATGTTCCCCTCAACAGCAGCTTCTTATCTCAATATGTTTTTCACCTTGGTGAGAAAAACAGATTAAAAATAATTTATGAATAATCCAAATTGATTTTCAGGAGCTTTTTTTATTAGATAATGGAATAAAAAATCTATTTACTTCAGCAGTATTATTTGGAAACTTTTTTCCCTTTTCTTTGTTAGATTATTTTATAATCTTTTAATACACAGGGCTCGTACTCCATTTGAATAAAAAAACCCTAACACAACCAAGCACAACTGCTTTCTATAATTGAACATAATGGTAGCTTTCAGTTTCACTATGCTGTGTAATTAAAGTATTTTCAATCTGAAATTGTATGAAATATGTCTCCAAAATAGTCCAAATATTATAGTCTATTAAATAAAATGTAAAGTATACAATGTGCTTATTATCTATGCATCACCTATCTAATAATTCTGTTATTTTTACTGAAGAGTTTCTGTGTAAACTGTATGTACAGAAAAAATGCGTATTTTTCTGTAATTTCTGAATTCTAATGTTTTCTAATAAACTAAGAAACTGAAAGAAATATAGTAGGCTTTTTTCTCCGCTAATGTGCTACAGTTGCTACCAACTTGGATATCTTTCACTGAAAGCCCAATTTTCTCTTTTATTATTCATTAATTATTTGAGTGAAATTTTATATCACCTTAGTTCTTCTGTGCGTATTCTATCAGGAGCGTAATGTAATATCTGACATACAGTGACAGGCATATTGTGTTTTTTCTATCTCATTCAATTTTATAAATAGTTTCTGTTTTGATTTAACTTGTGCACATGGCAATACCTTACATTGTTTTTGCTTTTCTTTACTAGATACAGAAGATAGATTGATGTTTTAAAAGATGTTTTTTCAACAAGTTCCAGATAATTTTCAAACCTGTAATTCGTATAATATTTAAGAATGGTTTCTCCTTTTTTATTTCCGTAGTAATGTTTGGTACATTTGTTGCTTATTTGTGTTATATTTAACTTTTCACTGTTATTTTTAGTATTTTTATGATGATATTGTCAGTTACTTTTATTTCCGATGAAATAGTTATATCTTTTCTTCGTAAGACAACATTGGAACCTCTGATATATTTTTTCACTATAGTTCTTGCTGCATATCCTGCTGCAAGCATTATAGAACACCAATACTAAAACTATACAAGATTGAAAACATACTGACTGTTGCTGGAACCTAATAAAGAGTTTTCTCTCTATAATTTTTTTAAGAGTAGTAGATTCTTGAGAAAACATTTTCTGGAAATAATAAGCTAGCAAGCTTATCACTTTATTTACTTGGTTGTTTTTTTTTTTCCCCACTCAGTCAAGATGCAGTTTCTTCAGTAGAAGTTTCAGAATACTTACTTCACTGGTTTTTTTTTGCTCACATACCCTACTTCTGTGTATAGACTTTGACTATAAATATCAAAAAGTTTCTAGTGAATTACATTCTCATTGCTGAGCTTTTAGTACCCAATAGGGCTTTTTAGCTCCGTATGTGATTAATAGGTCAGTTCTGAGCTCTCTGAGTACTATTTCAGTGCCTCATAATCCAGCCCTGCTGTAGCTAATTTCATTGAGACGTCAGCAGCTATTATTCTCACTAATGTAACTGGTATCACTCTTAAGGACCCATGTGACTGCTCTTCTCCTCTTTCTCTAGTCCTAATGATATCTTTAACTTTGCAACAGGTCAGACGCCTGTTTCAATGTTATTAGACTTCATTTCTACTGTGTCATCATTTAGCCCCTTTACTTTGACATTCACATCTCGTTAAAAGCAGAATCGTGCAGATTTCCTAGACTAGTTTTTTGATAAAAAAGGAGCTATGTTCTCATCACAGTCGGGTAGGAGCAAACAAAAATTCAAGCCAAAGTAATTTAATGAATCTGTTTGACCGAGTAGAATTCTAATTTGAGGTGGCTAAAAGATATTGGATACTGTGGAAACCCAAAAGTTCAGGGTAGTTTTAGGGGAAAGCCTGATTAGGTTATGAAAAGAAATAGATGAGATGAGGAACTCTAGATATTCTGTAAAAGGACCAAATGCGGATAATTGGAAGATTGTATCAGTGTTAAAAAAATCAATTTGCAGAAGCACTAGAAAAATAGTTGCTGTCTCTGATAGATTTTTGTTAAGAGAAATTTTCTCAAAAGGTATATGACAAATTACTGTAATTGTAGGAGCAAAGCACCCTTCATACTTGATTTTATTTTTACTCTGTATGTAGCAATTTTTGACATAAAAAAGCTCTTTGATTTCTAATGGCATCAGTGAAAACCTTTGTCAGGGTTCTCAAATGGTGGGCTTATGTATCTTTAAAAATTGTGAAGTAATCGGTGCACTGAATTTTTTAAAGGCTTGATTCTAAAGAACCAAGACTTCACACTTTTTTGAATGAGTTTTGTTTTATAATTATAAGATTATCAAACATCATGTGTTATTAGTGTTTCCCTTTGCCCTTCTTTTTCTCCAGCAATTGCTTACAGACTTCAAATCAATTTTTAGGTTTCTTTGACATTTAATTCTTTCTCTTTAAAGTGATATATGTTGCCACTGAAAGACGCAGCTATTCCTTATCCTGAGACTTAGAAACCCATGGTCCAACCCCTTGCACTGCTGAACACAGAACAACATACTGAGGCTGATTGGGGAAAATTAAAAAGAATGGGTTTGGTTTTCCTGTGTTTGCCTACAGTCTATATTTTACCTTTGTTAACCATTTAAGAAAACATTGTTTTTACATTATTAGCCTCTTTTTCCCTGGATGTGTGGGGTGGCGTTCTCTCACTTTTTCCCTTTACTGTAATTTCTTTCTTATCTAAATCCTGATATAATGAAATCAACATATTTGAATGAAAAATCTTGGTTAAAAAGTGGGTATTTAAAATAATCCAGGTACCTATCTCACAAAATGCAACCTTACCCCTGCTTAATAGAAAATTTTTTGTTTGTTTCTTTTTAATAAACTACAATAAAAAATCACTTGCTGGTACAAGAAATTGATATTCAGAACCAGTGAAATAATCAATTTCTAATTTTAGAAAATATGGCCATGAATCAAAGAGAGCTGAGCTTGCTAAATACTTGTCAAAGTCAAGGCACTAATGTTATGTCCCAAACTCCAGGTTGTGAATTTGAAAATCGTGTCTGGATAGCTTTTCTTTAATGTGATAGTCTAGAGTTATTATACTTTTAGCTATCTCCAAAATTAGTAAGATGATTGCTTGTAGACTTTTCGATGTTACAACAAATTCCTGAGGATAAACATCTTACCTTTTAGCAGTAAGAAACAAAATATGCTGTGTCAAACAGCTTCTCCCAGGCAGCTGTCAGTCAGACAAGCGAGCATGGTCTTAAGCTCTGCCAGGGGAGGTTTAGGTTAGACATTAGGAAGAAATTCTTTACAGAGAGGGTAATCAGACATTGGAATGGGCTGCCCAGGGAAGTGGTGGATTCTCTGGAGGTTTTTAAGACCAGACTGGATGTGGCACTTAGTGCCATGGTCTAATACGGAGGTAGTGGATCAAGGGTTGGACTTGATGATCTCAGAGGTCTTTTCCAACTCAGCTATGATTGTCATAAACAGGACACTGAGTACCATTAGTGTTTCTACCTGGAAATGGCCCCCCATCTGGACATGAGCAATAGCATATTGACTGAGCTGCGGTGCTCTGAGAAATTCTCTAAAGTCTTTACCTGCCATGCTGTGCAAGGAAAAACCTAAATTCCCCCCACAGCCCAGCATTTAACTCAATCACCTATGTGTTGTAGGAGACCTGAGGCTCACACTCATCAAAGCTGCAATGCGCTTATTACTCGTGATAATGTTCTCTGTAAAAGGGTGGTAGTTCTTAGAGGTCACACTCTTTTCTGTTTAGTAACATTCTGAATAATTTTGAAACTATGCTTTCACAAGACATTAACTATCCTAAAGTTGTATGTTGTTAATAATACCCATTATAAGTGTAGAGCTAATATCAGTAACAAAATCTTTTAGCAGGGTTCTTAAAGTACATTGTCAGAGCTGATTATTAATCTTATGGATTAAATATTAATAATTGTATCATAAGGGGTGCTTTTTGTTGAGCCTATCCTGGACATGAGTAATAAGGATTAAATATTTAAATATATATATAAATTAGACACCGGCCTCTGTTTTCATACACTAATTATTCTTAATAAAGCTGTATATCCAGTGTCACTCTGTGGCTTAAGTATTTTGAGAAGATCTTTTTTACAAATCTTAGAGTTATATGCCAGTTAAAATATTTAATTTTAACTAAATCTCATCTATTAATATTCTTTAAAAATTTGTCAGTTTTTATTTCACCCAGACTTCTTTTTGAATGCAGATTTTTTTTAAGATGAGATCCAGTAAATAAGAATCCTCAGAATCCTCCAGGGTTATGTTTTAATTTAGGACATGTCAATAATAAACCAACATGCCTTATGGATCAAAATATAGTTTGAGGGAGTAATCAGATATAAGTCTCTAGATTATAGACTTCTAGGTTAAGCTTGACACTGATCATTATAAATGGTTAACTGTGCATTAAGTAGCATTTTTTTGAGAGGCAGAAATATTTTGCTTAATTTTGATGCGCCACTTTTTATTCTCTCTTAGAAATAAGGAACAGTTAAAAGAAAGATTCCATACAGATAGAGTGGATTGGAATACGTAATTTTTCTATGGTACTCATAGGAAGGCTGAAATTGTTTTGGGGGTGTAGGTAGGAAAATCTGGCTGGATTTTTTTTCCCCTGAGAAAATGGTATAGATAATTTTCTCAATTATTAGATGGCAAGAATACTTCTGCATCCAGCTCAAACAGAAAAGGTCGTATATGATATTGATAAAACACAGAAAATAGGACTTATTTTTGTTATTATTTGCTTTTGGCTTCTGGAAATTTTCAGAAAAGCAGAGAAACTTCTAGAGAAAACAAATGCTGTGCCTCATATGTCATTGCAAGGGCTTCGTACCTATCACTTTGTGTGGGAATATAATGGAAACACAGTCTTTCTCAACCAAATTTTGATAACTACCACTAAGAAATGAAACTAATTTTTCTTCAAACTCATTCTTTCCACTGTGAAGTACCTTTCTGCATCGTCTTCTTCAACAGATACAAGTGCAGTTTATTAGCAATAAAAATACATAATTGTAAAATTTGAGCAGTATAAATATCAAAGATATCAACATGCTTAAGGACACAGTTTCATCTACCATGGTTTTCTCTCACTGCTTATTTGTTGTACCACTAACTTGGAACATAAGATCTATACAAAGTGTGATTTTTGAAAGGACTAAGAAAACCCCATTATGCAATACTTGAAATTTTCACTTTTCCATGCTCTATTAAGCATCGTGTTTCTTTCTCAGTCATCAGAACACTAAAGGTGTGTCTGATTTTATTTTACACTTAAAATCATAGAATCGTAGAAGCATTAAGGCTGGAAAAGACCTCCAAATCACTGAGTTCAACCTTTGACTTAGCTGTATCTTTATTGCATTATTGGGAAAAAAAATACAAAAAAAAAAATTCTGCCAACATTCTCAAAGAATATAACATGAAAATTGAAAACCCCTCATATTTAGTTTTGAAAAAAAATAAATCACAAACTCTTGTATTGTTTTAATAGACTAAACTACCAAAAAAGCATCTTGTCCTATATAGAAATTTTGGAGGAAATAGGAAATAGTGAAATGTCTGGAATGTTAACCCAGTATCCTAATTTCGATACTTCCACTACATGCAATATAACATTTGCAGATATGAAGTAGAGCCTTATAGGGTGGCTTACAGGAAGGAGTATGTGTCAGAGGTTAATGAATACATAGAGATATGTATTCACATACTGGAAAACACAGCTTTGTTCAATTCTGCCTTCTTCCTGGCATCCTGCTTGATATGTTTGACACCAATTCTTGGATGATTCTGTTGCACAAGTCACATTAGATCTAGATTTGAGAAGGACCACAAAAGGTTGTGGGCACCAGAGTGTCTTCTGAGACAGTTCATGTGGGAAGATTGTAGATATATGTGAAATTTGAATATCCCTCAAATCACCCCTAAGGAGACTGTCAGAGGTGGAGCTAGGAAGATACAAAATACAAGACAGCTTCTAACCTAAATGCCAGAGGTATATTTTAGTTTCTATATAAACTACAGGAATTTCACCTTTTTTTCTTTTTTCTTCTGTCTTGAAAATAATAGAAGGTGTACCATTCTGTGCAGGAGTTAGAACTTGCTTTTTGGGGGTAAAAAGAAAAAAAAAGTAACATGCAACATCTTTTTCCCAGAAGCTGAAAAATAATTTTCACTTGTCTTAAGAAATCTGGAATTTGGATTTGCAGTTCTAAGGTTCCTACTGTCACTTTGTTTAATAATGACACAGTCGTATAAGGAAATCTGTTCTAGAGAGAAGTCATGAACCATCCTATTTTTAACATATTTTTATATTTGCATGAATAGCTTAATATTAGAAGTATTTCTTACATGAAAAAATTAAGATATTTTCTTATTTATTGATTTTATTTCTGTATTTTCCAGAATATTTAATTTTAACAGTAACTTATTGATTTAATATTGTGTTTCCTATGAGAACATCAAAGTGCATTTTGGAAAGGTAATTACTAACATTCCTTTCTGTTTACCAAATTTACAAAGGGATAAATAGAAACACAGAAAGCACTTTCCTCTGTAGAGTTTGGTTTTAAGAAATATCTGACTTGTTCTTTACTATTACAGTTTGTTATTACAGTAAAGATTATAACCAAGATCAAGATTTTTTTTTTATAGTGTCCATTTTTGGAATTCATAGTAAGAAGCAACCTCTGCCTCAAAGAGTTTAATCCAAATGCAGGTGCAGGGGTAAGATGGAATTCAAAGGTAGAGAGAAGTGCATGACAAGAGCAAAATGTTTGTGGGGTCCTGAAGTTTAACTTCTGCTTTTTAATTCTTTAGATCATGTTGGCTGTCGTCATGTCCAGATAAAATTGTTTTAGTTCAATCTTATGGTCAAGCTATACTGTGTAAGTGTAACAGTACTATAGGAGTGGATGTTATGGGGGAAACCAATAGTACCTCTAGGCTGGTATTCTAGCTGTAAGCAGATGTTCACAGGAGAAAGCACAATATGATACTTCCCACAACTACTCTCCCAGCCTCCACATAGTGGGACATAATGCTATTAGTCTGATTCACAGTTAAACTATCTACACTTGTAAAAGTATTATAAGTTTTTAAATACTTTTCCTGGCTGTATCAAACTAACTTTGTGCCTTCTAAATCTCAGGTGTTCAAAAAGTGTAGTGATGGGGGAGGTGGAAATAACCAGTTACCTTCTCATGAGCTTGTTATGCACATGCAAATTGATTAGTTGCAAAGAGGCTTTTTAATAGACTCTCTGTTTCCTCTCATTGAAGGTTACAGAAGGTACTGAGGAATGATTTCACATGCAGCTGTTTGAATAAATTTTGCATCATATACAAGTCACCTTTGTAGCAAAGACTGAAGCTGTGGTTTATGAGCTTACATGAAAACAAATGTAATCTTGTTAAAAACAAGAAGGTTTGAAGGAAAAAAAGTTAGGAGTTACAATTTTGGTAATTTGCACCATATGGTGACTGGAAAGTTGGCATTGCTATGTGTGCGAGTTTCTTATTCCAAACTCACAAAGTTGTACTATAGCTTCCTTATGCCTTCACTGCCCTGGCAATTGCCCCATATTTCTTGTCCAGTAGAAACCCCAGCACTTCTTTCTCAAAATAAACAATTTTAAACCTGCACCAGTTTTGAAAAGGCCCATTTCTTCATGAGATTTCCTTATTTCTTCCCATTGTGGAAGCTGTGTGCTTCACAAAGATTAACAGCACTGACAAAATATTGTTAGTTACATTCTACAGGTGGGGATTTGGAGTATGAAGAAGTGTCTGCTACTGTGGAGTAAGTAATTTGCAGTATGCAGAAACTAATTACCCAGCATTTTTAGTACTTTAATATTACAAAATGTAATCCAAATACTGTTCAAATCCAACTTTTTTTGCAACTGGCAATAATGTTTCTACTAATCTATCTTCAAAATTCAGAGCTAAGCCCTGTCAAAATTGAGTGAGATACCTATGGAGATCATCTTTGAAGGGTGTGGATGTAAATTAGATTAGGTATCCCAATATTGCACAGGAGCTCGAGATCTCATTCTACAAAACTACTGTGTCAATAATGTACAACCTTGTGATTTATACGCAACATAAAAAATTTCTGACTGGGTGAATAATTTTAGGCAAATTTATGAACAACTGAAAAATAGTATCTTAAAAGAAATATCAAGGAATGCTAACTATCAACAGTGCTGTCATTTTGTCAGAAGAACTTCCTTTGAATTGTAAATGTAGATTATGAGTGGATTCGTCCCTCCCATATACAAATAATTTGCACAAGAAAGTAGCATTTTATGCACTTACTTTTTCTTAAATGGAATTAGATAATGACCATCAAGTTAATCCTTAAATATATCTTTGTCTCTTAAGAAAACTGTTTTGCTTTTCCAAGGATTTATTTTCCTGGGCCGTTACCTGATATATAGCGATTTGTTTTGGTAATGCTTAATGATGCAGGACCCATCTGGCATTATATCAGGACATGCAGCTGGCTATTAATTATTGAAAACTCCTAAACAGCTCAAATGAAACCATCCACCAAAGATCTGATTGAGCAGATTCTTTTTTCTTCTTTATTCTATAGTGCTAATCACAAAAAAAAGAGTAAATAATTCATACTTAGTTAGTTAGTCATGGATACTAAAATTTCCAACAGCATGAATGTTGATTACATTAATGGTTTCTATTCCTGTCTTGTATTGATTTTTATTCTTGAAACAATGTAGTAGATTCTCTTTTGAATTTCCTTCAAACTTTATAGGAGAAGGTAACTTTTTTTTCTTTCTTGCCTCAAGGGTTTGCAGTGTAACAATGCATACAGTTTTGCGCATGATCTTGGATTTTGTATTTTCATACATGTCTGATAGATGTGAGGCTGCTGCAGCTCTATGCACTCTGGGTGTAACATGAGCCTTTCTTCCCAAAAGGCACACACTTGTGTGCAGTGCTGATAAGGACATGTTCATGGCCACACATACCAGCACAGATAGAAGCACTCAGCATTCAAGGCAAACTCAAACAGCTCTGTTTGCATTCTGTTTTCCCCACTGACTGATCAGCATGAAGGTCCATTAATAGGACATACACACGTTGACAGTCCATCCAGGAGGTGGACTTGTCTGAAGTCCCAGTAATTATATGATCAGTAGCTGGTCCCTGGTTTCCTCATTTACGTGAGTGTGCACGTGTGCACATGGACACCCATGCACACTTCACACTTTGGATCTCTTTGTGATCAGGCCTAGAGACCCAACCCCAATCACAGTTGGCACTGCTGCCTCCCACTCAGACACTCACATGTGCAAAGGGCCTCTTGGTCAACCTTCAGCCCCATAACCTGGACTCCCTGGTAGCTGCCTCCTCCAGGTACCTCATTCCCAGCATATGGCGCCCAGGCCACTCAGACTACTCACCAGCTAGCTTATCTTGATGCTTGTTGATGACCACACAAGGATTTTTTCTGGTTGCCTACTCCATGGACACGATTACAATCTTTCTGGCCTCAGAAACGGGCCTTTCTGGCCTCTTGCTTTGACACAGAACAGAGACCCCCTTGCCCAGGAAGAGAACAAGATGTGCAGTTTAAAAAGAGGGCAGGACAGACTGTGGGGATCTGTCACAGGGCATAATAAGATGAGGAAACCAACCACCTTCTTTTAACCCCTTCTCTCTTTATTTGTCCATGTTTGCTTCTCTGCAAGCCACCTTGATCTGCCCTTATCCCAACGTTTTCTCCTCCCCTGTCCATCCTGTGCTGAGTCTCCTCCAAGCCCAAAGTGCTCTTCTCTGGCACCCTGTAACTTGTCCCATGGTCCCTGGAAGTAGCCTTTCAGTCTGAAAGGTGCTGTGGGGAGCCTCTTCCATCAATTTACCATGGAGGGTATCACGCCCAGCTCATGGGGCCTAGGGTTCCCAGGGACAGGGGCAGGCAGGGACAACCTTTGTCTAACTCGTCTGTTGAGGTACTGGCTCTGCCATTGTGCCTCTGTGCTCCTCTGTGTCCATGAATGTGTGTAGAGATTAATTAAATTACCTATGTAGTTCTGCTGTTACTCTGAAAATGTTGGCACTTTGAGCAATTTCTTCATTGTTTTATATACCCTGACAAGTATGTAACCTCACTGTGATAAATCTTCTTTAAAAGCATATATTAAGAAAAATATAGAGGAAAGGAAGACATTTGAAAAGAGAAGGCAAAACAAAACAAAGAACATGTTCTGAAAAAATAAAAATATTTTACAGAAAAACACAGTAGTAGATAACTGAAGGATTGTCTCGTAACTGTAATGGGAAATTACTAGTAAGAAAATGCTTGCCCTGCAAGCTAGGCAATGGGAAGAGAACTGAAAAATAGTTCTTTGTGCTGAGATTTCACTAAATAGTTTTAGTAAGCATTTTATGGAAATATACTGGATGGTTTACGAGCTGTTGTGGCTGTATTATTTCTCATCTCATTAAATAAAGGGGTAAATGTCTTTCTGCCTTTGAGAGCACCCCTGAACTGGCATCAGCAGAGAGCTTGTCAAGGCAAATAGCCTCTGCAGTGCCACTTCAGACTTGTACATTTTTCTAATAAATTTTTATACACATCTACAGGTCAGACATCCAAGAATACTACAGGCTAAATGTGGTCTGACTTCACCAGTTATTTAGCTGTTGAAATGAGCTGTCCTGAATAAATAACTGAGCCTGGGAATTTGAAAAATGAGTGCACTGTGGCTAGAGTTGAAGGCTTGAAAACCTCATGCAGGATGTATGCTTGGGTTCTCTACACCTTTTATAGTCCTAGAATGAGTAAGCTGGTGCCAGGGAGGTTTCCTCATGTTGTTCTATTATTTCTCACAGACTTCTTTATTTTTAAATGAATTTGTATTTCTTTTTAAATTAGCTGGAAAAGTATTTTAAATGGTACTGTTCTCTTTCTCTGTATTTGTATTTTTCCAGCATAGTTTTGAGTTTGAACAACCTTGTTATAGTTTATTTCAGATTCTGCTATCTTTTGAAAAATAATGAATTTTATTGAAGTGTAGCATATTCATCTAATTTATACATACACAGTCTAGGAGTCTACTGAAATCATAAAGAATTACATGTAATAATCTAGATTTGAAACCATATACTTGGGAGAGAAAAAAAAAGAAACAGAAAAGAAAAACAAATACTGACAATGTGATTTAGTAAGTCATGTAAGCGCATTTCAATTTAAATGCAGTCATTCACCTCTTTGTTATGATACTTTCCAGCGCCATTACTTTTTAGACTGCCTTCATCTCATAGCTTCACCAGAATTTCTTTCATCATTTCTTTAACAAGCATTGCAAAGGTCAGATGAATATTTTAAAACAATTTTTCAGTTCTCTATTTCTACATAAAAAGAGGAAATGAAAGTATGTTTTGCTCATATTCTTGTTTTCAGTGTGTAGTTGAGTCTGTCACATCTTTGTGTTCCTTCTCTATATGACTTTTTACTCTCCTATTTGAATATATAATCATGAATTTTGAAGTGATATCCTCAAAATAATAGTTGAGACAATTGAGAGCCTATCCTGTTTGGAAAATTTAGGCCAAATCTAAAATTATCATTCAGTCTGCTACTAAAAAGTGCCAAAACACAAGAGCAATTTAAGTATCACAGAAATAAGCAATAAAGGAGAAAATGAGAGTGATAAAAGGACAAGTCTTTTCACATACAGACTGCTAACACATCTAGGATCTGTGACTGTTTTCTCAGCATAGTTTATTCTGGCCAGAGTGCTGTGCAGAACTGTTTAAGTGCCTAATGCTTATTGATTTTGATACAGGAAATTATGTACCTAAACTGGAGGGGAGAATCAAAATCTCCAGTGCCTTGCTTGGCAGTCAGTGTTTTAATTTTCCATGAGAACAGTCTGAAGAGAGTCCAGAAAAAAGGCATTAGTTTTCAGAAGCAGTCAAATGGAAATGAAAAATTAATTTACCTATCTGCTTCTCTTTTTTCTGCCTTTATGCTATGACTGCTAAATGTCAACCAAGCCTATTAAAGGTCAAAAAAGTAACTAATATTTTCTATTCATAAATGTTGCACAGGTGCTTAGTAGGTCTTTTTGCCACTCTTGGTACCACAGCATACAGAAAATTTAAACTATTGCTTGACTTCTGATATGCTATGCCTGCTCCCTACTATGCTGACCAGTACTATGTCATTGTCTTAATTTGTTTTCCTAGATGTATTAATTTATCAGGGTCTGCATATATCCAGTTCTTTTCTTTAGAGTCTAAGAACTTTGAGATAGTGATTGAATTTGTTGCTGTTCTATTCAGCAGCTAGCAGAGTAGATTTATAGTCTCTGAAGTGTGTAATAGTACAGAAAAATAATGGTGGTGATAACAAGAGGAGGCCCTTGGGGATACCGTCTAAGTATTTACCCTTCTGTAACTTCTGATTACCTACGTAATTTACTCCATATGTCATCCAATGTACAGGTGTTCCTTTAATATTTTAATATATCCATGTATTATTTATAAAGTAGCTTTTATATGGATTGCCTGAAAAATAAATTTCAAAACTGGATTGAATGGGTGTTATTTCTACCAGAACGATAGGGAGGAAGGTAACTGAAGAGGTCATTATGTAATAGTTTGATGCAGAATCACATATACTCAGAAACTTCATGAAGTTTTTAAGTAACCTAATTGACCTGTTGTGTATAATATCCAGCGAGCAGGAAAATCTGCTTCAGTTTTTGGCCATCATTATCTTTAAAAAGGCACTTAGGCCAAATTACCCTGGCTGCAAATTATTCAAGCTTCTTGTCTAAGCTCAAAGAGCATGAAGAATAATCTACAGTGTTGGAGGAGCCACCAAAATCTGTTGTCAGTTTTTTCCTGGTCTTCCAGGAAATTGTACAGGGCCTTTGCAAATGTGTTGAAATTGCACAGGGCCTTTCTTTATGGATGTTCGTAGCACCTTCGCTTGTTGGAACACTTTGTATTAAGGCCCAAAGAAAGTTATGCTAAATGGACCTTACAGAACACAGGTTTTGTATAGATCTTCCAGTCTAACGTGTGGTGGCAGACTTGTATTGCGGTACACAGATCTTTCAAATGCCAGTGATGAACCATTGGCTCTAGGTGTTTGAGGGATGTTACTGTCACTGTTCTTCACTTTTCTTAAAACATTGTGCCCCGAACTGGTAAATTATTAAATCCAGAGACTTTTTCAGTCCAGATTAAAGAATAAGATTGCTGCTCATTCCTTGTAGATAACCATTTCTACTACTATTTTGAAAATTGAGAATTTCCTGTACTGCAACACCAATTAGACTGCTGTTGGGTGAAACTGAACTGTGATCTAGCGTATCATTACATTAATTTCTTCTTTGACGTTAGTAGTTCTGATTACATTCCAAAAGTACTCAGATCTTGCTTCTTAAATGCTGTTGTTCTCAGTGTCTAGGTTATTAAGATCACTTTCATGTTATTCCGTCTCTCTTAAATTTTTTCGTCCCATTTCTACTTATAAAATCAGCTCTTTAGCTCTTAATCACTTCATGCTTTACTTCAAGTCAGAAATGGAAACGTTATAGTCTTTAGGACTTCATTCAATATGTGCTTTTACTACTTGACAGAAGTTGTTACCTGTTTTTGCTTTTGTTCATGATATCTGCTTCTGCCAAATATTGATTGAATCTAACCCAGGAATTCCTATTTCATTCCTGTGTATGTCACATAAAGCAGTATCCAAAGATTTGCTAAATTCAAGATAGATGAAACCTACAACCTCCAGTTTCAACCTATATCTGATTGGTCATTTTTTCATAGAAAGCCATAATGATCTGGCAAGATTTTAAACTATTTTGGCTGTTTATTATAATCTTTTCCTTTAGATTCTTGCAAACTGTTGAGCAATTTGCTTTTTGTATTGAAGTTAAGCTGGTTCCTTCTCCTTTTTCCATATTGGTATTATCTGCCTTCTCCAGTACTCTGTGCTCTTACAGTTATTCTGCAGCTCATGAAAAACATCACTTATTTAAGTATTATTTCAGGTAGTTCCACAAACACACTGCGTTAAATTTCATTTGCTCCTGATGATTCTCTACCAAATATTTCCAGTGTTGTTATTTGTCCACTATTTTTTAATGCTTTGATACCTGATAGTACGACAATACTTCTATTATATTTATATTAAATGGGAAAAGAGAATATCCTGTCATTATTTTGACAAATGTCAAATAGTGCTTTAAAGTTTCTCGACAGGCTTTGAAGTAGTTATTACAACTGGGAAATTAGCAAGCTTTTACTGTAACTCGGAATGATATTTTTTTGTCTGCTTGTCTTCTGGATCATAATGGCTTCAAATTATTCAGTAATGACAAACTGTAAAACTTGCAGTGCCAGCAATGCAGCGATTTCATCTATTTTATGTAATATGTATACCTGGCGTGCTGAAAATGCTAGGAGGAACTTTTAGCCTACATAACATGGCAAATACAGTATTCCCCAAACTACGATCTTCAGTTCTTGATACTATTTCCTAGGAAAACAAATCACTAAATACTGGTTTTATATGTGTGTATGAATATGCTCTTTGGCTTGGAGATAATCATGTAAGCAGTATATTGTATAGTTAACTCTGTAGGTGTTTGCATACTCCTTCTGTGATAAAGAGCAGCCAGAAAAACATTGCTTTGTTTGACTAGAAAATGTGTTTAGAGTTTTAAAATTATGAAGACTTTTAAATTATTTAGTTAGGAACTCGTACTTTTCACTGTACTGAAGCAGAATTTTTAAATATTGCTAATAATTTGTTAAACTTCTTAAGATACTAATACTTGTAAGAGAGATATATTTAAGCATTTTTTTGATCTTCAACATATATTCTCAAATATTCAGCAAATATTCTCAAAATACAGAGAAAAATTAACCAAAATTGGTTTAAACTGTGTGATGTAGATTTACCCTGAACTGTGATGAACTTAATCCATTTCTCAACACTAATTTTTAAAGATTTAGCTGTCAGGTTGAATAGATTTTAGGGTTTAGTCTGAACAGTTCTTCTATTGTAGCTTTAGGTCAGCATAAAAAAATCAATAACCTTGTATATTTAAAATAACATAGATAAATGACACAATAATAAATAATGAAACACTGTGGACCAGCTTTGGCCTTCATCTCAAAGTTATGGTCCTCTGAATCAAGGTAGCTGTAGTGTATCTCAGGCATGTTGTGGCTACACTGCTAAGTGCCAGTTTCCCCTGCAGCGTGTGGATCCTTACACTTCCCAGCAATCCCTTGTGCCAGGGGCAGCAGGCTGCAGCATATGATAGCATCTGGCAGGCTCCTGTATAAAGTAGAAGTGATCTGGAAAGGACAACTAGCTTCAGAATATATGGCATTACCTTTCTGCCACATTTAATAATTTTCATTAGAAGTACTCTTTTTGATTCTGGGGTAAGTACATGAAAATATATTTTAGGTTTGTTTCATTGGAGTGAACAAAAATAGTCAGGAAAAAGATATTTTGACTGTTCAACACAATAAATCTTAGAAAATTGAGACAAACTGCGTGAAGAAAATATAGGGAAACCTGAAAGCACCTCATATTATTCAGTTTCGTAGAATCATATTCTAAAGTGAAGTTTGAACTTAGCGTAGATCACAAAGTAAGCAATGACTGTGCATGCTCTTACTGCTCTATATTGCACTATTTACCAAAGCCACTGCATTCATTAGATGTTTAGAGCAAAGGTGTGTCGAATTTTCTAGGTGTGAAAAAATTAAAAAAAGACGGTTGTGTAAGCCTAACTATGACTGCAGTATCTGTAATGACAGAACTGAAAGAGACCAAAGATTATACAATTATTCAGTTTCCCACCCTCAACTTAGACTTCTAGCAATTTATCTGTTGATTTTATTTCCTTTTGATGGACTACCCAATGTATTAAAATGTTTTTTATCTTAGTGCCCACTTCAACCAAGTGGGTTATTGCTGATGAAAAATAGCCTAAAACTTGAAAGCAAAGGCAGTTAGGTCTAGAAGTTATCTAAGGTGCACTCTGAAACCTATTTAATGGGCATAACTTTCTTGAGCAACTGAAGATATAATTTATGTGTTTATTTTCCTTTTTATGTTTATCTTTGATGTTCTGAAAAGATGTAAATCTTTTAAGTGGTAATTTCTCTTTCTTACATGTACATTCACTCTCACACACTTGAATTTCGTAGGAACATATATATGTTGATTTTTTTTGTCTTGGCTTTCCAGGACATATTTTTCACCCATAAGGGTGGGAATAGAATTACCCAGTCATCTGATATCTTTAACTCCTTGGCTCAGCAAGCCATTACTTCCTTCTTTACTAGCTTTCAATTTCAGAATATTCTGATCTCCAGCACAGAAGTAAAGCATTTGAGTTTAAATAGCTCTTCGTTACTGTTCATGTTCTTATTCTTATGTGAAAAACTTTGAGAAATTGTTTTAGTAGCTTTAATTATATTTTATTATTTAAATAGCTAAAAATGTAAAACAATTGAACTCGTCAAATTTCCATTACTGATTCCCTTGTCTAGTTGGCAAGTTACTTTCTGTGTTTTCCCCCTTAAATTGTGGTTTTGCATATTTGTAGACAGTATTAAGTATGGTAAATCCTGTAGGAGTTACTGGAATATAAATTGTAATTTAGAAAATTAATATTGTTGATTCACCATGTTGGGGGGTTTTTACAGTATTTTTACTATATGTAGTAGATCCATCAGGGTTTGTTTCATTTTTACTGTTCAAAGCCAAATTTACTTGTCTATTTCCAATAATGAATTCATTGTCTTGAAGCTGGGATAGGGTGGTGGGAAGGAAGATAGGAGTATCCGAAGGAAATCTAATCTCTAATCCCTCTTCTGTACCAGAGTTAAACAGCGATCTGTGTCCTTTCTTCCCACTTTTAAAGTGCTCTGCAGGTCAGCTTAAGTACAGGCAGCATTTACTTTTTGTTCTTTTTTTCAAAAGCTTTTTAGTATGCTTTCTCCAGGAGGAAATACAATTATTTTGCAAATTAGGCCCATTTTGCAAATTAGGCCCATAGTTCTTGTCACGTCTCTTTTGGGCTCTGTAGTCCCTATTTTAAAAATGATAGCTTATCTCTCAGTGGCAGAAATGCTCTCTGCAGTTCATACAGCTGTAGTTTCCAGAAAGATGTATATATGTGAGAGATACATATATGTAAGACCTTGTATGATACCTGACATCGTGGTTTAGTTGCTGGATGTTCAGGCAGGAGAAATCTCCAGCAATGAAACTAAAGCCTCAACCACAAAGTTATAATTTTATATCTGGGATTTGTGCAGAATTCCTATGCAGTCTCTCAAATTTGAAAAACCATCATCACTAGAATTATGGGACCTCTCACTGCCTGTGGTTGCTAGTATGTAATTTTCAGAGTTATTAAAAAACTATAGAGGCTATAGAGAAAGAACAGAAAAGGACATTGTACAGCTTCTGATGCAAGAAAGTTATAAGAGAAATTCAGGAAACAATGTTTTAATTGGTCTGTGTGATTCACTGCTCTGGGAGATTATATATTATAGAGTCAAATGCAGTAGTGGATTTCAAATGATACCAGATATTTTTAGAAACAAGCATTAACATTTTACTGCCAGGAGATGTATAGCTAGATAGGCTTCCAAATACCAGCTGATTTACTGCGGAGTCCACATGAGGAGTTCTCTCACTCACATCCACAAAACAGTTCACAGAGTACTCTTGTCAGAAATATCTGGGACTTCAGAGCCTGTCCTGAAGGAAAACAGAATAGTGGCCATGCCCTGTTTTAACAGCTATTGAGGCTAAGAAATGACACTTTCAGGGTGAGAAAGCTTAATAAATAGATTTAGTGTCATTGCCTTCTTACACGTGTTTACAATGTCTCCTATTCACAGTTGTTGTTGCCATTCATAGATGTATCTTAAGATGTTTATTAATTTTGCTAGTTTTAATTATTTCCTTGAAGTGTAAATCATTTCCTAGTGAACGTGGGAAACAACTGTAATTAAATTTTATTGTGTCAGATTTTCTTTTGCCTTGGCTCATGAATCAAAAAGCCTTTTGTTACAATAGTTTTTCAAATTTCTGTATTTTTCATGTTGCTGTTTGGGATACTTTTTCCTCTGTAGAAGAATTGTGTGCAATATACTTTATAAAAAAAAAAAAAGAAACCAATACTGATGTAGATGAATTTTCACCAGTTGAGTACTTGCTAATTTCAAAATGTACATCGATAGCATTTTCGACATATTACTTTATTATTATTATTATTATTTGTTTATTTATATTTGCTGTTTTTAATTTATGTCTACACAGAACTTAATATTTCAAATTTTTATTAGGACACTAGAATGCATACAGTTTCTTATTAGCTGTATATTGCTTTTAGCTCTGTAGTCAGGGGTAATGGTATTGCAGTAAAACGGAGATCTGTGGCCATCATGTTCTGAAGAAGAATTTTCCATTTTCACTTATGATTTGTATAAAATACTTGGTTTCACCAGACAGATCCTAAGAACTTTATCAGATTGCACATTATCTACATAATTGTTCAAATGACTAGACATGCAGATTTATTTTCTTTGTACTATCTGACTCCAAGGCTAAGGCTAATGTGTAAGACAATAATCATGATAAAAAAAAAGGCAACAGTTTGAAAAAACTTACAATAGTGTTGAAAAGAAATCTTCAAATTATCAATTAAAAAAGTGCAAAATCAAAGTAAAGACACTAACAAAATCTAGGTAGTTTACTGAGATATAAATAATTTGTTAAGCGGAAAAATGAAGATAATTGTTCTTCAAATGCTTTTGTTGTTATTGTTGTGATAAAAAGCATTCAATGATACATTCAGAGCTTGCTTTTCTGAGACTCTTTTTTTTTTAGAGGGTCTGTCAAAATGCTTTTTATGTTTATCAGTGACTTTCCTTTAACCTCCTCCCCACCTCAGGCTATAGTTCTAAGTAGGAACTGATAGTTCCATAAAATAAGGTCCTATATTTTGCAGTATATTTTGAATTACTCTCGGTGAATTCTTTTCTGTTTGCGTCTCAAACATGTTTTGAAAATGTTTTCTGACTTTTGTTTTGTCATCAAATCCCTCTCACCTGCATTCCTTCCCACATCGCGCTTCTGACTGTGGTGCAATGTTAGATCGCACAGCCTGTCTTAGAGCTCCCCCTGCTGTAGGATGCCCCTAAGATTTCCTCTGCTTGGTTATTTAGAGCCATTAATATAGGCTTGCCATAAATTTTTTCTTTGAAATTTTATGCCCATTTTACAGATATATAACCTGAGTCAGATCAAGGAATGTGGTCTAACCACATAGAAAATAACTGATAAGAATAATTGTCTAAACGATGTTGCACTTACACTCAACGGAAATTTAAAGTGAGAATAAAGATTTCATGAAGTTGTTTTACCAGGGTGAGTTCATAAGTATTTCTAACTCTTTATGTTTTAAAATGACACGTTGTTGTTATGGAATTATAATTTAAAACCAAGTGTGATTAAAAATTGAGGTAAGAACACAATTTCTGCTTGGCTGACTTCAGGCCTGAGTCATAGAATCATAGAATCAGCCTGGTTGGAAGGGACCTCTGAGGTCATCAAGTCCAACCCCTGATCCACTACCCCGGCGGTTAGTAGACCATGGCACTAAGTGCCACATCCAGTCTCATCTTAAAAACCTCGAGGGACAGAGAATCCACCACTTCCCTGGGCAGCCCATTCCAATGTCTGATTACCCTCTCTGTAAAGAATTTCTTCCTAATTTCCAACCTAAACCTCCCCTGGCAGAGCTTAAGACCATGCTCGCTTGTCTGACTGATAGTTGCCTGGGAGAAGAGACCAACCCCCACCTGGCTACAACCTCCTTTCAGGGAGTTGTAGAGAGTGATGAGGTCTCCTCTGAGCCTCCTCTTCTCCAGGATAAACAACCCCAGCTCCTTCAGTCTCTCCTCATAGAACTTGTGCTCCAGTCCCTTCACCAGCCTCATTGCTCTTCTCAGGACCTGCTCCAGCACCTCAATATCCTTCCTGAACTGAGGGGCCCAGAACTGGACACAGTACTCCAGGGGTGGCCTCACCAGCGCTGAGTACAGGGGAAGAATCACTTCCCTGGTCCTGCTGGCCACACTGTTCCTGATCCAGGCCAGGATGCCATTGGCCTTCTTGGCCACCTGGGCACACTGCTGGCTTATGTTCAGCTTCCTGTCAATCCAAACTCCCAGCTCCCTCTCTGCCTGGCTGCTCTCCAGCCACTCTGTGCCCAACCTGTAGCGCTGCAGGGGGTTGTTGTGGCCACCTGGCACTTGGCCTTGTTGAACCTCATCCCTTGGGAATCACCCAACTCTCCAACCTGTCCAGGTCCCTCTGAAGAACCCTCCTGCCTTTCAGCTGATTGACACTTCCCCCCATCTTGCTAATGGTACCCTCAATCCCCTCATCCAGATCATCAGTGAAGATATTAAACAGAACTGGGCCCAACACTGATCCCTGGGGGACACCACTAGTGACCAGCAGCCAACTGGATGCAGCCCCGTTCACCACCACTCTCTGGGCCCGGCCCTCCAGCCAGTTCCTAACCCAGCACAGAGTGCCCCTGTCCAAGCCGTGGGCTGCCAGTTTTTCCAGGAGTATGCTGGGGGAGATGGTGTCAAAGGCTTTGCTGAAGTCCAGACAGACCACATCCACAGCCTTCTCCTCATCCACCAGGTGGGTCACCTGATCATAAAAGGAGATCAGGCTGGTCAGACAGGACCTGCCCTTCCTAAACCTGTGCTGGCTGGGTCTGATCCCTTGTCCATCCTGTAGGTGCTGTGTGATTGCACTTAGGATGATCTTCTCCATAACCTTGCCAGGCACTGAGGTCAGGCTGACAGGCCTGTAGTTTCCTGGGTCCTCTTTCTGTCTCTTTGTGGATGGGTGTGACATTCACCAACTTCCAATCATCTGGGACCTCCCCAGTGAGCCAGGACTGTTGCTAGATGATGGGGAGTGGCTTGAGGAGCTCTTCTGCCAGCTCCCTCATCACCCTTGGGTGGATCCCATCTGGTCTCCTTGTGAGGATCCAGGTGGCTCAGTAGGTCCCTAACTGTTTCCTCCTGGATTAAAGGGGGGCTATTCATTTTCTTATCTCTGTCTACAAGCTCCAGAAGCCGGCTGTCCTGAGGACAACCTGTCTTACTGTTGAAAACTGAGGTAAAGAAGGTGTTAAATACCTCAGTCTTTTCCTCATCTTTGATAACTAGGTTCCTACCCATGTCCAAAAAAGAATGGTGGTTTTCCTTGCCCCTCCTTTTGCTATTGATAATCATATATAATAATATATAATAAGTCATTTCATAGTAACTTGGATCCCTATTAATCTTACCATGATGCTTAGTCCCGTCTGTACTTTAAAACAGTGAAAGGAAAGCTTCTCTTTGAGAAATAAATCTTGAGACATGCAACTACTCTTGGTACCTAACCTAAGGATCTGGTAACAGACATGATCTGTGAGAAAGAAAAAAAATATTTCTAAAGATTAATACTTATAACAATTCAAATTATTTTCTTTTTCAAAAACCATGTGTATTTATATGCTAAATAGTTTCCTTCTCTTTCCATGATAATATTTTTTCTATAAATATTGGTATTTGAGTTGATGCTATGCACACCTACATAATGTATTTGTAAGAGGCAATCTAGAAACAAAGAAATATAATTTCCTGCTCCTCTTTCAGGAGTCTTTCCAGGAAGAAAATTAATGGAAAATCAATTCTTTATTAGGCTGGTGAACATTTTCTAGTATTGTCATAATAAAAGATATTGCTAAATGTCCTGATGAGCTCTCTTCCCCTAGGGTTTGCGAGAATTGCTCAATTTGCTATTTTGTAAAAGCATCTTTAAATATTTTTAACCCACTAGACTGAGAAATCTGGAACTGTACCAAGGAAAAAAGCTAAGTTGACAAATTTTATCTTTGAAGGGAAGAAGTATTTGTTTTGGTTATATCCTTGGTAATGCACAGAGTTGACAGGCTGAGACTATGATCCTGACTGTGTTTCAGAAAGAATTTTGTAACTTTTAAGTCCTGCAGAGTTCCTTAAGGTTAACTGATGTAGTAGAGCAAAGATTTATGCAAGAATCTGCTCTGATAAAAAAAAAAAAAAGAGGAGTAAACATTGAAATAAAAAAATTCAACTTTAAATACTGAAATAATAGTTTGTCCTTTATCAAGTATTGTCAGAGAGTTCTCTATATTTTCCTAGATTTTCAAGACTATGTAATGTCAGGAACAGGGAGACACCAGTGCCCTGAACTCCAGGGACTGAGATAAGGGAAAGGTGCAGGCTACCTTTGATCCTGAAATGTATTAAAAAACCCCCAAAAATTAAAATACTAAGAATGCCCTTGAATCATCCCCAAGGCCCTTTTAGTCATACAAAATGTTAAGAACCTGTTGACACATTCCTCTGTGCTGTAGCAATCCAGCAGTTCAAATGTGGCACAGTATGTTAAAAATATATGTCAGAGTTTATGGACACCAATGATATGAACAAAAACTACCAAAGAACAACAGGGCTCCCTTAATGCCGCAGAGTATGAGCATTGACATTTTTTGAGTTACTGCATAAGAAACAAAGAATTGTTTTAAATTATAAGAAAAAATTCTGTTGTCCTAAAAGACTAAATCATCTATTGAAGTGTTTTCAGTGGGAGTTTTGTTCATCTAGAAGCAGATAATTTGGGTCAGTGTTGTAGTTTGCAGTATACTTAGATTTATTCTTATTCTTCTCAGCTTCTCAACATCACCTGCTGGCAAGACTGGAATATGTGAGAAAGAAAGAAAAAAAAAAAAGCTTGATTACTTGGATGTGGTTATATCATTTCCTGCTGTGAACAATCTATGATGTTAACATTGTTAACTTTAAGGAAAAAAATATGCCTTTAATTGGAGGGGATAAATAGCAAGTAAATAAAATTACTGCTTGGGCATACGTATTCAGTTATTAGGAGGTTATTTTCATCATCTATTACTGTGAAAAATACTTCCAGAAAGAAGAAAAATGTTTTTTATGGAATTATAGGCTATGAGTTTGGAACTATATGAAAATATTACTTCTAGTCATAACTGTTTTCACTTGTAGAATAAATTAGATACATAACTGATAAAAAGGTAGAAATATTTAATAGAAATACTCTGGTGTGCTTATTAATTTTACTTACAACATACAGAATATTCAGTTTGTATAAACAAATTTCAAAACATATGCAGGGATTATCCACTTGATTCATTATCAGATTTGCTAGTCCATCAAATTAAATATACCATATAATGTGAAAAGGGACTCATTTTGTAAAGTACTGTTACACATATGAACATACTAGTGGAGACATGTCATTGGAGGAGATCACACAGTACACATCAGGACATCCAGTAGAGAAAATATGGTTAAGAAGCTCATCTCCATTAAATTCTGCTTGAGAAGTTGATTTTCTTCCAGACTTCTAAAATAAAATCCTGAATAAACTTGCAATTCCAAACTTCTTCCAAACTTGCAATTATTGGAATAAGTAATATTTTTGTTAGAGCATTAAGTATAGGCACAATGACTCTCTTGCAACACAAAAGAGTTAAAAATGCCATAAAAATTGGACTTCATCACAAACACTCTTGAGTTGATGATATTTAATCAACTCAATATTTCTGTCTTCATAAAATGCATTTTATAGTTCAGACTCAGGATGTGTATGAGTATGAATTAAGATTGCTATTCATTTCATATATGACCTCAGAAATAATATAAAAACACCCAAGAAAGCCAGCTCCCACCCACTGCCACTATACTTTAGCCCTTAATCTCTCCACCACCTTTTCACCCCACTTCACAGTCTGAACTGGGATTTCCCCATTAGCCAATATTTTCCATGATGCATTCACTGTCTCTGCCTGGTGCTGAAAAGGGCAAAGATGGGAAGAAAATTAGTTTCTTGCTCTAGTGGACTGCTTGTGATCTCTTGGAACTTCTTATGTACTTTTCTTAAAAGATCAGTCAACTTAAGAGTATCTCTTTAGAAGCACTTATATATAAATTGTGAGTTGGTAAGACTAATGTGAAATTTGTTCCTGGAAGCATGTGGCTTTTTAATATATTGGAGATTTCTTTCTCTAAATGTACTTGTACACTCCCCATTCAAATTTGGAGATAAAACCCCCATATTAATTTTAATTTGAACTGTTTAAACCATGGTTTACAGAGCAGGCACAAGAAAGAGGTTTCAATTTCATGCTCTTTGCAATAGTCAAAATTAATTTCAGATCTAATCAAAATAAAAATAAGCATTCTGTCAATTTTTATGACTAGCAGAGAACTTTGAAAATACATTTTTGGATTTATGTGATAGTTTTCTCCTCTCCATTATTTCAATAAGTAGAAGTACCTGTTATGGTTTTCACATCATTCTGGACCTCAGAATCTTTCTTTTTCAAAATTCATGTCAGACATTACTGTAAAATATGTTGACTTCAAAATGGCATGTTTTAACTCAAACACATTCTCTTGAAGAACAGCAAGCCTTGTAGCTTAATTTTGGCTTTACCATGTTTCCTGGAAAGACAGCGACAAATTTGTTAGTTAGTTGCAGAGATCAGTAAAGCTAACACAATCCCAGGGAGGCAAGAAACTGGAATCCTTTATTGGACTTACAAGTTCATATTTAAAGGGTTCATGGTTTACATATTCAACAGGAGGTTTACATATTCGTTCTGTTACAACTGGGGACTTTGCAGAGATGAGGTAAAGGGGAAAACCTAAATTACAAACCTTTGGGTCTTACATCACAGGAAAAACCCTACTTTATCTTGGGGGATTTTATAGGGGGGAACAGTTAACACAAAGGGAGAGATAAAACACAAAAGGTTTTCTGCACAGGTGTGATAACATCAGAGCACCATCTCCCTGTGCCTTGGCAGAGCATTCCAAACAAGTGACATCTGGTCTGGCCCTCAAACAGAGGTTTTTCCCCAGCTTCTGTGACTCAATGTTTTCTGTTTAAACCTAGCAGTTTCTTTTCTCATATCCAAAATTTGGAATCCAACAGTTAGTGCAAGATAATACGATCATTTCCATTAGAATCTTAGTAAAGTCATTAGAACTGTCTTTTTTTCAAACATAGAAATATGTATATTTTGCAATATTATGTACTTGATTTAGAGTTCAAAGTCAGACAACGGGCTTAGATAAGCCTGTGAATGTAAGTTTTACTTCCTTCAGTGATACAAGATCACAATCCAAGATACAAGTTGGAACTGTGTGCAGTGAGATACTTCAGTATGTGAAATATCTAGCTAGCTAGCTATTGTGAAGGTTCCACTGATAACTGTGAACAGAATTGTTGGAAAGTCTAACTTTTTTTTTTTTTGATTTTCAGTTAAATTAAGTGCACAGAGAACTTCACTCACACAAGGCATCACTGATCTTGTGTAAGAGAAAGCAGATATTTCTCCAGGTTTCTTGGACCTGCCTGGTCTTTATACATTCATATACTATATGTGCCTTTGTTTAGCTGCCCAGTTTGATTATTATATATTTAAGAAGTCCCTCAAAAATGAAAGTTATTTGCATTAAATGCTTATCTTAAAGGATCCACATTCTTTCAATGTAGTTTAGGAACCTCTATGACTAAAACATGTTCTTATTTGGGATATTGTCCTTTTTGAAGGTACAAAATACCTGAGCACAACATGCAGCACATCGATAAGTTACATCTGTTTTCTACTAAATTATTAATAGAATGTGCACTGTTTTGATTTGTTTTTAAACAGAGGAAACTAAAAGCTTTTGCAGAAGAGTTTTGGGAAAGCTTTCTTCATAGTAAAAGACTGTTCTCTTCCATCTCTTCCATCTCCCTGATCAGCAGTGGGGAGCAACAGAATACTTTTCTGCATTGCACATCCAGCCATTGAGGCAAATGGATCTTGCGTGCAGGAAGCACTGTGGGGGATAGGGCTGGGACTGGTGCATGGAGAGGAAGTGAGTGTGAGCAGAGCAGGCACAGCTGCTTGGTGCACCCACAGCCCTGAGAGCACTTCTGTCTCCTGTTTCCTAATGACATTCAAAACTTTGAACACATTTACGGTCTGGTTGCAATTCATGCTCTATCTGCTGGAGCCAGAAATGAAGGCAGTTATTGTTGAAGTCAGGAATAGTTAAGCTATGATTTCTCTAGGGGCAGAGTAATGATATCCATTTCTGCATCCGTTTCTGCATTTGTTTTTTATTCTGTGGCTTTATATTAATGACTAAATTGAACCTGGTCTCCTCTTTTCTTCTGTTTTTGTTTTGTACAATATTTGGGAACTAGTTTGGTTTCCCAAGAAAATGCTGTGTGATAATGATGTGCAGGTATATTCCTCTGGCTCTGGGAAATGGGGTTAAACATCTACAGATGAGGTTGTATCGCCTCTCCTTTAAGTGCTCAGACAACTAGAAGTGCGGTTATGGGAACCAAGGAGCACGTAGGAAACCCAGCATGATAAGGGTGCCGACTTTGCTTTGATCCAGATTAACTGCTTAGATTGGGATTTAAGTTTTTTGTTGTTGTTGTTACAAGTAATTGGCTACTAAATCTTGGCTGTATTGTTAAGGAAAATCTTTGTACCTGTGGCTACATCCAATTGTAATCAACTGAGTTGTTCCACTGGGCTGCAGACAGTCATGGTGAAGACCTTTTTTCTTCAGAGCATCTTCCTCTCTCTGTGTTAGAACAGGATCCACAGTCTGCATTCTACAGCTCTTAGTAGGAGTGTAATGCTTATAAATACCCTGTTATCTATTATTATTCTTTTGATTTGCTGTTTTATGGCAAACTTTTAATGAAAAGTCACAATTTATGATTTGCACTTTTGCTAACAGGTCTTCCAAATTTGTGATATTACTGGAGTATTATGCTACTTTACACAAGTATTTGAAGGTGTTATTTTTATGTTATCAGTCATGGAAACCTTTTCCTATTTGCCCTTGGTGCTGAGGCATGGGAATAAGGAGAGGGGAGGGAAGAGGAGAGAATGCAAGAGAAGAGTGTTGTTTCCTTGGCAACAGGCATTGTGCTTCTCAGGGCACAGGTGGCATCTCTCTTAAAGAATGTTAAACAAAACATGCAGGAAAATATGAAACAAAGCCTAGCATTTCTGTGGTGAGAGAAGAATTTTCTCAACCAGCCCCAAATAACTCCAAACACTTCCAAAAAAATCTTAACAATTTTGATTGTGAATTTGAATAAAAATTAATGAGAAAGTAACTTTGATGTTTATTATTAAAAAATAAAGATATTAGAAAGGAGTAGGTTCTGGTAATCACTGGTGCTGATATAACAAATTTATGATGGCCAGCTTTAAGTCAGAAATAATTTAGGGGAAATAGGACCCTCAGTGTTGTCAGGAGCTGGCTACACAAGTTAGAGCTTTTGAGGCAACCTGTCATCACTGGTACTGGGAATGCTGAAAGCAGTTTGGAAGCTGGCTTCTGTGGGTGTTCGTCTGGTGAGGAGGATGTGTGTGCTTTTAATTTTCTGCAATGTAAAGGTAGCCTGAGAGTCAGTGTAAAAAGAAGAATGTAAAATATACTCATGCAATTTTGAGTCTGTATTCTGTTCTGAATTTTCCCAGTTAGTGATTCACAAAACTCTGCTAAGGCTCTGTCCTAACTTTACTATTCTTCTTTTAGACATATGAATGAAATAAACAGGAATGAAATTCGTGTTTAACTTCTCATAAATTAAGATGAACAACATCCTTTTCTCTGAAACTATACTTTTAGGCAAAATTGTTTTCAGTTAGCTGTCTGGATACAATACTTTTGCAATGAAACTTGAATTGTGCATACGTGTTTTCAGTTATGTCTGGAATAGCAGCAGTTATGTCAAAAACATACATGGCAAAGGTGGTAGATGTAGGTAGTGTGTGTGTGCTGCGAAAATAGCCAACACCAATGAAGAGAAAATAAACAATGGCCTTGCAGACTCTATATCTACGTGAGTGCACAATACTGTTTGTTCTAAGTCTGCCTGACTTCAAACCATAAGCAGCATTTAAGGGCAGTGTTCACAGGAAAAAGTGGCGTCTCTCCAAGGAGAGAAAAGTTTTAGTGAGATTAGTTTAATGTTTCTTAAAGGTTGCAGAATTATTTAATAAAAATAATAGTATATGTGATCATACTAGAAATAAGGGCATGCTGGCTACCCATTCTTTTATTTTGCATGCTAATCTAAGATGAGATTAAGAAATAATTTGTTCCTATATTTAAATGAGAAAATTGTTGCCTAGTTCAATGCGTGAAGGAAATGCTTTTTTACCTTTCTTTGAAGTATCTTGTCATTAGTGCCCTTTCTTACATCGTCATGATGCAATTTGGAAATGCAGTTTGCAAATTAATATGACTCTACATCACTGAACTGTAAATATACCTCAAATTCTGTGTTCTAAAATTAAAAAAAAAAAAGCAACTTACGTCACTGTGTACTTATCAGTATATATATAAATTTTTGAGTATAAAGTTATAGGTATACAATTTATAGTGAAAAGAATATAAATTAATAATAAATATTGTTTTTTACTGGGTTTTCATAGAGATGTTTTGTGCTGGGCCTTTTATTGGAGTCTAAATCTCTTATACTTCTCAAAGAAATTCAGATTTAACTTTTCTTAAGCATTAGTAGCTTACATTATATCTATTCTGCTAACAATACAGAGCCTAGCTTTGTAGGTTGTTAAAACATGCATGAATGTTACTTACTTCTTTACTTGTGAGGGTAAAATCAATATTATGTTTGTCACACTGAATAAACAGCTACCAAAATTAGGAGAGTTTGCACTAGAGGATTTGCACTACCTCAGACAAATATGAAAAAGGATGATTAGGAAAAAAAAAGGGATCCAATCAATATGTTTCAGGGGTCTAGGTTTGTTTTTTATTTGTTAGCAAAAGCTTCACCTTTTACAATTTTTAACAAAAAAGGTAATTTATGGCTTTTCAAGGATAGCTATTTAAAGCAATGAGAGACAGGGCTTTCAAACGGTTTTCTTTAGACTGGCAACACAGTATATAAAGGATTAAATAAAACTTCTGTTGAAGACAGGTGATTGCTAGCTCCTGAATTTTTCTTCAGCAATTTAGGACAGAGAAAATGTGTGATCTGTTACATTTTTAATGTACATTAAAATGTAATTAACGTATATGGAGTTTGAAGCTAAATTTGCAGACAGCTTAAAACATTTATTAAAATATAGTGAAGGATGTTTCAGATTGTAAATCTTGAATGTAAATGCAGTTGTCTTCTAGATGCTTTAGTATCAAGAGACGACAAATTGCAGATGGCTTCTTTTTGGTACCCTAATTATTGGCATTTCATAGACTAGAGGTCTGTATAACTTTCAGTAATACATTTTATTTTGATAGGCAGTATTCCCATTGTTACATAATGAAATGCCAGCTGTTAGAAGCATGCTTGTCTCGGGCTCCTATGTACGAATTAAAGGGAGTGAAGGAATTTACCACAAATTATGCAAGCTCGTTGGGTAGAAACAAGAACCAAACTCAGATTTCCTGGCTTACAGTCATGGACTTCACACTTCAGAGGAGAAAATAGGTATCTGCTTTAAAAAAAAAATTCAAGTGAAGTATTAGGAGTTAGAAAATGTCACTATAAAAGAAACTATTGAAGAAACTATAGTTTCTTCAATTCACCCTGTCTTAGTGTGGGTGCTGTTTTGAAGTCTTTAATTACATGAACACTATGCTTTACATGATTCTCTCTATACTGAAAATAGCAAAGAAATGTTATTTATTTTTATTTAAAAACTATAGAGGCCAATGTGATCTAGGGCAAGTTTCATGCATCATGATGATGTAATACAATATAATATTCTGTTACCACCAGGGAAGACACATTATTGTGTAAGTACACATTATATTGTGTAATTTCATCACAAGATTTCTACAGAGCATAAAAAATATCTTAAGTATACCTGTAAAGAGGCACAATAATAGCTATTGGTAACTTTAAACTAATCATGCTAGTAATAGACATTTTCCTGTCCAAGGACATTTTTTGCTTCTTATGCCATTTTAAGAAAATTACTTAGTATTTCATAGTAGTTTAAAGTGTTTATGTATTGCAGAGCTAAGAAGTAAGTATAATGAAAATGAGTTTAATGTAGACCAGATCATTTCTAGGAAGTATAATTTTGATATGTTTTCCTACCCAGAAGTCAGTTTACAGATTTTTCCATAGTCCTAACTGATCATCTTGTAGATGCAGAACAATGCATGTTCCTCACTGAATTCAGTATTTCTAGACATAAATTTGCATCTGTTTATATTTAATGTGTGTTGCATTCAGATGCAAAATTCACCAATTATTATCTCAACCTACAGATCAGAAATTGTAATAGAACTATTATCTTATAAATCTAAGCAATATGTTTACAAGATGTTTATTATGGAAAAATGTAATATGCTTAGAAAATAAACTGTTAAAAATTTGTAACTGCAGAGTAATTGTAACTGCAGGGTAATTAGCATTACTCTGAGATATCCAAAGTGATAGTGATGAATGTCAGTTGAATTAATTAGACACGGGTACAACAGTGAATGTTTTCTTGCCAATCAGTATTGCTGCATTACTGACTTCTGCTCTGAGTAACTTTGCATCATGTAAAGCTGTATGAATTTTGGATTCTATGCAGCTGTACTTAAGATGCAAAATAATTCAAAGCAAATGAAAACAAAAAATGTAAGCCCAGAATTGAGGATCTTTTCTGCTTGTGTTTTTACATAGTTGCCCAGAAAAAACATATAGTAAGCGATACTGTAAAGATATTAAGAATAATTTATTGTGTTTCATTCATATTCACAATTATATTAAAGAATGTTTATCAGCTCTTACATGAATGACTCTTCGTAATACAGTACTCTTCAAAATGCCTATATATTTCTGGAATTTCCAACAACATGAAATCAGTGAGGTACAAATGAAAATTAGAATCATAGTATCATAGAATGGTTTGGGTTAGAAGGGACCTTAAAGGTCATCTCGTTCCAATCCCTCTGCCATGGTTAGGGATGTCACTCACTAGATCAGCTTGTTCAGGGCTCCATCCAACCTGGCCTTGACACTTCCAGAGATAGGGCATACACAACTTCTCTCAACGACCTGTTCCAGTGCCTCACTAACCTCTGAGTAAAGAATTTCTCCCTAACATCTAATCTAAACCTACCCTCTTTCAGTTTAAAGCCTTTGCTCCTTGTCCTGTCACTATCTGCCTCTATAAAAAGTCTCTTTCCCTCCTTTTTATAAGTCTCCTTAAGGTACCGGAGGGGCTGACTGGCCACAAATAGGAATACTGACTGCAGAGCTAGTGTGTTACCCATGTGTTATGACCTTATCTTTTCAAATATTTATCTGTATAACTCTTGCTAAACAGTGACCTGGTTTGCTTCATATTGTAAGGTGACTTTAAGTTATCAGTTCTTAGATTTGGTCTAGGGTGGATCATAGATGGGTTGGTTTAACTAGAACTTCTGGGAAATGTCTGTTCTGTAAGTGTCAGTTATTTCTTGCCAAATGTTTCCAGAGTTGCATTTGCCTGCTCGCCCCTTAACACATTTCTGGGAAGTGCTATCTCACCCATTATAAGCAATGCAACAGCAATTTCCCATCTAAAACTTCCTTATCCTGCCTGTGTAAATATAATTGAGAAAATGATACAGAAATTATCAATAAATAAGTAATTAATAGAAAATATGTAATCTGTGAATGAGGATGATACTAACATTATCTTATCATGCTAATATCTACCTTTCTGTTTATAGAACATTTCTACGTACTTTCCCTTGAACAAACATAAGACAGTTTTTGTTACCTTGATTATCTTTCAATGATGTCATTGACCATTTTTCATATCCTGTGTGAATAACACATTATTTTCATTGTCATAGCAACTTTTGAAATCCTTAAAATATAGTGTATCACACATTCTTTGCTTTGGAATGCAGTCCTATTGAACTGCAAAATACATCAGAAATTTCATATTGGTCACATCTTAGTGCTAGAATAGTCATATAGTTATACATGAAGTAATACAAAACCTGAAAGAAAAAGCTATCAGATTAGGCTATCAGCTACTTGTATTTCTTTTCCAGAGGTATGTTTTTCCTTGAAATTTTTGGAAACTATTGGAATTATAACTACTAAACTCACTCTCCAAGTATGAGGAAGGCTGTAAAGAGGGGAATTACAGTGGTGAAGAGAGCAGAGCAGCAGTAGGCAGAAGGCAATTAAATACTACAACTTCTCTGACATCCTTTAATTCATCTCTTTAAAACATATTTTCTACTCTAACCATCATGATTTCAGATTATGTGATTTAGAAGTCTGCATAACACTCAAGTGGGAGCACATTAAGGAATGCCCATAGTTAAGGCTCAGAAACACAGGTATGGAAATTATGTGTTCAGCAGGTCAAAATTCATCACTACTTTATCTTACCTGATGATCACAAGAAACAGGCTTTTTGAAAAGGCCTGATGTCCTTGGCATCAGAGCTATTGCAGCAAGCAGGATAATCAGATGCAGCCAGAAGTGCAACTCTCAGTCACTCCATAGAGTCACACAGGATCCCCGCAGGACTTGGCTGCAAGTGCAGTATCAACAAGGCAACCTGATGCTGCAGGAAAAGGCAGCACCTCCTGCCTTGCCTCTCCAGAGGGCTGTTACTGAGGGTGCTGTTCTGACAAGAGGGCTGCCGAGGTGCTGTTGATAGGAAATCTCCTCTAATCCCTCGCCTTTCTTGGCAATGCATCTGCAGGATCTTAATTAGTTTCTTTTTTAGGCTGAGGTAGAGATCACTTTAAAAATACTTACAGGAATGTCTGTTTTCCCATGCCTATATACCATTGCCTCGCAGTGTTGGCATTACCAGGAGCTTTGCCAGATGAGGAAGTCTGAGAGCACTTCTGCCTAAGTCCAAAATCCATTGAATTAGTGAAACTGCCTTCCAACAGTCATTGAAGTGAGTCTTTGTGTTTCAGCAGCACTCACAGATTCCATTTCACCGGCTTCCCTGCAAACAGTAATCTTTCCTGAGAGAACAGGGGTACCTTATGTAATAAAACCAAAAGTCACAAAAATTTACAAAATGTGTACGTCTTGGTCCTAAATGTTTAGGTAGCATTCCTAAGTGGACATGAAGGCAGTGTTTTTATGCAAAACTAAGGACAAAGAGGTATATGAAAGACAGGATGTGTGTGGGAGGAGTAAAAAGGGAAGAAAATAGTATTAGGTGGTAGAAATATTGTTGTAGACATCAGTTAACATTTCCTTCTTGTGATGAAAACTCCTAAAATATTAGGCCATACATGTCTCTTCTGTTGTCAGTTACTCTACCTGTTTCGTTACACTAGCATAAACTGGGAGCAGAAGGCTTGCAAAGATGACTTTCTCCGCCTGATGTGTCCCATCAGCATTTGAAAATCATTATTTTCATAGTGGGCATCTTTGATCTCTTTCACTAAGAAGGACAAAAAAAGAAAGAGAAGAAAGAGAAGCAGTGCCACATAGCATTCAGTTATCAAATATTCATTATCCAAGCATTTTTATTCTGCGGTCTAGTGGGTAGTAAATTATACTTCTTCATCTGGTTTCTACAAAAAGGCCAAGAGGATGTGAATTTGTTTGGGGGAAGGAACTAAAATTGCTCCAGATTTCTTCTTGTCTTTATAATTCTTCCTCCAGCTGTGGCTTTAATTAGATCTGCAACATCACCACTGAGAGTCCATCCATCAATGCCAACATTTGAACATTATAAATGTGCATGGTCTTGCATGTAAAAAAAATAGATTTATAAAGATGGAACTTGTTTCTAAAGTTTTATATAATTTTGGGCTTCACAAAGATGTCCACTGTAATATTTAAACTATCTGAGAATTTCATAACAGAAGCTCATCCTTTCCATTCTCCATTTGTGGTCTGCAAAACATACAAATACAGACCTGCTGAATGCTTTCAGAATATCTGTCACTCCAGTATGGCATTAGAATGCATGTCTGACTGACAAAATAAGTATAGGTACACAGACATTATGAAATAACATTTTTAGTATCTTATAATCTTAATTCAATGTAGCAATGTGTTATTGTTGTTAGTATATTTAATATTATTATAGTCTGGGTTTGTTCCTATATGTATGTTTACACACATTTTAAAATTGTCCTAGGTATTTAAAAAGTAAATCTTAAATGTGTTAGATTAGAAAATATCAAAAACAAGTATCAATTTACACACCTAAGAGTTACAACTGATAACTGATAACTCTGATAACTCTGATACACTGATAACTCTGCTTCTTAGGAAGTCTTTAATTTCTTTTCCTGAGTTTCAAAACTGTCTTATAACACGGTACTTAATGAAACTATGTGTTCTGAGCAGGCGTTTGTAGCCTAATAGAGAATTGTTTTCAGAGCATCCAGGCTGCACAAAAACTGATGGCAATACGGAAGCTGTTAATTTTAAGCAGAAAAACCAAAATTCTTTCCTCCTGTATGGAGGGCAGGGAGTGATGCCTACAGCTGTTGAATGCATGGTGTCACATCAAGGAAAGGGAAAGGTATAAAGAATGTCTTGGTCTTCTCATTTCTGTTCTCTTTCTATAACACTATATTATAATTAGTTCTAACTACAGAGTTAGAATCACTGAATCATAAAGTAATTTAGCTTGGCAAGGCTCTCTGGAAGCTATTTTATCCAATCTGCTATTGAGAGCAGGGTGACATTTTGATCAGATTTCCCAGGGTCCTCGTCAGTAAAACTTTGAGCATCTAAAAGAGTGGAGATTCCACAGAAGTTTTGAGCAGCTGGTTTCTGTTCTTAATCATCATCATTGTGAAGATTATTTTTTCTTCATGTCCATTCAAAATATTACTTTGTAGAAACTTTGACTGTTTTTTTCATCTCTATTTTCCATGAACAGCTGAGAAGAGTTCAATTTTACCTCCCTTTAAGTATCTGAGTACAGTAATAATATCTCTCTGCCCCTATCTACGCTTTACGCACCATTCCTCACCATGTCTCAGCAAGACATTCCTCCATTCAACTCTCATCAGTTTCCTAGTGTCAATGGTAAAGTTCTGTGATTGCTCCATTAATGGTCTGAAGTGCCTGAGGTAAAAGCCAGTCTGGCAGACAATCAAATAAGCCCACTGAGAAAGTGAACACATTAACCTGGGCTAATAAGCCCCACTGAGAAAGCATATACATTAACCTGGGCTTGACTCTGTCCAATACAGTTACACAGCACAGCTTTCCAGCTTCTTCCTGCACCCAGGTCAGCTAGCAGAAGCTGTGACATTGCACAGCACCCAACAGGGCATGAATTATTGCTGGTGTAGTTTAACAAGCAAAGCTACAAGTCTTTGTCAGAAGCCTGGATTTCTTTGGCAGTCTGGCTGTTTGAAAATCATGAATGTTCTGGCTTTATGCATTACAATTACAGCCTAAAACCAGTTAGAGCCTAACCCAGTTACCCTAAACCCTTTTCTGGTTGCATAACATACAGAATCTTCCTTTTCTAAGAACTGTTTTGCAGCTGTTTTATCACTGAAGCAAGTATGGAGGGAGAAGGGAATAGATTGTGCTATTTTAGTATAGTGTACAGGAATGCTCACCTTGTTTTGATCCTCTAGAGCTGAAGAAGTATCTAAAGCTATTTGCACTGCTAGTCAGAGTTAGATATACTCTACACCAGTACAGCATACATTTATATGCTGTCTTAAAGTGTCGGAACGGAAAAAGTCTTTAAAATTAAGATTTTTTGCTAGCTGTTGATTTTTTTAATCCTTAATATGAAAATATTCCTCGTGGAATTTGTCACAGGTATTTTCTTATAATCTTCTGATTTCTTCTATCCCCTAAGGGCCAAAGAATAGCTATAATGAAAGCAAAAGAGGTGTCTTAGAAACCTGTTTTGACAAAGAGTGAAAATGTAAGTCAACCTACAGATGTAAAACATGGAAGTGTCAGTTGACAGCTTCTCCTGACTATAAATATTACTAGCCTTCATGTACTGAGGACTTTAGGTAATAATATTCATTCCTTCAGCCAGTTAAGTACTTCAACCTGTTTCTGCTGAATGCTGTACCTACCTCTATAAAATATTTCCACTCCTTTTTTTTTCCCGTGAGAGTTATGTCCAATATAGAACCCAATTTTATAACAGTTCTAATTTAAGTCTAATGAAAGGCTTATTATCATACTTTTCTGCTAGGGTTGTATTATTTTTTCCATTTCTAAATAATTAAGCAAAAATATTAAGAATAGAAAAAATACGGTGTTTTAATACAATATAATCTCAGCATTTGTAGGAATGTATCATACACACACAATTGCTAATCAAGATGATTTATAGGATCTCTAGCAAATAGCTTTTCCACTCCAGTGCTCTCCCCATTTTGCACTTGTCATTGTTTAACATCTGGATTGGTCTGTGCTTAGAGTCTCATTCATTGTGTCTAGCTGACAGTACCAGGAGGAGGCAGATCATGAAGTCCAAAGAATCCAGAGGTTAG
Organism: Chiroxiphia lanceolata; assembly: GCF_009829145.1. Taxonomy (NCBI): domain Eukaryota; kingdom Metazoa; phylum Chordata; class Aves; order Passeriformes; family Pipridae; genus Chiroxiphia; species Chiroxiphia lanceolata. Next base: position 16,929,680 of record NC_045671.1, on the reverse strand, counting down.
GTTTATTAACAACACCAGGGTGTGATTTTGGTATTTGCTGGGGGAGAGATCATCAAAAGCAAGCCAGAAAAATGATGAATAAACATGTATAGAGAAAAGTGGTTTACAATAACAGTGACTTCTAATGTGTGTCAATTCCATTTGTATGATCTTGTATTCCTCATGAGGCCCTTCAGTGTCACTTCTGAGCATTCAGACTTTTGTTACTAGTATTTTCTGCTGAAAGTGTAATAAATTGGAAATTCAGTAGCACTGAATAATAGGAATTTATTTTTTGATTGTGGAGGGGTTTTTAGGCCAGGAGTCTCTTTGCATAAATGACTGAGGGGACAGAATGCATGTTTTTAGACTACTGAAGATGATAATTTTTAAAACAATAATTCTTTACTGTTTACTAAAAATGAGCTAAATTTGAAGAAATTACTAGAGAGAAACACTGTACTGAGCACTGGTAAAATTCCTGGTGGTCTAGCCACATTTTAAATGCAGTGCATTCTTGTATCCTTTTACATAGTTCTTCCTATAACTCAGGTAATTTTTATAATATTTTTCTGTTGTTCCAATTTGTGACGAAGATTGTTTTGTTGGAATTAAATAGCAAAGAAACTTTAGAGGTCATAAATGCCTTCAATATTTTATTTTTAGTATATCTAAAATTCTACCTATCTATACATACAATGCAAAAGTTCTTTTTCTATGAAGATATGAGAATTCAAAATTTACTTACATGTTTTGATATCAGTAAATACAGTGATATTCAGTAATACTAAAGTAAAACTAATTTTAAACTCAACTGCACAAAAATATATGTTGGAAGCTAATAGTTGTAGCTGATAATTGAAATAAAAATTTGTGTGATATTGTCCACAGAAAAAGAGAAATATTTGATACAGAAGCTGTCAAAAATAAGTGCTGTATTAAATGGTAAGTATTATAAGAAAGAAGATTCATTAAAAAATTCAGAAATCATTTTGAATATCAAAGAAACACAGTGTCTTATTTATATATTTTTCTGCTAATTTCACAATAATGGTGCAGTAGTGTAAAAAAATAGCATTGGTACCTAAGTAGAAACAATAATTTTTCCTAGTGCTTCTGTAAATACTTTTACATGTTACTAATAGAAGTAAAAATAGTAAGCTTCCGTGTTTTAATAATTTCTTTCTTAACATTCTGTTTTCTAGGTAAGTACTCCCTGCCTTTTTCTTCCTAACATTCTTCTCTGCTTTCTTGAAGTTCAATGAAAGAGGTAAAAACCAAGACAATAAAAATGAAAGGCCATTTGGTAAGAATTCGCTTTGGTTTAACATGCTGATTAACGTTGGTTTATGTGATCATTTACTTTCTTTTTCTTTTTTTTTTTTTTTTAAATTGAAAGAATGCACCTGTTACAGAGGATTAGTTTATGTAGAATTGATAAGAGGATAGAATCTGTTTATAATAACTGTTCTGAAATGCTCATTGCACTTGCAGGCTGCCCATGTGACCTGCAGGCAGCACTGCGTCCTCTCCAGGGTCTAGGAGCATGTTATTAGTGTAAAGGCTTTTTTATTTCCTATAAGGCTGAAATAAAGCAAAACCAGAGAGTTTTCAAGGCAGAAATCTCTGCGTTTAAAAGTTATTTGGATCATAGCAAAGATGGAAGAAGCTGCCCTTTTGGGAAAGGTGTTACATAAGTTATCTGAAGTGGTAGTAATGGTCTTAGTAAAGTACGATTTGATCTTGCTTCCTTGAAGGGAAACAAGGCAAGTACAAGAAAGAGAAAAAGTGAAAAAGAGGAGAAAAGGCCTTTAGATGTGGTTCTTTGTAGTTTGTCTCACAACCATTTGATGAAGCAATAAAACAGATGGCCTTTTGAACTCCAAAATCTGGCTGTCCTGTGCTGCATTGAAGTTATTTACGATATTACTGATAGCTTCCATTGTAGTTCCAGTCACAGAAATGCAGGATGCACCCTTAGCCAGCTGTGACTGATTGCTTTTAGTCAGAAGGCCAAGGACAGGAAAAAGAGAAAGACCAGAGGAGGAGACTGAAGAAAAGATAATTACAAGGAAAATGACAGAAGTGAATATTTTTGCAGCAGAAACATGAATCTCACACTTCATTGCTTTTCAGGACCTAACCAAAGATACTTAAAGTATTGATGTCCTCTGAACTCTCCAAATGCGAGCTTTGAAAGATTAGTGGTGCTATAGGGGATTCCAGGAGTCCTGGACATGACCACTGAAGGCTGCCTTATTAGCAGAGATGGATCTCACCCATCTACCTATCCTTTGTAGTATCAGTGTCAAACTGATGAATGCCCCAGGACTCACACTGGCTTAGCAATCTCTACGTGTTTCATTGCAAAACTCAAGATCGTGTGCTTGGTAGACACTAAAGCTTTTCTGACATATGTCTGAAAAATAATTATTAACTTTAGTCTTCCATGAATTTAGTTTGCCTAATTATACACTGCCTAGATTAAATTTTCCTGTGTTTGTATCCACACACATACAGAGACACAAGCACATATGCATGTATCTCAAACAATGACAAAAAGTTAAATAAATTCTTTTTGAGCTAGTCAGTTTGGAAAATAGAAATTAAAATATCTCCATAAAAAACATTTTACCTGAAGAAAGATTCAAAGGCTTGAAAGGAGAAGACAAGACAGTACTTACTGCAATTGTAGGAATGATGGGTTAAGGACCTCAATCTTGACTAAAAGTAAAAAGAATAGGGGCAATGTTTTAGCATTTCCCTTGTTTTAAAGAATGGCTAACACTTAGTTCTACAAACTATAGATTTTCAGGCATAGAGGTATATTGCCTTAAAAAGTTACAGACTAATGAAACTACAAAATTGTCATGTCTATTTTAAATGCAGACTTCTTTCTGTATATTAGACATACTTAAATTATTTAATCCAGCTATTAAAATCAAGTATTCTTCTAATAAAAAAAATTAAATAAGTTCAAAGGAACAACAATATCAACAAATCAAAACAAAAGAACATGTGCTGTTTCTTTGCACATTTTACATGTTCTTTTGGTGGCTCTGGGTGCAGTTTTCTTTCTTGGTGAATGTACATAGCCAGTCTGTACTGAGACCTTTAAAACTTCTGTATTTGTTTTGAGAATGTTAGAGAGAACAATAATGGCTAGTATTATGATAAAGACATATTTTTAAAGCTTATCATAATAGATGTAATTGTTTAGATGTTTAGGAGATATGATGCTTCAGGCAAAAAGAATGGTTTGGTATGGACTAAATCAACCTGTAGAGGGCAATATGGAGATTTTGGCATAGCAAATGGTTGACTGAATAGGGAAAGGAGAAAATTCACTGACTTCATTTCAAGTAGTTTAAAAGTTCATACGAAATACCTACTGTTACTAGATTTTGCTGCTCAAGATACTAAAAAAGTGTATCTTGTTCTGAGTTGTCATGGAATGGAAACTGTCTTTCAAAGTGATTTTTTTACCTATAAAATATCTTTTGCTCTCCAGTTCTAGAAAGAAAAAAAGAAAAAACATTTTAATAACCATTATAGTCTTGTAAAGCTTTTGATGGCGTGAAGAAATATACTGTTCCACCATATTTTCCTTCAAAATAATGCATCACATGCAAAGGGAGAGGTTAAATGTGTATTTCAATACATATAAATACATATATAAAGCCCCTGTGACTACATGTTCATTCCCTACAACCTCAAAATTCTCATGATTTAAAACACCCCTTGAGGGAGAGGAGTGGTCCTGTGGTATGGTAAAAATGAGGTGGCATTTTTGTCAGACATGGGTCTGACAAACCTTGCAGTTTTTAGTGCAAGCACATTACATAGTGCAGAATACTTTCTTGGCAGAAAATAAGGTTGAATCTGACTTAAGTGAGTTCTTCGACAAGGAGCCTGCTAAGAATTGTCTGCTGTGATCCCTGTATTGCCATCCTCAGAGCACAAATAACCATTCAGAAAGGGAGCCCTTAAGGGAAAGGAATCAGGGCTTGGAAGGTAGAACGAGTTTCTTTTGTACGGTGCAAGCTAAAGAAACATATGTATTTCAAGTAAGCTCTTCTATTTATTTATGTGGGGGCCATTCAACTGTGCCAATTGTACTATTTAGGTAATATTGTGTGTATGCGCATAATATCTTACAGTATCTCATGCATGCACAAGTGACAGTGTTGAGAAATGGCACAAACATAATTGTATTCTCATAACCACAGACCGAGCTGAAATAAAATGCAGCCTTGCTTTGCAGTTGTTTATTTTTTGTTTGTTTGGGGTTTTTTTAACCTAATCTTTTTTGGGTTTAAATATTGGCGTTTTACGTGCAATAGCTGTAGACACTTCTACTGATGTTTTTCTAACATGTTTTGTCAAACCAATTTAATATGCGGCTGTTCTTTCTGCTAGAGAAAAACTGGATGCCAATCATGTATTTAGTAGTAGAGTCTTATTGACTTAGAAGCTTGAGTATTACAATTTATATTTTTTATGAGTCCTTTGTTGTCTCGCATACAGCAGGCTTTTACTGGGTTTTGAATGCATTTTCCTTCTCATCTCCATACTTGCTGCATTATGGTGCTGAAACAGAATTAAGCACTGAGAATGTGTTTTTCAAAAGAGCAAATAACTATCTTCTAATAGGCTTTTACAGGAATTAAACCTGTGTACTCATAGGGACAGGAGTTTAATAAATTTTAATATTGGAACAAATGTGCCAATAAAAGAGAAGCAATCGTGTAGTGTGTGTTATAGCTAATGACAGCAGAAATGGAAAGGTACCTGATTTGTGTTGTTGCAGCTGAGATAAGCTCAAAATCTATGTTCCTATCTCAGTTTGAGGCAAGTACTCTTGCATGTTTAAGATAACATCAGATGCCCATAAGGTAACATACTGCATACTTTCCATATTTGGAATGCATGTAGAATGACTAACCATACAGTATGCTCAGAGAGACTCCTGAATAATTTTACTACAAATAAATCTGCAGTATAGAGCTAGTTGACTTTGGTATTCTCTTGCATACAGAAAACACAAGACATCTAGACAGAAATTATAGAAGCTGTGTTTTTCGATTTAATTTTAGGTTTATGACTGATCTGAGGGTAGTAATCCTTTTGTAGATTTTTTAAATCACTTCGCTGAGTAAGTAATGAAAAGACAGAGGCTTTTTGGTTTTTTTCCCTGCAACACAAATGAGATTGTGGCAGTTACAGAGAGTGTGTTCTGTGCTCTCTGTAACAAATGTCTGTGGTTGTTTGATGCCATTAATAACATTTTTTTAATGTCAGTTTTTTGAAGCCAGAGAAGTAGTCTGTTTCCTGACAATTCTACAAGTTGTGGGCCTTTACTTTCTTCCGGTTTGGACTTAGAACAAACATGCACAGTCCAGCATGCTAGTCTGTATCCTGTCATCAGAGGTACACAGGAAACTTTCAGCATTGTTGGGTAATCATGGATTTCATTCTCTTTCACTCTGTTCTGTCCCTCAGGTCAACTTGCCCTATTTTATCAGCATGACTCCAATTGCCCATCTTCTCCCCTGTTCCAGCTGTCCTTTGGGCATATTCTCTATCCTCCCCAACCTTGTTTTTCAGTGGCGGCTTCCAGAAAACAAACAAACAAAACAATCTCCTCTGTCTACAAATATTTTAGTCTTCTGAAAGGTGAAAAATTGTATTTTGAGATCTTGCTTATGTAGTTGCTCACTACTATACTACATTATAATGCTATCCTGAAAAATTCAACTCTTGCCACTTCTCCATCTTAGCCTTTTTTTGCTTCAAGAGTTTGTCACTGTGAAGGAAATTACTTGCCAGATGTAAACCGTCATGGCTATGATGCTTTTAAGTTGCTGGGGTTCTCAGTAGAAAATTCCACCTTATTCTGAACCTGTATTTGGATGAGATCACACCTTGGTCTGAAATGGAACTATGATGGGCTGTGACCACATCCAGAGTAGAAATTCACTCATATGTATAGGCACCTATGTAGCTCCAAGGTCTGGTTTCACATTATTATAGTCAGATTCTTCATCCAAAAGCCATCACTGTTAAATGTGTTGTACCAAAGAATGTTTCTCTTTGTACCAATGAATCTGTTCCTTCCTCAGACTTATAATCACTTCCCTGTGATTCATGATGAGTCTCATTTTGGACTTTTTCAAACTGTTCTGCTTACACCAGTTCTTTCTGCAGAATTATTTTTCTAATGGCTGCTTCCTCAACTGGAAGTGCACAAAGGCTTTGAGCACAATAATGGCCAAATCTCCATAAAGGACTCTTCACAGCGACATTGCCTGAAATCAGTTACTAAAATGGATTCAAAATTCCACCGAAATCAAGGTATTAAGTCATTGGTAACATTTTCAAAATTATACTTTGAGCCTTGCTTTATTATATCAAAAGAACAATACTATACAGAGTCTTCTCATGCTTGCTGAAGAAAAAAAAAAGGTGACAAAATCTTTCTGAATAGATAAAAGACTGTAAGTTCTACATAATGTTTTTGAGTTCTGTCCTGCTGTGATCACAGAATGTATCCTTGAGTATCTCCTCTATCAGTTGTGAAGGCTTGATTCATCCACACTCAAGCAACACTGTCAAAGTCTATCTTGGAGACAGAGCAGTTCACAAAATACTCTTAACAAGCAACATGATGTTCAGCTGTGTCAAACATATAAAGTTAAGAGGATCATATGGCAAGTCTGAAAGTGGCATTACAGTCTTTTCTGACTGATTATACTGGCACTTCTCATTTCCAACATCCTGGGGTAAAATCTGTCAGTTGTCCACAATTAGATCTACAGTGACACTTATATAAAACAAAAGGGATTGTGACCTTTATATTTTGCCCAAATTCAACTCTGGAAATAAGTTGCCTGCTTCTCTTTCAGGGCTTGCTAGGCAATTTTCCTGAAATTTCCCTCTGGCTTTTTACCTGCTTCAGTTATACAAAGGTGGCATCATATGTCATCTGATGCTGTTCACAGTTTTAACCTCAAGCCATAGAAAACAGTCAAATGTTCACAAGGGTCACTTTAGCATTTTTAATTATAACATCCTAATTAGCATCAACACTACAGAGCAGATTTATTTCATTTTCTCCACTAGTTTAAGAAAGGAGTATGTAGTCTTTAATAGTTAATGTTTAGAAGTTTGAATGAGAAGTTTTAATAAACTTCAAATTTAAGGTGATGAAAGGAAAACCAGCCTTTGGTACAAATGTGACAATGTTTATTTGCACATTACCGTAAATGATTATGCATGAACAATTATTTACAACACAAGTGGCTTCACTTTTATTTTTCACCTCACTTTTATCTTCAATACATGCTCATCAAATTTGAGAGGAGTGTGAAGTAATATTTCCTAATACTTAGTGACAACATTGTTCTCCTTAACTCTTGCTCTTCAGCTTACTGGAGGAAGCAGTGTGACTCATTTCATACAGTGAAGCCATTTTGTAGAGATTTATTTCCTGTGAGATGGTGGTGAGTTCTGTTTATCTTGATAGAAATCAGAACTAACCCATAACAGTCATAGAATAGAGACAGGTATATCCATTACATTGGAAGAGAGGACAACTAAATACTAATTATTTTTCTACAGTTCGAAAAGAAAAAGGAAACCCCACCCAACACTTTCTGCAAGAGAAATAAAAGCATTCTTTTATTTAAAAAAGCAAATCATAATAGCATACCTATCCCAGTGTCACATACAGTAATGCAGAAGCTTTGTCCCTGTATGTGAAAGCAGAGTCTACTGATTTCAGTTGCAAATCAGCATGCAATTTTCTCTGCAGTGCCTGAAGTTAATTTCCAGCAGAGATCAGGAATTGGGATCATGATATCAAAGAAAAGAATCCAATACTCAATATAGTTGGTGCAGCACAAAGAAAAGTGTTACAGCTATCAGAGTGGAAATGCTAAACTGCATGATCTCTTACAAGTGAAAGAAAGGGTTTTGTTTCTTGTGTGCAAACTATGGTTTATGCAATATTTTCATAACTGTGAATATTGTCATCATTTTTCAGTTTGATTCATCTGCTCAACATACTTAAAATTTAGTTAAAACCCCAAAAATATGCATTAAGAAACATGTTGCAATACTTGACATTCCAACTTTGTAAAGGATTAAATTATGCTTACTGTATAAACTTAATTTTGACCATGGGCTGAGAGTATTCAGAGTATTCAGTAATTGTGAGCTTTTACAATGGACCTTAGCCCTGGCAATTCCATGAGGCAGACAGAACAGTTTCTGGTTTTATCTTCATTGTTCTTTGTGAAGAATCCCTATATTTTTTTAAGAAAAAGCAACTGAGATCTAAAGACTATAGAACATTGTGAGTCCTGACAAGTAAAAAGATTTGTACTTTCTTTTGTTCACTTTTCTGAACTGTTCAGCAGTATAATATCTGAGGCCTTGGCAAATGGTCCGTATGTTTATCTTTACAGTAACCTGAAGATAAAATGATAGCAGTGCTTCTATTGTTAGACACGGGAAGATTAATGGCAAAAATATGCATTAATTATTTTGGGTATGGAATTTAAAAAGCATCCTAATTTTTCAATTTTGTGGGTTTTTTATAGTACCTTTTTGATTACATCTCTCACCAACAATACTTGTTAATGAAAATGTTCAACATAATACCTCTCTAAGGCAGACATCACTATTGCAGACTTTACATTTGGGGATGCCCCACTAGGCACTATTAACAGAAAAACATCAGTATTCTTAGGGAATAATTTTTCTCATTCTAGAAGTTCAGATGCTTAGTGTAGGAAAACTTTACTTCTTTCTTTTCTCTTTAAGTTAATAAGTTGAATCAGTTCACTAGGGGCTGACATGAACAGCCTAACCAACACAAAAGAGAGGCTGATGCATCTCAGGTATATGTATGCATGCATACCTTTACCTTTATTCAGACTCAGCTCTGACAGGTTGCAGTGTTATAAACAAAGAACTCTGAAAAGTACTCAGAGCAAGGAGAACTCACCTTCTTAGGACCTACATCAAGCTATAAACCATAATTATGCTACATCACCCTATTTTTACAGAAAAAGTTCATCCTTTTACCTGGACAATGTAGAATTTATGACTCCTTTGTCTTTGGGAAAGGATGTCTTTCTACTCTTTTTCTCATCAGGTACACAAAGTTGAAGACACATCCTCCTGCTCTTTCTCTCAGGGGTGATTTGTGTGGAGAGTAAGAGAGCCATGTTGACAATATTACTGGGAGTTTTGTTTTATTTAGCTTTGTTTTTAAAGAAAAGTTTTAAGACAGCCTGATTATATCATGCTGGAAAGAGATAATGAATACTATTATATGTATACTGTAAATTTTCAAAACTCACAGAATGTGGAGGTTAACTTATACCTAATAGAGTTGTCTACTCCTTGCACTTTTTCTGTGGGAATCAGAAAGTCTTGATAATGTCAGTGTTAAAGAGGACAGCACAGTTCTTTGCTTTATTCATGGAGTTGTTAATAAAAGAACCAATGAAAGTTGAAAATTACCCAGAAATTATAACCTTTATAAACTGACAGTTTCTAATGGAAAATATCTTTCTTGGAAATTAATTTTCCATGGAAACTTAGTCTTTCACCTGTACATTACAAATTCTAATTTAGCCCTGATGAATAGAGTGCAAATACACAATACATGTTTTGTTTTGGCAAAACAAGATATAAATGCATGGAAGGTGATATCACATAGAAAGAAAGTAGGCGTATACCTAAGAAATGGACTAAAAAATTAGTCGATTATTAACCTGTACAGAATATACAAATTTAATCCTAAATAGACAATTTTGTAGTCAGTATGCCACAGACATAAGGCATATTAGCAGCACCTAACAGTTCTAAAATGTCTTTATTTTGCCTGTCAATAGACAACATTGGCATTACTAACTTGATATTCTAAATATAATAATGGCAGGTGATGTTTAAAATGTTCATTTGGAGAGATGAATAAACAGAATTGTTCTGCTGTTGTAACTACCACAGTAGGTTATTAATGTCTTTTAATGAGTAACATTATATACAGTGACACTACCTATAATTGCAGACTAAATTAAATAAGAACTCCTGATTTTTTAAATTGCTTCTATTTTTCAGCTCCTTTTGCTTTTAAATAATTTTTTTGTCAGAACAATGTGATTTCCTTGCAATGAAAAATTAAATCTTTAGAGCCTTTCTGGTTTTATTGTTAGGATGCCTGCCAAATAAATGGTAGGCTTCTGGGCCAGTGTTGCAAATAGGGTGCTGAGTTGAATTGACCCAGTGTGGCAATTTTAATGGCTTATTGTTATGTGAAGCAGAGAATAGAAGGTCTTCATTAAAGATTCCCTGTGTTATTCAATGAGATAAAGGGAAGCAAAATGTGTAGGAGTCAGTTTAGAAAAAAGGGGGCTTCAAAGGCAGCAGTATAAAGTCCCACATTTCAATAACAAAAGTGTGTATTGGCAGAGTTAAAGGAGCATATGTTAAAAACAGATTCATCTTTTTAAGGCAAATTTAAACATTTCAAAGTGAAAGCATATGCCATTATTGAATATTTGTCTCACTCCTTTGCACTGGGGGTCTTTTCCAGTGTGTTTGATATGCATTAAATAAAACCATTTTTGTAATCCCCATATGTAGCAGCTAGACTCACAATATGTCTATGCAGTCTGTGCAGTGGTATAAGTAAGAGCTTGTTCTTATTCACAACATTATTATATCACTCATATTATGGATTTTTGTTTATGTGTTTGTTTTGGCTGGCACTTCGTAGGACACATAGCATCCTTTCTCAGATCACTATCAATCAGAGTACATTCAGCACTTAAAAAAAACACACTAGGCAAGTTTTGGACAATTCTGGCAGTATTCTTCTTTATAAGTAAATTAGCAGTACTTTTCTCAGGAAATTCATCATCTGAAGTACGGGAAGGACAATCAAATATTCATCAATCAAGGCGATGTGTTGAAATAACACTTATATTCCTATATTTCTTTTGCCTTTAAACTAAGAGTTAAATATTACCCATACTCAGCAGTCTGTGAATGCTCAACAGCAAGATTAAAATAGACAAACAAATAAATATATATAAAGGGAAAATCTTCAGAACAATTAAGGGGAGGGGAGCTTTGTTTAATCTCAGAATAGAAAAAAGAAAGTTCTTAACTATTTCTGTATTTTGGATAGACCATATCTTCTTCAGCAAAAATTTGCCATGTGTTGCCAAACCATTTTCTTGTCATTTGCCAATTTTTGTCACTCAGGATATTTCTGGGAAGAAACTTGTCACAAGAAAAAAGATTTAGTTAGTAGATAGGAACTGACAGCATATAGATAAAAAAAATCTTTTCATATGCTTGGGTTATTAACATGAGGAACACCTTCCTTTTCTTTAAAACGTTCAGTTGTCTAGTCAAGCTGATGACATTGGCTGAGGTCATCTAGTCAAAACTGTGCAGTCTAATAGTAGTAATGAGTCAAAATCTTATGCAATTTTTCTCATACAGCAAGAGAAGATTTTGCTAATTATTCTTTAATATCTAGTTATTTCCTAGTGGTAAACACAAATCAAACTAACTTGGGAAAACTTTGCAGACATTGTCAAAATTTGATATAGACAGTAGTCATACAAATATACCGTATGCCAAAAGGAATGTAATTCCTCAAAAGACGCAATATTAGTATTCTATAGTTCACTGAGACTTGGGCACATGAATAAGGGGTAATAAAATTGTAGCTGTTTGTAAAGCTGAACATTAAAAAAAAATGTGTTGAAAAACTTTTTGTAAGACCAGTAAATGGGAAAATGTTTAACTAATACTTGAATGTTCAATTATGATTAAGTTTCATTTTTGCCAAAAGCTTTGAGATACTTAAATTAAGCTGTGTGGCAACTTAAAATATCAAAATCCTTCCACATAAGGAAATCTCGTGTGGATTAGTTTTATACTAACTTAAATGCCTTATATTGAAAGATATTTATTTCACACAAATGTTGAATTTAAAGTATTTCTTTATATTGTAAAATACACAAAACCACATCTTCATGAAAAAATTTAGATTGCTCTTATATTATCAAAATCAGGTGTTTTTAATTTTTCTGCCAAAATTCCATAAAAGTTAATCCAATCTCAAAAAGTTTTTGATATATCCTGATGCTAAACTGTTCCATGTTAATTTCCATAGTTGATAGTAATTTGATTATGGTCTAATTACCAGCACATATTATTTCAGAAACATTATGTCAAAGTAAATTCACTTATGCTGGCTGCATACTTTACAAAGGTGTTAAAGGTGAAGTTGTGTTTAGTGTATAGATTTCAAAGACTTACTCTTCACTAAGGAAAAGAAAAAGACCTCTCAGGTAAAAGACATATCTGCTATCAGTGAGACTTCAAAATTATAATAGCTCCATACTTTAAATCTACCCAAATAAGATAAAAGTAGTTGTGTCCAACGGGCTGCTCAATAGAAAGCGCTTTGCAGTTGATATGATATTCCATCCCACATGTGACCACAGACCATGAGATGGGAAGACATCATTTGCCATAAATTTAAAAGTAAATTAGATTGCCTCTAAACATGGTTAGATGACTGGGAGGAAGATTGAAGCCTCCCAGCTTGTCCAGCCCAATGCTATTGAGGGCTGGGATACAAGCATCAGCAGTGAAATGGAGAATTTACTGACACAGCACTGCTCCTGAAGTGCTGTTGTGTCCACTTTATTTCCTTCTTCAGTGAAGAATCTTCAACCCATAAATTAAATAAATTTTTGTATCTTGAACAAATATTTCTAGTTGTGCGTATGTACCCATTAAGAAATGAGAAGAAACTATTCCACTTCATTAACAAGGCAGAAACTGTTCCATATATAGCAAGAATGATTTACAGCTCTGTTTAGCTGGACTTAAAAAAACCCTAAATATAAACAAAAAAAACCCCAAACAAACCCCCAGCAAACCAACCACAACTAAGAAAAAAACCCTTTGATTTTACTTTGATCTGGTTATTCTTAAATGATTGTTAAATTTCCTTGCTTTCCTTACCTTTTTATCCATTTGTTTTTCTTTCTTAACTAAAACTAGGAGCTAAAAAGTAGGGGACTAAGGTTGCTTGCTTTTTAGTTTTTTATATCTTCATAACAGCTATATCTGCACGTTAGAGTGTGGCTTCTTGAGGCTTAGATTAGACTAATTTGTTCATTTTAGCTTTCTTTGTACAAAGCTAAAGTAATTTCTAAAGGATTCTTAGCTACTGGTATCTTATACCCTAAGGAGAATAAGATGTAGCCCTATACTAATACTGTCACATTTAAAAGACTAATGTAGGTTTCCAGCTGTTCTCACTTCAGCAATTTTCATCTTTCCAATAGTATGCACCCCTCTTTCCTTGCTAATGTAGTTTAAAGTTTACCTGAATTGAATTCAATCTTCTAATAGTTGTACATGCAAAGTTATACTCCAGTTATAAAGACAAAACAGTTTCAAAACACAAATAGAATTAAGAACAATGTAAAAAATTTATATTTTACATTTATCTGCTTGTATTAGACCCAAGGAAAGGGTGTAGTATAGCTGACTCTTCACCTTTTGCCTGGTTTTTTTAATTAGCCAGCAAAGTCCTGTGAGGACTTTTACACCTGCCAAAAGTCCAGGACAGACTGCTGTTGTTTCCAGCAAGGCACTGGAGGTGTCAGCATGCAGAGCAGCTGTATTGTGCTTGCGACCAGAGCACCAGTTTGATGTATCTGAACTTTTGAACCCCTGCTTCCAATTCATTTTAGTAGTGCCAAGGGGAGTCCTCCTGCTTCCTGTTCTGGTGGACGTCTCTGCTACCCGTGTGTCATCGTGGGCAATTTCTCACCACTTGCCCTTTATTTCCTCCTCTAGTACTCTGCAGCCTGGGAAAGGCAGATGTTGCCACCCTCTCTGAAGCCAAGCATAGAGTATTCCCCTTTTGGGAACATTCCCCCATCCATTGTTTTTGTAAGGAACCTTATCTTTCTTTTTATCTTGTTTCTTGTTAGGTTTCCACTTTGCAGCCTCCTCTGATTTAATGCCAAAAATTAAAGAGGATTAATATGAGCCAGCAGTGTGCCCAGGTGGCCAAGAAGGCCAATGGCATCCTGGCCTGTATCAGGAACAGTGTAGCCAGCAGGACCAGGGAAGTGATTCTTCCCCTGTACTCAGTGCTGGTGAGGCCACCCCTGGAGTACTGTGTCCGGTTCTGTGCCCCTCAGTTCAGGAAGGATATTGAGGTGCTGGAGCAGGTCCAGAGAAGAGCAACAAAGCTGGTGAAGGGACTTGAACACAAGTTCTATGAGGAGAGACTGAGGGAGCTGGGGTTGTTTAGCCTGGAGAAGAGGAGGCTCAGGAGAGACCTCATCCCTCTCTACAACTCCCTGAAAGGAGGTTATAGCCAGATGGGGATTGGTCTCTTTTCCCAGGCAACTATCAGTAAGACAAGAGGGCATGATCTCTGCCAGGGGAGGTTTAGGTTGGAAATTAGGAAGAAATTCTTTACAGAGAGGGTAATCAGGCATTGGAATGGGCTGCCCAGGGAAGTGGTGGATTCTCTGTCCCTGGAGGTTTTCAAGATAGACTGGATGTGGCACTTAGTAACCATGGTGGTGTTGAATCAAGGGTTGGACTTGATGATCTCAGAGGTGCTTTCCAACCCAGCTGATTCTATGATTCTATGATTTAGCTGCATATAATATTTATATATGATTTATACAAAATCCCCCAGTTTTCCTGTTCTCCACGATAAAGCTTTTTCTGTGCTGAACATAAATCTCCTTTGTATCCCTCAAATCCTCATGCTATAGTGTGAAATACACTTCATAATCTGATTGTGTGTGAAAGTAGCACTGTAGTACTACTTTTCTGTTTTTTGTCATTGGGACCTCAAAGATATTGCACAGAGGCTGAGATAGTGGAGGCCAAGTAGATGTTTTTTCATAAATAAAGGCAATTCTGTAGATAATTTTGAGTAGTTGAATGTGTAAAATGTCTTATATGATATGGGAAAACAATTTAATATATTCCTGTGGTTCACATACAGATGAGGGTCTTAGATGGGTATACATGTTTTTTTACTTTGTGTTAGTGGAGAATGCTCTGCTATACAATAAAAGACATACCACAGAATATAAAACTTCATAATATATATTGTAAATTATATGATCATCATTTTGTTTTTATATATATTATACTCTGAAATAATTTGTGGAACAAATGTAATCAGTCTGAATTCACATTGTGAATCTTAAAGGTTATTTGACTTTTTCAAATGAACCAGTGAGTAGATCCTCCTTCTCCCACAGTGATCTTTTGATATGGGCAAAAACACCTCTCATGGCCCAAGTGATGCTTCAAAGTGAATTCAGTCTGTGGCTTTTTTAGACATTGATCTTAACTGATTAAGCTGTCTGTCTCCCCCAGAGAAAAAAAAAAAGGAACAAGATTAGAGAAAAGAGTAGTGCCCATGGATGAGGGAAACTGTTCCTGAATAAGTTTCTGATTTGTCTGCTTCGTCAGTAATTGGTTGGAGTATGACTGGGTGAAAATAAGCAGCTAACTTCCTGCACCCACGAGGGTGACAACTACAGCTATGATGAGGAGCATTTGCTTTCCAGGCATAGGACTGTTTGGCTCCTTTGGAGCAGCATACTTCAATGATGTTAATTATGTAACATTATGTTTCCAGTTTTCCCAGGACGGCATCCTTTGAGCTGTTACTCTTGAACCGCTTCTTTTGGGATAAAATGAGTTTACCATCTAGCTGTGAGCACTTGACTCTGAGGAAAGTGGCTAGATTCCAGAATGCTTACATTCATGGATCTCCTTATGCTATTAACAAGACAATTGATATTAAACAGCAAAGGAGATGGTATGAGACTTTATTATTCTTCAGCAAAGTGTTTGCATTGTCTACAGCTTGCTGTCTGTAAACCTTCTGTTCTTTTGTGTGGAGAGAGGGGGAGAAGGGGCATGCTATAAAAACCATTTCACTGTGTGTATGTTCAATACTGAATCATGGAAGAGAAGGGCAGTGATAAAGGGAGAAGATACAATACCAGGTAACAGCAGTAAATATAGCTGCACAAAGTTATATTTGTAGTGTATGTGTGTGCAACTACAAATAATTAGAAAGTTTTCCGGAGATAAATGGTTACTTAATTATTAAAATACAAGTAACTAGGGTTATTGTCTCTAAATTTCAAGTAAAAAATATACTATGAATTTGATTAGTCGCAAATTAATTCTTAAATCCAGTCTTTCATATATTATGCACTACATTGAATGTTTTCTATCTTTTTATCTAGAATTTATTTGTCCTATATTTGAGCAAAATAGTGGAAACAGCCTTTTGCATGTTGTTCAGTGTGGCAGAATGTCCATTCAATTTTATCAAACTGTGATACGAAGAGAACTTTCTTTATTAATGAATTTGAAAGATTTACTGACACTTCTTGTGTGAGACAATCACTCTCCTTGATTTTGTCCTAGTGGAAAAAAACAAAGGATGTAAAGTTCCATGTCAGATCAGAGAACTACTGATATTTGCTTAGTGTTTTATCAGAGGCTTTTTTTGAGTAAAAGGTGAGATTCTAACAAAAAAAGTTGCCTTTAGAAAAAATGATCTTTTATTCCAACTGCCTGACCAGAAGTAGTTTTAAGTTAAATAAGTATCTAAAGTCCTTCATGTGCTTATATAGATCATAGTACTTTTTATTAAAATTAAAAGATTATATGTAGATTTTAAATAGCAAAAACCAAATGCTGACATGGAGAAAGAAAAAGTACTGGCATAGATTTAGAATGAGAATGTATTAAGGACATTTATTTTTTAGCCAATTTCCAATAGTAGGGTTTTCTATTTTTTTTTTTACATTAAGCAATCATTCCTTTTGGCTTTTCTTCACTAAGAGCAATGTTCTGAAATGTTCTGATATTTCCTAAATGATTTGTCTTAGGCAACAGCAAAACACACCAATGAATTACTGTAACAGGTCAATAAGTAATCGATCCCAGGTTAGGGGGTGAAAACTGGAATCTTTACTGAACGCGTGTTTCGCAATTTAAGGGTCTTGGGAACAGGACATGTTAACGAGGACGATGGATTATGCTAACTAGAGGATTACACAATTTTCTGCTACAGTTACACAATTGGTTAATATTTCCTGTAACAAGGATTACATGGGGGGAAGAGAACAAAGGGGTTTCTACATGGTCTGATAACATCATCACAAAGTCTTCCTGCAGGAGACAGGCCAATCAACATAGGCCTAAATATCAATAGGTCTTGTGAGGAAGCATCTGGTCCTCAGGTGATGGGATTTCTTTCAGCCCCTGTTGTCCATGGCCTGCTACATGATCCTTTTCTGCTGATATCTGAGTTTCGCCTTGCTACATCTCCACCTTGCTACATCTCCGCCTTCCTTATTTTTTTGTTGTAAAACAAAAACTCAAGAAAAACTTCGATGAAACATTTGCTGGGTACAGGAAAGCAAACAAGGAACAAAATGCAAAAGAATACAAAAATTCCAAACAATACCACAATAAATAACCTTTTCAACCGTAGATCAATATTAAACATGTTTAGCTAAACAAACTACCTAATCCATTCTCGTTGTTTTCTTTCAGCTGATAGGTAAGGCTTTTTAGTTTGTCGATGCTTTGATGTATCAATTCTGAATGATCACTGTTCCTTTCAGAATTTATTCTTATCTCTAAGCCATCCTTCTAAAAATCTTTATTAGAACTGATTTATAAGCAAGTGACTTTGAATCAAATGAGTAACTTTGATGACTTTAGGGTTTTTATCTTTTACCTAAAAGTGTTTTTTTAATACAGGGTTTGTTCTTGAAAACCTTTATTCAATCTAAACATCTCTGCAAATGAACAACTCCATTCAACTCAGGGTCATGTGCCTTCTGTTTTTCATCTGAGAGTGTTTATCTATATATGAGATAATGTGGCTTGTGTATTTTGTGAGCAAACCAGAACATACCAATGATTATACATTCACACATTTGCATGCTTTCACACAAACTTTCACACATGATGGCCATTACCATGCTCTCACACAAACAGACTTCTGAGTTTAATTTTACTCTGTCTTCTAGTTATGAAATGAGAAATTAGTGTTCTTGTTTCTTACCCGTAGATTAGCAATATCTAACTATGTGTTTCTTTGGTCCTTGAATTACTACTTTGGTGAGAATATAACCTGTAAAACATAAACATATTTCTGCCTCATATTCAATTTAAAATTCAAAAACATATAATTCCTTTATAAACATTCCTATAGTTCAAAGGTAATATATACACTCCCCCTATTTTCAAAGCAAATATGCATCTCCCGATGTTAACTGG
The DNA here is from genome assembly GCF_009829145.1 of Chiroxiphia lanceolata. Lineage (NCBI taxonomy): Eukaryota > Metazoa > Chordata > Aves > Passeriformes > Pipridae > Chiroxiphia > Chiroxiphia lanceolata. The sequence goes on along the minus strand of NC_045671.1, from coordinate 16,911,305 downwards.
CTTTGGATCTAAGGAGAACCTGTCACAGTTATTACAAAATCTAGTAAAAATTGTCACGAACACAAAAACTTCATTCTACTAAGGACTGCCATCTAGGTGAGCAATTTCAGAAAACAATTAGCAAGGTTACTCTTGAATTTGTTTACATTATTAGGCATCATCTCTTATTTAAACCAAGACTTGCTGATTGAGGTGTCTGAGCTAATTAATAAAATCTTTATTTTGTCCAGGCATTCATCTAAAAACAATTTTGGCTATTAGCTATGGAAGGGTGTCTTTGCCAGCTTCACTGCATTTCAGTTGTTTGCTTTCTTCGCCTTTTTTTTTTTATTTCCTCATTTTTCTGTCTTGGCTGGAGGCGAGGGGGGTGAGGTGGGCTGGTTTCCAGGTGTCTCCTCCGGCAGCACCCTGCCCGCCCTACACATGCAGAAAATGAAACAATCAGGTTAATTACCACATTGAACAAAGAGCTTGCAAAAGAACAAAAACTAGCCCTTAATACAGCGACCTCAGGCTGCAAAGAAAAAAGAAGGGGGAGTGCCACTTCGGTCCACCGCTCCCTGCCCAGCCCCCACTGAGGGGCTGCATACGCCATGGGCCGGCTCTGCCGTCCCTCCCACACAGCCCTGGACTCCACGTACCCCACGCACCCCGCACGCCACTCCTGCTCCGCCCGGCACCGCCTCCGCTTGTGTGGCTCCAGTGCTACCGCGACTCCCCCGGCCCCGCCACCCACTCCGCCGCCGTTGCCATCTTCACCAGGGTCTGTCCGAGCAGCGGGGCTGGGCAGGGGTAGCATCTCCATGCTCCTGTCCTGCCGTCTGCTGTTGCTGCTGCCGCCCGCCACTCAGCCACCATGTGGCCACTTTGCCGCTGGGCCACCGCCACCCTGCTCCGGTCCTCCGAGTTCTCTGAGCTGTGCCATGGCTCCGCCCACCACGGCGGTGTGGCACGCCAGTTGGAAATGCCACAGCACCAAGTTGGATATACGGTTCTCGCGTGCAGAGCCTCTGCCACTAATCTCAGTCTGCGCTCGCACCATGCCGGCAGCAGCCCACCAGCACCCTGTGGTTGCTCCCACTGCGTGGACACGACGCTGGCCACCTGTGGCTCTCTCAGTTGTCCGCCACCTGGATCCCAGCAATCCTTGTCAGGATTCCAGGCAGCAAGGGCCCTAAATACATTCAGCAGTGCTGGAGCAGAGGGATTGCCGCCACTCTGCGGACCCCCCTCGTGATGACACTGATAATAACTTGCTCAATGGCAGTCTGCGGAAAGCACCATCCTCTCTTGCCGAATTTTGCAGCAAACAGTCAAGATGGTTATCACTAGTTTTGGAGGAGTGTTTTTTAAGAGTCTCAAAGACTGTCCTCCATGGCCTGAGAATTTTTGCTGCTTGTTTATCATTCCGATTTTGGTGAGCCCACAAGGATTGTTCATCAGTCTTTGAGCCATACTGTTTAAGCAGATGCCTCATGACCAAATAAGTGTGGCATTGATCAGAAGACAGCTGCACCCCATACTGTTTAAGCAGGTGCTTCATGACCGAATAAGCGTGGCTTTGATCAGAAGACAGCTGCACCCCAATTCCCTAATTTTACATTTCAAAGTCTATTTTAAATGCCTATACCTAGTTCGTAGCTGCTCACTTGCAGTGTCATCGCAGTGTGACGAATTCTGTGCACATTCCATTTTTTCAGTTCAGCCACGCACCTCCATTGGGAGAGAAGGAGCTGCTTCTGCCAATGCCATCGGCTCTGGACTGCAAGCTTCTAACTATTAGAAGCCAGGGCTTTCGGCCGCACACACGGCACCATTTGTAGGAGGTCAATAACTAATCAATCCCAGGTTTGGGGGTGAAAACTGAAATCTTTACTGAACATGTGTTTCGCAATTTAAGGGTCTTAGGGGCAGGACATGTTAATGAGGACGATGGATTATGCTAACTAGAGGGTTACACAATTTTCTGCTACGGTTATACAATTGATTAATATTTCCTGTAACAAGGATTACATGGGGGGAAGAGAACAAAGGGGTTTCTACATGATCTGATAGCATCATCACAAAGTCTTTCCATATCTTCCTGCAGGAGACAGGCCAATCAACATAGGCCTAAATATCAATAGGTCTTGTGAGGAAGCATCTGGTCCTCAGGTGATGGGATTTCTTTCAGCCCCTGTTGTCCATGGCCTGCTACATGATCCTTTTCTGCTGATATCTGAGTTTCGAATTGCTACAAATGACGGTGGATTTATGCACATGGGGATGTGTCAGAAAATATTCTGAAACTTGAAGTCTGTCATTCTACCAGTAGGAATGTAAAATGCTATTTCATTTGAAGCAATTCCATCATAAAAGCTGCTGGTGTCATTAATATATGGTTTTAGACTGTTGACATGCATGCTTCTTAATAGCTTTAACTAGAAATGTCAAAAAAATCAGCTAAATAATTGGGTAACTTCTGTATTTTCATACAGTGAAATAAATCAAGAGAAATAATGAGGACAAACAAGACTCCATCCTTAAAGGTTGGGGGAATAGCTGGCTGATGTACAGCAGTCATCTTCATGATGCTGAGGCACAGGGCTGTGCTACCACATTTCAACTGATCTTTGGTAACAACCCTTTAGCCTGTCGCTGTTAAAGTCGGGGACGGCCAGTGTGACATAGAATCTTCTTCCAAAGCAGGGACAGGATTACAAGAAGGCTTTAATCACTTTATTGTAACAGCTTGCAAACATTTATACTTTTCACACATCACACAAGTTAACTTTCTATTGGTGCCTTCATAGATCAGGCCATACACATATCACTCTACCATTGGTACACATAGATCAGGCCATCAGGCCATCCACATGTCAACCTGCTATTGGTACTTTCATGTATACACACACTAGGATTGGTTGCAAACTAGTAAACACAGTTTTTGTCGAGTCATCCTGACTTGTAAAAAGTACAGGAAGTCCATTTCTGTCTTCCATCTTCTTCCTGTATGAAAGTTGCCCACATTCTTCTGCATGCTGTGTTCTCCTCCTTTCAGAGGTATAGTGCAATCTGGTTTATGTCCACTGCTTTGTCAATAAATGTCAGGCTGCTGACAGGCTTGCTGTCAACCCTGACATTAGCCTTTTGCAGAAAGAAGAAAAATATCTTAGCTTCAGTCTCCAATAGTGAGATTTGAGATCTTGGACAGATGTGCAGTAACACAATAAAATCGGATAACTCAAACTCTCCGTCTGTGCTCTCGGCCAGCTGTTCTGCTCCTAATATTGAAACAAATGTTGAGTCTCTTCAGGAATCAATTTCTGAACCCTGTTTCATGAAGCCATGCCTGCATTTGGCCCTGTGTATTAATTTACTGTCCAATTTAGTGAGGCAGAAGTACCTTCCGCTCTTTCTGTTCTTTAGCTGATACATTGTCTTTCAGAAATTGAAACTGAAGCATTTAGCCAGGGACTTCTGATGGCCTAAAAGTGTACACAACAACAGTCTGGCTTTGAAGAACAATGGAAACTTTTTAAGCTTAGTTGCATATTTGAACCTTAGTTTTCATGCCAAGAAGGTTAGTTAATGATTTATCACAGAATCAATTTATGTGCATCTACTAGACAATTAAGTCAAACAGAACCCTGACAGCCAGTGTGGACTAAGACAAATTATGTCCAACCAATGTGATGATGTTCTTTAGTAGGGTAAGTGTACTAGTATAAAGGAAAACTACAGAAAAGCTTATGGTGCTTATCTCAAAGAGCCTTATACGTAAACTAGTTAATGTGGTTTGGATTAAATTATTACAAACTGAGTATCTATCTGATTTAAATGTATTTTCAGAAAACAGCAAACATTTAATGTAAAGTAGGGTGAATTTTAAGTGAACTTGTGTGAGGATCTTGATTTAAGTGGTGAAGTAGGAAGTACTTGGATGACAAACTGAGGAGGAGTCAAAAGGCTTAGTGAGATAGCTGAAATCAAATCTAGATGACATTCAGTGCAGACAAGCACAAAATTTTTAGAAAGGAGGAATAGACTGTGTAAATATGTGGACAGTATGCAGGCAGCTATTAGGGGTGAACTTGTAGGTTGTGGTGAATGACAAACAATATGGTGGTGATACTCTTTCTCAAGAGTACCAACAGAAACAATCTGGAGAAGGAGTTTAGTGTGCTGATTCAGTGTGCTGAATATCTAACAAATCAGCATGTTTAAGTAAAAACACATAAATATGAGTTAAAGCATGTGGGGAAAAAAAATAGAACTTTAGAACTCCGAACTACCAAATTCCATTCAGAGACAAAATCTGTTTTAATAGCTCCCTGAAAACATTATGTCAGCACTATTTTAGCAGCCAAAGGAGAAAACTATCTTAGGAATTATGATGAATAGTTTAAAAAATGGAAAGGGAAACTTTATGCCATTATTTATAGCTGTTATGGCCATGTTTTGGGTATTAGCTGCCCTGATTTCTCTTGGTTTCAGAAACCAAGCAGTTGAAAAAGCTGAAGAAAAAGATAGCAAACATGATCAAAAGCATGAAAATCTGAACAAAGACTAGGATTTCCTGCTTAGAAAAGAAGGGCATCTGGAAAGTATGAGAAAGATTGTGAAGAATACGGCTGGGCGACGACTGCTCAGTATCTCCTTCAGAACAACGACAAAGCACTGGTCAGAAGGAGTGGGGAGCAGTTCTGTAACAGACCAAGGGAGTCATCTCTCCATGAAATGTGTAGTTAAGCTGTGGAAATGCTTGTCAAAGGATGTTGTTAACGTTGACAGTTTGCATGGGTCAAAAAAAATAAATTCCCAAACTAACTCAGGAAGTCTTCAGTCATTAAAAGGTTTATTCAAACTCATGGCTAGGCTTCGCGAACGAAGATTTGGGAAGGCTCTATCCACATTTGCTGCAGGCACGCTGGTGGCTTATGAGGCCAATATGTGACAGACATATCCGATTGCAAAAGGCGCAGCAGAAAGACTCCTTAGATGGTGTATTTTGCAAGATACGGTTCTTTCTGCGTTGCCTTTTTTCCTCGAGAGTGATCCTGCGTGAGTTCTCAAAGGAGACAGCTGCGTTATAGATGGTGTGTCTCCAGGCCTCCCAATTGGAGGCCAGAGTAGACCAGTTATGGTGATCAATATGGCCAAGGCTGAGATGTTGTTTCAGGGAGTCCTTGAATCTTTTCTTCGGGGCTCCTCTCATGTGGCAGCCAGTGGCAAGTTCACCATAGAGCAGGATCTTAGGGAGGCGGTGGTCCTTCATCCTGGAGACGTGCCCTGCCCATCGCAGCTGCGTTCTCAGTAACATGGCCTCAATACTAGTGACAGCTGCTTGCTCTAGTACAGATGTATTGGTCACATAATCTGACCAGTGGATGTTTAGGATTGTACGGAGGCAGTGCTGATGGAAGCGTTCTAGGAGACGCAGGTGGTGGCGGTAGATGACCCATGATTCGGAGCCGTATAGGAGAGTAGACAACACTATGGCTTTGTAAACATTGATCTTGGTGCTTTTCTTTAAGTGTTTATTACACCATACTCTCTTGTGGAGTTTTCCAAAAGCATTATATGCCTTAGCTAACCTGTTGTCTATCTCTCCGTCGATCTTACCATCTGAGGAGATGAGGCTACCAAGGTAGTTAAACTGTTGGACTGATTTGAGCTCTTATTGGCCAATGGTGATGTGGGGATGATGGGGGACTTCCTGAGGTGCAGGTTGATGGAGGACCTCTGTCTTCTTTAAGCTGACTTCCAGCCCAAAGAGCTCAGCAGCATCTGCAAAAGTCTTTAGCATGATGCTCCAAAGGGCCACAGCAGACCTCGATGATCAGGACGGTATCTACATTCGATACCGTACTGATGGAAGTCTACTGAAGGCCCACACCAAGACCTTAAACCATCTTGTCCGGGAGCTGCTTTATGCTGATGACGCTGCTCTTGTTTATTCAAACTATATGGAATATATATATATATATATATGTAAGTTTATTTGCAATAAAAGGATATCAGTACAAATTATTTGGAAGCTACATTGTTCAAAGTTAAATACTCTGACAAATTCTATTTAGTTGCTTTTATTTCTTTACTAAGAAAAAATATTTAGAATATTAAATCTTGGTTAATAAACAATAACACACTAGAAACTTAACCTTTCTACTTATAATCCACGGGGAAAAAAAAGCAAAACAATAATACAAGAGGCAGCATTGGAAATATACCTATTTCCTAATACACTTGTAGCTAAGTCTCCTAACAGCAACCTCATCAAGTCCAACGCCTGGCCCTGCATGTGTTTGAGGGAGAAGAGGATGAACAAGCTATCACCGTGAGCATTGGGCTGAAGTGCTGACTCAGCTTTGCCTACTATGGGGGCTATAGGAATGTGAAAGGGAAGGTGAAATATGGGATCAATGGGCAACACTAAGCATACTGAGTGACAGCAATTATCTCTCAATATGAAACTTGCTATCTAAAAGGATAGTGGTTGTGCAAGCCATGTGGATTCTGAATGTAGTCTGGAAAGAATGTGGTTTGGAAAGATTATGTTGAAACAGAAAGCAAAAGTATGAAGAAACAAAATGCATTCTATTGTTTTGTACATTCGGCAAAGCCAGCAGCTTTTTCTACAGCTTTTCTATTTTTGTGAGTGTTACAAATATGCCCACTTAAGTCACATAGCTGGACGTTATTGTATAGTAAAAAATTCCTCCTTTTTGCTTTTACTAACACAGTGCATAAGAAAAATAATTTTAAATTAATTATTGCTAACATATAATTCAGGTAGATGAGTTAATGTCATAAAAAAATTCAGAGCTTCCTGGACTTAGGGTAATTTTAGACAATTAAAATGAGGCCATCTGAATCTTCTAACATGCTGTGATAAGTTGACTGTGGCTGGATGCCAGCCAGGTCCCTTGGTGGCCAGGTGCCCACCAAGTGGCTCTACCATTCTTTTCCTCAGCAGGACAGTGGGAAGAGAAAATAAGATGGAAAGCCCTTTAGGTCAAAATGAAAGCAGTAGTAAAGCAAAAGCAAAAGTCATGTGTGGAAGCAAAGGAAAAAATATACTTTATTCCCTACTTCCCATCAGCAGGCAATGTCCAGCCACTTCTCGGAAAGCAGGGCTTCAGTAAGAATAGCGGATGCTTCGGAAGACAAATATAAATAGCAAATGCCCCTTTTCCTCCTCATTAGCTTTTATTGCAGAGCAAATATTATATGGTGTGGAATAACCCTTTGATCAGCTGTCCCAGTTGTGTCCACTTCCAAGATATTGTCCATCCCCAGCCTGATGATGCAGCGAGGAAATGTAGGAGAGACAGCATTGATGCTCTGTGAGCACTGCTCAGCAGTAGCCAAAACATTGTTGTGTTACCAACACCTTTCTAGCTGCCAGTGCAAAGCACAGCACTGTGAGGGCTGCTATGGGGAAAACTAATTCCGTCTCAGCCAGATCCAATATACGTACATCACTGAATTTCACCTCAGTTTTGTCTAAAAGATAACTAATATTTTTTCCCAGCTACTAACATTTGTGTTGGCATACGAGTCATTTAAAAGAGTAGTGTAGATGCATTAAGTTACTTTAATGTTGCTGAAATATTTTCAAAAAAATTCCAAGGAAAGTTAATTTATAAATATTTCTACTAATTAAATGAGATCAGAGTGATTCACAAATTTGCCCAATATCGTACACATTTTAATTTTCAGACTAGAGATTGGGCAAAAGCTGATGCAAGCTTTCCAAAACTGGTTGAGCTGAGTAGTAGGTTTGAGTTTGTCCTTTTATTTCCCCTTATGTTTTACAAAAACTCAGATAAGATTTTTTTAACATGTTCCAATACTCAGTTTTATAGCTGCAGCTTCCCTCACATGGAAAAGGTCTTTGTATGATGTGGTCCTAGTTTTGCTTCTCCTTTCTGCTTTTAATAATCCTAGTCTATTTTATAACTCATCTGGCAAATATCCATCATAATATTGTTCTCAAATTGTGCATTTATAATTTATATTCACTGTTAAGAAGTAAAAGTATTAGGAACCTGTCCACTGAGATTCTCAATTGACAAGAGTCTGGATAAATTATAAGATGCATGGTTTGTGTAAACATGTAGCACAATTGTGTATTTTCTTTAACCTCTCATTATATTTCAATAAAAGCAAAATCAAATAGCTGTAGGAAAAGCCTATTGGATGTCAACTAACAAATATCTTCTAAAAAGTAAATAAGAACCAGGAACAAAAGCAATGAATGTTGGCAAATAGATGAACAGAACTTCATCATTATTACTTTTTTTATTTGATAAAGGAAATGTACATTTTAATAGGTTTAAGACTGAGACAAATCAACAAAAGCCAAGAAATTTAGATGCTTACATTGTTGGGTCAAGTTCATGACTTGATAAGGGTGCATATCACCCATTAAGATTACAGGAGTTGCATACATGCAAAGCAAAATATTGGACAATACATGCATTTATTTTTCATGTACTCCTTTGAGTTTGCAAGTGGCTGGTTTCAGAGCCATAGGTGCTTGGTGTCTTACATAGAAATATTAAGACAATGTGAAGACTCCTTCAGTTATTTACTTACACTTCTATGCTCTAGAAAAAAGATTAGTTTTGCTTAGATGCCCAGGTATGGAGTTTTCATAGAATCATAGAATCATAGAATCAGGCGGGTTGGAAAGGACCTCTGAGATCATCAAGTCCAAGCCTTGATCCACTACCGCTGCAGTTGCTAGACCATGGCGCTAAGTGCCACATCCAGTCTCATCTTAAAAACCTCCAGGGACAGAGAATCCACCACTTTCCTGGGCAGCCCATTCCAATGTCTGATTACCCTCTCTGTAACAAAATTCTTTCTAATATCTAACCTAAACCTCCCCTGGCAGAGCTTAAGACCATGCTCTCTTGTCTTGCTGGTAGTTGCCTGGGAGAAGAGACCAACCCCCACCTGGCTACAACCTCCTTTCAGGTAGTTATAGAGAGTGATGAGGTCTCCTCTGAGCCTCCTCTTCTCCAGGCTGAACAGCCCCAGCTCCCTTAGCCTCTCCTCACAGGACTTAAGTACTTGAGTGCCTTCACCAGCCTCATTGCTTTTCTCTGGACCTGCTCCAGCACCTCAATATCCTTCCTGAACTGAGGGGAAAAAAAAATAACGCCACCGGATCTCCAGTCGGCATCGTTTATGGTCGGAACTACGACGGTATCTGATCGTCTTCAAACCTCCGACTTTCATGTTTCACTAATGGCTACTAAGAATTGGTAGTATTGCTAAATGCTTAGAATCGTACAATCATAGAATCAGCCAGGTTGGAAAAGGCCTCCAAGATCATGAAGTCCAACCCTTGATCCAACATTGCCATGGTTACTAGACCATGGTACTAAGTGCTTCTATTTATTCCTATATTTTTGAGGAAAGTTATTGGTGTACCTGTCATGCCATTTCAGTCTCTGTTGCTCATTCTGTCGTGGCTTTCTCTGTTCACACAGAACGATATAAAGTTCACTCTTTTGGACTTCGTGTCTCTCTTTGTTTCTTGTGTTCTTCTTTGCAATTGGCCTTATATTGCTTTGACAGTCTTGTCAGAGGAGGGGATCGAACAGATTGCTCTGATACCAATATGATCGGCAAAATGTCCATTTATTACAAAAAGGATACCCGTTATATACTGTTACTACACCCCGACACGTGATCACCTCTTCTACAGTATTGGCTACATGAAAGAAACATACCCTGTTGTCCAGTGCTCATTGGAGTATTGCAGGTGTCCATATGAGATGAGAAAACTTGTTTACCTCTCAGGACTCCTCCTTAATCTTGTCAGAGAGCCTTCTTTGTCTTGGCTTCAGAGGCTGAAGCCATGTTAACTATGCAGTATCTTTTACTGTCTGTACCCAGCTATGACAAGTCAAGGCCCTCAAAAATGCAGAAGAAATTGCTCAGTCAATCCCTCTGCTTCATCCACACAGTCTGAAGTAGTCCTACAAGAGAAATGAATTTTCTTTGGAACTCCTTACAGCCAAGGTTTTGCTAAGTAGCCTTCCAAAAAACACCCCAAATTAAAGCAGGTTGTTATTTTCAAGTGGATTTTTAATACTATGTTTTTCAGTTTCTAATTTGTATGATTACTTCTATTTACAATCATTTCTATTTAGACTGCTCTCTTCTACTGGTAGTTTTTTTCCTTTCTCGTTCATGGGTAAAGTACTACAGTTGGTTTTTCAGTGATATAATAATTTGAAGAAAAAGAGTTCTTTGTGTTTTCCTGGTCCATTATACAACTCAAATTTTATCCAGGATTTGGAACCTCACATAACAAATTTAGTCCTCTGTATTATGGCAACTGCTCACATGCATCTTTACTTTGCCCCTGCTCCAGTGCTGTTGTGATTAAGCCCTATAACAATCCCTAAACAGAATATGGCATGATGATTTAATTATCTCTTCAAACTTTTTGATGAAATATTTAGCCATCACTCAGATATATTGTTCTGGTACCTGTTAAGAGTGGCTCCTAAGTGCTACTGTTATTAGAGTGGAGCATTAATACATCTTCTTGGGCTGGTAAAGCAATTGTATCTGTATTTTATGCTTATGAGATGTTGCAGAAATAGATAATTCTGAGCTATGCTCAGTTTATTCAAGAGAGTTTAGAAGCTTTAAGATTTTCTGTTGAGTTTCAGGGGGTGCATGAAAGCACTTTATAAAAGGCTGTATTTTCCTGGGGGGAGAAAAAGAATGTAGACATACATATCAACCTTATTAAATTTAGGTAACTTTTTGCTACTGATATTGATTAATTGGCCCACTGGCATTATTTGAATGTAAGAGCCTGTCTGTGAGCAGAATATACTTGGTTCGTAGCTAGCAACCTGGAGCCTTAGTTCACTTTGAAGGCTCCTAGCTATTACAGTTACTCAGATAATAAGCAGCGATAATAACAAATACCGTTGTTGAACTTTGAGATAAGTTATTGTCTGACTGATGAGAAAATAAATGCACGGGGTAGATGTGCCTAGTACTGATGATTGCTGAAATGTGTGATATGACAGGTTTCTGAAATAAAACATCTATTGAAGAAATACTACTTATCAAAGGGAAGTTGATTCTGAGCTACCGTAAGGAGCATTTCAAGGTTGTATGGAAATAGCATTCAGCTTCACAAAATAAAATTATTAGAAATGGGGATTCTTTACCACAAAATGGCATCTCCCAGAGGAACTATCAAGCACAAGGGAATATCAGAACTGTCACTAAATATGCCATCCTAAGATGACAGCTGTAATGGGACATATTCTGCTTATTTATCACAGCAACCAGAATATGCTGTCTCAATGAGAAAGAGCAAACTTTAATCTGGCATAGGTGCATCATAAGTCTCTAGTGCTATATTAGTCTCTCCCATGATGCTGTGGCATTTTAGAGCTTGAACAGACAGACACTGTAGGCCAATTCCCCTTTCTTCCCACACCCTGCAAAGATCCCAAGCCAAACAACCCCACATTCCTAATCCCTCATTTGCAAGGCATGACTGAGAACCAGATGTACTGAGAATTTGCAAATGGGTGATAAACTGGCCAACAAGATTATTGTTTGGAAAAAGGGAAAGATAATCCTCCAACCATTGCTTAATGCGTTGAATAACAGAAAGTACTTACAGTAAGTAACACTGTGTTTCATTTTCTGTGTTGCAAGATGTGTGTAGAATACATATTCTCTAATCCTATGAACACAAAATGAAGAAAAGAATTGAAAAGTATTGTTCAAAAATTAAAAAAAAACCCACCACTGATATTCACAATTCTAAATTAACTTTTTATCCTTTTTGTGTGGTTCTCAAGTAATTCCTTGTCAAAAAATAATGTGTTTTTAAGATTAGAACCTTGAAGAAGAGGGAGTGAGATAGGAAAAGAAATTAAATTAATATATCTACATCCCAGTAGTTAATCATCTGGGTTGAGATTCAACTCTCAACCCAGTCATTTAAAAGCCAAGCCAAGTTTCTTTGTTAATATTCATCTAAATGTCTTCTGTGAGTACTGAAAAAGAAGGGCACCTCTGAAGTTTTGTTTAAAATTGACCTCTAAGGCAGGTGGAGTGGATCACTTTTTCAAGGTCTTTGTTCATTACTAAACACAGACTAGTGAAAATGTTTTGAACTAAACTAACTTAAATAACTGAAAGTAAGCGAAGCAAATTCTGTTCCTGTTGGAACAATAGTTTTTTTCAATATGAACAAATAAGGCTATCTAGAACAGTTTCTGGAGTTACCAGAAATAATATAGACCACTGGAAGAAAAGTAAAAATTGTTTTTAATAGTATGTAAAAGAATATCCCAAAATATCCATTTTATGAAATAAAGGTTTGCTGCCTTTCCTCTGTGCATGTGTAGTGCTTGCTACTAAAAGGGTCCATTTTGAGATTGTTGCTGTGATGGTGTTCCAACGCCCAAGATCCTTTTTCTAAAAGAGGAAAGACTGGAGATCCCAGAATTACCATCAAGGTAGAAGTTTCATTTTTAAGAATGAAAAAAAATTAATTATCCATGGCACAAAATGGCACATCCATAGTAAGAGTTGCTTGTTTAAACGAGCATGTGAAGTATGGGTTGCTGCCAATATATGTGTAAGTTTTTGAAGAATGAAAAAGCTTTTTATCTGACTCTACCAGTGCAAAAAAATTGATTCACTACTTGTTTAATAGTGTGATGTTCATTTGCCTTTTTTCATTCCATCTTTTAAATTCAAAATAGCACAAAATACAGCACTAAGTAATTCGTAAGTTTTAAATATTCAGCATTTTAATTCAGACTCAACTTGCTAAATAAATACTTTTTGGGAATTAAAAACTGAGATAAAATTAAGACTATACGTATTCCAGAAGAAGCATCCAGGATACATTTTGATTCATCAGGTAAAAGGGAAGTGACTAATGTGACAAATATCAGCAATTCAGGCCAGAGTGACATGAGGATTGGGCTTACCTCATGAACTTCAGTAAGGAGAAATGCACAGTTTTGGGTTAGAATAACCCAGGCAGGGAGTAAATGGCTGAGTAGTAATTCTACTAAAAAGCATCTGGAGATTTTGATGGACATCTGGTTGAATATGAGCTAATAGTGCACTTTCATCATGAGCAAAACAAGCTACATTAGGAGGCCTGTGGCCAACAGATCAATGGAAGCAGTTATTTCCCTCAGAACTTGTGAGTTACTGAAATACTTTCTGTAGTTCTGGGATTCCAATTAAAGAAGGATTTGGAGAAGCCATCTGGAATCCAGTAGGGTAGCTTGCAAGGTGAAGTGAGGAGAGGTTCAAGGAGTTGGGCTGGTTTATTCAAGTGAAAAGAGAGGAACAAAGGAAAGATCTAATAGTCTGCAGATAGTAACAGACTAATAAAAACTACTGAAGGATAGTTGCAAATATCCAAAGGGCCACAGCAGACCTCGATGATCAGGATGGTATCTACATTCGATACCGTACTGATGGAAGTCTATTCAATCTAAGGCGACTGAAGGCCCACACCAAGACCTTAAACCATCTTGTCCGGGAGCTGCTCTATGCTGATGACACCGCCCTTGTTGCCCACACAGAAGCAGCTCTGCAGCGTTTAACATCCTGCTTTGCAGATGCTGCTGAGCTCTTTAGACTGGAAGTCAGCTTGAAGAAGACAGAAGTTCTCTACCAACCAGCACCTCAGGAAGTCTTCCATCATGCCCATATCACCATTGGCGAATCAGTGCTCAAATCAGTCCAGCAGTTTAACTACCTAGGTAGCATCATCTCCTTGGATGGTAAGATTGACGGAGAGATAGACAACAGGTTAGCAAAGGCATATAGTGCTTTCGGAAAGCTTCATAAAAGAGTTTGGCAAAAAACACTTGAAGAAAAGTACAAAGATCAGTGTTTACAGAGCCATTGTGCTGTCTACTCTTATATGGATCTGAATCATGGGTCATCTACTGCCACCACCTGCAACTCCTAGAACGCTTCCATCAATGCTGCCTCTGTACAATCCTAAACGTCCACTGGTCAGATTATGTGACCAATACATCTGTTCTTTAACAAGTAGCAGTCACAAGTATTGAGACCATGCTGCTGAGAACACAGCTGTGCTGGGCAGGGCACGTCTCCAGGATGAAGGACCACTGCCTCCGTAAGATCCTGCTCTATGGTGAACTTGCCACCGGCTGCCGCATGAGAGGAGCCTCAAAGAGAAGATATAAGGACTCCCTGAAGCAACATCTCAGCCTTGGCCATATTGATCATCATAACTGGTCTACTCTGGCCTCCAATTGGGAGGCCTGGAGACACACCATCTATAATGCTGCTGCTTCCTTTGAGAAAGCACACAGGATCACTCTCGAGGAGAAAAGGCAACGTGTTTTGCAGAATACACCATCTAAGGAGTCTTTCTGCTGTGCCTTTTGCAACCGAACGTGCCTATCTCCTATCGGCCTCTTTAGCTACCAATGCGCTTGTGGGTAGAGCCCTCTCCAAATCTTCGTTTGCGAACCCTAGCCATGATGATGAATAAAAACTACTGAAGGATAGTTGCAAATAATGACATATCAAGCTCTTCTTTGTAGTGCACAGTGATCTAAACAGGGCAATGATCACAAATTATGGGTTTGGGGCTTTGAATCTGATTTCGACATATTTTTTTTCCACTGGAAGGGTAGTACAGTGCTTCAGTGTGTCACTTGGTGATGCTGTCAGATCTTCAGCCTTGGAGCTTTATCAGACGCATAGACAAAGTCACGGCTGCATTATTCAGTGCTGGTAATAGCCCATTTTCCAGCAGGAGATCAGGAGATGTGAATTTCAGAGACCCTTCCAGCTAATGTGTGATTCTGTGATTCATTGCTGCAATACTTGAGTACTGTAAAGCAGAAGCTATTTTTCTTCACAATGAGAACTGATTGATGAGGGACTAATATTACTTTCTTTTTGTAAATGGGTACTGATTATAGCAAAAGTATGGTCAAAGTTTAGCTCTTAATTTTATGTACGTGGTTGGATGCCTGAAAGACCTGTGGTAAACATCTTCACTTGTTCACGAAAAGCTTCCTTTAACTTCATCTGTATGTATAAACTCAGCACATTAGCAAAGCAAGTGCAGACAACCAGAACATGAGGAAAATATAATTGCTATGACTTTATTTTCTTCTGCATTCAATTTCCTTAATAATGTCATTCTTTCTTTTTCTCTAATTTCCCATCTTATTTACTACATAGCTTTGGGACATGTCTCTCTTATTGTCTTATCTGTCCATACTGAATTCCTCTCTGCAGCTCTGTCTTAGTGGATGACAGCTCCAGTGGGTAAAAGGTGAATGATGTCTTTTCCTTAAAGTTTGTAGCACAATGCACATATACAAGAAGGACAAATATAATTTTCATAGTAAACCTTTAGCCTGATTTTTCCTCAAGAATATATATTTAAAATAGTGGTGATCTGTGGGGTCACGGTCTTTATATGATAAAGAATGCCGTACGGTCTTCGTGAGGTGGAAATCAAAAAGCATTTATTTGAATGTCGCGCTCCCTTTTATTCCCTAAAATCACGTGACCTTCTAGCCAATGGGGTTATCTGTCCCTGTGCATGTCCCTTGGTTCCCCTCCACTTGGGACACGCCTCCTACAGTGATCATGTACCAATTGTATGTATCTATTCTAATTCTCAGTGTGTTCCTTTAACACAGGAAGGGGTATAGTCCTCTTTGCACCTTAGCTGCTTTAAATAAAGTCAGGTGAATATTTTTTAACAATTGTAATGTAGCTGAAAATATTTAACAAATGTTAACTGGCACACTAAGTAGAGAAACAGTCAGGACTGGATTAATAAAATGGCTAGTGGAAAGAAAGACTTGTGTGTAGTAACTGATAAGAGGCCTTAAAGGATGAGGAAGAATTTTGTCTGATCCAGTTCTCTTGCAAATTTTCGAACCCAAGTTTGCTGAGACAGTGCCAAGACCTGTGAGTTATTGTGGACATGGAGTAAGGGATTCTCCATCTCATGCAATACGTTTTCCGACACAGTCATCAGAACAGTACAGCACTACCACTTACTTCATTCTATCACATGATAGGCAGTTTTGCAAAGAATGAAACAGCTACATAAAACTAAGTGGCCAGTGCAATATGTGAGTATTGCTCACATACTGTTGCTGTTACGAAGTGAAAGGTGGTCTACTACAAAAAAACTACGTAATCCCAAGACACTGAAACAAAGCCATGCAAAACATTTTGAATTAAAAGGCCAGAAATTAGACTTTAAACACCAAGTGGTTGTAATGTTGTATTCCCCTCACAGAAGTCAATTCCTAACATTCCTGAGATACGGTATTGTTATGGTTTACTTTGGCAGAACACCAGGTATCCACTAGGCCTGTGCCCACGTCCCTGCAGAGAAGGGGGGGGGGGAAGTAGAGAAGAAAGAGAAAAAGAAAAACTATGAGAAACTGAAACTGCCAAGAAAGATTATTTATATTACACAAAGATAGGCACTATAGTATGTTTGCAACAAAGAACTAAAAAGGAAAATACTTCCCAAACAACCGATGCTTTCTTCCCTGAAACCATCTGTCTTGGCAACCAGAAAAGAAGGGAGCACTGGCTTCCTTTCCATTTCTATTACATCGGAGTTGACATAGCATGGTGTGGAATATCTTATTGGCAGAATGCACATTGGATGATCTAACCTACTTCCGTTTCCTTCTCAAGGAGGTTCACTAACCCATCACAATCTCCACTCCTTATTCCATACCATGTTACATCACACTCATATCCTATATTTGCCTAAATCCCACGCTTTTATAGGCCTTGTCTTCTACGGTTGTCTCATCGTTGAGCACCAGCATCAACTTAGTTTGGGTCTTCCTTGTTTAGTAACTTTTCCTGCAACATACAACTCAAAATACGAATTAGTTTTTCCTCAGAGTTAAATCTCCTTGAGGCACACACTGGGTTCCCCCATCTTCTTTCATTATCCACCAAGTATATGTGGGTCCTTGAGCAAAGACAATCCCACGAATGGGTTTGCCTTTGCTTGAGGGAGGGTTAACCCAAAGTGTTTTACCTAACGTACCTCTCAAGTGAATTACTGGGACTTTGTCTCCATCCACAGTGTGAAGGGGCTCTGATTGGGCTGGGTCATCTTGTTTGATGGAGCCTCTAGTGTAGCCTTTGCTAGGTGCTGATCCCAATTTTTGAAGGTTCCCCCACCCAATGCCTTCAGAGTAGTTTTCAACAAACCATTGCATCACTCAGCTTTTCTAGTGGCTTGGT
The DNA here is from genome assembly GCF_009829145.1 of Chiroxiphia lanceolata. Classification (NCBI taxonomy): domain Eukaryota; kingdom Metazoa; phylum Chordata; class Aves; order Passeriformes; family Pipridae; genus Chiroxiphia; species Chiroxiphia lanceolata. The sequence goes on along the minus strand of NC_045671.1, from coordinate 16,894,019 downwards.
GCATGATATGGGATGTGATATACCCATTCAATGCCATGTTCCCTTGCCCAAGTAGTAACTAAACTGTTTTTGAAATGAGTCCCGTTGTCTGACTCAATGCGCTCTGGGGTGCCGTATCACCACAGTACTTGCTTTTTGAGACCCAGAATGGTATTTCAGGCAGTTGCATGAGGCACTAAATAAGTCTCTAACCATCCAGTGGCTGCTTCCACAATGGTGAGCACATAGCATTTACCTTGGCGGGTCTGTGGCAGTATGATATAGTCAACCTGCCAGGCCTCCCCATATTTATACTTATCCCAATGTCCACCATACCATAGGGGCTTCACTGTCTTTGCTTGTTTAATGGCAGCTCATGTCTCACAATCATGGATAACTTGGAAAGTAGATTCTATAGTTAGATCCACCCCTCAGTCTCATGCTGATGTATAAGTGGCATCTCTACCCTGGTGGCCTGAAGCATCATGTGCCAATGAGCTAGGAACAACTCTCCCTTGTGCTGCCAATCTAGATGTACCTTAGACACCTTGACTTGTGCAGCTCAGTCTGCTTGTTTATTGTTGTGATGTTTCTCATTAGCTTGGTTTTTGGGTACATGAACATCTACATGGTAGACTCTCACAGTCACATTCTCAACCTGAGCGGCGATGTCTTGCCGTAAATCAGCAGCCCAGATAGGTTTTCCTGCACGCTTCCAAATAGTCTTCTTCCACCAATCCAACCAGCCCCACAGAGCATTGGCTATCATCCATGCGTCTGTGTAGAGATAAAACCTTGGTCATTTCTCTTGTTCAGCAATGTCCAGGGCCAGTTGAATGGTTTTGAGCTCTGCAAATTGACTCGATTCACCTTCTCCTTCTGTAACTTCTGCCACTTGTCGAGTCAGACTCCAGACAGCTGCTTTCCACTTCTGGTTCTTCCCTACAATACAACAAGAACCATCCGTGAAGAGGGAATAACGTGTTTCCTCTTCGAGTAACCGATTGTATGGTGGGGCTTCTTCAGCCCGATTCACTTGTCGTTTTTCCTCCTCATCGACCAGGCTAAAGTTTCTGCCTTCAGACCAATTCGTTATGATCTCTAGGATTCCAGGATGATTCAAGTTTCCAGTTCGAGCATGCTATGTAATCAAAGCAATCCACTTGCTCCATGTAGCACCAGTGGCATGATAGGTAGGGGGCACCTTTCCTTTGAATATCCAACCGGTAGTCGAGGTGCCAGGAGAAGCTGTGTTTCTGTGCCAGTCATCTCTGAGGCTGCTTGTATTCCTTCATAAGCCGCTAGGATTTCCTTCTCCATGGGAGTGTAGTTAGCTTCAGATCCTTTGTAACTTCAGCTCCAGAAACCAAGTGGTCGGCCTCGGGTCTCACCAGGCACCTTTTGCCAGAGGCTCCACCCAGCTGCAGAATAAAGCACATTTTTCACATTTGGTTCTGTTCTCACTGGTTTAAGGGCCACAGCATGTGCAATCTCCTTTTTAATCTGTTTAACAGCTTGCTGCTGTTCAGGACCTCATTGGAAATCATTCTTCTTACGGGTCATTAAGTAAAGAGGGCTCACAATTTGACTGTATTCAGGAATATGCATTCTTCAAAAACCTATGGCCCCCAGGAAAGCTTGTGTTTCTTTCTTGTTAGTTGGCGGAGTCATCGTTATGATCTTGTTGATGACTTCTGTTGGAATCTGACAATGTCCATCTTGCCATTTCACTCCTAGGAATTGAATCTCTTTAGGAGGTCCTTTAACCTTACCCTTTTGATGGCAAACCTGGCTTTGAGGAGGATTTGGATAATTTCCTTTCCTTTTTCAAAAACTTCCTCTGCTGTGTCCCCCCATACAATAATGTCATCGATGTATTGTATGTGTTCTGGAGCCTTACCCTCCTCTAGTGTAGCCTGGATCAGTCCGTGGTAAATGGCAAGATTGTGTTTCCACCCCGGGGCAGTCAGTTCCAGGTGTACTGCACGCCCCTCCACGTGAAAGCAAACTGCGGCTGGCACTCTGCTGCTAAGGAGATGGAGAAGAACACATTTGCAATATCGATGGCATACCACCTCGCTGACTTGGACTCCAGCTCGTACTGGAGCTCCAACATGTCTGGCACAGCAGCACTCAACAGTGGGGTGACTTCATTTAAACCACTATAATCTACACTCAGTCTCCATTCTCCATCAGACTTACGTACAGGCCAAATGGAGCTATTGAAGGGTGAGTGAGTTTTACTGACCACCCCTTGGCTCTCCAGCTCTCGGATCATTTTATGGATGGGGATCACAGTGTCTTGGTTTGTTTGGTATTGTCATCTGTGCACTATTGTAGTGGCCATTGGCACTTGTTGATCTTTGACTTTTAACGATCCCACAATGGAAAGATCTTCTGAGAGGCCAGGCAGGGTAGATAATTGTTTAAATTTCTCTGTAGCTACTGTGGCTACACCAAAAGCCCATCGATACCCCTTTGGATCTTTGAAGTATTTTCTACTGAGGTAATCGATGCCAAGGGTGCAAAGGGCCTCTGGACCAGTCACAATGGGGTGCTTTTCCCATTTGTCCCCTGTTAGACTTACTTCAGCCTCTAGCACTGATAATTCTTGACATCCTCCTGTCACTCCAGAAATCCAGATGAGCTCTGTGCTTTTATGTTCTGGTGGCATCAAAGTGCAATGTGCACCAGTGTCTACTAAAGCCTTATATCTCAGTCCAGTAAACCCTATCATCCCTTTCCTTCTTCTGGCCAAAGGCAGGGCCTCTCTATTGTTCTTGGTCAGAGTATTCACTATCTAATCCTTGCATTGCCCAGCCGGAGGTCCCTTCATCAGGATCACAGGAATTGATTTCAGTCTTTCTGCGTCTCCAAGGTCACTGATCTCTTTCTGGGGCCTTTGTATCAACTACGTGGACGACCTTCTTACTAGGTTTCTTCACTCTTAATTCTCATGCCCGGGCTTCAAGTTTATAGGTAGGTTCACCATCCCACTTCTTCATGTCTTCCCCTTGGTCATGCAGGAAAAACCGTAGTTCACCATGTGGCCTGCTCTTGGGGATTCCTTTCCTTCTGAGTGGAGCCGGAGGAGACCGAGACCGATTCCTCAGGCTGTCTCTGTGGCGCTTCTCACATTTGGGGCACTCATAAGGCCTCTTCATCCTTTCCTCAGTGTGGGCATGCCGGTGGCAAAGATCAGAGCTATCCCTGAAATCTAAATTGCTGGCCCATAGGAGCAAGGAGGCTTTTATACCTTCTTCTGTACTCTGTATCCAAGCAGACATCCTCTCCACAGTTGGTTCATCCATCCTTGGATGGTATATTGTTACCAGACAGTAAACATATGGTGCAGGGGCACCTTGAATTATCTTTCTCGACATGGGCTGCATGCAAAAGACCTCCTCTGGGCTGCAGATGATGTCCTCAAATGAGGGACCGTAAATAATTTCCAGTATTGCCAATTCCCACAGGCACTGGACACCTCCCTCTGCAGTAGTCCACTTTCTTGGGGGGCTCATTAGATCTTCCTTGAAAGGGTGCCTTTCTTTCACACACATAAGTAGCCAATTCCAAGGAGTGCAAACACTTTTCTCCTTTCCAATTTCTCTATCGATTTCATGATTTCTGGTAGTAGATCCTAGTTGCCGTGCTTCACAACCGTCTAACAGTTGACTATCAGCTCCGTTGTCCCAGCCTCAGAGCAGCCAGGTAAGAATTCGTTCACCAGGCTGGCGGCTGTAGCCTCTCCTCAATTCCTGAAGTTCTGATGGGCTCAGGGACCGAGTAACTTCGCTTTCCTGTCTGATTTCCTCTCCATCTGATCACCCTTCCCTTAGTGACTCCCTGGCTCTTTGTCTTGCTTCCTCTCCTTCTTCTGTTATTTCTTCTGTTACTCCTCCTCCTTGTCGCCAAGGTAGGCCTGTAGGTCCTGTAGATTTCCTTATACATGTCTTCTTTTTCACTACCAGGGCAATAGTGATTTCAGAGTTTATAGTTAGGGTCCCTGTCTCAGTCTTTTCAGAGTATTAGACAGCAGCTCGATAAGCACAGGCCCAGTACAGGGCGAGAAGTTGCTGGTTTTGATCGGGGTAGGCAAGACACCTTTCCATTAAACAACATATCAGTTTGTTAAGGTTGAATACTTGTTCTGTTGTGAAGTCCCAGGCAACAGGGGGTGTTAGATGCCCTAAGAACCTACCTAAATTCATCTGCGTCCCTTTCCACCCAGGAACTGGCCCCTTTAGAGAACATCCCAGTAAATTCTTTCTCGAAGTTGGTTTTGTTCTAACACAAGGCAACAAAAACAACACTACCTTCCCCACTCCCCATAGTGTTTTAAGAGTATGGTTATAAGCAGAAATAAAGTCAGACAACTCAGGTCACATTAGTAAGAATTGCTTTCATTACCAGGTCTTCCATGTCAAAATTAAGAAGGGGAGAAAAGATGTATCCGTCCCTCTGGTGGTTTTTCAGAGGAAAAGTCCCACAGGCCACAAAGACAGTTAGTAAAAGTAAAGGTATGAATACAAAAACCGGGCATAGAGCCATGTTTTTGTTATATGTTCCTGGGTTAGAAAAACAGATAGATAAGTGAGGCAGTTGTTTATATAAACAATTTTTCTTGGCAGTTTTCACAGCCAACGCACCAAATTTGTTATGGTTTACTTTGGCGGAACACCAGGTATCCACTAGGCCTGCACCCACGTCCCTGCGGAGAAAGGGGGGGAGGAAAGGAGAGAGGAAAGAGAAAAAAAAACCTATAAGAAACTGAAACTGCCAAGAAAGATTATTTGTATTACACGAAGATAGGCACTATAGGCAGTATGTGTGCAACAAAGACCTAAAAAGGAAAGTACTTCCCAAACAACCGACACTTTCTTCCCCAAAACCATCTCGCTTGGCGCGCACGAGAGCACTGGCTTCCTTTCTGTTTCTTTTATATCAGAGGTGACGTAGTTTCACTAACCCATCACAGGTATGAAACTTGACTCTTAAGTATTTATCAGAGTGTAATCCTGGAAAACAAAGTAATTTTTTTCTTGTCCTGGTTTTATGATTTTGTAATTAAATTGTTAAATGTAAATTATTCATCAGTGGAGACAATTATGTTAAAAAGTAATGTGTATTATTGGATCTACACAAGAAGCGTTTGCTGACAGGGACTGTCATATTTTTGTTAAAATAGAAGGCTTGATATCAGTCATAGCTACCAGATTAGAGCAGATAAACCACAGGAAAGCTTTGAATTTGAAATTCCGGGGTACTCTTATTACTCTCCTAAGAGCTCTTGAAAACAGTTTCACTAATTTATAAATTTTAAATAAGGTGATCTACTTCTGATTACAGTGTTGGAAGCATTAACTTCTTCAAAAATCATTGTAGCCCTCAAATCAAGATGAACCTTTTGCAGCATGCTGTAAGAGAAACTAGTAAGATTTTGTAGCATTACTACTTAATTGACAGTGTTTAATCTTCTCTTTAACTTTGAAGTTTGGAAGGAAAACTCAGCAGAGTTTATGGGATTAATTTCAACCAATGGTGTCTTCGGTTGCCAAGTGACTAGGTCATGATAAACTGCAGTGAGCCAGTCAGCCTTCACCTATTCTTGTGGTGACATTGTGTCTGATATCAGATGGTCAGGATACTCCATGACACCTCCAGAATACAAACAGTACTGGAAATTTTTTAGGTTTGAGATTTTTACCAGAGTAATGCACCCTATAGGCAGACCTAGCAATTCAGTTTTGGAAAGGCAGTTCTACAGACAGCAAAAGACTGTTATTTTATAAAAATCACGTTGTTCACTTGTGTCCAATATAATAGATACAATTCAACTGATTCATAAATCAAATCCATCAGAATAGTCTATGGTGGAAAATACTTAAATAGCTGGGCTTCTAATGAGGAAAAATATTAACAAAATAAGAAAATAAGAAGAAACATTAACAATCACCAAAGCCTTTTGTTACAAAGTAGATAAAATTATTAAATTATACTAAATGACCTATATTGAGTTAAAATCTGATCAGAAAGGGTAAAATGTCTTGAAGCTTTCTTACCACCATAATGGACATGAAATCAATGCACTATACAGCTGCACTTTGTTGTTTCAGCCATGACTGACTGATGACTCAGCTTCATCTGTTACAGTCAACTGTCAGTTTACAGAAATATCATTGCACTAATTTCAAAAATGTCTTTATTCATTCAACTAAATATTGTCTGTTCTTCGGAATTGTGAAGCTGATAAAAATGTTTTAGTGTACTGGCAACTAATTTTACAAATCAGCATAGTACTCAACATTTTATTCAAATGTAACCTTGCAATACAATATATAATCACAACTTCTACCTAATGTTAGAATATTGAACAACAAAAAGTGCTGACTTACACCTTGCAAATAGGGAAAAAAGGAAAAAAAATCCTGTTATGAAACCAAGTTGAAAACTGCTGCTGGGAAACTTTCAGACCTCTGTTTTCCTTTTACTTGTGTTCTTAAAAGTACTAGTAATTTTGTTCCAAATTTTATTTCTGGTATGAATAAATTTTCTGTACTAGTTAATGCTATAAAAGCCTAGCATGAATTCTCGAGGTATATAGCCAAATCACATAAAATATTCCAGGTGAATCTTGTGGAGAAGCTTGAATTTTTGTATGGGCTTTCACCAACACTGTCTTTCTTATGAGGGAAAAATAATTTTTAGATGAAAATACTGGAAATACAGAACACACCATTTCTCTCTCATGAAAATATGTGCGTGGTAATGAAGCAGTTTCTTTCATTAGTGAGAAAGCAAAAGCAAAAGAAAAAAAAATATTTTCGACAAAAAATCACTCCCTCCTCCAGAAAATTATTTGTGGATTAAAAGTTGAGGTCTCTTTAGTGATGTTTCCTCTTTCATCTCTGTGCTTCTTATAACATCTCTTGTTCCGTCTTTGTCCAGTAACTCTCATCTGTTTTTACAGTTCTGGAAGATTTCCAGCTTTCCTCAATTTCTCAGAGTTCTACAATATCCTGTGTGAAACCCTTTTCTTCTCCTTTCCTACGGCTTCAATTAAATCTTCTGCATACTCAAAAGTTCAGCTAAATGCACCTGACTCCAGGATCAGTACTATTCTCTTGGGCCTTGACTTCTCATGAAACAGCATTGCTATACCACTTCTGAACAAAGGGCTTTATTTATCTGCTTCAACACACACACTGTAATCTCTATAATTTCATGTGTGAAACTAAGGAACAAATATATTTAGTAAAGAGTCAAATTTTGCTGTACCAATAAGTAAAAGAGAGCATAAGAAAATACGATCTGTCTTTGTAACCAGAAATATAATATGAAAAAAACACTAGGTTAATAACTTATTTACAAAGGTAGATCCACTGCATCTGTCTATTCAGGGAATGTGTGCTATTTATCCCTTTTCTCATGTGTTCTCATTTATGCTTTTTCATAGTTTCTTTCTGAAATGAATTTAAAAAGTTCTGTTTGGATCCTTGTGCTGCATCTGTTCTGACTCTAACTCTGTGAGGTAGAAAGCTTTATACAACTCTGTTATTCAGACATTCGTGTTAAAGCAAATCATCACAGATGAAAAGCAGTATCTGACTTCTCTACAGGCAGTCTCTGTCTTGCAACCTCATGACATAGTGAGTGGTGATAGGTCTTGTTCTTATTTTCATTATCAAAAGGACTATTCTGAAATTTTTTGGATATAAGGTAACTGACATTTTCCTTCAATTCTGTGAGGGTATGAAAGGAAAAGAAGTTTTCACTGTCTCCATTTCAGAATCTTTTTCTAAGAATGATTTTTTGTTTAAAATTAATCTTTCATTTCTGTTCATTTTTTAGTAACAGACAGGTGAAAGAGTAGTAGTAGTGAACAGGTTTGGGGTTTAGATTTTGGGTTTCATGGTAAGTGATTTTTTTTTTTTTTTTTAAGTATATATGAAGACTTAGTTCTAGTTCATGGAATAATGGGCTGTCTTGATGGAGCTGGGAGGTGTCAGTGTGCTCCTTCCCACTGGGACAGGGATGCTGCGTGCAGGAGACATCAAGAGGCTAGTGACAAAGGCTTGCACCCTTGTGCAAAACATCAGCAAACTCTTGCCATATTTTAACTTGAAAATGTACATTTTTTGCTTTTCATGAACCCAGGATTTGATCCTTTCTTAATGGGGGCAGACTGTTACTGGTGGACAATTCTCAAGCAGCTGAATTAACTTCTAATTTATGATTCATGCTGAGGTTGTGCTTTGGGGATGGTCCCCATGGGGATTGTGCTTTGGAGATGGTCCCAATATTCTTCTTCACAATTTGAAATATTGAAGTAAGATGTAAGTAAAGTTTAGATAGTTGCTGCTTTTTATTTTTTAAAAAAAATTGTATTTCAGCCACAGCTCTGAGAAAACAAGCATAAGTCAGCTTTGGTGCTGTAATTACCTTTACTTTGAATTGACATATTTGTTACTGCCCCTACCTTACAATCACATATTTTTGAGATTGAATAATATTATATTAAGCACTTCAAGTTCTACACAGATCACATTTTTAAATGCAAGGCATATCTAAGCCCCATTTTCTGAGAGTTTTAAACCCTTAAGAATCCATGTTAGGACAACGCTGTAAATAAAGAGGTGCATGTACGAGAGGTGTCAGAGCTACTGCAGCCAGCAGGCAGCTGGTCAATACTGTCAGTGTAGCTTAAAGGTCAGCTGAGCTCACCATACAAACACAGCTAGTGATGGTTAGCTGAACAAACCGTTCCAAAGGAAGAAAATGACCTGGTTGTGGATGTGTTATTAGTTTGGATGTGATTGTTCTGAGAGTAACGTTTTCTACTGAACACCAGAGGGCATAATAGGGTGTTTTCACGGAGGGAGAAATGTTTTGCAAGCAAGTTAAAGCACTTCAGAAATCCCACCGATTTCATGATCTCAAAACCTATCAAAAAGGGATTGCTTTACACCATTATAGAATCAGTCAGGCTAGAAGGCACTTCTGGAAATGCTTTAGTAGTATTTTCAATTATTAGAACGTGAATTTCTTGTAATCGACAGCCCATTACTTTTGCTCAAGCAGAGTCACCTGGAGTAGGTGGTCCAAGACCGTGTTGCTGGTTAACTTTATGACTTTACGTGCAGTTTTGATGTGCTCTCAACACGAAGTGACCAAAACTATTACACTATAATTTTGGATCATTTTTTTATTTCTATCAAGAATTTTTCGGTAAATTCATATGAGTGAATTCTCTTCAGTCTCCTGCAACAACAGTTGGTCTAGTACTACTTTTGGATCTGTTCCCATTGCAAGGGAAACTTGCAATGCCAAACATGACCTGTTTATTTCATTCTCTTCCTAAGTTAATTCTCCTTATTTATGTTGGGAAATTTATGATAGCAAATAAAACTGTTCTGTTCATCTTATATTGTAATTCTTGTGTTAAGATTGTGCAGTTAATAAGTCACTAGAGATAAAAGAATGAATTACAAATATAATTAGTTTAATTTTCATATGCTTAAGCAGAAAATGGGGATAAATATAATGAAAATTATTAAAAATATGATATAATACTTTTCCCTACCTGCAGTATAATTCGTTGCTTGAAGATGCAGTTTATGTTATTACATTACATTATTATTTTGATTACATTAGAATAATGTGTTAAGCAAGATTCCAGTCCTAGTTCAAGTACTGTTATCCTTTTAGGTTCAGGTTAAATCAACTCAGTTCCCTACTTCCTCTGCCATTTTCATTACATGAGAAAATACTTATTTACAGATGGATGGTTTGCATTTTTATAAACTGTTGAAACACACAAAACAAAATAGATACCTAAGCATTCTTTTGAAGACTTTATTTAAACGTTCTGTTTAAATACAAAATGTATAATATGTTGGTTCATTCAATTTATTAATGAAAAACCTTAGCACTTCCTAGGAATTTTGCATTTTAAATCAAAGTTTGCTAATTCTCTAGGAAATGAGCCCTGGGCAGCCTTAATGCCTTTCCATTTAATTGTTCCTTTCTTTTGAATAAGACCTTGATGCATAACACATATGTCCCCATTTAAGAACTTATCTACAAATGTTCATCATGTTTGAAAGATGGATGAATTTGCCTATCTGAGAAGCAGATCTGTGCTTTTTAACTGTCACACAGACAAGCAGGGCTGAGTTGCAAAGACTTTTAAGACTCAGATTTCCCAAGTTTTGCTGGCAGTTAATTCTACCTTCTTGTGCTCAGGTATCTTTATTTCCATCTTTACAAAAGATTGCTTAATACTATATATGATGCAAACAGAATTTCTTATATGTGTTATTAGTAAATTCAGTAAATTTTAATGTATACTGTAAACTAAAGTTGTTTCTTTTGCTTTTCAGTACTGTCCAAAGCTGTCCCACTTTTTTGCCCTTGTCCCAAGGCACTTCTCAAATTAGCTCTGATCTAAGTGGCTCTGATGCCACTTCTGTTGCAGTCACCTAGAAGTAGAATGTGTTCTTGCCAAATAGTTCTTGAAATCCCCCTAAAAACATAGGATTGGAAGCGTTTAGGGCAAGGAATGAGACTCTAATTCTCTATCGGCTCTTTGAGGAATCAGAGAAACAACTCAAAGCCTTCCTAGGTAATTTGCTGAATGTACATTTTGCTTATCTTTGAAATCCCCTTTCAGTGAACCAGCTCCAAACATGAGTCAAAGGTGCCTGGTAATCGTTTGTACAAGCTCTTCAATTTCATTTGCACTAAAATTAGGTTCCTCAGTAGTTCTAGAGGTGCCATTTGTCCTTGAAGTTTATCAGCATCCTTTGAGAGAACAGATAAATAGAAGAGCTTTGACTTCAGCAGTGATTTAAAAAATAATGACTACAACATAACTTATTGTGTAGAATTTTTTTTTTATAAATATAGGTCATACAATTTATTGGAAAAGTATAAGGAATAACAGCATCTTTAATCTAACCTGATATTTAATCTAACTACCTTTTTTAAAACATTACTTTCAATTTTGTTTTTTACAGAATTCCGTAGTTTATAACTCTGTAAGCTCCGTATCATTTTACAGTGCTTGTGTAGTGGCCATAGATGAGCATAATATTCTGTTCCAGGACCTGTCTGCACAGGCTTCAGGAGTTGTCAGTTGATGCAGAGAAAAATCTTGCTCAGAAAAAGCTGTTTTTGCAAACTTTATGAAAACTTTATTAGACATATTTCAAGGATCTTAACATTCCTGCATGGTTTAGCACCTTCCTTATTAAAATAATTTATTTCTGACTCCAGGTCTCTCCTACTTTGGTTCTGATATTCCCTTCTTGATGCTATCTGTCACCTATAGTAGGTAGTGTCTGTATGCATGTCTAATGGGCATCTGTTTAGACTGTCACATTTTTGACATCTCCCTTCTTGCTCTCCAGTACTGGTGCTTTAATCTGTAGGAAAGAATTTCACACTGTTTTTATCTCTCATACACTTATCTAGTCATGTGGTTTGCTTCCAGCACAGACACAGTCATTTTACTTTCTGAGCAAGCACTGCTGCTTCATTGAATGACTCTAGTGGCAATGACAAGAGCACCAGACTTTCTCGCACTTTAAATTACTCACCACTGTTTAACAGAAATTTCCACACAACTGATATATGAGAGGCCACAAATAGTTCATGACTGATGACACAAAACCCTTTATAAATGCCTTTCTGACCCCATCCCTACACAACTGAACTTCATCTCTGTACTCTTCCTGGGTCACCTGTTCTCCTTCAGCTGTCTATGAATTTGCTTCCTTCTCTTCAGTTTGACCAGTAGATCCCTACTCAGCCATGCCACAATAGTAACTCTAACATCCTCTTTCTCAAAGTATAACACTGCATACAATAGAACAACACAGAGGATAGAGGCTTTGGGAAGGCTGCCCAGAGAAAGAGCATGACTGTGGAGACCCAGAATGGGAGCATGCAGGAAAGCCCCATTGCTTTCCACAACTTAAAAATAACCTCAGTATCTTTTTCTACTTCCTACATTTACTGCTACTTCACCTGTCAAAACAGGAAAGTAATACAAGTCTATAAAGATATTTATGCATATCACCAGACCTAGTTACTTGCAAGAGGTTTTACACTTACCTGAATTCAACTCACCTAAAAAAATCTTTAATTTCATGTGGGTTTGTTTGTTCATTATTAATTTAAGTTTCATGTTTTTAATTATGTGAAATATTATTTTGCTATTTATTTATATGAACCTTTTCTAAAAAAAGTAGCAACAGTTTACATAACTGGAAGAATATTAAAAGTGTTTCTAATAATTCACTTTTTGTAGATCCTGAAGCCATCAATAATGACACACTAAAGTGGTGCCACTGACCAGCTAAGAGTGTGGGGCTGATATCCTAGTATTGGTCAAAAAATATAGAGCAAAAGTTGCTATCACAGAACTCCATAGAATGTCAAAGATATTGTGCCATAATTGTTTATTATAATATTCATTTCTGTAAGAGATCTGAATTATCACTGAGTGCAATGATTGATTTTACCTCTTCTATATAAAATTATATATTTGTCTACTCACAGTATTGAGCTATTTTTACCACAAAACACTGCTGACAAATAACAACTTCATGTCAAATCATTTTATGTTCTTTTAGTGATTCTAGGAATGGGTTTGTTTGGGTTTTTTTAATCTGGAAGAAAAAAAAATGGCATGAAGAGTCTAGCAACTCCTTTGTAAAATTAAAGGTGTATTACAGGATTATTTGCTCCTTCATTTCCTTGAATGTATATAAACACTGAGCAATGTTTTAGTACAGTGATCTACTGCATGCCACTACACAGTGACAATAAGTGGTTTTGATATCAAGGTATAAATTTAGTCTTTAGTAATCTTGTAAGAAGCTTATTTCTATGACCTTATTGTGGTTGGCTTCATTAGCAAGTTTAGAGCCACAGTGAAGGAAAGGCGCCAAGGAGAAAAGAGAGCTCACAATAAACATGTTCAGTTCATTTGGTTCAGTTTTATTTATTAAAAAAAAAAAAAAAAAAAGGCAACTACTGCTGCATTAACGTGTTGTACAAAATCCTTTTTAGAAACAGAATGTGAAAAGAAAGCATACCTGGCAATATGAAAATGCATCCTGTCCCGGTTTTCTTTGCCAGAAGAGAAACATTGATCTTGCTAATGCTCACATTCAGTATTATCACTCAGGTATGTTTAAAGTGATCAATTAATCACTTGGATTCTAAAGATATTAAGATTTTGAAGAAGACTATAGCATGTGATACTTAGAAAGCACTGCCAACTACTGTTGCAATGATCAAAATTCCATTCCTTTGAAAATTAGTTGCTATATTAATTTAATTAAATAGCCTATACTTTTATCCACACCAAAAAAAAATAAAACAAAAAACCAAACCAAATCAAAACCAACCACACAACCAACCAACCAAAAACAAAACAAAAAACCCACAAAAAACAACCTAACAAACCCCTCACTTTTTGCCTTATCCAGGTTTTCACTTTTGAATTCCATATATTGAAAACTTATTTCATGGTGTCAAAACATTTGTTGTCAGTTGATTCTCTAGTGCATTTGTTAGTGTAACAGGAGAAAAATGGTTCTTCCAAACAGCAAAATATAAGCAGTTGTAGCATATTTATTATTATTCTGAAGAATGTACTTTCTCGTAATACCCTTTAGCATGAAAATAGCACATTTCATCAGACAATTGATTGATAGTCATAATGTATTCCTAGAAATTTATTTCTCTAAGCCTCTTAACTTTTCCGGTACTGCCCTGAGAAATTCTAAATTTTCATCTTTAACTTTGCTCTGGATAAATACTCAATTTCTTCTTCATCATGTTTCTTATGAATAAAAATAGTTGGGTTTACCTTGTCTCAAAGATCACTGAAAGCAGAGAATACTCTGCCCATCTGTGTTGAAAGATCATAGCCACATTCAGAGTTGTTTGCCTTTAGCTCTACTAGGGGTAGGCTGAAACAATTGCATGCAAGAGTTGAGGCTTGAATAAAAAGTAAAATATAAAACAAAAAGAAGCAAAACTCAGACAGCTAAAAAAAAAACAACAAAAAGACACTCAACTAGAATGAATCCAGGTAGGAAGGAACTGAGTTCAGTTCTCAACGTCACTGGTGGTAATTGAGCACAGGAGTGATGTCACTGAGAAAATCTGCAAAGGCGCCTAAAAATTATCTGTCAGACTGAGATGTACTTTCTTAGAGTGGCTGATCTCTTGTAGATCATTAAGCCCTCTCAGAAAAGCTGCTTAATGTTATAAATTGATTCCCTTAAGAAACTGTGAAGGTGGAAGACACACTTGAAGAGAGTTAAGAATTAAACAAAGAGGCAATTGTGGGATTTGTGATCATGTTTCTAGTAGCAGTTTTACTCTCTGTTTGCTAGCTCCTTGCTGTGCTGGGGGTACACACTGGTCACAGGCAGATTTTGGTTTGGGGTTTCTTTAGTTTGTTTGCCTTTTTTTTTTCTCTCTATGCTCTGTAGCTATCTGAACAGGTTGTTCAATTATAATCCATATTAAAAATACTTTCAAGAGACTGTTAAGAATTTGAAGGGGTTTGTCTGGGCAGCAGTGAATAATCAGAGCATTGGCTATTTCTGGTCTACCTTAGCTCCATGGTTCTGTGCTCTTTAGTGCCTGCTATAACTATCTAAGGATTTACCATAAGAGTTCTCACTTGAATAATGTGATAAGAGCCCTGAATATAGATGTTTATGCAAAGGGCAAGCCTCATGCAGCAGGAAATCCCAGTTATCCCTTTAGCCTGTGCTCTCAGCCAGCAACATCTCTGCCAAAGCATACCGTAGGAAAAGGACATTCCCTTACACAGTTACAAGTGCTTCATGATTAGTGCAGGGCACGTCCAGCACAACTGTCCTGTGTCCCCTCAAGGATATAATTATCAGACGATTTTAGAATTAGCTTTACCAATGGCCTTTCTGTGGGATCCTTTCAGAGCCTATGTGCCCTGTCCATCTCCAAGAAATAAGATGAGATTTCGCTTTCTGAAGTCCTACAGGTATCTCTTCTAGTGGCTTACGGTGTAATTGATGGTGATAATAGTTGCAACTGTGGCTCTTTTGTATTCTTCTGTAGTATTGGAGTATATAAAAATTAGGAAATGGCTTGTAATAATTGTGACTCTCTTGAGCTTGTAAAGGCATTGCTGAACATGGTATATCAGGAAAATAGGTATTGTATCTGTGTGAGTGGAAAATATTATGAACAAATGACCATGTAAGTGTATGAAACTCTACTTTTCAAGTAAATAATAACTTTGAATGCTTTTTGCGCTCCAAATTGGGGGAAAAAGTAGATTACCATTTATGTCAGTGTTCTTATGAAAATATTAATTTTAAGTATTCTCAGTACTTATTGTAATTATTTAAAAATATGACACACTGATACAGTATAACAAACCTGACTGAATATCAGTGGTTGAGAGGCTTTTGCCAGAAAATCATATTTGTTACTTTTGTGTTAAACATTTTTGAAACTAAGTATAGACAATAAGAAAAACAAACAGATTCTATTTTTCCTTAACTATTATTTTAAAATAGCAGTAGCAAAATATGCTTTCCATTATTTATTGTGTTACTTTTGGCAATTGAACCAGTATTTTTTTCCAACTTCCTTGCATTTATTTATAATAGATGTGTATACATTTTCAAGTATAAAATTCTTAAGATCCTCCCATTTGTATATAATTCATTGGAGAATTCACTGCATATCATCTTAATGGTAACTTTTTAATTTTAATTGATGCAATGTTCACATTTATTTGCACACATGTTCAATACCAAATGCGTAAGAAGCTCAATGCTTTATGTAGGATTATTGATAGCAAACATGATATAGGTGAGTAGTGTTAAAAAAACTGATTAGGTACAGTCCAACTTCTCTCAGTGTTTTCTTTTGGAAAAGCTAGGCTGTTCATATAGAGGGAGCTAGGTTTATAACAAAAATAATAATAACAGGTAAAGGTAATTGAATAGAGAATAAAACTATGGCATCCCTTCAAAGCTAGATCATATAGTTGAGATTTTCTTAAGGCAATCTTCTTATCAGGGACTTTTTGTTTAAAGAAAGCAGCTTATGTTTCTTTTACAAATTTATATCAATTGTTATATATATCAATGCTTTAAAAGCAAAAAGAAAAATGTCATGTAGCATGTTAATATAGGATCTGATTATTTTGATTATTAATTTATGTAGCTTAGCATATTGTCTAATTTTTCACTCCAACAAGGAAAATATATTCCTAAAAGTTACTAATAAAAATAAAAAGAAAGGAACCCTTATCTAAAGTCCATGAATTTTGTCTTACCATAGAGGAAGTGTTACATGTTTGTTTTTCAGGAGCTTTAAAGAATTAGGATGAGGTTGAAGATAGCTTTATAGAAAATAGGTCATAGTTGTATTATTAAATGTGAGCCATGTTTGTTGCTACAATTTAATTTAAATATAAGTTCTTACTAGAAGGAGAAATAAAAATCCTTAATATATATTGCCATGTCACTGCCATGGCTCCATTCACACTGTAGGTTATATTTAAAAATCCACTACAAAATTTTACAGTACTCAGTGCCTATGTAATTTAATAACCTTGTTTATGTCAACTGACAGTTCTGCTTACATTACTCAACCATCCGATGTCAAGACTCTTTGGTTTCTAAAATTGAGTATCTGATAGTACCATCTAGGTATTCCATGATTAACATTGTTTAGCAAACCATTTAAATTGTGAAGTTGACTGTAATTTTAATTTTTCTTTTGTTACATTTTGGAAAAAAACCAGAACATTTCTTCTGTGAGATGCTTATAATCTATTGATTTAATAGACCATCATGTTTTTATTTAAATATTTAATATCTGGGAGATTCTGTAATACATTGATACCCTCTTGTAGTCAAATAATGCATATCTCCTTATAGTCAAATAATGAATTGAGTTTCTTTGCTGATCAGCAAGTGCTGGGGGTTGCATATTTCAGAGGATGGTGAAAGACCCTGGCTAATGCTTGTTTTCCCAGTGTAGGGAAAAAAATATACCTTGAGACAAACACAATTTTTCTAGGAAGAGCTGGAATGCAATGCCGTCACTTAGAGTTCTTCTTCCTCTGTCTGTCCCATCAAATAAACTAGAGGTGAAAGCTTCAGCAAATTGTACTGAAAAAAAAGAGGAAAGTAGACCATAAAACCTGGTAGATACACTTATGATTTGCTATACTCCAGAAATGTACGTTTTCATAGCATTAGATGTAGAACTAAGGCCAAGAATAGGTATTTCACACACAAGGAAACTCAGGAGACCACCAAAACATTTCACAATTTCAGCAACTTTTTGCAGGATGGAGGTGGAGGGTTGTTTAGTTTTGTAGGGAAGTATGCCCGCCCTGCTCTCTGGAAGATGAATGTTCTGCTGCAATACAAACAAAGTATGTGTGCATCTTCATTGTGTTTCCAGAAATCACAGATAAGCTCATGTCTTTTTTTTTTTTTTCTTTCCACCACCCCCATCTTTTTTTTTTCCTTTCTTTTTAAAGCCTTGAGTCTCTCTAAACTAAACCTCCTTTCCTGAAATGCAGATAGGAATCCTGTTTCCTGCTGCATTTAGCATTGCTCAGGAAAATAGCATTAGATGTAACTGTAAAAATGAAATCCTAAGAGTAGCACTATTGCACTTTAGAGCCTCCTGGGACCTCTGAAGAACAAAAGGAGATAGAAGCCCTCTTCATGACCTCTACATCCTATCATGCACGGATGAAGAAGAACTAAAGCAGCTATAAAAATTTCTTGCACATAACTGAGATGTATGAATAAGAATGTGTTATATGACACTCAATCCTTCCAGATACTAAACACTCACACCTCCCACTGAACTAAATGACAGGACCTCAGGACCACTTAGAAGATTCTCCAGAGGGTGCAGGATCTACTCTGATTGTCTGTGTGGTCTTTAATGACTTTTTCCACAATGAAGGATTTGTAAATAACTCACAGTGGCTATCTGCTGAGTAAAACTTCTTTGTGGAGAGAATTTTGTAGAGATGGTAAGCTCCAAAGTAAAATGGGTGTTATAAGAAATGACACTGGCAATAACATGCATTAAATTGAAGGATCAAATAATTAATGTTTGCCAGATTATTGCAGTATCAGAACTACATCTTCGTTTGCTTAGCTACGAAGATATGCTTCTTGAAACAGTGATCATTACACTTATACCTTCATGGGGAAAAGAAAGAAAGGTTCTTTGTTGGGTTATATGAGTTTCTTTTGTTCCTTCCTCTGCTTTCTTTCTGTTTCTCTTCTTTCGCTGCCATCTGGCACATTTCCCTGGACTAGAGGAACAGTCATGTGGCTGAAGCTACTGCCAGTACCACTTCTGCAGCCAGCTGCTCACAGCATTCGTACATAAGAAGGCAGATTCTCTTCTGCCAGATAATTGTACTCCAAGCCACTAAACTCTTGGGAATTGGGCTGGAAAGTGTAATATCTCTCTTAAACAGCAGTTTTCAGGAATCCCTTCTCTAAGGGGATTTCTTAATTATGTCAAAGCTCTTCTAGTGAGCAGAGTAGGATATTCTAACTTTTTTGTTATTACAAGACTAGTAATGAAATGGAAATAGAAACCAGATTAAAGTTTATTATTTTATTTATTAGGGATTACAGTCCCAGCACACTGGAACTGTCTTGCTTCTTTTTGACCAGTCATTCAAAATTTTCTGGGAAATGAAATATTTGAATGTATAAATGCAGACTTTTCTAGTGAATGCAATGAGTCACACATTTGATTTCATATTCAGCTAAGAAATTCTGTAATGCATAGAATGCCATATCACCACTAAAAGGATGTTTTGAACCTCACTTAGATTTATTTTAGACAAATTTGCATGCTAGAATATCATCATAACCAATTCAGACATTTGGTAGTGTTGATTTGAAATCTTGGGAAAAGTGGCAAAATAGCAAGGCGTAAGATTAAGTAGCAATAGGACAGCAGCTGCAAGTGAATCCTGCTTGACTCTTGGTGTTGCTGCAGACCTACCTCCTTGTCAAAACTGCCTAAGCGTCCCTGATAAGGAATAAATATGAACAGTCTCAACACCATTTCCTAGCAGCTCAGAAAGTCAAGATCCAGTATATAGGTCCCAAGCATCAGGAAAAAAAATGCGGAGAACTAACATGTTTAAAAGTTTCAGCTTTTGCTTTAAATTTCTCTGGCATAGTTGATCCTCATACAGATAGGTTGAGTGAGGCTATCACAGTGGTACAGGTTGAGTCTGTCAGTGTTTCTTATGCTGCTTTGGTTTAGTGTTACCTGAGAGCTTATTCAGTGGGATTTTGTGGTTCTTGCTGCAGCCTTGGAAGTGATTTAGTTAGTGTGAAATAAACAGAAAACTGAAGTATATCTACAGGTTTTATCAACAAGATTTTTTTCCAAATTTATGCTTAAATAAGTTCAGCCAAAGCCAGAACCTCTATGAATAACCACAGGAAACATTCCTTTATACACAGTGAAGTAAATTATGGCAACTAGTGTTGCTACAGTTTACAATAAATAAATGGCTGGGCTTTGCTGTTTGTGGCTGAAACAATCCCCACAAAAACTCAGCTTTCCAGATTAGGCTAGGAGCAGACACTAGCATCTCTTGGGATGAAGAAAAGGATTACACTAACCATAAACACCAAGAAATACTCAGTTTTATTTTAAAATTGTAGATGTCCATGGAGATTTATATTAATGTCAGAAGTATCTGACTTTCAATTCCCTGATGTATCACAAATTCTAGGAGCACTATAGATAGATCTATCATTCAATACCAAATACATCCGGAACAAGCTGACACAAGTTCAGCATGTACCATGTCCAAATGTTGTAATTAATTTCTAGATACTTCACTGAATAAGAAGAAAAGTAATACAAGGATAACATATTAATGTTTATTTTATGGCACTCTAGAATTTGCTTATTTCAGTTGTGGATCTGAATAGATTTTTTTTTTTTAATAGAAAACCCAATGTTTCTTACTGGAACTAGTAAATACAATTTATTTCTGTGCACTAGAAACCACTAATAATCTACAGGTCATTTTGTGTTAATTGTTGGGAGTGTTACTTGAAAACTTCTGCGATATGCTAAAAGGTAATTAAATGCTCTAATGCACCTTTCTTCATGAGGCAATAAGGGAAATTAAGAAAAAAAAAAAAAGACACTCCTGCCCGCCTAGAAGGGTCTGGCACACACACCAGTCTGGTGTCCTTCGCAGTACGGGCACTGTTTTACTTCATCACATGGGTAGTCCATGCAAACTAATCCAGCTCTTGGTCTCCACCAGCAGTGAGCACCAAATCTTTGAGTGAGAACAGTAAGAAACTTGGTGGTTGCAGTATAGTTTTCCTTTAGGGACAGTCTCCTCAACATCTTCAGTAGCTCCCTATGTATGAGTACACCAGAACTCTCCCAGCTGTGGGTATTGCTTACTCTAGCAAGTATGGATATTTTATTTATTCACACCAAATGTTGATCATTTTTCATTTAAAAAAAATGCTGAATTTTTGTCTTCAACAGTACTTTTTGACACTCACTACCATAGGAGACTTCCATGTGATACGCAAGATTTCCTTCATTCTGTTGTCCATTTTTGCCTTGAAATATTTTAAGTAGTATTGTGACCTTATGTTGCTAAAGGTTTGTTGTTGTTTTATATATTTGTGGACCATTCTTTTTTCATCAGCTTTCTAACTCATCTTTTCAAATGAAAAAATTTTGTGTCCATATCATTCATGTTGCTGATCTCTTTCTAATGCAAATCCAGAGCTTCTGATGAGGACACATGGTCTAGATGAATTCCTATTCTCATGGAAAAATAATAACATTTCTATTATGAGATTTCTTATATTACACTCTATATCATTTCTGATGTATTTTAACAGATTTGCTGATTAATTGATTTTGAGTCATAAAAAATAACCTCATATTCCATTAAATACCTGGTGGTGTCTGTACTGACCAAACTAGATATTTAGTGATTTTAACCCTGTGGGCATAGTCTTACTTCCATTATTATGTACTTTTTCTCTTCATCTCTCCCTATTCTCTTTCTGCTGAGAGAAGTTTACAAGGACACAGTATTGAGTAAAGGCAACAGGGATCATTTCAGGAGGTAGAATTTCAACCTCACTGGAAAGTTTGCATTTTTAAAAGAGAAAAACAAAACAAAGCAAAACAAAACCCCTCAGTGATGAATAGCCAGTTTTATACATCTTTCTATGGAAAGAACATTTTTTTTAAAACAATGAAATATGTTATTTATTCTTTTTTATAGCCTCAATTTTAAGGAAGAGACTGTTTCTGACTTGTTAGGAGGTTAGGAAGTCCTTCAGGAAATCTGCCAGAATTTGTGCAGCTGCAGAAATTGGGGGTCTCAGCAGTAGGAGACAGATGCTTCCCATCAACGTACCCAAGCAGTCATTATATATGTGTATACTATATAAACAGTATGCACTGATACACACACGTGTGTGTGTGCATTCTACATTGAAATGTACAAACTATCAGAAGTTTTCCAGGAAGAAGCTGAATACACAGCACTTACTTTATCATTTGTTCACATGAACTTGGCTTTCCTTTATTTATTTTACTTTTGCAACATTTCCAGTCAATACTTGGCTCTTCAGAGGCTTAGCTTTCATAAGCTTTGGTACAAATATCTGTTGAAGTTGTAAAAGTAAATGACTCAGTCAAACAAATACCAGGGTCGGATAAACTCCTGTTAACACTAGCTGAAGTTATTTAGCTAGTGGTGAAACCTAAAATGGAAAAAACCCAAAACTATTTAAATGGGATATAATTGCCTCCACATGGAGAATGGGAAGCCTTTTTGTTTATTTGTTTTTTGTTTGTTTTAACAAAGGTAGGTGAAGGAAAGAGACAAATATAACAAATAAATAAATGTATTACTCTGGCTTAAGCTACATATGCATTAATCTAATAGATTCTATGAGTTACTCTGTGAATCCAACTTAATCGGCAGCTGCTGGGAAGTGAGCCATACCAGACATTTCAGTGTCCTCATGATGCTTTATCTGGAAGCACCTTTTCCTTCACCAAGCTCTTTTCCAGACACAACTATGCACCTGCAGGTCTTGTTGCAAGGGCCGCAGAAGTATTAGTACCAAACAAAAGCACCTGAACAGGTTGACTCTTTAATGACTTTCTTTACACTTGCTGTGTCAGGAACTATATTTAGCCCACATCAGATCTGTGAGAAGCTTGCTCACCTGCAGAGAAGATATGGGAAGTTCACACTCAAAGGGAAATTTGCCAGTTTCTTAAATGGTAAATTATCTGCTTTTATATATGATCCTTTTATGTGTGCAGAGCACTAGGAAGATGGCTGGCACGCTGAAGCTTTCAAGCCTTCCAAAGTGGAATGCACACCTAGGTAACAGTACAGGAGGGTTGGTTGTTTTGTGGTTAGTTATAGGGTTATTTCCAAATTAGAAATACTTCAATAACTTCTGTTCAATTTAAAGCTCAGATAATGTGGCAATATGTGCCAATACAAGGGACTCACAATTGCCTATTCAAATATTGCAGATGGAGCAGAATCTGCTTTTCAGACAGCTCTAGTGTAAGGCAGTAGTATCATGTGGCACTGTGAAATTGATGTTTTTTTTACCTTAATTCATATGGTATTGAATTTACTTGGTTTTCCTAAGTATGTGAAACCTATTTAAACTTTTTGGTAACCACCCAATTGCATAATCTTTCCATGCTTTTTGCTCTTCTTCCTTGTGACATAAAAAGAAAACATAAATATGGTCATGCAAACATTAAATGAGAAACTCAGAGAAGTCGGCTGTTTTAAGCAACAAAGTTCGTCTGTTTTATATCATGCACTGGAAGCCAAGCCAAGGGTTTCAACATCATTTACACTCCATTGAATCAGGGACTGAACAGTCAGCAAATTGGTAATTTGGAAACTGGAATATGTCTCTAAAGCAGAAGTAAAAGCCACTGAGTTAGGCTTCTACTGGTGTCAAAGGATAAAATTAAGTTTCTTTTAAGCATTGTGTAAGGAAAACACTGCCATGAATTTGCCATGCAATGTCTACAGGTGATGGGTTCCTGAACAGAAATGTCATTGGTACCTGAGAATCAGGAAGAAGTTTACATTGCGCTAGCTTGTGTGGTTATTCATGTCAGCCTTCTGAAACAAAATGCCAATTTTTGTAGATAGAGGGAGGGGAAAAAAGGAAACGAAAAAAAAGAGGAAAAAAAAAAAAGGGCAATGTAATTTCTTAACATTAATCCTGGCATCTAGATGAGTCCCTCAATGAGGGAATCATGCAGTCTTAATGAACGTATAAGTGCCAAACTATATTTGTTCCATGTTTCCTCTTGGCCACAGTCTTTGTTTAAGCTCTCTCCCACATGACACATGACAGTGTAAATTGGAACGTGAAACGTGACATATTTTGAGGCTTATCCAAATTTGGCATAAAAATACATGTAGTTCTGTTTTCTGATAAACTCTGCTCAGGATCACAGAAAACAGAAGGAATTTTAGACGGGGTGATTTTACATATAAATGCAAGCATACATTAATGCCAAAAAGTACTTCTTGTTTACAGATAAGAATATAAATTATATAGAACAGTTGGTATACTAATTTATAGATGAGGCCAATACCAAAATGTAGTGTGTCATTAAAAATCTGTTTCAAGATACTGACAAAATTTTGTTCTTATACACAGAGAAACAGATACCTCTGTGATCCACAAAAGACTTAAATTTTGATCTAACAGTTCTCCCTGCTTGGCTATCCCTATTATAATATGATTAGAAGACATAAAATTTTAATGATACTGTGCATAATTTTCAGTCTGGACTTCTAAATATATTACCTTACAAATCCATGTAAAACTTAAATAGAAATATGTAGTAATCCAAGTAATGTCTGTTAAACATATAATCATACAATGATATGATTGTCTTATCAATGCTGAACATCAAAAACCAGTATGTTTCTGTAAATATGTGATGTGAAATCTTTTTGATGTAGATTGATGCTATTTAAAAGTGCTAGCTGGTCTGGTTTTAGTGAGTACCATGTGAGGGCCCTGATTTTTTCTTGGTCTTATCTACAGTGTGAATAAAACAGCCCAGGAATCTTTCCAGCTGGTGAACTATGACTAGCTGACATGACAACGTTAGCGCTAGTAACATTAACCTCTCCTCCTCCCTGGAGCAGAATGTGAGGGACCAAAATGCTCTTCTGGAAAGGTCTTTGCTCCAGGGATCAGGTGGTCCACAGTAGTATTCAAACCAAGAAGGGTTTACTCAATTTTTGCTCCATTAAAATAGATTGATCACAGTTTTCTGCAGGACTATATTATTTTCTGCTTGATTGTATAACAGTATGATTAATGCCAACTGTTTTTAATTATGCAAATGTCTTGAAGAATCATAAGAGTTTGTTTTAAAAGACTTTTTAAAATCTTTCTTTCATCCTTTGTCCTCAAGTGATTAAATCTAAAAGGGTTTACCAAAGCCAGAAAAGCTAGGAGCTTTCTTAAGATGCAGTTGACATTTTAAGCTAAAACCTGGAATTCAGGAGCCTTAAGGGAAACGCTTTCTCTGTGAAACTGGAAATAACATTTCAGAGGTTAGCAGGGCAGGATAGCATGACTCTGACAATCACACCCTGAAAACTTTAGTTATCTAAAATTCTACTTTTCACTGTACAGGCTGGAAGTGTGACCCAGAGTGCTTCATGAAAGAGCTCCTCTTTTGGAATTCGAAGTAGAAAGTTGTTATGTGTCAGTATAAGGGATTCACCTAGACTAATGTTACCATGCAAACCTCACCAGCCTCTTCTTCAGTTACATTCTTTCAGGCTGGAGATTTCCCCGCTGTATAATGCAGATGTTTTAAGATGTAAGGAAAGCAGCAGACAGTCCTGGAAAAGCTGTGCTCACTTTTTTTCACTGAGAGAAAGATTTGCTGGATTTTCACTCTCTTCACCCTTTCAAAGAAACATTTGAACTTTGACCAAGAAAATACTTCATAATTTGGACCATTCATTTTGAATTAATATGTTGTTTTGATCAGAGTTTATAATGGTTAATATAAGTTTAAATAAAAGAGGATAAAAAGTAGTCAGAGGATGTCAGTGAAATTTATTTATTGCAGTGTAGAACTGTCTAATGCAGCTGCAGTTTGCCAGCTTTTTAACTTTGATAAAGAGAAATAAATTGATTATATTAGGAATTTATTGTAAATATTTTCTCATATCATGCTTCTAAATGGTTTAGATAACATTTCCTTTTGGTACAATGTATTTATTTGATCCTGGAACATTTAATTCACCGTTAAATCTCATACACTCTGTTACTATAAAAGGATAAAACTGCTTCCAAGTACACGTTGTTTCAGTAAGACATGAGCTTGTTCATGCCAGCTCTTCTGGTTTACAGATAAAAGTCACTTCCCTCAAAATAGCGGCTTTAGGAGTTATGGTAATAATGTAAAACAATGTGAAGTAGTTTATGGTAAAAATGTGAAGCATTCTTTGGCATCTGCATTCAAAGTCCTACGGTGTTTATCCTAACTTCAATGCAGCAGCATCATTTTTGTATTTATACCAGATACTTTGGGAAAGTGAAGTATGAGTATGATGTTAGAAAGACGTTATGGTTCTACACTCTTAGGGAAAGGGATTTTTACATTTCAATAATTTTTACATCGTTAGTTCATCTGTATTCAATATTTTTACTTATAACCTAAATATTTGTTTTTCATTATAGCTGTTATCGAATCCTATTACTTTTTTAAGTCATTGCAGGATTTCTGCCATGTTTTGGGAATTTATTTCGGGCTAAAAATTGCCTATTTTAGTTACCTTCTTCATGTTTGTCACTAAGAATATGAACTAACCCTATGATTTGATTTACCATTAGTAGATTAACACTTTGTTCATAGGACATTATAGAAAAAAAATCTTTTCTTTTCATACTTGGCAGGAAAATAAAGAAAATGTCTTTATTTTCTGTATTTCTAATAATTTAGGTTAAGCCTAGGTTTTCCTAGGCTTTGTCAGTACCTCTTTAAGTTAAAATTTGAAAGTCTGATATTTTTCATCTACAAAATGGTTAACTACAGAAAATTCAAAGGAGTCACAGAATAAACTTCTACAGATTAGATATACAGGTTTTATTTGACAACATAACAAGAAAACATAGCCCAAAGAGCAGAAAGAAAGAAGAAGGAACTGTTAAGGGGAGACAAGTATGCAGATGAAAGAGACAGTGTACGACAGTGATGTACAACCACTGTCTATTCACTCAGTAGCAAAAGCTACATCATAATATTGCAGCTCAATTTTTTCATTTCTCCCTTTTGCAGGGCTGAAATTGTTTCCCAGCTGCCTAGAGCCTTTTGATCTAGAGTGTCTGTCTTTAGCAAAACAAGGTTTGCAGCTCCTTAGAAACAGAAGTTCCTGGAGGTGACAGTCTGCCCAGCTGAGTTACCTTCATGGATACACCTCACTGAGTTCAAGAGATCAAGATATGCATTCCCCTTCCTAATTAATATAAATAACTGATTATAAGTATTCACATAATAAACAACCAATAATTTGTGTAACAGCCAGACATAGGTCAGAGCCATCTCACGTTGCCAGTAACAAATAGCACCTTGGTGCAGATGTAGATTAGTGTCATATAAAAGCTTCATTACAGTTTTCAAGGCAAAATTTTATGCTAAATCCCTGAAATAGACAAACGTGGCAGACCAGTTGTGTTGCCATGCAAAAAGTTCCAGCCTCAGACCATATTCCTAAAATTTTTACATTGGTTTTGTTTATCGGTCCTATGTCTTTCACAGCCACTGTAATTTCAGAAGCATTTACTTTATTTTTGAAAGCAACTCTACCATAGTGAATTAAGTATCACTATAAAAGATTTTGTTTGTTCTTGTTGCCAAATATTCAGAATTTTGTAAACTACATGTTGATGCCTCTGTCAATTAAATTTAATCAAAAATATGGCAAAAAATTAAAGGGTCTCTAAAGAACTTTTTAATGAAGGAAATACCATTTAAGCAATGCTACTGGTAAGTTAGTTTACAAACTTAGCTGCCTTGCTATCCAGGTCACCAAAGTGGCCTGTAAGTGCTGACATTTGGACCAAAAAAACAGTCCTGCTCCACATGCACTCTTAGGTCTGTACTCTTTAGAGCAGTGAACACTTTAAACCAGTACTCCTTGAGCTCCTCCCTCTTTGAACTTCTGCAAAGTGAACTCATCAATGCTATAAAATTTAGTTGATGTAAAACATCACCTTGAAATTTTGCATTTAATCTTCAGTCCTTCTGATATGGTACAAAGAGTTAGTGTTTGCTGATGAGGAAGATGTTCTTTTCCGTTTTTACTTTAAATACAAACTTTGCATTTTTTCCTCTCCAAAAAAACCAAAAAATTTTTAAAGGCCTGGTTAAACTAGACAGTGTAGTGCAGCTGGAGGACACTCTTCAATGTTAAATATTCCTGATAAGAAACCAAATACACTATAGAAACAACAATACATTTTACCCATAATTTGGTGTGCACTCAAATTTATGAACAGTCTTCTGTAGCACACTGCAATTACTGTCCACTGGTGCGTTAGACAGACAAAAGTAAAGAAAAATAATCTCTGGAACTGGCTCTTTGACATCTATTCCATTTGATTCAACTTTGAGACTTGCATATTTTGTGAGATATTTTTATATATAAAGAAGTAAAAAATACAAAATAGTGGCCAGGGAAAAAAATTCTGATTTATTCAGCTTCGTGCTAATTATACCAGTAAATTTACATGGAAAAATGCTTTCCAAGATCCACGTGAAACTAAGTTAACTGAAACAGTCTTGCTGAGATGATTGTCCAGATAGTGGCATACCACAAAAAATAGTCCGGATTGATTAAAACCAAGGAAAATACCAGAACTGCAAGAGGTTTTGAGAATCATTTAGCATGAAATTCAAATGGATAATACTGGACTATAGATATATTTGCTTTTCTATCTTTTATATATTGAGAGAGATAAGTGACAGTGGAGCACACATGAACAAAGATACAGCTCTGAGGATGTGAAGAGCATCTCTAGTTGTTCATTCAAATACAAACCTGGTTAATTATGATGCAAATGCTTTGGAACGTTCTTCATTATTTAGTTTACATTTTGATGTTGATAGTTATATGTATTTTAAGCTAAAAACATAGGACCATGTTTGTTCAGTGTGGTTTATTCAGTGAGGTTTGTTCAGTGAGGTTTTTATCTTATTCATTCTCAAACTGACATTAAAAAAAAGTATCATAATATATTATTGATGGTGCTTTTTTTTCTCTAACAATGTAAATAAATCCCAGTTTTCTGAGTGGTTAAAGATTGTGTTTGCCGACATTATAATGCAAAATGAGGCAGGAAAGTGTTATTAGCAATCATCAACTTCAATTTATAAATCAGTTGCAACAGAGTAAAAATCAGTGTGCGTACCTTAAATTCAGTCATGTAAGCTAAATATATCAAGCAGTTAAATACCACTTTGTGTACTTAATAGCCATGTCTGCTGTAGCAAGGCTTAGTCGCTTAGGAATCATGGCCCATCCGCTGAGCCTGAAAGAGATCCCAGACTGATTTCAGACATGAATAAGAAAACAAACAATAGGGGCAGAACTGAGATCTGAAGTCTAAATTGAACTAAAGCAAGTAAAGTACTATTGGAACATGGTTTTTTTAAACTACTTTTTGTGTAGTAGTAGTGGTATTAGTAGTATGTTTTTGTAATATGTGTCATATTTCCCACTTAAGGGAAAACACATTACTTTTTTGAGTGTTACAGCTACCAAGGGAAGAACAACAGATTATATTACTGCTGCTCTGCCTGTTAAAAGAGCTGAAGTGGGATAACTTTGAATGTGGTGGTCTCATGCATATTCGGATTTAAACCACAGAGTCATGTCAATGACACAAATTGGAATTACTGAAGTTCTATCAGTTCCATATATCCATATATGAAGATATATATATATATATCCTATATATATATATATATATATATATATATATATATCCAATTTATCCGTGGATAAATTCCTGCAGGAGAGAATGACTTAAGTTGTTAATTTCATTTTAAATACTACATACTGAAAGAGACAAAAGTTCAAATAAGTTTTATGTTCAAACTAAAACTACACAAAAGCCAGGATATTTAAAGGATGAAAGGATGACTGTATTATAGGAGAGGCCTATTAGAGGCCTATTTAGAAAAGTGATTTAACTATTCTGATGTTCAGTGGGTTTTCTTCATTAGGATTTTGGTTGCTGATAAGAGTTGAAGAGAACTTTGTGTCAGGGAAATAACTCATGTTATTCTAAAGCTCCAATCGATTTTTTTTTATTCATTTCTCTAATGCACTGTTAACCCCTTAGACATCCTACTATACTAATTTGAAGGAGACCTATCTTAAACAGCATTCTCTGAAAACAAAGCAAAACCACACCAGAAGGATTTGACAGGGCTTAAAAGCAAAAGTCTTAGATCCACAAAAAGAGTTCTTAAGTTTTCATATATTAAGAATTCCAATTTCATCTCCAAAGCTACCTCAACCAATATATTTTTTGTTTTTTAAATCAAAATCCATGAATTCTCATCACTGTAATATACTTTATCCCATGCACTGTATGTCATCATAGAAACAATGTGAGTCAAAATAGACAAGTTCTGTGATCTAGAATAATCTTTCTGAAGGAAGGTCAAAACCAATAGGAGCCTTGTTGTATCTCATCCCTCAGTGTGACATGCAAAGGACATCTAGGAATATCTTTAGAAGGCAAACCTGGGAACTGAAAGTTGTCACAGAGGCATTGTCATTTTCAATCTTACATTTTCCTCACTGTCCCACTGCTCACCTTCTATTCTATAGACACAGTTTCTCTCTTTTTGCACAGATTCTTTATTTTTTTTTTCCAACATCTTTTTCTTCTTCTTAGGTACTGTTTTGTTTTGTTTTTCTTTAGGTCTAATTAATGAAAAGAGTTAGATTAAACTGAAACACTTTTGGTTCTAATTCATATTAGGTTTTTTGTTACTGATCTACATGAAAGGATTGCATACACAACTTTTGTTTCTTTTTTCCAGTACTATCAAATCACTTTTTGAAAGAGATCTTTTTCTGCAAATCTGACTTCTCTATAAATATCTTTCATTGATTATGAATTTGGAAAATTAACATATTTGAACTCTGTTTTATTTGGGTATTACAGGTTTAATTGTCAGTATTTACATTTATGAAAACTTGGATTCAGTTACACTTTGAAAACAAAACCAATCCTGCTCTGACATCTGTTTTCTTTTAGAAGTTAAGAATAGGCATTGTTTTGGTACAAACAGGTACTGGCCTACAGTTCAGAAATAAGTGTTCATCTCTATCAAGATTGCAGATGAGTAGATCTGAAGGTACTTTGCATTCCTGAGAGCTCAGCCTCCTCCTGGAGACCTCTGAGCCACCAGTGATGTGCAGCCTGACTCAAGTCTGTGTCAGGCAAGGCAGCCACAGATCTTACTGCTTCATTTGGGACTGGGCATGCAGAGGGTCCTGTATTAAAAAACACACATGGATATCCTCAGACAAGAGGATATGAATCCTTAAGGAACTGCAAAACTGAGAAATGTGATCATAATTCTAGTAACCATGGCTTTTAAATGGGTTTCTCTTTTACTTGAGTTAAAATAATGCTTTTCTGTTTCTCTAAGTAGTTGAAAAG
Source organism: Chiroxiphia lanceolata (assembly GCF_009829145.1). Lineage (NCBI taxonomy): Eukaryota > Metazoa > Chordata > Aves > Passeriformes > Pipridae > Chiroxiphia > Chiroxiphia lanceolata. The sequence goes on along the minus strand of NC_045671.1, from coordinate 16,863,195 downwards.
TCATTAACTATTAGAAAGATTCTTGAGTCCTTATTTGGCTTAGGTACCTTTCTCAGAAAGAATATTGGCAGAATTAGTGGTTGCTGTAATCTTCTGTGTAAACTTTTTCAGAATAAAGATTTCTGCCCTGAGCTTTCTCTAAAATTATGAGCTTTTTGGACCATGTGGCCAAGGGTCATAAAGAAAGTAAGCAACAGAGCAGTTGAGTAGGAAAGCTGTCATGCTAGAAGGAAAAGCACAGTGCAGATGCAAACCTGGTGTTAGAAGAACTTCTAATGCACTGTTTGGAGGACTTTCTTTGGACAAGAGAGAAGGGGATAACTAGGCTTCAAATGTTCATAAAATTATAAAATTCATCAACACTATTATTTACAATTTAAAATAAACATTGAAGAAGTCATAGGTTTGCCCCTGCAGTCAGTAAAATATGTATTAGATTGAGAACTTTTAGGCAAAACAACTTAGTAGCTCATTCCTATCTTTACAAGAGATCGTAACTGAGGAAGGTTTTATATGCCTTTTATATGCCATTTTTTCAGTTCTAAACAGCAAAAGTGAATCATTGATTTATGTTCTTGTCCAAAGTAACAGAACATAATGGAGAGAAACAAAAGGGGAAAAAAATCTCAGCCAGTTCTTCTCTTCTTAAATGTCATTTTATCTAGATATTGATCAGTTGGACTTGACTTTACTGGACTGAGTTTATTTACATATATAGAAATTGCTTAAACAGCAAAAATAAATTACAGCATTTTATAACTTCATATTCCAGAGACAGCAATGTGCCTCTTTCTGTGATCTGTAAAACTGCCAGTGTATTCAGAATGCTAGTTCAACTTCAGTAGTAGTTATGAAATATGTACCTATGAACATGGAAATTTTAAAAAAATATATTATTACAACCAACTTTTAATCTGAGTGGTAGTCTTTAAAAATATTTGCATCATAAAATATAACAGTTTTCTGAATTGTTAAATTGTGAATAGAAAAGAAAAAAGTTCGCTTTTGCAATATTTGTAGATCTAGATTTTTCTGAATTTTTCTATAAATGAATTAATTATTTTCATGTACATGTAACATATTCTTAGGAAATATTCTTTTGTTGCAGTACTCTCATAGGTAATTTCAGGTGGGAATTAAAATGAAATAATAATTCAAAATTATCTTTGCAACCCAGTCTGTTTTATTTTTTAACCTTCCCTTAAATACGTAAGAGAAACCAAACACACTGCCCTTCAAAGTTATATGTTAAATGCTGACAGTAGAATGAAAAGGCTGACTCTAGTATTTCTAGGTTTCATACAAACACACTGAAATACAGCCCAGATGGTCTCAACCAGTAGTGAACACAATGTCTTAGATATGCTGCATAAATTAGGTAGTTTCAAATAATAACTCCTGTAGTTTAGATTTAGTTTTACTGTAAATTTTTTTAAAATCATTAAATATACTTTTCCATTGCAGCATACTATAAATCTCTATTGGAAAAAGGATACTATTTACGCAAAGCAAACTATCAAGCATCATTTAATACATTTTCTTTAATTTTACATTTTATCTGTGACCAGCTTTAACCCAGACTTAAAAAAATTAAAAATTAGTTTAGTTCTTGCATAACTCCTTCTTAACTTCTTGAATATTGTCAAGTTTCAGGTATGTGTGAAGCAGATTCAAGGTATGGAATAGACATACTCATGATTTTTTTGAGAAATATGACACAGTAGTTGTCATGGGTTTACTTCTTCTAAAAAAACAAATGGGAATTTTCTTTCCTCTGCTGCAGTGTGGGGGAGGGATATTGAATGGGGAGGACAGTTTTCTGCACTGGGTGATTGACCTACACAAAGGAGCTGGCTGGCAGAACTATATTCCAGGCTTATAGCCCTCTCTAAGGCTGGGGGGGGAGTTTTTCTCCCCTCCTCTCCTTGGAAAGGGGGACTTCACTTTTTGCCTTAACGGGGGCAAGGTGTGCACTGGAAAAGTTCTGAGGCCGTTTTGCTCTTGACCTGGTCATCTGGCTGTTCTCTGGCCTCGTCTTGCTCTGTCACCAGCTACGGTCTGCTCTGTCACCAGCCGGACCTGCTTAGGTTTCATCAGAGAGTTTGTGCTTGGTGAGGAAAGGGGGGAGTCCCGACCACAGCCAGCCACAGACATTGTGAGTTTCGTGGGAAAGAAACTGCCCTCCTTTCCCCTTTTTCCCCTTCCCCTCCTTGGTGGGGGGCGGAATCTCCATTGTCAGCTTCTCCCATTTGCTGGGGCCTCACGCAGCAACCGTCAGAGCCGAACAGCGCCATGTGCCAGCCATCACAGAGCACTGCAGGCTCTGCTCCTCCAGTGATCCAACAGCTCCCCCCGCCCACCGTGATTAGAATCGCACTAGAGGACAGAGAAGTATCAAACTGTTTCCTTTTTGAAGGGGACTTTTGGGTACAGGATTATTGTTAGTTGTTTTTGTGTTCTTTTGCTGTTTTTGCCAATATACATATATTCTTTAATAAAGGGTTGTTATTTCTTCCTTTTTCCATACTTCCTCGATTGGAGCCTCTTAATTTCGGATTTACAGTTGCTTAGAGAGAAGAATTTGGTCTTGCTCATAAGTCATCCTCCTTAGCAAAACACTTCAGTCTAATTAAACCAAGACAGTAGTAAAAAGGCTACTTGAACAGGTGTGTTTGGAGAAGAAGTAGTTAGCCTAAAAAAATGTAGACAAATGTGAATCTGGATCTACTGAAGTAGAAAAATTTCCATGTCCACAACAAGTTTAGGATTTTACTCAAGATTATATAAATAGAAGGATAAATTGTTGTTCTCTAGCTGTTGTCAGACAGGGCCATTTTTCTGACCATCCTAGGAAGAGCATGTTTTGAGAAGTAATTTAAAATAGAAGGTTGAGGGCACATGAAAGTTGATTGGGTCTTTTTCCCTGCATACAGGGTCAGGATGAAAACCAGAAAATGCTTGAGGAAGAAGCAAAACATTGGTGATTGAAGCAGTCTTTATTATCAGACTAAAGTAAACTGTTTGAAAAAATAATAGATACAGCGGAGATGAAAATGTCTTAGAGGAAAGAGAATTGAATTTATGTAGAAAATATAAATTTCATACAAGGAGGGGCCATACATGGGGACATACAAATGGAATTAGACAGTTGAAGTAGTGAGCCAGAAAGATGTCACAGTCTTTCTGCCTAGGAAGTGATTATTCCAACTAAGTCCAGTGAGAAATATTATGCTAGAGGAAGCAATGCTATAACTCAGCTATAGCAAGGTTGCGTTGTCCAACATGAAGTACCAAGGCTGAAAACATATTAGGATAGCATGAATAAGTGATAGTGCTACTGTTGTGACTGAAAAACCTGTGCGATAATGCTACTTCAAAGCTCAGTTCTAACATTTTGTATGGAAACATCTAACATTTGTATGGGAATATCAGAAAATTTTATGAGAAGCATGGTTAGGTAAAATGAGGTAAGATTTTAACAGAGAAGGTGACATAATGGCTCGTCAACATAAATGGTGTTTAAAACTACTCAAGAATAGCTTTAAGGTAGTGCATAAGAAATAAGATTCCAAAACCAGAGGGCTACCAAATTAGCTTTGTAGAAGATGCAGGATAAAACTTAGAGAAGCAAATAAGGTTTCAATTGGGCAGTGGAGTGGAAATATGAGAAGAGAGTATGCTTAGTGTGAAAGAATGTTTAGAGTCGGGGAGTAGTATTTGGCTTCAAAATATATCAGAGCTCAAGAAGAATAAAAGGAAGGTTTGTCCAGGAGGACAGTTGAAGCATTGAATGATATGTGAGCAAATTATTACTGAATTTTATTATAAGAGCAAAATAATCTGTGAGGTTTAGACCTATCCTTGTAGCTATTTAGAGGACAAAACTCATAATCAGTGTAACATTTTTTAACTTTTGTGCTTTACAACTGAGACATAATGTATTTTATAGCAGGTAACAGTCACAACCATGTAGACCTTCTTATGAAAAATGTATAAATCTGACTTGTCTAAAAAGCTACCATGACAAAGGTAATAATATTTGAAAAAGCATATTCCTCTAAAGGAAAACTTATTAGAGGAACTATTACTTTCAAGTAGTTGTTTGATTTATAAAATAGAGAAAACAGTTTCTTATTTCTCTAAAGAAGTGACAGTTTAATATTTAGGTTTCATTGTGTTGAGAGGTACCTGGTTATTATTTTGTAGGTGCTCTTTTTTAAGAAAAGAAGGGAGTTAAGTTCAGGCCTCTTAATTTGGACTGCTCTTTGTTGTAATTGAAAAATATCTGAAGTAGTACATCAGTGATAGACTTGCAGACATATAATTCTCAGAAGGGAAATGAACAGATAGGGCTTGCCATTGCAATTGTACAGACTCAGGTCAGTACAAACCAGTAAGCCTCATTTCTGTGCCTGGGAAGATCATAAAACAGATCCTCATGGAAGCAATGTTAAGATACATACAAGAGAAAGAGGTGATACAAGACAACCAGTATGGCTTCACTAAGGCCAAATTGATCCTGGCCAGTTTTGGAGCCCTTCTGTGGTGGACTGCAATGCTCAACAAGGGAAGACCAGCAGTGTCATCTACCTGGACTTCTGTAGGGCTTTTGATACAGTCCCATGTAGTATCATTAACTCCAAACTTGAGAAACTTGGATTTTAAGGGTGGACTATTTAGTGGATAAGGAACTGGCTGTATGGATGCAGACAGAGAGTTGTGATTAATGACTCCATGTCCAGGTAGAGGCTGTTGACGAATGGTGTCCCTTAAGGCTCTGTCTTGAGACTGGGGCTCTTTAATATCTTTATCAATGACACAGACAGTGGGATTGAGTGCCCCCTTAGCAAGTTTGCAGATGACATAAAGCTGAGTGGTACGCAGTCAACACAACAGAATGATGGGATGACATCCAGGGGGATCTGAACAAGCTTGAGAACTGAGTCCATGAGAACCTCCGGAAGTTCAAGAAGTCCAAGTGCAAGGTACTGCACCTGTGTCAGAGCAATCCCAGACATGAGTACAGACTGGGAGAAGAACTCATTGAGAGAAGCCCTGCCAAGAACAACTTTGGGGTTCTCATGGATGAAAAGCTGGACATGAGTCTGGAGTGCACACTTATAGCCCAGAAAGCCAATTGTGTCCTGGACTGCATCAAAACCAGCATGTCCAGGAGGTTGAGGGAGGTGATTCTGCCCCTCTGCTCAGCCCTTATAAGACCCCACCTGAATTACTGTGTCCAGTTCTGGGGTCCTCAGCAGAGGAAAGATGTGGACCTGTTGGACTGAGTCCAGAGGAGAGCCATCAAGATGATTAGGGGGCTGGAGCATCTCCAGTTTGAAGACAGGTTGAAAGAGTTGGGATTGTTCAGCCTGGAGAAGAGAAGGCTCTGGGAAGAGCACATTGCAGCCTTCTAGTGCCAAAAGGGAATTAGAAAAAAAGAGGGAGAGTAACTTTTTACAGTGGCAGATAGTGATATAACAAGGGGGAATGGTTTTAAGCTAAAGAAGGGAGAAATTTAGATTAGATGTTAGGAAGAAATTCTTTATTCAGAGGGTGGCGAGACACTGGAATAGGTTGCACAGAGAAGTTTAGATGCCTCCATTCCTGGCTTTGTTCAAGGACAGGTTGGATGCAGCTCTGAGTAGCTTGGTCCAGTGGAAGGTGTCCCTGACAATGACAGGCGAGTTGAAACTAGATGGTATTTCAGGCCTTTTCTAACCCAAGCCATTCTGTATTTCTGTTATTATTTTTCTTTAAGGAAATATGTTGTAAAGTGGATGAACACCCTTTAATTAAAAAAAGAACACCGTAAGTCAGGAAAGACTTGATGTCTTTCTTCTTACTTTAATTAAAGTAAGATTTTCTGTTCTGCATTTAACATGGCAGCAGACATCTAGAACAAAGTTAGCTGGATTGAATTCACTGTTAAAAATAGAGGTGGTTTTGCTAATCAAGTACTGAAGGAGAGCATCAAGAAAAAAAGAACAGATTGATTTGTTATATTAGAAGGCTATCATTAGAGTATGTGAAAGTAAAACAGTAGCTAACTATAAAAAGAACTTTGCTACTTTCAGAATTGCTGTCCTACATATAAACATGCCTCTATGGAGATCCATATAATAGGCTAAACTGTGACATGTTAGATGACACACAAAGTATCTTTCATTCATAGAATGGCAAAGAGGAAAGATGCACAATGTCCATGTCCAATGTGGCACTGCATTGGCAATAATGAAATGCTTGCATCCAATTTATGCAATTTATACTTCCACAACAATATGAAGTTTCTGGCTACTGTCATCTCTGCCAGTATGTACAGTCAGTGTCACTGTGACTTTCTTTAGGATATATACCGCAACATGTTTTTCTCATGTCTGGTACCTTGTTTAATAAAAGAAAATTCAAACATATAAATATGGAATAAAGAGTTCAGACAGAACTAATAAATTAGTCCTAAACTGGGAAGCAATTTAGAATCAATTAGTATCTCTGCCTCCAGTTGTCTGAGTAAATCAGGAGAAGTAGGTCTTACCTGAGTTTTCAGTGGTAGTCGATGTACTATATATATTCATATTCCTTTTTATGACTTTGCTTGTCCCCCTTCGGGGGAGAAAGATGTGAGAGTTAAGAGGTGTAGCTTTTTTGAACCACAGTAATTATTAGATTAGATGTGGACTGAGGCTGTGAAATCTTGGCATTGTTCATCTCTCACAGAATCCAAATATGATAAGACGTGAGGCCAAACAGGAAATATCTGAAATTTACATTTCTATGAAAAGAAAATTTTTAATCCTATCTACATTCAGTTCAACTGCTACAAGTAAGAGAGTGAAGTGGCAAAAAAACCCCAACCTCCATGTTATATAAACTTACAGGTTTTATGCTGGTACCATAGCATTTATCAAGTACATTTGAATCGCCCAAAATCTAGGTTTATAATGTAATATAGGCAGGGAGTCATAGTCCACAGAGAGATAAGACAGACAGCTGAGAGGAGCAGTTCTGTCTGTCTTAAAATAGATGTCTGAATCATGGAAACAGACTACCCCAGCGAGTGCCTATCAGAATTGTCTATAGCAGGAGAGTAGCTGACCAGTTTAAATCAGCAAGCAGCCCTCTGACACCTCAAGACTAGTGAGAAGACTTCTTTCTTAATGTACCTTGATAAACTCTGTGAATAATTCATGACAAGTTTAACCTTCATTTGTTCTCATAGAATGCTCTCCAGTAACTTGCCACGTTTTTAAATACATAGCTTTTTTTATCCTTTAATTACAGTTTTGAGGTTGGCAGTTTCATGTTAAAAATCAAACACATTTTGTACTTCTGAGTGTTCGTATGAAGTGCTTGTTTTTTTCTTTCTTCTCCCTGTACCAGTCACATTAAACCTTTGGAGTTTTCCATATCTCAAAAACAAATAGGAGTGGAAGAAGAATAGCAAATTTTATAACAATTTTTGAAACAAAAATGTTATAGAGGTGTAGTTCCTCTTCAATAAAGGCTTTGTAGCATAATGAATAATTTAGATTTAATTGTAGTTCCTGACATTTTTCTGAAGGACTTAGAAGTATGCCATTCTACCAAACAAGAGTCTTATCCGCGTCTGACTCATGGTCCCATACCTGTGGATGCCAAGTTTCCAATGAAGAACATGGAGAAATACACTCTTCTGTTTTGTGGAGAACTGTGCTCTTACACTAATGTAAATGTCCCACCTCAGATTTGCTTTCAGGAAGACTTTCTGATAGTGAATGTTGATTGCTTCACTACTTCCAAAAAGACAAAATGTCACAAAAACATTCAGTTTAGAGTATGGGAATGCTGTTTTGCTGATAATGTTAGAGTTTTGTTCTATACAAGAAAAGGTTAGGAAAAAAAAGAACTTTAGTATAAAAGATTAGCTAACATAATTAAAATTTAAGCCTGTGTTAAAATTTTCAGGTTGAACATACAACTTTTATCTTCTTGAACTGGTGATCTATTTTGCATTCTTGAAATAAACAAGTAGTCTTGGAATGGTGGTATTCCTGAGTGTGTTCCAGCCTTCTCTCCTTAATCAGAGATTGATAGTCAGCAGAACTGTCCAATTCTTCTGAACAAGATGATGATGGAAGAGGGTACATCTTACAAAATATCATTGTTCTCAATTGGTGTTCCTGACACTTAACAGTAATTTTGTCCAGAACCAGCTCTAATTATGAAATATTTGTAAAAGGAATACAGCTCTCTCTTGCTTTTCCTAGCAGCCACTGCTTCATTAACAAAAGGGAAAAAAGGTTACTGTTTACCTTTCTTTTAGTCTAAAAGACTGACATATTACTCTTAGAAAACATAGCTACTGCTTAACTCCCCACTAAGTTAAGTATGAGCCACAATATTTATTCTTTAAGCAACTATTTAGCTAAGAAATTGCAGTTCAAGTTTGTGGGGAGTTAATAGTTGAAAAACAGAAGGTCTGATGGAAACATTGATAGATTTTCCTTTTAACCGTGTAATTAGTGCTGTAATTATTGCAGTATGCCCATTAGAGATGACAAAAAAACCATGTTTTTATAATGCAAACCATATTTTTGTATATCTATGTGTTCATATATATACACATATATATATATATGCACACACACACATACATATATATATATAGGTACACCCATGGTTGAGTATCTGGGGGGATTTTTTACTTTTATTTTAAAAAAAGAGAAACACAGCCTGACACACTAGGCAGTCTTAGCTCAGCTCAAGTTCAACATCTTCCAGAGGGCTAGTAATTTTAGGCTATTCACTGTTATGCAGTATTAATCCAACATTAGTTGGCATCATTTATTCTAACGTTAATCATAGATGTAACTATAGACCACAGCCATAGCTGATAGCATGAGTTTACAGTTTGCCTAGAATATAGTGTTTGTCAGAAAAAAAAGTTGTGGGGTTTTTTTTCTTTTGTGTCTCTAGCAATGAAGTTTTACACAGATACTATCTTTATTTCTGCGTCCGAGTCTATGTGGACCAGCAATGATCAGTTAATATTGAGACTGCTAATATTAATAAAAAAACCGATTACATCAAATGAGAATTAGGCTGGAATAAAGGCAGAAGGACATGTTTTCAGCCTGGCATATATCAAGAACTTAACTATGTCAGGGAGTGAGGCACCATATAAGGCCTATCTCTGAGACATGTCTCCTCTACTGCTTATGGTACAGCTCAGGCAGCAACACCTGACAGTTTCAAAGATCAAGCATTTTCAGACCAGGCATCATGTTAGAATAGAGTATTCTCACAGTGGGCTCTCTTTGTTATTCCACCTGTGAGGAGTTTTGCACATTTGATTCTGGGTAAAGCCTTTGTAGAGCACATAGTAACTTTATTTACACTGCAACCACTGAGCAAATAAACCATATTTATTCTTAAATTGGGTAGCTCAATCCATGTAGCTAAGTAGATATAGAAAGGAAACACTAGTGACATATGTTGCAATTCTTCTGTGCCTTTTGGTTTGCCTTTTTCCATTCTAAAGAATTCTGTGCTGTAGTTATTATTACATTTTGTAATTCTTTTACTTATGCAGTTATGTATACCTTTTCCCTCCTGTTACCTAGTTGTGAATGGCAGAGTTTATTTCTCTGGAATTACAACCCTACCAAAGGACACTTTTAAAATAATTTGCTATGTTGAGCAATGGTAAAATCTTCAGGTGGGTCAAAAATTTACTTCTCTAATTCTCTGATTTAATGCTTGTTTTTGAAAGACATCTTCTGACCCTACACATCCATTACTACTTCTCAGACCCACCCATGCAGGTAATACAAGAGCATCTTGTTAATCTTTTCTGTCCTTCCTTTTGTTCTGCAGTACAGGACATAAGAGCATAATCTAGTGCTATCAATGAACTAGAATGAGCTGTGCAACTCACAGTTTCCAAAACCAACTGCTATGGTTCTTAGTTTGTGAGAAAATGTTTCCTACTGTGGAATATGTGCTCCTAGAGATTAGAAAGGTTGGGTTCAGGTTTCAGTGCATATTCTTTATATGTTGAAAAGTATACTTCCATTACTGTGTAAGCTGGAAAGTATATATGAAGAAAAGAAAGATGCAGACTGTGAATGAGCAGATGCAATAGTAGCTAAACAATAACAGGGACAGTCCTGAGTGAATGAGCCCAGCTCCAAATTTTTAAAAATATTTTAGTAATCCTACCTGAAAAAGATCATAATGAAACTAAGATTGCATATCAAAAGGCAGCAGATTTTTTATAGCTTTCATTTTCTAATGTGTATTCCAAACAACACACTTAGGAGCCCATTCCTTATTTACATCTGAAGGCTTGAGACTGTGAATCCATTTCTTCAGCTTGTGCACAACAACAGCAATAATAACCTGCCACCTATTGCATGTTTTCAGTTCTTTGATATCCAAGTGCTTTTCAAGCAGCAGGGTATGGGTTATCCCTGTTTTACAAACAAGGAAGACAAAACTCAACGTTTAAGCAAATTTTCCATACCCTCAAGACAAAGATGTTCCCAGCCATGGAACAGAACAGGCAGTCCTGTGCCTCATTCCCTAAGCCATGCTTTTTGCAATTCATTTTAATTTTCAATTTTGTGCAATGTAACACTGGTTTAATTCAATTAGTTACTAATTTGAAGATAAATAACTAGTATGTAAGCATCCTCAAAGTTGAATCCTGCACACTTTTTAGTATTGGTGTTATAATTATTTTTGTATCTTTTTTTCCTTAGACAGTTTAAGTATACAGTCAAATCCTCATTCCAGTGACAATATATGCAGATAAAGAATAGTGTAGCTTTTCTTGCTGCTTTTATAATAGTGTATTTAACAGTACCAAATAGCTTCATCTTTTAGTATTTTCATTAATTTAAAATCTTTTCTTGCTTTTTTTTCATTATACAGTCAGCTTTTGCCTTAACTGTGAAGGCAATCCAAAAAGACCTCCACTCCAAAGCCTTTTTCCTGCCACCATAAAAAATAAATTGTTTTTGTTCAACTTACAGAATTACATGTACAAATCAACTATTTAAACAATGGCTATTCCTCTGTTTATTCTCTTAATTTCCCTTAATTTTTCTCTCTCTTAATTCCTCAAATTATGAGAAATTGAGAGTTTTTATAATTGTCCCCATATCAAACACTAAAATAAATCCTGCATCATCTTCTATAAGCACAATGGACTAATATGCTCTTATATTTATTTAAAACTTAAGACAAAACTGCTATTGATGTTCATGTTAGCACAAGAGGTTTTAGGTATGAATTAGAAGCTATTGTTAACTGCCAAAGTTGGCCGAATGGGTTCTCTAGAAACTTCTTTGGACAAAAGGTTCCCTTTCTCATACTGACTATTAAGAGATTTTTTTGATTGACTTTTTTTTTTTTTTATCTTCACCAAAGTCAATTTATGAATTTCAGATAAAACTAACATTCCCTGGAAGGCTACGAGCTCTCCTTCCTAGTGATAGACTCCTTTTTTTTTGTAGGAAGCCTATGCTTCTAAGGTTGCTACCTGAGGACAGGCTCTGAATTGGCCGCTTGGAGTGTATCTGCTTAATATACATTTCAAAATAGTTGAAGTTAGTAAGCACTTGGATGGCAGGAGTTTATTTTTAAGGAGCTGAGGATGGAGACTAAAAAAGAAAGCGTGTTCACAATAGGTGTTAGTATTTACTTAGTGAGATGGAGATCTGCAACTCCATGAGAACCTTTTTCTGAATCTGCATTTAAAAACACTGCCTTAATTATTTAAGTACTTGAAATTAGAGTGTATTCCTATTGTATAGTAATATTTAGTATCTAAATATGCTACAGTATAGTTCTACCTAAATATCTGTTAACTAGGAGTAAAAGGCATCATCTTGACTGTTATGCTGTTGAGAACAAATCATCCTGAGATATTTACTTTGTGGCACAGCAGAAATAGTTTTTGAATATTCCATTACAGTATGGTATTTTGAAATCACTTAAGCAAAAGGTTTGTTTTCCTTCATTTTGTATTCCTTCATTGGTGTAGGAAAAATGTTTATATTTATAAATAATAAATAATCAGATAAACTTAAAAAAATCAGCTTTAAAATGGCCAGCTATTTTGTAATAGCCCAGCACCTCTATTTTATCTGATTTTTTGGGGTTTGGCTTTTCTTCATAACCTATTCAATCTGTTAAAGGATTAAAAAATTTCACGACACGGTGCCTGATTTATGTGTACTTCTATAGATGTGTGACCGGCACAGTAACAGACCCAACTGTTACTAAAGGTCTCATGACTGTATGACCCTTTGAGCTAAATTTATCACAGATGCTTTTTCCACTCTTTGAAGTTAACATTTTGATTCCATGAGACTCTTACAAAAGGTCCTGTGCTAGTCACTAGGTAATATTTGAGAGATAGGTGCCAGAAAACATGAAGAACAGAATGCTTAGCAATAAAGCTTATTAACATTCCTTCTGCTGTTGTGGAACACTTTATATGCAGATCACTGGCAAAAGCCTCCAGAGCAGTTAGGATCTTTCCTGGTGATATACAGTGTAGTTGCTAATGTATTTTATTGTACTGTTATAAAATAAAGTGCAAGGGTTATAGAGAGCCTTACACACTTTACGCACATTCCTATTTGATGAATTGTTTGATATTTTGATGTGTAGCCTGTTTATCGTATTTTCCATTTGCCAAGTCTATTTAAATTTTATAAATACAATTTTTAGTGCTTGCTTTCATTATTAACCTAGCTGCACTACCTTCAAAACTAACACACTGCAACACTTGTAGAGACTGTACAAAGGAATGGCTGTTACGCATGTAACCGCTTGTTCAGCAATAAATTTGCTCTTTCAGTTTAAAACCAACATAGTTCAGAGCAAATTCAAAATGTATAAATTAAACATTATATTCCCTGTCTAGTTCTCTGCATTTTTCCTCTTCTAATGCTGAACCTGCCAAATATGCTAACATAGGAATTAACTCCCAAAACATTTATGTTTAAGTTTTTTAGCTAGAAATTATAATTACAAGGGTTTTTTGTAAAGCATAATCAATTAATTTACTTATTGTAACAGGAAAAGATCTCTTTCTGCAGTACAGTAGAGAGGACATCCTATTATGGTTCTTAAATTAAGGTCCTTCAGTGATTTATAACAATCACTGTATGTGTGTTTGACTTTAACAGTCAACAAGGAATTTCATTTTTGCTTAACTTTCCCCAAGTGTTCTCAATGTTTTTCAGACAGGGAATACTTTCTGTTTTGTAAAGTTAGAAAATAGTACTTATTCACAGTATCCAGGCAAGTGTTAGGAGAAAAAGAAAAGGAAGAATTACATTTCTGCATAAGGCTTTTAGTTAATTTGGAATGAAGAAATCTTTGGTCCTTTCTTTACTCCACAGAGACTAATTTACCTAGCATGTCTCTAATTGGAATTTCCCTGCAAACTCACAAATGTTACTGTAACTGACATTCATATTTTCCTTTTATTTATTATCCATCAATATTGTGGGTTTGTTTTTTCTTTTAAATGTTATTGACCTTTAAACCTGTTGTTATCAAACTGCAAGGAAGAGATAGAGACTTTTTTCAGCTGCCTTCACTCCCATGTGACCTGCAGGGAGAACAGATTCAAAATAGAGTAGTTCCTCCCAGGGCAATACAAGACAGAAGAGAAAAGCAGTGTCATTTCCGAAGAGCACAGTGCTAGAGTAAACTCAGCATGAAAAAGGAAGGAGTTGCAGTGTGTTAGAATTCTTCCTTCACATCCTGGGTTTTTACAGGAGACGGATTTGAAGGGCTTTAAAAAGAAGAGGATTTTTAAAAATGCTTTGAAATGGAGTACTTTGAGAATAAGCTTTTTAAGGACAACTGAAGTTTGACTGCTAGAAATACTGAAGGAATTTTTCAAAATGAGCATTGTTATGAAGCCAAGATCTCGATCTACCAGCTCCTTAAGGACTGCCGACACAATGTGGTAATGTGTTTGGTTTGTTTCTTTCAGGCTCTCCCTCCTATTATGACACACAGATATGTCCCAAGAAAGTCACAGGCTTTAATTTTGACTTGATAGATTTTGCATGGTTATTGAAGATGTTCAGCTGCTGAATTTCACAGTTATTAGTAAGGAGTAAAATTAGGTAGCTTTTTATTTTATAATACACTATATATAATTTTTAAGCAGAGAACCCATTACATACTTTTTTTAAACACATTGCTTATATTTTTTTCCCATTCAGTATTAAGGTTTAGTCCTTTCACTTACAAGTACCTTCTAAAAATCTTCACTAGACTTTTTTAAGGAAGCAAAATTATAATATAAAGCTTGCATTTCTGGAGGCTGGAGAGTAAAATGAAACTAAAGTTTTTGTGAGCTATTTTGGGATACTTACATGTAGTTTTGCTGCATAAATAGACTGACTGGTAGAGATGTGCCCTGGGAAGAAACAGACTTTGCAGCAGCATGCGTAAGACTGTGCTGTTTTATGCTTCATGTGTTTCTCCTCCTCTCTGTGGCTCAGAGGAGTAGAAGCAGCATGTAATACTGATCAATCTGTATGATTTTCTTGCAGATTTTTTTCAGTTAGCAATCAACAAAGTTCTGGTTTTTGGATACTTATTCTTTGCTTTTTAAAGCTTAATAGGCACTGACAGGACAGGTTGCTATTCAGTATGTGAAATAAATTCCCTTTACCCTTTTAATGTCTCCTACAATTTTTCCGTCTCTCTGTGTTTTTAATAAAGCCACCATCATTTTAATAAACACATAATAGACTAACTCTTCAGAGCTATATTTAACTGCTATAAAATGATGTAGTTTAAAACATAGCTTTGGTTTAGAAATCAATGGCATATATGTTGCTGTGTGATAAGAAAATAAGTACACTACTCAAGCTAAAGAAGGATCCTAGTTATTCTCAGAAACTGCTAAGGCAGAGTTTGGCTGAAATAACTGCAGTAAGTAGTGGCTTTATATTAAAATGCAATACCCTGTTGGTGAACTATGTATTGGTAAAGTTATATTCTGCAGGGTGTCTCCAAGGAAGTAAGCTAAAACATACATACCTTAGCTATTACGTACAATTGTGCAAATAAATCAGTACCTTTGATTAATTCTTCTGCCTTTCAATTATTTCTTTGTTGACTGCTTCCCTTAATTCTTGCAGGAAAAAAAAGAAAAAAAAAATCAAAGAAAAAAATCGTTGGAATTGATACTTGCAGGTTGATTTGTCCACCGAGTATTGTGTCTGAAGTCTCTGCCTGCCTCCCTTTTGTTGTTGTTGCCTTAGGGTATAATGCTAATCTGGTAGCTGAGAATACCTGTTCTGCTAGTTGTAAACTGGGAGTCCTTTGCTACTCTGCTGTTTGGGAACACTGTCTGAGCTCAGAGGTGGCTCTCAGGGTGATCCTTGGAGGCTGACTGGACAAGGTACATGCTGTTCCCTGGTGGTGTGGAGCAGAGCCAGGCAAGCCCTGCCCCAAGCAGAGGGAAAATGGAGTGCAGAGGAAGGAGAGAATGGGAGGGAGCCGCTGGCCGCCCACACTGAGCTCAACTCCTGGCTGCTGCTGGGAAGGTGGCGGTTCTAGGCCAGCCCACCCCACCCAACCCAACCCAACCCAACCTTTGAGGTGGGCCTGAGCAGACCAGTTTCCAAATCACCAGCATGACTTTGCTTGGTGTGCTTAATCATCAGAGTCTGTGGGTTTCTACCCATAGATCAGTACCACTTCCTGCAGTTCTCTGGGACAGAATAACAACACTGTAGTTTCACTACAGTATTAACGCTCAGGGACAAGTAACATGATTAAATGAGGAGCACTGATAGATGTTCAGGCCAGGAGATAGTGAAAGCTGTACCACAGACTTCTCCTTTCGGTGTCTGTTAACATAGTGATCCTCCTGTGTGTTAGAGTAGCAGGGGTGCAGGAAGGAAAAAATGGGAGAATGTGAGAAGATGACCTGGGAATTTGTGGGTCTCAAGACACAGGGACTATAGTGACAGGACTGTTTTAAAGTATAGATACGCCTCTTCCAAGGGTTTGAGGAAAATTATCCCAGGATAACTTTCCACTATAGTTTCCCATGTGAACAAACTTCCCATAAAGAGCAGAAACACACAGAGACTCCCAACACATAGAGATAAGTGAGAGGACAGGAAAGACGTAAAGAAAAGACAGTTGTTCTAGTTGCCTTGAAATCACACTCAATCTCTGTCCAAAAGATACAGTCAGTTCAGGGTATGTAGTAAAAGCATGATATTCTTTTTAGTATCAATATTGCAAAGCATCCAAAGGGTATCTCCACTGCTGATGTGCTGTGATGGGCACACCAGGTGGCTTTGAGCAGATGCAGGTGAGCCCAGGCTGTGCTGATGCATCCCTTTGTAAAGTTGGCTGGGTTTAGGATGGCTGCTGTTTAGCATGACAGTAGAGTCTGTAGGCAAACCTTCTCTTTCTGAGGTACCTTGGAAAATTGATCCTAATGTTATATTCCTCACTTCAGGAGTGATTGCGAAGTGTGGTTTTAAATTAGAACATTTCTGGAAAATAGTCCAGGACGGATAAATGATGGTGCAAACTTTTCAACTCAGACAATTGATACATCTTTTTATTCCAGAGAAGAAATAACAAGGAAGTAAGGAAACTCATGGTAAGGTAAAACTTTGGCTGAGACAGGAGTACATTAATTGAAATGAGAATAAGATTCCACTTAACAATTTGCCAGTGAAGAGTAGAGCAGCAGTGTTCTACAGAAAATGTCGTAATTCTCTGGTGATTTTTTTTCCTATTTGGATAAAGAAAATTTTGAACTTAAAAAAGATACTATTCTAGTTATTCTATTATTATTCTGAATTAAAATTTTAGAAGTTGAAATTATTAACTGCTGGCAGGTCAAGCAAGCAGATAAGGGTTTCTGGTTGTTGGACAGCATCTTACTGGCTAGAAGTGAGGCAGCTGATCAGATATTAGAACTTCTTTTGTTTTTCATGATACATATAACTAGCCCAAAAAGTTTGTAAGCCTCAGGAATATTGTCAGCTTTTCTGCATGGTGTGTCTAGAGTTACCTGTTTACTTTGTAGGTTGGTATTATTGGGTTTTATTTATTTTTTTTAATGTCTGCCAATTCAAGCTTTTCCGGTTTTTGGAACATAGGATTGGTTGATCTGCAAAGGGCACATCCCAGCCTCTCCAGTGCCCCTGAGAGCAAAGGTGTTAAATGATTGAGGCTATGGTATTATGTAGAACACTGCCTCTGTCCTTATTTACCTCCAGAAGTGGGTGATATTGCTCGTCTGCTGTATCATGAAGTTCAGTATATTGGAAATTACTGAAGGATGTTGTCCAGTATGAATTTCTCAGTCTATAACACATTTATAGATGAGTGGAACAAAACTGATCTATGGCATGAACTTTTTATGACTGTACCCTTAATATGTGGATCACAAGAGTGATGCTAAATAGAAGTCTTGTTGAATGGAGACAATAAAATACTTTTGGCTTGACATCAGTTTCTGGAGCAGAAGTGTTAGGACAGAATTGTAGACATCAGCTGTGCTGACCTGAGGTAGCTGCACTGGCTTCCTGACTTAAAAGTATCATTAAGTGGAACTCTGCCATGACTGTGACCCAGTCTTTTGGTACTCATGTGTGACAGTAAAAAGCTATGGCCACATCACACTGCCATAGCACTGACCATCCCAAAACCATTCATCTCCTCAGTTAATACCTTGGTGCTAGCAAGCCTATTGCCAGTATAAAGATGACAAATATATACAATAAATGATACTGAATGAAGCGTATACCTCTATGTTATTGTTATTAGACCTATATTTGAAGTTAACTGCTGCCTTTCAGACTGGGAATCTGAGTGCTGAGGAGATCAAGAGCAAAACCTGGGTATTCCTTGAAGGAGTCTTTGTCTAGAGGGCACAGAATGTAAATGTTTGTAATTATAACTGTGAACAGTATTAACACCAATCATATCACTTGGCTGTTAAAAAGAGTTAAGCTTTTTTATTCCTTTATTGAGTCAATCTTTTTTCCTGTTCAGTATTATGATTTTTTGTGTGAGCCAAGTGCCTGTTGTCATTGTTGGCGATATTACTTGTCCCCTTGCCATATCTTAAACAAAACAGGTTCACAACCTCACATACTATCTAATCACACTTTTAGTAGTTGAATGTGTTGAATACAGTCCACTGGGATAGTTCAATGCAAGCCACACAGCACACAAACTCATGGGTGGGGATTGAAGTACCAAATATCACATGCAGAATTGTGGGATTTCTGATGCTAAGGAAAACTGGCAAGCTACAGATGACCTTTCCTACATGAAGTCTGACTTTGATGGAATTTGTAGGTGACTTCATTAAGGAAAATAGGCTTTCGTAAGCAGTATGGGCCTCAAATCATGACAACTACAGAAACTCAAGGTGATGCATATGCTGTTAATTATTGTGTCGGTGATAATGAGGAAGCCTGCATAGTGTGATATGTTAAACAGTGTTATTTTTACAAAGTGAAAGGGGAACAAATGCTATTTTGTCAGTGAATTAAGGGTAGAGTTTGATGTGATCAACTAGTCTATTTTCTAACAATATGAGGCATGTCCTACTGGGCTTGACCAATAGCCTTCTCAACCTGTTATTCTGTTGTCTCATGCAGCAACAGGGAAACATGAGTGCCTGTCCAATTTCAACAATCCATTCCCATCATATTGCCCACCGTCTACTAGTGTTGCATTAGGGATGTTATAGGGCTCATCCTTGGCTGTTCTCTTTTTTGTATTATCTATGTACCTGTTTGCCCATGGATTTGCTTGATATCTTTTCAAAATCTGCTGGTAAACCATCTTCCCATAACCTTTCTGCCTGTGTAAGAAAGGACTTTATTTACTGTGCTTTAAAATTAGTTCTGTCGTTGTGGCAATTGGTGAAAGAGTCTGCATTCACTTATCCACCAGCTTCATGATTTTGTTAAGCTCAGTTGTAACCTTCTCAGCCTTTTCCTGTAGAAACTGAAGAACTGTAGCCTTCTTGTATTTCTCTAAAAAGGGTACTGCCCCTCCCTTGATCATTTTAGTTTCCATTCATTGTATTTCCTCAAACACCACTGTGTCCTTGAAATACAGACACCAGATGGCAGGCATTACCCAAGATGTGAACACACCAAAGTTCTTACACAGTGGTAAAACATGCTTGCTTTTTTTCTCAGCACCTTGGTTGATGATGTCCAGCATGCTGTTAGCTTTTAACTGCCATTTCAAGTTGAGTCAGTGATTTTAAATAATTTTTAGTGTTTTTTCTTGGCCATACAATCTTTTGGTACATTCCTATCTCTGTGTGTTTGTTTTAGAGCTGAAGTATTAGACTTGCCAACAGAAAATCCAATTACTTTAACATTTTGATAAGAACTGCTGTCTTGAAATAACAAGTGTTTGTTTTTTAAAAAATTAATATTGCAAATCATGCCAAACTGAACAAAGTTTGACTCCAGCAAAGAGAAGGCACTTCTTCAGAGACACTTTCTTTCAAGTTACATCCAGATAAACATACATAATATTCTTTCCCTACCATGTGAAAGATGTACAGTGTAGTTGTTGCCATTCACTTTAGTGTACTAACAATTCACTTTCAGTTTTCCTGAAAATATAATTGTCTTTACAGCACAGTTCATTCTCACAACTTCTTCCTGAGCACATCTGTAAGTTATCAGCTTGTGGACATAGTTCTGTAACTGGACCACAAGGCCAGCGGAGAGGAGGCACTTCAGTGTCTGTCTCTAGTGTAGTGTAAGAGAAAGAGCAGCTGGTTTCCTAGGGAGTTCACTTGACAGCTCAATGTAAATGAACAAATCCCACTTACAGCTGGTTCAACTGACGAAAGAAGGTAGTCCAAACCTAGATCAATGTTGAGATGCCTTGATGGAATCCTCTGCCTTTTATTGCCTTCCGTTACATCATGTAAATAGTTGGTGGTATTTTGTTTCACAATGAGGGGTTACTTTCTTCCTACTGTCTCTTCTGAGAAGCACAATTACAGTGTAAGGCATAACAGATGGGATCCACCTCACATAAAGACAGATGTTTGTCATACCTGAACTAGTAACCTCAGTTACTTCTCTCCAGGAAGAGCTTCTCTCCAGCTCTTCCTGGAGAGAAGTACCTGTTTTCAGATATGATTTACATCACATATTTTAGATGTCTCCTCAGAGGAAGATGTGCTCTTGATGTTATTGATTTTATCAGCCTAAGCTTCCCTCAACATAAATAATATATATAAATGAAATCTAACTTGTATATGGGCACCTACAGTGTGCACATTTAACCAGATTAATTCTTTCTAATGCAACTAGCATGCTGAATATATGCTTTAATATTTAGTAGTTTTAGCATTATTTTATAATATAAATAGAGTATTCATATAAAACAAGGCAAGTCCAGTACAGAATAAAAAGTATTAGAACACAACAACAAGAATAAACCAGCTATTTAGGCTAAATGTAATACTGAAAGAACTCAGCACTTCAAATCCATGAAGTCACTAAGCAGTGACATCATCATTCTAATGGCATCACAAATGTCTCAACCTCATTACTGTGATTCCCATCAGATTTCAGCTACAGTGGATTTTAAGTCAGATTTATATGCACTAGAGCATGTATCTTAAGTCACATTATAAAACTTAGAAGTACATTTCTGCGTTCCTTTATTTGTTAATATTGATGACACTGTGAAGATGTGTGCATGCATGACTTAAATAGGTGCATACTATGATATGACCTTTTAAATATTTTTTTCTTTCATCAAAAATCATGAAACCTTTGCAAACTTCTATTAAAAGACAGAACAGTGCAGAGTTTTAGAAGCTAAAGGGCAGAAAGAGGTTTTTGTTCATCTGACCTCATTTTTGAGGAATTAAGAAGCGCAGAGAAGAACTCATGACTTAAATGTGTTTCTTCTCCATTTCATTCGCTAGTTTTATAACAGCACCTAATGGTGATGTTATAAATGCAATCAAATACTAATACACTCAAAACTTCAAGCACTAAGTCAAAAAGAGTTTTCTCTATAGATATTTAAAAAATAGTTTTCCCCTTCTATGAAAGTGCTAAGCATTAAGAAAAGGAAGAAGATTGTTTCAGAACCATTCATAACTTTTTCTTTGTCAGAGATCTCAAATTCAGCAGAGATCAATTAAAAATTTCATTTTAGTAGTTTCATTATGCTTTATTTCAATTCAGTAATTTAAAATCATTATTCAAATTAACTATTTGAATAAAAATTCATGTCAGACTAGAAAGAAAAGAGTTTATTTTTATGGAAAAACTTTAAGTAATCCTGAAATTAAATTCCTTTTAATAATCATAATTTATTTTTGTGGTTTTGAAAAGTTTCCATTGGGGGCAATTATATTGGTTGGTTATCTAAATTTTGAAGGAATTCCCATATTGAATTATATAAGACTCTACTAACAGAATGTACCCACAACATGATTCAAAGAAAGGACACAGATGCTACATACCTACAGGACAAGACAAGACTTGCATGTTGGTGTTTGCTGTACTGCCCTGGGAGCCAGTAGGATGATGCTGTATCAAGGCCAATTAACCCTCTGACACAGTGATAGGCTGCTTTTTGAACCCCAATGATTAATTTCACTTGGTGTCATACTACATCTCATAGCTGCTGTCAACTTCCACCCACACACACATCAGAGTGGATTACAGCAAGCACTTTTCAGAAATTCTTTCCAAGAGGTATATATTGAGAAATAAACAGCCAGTCACTATGATCCTTGGTTGCCGCTGCCCTGAAGCATCCCCTACATGAGATCAATTCTGTAAGATCATCTTCATTCTCAGAGCTTTATATTCATAATCATCTTTATTGTCTCAGACATTTCCATATTTAGTGATTTAAAGCTTGTGAGTAGAGCTCTCATTTGATACGGGATCTCTCCTTGACTTTGCCAAAATCTATTTTTCTTTTGTCCTAAGCCTATAGATTTGCCTTATTATTGGGTTCCAACTCTATAGCTAGTTTTACTTTTAGTTCCCTCATTTGCATGTTTGCTATCCTTTTTTGCATTTAAATCTTCCTTTCCAACAGAGTTTGGGATAGCCTTCTTCTATTGAATGTCATTAAAATTTGCCTTTGAGAGACTGCAACAAAACATTTTCATAATGTTAACTTTATTTCACAAAAAAAATACTCACTTGGTTTCAGTTTTTGCCTGCAAAACTTCCAGATATATAATAGACATCTTTATGCCTGAAACGGAGTAATTGCATTATTGTGTTACTGCAGCTTTCATCCTTCCTTGTTCAACATCTTCTATATTATTTGATGCCATTATTGCTATATCAAAAATACAGCAAATCATGGCTGGGCTTCGTGAACAAAGATTTGGAAAGGGCTCTACCCACGTTTGTTATAAGCACGTTGGTGGCTAAAAAGGCCAATACGAGACAGGCACGTCCGATTGCAAAAGGCACAGCAGAAAGATTTCTTAGGTGGTATATTCTGCAAGGCACGATTCTTTCTGTGTTGTCTTTTCTCCTCAAGAGTGATCCTGCGTGTGTTCTCAAAAGCATCCACAGCGTTATAGATGGTGTGTCTCCAGGCCTCCCGACTGGAGGCCAGAGTAGACCAGTTATGGTGATCAATATGGCCAAGGCTGAGATGTTGTTTCAGGGAGTCCTTGTATCTTCTCTTTGGGGCTCCTCTCATGCGGCAGCCAGAGGCAAGTTCACCATAAAGCAAGATCTTAGGGAGGCGGTGGTCCTTCATCCTGGAGACATGCCCTGCCCAGCGCAGCTGTGTTCTCATCAGCATGGCCTCTACACTTGTGACTGCTGCTTGTTCTAGAACAGATGTATTGGTCACATAATCTGACCAGTGGATGTTTAGGATTGTGTGGAGACAGCGTTGATGGAAGCTTTCTAGGAGTTGCAGGTGGTGGCAGTAGATGACCCATGATTCAGGTCCACATAAAAGAGTAGACAGTACAATGGCTCTGTAAACATGATCTTGGTACTTTTCTTCAGGTGTTTATTTCGCCAAGCTCTTTTATGGAGTTTTCCGAAAGCTCTATATGCCTTTGCTAACCTGTTGTCTATCTCTCCATCAATCTTACCCTCTGAGGAGATGATGGTAATTAAACTGCTGGACTGATTTGAGAACTGATTTGCCAATGGCAAATGAAGGTGTTCTAATCAGCTTAATCCTTTTAGTGTACTTGCAGTTTAGATGTGTGATGCCCATAAACTTGATCAAAAGTGCTTTTGTGGAAATGTATGTATCTATTTAAAATGTGGAAATGTATGTATCTATTTAAAATGTATCATATCATACACTATAACTTGAAGATTCCTCATTTGTATCTGTGTATTTTCCAAGTGTGTCCAGTGGACTAAAATTTTGATTTAGGTCTCAGAAATTATATTTCTTCATATTTAGTGTGAGAAGCTACAGTGTGAACCTGTACTCTTTATGTTCTGTATGACCATATGAAGTTCATCACATTTCCATAAGTGAACCCCTTTGTCATAACATTTTGTAGTCTTTCTGCTATCATTGCATGCCATCCTAAGGTGTGTCTAAACTAAACTGTATGCATAAATACTGTTTTCCCCATCCTCACTTTTGTTCCAGGCAAGTATTTTTCATACATAAAAATATATCTGCTTCTATTATTTTCCCCTTGGCGTAGCTTGAGCAATTTTTATATAAACCCAGATCAGATAGTCATGTGACATTCTCAGCTCTCACATGTAAAATTAAAGATCTAATGATTACACAAAAATGTGTGTAAATTTCAAAAATTAAAAGGTGAGAAAAAGATACATTACTTGTTTTTAAAATGTCACCATTTTAAAACAATCACAGCATCCATGCTTGTATAGTCAATAGACAAATTGGTGTAAGTCTAGAGGGCTGTTCAGATAATCAGGAGTGACATCCTAACACAGGCAGGTGCTCCCAGCTTTATTTTGAGCTTTCCCCAAAGGGACCACTGGGGAGCCTGGCCTCCAAGTTGAGACATCTCTGCAAATCTGTGCTGTTATTCTTCCCTGTGTGGTCTGTAAACAAATGTTTTTTCATGTTTTGAAACTGTGATGTTAGCAACTTATTTTTTAGAACAACTTTTTTTTTGTGCATTTAATTCTTATTCTTGATTCATGTGTATATTTATTTTGCATGCTTTGCATAAAGATGGTATGATAATGCTTTTATCTGCTGGTGTTGAAATGTACAAAAAATAGGAACTACAGAGAAAGGACATTCAACAGAGTGAAATGCTGTTGCACAGATAATGGATAGATTTTGTCCAATTTCTGTGTACAGTTATCATTATTGTTAGTCTGTTAAGTCTGAAACTACATAAAAAATTTGTCAGCAGGAATAGCCCCAGATTGTGGAGGGAAATATGATGAAATAAAGATGAACATTTAAAAGTTAGCAGGCCTGCACTTGCAGTAGGAGTGTAGGAGTACTATTTAAGCTAGCTCTGACTTACTCAATAACAGTAAAATGGAACATGTTCACTTATGACAAATGAAAAGGTCAGGTCGCAAAAGAACAGCACTAACATCAGTACCTCTGAGGGTAGATGTTCTGGGTATACTCATCAGCAGATGCTTTTTCAGTAGTAGAGGCCATATTAGTCCCTTGTTGCTATCCCTGCATACTTTTTTGGCTACCAAAACACAGAGTTACTCTGAGAAGGTCATCAATGGAAAGGGGAAAAAATCACCATAGTTCTTTCAGACTGGAAATGGAAGTAAAGGCCTGAAGGAATCCCTTGCTGATGCTGGAGAACTACATTTCTTTTTCCACCCACTTCCATTTTGAACATAAGTTTTCTTCAAAGCATGTTCAGTGATGTGAAAGCAATTAAAGAAGGACCGCTGCATTTGAGCATGCCTCTGTAAAGCATAGCTTGGAAGTAGTTTGTAGTAGGCAGCTAGACTGAAAGGCACATTTAGAGAGATGCTATTAGTGCTTCCAAATGAGTTTCAGGTTTTCTTCATGTCTCCTTCAATTTTACATTACTTCAGCCTTAAAATAGTACTGAATTCTGAAATTGGAGTATCGTATAATTCTATAATAGTTTTATTTCCTACCATTCACTTCATCCCTTGCCAGTCATTCAACCACCTGGGCATTGAACAATTCATGCAACACGGGTTGCACTTTCGAGCAGACTCTGCTCAAGCCATTCCTGGCATCTTGTTTATTTGTTCACTTATATGGGAAAAGAGATCTACACTATAAATTAAGTAAATGCTTATTTGCAGCAGCATACAGTTGGGGGTTTATAGCTTTTCATTCCCGAATTATATTCTGGCTTTTGTTCCTTTTTCTCTAAATTTAAGTTTATTTACCCTTTAATACTCACTGTTTCACAATTTAATTTTTCAGAGATTCTGAAAAAGTCAAACTAGACTTGACTGTGTTCTTTCTAAGAACAGGACTGAAAAGAGAAATTGGGTGTGTATCAGGAACTATTGTGATTTGTTTCTCTCCAGATTGGATAACAGTGATGCTTCCCTGACTTCTATCTTTATTCTGCAGTATAAACCTCTGCATGAATAAGATAATGATGTAGTACATGTGTGCCTTTCCTGTGACAAGGGAAAAAACATTCTTCTTAAGTCACTCTGGCTGCTCTTTGGTTTTTATATTGGATAGTGAACATTTTGGCTATTTTGTCCACAAGGTATTCAGTACTGTAGATACACCTTTATTTCACCTTTCATAATATTCAGTTCTTTTCTTTAGCAAACAGGCTTTTAAAATTTGAAATGTAATGTTTCCCTCCTCGGCAGCTTGTGATCACTTTAAGTATCCCCAAACCCCCAGAGTTTCAGTATTACTGCTCATTGTTCAGTGTCCATTTTGACAGCTAGTATACTAACTCTGGAAGATAGTCAGTGTCCAGATAGGTGATTATATTGTTACCTTCTCCCTCTCTTTATTATATTTAAGTCCTACTTTGATAGTTTTGTCTGCCTTAAGTTGCTGACAGTTCAAAACATACTTACCAGAGCTTCACAAAAAAATGTAATCTGTGATTTAGAACCCAAGGACAGTAAAATTGATTACCAGGCTGTTATAGCTGCTACCTGTTTTCACAAGAAATCCTGGTGATAATAATCTTTCATTTGTACCCACCCATAGAGGAAATCTGACAAGAATCAATTCCCCCTCTAGACACAGAGGGGGGAAGAAATTACAACATTTGAGGGGAAATGCACAAAGCATAAGGGATCTTTTAAAAGTTAGAATATTTATGGAAGGCATGATAAGAGAATACATGGATCAAAGCCAATGGGACCCATGGTTCAAAGCTTGCTAATGATCAGTGATAGGCACTACAGTTGCATAATTAATTACTTTAAAAAAGTTCAACCTATTCTATGTCAGTTCTCAAGCAAACTGTTCAGATGCCCTTCATTTAATGAGCTGGAAAATGATGCTGGCTGGCTCAGTGATATTGAAGCTGTGCCCTTTCCACTCTAGTCTGCAGAAGTTTATTTTTTGATTTATCCTCTTGGGTACATTGACCAAGCTAATTTCTGTTTTGATCTTTGTTTTAACGTCCCTCTTGACATTAGTAAAGACATTACAGTCACCTCAGTGCCATCTGCTCTGAATTCTATGCTGTTAAGGAAAGATCCATGATTGCCTAGGTCTCAGTATGACCAAAATGATGGTTTAGATTTGATGCCATGTAAGGTCAAGGACATTTGAGAAAACATATAAAGTCAGTTGATATTGGCACAGGCATTGTTTTTATGCTTGGTAACACTATGATCAGTGACTTAATTTCTGACATATGTTTTTCATTCTTTAAGGGTCAGAGACGTGAGCTGGAGAAATGTTAGGAGTCATTCTTTGAATCTTCATAAAGTCTTAACATTTGTGGCAACTCAAATGCCACAATCGCCTATTAAAAGGTTTTGTTCTCTCACCACTATAATCCTCTTAGTATATGTCAGTTTGTAACTGATGTGCTCATTGTGACATATGCACACAGGTAGCCCTTCCAAATGAATCTGGATTTCAGCCCTAGAGGTCTATGTCCCCTCCTAAGGCCATAGTATCTTAGAATGGTTTGGGTTGGAAGGACCTTAAAGATCATCTATCTCCAACCTCTCTGCCATGGGCAGAGACACCTTCCTTCCACTAGACCAGACTACTGAAAGCTCCGTTCAACTCAGCCCTGAAGACTTCCAGGGATGGGGTGAACATGCAAGGGTTAGGGCCTTACTCATATTTATCAGCAGTGCCATAATTTGTCTTTGATTCACAGATAGTAATTACATTTGCATTTTTGGCAAGCAGGATGTTCACAGCTGTGAAGCAATGTATTTTTCTCCTTGGAATATCCATTCTCAAAAAAGACTGGAAATGAATAACTAGGAAATGACATTTTGTAAAGCCATCACAGCTTTTCATCTTGTCCAAACAGCTTTTTCACCACAGAAATGCCTTTCCTTCCCCTGCACCCCACCCCCGGCTCCCCCATGTCAGTAAGATGACTGTATGACTTTGCTACTTGATATTGTGCATTTGCAACTTTCTTACAAGTATTTATTTCAACATTAAAATAAAGGTATGTATTTATGCCACCAGTATCATTACATGGTTTTAGATGGATGGGAAGCATGCATTTTTCAGTTTCCAGTAGGTCTTCAGAACATTTTGCTTCATCACCTAAAATTGATTGATTTCCTAACCAGCAGTTATGTTCTGGATGATTAATTATAATTGAAAGCAAAACATTGTAATTCTTTTAAAATTCAGACAGGCCAGCTGTCCCCTCTGCTGTCTCCCTTTTTTTTTTTTCCTATTTCAGATACTGATCATGGTATTATTTGGGCTTTTTCTTCAAAATAAGATTGTATTTTAGTTTAAATATTCATTGGCAATTAGGAACCCATATCCTGGTGAATAACAATTTTAAGAGCAGCTTGAACCTCTTTGACACTGCTGTACTATCTCGGTGTGGCTCAGAACCAGTATCTGGTTCCAGAGTTACCTCCTAGTTCTTTTGATGTTAAATTAGCCTCAAACACTGTATTCATTGGAGCAAAAGAAAAGGACCCATTTCCTGAAACTTAGCGTTGCAGATTCAGCTCTTGTGAAATATTCTTTATTGCAGCTGCTTGGAAAAAAATTAAATCCAGCTTTCCATAAAGGACAAACTATAAAGACAATCACAAATATTACTGCATAACATAATTGTTCATGAAGATTTAAATGACAGAGATATTCCCACTACTGGTTATTTCACTTTCTCAGGTGTCCGGGAATTGTATGAACTTTAATATTTGATGTATAAACAGAGATTCTCTTTCTTCCTTCTCTACTTTAAGTACTCCCTGAGGAGTTTATTTAGTTTTAATCAAACATTTCATGTCTCAAGCATGTGTTTAGAAATATCTGAAATTGTACAAACCCATGAATATTCTGAAAACTTATGCTTATTAAATTGCACTTATATGTTGACACCTAAGTTTGTTAGCAAGACCTGCCTGAGTATTTCACTCAGTGCTACTTTAGTCATGCACTAAAGAAATCAGATATAAATGAATTCCTGTTTTCATTACTTAACTTTTAACTATCACTGAAAAAAATTCAGAGAGGAAAACAGTACACTTTCCCCCCATGGTGTGGGGCGGCCCAGTTCTAGTTCCATTTCCATCTGAGGAACCATTCCGACGTCTTGAAGGATAGGGAAAGGGAACTCCAGCATCAGGGATTTCTTCAGGTCCTGAGCCTGGAGGGGAGAGGTGCCCTCCCCTCCTTCCACCACGTGGTTCCATGGCCGGCACAGAGACAGCACACCAGCGTGGAGAGGATGCAAGAGGGAGTTTATTGTTGGGGGTGTTACATTTATAGCTTAGGAGGATTCACAGAGTAACCAATTACAGGTTGCAGGAAGGGTTAACAACCAATAGGAAGGGGTTAAAAGGGGCCAATGAGAACACCTCAGGATATCTTCTCAGGACATTCTTGCATGGGATAACACTTGTCGTGGGGGGTGTTGGGAAGAAGAAGCATGTGTTTGCAAAGAGACCACCAAAAGCCATTTTAAGACATGTTTAAACAACAGTTTTCCCATATAATGCAGATTTACTGCCACAGTACACAAGCCTTCTTAATTGGTTATCTTTTTTAATAGCGTGTGTTTTCATGGATAGGCATGTTCTCCTCTGTTGGCAAACAGCCATGGCTGGAGGGAGTAAAAAGCAACAGTATATGAAAATATGTACTCTCAAGGTTTCCTTTAGGCAAAACTACCCGATTCCCAGGAGGAGATGCTTGCCCATCTGCTGGCCTGGCAGGGCTGTATAGTAGGGTATTTGGCCCCTGCCAGGTTTTTCTCCTTTACACCTCAGTAATGTTTCATTTGGTGCATTAAATACTCCTTAATCTTTTTTTTTTTTAATTCTTTAGTCCTTTTTGTTGTGTTCTGAAAAAAAAAAATAATTCTATCTGAAAGGAAAATTCATGATTTTCTGTCTCTTATAGAAGTACAGCATGGTGTGAACAAAAAAATAATGCCATATTTTAAAAAAAAGTTAATCTAATCAGGGTATGGGCCCTGGCAGCCCCTGGTCGCTTCACAGCGGTGCGGGCCCGGGCGCATGTGTGGTGGCCCAGCCCTGGGTGCTGGGGCCCAACCCCGGGCGTGGAAAGGAGAGAGAGAATGGGAGCTTCACCTGTGCGGACAGTGCCATCGTGGGAGATGAGAGGGGAGCCCCGGAACACACAGGAGAGAAGGACAACTCTAAACCCGGGCAGACGGAGCTTGCTCAGCCCTGTAAGGCCATCCGTCTAAGTGAAGGACACTCTAAGCACACCTACGTCCTGAGGACCTCGCTGCCACCGTCCAAGCTCGCTTGGCCCCGGTAGATGAACCTTAGGATTAAAGGGTGTACTCAGTTCAGCACACACTGTGTCTCACCTAAAAAATCCATTGTGCAGGCTCAAAGGCCTTACTCGCATTTGCAAAGCCCTGTATCACCAGCGCACTTGTGACAAATGTGGGTAGAGACCTTTCCCAAATCTTCGTTCACGAAGACTGGCCATGATGATGATAATGATGAATCTAATCAACTTCTCACCTGAAGTAAAAAAGATTTTCTTCTTTATTTTCTAAACTTTTTTTCATAAAATTTCTTATAACAAATTTTTGGTGACTTTTTTTTTCCTGGTAATTTGTTTTATTGTCTTTTTTTTCCTTGTGTGGTTTTTTCCCCCTCCATTATTCCTTTCTTTTGCTTTCAAATGTTACAGAAATACCTGGTCCAATGTCTTCTTCCACTCTGTTTTTATGGAGGTCTTGAAAAGTACATGTACCAAAATTAGTAAATAAGCAGGTCTTTCTTCTTATTCCTTTACATGTTTCCTATGAGGAAAAAAGAGTGAATTTTCTAAATTTCTCCTTATCTCACCCAAATCTGCTTTTGATACATTTTTTAAAAACAGTGTTTCTGATAGTTCCACTGCCCTTCTTATTACTTCCAGTAATGTTAGTTTTAGGTTGTACGAGGGTTTTTTTTTGGTTGGTTGGTTGGTTGGTTGGTTGGGTTTTTTGTTTGTTTTTAAGGACCAGAGCTCTTGGCACTTTACGAAGTTCCCATTTTGCAGGTAGGGAAGTGGAAGCACAGAAGGGGATAAAATGATTCATTCAGGATGACTCATCCAGTGAAAGAACAGGTTTTCCTATGGTCTTATCCTACTTCATTTCCACAAAAGAAACAAATGAAACAAAGGATTTCCTGATAGTTTGACGCTCCCTCAGCTGCATGGGGGGACCCATGTCTGCTTAAGATTTCTCTTTGACAGCCAAAGACTTTGACCATGAATTCTACACTGGAATTGTACGTTAGACATGGTGAATGGTGCATCTACAGTGGTGCCAGCTGGGAAGGCACATCATGACACAACTATGTGTGTGGTCAGCTTGGCAGTGCCTTGCTTGTGTAGGCTGAGTTTTGCTGAAAAGAACTGCTTGAAAAGTAGGTTTTATCTGGCAAAATTGTTGGTTCTCCTGGGAATGCTTCATAGGATGAAATAACCAGACATCATGGAAAATATCTGAAGACAAAGCTTGTTCCAAAAGCAACAATGTTACAGTGAAATTTTTTTCAGTTGTCAGGACTGATGCGAGATGCTGGGCTTTCTCCTTTTTGGTCTCTTAGATTGCACATTTTGTAATGTTTCCAGAGTGACATAATCCCTCCTTAGTGCCAGCAATTATGGCATGTCCTGTCCCAGTTTTACTGATGACACAGGGATCAAGAAAATAGACTTTTGGAATCAAGTTGCCCAACAAGTCTTTTTTTGCACAAAGTCAAACAAAGCATACACAGCTTTCCTGATAACAGGAAAGTACTCTATACAAAAGATGCCCTTATGCATTTGATTTTTTTTTTAATTTGTAAGCAAATGTCATTTTAATAATTTTGTTCAGATTTTATGATTTGGCCAGACTTCGCAATGCTTTTGTTAGTTTAAACATGTATTACTTTGGTGTTAGTGGGAGGGCTTGTGGAAGGGATGAGGAAAGGCAGCACATTTTGCCTGATGGAGAATGGCAGCAGAAGAGTGGTTACGGCAGGGAGGCTGGTTGATGGATGAGCACTGCAGTAAGTAATCAGTCATCTCCGCTCCAAAATTCTTAGTGCAAACTGGAGCACAAAGTTCATTCTGTGGAATTGGCTTTAACTTGCAGATAACTCTGTAATGGATGAGAGAAGTTTGAGCTGACCTTGATAGATCTATAAATATATATTTCTGCATGTGGCAAGGCTGAGTTGTAAATTTTAGTAGAATGCTTTGCTCTTGCTCTGTGAGAAGAATGTTTGACTTTGTTTTGCAATACACAGTGATTTTTAACAGCTTTGGCTCACCAGATCACTTACATTTATATTAAAAAGTGTGTTTTTTTCAGCTCCTGTTTCAACCCACTACATCAAATCTGCTTCTAAGTTTGTTTAACACTGGAAAAAAACTGCCTTGTTACAAGCAGAGTGTAAACTGGTATTTCTGTTACTGCATTCCTTCACAGAGAAAGACTAATTTCTTTGCTGAGGCATGCTTAGCTTAGCTCTGTATGTGGCATTTAAAGACTGTAGCAGATAGTGCTTTGGTTGTTTTTCGTGTTTCTAGTTAATTTGTGAATAGTCCTTGAGAAGTTGTAGACTTCTGCTTATTTAGGTAATTTACCAAATAAGAGTTGCATAATATGTGTAGTAATTTTACACCATAATACTTTCTTTATTTTGTAAATAGTTAAAACACTGTAATTTATAGCTTTCTAGGTTTTGCTTTGTTGCTTTTGCTTTCACAGTCCAACAGTCAATAGGAATCTTAAAGTGACTAGCAGAAACAAATATAGGAACACAAGAAATGGTAGTAAGAACATGCTTATATTACAATAGTAATTAATCATCATGAAACTGTGAATGAAGTGTTCCAATTATCTTGAAGTCTGCAGAAGATGATGTTAATCAAACACACACTATAACCAAACTGCAGTGTGCACTTGTTCATCTGTATACTAACCATTAGAAGGCAACTCTTCAACACTGCGTTTGAAGTCTGAGATTGTTGATAGTGCTACAGTAGGCTGAACAAGAAAACTGGAGATAAACAACAGCAAATGCCAGAGTTTAGAGATTAGGCCATCTCTCCAACATGTGCACAAATGTGTACACAATAAACTGATATTCACGTTATTAGGCTTGAAAAGTCAAGCACAAATGTCAACATTACAGTTGACTTAGGAACCTTGGTCCTGGGCGTAAATAATTTTATACTTTACCTATATGGTTATATATTGTTTTTAAGTCATTCAATGCACAAAACAAATGCAACCCTATTAATGAGATATTTAGTATTCTGTTATTTTCTTGCTGCTTGTTATATGGTCACATGGTTTATTGATAATCTGCTGTTCACATCTATTGGAAAAGCAGTTATAATGCTTTTCTATGGTGCTCATCACTATGACAACTTGCTGCGTCTCACAGATGATTAAATTAATTTTCTTATCATCCTTATGATAGAAGGAATGATTATCATCCTTGCTTAACGTATAGGAGAATTAAAACACAGAGATTAAAGTGAAAGTATTCCCTAACTTGAATGTTCAAAATGAGATGTCTAGGACTTTGTCTTTTTGATCTCCTTGTCATGGAATGACTTGTATTCAGACCATAGTTTTATATAAAAGGGCGAGAAAATGAGGGGTTGGGATACAACAGGAAGGTAGCACTTCTGTTTGCTTCTTCTTACCCTTTTCCATTGGCTTTCACTTTTGGCCATTATGAGAGAGAGAATGGACCTTGACATCCAGCAGCTGCTCAGATGTTCTGAGTTAATCAGTGTTTGTGAGTGCTGATGCCCACATGGATTAAGCAATAGCCTTTCAGAGTGGATACCCCAAGTATGAAAAACACTTAATTAGTGACATATGATAAAGTTGGTATAAGTGACTCGTTCATTATCAGGTGCTTTGCAGCTTGGGCAAATATTATTTCCAGTTCCTGATGTTAAAGGCACTCATACTTCTCTGTAGTCCTTTGATTCAGTACCTACTTTCTGCCATGATGAGACAAATATCCCACCAACAAGGGCTTCCTCCTCAGATTCCTCTTAGACTCTGAGCAAGACAGGAGGTTTTAAAAGAATAATAGAATATCACTTCATATTTTTTCAATAATGTAGATACTCAGGGCGAATGACTTAAGGTTGGCCTAAGCTTATAAATTATTGAAATTTATGACATTGTTCACAGAATCAGAAAAAAAAAAAAGGCATTTTGCAGACACTTGGCTAAATTCTACCTTGTGCTGCAAAATATGGGTCACTAGAATATCTCACTAAACAGCTTCCAGAATGTTGTTTTAAATATGAAAAAATATTATTTTCTCTGCCACTTTCTATCAACAGTTGACCCACTTTCCCTCTAAAAACTCTTGGAAAGAAAATTGTAGCACCACTGGACAGAATTTAGTAATGGCAAAAAGAAAACTAAGTCTTATAGTGTGGAACATCAGGCAGCTCTCTTAAGTAATGTTATTAGGCATTGTAATAATATATATAGCATTAAAATCGTGTCCTGAAAATCGGGAAAAATAAGACCCAAATGATCTTATTATAATTATAATCTCGTAGATTATAATTTCCTTTGGACTAGTGACATGAATTATCTTTCTTGATGTACCAGGTACTCAGTGAATGTGCTCAGGGTCTAACATGAGTGCACAGACTTAAGACATTCCAGTCTCAGCATTCTTCCAAGGCTAGCTCCTGACGTTGTTTCCCTTTAAAGGTTGTTGCTTGGATGTGGCAAAAGACTTCCAGAACCCAAATCACTATGTGCACCTTGATACATTTAGTAGAAGTCTAGGGAAGTGGAAGCAACAACAAACCTAACACATTTTGTAAACTCAACAAAAAAAATGCAATATAAAATAAAAAATAATTCAATATAAAAAATACAAATACAAAAAAAGCCCCATAAATCAAGTGGAAAGGATGAAATAATTTGAAAAAAAAAGATAGAAAAAATTTATAATTCTGAAGGTCTTAATAGCTTGAGCTTTCATCCTTTGCAAAATACATATTTTGCTTTCAGTGATAATTACTGTTAGCATATCTCAACACAAATTCTTGTGGAAGTAGAATTTGTATGTGATTTATTGCTATTAATTACTTATTGCAGTTAGAACAATGTTACAACAGTGTGAGAAAATAAATTTTTTCTTGTCAAATTATGTCTCCTTTATGTAGAGCTTTCATTGTCATAGGCAATCTAGAACAATACCTAAAGAGACAACTGCAGTTTCTTATCCAGCTGCCTCCTGTCCACTCTTCTCTGAAGCTGGCCTTGCTTTTTTTTTGACATCTATATGTGCACATTGTATTTGTGAAACCAACCATGTGCAGAGTTCTTATAGCTTTGGCTTTGAGTTTCTTCTCTTTGGGCTTTTCTGTCCACAGCTCTTATTAATTTTCTGTGAGACATATTTTTTGGTTTGCCTAAGGTCAGTTGTGCAAAAGACTTAATAAATATGAGCTGAATGGTGCTGAGGGTTGCAAGATTCTCTTGTGATGACCACACCTTCTGGCTCACTGGACCTCCTCCTAAGAAGAACATGGGCCTGTTAGAATAAGACCAGAGGAGCACCACGAAGATGATCAGACAGCTGGAGCACCTCTACTGTAAGGACAGGCTGAGAGAGCTGGCCTTGTTCAGCCTGGAAAAGAGAAAGCCCAAGGGAGACCTTATAGCACCTTCCAGTACCTGAAGAGCACCTGGAGGAAGGCTGGATAGAGACTTTTTACAAAGGACATGTAGTAACAGGACAAGAGGTAATGGCTTTAAGCTGAAGGAGCATAGGTTTAGATTAGATGTTAGACAGAAGTTCTTTACTGTGAGGGTGGTGAGGCACTGGAACAGGTTGCCTAGAGAAGTTGTGGATGCTCCACCCCTGGAATTGTTTAAGGCCAGGCTGGATGGGTCTTTGAGCATCCTGGTCTGGTGGAAGGTATTTCTGCCCACAGCAGGGGGGTTTGAATTAGATGATCTCTTGGGTCCCTTCCAACCCAAACCATTCTGTGATTCTATGCTGTATTCTCTGCGACAGGAGGTTAACATGGAGCAACCACAAATGCTTAGTCCTTCCACCTACTGTCTTGGGCATTCTTTGCCAAAGATCTTTGCCACTAAGCACAGTGTAAGTGTAACCTTATCTTCTGTGACCGTGCCAAGTTTTTATCGCCATTGGGGCTATATATGATGATGCTTCAGAAAGGTATGTTTGCCAGGAAGCTTCCTAATGCGTATTAGCGTTAGCCATGGAGAGTATTTATACCTATTTTCTGGATTCTTTTCACCAGTACTGTAGGGTATCGATTTAAATATTACAGGTCTGAGAAATTATCTCTTTTCCTACATGTTTGCTTTGTCACATGGATTCATAAGGATTATATAAGCATTTTGATCACTTTTGATAATGGCATCTGACTGAATTCACAGGAAGAGGAGGGTGAACTCTTTCAGTGTATTGGCTTTCCTTCTCTGGCACGTTTGCTTTTCAACCATGTTCGTACATTCATTTCTAGACATTACGTTTTCCTGAAGGAAAGGTGCTCTGCTAATATCTTATGATGGCTGCATATTAATTAGGATTAGTCAATATGCTTGACGAATGGCGTGCATGTTTTTATAAATTGATAAATAAACATTTTTATATGCTTTGAGGTTTTATACCAATACATTTTAAATAAGAGAAAATTAATATCACTGGGATTACAGTAGATTCATGCCAAATGTTCACACTCAGTGTGAGTTGGTTTTGTATCCCAGCATCAAACTACTACTCAAAAAGTAGTGCTGCAGAAAAAGAAGTAAGTATAGTTGGATCAGAACTCACCCTTGAGAGAAAAACAGTATTGTTCTCAAATTTCTTGAAGAAATTAGGTAAAGTGATTTTTTAAAAAAGAGTTTGAAGGTGGTTCAGTATTTATGACATCCAGAGGGACCTGGACAAGCTGGAGAAGGACTTGGGAGTGCTGGTGGATGCAAGGCTGGACATGACCAAGCAATGGGCACTGGCAGCCCAGAAAGCCGGTTGTGTCCTGAGCTGCATCAGAAGAGCATGGCAGCAGAGCAAGGGAAGTGATTCTGCCCCTCTACTCCACTCTCATGAGATCCCACCTGGAGTGCTGCATCCAGCTCTGGGGTCTTCAAGAAGGAGATTGACCTACTGGAGTGCGTCCAAAGGAGGGCCACTAATATGATTAGAGAGATGGAGTACCTCTCCTATGAGGAAAGGCTGAGAGAATTGTGATTGTTCAGCCTGGAAAAGAGAAGGCTTCAGGGTGACCTAATTGCGATCTCCCAGTACCCAAAGAGAACTTACAGGAAAGATGGGGCAAGACTATTTACAAGAGCATGTAAAGGGTGAATATGTTGAAATTGAAAGATAGTAGGTTTAGATTAGATATTGGGAAAAAATTGTTTACTGTTAGGGTGGTGAGGCACTGGAACAGGTTGCCCAGGGAAGCTGTGAATGCCTCATCCCTGGAGGTCAAAGAATCATAGAATCATAGAATTATGGCATGATTTAAGTGAAGGGTAACAGACCGAGTGTCCTAGTTAGAACAACTGGGACCAGTTCATCACTGGATGGGTGTAACCCGAAACTGTGTATTCTATAGCCTTCCATGCCATTTCCCAGAAACTGTTATCAATGAACCATTTACACCATCTGCACATAGAGCCTGACTCCTCAGGCTATAAACCAGGTGTTATGAGAGGCCTGCAAGATAGGAGGTTGCTTTTGTCCTCACACCCATTAAGGAACCCCCCGCCCTGAGGGAAGTACTGCCTGAACTGGAGGATATATAATCTTGGAGTCTTGGGACTTTTTTAACCACTCATGGGATCCAGAGGAAGACTGCAGACCACCGCTCTCAACCAGACTGCAACCACCACTCTCAACTGGACTGCAACCACCACTCTTGACCAGACTGCAACAACACTCTCACCAACAGGTTTTTCCCCTCTCCTTTTACTTTGGACTCAAGGAGGCCAAAGAACACCACTCTGTTCATGCCCCAGGGTGCTGGGTTATATATTTGGGGTTTGTGGGTTAAACCCAATTGTTTGTCTGTATAATCGTACTTATTGTATTATTTTATTAAATTGTTATTCTGACTTATAATCTCTTCTTTGAGTTGAGTTCATTTCCCCTGCTGGTTTACCTTTAAACCAGCACACCAAGGAATGCGGAAATCTGCAGAAAATATTTTCTGCAGATTTTCTCATTCAGACCTCAAGCTGCCAGAGATTTTACCAGAAGCATTGGAGAAACAATTAATGTCTCAATGGCTTTTTGTTGTCTAAAAATAGGGATACTAGTCCCATTGGGGTTATTAGATCAGAAGAACCATAGAAAGTGACTTAAATCTAGTATAAGCATGAAAACAAATTACCACATTTCTTGGAAATTATTTTGCATTTAATTTCTCTTGTGGTTTTTTGTTTGAATTTTTATTACACTGCAATAAGACAACTATTTCAGCTTCAAAGAAACATCAAAACATCAAATCCATGGGATAGGACCTGGAATCTTACATTCTATCTGAACATCACATTAGTAGGGAGATGTTCACTTACAATAGTCAAGTTTAGAGAGTACAAATTGCCAAGTGAGGGATGATATCCTCTCTGAGGAAAAAATAAAAAGAATCACAAAGGGAATCCCAGTGTGGCTGAGCACAACAGGCAGTTTGATTTAATAGGTGCCTAAGAAAGGCTTTCATGGTGAATGGATACACTGCTGAGGTATAATTAAGAATAATGAGGTGACATTATGGAAAGTACGTCTTCATTTTAGTACAAGAAGACTGTTCAAAGCAAAAGTACCAAAGAAATGGAATAGTCATCACAGGAGACTCCTTGCTTGGAAACTTCATAACAGAACATGAATCAGTTTGTTTTGAGAGATTGGCTGTGTTTCCTGAGATGCTTACTAGCAAATCATGAGACAGAGGATAAATAGATAGGTAAAGTACATTTGTTAACATGTTTGAGTAGACAAATTTTTACAAACCTGTCTGCTTCATTGTATTTTTTTGTCCTACACATCTTCCAATTGTTTGTTATTTGGGCTTTTAATATTGAGCCTTGTAATATTATACTTAATTAATATTCAGCCTTCTACACCCAAATGTTTCCAAAAATAGTTTTGCAAGAGCAAAAGCTGAGTTCTGCTGCTAAAAAAAATTACATGAAATGTCACATTTTATTCTTTTGCTTGGAATTTTGATATGGAAAATCTATCCACACCACTTCTAAATGTGGAGTTAATCATAGGGCTTGCTTTTTGAATCGCTTGACTGGAAACTCAAAGCCACAAGCAGATAGCTGGCTTGAATTCCACAGTGGTACATGAAAATTCAGATTTAGATCATATGTTCCTTTTAATATCATTTGATTACAAATGACTGGAAATATTTTTAAGCAATGGAAGGCAAAATTTTTGTTAACTATGCTACAAAGAAAATAAAAACATCAGCTCACATATAAACAATTTTTTTCTTCAAGCATAGTTATATTCCTTCTAAAATATCAGTATAAATATTTATCTTTTTCTCCCCTTATTTTACTGAGGTTTTTAGGTTTTACTGAGGTTTTTAGGTTTTACTAGTCTTGGGGGAAAAGACAGACAGGAAAGAGAAAATCAGATATGGTCTCTTCTATATCACTGGGTAGACACTGTCAGAAAGGAAACATTATGAAAGGCCCCAAGCATAGAACTAATGCAAAAAATAAATTTTAGGCCTGCTATTCAATTATATAAATCCATTGGTTTATTTTTATTTTTTTTTTTCTGCTGTTGCATGTTAACCTACTCACCATCTAAAATCTACTGTGAACCTATGGCAGGGGTGATAAGTGACAATTTGTTTCTTTCTGATAAAGAAAATTTTAGATTTTCATCTTTCATCTAGGAATAGCTAGACCTGGCAAAAAAATGGGACACCCAAGTCAGCTGTTAGCTCAGTTTAATGTTTAGTTTAATAATAAGGAATAAAAAAGTTCAAGCAAAGTTATCAAGACCTACCAAATGCTCTTAGAGGCAGGCACGCAGTGGCCTTTCTCTACAATCCTCCACATCCACAGTGTGCCACCAGCTGCTTTTTTTAATTCCAAGCATTCCAAGTAATAAATTCAGATTCTACTTTTGAAGGCATCATCCAATCCTTCCCTTTCTCCAGCTGCTACAGGTGGCCTCCCCTAGTGGTGGGTTCCTGTCCTGGGGCACAAGCGATCAATAACTTACCTTTTCCTCAGAACCATATATTACCTTGTTTTAACTCTAAATGAGATCCTGCCTAAACGCAGTTGCTTCAGGGCAGGTCTGTGATAATTTCTGTGAATTACAGGGGTTGTGCAAAAATCTGCCATTCAGCGTTACCAGGTGAAAAACAGGACGGGACTTCTTGGAAGTAAGGACATTGAGATGTATATGTAGGTCACAGCACAGATGGCTGGAGAGATTGCTTGACACTAGGACAATGGACTCCTTTTATGGGAGACAAAACTTGCTCCTCTAAAACTTGCTTGTTCCTCTATTTAAAGATGGCCTTAAAAGATAAGATGTCCTCAGAGGATCAATTAATTTGGCTCTCCCTCCCTTCATCAAGATAAGATGAAGGTGGGGAGACACTTAAGGGGGAATATCAGGACTGCAATTTGTATTCTTAAAAAGTCTAGTAAATTCTTAATTTTAGGGCGAAATTTATTTCCTTCTCTCTTCTACTATTGCTTACTTCTCTAAAAATAAAACCCACACAAATCAAAAGAAAAAAAAACAAACAAAATGTATCAGGATAAGTCTCAGTAATAAGGAAGACCAATACAAAAATTTTCTCTGCAGCCTTAATTACAAAGTCTTGTGTAGTTATTATGATGTCATTATTCCTATTTTATACACAGGCCTCCCCATTTTTTCTTTTAGCTATCTTGCAGAGTAGGAAAGCATTTTTTAAGCACTCAAAAGGAAGTGCACAGAGGATTTCTTTTAACGTGCAAAGAAGCTGTGCTGTCATTAACAATGAAGCAGTGCTGCTGAGATCCAGGATTGAGAACATTTCCTGTGCTTGCCACAGAGTCATACTATTGTCTAAAACAAATCACTAATAATCTTCCTAAAGTTTGCTTATGATGTTATTACTTCTCGTCCTGTTAGGGGCACAGGGAAGGTCAGCCATGAAGTCAGTCAAGATAGCTAACCACCTTTGTCCCCATCTCAGTACAGAGCCTGGATGACAGATGGTGGGCAAGACGTGCAAACATGGAAAAAAAGTCTGAATTTAATCTCATGTCATCTTCGTCATCATCGAATGCTGAACAAGGCAGGCTCTAAAGATAAACAGTATCCACTAATGCCCTAAAATATTTTGTCAAAGTGCAGACACAGAAGTTGTTGAATTATCATTGGCTTTTCATACTTCTGGCATCTCCAGAGTTGCAGCAAAGCTCTTTGAACATATAAAATTCTGTGATGTGCTGTGCCAAATGCTCCTGTCACTAAAGTCAGCTTCAGTTTGCATGCATTGTGCAAAGTGTCTGAAGCTGGCTGCAGAGCAATGGAAAATTCTGTCTTCAAATGGCCACTTTCTGCTTGTGAAATGAAAGCAAAACGGTTCCTGTGCTCCTTACTAACAACTGCAGTGAAGATGTTGTTCAGTTTCTCTGTTCTTTCTAATTCACAGCATATTCTTGCTGTGGCTTAAAACTTAACAGGAGTGGAAAGATAAGTATGAAGCAACCACAGCTGACTTTTTGCACTTACTGGCAAATTAAAGGATCTATCCTATTTTGTATGTTAAACTTTTAATTTTTTCAGTGTATGCTGCAAGAAAGAGCAAAGAAATGGTGTGAAAGTCTTCAATTCCCCATTCTAATTCTCTATTCTTTTGCTGCACTGTAATCAGCAGCACAGTTTCTTACAAATAAGACGTGATTCAGACAAGTAAACAATTTATCTGATTTTCAGTGTAGTAACACTTGTTTTGATTTAGAGTTCTACAGGCTTTTGTATCTGAAAGTGTTGGTAAACGTCCCAGAAAGACCCAAACAAGACACTTAACTGCTTTAGCATTTTAGAAACTTTTTAATATAAACATGTTTCTGAAAAAACAGTGTTACATTCACATTCCCCTCTGACCATAGAACTGAACTTTTTTCTTGATACATATTTTCACAAAAGACATTTTCTTTGAACACACGAAGCAAATCCAGCTGATATATTTGGATCCTGTTCCTTACTTTTGACAGCCATCTAGTGGACACCACGCAGTGCAACAGAACAAAATTTCTGTCACAACAGCAATGTCTTTGTGGTTATCTGATGGTGCAAACCACAGGGCCTCTCCCAGCTGGTGAAACTGCAATTCTAGTTAACGGACTTCTAAATTCTAAAAATTCACTATTTTATAATCTAACAGTGAAATAATTCGTAGAAGTCTGCCTTAGTTTCTGACTGGAAGAAATGATTGGTAATATAATACTCGTATCATATCCACAAAAGGTGGGTGAAGAAAATAAATCTGAAAAGAGAACCATATATTCCTCTAACCCACTTAAATACTTTTGAATCAGTTGAATATTTAAGGCCACTGTTAGAAAAGTCAATTTAGTAGTCACTCTTT
This sequence comes from Chiroxiphia lanceolata, assembly GCF_009829145.1. Classification (NCBI taxonomy): domain Eukaryota; kingdom Metazoa; phylum Chordata; class Aves; order Passeriformes; family Pipridae; genus Chiroxiphia; species Chiroxiphia lanceolata. The sequence continues at coordinate 16,820,943 of NC_045671.1, read as the reverse complement.
ATTCAAAGTTTTTCTGCTGTGAGACATTTATATTCATTTATTTCTATCCAACTTTTAACTTTTGCTTTAAAGTTCTCAGACAAGCTTATATATATATGTATATTTCAAATTATGTTGCCGTTGCAGAAATTAGTCTTATTAGCAAAGGAGTAAACAGTCATCTTCTGTTTTACCTCAAATTGCAGGAATGATTTGCCCTCCTGCCTTCAATAGAACAACAAAAATAGAAAACTGTATTGTTTAGGAATCTATGTGTTGTTGCAGTTCCTTAAAGGAAAAAAAAAATTAGGCAATGAGACAGAAATGTTAGGAAATTTGGGTATAATGAGCCAAATCCTTCATTAGTATTGTAATTATTTTGTGCTCCTGGAATATTTAGGAATTCAAACTCAAAAAAATATTGATTGAGAGTAGTCATGCTAGTAACAAGGGTAATAGAGTTATGAATTTATGGCAGTACAAGCTGCAAATGACATTTTACAGTAGGAGTCATGCTATCTTGACCTTTCCAATACATTTTTAGATACTTTTGTGAGCAGATCTCACAGTGATCACAAAGATGCAACAAATAGGGAAAATGAAAGGCAAAGAGGAGCTTTGCACTGTTCAAGATCAACTAGCAGGATAGTGACAGAACTCTCATTTGATGTGTCATGGTTTAATCTTAGTTTGAGATTGATAAAGTATAGCACATTTGAGTACACAGAAAAAGTTACATAACCAAATTAAATTTTGGAAGAAGTGTATGTGTTCTGATTTACAGCAGTGAATTGTTCTGAAAACTACAGAGAAAAGAGAATTAAATTACTAAAATTTCTTGACATTTTTAATACTACTTTCTGTATTTTTTTTTTAAAAAAAGAAACATTGCCAGGCAATGAGCATCTCTGTCAAAACAGGCAATATATGTTTCTCTGATCAGTTCATTTAACAAAGCTGAAGCAGGCCACAGGAATGTTGTCATTTCAGTAAAGCACTGAAGTGGCAACCTCATTGAAACCTCAAGTCAATGGCATATAAAACAAGCTAGTGTAGAGAGCAGCATGTACCTTCTGTGACACCTGTGCTAGGCTGAAGTCTAATCAACAACTCACCTGTACTGCATCTTTTCTCTTCGACTGTCATTAGATGTAACTGAATACCAGTGGGTGTTCTTCAAATGAGTTTCAAATTGAGTACTTTATAGGGGTTCAGTACAAATACATATTATGGTGCTAACACTTATCTATGTTTAAAAAATCATATGAAAGATCCTTTGTTCATCCCTCATTCTCCTACATACTTTAGCAGTACTATTTAAGTTCCCAATAGTATGGCAAATGAGCCTAGAGACCTAGTCTTGTTAATCCACACATTTGTAACCTCTGAGATTATGTACCACAACACATTAAGTCTAAAAATGAATCCACATGCTCCAGAAAGAGTCCATATAGTACCAAATGGGCTGCCAAGCAACACAGGTTGCCATAAGCACATACTCTCAGGATCACCCACCCTGTGCAAGTGTCTAGTTGTTTGCAGACTCCTGTTCAAGGTCTTTCCACTGATTTTGAAAACCCTTTGTGGAAATATCACAGTCTCTGTGAAACAGCATCTACTCTCTCTCCCCTTGACCTTCAGCCTCTTGGGACAATTGTGTTCCCTAGGAAAGATAAGCCATTCTTCATACCAAATACAACAAGCAGAAGTGCTGGATCTAAACTGTCGTTCAAAGACACAAATGGCTACAGAAGTTGTGCTGCTTGGTGGTGAACAAAGAACTCATTGCTTCAATCTGGTTGCAAAATAGCAAATCTAATGCAGTCAGATGTGCCCAAGCACACACATATGCCTTAAAGCTACCCCAGCACTTTGTTTATTGGGATAAGAAGAAATACATTCTTGAAATATTTTTGTAGTAATAAAATATTGTGATTGGTTACTTGATAACAAAAGAGCCCTCAACTGCCTTAACAATGGGAGACAGGATAATGAGGGTCCAGCTCAGGAGAGATAGGGCCTGAAGAAAAGAACAATGAAACATCATGTTTCCTCCGGTATAGAGCTCACGGATACTCTCCATGCAGAGGAGCATAAAGCTTCCTCTATCCTAATAGTGGGTTTTTTTCCTCTACCAAATTTCTTTTCCTTCAGACTTGTTTGTTTTGTTTATCAGTAATTTTAAAGTATTTCTCTTGTGTGCCTTGTGTTTTTGCTCAGCAGTGGACATGACCAGGTCTTTATTTCCCCATCGCTATCAAGAAGCAATTAGCTATGCTAATTTTGTCAGAAGAGTGTTTATTAATTTCAACATTCTTAAGTCAGTGGCATAAATATTTTTCTCTTCTTTTTGCAGTTTCGATGTAGACAATGGTACATCATCGGGGCGAAGTCCCTTGGATCCCATGACAAGCCCTGGATCAGGGCTAATTCTTCAGGCAAATTTTGTCCACAGTCAACGTAGGGAGTCTTTCCTTTACCGGTCAGACAGTGACTATGACTTGTCTCCAAAGTCCATGTCCAGGAACTCTTCCATTGCCAGTGATATGTAAGTACATTATAAAATACGTCTAGTCTGTAATTTGTCCACTGTCTTAAGATTTTTCCAGCCACAAGAAATTTTTTTTGAAAATCAGAGACAGTAATCACTTATGATACTGAAGTAATGGAAAATTGTTTGCTTATTTCTTTAGTGAAGATTATACTTTTTCTGCAGCTTTCTGGAGGTAAGGATATCATGAGAGTGTACTTGACATGTGTATGCACTCTATTATCTTTGACAGAATAATGCTGACAGTCAATACAGGTGTACTAAAACACTAAAGAAAACTCCTATTTTCTGGATATTAAGATATTTTCAAGACAAACAATACCAACTCAATCTTTCCTTCTTCATATTCTTAAGAAATAGATTCCATTTATTTGCACCAGCGATTTACTACCTGGCAGAAAAAAACTTCAAGAGACAAAAATTATTTCAAATACCCTTTTAACTAAAAGGCAAATTTTTAACAGAAGACCTTCAGAAAGTTATTCTGCTCTCTCTCACTGTTCTTCTGTGATGTGTGCATTTTCTGCTAGTGAGTCATACTTTTCAAGTGTGTGTAAACCCCAGGGTGGCATGTGTAGTGGAAGTTGGCTGTAAATCTCTGCTTATTTGTAAGACAGTAAAAACATTCAAATGCCCTATCTTCTAGTCACTTCTAAGTAGGAGAAATTAATAACTCTTTTTTTATATACACTTCTTTGCCTTATCTGCTCAAATTTCATGTGAAGTAGGTGTATATGGTTCAAGTATATATCACTGAAATAAAGGACCAGGCCTGTAAGAGTCTCTTAGTGAATGAAGAAGTCTAAAGCATTAAAAATCCAACATTAATATAGATGCTGGTTTTAGTGAAGCAAAACCCAATCAATATACTCTTTAAAAAAAATAAGAGTAGGCATAAAAAAGGAAAAAGATTTTCAAAACACATCTGATATTTAACTTGCAGTCAGTATAAATGAACGCTCCTATTTTCAGCATTTTTAGAACTGTTGTTAGTTCACTTAATTATAGCTCCTTTTCTATGTAGAGTATTAAGGTAAGAAAAAATCCTGCCTTTATAGAGGGTTAATATAAGGTACATGTCTCAGTTAAGCCCTGTGGCTTACTCAGTAAGATTTGTGCCCAGTGTGACCAATTGTGGTTTAGACAAAATGGGTAAGAACAAGACCAAGTCATCTTGCTTTGTTATAAGGAAAAATGCTTTTTTCTTGGAAATAATGCCTCCCTTCCAGCAAATGCTCCTCTGACAGATAACCTTTCTTTTAGATGGAGAAGAGTCAAGCTTTCAGTGTGGCACCTGTGCCAGGATACATTTATGAAGATTTTTACATTCAGGAGGGCAGTCCAGGTCACTGCATTGCTTAGATGAGTCATTTCAATGAAGAATTCAATTAGTACTCCATCCCTGAACTCATGATCCACTTCATTTCCTAGAATTTTGGGTAATATTTCAGCACATGGCAGTAAATTGGATAAACAATTGAATTACTGAAACACCAAGCACATTTTTTCCTTTTTTTCCTGTCTATTCTTCCTTTCAAAACTTTCTTCAAACACATTTAGATATAAAATCTATTGGACCTCACATCTTGATAGATTTTCACAGTCTCCTGTCACAGATGAGCTGTTGTATAAAGAGCGTAAATATTCCTGCAACTGTTTAAGTATGGGACCACATTACAAAATGTAAAAGGCAAGTTGTTTTAAGTATGGAATATTAATCATATATCAGTAAGTCTAATTGTAATAAGCTTGGTTGTATCAGAGAAATGAAGTGAAAGAAAACCAAGGAATGAAAGAGGGGAAAGTTTAAAAAGATGAAATAGAGAGGGAAGGAAATAAAAATCACAGAGGTCTTTATATATGGATTCAACAAGAAACTGGACGTGCTCATGAAAGGGAAACCAAAATAGAGAAACAACTCTGGCTCAGGACATTGCTAAATGAGGTGGAGGATGGAAGACTAGTCAAGGGAAGTATCATACAACTTTTAGGTTACTCCCTTTTGCATCTGTATGCATGCTTAAATATTGCATGTTTCTTAAGCATGAGAAAAATATATTACAAAATATACACATCATTCAAGTAATTCAAGTGGATTAATTGTACTTAACAGTTTAATCTAGATCCCCTAGTTCTTCAATACTTGAGCTACCAACCTCAATATTTCAAAAGACATGCATCTTGTATTTGACAGTAATAGAACATAAAGAATTTGGGCATTTCTATTACTCTCAAATACTGTGCTTACAGTAATACATTTAAGTCAGTAGCAACAAAAACAAAACTTCAAGATTTTAGTCAAGTATGGAAAGTCACGATAAGACAGACAGTGGATGGCAGTGCTAAAGTGCTGAATTCATCATTCTGTCATTATTTATTATGTGCACAGCTCCAGCCGAGGAGGAGAACACATTGTGCTCAGTTGTTTGCAAACCCAAAATGAAAAGATGGGCTCTACTACAAACAACTTAAAGTCAAAGCACAAGGTGACTAATACAGTCAGATAGTATCCCCAGAAGAAAGTACAATGCAAGTCATTATTACCTCACAGAGCAAGCAAAGGGAATTTCATTCAGGAAGTGGAGGTGGAAAGTAACAGAAACAAGGTCACAGAAGAAAGAGGGAAAGTTTCTTAAGATCAGAGAGACTAAAGTACATTTTGAAGTGAGGAGCTGGATTAGCTATGGAAAAGAATAAAAGGACAAGTGCAAGGCTGCTCTGATGAGAGAAGGTTAGTGGGACAAATGTGGGTGCAGTTAAGAGAGGCAGAAAAGACCATTGTATGTAAGAAAGGAAAAGAAAATAAAATGGAGTGGGAGTCAGTAACATATTCTTTCAATTATCCCTTGGAAGAAATTGCATGGTCCTTGAGAAGAATAAAAGCAGGACATGGAGATGACATGAGGAGGTTAGAAAAAGCTGTTCAAGGGTGTGAACTGGAGATGCAGGTAGGCTAGACACGAAGATGCAAGGTCCAAGGCAGAAGAGCACTGATGTGTTGTGAAGCCCTGCTGTGGGATTTTCAGCAAAGAGATGAGGATGTGCAAGAGAAAAAGTAACTGAGCAAAGCAGTGAGGGGTATTGAGCCAATATGAGAAATTATAGGACAGGATCTGTGATGGGAGATGGGGCAGGGGGGGAGAATAGAGGATGGAAAACAAACAAACAAACAAGTCCCCAGCAGTAGTGTTGCAACATAGAGGAAAAAGAGAACCTAGCTGAAAGATGAGCAAAATGATCAGTGTTGTTGTGGAAGAATTGCCAGGTTTATATTTGAAGACATCAGTAAAGCAGAGTGCTTTGCGTATGTCTTGCCCAGGTGGCCTGATTACTTAATACTGACCTGTCTGAACTGCTGTGGCTGCCCAGAACTTGCAAAGGCAGGCAGAAGCAGAAGTGGTAATACTTTTTATTCCCTTCTTGCTAAGGGATCACTGCCCTGGTTAATGGAGCAAGAGATCAAATTAGTAGAGAATTTTCATTTTAGCAAAACCCAGGTCCCTAGCCACGTTAAAAAAGGGATTCCTAAGAAAAAAGCCAACAACCAGTCCACTGGCTGCATCATAGCCTATGTTTTACTGCCACTCTAAAGGGAGAAAACATATAATTCCCCCATGATCCTGAAGAAGCATAGTAGGGGGTAGCAGACTAGACCAGAACACCAAAACATTCTCAGTAGACAAGTCTGCCTGAGCTCCAATAGATCTTCTGAGTGTACCTCCCCTAAGTCTATCCTTCTCCCATTTCCACAAGATCATAGAACATAGCTCAGATGCAACATTCTGGTCCTCTCATAACTTGGACAACTGAACCTCACTCACTAAAAAAGTAACTGGTATGGGGAGTTTTACTCCTTCTTTAAATCACAGAATTATAGAATAGAATAGAATCAACCAGGTTGGAAGGAAAAGAGATCATCAAGTCCAAGCCTTGATCCACTACTGCTGTGGTTAGTAGACCATGGCACTAAGTGCCACATCCAGTCTCATCTTAAAAACCCCCAGAGTCAGTGAATCCACCACCTCCCTGGGCAGCCCACTCCAATGTCTGATTACTCTCTCGGTAAAAAATTTCTTCCAACCTAAATTTCCCCTGGCAGAGCTTAAGATTGTGCCCTCTTGTCCTACTGCTGGTTACCTGGGAGAAGAGACCAACCCCCACCTGGCTACAACCTCCTTTCAGGGAGTTGTAGAGAGTGATGAGGTCTCCCCTCAGCCTCCTCTTCTCCAGGCTCCTTCAGCCTCTCCTCATGGGACTTGTGCTCCAGTCCCTTCACCAGCCTAGTTGCTTTTCTCAGGACCTGTTCCAGCACCTCAATATCCTTCCTGAACTGAGGGGCCCAGAACTGGACACAGTACTCAAGGTGTGGCCTCACCAGCACTGAGTACAGGGCAAGAATCACTTCCCTGCTCCTGCTGGCCACACTGTTCCTGACACAGGCCAGGATGCCACTGGCATTTTTGGCCACCTGGGCACACTGCTGGTTCATGTTCAGCTTCCTGTCAATCCAAACTCCCAGCTCCCTCTCTGCCTGGCTGCTCTCCAGCCACTCTGTGCCCAGCCTGTAGCTCTGCATGGGGTTGTTGTGGTCAAAGTGCAGGACCCAGCACTTGGCCTTGTTGAACCTCATCCTGTTGGAATCAGAGCATCTCTCCAGCTTGTCCAAGTCCCTCTGCAGAGCCCTCCTGCCTTCCAGCTGATCAACACTCCCCTCCAGCTTGGTGTCATCTGCAAATTTGCTAATGGTATACTTGCTCCCCTCATCTAAATCATGGATAAAGATACTAAACAGAACTGGGCCCAACACTGATCCCTGGGGGACACCACTAGTGACCGGCTGCCAACTGGATGCAGCACCGTTCACCACCACTCTCTGGCAGAGAGTGCACCTGTGTCATAGCTTTGAAAAGAGATGTTGGAATTTTTTCCCAATGTCTAAAGCTCACCACCCCCAATCGGTTTCTTCCGGAATGGGCGGGGGGGAACGGAGCAAAGCCGCACACACCGGGCAGCGCAGGAGCGGGGGGAGGGCGAGCTCTCTCGGGAAACGCAGTTGCCGCGGGGACGGCTGGGAAGTCTTTGGTTCGGGAGTTTTTCGGTTTGGTCCGCGGACCGGACAGAGCGGGAAGCTCTGGTTTCGGCCACCTCCTTTTTCTTTTCCTGAGAGGAAGTGGGTTTTTTTTCCCCACGGGACACTTCGAGGAGGACGACTGAGAGAGAGAGACCGACCCATCTCAAGCTTTCGGTATTCTGCTGTCAGGACTGCCTGTGGGAAGAAGGACTCCTTCCTTGCCGGCTGTGAAGCCATTGGCCGCTGGCTGCTGCGGGCACACGTAGCTGCGAGCAGCTGCTGAACTGCTGGGACAGTTCTGCCTTCCCCCCTCCCTTCTGTCCCCCCCTGCCCCGGGTTGCTGCGGGTTTCTTCCCCCCCACCACCTGGGGGATTGGGACTTTGTTTTTGTTTCTTCTGACAGTTTTTGATTACACCATTTGTTGTTTATTCAGATTTTGTTAATAAAAAGCTGTTCTTTTCCGCATTTCCACCTGAAGTTTCTTAATTTCTAAATTGTAATCTTGTTAAACTAAGACAACCTGTCCAAGCAGCTAGCTTTTTCAGGAATGTGCTATGGGAGATGGCTCATCACTTAGAGCAGCTCATCACTGTTTTCTTGATCAGCTTATAATAAGATAGTAAAATCTTATAATTAGATAAACTCTAATTAGTATTATTACGCAGAATTTGCTAATTTCTATTAACACTTGCTTCTGTCTTTTAAAGACTCAGAACTCAGCCAAGGAACACTGACTGGGGAACTGCAGGGTCATTGGTCAGATGATCTGCTGAATGGCCACCAGCACACCCATTACCTGAACTGGATAAACTAATGCTATTTTGCCTCAGTAATTTCTGTAGATAGCAGCATCCCTCTGCTGCTGTCTGTGATAAAAGAAATATCAAGAGGATGTAATTTACTCCAGGACCTTTTCCTTATAATGACAGTTACAGAGGATATATTTTCTCATCCAGAATAGGAAGGCAAAGTACAAGTGATACAGCTTTTTATTCTGTTTCTGAGCCAAGAAGGTCTGGTTTTATTAATAAAATGTTGTATGAATCTGAAGTTACAGAGGAAAAAACTCATCTTTTTCCTGAAAGGTACTTACGAAGACTCTGGGACAACAGACAAGACATGCAGTTACTGAGCAGAGTAATTGCACCTCAGTTTAACAAATTAGAAATAATTGTCTTTCTTTCCAGATAAATTACTGCTGAAATTCCGTATGATGTATCATATTCTATTCTTGGAATCTCTGATATTACTATATCATGGATATTATTGGCTGAAAAGAGCCAGTTAAACTTCCAAGTCCAGCCTGCTTTAAAAATATCTTAATGCATTTTTCACGTGTGGTTCAGTGTAGAAAAAAAACTAGGGAAAAATACATTAAATTGCTTGTGAGACTTATTTGTTCAAGGAAAGAAATGTGCTTACATGACTTAAGAAAAACAGGCAATATTTTGCTTCATTGGGTTTTGCTTTTTTTTCTTAAGATCCTTAAATTAAGTTCCAGATTGCAGCCTAAATTAACCTAAGTAGTTTATCAGTCATTTACAATCCCTTTTTGAGCTATAAACGAAAACAATATGGAAAAAAAAGATGACTGTGTCCTTTCCAGTTGTTTGGCACATTTTACAAATGGAATCCAAAACAAGGAACTCAGTTTAGAACCCAGCTTTCTTAAAATTAAATAATAAATTTGTGTCAAATTCATTTGTTGATCAGGAAATCAGTTATGTTGTAAAACAAAAAGAGTATTTTTGCATTAAGAAGGCTTCTTTTTATCTACATTTTAATTCAGGAGAGAATTTTGTTGATAAAATTCGAATTCAGTTTATTTACATTCAGACAATACAGCATCATTATTGGATTTACGTCTGAGTGCTAAAACCTTATAACCATAACCTTATAAACATAACTCTCAGTTGTTAACTTATCACTTACCCCTTAAACACTTTTAAGCTGTTAGATTCACCCCCATACCCCCCATTCTGGAAATGATAGATGTTTGAATGAAAAGGACAAGTTACTGCTCCTGTGCTAAACAAAGCAGACTGAATTCCTAAATCTCTTCAGTCAAAAGTGGCATGTTATTAAAAACACAGTACCAAAAAATTCTTAGTTGGTATTTCAGCTCCATCACAAAACCACTGTTCCCTGGGCTTGCAAAACTGATCTGCAGTGGAGGGGGAGGTAGGATGTGTGCATTTTGTCTGCCTGCAATACCGAAGTATGGGAGCAGTGTAGAGAAAGGGAACTTCATAAAAAGGGATTCGAGTGTTATGTGGCGATCTCTCTTAGACTGTTTTTCAAGCTCAGTGATTGCTCATACACAGGTCAAATTTATTTCACAACCCAGAACAACAACAGTTGGCATTTCACCCCTCAGGGCACAAACAGTACTCTGTATTCTTTCAATGGCACTAATGGTGTGTTAGCTATAGAGTTCATTCCCTGAAAATGGACAGTCTGAAATTCTTGTGGGTTTGCCTTGTTTTCCTTGAAGTCTTCTTGTTTCTTCTTGTATATATCCATTTAGGGACCTTTGAATTTAGGCAGGAGACCATTTCTTTCTAAACCTTGAAGTTAAGACTATCTTTCTGTGGCTGGCTGATAGCAAGCTTGCTCAGGCTGAGAAGTTGCATTGCATAGGTGCTGTTCTCAGCAGCTCTGCTCTCATTTGTTTTAATGAGGAAATCTTTCAGCCTTATCAGTGGGAGGTTCACATGGAAAGTGTTCAGTTTTAAACACCTGGGCTTGTAGGGCAGGGGCAAGCAAGCAACCAAATGTGTGATGCTTAAAAGCAGTCCAGGGTAACACATTTTACTTTATTAGTTATTGCAATAAACTAAGAGTTTATGTATGTCAGTCAACATTATGTATGCCACTCATCAAGTAGCAATAACTTGATTGCTTTCAGTCACTAATTTTCTCTAATCCGAGCAGAAAACAAACCTACCCGTTAGTCACTGATGCCTGTGACATGTTATTAAAAACATGATATCAAAACCAATTCTTAGCTGGTATTTCAGCTACATCACAACACCTCTAGGTTTTTTCCAGTCTTACTTATAGATAAATGATGATTTCGGTTGTATGAACAGTCCAACAATGGCAGTGCTGAATTGGCCTGAATTCTGATTGAGTTCAGCATTTTTCTGATTCGAAGTCCTACATCCTCTGGCTTAATCCAGCCTCTCCTTCAACACACAAAACAAAGCCTCACACTGGTAGCTTCTTTTCCTTTACCATGGCTCCAGTGACCCCCAGGCAGACTACCTTCTGATTTTAGTGGGAAAACCACTTACACCAGTGAGACACATTGGCAAACCCATGCTCTGTTTCTCTTCAGGATTGTGTAATTCTGTCAGACTTAATAGAGACCAGTTGCTCAGAGTTGTCCACTGTTCTCCTATAATCTAAATGGCCTGCTATATTATGATAGCATTAAAGCATTGAAGCTTGGTGGGTGGCTGAACCAATAAGATACAGATGATTTCTTGAGCTGTGTTTCCATATCTTGTACATCATGCTGGTGCCCTTCTGTGAGGGCCCACTGTATCACTATCGACTTGATTGCCTCAGGCAGACTACACAAGTTGAATGTGTGAGTGCAGTCTCTTTGGAAAAGGTTTAAGCTTCCTAAGCAAAGCAGCTGGGTCTGGCATAAGAGGTTCTGATTGTCCTCAAACTCTTCCAAAGGTACTAGGAGTTTCATGGGAGATAGAAGAAGCCTAGCAGTGTTCCTACAGCTTATTATACAGAATGGGGAAAAATAGTAATACTTCCCATTCTTTGAGTTAGTCAACTAATTGTGATTCCAGCTTATCCAGCAATCCTGAATGAAGCTTATGGATTTGATGGGTCACAGAAACTTACTTAGTTGCCCTTGTCAGCCAGCAAAATCTCTTTTTTCTAGGCTGCTTAAAAGGCAGTGTGAAAGGGTGCTGTGGGCTACACAATAGTACTTCCTGGTAGTCCCTGGATGAAATCTCAAAATACTGATTTAGAATTGGTAGCACTGTTCCTTTCCAGTTTCTTAATCTGTAATTTTTTCTTTCCAAGTCTTGAGAGATCTTCTCACCTTGGGTGCTAATGCAGTTCAACTTGAAGATTGCAGTTTGGGTAACCTAACACTGATGACTTCAGTAGACTAGTTTCCAAGTATTCAAAGGCTTCTTCACTAAAAAGGTGACATGAAACATTGAAGTACTTTCTTGTATAAAATATAATTGTATCTAGAAAGCTGCAGGTATATTAGTACATAGCATATCTTGGTATTAGGCATATGTAACAACCCACATTTGTTTTAAGTTGTCTTTTGGATCTCTGATCATAAGGCAGCCAAGTATTGTTTTCTTCATTAACATGTCATGGTGGAGTAACTTGATTTGTGCTCCCTATGAAGTTAATCAGGGTCTTTGGAAATACATCTGAAGTTTTTGCTAGTGAGATTTATACTGGAGAAATGTTTTTTCTCTTTGGTGTGTCTTTCTAAGTCTCACTTTATTAGGTAGTTAGTCCAAGGAGAACTACTGTAACCAGCTTTGTTTTGACTTGCTTAATGGTCTTCTCAGGGACTGTGGCTTTTCTGAGTCAATCCTCTTGCATCTGGTTAAGCTCAATTAAATTTAGTATATTGAACTCCCAATATTACAGCAATACTTTTTACTAATTAGGGCAAGCTGTGCTGTTGAATTATACAGAAGTGTCAGGAGGACATAACTGTAAGTGTTATAGAAAATTGTGGTGTTCCGGAACACTCAGATGGTAGTTGATGAGAGTCTGCTTCATTCAGGGTCTAATTTCTGTGTACTGTGAGAGAGAACAAGTGGTTTCAAGCAGCTCTTTGTAACAATCCTTTAAGAGACTTGTTCCCAGAAATAAAGAAATGGTTTGGGAAAAACAAACCCCTCCCCTTTAGCTCATGGTTCCAACAACAATTTTCATTGCTTGCTCTCTCATCCATAAATCTCAACCTTCCTACAGTGTTGTAGTCTCTAGTCCCTGCCTTAAATGCCTGATCATCCCCCAAATAGAGCTTAGCCTTTCAAAGAAATGCAATTCACTAACAAACCACTGGCTTTCTGGGAAAAGCTGTAACCCAGTTTCTGCCACACATCATAATGTGGGCACAATATTCAGAGCTGCCACTTATCCCATCCAGTCTTGGATAGGATGGGATATTGGTCATATTAGAGCTAGAAAATTGTTTCCAAAGTCTTTCAAGATAGAGATGACATGACTAAAGCATTATTCCTGCAGAATAAGCTGACTTGAAACACTGTGATTTCTGATTCCACAAAAACAGCCCATCTGGATTCTCCAAATGCAGATGATAACAAAGTTCAAGCTGCATGGAGCAGCCAGCCACCCTTCCCACTCACTGTCCTTAAATACAGCTTCTGATGACTGGTACCATTACATGATGTTTCCCCACTGCTCTATCAGGGTGCAATCTAGAATCAGTTTTCATTGCTGCTAAAATCTGAATCTAATCAGTGTGAATATTTCAGCACACCTAGTTCATATGTTTTGTGTGAGTGTATTTGGCTTCATCTATAAAATGTTATTGGGGCAGAAAAAAAAATCCTAGCAGTTAGGGTACACTATCACATTACTCTCTGTCCTTCATTTGTGGTTTTCCTCATGGTATATTTGTGTTCCAACATATATGTGAACAAAACACAAATGTCTCATGTAAGATGCATTTATAGCATGCCATTGGACAGTAAGTCTGAATCAGTCTTGTATACAGGGATGAGTAGATGTCATGTTTAATCCAAATTTAGATGTTTAGACTGAAAAATGAGACTGCAATATATTTTCTGGTTCAAACAGAAGACTACTTTCATGTTCATCCTTTTTCTTATTTAGTACATTGTATGGATTTTCCCATACTTTTCTGTTTTCTGTGTTCTTATATTTAAAAAAAAAAAAAGTTACAAATGCCCAAATACAATTCTGTAAAAATTAAGTAAATTCTTGTGACATTGTGATGAAAGTTCTTGCTCTCACAGTTCTTGCTGCAGAGCATAGTTCAAGGATTCCAGACAGCCACTGTCCCCTTGGGCTTTTCAAAACTCAGTAGGCAGCTTTATTCTCTCAAATAGGCTATGTCCCAAGTCTGTAGCCAGAGGATCCAACACAGTGTGCCAGTTGGATTTAAAGCCTGACTGGCATCCTCAGCCATTCTTTATCCTGGGGAGATAAGTGAGTTTTTTATTCAAATGGAGGACTGTGGCAAACCAGTAAGATCATACTTTAAATTGGTACAAAGCATCAAGATTCTTTCTACTAGTATTATAATTTATGCTATAAAAATTCTATCAAGATTAACCAGGAATTTATTGTAACTTTATCTTGTCCATGAGAAGTTTATGTGTCAAACTGGTGCATTTCCCCCCCACTATTTAAATAGGACAGAACTCTTATTTACCCTGTTTATATCTCCCAATAATCTCTTCAATATATGTCCTCAAGATCACTCAGCTGATATTCTTTATGTGTATGCAGAAAGTCTTAATCTATGTTTACTAATAGCCTTTGCAAAGGCAAACCTTGAGGACCTTCCAGAATGAAGCTCCACACTGGCAAGTGCAGACTCACACTCCTAGTGGTCTACAGTGTCTAGGATTCACTTCTTCTTAATGGTTATCTTGAGTTTTTTCTGACCACATTAAAAAAACACCCTCTCTTTCTTAACTGTATCCTGACAGGTCTGCAGAATATCTCTCTAGTTGCTCCTCTTATTAGGTCTTACATTAAATTATCCCAGTTTAATTACAAAATAAAGATTATGCAGTCACCCTGTCTACCCTTGTGTTAATCTTCCTGCCTGCTTCTCTCTCTGTCCATGCATGCATCTCTAAGTTCCTTATTAGTGAGGGCAAAGTTAATTACTGTTCTGTAATTGGTATAGAAGAGACAAATTGATGCCAATCTTGAGGAAAAGAAGCAGAGTTTTTGGACTTTTTATTCGTCAACAGTCAGCTGGACGTATTCAACCAACTTCTAACTTAGTATAGCATTTTCATCTCCAGGGTAGGGAATAGCATAGGTTATATGAGTTCAAGTATAGTCATACAGGAAATGTTAGGAAGCAAAAGACAAAAAATTTGCAGAAGGCTAGGCTTCATTACTTCACTGTGGCAAATAACATGCAATGTGATATACAATCTTTGGTCTGCTAATGGAAATTTGACCTGTGTTTTATGTAGCAGTGATTCATCTCATGTGGATTGTTGTGTGCTTTATCAGTGTTCTTTGGTAGTGGGGAATTGATCATTTTAACTTTTGGGGCTATGTGAACATTATTCTGCTTTCAAACCTGTCTTTCCTTTGAAAAATGAAGATGTGAACAACTATGCCAGGCATTCTAGTTAACAGAGTCCAACACTGATATGAACAATTTCTTCTAACCTTAAAGGCTAACATCTCTCTTTATATTTAGAAGCTTGTGGCATATTGCAGGATTTACACTCCCTCTTGCTGCTACTGTGTGGCACTGTCGGGCCCAGAATCCAGAAAGAATCCCCTATCACCTTCATATCATCTGTATGAGGATGATATTGTAGTAAACACATTGTAGTGTTTACTGCACTGTAGTACACTGTGGATCAGTGGCATTTTGAGTCATACGTTCTTGCTCTTCTGTACAGAAATAACAGCTTCTTTAGACGTGTCTACTCCATTTTTGAATACTCACTTTGTCCAGATTTTCTGACCCAGTGTGGATTAAAAATTACTCACCACATTATACAATTGCTTTTCAATTCAAGTGGGTCTGGTGCGTGCTAAACTATTTGGTGACAGCTGTGGATACCTGTAATTCCTGTATCATGCTTTCACCAAAATAATGATAATTTCTGGAATTGTTGCTTTTGACACAAGGAGCATTTGAAAAGTGAAAATTAAATTCTGGCTTGATTTCAGTACATTAAATTGTTACTTAATAATGCCTCTTCTAAAAAATAAGAAGTTGCAGTATGATATCGGTGTTGTCCAACAAAATGCAATCCAGAAAGAGCTCAAGTAGAATAAAGTTTGAAAATGAGAGGAGTGGAATCATGCTATTTTATGTAAAAGAAAAAAAAACCTCCAGGGCAGAAAGCTCAGGAATGTGTACTTGTTGCCTTTTGTAAGTCCCTCAGAATTTAAGGCTGGCAAACAGGGGCACTGAATGGCAAGAAATGAAGAGCAAGAAAATGCCACTGCTACTAAGGAAGTCCACAAGAGATATTGAGATGGAGGACAATCTTATTTTCATATTTTTTGCCAATCTGCACTTTGACACTTAACAACTATATTGTAGCAGGATGTTAAGGCATGGATGAATAGTTTGTGTATTTGTGTCATGTATTAGGCATTCAGAAGAGTGTTTGCCATTGACAGATGCTAGAAAGAACTATCTCTACACTATCTGCCTTATTTACAGGTAGAAAACATTTAATATTTTTGGTCTTTGTCCAGTGCTACTGCTACCTGTAAACATTTTCATCTTCAGAATGCTACCCCTTCATAATTTCCAAATGTGGGAAATTGACTGGATCAGTAAAAAATGGGTTTTGTGTTTTGAGCTGTGCCTCTTTTACGTGTCAAAACAGAAGTGAAAATGGAGTGGCTATATGCAAACAGCAAAAATATTCTTTATAAAAGGTAAGAAATTAACAGACATTACTGAGAGACAGCTAAGCCAGTTGTCATATATCAGATAATGTCATTTCACAGAACTTGAAGACAAAGAGTATAATTTTTCTGGAAGTGAGGTAGTGTAGTCGCACTGTGGCTGTTTCAGTGGAGAATAGGAAAGAAAAAGACAAGAGGAATTTGGCTTATCTTCTGCTAAAGCCTTTGTGTAATTCATTAAGCAATCCTAATCCAAAATGATAGTCTAGGGCATTTGCTAATGTTTTCATGACCCAGTGAAAACATAAAGAGGTACTAATGCAGCTGCTCATTTACTCCCCTGTTAATGCCCTGGGTTGATTCATGTTGTCTATAATACCCAACTGGATTTGGCTTCATTGAGTTATTAAAGCCGCTGAGCATTCCTCCCATGGTGACATATTTCTCTCAGTTTTGCTTACATGCTTTCCAGCCAGTCTGGGACTGTGGTTTCACTTGAAGCAACACCCTATTCTAACCACTCCTGCAAAGACTGTATTAAAACTGCAGACTTCTTCCACAGAGTCCATAAAAATCCACTCCTCTATTACAAAAGGAATAAAAAAGATGTGAATAAAAATGGTTACACAGATATTAAGTATTCTGATAATTTTTAATATTGGGGAGTTTTGTCCTTACAGACTCATTGTACAGAGGTACAGATTGCATGTACTGCTTTTTTATTGGGTTTTTGCAATACTTGTGAGCAATTTTTGTCTTGTGGACAGTATATAAATTATAAGAATGATGTTGTAGCATCTCAGACACAAATCATATTTCTCCTTTTATCAGCCTTTTTTCTGATTAGCTTTTCAAGGACTTGAAATCCATTGTTAAATACTCATATAGTATGCTTAAACTTAAATAATATTAAAACAGCACCAAAGGAATGGTAGTTTCTGTGAGAAGCTGCAACTTGTAATTCATCATGATAAATTCACCACAGAAAAGAATAGGAAAAATTAAAAACAGAATCATATTGGATTTTTGTCTTTGGAAAATTTATTTTCACCTCAACTGCTGTCATATACTGGATAAGATAACTGAAACCTGCAAGTTGTCCCTGTCCCCATGTTTCGACTCTATATCCTCAATGCTACAGATGCTACTCTTAAGCCCTTCAGTCTACTTGTATTTAGAGTACTATATCTTTTTGAAACCGTTTCAGGTGGCAGGTTTCGGCACTGAAGAGAAGGAACTCCGCTTTCGCTTTCTCCCTTTTCCCCTACAATGCGTCATCCTGGCACCTTGCCCAGATGTCAGCCCTGGTGTAGGTGAGGTTGCCACAGCAACAGCACACACTTGGTCACACCCCCTATAGCTACAGAAGTCTCAATCAGTTTGAAAGTTTTACTAGGTTTTCATTCATCTGCAACGCACTGCCCAGCCATCTGCGTTTAGTCACCCATCCAGTGCTCACAAGCCTGCTGGTAAATGGAGTAATTTTTGGAACTTTCACCTCCATCTTTTGGGATGAAATCTCTCAAGATTAGTCCTGGGTGGTCAGTCAGCTGCCCAACCTGCAGTGAAGAAACCAGCTGGTCTGTCAGCCATCCCATAGACATGCCAGGCAGTTGGGCAATAACAAAGTTCATATTTAATTTTCATAGAATGTGTAAAAAGCAATAGTACTGTGTAATTGCAGAAGAATAAAACTGGAGTTACCGACAGAGCATTTTAAAAGCTGATTTTCTTCCTGTTGAAGCAGCAGGATAAGTTTTTGGTAATACCTAACTCACAATTCTGCTTATTTTTTCAGACATGGAGATGACTTGATTGTGACACCGTTTGCTCAGGTAGGCACAATTTTGCTATATTTCTCACATGATCTTGTAATTTAAAGACTAAATGGCCAAACTAGTTGTTTTCTATCATTATTATTGTATAAGATATGTTTGCTTGAAATGAGAAAAAATGTCTAAACAGAAAGGCATAAACTTCCCACTCTTGTTATCTACACCTCTCTTTCTTAAAGCTTTTTGATTATCTGAAAATTGAAGTGCAACAGCACAATAAACACCTTTGATCTCTTTTCAAATACTGTAACAGGCAGTCATAATGAAGACAAATCTCTGCTTTCTGTTATTCTATTACTTTTTATAATTACAATTTCTTCATTTGGTCATATTTTATGCATTAAATAAAATGTGATTTCTAGACATGAGATAAGTTTTACCTAGAATACTTATGTTCTTTTGCAAAACCATGTTTGGTTTTTCTATTCAGAGTCTGTTTTATAAAATATCACCTCAAAATTCTTTATAATTCAGATCAAGACTTCACAATTTTTCACAATAGAGCTGTCTTATCATGTATGAAAAGTTAATATTGATATTCCTTGAACTCATGATGATAGGTTTTACTCTGAAATAGATAGGAATGAAAATCAATTCAGTGTAATTACAAAGTCATATGTGATTGAAGGTGAATGGAAAAAGAAAGGTTGAGTCACATAGCAGTCTCAAATAAGAATAAAATGTGCAACTTTAGTCTCAATATGCAGGTTGCTCTGGTCTAATAATAAGCTGTTAAAAGAATATTTATTTATTAGTTTATTAGATATTTAATTATATTGTAAGCAGATACAGTGTTTATAAAACTGGGAGCAAGTTCTTAATATGAATAATACCATCATCTTTTATTAGCAGAGAAAACATTAAGCAAGGGCATTTTATAAAAATACTCTGAAGTCTCTCAAATATTAAATATACTCAAACAATAATGGAAGAGAAGAAATTACAGAAAAAAAAATTAAAAAAAAGTCAAACCACTTCTGGTTTTATTTCCTCAGGAAACAGAAAACCTAACTCTTAAGCACAGAAAAAAATATAAATGTTATGATGCTCAAGCAATCCAGTAATATTTACTATCGTTCCTGTTCACTGTAATCTGATTTTTGTTTACAAATTGTGCCACATATTTTCCCTTGAACATAGTTTTCCTAGTTTCTAGCTTCCCTAGAAAACAGCAAATAGTACACCTCATTTATGGATATCCTTTTCCTGGGACAAAACACCCTTTCTTTTAAGGGCAGTTCTGTATTCTTGTTGGCATTAATGGATGTGCTTCAGCAAATAGAGTAAAAGCAGTTGAATGCTATGGCTACTTGCACCAAGGTACTGTAATTGATTAATTGTGAACTTTTCCAGTGCAAAACCCTGTTAGCAGTGGTTTAAGTCAACCTGTTTTTATTTCTGTGGAACAAGAGAAAAAGCACTTACAGGGTGAATGATCATGTCACATTCCCTGACACAGGAGAAACTGAGATGCAGTTGAGAGAGTGTGCCTAATAGAGGGGAAGTGACATCTGATTAGACTCTTAGGAAAAACATCACCCTTATCTAAAAAGTATAGAATATGCAAAATCTCATCTCCAAGCTGACAGACAAAGCACTGAGCCCATCCCTCTCAGTTACATTAGCAGTGTTAGGACCTCACTCAGGACTTCAGAAACTGGATGCCATCTCCCAGTACAGTGTCCACACATCATAAAAACTACCACTTTAATGTCTTCCTAAAGCAATATTTTAACATGTAAGTGCATTTTTTGTGTGCATCACAGCATGAGGAACACATGTTCGAGTTATTTCAAACCATCTGTATTTTCTTCACTTGATCGGGAAGCTTATTTCATTTGATCATGAGCCACCTGGTGGTAATAATACTAGTTTAGCATTTCAGTTTCTTTTCAGCATATCACCATGGTAATGCAGCTGCATTTTCTATGTGGAGGCAGGGTGGCATACTGTGTCCCCCACATAGAAGCTGGTCCCAGGACGTGATAATTTACTATATTTACTAGAATGGAATTTTTTAAGCAAAAGTTAAAAAAAAAATTATCACAAGGATATTATCAGTTGCATTTCCTTATATTCCTATATACAGCAACTGCTGTAATTTAATTATTCATAGAATTTCACTTTACAAAATAATTTGAGGGATTTGAAACTTAAGGAAAAAAATCTGTAGGTTTTTAATTACCAAAAAAAGGTTCAATATTTAAAATTTGTTTGCAACTGTTTATATATAACTTGATTTTGAAAATATGAATATTTACTTAGAGATTAAGCCTAAAGCAGTTTGCACGTGATGGGTTGCTTTATGCCCACAAATGAAACTCACGAAATACTAAGCAGAAGTAGAACCTCTGTGGGCAGCGTTAACTGTCACTTAAAGAAAATTGTAGTGGAAAATTGAAATATTATTTTATGCGCTTCTAAGACAATACACTTATAAATATTAATATCTTTATACAAGAAATCAAGTTGTTTAGATCCCTTGTAGCCAATAACCAAACTTTTTGTTTTCACTTATACATTTATTGCAATGTATGTGGGGATGACTTGTACTTACAGAAACTGTCAATATATGTGCATTTATAATCATAGAATCATAGAATTGTTTATGTTGGAAAGGATGTCCAAGATCATCAAGTACAACCATTAACCTAAAACTGCCAGGTCCACCAAACCATGTCCCCTAGCACCACATCTACATGTTTTTTGAATGCTTCCAAGGATGGTGATTCCACCACTTCCCTGGGCAGCCTGTTCCAATGCAGACCAACCTTTCAGTGAATAAATTTTTCATAACATCCAATCTAAACTTCCTTTGGTGGAACTTGAGGCCATTTCATCTCAGTCATGGGAGACTTCAACCTGCCATATGTCTGCTGGAAACTCCACATACATAAAGGAGGCAGTCTAGGATGTTCCTGGAGTGTGTGGAAAATAACTTCCTGTTGCAGCTGGTAAGTGAGCCTACCAGGGGCGGTGCCTTGCTAGACCTGCTGTTTACAAACACAGAAGAGATGATAGGAGATGTGGTGGTCAGAGGCTGTCTGGGGCACAGTGACCATGATATAATAGAGTTTTCAGTACTCAGTGAATAAAGGAGTGGTGTCAACAAAACCTCTACCCTGGACACTGGTTCAGAGAGTCCCTTGGGAATCAGCCCTTAAAAACACAGGGGCCCAGGAAGACTGAACATACTTTAAGAAAGAATTCTTAAAGGCATAGGAGCAGACTGTCCCTTTGTCTCAAAAGACAAGTCATCAGGGAAGACGATTGGCCTTGGCTGAGCAGGGAGATTTTGCAGGAACTCATGGAAAAAAAGAGGATGTCTCATCTTTGGAAAAAGGGACAGGCAGCTCAGGAAGTGTTTAAGGATGTCATTAGTTCATCTAGAAAGAAAATCAAAAAGGCAAAAGCTCAGTTAGAACTTATTCTGGCCACTTCTGCAAAGGATAATAAAAAGTGCTTTTATAAATACATTAATAACAAAAGGAGGGTCAAGGAAAACCTCCATTCTTTATTGTAAGTGATGGGGAATATTGTCACCAAAGATGAGGTACTTAAATGACACCTTTGCCTCAGTCTTCAGTGGTAAGACAAGTGATCCTCAGGGCAACCGGCCCCCTGAGAAGGTGGATGGGGACAGGGAGCAGAGTAGACCCTCCGTAATCCAGGAGGAAGCAGTTAGTGACCTACTGTGCCACTGAGACACTCACAAGTGGGATCAAATGGGATCCATCCAAGGGTGATGAGGGAGCTGGCAGAAGAGCTCGCCAAGCCGCTCTCCATCATTTATCATCAGTCCTGGCTGAGCAGAGAGATCTCAGATGAGTGGAGGGTGGTCAATGTGACGGCCATCCAAAAGAAGAGTTGGAAGGAGGATCCAGGGAACTATACGCTTGTCATCCTGACCTTAATGTCTGGAAAGGTTATGGAGTAGATTATTGAGTGCCATCATGTGCCATGTATGGGACAACCAGGAGATCAGACCCAGCTGTAAGGGCTTAGGAAAGGCAGGTCCTGCCTGACAAACTTGATCTCCTTTGATGACCAGGTGACCCACCTAGTGGATGGAAAGAAAGGCTGTGGATGTTGTCTACCTGGATTTCAGCAAAGCGTTTGACACCCAGCAGCATTCTCTTGGAAAAGCTGGCATCGCATGGCTTGGACAGGGCACTCTTCCGTGGGTTAAGGATTGTTGGGATGGCTGGGCCCAGAGAGTGATGGTGAATACAGGTACATCCAGTTGGCAGCTGGTCACTAGTGGTGTCCCCCAGGGATCAGTGTTGGGTCTAGTTCTATTCAATATCTTTACTGATGATTTGGGTGAAGGCATCAAGTCTATCCTTAGTAAATACATGGATGACACCAAGTTGGGTGGGAGTGTTTATCTGCTGAAGGGCAGGAAGGCTCTGCAGAGGCATCTGGACAGGCTGGATCAATGGACCAAGGCCAATGGTATGAGGTTCAACAAGGCCAGGTGCTGAGTTCTACATTTGGGTCACAATAACCCCAGGCAGCACTGCAAGCTAGGGGCAGAGTGGCTGGAAAGTAAAAGCAAAAAAGGACCTGAGGGTACTGGTAAACATGAGCCAATAGTGTGCCCAGGTGGCCAAGAAAGCCAATGGCATCCTGATTTTTGCCCTATACTGGCACTGGTGAGGCTACACCTTGAGTACTGTGTCCAGTTCTGGACCGCTCAATACAGGAAGGATGTTGAGGCGCTGGAGGAGGTCCAGAGAAGGGCAAGGGAGCTGGTGAAGGGTCTGGAGCACAAGTCCTATGAGGAAAGGCTGAGGGAGCTGGGGTTATTTATCCTGGAGAAGAGGAGGCTCAGGGGTGACCTTATCACTCTCTAGAACTACCTGAAAGGAGGTTGTGGCCGGGGATGTTGGCCTCTTTTCCCATGCAACTAGCGATGGATGAGAGGACATAGTCTTAAGCTGCACCAGGGGAGGCTTAGGTTGGACATTAGGTGGAATTTCTTCATGGAAAGGGTGATTAGACATTGGAATGGACTGCCCAGGGAAGTGGTGCAGGTGTCCTTTCAGGTGTTTAAGAGAAGACTGGACATGGCAATTAGTTGCATGCTCTAGTTGACAAGGTGGTGATCAGTCAAAGGTTGGACTTGATGATCTCAAAGGTCTTTTCAAACCTAATTAATTTTGTGAGTCTGTGATTCTGTGATTCTGTGATCTTGTTCTATCACTTGTTACCTGGGAGAAAAGACTGACCTGCACCTGTCTACAACTCCTTTCAGGTAGTTGTAGAGAGTGATAATTTTTTAATGTCACTGTTCCCTGGGAATGCAAATCTGATGGCATATATTTTTATTCCTTGCTGAATGTAAAATATGTAACTGTGCCTCCTTTTCTCCAGACTAAAAACTCCAGCTCCCTCAGCCTCTCCTTGTAAGACTTGTGTTCCATTAATGCTAAAAGCATCTAGGATGCTGGGCAGGTACTGGACATTTCACTCCTGGACCTGAAGAATAAAGAGGACATACAAAACAACAGTCAAGACTCTGCTTTCTGAAAAAAGGACAGATTCATATTATTTCAGACACTAGAAAATTCTGGTTATGTGAATAGTGGTGTACACATAGAGAGACACCCTTGCAGCCTGTCTGGGACCTGAGCATGGGTCCAGCAAGCCTCGTTAGCCTCCACTCATAATTGCCCTTGAGCAACCTTGCAGCTCTGAACACTTCTTTTCTCGGCACCCCTGCTGTTTAATGTCCTCTTATTTCAGATCCGAAGCATACCTAAGCTAGCTTCATGTTTTCAGATGGCAACGTGTCTAGCCTACTAACCTGTCTGAAACTGTGCTCTGTGCCATTCAGAACAAGCAGATCTGAGAAGCATGCCTATACCTGAGGTCACTCTCTGAGGAGTCACTTCATTACCTTAATTATGTGCTTCCAGTTCTCAGTGCACCTGCAAATGCAGCCAGTTTGAGTTCAACAGGGTTTATTGAGTAGGAGCTTGAAGCTGGGAAAACTGACAATATTTTTTCATGCCCTGGAACAGCTCTGGAAGCCACATAGATACCTTTCTCTGAAAATACTAGGACACACAAACTATCTCAGCATCCTGATACATGTAAACTGAACCCAGGCAGATTGACAAAAGAGAAGTAAAAAATGGATTGCAGTCACTAAAATGAGCCTCTTAATAGGTCAAACTTCTTCTTTATGCTTTCCTTTTCCTTCTACCTTCAACTCATACTTTCCTTTTACAATATTTTCATGCTTCAGCACTTTTTCACTGTATTTGAAGTATTCATTTTTGGATCTCTGAACTCCAAGATCATCTTTCACCTGCTCAGTTCATGCCTGATTTCCATCTGTCTACATGCAACATCTAAATACAATATTTTTTAGTGTCACTGTTTCCTGGGAATGCAAATCTGATGGCATATATTTTTATTCCTTGCTGAATGTAAAATATGTAACTGTGCCTCCTGATCTTTGGAAAGAAAAACATAATGAAATGAATACCGTTTAGTTAGACAAATTTATTTTTATTATCTTATCTCATTTGGTGATTACTTACGATAGCTTGAACACTGCCAGTTATTATTAACTTCTGAATATTTTCTGTTACAGGCTTTCATTAATTTATTCTTTTCAGTCCCCCGTCTCCTTCCTATCTCCTATATAAATTTAAGGTGCTATGAAAAGAGGGCTGTGTCCTCCTCAAATCAGACCTCTAAAACCCAAATTCCCATTCCTGCTTTCATTATCCCTCTGGTGAGTTCACCAGCCCAGTCTGGGCTGGGAAACAAAAATGGGCAACTTCTGCAGGCACACCAGTGGTTAGTGTGTCTGCTTCCTCCCAGTTCCAGCCTGGTTCCAAAGAACTCATGGTTGCTGTCTGACATCAACTGAACTAGCTCTCTCTTGTTAGAGAGGTTCATCTTATTATGCTTATGCGGTACAAAATTTATTGCATTTATCCATCAGCCCTCAGAAGAGAGTGCCTGTGCCACTTATAACAAGAAGACACTCCTCTACTGCATCTACTATATGATATCTTGCATGAAATTAAGTCAGAAAGGAAGTAGTTTTTCTCTTCCCAATGTGTAAAGTTTGTAAGAACCTGCAACCATTTTCCCTCTTCTGAGGTGATACCTTCCTCTTTTTCTGGTCTTCTGCACTAAGTCCCCAAATCAACTGTGCATCTTAAAGGAGACACATATTTTTTTCCTGGCAGTCTAGACAACCTTATTCCCTCTGGAGTTTGTGGGGACTGAATGGCAAATGGAAGATTCTCTAATTATTTCTTATGCATGAAGTATGAGGCTTGAAAGGGCTAATATCTTCCAAACTCAAACACTTTTATGGTAATTTTAAAGAAATAAGTAGTATTCTAAAGTGAAAAACTTTCCTCCTTCTCAAGTAAGCTTGCCTTTATCAAACAATGAGTTGTTTATGGGAAAAAAAAAAAGAAATAAACTATGCTCTCCTATTACAGACACGTTATTGTTAAATAATGGTCAAAGGCTGCAGACTAACCAACCCTGGAAACCTTTTACAGTTGTTTTGCAATGCCCTTTCCTTTTTCGTTCAGCACAGTGGAGCAGAGATAAATCAGTCTCACTTGTGCAGACATTTATACTGAAACCACTTTGTCTGTTCCAGGTGCTGGCCAGCCTGCGTACTGTACGGAATAACTTTGCTGCATTAACCAATTTACAAGATCGGGCACCCAGCAAGTGAGTGTCATTTTTTGGCCACTGAAATTTTTGTAGTGATACTTTTTAATGTAAACTGAAAATGACAATTAGATGTTACAGATTTCAGCCTGTGCCACTGAACCTGCATAAAACGTGCATGAGTAATAGCTATTAATCCCCTGAAGATGTTATTCTTGGTAGCTGAGACAACAGCCCCCTTGCCTTCTAACTGATCTTGCGTTGCTGTCCTCACATAAACTTGGAGTGGTTTTGTGCAACTATATGATTTTCAATAAATTGGTCATATGTCAAAGATCATTCAAAGATGATTCAGGCACAGTCTGAGTCTTGCAAATGATCCTGAGTAAGCAGACAGCTGC
Source organism: Chiroxiphia lanceolata (assembly GCF_009829145.1). Taxonomy (NCBI): domain Eukaryota; kingdom Metazoa; phylum Chordata; class Aves; order Passeriformes; family Pipridae; genus Chiroxiphia; species Chiroxiphia lanceolata. The sequence continues at coordinate 16,794,836 of NC_045671.1, read as the reverse complement.
AGTCAGTGAGAGCTGCTTGCATGATCTGAACCTAGAACTCTGCCTAACTCATCCAAGATACTGACATCCCACTCATGCAGAGTAGTTCACAATTATAAATGAGGCATTATAAATATGATCTTTCTCCAATCATTTTACAGCATCACAGTGAACATTAATGTTACCTACACTGGCAAATTCCGTAGTGCAGTCATTTCCCTCACCCAAAATGTGCATCTCTAGAGCTTAGAAGTAATTAGCATTCCAAAGACAGTTGCCTACCATTGCATATGCAATGCTACCAGAAGGTATTTCCATGTCTCTTCGTTGGAATATGCAGACCTTACGTGTTCCCTGCTTTCACTCATCCACAACTCACATCCCTATGCAGCTGTGTCAGTCCAATATCTTATAGCGTTCTTCAGTGGGCAAAACATTCCACTGAACTGTTTGCCTTAAAGCTTTTTGTGAAAGGTAGATGCAAAATAACGTGTGAAATGTACATAAAAAAATAATAGAGTGAAAAATAATTAAAATAAAAATTTCAAGTCAGAGAACATGGGAAGCACAAGACTTGTTAGAATAATGCTAACTATGTATATAAATCATATTTTAAACTAGGTAGAAGCTCTATGTATGATTCGGCAGGCTTTTAATAAACTTCTAAGTTCCTAAAATATTCCTGTCTTAGAGTTCCCAATCTGCAGAGAGGTTTCAGAGAGGTCAGTTAGGAATTCTCTTCTACACCAGAAAGAAATATCTGCTGTAAATGAACTTTGGCAATGGCAGCGTAGTCCATTCCAAAATAATTTCCCAAGGTTTTTTTTCCCAGTATTTTATTTCCCAATATTTTCTATTATATTGTTCAAGGACTTAGTCATCTGTGAGTTTATCAGGCTTAGACCTTTTTTATTTTCTTTTCAATAGACGATCACCAATGTGTAACCAACCATCTATTAACAAAGCAACTATAACAGGTAAGAAGACTTTATTTATAAAACCATCTCACTGAACACTGCATTTTATAATAATAACCTTATATTGTTTCCTTATATACCTCCTTATATCTGTTTTATTAAAGAGGTTTTGAGTCATGTCATGACTCAAATTGGTGACTTTTAGTGTTCTATCATGTTAGCTTTTGATTTCTGTCTTATTAACCTGGTTTTAATTAAGTTCTTTCCCAATTCTTTTTTCTTATATAACAGTGTGTGACTGTTTCATGATTACATTCATTAGTACCTTCTTGTAATGAAACCTAGTAGAAAAAACTGGTATGGGGAATGTATCGATCTTTCTTTTTGGGATATAGAGTTCTGTAGCTATAAAGGGGCAAAGTCTTTGCATTACAAGCACTTAGGCAATGAGAAGAAATTATCAAAACTGACTTTTCTGATTTAGGATGGTAAATTCTATTTCTATAACATTTGTAGGTAAGACAAAAAAGTAATTTCCTTTTAAAAGACAGTATTATTTCTAAGGAAACATTAACTAGCACTGTAAATTATGTGAATACTTCGGAAAATTCTACCCTACAGCACTTTTGGTTATTTTTGTGGCAACTTGGTCTTGGTCATCTTTATGGGAATACAGTTTATTTGACCCCATATTTTTTGCATCATGTTAGTTCACATGTTCTTACACTTAGTAATTTTCCAGGTAGTTACTTTCTCTATCATGTTCTGTCAGAGTGAAAGAGCATTTGCTTTGCCTCTTGATGGAAGTATAAAGACAGTTACTAAACAGGCAAATTATCATTTAAACCAAAACCAGAAACATAATTTTCCATAATCTTCAAAATACCTTTTGCCTTTTTAATTATATGATATGATAGCTTTGTAACTCAAGGAAGAAATGCTACTTCAGCAATTTTGAGAAGTGTGCCTTTATAACGTTCAATAGTTTCTGTCTTTAGGCTCTGAAGTATGTTAAAATTGATGGTGTTTTTCAGCTAACCTCCCACAATATCCATGTTTACCTCAAAAGAACACTGTTGTGGCAGTTCTGTACAGCTTTATTCTCCTAGGAACTAATCATGCAACATGACCATTTGTGTATAGGGCTTAACAGGAAACAGAAGGTTAAGTCTTCAAATCTATAAACAGAAAGGCATCCTTATTTAAGAATGTTCTGCAATCACACTTAAATTCATGTAAATTAAATAAATAAATAGAAAGAAGATAGAGATATATAAATAAATTATAATCACAATCCTTTGTTAATATATTCCTGTAAGAGGTAATTGGTTTCAAATTGCTCTCCATAAGCCATTACTTGAAAATACTCCATACTCGAAATAGGACTCTTTCTTTGGTTTCAAGGGACTAACTGTAGAAAGCCCATTACACAGTAAAATTTGTGACAATAAATAAATACAATATCCACAAGAGCAGATGTGCATACATGTGAACACACAGAGGGCCTACCTTACGTGCTCTCCCACAGTCACTTGCCTGAGGTCAGCTTCTTTTCTCTAGCAGGAGAAGCTGCTCAGACAGCAAGACCCAGGATAGTCTCTATTGGAAGATGCTGTTGCTCTTTTTAAATTCTCCCTGATCTGAAGGTTTCCACTCAGTTAATCCTTAGAGGATATTTACATATCATCCAAAATGTTAATGTTTAGAAGGAAGGTGGTACAGTAAGGGCTGCAATTAGAAAATGTTTCTTTGCCAATAAATTCAAAGGAAGCAAGAAAAGGCAAAGAATACTAAGGATAATTTAATCTTATTTAGTTTTATCTGATTTCTCAGAGATGCTGCTGGAATTGCTGTGTCCAAATTATGCATTGGACTGGATGAGCTGGGGCTTCTGTGCATTGGATATAAGTGGTTGAAAGACTTTAATGATAAAGAAAAAATATTAAGCCAGTATAAAGCATGAAAATGGCTACAATTCATTCTGGAGACTGAGGCTGGATACTATTTTGCATGAATGGGTTTGCCTACTCTTAGTTACAGCCTGGTTTTGGTATTTCCATGGCAACCAAGTTCATGGCATAGGCACAGAAGTATGCATAGGTATGTCCTTGGGGCATACAAAATCCTAGTAAAACACCTTGCATTAGAGCACCGTGTTAAGTATGAAGATATATTATAAACACTTTTCCTGCTCTTCACAGAATATTTGAATACCCTTTCAGATGCTACTAAGCTTTTTGAATGGGGAATGTTCGAAATGTAGCTTGTGCAGATCCTTCCTGCTGAGAAATCGTCCTGGTTGTGCTGTTCTCAGAGTTTGTGTCATGGAAAACCCAGAACAATACACCAGACAGGTAGAGCCTTAATCACATCATCCAGACAGCTCAGCTAGCAATCTCATTGGGAACAAACTAGGTAACTGGAAGGCACAGAGTCACTAAACTACATAAATCATAAACCAGAAAACAGACACTTAAGATGGAGATTTTATGTTGCTAAGCTTCCTGGAAGACATGTCTTTGGGAATACTCTATCTGAGGAAACAGATAATCACAGGAGGGAACTACTGCAGAAGATATGGGGGAAACAACAAGAGAAAGATGAAAAGGAATTTGGTAAAGCTAAGTGACTAAAATAGTAAGAGCAAAATTCCTATTTTAAGAATTCACCCAGAAGCACAAATTTGTTGACAAAATACCTTAGCAAAAAAGGAAGAAACTGTCAAATTGAGAAGTCAGGCAGCACAGGAATCATATGTTCAAATTCTTAGGAGCAACAGCAACCATGGTGGCCTTAAAATTTACAGTGATTTTTTAATGTAAATATGTAGAAGTTGATGATCAAAATAAAATCTATTCAATATATCCACATGAATGCATTTTTTAGCTTTATTGATAGAAGCTAATGAATATCAGTGACATACCTGAAATTCAGTATCAGCCAACTGTGCTATACCATGCTGAGTACTCCTTTTGCAGACAGATTGGGGGTGAGATGGGAGCTTTTTCTGTAACAACAGACCTTTTAGATTGTACTTTTCATACTTGCTTTAGACTCTAGGCTGTAAATATCTATTTTAGCTATAGTCAGTGTGAATTAAGAGCACATGAAAACTTACTTCTGTTAGATGTCGTCTTCAAAGGGAGATGAATTCCTCCCTAAAAGTGCCATCTCTCTCCCATGACTGAGACCAGCCTGGGATAACTCTGTTTGCTATACAGTACTTCCATGTTTGGTGTTCTGTACTTCCACTGGAAGAGAGGTTCCTCTCACTATGAATCATATTTTCCGGGCCGTGACCAAGAGGTCACTTCTGTTTCATTTCAAGTGGACATAATTCTCTTAACACAACTAGTGAAATATAAATGTTTTGTTTTCAAAAAAAATGAAACTATCTGTGACTCAAGGATTGAACTTGCAGGTTTTATACTACAGTTCTGTCCTCTCATCCAGATCACACTTTCTGAGTTTGCCTTTGTGATTGTGAGAGACAGTGTTGAAAGACTTGCTGAAGCTGAGTTAGAAAATATTCACTGCTCTCTCCTCATCCATTCAGGTAGTTGTTTCATTGTAGATTGCAATTGGGTTGGTCAAGAATGATTTACCTTTAGTCAATCCACGCTGACTACTCCTGATCACCTTCTTGTCACCCATGTGGCTAGATGGCTTCTAGAAGGAGTAGCTCCATCTTTTCCAGGGATTGAGGTGAGGCTGACTGGCTGGTAGTTCCCTCAGTCCTCCTTCTTACCCTGTTTGCAGATAGGGGTGATATTTGCTTTCTTCCCATCCTCAGGCACCTCTCCTGATTGCCATGACCTTTCAAAAGTGATCATGAGCAGCTTCACTATGGTTTCCAACAGCACTCATGGATGCATCCTGTCAGGGCATATGGACTTGTGGATGTCAAATTTGCCTAGGTGTTCTCCAACCCAATCCTCCTTGGCCAAGAGAGGATTCTTTTGCCCAGATCTTCTGGGTTAGAGATGCCTGAGGGCCGGTATTGTCAGTGAAGACTGATGCAAAGAAGGCATTCAGTAATTCTGTCTTCTCTGCATTGTCTGTTACCAGGGCCCCCCTCCATTTAGTACCAAAGTAGCCTTTGTTTTCATTTTGTTATTGATGTATTTGAAAAAGCCATGTTTGGGATCCTGCCATAGCAAAACAAGGAATAAAATAAACATGAGAACAGGAGTGGACAAAAAAATCAAAACCATACCAAACCAACAAATAAACAAACAAGAAAACCCCAAACAAAACCAAAACCAAACAAAACAAAATGTCCAACAACAACAACAGCAACAACAAAAGGATTTCTATGGTAAACTGCAATGTCAAACTTTTTTGGCAGAGGTGATGTAAAATGCTCTGAAATCCTCATTCAAGTTTATTGATTGAAGGGTGCTTTCCTGAAGCACTGGAGAAACCTGACAGCCTATTTTGAAAGAGAGATTTGTTTGATAAATTGGCCTTTGTTCTTTGTGTAGTATGTTGAGTGATATGAAAATGTTCTGTTCCTTGTACTTTTGCTTATACCCATACACCTATGGATATTTTGAATGCATTTAACTCGCTTCAGTCAATTTTTTTTATTTCACTGTAAATAGCACAGACACATTCTCAAGTGTGAATGTGATTTGTAGCATTTTCACCTAATTCAGACGGTGGTAAATGCCATCTGTTATTTGAGAAGTTAGCACATATGTATCTGCAGACTCACAGCAGGTTAACAGTATACATCACCAGTGATTGAATTCAAAATTTGCAAGTGCTTATATGCACAGAAATCACTGGCACACACATGCCAGTACACTTCAGTTTACTTCCTAGGGGACTTTGTGCAATACTCACATTTAGGACCAGAATTCTCACTAAGAGTCAGTTAAATGTGCCCTTTTAACTTCTCTGAATGCTTTTAAAATTCCCTTTCTTTGTAAATTGCATGAAGACATCAATATTCATTACAACTGTTTCCTCAAATGGACCCAAACATAACATTCTTTTGTTTAGTGTGGATTTTAATATGTGAAGAGTAGTAGAACAAGAGAGAAGAATTGACAAACTGGATAAAACTATATTCATGTTAAGTCCTGAAAATGTGGTTTTTTGGAAGACACTCACAGCACATATACATGTTAAGTGCTGCTTGTCACTGTCAGTCAGATAAATAAATATGTCTCATTTTATTACTTCTATCCAACTCAATTCCTTCCTGGATGAAAAACTGAATATAAGCTAACAATGTGTGCTTACAGCGAGTTACAAAAAGCTAATCACACCCGGTCTGCATCAGAAAAGTATGTCCAGCAGACATGTTTTCACGTACCTCACCTGGGGAACTGCATCTAGATCTGGGGCCCCCAGCATAAGAAAGACTCATACCTTCTCGAGCCAGTCCAAAGAAGGACAGGAAGATGATCAGAGAGGGCTGGAGCACCTCTTCTGTGAAGAAAGGCTGAGAGAGTTGTTCTGTATGGGGAACCAGAGGAGGCTCCCAGGGTGACATTACTGCAGGCTTCCAGTACCTAGAGGGGCCTATAAGAAAGCTAAAGAGGGACTATTTCGTATAGGAAAGCTGAAGAGGGACTATTTACAAGGATGTGTAGTGATAGGACAAGGGGGAATGGCTTTAAGCTGAAGGAGGGCAGGTTTAAATTAGATATTAGGAAGAAATCCTTTGCTGTGAGGGTGGTGAGGCACTGTGAGGTGGAACAGGTTGCTCAGATGCTGTAGATGCCCCATCCCTGGAAGTGTTCCAGGCCAGGTTGCATGAAGGTTGGAGCAACCTGGTCTAGTGGAAAATCTTGGATCTAGATGATCTAGATGATCTTTAAAGTCTCTTCCAACTCAAACCATTTAATGTTTCTATGAATTCTAATAGTAGATTAAAAAAAACAGATTTATATTTTGGAGTCCAGAGCATACATAGATTTAGCTTCCATTGAAATCCCTCCAGCTGGTCCATGTAGTTCAGTAGCCAGTTAGGAATGCAGATGTCCCTTGTTTTAGCTAGTTTCAGCGATTTCATTTTTGCAAAATAAGCTCACAATTTGCTAACAAATGTATGGAATACAGGATTGACAATCATCAGTTTTAGTGGAGTTGAACAAATTCTAGAGGAGTTGCACCAATTCCCCATCATTACAGTACAAAACACTTTAAGTAACCTGTATATTGTTTTCTTAAACAATGAATAATATTTTGCAGATTTGGAAAACAGCGACATTTACATCATCTACTCCTTTCAGTTAATCATTAAAGCCGTTACCTAGAACATGATAACTAAACAGAGAGTTATCTAACTAACAGTTAACTAACAGAAAGTTATAGCTTTGTTAGCCACAATAAAAACAAAATCATATAGCTTTGTGAGATACAGGACACAAATTACATTCAGACTGAAATTCATTCATACATCTCCTGACCATAGTAAGCAAGGTACACAGCTGACAGGTAAGGAATTGGAGAGACAGGAGTCTGCTCCCCCCCTCCCAGTCTTTCACAGTCACTTTATCATCTTTGGGGATGAACTACCAGCTTTATCCCTTGCACATGCAGAGTTTGTGAGCATTTGATATTAATAAATGGAGGCTATATTTGCTTACATTCAGAAAAAAATAGCTCTCTGTGTCACAGTTGATGTAGCACTTTCATGTGCTATAATAAAAAAAAAATCTGCACAAAATGGGTAATTTAAAAACATAACTATTGAACTGTTTTTTCTTTCAAAGGTAACAGTATTTTTGCTTCCAGTTCAGCCCCTTCAGTTTAGGGAAAAGGTTGTTAATTGACAGGATGCAACTGTAAAGGCTTACTGAATGCTGTCTCCATCTTCACAGAATCATAGAGTCATAGACTCATAGAATAAGCCAGGTTGGAAGGGACCTCTGAGATCATCAAGTCCAAGCCTTGATCCACTACCACTGTGGTTAGTAGACCATGGCACTAAGTGCCACATCAGTCTCATCTTAAAAACCTCCAGGGATGGAGAATCTACCACTCCCCTGGGCAGCCCATTCCAGTGTCTGATTACTCTCTGTATAAAGAATTTCTTCCTAATATCTAACCTAAACCTCCCTGGCACAGCTTAAGACCGTGCCCTCTTGTCTTACTGATAGTTGCCTGGGAGAAGAGACCAACCCCCACCTGGCTACAACCTCCTTTCAGGGAGTTGTAGAGAGTGATGAGGTCTCCCCTCAGCTTCCTCTTCTCCAGGCTGAACAACCCCAGCCTCTCCTCATAGGACTTGTGCTCCAGTCCCTTCACCAGCCTAGTTGCTTTTCTCAGGACCTGTTCCAGCACCTCAATATCCTTCCTGAACTGAGGGGCCCAGAACTGGACACAGTACTCAAGGTGTGGCCTCACCAGTGCTGAGTACAGGGCAAGAATCACTTCCCTGCTCCTGCTGGCCACACTGTTCCTGATACGAGCCAGGATGCCACTGGCATTTTTGGCCACCTGGGCACACTGCTGGCTCATGTTCAGCTTCCTGTCAATCCAAACTCCCAGCTCCCTCTCTGCCTGGCTGCTCTCCAGCCACTCTGTGCCCAGCCTGTAGCGCTGCATGGGGTTGTTGTGGCCAAAGTACAGGACCCAGCACTTGGCACTTGGCCTCATCCCATTGGAATCAACCCAACTTTCCAGCCTGTCCAGGTCCCTCTGCAGAGCCCTCCTGCCTTCCAGCAGATCAACACTCCCCCCAGCTTAGTGTCATCTGCAAATTTGCTGATGGTGGACTCAATCCCCTCATCTAAATCATCAATGAAGATATTAAAGAAGACTGGGACCAACACTGATCCCTGGGGGACACCACTAGTGACCAGCTGCCAACTGGATGCAGCCCCGTTCACCAGCACTCTCTGGGCCCGGCCCTCCAGCCAGTTCCTAACCCAGCACAGAGTGCCCCTGTCCAAGCCGTGGGCTGCCAGCTTTTTTAGGCGTATGCTGTGGGAGATGGTGTCAAAGGCTTTGCTGAAGTCCAGACAGACCACATCCACAGCCTTCCCCTCATCCGCCAGGTGGGTCACCTGATCATAAAAGGAGATCAGGCTGGTCAGGCATCTGGGACCTCCCCAGTGAGCCAGGACTGTTGCTAAATGATGGAGAGCAGCTTGGTGAGCTCTTCCACCAGCTGCCTCATCACCCTTGGGTGGATCCCATCTGGTCCCATAGACTTGTGAGGATCTAAGTGGCTCAGTAGGTCCCTAACTGTTTCCTCCTGGATTACAGGGGGGCTATTCAGTTTCTTATCTCTTTCTACAATCTCCAGAAGCCAGCTGTCCTCAGGACAACCTGTCCTACTGCTGAAAACTGAGGTAAAGGTGTTAAATACCTCAGCCTTTTCCTCATCTTAGATAACTGTATTCCTGCCCATGTCCAATAAAGATTGAAGGATTTCCTTGCCCCTCCTTTTGCTATTGATGTATCTGTAGATGGACTTCTTGTTATCCTTCACAGCAGTGGCAAGATTAGGTTCAAGTTGTGCCTTCATCTCTCTAATTTTCTTTCTACATGACCTAACTATATTCCTAAACTCTTCCTGAGTAGCCAGCCCTATTTTCCATAATCAGTAGGCTCTCTTTTTTACCCTAATTTCCTTCAAAATCTCTAAAACTTTTCTAACTGAAAGACTTAAAATTAAATCTATATGTAGTACTCCTTTAGGCTCAGTGGGTTTGTTAAACCTTACCTGAGGCAGAACAACAGTAAGAAGACTGACAAGGTTTTGAACCACATAAGCTGTTTATGTATCATCTCACATTCAAGGAAGTGAATAAAATCAGGGTACAAAATAGCTCTTTATTTGAATACTGCCCTTCCATGCTGATACCTGATAGACAAATGTACAAGCTTTCGTAAAATAACAAGTTAAACAGAGAAGTACAGTCATAGTTTACAACATTCCTGGCAAGGATGTCTATGTAATTGAAGCTAACCACCCATGAATCAAAAATTAGAAAATAACAGTAGTTGTTTTCAAGTGTGTAAACAACAACACTTGGCTCTTATGTATGACTTTAAATTTTTCAAGTTTGTTTCAGTAGAAATGTGTGGGGTTATCAAAGTGGATAGAAACTAGAATGCATCATAGGGCTGACCTCTACTTGTTATCTTCACCCAGCATTTCAGGTTAGTTTTCCTTCAGACTGCAATGTAGTACAGCCGTGATTGACTCACACATTTTGGAGTTAGAATAGGGATTAATTTAAAAATAAAACAAGGGGCATAGTCAATCTCCACATCAATAATCTGATATGCAACCCAACATAGATCTTTGTTTCTTACATTTAAACTGGTCTTATATTTTGCTGCATCAGTAGAAGTCCTTATATCACCATTTGACCCAAACTGCCTATTTCACTGGTGAGACAGAGAGGGTGACAAGCTTCATGTGCTTCTTGTCCTTTCAGCCTGTGTCACAGGCACTGGTAATTGAGAATTGTACATGAACCTGTGCTGTATTTACTGACTGTGCTGGTTTAAAGGTAAACTGGCAGGGGAAATGAAGCCAACTCAAAAGAGAGATTATAAGTCAGAATAACAATTTAATAAAATAATACAATAAGTATGATTATACAGACAAACAATTGGGTTTAACACACAAAACCCAAATGTATAACCCAGCACCCTGGGGCATGAACAGAGTGGTGTTCGTTGGGCCCCCTGAGTCCAAAAGAAAAGGAGAAGGAAAAACCTGTTGGTGGGAGTGCTGTTGCAGTCTGGTCAAGAGTGGTGACAGCAGTCCAGTCGAGGGTGGTGGTTGCAGTCTGGTTGAAAAGTGGTGGTTGCAGTCCAGTTGAGAGTGGTGGTTGCAGTCTGGTTGAGAGTGGTGGTCACAGTCCTTCTCTGGATCCCACAAGTGGTTAAAAAAGTCCCAAGACTCCAAGATTATATAGATACTCAGGTTCAGGCCAGTACCTCCCTCAGGGCGGGGAGTTCCACAATGGGTGTGAGGACAGCAGCATTCTCCTGTCTCACAGGCCTCTTAACACCCAGTTTATAGCCTGAGGAGTCAGGCTGCTCTGGGCAGATGGTGTAAATGGTCTATTGATAACAGTTTCTGGGAAATGGCATGGAAGGCTATAGAATACACAGTTTTGGGTTACACCCATCCAGTGATGAACTGGTCCCAGCTGTTGTAACTAGGAAACTGAGTGATAACAACAGCAGAACAACTGAAAAGAATGAAAGGTGGTTTGGCTTGTACGACCAACTTGAGAAGAATCAGCAAAAATAGGACTCTCGCCTGTGTCATTTTTCTCATTCCCGTTACAAATGGGATGATGAATATAGAGAATAAAACTGGGCAGATGTGGCTTCAGGTATGACCATTGGATGTATGTTGGAGTGCACCTTCATTTCACACTTCATTCAGCTTCTGACTTTTCTGATCAAGGAAACATTATCCTCTGTCCAATTGAAAAGATGGATTTGAAAGTAGATCTCTGTTCCATTAGTAGATTATTGAGAAATTGACCTATTCAAGCCTATTCACTTTCCTGAGTATCCATTTAAAAATTAAGGGCTTCTGCATTGAGATCAGATCACCCATTGAAGTGCGTAAGTTCTGCTTTTATGATATGCAAGTTCCTGAGTAAGGAGCCCAAACACAGCAGTGGATCAGAGCAGCCAGCAGCCATGGTCAGGCAACCCTGGAGACAAGTTACAACAACAAAGCCTCCTTTTTGCTTGTTCTCCCTCTGACCTAATGTGTTTTTCACCACATTCTGCAAAGTGACTCATCTTTAGATGAAAGGTGTAATTCCAGGTCTCCTGGTAGGAAAATCAACTTGTGACTTCTTTCTCAGGAACTAGGATTAAAAAATTCAAGAATAAGCAATGCCTAAAACAGTCTTCTGCTCTCAGGCTAGAAGTTAGAACATATTCTTGCAAAAAGACTTCTTTTCCCGATGTTAGGTAACTCACCTCAGAAGACGTGGTGGCTGGAACTGGGAAGCATGGAAGTAATTGGTCAGCAACCAATTGGCACAGTCATGTAATCAGACATGCCCCTGTTTTCATGCTTCCAGTTGGCTGGCTCATTATCAGATGCCCCTGAACAACCAAAGACATTCCTTATAGCCAGGGGAGGCAAGCAGATGTCTCAGGCAATCCACATGCTCTGCAGAGGCCCTAACCCCCCACACTGCCTGGACAAAATCTTCAGAGTCATCCAATAAACATCACCTTGGTGTCGATATTCATAAAAGATACACCAGCAGTGGGCATCCTAACATAGTCCCAAATATTCTAAAGTATTTTCTAGCAGAAACCTGCCAGGGAAAAGCTGCAGCAGGAATTTTACCAAACTTGCTTTTGGGACTTTGGAGGAAGAAGAGCTAATAGTTCTTACTAGAGAGTTTTCACTTGAAATCTTAAAAGTGCCGAGGTATGACTTTAGAGTTTCTTAATCAAACACAAGTCATAGTACTCAGCCAAGTTTGCATAGCTTTATGACTCTTACTTTCTGTTAACAGAATTGGAAAATTTGTGTGTTTTTATCATGATGCTTAATCAGCTCATAGTTAAGAAGAAGATTCATCTGTCTTGTATAGTGGCAAACCTTTTTTTGTACCAGGAATGTCTTGGTTTTATCCCCATCATAATGAGATTCTGAATTAATGAAGCAGCTATGGCCATATGCATAAAGTTTTAGTTGTTACTAAATACTAAAAATTACTCCCAAATATTTACATTAAAATGCTGGCATAAAATTGCCAATCCAATTAATTATTCTGTCCCCATGCAATATTGTAAATTAATTTATGCAACTGATATCTATATTTGAAAGTGTAAGTTAGATAAGAAGCTAAATGAATGCTAAGCCAAAAATGAAGATGACAGACATTAATTTAAGGGAGTCGCTCCTAAATTATACGATAATATCATAGAAATAAAAGGTTTCTTTCCTTAATAATAATGAACAAGGTAGGATTATATCCAGTAAGTGAATTTTAACACTAGGTAACTTACTTTTGTGCTAAAAAAACATGAATTAAATTAGGAGTATATTACAGAAGTGACTAGTGGATTAGCCAGCTTTTAAAAATTCCCCTTGCATGAAGTAAGTTGTATGCTAATACCTTACTTTGTGGATGCGCTGTAAGAACTATTGACTAATTAGTCTTTAATTGAAGGAGTGCAAAGATGTGCAGAATAAAAAGCCCAGGAAGAAGACCGTGCCAAAGAAAAGAAGGAGAGAAATCAAAAACCAGTTTGACATAGCCTCACTACCTGAGCTAAGTAAATGTCATCAGTGGGATTCAGAAAGGTCCAACAGATGATGGTAGGCAGCTAGTGGGAAAGAAACCAATATATGCTTGGGGAAGAACACTTAATACTCTTATTTTTATTATTATTATTGTAGATGTGGCTGTTATTTTTGCTGTTAATATGACTGAATTTGAATCTCACTTCTCAAAGGGGAAAAGCAAGATCAGAATTTTGGGAAGGTTTCATGCTTTTTAATTGGAGTGCAACAAATAGAAGCAGTAGCAGTGGCAAATGAAACCCGCCTCCTAAACTGCATATCAGATAAAGAGGCTGTTTGTTTGAACCTTGTCATTCCTCATTCAGTCTTCAATTCCAAAAATCTGTCAGACACAGGAGATGGGCAGAGGAGGGTTATTCCTACAACAGTCTATGTTTTTGCAGTGCAAGGCAGAGAAAGACCAAGCAGCTGATACTATCTGACATAGATACGATGCATATGACTTTCATACAGGAAAGCAATTTTGGGGGGTCCTGGTTAAACCACTTAGTTCTCATGTGCTTCTGTTAAACCACTTAGTTCTCATGTGCTTCTGTTACTTGGAAACGTGTGTAAGCATATTACTGATCAGTCATAGATATTTGCTGTATGATACTGTGAAACCAAATGTGATTTCCTTGCTTTTGCTGATTCTCATAATGAAGTCTGCAAGCCTTTGTTTTCCTGAGTAAAACCTGAAACTGCAACGCCAATGAATCTTTTACAGTGCTCTTCTTTGGTCTAGTGCAGTTCTATCCTCCTTGCAGATTTATACTCCCTTAAGTTCCACATCTCATAACCTTCCCAGTTTGTCTTATTTCTTCTTTAGCAGGAAGGGGTGACTGTATTATATGATGTGGTGAAAAGCCATAGTATGGGAAGGCAGTAGGAAGGATAGGGTCCTTGTAGCCTCAGCACACATTCCAAAATAGAAGGGCACAATTCTGTTTCACAAATACTATTGTCTAAACATACCCACTGGAACACAGAGTTGATGCTCAAAGGAGTAAATGTTGTTTCAACAAATAATATGTTTGTGATAAGACCCGGTGTGCTGAAATACTTGCCAGTTTTAAAGAGTTTGAAATCTCTTTTCTCCTATAAAACACAGGCTATAAATATTGCACAGATTTTCCAATAATCTATTGAAGACTGGTTGTTAAAATGAATAGGTATTTGTACTTCATAGTATACATAGGCTTACTTATAAACATTGACTTTTGGAAACTGAATGCTTTGATGGTTCTGTGAGAGGCAGTACTGTAGGCATTACTTCTGAGCACAGCTAAATCCTGTAGAGCTGAATTATAAAACATCTACTATAGCCATGTTTCCTTTGCAAAATAAAAAATGTTTACATCAGTATTCTAAAGACTAAAATTCCATAGAAAAAAAGTCAAAATATAGTAAAATTTTTCACAGTAACTATAGCACTGTGACTGAAAATAACAACTCTATTGGCCAAAAATACACCATAAAAAACCCCGCATTTCTCCCAAGAAGATGCTAGATGCTGCCTTCCAGAGGCAGTATTTCAATATGCTGGCTGCTACTGATGGAATAAATGTCTCAGTTTTAAAAAGGGGGATGAAAATTGATCATATGAAGATACAGGAATCCCATTTTAAAGCCAACTTTTGTAGTTATGTCTGTAGAAGTGTTCCTAAAACTAGACTTAGATAATTTCCTTTGGAGTCACCTGTGGCATGAAAGAGCAATGAGTTAAAGCCTTATTTAAAAGTAGTCAGGCATACCATCTAAGGTCTGTAATGCATATTAGATAATACAGTCACCTGAAAGAAGCATATACAGTATCTGTACTTTATATTTCTCAGGAGCCTTTTCTTTTCTGAAAATTTACGGATTTTCCATCTACACTTCCTGTAGAAGTGTTGGCAACAAGTGGGAATTTTTCTTTTATAGCTTCGAACTCAAGCAAAGAAGGCTACTTGACTTTCTCATGTTCTGCATGATTTCTCCAGGACTGCTTCTCACACTGATACATGGACTCATTCTGCTTCATTTTAAAATACTCAGTTGAGAGACACCCTCAAATTTCAATTAAATTGGTTTAAAAATCAACCGTTCTTCTTTTTAATTGTCTATGATTTAGACAACTACTTTAAGCCTTGTTTCAGAAAACCTGAGGCATGTATTTAGGTCCCATAGGTTTAAATGGGACACAGACTGTGGTTCAACTTGTATTTTTCAGCAAAAGGATCAGTTTATGTAATTCCCGAACCCCATCGCTTATTTCTTACTTCTTGCTACTCCTTGCAATATGCTATCAAATTGTCTGTACCAACAGAGGGTGAAATAATAATCAAGGAACCCAAAAGACCAAAAAATAACCTGCATTATTTTTCCTTTTTTTTTTTTTCAGTATGCAAGTTTTCCAGTTGATTCACCTCACAGCTAGTCAAATAATTCTCTGAAAACAAATGAATAGGCTGATGCAAAGATAATTTGAGCAGCAAATGGTGGGGTAGCCTGGCAATTTGAATGTAGCTTAAGCAATACTACTGCAAAAAACTAGTAGTGGGTTTATGCAGGTTTCTGAAGATATGGATGTTTTAAGTGTTGCCTTAAGATCATTAGCTGCCATTGAAACCCTTAGCAGGCACAAGACATTCTGCATTCCAGGTCTGGAAAGTTTCCATAAACATAAACCCATTATTTGACTGGCAGAAAGATGGCTCAGATCACACCAAACATTTCTGTATGATGCTGAAGTAATTTAATCCTATTAAAAATTTATGCAAATTAAGAAATTTTTCAACAGCCATATTTGCAAAATAAATTAAGGAATTGTGTAGAAGCATATGAGCCCATGAGCTTGCTTTTCATCATACTGTTGTCATTTAATCCCTACAAAGTGGCAATAAGAATTGCTGAAAATGAAACTATAGGTTAAAAACATGGCAGTAGGGTTCATACAGCAAAACTAATTTTACTGGAATTTCAGTTAAACAGAGAAATCATGTTTGGGCTTTAGAGTATTTCAAAAATATTTAGAAAAAATCAAAATTACACAAAATGTCACACAGATCTGCATATCTTTCATCTGAGTAACATTTGAAATGCAAAAACACACATTCAGCTTTCATGTCTTTAAAATGTCTTTTTTACTTTCTTTTAACTTTTTTGTCCAAAGCAGATTTCTTTCTGAAACAACAGCAATTTAATTTAAAGATTTAGCTGCCCTCTTCTCAGGTATGTGAAAAAGTCTTGCACATCAAAGTGCAGGAGATCACTGTCCAGATGTGACATTCAGACATGAAACTCAAATGCAGAGCACAGCAAGCACGTCTCTGAGAAAGGAAGAAAACAAAACAATCCCCCACCACCTCTTAAAGCAGATTGTCACTAAGACATAATTTTGAGACAGGTCCAAAGTAAGATTTAACTCTACAGACTTTACTGTACAGTGAATCAAGAACTGAAGTGAACAACAATGTCGTCACCCAAAATGCTTAACTAAGAGAGCAGTTTGCTGAGGTAAATAGTTTCATCTTCCTTTTTTAAGTATCCATGTCTTGTTAAAAATTATCTTAGTGACGATTAACAGTGCTTATTACCTATATTTCAAAATGTAAATAAATACAGTAACTAGATTTTATCATGCAGATTATTTTCCACTTTAGACATAGTGGTTTAAAACTGTTTTGGAAAGTTTTCAGTCTTCTCATTAGGAAAAAGATGCAAGATGCAGAGTGACAGTTCCAACAATATAAAACAGTCAAGGGACTTGAAAGACCTCTTCATGTGTTGCAGCTTTCAGGCTGACCACTGAGGAAATCTTAGACAATTTAGTCAAAACAGCAGCAACCTGAACGTAGAGCTTGGTGTGTAGCTGGGAGTTCTGGAGCCTGAGCAGGATTCCATGGTTCTGAAACTGGGCCATAATTGTACAACAGAGATTGTTTATGGCCAGCAGCACAGGCCGCCTGCAGAAGCTGGCTGCATGGACACAGCACTGCACTCAGACTCACACCTGGAATGAGTTCTAAGTGTTCTTTTATGGTCATGCACACACTTGTGGCTTCCTCTCTTGTCCTGCCTACCTTATCATGAGGAGAAATCCATTAATGTCTGAGAGATACTGTGACAACTGGTGATCAGCCGTTTAAAAATCTTACTGCAGAGAGAGACAGAGAGAGTAAGTCTATATGATGTGATAATACAGAAATACTGTGAGGAAGGCAAGAAGTCTGAAAATGTCTTGAAGCAGTCCGATGGGTGTATTACAGATTTATTGTAATTTTTTTAGCATTTGTTCAGCAAGTTGCAGAGGGTGGAGAAGGATTCTGTTAAAGCAGAAAATCTTGCTACGTTGACCGTTTGCTCTTTTTTAATTACGAAATATTATTTGCTTCATTTTATTCCCTTAAAAGAAAGAAAAGCCCTATTTTACTCTCTTTTCCTTATGCCTATTTTTATTTCATTCAGATTTTTCTTCTATCCCTCTTATGACTTAATTTAAAATCTGACATGTTTTCTTCTATTTAAATGCATTCATGATTTTCCTTAAATGCCATGTGTTTATATCTTTATGATCTATTATCTTTATTGTATTTATTTTCTCTGGATCCCTTTCCCCACCCACGACGTGGGGCGGCCCAGTTCTAGTTCCATTTCCATCTGAAGAACCATTCCAACGTCTTGAAGGATGGGGAAAGGGAACTCCAGGGGTTTCTTCAGAGGTTTCTTCTGGCCCTGAGGCTGGAGGGGAGAGGTGCCCTCCCCTCCCCCCATGCACGTGGCTCCATGGCAGGCACAGAGACAGCACACCGAGCGCGGAGAGGAGGCAAGAGAGAGTTTATTGTTGGGGATGCTACATTTATAGGGTTTAGGAGGATTCACAGAGTAATAAATTAGAAGTCTCAAGGGGCTTACAGGAACACCCAATCACAGGAAGGGGTTAACAAAGGCCAATGGGAAACACCTCAGGACACCTTCCCAGGACATTCCTGAGATAACATTACCATGGGGGGTGTTGGGAAGAAGAAGCATGTGTTTGCAAAGAGACCACCAAAAGCCATTTTAAGACATGTTTAAACAACAGATTCCCCATATAATGCAGGTTTAGTGCTACAATTTTCCTTCAAATCCTCTTTGCAAAACAACAGCAAATGCCGCCAAAAAGAAAGAACAAATATTAAAATATCAGATGCAGAGGCTTTGATAGAGTAGAATATTTCTAGAACTACATGGAAAATTGTGACAAAACAGATCGAGTATAAGCATTTATAAAGCAGAACTGGACTTGAACATCTTTACACCTTTACTTATAATACTGGATTCCGTTATGTTTCAATACTTTTTAATCTATTATATAACAATGGTTTTCAAATCAATATTTATTACTCCAGACTTTTTAACTCCTTCAGAACTGTTTATCAAGGAATACCTCTATCTGTTGGCTAACAAGCTCAATTAGAGCATTCTCTTTGTTTGCCTTGTTTGCAGTTTACACCAATAGTTTCACCATTCCTAAATACAACATGATTAATATTAAAAGCCTTATAAACTTTATTTTAGGAAAAATAATGAATTTGTTAACACTAGCTCAAACATTCCCCATGTCAAAGCCCAGTATTTCAGCAGATTGCTATTTTACTGAATTACTGATTAGCTCATCATTTGGCAGTGCTCAGACAAGGTTATTTGGAAGCTAGTGTTAATATTTCAGAGCAGGGAAAGAGCTTTCCCAATGCATTCTAGGGCAGCATTGCGAACAAGAAGGACTGCAAGACGTATAAATACACCTCAGCTCACTATATGTAGTGAGCATGTACCAACAGAAATGAAGTAGTAAAGAGCAACTTTCATCCACCAGAGTAAGATCCCAGTGTTAGTAAAGCTCCAGGCTAAAGCCCACAGTCTCACAGCTTCATGGCTATCAGATTAAAGGTAGCTATGATCGCATCCCTGGCTGCAGTAGCAAATTGCTTTAAATAAAGTTTGCGACGTGTAAAGTCCAAACTAGCCAGTTTCCTGTTACACAAGAGTGCTTCTAGCAGTTCTCAAACTTGGTGGGTTATGTGTTGTGTTGCTAGAGGATGGACTGTTACCAGATGGCAGACAGGGTCATTCAAAAAGGCTTTAGTCTACGTAACTGGCATAGTAAACTGAAGCATGAACTATTTCATAGAAAAGAAAGACAGCTCCATGCATCTAATCAGTCATTTAACCTGTAAAGTTGTTTAGCAGAGGAAGAGAACGCAGAAGATAGTGTTCTTAAGTTTGTTCTCTTCATAGAGTCTGTTCTGTTAGCTGAGGCTGGAAACAGAAATTGTTCTTTAAAGGTGAGGGAGGAGAGGAGGAAAGAGGTTCTGCTTACTGTATTCTTTTGTAAAGGCTTTCTCCATGAAGACAACTTACATGGTCACTATGTCTATCTGTGTTACTAATACTTTGGAAACGTGTAGCTAAGAATAAGTGTCAGGCTCTCCTACAAAGTGGAAATGTTAGCACTACAGGCTGTAGTCCATCTCAACTGTAAATGGGAATGGAATTTCTAGGCTACTCGTCAGGCAAAGAGCATCAGTGGTTGCCAATGTGCATAAGTTGGATGTATCAGCAATAGTCAGCCAAAAAGTAAACTTGAGGAAATAAATATCCTCTGGCTACTAATCCTGGGGGGGGGGAAAATATAACCTGGCTTCTAATTTTAAAATTAAATTTAATTTTTAATATATTAATATCCCCTCCTGACACAGTGTGTATAGTTACTTTTGTATGTGTAGTTATCTGCCAGTTCAATGATCTACTGTGTTTGTATTAGACTCAGAAAATCATTACAAGTCTGTTTTTTAAAATAGGCTAGTAAGAAGGGTCAATTTTATAATTTTATTTACTCTTGCAAGTGCACAGACAAAGCACTTGGTGTAAAAACTATTTTCTGACAGGCTTTGTTGCTATACTGATCATCTTAAAATGGACTGACTCTTAAATGGACACCTAGACAAACAGAACTCTTTTCCCATTTAAAAGAATTACAGAATCAAAATCGGGTTTTTTAAGCTTAGACTCAGAAATCCATCAATAACTTTTGAATTTCATTCAACAACTATATCCAAACAAAGAGCAAAATATTATTTTCCTAGTACCAGTGACTCTGAGTTCTTCATAGGCTGTAGAAGTGGACTTATGCCATAAAACTCCCATCCAAAGCTGTCAGTTCCACAAAACTACTGCATTCAACAAAAACAGAATTCAGGCAAAACTGTCTTCCAAAATTCTGTCATTGGCCATTATGCATAAATCCTACCCATTTTTTAAAAGTCTGTTTTAATGAGTAGAAATCAGGGTTTCATTTTACTCACATCTCAGTTACTCTTCTTCATTTGACTGTCCAGTGTGGGATTGAAACAACCTCAGTGAGCGTAATTTGATTAAGCTTTTTCAGGCCTAGCCCAGATTTGACTTACTTTCTCAGTATTGCTTTCTCTCGATTTTTATCTTGCCCTATAGGTGACATGAACGAAGCAGTCCTCTCACAACATGTCACTTGGTGCATAGCAGTTGCTTACATTAAAAAATGTGATATCTCGTCTGTATTTGCCCTTTATTGTTCTGTCTGGAAGAGTGATAACAACAGGCCATTTCTAAAAATTAAGGAATTTAGCCATGGTTTTAAGGAGCTCTCAGGAACTGGATTCACGCTGGTTGCTACAAACCATTTTTGACACAGTTTTTTTGGTCATTTTTAAGCAAAGGTCAACTGTGGCTTAATCATGTTGATGCAGCAGGACATATTTATAACACATCTGACCTTCTGAAGAAGAATCACTATTTTGAGTAATGTAGACATAGGGCAGATTCTATTTTTCTATTTTATTCCTTCCATTTTCATTCAGTCCTGCAAGAGACCATGACCAGGAATAATAGATTATTATCAGATTAAGAAAATGCTGCTAAATTTCTACTAATTTCTCTTATAGTTCAACCTGTTTAAGTCCTTTTGCCTTCTGTGGAAATTACTCACTTCCTGTAATTGAAAAAAAAGACATCTGAAATAAGTGATGTGCTTACTGAGCAGAAAAGGAGCATGTATCATTTTTCAGTTTCACTACCTGTGCATAGCCATCCACTGGAGAAAAGTAACAACAATATTTGTTAAGTACAGATATTACAATGAAACAATGCAAAAACCTCAGCAGCAGCAGGTGCATCTGCAGCTCTCAAGTCTGTCATGCTTTGCCTCTGCACGTCCATCAAGGTGTCACTTCCTACTTTGTGGGCCAAAGTCATACACAGGGCCAACAGCTGTCATTATCTTGAGAAGTAATTGAATTTCAAGCGGTTTTTTTCTAGCACTGAACGCAATTTAGCTCTCACTGCTTGGGTGGCTGGGACTGTTGATGCTTCATGTCATGTATAGTAACAGTGCATAGGTTGCAAGCACTGTGTTAGCATATGTCTGACTGTAAGAAAAAAGAAACAATCCTGGGATTGGGGTTGGTATGTAAAAAAACTCGGGCTTAAATAATGCTAATATATTTCATTCAAAGAGGAATTTTGCTTTGGAGACAAGGACATAAACTGTGGTAATTTTATAAAATTTAATTTGTTGGATTTTATACATATGCATATATATAGAATAGGTTGGGGGCTGTGAATATGTATAGAAAACATATAAAGGCATGGATATTTAGCAGAGGTTCGTGTAAGAGAGGAGGGCTTGTACAAACAGACATTTTGGGACATTTACAGTAACAGCTGGTAATCAGCTGAGCCATATGTTGCAAGCTGCAAATCAGACTACACATGATATGGATGCTGCAGATTTCAATGTAAATCCCATCAGACTTGCCATCATCAAACCAGTCTGACAAACTAATCGCTGTCATCCTCTCCCACAGCTTTCGCACCAGCTCAGGCTGAAATGTATTTTCTCTCGTAAAATCTTCGAAGGTTTTGTCCTTTTTTTGTCTTCTACAACACAGTGTCTGCAGTTTGATGCAATATCCTGCCTGCGTATCAGTGGCCTTGAACTCCCTGCTGCCACAGGCACTTCTAAATGCCTGTTCTTTCTGCAGTTTTCCCAGTGTCACGTTGAACGTCCAAGCGTCCAGAAATGCTCTCAAACTCCACCACCTATAGTGCCAAAATAACCATAGGGCGCCAGGAATGGGTGAGAAGCACCCTCTTGCTGCCGTAATTACCGTAATTACTCTGGAAAACAGGTGGTAGGGGTGTCATGAAACAGTCATGGAAGGGGAAGGGACTTGACCCCTCGGGGCTTAATTTTTAGGCACTTCGGCTGGAAGGCGCATTTTTCAGACCGTCAGTGCGTTTAGGAAAACAACTTTTCCCCGGCTCCGTTTAGGAAAACAACTTTTCCCCGGCTCACGACTGCGTACCCGTGGGCAGCAGGCAGAAGGCTCCTCAGTCCCTGCTCCGACGGCACAGGCTCAGCGCCGGCTACGAGACCCGGCGGCGGGCCGTGAGCATGTGTGAAAGACACGCAAGCTGTCCTGAGGACAGGCGCTGCCGGGAAGCTGGGACACGGCTGGACGCCGGGAGGAGGGCAGTCGCCTCCCGGCCCGGGAAGCGGGAGGCGCAGTCGCCCTCTCCGGCTCCGCTTCGAGGGCTGGGGCGGCCCTGGGGCCGGCGGTGAGATAAGCGATGCCACTGCCGTGAGCAGGAGCGGGGGGCCCGGCCGGGGCCGAGGGGGAGCTCCGGACGGCCATCCTGCTCCTGTGCCTCTCCTGGAGCGGGCGGTGCCCGGGGACGCTCTGGGCCGGGAGTGCACGGGGAGTGTCTGAAATCTGTGTAGTCACGTTGGTGGACTGTTTTTAATGGAACCGTAGAATAGTTTTGGTTGGAAGCGATCTGAAGGACCATCTAGTTCCCCCCCCCTCCCTTGTCTTGAGCAGGTAGACCTTCCACTAGACGAGGTTACTCAGAGCCTCGTCCAGCTCGGCCTTGAACGCACTTCCAGGAGTGGGGCAGACACAGCTTCTTTGAGCAACCTGTGCCAGAGCCTTCCCCACCCTCACAGTAAAGAGTTGCTTCCTAACGTCTGACGTAAACCTCTCTCCGTTTTGTTTAAAGCCTTTCTTGCCCATATAAAATGCCCCTCTTCAGTTCTCTTGTAAGCTGTCTTTATGTACTGAAAGGCTGCAATAAAGTCACCCTGGAGCCTTTTCTTCTCCAGATTGAACAATGCCTTACTTGAATCTCTGAAAGAGAGAGGGATTAGACACTCCTGTAAATATGTGTTTCTGGTGGGGAAGAAAGCAAAGTCTATTAACTGGAGTCACTGTAAAAATAGGCTGTAGTAGTAACATGCACTTCCACACACTGTAGAAATAATTTTTTATTTCCCTGAATTTTTACGATTGAATCTTCCCTAACTTATCAGTATCCCTGTAGAGTCATCAGAGTCATCAGCGATTTCTGTATGAAGTGTCAAATCAAAATCAGATGTACTTTTCAATTTGCAATTAAATCTCAATATCTCTGATTTAACCTCATCAAATTTGTCGCCATTCCATTTAATCTTATTTGTATCTTTATCACTTTTTTGATGTTGGATAATTGTAGTGTCCCTATCACTCAATATGTGCTTAAAACAGGTTTAAAAAGATATAGCATCAGTAGGATGACACTTTCTGTCTTTTAGGCTGTGGTCATCTACTGCATTTAAGGCATATAGAAGTGTTGTACATTTCTAAAGATCTTGTGGGACTGTGTAATGAGTGAGAATTCATTAAGTCCACCTTAAGAGCCATTTAAGTCCACCTGAGAGCCATTAATTAGGGTGTTATACAGCAATAATGTCAGGAAAGAGGCAAATTTCCGTTACCTAGAACATCAACACATGATCAAAAAAAACCTTCCTCCTATGCCTAGGAGACAACAATCTGGTTAAAGGATCTTTTAAGTCCAGGTGCCTTTCCCTCTGTTGACTTTGGATGTGTCTCTGTGACCTCTGAAAATCCTTGTGTTTTAAAAGTAGACACTTTATGAGATAGTCTAGAAAATGTAGCTAAAAGAAACAATCTGTGCCTGGTCTAGCTGTGGCAACCTATAACTGCATTATAACTGAATACTGCTTAAATTGGCTAAGTTTCCCATAGCCTTATGGATGTGGAGGTGAATTCACTTAAATGAAACACTTTTAAACTAATTTCTCAGAGGGCAGTGGTTGCCCTGAAATTAGAATGCCCCTATTTGCTAAGTACACATGATCCACTGTAAAATATTCTGAGCTTACTTAGCTCCTATTTAATTTTCCTAGTTACTTTTATAGTTTTCTTCAGCCTAACTTTATACTTCATGTATCTGATACTGCATGAATATCACACCTATTTGCTCAGTAATCCATAAAATCTCTCAGAAATAAGATAGATAATAAACAGCTATACTTTCTGTTTTTCACCAAAGGAATTTTCCAAATCCCTTTAGTGATAAATTTCCTGCGTATAGATACTCTGCTCTATGAAATAACTGGGCTAAGTACAAGGCAAGTGGTATTATGCATAGTACTTTATTTGGTGCGAGACCTGATTTTATTTACCATGTAAAATCCTTGGACTGTATCAGAACTATTTCAATGTACATTATTTGTTACAGTAGCTTTATTGTAATTGAGCTGTCCTTGAAATAAGTTGTGACTCTGCCTTGAATTGTAAGTTTTACTTAAAGATTAACATTTATCATGAAAGTTTTACCTTTTTTTTTTTTAAGTATCCTGTAAAAAAAATATTGTTGATATAGTCAGCTTTGGCAATTAATGAGCACAATATAATTTCTGTACGTTGTTCCCTCCACCAGTCCTGCCCTGTGCAGACTGTTAATTCTAGAACATGGTTAACACTCAGAAAAGTGTGCTAGAAAATTTAGATTTAAATCTGGATGTTGAATATTTTCCTCTGTTACACAATGAGAGGTAGGAAGGCAGTAATAGAGGCAATGAGGTTATGTGGACCTTCTGTGTAAACATGTCAAAATAGTAAACTTAAGCTGATGTATTTTTGTCACTTGATTATAATTTGCATGGTCAGGACTAACTCATGCTGACTAAAGTCTGCAAAAAGTAAATATTTTAGTATTGGAAGAATTTATGAGTTGCAGCTTAAGCAACTTTTTAAAATGGGATTTTTCAGTATTGCTGAAGATGTTTGAGTCTGCACTCTGATGTTTTTGAGTGTTGTCATCACTGATTTAATAACAAGAAAGAGAAGCCTCATTTTCTGGGTTAAGGATGATGAGCTAATCCAAACATTTCCAAATGTAAGGAAAATGGCAGCATTTCAGTGTCAGTACCACTTTCCCAGTAAGGAGTTTCAGGCCTAGGCTAAGGCTTGTTCTCATAAGCTATAGCTGCTAGTCTGTGTCTCAAAGAGGTTTTTATTTCTACTGTAAAGGCAGAAGGCTAGAGATGCGTAGATTCAGAAGAAGGAAAACAAATATTAACAATATTATTTGGTATGAGAAACAACGGACCCAGCACAGCAGCAGTCTTCATTTTTAGCAAGGTTTTAAATGCATCACAATGGGGCATAATTTCAATAAAAATGAGGTAGCTTTGCTAACATATAGACGAGATCCTCTGGACGTGTGAAAGTAAGATAGAGGAACTGCAGATGTTTCAGTTAAAAGGTGTAGTGCTGATCAGTGAGGGAAAACAATCTCAGGGCTGAATCAGGAATGAGATCAGGAGGAGAAAGCTTGTAAAGTACTTAAACCCTAATGCAAACTTATGGCACACTGGAAAAGAAGCAGCCAGAAGAGAGGTGTCATGAATAATGTGAACATACAGAGAGTGAATGAGTAGTTCCTGTTTTCATGGAGTTTTACATCAACTGTGTTGTCTGTTGTCTTGATGGAAGTCACGACTTGGGTCATGCTTATTGCCAGATCCTACTGCCATGAAGCACCTGCTCTTTCTCAAACTCTGAAATTGTTTCTAAGAAGCACCTAATAGGCATGTTTCTTTGTACTTTAATGATGCTTTTGTTACTTTTACTGAATTGCATTGATGTCTCTCCTACTGATTGAAGGCCAAGTAGGCAAGTTATATGCCATAGATGTTCCCTGATTAGGTTAACACAGGTAATAGCTCATTACAGCAGCTATTTATTTTCTAGATTTGTCTGTGAAAGCCTGAACTATTAGGTTCTGCAAATCAATGCTAACAACATGAGAAGCAAAAACAAAGGGTTTTAAAGCATGAAGTAAGTTACACTTAATCAATATAAACAATAAAATCCCATAGGGGTTTTGGCAATATCTTGAGAAAAATTAGAAAGCCCATGCCTCATCATTAGCCAGTTGTACAATTGAAGGTTCTTTGGTGACTTTGTTTAAAGACTAATAATGAATGGGGCTGTGTGCTGTTATTAAATGGTGCTTATCTTGAATTCAAGGAAACTGTGAGAATAAAACTGCATGTTTGATGTTTATTTGTGACTTCTGATAGTGAAATAATACAGGGATTCCTTATAAATCATTCTGAGTTTTGCATAATTTCTAGTAAGGGAAACAATAGCAAAACCGGGTATGAAATAAAAACATAGTATACAGGTTTTGTAAGTGTTTACAGTAAGAAAATGAAAAAGCTCAGAAAATGTTCAACAATAAAAAAGGTTAGGCATCCACTGAAGTTGTTATGGAGAGTTTCTTAAATGCTACACTTGTGTTTATCTTGCTGATAAAAGAATAACCCCCTTTTTTTCTGGATGCTCTATCTGAACATCAAAACTGCAACTGGAAAGAAACCATAAAATCAATAACATCATTTCTTTCACAATATGTGCCTGGAACTGGACTGTAACTGTTGCATTAACTATAACAAAAATGTCCCTTTTGTATCAGTGAGTTCCAATAGACGAAGAACAAAAAAAATTGGATACACTGCCACTTACAGAGTAATAGCTTTTTTAAAAAAAGTAATAGGCATTTTTCATGGGAAAATACAGCTTTTCTTGTGGACTTCGGACAAATGTGCTTCACTCTGCTGCCTGTACCTTGTTTTCTTCAGGCCTGACATTAGACTGCCAGATGACATCACTGCAAACCACTAATTTATATTTTATTACTAGTTCTTTACCTTTGTTTACATTTGAATTTGGCACTGTCTTTGAAGTCTATTGGCATCTATTATCCCTTACTCTTTCAACCTTCTTGCCAGAGGATGTTGGCTGACATTATTTTTTACCTCATTAGTGTTGTAATAGTTGTTGTGGGATTTTAAATTTTAATTATATTGTAGTATGCACTGCTCTGTTAGGAATCGTTTGTTCAAGGAAGGAGGTACCATGTGGAATCAGAAAAGTGTATTTGTTCTATATTTACCAAATTGTTACCTTTGTTAGCACAAAGTCTCCCACGAGTGTATCATATTCCTTCTGAATGCTATAGAGATTGCATTTCTTCTCACATTCTCTTCCATCATGAATACTTTCTTCCGTCTAACGGTTTTGCTAATGGTAAAATTTTTCTTATGATAAGCAATCAGATCCTTATTTTTTTGTTTGATTCCCTGGAAGACTCAAATGGAAAGTTCCTGTACTCTTACGGCAGCAGATACAAATGGAACACTTGCCCCCTTCCCGACATTTTGCTCTTTAGGGTACACTGAAGACTGTATCACAGCCCTTGGTGGTGCAATGTTATGGAACACCTGAGTTAGATGTCTTTTATTTTCTCTGAGAGCTTGTTGTCACTACTCTATTAACTTGAACTGCAAGTCAAATTTTGCCCCAAAATGATTCTTGTTTCATGAAGAAAAATAGAAGATTTTGAAAATAACAGGGTACTTTCATTTTTACTGGTAAGTGTGATTCCTAGGTGGAATCCTGGTCTGAATTTCAGAGATATGCCTTCTAGTCACAGTTGCGGAGAAACAAGGTATGTGGTATAGACTTGACTACTAATTTTCACCCTGTGACTCTCTATCTGTTGGAATACAGATACTTTGGTTCATGGACTGTCTCAGTGCAATGTTCTGCAGTAAGCAGCTATAAAGGCTTGAAGTTCAGTTTTTAATTTCTTTATAATTATTACAGTGTGTATAATTAATCCATATTGCACCAACTAGTGACCAAAGTTCTATAGAAATGTACAAGTCCATAAAAAGAAGGATATTTATTTTATTTTTTCATGTAATTCATTGCCTTGCTTTATTCTTCTGTAGTGTAACAAAAAGTCATTAGACTGATAAGCATCGTAAGTTTATCTAAATTGAATTTTTAGCTATTTTTCTTTCCTGCAAAGAGCTATACTGATAACACTTGTGAGCAGATGAATGCTACTCTATTTAAAATCTTACTCCCAAAGGTTGAATATTTTTTCCACTTGATCTTTATCTGTAAGGAATTATAGAATTTATGTCTGGGTTCTTTTCATGTGGCACTACTCCACATGTTAATGATAGGGAGCTGGAAAGCATGATGAGGATGGTTGCCAAGAATAATTGGCTTCTGCATTGTGGAGCAGCTCAAATACTGTATTACAGTGTGTAATCTGGGTGTGTATATTGCCTGCAGTTCAAAGCATTTCATTAGTCTGCAGTGGCAAGCTGAGCTCCCTTTTGGCTGGCTCCTTACGTGTTTATACAGAAAGGTACATGCAGCACTTGAGAAAGAGACTGTCATTTCCAGCTACAGGCAGGGCTTTCTTTGGAATAGATAGAAAATAATCTGAGTAATTTTTCTATGCATTTTTTTCTGTGCATTCTAATGACTGTCATATTCTACCAATCATGTCTGTGGCTTTCTGTTAAATCTAGAAGCCTCTGTGCGAGCACATGGATGTTAACAGCAAGAGTAGTTGTGGTGCTCTGTGTGGATTGCTAAAAGAATTGTTAGATCCTGATATACATTCTATTTATTAAACTTTCTCAAAAGCAGTTCAGATTTGTCCTCTGTAACATGTAGAGACATTAGAGTTCTTTGGTCAGTTGAATCTGTCTTTTTTTCTTGTCTTCAAATACTTTTTATGTGCTTCTTCAACTCTTAATCTATACATATTCTTTTAGATTGTGCTCTGATATTTTTCTCCTTCAACTTGGAGACACGGAAGAGATTGAGAGTGTAGTTCTCCTAGTCCTCAAGAAAGAGCTCAAAGGCTTCAAACTACTTAGATTTTTACCTATCCGCAGTCAAGGCAGAGATCACCTGGATCACAAAAGAAGTTGAGAGCTGTACCCAGAGTTCTACAGGACAGAATTTCTGTAGGAAAAATTCAGGTTGGTCAGGACTCTGAGCAACCTGATCTAATTGAAGATATCTCTGTTCATTGTAAGGGGCTTGTACTACATGACCTTTAAAAGGTCCCTTCCAACTCAAACTGTTCCACAGAATTCTACATCTATGAATCTATGAAACAGCTCTGGCAGGAAGTAAAAAATGCACAACTCTGATGACTGAAAGTGATCTGACTTCACTGAACAGGACCAGAGAAGGAAATTAGATTTTGTTCCCAGGACACACCTTCCTACTGTGAGCTCTCCAGCACAGAATACACCACCACAGTCTCATCCTGTGACTGTAGATGTTAGGGGCACCGGAGCAGCCCAACCTGCACTTCACTGCCCACCTGCACCTGGCAAGCAGGGCCATGAATGCTGAACCGAGGTCAGGGATTCTGACAAGCTGGTGGCAGAATTCCCATCTGTCCTTCCCAATTATATATCTGGACATGCCAAAAATAAGGTGCAAGGATGTGGTTTTTGTGTGCCCCAGCATGCTGGATGTACTCTTCTCACAGGAAGAATCAGTGCATAATCCATTGCAAGGCTTTTCAGACAGCAGGAAGATAGAATCTTTACAATACCTAAAGTGTTAAAGCTTGATGTACACAAGATTTACTCTTTTTTTCTTTTCTTTTCTTTTTTTTTTTTAATTTTAAAGTTGCAGTCTTATTTAAGCTGGAATAAGTTGGTGCCTCTAGCACTCAGACATTGAGCAGTCTGCTTTAGAGAACTGATTCCCTTGCTCTGATTAGTTTGGTGGATTTTATTTAAAAAAAGAAAAAAAAAAGAAAAAATAGAACTAAATTTTGTAGGATTAAACTATTTCTTAAGGAAATAATACAATTTGAAAAAGTATATTATGATTCCCATTAAAAAACCCAAAATTCTGTAACTTCTCTTTGTGAAACCAATTCTGTGTTGACAATAAACTGTTTTAAGGCTTGTGCTATTATGAGATAACTTTGTAGGTTATGTGAAATACTCATTTTTGCCTTTCACATTTCATTACCTTGACCACTTGTCTAATCTCATGGGAACAAATGGCTTATCCTGTTTACTTGACTAATTTTATGTATTTATCTTCTTACTCATGAGTTTGAATTCATTTGTGTAAACAAATGCAAGCTATGGGCCACATTCTCAGCTGCAGTAAATCAGTATGCCACTATTAAAATCACTGATGTCTACCTCCTGGCTAAGCTATAGCTCTTTATTTTTCTATACTTACTATTGCAGAGATGTAGTGTGTTTTAGAGAATAAGGTGTTAAAACTGTACCTCTGATGACAACACTCTGCTTGCCTTAAAAAAAACAGTGACCTTCTTTACACTAGACCAAATAGAATTCAAAGCAGAGCACTCTTCCATATTTAAGGTTAAAACAGGTTATGAAACCCCTTAAGATAAAGATGCAATTTAGAGTACAACCTTAGTTATGCCACAGAGATTAAGAGAGTTAGCCTTATCATCAAAGCCTGATTTAGTGCTCCTTATGGCAGAAGGTTCAGCTACTTTCCTTGTACTAGCTTGCTATGAGTTTGTTCCTAATGAGTAAATGTTCATTTTAAAATAATCAATTTTGAATTGATTGTTGTCACTAGTGGTGCTCCCCAGGACTCAGTATTGGTCTCAGTCCTGTTCAATATATTTACTGATGATGCGAATGAGGGGATCTAGTGTACCCTAAGTAAGTTTGTGGACCCTATTAAGTTGGGTGGGAGTGTTGATCTGCTGGAGAGTGGGAAGGCTCTGCAAAGGGATTTGGATAGGCTGGATCAATGGCTGAGGCCACTGATCATTGGCTGAGGCCAATTTTATGAAGTTCAACAAGGTGAAGTGCCAGATCTCGCACTTGAGTCACAACAACCCCCTGTAGCACTACAGGCTTGGAGCACAGTGGCTGGAAAGCTGCCTGGTGGAAAAGGACCTGGGAGTGCTGGTCAACAGCCCAAGGTGGCCCAGAAGGCCAGCAGCATCCTGGCTTATATCAGAAAGGGTGGCAAGGACTAGGGCAGTGATTGTTTCTTTGTACTTGGCATTGGTGAAGCTGCAGCTCAAGTCCTGTGGCCAGTTCTGGGCCCCTCACTACAAGTGAGACATTGAGGTGCTGGAGTGCGTCCAGACAAGGGCAACTGATCTGGTGAAGAGTCTAGAGTGTAAGTCCTACGAGGAGCAGCTGAGGGAACTGGAGTTGTTTAGCCTGGAGAAAAGAAGGCCTAGGGGAGACCCTGTCACTCTCTACAACTCCATGAAAAGAAGTTGTAGCCAGGTGGGTGTTGCCCTCTTCTCGCAGGCAGCTAGTGACAGGAAAAGAGGAAATGGCCTCAAGCTGCACCAGGGGAGGTTCAGATGGAACATCAGAAAGAATTTCTTCACTGAAAGGGTTGTTCAACATTGGAGTGGACTGCCCAGGGAGGTGGTAGAGTCACCTTGAATACCCTGTAGGTATTCAAAGAATGACTGGACGTTATTCATGTGATCTATTTGACAAGGTGGTGATTAGTCAAAGATTGGACTAGTGATATTAGAGGTCTTTTTCAAGCTAAATGATTCTGTGATTCTGTGAATGTCGTAAGTCCGAAAGTCCTCCACAAGAGGTATAATGTGCAATTTTTCAAATGGTAGAAAAAGCAGCTCTGCACACTAATGGGCACTGTACACTGTATTTCTCATGGGAAATTTTCCAAAAGGAGCAGTAATATTTCAGTATTTTTTAAGACAAAAAATGTTGTAGTCAACTAGAGCTAACAGCAGTTGCCTGTTGGATAGCAATTGTTGGAAACTCTTAGTTAAAAATAGGTCATTTGAGGTATAAACAAATTATCATATAGTAGCTGTTTATTTTTTAAATCCTTAAAAGAAAGAAAACACAATCACCACTGTCATTTTATGACCCCTTTTCATCACTCCTGCCGTCACTCCAGACAACTCTGTGGAATGGCTCTTCAGTGAAATTCTGGTCTGTTACAGTCAGTGGGACTTTTGCACAAGAAATTGTTGGAGCTGGGGCTTTAATTACTGCTTTTTTCCTACTGAAAGGTTTTATGATCTAATGGCAATTTTCCAGTTTGAAACTTTTTCCCTTTTGGAAAATTCATTGTCTCATTCTGGAGTCTGACCAAGTTGAGTATCTCTTCTTGTTTTATAGCTAATCTTATTCTTTTTCAATCAGCTCATATATTCTTCATTGAATTTCATTAGCTACAATGACTTTGAAAACCATCAGAGAAAATCTTCTTCATATACTATATTTGGTATTTTTTAACTCCTCATGTGGGGGGCTTGCTTCCAGCTTGATGTGTATGCTGCTGGACAGCAGGTGCCCACCAAAGCTGTTCTATCACTCCCCTTCTCAACTGGACAGAGGAGAGAAAATATAACAAAAGGTTCATGGGTTGAGATAAGGACAGGGAAAGATCACTCACAGGTTACCATCACAGGCAAAATAGCTCTTGTAACTGCTTGGAAAGGCACAGAGGGGCTAGTGCTTCCTCTTTGCCTTTCATAACTGTTTTGAAAATTACAAATGCTTTTTGTCAAGTTACTCTACTTTCTTTGTCCTATGAGAACATACTTTAGAAACTCCGGTCATATCTTCAATATGGATTTGAATTAGGTATTTGAGTTTGGTTTTGACTGGTTCTTGACTTCTCAGCACTAATAGCACAAAAATGGGTGAGGTGGTCGGTTTTGTAGAGAAAGTACAACCAAGTCCGGCATTTTCTTATGTATTACTTTAAAGAATTGAGTTATGTCATAATTGCACATCTCCAACACTAAATGCATTAGTACTTGGATAAAATACCTTATCTGCTTTGGAATTACTTTCCTCATGGAAATAGAAATGCTGGTGCTTTGTCCTATATTTTCTCACATTGGTCTTTACCATATTTTAACAGCTTGTAAATAAAAAGATTACCTATCCTCCAAACTGGTTTTCCTCTCTTGTGAGGGAAGTCTCTGTGAGAGCTCAGAGTAAAGCTGGGTACCTTCTATGTGTGTATCACCACCATGTTCAGTATTATCACAGAACCTTATCCAAGCAGAACACTGAAACTATTTCATAAGGGGAAGAAAGTAAAAGTTTATTCAAGACTCTTATTGATTTCATTCAGGAAAAATAAAAAACTATCCAAAATTCTTATTATGACATTGAAAAAACTCCAATGACCACATGAAGTGATAGAATAAAAAAACCCAACTTTACTCACACTTTTAAAAGAAAACAGATAGTTCTGCAAGGAGCAGGCTTAGCAATGCTTGGTTTGCTATGGATTTATTTCTATTGGATTCCTTTATTCTAACAGATACAAATTCCAGGGGAAGTTTTCCCTGCCAATGCATAACCCTCTTTCCATTGTAGCTTTCCATTCTGTATTCTCTACAGATACAGTGAGCACACTCTACATTTCTTCACTCAGCAAAGACATTTATGAAGATATTCCCTTTAGTTGGTTACTTATTTTCAAGAAACTTGACAGAATCTAGTATGTTTGAAATCTCTACGCTGTTAGCTTTGGTTGAAGTTGACCAAAAGATTGAAGCGTAGGCAGACATCCAAATCCAAAAGTATTTTGTGAATTGCTTTCACACATCTATGCTAACACAATATTTGTCTTTGCATGCAGCCAAAGTTCTGGTGAATAGATGAGTTCTCAGAAAGTTTAATTTCCTGGTTTTTACATTTTTTTTAATACCTTTTTTTTTTTTCCCCTGAATCATAGGGATGGTTTGTGAAACAAAAAAAAAAAAAACTGGTCTGAATTTTAAAGGTAATTCTGGTGAAAAGGTAAAAGGTGTTCACTCTTTTTGTATTATTCTCAGATGCAACCAAGAGTTTTTCTATTAATATAGATGAACTATGAAAAAGAGAACATGTTTTTACTAGTTTCTGTATAAATATCTCTGCAATAAAGAATATTTTATAAGGTTGCAGGAACAACTTTGTAGTAAAGCTACCAATGTTCATTGTGTCAGCTTGTAAGAAGTAACTACTTTTCAGTTGAATAGACAGAGCAACAAGCATAATTGTTCTCAAGCTGAAGTCTTAACACTTGAGAATTTGAGAACTGAAGATACCATAGGTGTTACACTTGAGAACCGAGGAGCACTACAGGTGTTACTTTTTTTTATTTTTAGCTTTTAGGAAAGTAATATTAAAATGTAAAGCTATAGGAGACATCCTTTTTCAGGTTCTTGTCACAGAGGTAACTACTACAGGCTGCTAAAACTTCCTGGTCAAATTTTTTTCACAGTAAAGCAATTTCTGTGTGTGCTTCCTAGTATGCTCCAGACAAAATTGGCTAATTTAGCTCAGATTAGCAATTTGAGAAGTTTGAGCTGCCTTAGCTCTTCCAGTTTCAAGCATATTAGCTCTCTTAAGCCTTGCATACCAGCAATATAGTAACCTTAGTAATTTACAGCAAGGAACTATTACTGTGAAGATTTAGGGTGGAAGAACACATGGCCCATATTTGAGTACAGTTAATTTGAAACGTGTTTTGGAAGGACAGAGGTGCTCAGGTGCATAAAATGTTTATCACACATGATAGAGGTCTATGAAAGTATGAGTAGCACAGAAAACCCTAATTATTCATATGAATATCTATAAAAAATTTAAAAATGCTAATGAAAAAATATTTAAAAATACAAAAATTACCAGTGAAGGTGTAATAAATGTAGGTTTGTGAGAACCTGTTAAGCAATGACTGACACTGCTTACTCGTGAGAGCTGTCTGCTGTGCTGCCTCTTTTTTGAGGCTTTTTCCTGTTGTTTATAAATGTCTTTTTTTCCTAAGCAAGAATTAAAGAAAGTGAGCTGTAGTAAGACTTCCTGTGACCTGAACATCATGTCATAGCAAATTTTCCATGACGTGGAAAGCGCACTACGAAACTCGTAACAAAAAACCATCAACCGCAGCTGCCTTGCCAGTTTTCACCTGCTGTATGGCCTTGAGAGTTTCTCCCAAAGTGGGGGCAATATCCAATTCAATCTTCACCGGTAGTTGTGTGATGGACTGAATTGCTGAGTCTTGAAATACACGGCTAGTACTGAAAAGAGTCTGAAAGTGTTCAGACCATCGATTCAGAATGGAGGTTTTATCTGTCAGAAGCATTTGACCATCTGCGCTGAGTAGAGGGCTTTGGACCTGGTATGTAGGCCCGTATGCTGTTTTCAGGGCCTCATAGAATCCTCTGTGATCACCCATATCTACGCATAATTGAGTTTTTTCAGCTAGATTGATCCACCACTTGTTCTGGATGTCACAGAGTTTCTGTTGGAGCCTGCTGCATGCAAGACAAAATGCTGCTTTTCTTACATGACAGGATGGCAGTGCAAGGTGTGCTTGGTGGGTGGTTCTCTTCTTCCTCAACAATTCCTGGATCTCTTGGATTGTTTTCATCAAACTAGTCCTTGTTTTTCTTGAAGGAGAACCCTAAGGATTCTTCAGAGGACTGCAGGATGCTATTTTTCATATGTTGCCAAAGTGTTTCAGGAGGGGGATCTATGGAATGATTTTCGAGCCTAGTTTGAAGGTTTACCTGGAAGCTGTCTCTCACTGTAGTTGTTTGAAGATTGTTAACTTGGAGTTTCCTCCTTGGAATACCGCCCCTTTTAGGCTGAAGTTAAGTTTACAGCACACAAGCCGATGGTCTGTTTGGCATTCTGCACTAGGCATCATGCAGCTTGCCCTGAGCAATGATGTTTTGAAATTGGGACACGTAGCCAACTGGGTAAAGATAACCTCACAAAATAACTAACAAACCTTGTCTTTCAGAGGTGGGGGGAGGAGGAAAAAAAAAAAGGAAGATAACTTGTGGATGTGTTGAAATAATTTCTTTGCATAGATGAGTGTTCTAAGATTAAAGACAATGAGTTTTTAATGATGAATTTAGTTGTGAAATACAGATTTTTTTCCATAGTTCTCTTTCTTGCAGTTAGGAAACCAAACATTTGAGAAACAAGTTTTTGATTCCTTACTGTGCCAAGTTTCCTTTTGCAGTGCTGATGAGAAAACTCTAGTGAGCTTCTCAAAGCTCCATCATTCTCAGGGTAAATTTGGTAAAAATGAGCCCCAGGTAGCACTATGAAACCTATAGCAAGTGCCTCTGCTTAGCTGCCAGGCTGACTACCAAATGTAGGTGATTATCTTCATAGGTTCAGAAATCTTAGTTTTATTTTTCACTAGCAAATAACAATTCAAATCCTAAAACCTTTTGCGGAATTGTACTAGTATTGCTGAAGTGTAGCCTGGGAAAAAATTCTGAGCTCCCTTAGAGCATGACATAGTTTCCATCCTCGCAATAATAAGGAAGAGGAGAAATCTCGAACAATGCAGTTGTGGTGCCCATCTCAGCATCTTCTCTTGGACCTGCTGCACTTTATATAAATAATTAAAGAGTTGAACCACAGATATGCTGATCAGTTGCAGGGCTAGAGGGAGAGAACCTTTCTTTTTATTATTTATCCATATCAGAAGAACTTGAGTAGGAGAAAAAAAAAAAGTAACAGATCTACCTCAAAAATGGTCAAATACCAGCATTCAGGATGCTCACACAGGATGTGGGAAACTAGTACAAAATTTTGAAACCTCTCTGTTCCAGGAGAGCTGCATAATAATCAGGCTATTTTAGGGTAAGATTTTCTTTTGTTGCATTTCAAGATAAAAAACAGCAACACCAAAAAATTTTAATTAGTTCGTTGCTACCCTTCTGTAGTGTAGGATATGTTTATGTTATGATTTTTTTTCTTTTTAAATCTCAAAAACCTTTCTGAATGGAAAAAAGTTTCCTATCAGTTCTAATATGGACCTAAAAGTACATGCAAAACAAACTTCTTAAAAAAAAAAAAAAGCTGCAGAATGAGGTGGAGTAATCATTACTGTTATGTACCTCATCTAGACCTTTTTGTTCTTACAGTACTTTTGATCCTTATTTCCTCTACCTAAAAATTAGGAGCAAGTCATCAGTTAATATGAATGAGTGTGGCACCACATAAATCAATGCTGAGTGTTTGGCATGGGGCTTCTAAAAAAAAAATATGGTAAAAAAATCCTTCTGTGGGTTTCAGGGAAATGAACTGTTAATGAATACTGTGAAAGAGATGAAATTTGCAGTAAGGGAAAGACTGACACGGTGTTGAGTTTTCAACTCGACATGTGGAGGAGACCGTTGAGCTGTCTTGTGGTTGTGCTGGGTGTTGTTTGTCCAAAACAACAAAACAAACTTGCATCCTGGCCTTTTCACAGCCACAGAAACAGTGACTGATTCTTAGAAGATCAGCTCAAGTGTTAGTATTTCTCGAGGCAATATGACACAGAAATAATGCAGCATAAATAATGACTGAGTCATTGTCCAGTGTGAAGAAATTGTATGACTAACACAGTTCATTCAGTTTAAACTGTTTTTTGTGTATGACATAAATCCAATAACACTGAGGTGTATCTGACTTCCAAGGAATATTTATGTTCTGCTGCAAAAGCCAAAAATCAAACCCGTGGTAGCATTATTATCTTAAAACCAGAATAAACAGGTGAGATTGTGTTTAAAAAATTAGAGGAGAAGACCCACAGTTTTGATGCGTTTGTGCCATCTATTATTTAATCAGATCTAATCCTGAATGGGTCTCTTGAGCATACTACAATAAAGTTTTGAATATATTAATAAGCAATTACACTAAACCAAAGGAGATTATAAAAATACTTTGATAATACTAAAAGTTATGTAAGAATTACCTTACTAAACCCAAAAAAAGTTTATCCACCTCCTTAGTCTTCTAACTTGTAGGCAAAAAGATTATTCACTTCTTTAGCAATGTCAGAGAGAAGTATAGAATTTTACAGGAGATGAAGGAGATGATCTGTACATTTTGTAGAGTGAGGGTCTGATTCATCGCATACTCACTGGGAATAATCCATCAAGAGTATGCATTCAGGCAAGAACTTCACATTTTTCCAGTATCTTTGGTAGGGCATGAGAGTCCAGAGATAAGGAGCGTGCTGCTAACCTAAAGGCTGATTAAAACATCACTTGATCTGAGAAAAAAGCATTAAAAAAATAAATAAATATTGAAGCTAAAATAAATGTTTTTACTGGCTGTCTCTGTTCTTACCTTAGGGAAGAATGCAAAAGTGTAGCCCATCTGTGCCATGTAAAAACAACCCAGCTGATTGTGTGTGAAACAAAGAACAGTTTCAGAAAAGGAAAGAAGGAAATTTCATTCATGCTACTGCCCTTTCTGCTGCTTTCAGGAATGAAGATGATTGAAGTTGTGTGTTGTATTTCTTCTTTTGCTTTGTTGGAAAGAGAGCAGGCTGCCTGCTACACAGCTTGGGCAAGGCCGAAAAGTTTCCTCTCTGTCTCGGGGCACTTTCCAAGGTCCCAAGATAAAGCCTGTCCCAGTTGCTTGCTCTTGTCATCAGTTAATTTAGTTTATCTTATCAATATCACACAAATCCACTTCAAATCAGAATTACTGCCAAAAACATTTGCACATTTTTAGAATGCTTTCCTTTGGAAATAGATGTGTATAACCAACAGCCATCTATTAACTTTAGAAATCATTGACCACTGTTAGCTAAATCTGCTAGTGAGGTAGTGATTTATTAAATTTATTAAGTATAAACTACGCAAAAATGGGTAACTTTATAGAGAAGCCTATTAACAGTGTCTTTTTAAAAAAAACCCACCACGTTCCTTTTTAGACACTAGAGGATTTATATTGAGAACAGCCAATACGAACACCTCAACTCTTATGCAGCTTTCATTTGGCTTTCCCACTTTATCAGACACCAGGAATTCTGCTGAGGATTCTGTAGTAAAGATAGCTGAACCTTTTTCTAAACTTGGGCATTTATAATTTTTTTTAAATATTGTGAGCTCAGTCTGAACCATTGGATGTCCTGAAGTTCAGCAGTCAAGTCAACCACACAAAGACACAAAAGCTTAAGGAAACAGACTTTGTTTGCTTTGATACTTAAAGATAACTTTATTCTTATTTTATTCTGCAGTGATTTCTGAATATGCATTTGTAAAGTTTCTGAAGAACTTTCAAAACCAAAGAGGGATCATTAAATCCTTTCCCAGGATGGGACTCCAATTTTTCACATTTCAGCTTGATCTAGGCAAGTTCTAGTTGGTAATAAAGACTTTGTGACAGAACAGAGTTTCTGGGTCTTGGAGCTGTGGACATCTCAGACAAAACCAGCAGTAATCTGCTTAAAAGTGAAGTTGATGGTTTCTAATGAATATTTTTTGACAAAAACTTCAGCTATTCTTTTATGTTCTGATCATATGTTCTAAGAAGGTAGGAAAACAAAATTGTTAATAGGTCTTTTTTTTAACAGTGAAGTTTTACATATGTACATTTAGTGATTTGTACTTCTTGTTTTCATCATTATGTCCAGAATAATATATGTGATTGAGCTCTTCAGCAAAATCCTGAGGGAGACAGTGTAATATCCTTTGATCCCTCCTAGTAGGGTCAAAGACTATTACATAGAACTGCAAACATGACAGCATGGCTATTTGAGCCACCTACTTTTTGCTAAAATGGTTGTTGTTTTTCCAATTGCTGATTTAATCACAGATTCACAGAATGGTTGAAGATGGAAGGGACTTCTGGAGGCCACATAGTCCAATCCCCCCTGTTCAGGCAGTGCCATCTAGAGCAGGTTGTCCAGAACCACATCCTGATGGCTTTTGAAGATTTCCGAGCATGGAGACTTCACAGAACAACCTGTGCTACTGCTCAATCACCCTTGCAGTAAAAAGTGTTTCCTAATATTCAGAGGGAATGCCCTGTGTTTTAGTTTGTGCCCACTGCCTTTAATTTTGTTCGACTTTGAAAATCTCTCACTTTTCTCATTAATGTTGGATCAACAGCAGTATCCTCCTCAGAAACAAATGGTTTTACAGCTACTAGGGGAACTGATCTTAAGAATACACACTCTCACCTCGAAGAAATATTCTTTGTACGATACAGGAAATAGGATATGAAAACAGCTTAAGCAATGAAAGCATTATTAAACTCCTTGTCCACACATCTCAGAGTACAGAATTGACACAATTACAACTGTTGGGAGAAAAAGAGATTTAAAAAAGAAACAGACCTTTTCTCAAAATGCAGTTTGTTCATGAAAAGAAAGCAATAAAAATACATAAAAAGGACATTGTGCTATTTGAAAATCAAGAGATTCCCTCTTTTTCTTTATTTTGAGAAAGGCTGATTGGTTGATGGAAGGGCTTACTTCTTTTCACCAGTGAGTGAGTGACAGTGGTCCTTCTGGCACATTCTTACAGGCAGTGGAGTAAGGAATGTATTAGTACTTTGTCAAATTGGTAAAAGGGGAAGGGAGCACTGGCTAGGGATGTATGGTAACAGAAGAACATTCATTTGGTCTTGTGTGATATTTGATGACAGCAAAGAGTGGATTTAAGCACTCACACTGCAAAATTTTAATGTGCTCCATCACTAAAGCAGTGAATTATTTAAATCTCTACTGAATGTGGGTTTTCCTTCTTGGCTTCAAGAGAGATACTTTTCAGTAGTCTGATTTACTACTATGGCATCTCAAGACTGTTAGGATGAATTTGCAAAGCCCTAATACAGAAATTCTTCTAGACTTTGGGATTATATCTGTATGAGTAACTTCATTCTAAAGCTTTTTTCCAAGAAGTACATAAAATGATTAACGGAAAAAAAGAGGAAGCCAGCACAGGTTATCATCCCCTTTCCTACAGAGACAAACTGAAATACATAGTGAAAGCCTAATGATACAGTTCTTCTATGTTTATAAGAATCAAAAGTGTTTTATTTACTCTCAACTAACTGTAATAGGCCTGTTCCAAGAGCCTGATAACTTTTTCTTAGATATCTGCAGTGTTCCTGTTACCTGGTTTTGTAAGAATATATTCTTCATACTTTTGCCCTTGACATAAACTATTAGGGCATTGAGATATTGTTACATGGGAGAAATAAAAAATATTTCAGGAAAAAAACCCCCAACACTTTTTTTCCTAGATTCTTATTGAATGTTTTGTTCGTGCATCTCTTTATGCACTCCTTTTTTATCATATAACTATAATCAAGTATTTATACAAGTTGTGCATAACTTGACTTTTTAATTTTGCTCCTATCATTTCCTGGAGGTTACTCCATTCAAGGAATCAAGGCAGTTTCCATAGCCTAAGGCTAGATCTACTTGTATAAAGCAGTATGTGCTGGTCATTTGGACACAGTCTGCCTATGCATAATGCTACTAACTGGTACAAAGAATTTTCCTTTACTACAGGGAAAACTTGGAGAGATTCCTGGCATGGAAGAAAATGAGTGTTCTGAGTGGGATCATAAAAAGACTTTCTGAGAAGCCTGCTGCAACTGAGTAGTTTTCCCAGATGCTCATTCCAAAATCTGTTCAAGAGTACATTGTTTTACTTGTGATTGTGGAGAGACGTCCACAAATTTTTATATGTTAAAAAAAAGTTTTATAATTACATTTTATCAACAGTAAGACATATGAACACTCCACAAAGATAGACTTTTAAGTCACAATGTATAGGATTTTCTCAGTAAAATACAAAAAAATTATTTTTAAAAGGGTAAGAAAGCATGTTATTTGTATGCTGAATAAGTGTTAACGTCTATATTTAATAGAAAGTCTCAATATTGACTAAAATATCAGTCACTTCAATTTTAGGCTCTCAGTTAAGGCTTTAAGTACAAACATCCTCATTTACAGAAAAGTTTTTAATTTGAAACTCTAAGGACTTTTTTGAAATGCTATAGGCTAGTTGTAAGAGAAACTGAAATGCTTGGCCCTGCAATTCTGTTGCTCCAAACTCAACTTACACTAGGTTGAAGAGCAAAAAGATTATCAGAAAATTCATGGAAGATTTCCAGGGTCTG
Source organism: Chiroxiphia lanceolata (assembly GCF_009829145.1). Taxonomy (NCBI): domain Eukaryota; kingdom Metazoa; phylum Chordata; class Aves; order Passeriformes; family Pipridae; genus Chiroxiphia; species Chiroxiphia lanceolata. Next base: position 16,752,577 of record NC_045671.1, on the reverse strand, counting down.
AGTCTCACAGTATCATCGAATCACAAAAATGGTTTATGTTGGAAGATCATCTATTTCCTACCCCCCTGAAATGGTCAGGGACACCTTTCACTAGACCAGGCTGCTCAGACCCCCATCCAACCTGGCCTTGAACACTTCCAGGGGCAGGGTATCCAGAACTCTGGGCAACCTGTTCCAGTGCCTCACCACCCTCACAGTAAAGAACCTACTCCTAATATCTAATCTAAACCTACTTTCTTTTAGTTTGAATGCATTCCTCCTTGTCCTGTCACTACATGCTCTGGTAAAAAGTCTCTTTCCATCTTCCTTGTAGGCTCTCTTCAGGTACTAGAAAGGCTGCAATTAGGTTCAGTCCAGGTCCACTTCTCTTTTCCAGTCTGAAAAAACACAACTCTCTCAGCCTTTCCTCGTATGAGAGGTGCTCCATTCCTCTAATCATTTTGGCAGCCCTCCTCTGGAGTCGCTCTAACAGTTGCATGTCCTTCCTGTGGACCCCCTTCCTGTGGGGACCCCAGAGCTGGATGCAGCACTCCAAGTGGGTCTCACCGAGCAGAGTAGAGAGGCAGAATAACATCCCTTGACTTCCTGGTCATGCTTCTTTTGATGCAGTCCCAAGTACAAGTGGCTTTCTGGGCTGTGAACACACACTGCTGGGTCACATCCAGCCTCTCATCCATCAACACTCCCAAGTCCTTCTCATCAGGGCTGCTCTTGATCTGTTCATCCCCCAGCATGTATTGACACTAGGGGTTGCCCCATCCCAGGTACAGCACCTTGCAATTAGTCTTATTAAACCTCATGAGAATCACATGGATCTACTTTCCAGATTGTCTAGGTCCTTCCGGATGGAATTTGGTCCTTCAGGTACGTTAACTGCACCACTCAGCTTGTGGTCATCAGCAAATTTGCTGAGGGTGCCCTTGATCCCTTCATCTGGTCCCAGTATTGACCCCTGAGGGACACCACTTGTCACTGATGTCCATTGGGACACTGAACCATTGACCAGTACCCTCTAGATGCAACTTTCTTATCCATCTAAAAGTCCACTCATCAAGTCCATCAAATCCAATTTAGAGAGAAAGGTGTTGTGGGCTTTACAGAAGTCCAGATAAATGCCATCTGTAGACCCTTCCTTGTCCAGTAGTTGCTCCATCATAGAGGGCCATTGGATGGGTCAGACAGGACTTCCCTTGCTGAAGCCATGCTGGCTGTCTTGAATCACCTCTGCATCCTCGATGTGCCTTAGCACAGCTTCTGGGAAGATCTATTCCATGATCTTCCCAGGCACAGTGGTGAGGCTGACAGCTCAGTAGTTCCCAGGGTCCCCCCTTCTACCCTTTTTAAAGATGGGTACAGTGTTTCCCCATTTCCAGTCACCTGGGACTTCTTCTGACTGCCATGACTTTTCAAATATCCTGGAGAGTCACCTGACAGCTACATCAGCCAATTCCCTCAGGAATCTGGGATGCATCTCATCAAGTTAAGGTCACAAACCTGATCTTCTTTTAAAGTGGAAGGGACTTTTCTCTCCTAGTCCCCGTCCTGCTGTCCATCTACTCAAGAGGTGTGGAAAGAGAGGTTACTAATGAAAAAAAAAGTTGAGTACGTCAGTTTTCTCTCCATCTGTTGTTAGCAATTAACTAGCATTGTTTAGCAGGGGGTATACACCTTCTTTGACCTTCCTTTTCTGGTTATACCTTCAGCTCATCCTCATTTAGTATAGCCTGGAGGTTTTCAGAGCTTCCAGCTACCTGCAGGTCCAGAAAACAATACACATGCAAAGACTATCTGGATCACACCACTGCTCAGCAGTGTCCTTTTCTTGCCTTGAACACACTCCCATCTTAAGGCAACACAGTGGTCAAAGCCCTTGGATGTGTGCTTGCTGAGCCAACTTCTTTCCAGCCTCTTTGCATCACTCAGTTGACTTCAACTGATCAGACAATGAAGAATCTGTACTCACCTTTTCCTTCCTCTGTTCTAAAATTCATTAAATTACTAGAAAGGTTAGTACAAATACAGTTGAGCACTAGTAGGAAAGTCTAGTATTGCTTTTTGTTCTTCAGGTATAGTAGAACAACTTACATGAAAATTATGAAGAACCATTAAGTAAAGTGGACAGTCTACTTAAGTGTTGCCATATAGTAATTTTTTCCCTTTGAAAATTTTGAAGAGAAATTGTTCCCGAATAATGACGTGAATACAAGTGCGGCTATCTCTGGTGGTGTGTCAGAGCTGTGCTAAGAATCAAGTCTTTATAAAACCATACAATAGAACACCCTGAAAAAGAATCAACTGTGCAGGGCTAAGTGATTATTGCTGAGCTTTTTCTTTCTGCTAGCCTTTCATTAGGTTTGGTTTCTTTTTTTTTCAGTGTACCATACTAAAAGCTACACATAGTGGAATTGCTTGTAATCTGTGAATTGAAAAGAGAACACTTGCTGTCACTTCCTTTTTTCTAAAAGCATTTACCAAATAACATGCAAATTCTTAATGCATTTGGTGTTCAACTGTACTTCTCTCCCTCATATGAAAGCCTAATGAGACATAAAAATAACTTTTGAAATTTCAAGATGCCTCTCATCCACAGAAGTTAATCTGTTTTAGGACTTCATGGTCTGTGTGGGGAAACTTGATTATGTGTCTATTCCAAAAAACCTGATTAGTAGATCAGTCCTGGATGGGAATAATTTCAGGGTGATATCTTAGAAGTAACACAGAAGTCAGAAACAGTGTTGTGAGGCTCTCAAAGCTGCACAGCTGATAATTATTCTTTTATTCTTAGCTTAGTGGTACTGAGGTGTTATACTTGAAAAGCTGTTAAAGACTACATTTTCCACCACATTGTGTATCAACAATAGCGTGGGCCAAATTTAGAGCTTTAGCAGCATTCAGAAAAAAGATTTCCTGTGGTTGTTCTGCCCGTCAGAACTGCAGGTGTGCTTGTTTAGAAAGTACTTTATGATCATTTAGGAAATCTTTTATTTCCATTTAAGATATCAGGACTGGCTTGACAGCTCTGAGATCTGATAACTGTCAGAAGGTGCTGAGTTCAGCAAGTCTTTAGCCTAGCGTTGTCCATCAAAATTTTACTTACTCTGATTGGTCAGTCAGGTCCCAACACCAGTCACAAACTCTTGAAGTGTGGCAGCCTGAAATGAGAGGTCATGAGATGGGGTGATGGGACTTCCTTGTGAGTGATGGATTCTGCTTTCTAATGTGCTTTGAGATATACTGGGAAGGTGAGTTGTAGATAAAGAATCCTGAATGTAAGGTACTGTTGGTGATATATATTATTGCATAACAAACTGAGCGTTTTATTACTTTTACCTAAATATTTCATCCCTTCGGTTTATGCTGTTGTTCTCATACTTCTTGGAAAAACGTTACCTGCATACTCTCTGAAGCATTAGAAGGGATAATCTTGTTAAGAAAAACATGGTTCCTAGTATTTGATTTTCAAGAACCGCTGATGGGCAGGCCACAGGCTAGCAGCAAAGTATCATCACACAAATTCATTTTACCTCACTTCATTGTCCATTGAATCCTCAAGGCAATCATTGTATGAGGTCATCAGATAACTTTGCATATGTTAACAAAATCTCTGCTTCCTCAAAAGCATTTAATCCAGTACACTTACAAACATGTTATAAACAAAGCTATTTCTATTTTCAGTAGCAATCTTGCTGAAATCTACACTGTGAGATCAGTAAAACAGTCGTGTTCAAGAAGTAGCTAGCTGTGATGTCTGTTGTATTTGACAGATAAACAGGCTGGAAAATCCTGACTTTATTTGCATGAGAATTCCTTAAGATCAGATAGCATTTATAGTAATATACATCTGAAAGACAGTGTCTACAATTTAATAGGAATTTTTGCTGAGTGTTGGTTAATGTGTTTACTGAGGTGATTACACGGCAAAATTTTCTTTAAATGGTTCTGTCAGTTAATCTCAATTCAAACAATTTCTCTTGCATTACTTTTTTTGGAGATAAATAGACGTTATTCAGAATTGTGGAGTGTTTGTGCAATAGCCACATATATGTGAGTTTAACAACTATGAAGGAGCCTGAAGTTTTTGAGCATGTGCTCAAAACTGTAAAAAAATATGACTCTAGTATCCAAGATGTCGAACAGTAATGCACTAATGAGCTATTTGGCTCACCCCATGCTGGGGTGTTTTATTTGAAAAAGAGTTTTAGTTAGCTTGTTTGCCTGATTTTTTTGTCTGACTTTTTGAAAATAAGGTAAATTTGATGTGAAATAGGTTAAGGGAGACATTATAGATGGCAATAACAAGCCCACCGCATAAACATTTCTCTACCTTGGAGTCATGTTTGCATGTAGTTTATTCAAACACGTGTGCCAGCTGTTTCAAAACTTGATGTTTCAGGTACACAGCTTGCAAGACAGACAGCATGCCTGGCCTAAAACTCACTCAGCTCCGACTTCAGTGTGGAGAAGCACTCTCCCCCTAAGATCTACATTGAAAAAAAATAGCCAGGCTTTGTAGGTGAGGCTTGCACCCTACATATAGGGTTCTTTTTCTGACATTATTTGCATACTAACAGATCTCCTGTTGTTGGGGAGTTATTGAAGAAGGGAACATCTTCTTGTATGTAACTGAAACTTCCACAAGACAATTAGTTCCAATAGAACATTCAATAATTTTGGTTAAACCATGGTTTTCCATAGTGTTATGGGGTCCATTTCCCGTACTGTATTGCTGGGTCCAGTTCCAAGACTTGTCCATCAGTCCTTTCTTTGCTTACAGACAACATGTGGTACTTTGTGCATGCAAACACCCCCCCCACCCCCCGTAGAGAGGCTTCAGGTCAGAGCAAAGAAGACTGCAGTCATTTGAGCACTCCCACACACAAATACATACAGGTCAGCGCAAACACGATTGCAGTTATTTGAGCGCTCCTCTGAACAGCTGGTGCTTCGGCGGCTCGTCATTGTTCGGAGCGCTTACACGTGCTCTTACTTCCTCCCTGCCCTTCAGTCAATACCAACTGGTTAATTTCTGATGGTGCCCCGGTGGATAGGTGAGAGCGGACGGGGAGGGTGGCTCGGCGCGGCTCGCGGCGGTGTAGGGCGATGTGTATGGAGGGGACACCGGCGGGTCCCATCGCCGCCGCGGTGCCGCGCCGCGCCGCGCCCGCCGAGCTCGATACCGGCCGCGAGGGGGCGGATCCGCGGTTGGCCGCGGCTCCGGGGCGGGCGGCAGAGCCGGGGCGAGCGAGCAGCCCGGCCGGACTGAAGTTTTTGGCTGCTCGCCGCCCCGGTGGCCCGCAGAGAAGCGCTGCCCTGCGGAGGGGCAGAGCTGCGGCGGCTGCTGCCCGCGCTGGCACTATGAGGGAGCAGCACCCATGCTTGGGCACCGTGCAGGGCAGCAGGATGGGCGTGTTGGAGCTCGCCGGTAGCCCTGTGAAACGCTTGCGAACTGAGCGCGCCTTTCCCTGTCTCTTCGCAGAGGAGGCCTATCAAAAACTGGCTAGCGAGACCATGGAGGAGCTGGACTGGTGCCTGGACCAGCTGGAGACCCTGCAGACCAGGCACTCCGTCAGCGAAATGGCCTCGAACAAGGTAGGAGCCCGTGGTCTCGGCACCGTCGCCCCGCTCTCCCTTCGCGCGGGGGTCGCCGCAGCCAGGGCGGCCGGAGGGTCCAGGGGGCTGGAGCGGCGCCCCGGCCGGAGGAACTTGCCGTAGGCGAGCGGTCTCTGTACGCGGGTTTGGGTGCGGGAGCGGCTTCTGTTGTGGTTTTTGTACACCGTTTCCTGAAATTCCAGGGTAAGTTGCGACAGTGATGCAGGTCTTGGAAAGCTACGCTACTTCTCTGTGTATCTGCTTAAAAACAAAAAGAGATTGTTTAGACGTTCTGGCGATAATCCCTTCGGTTGCTCTTTCTTTTCACAGCATCACGTACAGAACTAGGGATCTTTCCTGGAGATGGTGTATAAAGTAGCATGAAAAGGTGATAAAGGTAGTTCTTGATCCCGAGGGAGCTGTATGCTGGATTCTGTTTGTAAACAGTAATGCTGACAGCTCTCATAACGCTGTTTGTTATGAAAGAACATGCTCGGAACCGAGGTACCATCACAATAGACACTACCTCTCGAGGTGTGTTTCTGAGACAGAGTGCACACTTCCTTCCCATCCTGGAAGCTGAGGACGCACATTATCTGAGAACTGTGTGCTGGGATCTGCTGTGGTCTGTATGTGCATTTTTTTTGCAATTTGAAATCGAGTTTCCATGTTCCCTATTCATAAATGCACTTTCTTCCTTAATTTTAGTTTGCAAAGAATATGTAGTTAGATTTCTGGAGTTAATTTTTACAGACTAATTAATAAGTCTGCTGTCTTGCTTCAAAATTTATTTTTATATTTGTCATTATCTGAATATTTGGCCAGCTACATATACAATTAGAAATAGGAAAGAAGCTTTAATTTGAAGAGTCTTCCATCTCTTATGTCTTCAAAAGCAGCTGATAGATATTTTACCACCTTCTAATGATTTTGGTTGCAATTAGTAATTTTTTTTTAATTCAGAAAATAGTTGTTTTGACTCGGCTTATGCTTTCCTAAAATTATACTGTCTTGCTCTGGATGCCCTTACCAAGTATCTGCTGTTTGTTATTGGCTGTTTTTAAGTCCCTCTTCAACTCTGCTGCATGTCCGGTGTGAAGCATTAGGCCCACAATGTCATGTGCTTTTCTTGGCTTTAGAAACTCGTAGCATGAATTTTATTTCTTTTTAAAAGTTATCTGCCTGGCACTTTGCTATTCTCAGAACTTCATTTCAATTTTATTGCCATTTGAAAGATTTTGTTACTGAGTACGTATTGTGTATGTATCCACAAATTACAAAGTCAAGAGTTTTGGAGAACCTGTTGGTAACTAGTTTTAACACCTATCAGTTTCCTGACTTGTGATGTCTGTATAGCCACGCTTTCATGAGATGCTCGACTTTCTTTGAGTATTTATTTATTACATCCCTATAATAGATCAGATATGCAAACGTAATTTATGAACAATAAGGGCAAACTGTTTTTAAGATAAAACTGAAAATCAATGTGTCTTTAAGTTTTGCCTAGTATATACAAATTTTTACTGAAGAACAGTTTTAAAATAAAATTTGACAATTGCTTTGCATTTATAAGTAGACACAGACATGCTACATTTGATACTATGTTCTGTTTGTATTTGTTTGAATTAGTAAGCTTTGTCATTCTTTTTGGGGAAGTCTTGTATAGAAATTTGCATAGAAATTTGTGTCACCTTTCAGTGTTTGTTCTGTTTGTTAAGAAACTTTTAAAAAGTAAATCTATGCCACTAACTATAAAGTGAACAGTTTTGAATATAAAAGAGCAAGCCCATAAAATAGTTTGAGAAAATTTAGTGCAGAAGGATTTTAATTTCAGGTGTATATCAGGTTGTTCTAAAGAATCATTTTACTTTTGATTACTACGACACGTCCAGCATTTATACAATAACTCCTATTGTAATATAACTGCAAACTGTGACATCTCAGTGAAGCATACTAGTGAATTATACTATTTTAGGTTATGGAGAAACTGAAGTAGAAAAGCTTTGCTCAAGGCTGAGGACAGACTTTAGTACAGCAGTGAATATCCAAGAGTACCCTGTTCTCTGTCTGAAATGTAGGTACTGTAAAATCAGAAGAGAAAAGCAGAAAAGGAAATGTCATTGGTACAGAACATGGTTTCTCACTGTGTTTATCTCTTCTTTTCTCTGGGTTTCTCTATAAACCAACCCAAAAGATTGATTGATTGTTGGTGGTTGTGTGTCGTTTCCCCCTCCCCACCCCCCGGCATCCTTTATTTTCTCTTTATTTTGCATATAACAGCATTTTCACCAGTGCTAGTTTTCCTTATTTATGGGAACACGTGAGACGTAAGGGGTCTGTAAGAATTGAGCCCTGCACCAGGTAAGGGCTTTTGCACATTGTGGAAAGGCTGCCATAGTAAAGGAAAAAAATCCAGGGTGGAACCAGTATTAGTATCCTGAATACTTGAATTAGGCCAGGGAGTAAGTCTTACCTTTAAGTCCCTCTCTATGCAGTGAGTTGGCAGTCTGAACTGTTGGTTGCATCTGTTTGGAATCCCTTTACCATCATAATGCTTGCATAGGACTCCCATTAGCACATCCCAGTCCAGTGGTATTTATTCTGTCTGATTGCCCCTCATGCTCAGTTAGCAGTAGTCTATGAGGTGCCAGCTGACAGCTTCGGATGACTGAAAGTGGAATGACGTAGATACATAAGAAGATCCTTCTTCTCCCTGCTTAAAATTGCTTGAAGCAGTAGTCACGGGGTGCTGTGTGCGATCTCTAGATGAGCCCTTGCATCATATGGGATTAAGTGTTACCCAGAAGACTTAGAAAATGTGCCACAGGTCTATTCTGTAGGAAGCTAGCCATGCTTGGCTGCCCAAGTTACACCAGTATGATTGTAATATCCAGATGATGTCTCATTTCTCAGCCATCCTTCTGATAAGCAGATTTCCAAGTGCCTGCAGGCATTGCGCATGAAGTAACTGATCGATACATCCATGATGCACCATAGGCATAATTTGTAAATAAATGTGATTTCAGAAGGACACAGTATTTAGATGTATTGTCAATTGTCATTATGTTGTTATGAATCTTACACTTGGTGTTTTCTTAAATTTCTAGCTTCTGAAATTAGGTGCTAGCAAGACAAAGCCAGTTTTTAAAAGCATAAGAAGTTTATCATTGTTGTCTTTTAGAAGCCCTTTGAAGTTTTCAAAGGTGAGAAAACATAGAGCGGCACCTTAAATTTAGAAAATTGACTAAAATGTCTTGCATTTTTGGAGAACTATTGCTGATTTTCTATACTCTTTAATATTACCTAGCATCAGTGGACTGTGGTTGTATTGTTGTGTTTTCCTGCATCATGCTTTCTTGAACAGATCTAAATTAATTTTAGGAAATAGTTTACAAATCTGGATCATAAAGATAGGATCCTAAAGCATAATTAGATGTTGCTGTCTGATTTCCAAAGATCCTAACCCATATTAGTTTCTGCTAAGCCAAATTGAGAGTAATATCTCTTGAAAAATGTAGTTTCTAGGAGGCTACCAGCTTGATGATTGTGATTTCTAACTTTACACTGTACACTTTACACTTTACAACTGTACTTTTATACATATGTACAAGCCAATAATAGTTTTAAAAATTTCCAGGTAGCAGTGATTTTTTCTTTTTTAATTATTTTTTAAAAATAATTAGGTGTTTGTTTGGGGGTTTTTTGATGAGTAATGCCTTGTTCTTTTTCTCTGCCAAACAATACTAAAGCAAGATTTAATAGGTTTTAAGTTCTCTGGGAGAAGAACTATCCTCTTTCAGCACACAGTTTGGCAGTACCTAGAGTAAAGTCCTGATTCTGGATCTGAGAGTTATTCTGTGATAGACAGTAAACAAATTAAGAATTCCAGTAATAAAGATGGAGCAACCACTTTGTTAGACAGTATTATTTGTAGATTAGTCAAATGTGAAGGAATACCTATAATGAAACTTGTATGCAAAAGCATATTTTCGTTTTTGCACTCATGATTTTGCAAACATCTCATGCTTGTTCCTTTTGTGTGTCTGAGCTTATGAATTGAGACATGGAAAAGGTTTCAATTCATGTCAGTTTTGTTTCAGTTTTAAGCCTTCCGCTGATGTTTTTTGCAGGATTTGCTAACGGTAATGATCAAGAGTCTGGAAAATGTCATTCGTGGGGAACTTCTTTCCCTCTACAGTCTAAGGTGTCAAAGTTGAGAAGATTTAGGTTTCATTTGGTTGGACCATGTTAACTACTATATAATTTTAAAGTATAGACTACTTTACAGTTTTCTAGCTGGTATACCAGTATGTGCAAATGCTTACAGATTAGAACTCTGTTTACAGTGCTAGTTACTATTAAAAAAAATACTTTACAAGATTTATTTTTTTTTGAGTGCTTTGAAGATTCCCGAAGCATCAATGTTATCAACCAGCTAACACTGAAAAACTACCTTAGTATAACACAATGTGATATAGCACAAAGATTAGTGGGATTTTAGTTTATGTTTATAGCTGTGCACTTGACACCCACTATGTACACTCAAACAGTAATCTTAATGATACTTTATTTTAAAATATTGTCTACCTGCAAATATTTAATGTAAACCAAAATTATACTTGAAGGAAACAAAGACAACTTGAAATTTGTTCAGTTACCTTCCCTCCTGAAGTTCCCTGCCAATTTGAGCTGGTTTATAATCACATTTTCTTGCTACTAAAATGTATTTTTCCTTTCATGTTTTCAGCACAAAAAAGCTCACACAGGCAACGGGGAGCTGACTAATATAATATCTGGGGAAGGACTGAGGCTAAACTTATTACTTAGGTCAAATAAAGGCCCGTGTGTAAGCCCTAAAATGGTTCAAACAGTGCTGTGTTACCTTCATTGTGTTTTCCCAGAAGAGCCCTGTTGCCTGCATTCTGGCATGGCTGGGGTGAAAAGAGCAGGGCCAGAAAGTGCCTCTAGCCTCTTGGCAGCACTTCACTTTTGTGAGTGATGCCCACTGGATGGAGAAGCATCACTGTGATTTAGGTTGACAGCAGCTCTCTGGGTTTACCTATGCCTGGAATATATGGAGCTGATGACAGACAGACTGTGACTCCAGATTTAATCAATTAATCAGTTTTATCTTTGTCTTATTTTGTGGAAAAGCTCAAGTGCTGGGGTGATCAGTACTGTTGTATGGTCCTAGATAGGCTTTGTTGAGAACTAATAAACATGGATCAGTTGTTCATTAAGGGGCTAGCTTTTAGCGTTGTCTTTTTTGGATTCTTGCTGCCAGCTTTGCCAGGTTCATGGCACCGTTAGGAGTTTGTCTTCAGAAATTACCTCTCGTTTGTGCGAGTATAATTTTTTTGCAATCGTTTTTTCAAATGTGGAAGCTCAACCAGAGTAAAATTGTAATCTCTTCTGTCACAGCCGCAGTTTAGAGTGACCTGTTTCCAGCTGAGGGACAGGATAATTTGCCACATCCACTTAAGAGGATTTAAGCATCAATCATGCTCTTGGGTTTCAAATATTGCACATGAAAAATTGGTGCTGGAAACGTAACAGTAGAAAAGAAATCTGTTGTTGTCATGACTAAATATGGGGTTTGTTATGTGACAGTCCTCTTATATAATGTCTGCAATGCCATTGCGCTTGGCTGACCGACATGATAGCTTAATTGGGTCTTATGTGCTCAGATCCTTCTAGGAAATCTGAGGATTTGGTTAGCTCTTTAGAATGCTGCTTGTGATACAGATTACGATTAAGGGGCAGCTCTTAGCAGGAAAATGCTTGTTGAGTACACCGTCAGGAAGTCTTTTATTCATTAAGGATTTCAGTTTGTACAGTGACAGAATAAAGAGATACTGATAAGGTAGTAAGCCTGAATTTTAATTAATGCATATTTGTGCAGCTTGTCCAATTTCGTTGTACTTTATAACAAGAGAAAAGGGCAAGAGTATTGTGGAGGTAAGGAAGGACTGCTTTTCTGGGAACACTCCTCCTTTTCTGTGAACTGAAGCCAGCCTGAAAGGATTTTATGACCTCTGGGCTGTAGTGCAGTTCCCTGTTCACAACCTTATTTGTAATCGTGTAAGACCACTCCTGCTTCTGTAACTGCAGTGATGAGTGATGTGTCTGTGTGTATACAGATAGAAAAGGAGACTTTGCTGTCTGTATTGGACAAGGATTTGCTGCAGCAAAATAAATATTGGAACCTGCTTTCATGAAGCTGGCTTTCACCAGACCCTCCTTATAATTTATGAACACTTCCACCTTCTCAGAAACAAGTGGATGGAGTAGTGGCACCATTCAGCTATGGCTGAATCTCTTCTGTGCAAATCCATGCTGTTTGCATGAGGGCTATTGGGTTGCTGCCAGATGAGAAAGATCATGAAATATAGCTTTTTCTGCTAGGATAGTTAAGTGGGGGCTTTGGTAGAGTGATAGAGCTGTAGGTCTTTTGCTGAGAAAGAAACAAATGTGGTGGGTTAAGCTCAAAGTAACTGAGTTGTGAGCAGCCCTTACTCCTTGTGTGGGTGCATGATGGCAAACACTGGCCTCCTTATGCCATGACGAGCAGGCATTTGTGATTTTGAAACATCTTATTTGTGTGCTGGGGTGAGCCCCTTCTGCCGTTTTTTAAGACTCTTCTCAAGCAGAAACACCTAGCACAGGATATTGTTTTCTGTGCCAGTGGAAAGGAGCCTAGAGGTGACCCATAACAGCTGATAGAACACTGGCATTTCAAGGCTCAAAAACAAGTAAGAAACCCTTAATGTCACAGATTCAGTCTGTATTTTAAATTTTAGAAAAAAATAGATTTCTGCATCTCTCATTCAGTGCTCTTTGAAAGGTCTTGGATGACAGAGCTGCATTCTAAGAATTATTCCTCTCCAAGGGTTGCTATTATTTAACACTTTCCAGCTTTTTAGCTGCTTCTAGGGTTGCTGAGCTTTCCGGTCCCTAGTAACTTGACCATTTTTTCATAAATATAAGCAAATAGTCTATGCCAGCATACAAACAATTCTATTTTGTAGCCTCTTCAATTACAGGAAATGCCACAGTATGAAAGATTCTTCCCTTTAAGCATAATGGGACAGAATAATACAAACAAAATGTTATGAAGTAAATAACTAGAATTGATGTGGGAAAATAATGTTATTTTCAACTACCATAATAAAGGATTTTAAAATTAGAAACTTTTTCCAGGAGTTGAATTATTTAAAGTTAAAATGTCAATGTGGCTTTTTGTGACATTTACAAAAAATACCTTTTTTTTTTGAAGGTCTTCTTGGAAAGGTTCTTCACAGGAAAGAGTATTTAATAACTTCTTGCTTAGTAATAAGGTGATATTTGTGACAACTGAAAGGTATGATAAGTATCTAAATACTTGTGGCTCCTTATGACAGTATTTAGAGCCAAGGACTCCTGCATTGTATTTGTGTTAGTGTGCTGCTTTGGTCAAGTTTAGACTAAGATATGAAGCATTTTGGAAAGCAGTGACCATTCTTTTTTTTTGTTTTTCCTTTTTAATAAACTTTGGGTTTCCAATAAGAGGCAGCTTCTGCTATTATATGAAGTTTTGTTATAATAAATGTGGTGTTTGCTGAAATATCAGTTCAAAGAAACTGCACTAAGAAAGTGTTCTGTTGTTTCAGTTACGTTAGTAGGGGTTTTGGTATCATCTGCCAAAACTTTCCATGTTTAGGAGGCTTACCACGGAATTAAGTGTGTTGTGGATGAATATTTTTTGGTCTGCATTTTTTGGTTGGTTGGTTTTTGGTTTTGTTTTTTTTAATAGAGCGAATTTCAGTAGAACTTGATCCCGGTTCTGGTTAACTTGCAACTTGCTCCTTTGTAGCAAGGAGCTGCAAAACTGAATCTAGGCAAGATAAGGTATGATGGAAAGTCATGCTCATACTGCCTTGAAACCATGTGAGCAGGGTGATGGTGAGCACCTCTTGAGCTGTGTTTAACTCTGAGCAGTTCAGCTGCAGCTTCCCTGTGGCTGCCATGTTATGTGCCTGGTGGCAGTGATGTGCTGTGATGGGGACTACTGCTTCATCTGTATCTCCAGCCAAGGGAGACACTGCTGTGCTAGTGAAAGTTCTGCCTGTTGTCTCTGCTTGCTTGCTCCAGGTGTTGAAATGGAGCTGCTTAGGCAATAGTACCATCTGTTGTAAACCACCAGCAACGCTGAATCAAGCTAACGTATAGGACTTGTTTACAAGATTATCTGCAAATAAAATTTAAACAGCTTGCTACTTTTATTAATTAAGTTGTAGCCCACTAATATATGATCAGACAATGAAAGAGAGCTAGCTGAATACTTCTGTAAGATCCCACAGCAAGACAGTACTGTCAACTAAACACTGCTCATAATTGCTATAGGAAAGGCTGCTGGTTTATGCATTTTTGCTATTGGTTTTATTTGGGAATGGAAAGCAAGAGGACAAAGGAAAGTTAAACTGGAAGCAGACTTTCCAGATAAATTTGATTGGTTTTGCTTTTTTATTATAATAAGAAATATCAGACTTGCAAATAATACATGTATGTAGTTTTGCTTAGTAATAGGCCACCTTTCCTGGTCAAGGATAGTTTCTAATTTGTACAGAAAGTATGGAAACAGTTTATGAATCTATGTAAAGCCGTCTACAGTATAAAACACCACTATCTGAGCTAGCTTTTTACCTGTGAAACAACATGGATCTTTAAGGTCCTTTTGTCCTCTACTTGTACAGGAAGTTATGTTTAAAAAAAAAACAAGCCTGTACTATGCTGCACATAGTGATACACAATGACATTCACATCACTTGATATACAGATCAAAAATATTTCTGTTCTGCAGATTGGGCAGCTGAGGCTGAGTGGTTACAATGTGTTTGTGGCAGTCCAAGACTTGAAGTACTTCAGAGGATCTTGCTTTGACATGTTCAGGTGTGCTGTCCAGTCAGTGTCTGCATGGCACAGCCCAGTGGCAAGGCTCCCTGTGCTCCCTGCTGCATTCACATTGAAGTTAGGTTTTTCATCTAGGAAGGTCAGTAGGAGGTTTCACAAACATCAGACTGTAATCCCCTCTCATCAACACTAGACATGGACAAAACGTTAATGGGGCAGCAATTATGTTGATGTACACTAGTCCAGGCTGGTTTTCACCTCTTCTGTAATTCACCATCACTAGTTTAACATGTGTTAATGGTTTTGCTTGCTTGTGTTTGTAAGCACCATAGGCTAACCAGTGACATTTTCTTATTACCTGGTTTGTCTTCTTGAATAAATTTACAAACAGGTTTTTCAAAGTCATATAAAGCATTTGAAACAAAGTCAATGTTCATTTTATTCTGGAATAAACAGCCTTACCTTACAGGAAATGTATTTGGTTAACTGCAGCCTCTTAACCTTTGCACTAGGAGTATTGTTTGATGGATATAATGATGTGTGCTTTTTAATTGAATTAGTTTACGTGATTGAAGGGAGCTGTAAAAGCAGGTGTTAATATGACCTTCTTGTGGTCAAGGTTGACTGTACAGACTTAATGCAATGATTTTACCTAGAATTACAGACAACCTCACACTGCCAGATGAGATGCTAACATTTTTGCAAACTTGATTTTTGTGATTCAGAATTAACAGTTGTAACAAAGATATCTTTTCTAATGTCCAGGAAAGAGCAAGATGAGTAACAATACTGATACTTTACTGAAAATCATCTTCTAAGAAAAGGACCCCAAAGTCAATCGGTAGAATTCTGTAATGAAATGGCTGCACGCTGGATGTGTGGAGCTGCGTGGCCCCCGGACGCACGGGATCGCCTCTGGCGGGGGAAAGGAGAGGGGGAGCTTTACTGGTGGGGACTGCGCCTTCGTGGGAGAGGAGGGGGGAGCCTAGGAGCACACAGAGGTTTGCAGGTCCGGTTTAGGGGAGGGGGGAGGTGTCGGGCAGGCTGTGGGGGTCCTTGGACTGGTGGGAGAGCAGGCAGGGCAGTCCTGTATGGAGTGTTGCAGGTGAGCAATGCGTGGGAAGATCTGTGGTAACACGGTGCAGGGAGGATAAGTTAAGGGTGGATAATGGGTTCTTCTGGGGAGTTGGGGGGGGGTCTTGGCCGGGCAGGGGCCTTTGGAGGTACCCAAGTCCTGGGTGGGTGCGGGGGCTGGAACAATTTGGTTTTGGCTCACCTGCGGCTACTGCCCCGGTTCGGTATGTTTTGGTTATATTTATTGCAACCTGAAAGGGTGATCAGGACAAAGGAATGTTCCTAGGTATCTCCCTGGGATTGAGTATAGATGGGCGGCAGAAAAGTAGGGAGTAAAAGGCTTGCCCTAACTGTTTTAGCGGGAAAGAAGCCTGTGTATCCCTATGCAGTTGCAAGCTGTGCTGATGATGGTTCATGCCTTCGGCAGGGTCTCCCATGCCAGACAGGTCAGATATAATATGTCCATGGGCAGGATGAGCTCGTTAGCCTTCTGGCAGTCATCCTGAGAGAAGGACAACTCTTATTCCAAACCCGGGCAGATGGAACTCGCTTAGTCCTGTAAGGCCATCCAAGAGAAAGATACTCTTACTAAATCTACATCCTGAGGACCTCGCTGCCACCGTCCAAGCTCGCTCGACCCTGGCAGATGAATCTTAGGATTAAAGGGTGGGTGCAGTTCTGTGCATACTGTGTCTCACCTAAAAAATCCACGGCACAGGCTTGAAGGTTTTACCCACATCTGCAAAGCCTTGTAGCGACGGGCGAGGGTCGAAACGGCAGGTGAAAGGTGCACTGGGAGCCGCAGACCCAACCCTGCATGCAGGCGGTTCAGGACGTTGGTTGCCTGAGACTGACCCTGGAGATGACAGTCTCTTTTGGCAGCACCCTGAAGGACCAAGCAGCCTTTCTCAAGGACAGCACTGCTTGCTCCACTCAGAGGGGGGCCTAGAAAAGGTGGCTGAACCAAAGCTCATCTCCATCCTTCACCTGGTTGGTTAACTGCAGCCAACGGGCATCTTCTAATGCGGTCACACAAAGATCAAGAGACAAAGGCATACACCTGTCTTCAAAGGTGTACCCAAATTGAGACTCGCATGCTGGAACATCAGAACCATGCTTGATACTGCGGATAGTGGACGTCCTGAGCGCCGTTCTGCCCTAATTGTCCATGAACTGTCATGTCTCAACATCAACATTACTGCTCTCAGTGAAGTTCGTCTCCACGAGGAAGGCAGCCTTAGAGAACTTGGTGCCGGTCACACACTCTTTTGGTCAGGTAAACCCAGAACCAAAAGGCATCTCTCAGGAGTTCGCTTTATGATTAAAACCTCCATTGTTCCTAACCTTGAAAATCTGATGACAGGTCACTCTGACCGCATTATCTCCTTACACCTTCCATTACACAACAAGCAACATGTTGTCCTCTTTAGTACATATACCCCAACTCTCCAAGCTGACCCTGCTGAAAAAGATAAATTTTACGCTGACCTGTACCACCTTACCCAGAAGATTGCTGCAGATGATAAGATCATTATCCTTGGTGATTTCAATGCCAGAGTAGGAAAGAACTTTGAAGCCTGGAAAGGAGTTTTAGGGAGGCATGGTGTTGGAAACTGCAATGATAATGGTCACCTTCTGCTAGAATTCTGTGCAGAGCAGCAGCTCACCATCACTAATACTATCTTTCAGCAGAAAAATAGTCTGAAGACAACCTGGATGCATCCTAGATCTAAACACTTGCATCTCATTGGTGATGTTTTGGTGTGACAGAGAGATGCTTGCGATGTCCATCAAAGCTGCGTGATGCCCAGTGCAGAATGCCAAACAGACCATCGACTTGTGCGCTGTAAACTTAACTTCAGCCTTACGTTCAAACCTAAAAGGGGTGGTATTCCAAGGAGGAAACTCCAAGTTAACAATCTTCAAACAACTACAGTGAGACAGCTTCCAGGCAAATCTTTAAACTAGGCTCGAAAATCACTTTATAGATTCTATAGATCCCTCTCCTGAAACACTTTGGCAACATATTAAAAAACAGCATCCTGCAGTCCTTACGGTTCTCCTTCAAGAAGAACAAGGACTGGTTTGATGAAAACAATCAAGAGATCCAGGAATTGTTGAGGAAGAAGAGAACCACCCACCAATCACACCTTACACAGCCATCCTATCATGTAAGAAAAGCAACATTTCATCTTGCATGTAGCAAGCTCCAACAGAAACTCCGCAATATCCAGTACAAGTGGTGGATCAGTCTAGCTGAAAAAACTCAATTCTGTGTAGATATGGGTGATCACAGAGGATTCTATGAGGCCCTGAAAACAGCAAATGGGCCTACATACCAGGTCCAAAGCCCTCTACTCAGCGCAGATGGTCAAATGCTTCTAACAGATAAAACCTCCATTCTGAATTGCTGGTCTGAATACTTTCAGATTCTTTTCAGTACTAGCCGTGTAGTCCAAGACTCAGCAATTCAGTCCATCTCACAACAACTGGTGAAATACGAATTGGATACTGCCCCCACTTTAGGAGAAACTCTTAAGGCCATACAGCAGGTGAAAACTGGCAAGGCAGCTGGAGTTGATGGAATTCCACCCGAAGTCTGGAAACATGGGGGCCAAGCACTCCAAGCTAAATTTCACGAGTCTGTGGTATGCTGTTGGGATCTAGGCGATCTACCATCAGACCTTCGTGACGCAGTCATCATCACTTTGTATAAGAAGAAAGGAGATAAATCAGACTGTTCAAGTTACTGTGGTATTACTCTGCTCTCCGTTGCTGGCAGAATCCTGGCAAGAATACTTTTGAACAGACTAATACCCACTATAGCAGAAGAACTTCTACCTGAAAGCCAATGTGGTTTCAGAGCCAACAGGAGTACCATAGACATGGTATTTGTTCTCAGACAACTGCAAGAGAAGTGTAGGGAACAGAATAAAGGTCTCTGTGCAACCTTTGTTGATCTCACCGAGACTTTTGATACTGTGAGCAGAAAAGGTCTATGGCAGATTTTGGAACGTTTAGGATGTCCCCCCAAGTTCCTTAAAATTATCATCTCACTTCCTGAGGATCAGCATGGCCAAGTCAGATATGGCAATGCACTTTCTGAGCCCTTTCTAATAACCAATGGTGTGAAACAAGGCTGCGTTCTCGCACCAACCTTATTCACAATCTTTTTCAGCGTGATGCTCCAAAGGGCCACAGCAGACCTCAATGATGAAGATGGTATCTGCATTCTATATCATATTGATGGAAGCCTTTTCAACCTAAGGTGACTGAAGGCCCATTAAACCCCCTTAAACCATCTTGTTCAGGAGCTGCTTTATGCTGATGACGCCGCCCCTGTTGCCCACACAGAAGTAGCTCTGCAGCATTTAACATCCTGCTCTGCAGATGCTGCTGAGCTTTTTAGGCTGGAAGTCAGCTTAAAGAAGACAGAAGTTCTCTATCAGCCTGCACCTCAGGAAGTCTTCCATCATCCCCATATCACCATTGGCCAATCAGAGTTCACATCAGTCCAGCAGTTTAATTACCTAGGTAGCCTCATCTCACTGGACGGTAAGATTGATGGAGAGATAGACAACAGGTTAGCAAAGGCATTTAGTGCTTTCGGAAAACTCCATAAAAGAGTATGGCTTAATAAACACTTGAAGAAAAGTACCAAGATCAGTGTTTACAAAACCATAGTGCTGTCTACTCTTTTATATGGATCTGAATCATGGGTCATCTACCGCCACCACCTGCAACTGTTAGAATGCTTCCATCAAGGCTGCCTCCGTATAATCCACTGGTCAGATTATGTGACTAATACGTCTGTTCTAGAACAAGCAGCAGTCACAAGTATTGAGACCATGTTGCTGAGAACACAGCTGCATTGGGCAGGACAGATCTCAAGGATGAAGGACCACCACCTCCCTAAGATCTTTCTTTATGGTGAACTTGCCACCGGCTGCCGCAAGAAAGGAGCCCCAAAGAGAAGATACAAGGACTTCCTGAAACAACATCTCAGCCTTGGCCATATTGATCACCATAACTGGTCTACTCTGGCCTCCAATTGGGAGGTCTGGAGCCACACCATCTATAACGCTGCTGCTTCCTTTGAGAATGCACGCAGGATCACTCTTGAGGAGAAAAGACAATGCAGAAGGAATCGTGTCTTGCAGAATATACCACCTAAAGAGTCTTCCTGCTGTGCCTTTTGCAACTGGACTTGTCTATCTCCTATCGGCCTCTTTAGCCATCAGCGTGCTTGTAACAAATGTTGGTAGAGCCCTTCCCAAATCTTCATTCGCGAAGCCTAGCCATGATGATGATGATAATGAAATATGGTTCTCTTGTTGTATACTGATACCAGTCGATATATTCAGGAAGGCACCACTGCACTGGTTGATACTGAAAAAGTTATTTTAGTTGCAGAGACTAGATGAAAAGATACTATATATTTTTTCCTCTTCTTCTCAGGGTATCAGTTTATAATCAGCATTGTAAAATACAAAATGAAGGGTACCTCATCCTGAAGGATTATTTTGTGTAGAAACAATGATTTTTCATAATATTATCAACCCCCCTTTGTCGATTCAAAGGATGGTCCAAATGAAGAGCAATTTAGTGAGGATATGATTTCATGTGTACTTACTGACACAAGGAAGCAGTTATTAGTTTTCAGAGCTGATCAGAACACAGAAAGGATAAACACCTTAGGCTGTTGTTGGCTTTATGACCATAATAGCGGCATTGGTGACTTCGTTATCTAATGTAAAATGAGTAAGCCCTGATACATCAGAAGTGTGATGCATGAGTAGTGTGAGAGTTGACAAAGTTTTGGTTTTGGCCATCTTTTCCCTATGCACAAAGAAACCTCCTCTACAGGAAGATATGAAACAATATTTTCGGTTTGGTAGCTGACATGAATGAAACAAACTATAAAATACTGGAATCACATTTGAAAGTTAATGATGAGCAGATTTTTTCAAATGCTCACTTCTTTGGAGCTCCATAGAAGCATCTCAGAAACAGGTAGACAAACAGGTACTTGAGATCTTGCAAAATGAAGTATTTATTTTGCTTTCTAAACTTGTAGCTCCCTGGGATTCTTCTTTCTTAGCATACCCATGTTCTGCTTTTGCTGTTACAGAATACTAGAGTTAAAAGTACTGCTGCAGCCAAATCCAGATGCGTTTTTTGCATGACTTGTCAGGTGTCTGGAAGCAGCCTTTGCGTGTGGTGTTGCAGGGAGCGTGTTTGGATTCCTCAGCATCTCTACCCTCTGCTGCATGCTGATCACCTCGGCAGATGGTGCCAGCTCAAGCCCCTGCTGCTGATGGGAATGCCCACCCTGCTGATCCAGGCACTCTACTAGGAGGTGTCTAGGCCTGTCTTAAACAAACAGGTCCTGGGGGAAAAAGGGAAGTCTGACATATGGTGTGGCCATGGCAACAAGCAGAGATGAGGGTGCCATTTTGGAGTAAATGCAGGCTATTGTGGCTCAGAAAGAAGGCAGAAATTATCTTTGCTAAATTTGCAAAGTTATTCTCTATGGTATGTTGGAGATTTTTTGAAAGACACCACTTGTAATAAGACAGCTTACAAAAAACCCAAAATCTGAAATTAAGTACGTAAGGGTGTCTTTAAATGAATTATTTTTCCACTTGCAATGGAAACTTTAGCTGGAAAATTCATAAGCACGTTTACTCCTGAGAAATATTAGTGTGATGAATTATTTGACCAATCATAGAATATATCTTTGGCTGCTTAAAGTCCAACACCTAGATTTCTCAGTAAAATGAATGTATTTTTCCTATACTATGGAGCATGGCCAGAGTTTTGTATGTCTGAATATTGGACCCAGATAATATTGCATTTCATAATTTGGTAGTTATTTTTTACCCATTTCTTAGCATCAGTAAAAACAAATATGTATATTTTCTAGCTGGGAGGGATTTTGTGAAGCTAATTTTGGTTGCTGAAAAGGTTTCAGAGGCTTTATTACAGGAAAACTCTTTTAAGCTCATCACTGTGAAGATGATGCAGTTGTTTGATGCATAGTTAGAGCTTGGCATTTCTAGCAGAACTTTCAGCACATACTTTGATTTTTAAAATGGAACAGATAAATTTTAAATGCAAGATGACAAAATGCTCTGAAAAACTTGTGCAGAAACAAATCTTGACATTTGGGGGCTAAAATAAATATTTTTCTTTTATTTTTGGTGGTCAGGAATATACATTTATATTCTGATCTTTGTTTCGCAGGGCTGTGAAAGATAGATAGGTTATAGGAATGATAACAACACAAAATAAAACTATACTGTTGGGATAAAGTGGAACTGCATGCTTCTGTTTATACCACATCTATACATTTTGTCTTTCCAGGTAGATATTGTGTTCTTATGTGTCTTTTAGATTGTATAGATGTGGTATAAATAATAGCATGCTGATGTACATAGACAGTTTAAGTTTGTTCTCGAAATCATTTTCAGAGCTTGAAAAATGTTCTGGTTGTAGAAAACTAAAGCTGCCTGACTGATCAGAGGCAGGATGATAGGACAGGTGTTGGGTCTTAAATCTTATTACACTCAGTCATTTGAATAGTGTGCCTAAGTATGAAATGGTGCCTTAATTATTCTTCAGGGAGGAGCTGTATGGCATTTGTTTTTGTTTTCTTTCTTCGTTTCCTTCTACAGTGTCTTGGCTATTGTGAAATAGCACACTTCACACAAATCTGTTGCACCCCGTGTCCTGCCCAGCAGTGATGCACAAAATGCCTTTGCTGATGCACAAAATGTTATGGAATGGCAGGAGTCACACCGACCTCTGCTGTATCTGCTGAGTGCCTTGCTGATGGACTCATAGGCCACAGCACTGGAAGTGATAAGATCCATTTTGACTTATACTTTTTGACTACCAGGAGACTTCAGGGAGTCTGTTAGCAGACGTGGACAAATACCTTTGTTTTGCTTCATAATTCCTTTTCCTCTCAGGAAATTTTCTAATCAAGACCTGAGACTTTGTGGATTTATACTGATATTTTGATATGAAGTGATTAATATAGTGATACACTGGATAACAGACAAGGCAAATGCTTGTTCTAAGTCATTTGTTGTGCTTACACTGAACTGGGAAATATTGGGAAGTCTTACCACTTAATACAAGCTGAGAAAACAATCTGAAAATCAGAAACACATTTGGTTTTTAAAAGCCAGGAATATGCTTTTTATACTTGTGGCAGTAAATGAAGCAGTAATTAACAGAATAGGTATATCAATCTCATGAAATGAGTATGAAATTAACTTTAATACTCACTGAAATTATCAAGTGTTACATCGTATTTTGAATGGAATTTGCCTTAGACAAGATGTAAACTCCCTAGTTAACTATACAGTCCTATACAGCTGAACTGCACTTTTAACACCCTTTCAGTTTTATTCTCTGGTTTGTAGTTTGAACAAAAGTATGGCATTGGACTTGGGGGATGGGGCTGGAAAGGGGAGACCTGGAAGGTGGTACTAGAGCATCATTCCTGTTGCCTGGGGCATTTGAGCAGTTTATGTGAATTCAGCTAGCTGGAGCTAGTGAGAATCTTCAAATTTATTCTATCAGGCTATGGATGGAGCCCAAAGCTGCTTTTATTTGTCATTGTTGTCGCTTTGATAAAGAGTTGATAGAATCAGCTGTTAAGCAAGAGCTTCTTTGGAAGGCTGGAGGAAGTTTAATTAGTTGCAGACTGAAGCTGTTTTTACATTTCTGTCCTTGTCATGGCAAAAATGGACTTGTGCATGTGTGCCCACGTAAATGAATAGGCTGATGTCCTTCTGCATCTGCTGAGGTCTTACCAGTGTTTCACGAGCTGCTGAGAGCTTTTCCAGCAGCTAAATTTTGCCAGCTTTTTTTTTCTTTTTGATTATTAAAGATGTAATCTAAAGATGATGATGCCATATCTGTTTAGACCTTATTGCATTTGTTTGATTTTAAGATTTTTACCAAACCAGGGATGATTTTTATAGAGACTTAAAAGTATCTATTTAAGAGGACTGAAATATGAAAAATACCTTGTTCCTTGATAAAATACCTACTAATAATGAAATGTTAATAGATAATCTTTTACTTGAATAATGTATTTTGTATCCATATTGCAAGTTCATCAGAGAATATACCTCAATCTAATGATGTACTTCTGTTAGGGGAACCTAATCCATTTGCAGTATGTGATACTGCTTTCATGTTTTTAATCTACCTTTCGTTTCAAATTTTGTATGAATGGTGAGATTCATTATAGATTAATGTTCAGAAAAATGATAGTGAATTATCATTGATTGAAAAGAAGTTTTACATTTCAAATGAAATTTTCTTTAAGGCTTTGACGTGCTATGTAAGTTCGTAAGTGAACTAAATTATCAATGCTAAAGTATATTAATTTATGATTTTAGTTTTAACCATTATTAAATACAAAATATTAACTGGTTATAAGCCATGGCTAAAAGCAGTGTTTGCAAAAGGGGATTACTGTACAGTGTTACAGTACATACTAGAAATTGCTAAATACAAACCATATTTGAGTATTTTCAAAGAAAATATTGATTTAGCAATAAAATTGTTTACTTGTAAATATGAATTTATTGATGCTCTGTCAGACTGTAATTGATCAGGAGCAACATTTATTCTTTTAGAAAACTTAGCATAAAAGTGTTTTCAACATTTGAAACATTTTCAGTTGTGAAAATGGATTTTGAATAATGCAAAAATGTTGAAAAAAAACTAACCCTGGAGAATGACTGAAAGGGTGCTTCTCGCATGAAATCCACTTCTACAGTGGTAATGAGAAATGCATAAGTTTATACTCATATGTATGTGTGATTTGAGATAACCTTGGTGCTTGCTTTATTGTTAATTTCGTTTTATAAAAAGAAGTGAAATTCACCCAGGTGAGAGGGCTCCTACAAAGTTATTTCAACTTTTGTGATGATTGTATTGGAGACTAATAGATGTAGCAGTTGTGTGATTTGTAGCTATCTTAAGTAAAAACTAGTGCAAAACTGTCTCTGTAGCTCTGTAGTGGGGTCTGAGCTGGCAAGCTGTGGGCCTTGTAGCACAAGAGTGGTTCTAGGTTGATGCCCCTGTCTCATAGCCCACGCTGTGGAGTAGGAAGGAGCAAAACACTCACAGAATAGAGTGACGCTGCAAGTCTGCACTCGTGGAAGAACCAGGCATCCAGCTGCATCTCCTGACCTTCAGTTGTTGTTCTCTCTTGAGCCAGTCTGATCCTTTGTATGCTCCTTCCTGTCTGTATTACAGGTGGTGAGCTACGTGGAAACATTAGTAGCTAAAAATGGAGAATGCTAGCAGTCCATTTCTTCAACTACCCCTCAGCTATTGGTTGCTGCTCAGCTGAGACTGAGCACTCACTGCTCGGCTCCAGCACAAGGTTAAACAAGGTTGCCAAACCCGAAGGAACTCTTCTGCTCTGATGGATAGTGAGGCATGGATGTGTCACTTGTCCTTATCAGCATTTGGCCAACACCTCCCAATATAGGCTGGTCTGACCCTGCTAACCGCTGGCTGGGTAGTGCAGTCATCCACAGCTGACAAACCCAGCACAAGCAATGGAGTAGAGCTCAGACCAGGTCTGCGTGATCTGAATGCAGCAGCACCCCACTATAAGCTGTCACCAACACACAAGAAGACAGAGCCCAGAAAGGTGCTCAGATTTCATGTGTAGAATGAGAAGCAAATTACTGGTATCGATAGACAAGGAGTAAGGAAACATGGATATAACATGAGATTCCTCATGCAAATACTTAGTCTTCTTGTAAGAGGAATTTAAATCGTGCTGGTAATAAGTATGCTATTCAGGAAACTACAGAGCTGCCTTTGGCCTCATTATGTTATCTTGTCTCCGTCTCTCTCATGTGTACGTGTAAACCCAGCCTCACAGTACACCTGACTGTGGGACTGAAAACCACTTGGGTTTTGTGCTTGTTTGCTTAATTTGACCTAGAGGCATTCAGGTGAAGTGCTCAGACAAAAAAAAAGCATGACATTTTTGTTTGTTTCCCTGTATGCATGAGACAAGCATGTAATGGGTGAGATTAGTTGTTTCTCCTCTTCCAGATGAATAGATCTTTATTATTTTGTGTATCTGCATAGATGCAGAGCATGTTTAGAGCATCTAAATAAATAATCAAATGAAAGGTAGGAAGGACACATTGCAATGAGTATTAGTGAATAATCTTCCTTGAAAGAAAAATGATACTATCACGTGCACTTTAGTAAGAAGTACAACAGCCATGGTTTAGTAAGATCTGTAGCCTTAACCAACAAAATTGCATGAAACAACTGGCAGTCTGCATTCTAAATGTTGGTCTCTACAGTGTGTATACTGAGCTTTTTGCCATGTTAGTACATACTTCACAGTCCACAATTCTCTGCTTTTGTCTGCAGAATCATTGCTGTTTTTCATAACTGCAGAAAGACAGTTGAAAGACTCATTTCTTTTAGTATGGAATTACAGCCATTCAACAATATTTCTGATGAACTGTTAAAGCTTGACTTTGGTGAGGTCTGCACTAGGATTGCTTTATTAAAATAAGAACGTCATGTTACAGGAGAAGAAAGAATTATCTAGTAATACCTATGAAACTGTCCTTACACAGCAAACCAGGTTTCTGTGTGAAAATGGGAATACCCTTAGTTTTTACTGGCATAGCTGTATTAGTCTTAGGATGAGCATCACACCCATTTGCACGTTTGCTAGATATAGCTGTCTGGAAAAATGCATAATATGGGTATAAACTTTTTTTTGTGAGCATGCTATGGTAGGTATTTATGGGGGGCATATTTACTTGAAGGGTGCATATACATATAAAAATAGAAGTAAGTTATTCAGATGATTCTGAATTTTATATTCCTTTTATTACATATCTATGTCTTAGGCAAAACTATATGAGGTGGGAAAAGGAGAAAAAAAACCTGTCAGACATGTTTACAGCCATATCTTTTCCACTTGGTAGAAAGGAAACTGTCAGGATTTCCTATAGATGAGTTTTAGGGAAAAAATCAAACATTTCTCTCTTCACAATATTTAAATGATCAAGTACTCTTTTGTAGGGGAGAATTTTGATATTAGAATAAATCACCTTTGTTGTTTCTCTTGTGTGGATACCTTTATGTATTTAGTACAGGGAGTCTTAGAAAAGTTTTAAGCTACACTGTGTTCTCCCAAAATACAAGTATCCTTATATGATGCTGACTTTGATGTAGCTTATAAATCTTATTTATGCAAATAAGCTGTCGAAAGTCATTCTCAGTAGGTAAGGTAGCAGGTTCAAGTTGCTGAAATTTCTGTGCTGCAGGACATTGGTGTTTGGCTGCAGCTGTGAGAGGCACAATATATATCTTTCTGTGGTTGATATAAATTATATATATGATATATATATTATATATCTCTATGGCACAATATATTTATTAACAGCTGCATTCCTTCAGCCTTGGTATAGCATAATTTTGGATGCATTATTGAAGTGTAAGGTCATTGCAGTACCTCTGTTAAGTTTACTCTTTTTCTCTTAAATGCCTGTGGACTAAAAGTCCCTGGACAGCTGAACTCAGCTAGGCATAGCCATGCAGAGGAGGTACATATAGGAGGATCACACTGATCTTTTGAGTTAGATTATTTTTACTTACTTGTTTTCTGTAGAGCACGTGCAAGTGTGTATTAAGGAAAGGGGCTTACTGCTGAGGAACATAGGAGTAGCCCTGAGACTCCACTTAGAGCAAAACTTGCTAATTTTATATATTAGTTGCCCTGGCAAAACATCCTCGGCTAGGGCTACGCTTTGGGAACTGGGGAGTGGGTATCAATAGATTGTTTGGAAAATGTCCGTACTCAGAGTATGGCAAAGTGGCAACTCAGTGAAACATAGAATAGGATATAAGCCAAACTGTGCAGCTGTATTTGAGACTGAGATTTCCACCCAGGTTCCTTGCTTCACTTTGCCTGGAGAATAGAAGGTGGAGAAGCAGGATGCATTTTTCCTTGTGGAAAAATGTGGTGGTTTGAACCACCACAAGGATAAGGGGAAAGAGTGAAGCATTACTTTTTCTGTTTAGTTGTCATTGCTCCCAAGTTGTTTCATAGCTTATTTGGTTGTGATGCAACCATATTGTATGTTTATATCAATATATTGACACATGTTTAAAGACATGATACATAATGGGGTTTTGTGATGTGAGATTATATATCTATGTATATCCATGTAAAGGGTTTTTTTAACATTGTTTTTAGGGCAAAACTTGAAAATACTTCTGTTTATGTCAGATACCGGTCACAGTAGTAGTTTCATGGACAAAATAATATGGTTGTGGTTATGCATTTGATTCTGTCAGCTGCCAATATTTAGCTAAATATTTTTTGAAATTAAATTCCATTTACTGCAGGGTGGTTTTTAGAGGCTATGATATACATATGTACTCCATCGTTATGTGGAAAACTTTCAAGAAAATGATTGGTATATATTGTGTTTTAAAGCATTGACCCCAAAGGGTTGAAATAGGGAGTAATTTGTTGGTTGTGCAATTGCTCAGGAGTGTCTATTGAAAATACTGCAGTTGTAGAGAATGCCTTTAAAGACACTGCTCTGGTACGGCTGAAAATCTCACATTGTGAGATTTATGGTCTGAAAAAAACTTAGTATCATCTTGTATATTCATGCTAATGCTTTTGTTATCACTAGAGGGCAGTAAATACAAACAATGAATTATGTATTTACCAGAAAGTCTTTTTCTTTTTTTAATTTATTTAAAATTATAAAGAAGCTTTATTAAATAACTCGGCTCTTGAGTTTTACTACATATTTACCCTAAAATAGTTCAGAAGAACATTTTTATCTCAATCTGTTTAGCAACAGAAAATTCTCATATTTCATCCATCAGAATTATATATTCCCTAATAAAATGATCTGTAAAATAAAAACGATACAGCATAGGCTATTCCATAATTTTTAATAAATGTAATTCTAACAGGCAGGAGCCTGCCAAGGAAGTCTTTTTAAAGCAGTATAATTGTGCTACGTTAGCATCCTTAAAACTGAGACTCCTTCTGAAGAATTGGGGATTCGTTCCAATTACAGGTGTCGGTTCTCAGCCACCAGTTCAAGCCTTCTTGATATCAGCACAAGACCCAGCTTTGTCTCCACCCCTGCTGCTCACTTGGTGTGTGGCAGCTGATTCCTGCATCTGGAACAATTTACTTATATTCATAAAATTCCTGATTGTTTGTTTGGGATTTTTTACTTAAATTCTACATTTTTTCTTCTAGTCACGGAGTCTTATGCAGAGAAGTTTGGTGAGGCTGGCTAATTCAGTGGAGTTTTCTTGTCCAGCTGTCCTGCTGCTTTCTCCAGACCAACTCTGGTTTTTGGCTTAATTGAGTCCATCCACATGCCCTTGCTTGCTGGAGGAAAGGATCATTCTTTTCTGCTTTGATCTTCCATCACTGAGTAGACTTTCCATTTTGTGCAGAGACTTTCTGCTGTGCCAGCATAAGGCCCGATGGAGCTCGCTAATGCTGTGAAAACAGTGCAGTATTTGTGACAAGTAGGAGTTGAATTTGCCATGGGTAATTATCACTGTTCCTTGGTATCTGGAGGTCAGCCTAAAAATTGTAGAAATGTAGAAAGGTTTGGGTTGGAAGGGCCCTTAAAGATTATCTAGTTTTAACACCCTGGCACGGGCATTGTATTTTAATATTTTTAGACAGGCTCTTCGTTGGGTTTATGAGATTTCTTCAGGCTATCTGTTCTTGTTTGTAATGCATACAACTTTGAAAACTAAAACTGGTTATACCCTTAGCTGTCTTCCTTTTTGCTTTACTTTTTGTTGCTTGCTAGACAATATGCACTACATCCAGCACACTTGTATTCAGGACTGATGCTCAGGCATGTCTCTGAAGGTTCCTAGTGCAACTTCATAGTCAGTCCAGGGGGTTGCAGTGAAGAGCTGCAACAAGCCTCCAAGCTAAGTATGTTTCTACTGGAGTTCCTGTATTACCCATCACTGACCCATAGAAGGAAAGACCCAGATGGTAATTTTCCCATGGGACAGTTAGAAAGGTACTGCAACTGAATCACCCAATCACAGAATGGGTCAGATTGGAAGCGACAACAGTGGGTCATTCGTCCCATCTCCCTACTCAAGCAGTGTCATCCCAGAGCACATTGCACAGGGTTGTGTCCAGGTGGTTCTTGAATATCTCCAGTGAGGGAGAATCCATCACCTCTCTGGGCAGTCTGTTCCAGTGCATGGTCACCTCCACAGTAAAGAGGTTCTTCCTCATAATCAGGTGGAACTTCCATGCATCAGTTTCTGCCCATTGCCTCTTTTCCTGTTGCTTGGCAGCAACAAGAAGAACCTGGTTCCGTCCTCTTGATACTCTCCCTTCAGATATCGATATATGCTGATGAGGTCCCCTCTCAGCTGTCTCTTCTTGAGGCTGAACAGGCCCAGCTCCCTCAACCTTTTCTTGTAAAAGAGGTGCTTCAGTCTCTTAATCATCTTTGTTGCACCCTGCTGAACCTGCTCCTGGACAGGAGCTCACTCTCTCTCTCTTGTCTTGAGGAGCCCAAAACTGGACACAGCACTCCAGCTGAGGCCACAGGAGGGCTGAGTAGAGGGGCAGGATATTTCCCTTGACCTGCTGGCAGTGCTCTTTCTTATGCACCCCAAGATATCATTAGCCTTCCCTATGTCTTGTGCGTATCATGAGTTGGTTTCAGCTCAGTAAGTTTTAGGCAGTTTCAGCTGTCTTCCATTGCTTCTTGTTGCTTCCTCAGTGCTAGTGAAACAGGTCTGTTGTGCTATGTTTTCTCATTGTCGTAATTCTACACATTAGATGTGGGGTTTTAGGTTAAACAGTCTGAGGTTTTTCTTTTATTACAAAAAAAATTTCTCTGTCCCCTGAATAATATTTGTAAATTTTTTTCCTACACAATGTACATGACAGCAGTTAAGAAAACAGAGACACTAGAGCTTTTTGCACTGTTCCATCACTAGTGTTGGCAGAATGGGAGATTTAGAGTATCTGTCTTTTATTTAGTATCCTAGAAGATTCAGATTTCTGGGAGTGACAGTATCACTATGAAATGTCCTGTTGAGACTCTATGAAGTCTTCAGGGTTTCTGCTTTCTTCAGTGTAGTTCACCATTTTGTACTCATGGACCACTCTCCTTATTGCTGGTATCTTTGCAGTTAAATTCTTTGAACTGTGGTTTACATGAATGGTGTGAACATTTTGGTTCATCCCATCAACCACCCCTCCCCCCCAGTTTTTCTGTTCTCTGGAAGTTTTCATGGCAGTGGCTTAGTTTCAGACACCAGCAAAGAAATTGAGTATCATAAAATAGTTTCAAGTCTTGTAGAACCTCATTTAAAGCAGTCCCATTAAATGAAGTCAGCCTGTTTATGATCATTAGATATGGGTCTATAATCACAGTGTTAACCTATTTAATGTGTCCTCTCTCAATTCTGAGAGAGTTGTTGCAGAATATTTTACAGTCACAAATCAAATGCCCTACAACAGTACAAGAATATTACACATTCAAATACATACATGATATTGACAGGCATTAATTACACTCCTGTGTCTTGGTTCTTTATCAAGCAAATACGTAGAATATGTGTATTTTAGCTTTTCTGTTATTATATTCAGGACTGGTGTTTTGTGAAGTTGCCTGAAGTTACCCATCCATCCTGCTTGCAAATTTTAAATGGCACAACTTAAAATTTTTGCAGTCTTTAAAAGTGTGCTATGGTTCAACATCACAGCTCCTGGGATCTCTGCCACCTCTTTTTGTGACTCTTTTGGAGAAAGTTGTCCAGGATCGTTGATTAAATAATAAATAGCTAACATTTGCTGAAGGTATTAAGTGACTTCATAATCTTTCTGCATTTCAAGGTCATTGTCTTAATTATTTCAAAACACACCACCATGCTCATTAAAAGCTTCCCCTTTTTTTCTGAATTATTTTATTACTCACTTAATGTAATTTCAAATTATACGTTTCTCATTTTCTTATTCTTTGCTTGATTCGAAGCATTGTAGAAAATGTCATTATGCCCTTCTTCCCTATGCATTATCTTCACAGCTGTATGTTTGTATAAAAACAAGAATCTCTTGACTTTTGTTTTTCTTAACTTGAATTCCTCTCAGTATTTAGCTTGTGGAAGCTATTTGCTGTGCACTCAGCTATTCACCATAACCTCCTCCAAAGCTAATTATTCACTCTTTGCAGTCTGGGAATTGAGCATGAAAATCAGCCAAAATGATTCCTGTAAATCAGTGCTGGTGTGACTTTCCCAAGTACAAATGTCCAAGGTCCTACTTCTACATGTAGCCAAAGTCAGAGTGCATGCTTTCTGAGACAGTGAAGTCATAAAATTAAATTATATTACAGCAGTTGGTAGTTTTATAAGGTTGAGACTGCGATTCTTGAAAAAATCATACAAATTAGTAGTGAGCAGCCAATATCAGGTGTAACTTCCTAATATTAGTATAATTAATATGCAGCTAGAATAAATTGTTGTAACATATATGTACACTGGAGGAAAATGTTTTTTCATGTTTTTACATCAAAAGGATCTAAGTATATAACGTCATACTTCAGTAAATTCAGTAAGCTGTTTCTCTTGCAGATGTACCTTTGTTTCATACATTTGTGACGGATAAAAAAATTGAAGATGTTTTAATACTTGCTAAACAGCTAATGTAATTTACATGCCAGCCATTTTAAATATTCCCCATCTGAATCAAGTTCTGCACTATTGGGAACAGTTGTTAATATTTAAGGAGGAAATAGCCGTTAAAGTAGCAAAGTAAGAGAAAATAATTTAAAACTTGGCTTTCCGATGTCTGTTAATACTGCCTATTGCAACCAAACTTTCATAGTTCATGCTTCGTTCCTAAAGCAGCCAAAAGGGTAGTGGCTATTATTTTACCATTTTCTAAGTCATGCTTGAAATTTCCTTCTGAAGAAAGGCAGCATATTTTCAGTTCTCAGTGTTGATGCTGGGCAGGTGGCAGCAGTGCTCTCTTCTGGGTGATCAGAAGATAATGCTACAGAGACACAGACAGGATTTATATGCAGTGTTACAAAGCTGAGCTGGAAGAATCAGGATAAATATTTTCCAGAAGTACCTTTTGACTTCTTTAATGTCATGCTGAGTCTCTAGTAACTCCAGTTTTAATTTCAAAACTTAATTTACATCTTAATATACATCTGGCTGCATAGATCCGGAACAAGTGTAACTGTGCATTTTAAATAGAAAATGTGTCAGAAATGTTTTAGGTTATCTATTTTAAGGAAAACAGTATGCTTTCCACATGAAAATACATTAAGTGCTGATGATCTGTTGATTGTATTCAGTTGCTATAGATTTCTCTCCTGTAAGGATGAAATTTGTCTATGTCATACTTTGCCCTATTGATTTTTACAAGTTCAGTTCTTTTTCAAACACTTAGTGTCACTGACTATTTCAGCCAAAACCTGTCCTACGACCGTTCTCAGCATCTCCCAGTGAATCAGCAGTATGGAGTTAGGCTGAACGCTGAACCTCATTCAGTTTGTCCTTAGGCTTTGCGCGTTGTCATATTGGGAAACTCTTCCTTCTTTTGATGCAAGAAAGACTAAGAAACTTGCTGCAGTTGTGCATGTGTGTTGCACAGAATGGTGCAAGATAATCATAGAATCATAGAATGGCTTGGGTTGGAAGGGACTTTAAAGATCATCTAGTTCCGACACTCCTGCTGTGGGCAGAATGTATTCCTCCTCTCAAGTTTTGGTCTCTTGAGTGGCAGATGGTGGGATATTTTGTTTAATACCTGAGTCAGCTCACTGACACACTCCTCTTTCAGTTAATCCTTTTTTTTTTTTTTTTATCTGTGATGTATAGCTGTCATTGATTATAATAATCTGCTGAGGCAGAGCAAAAGTTGAAGAAATACAGTGAGAATTTGAGGACTCTTATTAACTCACTTCTTACATCTCCATGGAAGCTTAATACTCATTGGGAGTTGTAGGACATGTGACTTACTTAGCTTAATAAGAACTGCTTTTATCTCTTAAAATAAAAAAACAGTAGCAGCTAGAAGCCTGGCTCAGTAGTCTGAGCTGGATCAGTTTTTAATCTAGATGGCATAAAAACCAAAAAAAATTTCATCACAGACTGCTCAAGAAACCAGATAGCTCTATTGATTTTGTTTTGGGAATTTTTTCCCCCTTAAGAAACCCTCAAAATATAATTTTCTTCCATATGAAAAATTAAAACCACTAGGCAATCCACATGGATATACACAGTGCTCATTTTAACTGCTTGGATGGTGCATCCACTGAAGAGAGTGTTAAATGCTGCTGAACTGACAAGACTTTAGTCCGATTATTTTTGAATGGCATGTGAATGCTGCAGGCAGGGATGCTATTAATAAAGGGCATTTGCTGTTAAAAAAAAAAAAAACAAAAAAACCAACAACGTATCCTGTGCCCAGGAGAGTCCCCAGCGTTGGTTGATGAGAAATTACCATACATCATGACACCAGCCCTACGGATTTATATCTTTTAGGGTGACATACTATTGGCTGCTAGTTAGCCTCTATGGGAGGGATCGCTGCCACTGTCTGTGGCTTCCTCTTTAGGTCCTTATTTGGTAGCTGTTGATAGAGCAAGTCTTTGAGCAGCCGAGCATCTTGACATACATTATTCATTAAGTCCTGGTGTTCAGGAAATATGCATATCCCTAGCTCTTCAGAAATTTCTTCAGCTTGTGCAATATGTGTCTTCAATGTTGCCTCTGAATGCTTGGAGTTTCACAAATGGCATTTCTACAATCGGAAGACCACACGTTTGGATTTCATTTCAGAATGCCTCCTGTGCACACAGTTGCTGAGAACCTGAAGATCAGCAGAAAGAATTAGGAAAGAAGGAGTCTTTATTCTTGGAAGTCTTTTGCAGTGTCAGATAAAAAAGAACTGATTACCTTAGATTGGTAGCATAGGAAAAAAATACCAAAAATGCCTGAGGCAAACTATTTACTCTCAGTTTCTTGGGGCTACATAAAGGTAGGATTTTCTTTTACCTTTTAAGAACCTTTATTTGTGGCATGTCATTGCATGATCACTGGATAACATGGTAATTTGTGGGTGATATGTTTATGAGCACTAGGAACATAAAGTAAAAAATGAGATAACAAGCCTTTGTTTAGCAAGAAGAATGAACTGCACAGTATACAGTCTCTTAGAACTGTGCTGGGACTTTTAAAATAACATTCCTTCAGTGAATGATCAGACTGAGTCTAAAGCCAAAGAAATTCAGAAGAATTTTTTTTCTTTCAGATAAAGGTTGATACAAAACTATATTTCCAGACATTAAAAGATTTAAAAAATACCCCCTCAAAACTGTGATACCATTACAATGGGAGAGGGTATGAGTAAAGAAACTGAGGATACTGGGTGGATGCATGACTCATACTGGTTTTAATAGCTGAAGAAAGATGAAATTTTGAACAGTGTGTTTCAACAGCATTTTGTGGTAGCCTATGTGTGTGTGACATCTTATTGATTAAAACACTGGAAATTGCCAACTTCTAATACTGATTTACATTTTATGTAGGGCAGCTTTGAACTAGCTTGAAACTATTGTACTGCTAGAAAATGAAATTAAATAAGATTTTATCTCTTTTTATGGAAAAGTTTAACACCAAGGAATCAAATCAATATGCCTGTCAACACACAGAACTGAAATCCACATAATAGAAAACTACACTTGACCTTTGTTATGGCCGTAAAAAATTATGTTTGTGCTTAAAAAAATTATACTGCTCTTATAATCATTATCAAGTTGTAAAACAAAAAAAAAAAAGAAACATCATCCTGTGTTTGACATACAATAACTGTACCAAATCATCTGGTTTTAAAGAAAATTCTGATTTCTTCTGGAGTAAATAATGCAAGTATTGAATTAAATTAGTGAAAATAACACAAACATTATATTCACACATGACTGAATCTCTTAAAGCTTTCTTGTATCAATAGCTAGTTTTATGATAGATATATATTTCTTAATGTGGAAATGCAAAACCCTCATTAGGTGATTATGTCCAATTGTGAGCATTGTCAGTTACTGCTGACTTGTTACAATATATTTGCAAGGATTTTGGTCAGTCATCTGTGAAAAAAAATTAATACCATTATGCTAGCTAGGTGGATTTCTTTCTTGTTTACCAAAATAATAAGATGAAATCACTTTGCATTAAGCAAAAGGTGAGGTATTTATTCTAATTTACTAGATAGTCTTTCCTGCATTTCCAAACAGCTGCTGTCACATTTATCCTTGCTAAATTGGAAAAATTCAATCACTGATTTAAATGTTCACTCTTAACTGTTTAGTCTTTAAATTGAGAGACTTTTTTTGCTAATTGATGTTCAAGAGAGAGCATGGTAGCTGTAATTGAGTACACAGGTGACAAAAAAATATTCTTTGTATAGGCAGTGTCCTGTACTGTCTACAGACAATGATTTTAGTTAAGAAACTAAGCTTTAGTTAAGAAGCATATATTTTTATATGCTTCAGGCTGTACTTTATCTCTTGTGAATTTTATTTCAGATAATGGTTGTCATGTGGAGTATTTATCCTCTGTTTTTGTTGAGTATTTTTTCTTGATAGTGATATTATCCCAGTGCTAGCCTCTCATAGCTTATGTATAAAAACTAGTGTCTGACCTTCATATTAGTTAAACACATAAAGTGCTTTAATGCCAATCTGTAGCTATTAAGAATTTTGTTTATGTATTAGGAATACTGCTAAAATCCAAGATGATTTTGCATTGATAAGCAATATAGACAGAAGCCTTAGATTAATTGGTAAGGCTGACCTATTTTGAATTCCTTGTTTGTTTTATTGTGGAATACAAGACTTTTTAAGTCCAGTAAAATAGTATAGTTTATTCTTTTTTGAGTTAAACGTCTTTTAAAAAAATTTTTGTTTCAGAAACAAAACACAGTCATGTAAGTTTAATGTGCCAAGTATTGAATGAATGTTTCATGGATGTATTCTATTCATGTAAGCTTTTACAAATGTTACCTAGAAAAGAGGCAGCCAGAAAGGTTGAAACTGGGATCTGTTGCCATGTGGGTTTGGGAACCAGTGCAGTGAAAGTCTTTAGTTGCCCTTGACCGTTTTTGTTTCAGCCTTCACTGGAGTTGGAGCTTGATTAATGCTCAGACTGAAGGACAAGATGGAGCTTTTTGGTCCATGGACTGCCTAGTTAGCCCTAGCTTCACCTTCAGTACTGGTGCTGTAGGCTGTGGTGGTGACAGCCTCTTACAGTCCTTCGTATGGTGCAGGTTTCTGTTGAGGAACAGAACGCCTGCATGGAAAAGACAATACCAGAACAGGGTATCTGCCCTGAGAGTGGTTCTTTGTGCTTCCTTTCTCAATACAGCTGGCTGATTGTTTGACTTAAGCTTTTTGTTATTGAGTCAAGAACTTTATACAAAATTTGTAAAATGTTCTTATGTGTAAACAATAACCCCTATATATATTAAGCATGCAGCCCAAACTCTTTCATGTCATGTATTGACTCTAGTTAGATCTTGGAATTGGTAATTTCTTTATACTATACATGCAAAGTCTTCCCAAAAATGTATCAGTGCTCTTGCTGCCATATGGGAAAATGGTTACTGCAAATATTTGTCTTTTTTTTTTTCTGCATGTCTTTGCTGCCATCAGAAAAGTACCTTATTTTTTCCAAAAAACATATATTTATCCTAGGTTGACAGCAGTAATATATATAAGCAGAGATATGCACACACTGGGCTTCAGCTCAGAAGGACCTAAGCTACAAACCTGTTCTTAGGAGGTTAACACTGTTTGGGATATTGCTCTCAGTTCATTATCATCAAATGTGTGCACTTCTATTCTCATGTATTAGTTTTCACTCCAACAGACTTCCTAGGTTTTTAAATGGAGATAAAATTGCATATGTACTTTTGTCACTTTGGAGAGACTTGTAAAGTTATTTGAATGCTCTGTCTGTATTTGTGTTGAGGGTTCTGCACATTCTTATCCTCTCTCCCCCACCACACACCTCAGCTGAGATAAAAATCACTAAAATCAATAGAAACAAATGAAATTTTACAAATTCTGCTTAAGAGAATATTTTTAGGATATTTTTAGACAATTTTTTATGGCTTTGTTGCTGTGATATCAGTATTCAGCAGTGCAGAACTGTATATTAATGCACGTTTTATATCTGCATATCTCCATTTCTAGGGGGAATTAGTAAGACTATAGTCAAGGAGTGGGGTATTCCAAAAGGATGTCATTTTTCCAATCTAACAATGCCTAGTCTTAATGTGGGAAAATCTCTCTGTCTGAGGAAGAATACAATATATGCATAGATCAGTCAAAAACCTCTGCTTCCTCCCCATGCTGAGCTGACAATATTATAATTGAAGTGCATGGTGTAAATGTTTATTCATAACAAGAGCTTTGATCACTCTGATTTATTTTCATCAACTGGGAAAGTATATGGCATTCAGATATTTAAAATTCTTATTTAAGATATTATCCTTAAGATTTACTACTATTAGGGACAAGATGGTTTCATGTCTTGTTTGAATTGTTTTGAATAACATACAAAGTGTTGTTTCCAGGAAGACAAATTATGAGTATGAAGTGCTTTTTTCAAGCACCTAGAGGTGTCTGCTGGATGACTGAAAAAGTGTTGGCTCATGGATGTAACAAACTTCTCTGACTGGCAATAGGATCTTGTGGGAACCATGTCAGAGGCAGAATTTTATTATAAAGTAATTGTGCAGGGCTGTATAAATATGTGGATTGTTGAAGGAGCAACTATGTATGGGTGCACTTGGGCCCAATGAAATCTTTGAGAAATAGGTAAAATCAGGAAAAAGTGGGAGATTTGGTTTTGGGTGTTTTTTTCTTAGGAAGAGCATTTTTTTTTTTCCTAAAAGGCAAGTTATTAATCAGAGGATTAAGTAGCATACAGATATACTGAAACAGGGTATAACGAATAAAAATGCCTGAATATCTTGATCACTGTTTATCTCTTATGGTTTTGGTTTGGTTTTCTGGTTTTGTTATGTTCTCAAAGACCCGTTGTTGTTCTGCATCAGGAACTGTGGTCTGCATATGGTCTTCAACTTTTTCTGATCCAGTGGTGATGAGGGTTGTAAGGCTTTGTCATATAATGAGAAAATCAGAACAGTTCTCTAAACTTTTGCTTAGTCCAGAAGATTGCAAAAAAATGTCAAAGTTTTTTTGCTGTGGTGTCAGTAATATATGAAAGACTATGAGGAAATCACGCAGCTACAGCTCTTCAAAGCCAAAGGCTTCTCCAATTGAATTTGCTCTTAGCAGGAGGGCCTTGCAGAAGCTGAGGGACTTATTTTACTGTACACCCGTGTTCAGCAGTAACATAGACTGTTCTGCAGTTCTCATGCAAATGGTTGAGCTTTTATGTTCTACTGACTTGTGGGGTCATGGAAGGTGGGAAGATGAGGGTTTGTGTCAAACTAATGGGGAACACAGCATTAGAAAAGACTGTTACGTACCTTCCAGTTGCTGTGGACATCTGTACAAGAAATACTGAAGCTGCAGTTTCTGAATACCATTTGGAGACAAGCTAATCCATGAGATCTTCAGGTTTTGCCTCAATTCCATTTCTCACCTTTATGAGAACAGAAGATAAAGTGTGCAAGCATGACTTCAGTGTGTTAAAAGTTTAAAGATCATCATGGCTCGGCTTTGCAAATGAAGATTTGGGAATTGGGGAAAGTTTAAAGATAGACTTTTAAATATGGTCTTAGGATTTTTGGACCAGTCATTTTACTGCTTGGCAAACTTGGCTTCTTTTTTCAACTTTTGACATTGGTGACAAACATTAAACATTGCTAAAGAGGCTGACACTGTTTTTGTCCAGAATAGGTCTGTAGCTCACAGTGTGTGTAGCTGTATTTGCAGTATGGTCCTAATTTTCAGACATGTGTTGAGCACTTGCTAGCACACAACTGTATCTGAGATCAAAGCTGAGCCTTTGGCTTGTGACTAAAGTAGGATTCAGTCTTTGTGGCTCTGGAACTTCCTGAGCTGATGGCATGTCAAGATGGCAGGAAAATGCAGTGGCTAATGGTTAGAGTGTTATATTAAAGGTAATTTTTATTTCATACAGTGTGAGCAATACAGTAATTGGTGACTTACAAAGATATTTTGAAGAAAATAACACCTTTCACTATGCAAGGCCTCTTTGAAGAGAGGGCTTTGATAATTCCAGTAGAATGGAAAGGCAGTGGTTGATGTTTACTCCAGTGGTTTATCTGCTTTGAAGAAGAATAAATTATAAATTACCAGTTTTCAACAGAGATGAATGTTTTAAGGTATGTATACTAAGGATAGTTATTGCTTGATGTAATAAATATTCATAACTGGCTGAACAAGGTGAAAGATTATTCCGAAAATGGCACAAGTCATTTGGCTTTGTTAAGAAAAAAGATGACCAAGAAATCTAACAACAAAATGAAAGGGTGGCACAATCGGAGGCAAAATTTAGCAGTGACAGATGCATGCTAATTTGCACTGGCAAGAGTTGTTGCAATTTTTAATAGTATTGCTGAGTTCTCTTTGTTGGCTATATCAGCACAGAGCTATAGTCAGTGAAAATGCATCTAAGATAGCAAGAGCTGTATTATGCTATTAAGCTGTCAAGCATAATGACACAGTATATCATTTCACCCTGGAGTCTAAAAGGAATCAAGAGAGGCTCAGTGATGAGTACTTAATCAATTATACATTTCCTGGAATATTAGTGTCCACTTCTACCCTATGAAGTGCCTAGAGTGAATTGCTAACTTAGAGGGAAGGGGAAGGTGTTTCCACAGGTGGGTGTTTTCTACGCCATTGTTTCATAGAGATGAATACAGTTTTCTGAAATCAAATCATTAGGGTGATCAGGTATAATAATTTTAGGTCAGAGACAACATAACCTATATCTATTCATATTGGCTTGTAGGAAATCAGTATGATATTTTGGTTGTTTTGAGCAATGCTGTCAAATACATTTGAGTAGATTAATGAGGAGAGGTAAGATAAAACTGAAATATTACCACATGAATTGCAAAAAAATGCAAAAATAGATTAATTTACAAATATGATGAGAAAGCTGGTAGCGAACAGGTCCTACATAAATACCTTTGTATTTAGTTTTGAAATGAAAATAAAAAAATTGGAAAGACAATAACATTATTTGTGTGTATACATATGTCTTAGAGTTTTCAGTTACTAGTAGGACATTGAATCCCTGTGGTGTATTTTAGGAGGTTCAGAATGATGACTGATGTTGTCCAACCCATGAATAAGTTGGAAGGTATAGCGACGTTACATGGATTTCTACCTTCAGAGTTATCTTACTGTAGTATATATTCATAACATCATGTCCTTTCCCCAGTTATAAATTGATTGCATTTTCTTGTCCTAACCTACATCTTAATCACTGACTTTATGCTTTTTTTTGTTTTGTTTTCCAGTTTAAAAGAATGCTCAACCGGGAGCTAACCCACCTATCTGAAATGAGCAGGTCAGGCAATCAGGTCTCAGAATATATATCAAACACATTCTTAGGTAAGACTATGAAGAGTTAACTTTTTTGCCTTGTGGATGTTTTTTATATCTCTCCAGGCTGTTTTAGAGCTTAAAAGCAAGTGGCCTTCCATATTAATTTCTGCTTTCAGAAACTCTGCATTTAGCATCTCATTGTTCAGTGTTTGTGCAGAGAAATCAGTTTAGATCCATTTCCTCACAGCTCAGTTAGTGTGTGTATGTAATTTCCCTGTCTATGTAATTACAGATAAATATTCATATATATATATTTTCCTGTAACATTACAACTACTACATTGCTACTGTATTAAGAAAGTATTACATAGTGAACTAATTATATGTTAAAAAGAAGTCTTCCCCTATATTTTCCTTACAGGAATTGCAGCAGAGGTTTCAGTGTGCTAGAAGCATGCAAGAACAAATAACCTCACAAAACCTCATAGCATGCAGTTAAGATACTTTGGTATTCCCTGCCTGCACGTGTGTGGGTAGATGAATAACTAAGTCAGCATCTAAACAAACTTTTGCCAGGAAAATTTGTGCAGCTGAAGAGCCTGATCTGGTGAGATGTGAGCATTAACAAAAGCCCAGCGCAATAGTACAGAGTGTGGTTCCTCCTCTATGGTTTTTTTTTTTCTTTCCTAAAATTCATGAAAATCAATAAAACTTCATTCCATAGTGTTGATTTTCGATATGAAGATAAAGATACTACACCAATCTCAAACATGCTGTGAGCAAAATACCATTTATTCATAAAGGCTGTGCATATAAGGAGAGGCACAGCTGAATATATCTCAATTAGGATAACAAGTCCTTTACAAAGTGCCAGTCCTATATGTTAAGATCCATCTTGTTCTGTGTGAGATACAATAGCTGATGCTTTTCATGTGTTTTTTTTTTTTTTTTAAGAAGCAGAGTTTTTTAAAGTACATTTTATCCTCTCACCATGTCCTAAATTAATTGCTTAGTGTCTGTTCAGTTGGCCTACAGTTGCAGGAGTGGCCGAGAGCTGCGGCACAGCAGGGTTACAGATAGTGAGAAGGGGATGAGCCTTTGTCATGGAGAAGAGGCAATACTGCCCAGCTTCAGAAGACCTGAAAGTCACATTGTACAGTTGCCTGAGAGGATGACCCACTTAGGTTGAAAAGACTGAGATGCCAGCTTCTGCTTGCTTTTACTTGAAAACTTAAGACTTACTTTGACAGGGTAAGGAAATGCATCTGGCAGCCTTTCGCATGAGCTCGTGAGCAGCAAGAGGGCTGGAAAGGCAATCACTTCTAAGTTACTGAGCCATGGGTACTGTTTTGCATCTTCATGAAAAACTTGGATACTTAAAATTGTAGACCTAAGAGTAGTGGTCGAAACACCTCATTTACAGGTGTATTGCTTAAATAGAGTATTTTCAGAATATGTAGTCTAAGTTTATAGGTTGTGAGCAACTATGTGAAGAGGAAAAACATTCTCTCCATAGAAAAATTTAATCATTCTAGTTATTAGATGCATTAAATACAGACTAGTAACTCTACTTATTAGTTATTGTCTAATTTAATTTTTTTAATATATAATCTATTTCCTGAACATCTACAGACTTTCTCACATTTGTAAGTTAGGAACGTGTCATGAGAAAACAGTGTTTTCTGTTCTTCTTATACTTTAAAAAAAAAAAAAAAAGTCTGTTTCCCATAGGGCTATATGACGTGTGAAGCTATTTATAATGGCAACAAATACATTCTATGTGTAAGAATTAAGGCTCCTACATTGCTTATAATAATATGTGAGGTTTTTCTTTTGCAGCATCATTAACCTGTTTTCTGTGAATGGAAAATGTTTGAGAACCTGTCATTGAGCATATCACAAACAGGGTCAAAATGGCAAACTGTCTTCTCTGGATGTTCAGATGGGCACAGCCCCATGTGCTCACAGTTACAAAAGCAAAAGTCCTGTCTAATTTCTCTGGAGATCTGAAGTCATTCAGACAGACACTTCCTTCCACTTGAGTTAGTCTGACAGCTCAGCTTACGAACCTTTCTTAGATGGGTCTAAACTTTGTGCATATGACCAAAACCATAAACATCAAAGCACAAACACGAGTCACTGCTCCTCATCTGTTGTTAGTTTGCACCAGACAAAGGCTGCAGTGCTCCACCTCCCCTTTTCTCCATATGAGGAGAACGGTGAAGAATCGGGGCAATCAGGTAACTTGGAGCTGCAAGCTAAAACTTGGTGACATTTCTGTGAGATGTCTATTAAATGTGGCTGCTAAAGGGTAATTAAAAAAAAAGAGGAAGAAAAGTGAAGAAGAAAACACTTAACAAGCTGGTAACC
The DNA here is from genome assembly GCF_009829145.1 of Chiroxiphia lanceolata. Lineage (NCBI taxonomy): Eukaryota > Metazoa > Chordata > Aves > Passeriformes > Pipridae > Chiroxiphia > Chiroxiphia lanceolata. The sequence continues at coordinate 16,709,049 of NC_045671.1, read as the reverse complement.
AGAAATGGACTTGCTGACCTCATCTGGTTTCAAACTCTATAGTGAAAATGAATATTGCAGGAAAAAAAAAAACAGACGTATTTTAAAAAGCCCAAATTTTCTTATTTTCATTTTTAAAATTTAAGGTTTTTTTAAATTTGTTTTGGCTCACCTCCTGTGTTAAAAACATCTTTTCTGGATTTTCTTGGTTTTACTGGTATGTTCCTTAAGGGCTAGAATAGGTGGAGGTACATTTCAGCAAAGAAGAGATAATTTAAAGGGAATAATTAAAAGTCTACATTGAAATACAGTATGAATAAAAGGAACAAAAAATAATGGAAGTTCCTAACTGTTTTGGCAAGAGAGTGCTTTGTTGAACTAACTTGGGTTTTCTCAGGGACCACAGATGTCTTCAATGCTCCACGACCCCATACTTTTTCTACAGCAATCATCTTGCAGTTGCCTAAATATACTTTACTCTCAGTTTAATCCTCGTCTAAAGTTTTGCTGGCACATATGTTGATGAGTTATATGAAGAGATGCTACTGATACTGCTATAGAGGCAAAAGCCCACCAAAAAAATCAGGGTTTTAGCAAAGCTTTTGTTTTGTTGTCGTTATTGACTCTGGTTTGGAGGTACAGAAACACACTGTGTTGCTGACATGAACTGCCTCTACAAAGTGCAATAGATGTGGCTGACAAAAGGCTTTCCAAGTTATTAAGTCCTGTGGTCCTTAGTAGACAGGACCAGTCCCCAACTATTAGATCCTTTGAATCCTGAAAAAGTTTTTAGAGATTTGCATGAAGACACTGGTTGGATTGTTTTTGAAATACAATTTCAGAGAGTATTTTTCCTGGAAAAGAAAAAAAAAATTAAATTTTCTTGCAAAATTGATTCCTGTTGAGTATAACACTTTTAAAACTAAAAGATTGACCCTTTTTACAGCACAAGGGGTGTGGGAGAAGTTGTAATCAGACAGAGACAAGTTGCTTTTAAAGCCAGTCCAGAAATAATAAGGCAATTTGAGTAATAGAGATCTGCTTCTAATGAAGTATAGGTCTATGTTTATCTTTTCATGTTTTCACCACTCTTGATATAAAGTATCTGTTGCAAAATCTTCTAACATTAAAAAGGTTTTGTAAAGAGTTACAATATCCATACAATGCAACTCAGCAGTGAATTTTATAATAATTGTAATTCTTTTAATAATTATCTTTTTATTAATTCTTTTGAAGACAAACAACATGAAGTTGAAATCCCTTCTCCAACACAGAAAGAGAAAGAGAAAAAGAAGAGGCCGATGTCCCAGATCAGTGGAGTCAAAAAACTCATGCACAGCTCTAGCCTAACTAATTCCAGTATTCCCAGATTTGGAGTTAAAACAGACCAAGAAGATGTCCTTGCCAAGGTAGAGAATATGTAAATTCTTGAATCTAAACCATTGAATTAAAGGAGAGCATGGACTTGTCAGTCTTATTCCATCCTCTGCTTATAAACATTGATTTCAAGCTGTAGCACCAAGTGCTGGTCTCACTTGAAATAATCCAAATTTGCTGAAGTGGAAGAATAGCAAGTAAAATTAGAATCAAGCCATAAGGGTTAATTTCAGCATGAACAGGATTTCATCTGGAGATGGAATGTAAATTAGCATTTGTGTATGCATTAATAAAGCTGCTTTTTTGTAAGTAGTATCTGAAAAATGAAAAGCAAATATACCATGTGCTGTCACAGGAATGAAAATATATAACAGCCCTAATTTTTAAATATGCACAACTGGTATATAGCACTAGAGCTATCCTTCCTATTTTTAGTTGTATCATTTTATGTACCTCCTTAGTGTTTTGTTTTTTTTTTAGTGAAATTTCCTATTATGTTTTTTCATGAGCAGCTAACTACTTGGCAATAATAGAAAATTGGTATGAAGGCATTTTTTATTGAGTTTTGCATTTTAAAATACGCCTATCCTTACATTTTCAGGAATCTTATTTGAAGAGTGTTTCTGAGGAGAGAGCAGCAGAATTGTGGCGTCTCTGGAGGTTTTCTCCTCACTGAACTTTGTTGTCAGTGGGCAATGAGATAGCGAAGTGTGTTAGTTAAACTCATTCAAGATACTGTAGTATGTTTTGCTCTGGAGCAATCCACTTAAAAGGCACTCTTTCCTACTTAGGGAATTAAAATCTGAGAAGTTGCTAGATACAAATTCCAGTTTCAAGATTAGTAGCAGCACCAGAGTTTAGCCATTCCAAAGTTTAGCATGTAACTTTCTCAGTGGAAGGTTTGAATCTTCATGAATACTGTTTGCAGTTGTTTCAGTTAAAAATTGCTGGAATTTGTGTGTTAGGTTTTGACCTGTTTATTGCTTGATTCTACTCTAGGAACTAGAAGATGTGAACAAGTGGGGCCTTCAGGTTTTCAGAGTAGCAGAGTTATCTGGAAACAGACCTTTGACTGTCATCATGCACACTATTTTTCAGGCAAGTAGGAGCAGCCATGAGGGTTTTTGCTTGTCTTGGAGATTTTTCTGTGCTTTGTAATCTAATTGTTTTTCTTTTGCTTTTAAAGGAACGGGACTTGTTAAAAACTTTTAAGATTCCAGTAGATACTTTAATAACTTACTTGATGACCCTTGAAGACCATTACCATGCAGATGTGGCATATCACAATAACATACATGCTGCAGATGTTGTTCAGTCAACCCATGTGCTACTATCAACCCCAGCGTTAGAGGTAAACTACACTGAGGAGGAAAAGTGGTAGTCATGAGAGAAGAGGACATGCTGAGAGTCTTCTAAACTAAATCTTAGTTTTGGCCATATTTTTAAAAGAAATCTTAACATTTCTTTCATGAGTATCTTTTTTTTTAAAAAAATACTTTGTGAGGATCAAAGTTTATTTACATGTAAATATTGGTCAAAAAAATCACATATTTTTCTTTTAAATCATGCAGATTTGTGCTGTCATAACCTTTTTCATTGTAACACAATGCATATCTTGTTTCCACCATCACATTATTAATACTGCATCCTGTTCTATCGTTATTGCCCATGTGGGATTCTCACTAACCACAGTGAGTGGAATTGCTTAGGAAAGATAGTGATAAAATAGGGTTTCCTCAGTAGGGCCTTTTGGGGTTTTTTTGTATATTTTTCAGGGTATTTTTTACTTTTGTGTATTTATTCTGGTCCTAAAAGACTAATTTTTTATTTGTTTCTAAGGCAGATTGGAACATGTACTAAATTTTCACTAGACTATCTCTTTTTTTTCTTTCCTTAAATATTTTTAAGTTGTTTATAAAAAAATCATATGTTCTTCTCATAGTAATTCTCTTGTTGAAAGTTCTTAAATCTCTGAAGTAGGACAGAAGGGAGATTTTCCCTTTTTTAAGTACAGTTCAGATCTTACTATAGCAAACATCGATATGTTCCAGTATACTGTTGAGAAAAGGCAGGTAAAGCAAGCTGTTGAGATTTTAGTAATTCAAAAAGATTTGCCTTCATTTTCTAGAAGGTCTGTGTTTTGTCTGGTTTTCATAATGACCAGTCTTTCATGTTACTGATACATCTACTTTCTTCTTAAAAAGAGGGTTCTAAATGGACATTAAGACTGTTGGAAGGTTTTGATCCTCAGAGACTTGGGAATTTTCTTGCTCATGAGAAGAAAGATAGATAATGTTCTTAAAACACCACTGGCTTCACCAAACAGCTGGACTAGTCATTAGTAACATTTTTGGTGTTTTTTTCTACATCAGGTTTTTTTCCTCATGGCCTTTTTTTCAGCAGAGCTTTAGCTGGTAAAATGGCAATGTCTGCCCAGTGCCACTGCTGCTCTACACACTCCTGAGCTGTTCTTGATCATTTATGAAAGCAGTTATATCATGTGGGTGCTTCTGACAACAGGAGACTGGGCTCACTGACATTCCAAGTCCATTTCAGTGCTCTCTTCCTATCTTCCTAATAATCTCATGCAAATGGAAAAATCACTAACTGTTAAGTAAGATGTCTTGTAGGCTGTCACAATTTTCTTTAGCATCATGTAGGAGATGTGCATGTTTCAAGTACAGGACAATACATAGGAGTCAAGCTGAAATATTTAACTTCAATTTGTTCTGTAAGTTAGAAAACTGTCCTTAATTGTCTAATAAAAGTGGATTTATTTACAGACTGAAGCTGGAAATACTTCAGTTGTGACAGAATTTAGTGATGCTTTCAGAATGAAACACAGATCACTTTACTTTGGTGAAACTCAAAATATTTATGAGATTGTACATATTTGATGATTTTACAAAAGGTTGTGATAGCGTATGTATAAAGTCTCTAGAGGTTGTATGTATTTCAGATTTTTTTTGCTTGTTCTGATGTAGATTCAAAGTAGGGTCCTTCTTATTGAAAACCCTTTCTCACTGATTAGTGATTGTCATTTCTGTTTCGTGATTTTCTAGGCAGTGTTCACTGATTTGGAAATTCTTGCAGCAATTTTTGCCAGTGCCATACATGATGTAGATCATCCTGGGGTTTCAAACCAGTTTCTTATCAACACAAGTAAGTCTGATGTTCAGTGGTTTTTTCAAAAATTTGCTGCAAGATCTGCACATAGCACCTGAAAAATACACAGTTCGTTCCTTGTTTGCTTCTATCTGTAACTTTTCTCAGTAAATAGACAGGTATTTGTATTTTAAACTGGATGTTATTTTGCATTTCTTGTAACTTTAGAAATACTTTACGTAGTACCCTCTAGCAAGACTTACTAAGAACTATAAACCTGGCATTCTTTCAATTTATTGGTTGTGGTCTCTCCCAGAAAATAGCTGATTTACATTAAATGAATAAACTTGTAGGAGAAAAATGAAGGAAGATTAAATAAAAAAAATTAAAAAGGAAGATAATAGTTTACTTGTTTTTATTGGAAGCATATCATATGACTGATGATAGAAATTCAGCAAACAAGTTTCTTTTTTGCAAACTAACTGTCAGGCCTATATCTCTCTCTCTGCTTGGATGCTGTACTTGGATTTTCACCTCTCATGCATAGTGGACTGAATTTTCTCAGCCTGTTCCTGAAGACTCTGGCAAATCTGTTTGTTCTTTTTTTGACCCTAATGTAATCTACAAATTTGAAACCCAGTGTACTTGTTCTGCATTTCTCAAGGCTGTTGTCTGCAGCATTGTTGAACCTCTCTCCACTTTTTAGTCTTTTACTGAAAGACACTGTTAGCTTCATTGAACCTGATTGTGACACATTTACTGAACAACTTGTTGCCCCAGTGTAACCTGCTTTGATTTCATTGGCATATGTCACTATCATCAGTGTGTAGTACTTCATAGGTCAGTACATCATGCTGTTATTTCTTCTGCTGTCTGACTTCTTTTATGATAACTGACCCAGAAGTTTAGAGTTGAAATAATGATAACAGTCCAAACATAGAAGAAGAAAAAGCAACAGAAATGGAAACATACCTAGGGTTGTGTCTTTTACCCATTTGGTTGCACATCTATAGATATTTTGTACATGGGTGTATATATATATATTGCACTGGTGCTAAAATAGAATGACCCCAAATCAGCAGTAGAGTTTTAAGAAGGGAGCTCCTCCTCTGGCTCATTGCTGCTGTATATTCAAAGATGTTCATTCCAGTTTAGTCTTCAACCAGTTTTGTTTGTATTAATGACCTGAGGGCCACCCTATAATGAAATCGAATTTGATGACTCATCTGCATGGAGGAGGATTGAGATTGACTCTTGATTTTTTTTTTTTTTTTTTTTGGTGCTTTATTGGTAACTAGTACAGTTCAGCAGTATAGGATAGGCAGAGAGTGAATCAAACTTTCGGCACAAAACAGCGTATAATACCTGAATTTTTAAGAGTGGGCATATGTAAGTAAAGTTTTTCTTTGCTTGCTTAATCTGATATTGAGTATCAGGATATATTAGTGTCTCTGAGGTTTTATGAGGAAATAACAGAGTTGTTCAGGTTTAAGTGGGATGACTGGCTAGTTGAAGGGAGAGTGGTGGTACATAAGGCTTTCACTCTCAGGCAGACGGTTAAAATTCAGCTAAGATAGTCATTCTGATGCTGATACTTAGAAGAAATATCTTGTTTTTCTCAGTTCAGGTTTTGATATAGGAGGCTCCTTTGTCAGTCAGCTAACCTAATTAATTGGAACAGCTGTTGCCAAGCTGGAAGAAACAAAGGGATTTTGTCCCTTTTAAATTTTTCTGTGTACAGGGAATAAACTGTAGAGACAGAGACAGAAAAAGACCATCTAATGTAGGTCTCTCAAATCCAAAATTTTCCTAACCTCTAGGGTTTTTTTCCAGTGAACCTTAAAATGTATTAAGATTTCACTAAGAAGTATAAGAATACATTTAAAAAAACCCCATAATAGACTTATTTAAAATATGTACATATTTGCCATATTTTTGGCTTATTCTTTATAATTAGTATCATGATTTTTCTGCATGTTATTTTCCTATTTAAAGTCTGTTACAGAATTGTCAACGAAACTGACCCTCTTGAATGCTGTTAAAGAATAAAAAAAAAATGAATTGCATTAGCATCAGCAGAGATGCTTATTTGATGACTGTAACTCTGTCTTTCCAGAAAAATATTCTTGAAGTTTATAATGTGTTACAGAGGTTACCAAGGGGGAACTTTCTTTCATTTTCACATCTGTTTCAAAGCTGAGTACATTTGAGCTCTGTGTGTAGCTCCAGCACATCCAAAGTATTTTGACAATGTCTAGTGTTTTGCAGTTGTGGTTCATCAGAAGGCTTTGAAAGGAAAGTCACCTTTGTAACAAAAATAAGTAGGCAAGCTTTGTATGTGTTGTGTGAAAGATGAGAGATCATTTTACAAACTTGCTTTCTTTCTACTTCTGCTGTTATAGTTTTGCTGCCATTGGGATAAGGAAAGATAGAGGAAGAGTTTCCTGATTCAACAGATCGATTTATTCAAGACAGGAGAGGAAGATAGCAAGAGAATAGATAATGAGATCAGTGAAATCTGAAGATCCAGAGCTTTTAGAGGCCTCCCATTGAGCCAGAGACATTTTAAAACATAGCTGTCTTAAAAGAAATAAAGAGGAAAAAAGTAGAATAGACTGATGTGTGGTTAGACTTAGGATAGAACAGCTGTAATAAATAGTTAATATTAAGTTAATATTGCACATGACAAGTATGATTGCATAAAAAGTATTAGGGATTTTTATGACACATTTATTTACAAGTCTTAAAGCATATGCAAGCTGACTGCATGGTATTCCTGGGTAGAAGCTAAAGCTGTGCAGTAACTGCTTTTGTCAGAGCTGTCTGTTCAGCAGATCTGAGCAGACAAATGTAGACTTTATCTGTGTGCCTTAGCACAGGCATGGCTGTGCAGCTGTACATTATTCTCACAGCCGTATGGGGTGACAGAGTTAACAATACTTCTGTTGGCAAAGGCAGCATTACAACCAGCATCAGGCACTGACCATGCCTCGAGTATGAGGCTGCAGGCAAGGCCACTGCATGGATTTTCCAGCCACATGATGTTACAAGACCAGAAGCATAGCTGTTACCATCCTAACGAACCTCCTCTCAACATACCCAGTTGTCATGGACTAATGACTGTAGGCCTAGTTTGGTAGGCATCTGAGTGTCTTAGCTAACTGCAGAAAGAAATTATTTGAAAACCAAGATGTGTGCTAGCTGCAGCAGACCAGCAACAAAGCCTCAGCTGTGTATTTCCAGGTCTGAGTGCTGGAAAGCTGAAACTTGACTAACAATAGAATTTTAGTTGTCGTGTTGGATGGAGGCATGAGAATGCATCAGAGTGTGTTTTAGTTGAGGTGTGGTTATGCATATATCATGCATGTAATATTTTCCAAGTGACCACATGCAGATATGAAAAGGTATTCTGAAAATTACTTTCTTGGGGTTTTTTTCTAGCTTGCAACTCAAGGCACATGTACATGCATCACTGCAAAGCATTTTCTTTGTTTTTCTCAATGTGCTTTGCCTCGACCTGTTAAGATGTTCAGTCATTAATCTGTAACTTTTGATACAGTGTGAACTACAGGAAGGCTATTTCTAAAAGATTATCTGTAAATCTTACTATGAATGAAAATGAATTTAAAAAAAAATCTTAAGGGATTTTGTAGAAGCATAGGCTTTGGTAACGTTCTGGCCGGCAATTGTTATTGCAGATTCTGAACTTGCGTTGATGTACAATGACTCATCAGTACTGGAGAATCATCACTTAGCTGTGGGTTTCAAGCTGCTGCAAGAAGAAAATTGTGACATTTTCCAGAATTTGACCAAAAAACAAAGGCAGTCATTGAGGAAAATGGTCATTGATATTGTGAGTTCTGCTTGAGATTCCATCTTCCATAGAGCTAGTAAATTGAATAATAAAGTGCAGAAGCATATTATGATAAATTAAGCATGTAAACAATGAAGTAAAAGTTTGAATTTTTATCATGTGATATCCAAACATGAATAGTGGGTTCCTTTAAGTTTCAGTAATCATCGAATAATATTTTTAGAAGGTATACAATTCTGTTTCAGTCTGGTTTTGTACTGACATGTATGTCATTCCACCATCACAATAAGAAATTTGATACTGAATTGATGGTGAATCTAGGCTGACCAGATCATTTTGAACAATTCTGAACAATCATTTTATCATACTCTTAAAATAATTAAAAGGAAAACTTACTATTATAGACACTAGTGACTTACATGGCTCAGCCTTTTAGCTTGTATTCAGACACAGAAGTTATGGGTTCCTCCAAAAACTGTTTGTTTAAATATTCAAAGGTGGGGTTTTTTTAGAAAAAAAAAAAAACCAACAAAAAACACAGTAGAATAATTTACACAGTGTTCATTTTTTGTTTGTTATTTTCAAGGTCCTTGCAACAGATATGTCTAAGCATATGAATCTACTGGCCGATCTAAAAACTATGGTTGAAACTAAAAAAGTGACCAGTTCTGGTGTTCTGCTTCTTGATAACTATTCAGACAGGATTCAGGTAAGAAAATTCATCTGCAATTGGTCATTTGTATTAATTTACATACTTAATAACACTGGTTTCCCCATTCTCCAGCATGAATTAGATAAGCTATGTGCTCTCACACCATGACTCACTACTTCCCTCTGTTTCCTAACTATGACATGGTCTGAGTGACTCTCTCAGAGAATAATGAAGTGCTAGAGTGGTTCTGGACTAAATGAGATTTTGGCCTTCCCTTCAAATTATCAGCATGTGATTGTCTTTCTCAGAAAGACATCTTGGCCTTTATACAGGCAGAAGCAGCAGAAGCAAGGTAATTCATGGCTATTACTGCAATTGTGGAAAACACCCAAGCACATAAGGTTTTGCTGTTTAGAATAAATCTTTTACTACATTTTCAAGGTGGTTTCAAAGTCACCAGAAGTGTAGATGGAAAGGGAGCTGCTGTTCTGCAGTGTAATAACACCACAATGTATTCAATCTATTTTAGGTTCTTCAGAATATGGTGCACTGTGCAGATCTTAGCAATCCAACCAAGCCGCTCCATCTCTACCGCCAATGGACAGACAGAATAATGGAGGAATTTTTCCGTCAGGGAGATCGGGAAAGAGAGAGGGGAATGGAGATAAGTCCCATGTGTGATAAGCACAATGCATCTGTAGAAAAATCACAGGTAATTGATTTGAGTAGGCACATAAACATTTTGACAGAAAAGGATGGTACACAGCCATGTTTTGAATAATTTCTGAATGCACTATTTCCTTTTTTCTACTGAGTTAATTCAGCTCCTGAGTAGTAAGTGCGGGGAACTGAGATTTTTACTGTGAAAACATAGTGCATCTCTGTTTTTGCTGAAGGGATTCCATCAGTGTCATGACTTGCAGTGCAGCATACGCATCAAAAGAGATTATTGTACAGCTGCTCATTAGGGTTTCCTTCAAGATGGGAATTATGTATAAAGCAGCTGTTTGGCTGACTAGATGCAGTACAGTTATTTGGATTGAACAGTTCACTTGAAAACAAATCCTTTCCAAGCTCTTATCCAATATCCTGAATGAGACTTTTGAAATGTAAAAGACTTTATTTACTACATAAACTGGTATGGTTTCCTGTCAGCCAACTTTAAGGGTGATGCATATGGTGTCTCTTAATAGCATTCTATTTCTCATACTTCGCATGACTTATAAGCATAATTATTTATGAATAATTATAATTTTTTATTATTTGAAACAGGTGGGTTTTATAGACTACATTGTTCATCCTTTGTGGGAGACGTGGGCAGATCTTGTTCACCCAGATGCCCAGGATATCCTAGATACACTGGAGGACAATCGAGAATGGTACCAGAGCACAATCCCTCGAAGTCCCTCTCCTGCACCTGATGACCAGGAAGAGGGAAGGCAGGGTCAAACTGAAAAATTCCAGTTTGAACTAACACTGGAGGAAGATGGTGAGTCAGACACTGAAAAGGACAGTGGAAGTCAAGTAGAAGAAGACACCAGCTTCAGTGACTCCAAGACTCTTTGCACCCAGGATTCAGAATCCACTGAAATTCCTCTTGATGAGCAAGTAGGGGAAGAAGTAGAAGAGGAGGAGAACCAAACAGAACCCTGTATGGTCGAAGATCATTCTCCTGACACGTAACAATGAAAATGCAGTCTCTTTCTCTCTTATACTCTCTCCCTTTCTTTTCCTCTTTCTCTCTGAGTTTTTTTGTTTTGTTTTGGATATTTTTTTTTTTTAATTTAGGTAATGGTTTCCAAAGTGTGTGTCATATACTACAACCATGGTCACAACTTGCTGTCATCTGCCAGGACAATTGTTGATCAAAACTGACATTGATGACTCAGTTTGGCACTCAGGAATATTGTAACCAGAATTTTCACCTCAATGGCATCAGAAAGCAGGGGGGAGAACATCCATAAACTACATTTTAATAAGCTCTGCATTTGGCAGATTCAGTTAAATAAAGCAAATATTTTCAGAGGAGTACCACCTGCCAACCAAATGCTGATGTGCTTTGATAGTTTTTGAATTCATTGTATTTTGCAAGCAAAGCATTGCATAATGTTCATCTTGAGAGGAAACAGACAGAAAACAAATTGAGGTTCCTACTGGAAAACAAATTCATGTAAATGATGGGACACAACATGATTGTTACCAACAGGAAGATGAGCTGTGAAAATTGCATAATTTTCTAATTTCAAGTCTTCCTGAGACATGACTGAAAAAAGTGTGACCCAGTGGGTTGCACTAACCTCTCCATTTTGTATAATATGTGAGAGATCTTTTGTAGAGCTTACTTTTATTAAATGTACCAAGGTATTATATTAAAAAAACCACTTTCGTCTGCCAATGGTTATTTTTTTTCCAAAGAGGAACTTGCAAGTTTTCAATATAGATCTGTGCTACACTGGATAATACTTCTAGGGTTTTTTTTTGCTTGGGTTTTTTTGTTTGTTTGTTTGTTGTTTGGTTTTGTGGTTTTTGTTTGTTTGGGGGTTTGGTTGGTTGTTTTTTTGTTCTTTTTTTGTTTTGTTTTGGGTTTTTTTGTTTGGCTGGTTGGTTTGGTTTTGTTGGTTTTTTTACTCTTTAGAATCTTGTGGTATTATTGAATTGTAAAAGTCTATTTTATATATTAGTGAGTTCCAGGAATATCCTTTGTGTTACATTTTTTTGTATAATAGCTTTTTTTTGTTTGTTTATTTGTTTTTCATCACAATTTTCCCAAATGTATTAGTGGACTTACATAGTGCTATTGCCCTCATAGTGGCCTGATCCTGCCAGTTCTGTCTTACCACAAGAAGTGGTCCTGTTGATACCAACTACAGCCAGTAACGTTAAGATTTACAGAACCTGAGCCTGTAAAAAGAGTAATGAATTGTCATCAGTACAAAAGCAGCTCTCTTGCTATACTGATAAATTTTTTCCCCTGAAACATGGGGTTTCAGACTATTTTTAGCTGGGAAAGACAGACTGCTAAATCAGAACAGGCTATTACAATGTATGGAATATTTGTTCTGGTGAAAAAAGCATTAGCGTAATATTTCAAATTTTGACTTAGTAACTTAATCTGGGTAGCTGTCTAGTTAAATCATTTGCTAATCTGAGATGTGTAAACATAAAAATAATAATTAATATTTATTTTGTCATGTCTTTGTTGCAAAAAGAGCCATGCCAGTCTTGTCTTTTTATATTTTAAGTCAATGAGCAATGCATCATCAGAGTTGTAGTTTATGCCGTATTATTTCAATCTTAAATATTTTCAACCTTTATCCAGCTTGTGCTAAGGGAATCCTGCTTTTCAGTTTGATTGGTACTAAAAGCTTTCATAACTTGGAAAGCTAAAGGGAGGTAGGAGTTTGTATTTGTCATTTTCCAGTCCTGTTGCTTCTTCACATAAAAGAAGAAAAAAATTTATTTCCTACACTTTACTCTTGGTTAAAATCGTAGTTTTGAGTGTAGAAGATGGGAAATAGTTGCACAGGGAGGCAAGCAAACTCCAACACTGTAAAATTCTGTTAAAATGACGCTATCAAGATAATCTCTTAACAAAAGATGATAGTAACAGCCATTATTTTTCCCTTTGGATTCATTTTGTAGCAAATTTGCAGATATGAATACAGGGGGTTTAAGGTGTCAGAGATCTAGAATAAAAGCCTCTTTCAAAATACTAATAATTCAGCTGTTAAATGCATTTTGCATTCTTCTATGTCCAGGTCATAGTTTTCTCTACCATTAGCCCTCACAGGGCCTTAGCACAGAAGATGCTGAAGGAGGAAAAAGAATGAAGATAATTCATGGGGCTTCTTTCATGCTTTGGCTTTTGGGGTTTTTTTAAATCTTTTTTCTTTGTTATTTCTTCCTGAACCTGATCCATCTAAAACTCCTTTCAGTCCCCTAGAGTGCCTGGAACCTCAGTAATGCAAAAGCAATATAAATTCCAGAATAACCCGTAGGACCTGGAAGGTTTTGTAACTGCACTAATTGAAAGTAAATAGACATAAGACCGTATTGTGAAATATACACCTGTACATGTGGACAATCAAATCATAGAAAATTATATAATTTCTTAGAGTTGGGGATATAATGCACTGTACAATCTTTTTTTTTTCTCTTTTGCCAAAGTGTGTTTTAGCATTGTACACTGCTTTTAAACAATACAATTTACGAGTGGCTTTACGTGTTGTGAATATTTTGCCATAAGAAAATGCTGTGGGTGAGTAATGAGTGGGAGGAAAAAAGAAAAATCACCTTGTTTATAACAGTACACTTTAGCTTGCAAGTTGCTGTACTCAGTAATGCTGTATTTAAATTCTTAAATTGTTTTGTGTCATTAAAAATGATAATGAAAGAATATCAATAGAACAAATAGCATTCAGAAGTTTAAAAAACTTGAATGAGATAGATTTTATAGAAAGCTTTGAGAGTTCTTTCAAATGCATTATTTATTTTCTGTGCCATGCATTTTTCTCACCAAATGACCTTACCTGTAATACAGTCTTGTTTGTCTCTGTTTACAACCATGTATTTATTGTAATGTACATACTGTAATGTTAATTGTAAATTATCAGTTCTTATTATAACATCATCCGTGTCAGGGTGGTGTTGCTGTATTTGGAAACTCTTGGTGAGAGAATGATTATTGTGTATACATATTCCTTGTACATTTTTTTTCTCCTGTAAAATATTCAGTGTCACCATAGAGCTCATTTATGGAAGATTCACGAAAAGTATAAAATACGTAAAGATATATAAATTTAAAAAGCTTCAGGTCTTTGGTCCCAGGGCTGTGCCTTAACTTTAAACAATATTTTCTTGTTTTGCTGCATTTGAAAGTAAGGTAGCCTTGGGGCTAGGGCTGGGCATTTCTACCATATTTTTAGTTGCTAACTGATGGGGGATACTCTTATGAGCTAATATATGTGATACTACAATAAACATTCATTCTTGACCCTGCTGGAAGTTCGAGCTTTTCCAGACTTCTGGTAATGTAATTGTATTGTCTCTCTTATTATCTTTTTACAGCCTGTCATTGGGGATTATTGCAGACGTTTTTTGTTCCTAAAAAAATAAACGATGCTGCATTTCAGTACTGGGTTGCACTGAAACAGCTTTGGAAAGCATCTCTGATAAGAATTTGATTTCAATGCATATTGGGAAATGGAATAATGAGAATTAAAAGGGTATAACTCATTCACTTTTACAATTGTCTGTAATGTCTCTTCTTTAGTAGCACAAATTATCACTGTATAAGCAGAGTCCATAAAGTAGCACAAAAGACAGTTTCAGTCTTAGAAATGCTTTCCAACTCCAATATTAGTGTTACTAGTAGCCAAAGTTTTATTTTATATAGGTGTAGCTAAGGCTTTGTACAGGTGTGTATAGCATAATGCACTAGCTCTGCAGAAGAGCGGTAAACAGTTAGATGTTTTAATAACACTACTATTAGATTTGCAGGTTGGACTGAGCATCTCTTGCTGTTTGACTTGTCACATTGCTCCAGGCTATTTAGAGCTGGTATCACTGAATTTGCCAGAGTAAGGTAAATACCTCTCCTCCATTCCAGTGATGCGCAGCCCTCATAACTTGTGACTTCTTCATGAAAGGAGATATTTCTTTTCAAGGAAAAACAAAATCTCCTTTTTGACACAAACTGTAGATTTTAGCAGCCCTGGCCCAAAGGAAATCGAATGCTTTTGTTTTATATGGTATAAAAGGGACACTATAACAACAGAAATCTTGAACAATTTGTTGTTACTGTTTTAATTCAATATTTTCTTTGGGGATGTCTTGAGAGTGGCAACTTGTGTGAACATTGCACATAGCTATTCTTTCACTGGTTTCTTAGCCTCTCTTTACAGCCTATGGGATAGTACTGTACATCGATACCTTCATATGAAATTTTATATGCAATGGAAATAAAAGCATGTGTTGATTCTGCCTAGTTACTGTATTTGATTTTTTTTTTTGCAAGTTAACTTTGTTTACATATATCCCATAGTTTTGACATCTTAAGAGAAAATCTATTTCCAGAATAATTTCATTACCACATTTTTGTCACAATATTGTTTTGCACAGATAATACAAAATAAACGTGAGCAAATTGTAAAAGTCAGTCAAATATGGTATTTCATACAGGAGTCTAATCCACAAAGGTGTGACATACAGTTATATTGGAAAGGCGTTCTATTGGTTTTCAGGAAGTTTTACCACTGGCTTCAATGTCTTTAAAGAAACTACAAGTCTAGAGATTGTCTAGAGGAGCAATATGCTGGGATACCACAAAGAGTAAAAAAAAAAAGGTATCAGTTAAATATTGTCACAATCTCTGCCCCAAGTGGATGATAAAAAGAAATTGCTCTTAAAAATAAAATTCATAAATTGCAGCTTTTTTCTCGAGGAAGAAATATGGTCTTAATGGAGGTTCAACTTCTGAACTGGCTTTCATGATAGTGTCAGTCTCCGTTGTTCTGTGGGGTTGTTTACATAACTGAAAACAGTTTCTGGTTGAATGCAAAAGAAGTCTGTGTTCACTTTTTTCTTAAGTCCTTAGATCCTTCTTTGGGTTTGGGGGGTTAGTTTGCAAGGAGAACCAATTCCTTAGGATTCCTTTTCAGTCACACTTCTGTGGCAGAAAAGCCTGACAAGGGCTGTGTTGGGAGGATGAAGGATGCTGCACTGAGCAGTGGGCAAATAAAACTGTCACTCCTGTCAGCATCCTCCTCACATGCTCCCAGCAGCCTTAATGAGAAATGCATACATCATGGCTATTACAATAAGGAAGAAGGAGTCCCAAATTATCATTGGCACTACTAAAACCTTTTCAGTAAGCAGGTCAGGTACCACAGCCATGCACGTGGTAAGCATGAAGCTGGCAGCATTAGCCCACTGCTTCCTGCATCCTCTGTCAGCACTTTGTCACTCTGTGCATGGAAATTATGAATCAGAATAGGCAAGTTTCAGAGCAAAAGCAAAATGTATCCTATGTTTCACTGCAGACAGCTGCTGCTGTAGAAGTTCAATGTATTTTTGAACAAATGACTGTTCTCTTTCCTAATGAGACAAACAGTCTGAATAGCTGCAGCTTTGTTTGCTTAATCTCTCTGCTGCTTGGAAAATGAAAGTTACAGCTACTATCACATGTACTGTTTACTGGAATGATCAGTCCAATTTCTCTACCCGGTGTGATTGATTTTGCTTAGTTTTTCCAGGGGAAAAAAGCACAGAAGTTCAAAGATGAACTAACCCTTTAGTTAGTTCAATTTAGTTTATCCTACAAGATAAAGATAGTATCTAGCTTCTTTCTGTCAAACTGGTTGAGAAATCTGCAAAAGTAATAAAGGGGGATAGGTCCAAATAGAAATCAGAGTGACAAATTGGGAGCAAAACTTGGGCAGGAAGGAATACCCTCCAACTAAAATAATCCCATCCTGTCAAAGACATCCCATAGCTTGAATATGGACATTAGGAAAACTGAGTTTGATTTTTGTCTCAGTTCCCTGGGTGCAAAGCTGTATTTTTTGCCTTCTTGCAAAGCAAATATTTTGAGGTCCTTGGGCTTTTTGTGGTGGTGGTAAGAACTATATCTCTAGTTAAGATGTACATTTAAAAAGTAAAAAATTGTTTGATACAATGCAGAGTTTAGCTCAGCTTTAAAGACTAAAAAAGGTAGGATGACTGCCTCAAATAAACAAGCCTTTAACACAGAATCATAGAATCAACTGGGTTAGGAAAGACCTCTGAGATCATCAAGTCCAACTCTTGATCCAACACCACTGTGGTTACTACACCATGGCAGTAAAAGTGCCATATCCCGTCTCATCTTAAAACCCTCCAGGGACGGTGAATCCACCACCTCCCTGGGCAGCCCATTCCAATGGCTGATTACCCGCTCTGTAAAAAATTTCTTCCTAAATCCAACCGAACATGGGAGACATCATACCTGAGTAAGCAGCCCTTAGTGAGAGCAAGGAGAAGATACAGGAGACCAGATAGCATTAATTGTCTAATGCTGATGAGCTGTGGAGACAGCAAATGAAGATCAGAGACTCATCAGTCATGTTGCACACTTACCTCCAGCCTGCCCTCCTCCAATATCCGTTGAGTTCAGATGCCTACAGTATCAGCATCTCAAATACGCAGTAGAGACCATTGTTTTTTTAATCTGAAGAAGTCTGGAAAATAAAATACAGGTTGTGCAGCATTGAGTAGTCAAAGTACAGTGGGCACGTGCATTGTACATCTGTAGGACGTGGCTTGTAACGAATGCCTGTAAGCCATCGTTACATGGGGCTAGGCAGAGACAGAAGTGGCTTAAAAACTACAGTATCTTCAGATGGTTGAAACTCCACAAAACTGATAGCCAAATCTCTTAAGAACTTAAATCTTCAGAACCTTGACTGCAGCACTGATCAAACTAAGACCTGTGCACAGACAGCCCTTTGCACTCTCAGACTCTGGTTTGTGGTTTATGTTGTCTGTCCTGACTGCAGCCGGGATTGGGCCTCTTAAACCATGGTCTTGGTTGAAGTCTGATACAAAGTCTACTTCATAGAAGGGATCGTTTGAGTGCAGACATGCTGAGCAGTGCCCTTCCTTGCCATGGTCCGGGGGAGAGGGGAGTGGGACCGCGACACTGCACAAAGAGTCTGAGTCGAGGTTGAAGGTCGGGTGCAATGGCGGTTTATGGAGGGCGTGTGGGTGGGGGTTTATATAAGCTCTGGCTTGGAAAGGGCCAGAAAATGGGGTGAAGCATGAGACAGACAACCAGGAGAACGAATAGGAGCAAGGACTCAGGGGAAGAGGGAGGAACTGGGAGGAACTGGGAAAGGACAGGACCAATGGTAGCTCTCTCCTCACTGCAGCTTTTTCAGCCAATCAGAGGGAGAAGCAGGGAAAGCAGGGAACAGACAACTCGAGGCATGCCTGGACATGCCTAGGCTGTACAAGTGTAGGGGTAACATACAATGCACATATTTGAAACCACATAAGAACTGTAAAATCCATATAATAAAGTCCTTTTTCAATTGTTGTATATCTTTTTCCACGCCTGGAACCATTCCCACTCTGATTCCTGCTCCTCCACACTTCCTCTACTGAGACAAGCAGGACCAGCTGATGTAGAGCTTCGTTTATAATCCAGATGCCTGTGGACCCCCTCTGGCACCTGGGTTTGTTACAGGGTCCCACATATAGCAGTTCTTGGATTAGGCTTCTTGCCATGGCATGGAAAGAGATCAGAAGTGCTCTGTGGAATTATAAAATTGTGTTTATTTATTGCATGTACCACAAAGACAAAGCTTGTGGCAAACAAAGAAGTACCCCTAGCCCTGCTTGAAAGACTCTTGCTTGCTATTTCATTTTCTCTCTCATTCCCTCCCATAAGCAGGGGTAGTATGTCCATGATAACCACATGCATCTGGGAATAAAGACTGTGGGACACATTTGTCAGAAGAGAGACTACCAGAGAATCAGTCATACAGCCTGTGTGCAATGCTGCTGTGCTGATGGCAGCTACAGGGAAATGTTCCTTATAAAGCTCTGTGGGTAAAAGGTCTAAAAGAATGCTTGAGAAGCAGTAAATGGGAGACTGAACACCTTTTGTCCAAGTGCTTCTCGAATTCTGTCAGTCTTGGTGCTGTGACCATTTCTCTGGGGAACTAAAAGTCTCCCAGGTGCTGCCAACAGCAGCCACGGTGGAGCGAAAACTGCTGTGCTCCTGTGGGTTGCCATGGAGCATTGCTGCCACCACTGCCTCCTCACTTGGAGCCAACCAGCACTGGCTGGAGCAGTCTGTAAATTTAAAAGATCTTTAAATCCTGTTTCCCAAAATGAGTGTGTCTGGAGTGAACTACAGCCTCTGATCTGCAACACTCAACTGCACAGCAAAGTTGGGGAAGATATGATGCCACAGGCAGTGTGCCCAGAAGGGCCAAAAGCTGCTTCCTAGTGCCCTCCTCCACAGTCAGTAATTAGTAATAATGAACACCATTACTATTCAATTTATCCATTAGATTGTCCAAATTGAAAAAGGCTTCAGCGGCATGACTTGCAACTGAGCTGGTCCTGGTTTGGTTTCTTTTCCCTGCAGGTAAGCAAAGTAACTCTCAAGTTCATGCTTTATTAGAAATATTTGATATCATTGTCCATTTTTTCCCAACAAGAATTCCCTTCATAAATATTAATACCCACTGGTGCTTCTCACTAGTCTGTATCTGTCCAATAGACACTAGTGGTGACTCCCTTTTAAAATATGTTGTTGCAGAACCATTCGGCCCTTGTGTTTGATTAAGGTGGCTTCAAGCCTCAGATCCTCCAATCTGCTGGGTTTTCTTGTTCCAGTGCTCTGCCAGCCAGGAATGGTGGGAAGTGCCAGCACCATTCTCTCATGGGATGGCTTGGCAGCAGTCCTTGCTGCAGATGGACTGTTTGCACAAGCTTCCGGGTGGGAGGAAGCATGGCTAGTGGTGCGGGATGTTTCTCTGGCAGGTTTGATATGCTGACAAATCCTCAGGCTTTGTGCTTGGAGACTGGTGAAAATCACAACTGAGTGCAATGGTACTGTTTTGTGGGGATGAGTGGGAGGTGACATGGCAAGTTGTGTTTTGGGATACCTGTACTGTTATTTAACCCCAACCAACCTTAAAAGCTTGGAGGGCTTTTTTTTTTTAAGTAGATTTGAACAACTTTCTGCTGTATCTGCTTTCTGCAAAATCCTGCAGCCCTCCTTGGCATTACTAATGATGCTTGGGGAACAAGCACCATTAGTATTGAATTTGGCTCCTTTTAGCAAAAGGTATCCTCATGGTGGTACCCATGCTTTCTTCTGGTGCACTGGATTCAGGGAACATGGAGATGAAATCCCTTACCCTTTCAGTGTCTCCCTTCCCCCTGCCCTGTAGCAGGCAATGCATTCCCACTGCTTTCTGGGGACAGGACATTCCCTCGCAGGGACTCGCGATGGAGGGGTGCTGCCAGCTGTGCTGCAACCCTGGGCTGCACAACCTGGTGCTGTGCTGCTGGCATGGCACTGCAAAGGAGCAGCTGGGCCAGCTGCTGGCTGACATGATGGGATTTTTTGTGTTCATGGCAGAAGGAAAACGCTGCTTTAGGCACATGCTACTATCTACACATTCAGTGCAGTACAGAACATATTACTGTGAAAAATAGATCAGAAAGCCCTTTGAAGTAGGTTTCATATCCAAGACCCCATCTTGCTTTTCAGGTATTGCTATTGGACTGTTTTGTACATGACCTGATGATGTCATATACAGACCAGTCTGCCTCTAATAAACTGAAATTTCATCTAGCAGGGTAGAGCTTTGTACCTGATCTAGGAAAATAAAAAGGGGGGGATTTAATTGTGGGTCACTGCAAATCCAGCGAATCTGAAAGCATTAGCAAGAGTGGGAATTAATCACTCCTTTCTCCTTTCTGCTGCTTCAGATGAACTGCTCTTATGTTCAGCTTCATTAATACAGTGGAGAAGTGGGTCTCAGCCACATTGTCTTCTGTCACAGCCAAAGCAGAGAGAGAGAGGATGTCTGCAGATCCGCACAGCTGCTCTTACATCAAGGTTCTGGAAAGGACAGCTGAGTGTGTAAGAGAAGTGAACAAAAATCTGTGCCTCTTGCTGTAGCTAACAGTGGCAGGTGACAAAAGGTGAACGAAGCATACAAAGTGAAGTGAACATTCCCCAGGGGGAGAAAACAAGCACACAATAGAAAACACAACCTTGACATCTGCAGCATAGTTCACACAGCAGCACAACCTGTTAAAGGAGAGTGAAGCACAAGACCTCTGAGAATCTCTTAATTAACAGCTAAAAAAGCCTGATTTTGTTCATGAGGCAGGTTGCAGCAGGGTAAGGGCTGCCCAGCCTTTGGTGCCTCCCAGCCTCTTGAACCCACTCTGCAAAGGTGCCTAGCTCTGCTGCTTGCCTGGCCCCAAACTCCCACCTGGGTATCTCTCAGGGAGGGTTGGTGCAGGGAAGTAAAGGGGAGCATAATTCTTGCTGAGGAATTATTTCATAGTGCACATCTGAGCACAGAGGGGGATGGTGGATAAAAGGATGCTGAGAGCACCTTTAGGGTAGTGGTCAAGCTCCACATCCAGCAAGTGCAGAGACAGAGAGGCCACAGCTTATTTACAAGGTGAGGGAGGGACCTCCTGCTTTCACTGTCCTGCAGTGTGGAGGTGGGGGGGAAAAGTCCTTGGAGGAATGTCTAAAGGATAGTTCGTGTGGAGTAAGTCAGGCCCTGGAAAACAGCATTGGTGAACAGCTTAACCATGGGCATGGCAGATTAGGATCCTATTCTAGTCTCTCTACACATTAGTTTATCATCTTTTCTCACCAAGAATAAAGTAGCAACTTCCTCTGATACAGAGGGAAATTATTGTCTGATTACTTTGAGCTATTGTCCATATCAAGATGGTGCGTTAGTGTTTGACATGAGTTAACAAGCTTTAGTTCAGCACAGAGTTGGTTGCATATCTGCAAGTTAAGGCCTTCCAAAAAGCTTTTGTGGTATAAAAATCACTATTATTTAAGTGAGCTTTTGAAACTGGTACCTTTGGAAAGGTTATTATGTTTCTATCGTGAAAGACATATGAAATAATTTATGTTTGGTGTGATAAAGCATATATATATATATATATGCTCTTTTTGTCCTGCCAATCTTATGCTATGAGAAGAGGGCAGAGGGCTGTCACTGTGACTGTGTTAGCTTCTGCTCCTCTCCCATTCCCAGACATGTTACATCCTTTTTCTGTCAGGCACCAGAAGAGGAATCAAAAATCTTCTCATCTTCCAGTAGTTAGGCTGCAACAAAACCGCTTCTCAAAGCAGTGCTCACCCTCTGGGAGGAGGGAAGGACCTAGAAGTGGGTGCAGAGTTAGAGGAGGGGGCTATAGCCTCAGTCTGACCTCCCTCCAAACCCACTTCTTTCACAGCTCTGCAGAACTAAATCACTTGTCCATTGTATTTTAACTGCAGTTCATCATATTCACCACATTTTGTTATCACTGCTCACATCTTTCAGTAACTCTCTGTATTCTCTAAATTTTGCTACATGCATAGGTTGTTTCCCTTTAGGCTGGGTCATTCAGTCACCATTGCTTTGTCTGGTCCCACAAGATTTCTTTCTTTGTACTTTGTATGTCATCATCTCGAGATTCTCAGACCTTCAAATTCCTTGGTTAGGCAGTGTGAAGGTTATTGTTCTGCTCTCTTTGCTATTGCTAGGATGGGACAGCTCACCTCTACCATATTATGTTGTTTGGAATGGATACCTATAGTAAGTGATACTGGTAAATAGGTACATAACGGACAAGCATTTTTCTCATGTCTCTGAGTCTCTTGGAAACAACCTCCTCTGATGTTCCTGCCTAGTAAACATCATTCAACAATAAATTTTTTCAACCACGAAGTGTATCTTTGATGCTGAGTTACAAATGAACCCTTATAGTATTTATTCAAAAGGATTTTGGCTCTGTTCTCTCATCAAAGCATAAGCTGTCTCATTCCAGCTACCAGCAGGTGCGAGATTTCCTCTGGTGACTCTGGATGAAGTACACACAGAGCATGTGGGATCTCTGACCTGTCTCCTATACCCTTGGGAAAGGTACTTCTCCCACAGCACAGTCACCCATAGGGAACATCGCCCATGACTCAACCATTACCACACAAAGCCCAAGCATCACTGATTACACTGCTACCGAATGTGGAGTTGTGCAAAGACATGGAAATGCGCACTGAAGCAACTAATGTTTGGGTGCCTGTTCCCTTACTGTGTCTTTGCAAAGGAAATGCGCAGGCAGCTCCTCAAACAGTGGAGATGACACTCATCAGACAGTGTAGCAGTCAGCCTAGTGTTGATGTCATGCTGTCAACACACACTTCTGCCCACGCAGACAGGAGTATCTGTGTTCACAGTGATGCCATCCACATCTTTCTACAGCACGGACTGGGACAGGTCACTGCATGCACACAGCCTCTCTGCTGCTCACTGAGCAGAAGGCTGTGGTCCATCAGTACAAGG
Organism: Chiroxiphia lanceolata; assembly: GCF_009829145.1. Lineage (NCBI taxonomy): Eukaryota > Metazoa > Chordata > Aves > Passeriformes > Pipridae > Chiroxiphia > Chiroxiphia lanceolata. The sequence continues at coordinate 16,686,041 of NC_045671.1, read as the reverse complement.
ATGACATCTTGCACTGAAGCACTCAGTAGCCTTCTCTGCCTGGAGAATTGTGACAAGAATGAAAAAAAATGAAGGTAAAAAGCTGAGCTTGGCAGACATCAGCATAATAGAAAGGTAAAACCAAACAAACAAAGAAAAAATTGAAAAGAAAAGGAAAATATAAGTTGAGTGGGTATAACTGTGGGGTGGATGAAGGAAGCCCAGTAGTGTAAAAACTTGTAAAGCCTAGATCTCAGTGCAGAAAAGCTGGTGATCCACTTAGAAAGGGATGAAACCTGGGCTAAAGTTCATATTCTGAGCTGCATCGGTTTGGTGGGGGATCATCTTCTGCCTGCACTGAAGCTGTTTGCCTATGTCTCGAAGAGGGCATGTCTGGAAGACATGGCAAGGCAGAGCCTCGGCCAGGCAGAAGTTTACCACTAACTGCAAGGGTACTTGTTGAATCTAAGGTTGTATGACTCAGACCATGCTACAAAGCCCTGCTTGCTTCTACCTCTCATACTGCATTTGGAGAGATAGCTACAACCAGAAATGGAGATGAATGGAAAAGGAGGAGGTGTTGGTGCCCACACCATGCCTTACTGTGGGCTCTCTAGTTAAGAGTGCTATGCCTGGACCCCCCAGAACCAGGTATGTAGTTGGAGACTAAGGCAGGTCACTTGGTGTCCTTTTAGGGGGAAGGTGTTGTATACAAGCAGCCAATCCCAGGTGCACCCTGGCACAATGGTCCATTGACTGGGTCTGAGGAAGGGATTTCATGTGGTCACCAAGATAAAATGTGGATAGGGCCAGCTGACTAACTGCAGAGAGCACTCCACAGGAATGCTTCAAGCAGAGAACAGGGTCTGAGGGCAGTGGTTGGCCTGGACATAGGGCATCAGGCTCTAAGAGCCCCTGTCTGTGTTCCAAGGGGAGAAGTCCTACAAGGCTCTAGAAAAGTGAAAGAGAATGAAGGGCAGTGCTATGCACCCTGGCTTCCTCTGGCTCCTGGAAACAGACCAGGGCTTTGCCCTATCCCATGGAGGGATGTCCCAGCCAAAGGAAGTTCCTCTGAAGCCTAGATACCACCTGGAGCATGGGGAAATGTGGTAGTAGCCGTATTGTGGCTGGGTGCCTTAGTGCTAGTCCTGGTCACCCTCACAGTATTTAATTAGAGACAGTAATGAAAATAGCATGCTGTTCTCTGCTGCTATGAACAGAGCCAGCAGAGCCAGCCAAGCCAGCAAAGATCATGCCACGAGATCCCCAGGACACTCATAACTCACTCACACCTGACATCACTCCTTGGGAAATGCCATCTGTCTCTGAAAGGATTCCATCTGCCACACTGGAGAAAAAAGCAGAAGAGATAGGGGGCAGGGGAGAGAAAAGATGCTCATAAGACCCATTTTCCTTTAGGGATTAAGAAAAACTGCAAGGCAGTTTTTCCCACAGCCTCTGCCAGCTACCACTGTAATAAGCAAGTTTGATGACCTAGATCAGAGTCCATGTATTAAGATGGGAACTATGCAGCACGGGCCATTGAACAAGCTCTTTGAGGATATGTGTATGTGTGCAGTGAGCACCTATGCAGGCACGGGTGCTCCTCCTGGGATGATGCACACTGTGCCCTTCTGTGTCATGGATGTAGCCGTTCAGAACTGCAAGTAGGATACGTGCCATAGGGACCCACCATTTCAGGGAGCTGCACCACCAGGAGCCTTTCTGCTCTGACAGCCAACCCCAGGTGCATTCAGCCTTGACAAATCCCCCATTTCACTTGCATGACACATAAAATCCAATGAATAAATATGCTACCTGAACCAGGGATGTACACAAGCACAGACACACTGCCTGTGAGTCACCTACTATTCCTTTGTTGAACACCCTGACACATTGGTGACATGCTAATGCCAAACCATTTGAAGTGACAACTGATATCTCCCACTCTCTTTTCTTGCCTCTGTCTTCTGAATAGGTATATGTAACTTGCCAAGAAATGGGGGAATGAAGCGAAGATAACCAACTGATGAGTTTTTATAGGTAGGAAAAACAAGGTAGTTTTCCATTTTCTGCTTTCTCATTGTGACATCTGATGATTCCAGGTACCTGTATAGAAGCAGCAGTGGCAGGTCAAGGCAAACATGCATAACTTTGTTAGCCTGAACCAGGTCTCAGGTGCAGGGCTTTCGTGAATGTGTGCAATGCCCATTAAAGTAGTGAGAGCTGTGCCAACCTGTCCAAGGCAAAATTACATTACCTCCTTTCCCCATTTTTCTGCAGCATCAGTTTGACCATGGCAGAGCTTTACCTTGGGCTGGTCGTGTCCAGCTCATGCTGATGGCCAGACCCAGCTTCCTTGTGCTTTGGGGAAAAGCTTTTTGCCAAGGTCCCTCTGGACTGATATCCATTACCCAACTTTCCAAATTGTTTTTCCATGACAGCCTCAGACTTCACTTCCCATAGCAGTATTGCATCTTAACTCAGGCTTTTAATTCAGACACACAGAAGATACCCTGGTATAAAAGCAAAAAATTGTGCCAGGAGAAGTTTTATTTACAATGTACTCTTAGAGTACTTGGAAGGCCAGCACAAAGCAATCAGTCCCTGCTCCCTTCATGATTTAATGTTGTGAACAAGCATAAGGAAGCAGATATTTTGGCTCGATGTGTCCATTTTTCCCAATACCCTGCAGAAGCTTGAGGTCTAGCTTGGCCAGCACCCTGTCCTCCCAGCAATTTGGGACGTTTGAAACAGAACACAGAGCTGAGAATAACATCTTTGCCTGAGGAGGTCATGGTTAGGTCTGAATCTGTGTTGTGACCTGGCAGAACCATTGTAAACCACGATGCGTGCAGTGGCTTCACTTCTGATATCAAAAATGGATGGGATTCTTTACAAGAATCACTACAAACCAGTAAGCTGTTCAAAACACTGCTTAAAAGTGAGGCGTAAGTGGAGCACTCATTTTCCTGGATCTCCTGAGTAGGTGTAAATTTCACCTAGCTGTCTTGTAACTAGAGCCATAAATGTACCTTGGAAATTCAGGCTCCTAATGAGCACAACAGGAACTAGAGAGTGCGTTTTATAATTTAACTCATTGTCTCTATGGAATCACCTTCAACACAACCAGCATCATATGTTGCATTTAGGAATGGCACTGTCACCTGATCATAATGTAATTCAGTCAACTGAAAGTAAAAACCTCACGGGGCACACAGAAAGAGTTACATACCTAAAGGATGTTTTTTTCTTCATCTGAAGCTATGCAGGCTTAGAAATATGGAGAATTTTAAATGCCTGCCATGGAAAACTGATTAAAGCTTACTTTCAGGAAGCTGACAGCAGTAAATTAATTCATGAAATTATTTTCTCTAAGTACTGAAAATGCATGCTCTAATATGTCACCATGTGAAAATAAGCTGAAAGCCAAAAGTATGCACATTTATAGGCACGTGAGGTTTTTTCAACCTTCCTTTTTTTTTTGTTTTTCTCTGATATTTCCAGCTTTTAGCAGCTCCTGCAGTAGGAAAACATGAGAGGCTTCCCAGCCCAGCAGGCAGCACAGGGAAGCTGGGCATGTTGCCCTGAGATTTGATTTGTGCTTCCAGAGGTACTGGTCAAAGCTGTCATCCTGAGGAATATAAAATGGCCCTGACCTATGTTCAGATGTGCTTGCTGTGATAAAACCAGGCTGCACTGCTCCAGGAACATGCAGCATTTTCAGAGTGCTTGAGAAAGACGCAGTCAGGGAAAATGATTCAAGGTTTTAAGAGTGTTTCTTTCATGCCCTTATGTATTCAAAGGGTGGTTTTTTGACAGCATGGCTGAATAGCAAGTGACTCATAAATGCCTGTTTTAAAGATGCTCTCTAGTTAGCATGTCCTATACAAACCAGGCAACATGTGAATTCACTGGTGAAAGCCATGACATGATCTGGTGTGGAAGAAACTGTCAATCCTGGCGATGGAAACACCACAGATACTGAAAGTGGAGGCAGGAATTCTTTGCAGCTTTGACTTTGGTGTGATTAAGCTAAGAAGAGTCAAAATCCCCAGCTCCCCCCTCATTTACTTATACATAGTTATTCAAAGGAGTGTTTGACTAAAAAAAAGGAAGTATTCCAGTATTATGTTCAAGTAGCTGGAATACTTTTCTTTTAAGCTCTTATTACAAAGTGCTTTATCTTTCTTTTGGAGAAACTACTTCTTCTGAAGAGACTTCCTTCTCTTATAAAGAGACTTCTTTATCTAGAGGGTAATTTTTGTCAGAGCAGGACTGACAGGCTTCCCAGCTGCACTATGATTCATTCTTTTACTAATCATTATCTTCAAAAGTGAAATTCGCTTACATGCTGAAGCTTTGTCTGAGCTGGCAAGACAGCCCCTTGATGTCTGAGCAAGGGCACAAGGATGTTACTGAGGACTAGGAAGTCCCACTTCAAGTCTCTGCATTACACATTGTCCAAGTTTCCATGCTGACTGAGGAATCAGTCAGTGCAGCTGTCACAGTGCTGCTGAGCAGTGCGTGATTAGAGCATGATTTGTTTGTATAAAATGTATATGAGCATGGTCAACACCCTGCCTAAATCTGACAGAGCATCTTTGTGGGGGAAAGAGAGGGATCTCTGAGAACCCTACAGTACGTAATGGTACTGAGACAATGTAAATTCCTAGAAAGCCTCATTGGAGTGCGAAAAGGGACACGGCAAAGCATGTACAAGTAATGCTTTGGTGCAAATGGTCTTGTAGAAAGAAGGATGTGGATAGTGCAGGTATCCTGATCCTATGCTATATAAGAAGGAGAGCTGATACACCAAGCAGGCCTTTGAAAAATAATACCAATGTGGTTGTTTCTGTCTGACCAGAGAGATAACATGAGACCACCAATAGCTTCAGCTTTTTATGAAATTATCACACATGGACACCTGTCTGGATAGCTGCAGACCTGATACCAATGTCTTTGTCAAGGCAGGAGTAGCTGAAGACTGAATAGGTACAGGAGTATGAAGTATACAAATTACTTCTCGCAGTGATTCCTGACTATTACTGAAGTCTCCCTTCCTCTCAAAACCAAGTCAAAATTAATCTGATTATTTAAATGAATAAGGATGTCTCAGTTTGAAGAGACTGGAATGTTTGCTAAAGAGGATGAGTTATGAGACAGACCAAACTCCTCTCTCTCAGCAACTGTAAATTCAAAATTAAGGGGCTTTAATCGAGGAAGTGCGGAAAAACCAGAAGAAATAACAACCCTTTATTAAAAGATACATGTATGTTGGCAAGAACACTAACAGAACACACAAAAAAACTAGACAATAGTCCTGTACCCAAAAAGTCCCCTTCAAACAAAAGAAAGGGTCTGAACACTTCTCTGTCCTTTAGCACAGTCCTAATCGTGGCCAGCAGGGGGCGCTGTTGGGTCACTGGGGGTGCAGAGCCTGCAGTACCCTGTGTGACCTGCAGGGGGCGCTGTTGGGCTCTGTCGGTCACCACACAGGGAGGGGTCTGGGGGTTGGTCTCGGGTCGTGGGAGAAGCCGAAAAGAAGATGAGGGACCCTTCCCCAAAGGAAGAAGGGGGAAAGGAAAGCAGTCCACCCCCACGGAACTCACTGTTGTCCTTACATGACGGTGTCTCGCACAAAAACTCTCCAGTGAAAACGCATCAGGTCCAAGCTGGAGATAAAGACAGCTACGTCTCCGTCCCAGAGAGAGAACCCAGCAAACTGCCTCTCCCTTCCAAGAAGAGCCAGCCCTCTCCTCCCCCAAAACTCCTCCCCTCTCCCCCCAGCCTCTGACGGGCCACCCGTTAGGAATGCGGTTCAGCCAGCTAGGTTTTTTTGTAAAGGTAATCGCCCCCCCTTTCCATTCAAACTCCGTCTCTCCTACGGTGGGGGCAAGGGGAAGAAAAATTCCCCCTCTCGGATTTTTAACCTATAACAAAGGATTTTGTGGTTAGGCATTATATCACTACCATATCCTAAAGCAAGTAACACACCTACACCCTGTATTTCATTCTATATGCAACAGCACTAAAATGCCCTTTTTGAAAATAAAACACTCTGAACTGGTAATGTTGCAGTAGCTGATTTTTTCAAGTTATATTGAGAAACTCATGTTTAACATTGTTTAAAAGGTGAATCAGATTTCACACATTTACTATGCACTCGTGTTCTATGCTGTGTTAATTACGATTGTCTTGTGTTGAACACCTCTATTTATACATGCTTCTGTTTTTCCTTTCTTTCTGTGTAAATTCTGACCTTTTTGTAGGAGCAAGGTGACCTTTGTTAGCACATAACAGCAGACTTCAATTTTTGTTTTCCTGTCAATGCAAAACTATTTTTAAAAACACAAAAAACTGAACAAAAAAGTCATGTAGCAATGTAAAAACTTTGGGAAGTGCTTGTCTTCATTTAGTTGGATTACATGAAAAATTGCATTTTTCTGGAGACTTCTATTTCCCCCATGACCCTATGAAAAGTTTGATGAGCTAGAGGAGCATAGCATAGAGGAGGCTGACCCTCCAAGGAGGTTCTTTTGCTTTGCTGAAAGGAGAAAATGTTACACACTGTGAACTCGATCCAGAGAAAGTCATCACAATGACAGACCTTCTCAGCTCTGCTGTGAGACCTCACCAGTCATCTTAGTTTAAGCAGAGAAATTGAAAGAGGGTGGAAACTGCATGCGAGGCAAGAACCAGGATGGTGCTGGGAGTAGGGATGAGCTCTCCCAGGTTGCTCTTGCCCCACTAGGAAAGTACGATTCTTACAACACAGCTCCGTCTCCTAGAGACACTATTCAGAGACAAAGCCTTTGCCTTCAAAGCAAGCAACTGATGGCCAAGACAAAGCAGGGGCAGCAGAGGGGCATGGCAAGTCCCTTGGCAGGTCATAGCAGCCCTCTCCAGAAAAAGCCAGTGCACAGCGAACTCCTGCCTCAAATGAGTTGCTCAGTCTCAGCATCACATCAGGGTTTTTATTTTCCTGGTTTTAATGCTTTATGCTCTTGTGGGCAATGATCACTGCCATTGCTATATAAATTACACCTGAACTATTTCTCCTAATTGCTTTCTGCAGGCACATTAAGTAAGAATACCGTGATCTGAGAACACAGCCCCAGCACAGAAGAGCTGTTTGAAGCTGTGAGCTGGGCCAGGATGCCTCCCCTGGGGAAAAAAGGGATTATAGAAGGAGTCACATGTGTAAATGAGAAGTGATGGGGAAGACTGGGAGGTGGAAAACCACAGCTTTAGTAGATTTTACATGGAACATAAATCCTGCCCTCCCTCCCTGCTCAGTGAGCACATTTTTGGGTAGCAGCATTGGCAGTGGCCTTTCCCTCAGCTATCCTTCTTGTGCATTTTGGTATACAAGGGGCAAGAGCACATGTTTCTCCCCCCAGAGCCTTCAAAAATCAGACTGGCATCCTTTCCAGACTCTGGAAAGCAGCACTGGGATTCACAACTTGTGGGAAGCCCTGATGAAAAATATTTTGGTGTTGTATGCAATAGAGGTTAAGAAGTCACAGCACCAGGCACTGCATGAAGCCTTTGTGTTCTCAGCCGCCTGCCCTGCTGACACCATGAGGCTGGGGTCAGGAAACCTGTATGGCTCCCTGGTGAGGACAGGAGTGTTGTGCATCATCTGTCTCAGCTGAGTGTCTTCTTACCCTGCCTTGTGGTTGGCTGGGGACAGATCAGTAGGTTGTGGTATGTCTCAGTTTGAAGAGATTGGAATGTTTGTTAAAAAGGAGGAGTTATGAGACAAACCAAACTCCTCTCTCTCAGCAATTGTAAATTCAAAAATTAAGGGGCTTTAATCGAGGAAGTGTGGAAAAAAACAGAAAAAATAACAACCCTTGATTAAAAGATATATGTATATTGGCAAGAACACTAACAGAACATAAAAACAGCTAAACAATAGTCCTGTACCCAGAAGTTCCCTTCAAACAAAAGAAAAAACTCTGGATACTTCTCTGTCCTTTAGCACAGTCCTAATCGTGGCCTGCAGGGGGCGCTGTTGGGTCACTGGAGGTGCAGAGCCTGCAGTACCCTGTGTGACCTGCAGGGGGCGCTGTTGGGCTCTGTCGGTCACCACGCGGGCAGAGGGGTCGGGGGGTTGGTCTCGGATCACGGGAGAAGCCGAAAAGAAAATGGGGACCCTTCCCCCAATGGAAGGAAGGGGAAAGGAGAGCAGTTCACCCCCAACAGGACTCACTGTTCTTCTCAGTTGATGGCGTCTCAAAAGCTCCTCCTTTTCTCCCAGCAAGCACAGAGACTCTCCGATGAAAATGCAGCAAGTCCGGGCTGGAGACAAAAGACAGCTCGCAGGCAAGTTGAGGCCAGCAGTCAGGGCTGACCAGGACGGAATGTCAGACAAAGAGGCCTCCAGGCCTTCTCTCCAAATGCACTGAACACAGACCCTGTCCCCGTCCTCCAAAGAGAACCCAGCAGTCTGAATCTCTCCCCTCCGAGCAGAGCCAGCCACCCCCTCCCAAAACTCCTCCCCTCTCCCCCCAGCTCTGATGGGCCATCCGCGAGGAATGTGGCCTGGCTAGCTAGTTCTTTTGTAAGGTTAATTAACTCCCTTCTCCCTTTCCATTCAAACTCTGTCTCTCCTACAGTGGGGGAGCAGGGGGAAGAAAAATTCTCCTGAATTTCTAACCTATAACAGATATTTTATGTGTGAGCAGAGAAGCAGTCACTTCTCCCATACAGGGATGAGGCAGGGTCTCCGGATATTTTAGGAGGAGGTTCGTTGAGAATTTGAAGCCAGCTCTGCTCTCTCTCAAAGCTATAGTATAGTGTGGCCAGTCTTCGCGAACGAAGATTTGGGAAAGGTCTTTACCCTTCGAGCCTGCGCAGTGGATTTTTTAGGTGAGACACAGTGTGCGCTGAGCTGAGCCCACCCTTTAATCCTAAGGTTCATCTGCCGGGGCCGAGCAAGCTTGGACGGTGGCAGTGAGGTCCTCAGGACGTAGGTTTGTTTCGAGTGACCTTCTCTTAGATGGATGGCCTTACAGGGCTGACGAGCTCCATCTGCCCGGGGGACTCCTCTGACCGGGAATCGAACCCGGGCCGCGGCGGTGAAAGCGCCGCATCCTAACCACTAGACCACCAGGGGGCCCCCCTCAAAGCTATAAAACTCCCGTTAATGTAAATGCCTACCCAAGGCTTCCAAACCTGGTGGCCCTCATATCTGGGGTTGACAAAAGGATGAGGAGGTCTGAGATACACAGTCTCTACCCAGTGAAGAGTAGGACCAGCCTATCCCTGATCCCTCCACATCCCATGCAGAGTACTGCCCAGGTGGAAGAGCACAAGTAAGCAGTAGGCCCACTTCTACTGGGCAATGAGTTAATAAGAAACACATTCAGTGTTCCTGTCCTTTCACTAGTGAGTCTGTCTGGTAACCTTTAAAATTGTGGTTTGAAAATTTACCTGTATAATAAGTGTTTTGGAAAATGTCAGCATTTTTCTGAGCATTCTGAGGAGTTAGTATTAGAGTTAGGATTTTAAGATAAATCCTGGAAAGGGTGTGAACTCCAATAATATCATGGGAACTAGCAGTGGAATACACCATATTTGCAGACTGTAGCCTCATGTATCACATGCCAACCACATGGGAAAGCGAACGTAGAAGGGGATCATTCATAGCGTGCTAAAGGGTGTTTTGCCTATACACTGAGTAAAATTTCCTTGCTTTGCTCTCTTGGCAAAACCTCTTCCCATGACATGTCAGGATACTTTTTCTGCTGGAAAATGGGATGCATTAGGTTGCAAAGAAGGGGGAAAGGTGTTTCCTATTCTGCGCCTGAAACAGCTATGTCCTACTCCTATCCATAGGGTCAGAAGATGGAGGCAATAAATGGTAGAGAAATGGAGAGATATGAAACCTCTGCTCACACAAATAGTACGTTGTGCATCATAGGGCCTGCATTAAAGCTGTGTGTTTCCCCCTCTCTGCAGCTGCTGTGGGTGGGAAGCTCTGACTGTCTGCCAGCCTCCTGCCCAGGCCACTGCAGGCTATGGGTCCTGTGCAGCAGCAACTCCTGCTTCTGGCTGAATTGCAGGGCCTAAACTGGAGAGTGTGTTTGGGTGACCCTGTGAACCCACCTGGAACTGTTTGCAAATGCACAACTATCCTTGCTACCTGAAAAAAAAAAAAAAAATGCTGAAGTTTGGGTAAGCCTCCAAGCTTGTAAATCCTGAGTTTTTTCTGGCTGTGGAACTATAATTTCTCGTCTTGGAGCTGGTAGGAAATGATTAAAGAGTCTCTTGGCATTAGTTCTCCAGGGAATTTCTGGCCCTTGGTGCTTGGAGAAAGGCTCATTGTGGGAGGTGTCACAAGCAGATGGAGCACTGCAGTGCTGAGCTTAAATGGGGAGGTGGAAGCCCACAAAGGACGGTGTGAAACCATCTTTGGTCATTTTTCTTCAGAGCTTTTTTTTTCCTTTTCTTGAGAGCTGACAGCATGAAATGTTTTTCCTTCTTGCGCTTTCTGTCCTTCACCTAAGCAGAAACTCTTAATACACTAAACACACAACCCAGACACACTTAAGAGTATGGACAAGAAACCCTATGCACCAGACAACAGAAGGGATGAAGCCAATATGTTATATGGGAAATTAGAAGAACATTATTGAATTGACATTATTGAAGTCTTTAATTAAGGACAGAGTTGAAAAGTGTTAGCAGCTGCTGCCAAAATATGTGCTGTGGGCAGAGCAGGATGGGGTTCATGTGGGAATAAAAATGAAAGGGCTGGAGTGGAGAAGAAATCTTTCTCACGCTTAGATCCGTGCAGGTAAAGGTAGCAGATAAGGGCATCTGCCAGGAATCCATGAGAAAGCACCGAGCTAAAAAAAAGGCCATGCCGCCACAGTGTGGCCAAGCGAGGCCGCTCATTTCTGGCGTGGAGAAAACAGCCCTGCTCCCGCTCTTTCTGAGCAGGAGAATGGGGAAAGCTTTGTGCACACACATAAAGGCAAGCTGCAGGGAGCGACCCACGAAGATGCTGGCAAAGTATGAAAGGGGCACAGCAACCCCAGGTGCGTGCCGATAGGGGGGCAGTGGGGGGAGGGAGGAGATGGCGGCTGAGGCGCGCTGCGCGGCTCCGCTGCTCCCTCTGCCGCCGCTTCTGCTCCCGGTGAGAGTTATGCCCTGCCTTGCTGCACTCGGGAGGGGAACCACCTGGGAAGGGTTTGAACAAAACGCACGTTCATCAGGTGTGGTGGTTTTAGACCTGGTTTTAGAGCTGCCCTGTTAAGAGAATATAGTGATGCTCGTCTGTACAGTTTGTCCTCCAGCACACAGCTATGGGGGTAAGGTGGAGGAACTGCAGAATAGAGTCATGGAATCATTAGGTTTGAAAAGACTCCTAAAACCATTAAGGCTAACCATTAACCCAGCACTGCAAAATCCACCACTAAACTTTGTCCTCAAGTGCCATATCCACATGTTCTTTGAAGACTTCCAGGGATGGTGTTTCCACCACTTCCCTGAGCAGCCTGTTGCAATGCCTGACCATCCTTTCAGTGAAGAAATCTTTCTTAATAGCCAGTCTAAACCTCCCTTGGCTCAGCTTGAGGCTTCTTCCTCTTGTCCTGTTGCATGCGTGTTACTTTGGAGAAGAGGGTGATCCCCACCTCGCTACATCCTCCTTTCAAGTAGTTGTAGAGAGTGATAAGGTCTCCCCTGAGCCTCCTCTGCTCCAGGCTGAACACTCTGAGGTCCTTCAGCCACTCGTCATAAGACTTGTGCTCCAGACACTTCATCAGCTTTGTTGCCCTTCTCTGGTCTTGCTCTAGCACTTCAATGTCTTTCTTGTAGTGAAGGGCCCAGAACTTAACACAGGATTTGAGGTGTGGCCTCACTGGTGTAGAGAGATGATCACTTCCCTAGTCCTGCTGACCACGCTGTTTCTGATTTAAGCCAGGAGGCCACTGGCCTTCTTGGCCCCGTGGGCACACTGCTGACTCATGTTCAGCCACTGTCAACCAGGATTGGGAAGGTGGTCAAAGTGCCTGTACATGGTGCAGCAGTGTGCATTGCAAGCTCATTGAGCACTCACTTTAGTGTTGAGTGAGTGTGTTAAAAGTGGAAACTTTTTCCCATGAAAGCTGAAAACTGCTCCCAAGGCAAAGTGCTCTAAAAAAAAATAATTAAAAAAAAATTTGCTTTTCAGAGAAAGGGATTTCCTTACTGAACAAAAGAAGTTCAGATTGTTTATTGCCCAGATCTGGCCTTTGTAAATGATCACAGTATTTTGATTTGTTTTATCCTCATTTTTAATTCAAACAAAAAATTGTCATGACTTAATCAAAGTATTTTATACACATTTGCTGAACCAAATTGGATAAGCCATTCCAGCCCCTATGAACATCTCAGCGTGACATTCAGCTTCAGATCCACTGGTAGCAGCACAGGTGTACTCAGCAGCTCTGCAGTGAGACATCACTCTTGCTTCCCATTAGCAGGGTGTTCTGCCAGCTCCTCCATCTCTTTCCTACTCTTCATAGTCCTCGGATTGCTTAGTTTCTCCCTCTTCATCAAGTATTTCCTGAAGTCCATATTCTTCTGTCCCTCTGTCTACCAGCTCTCCTCATACCTCTACATGCCCGTGCTATCTCCCCTGATGCTGCCCAGCTCCAGCTATATACCCTAAAGCTGCCTCCCTGCATTCTCCCTCTTGACTGTGCCCAGGGTACATCGTGGTGCCCATCTTGCTCCATGCATTGCATCAGCCTCTGCCCTGTCCCCTGATTTCTCCCAGTATGGATATCTGTGGTGTTTCTAAAAACCCCAGCTTTGAAGGCTGAAGTTGCTGCTGTGACTCTCAGCCTGCAGATGTATTCAGGAAAGTCCCCTCTCTTACAGATTCTTCCTTTCTTAGGCAATTTATTACAAAAAGGTTAATTTTTCCCCTCTTGTGTCTCCCCTTGCTTTTTGGCAGGTGACAGCAGACAGGACAAGTCCCTCCCAAGCAGCTGAGAGCAGCTGCACTGCATAGCGCAGTGCGGTTGTGGCACACACACATTAGAGGGCTATCTAATGCAACCATAAACTGCACAGAGAGAGACATCCACTGCTCTTTCCTGAAGGGCCAGGAGAAAAAGGGACTGGGAGGGAGCCAGGGTAAATTTTGGTCCATAGGATCTGTATGAGCTGTTGGCAGGTTCTTGCTGTGAGACCAGAAATGACAGTGAGCTAACAGACATTTCTGGCATCTGATTTTCATTTCAATGAAAAAAAAGGAAAAAGAAAGAAAAAAGTAAAATTTTTAGATAAGCCCATTAACACCAGGCAGTTCAATGTTATGCTGAAATAACACAATTAATTTGAGGACTGGTAGCATGGGGCTACAGCATGCTGTTCTGTTGACCAACCACGGCATCTCTCTATTTAGGTGTGCATAGCCTGGGGTGTAAGACCCATGGCAAGCTTTACCAAGTGCTCATATCAGGGCTCTGACTTGCCAAATGCCCTGGGAGCTCTAAAATGGACAAAAGGACTAGGTAATTCCTGATTTACCAACTTTACTCCTATTCCTGAAGAATATTGCCTTTACACCAAGATTTTGTGCAACTCTCATAGATGTACCTTCCTTTTTCCCTTTTCTCATACCTTCTTTTAGCACTATGAGATGAGGCCATTATATCAGCTCTGTGATACCCCACTGTTGGGCTGAAGCAGCACCTTCTGAGCAAATGTAGAGCTCAGAAACCTCGTGGCTGGATTATGAAGAGTGGTTGAAGGCAAACAGACAACCAGGAAAGTGGCTACCCACAAGATCATAGTTTCCATTGCTCATAGTTGGAAATGGCCTTGAACAGTATTTGTGGTCATCAAAACCATCCAGGCTCCTTTTCCCTGTTATCATCACCATGCCTGTATGTCATGGTTTATTATTTGAGTGCCGCATTTATTCACATCTTTCCTGGTAAAGTGAATGGTTCTTCTGGTTATGAGACCTCATTTTCAAAGAAAAAAAAAAATTCATTTCCCAGAATCCCAGCACTAAAAGGTCACAGTTTCTCTTTGGAATATAAGTGGTGAATGGAGGAGAAAGCATCTATTTGCTTAGCACTGAGACACAAAGGCCTCTTACCCAAGCTGAAGAGGTTAATCCACTAATTAGCCCGCTGCAGGAGGGATGTCTGTTGCCAGCACATCTCCAAAATGTAGTTCTGTGATTTCTCCATTTTTCATTGTTAGCAGTTGCCAGGCACCTGCCACTCTGAGTTAGTGATTTCTGAATTACACGACTGTGCAGACAGATTACCTTTAGCCAAGACTGATAACACAGAAGAGAAGGCTTGGCAGATTAATAAATTGTCTTTTTGCTTCCTCTGAAATGTAATAGTGAAGATTTTATATGCTAAGGAAATAGGAAAAAATCCCTGCTCTTATACTTCTGGAATCTCTATTATTATATCTCAGGAAAGTAAATAGTGGAAGAAAACTGGAAGTCACACATAGAAGGGGAATTAGGCCATTTCCGGATGGAAATGTTCATCCCAGGGCCAGGTACTTATGTCCCCTAATAACACGGTATAGAAAGCACTCATCTTTTATTAGATGCCCAGCCCGCTGGGTCCCCTCTCCAGCTCCACCATGAAGACGTAGCAGAAATCGTCGGTGGCAGAGCTGCGGCTGGAAGACTCCGGCGTGGGGTAGTCGTAGGGGGTCGGCGAACATCCTGGCAGCGGAGAGATCGGCCTATGGCTCTGGCACCGCCCACACCCATCCTCACCAGCGCTGGGCAGCGCCAGCGTTCTGTACCTTCGGGGGTGCTGCCCTTGGTGCCTGTCATCCCGCTCCTCCGGGGGTCCTGCAGCCCCTTGCCCGTGCCCTGTGGGGACTCCGGGCTCCCGGAGTCGAAGTTCAGGGAGGTAGTGGGCGGTGTCAGTAGGCAGGAGGAGTCTGTGGGTGCCGTGCCAGCCTTGGGGGCTGGACCCCTACCCAGCTGCAGCTGCTTGAGCTTCTCTTGGATCTGTGGCTCGCCAGGGTGCTCACAGGGGACGCTGTTGGTGGCCAGGCGTGGCCGGGGGCTCCCCTCCGGCTCCGGCTCAGCTCAGCACCCCGAGGAGCAATAGTCCTCCTGGGCAGTGGTGCTCCCCAGGGCAGCAGCCGGGCTCTCGCTCACCTCCAGGAGCTCTGGCGTCGTGCATGCCTCTTTCTTAAGGAGGAAAATGCTCTGTGGGACCCCCTGAATGTGCAGCCAGCCTATCGATCAAGGGCATAGGACTCTTGAAATGAAAGGCTGTGTCTGAAATCCTGTGTGTGCCCTACATTACGTGACCTTCTGTAGACTTAACATGGACAACAAGTACCTCCATCCTGGTAGATGGTCCCCATTCCCTGTGAGGTAAAGGTGAGGCACCTGTGAGCTAAAAGGAAGCTATTTAATCAGCTTGTCAGTAATGCTAGTGCAGATATTTTTATCCTGCATGGACACAAGGTAACATTTGTTCCCTGTTGACTGTAGTTAGACACTAAAACCTTAGTGTTTTTCTGCTTTGCCAGGTGGCATGTGGATGGTTATGTGCCATCACGCAGCGAAGACATCAGAAAACTCATCTCCTCATTGTTAATTACTGAAGAGAGAAACTGCAATTTGAAATGGGCTTTATTTTCTACACAATTTTTAGTGTTGTTCCCCAACAGGAATAAAAGAGATGGCCCAAAGGCAGGTTCCACCCAACACACCAGATGTTGCCCGTGCTGCTGGCCTGCACAGGGGCTGGTAGGGCTGGGGTCAGTGGATAAGCATTCTCCTTGCTTTGCTGAGTATTAAAGATAACAATTAAAACAAATATATGCTGTATCTCTTAGGGTACCTCTTGAAAGATGTACCCTAAGGGCAGAGTTTTTAAAAAAATAGCTGCCTGATCTTACGTTCCTAAAATGTTATCTAAACTTTAAAACTTGATTCAAGAGTCTGGTCAGAGGCAGATATCCTGTGTGGCATCCCCAGATGCTCTACAGCTATTCATAGACTTATTTTCTAACCACAGGCATTGATTTGAAACAAGTGAAGACACACTTCCTGGGGCCTCAGAAAACCTTGCAGGGGCCACAGAGTGAGGCTGTGAACATGATGATGTCTGCACCTGGCCAAGCTGTATCAGGTAAGCTGTATCCCCCTCATTAAGGGGGATAATTTGCCAGTCCAAGGTCACTCTTCATGTGTGCTTGTGCATGAGGAAAAGGCTGTATCTCCTCAGCAGAGTGTGATGCTGACTGTGGAGGTCCCAGATACCCTCCCCTGGGGCAGCTGTTGCAAAGCGAAGAGTGTAATATTAGGTTTTCTAACTCTTCAAGAAGATGGCTTTTATCTTCCTAAACAACTGAGAGTTTGGGTGGGCTTTGGCCCTTCCACAGCATTTTTCTACATTGCCTCTGGTCTCATTTTTCATTGCACTGCAGTGGTTTGCAGAGCTGCCTGAGCTCACTCTTAGGTTTAGCCAGGGCTGACATGTCTCTTCATCGTGCCCCTCCTTCAGCACATCCAGATTCTCAAGTCTCAGTGGAGCATTGGGACCAGACCCAAGCGCACACCCTCTGGCTAGGATATCATGGAGCACAGGACCTCATACCAGCTTCCCACTGCATGTGCTTGCCACTCACAACCTACGTTCACCATGACTTGAAGCAATCTTTTTTTCTAAATCTTCTGTCTTATAGTTTAATTCTTCAAGATCTTGCATGAGTGCCAACAGACACACAGATATAGAAAGGCAATTGAGAAGATTTTTGAAGGTACCTGTTTTTCACTTTGCAGCTCAGGAGTTGCACAGGTCTGTACAGAAATCAACTAACCCTCCTTGCACTTAACTGTCTCAGTTTTTCATTACCTTGCTGAGTCCCCTTGGTTGGGTGTAAGCCCACAGCTTGTCTTTCTCGATTTTGGTGGATCACATTGCTAAGTCATCCACCCTCACGTCACTGCGATATCTTGTTTTCTGTTTCTTACTTTAAGCTGGGAATCTTTTCTGTGTCACTTTACATCTCTCCTTGCCATCATCATTTGTGATGTATATTTTTTTGGTGGTTAGCAACTTTCTGTCTTCAGCCTTCTAACTGGAAATAGGATAAAAATGGGTTTCCTTGAGCATGAAAGATCTCTTGCTGAGGTTTTATTCTAGTAGATCACCCTCTTCATCTACCTATCTGTGATTTTGTCCAATTTAGTTCTATATAAGTTTCAGCATGTTCAAAATAACAGCAATTCAAAAATGTTCTCATTCCAAGGTATCTGTTAGAAGTCATCTATTTCTTCCCTGTTAACCTTCCCCTCTTACACTTCATTCTCTTGTCTTCCAATCCCCCTAAATATGTGAAGCAAGTACATTAGGGTGAATCTCATGGAGCAATGGCATGAAGGAGGTAGATGGAAAAAACCACTATTTTGCCAGTATCATCAGAAGTAATTTTATGACAAGTGTCTCTACTAGAAATAGAAGCTCTATGAGCGAGGGCAGTGAGCTGCACGGATAGGCCCTTCAGCAGAAACCTGTCTAGAGATCACAAAAAGCTAGGAAGCACTTGATGTTGAGAGGGAATTACACAATTATCATATTTATTTTGCAGATGAGATGTAAATATACCAGAAAAATAGGGGAACTTGGCTTCAACACAGGAGAACAACAAGAGCGGGCATGTGCTAAAAGAGTTTGCATGTGAATGCCTGATCACAGGAGATAGAGGACACAGGGGATAGTGCAACTTGTTCAATGGATTGATTGAAGATTAGGACTTTTATGGAGAGAAGATAAATTCAGGAGTCACAGCAGAATTCAAATTAGCACAAGTGTGTGTGTGTGTGTGTGTGTGTGTGCGGGCATTTATGTACGAAAAAACAATAACTGGACAGCTATATATCACAATTTGTGTGAAATAACCACCCACCACATCTGAGATGGTTCATTTGGACAAAGATTACCTGACCAACTAATAACAGCATCCAAAAAGTACATATACTATTTAACAGTTTGGATAGTGAAACATCAAAAGACAAGAACTTTGCCCTATTTTAAATGGTCAGCATATAGGCTGAGACAGCAGCATGCCTTTTCTAAGGAAATACCTTTCTCCTTAGGGCAAAGTCTCCAGTGAATTCTGTGGAATTCATACAGAACTACAATCACCAGTACTACTGAGAGGATATTAATGAAATTAATTATTGTAGATGTGGTATTTTGTCTGTCATTTTGTCAAAAATGAAGTGATTCTCTCCCAGTCTTAGTAGGTGAATGAAAATAAAGATGGCGTGGGGTGTAAGACCATGTCACCACAGCTGAGATATTCATGAATATAGACTCTTGAATATTTATTGTAATCGCAAAAGGGAAAAAAAAAATCCAGAAAAAAATTAAACAAAATCCACTTGGTATACAGAAGTCACATACAAACACAATACCCAATGGAATACACATGGTCTCTATGTCCTCACAGAATTAAAACTCTCCACATAGATAAAACTTGTACTTCACATTCAGAAAGAGCTCCTGTGGACGTATGCAGAAGATTCACAAAATTTGACACCCAGCAGCATTCTAACTAACATATTTTTTAAAACCACAGTAACTATATTGCAATAAGAGTCAGGGGAGAAGGCACAGATTGAGTCTCACCCCCTCACAAAGGTATCCTAAGCAAGTACTTCAGCTTTTCTTTAAGAACAATTCAGTTACAAGTTAGTTTGAGTTAACCAGAACAGCTACATATTTTCAAGGTAAGCATTTATCTTTGTGCATGTAATCACATGCCTATGAGGAATAATAAAAAATCTAGGTAAAATTATCTGCCAGCCCTTGAACTGTCAGGTCACTTAGCAATAAAAAGTTTACATAGTCCTGTAGCAATAAAAAGTTTACATAGTCCTGTAGCAGTCTGTATATTGTATATCTCTATTTATAAAGTGGTACCTCATATTATGACTGCTACTTTGTCTCTTGCTCAGCTACAATGATGCTGAGAATTTCCTTTTTTTGATTAATAATCCCCATATTTTTCTCCATATACATTTTCATTTCACTCTGGTCTTCTGTATAATTTTGCAGAAGTTTTAATAGCAGAAGGTACAAAGAAAATGAGAATTTTAAGGACTTTTCAGGTCATTGCAAGTACTGTCCTGTGCTACTTAATGCAGTCTGGCTATCTCAGAGAAACTATTTGATGGCATAGGAAAGGAAAACCTTGATACTTACTGGTTTCCAGCAGGTCTTAGAGTTTCATTATTTTCCTGATCAAGCTAATTAAAAAAAAAAAAACAACCAAAAAACCAACCAAACAAAACCCAACTAAACCCCAAAACCTAAATCTACCTTATACATTGTCACAAAAATGCATCAGATCAAACTAAAAATCTACTTATGTACTTTAGTATGGTACTAATGAATATACTTTTTAATGAAATTTGTTCAGCAAAACCAGTTCCTCCCATGGCCCAGACACAGTGGCTTATACATATATATATTTAGCAAATTCCCAAGACAGAAGACACATTCCTTTGAAACCAGAGATGTAGCAAGAATTAACAGACTCTGTGGGATGCAAGGCTAGCAAAAAAAAAAAAAAAAAGAAAAGCTAGAAAAATAAATTATTGGATGTCTCCTATTAATTTCATGGTTAGATTTTGACCTGCATTTTGTTTCCATTTGTGCCTCAGCTTTACTCCTAAAAGTGGAGTTGTTGAACTTTGAGTGACATGTAACAGTGGAGTGAAGAACGTGGGTCAATATATTTAAGGATGTGTCTTCCATCTTTAGAATCTAGAGAAGTTAAGAAACTTAAATGTCAGAAGTGACTAATTAAGGTCAGCATCCACTGTGCTGTGCTGCTGAGTGTGACCTTCAAGCTGTTCCCAAAAGTGTTAACCCAGGGCATCAACTGAAGTTTGACAAGTCATCTGCAAGCATATTGGGTACCCCTATTTAGTATTTCAGGTAAGTATTGAGTTAACAGTATCAGATTAAAGAAAACATGCTCGCATGATATTATACAATACAGGCAGACAGAGCATGTAATTGACTCTAAATAACTCAACGTAACTGCTGAGCTCTTAAATTCTTTTAATGCTTCTAGAGAACATGCTTGAAAATATGGGTGGACAGTCTAGCAATGGTTACAGGCATCTTCTGACTGAAAGTGCTGTCCCGCTAGTGTTAGTGTAACATGACAATTTTCAGAAAAGGACACTCACAACTCTAAAAGTAAACTTGACATGCACTTGCAGTAAACATACAAATATCTTTTACTATTGTCTCATATATGAAAAATAGTTCAAGTTACTTAAGAATATCCTCACACTACACTGGTAAAGTGTTTACTTTAGAATTTTTCTAAAAGACACGTACATCTACTGGAAATCTTAAGCCACAAAGGCATCATCAACAGCTTATCACACATACATGATGCTTCTCCCTTTCACACAGGTTTATATACACTGAGTAAATAATTAAATATTGCACTTATTGGCCCATGATCCCTCAGTTTTGAGGTATTCAAAAATAGAAAACATATCTAGTTTTTGTAACATAATTTCATGCAACATTTAAGACATTTGAAATCCACGAACACTAGTATATAGATTACACATTGTGACAGTCCAACTGAGTCACAACGTATCTGACATTACTGACAAAATACTGAACAGGACTTACAGCACAAACATTTCTTTTATCACTAGTTGCAGGTACATGTCAGAATTACTCGAGGAAATTTATCACCAGGAGTGGTGAGCAATCTCTAGCCTTCATTTCTGTGTGTTATGCATGATCCTGAAGTTATTGGAAAATTAGCATTTTTGCTCCCCCCCCCAGATCAATACCAATTACCTTATTCTACAAATGACAAGCCATCTACCTCTGCTGGAACCATGGATAATAAAAGTACGGTCTTCAAATGTAACACATTTGATTTCCAGTGGTAATGACAATTTATGGATAAATTCCACTGTGACATTTAGGGAAGGTGGCACTGAACATGAAAAAGTAACAGTGGGGACTGAATGAGTATCAAAGATGTACTGCTGTGTATATGTGCATACTATGTGTTACAAATTCTGCTTCACTGAACATCCGTGGATAAACCAAACCAAACCAAACCAAACCAAAAAAGAAAAAAAGCTTAATTTGCGGAGGTGAACTACATGTACCATTAAATAAAGAAAACTGGTAGAATTCATTCAAATAATTGAAATGAGTTGCCTCTTTAAATGGGACTTGACAAATAATGAACCTTGGAGAGTCTGGAGTGAGAATGTATGGATTAAATGGTGTAAACTAACACAATCTACTCCCCTGTTGGTATAGGTAAAGACATGTTGCTTTACACCCCTGAGGGCTTATCTATGAGGATTCAAACTCACGATCTCACATATCTGTCATCCTAAACAAGAATTAGGCTTATACACTGTGTGTCCATATAAAACATGCCAAGAAGGAATCAGTCGGTCAGCAGAACAGAAATTTAGTTGATGCTGTAAAAATGCAAATAATAAAACTTACCTCTCACAAACAAATATAAAAAAGAGTAGTTGGGGAGGAGTGGAGTTTGGGAGAGGGTTTCTTTTTGAATGCAATTGCAGCATCATTTATCTGCTACAGATGAAACAAACGCATCCACATCAAATGTAGAGTTTTTGTGACTATTTTTTTCTTGAAAATGGGAAACTCAAAGCATTCTCAAAGTTAGGATCAAACTCCAGCAGATTTTGTGCATCCTGAAATAGCACTTCATTTCTAAAATAAAGAAAGTGCAGGTGGTACAGACTGGTGCTCTGGAAAAGGCCACATAGTTGTAGTCACTTAGGTAGTTTCTCTAGGCATTACATTAAGTATAAGCACAAAGGAACAAACAGTTCCAGGTAACAGACACTTACACAGCTGTTCAGAGAGAAAGAGTATTTTTTGACAAAAAATCAGGCTAGTTCACATGCACTTAAACCAGCAAATGAACAAGTATTAATAAAGTCTAAATAAATTGGTCTACTCACCAACAATAAAAATAAAAAATACAGCATTAAGTTAGTTGCACTTAGACTTGTGAACATGAACTCTTAAAATAAACAAAAACATGCGTCTGAAGGTTCAAGCCAGCAGGCCTTGGTAGCTGTTCGGCAGGCTGGTACCAGGAGATACTGAAGGAACCACTCAATCCCATGCTCCTGTGTGCTCCCAAGGCATTTTCTGAGTACTAGTTTGAAGGTATGACAAGCAACACTCTATCAGAGCATGATAAGGCTGGTGCCATGCACAGAATTATCCTGCTCTTATAAGCTTTAATCTAGATCATAACTTGGAAAATGGGTTGTGTAGTATTAGTTCAGCTGGCACTGTGCAGCTCAGGACTCTCTGTCTAAAGGCATCTAATCTCTTAGAAATTTAACATGCTCTGTGTGTCAACTGCTGTATCTCACCAGATGGATAAATCTCATCTGAAGGGGGTACCTGTGACTCGGCTGTGACAGTCAGTTCTATTTCTGTGCCGAGAGTGACAACAAATTGGTGCAAGGTGTGCAAGTACTTTTTCACCAAGATTTGTGATGAGGCTGAAAGTAGTTTGGGATCTGTTGTCCCAGGCTTCAGTTTAATAATCTTTCCCCTCTTCCATCACTAAAATGTGGTGCTTTGTAGCCTGGTAATTGCTCTAGATGAAATTCGCTATGCTAGTGGATAGATCAAGGATATAATCAAAACCTGCTTGTCTCTTCCAACAACTCATAGTCTGTGACTATTAGATATGTGTGAAGAACAAGACATTGATTGCTTAAATTTAGGCCCTTGATTAAGTTGTGATGGGTTTTCCCAAAATGTTCAGCCTACTTAAATTTAAGAAAAACTGCACTTCTACCACATAAGTCAAGAGGATCCAAGCCAGATTGACACAGACTGCTTTTGGATGCCCTATCCTGTAACAAGCCAAGGCATAATTTTAAATAGAATAAAAATTCCAATACTGCTAGTCCCCTCAGAATTCTTAAAATGTTTAGGGAAGGTATAGAAAGTTACTTTTCAAAAGATTTTCTGTCTTTAGTGTTTCTCTACAATAGGCAAGTTCCAGCTGAGAGACGTACTGAGACCATAATGCTCCTGATCTATATGTGACCAAATTTTATAGCAGAAACTCAATATTTCTGTAAAGCATGTGGCTGCAAAAGCTAACCTGTGATAGAAAATCAAAGCCTACTTTTCTAAAAGAAGGTAACCCAAATTGTTAAGAAAAGGTTTACTTGAACTTCCAGAAACATGAAGCAGAGATTCTCCCTCTGAGTTTGCGGTTACTCTTCTGCCCATGCAAAATGAAAAGCAATTAATTAATCCCATTTATGTAAAGAACTCTTTATCTACCACTCAAATTTTTTAAAAATATATATGCTAATAATGTATATAATGAATCTACATGGTTATACTGAGGCAGGGAGGGTCTTAAATTCATTGCAATGGAATACAAACATCTGTGGCCGTAGTAAGGGGCATCTTGAAGTCTTTTTTTCCTTGTTTCATTACAGTTTTGCAGCAAGCACCCCAGAGCAAAGCTGGAAGAATACTTGCACTTTTAGCCATCTGCAGGATATGCCCAAGTTCATGAATGATGTGATTAGGTCCTTCTCTTTCCTCCCCTTGCCTGAGATGGTTCAGACTAATAATACAACCTAAAATTTTTCTAAATCGCTTGAGACCTGAAGCTGAATTCTGTCTCAAGGCTCTCCTGATCCTTTTTTCCAGCAGGAACAACTGCACATTAACAATAAAAGCACGGAAAACTTGCCCACTGTTTCAAACTAAGCTTCCTCAACTTTGCATTGTTTCCTTTTTTTCAAATCAGCTGGTACCTAGTGGGTAAAGAGGTCCTAATGAAAGTCTCTCAGGACAGTTAGCAACACATTGCCTTAGAGGAAAGAGGGAAAAGCAGCACCCCGGAGAGAGACAGGACTGTGGTTTGGATAGCACATGCCTCTTCCATCTGACTGCTCATTGGCCCTAAAGAGGATAGTGCTTTCTCTTCATGGTTTCCAAGTCTATTAGGAAAAAAGTGCTTAAGTAAACTAGCTAACAGGTTTAAAACCCCAGACTGAACAAAGAACTTTTACTCATTTAAGTTATGCAGCCAGTGTAGGCACCCTCATGGCATACCCATTTTACATGTGGCTATATGCCTTGTTTGGGAGGAATTTTTACTCTGTCGAAGTGTATGTAGATTATTTAATCAGTTAAAAAAAAAAGGGACCATTTTCTCTTATTGTGTATCAGGAGTTACATAAATTACCTTCAAATGACGTAAAGTGTGTAGAGGGATTTCTTTGCAGTTGTGAGCCATTTCAAGTACCATGTGTTACTTCTGGGTTTTTTTATATGTTTTCATTTTCCCACTGCAGACAGTTTAAGGAATGTCAGCCTTGTCCTAAATTCTGTCTAACTGGAATAATAAAATAGTCAATGCTTCTTCAATTATGCTGTTTAGTTAAAAAATGTCATTGTAATGCAAGTAAAGCAGTTGTACAAAGTACTGCAGGGCACAGATGTAAGCAATTACTTAAAGGAGTAAAAACTGTGAAATATGACTATTTTAACACTTTATTAAAAATAATTTGTGTACTTTATTCTGCTATCTTCACAGCCTTCTGCTAATCTTATTAATGTATTCAGCCTAAGACCAGAAATGTTCTTGACAATTTTTTATTACTCCTACACTTTTAAAAATTCCAGTTCTCTTGCCAAAATAGATGGAAAAAATGAGGTCAAACTTCAGTTCACTGACACCATCAGCACTTCTGCAATAGGTCTAAATAAAATACAGGTGTTTGTAGCCAGTGGTGGCTGTCTCAGTGACTGAACGGGAGATTAAATTCCTGAAAATCAAAGCATGGAGGTTTGACAGCAACATGATAAGGAAATTCTTAGCTATGAACAACCAAGCACAATGGATTTGGCTCTGTCAGGGATAATATAGAACTTTGTGGTTAATATCTCACATACAGAAATGGAAAGAGTTAACCAGCCCTCCACTACAGGGGTAGGTAAGACTGGGATCTCCATAATGATGGAATGACAAATTAAGTCTAGTTTCAGAAAGTTATTAGATAGACATGCAGCTCCTATGGAAAAGTAAACACACTAGCTATGCAGTCAGGATAAAGTACCTATTATCTCTGAGGGTCTGGACTGATTACTGTCCAACTGGAAATTCACAGAGAATTTTGGTGGCTTTGGGTCCAGGAACTAACTTCTTTCTAACTTCTGCAGTTTCCAGTCAGCCAGGATGTGTAACATATTGAATGTAGATTTGCCAAGGTAATGTGCTACAGGAAGCGTCCCTTATACAAATGACCTGGACAGAGGGATTGTCTCACTACAAGGATACTTCTAAATTCGTTTTCAGTCAGGAGAATATATAAGTGGCATCGGGAGGCTTATTCTAAAACTCCCTGGCCACTACCCTATGGATTTCATTATATAACTTGAAAGTGATGAAGTGAGAGAAAATTCTAGGCAAATGTGGTCTGAGGACATGGCACCAGCTGAAGTAATTGTTACGTAAAACACTAAAAGGAAAAGAGAAATTAATAGCCAGGCTGCATGCAAAAGCCAGATGCTAAAATATGGATCATCCTTTCAGACTAATAATTGCTCCATCTCCATATGCATACTCAAACTGCTGCTGACATAAAATAAGACTGTTTTCCCAAATAAATTAATAAGACAGTATAAATAAAGGCATATAGACTATTCATAAACACTCTGAAAAACTCTGTTGGCAATGGAACACACTGGAGCCTTTGCTGATAGCTGCATTAACAGCTGCAGTTGGGCTGCTGTGGAGCAGGGGTGTCCTTTAGCCGTGTATTCTGGTTGCTGGCAGCAATGGTGGGATTCATCTCCAGACTTTCTGACATTTTGTCACAGATGATATCCACAAGTCGCTCAAATGTCTGCTTGACATTAATGTTTTCCTTGGCACTTGTTTCAAAAAATTCAAACCCTAAGAAAATAAACAACACATTTATGTTCTATGCATATTTCAGTTTCTCCGACAAATATACAAACTTCTCTTGGCCAAGGAAGAGTTGAGAGACACTCAGAAAGGAAACATGTGAAACGACACATACAAGAAGAGCAATTAAAATTTTAACATAATCAGATTAAATACACTATTTGCTATTTGCTTTATATAAAGCCAGATAAAGTCAGGACTGTTCCGAATATATTACCTCAGTCAAACTCTACTTTAAAACATTCTAATCTAAAAATTGATACCGTTTTGAATGTATTATTTTAGAAACCCCCTATATATGCAGCCATTGGGAAGGAATAATCTGCTGCTCCATCTCTTAACTCTTATGTTCCTTGGAGCATTATTCAGCTGGAAACAGCCACTTTCATGGTGTTATCAAGCTGGTGCCAAAATAGAAAACTACATTTGGAAAAGTACAGGTAAAAACCAAGCAAGACAAGGAAAAATTTTTGCAATTTGATATTTGCTAAGGTTAGACATGAATGCTTGGGGCAGAAGGGTTCAGTGACAATGAGAGGATGCCTGAGAAATGGCACCCACATTCTCATGGAGAATTTTGGTGGCTTTGGGTCCAGTTTGGGTCCAGCCTTGGAGAAGACGATAGGAAGAATAAATCTTAAGGACATTTATAAGTGAAGCAGTTTTTATAGTTAAGAAGACAATAACTGGCACATGAGATAATCATGAAATGGTCAAATATCATAGCTAGGTAAGAGATCTGGACAGAGGAGAGCAGAAAGTGAAAGGAAAAGAGTCACAAAGAAGAGAGGAGACCCATTTCGGGAAACACTATAACGTGGATAGGATTGAGAAAACAGGCCCACTGTCATGGTGAGGATGTTTTGCATTAAGAACATCATAAAAAACTTTAGAAGCATTCTCCAAGTCAAATAAAGGGTACAATTAGCACAAACTAATTTATTCAAAGAAAATAAAAATAGACACTACAGCATGGTGATTTCTATGAAATTTTAGATACAATTTTGATATAAGAAAGAAATTGCAATCATAGTAGTAGTGTAGCTGGTTATCAGGCTATGATGGTATTCCATCACCTTAGACATTAATTGCCTGGAACTTCCCAGATAGGCTCTGCTGCATAGAATAGACCATGCACTGACCTGTGAGAGAGTGGCTAAACTCCCAGCTGCCTCCACAACAAAGGAACCAGCTGCCTCCACAACAAAGGAAACACTATTCTTTACAGGAACTGTACAGGTGGGAATTTTGGACAGACTTGGAAATTAACTTATACAAAACTTCCCTATAAATTAGATTGGTTCTTTTTGTTTGTTTGTTTAACTGAAACACTGTCTGTGGAAAAGTTCCTAAGAGACATAGAGCATTTTTCCTAGTGGAGTGTGCCTGTAATAAACACCTGAATTTTGGTTGTTTTCATTTTGTTATGGAATATTTTGCAGATCTTTTTTCCCATGACCTCTCCTTCCCTCCTGACTCATCTTGCATTTATTATTACTAAGAGTGCTTAGACATCCTAAACTTCTAAAATCCCTGTGTATGAGGCCTCAGTTCTATAGCTTTTAATATTTTCTTCAGGATTTTTTTCCTCTGCTCGTTGTTGATGGAGAGAAGAGATTTTCCATGTGAGTATAAGTGTGAAGTGAGGCAACTATCTGGTGGCACTTAGAGAAGTGTAGCTCAAAGAACACCATGTTCTCACCACCTGTGATGATCAGTACTGCTGATGTGGATGAGACTAGGTAGAGCAGATTATTGCAAAGACATGACAAAGCCCAAGAGGCAAGTAGGTAGGTAATGCAGAACAGAGCTGAAACTAAGAAAATCCAAAACATCACAGTGTTGTCTGAACATTTGTACAAAGTGTGTGGAACATGCATCAGGATATTCTAATTTAAATGCATCTTTTTTGTTTAATTCAGTTTTCCCTTGCTGACTCTTTCCCTTGCTGTTGCTCACCTAGTGATCTATAATGCACACAGACCAGTTTAGATAGCTTCTGTGAAGCATACAAACACCCAGAATAACTGACTTTGTTCTCTCTCTGCCTCACACTTGTGCTGGCTCTGCAGAGGCTCCTTCATGACTGCTCATTAACAGCTGGTTTATGTTTGCTTTTAAAACATAAGGAAGCAAAAAGCCTAGAAAGCAGTCATATGCAAAGGCTAGAACATTCTGCACTGTCTCATCTTCCTAAGAAAATGTGACATCAAAAGGACACACTAGATAGCAAATTTTAAGCGCAATTCCACAGACAACACAGACAAGAGATATGTTAATGTTTCACCAGTTGATCAGGAAGACATTTTGATTTCAGAATATTTGTTCACAACCAAGACAATTTCATTTACCACTCTCAATGTTATGTTATGTTTTACAGATGTCCTCAAGGGTGTGTTCCTGCAATAACTATCATTCCATGAGGACAAGCTTGAACTGTGATCCTTAGTGCTGCTCTTCAATCATAGTGCCTATTTCAATCCAGTATTGTGAAGAGTAGTAGAAGACTGCAACAACAGAGCAAGAAATGGCTGCAGGAAGCTGCTCCCTTTGTAACAGTGATATATAAAAGGCAAAGTCTAGGTACTCATGGGAATGAATAATTTAACAGTGTTATAGTGTATAAAGGAGAGGAGTTAATAAGGCCTTATTTTCTTGGATTTGCATCCTGCGAGCAGTTCAGCAGGGGGCACTGGCAGGCACTTACCTTCTTGTCTGCTGTGAATAGTATCTAATAAGGTTTGCATTCTGTTATAGGCTATAAATCCCAGGAGGGAATTTTTCCTTCCCCTGCTCCACTGTAAGAAAAATGGAGTTCAAAAGGGAAGGGGGAAAGGGGTCAGTTAGCTTTACAAAAGATCTGGCAAAGCTGAAGCTAATGGCCCATTGAAGGCTGGAGTGTGGGGTGGAGAAGTTTGGGATTTTTTGGGTAGCTGGCCTGGCTCACAGGCAGGAGAAGTCAGTTTCTGGGTTCTCTCTCTGGAACGGAGATGGGGTAGCTGTCTTTGTTTCCAGCTCGAACCTGCTGCGTTTTCATTGGAGAGTTTTTGTGCTCACTGGGAGAAAAAAGGAGGAGCCTTGAGACACCGTCATCTGAGGACAACAGTGAGTTCCGTGGGGGTGGACTGCTTTCCTTTCCCCCTTCTTCCATTGGGGGAAGGGTCCCCATTTTCTTTTTCAGCTTCTCCCACGACCCGAGACCAACCCCCAGACCCCTCCCTGTGTGGTGACCGACAGAGCCCAACAGCGCCCCCTGCAGGTCACACAGGGTACTGCAGGCTCTGCACCCCCAGTGACCCAACAGCGCCCCCTGCAGGCCACGATTAGGACTGCGCTAAAGGACAGAGAAGTGTTCAGACCCTTTCTTTTGTTTGAAGGGGACTTTTTGGGTACAGGACTATTTTTTTGTGTGTTCTGTTAGTGTTCTTGCCAACATACATATATCTTTTAATAAAGGGTTGTTATTTCTTCTGGGTTTTTCCACACTTCCTCGATTAAAGCCCCTTAATTTTGAATTTACAATTGCTGAGAGAGAGGAGTTTGGTTTGTCTCATAACTCATCCTCTTTAGCAAACATTCCAGTCTCTTCAAACTGAGACACATTCACATTGCAGGCTGCCAGTCAAGGCAACTGCAAGACCTTCCTCCTCTGCTCCGATATCCACTTCCTCAGAACTGTCAATATCTTTTAGACAAAGAGAGACAGACACACATGCATGACTGCAAAGGTCATCTCTCCTAGGAAACTGGACTAAAAGTAGATGGTGACCATTGCTGTTCTTCAGAGTATCTCCTACACGAGCAACTACGGCAGCAGACCTGATTATGCTGTGCTTTGCTCTGTAGACCAGACAGAGCATTAGCCCTGCTGTCTATACAAGCCCAAGTGCTGGACTGTGTTAAGGAAAGTACTGAAACAGCATTAAGCTCCAAAACAGGACTCTGCTAATATTAAGTCAGTGAAGAGCAGTGCTTTAGCATCATTCTAGATAGAGTTAGTGTAAAGACTATTAACAGAAATGCTAAGGTATTTATCCAATCTTTGGATTTGGATGCCCAAATTTATTAACAAAATTGAAGCTAAAGGGAGACTATCAGCTATGACAGAACAGACAGACCTGAGGGATGATTCCTAGTCATGCTCTAGCAAACACCTTTTTTTCTAGTCTTTTCAGAATAGAAGGTTTTATATGAATTCCAGTTGTATTAATTTTGATTGCAGTTTCCAGATACACTTTAAATGAGTGCATTTGGGCAATAAATTAAATTTCTGGCAAAGAATTTTTTTGGTTGTTTATAGGAGACATTGGCTGAGCAAACACGTGCTTCTCAGTGTCGTTAAGTAACTTTGCTGTAATGCAGTTCCCGGTATGTGAAAGGAATGGTAGATTGACATTTCTCCCAGTTAAAAAACATAAAAGGAGCCTTTAATTGCTCTGCCAATACTCTATGTGTGTTGTAACTAAACAGAAGACTGGTATTTGTCAGTGCTGTCAGTCTGTCTCTTTGGCACTAACATTTGCCCTTTAAAAAGAGCTAAAAAACAATGAAGGATGCAAGTATGAACAGGCATGTTCCTGCATAACCCAATTATTTTCATTTTTAATGTAAAATTAGATGCAGCCATATGTCCATGCTCTCTAAGTTGTAGGTGACCCTGCCTTGTGCACCAAAGCCTCCAGTAAGCCATAGAGGCAAAACAGAACTAGCTGCTCTAGCAAGATGTGTGCTGATGTGTCAACCCCCATGGTTCCTGATTTAGATGCCAAATATACAGCTCTAAAAATGCCCCTTCAGCTCAATGCCCAAACTCACAGCTGCCAAGTAACCCCAGTGTACTCATAGATGCTTAAAGTACACATTATCCCCCAAGGGCTCATACCCCAAGGCAAGTGAATGTGCACTCCAGTCCTGATGCTGGGGACCTGCTGCCTTTTGCCCCAGCCCTGACAAGATTCAGAAACCAGTCATGTTCCTGCCCCATCTCAGCAGCTGGGTCAGATCACATAGAATTGCACCCTGTATAGCACATGACACTGACAAATGCTCCATTTTCAGGCTTAGTGGCATGCTAAATGAGTTTAATTTGAAGAAATCCAATCACTGCTCAATTGGGTCTCTGGTGTCTCCTCAGCATGACTGTTACGTACATAAATATCTGAGCCAAGAACAAAATGAAAATAAAATAGGCAGAGAAGGATGATTTTGGTTTAAAGTGAGAATTTTTCTTCTTGTTTTCGGTGAAATTTATTTTCAAAGCATGGGAAATCATGAGAAGGAGCAAAACAGAGAGAGAGAGAGAGAGAGAAAGAGAGAGAGAGAGAAAGAGACAGAGAGAAAGAGAGAGAGAGGGAAAGAAATGGAGAAAGAGAGAAAGAAAGAAAAAAAGAGAAAAAAAGAAAGAAAGAAAAAAAATAAAGAGAAAGAAAGAAAGAAAAAGAAAGCAAGAAAGAAAAAGCAAGAAAGAGAGAAAGAGAGAAAGAGAGAAAGAGAGAAAGAAAGAGAGAAAGAGAGAAAGAAAGAAAGAAAGAAAGAAAGAAAGAAAGAAAGAAAGAGAAAGAAAGAAAGAAAGAAAGAAAGAAAGAAAGAAAGAAAGAAAGAAAGAAAGAAAGAAAGAAAGAAAGAGAAAGAAAAAAAGAAATAAAGAAAGAAAGACTTTAGGGGAGAAATGGCCCAAAAGATGCAAAGAGAAAGGATGGAGAGAGGAAAAGCACACCAAAATATAAAAGATGATGTATGTGCTTATATCTGAGGGGTAAAATGACTGTCTCTCTGAGTAACAAGCTGTGAAGGTGCACTGAAGTCGCAGTCACTGCTGACCCTGGGCACATAATATTCAGAGCCCTGTGCAGGTGCCCTGAGTGCAGTATCAGGGCTGACTTCTGCCATTCCTTGCAGAAGGGAATGTGAGAGCTCACTCAAAAGGGCCTGCTTCATTTTGTTTTCTAAAGTCAGTTGTTGGCCTCTAGGGGAGACAGCACGCCAGGGTAAATTTAGAAAACAGGCAAGTGCACCCCAGGTCATGCTCAGACATGCAGAATGACCCCAGCCATGGGTGATCCTGAGTGGCAGAGCATAAGAAATATGGAGGCACAGAAAATCTGAAGGGAAGGGCACT
This sequence comes from Chiroxiphia lanceolata, assembly GCF_009829145.1. Lineage (NCBI taxonomy): Eukaryota > Metazoa > Chordata > Aves > Passeriformes > Pipridae > Chiroxiphia > Chiroxiphia lanceolata. The sequence continues at coordinate 16,653,943 of NC_045671.1, read as the reverse complement.
GCTCTGAAAACTGCTGGATGGAACATAGAGCCAGGGGTATATTTTAGTCAGTCATCATACTAGGTGATCACCAGAATTCCCTTCCAACCAACACTTCTATGATAAAACCACTCAGTTTCCCAAAGCCTTAGCCAACCTAAGACAAAAAGGGGGGATAGAACAAACAAGATCTTACAGAAAAGGTGGTCAGACATTTGGGGCAGGTCTTGTAGTATTCCCCTAGTACCTGGTGCAGCATCAGCACAATCAGCATAGTTTGGACTTGTGGCAGGATTGTACTTTTGCAGCAACCATAGGGGCCTAGGACTTCAAGATATTTTGTATTCACAGTATTTGCAATTAAAACTGCTGATTGTTGAAAGCATTTGTAACACAGAGATAGCAAACAAGAGTTTGTACAGAACCACCTGAGAAACCAAAGAGCTCAAAAAAACTTACGTACCTAATTTGCATGCACAGCAGAATGTCCAAAATAAATGGAGAAAGTGTATTTCAAATTTCATATGCGACTATCCACTTCCATGTGCAGTTACTCGGACTCTATTCAAAGCTCTGTGTACACCCTGCCTGCTAATCCTTTGCTGGAATGTTGATAACAAGTGCAATATATGGTACAGACCACAAGTAGAAGAACCAAGAAACCTATGCCATTTGCGAATCACTCTTTTTATTTCTCTTCCAAGAATAGACACCAAACTTTTAGGAATGTATGAATTCAGCTGAAATGCACAAGACTAATATCTCAGAAAAGCTGTGCTACCAATTCACTGCCAAGTGTACATTTTGCTTGTAAGAAGTTCCCAGCCTGTTTTACTAAAATGCTTTAAAGCATGTAAGTGTTTTGGATTTAAAGCACGTAAGTTATATTGGGATTTCACTCAACAGCCAATGCACGTAGTGCTTACAGCAAACATTCATGAAGATACAAAATATAAGAATTATATTCCATACCCTTTTTTGTAATGATTAGCAAATAAACTTCTTTGAATGTGTTTGCTGTGATCCCCATGTCAGTATTAACATTACATTAATTAGTTCTCTCTGTTGGCTGGTTTGTCATGTTTCTGTATTTTCTTAGAATGATCTCTCTATGAGTTAAAATTACACAACTTTATCTGAACCCATCTATTTTCATCTCATTCTAACATTAGTCTTTTAATGATGCTATTGTGTTAAACAACCATGAACTAATTTCTGACAGAAGGCTGTACCACTTACAAAAAATTACTGAATAGGGTGATAAGGAATGACTAAGGTGTGAGATGGTCTTTGCATGTGGAACAATTCTGGGAATTTCAGCATGGAAAAAAGGAGTATGACAGAGCTCTCTGAAACCTAGAGTGTTAGAGAGCAGGTAGCAGCAAACAGTTGTTCATTGCTTTTCAGAATGTAACAGTGAAGAAACATAAAATAAAACTATCAGGGGCCAATTCAAAGCAGAAGGGGATAACAGACAAACTATGCATTTTTAAAGGATGTTGTGGATAGCAAGACTTTTTATGGTTTCAAAGACATCATTGTACAAGTCCATGGAAAAAAATCGTGAAAGGGCTATTGAATATAAATGTACTACATTTGGTTCATGAGACCCACAAATATAATTTGCTACAGTCTGGGAAAGTATCACTATATGTTTGCCAATTTATATGTTGGCATAAGACACCTACTTATGGTCATTACCATAGGTAAATTAGTATACTGCTTGTAGCTATGATCCATGGTGGTATCGCCAGAGTAAGGTCATAATCAACAAACTTAAAAAAAATCTTTGATGGAAACAAGACAGATTCTGACCTCATAAGCATTCTGTTAATTTTTCTTCAAGGTCAGATCTGGATTCTTAACTATTCCTTCTTCCTTTTGTGAACTTTGAATAGTGTCATGAGAAAGGTGCTCGGAGCTACCACAGGATACTTGACTAGTTCAGCCAGACCTCCTCCACCAGGAATGAGACCTATTGGTGGTTGATCTAAACTACTTGTTTGAGTTACACTTGAGAAATAAGCCAGCACTGAAATTTAAAGAAATTAATGATTACACCTTGTAAATAAAATTTAAGGCCACAGTTTTCAGAAAGGTCAGAAGCCACATGAAGACTCAATTTTCCAATAAAGCTGTCCTTAACAGAACACCTTGTTTCCCTGAAGGATTGAATGCCCATTACTCTTTTTGATCTTTTGAAAATCCACCCCAAAATGTGCATGTATTCATTTTCTCAGTGATTTCAAATAAACTAGCCCTGAAAATAAAATCACACTTTAGAACAGAGGGTGTCACAATATGTTCTTTGTACAGCACGCGTGAGTTGTATTTGCTTGTAATTGTGGCTGCAATCAAGATTGCAGATCATGGCATTCAAAGGGCCCTCAGTTTTAAACTGTCTTGCTAGACACTAAAATCTATATTGTTATTTTTAAAACTTGCCCATAAGACATGTTATCAACCCACTGTCAGAGAAAGACAGGATAGTCCCATGTGTTTGGCTCAACGTGTGTCCTTCAGACTAGTCAGAAGGCCAGAGCACTTACTACAGTTAAGGGAAAGTCATTCTTCTGCTTTTCCTGCCACCACGTCCCACAGTCTCTAAGCAGATTTAAGAAATGATTGCAGCTGTATAAGAAACATGTAAATATTTGTGTGTGCAGTCTGACTACAGTAAATGACTAGATCAGAGACAAAAGTTATCCAGTACAATCATCTGCCCTTGAAATAGTCACAAGATGTGTACCTGAGAAAGGAAACCCCCGAGTACATAAATATGGAAATAGAAGATACTCTGCTTCCATAAAGATTGAATTTTAAATCCCAGGAGCTGGATTTTGCTTTAAAGCCTGAAACATGAGTTTTGATATCTATCTCATTACTCTTTTTCTTTTTTTTCAAGCATTGGTTGTTACAGCTGAGGATTCTTGGCTGTACAACATGCAAAGTTCCTTCCAATCTTGCTGAATTCATGACCCTGGGGATTCCTTGCCAATTCCCTACATTAACTTTTTACAAGAAAATAGTTCAAGGAGAAGAAATTCAGATTAATTATGTGAGTTAAAAAAGCCCAACTCTTCAAACTCATTAGTGTAAATTTATGGTTATTGTCAGACTTTTTAGTGCCTGGTCTAAATTTGTGGTAAGAGTATACAGTTGTATTTTTGGGATCTTTTTCTCCACTGAATACATTTTCCTAGCTCTTAGTAAAATTAGTAAATATTAGAAATGGGAAGAACAGATTATAGAAATATATATAATATGCCAGGTATTTCTGCAAAGAAAAATATCCTCTAGTAAAGCAAGTGCAAAGGTAATTGTTATGGTTTTGTTACAAACAGTTTTAGAAACTCAGTTCTTCACAAATGTTGCAAAGTTCTCTGGACTTAACCTGCTGTTAAATATTTTCTGTCACCTTTCAAGGATTAATTTATAGTAATTTTTAAAGTACACTTTGGAGAAGTGCTTTTATACATATGCAACACTTACTTAGACAGATGCAATAGGAAGATATGTTATTCTGATGAAACTGTTTACTAGGAAAAACAATTGCACCACTAGAAAAAATATTTTTAAAAAAATAAGGTTAGCGACCTATGAATATACATAAGTTAAGAACCACCAGCATGAGACTAGATGCACTCTTAAAACATCCTTTCATCTAACCACCTATATAGGAATAATGACAAGGAGATCCTCGTTACACATATTTTGATCAGACTGAGCTTTTACCTCATTCAGTTTCAAAAATAATAACAAACGTATGTCAATAGTTTATGTACCCTAGCACATAAACTGATCTCCAATGATGCCAGAGTTTGATTTGCACACCTTCTGAACTTGCTCTGCAGAGATCAACAAATCTGAAGGAACAAAAAAGGCTGGGTAGTCATTTAAAAAATATTTCCTTTCATGGCATAAAAAGAGTAACAGTGTTGGGTAGAAACAGAAAGAACAGAGCTGTTCACAGCTCTGTAATTTTCTCTGTGTATAACATTTGCCTCCCAGAGGGAGACTTTATGAAACAGAGGATCATATTTTCTATGAATAGTATGTGAATGTACAGCAGATGAAGTGTTAGCAGTGAGAGTTAGACATCAGCATCTTTTTGGTTTGGATTATTGGTAGTGGTAATCATAAACCAAATGTTCTCAGCTTGCAAAAAGATCTAGTTCACATTTTGAGTAAGCTGTTTCTTCAATCTCTCCTTTCCTCTTTTTGTTGTTGTTTTTTTGAATTTTTTTATTTTTTTCCTTTCTGCCTTTAGCTATAACTACCTAAACATACTGTATATATACAGACACATGACAAATGTTGCTCCATATCACAAATGATATGCCGAAAGAAAAGGGAGGCAGTGTGTGACTATTCCTTTACAGTGAATGTGTCACGAACACTTCAAGTACTGTAGCAATTAATGAAATTAATTTGTGCATTCTCATAAGCAATCATAAAGCTTTTGTCATGTCCTTTCTTACCAAGTTGCTCTGCTAAATGTTTGCCCCTCTCAGTGAAGATTACTCGTTCATCCTCCATGTCACATTTGTTGCCAACCAAAATAACCTGAGCATTGTCCCAAGAGTATGTTTTGATTTGAGTTGACCTTAAAAGAAAAAGAGAGAGAGAGAGAAGAGTCAAAGCAAAGCAAATTCCCCTCTGACCAATTTCAAACAGGATTGCAACAAGGCAAGAGACAATAAATGATTTTGACAACTAGGGTAACATGATGCTGTTTAATTATGGATTTCAAGTAAACTAAGGATTATCTGTCAGGTATTATTATTACATGAATAATATCAACACAAGATTTACTTTTGCTTGTTAAAAAATATTTTCCCTGCCATCAACATTCTTCCTATATTTTTATGAAGAAAAGATGACACTTTCTCCCACAGAATTAAAAAGTGTTTTCACATTTAATGCAAACCTTATAAATCAAAAACAGACCTCTGAAACAAAATCACCAGCTTGTTCATTTCTTATCTTTCAACTTCTCAAATCAGGATGTAAATTTAGCAGCAAAACCTCAAAGCCAGTGTCTCTTCCTTCTGTTATTTCTCTCCATCACATTCCTCTACAGGTCTTTGACCTAGCAGAAGTGCAGCAACATTTACACTGTGCATTAAGCCATTGACAAGAGCTGAGTTTGAACGCTGATTTAACTTCCATTTAAATTATAAAAGCCTTAACCGTAACTGCATCTGAATGAGAGTATCTGAGGCCTTGAAACATCGTGGGACCTTGAGTGCTGGTGGTGAAACAGCTTACGCTAAAAATGCTCTCTTCTGCAATTTGAATTTGATGCAGCTAATGGGGAACTTAGGAGCACACTCAACAGTACCTCTCAGTTGCTGACTGCCACCATCCTAGTGATACTCAGACCTGCTCTGCAGGAAGGAAAGCTCCACAGCTGGCTCCAAGCTCGGCCAACGGTGATGCTACTAGTTTCCACCTTCTGTCAGAGCAGTGCCTGCTCTGGAAAGTAATGGAGGATGCAGCAAGCTCAGTCTAAGCACTTACCCTTTGACTTGGACTTGTGACTATATCTGGCTATAGGTTCTAAGTCAACTGTTTGGTAGGATATTAATATCTCATCTGTCTCCATATGATCAATGGAGAGAGAGAAAAGGTGGAGAGCATCTCTCTCTCCCCCACCCCTTCCCACACCATTTCCTCCGTTCCTCCCTTTCTCCCTCTCTCCCTCCCTCCCATCCCTCTCTCCTTGGACACTACAGGGTGCTTACGAAAACAGAACTAGAACAGAAACTAACTTCTATAACTACACATTTATGAGAGGATGCCCTGGAAGGGAATCCTGTGGCATATCAGGGATTTAAGTCTCTTTGAGAAAAGATGAAATATCTTAAAAAAATCTGTCACCTAAATCTTTTGGAAGCTGGTCTGCATGGGTGCTAAGTTTACTAGCAACCCCTTCTCATAACACAGTCATTGTCTCTACATATTCAGATCCCTGTCTGAAAACTGTTACATGCACAAAAAAGATTATGATGTAGTCTGACAACTGGTTCTAGTGAAAGACAAAAAATTATTTGAATCTTCCCATCTAGCTTTGCTTATTACAAAACCAGAGGGATGGACACAGTCAAAAGCTGCTATAGCTACCTTTGGGACCTTAGGTCCAATGCCATTGCCCATAGGTTCTCTACATGAGTCAAAGCAGCTCTAGGCCATGTCTGATGGGTTTGCACTGCTGGGCAGAGGAATTTAAGGGGAGACATCACACTGCCTTTAGGAATGCTTTACTTCATCACAATGACCAAAAAGAAGATGAAGCAAGCCTCAGGCATTTTGTGCTACAGATTGTTCCCTTGGGCCTGCCCTCATCTTTTCTTCAGTAAGTGGACACTATGCTACTCCAAATCTGTTTTAATAGTAATTTGAGTAGGTGTTCACAAGGTACTGTGATCAAAGACAGGTCAGACGTTTTACTACAGTTACCATTACTCAGAGAAAAGGGCACTGTGCATTGCCTTTGGCAAAAATGTTCTTTTGAAAGAACATGCTGAGTGTTTAAGCAAAATAGAACTGTATTTGTCACCATAGCAATTTTGCAAATACTAGTAGCTAAAATGTCAGAGGATGTTAGTCCATTAAGGGCTCTAAAAGAGCTTACTGTTGAACTGTTATTAGTTGGGGTCAATTTATCCTCTTTATGTCAGCAGGAAATTGGAGACATTTGAAAAGCAAAATATACAGTAACAATAGTAAGTTTACAGAAGGAATTACTTAAATAATCTGCAAAGGTGAAATAGAAGAAACTGATGAAGAAATACAACGTGGAGAAATATCACATTCAGCCTTGTTTTACAGAGTTTTGCTCCAGAGCTTTATACGAGTTTCTTTGATCAAGAATGTAATCTCCCTTCATTTTAACTGCAGCCAGATGTGAATTTTCATTCTATGAACTATGAATCTATGCATTCAAATGCTTCTCATTATCAAAGCAACTCGTTTTATTCTGAGACCTTTTTATCCTGCTGCTTATGTCTCATCTTCTGGTTATAATTTTTTTTAAAGTAACGAGAGATCTTGTCCTTCATAACAAATCCAAAAGCTTATGTTTTGGAAAAGACTCTGTACTGCAAAAATACAACTGTGAAAATCAAATGTATCCCCACCCAGCCCCACATCAGGAGCTTGATTCAAAGAATATAATAGGTTCATCACTGTTACGTTTCCTTTTAGACATAGATTTCCACTAATAGTTTCTGTAGATTGTGATTCCTACAATTCTCCATCAAAGCCAACACAACAGGTCATCTAAAAAAAGAGATTTTACTGTTCCTTGCATACACGATCTTTTGAATAACTGAGGCTTCTGATTAATCCACAAGACAAACATTTGTCCTTGCAAAGAACTTTATCCTCAGGAAGACTGAAGACATGAAAAGGCAAAGCTGATGTTTGCAGTAAGCTGAATACAACAGTTCTTATTCACTCTCAGTGACCTGGTGTATGTCAGTAGCTATTTACCCTATAAATCTTTCACTTTCTAATTGTAGAGTAGGCAGGTAATCTGCATCATGCTAGAATTTTTATAATGTATAGTCTCCAGAGGGGCAGATAAATGGGGGAGTTCAATGATCCATTACTTTCTATGATCAACACAAGACGTTCTCTCTGTACTGCAATTCTGCCATACTCCTTGTCAGAAAAAAACATTTGCTGAATGCAAATGAAAGCAATGCTATTGTTTCATCTTAAAGCAATGAAATCTTCAAATAACTGCCCAGGAAACAATGGCCAGGTGCCTGTGTGTGCTCTTGGACAGCTTACAAGGAGTGTTGCACAAATATAGAATGGGGTTCAGGAACATACAGCCCCAGTTAGCTGAGGCAGATGAGATGCTGGAAGCCAAGGTAGATAGCATAGGGCAACACAGGAGAGTTGCTGTGATGTTACCACTGTGGAAACCAGACTGTTCAAATTAAATTATGTGATAAAAGCTCATCCATACATCCACAAGGAGAACAGAGAGATGAAGGCAGGTGGGAGAGCCCTAATAATATCCTGGCCTTGGCTGCTTCCAGGCCTACTGCAGGAGCCATCAGGCTGTCCAAGGCCCATGTCTAATGGCCTTGAGGAGCAAAGCTGCACTAAGGCAGATTCCCAAATTATGGATTCAAAAGAGGCACACCATATCCAGGTTCCTTCCAGGGTTGTTCTAGGAGAGCCTCACCCCTACTGTCCATCAATGCAGGTCAAAACTGCAGCCTTACATGTCCAGATGCCAGAAACTGAGGAGACTGGGATCCAGGGGCAGCTACTGGGCAGATTGAGTGTATGAGCCCAGCTGATGGAGGGAGCCACAATGTACATGTCTATACAGATATACATCCTCAATAGTGGACTTTGATGCTGCTCTGCTGAGGGGAGCAGGGTGAGGATACTGATGCTCTTTGTGTTGTCTCAGGTCTTTCATCTGTTCTCCAGTAAAAAATGTAGTTAGTGGGAGACAAACCACTCAAAGTGTATAAACCTACCAACAAAAACCACCAATTCCACTTTCTGATTGGAATTTTGAAGACAGTACTGAGGTTAAAAATTTGAAGCAGTCTTAGCAACAACAGGACAGAAGGGTCCCGGAGGACTTGAATACTAGACTGATTGTGGCCATGGTTCCTGGCATAGTAGAAATATATTAGAAATAATTAGTAATAATGTCAGTAATAATAAAAAGAAGATGCTAACATTTACCAGATTTTAATTGAACTGATAGCTGGGGCCATACGCAATCCCAAGAAATAAAACTATCTTTGAAAAACAGCTCAAGCTTCCTCCTTTACTGACAAGGAAGATCTGGATACTTGGAACTTTTGAACTATTACTGCTCATTTCATCATTCTAGTGTGCTTTATCTGAGGGTCATAAAAGCTCAATGATTGTGGCTAATACAAATTCTTTTACCTCTTGCATTTATGAACCCCTTTATAAAATTATTGAAGTAATTAGTGACAACCAAGAAAAGCAATTGATAAAGGAAATAATTATTGAAATCCGAATCTGATGTAGATGAACATGTGACAGGAATGGGAAAATTGCACCTCAATCCTTCTCATTGAGGATTTAAATCTAGTGGACATTCTAGCATCTCCATTCAGAATACATGATGTATACTGACTTTGTGATGTTTATTTTCAGTGATGGTACTGGCACCTGCTGACTGCAAGCGCTTATTAACATATGATAGAGAATAGGCTAAGACGTTCAGCAACATAGGAGTATTGAAAATGGATGGAGAAGGGCAACAAAGGGGAAAAAAATGAGAAAATAAATTTATTGCATACTTACTGTTACAGAACAGCAAGGGAAAATGATCTGTGGAGAAGTGAATGTGTTGAGGAATACATTTAGTGCATGCAGCTCGCTGTGCAGCTGCAGTACCAGCTGGAGACTGAGCTCTTGGTGGCAAGAGTCCAGGGAAAGAGGCCATGAACCTGCACTGACCCTTTGCACAGCAATGGACATGAGGACCCGTGGTGTCAGGCAGGTCACTGGACACTCAGAGGCACAGCAGGAGCTGACGGTTCCAGACTTCCACATGCTTAGATTGTGAAGGCATAAAAGCCCAGGGTCCCTCCTCAAAGGCATCATCCCCCTGTTAATTTGTTATTGCACCATGACTGATTTATTTTAAGGATCCAGATATCTGAGACTCTGCTATGGGAAACCTAGGCTCAGGCAGGTGAGGAAACCTTGTCTGACTGCATGAATGTGGGGTGTGCACGGAGTCAAGCAGGAGCCTCCCTCTGTGAAGGGGCCTCGGTCCCAGCTCAGGCAATGTGAATGTGACTGCTGAAGTGGCTCCCGAAGGGTCAGACAGAAAAGTTTCCTTAATAGGTGTAATAACAAAAATGAGAGATATCAACCCTTCTATGCTTGCAACAGAGCAGGATATATGAATATTGACCAAGACTGACTGTATTTGATATGTCAGTTATTGTTTATGCAATACTGTGTTTTCTGCCTGGATTGAAGGGCAAATTAATAGAAAAATGCCTTATTTGTGAGAAAACTCTGATATTGAAGAAACTACAAGAATACCAATGACTCACCACTTCTGACAGGCTTTATCTTCGTTCTGCAGAGCCAAAGAGTGCACACCATGCAATGAAAGGCTGCATGTTTAACCTTTCCTTGGAGGAAGATACATCGATGATGCAGAAGCTGCATGACGGGTGTGACACTAACAAATTTCTAGTTCATTATCAGCCAGAGAGCTAGTCAAAATGCACATTACCCAGAACCTGACAGGTTTTCATTGTTTTAGTAGGAATTGCATCTGCCTCAAGGAAAAAAAAAAACCCTCCACTACAAGCTTCTGAGGCCATAACTTCATTTTAGAAATCCACATGCTACATTTCAGTTTTGACAGGCTATAAAGATAATCACAATGAATCCAGTTCTTTGGAGATAAAACTGAGCTAATCTTTAATATGTGCATTTTTATAACATTATGGAAGCAAATATGACATATTTTGCAAAAAGATAATTACTGAAAAGCAAAAAAAAAAAAAAAGAAAATAAAAAAGAGGAGATAATAGCTGAAGATGTAAGAGCTGATGTTCTCAGTGTGTTTATGACATTTATTTGTATTTATTCTTAGTTATATTCCATTACCATAATCATAATGAGGAATTATATTCTTGCTCAGTGACGTCCACTCTGGGCCTGCATTTAACACAATGCAATAAGAACTAACATGGCATTAATAACTACAAAATTTTGTGTGGTAATTAAGATGAGGTGTAGGCATCACAGAGGTTCATCAATTAGAAGTGTCTTTCTTTCTAATCAACTATTTCTTGCTGTTCCTACTATGCACTTAGAAGTGCCTTCCCATCCAGAATCCTCTGCTGAGGACTTTATTGAGCTATATTCCATCCTTAATGTAATATACAATTATTTTTGTTAATAGTTCATGTATTAGCTTTGTTGCCTTTTCTGTAGAGTGATGTTTTAAATAAGAGTACGGAGTGTCTGTTGCTCTCTGAAGATTATTTTCTGACACTAAAATACAAATCCACTGTATAATGGTCTATGGTATCAAATGAATTGTGCCCAAAAGACTTGTGCTCAAACTCTAGTTTTTATGTATGTGTCTTTAGTTGGAGTTACAATGAAGGGTCAGAAGCATAAGGGGCACACTCAATTTGTGTTAATCAGATTGCAGATGTCCTTAGTTTTTGCATCTTTGACACAATCTTCACATCTTGCTTTCTTTTCAGCTGTGAAATATACCTTGAAACTGTTTTCCAATACCAGTGTAGCAGGAGCCCAATTATGAACTTAATATATAAAAACATAAATATAAATAAAAAATACAAATAAAAAATGCCTGTGCTCTAAGTTAGTACTGTACTCTGCATCCCTCCTCCCCAGTACCTCCTGTGGTTGAGTTGAGATGGCCATCTCTTTAGAAGAATAGCCCACCAGGTGTGGTACTTTCCTGTACCTGCACAGCCAGCAGACCACAGCTGGCAGCAGGTCTAAGAACAGTCCTAGGCAGAGTAAGGTCACCACACACAGTATGTCACCCTGACATTGCACACGCTGGAAGTGTGCTGTTTTATCCTGCTGTTTTATCATGGAGGCAGATAACAGAGAATTCGTGGGCAGGTTCCTGATCTACTCCTAGGCAAGGTGGACTTTGGCAGAAGGTATGCAGAATTCATAAAAGAGAGTAAATTGCCTGTCAAAGTCAACTGTATTTCTTTCCTTTTCTGTGTGTAGTATATACTGTTTTTCCAGGTGTTTTGTTTAGAAAAGTTGAATGGATATTTACACAAACAGTGATGAATAGACAGTACTATGCTAGACACTGAGGGCAGAGAGATCTTCCACCTACTTTCTAGGTTTTTGTCAAGATAAAACTATAAAATACATATCAATATTTAATTTTTATTCACAGGAGTACAAAATCCTCTCCTACAACAAGGTTTACTTATGGGCAGACCAACTAATATAGCACATTTTTCACAGTGGGACACATGTTAATGAAGAGATTTTATGCCATGTATAATGCCACAAGCTGTGTCATACTGTGGCAAGTGATATAACAACTCACCACACAGACAAAAGGCTGTACATTTTAATTTTCTCACCACTGTGAAACCCACCAGTAAATTATCATCCTTCAAAGCTACTACCACACACATACAGTGAACAAAGTCCAAAAAAATATTACGGTTTGAAAGTAGATGGAAAAAAGCATTTATAGGAAAATAATATTCATGGAATTAATAAAAGGCAAGATACACTCTGTGCTTGCACATCTTTTGATTATTCTCATGTTTTCATGTTCCAAATGCTTCGAAATGAATGATCCTATTTACAACCAATTTATGTTGATTGCATAGACTGTTGCTGGAATTCCGAGTAATGACCCTAATCAATACAGCTGATCCTAATTCTGGAATTTGAAAAACAGAGCTGTAAAACAAGGGAGTTCAGAATTAATTCACTAAAGCAACTACAGCATTTCTTTGACTATATTACACTTTCAAGTAAATAAGCAATTCACTGTCACTGAACAATATCTTTTGCTTCCCATTTTTGTTGCTATATATTAGAATATACATATGTATGTATATTAGAATAGTATACATGTATATAGAATGTACATATGTATGTGTCCTCATTTGCTGTTTTTCTTAGTGATGGGCTTTTGATAATTAAAAAAAATGTATATATAGTTAAGCAAGTAATACTGATGCTGATCAAGTCTTTTTGGTCCTACATACTTCTAATACTAATACTAATACTGATATTAATGCTTCTAATACTTCCCTCTTCACTGCACCAGCAACAGTCTCTTAACCCTGGACTGCACTGTCTATCAAAGAGGATCTTGCACTTCTGGGCTTACTTATAAGCCTGTAACCTCCAGCCCCCAAAAGCACCTGCACAACTGTGGCATTTTGGAAGTAGCAAAGTTCTTAAAGGCACAACCAAGTTTGGGGTTTTTTTAACAACACTGAGAGTTTTATACTATCAAGCTGGATCACACAGAGTTATTTTTCCTTCATTTCTTTCAAATAGCAAATCCAGACTGATATTTATAATATATATGGCAAGTATATGGCAACAGGACACCCTAATTTTAAGGAACTTCTGCTTAAAAACCTGTGGTTTACCCTGACTTTTTTCTGTCAAATCTCATTATGAAAGTCCTTGCCTATTTATGGCTATTAATCCTTTTCTACCCATTTCACCAGGAGCGAGTGGGTTCGAAGTTTCTCACTGTTCTCAGATTCACTGGTTTGGATTTTATTTCCTCTAATGTTTTAGCTTTCATTTTATCAAGTTTAAAAGAATTCTGCTATTGCTTCTCTTACATCCAGTCTTTTTAGATAATTTTGGATTATTTTTCTCATTCAGTATTTTTCATGAACTCTTTCATAATCAACTCAGTCTTATACGCACATAAACTGTGTTCTGAAATGCTTGTGTTTAAGTATTAGTGAAGGGGTTAAAACAAATGAGACCTAATTTTAATCACTGAAAAAAGCTTACTAGGTCATTGAAACCACCTGTGATAAATTATCATGAACTGTCTTTGTTAAGGATTCCTGCAGGAAGTATCAGGATAACTTCTTGATAAGACAGAAAGCATTGTTTTACTAAAACATCAAGGATATGTTTCTTCTGTTAATACTATTTTACACCAGAACTGATATAATTCCTATCAGCATTTTGTCTTTTAATTTACTTAGCTTGTTATCTTCTGGAAGTAGAGCAAATGAAACATTCAGAACTATACTCCAGCCTTAGGCTTTAAATTTTGATTCTGCTACTGTGTCCTTGCACCCATACCTTTTTGGAAGTAATTTCCCTACGTGGCTGTACACTTGCAAGCATAAGGGATTTGAGGTCTGAAATTTAGAGTCAGAATACATGTCCTAGTTTTCCTCTGAGCACATGAGCTTCTGCCTTTTTCCACAGATATCTGAAACTGGATTGGCAAAATGGCAACTACCTTAATCCCACTAACTAATGCTGGTTAACCAGACGAGTATGAGTTATATAATTGCACTGGGTTTGTTTCATTTTTTCTTTTTTTCCTTAGTCTGATCACACTTTGCTTTTGGGGTACTGCTGATCAAAATTCATTTTGTGAGGGCTGCCAGTAGCCAAAGACAACAGTAAAAACCATTTCCCTGTCTACATCCTGCCTGGCACAGGGTGGCAGGATTGTCTTGTTGACTCACCCTGCAAGCAAGTAAACAAGGTTTATTCCTGCTGACTCACAGAAGATTCAGGGAGGATTTAGACTTCAAATATTATTTCTAGGCTTAAAAATAAAGCAAGATTAAAAAAAAAAGTGAGAGAGTTGTGTATTTATTCAGAATGTCATTAGCAATGCTACTTGATTCACAAATCAAAAAACTCTTGTTTATAGATACATGTGTACATATATATATATACACATATATATGTATAGTATCTATTTGTCTCTCAAGGCCCAGCTAGTATATATTTGAATTTTTTCCTCCATCACAGTTCTGTAAACAAAAGTATAGTGCTTGTCCCTGACCCCAGAAACCAGATTTAAAAGGAAATCCTGAGTATTGCAGAACTTGTAAGCAACATATGAAGGCATAAATACAACTTTTTAGTAAAAAATTTGGAGATTAGATATAAAACTTTCTAACACTTTTGAAAACTGAACAGGGCATTTAAGTAAGTTACAGCCTAATGTCTCCTAGGGCCCATGTTGAACTATCAAAAATTAAAGTTTATTTCACTCTGCCTGTGATGTCTTTAAAGCATACTGTTTAAACCATGTTAAGTAACACATTTTTAAGGTTACAGCTTCTCTCTGGTAATAAAAAAGAAAGTGTTTAATGTTGTCTTATTGAGACTTTGTGTCATGGTTTGAGAGCTCCAAAATCTAATTCCCTAGTCCAAGCCCCCTCCCAGATCTCAACGCAGTGTGAGATTAGTTTTCCAGACAACCACACAAGACTCAGAATGGGGGAAAGTTACAATGACTGTACAAATAAATACTACAATATATTATATACAATCTTAGTTATCTCTACCATGACGTAAGTATTTTACAATGGACCAAATCTCTTCTCCCCTCCAAATAAAAGTCCAGGAGTGAAGAAAGAAAGATCCTTCTTCAGAGCAGCAATGTCTCTAAGGCAGCAGGTTTTCTTCTTCTACGCAGCAGCTGGATCTCTGCCAGTACACACAAGGGAGTATCCAAGCCTCCTCGGCCACTCATCTTCAGGTGAGGGGCTTCTTCCGTAGGCTGTGTTCACCAGGACAAGGGTCACTTCACTACATCATATCACGAAGCTCAGGGGTCTTCATGATGGTCCTTATCTTCAGGGGATTCAAGTTCCCCTTTGCAGAGCTCTGTGCTCAAGTAGTTGGGGGGGCCAAGATCACCCCCTCCGCATTCTTCTCGGAGCTCTTCAGCTCCTTTCTGCAGTGCTGTAGCACTTCAAGACTCTTTCAAGTAGGAGCCCATGATCCTCCTCCTTTCTCAGAGGTCTCAGAGGGGTTTGGGGGTTTTATTTCAGTTCTTACCCCAACTTCCTGTCTCTCTCTCTGCTGCTGCAGGCTCTTGTTCTCTTTCTCTCTCTCCTTCCAGGAGTTCTCTCTGTGTTGCTGCATGCCTGTCGTTGTTGTTTGGTCATATCTCTCCTGGCTCTCTGCCACCTTCTCCGGCCAGTGTTGGTTTTTTTGCCGCCGCTTCTGCTGCTCACGGTGGAGGGAAAAAAACTTCCAGCCTCCTAGTCACAGAGCTCAGTTCAGTTTAACACTGTTTCTGAGTTTCTATGACCCCAGCCGGGGGCTGGGGGGCCATGGCCCCCCAGAGGGGCTCTTGTCCCTTCTTGCTCATGGCTTTCACAACATGGCTACTTCTTCTACCCCAAACTACAACTACTTTCTCTTCCGTTCTGGTTGTGATATGTTTATATTTTGCAGAACTGTTCATTGGCTAAAACCTCAAAACTTCAAGGGTCACCACCCCCTGGGGTTTTACCATTTTATAACTGCAGGGGGAAAACTGTTTCCCCCCACCACACTTTGTCTGACTTCAGTGGGTGGAGACCCCTCTCAGAGGACAAAACCATATTCATTAAACAGATGCTTGGGTAGACAGTAATCTTTGTGTGGAATAATTATAAGGACAAGCATCAGAAAATCAAAAGTTCTTCAGTGAAATTGCTGTGTATTGTGGAGTAGAGGGAAGTAATGTACTGAAAAATCAGAAGAATAAAACATTTCCTATGCACTATCCAGAAATGAAAACCTACAATTGCAAACAAGTAATTGTGAATAAATTAGTTGGTGACCAGGTCTTTATTTGGTACGGGAATTTATGTGTTCTACCAGAAGGTGTTTCCAATGTGGCAATATGTAACTAAATCAACAAAATTATGTATTGTCCTGGAACATAATAAGCTATCATGCACTGCCAACTACGATCCTATAATAAATCAAAATAAAACAGTAAAACTTTTGCCCATATAACCACATCTCTATTAGATTTCTCTTGGCAGAGCTAGACAGGTTAAGAGTCAAAACTCTTCAAGGCTCTGACACAGATGGGTTGGCACAAGTCTTTTCGGTGCAGTTCATCTGGTCATTCTAGACAAGTAATTTAGAATGAGATGAATAATGAGCGAAAAATGGCTGTTTAGCCACTGATCAGAAGGGATCCTCATGGATTTAATTTGGATATGGAAATCTACAACGTATCAGATAAATTTTTTCCAAGGGGTCTCACTCACAGCTTGGGATGTTGTCAAGGTCTTTAGGGTTACAGAGCTCACAAATAGACTACAAAATTTTTCTAGAGAACAACAGTAACAGGTGAAGGTTCCCCATACATCCTCCACAGATATAAACTAGCAAACGTCCAAGATGATTTGTCTCATACCAGAGAAAGATTTCTGCAAATAATTCAGGAGATGTTTTAGCTAATGAACTAATACATGCTTTGCTGTTATGAAACATTTCCAGGGAAGGCTAATCCCCTAAGGTATGTTCAGTATCTATAATTCAAGAAGGAAATTAAAGAAAAATTCAAGAAGGGCTTGGCTTGTTGCAGACTCCAAGGTCAGCTAAGTACACCTCTGTGTGCATGGTAGAACAGTGGAAGGGGTACAATCTGGGGCAAGACGGCACCACCTCCTGCCATCCAGATCATCATCTGATCTCTTTGTTCATAAACAGCACCTCAGTCACAGTGAGTGTATTTGGCGGGTAATTGTGTGTTTTCCTACACTGACCAGCAGGGCTAAGAAAGACTGAAAGGGAGGAAGCAAGATATCTGAAAAAGCCTGATGGTATTAACCACCAGGTCCCACAACAAAGAGAGGCTCTGGCTGATTTAACCTAGGAAAATTCCTGGATTTCACTGAAGCTAAATTCTGCATAGCAACATTTGAAAGTGAGGTCTCAGCTGTTCACAGACCAATAGGAGGTTACAGCAAACCTGGCTTCATTTATACGTACCTTTGTCAGCATCTGATGGGATTAGTGTAAGAAATCATTGAATATAAAACCTTCACACCTCAGAAACTTCAGCAAGCCCTCACTGTCTTCTTAGCAATGTGTGCTGCTTTGAGCTCATTTAACCCTGTAGGCATGGGGGTTGCAGACCACAGATAGAGAATGGAATTTAAATAGTTAGTTTCTGCCTCTACCAGATTTTACTGTAGTGTGAGGGTAAATCCATCTTTTCAAGAGTTACTCAAGAGAGCTAAAAGGTCATCTCCAGATTATTCTCTAAAATAAGGCTTTATTGACAACTCTGTTTACAGACATAAGTACTCTCCATGAGTAGGCATTTATGTGATGGATTACAGAATCACAATATGCCAAGTTGGAAGGGACCCACAAGGATCATGGATTTCCAGACCGGGGGAACTGCGAGCGGGACTCATCAAGGAGCAAAGATCAGTGGTACACTGAGATCAGTGGATCTTTTAACACAAAGAATCCCAGTCAAAAACCAGAAAAAATTCCAGTCAGAGAGTTCAGTCTCATCAGGGCTTGTGTTCAAAAACACAAATAATGACTACCTCCCAGACAATCCATATAAAAAAATTTATGTAATCCAAAGCCAACCTGAAGCACAGATGTGGGAGGTTTGGGAGGGTAAGCAGAATGCAACTGAACTACTTTCTTTTCCTGAGGCCCACAGAGCCCCTGGGGAACATGAAGAGCACATTCAGAGAAACAGAGACCTGGCACTTCCCATGGCAATCCCATGACCTCCAGGTGAGTATTGATAGCTTCAGTCTTCCAGGGGAAGTAGAAAAGATACGCTGGACAACTAGGTTTAAATCTATATTCTCTTTCTCCATTTGGCACACCACTGCTGCATCAATCAACTATTTCCTTAAAAAAATTTAACTTCTGCACTCTGGGCATCTGGCAGGGGAAGGACTTAGAATGGAAAAGAGGATATGACTGAGAAGGAAATTATGAGTTATCTGAAAGCTGTCCAGTTGAGTAAAGAGAGGTATGCATGAACAGATGCTAAGTAATAATCAATACCTTTTCTAACATTTGTGGTAGACACTGTGAAGGCTGAAGTGCCTCGCTGTTCTTAGACAATTTAGAGTAAGAAGGTAAAACAGATTAAAAAAAAGAGAGACTACTGAATGTGACAAAAAAGGTCCTATTTATTTGTGCAAATTACATGTTACATATTTATGTATGATGTGTGAGTGAATGAGTCCGAGAAAAAAGACAACTAGCCCTAATCTTAATAAATCCCAGAAAAAATATGCTGTATTTTTTCTTAATATAATATGATTGCTAAATTAGAAAATCTTTCCTCCCTCTCCTCAATCTTTCTTTGAAGGTTTAACTAAAATTTTTGCATAGCATTAGAAAACCTTCATTGCATTCTAAACAATGGCTGCTTAAAGAGAAATATGATGAATGACCAGTAACAAACAAAAAGAAATATCGAAAGGCAGAACGCACCTACCAATGATATAAATTCTTAATATAATCAAAACTCAGTTTGCTGATTCACTTCCCACTTAGTCACACAGTGCAAAGATAAATATTTTAAAGCAAGATAAATTAGGAACATGCTCTCAATCAGTGTGAAGGAAAAAAAAAAAAAGCTCTTGAATATGAAAAAACCTCACCTGAAGAGATCAGATATACGAGAAGGAGATAGCTGCTACATTGCACACCAAAAAGGAGTTGGGCCTATAGCATATATAAGCAATATGCACAAAGCCATCTTTGGCTGCGTGCAGAAGAGAGGCAGGGATGCTGCAGGAAGATAGCACAGAATCCTTATATGGAAAGAAGACAGTGTGGCACAGCATGCAAAGCAGGACGAATTAAATGTGCTGATTAAATGAACAGCTTGCTTTTTGTACTTCACTGAAGTTCAAAGCTTTCTAGCCAGCCACTTTAAGCATACCTAGTATTCAAATAAATTACATGCTATAAAACCCTCATGCAGACAAACAATAGGCAATGCAAAATTGATCTCTATAGGCCTCCATCCCTCACCTTTGTTCAGAGTTTTAAAAGGAATATGTAATACTTCTTAATGCAGGTATAAATGCTAAAGGCTAGGAGAAGAGATAGATCCTCCACTATAGCACTTTAGAAGGGAACTGAGAACAATGCTCTCTATCCTGACCCCTGAAAGACGGTACAAACAGTTTTTCCCCCAAATTATACCTCAGGCATGCAGCATTCTCATTCCTTGTGTGCAGATCTTTAGCTAAGGAATTCATGGTAAAACAGTCAGTGTTGCTTGCCCTGCTAAGTGTAAATCTGCAAGCAGTAGGACACTTCGGCTCTAATCCTGATTGTAACGGTTTTACTGCTGACTGCAAATCCATAGCAGGGAGGACCGTGGTAGAGGTGGTCCCAAGGATTCATCGTGAGGAGCAGGAGGTCTAATGCCTTTGATCAGAGAGGTCAAAGGAAAAGCAAACACATCATAACTTCTAATTCTCAGACTTAGGACAAGAGGAAGAGAAGTTTGTGGGTTTTTTTTTAATCTGAAGTATTACTATATAAATCACTGACAGGATGATAACTGTAGCATCCTAGAAGATTTTTGTTTGGTTTTGTTTGATTTGTTTGCAATGTTTGTTTGCTGTGGCCCTTCCAAGTTGATGACATTTTCAAAGAAAGGACATTTAGAATTTGGAGTCATGCTGTCCTGAGCTGTGAATTTCGGTGTTCAGTTTTACTAAACTAGCTTGGTTCAAATGCCTCATTATGGATTTACGAGTCTATTTTCAGAGTGTCAGCTAGAATACTCACATAATGGTTAGAGTTATTCTCTGCTTGACCTCTCACAGATACATTAAACGGATTCAAACACTAAATCATCCCAGCAGTTGGACTGCTAAAATTTTGAAAATGTTAAAAGAAGTTTGAAGATTTGTACATGTGAAATCCCAGTCATCTCACTACTTTTCCCTCTGGAGGTCTAGTTGAACAGCTTAAAAGTGATATCTCTCAGATATTTACTCACAAAGTAATATATGGGCTTATCTGATGGTGAACTATGGTTCTAGGCTGTGAGCTGGGCTGCTGTTTTGTTCTGCTGAGTTGTGCACAGCAGTAACATGAAGGAAGAGCAGTTAAAGATAGGTGATGCAGTGAAGTAGCATCTCAGCCTGTTGCAGATGTTTGTGTAGTAAACACTAGTAGTTCAGTAAAGTACAAGCCTTAAAATGTCGTTATAGAATAAGAGCTGGTGAGGAAAAGAAAACCAACACTTAATTTGGTGAAATAAGAGCAGCACTGCCTCCAATTTTACTTTGAAACAGTAAAAATAACATTCTGAAAAACAAAGTAAAATGAGAACACATGGAAAATCCATGTTAGGTAGTCAGTATGGAAGATGATTAAAAAAATTCTGCAGGAGTAAAGGAATCAAAATGAATGGACAGTCATGGTTCCTAAAATTTAGTGTTGATAAATTTAAAACATGCTCATTAGAAGTGATAATCTGTACTACTCATCTTCTCTAATGAACTCTAAATGAACTACAGTCACTTAGATAAAACCTCAAGTGTCATCACAAGCTGCTTAATGAAAACCAGTGCTCAATGTGCTGCAATAGTTAAATAACCAAGCAAAATGTTGGCTGCATTCATAACACAATTGAGAAGAATACTAAAAAATTCCTCTTGCCCAAGATCATTAGCTAATTTCATGGTTTTGTAGGCCAGGTTCTTCTGGAAGGTTTCTGTTGGTCCCACTTTTTCATTTTTGTGGGAGAGTACCACACATACCTTGGATGTAGTTTCTTTACAGACAAAAATGTGTTCAAAGCTGAGATCACAATAGGAATTAAATAGGAGGTATTAATTTTTCTCACAGTTCCCAAATGTCTTAAACCAGCCTATTCCCAAAAGAAATCCCTAGACAAAGAACTCCTTGCATTTTCTTGGAGGAGCACACTTCATGTTTGGAGGAGTTATTTCTGTTTGTTTTGGCTGTTTCTCTGTCTTCTGTCTTTAAATACATAGAATAGGCCTCATCTTACCCAAACTGAGACATTTACAGTGTAAAAGCCCAATAACTCCAATATATAAATTATTTGCAGAAGCTTTTTCGGAACAAGATGCTCAGTTCCAGTTCCTCTGGTATAGAAATGTATAAATAAAACCAGCCTTGAGATATAAACAAGACTTGAGAAAAAGCACACTGTATTACTGTATGACACAGAAATTGGAATTTTTATGTCCTGTGAACTGTCAGTGTCTTACGTACATAAAACAAATGATTGCTACATTCACCTTTATTTTTGGTTCAGACAAATGAATTTATTAGTTTCCCTGACAGAAGCATGTCATATTCATTCTGCAAAACTGTTCAGATATTTTTCAATTTCTCAAAATGTACTAAAAATTATTTTGTTGCCTTACAGTGGACTGAATAACTGAGTAGACTACAACTGCCTGGTACTTGGATGAAAGCCTGCCCTGAGGCTTCAGGTGGCAAGCCAGAGTTAAGACCAGTGTAGGGCACAGACACATAAGCCAAAAGTCTTCATTCAGTTTGTTGTAACTGATGGATGCAAATAACAAAAAAAGAATCTTCATTTAATATGTAGCAGATGGAAGCCAAACAATAATAATTTTATCTGAGAAACACATACAAGACAAAATTGTAGGCCTCAAAAAAAAAGAGTATTTAAAAATATTTTTTCCAGACCTTAGCCCTTTACATGAAATTAATTCTTTTATTCATGTTCAACACGTAATTTTTCCCATTAAATCTGATAAAAATTGTCATACAAAAAGTGGAGAAATCTGCTTGGGCACAGTATTAAGTAAATCAAGGTCTTCTGACAAGTACAGATAATAGGGATTTTTTCAAACCCCTCCCATAGCCAAGTAGTTCTTACAGAAAAAAAAAAGCTCTGAAGGGACAAGTTTGCAAATAATTGTAGATTAATAGAAAAGGCTGTTTAACAATCTTCAAATCCATTCATGTCAGAAACATAATATTCTCTGAAGATGTTAGGAAGGAGAGCTCGAACAACTTTGCATGATAAAAGGGATAGACATCATGAAGTTAGTCAGTGCCTTCTTCAGCTGTCTTACATAGATAACTATGGAGTCAGAGAAATACAGCAAAATACATCCTGCAGGGACTTTTTCAGTACCAGAGTACTTTTAGGGTGGTTTACAGCAGACAAATTATGTAGTGGGAGAAGGTCCTTCTGATTAAATTGTCATGTAAGCAGACCAAGTATATTTGGGTTTTTTTCAGCTTGACAACCCTTCCCTTTATAAATATTTGTAACAATACTGTGCATTTTAAACATATCTATTTTTATTCTGCCTTACTGTGGCTTGACTTTAGAGTATTCAAGGCAATCCAAAACCTTCTCTGCATTTTTAAATACACTGACTCAATAAAATTAATACTGTTGTATATTGATGGCATATACTTAAGCCTTCAGACTACCAGTTACAACAACACTTGTACCATTCCCTGTGCATGCTGGAAATTTGGAGGTTTGATTTGTGTACAAAAATGATTTGTTCAGATCTCTGTGTTTTTCAGTTTGGATACTACAAATGATTCTTCTAATTATGCAAAGAATCATAAAATGGGTTGGGTTGGAAGGCACCTTAAAGATCCCATAGTTACAACTCCCCTGCCATGGGCAGGGACACCTTCCACTAGATCAGGTTGCTCAAAGCCTCATCCAACCTGGTTCTGAACACTTGCAAAGATGGACAACCACAACATCCCTGGGTAACCTCTTCCAGTGTCTCACCAAGCTCACAGTAAAGAATTTCCTCCTAATATCTAATC
Organism: Chiroxiphia lanceolata; assembly: GCF_009829145.1. NCBI lineage: Eukaryota > Metazoa > Chordata > Aves > Passeriformes > Pipridae > Chiroxiphia > Chiroxiphia lanceolata. Next base: position 16,630,648 of record NC_045671.1, on the reverse strand, counting down.
TAAATCTCCCTCTTTATTTTAGAATCATTTCCCCTTGTTCTGTTATTATCTGTCCATGTAAAAAGTTGTTGTTCTGCTTTTTAGTAAGCCCTTTCTATGTACTGAAAAGCTGGTGAAAGGTCTTGCTGGAGCCTCCTCTTCTCCGGGATCTCCAGGATGAACAACTATAGCTCTTAGCCTTTCCTCATAGCAGAGGTGCTCCAGCCTCCTGCTCATCTTCATGGTCCTCATGAGGGCAGAGTAGAGGGGCAGAATCCCCTCCCTCAACCCACTGGTCATGCTGCTTTTGATGCAGCCCAGGTCACGTTTAGCTTTCTGGGCTGTGAGTGCACATTGCTGGCTCATGTCCAGCTTTTCATCCACCAGAATCCCAAATTTCTTCTTGGCAGACCTCCAGAGAATTGCTCAGAGGAGTGAGCAGTGCACACTAGTCAAGGCATTGTTGTTCTGCCCACACATCATTATTTTATAGCAAGAGCCTTTGAAGTCAATCACCTCAAAGTTTTAACATTGTGCTGAGAACTTATGTACAAAGTATGACTATTTGTCTAATCTCAGTCAAAATCCATTTTTATCAAATGCAGTTAGCCCATTCATACTTTTCTGCTAATATTAAAAAATAAGTCTCTCTAAACTGGATGGATCTGATGAGTTAGATTGATAAGAAATTTGCTGGATGATCACATTCAGCAGTTAGTGGTCAATGGCTTAGAGTCCCAGTGGATATCAGTGAAAAGTGGTTTCCCTCAGGGGTCAATACTGGGACCAGTGCTATTTAATATCTTCATTAATGACATAGACAAAGGGATCGAGTGCACCCTCAGCAAATTTGCAGATGACCCGAAGCTGAGTGGTGCAGCTGACACACCTGAAAGACAGGATGCCATCCAGAGGGACCTGGGACAAGCTCAAGAAGTGAGCAAATAGGAATATCATGAGGTTTAATAAGACCAAGGGCAAGGTGCTGCACCTGGGTCAGAGGAATGTCTGGTGTTAATACAGGCTGGGGGATGAACAGCTCAAGAGCAGCTGTGATGAGAAGGACTTGGGGTTGCTGGTGGATGAGAGGCTGGACATGACCCAGTAGTGTGCACTCACAGCCCAGAAAGCCAATTGTATCCTGGGCTGCATCAAAAGCAGTGCGGCCAGCAGGTCAAGGGAGGTGATTCTGCCCCTCTGCTCTCCTCTGGTGAGATACCACCTGGACTACTGCATCCAGCTCTGGGGTCCCCAGAACAGGAAGGACGTGGACCTGTTGGAGCAACTCCAGAGGAGGGCCACCAAGATGATTAGAGGGATGGAGCACCTCTACTGTGAGGAAAGGCTAAGAGAGTTGGGTTTCTTCAGCCTGGAAAAGAGAAACCTTCATGACGTCCTAATTGTGGCATCCAGTACCTGAAGGGATCCTAAAAGGAAGATGGAGAGAGACTTTTTTACAAGAGGAGTGTAGTGACAGGACAAGGGGGAATGGCTTCAAATTAAAAGAGAGTAGGTTTAGATTAGGTGTTGGGGAAAAAATTCTTTACCGTGAGGGTGGTGAGGCACTGGAACAGGTTGTCCAGAGAAGTTGTGGATGTTCTATCCCTGGAAATGTTTAAGGCCAGGTTAAATGGAGCTCTGAGCAATCTGGTCTTGTGAAAGGTGTCCCTGTCCACAGCAGGAGGGTGTGAACTAGATGGTCCTTAAGGTCCATTCCAACCCAAACCATTCTATGATAAGATTTAGTGGATAGGATCTTTTTACAGTAAAAATTGCAACTTTTTTCACAAAATACCAGATAAAGTGACTCTCAGTCATTCGGGCAAACAGTTGTTAGTTGGCAAATCAAATACAGCACAGAGTTGGTTTTCGTGTCTCTGAAGACATAAATTTGTCCCTAATTTAGGTAGTGCATCATGGGGATTCTGGTGTAGCTTAAAGAAGTGCTTAGCTCCCCAGTTTGTTTTCCAGTAACCTCTAAACTATTAGTGATTATCTTTGAGCAGCTGTGGAGAAGGTACACAAGAGCTTAAACACAGGAAAGCTCAGAATAAATTTAAAAAAACAATTAAAAGCAGAAGCTGAGAAATTACAGACCAATAAATCCACTTAATGCCTGGAAATATCTGAACAGTTTCCTGGCTCCTTAGATATAACAAGTTCATGTGACTTAGCCACCATAGATATGATACTGACATTGCTACATCAATAACAAAGACTGTCAAGCCCATTTGTTTGTCTTCATTGATAGTTTAAATAACCTGGCATGTACAGGGAGAAAATGAATGAGAATCCTCCTGATTTTAGTAAGGTTAACATGTAACGGGAATTTTCTATACAGCAGCAAAGGAAATATGCAGAGGAGATACTGAAAAAAAATAAAATTTGCTCTAAGGTTAGCTCTGAATGATTCACTGAAACTAGAAAGGCACGCTGAACACAGGCTGTCAACGAGATTCTATTTACTGCTGTATTAATGACTTGGATGACAGAATAAGGAAAACACTGATCAGTTCTGTAGACACCAAGAAGGAGGGAAGCATTTGCAAGAGCTTCAGAGAATGGGATCAGAATTTTAAGTGGTTTTGTTAGCCTTGATGGAGCACTCTGAAATCAGCGAGATGGAATATAATACAGATGAGTACAATATGCTACCTGCTGGAACAAAAGAGCAAATGCATAAGCATGAGCTTTGAGATAACTGACAAGATGGTGTTTCTAAAGAAAAGGAGACTGGGGCTGCAGCAACCAAAAACTGAATGCAGGTTACACAGTGACAAAACAAATATGATGCCTGGCAGAGTTAGAAGGTACTATAAAGAACAAGGGTTATTCATTCTATCCCGCATTTGCAGGACTTCTGCTACATTTTCATGCTACACTTTTGAGACAAATAAGGAGATTAGAGAGGACAGAAACAAGACAGATCAAACGTTTAGCAATTTGTGAACAAATAATAAAGTATTATAATTTTAATTTAGAAAGCTTGGTAGAAAAAGCTAAATAATAACAGTACTCTAATTCTGTAAAAAAACTTCAAACCAAATAGAAAGAAAAATAAATTATTAACCTCAGATGGGACATTTTCATCCTGAATGTCTACAGCTTTTTTACATGGCTTCTTCATGGAACAGTGAGCAATCCCAAGTCCCAAACAAAATACAGCAAGGCTAGCATTCAACACTTTCAACTTCAGCCTCTGAAAGCCTAGACATCCAACCTAATTCAGATGCTGTGATTCCTACCATAGTCAAAGCAAAGGCATGGGACATGGCAGACATTGGTTCATTTCACTGTATAATGACTTGAAAGTGAATTTCCCCTCCCAGATTCTTATTTCTCTTATCTGATTATAAATACAGTTTTGGTGACAGGCTTGGACAAAAACCTAATGTAAAGTTAAGAGAGATTGACTCTATTATAATGAACAGCATACTATAAGCTTAATCATCGAAATTTACACAGATATGAAGGGTCAAAGACAAATAAACATTGATTATTATGCAACACATACAGAAAGTAAGCAGGACTTTAAGAGTTTTAAGATGCTAGATATGAGGAGAGAAAAAATTAACTTTGGAAACGTAGAGAGTTAACTAGACATGTAAAGAGACATCAAAAGCAAAAAAAAATCCAGCAGTGACCTGAGTAATTACCAAGAAAAATATTTGCTAGAAAGCAAAAAAAACTTTCCCAAAGTAGGAATTTAGTGAACATGAAATACATGTTTTTCAATTTCTGAATTCACTTTACTGCCTCTCCTTGAACTGTGCACCCTGCACTGAAACTCTGCAGAAGTTGCATTACAGATGCAAATGCTTCTGAAAGTCACCTTCATTAGAGTTATCCAAAGCAACCTCAAGACTTGACGTTACTTATGCCAGTGGCTTTCTTCTCCTAATTCTGTCAATAAAAAACTAATTACAACTTTCTCCTTGTTGAGGTTTATGAATGGGACCTCCCAGTTCAGAGCCCCCACTGAGGCTGTCCAAAACCACAGGCTCTTGCTCCCCCTTCCCCTCCCGCTCTGTGCTGCAATGGGATGGAGTTGAGAATTGGGAAAACAAAGGCAAAGATCATGGGCTGAGATAAGAACAATTTACTGGAAAAAGCAATGAAATAAGAAAACAAATGGCAACAGCAACAATAATAATGATAGAGGGTATAAGAAAAGAAACAATTCACATAGAGAAAAAAAATGGATAATAGACAGTACCAGTAGGCTCCCTCCAACCACGTTTTCTGGACTGGAGGAACCCCTTCTCCCTGGAAGAGAGAGAGTCCCTTCTCTTGTCCCCAGCAATGACTGAGGTGGTACAGGATAATTTCAATGTCCTGGTCATGACATCTCTGGCTACTGCAAAAAATTAACCCCGTCCTGGATGGAACCACAACACCCTGAAACTGAAGATGACCCTTGGTGTTACAAATGAAATGCAAGGCATAGAACAACACCATATTCATGCATATATAGTTGTAAAATTGAATTTAGTGAATCACCTCTTTTTTTCATTTGAGACACTTGATTTATCTAGGTGACACAACTTGTCAGATAATAAATTAAATTTCCAAAAGCTAAACCATAAGTGTGTATCAGACTTCAGGGAAATGTATTTGCAATGATTTTAGAGAGCTAGACATTCTTTGATTAATACTAGTGTATGATATGATTATTAGATTAGTACATTGACAATGTTTTATATAATTATCAAGTCCTCTATTAAAAGTCAGCTGTAGATTTGATACATCTCCTATTGCATCAGAGCAGGAGCAATTTTCATCTTGCAGCAATTACTTTGTTTTACTTTACTCTGTGACCTGTTTAGGAAATTCTAAATTGCTGTGTGGTTAATATTTAAAGAAACAGAACCAAAAAAATTGTAATTGAATATGCTTTCTAGAAAATAGTGGGAACATTCAGGATGTCCTTAATCAGGTATCATGTTCACACTTTTTTTGAGATAAAAGAAGATATTTTTGCAAGAGTGTCTTCATTGTCTGCTGTATCTTCTTTACTCTGTACTCTTCTATGCTCTCCATACAGCAAAGAGCTTACTGTCTCAAAAGAAAAAATAACTTCAAGAAAAAAAGAATGATCTTTCTTAACTTTTGAAGAAAATATTTCAATGTGTGCAGAAGAGTGTGGAATGTGCAAAGAAACTCACTAAAGTAAGTGTTTTGCCTTTATATGCTGTAATCAGATGTGTGAAGCAACTACCTAATGCAATAGAGAGATGGCATTTTACCCCTTAATATCATTTGTCTCTACTGGCAAATTCTCATTACTCTCTATAAAACAGAGTATCCTTCCTAGTCTGTGTAGAGAGCAGAGAACAAAGGAGACTATAATGACCTGATGTCCAGGTACCTAGGAATTAATCCAAAATTAATCTGCCATTCCTGTAAAAGCTATTTGTTCAGGGGCTGCTTGGCATCACTTACAATAGCTCTATAAATGTGCTACTGAGACACCTGCATTAACAGTTTAAATATTAACCAACTCCTATTTACTTTTGTTGTCTCCTTCATCACAATGGAAACAAAGCAGCATGTGGTGTGTGTGTACATGTGTGTGTTAAAGTTCAAGCTATGCCTCAGGAAATGAAGAAAGCATTCAGCTTTAGAAAACAGGTAGAAGCACAGCAGAGATTTATAGAGGATGCGATGGGTTACCTTGGAAACGGGTCTGAATTCTTTCATCAAACAACAAGGTGCTCAGTGTTGACCTATTTCCAGTTGCTGTATATGGATTTAAGTTGGAACTATTTGCAAAGTTTATAGAAAAAAGTCTTCTCATCAACACTGAGTATTTGTTTACTCTTTAAATGCATCACTCCTTTTCCTCTATGCCTTAAGCCTCTGAAGTGAGACAGATAGTCGTGAACAGAAAAGCAACAGTGAAGAAAGATGTCATAATATCTTCAACAAGAATTAATTTCCAATGTATTTGAAGCACTTGTGAACACTGAAACCATTTTGGTTAATATATTATCTTCTTTACAATAACTATTTAATTAATAAGATATATTTTTTTAATGGAAACAGCTACTCCACATCCTATTACAAAACTTTAAATCTGAGATAGTTCCTGAGATATATACAGATATTTAGGATAATTTTGTCTTCCACCACCTCAACTCCAAAGGTTTGTTTTATTTTTGTAAGAGCTGACATTTTTCATGGCATTTTTGCATGAAGCCTATTATAACTGGCAGCCAGTTCTGCGAAGACCTTCATTGAGTGCATTAATGGTAGAAAGGTAACTGCAACTAAATCAATCTACCTTTCTCATCATATCCTATTAAACTTCAGGATACAGGAAAGGGAAAGAAGAAAGGAATATTAATACACACACAAATGCAGATAGAGAGCATGTGTACAGCACCACGTGTTACTAATTTAGGGAACCCCCTAGGTAGTCTGGATGTCTAAATTATACAGTGCAATGCAGCATCACACAGAGACGTGACATCAAATCCCAGAAGCAGTCAGGTTGCTTGACTGGTGCATATACTAACTATCATCTGGTCTGAACTATTTTGGGTGTATTTATTCCTTGGCATCACGGAAAGCCCAAGCTTTCCAACTAAGGGAAAAAGCGGAAAGAAAGGAACGCAAAAAAACTCACCAACTGAAATTCAACTGAACCTGATGATGGAAGAAAACAGTTGCAAACTATATAAGGTGATCCTGTAAAAATATAATTGGACTGCATTCCTAACATACAGTTACTTCACATCACCACAACTAACGATCTTTAGAACCATTCTTAGGTCATTGCATATGTCATATTTTCTGAAGCTATACATTTTTTAGTAATTTCCAGGGAGAACAGATGCATTTTTTTGTCGTAGGTTAAAGGTCTGAAAACATTTAAAACACCAAAAAAAGGTGTAAAGGTACCTCAGAACCTCAAGCTATGGAAACAAAACAAAATGGAGCCCTTGGCAAGCCACACAGTCCCTTTCACCACAAAGTGTTTCCAGTTTTAAGAGAGAACAAAATCTTTACTTCACTCTGATATTTCAGCTCACCTCCAACCCCCACTCCCACCTTCAGATCTCACTTTGGTAATAATATTCTTTTGGAGATAAAAAGAATATGCTCAGACTGACAGATTTTTTTTTTAAGCTTGGTCACAGAATCAGGACTTGCCCAGCCCAATGATGTATCCAGCTGCCGGTCTGATAGGATATGCTCCCTACCTGTATACAGGGACCTACCTGTCTTTAAAACACTGGGCATGCATCTGACATAGCATATCTTAAAATTATTATAAGACCATTTATTTCTAGGTCCTTCTTCAGTGTATACTGGTTTCAGACCAGATAATTATTGAGGCTCTTATAACAGAGTTTAAAAATCCATCATAAAAATCATTCCTATGGACAAAGTGTCAACAATTAGGTTATAATTTCTTTGCAGTTCATAATGTTCCCAAAGTTCAACTGTCTGCTTTTCCTGTTATGTATTGACACAAAAGTATAAGCACTGTATTTTACAGCTCTCATTCTCATATCCTTCCATTATTCTGATTAAGTCTGTCTAGGACATCTGTCAACAATGTATCATCACAGACTGCACTTTATGTAAAACAAATCTTTTTCAAGTTAATACTTTCATATTTCTAAGCACATTCTTCCCCAGATTTTTTCTTTTCTTTTTTTTTTTTTTTTTTTTTTTTTTTTAATCTCATTGCTCAGTACAGATCAGCATCACAAAAATCAGATTGAAATGTATGAGAGAAAAGCAATACCAGACAGGCTGCACATCAACGGCAGAGTTGCTTAAGCTGAAGAGGTGAAACCCAATTCTTCAGTTGCGGATACTGAAATATGGGTTTTTACTGGTAATCTTCCAAATATTTCTTTAACAGTCATACATATTTGAAAATAACAATAAAGCACTCTAGATGCATTCTTTGAGTGATCTAGAACACCCATTTGCAACAACGAGGTATAGCCAAAATATTCCACAATATTAATGCTGACCTACAAGTCTTAAGTTTGTTGAAGGAATGCAGTGGACATGTCCTTTTGATCACCATGAGAAGCAACATGCTGGCTGAAGTTTTTTTAGATGCTTTAAAACCCAATGTCTCTGTCTTCTTTAATGTGTGTAAGACACCAAATGCTGGATTTTTTTTGCTCAATAGACTTTCTGCTGTTTGTTATGTTTCCAGTTTATAATACATTTGCCACCTATTCACAAAGTTACAGATACATGATTACACATTATTGGGGTTAAAGAAATGGATATTCATTGCTGCTGCCAAGCGATAAATGTCTGGAGGAAGAAACAAGCTCAGCTCCACTGTATTTTATTTTCCTTTTTCATCTCCACAGTTTTACATATGTCAGGAGGCATACATTTTTACATAATCTTTTCTGTGAACATTCCATTTTGCCTTATAATTTGTCTGGAATTTGTCTAAAAGTTGATAGGCTTACATCCTTGAAACCCACTCCATGGAGGTCTAAAGCTCTAAAGATGGCATCAAGAATGCTGGTAAATCCAGGAAGCTTGGCCAGCCTTGGCATATACCTTGGCTGAGCAGAAAAAAATCTTGTGGCTTCTAAATACAGCCTTCTCTGGCTTTAAATTGTCCCTGGCCAGCAGGCTGAGCAACACTGCCCCCTCCCATCATGGTGAGCTAGCACAAAATATGCACTGTTTGTCAGCCTTCAGTGGGGATGTGGGGAGTTCCCAAAAATGGAAAACGGCTGGAATAGAAAAGACAATGCTGCTGACTTGATGAAAACCCATCAGAACCACTTTATTTCTCAATTATTTTTCTTCAAAAAAGTTATTCTTACCATTTTTTCCTATCCTTCTTAAGGACAGTTCTCCCTACTCACACTCTTAACACACCTCTCACCCTACCCCTGCCCTGTTCTTTTTACCATTTTATTTGGGCCTCTTATTTTGCATCCAGACTTTTTTCTTCTTTATTATATAGTCACCTTCCCAAAACCCAAAGCCCAAACAAACAATTCACATCCACCAAATAACCTGATTTACATCTTTATGTGAGCAGAGATCAAGCAGAAAAAGACAACAAAATAATTAGTCTTGATAAAACAACAAAGATTCCATCTCATTTTCTTGCGTTTTGCTTGCCCCCACCTCACCCTCACTTCCCCACAATTTAAATCCTAATCAAAATGGGAAGACATTCCCAGCAGACTTCATTGCTAAGGCTCAGAAGCAAACGATGTACTTCATGATAAGGTATGTATACAGTCTTTATAGAAATTCTCTAAGAACAGCAGGTTCTTATGTGTATGGAACTGGTCATGGTTGTAAAAAGGAAAAAAAATCAAAAAGGAGAGCATCCAATGCAATGAATCAATAGTTTTCAATTAAAATTACCTAGGAAAGTATGATAGTGCCTTCAGCATAAACAAAAAGCTCCAAAAAACAAAACAATAAAAATGACGGTAATGAAATCTGTATTGACTGATTGACTTAATAATGCTGAAAAATGAATCCAAACACTTGTGTTTCTGAGCACTTCCCTTCTCAAGATTCTCATGCAGAATGTATTGAGTTTGTTTTTATGTTCAAATCTTACCACAGAAGAAAGGAGTGCTTCTTTTCTGGGAGTTTTTAATTAACAGTAATATTAGTAATCCCTAATAAAAAAAAGCTTAAATATATTCAAATATCAAAAATAGTTACTTTAGCATACCATTCACCTCTTTATGGCTTTTACTGCTGGGAAAAAAAAATCTTTTTCACAAAATTGAAATCAAGACTTTTAGTCCAACTCAATCCAAGTCTAGGAGAGATCAGTGTTGACTGCACTGGACTATTAGCAGGATGAATAAGTGTAGGAAACATAGAAACATATTAGACGTGTACATACATCATGAAAACAAGACAAGTATTTGAGTATTCTACTAAGAAGGAGCCTACATTTTAATTTGCCTTGACAGGTCTTGCAGCTTGTAAAGCTTAATTTTTTATTAATTTCCTCCAACATCTTTATTAAAGAAAATGAAATCTAGAACTGGGTTTCACTATATTGCATTTTGGTGAGACTGCTCCACATTAGAAGACCTTTGCCTTTACAAAGGCAAAAAAGGAAATAAAGCTGTGACAGGGACCCATGCAGTCTGTGGGATGTTACAACAACATTCTAATCCAACATGTGCATACAGTACAACTTTACACTTCAGAACACTACCCCAGTTCTGCCTGGCTGGCTGGGCACCAGAAGCCAGCAAGGTCTGTGTGTGGCAGGGGAATAATTCGGCTGCATATGAGGGAGCTTTAGGCTAGAAGCCATAAAAGCAAACTCAAATATTTCCTCTGTATAGGATAATGGGTCAGAGGACCACAGGAGAAAGTGTCCAGCTGTCCTCACTTTGCACATCTCATGGAACTATAAACTGCATTAACCTACCCGCTATTTAACGTAAGCCTTTGCTTTCATCACCTTTCAGTAACTCATGAGATGAACTCTAGTACTTGAACTCTTCCTTCAGAAAGCAGTGTGGGTTATCATTCACGCTCAGGGAGAAAAGTTGATAATGTTGTTATAGCAGAGAGCTGCCCATAAAAGTCTAAGCCATCCTCGCACTTCTGGGATAACACAGTTGTCTGCTGTTTGGAGTTGAGTGTGCTTTGAAAATGCATGCTAGCTACTACTGCTCATGAAATGATTTTGTGGAGAAAAGACAGTCATCATCAGTTTCAGCTTTGTGGTATGAATATACCAGATCAATATTGAAACACCCTTGTTTGGTTTTTTGCTGCATTATTTTCAAGATAACCTTTGAAGTCAGAAAAGTCAATTTTAACAATTTATTATAAAAAATCAGACTGAAATGCAAAATATCTGTGTCAGAGACTTTTCAGCAATACACGTGTTCATGAGTGGGCTCAGACCCAAAGTGAAAACAGAACAATTCCAAGACTCGTTTAAATATATTTTACAAACTTCCTTCTACTTTATAAACTGTTCTCAGTCTGCAGTGTTGTCCTTCTTGCTAACAAAAGCCTTTTTCCTTCCTCCTTTGTACCTTCCCATGAAGTCTTTCACCAGATAAGTGAGGAGGGGGTAAACCCAATTTTTGGAAGTGGATTCTCAAGAAGATGATGATGTTGGAATGTTGGATTCCAAAAGATGAGGTTCAACAAGGCCAAGTGCTGGATCCTGCACTTTGGCCACAACAACCCCATGCAGCGCTACAGGCTGGGCACAGAGTGGCTGGAGAGCAGCCAGGCAGAGAGGGAGCTGGGAGTTTGGATTGACAGGAAGCTGAACATGAGCCAGCAGTGTGCCCAGGTGGCCAAGAAGGCCAATGGCATCCTGGCCTGGATCAGGAACAGTGTGGCCAGCAGGACCAGGGAAGTGATTCTTGCCCTGTACTCAGTGCTGGTGAGGCCACCCCTGGAGTACTGCGTCCAGCTCTGGGTCCCTCAGTTCAGGAAGGATATTGAGGTGCTGGAGCAGGTCCAGAGAAGAGCAACAAGGCTGGTGAAGGGACTTGAGCACAGGTCCTATGAGGAGAGGCTGAGGGAGCTGGGGCTGTTTATCCTGGAGAAGAGGAGGCTCAGGGGAGACCTCATCACTCTCTACAACTCCCTGAAAGGAGGTTGTAGCCAGGTGTGGGTTGGTCTCTTCTCCCAGGCAACAATCAGTAAGACAAGAGGGCATGGTCTTAAGCTCTGCCAGGGGAGGTTTAGGTTAGATATTAGGAAGAAATTCTTCACAGAGAGGATAATCAGGCATTGGAATGGGCTGCCCAGGGAAGTGGTGGATTCTCTGTCCCTAGAGGTTTTTAAGATGAGACTGGATATGGCACTTAGTGCCATGGTCTAGTAACCGTGGCAGTAGTGGATCAAAAGTTGGACTTGATGATCCCAGAGGTCCCTTCCAAGCTGGCTGATTCTATGATTCTATGTTCTGGACTCAGGAGAAAAACTAAGAACACCAAGAGAAACAGAGGATATGGAAGACAGCCAGAAAGTAGTGAGAAATTATTTTTAAGGTGATGCAGTAGAGACTAAGGAGGGAAATCAGCATGAGGGGAAGTATGAATTAAATAAAGATAAATAACAGAAATACCTAATAAAGACAAGTTTCCAGCAGCCATTCCCCAGTGATTTTGGTGTGTGATCTCACCTGTTTCAACCCTGTCACAGTCTAAAGACAGGTGCTCAAGATGTGATGTATGATCCAAGCTGCCCTATTCTATAGCTCTCACTCAGCTCCCTCTGATTAATGGCATTTTCTGGTTCCTGCAGGTCCCTGTGATATCTCCCACAGTCCTGTGATTCCCATTCCACTGCGAGTGCTGTGTTCCTCAGCAAGAGCTTCTGCCCTTTACCTACTGCAGAAGCTGGCTTGAGGAAAGCTCTGAAGGATGTCTAATCACATTTCAGTCCTTCACTACTAGAATATAACTACTCTTCAGCATAACTGCCACTCTTGACAAACATCTTTGCTTCTCCTTGGCTGACTTGGAGGACCTATTACCTTTTTCAGATGCCTCCTTTAAAAACTTCCTTTCTGTTCATTTGAGATTTTGCCACCTGCTCCAAAATGGAGACAGTTCCTCAGACCATTCATTCTCTCTACCCGCACTCCCTGTGCTAAGTGGACCAGCAGCACTTTTTAGTATCTTAAAGAGAATGACAATTTTGTCACCCCCTCCCACAGTACCCTTCTGCCTCCTGGGACATTTCACATAAAGCTGACAAAACAGCACTTGTAAGCTCTGACTGAATTTTTGTTGTGTGATTTTATTGGGAAAGAGAGAATTTTTTAAGAATAGAACTGGAATTAAAACAAATTAAGCTTTAACTCAAAGCTTGCAGTTTAGACAGTCTCATAAAAGAGCTTGTAACATATCCCAAACTCCTTGAAAATATGAGCCCTGGGAGTTCTCTCCTTTGGGAAGGCAAAATTTTAAAACCTTAACTTAAATGTGAGGAAAATAATAGTTTTTGTTTTCTTAGTAGCACACTGGCTCTGGAAGACTGGTTTACTACAGCAGCCACTATGAAAAGGCCTTTAAAAACCTCACATAAACCCAGACTTTCCCTCTAGCCATAGTACCCATTCTTTTGTTCTTTTGTTTATATATACATAAGTTGTGATTGCAGTAACTAACCCAGTGAAGAGTTTCCATGGAGACTGAAAAGTCATTTTAAACACCCATGACTTTCAGAATATAGATCTCTCCTAACAGATATTGTATGAACTTTCAGCTTAAGGCAACATTTCCTAATAATTCTTAGTTACTATTGTATTTTTTGTAATCTACTCACTCAAATACGCACATAGATAACAAAATTCTCTGAAGGTTATAAAAAATTAATAAGTGTATTTAAGATGAACTACCAATATTGATTTTCCTTGATCTGTGAAGGAAATGTCTTTAAATCTGCTCAGAAATATAACTGCTATGCAAAGTGTTAAGCATTTGTACTTTAAAAGTTCGGAAAATATGTAGACTAAAAAGGCTGTACTAAATAAGGAGAGAAGTTAAAATGGCTAATTTCAATTTGGGAATCTAAAGATACAATACAAAATTGATACTTATTATTTCTTTCAATTTTTCCACAGCTTACATATATATTTTTAATATATGTGTTTCTTTTTTTCTTTTAATTGCAGATGCAGGTTTCTTGTGCGTGACTTGTCTTTGGGTCTTGATGTGTTTGCTGATTCTCTCCCAGTAACCAAAACTGAAAGGACTGATACTAAATATTACATCAAAGGAAGGTTTGCATTCCCATCCATTCTGACTGGTTCATATTTTGTTCTCTTCCTTTTCCCAGAGGCTGTAACATTCAGCTCTGTTATACTGAAAGGACGGATGCTAAATATTACATCAAAGGAAGGTTTGTGTTCCCATCCATTCTGGCTGGTTCATATTTTGAAGCTGTAACACTCAGCTTTGTTACTTCCTTGCTTGTAGCAAGTGAGCTGTAATACACAGGCTCCTCTCACTGACCAGCAAAAGAAACTGCTAGAGTCTTGTTCTTTCTTCAGAATTGTTTTGAAACAGAATTTACTTTGGCTGTTTCTTCTTTATTTTTTACTTCCTTTAGTACACTTTGCCTCTGCTAATGTACACACATCTCTAAGTGTGAATTTCATGTGTTCAATTAATGTGGATTTGCTACAGAGTTTTTCCCTCCAGGAATAACAGGAAAAACAACCACCTCACATGACAGATGCTAGTTTTCTTGTTTAGTGTATGAATGTCTGAAAGGCACATTTTAAAAACAAAACTAGGGATTTCATGCAGATACGGAAAAATTGGAAACTTCATGCTGATTTGTCTGTCAAACTGGGCCTGAAACCAGTTTTGTCAGTATTATGGTTTTCCAAGGGAGCCATTCGCTGTGAATTGTTTTTTAATTGATGTAACACTTTCCTTTCACCTGTGCGAACAAAGCACTGTACATAGAGATTTATACAGGATGCAATTTAAGATAAAAAACATTGACTTATTCTTCCCCTTGGAGTTCCTCAGGATGTGAACTTATGGCAGAGCATGTTTGCTACAAGTGGAGGGAAGTGGAGACCTTATGAGAGCGTTCCCTGGTGTGAACATTGGACAGCTACAACTCTGCTCTTGATTTCATGTGAGAATCAACTTTTAGCTTCATTTTTTAAAATTCCAATGGTATCAAGAAAGATGAAAGGATAGACTGAGGTCCCTAGTGCCCTTGGTAGAGTTAGAACTAACCTGCTATGTAGCAGCATCTATGTTTCCACACTTTGCTTGCTGTTTCCAGGACTTATGCACAGACCACTGCCTTCTACTTCCCTCTCCCCATCTCCAATAAAACCATAGTTCACAATCTCTTCTGAAGCAATGATGTAGTGATTAAATACTTGTCACACATAACTACTGAGCTGTCACTGTTTGACCCCTTATGATGGTCACTCCTAAACTGCTGAAGCAACTTATGCTGGTTTTAATCTCGGGGAGAACTGCAATAACTTTGCAGCAATAACTTGTATTCAAAGTCTGTATTGCAGAACTGAGCACTGCACAGTGATATCCAAGTCTGGGTGATGCAATTTAACTTACATATTGGAAACAGTATTATCCCAGAATCTCATTGGGCCATCTCAGCTAGCTTACATCTTTCTGTGTAGTGCTGCATTATACCCCAAAGGCAACAACAAAATATTCAGCTACCACAATGCCCTGTTGCTTGGTGGCCAGCACAGAGAAGGATTAAAGTAGAAAGATAGCCCTTTTTCTGGTCCTTCTGGGATGTTTTATCAGCAGCTGGTGGTCTCCAAGGTGCACTGCTTTCATTGCCAGTTCTGCAAGAGTATCTCACAAAGTCTGAAGAAATTCAGTACTGTTGAAGTATGTTTTTCAGTAACATGTATTTAATAAATACACAAAAACTTGTCCTAAGTAGCAGGCAGGCTTCTCTGTCCTACTTATTCTCCAGAAAGATAAAGGCTCTAATGCTGCTTGTATTGTGGGAAACATGAGTGAATGCTGGATAGAAGTTAAAAACCTCTAATTTGGATTAAAAAGACATTTTCCCTTCTTGTTACTTATTTATAATAACTCTGTATTCACAAACCTACAAAATCAGAAATTTTTATTTGTCTTTAACACACTGTCACCTGACACTAAGGGAACAGACAATTTCTTCTAGGGATTCTTGGCAGAACTGTGGTTACAATTAAAGCTTTATTTTCTTAATAGAATTTTATGATTAGTATAACATAAAAAGAAAAAATGGCATTGGAAAAAAATGGACTTAAAAAAAAAGAAAAAAATGAAAACATTCATTATTAAGCATTCACTACAAATGTCCTAGTTTAATGGTTAAAGCCTTGCAATATTCTGATGCAAGAAATCCTAAAGGTTGCTTCACTTGCAGGTCAGACCTAAATATCATTAAGTTATGCTTTGAAAATAATCACTACTACTGGGTTACATTGCCTTGTCACTTTGCAGTTCGTGTTTCAATACAAGAACACTGATGGTACTTTTCCTGCTTGATCAGAGGAATGAATTTGAGTAAAACCTTTTGTACTCACCCACGTACAGCTTGTATGTCACATAGCTAATATGTGAGTTGCAAAACTACTATGACAGTTGCAAAACTTTCAGTGCTAGAAACTCAAACCATGGCATCTTGAAATCAGGTGTATAAGAAAGGAGGTAAGAGGGGAACAGAGGTGAGAAAGTTCATGAGGGAGAGGGTCTTAAACTTCATACTGTCTGTGAGATTTGTACACTGCTTTGCTGATGACTCACACAGTCTTAGTTTTGTTGAACTTTTGAACAAAAATCATCCAAACTGCATGACTAAAACTGCAGACCTTAGTGCTACTCAGATACAACCCAACCTACAGAAGATATCTGCAAAAGTGAAATCCTCAAAGGAACAGCTCCATCATCAAGGTTCAACAGCTCCATCTCAAGGTCCAACAGGTACCATGATATTCCCCTGAAGTTAAGCATAACAGATTCAGAGTATTAGAGTACTGAGAAAAGTAAATAATCTGCAGCTTGAACTGAGAGCGCAAACTGTTTAGAGACATAACTAAGTCACTGACTGGACTCACGTTGTTGGCTGACAGCTTTCATTTGGGAATACTGAGCAACAGTGTAACTCTATCAACATAGATTTTACAGGGAGATAAAAGGACTATACTAGTCACTGTTCAGCCAATAAAAACTATTATTGACACAAGATTTTATGACATTTATTACTACAAAAATAAACACTGTCCGTTGATTATAACATGCTAGGTTTAATCTCTTTTACTACTGACTGTGTCTATCTATAAAATAGACACACTAGCTAAATATTGGACTCAGTCTTTCTTATACCTACTTTAGCATACAGTTATATATTACCAACTCAAAGTGTATCTTTCTAATTAACTCCAACAGCTCACCAGTAGCCTGTCAGAGGCATTTTCCAATTTACCTTTTGAAAAATAAATGAGTTATCATAGGAAAAAACAGACAAAACTGAAAATCTCATTAAGAGTATAGTATTAGTATAGTCTAATTAGTGGATAGCAGTTCAGCACAGCAGCACTTAGATGTTAATCTCATCACCTGGTTTGCTTTTATGTACCTCAGCGTAACCCTCAGTGCTGAAGAGCAGGATGTGGTACAGATTGGAAGATACCTCCCTTTTTAAACAATGTGGGAACAAGCTGAGTCACTCCGCACCTGCATTTAGTTAATTGGAATCAAAATGGAGGACCGATCTTGGCTAAGTGCTTTGAAAATGTTGTGTTTCTCAAAGTGGAAAACCACTTTGAACAGTCTGCATGACAGCATGGGTTTTTCTCTCATGGCTGAACACAGCCACCACATGATGCAAGGTGAATGTGTGGGATCAAGGCACTGGTTTAGGATGATCCTGGGAACTGTGGTTAACTAAAGAAAAACACCAGGTGCTGTTTACAAGAGAATATGAATAAAAAGGGGAAGACCGAAAAGGATTGGTGGACAAATACCGAAACTGAACTCTTTGTGGTGCGCAGCTCCATTCCTCTCAGCGCCCATAAACATCAGTTCTCTGAATGGCTGAGTAGTTATTTTGCCTCATCAGCTCTGCAATGAAACTCCACTGTGAAATCTTCAGTCCAACAAAATGAGTTTATGGGAATAGTTCTTGCCAAATGTAGGTGGCAGCCAGGCATGATTTGCTAGTTTGTCATGTTTTCCCAGATAAAAGGTTTTAGTTCCTTCACATCAGACAGACTGTCACATTTTTATGACTGAGGAAAAAGGTCCTAGGAAAGGAATGATGCAGCCTTCCTTATTACTGACCAGCTCTAACAAGAAGAGAAGAAATTGATCCCCAGAACTTCAGCCCTTAGCTGCAGGGGTAGGAGCTGTAGAGGAGGTGCAGCCACACTCATGATATAGTTGCCAGTCTGCAGCCGGTGCTCACAGGGAAGCTGCAATGTGTGATGCTACTAACTTATGTCTAGTCATGGCAAACAGCTGTCCTAATCAACTACCATGTCAGCTGAAATAAGGAATAAAAAAAAGACAATTAATTTAAGCCACTCACTAGGCCAACCAGGTCCAGTGGAAGTCAAAAGTGACTTAATCTTGCTAGTAAGTTTCTGAAGCATATTACCGAGGCCAGATCCCCTGAAGATCACTGAGCTGCATTCACCAACCAATGACTGAGCAGGACCTGGGTGCATGATCACTGTTAGTGACTTAATGACTGTACTGCCCTATCTCATATTTGAGGGATAAGAAAGACATAGAGCACGGTGAGAGAATTTTGTCCAGACAGTATTTATTCCTTTTTCTTATTATACTTATCACTGGCAGCATTAATATGGTTTGATGTAGCTGAAGGCAGTTGAGTAGACACCCTGATACTGCCTGGCTGCTTACAACCTAAGAAAGTGCCGTATCTACAGTGAAGGAGGTTCAAGGGAGGGGTGTAGGACCTTCAGCAGAAGCCCTAAGTCCCCCCCAAAAATGAATGAAAGGAGCAAGTGTAAGAACCAAGAACCACATAAGGAAAATTTCTGTTCCATAAGAGTGTCTCTTTCTATGGTTTAAGGACATAAAGATAGGAAAGAATGAAAAATGCCATGAAAAATTAACAGCTGTCTCTCCTGATTAACTGCTATAATACATGAATTATTTTTTGGATAGAAAACACTTTCTGACGAAGTTTTAACTTTTAAGTCAAAGATTTACTATGTTCAAAACAAAAACTCCACTTCTATAAGGATTTGCATAAGTTCCCATGGGTAATATGCATATTTAAATTCAGGGATTAGTAGAAAAAAAAATAAGAAAGTATCTTCATGAAAACAATGTTGTTCAGGCTACTATGCTGCTTAATCCTAACATCTAACGTTATCAGGAAAAGTCTTTAGAAAAGCAGCCATACGATTGCCTTTTTTTCTACTAAGAGTTTTCCTAAAGCCATATATTGGCAATATCAGTGATAAGAGACTAATACATAACTTTCTGGCACATCCAAACCTCTTGAGTCAGCAATATACCTTGGCAACCAGGAGGGCCAACCGTGTCTGGGGGCCATCAGGCAAAGTATCACCAGCTGGTTGAGGGAGGTGATTGTCCTGCTGTGCTCTGCAGCCTGATTGTCCTGCTCTGGTGCGGCCTCACCTTGAATACTGTGTGCAGTGTTGGTTAATGTAAAAAATGTAAAAAAGACATTAAGGTACTAAAGAGCATCCAAAGAAGGGCCATGAGGATGCTGGAAGGTCTGGAGGGGAAGCTTTATAAGGAGTGACTGAGGTCACTTGGTCTGCTCGATCTGGAGTAGAGGAGACTGAGGGGAGGCCTCATTGCAGTCTTCAGCATCCTTATGAGGGGAAGTGGAGGGGCAAGTACTGATCTCTTCACTCTTGTAACCAGTGACAGGACCTGAGGGAATAGCATGAAACTAAACTGGGGGAGGTTTAGGTTGGATATCAGGAAGAAGTTTTTCACCCAGAGGGTGGTTGGGTGCTGGAACAGGCTCCCCAGTGCAGTGGTCACAGCTCCAAGCCTGACAGAGTTCAAGAAGTGTCTGGACAATACTCTCAGGCACACAGTGTGACTCTTGAATATAGTCTGTGCAGGGCTGGGAGCTGGATGATCCTTGTGGATGCCTTCCAACACAGCATATTCTGTGACTCTACGATGCTATGAAATACTTTAGATGACACTGAATATTTTTTGCTGGCCTGTCATGAGCGATCTGCTGAACATTATAGAACTGTAAAAAACATAAATGAATTTATTTGCAACATTTTCCTTCCTTTCCATCATAAATACTTCTTTTTCTTTTTTTAGGAAGACTCATTTGGATATATGCTGCTCCTCAATTATCCAGAGATATGCTCTGCTCTTGAGTTTGAAATGTGGGGATAGTCTTTTTGGATATGGTGGGAGAAACATCATGGAAGACATTAGAGTGGGTCTGTAAAACTGGAAAGCATGTAGGTTGTTTCAGCTGGCATCAATTTAGCATTTGTGAGATGAAGTTTGATGACAGACCTTTGAGGGAAAAGATATCATCTCAGAGAATTAGGTTTCACATATGCAATCTACTACAACAGGAATTCCATAGCAAACAATGTGTGAAAAATGGCTAAGTAAACTGGCCTAGAATACAGAGCTTTATTTAAATATTTATTTTAAATATTTTAAAACAAATTGGTTCCACTTTTTCACAAATGTCTTTGTAGTACTCTAAAACGAGAAAATTTCTTTTTTAGAAAAAGTATCTATTTTGCCCCTAGCCTTAGTCCTTCTTAAACTAAAAAAAAGCAGAAATACAATGTGAAAAGAATTTTAGAGTCATTTTGTACATAACTTAAGTACATTTCCAATAGTCAGCATTGAAAGGAAAAATTGTAAATTTTATGTAATTGCAAATAACAATATTTCAAATTGTAAAATACATTTTTGCTCCCTATATTTAAGTCTATAAATCCCATTTCCCTTTCCTCTTATCCATTGTACATAAAAAAGACTTAGAAAAAAATGAAAATCTAACTGTGATTCTTTTGAAATATTCATCCTTAAATTTCACTCTTTTTTTTTTTCCCACAGCATAGAATTTGTGAAATACTAGTGTTTCATTCTTTCATGTTAAATGGGAGAATGAAACTATCTACCAGTATGCAACTTCTTGCTCCCACTTGGCTGAAAACTACAAATATGTCAAAAACAATCCCAGGGAATTTGCTTGCATTAATATCAAGCACAAGTTATTATATATAGAATCATAGAATCAACTGTGTTGGAAAAGATCTCTGAGATCATCAAGTCCAGCCCTTGATCCAACACCACCATGGTTACTAGACCATGGTACTAAGTGCCACATCCAGTCTCATTTTAAAAACCTCCAGGGACGGTGAATCCACCACCTCCCTGGGTAGCCCATTCCAATGTTTGATTACTCTCTCTGTAAAAAATTTCTTCCTAATATCTGTATTCATGCTTAATTAGATGCCGTTAATTTTTGGTTGTGTTTGGCCCAGCCACCTGTGAGAGTCTGTTCTTTTCCTGCCAAGTTATGAGAGACAAGCACTGATAAATGAGAACTTCGTCCTTGAAGGGAGTATCTTGTATAAACTGAATTGGGGCCTGACTGTTGGCCGACGGCCCTCCAAGGGCATTTGAAGGTCAAAGTGAAGAGGAGGAGGATGAAGTAAGACCCCAGACTCATTTAGAAAAGACCCCCAATGTGCAGCACGCGGGAGCAGGGGAATTTCTAATGTACACAAGCATGTGCAGAAGGGGTATCACTTACATAACGAGGGGAGGGACTGAAGGCCTCTAGCTGGGTGGTCCTGGCCACACCTGCCCAGGTAGGCATCATAGGTTAATTGTATAAAAGCAGATAGCTCTTGCTATCTGGATGTAAGCTTCATATGGAGGACAATGTTACCTCTGCAGGGACGTGTGCTATCATGTGAGCCTGCTGATGCTCTGAGGATGCAGCTTCTGCTATGGGGAATTCTAAGAATTCTGGGGTCAGTATATATGACAACCTCGTAAGTAACGTCTCAGTGAGTGGGAGGTTGTCTTGGGGCTCATTTCCCTTCTTTCTTCTGTCTCTTGGTTTTTTATTTTGTTTGCTACTTCTTTGTAATAAATGTTGTTTTGTTGAACTTTCAGTGGTGTACTGGTTTCACTTTGGCAATCTCACTGTTACAATGTCCAACCTAAACTTCCCCTGGCAGAGCTTAAGATGGTGCCCTCTCATCTTACTGTTGGTTGCCTGGGAGAAGAGACCAACTCCCACCTAGCTACAACCTCCTTTCAGGTCCTTGTAGGGAGTGATGAGGTCTCCCCTGAGCCTCCTCTTCTCCAGGATAAACAATCCCAGCTCCCTCAGCCTCTCCTCACAGGACTTGTTTTCCAGTCCCTTCACCAGCCTCGTTGTTCTTCTCTGGACCTGCTCCAGCACCTCAATATCCTTCCTGAACTGAGGGGCCCAGAACTGGACACAGTACTCCAGGTGTGGCCTCACCAGCGCTGAGTACAGGGCAAAAATCACTTCCCTGGTCCTGCTGGCCACACTGTTCCTGATCCAGGCCAGGATGCCATTGGCCTTCTTGGCCACCTGGGCACACTGCTGGCTCATGTTCAGCTTCCTGTCAATCCAAACTCCCAGCTCCCTCTCTGCCTGGCTGCTCTCCAGCCACTCTGTGCCCAGCCTGTAGCGCTGCATGGGGTTGTCGTGGCCTAAGTGCAGGACCCGGCACTTGGCCTTGTTGAACCTCATCCCATTGGAATCAGACCATCTCTCCAGCTTGTCCAGGTCCCTGTGAAGAGCCCTCCTGCCTTCCAGCAGATCAACACTCCCCCCCCAATTTAGTGTCATCTGCAAATTTGCTAATGGTACCCTCAATCCCCCCATCCAGATCATCAGTGAAGATATTAAACAGAACTGGGCCCAACACTGATCCCTGGGGGACACCACTAGTGACCGGCTGCCAACTGGATGCAGCACCGTTCACCACCACTCTCTGGGCCCGGCCCTCCAGCCAGTTCCTAACCCAGCACAGAGTGCCCCTGTCCAAGCCGTGGGCTGCCAGCTTTTTCAGGAGCATGCTGTGGGAGATGGTGTCAAAGGCTTTGCTGAAGGCCAGGTAGACCACATCCACAGCCTTCCCCCCCCCAACCACCAGGTGGGTCCACCTGGTCATAAAAGGAGATCAGGCTGGTTAGACAGGACCTGTCCTTCCTAAACCCGTGCTGGCTGGGTCTGATCCCTTGTCTATCCTCTATGTGTTGTGTGATTGCACTTAGGATGATCTGCTCCATAACCTTGCCAGGCACTGAGGTCAGGCTGACAGGCCTGTAGTTTTCCAGGTCCTCCTTGAAGCTCTTTTCATGGATGGGTGTGACGTTTGCCAACTTCCAATCATTTGGGACCTCCCCAGTGAGCCAGGACTGTTGCTAAATGATGGAGAGTGGCTTGGTGAGCTCTTCCACCAGCTCCCTCATCATCCTTGGGTGGATCCCATCTGGTCTCACAGACTTGTGAGGATCCAAGTGGCTCAGTATGTTGCTAACTGTTTCCTCCTGGATTACAGGGGGGGCTATTTGGCTTCCTGTCTCTGTCTACCATCTCCAGAAGCCAGTTGTGCTGAAGACAACCTCTCTTACTGTTGAAAACTGAGGCAAAGAAGGTGTTAAGTACCTCAGCCTTTTCCTCATCTTTGGTGACTATGTTCCCTGCCATGTCCAACAAAGTATGGAGCTTTTCCTCACCCCTCCTTTTGCTATTGATGTATTTGTAGAAGCACTTCTTATTATCCCTAATAGAAGTGGCTAGACTGAATTCAAAGTGTCCCTTTGTCACTCTAATTTTCTTTTTACATGACCTAACTATATTCCTAAACTCTTCATGAGTAGCCAGCTCTCTTTTCCATAATCAGTAGGCTCTCTTTTTTCCCCTAATTTCCTTCAAATTCTCCCTGTTCAGCCAGGCTGGCTGTCTTCCCCACCAGCTCACCTTTCAGCACACTGGGACAGCCTGCTCCTGTGCGTTTAAGACTTCCTCCTTGAATCATGTCCATCCCTCCTGGACCCCTTTGTTTTCAAGGGCTGTTTCCCCAGGTACCCTCTGAACCAATTTTCTGAATAGGCCAAAATCTGCCCTCCAGAAGTCCAGTGTAGCAGTTTTATTGATGGCCCTCTTTGCATCCCTGAGTATTGAAAACTCTATTATTTCATGGTCACTGTGCCCCAGATGGCCTCTGATCACCACATCTCCCACCAGTCCCTCGCTGTTTATGAACAGTGGGTCTAGTAGGCTCATTAACCAGCTGGAGCAAGAAATTATCCTCTATACACTCTAGGATTCTCCTAGGCTGCCTCTTCTCTGCTGTTGAGTTTCCAGCAGACATCCAGCAGGTTAAAGTCACCCACAAGAACAAGGGCCGGCAATTTTGAGACATCTGCCAGCTGCTTGTAGAATAATTCATCACCCTCATCATCCTGATTGGGTGGTCTGTAACAGACTCCCACCAGGATGTCAGCCTTGTTGGCCTTCCCCTGATTCTGATCCACAGGCACTCAACCTTATCATTACTGACTTCAAGTTCTACAGTCAAGACACTCTCTAACATATAGAGCCACCCCTCCACCTCTCCTACCTTGCCTGTCCCTTCTGAAGAGCCTGTAGCCACCCGTGGCAGCACTCCAGTCATGCGAGTCATCCCACCACATTTCTGTGATGGTGACTACATCATAGCTTTCCTGCTGCACGATGGCTTCCAGCTCCTCTTGTTTGTTACCCATGCTGTGTGCATTGGTGTACATGCACTTCAGCTGGGCTGCTGATTTCAATTCTAACTCTGGCTTTCCAACCTTAGGCTCATCTCTGAAGAACCTGGTTTCAACCCATTCCCCCTTCAAACCTACATTAAAGCCCTCCTGATCAGCCCCAACAACTTACAGGCTAGAGTCCTTTTGCCCTTGCTAGATAGATGAAGCGCATCTGACTCTAGCAGGCTAGGTACCATAGAATTTGCCCCATGGTCAAAACCCCCAAAATTCTGCCAGTGGCACCAATCCTTTAGCCGCCTATTGATAAGACGGGTTTTCCTACTCCTCATTCATCCTTGCTACTGTAGGAACTGAGGTGAACACCACCTGTGCTCCTGTCCCATTAACTAATCGACCGAGCTCCTTGAAGTCCTTTTTAATTAGCCTGGTGCCTCTTTCACTAATGTCATCGCTGCCAGCCTGGACCACCAGCAGTGGATAATAATCAGAGAGCTGGATTAGCTCAGGGAGTCTCCTACTAATATCCCTCACCCGGGGCCCCAGGAAGGCAGCAGACTTCCCTGTGGGATGGGTCCAGTTGGCATACAGGGGCTTCAGTTCCCCTCAGAAGGGAGTCACCAACTACAACTACCCTTCTTTTTTTCTTTATAGCTGTGGTTGTAATCCGTCAGGTAGATGGGGTGCAATCGGGAGACCCTCCAGACAGATCCTCTTCTTGACTGCCCTCTGCCTGACTCTCTGGGTCCAGGGCCTCATACCTGTTCTTTAAGGGCACTGTGGTGTGAAGGAACAAGATTCAGGATGGGAACAGTTTCAGGCATGGAGGAAGATATACAGCAATTGACAGGACTTTATTATGCGGACTTTATACAGTTTTTATGTGTTTATATACACACTGTATGTTGCCCTTGTATTTCCCGGGCATGCCCAGGCATGCTCACTTCCCTGCTTCCCTGCTTCCCTCTCTGATTGGCCGGAGAAGCTGCAGAGAGGAGACAGCCACCATTCGCCCTTTCCTTCCCTGGCTCCTCCCACGTTCCCCCTCCCCCCTTTTGCCTGTGTCCCTATCCTGATTTGTTCCCCCGTTTGTCTGTCTCATGCTTCAAACCATGTTCTGGCCCTGTCCCTGCCTGAACTGATAAAAAGTCCCGAGCACGCCTCAATAAAGCATTCCATCTGCACCCGTAACTTGTCTCCGAACCTATCGTGCTTTGTCACGGCCCTCTCCCCTCTCGGACCGTGGCATCGTGGGAGTTGTTGGGGGTCAGGAGGGGATTCTTTTACCTCTTCGATCGGGGACCTGTTTCCATTCCCCCCCATCTACTTGGTTTGCTCCATCTGCCTGATGGCAGGAGGGGCAAGGCTTCACCATCTCCTGCTGGACCCTTCTTTTGGGGTCAAAAGGGTATGACTCCACCAGTCTATTTCCCTTTCACACTCTCTAATACTTCTTAGCCTCTCCACTTCTTCCTTGAGCTCTGCCACTAGGCACAGCAAATCATTCACCTGCTCACATCGTTGCAGGCATCTCTCACACTGTCCTCTGGTACTGATGCCAGGCTCAGACACTGTGCAGCCGGTGACCTGAGCAGCTGCATCTTTCCTAGGGGGTTCTGTCTGGGTTAGCACACTCCCCCTGAGAGCAGCAGGCTTTTAATGTTTAGAAACCACTGCTGGATTGAGAGGAAAAAAAAAAAAAAGAAAAAAAAAAACAACAAAAACTGACAGTCACACACCTACCTCACAACCCACTAGAGAGAGCTGGGAGGGTGGCTGTGCCCATCGTGCTCACCCTGCCTGTGCCAACTGCCATGCAAACTGCTGTGCCACATTCTCACTGACATGCCATGCCCCTGCTTGCCATGCTCCCTGCAGCAGTTTAAATCTCCTGGAAATGACCTCAGCTCCACCCCCTTACATATAACTCATGTGTGTGTGTGTGTACGTATATATCTATCTATAGATAGATAGATATAAATTAAGCTATATATACCTTTAACATCAGCATGATTGGTCAGAATATTTTTACAGCTGACTCTAACCTGTATTGCTGTGCTGAGGTTGCTCTACACGGCAGACACTCAGTTTGTGCGTAGATCACTGCTGTACACAGTGCAGCTTGTGTCCAGAGAGAGTCCCTCAGGACAGGGATCCCAGGAACACGCATGGGCAATGGCATACATGGCATGTGTCTGTGCTCTGTGCAGCAGAACCATGTGGACTGTGCTGCATGGCATGTCATGTGTTTTAGCAACGAGAGGTGGAGGCTAAATTTGCCTAGAAGCACTTTCCAGATTTGTTCCCTGACATACAGCAAATAATGGATTTTTCTTAAATGATAGAACTAAGTTCAATATTTAGAGAAAAAGAGGAAAGAGAAGTATCTTGCATGGAGGAGTCTCTGAATTTCTTAAGAAGATGGGAAACCATAGTCTTTCCATCGGGGCATTAAAAAAACTATCATAAAATTTTTGGTAAAAACTTTATTTTTTAAAGGGTGAGGGTAATCAAAGTGTTTCCTAGAATACTGTCTTCCCTGCTCCCATAAGCGTCAGCCAAAAATGGAGGAAGAACTGATTCTGTAGACCTTGACAGGCTTACAAAACACAGATAATCTAAAAACTTCAATAATTCAAAGCCTCTTAGGCTCCTTCAGCCTTATGTGTTTCCTGAGGAAGCATTCCTGGATCTGAGACTTCAACAATGTGGAATTCTCAAATACCGAATTCCTGCAGAGGGAAGCCCTTCACAACAGTGCCTTTAGCAGTCACCAGACAGTGATAAAGATATTGCCAGACAAACACTTGTAGTTGGGACAATGTTTTCAGATGCAGAGGAGCAACTTGTGTAAACAAATATATACAGGGTGCTCTATCCTTGTCTAGCCTTCAGACCTAGAGAAGTTTCAAGTCTACGCTTTCAATCTGGAAAAAACCCCTCAGGCTTTTAGATCATGGTTTACATACCAGCTGTTTCTGACCTAGCTGGAGATATTGCATTAGAAATAACCTGAGTATAAGGATATTTCAATTCCTTCCAATTGAATCATTAGAAGTCTAGAAAAGTCGTATTTGTAAAAACAGGTTTAACTTCAACTCAGAGGCATTTATTGTCCTAGAACTCAGCATATTGAGTTGATAGCAAAGTTGATTTGGAAAGACAGTAAAAAGCCCTCTCCTTCCTACCACAAGGTACCACTGCCATAAAGGTCACACCTTATGTGGATTGAACCACTAAAAGGAAAAGGGACATAACAGCTCCTAGTGAAATGTGTAGAGATAGATAAGCTACAGAGATGCTACAGGTGGTAGCATAAAACAGGAATTAATGCAAGCACTGGACATTACAACTGAACTAAAAAAATAAGCATTGAAGTGGCACAGTGCCACTCTCAACACTCGTTTTCCCCTCAGATTTAATAAGAAGGAATTTTTAAAGAAAATAGATTCCACTAGGCCAATTACTTAAAACATGTGGACACTGTCTAAAAAATTCAGCTAAATGGGAAGATTTGGTTATTTGATTATAGCCACTTTCTCATTTAGAACTCAGGCAAGCAGAAAATGATGCTCTACAATGGGTTCCTCCTTATAGGAAATAAATCTATTCCCCAAATCTGCGTCTTTTTAGGGGGGCATGATAAATGTACACCAAACTACTTCAAGGTACACAGCTTGCAGCATTAGCATCTAGAGATACAACTATTATTCATCTGTGTCTGTAGCTGTAAAGGAGAAATGTCAGTCAGATTTCAGACTCAAAAAAATGATTTTTAATATAAAGAATCATCTCAGCACACATTTTAAACCGAAGTCATTTATCCAATTCTAAAAGGTACCTGTAGATTCACTGTTCGGACTGCAGAGCAGTTCTAGATCAAGTCTTGAAGCTGATATGATTTGAGCTTGGATTTGGCCCATTGTTCATGTATATAAAGTGGCAGTACTGCTTAGAGGGGCATATTTATCACAGAGAAATGCATTTTAAACCTCAGAGAGGCTTAGAAGTTCCCACTCCCTCTCCCATATCTTTCAGAAAGACACAGATACCTGCACATAGCCATGCCTGCTCTTCTGCAGCATTGGTATTTGTGAGTTTTTCTTAACTTTTCTCACATTCAGAAGCAAGCTTTGGTTTTGTAATTACTATCAGAATTGAAGCCAAGGCTAATCAAAATCAATTATCAGCTCTGAGATGGGAGAAATAAAACAGAGGAAGAACAACAGAGCAGCAACTGGGCTTATGATATTAAAAATCTATAACAGGCAAATCTATGTCT
This sequence comes from Chiroxiphia lanceolata, assembly GCF_009829145.1. Lineage (NCBI taxonomy): Eukaryota > Metazoa > Chordata > Aves > Passeriformes > Pipridae > Chiroxiphia > Chiroxiphia lanceolata. The sequence goes on along the minus strand of NC_045671.1, from coordinate 16,602,139 downwards.
CATTCTGACAAGTGAGGCACTCAGCATATCCGTCATTCCTTTCATCTTGCAGATGATTGTAGATCTTGACACATAATACTGCAACCACATCTTTCCACCAAATTTCTATAATATCTGCCAACAGTTCATAAAGGTTATAGATAAAAATGATGAAAAACTCATATTTCATAAACCTACTTAAGAACTCCATAGCTTTTAAATATTTTCTTGCTTCGTTTTACAGCGACTTTTTTCTTTTTAATTTGTATGAAGCCCCGTTCCTTCACCAGGAGAAAAAGAGTGCCAAACATATCAGATCTAGGAGACTGGAAAACAAACAGGTGGAAAAACTAATAATAAGAATTCATATTTACACTTGCTATAAAAGAATTCTTTGTGTTGGAGGAAGCTAGATAATATATGGCATGCCATCTGGTTTGCCTAGAGATGGGACAATGAGATTTGCAGATCACAGCTCGTCCTAGACAGCCATTATCACCCATTTAACTCAGTGCTTGAGCAGAGTCAGCCCATGGACAATGAGAAGCAGAGGCAAAGCAAGACAGTGCTTCAGCTGGCAGGGCCAGGAAGCAGTGGTGCTGGTAGCCACATCTGCAGGTTCAGCTAGGATTTTGGTGTACTGCTTGATTCCCTGTTTTTGCTAAACTTTCATAGAAGCATCTATGAATAACACTTTCAGCTACCTTCTGTTAGGTAGGAGATTCTGACTCATGCTGTTGAACAGAGGCGGTTCTCACAAACGTGTTACAGCAAGTACTCAGCATGATGCTTCCAGCTTTTGTACAACATGGGCAGAACATCCCTTTGGCATAACAAATAACATGGAGCAAACGTGCCTTCTTCTTGTAGTATCAAGCAGAGACTCCACTTAGATATATTCATTTGTCCAAAAGACAGCTGTCCAGTCTGTACTAGTCAGGTAAGCTTATTGATTCTCTCATAAAAAGAAAGATTTGCTCATAAGAGCAATTTGGTGTGGAGTCCTACAGATAACTTGATGCAAAAAGGTGGGACACAATCTGGGGTTGCCTCTTTTCCCTGGAGGACTGTGAATGACTACATCCTTAGTGCTTACAAAGCAAATGTTAGGCAAATCAGGATCCCATTTAGGGCAGAATCAACCTAAGGTTCTCAGTTATTACTTTCAGAGTGATAAATGGTCAGCCTCAGCTTATACAGACCAATAAACTCCAGTTGTTGAGAGGGAAGGTGCTCTGTGGGCTCCATGACACTTTCTACAACAATGGTAAGCAGAAGAATGTGAAAGAGAAAAAGTTGTTTTCTTGGACAATGTGAGGCTGGGCAACAATTCCTGCTAAAAACAGGTACAATAGTATCACTACTCTTTAAGTGTGCAACATGTTTCTGACCCTGTCTGTCCTGACAGAAGTCCACAGTAGAGCATATCTTAAAATAAATTTTAAAAAAGCCTAAGAAACATACTGAACAAATCACACAAACTGAACAAAATCCTCTCTCAAACACAGTTTTCTCATGGGAACTGCATGCAAGAGAGCATGTGGACCACACATAGCAAATGTTATTCATATCACTCAGAGCACTGCTGGAAGGCTCTCATATATTAAAATAACTTGTTAAGGAAGAAATCACTGAGGTAAACTCTGGCTTTCCTTTTAGATTAGCTTTACTTAAAAAAGCCCATGTGTGATTAAAAAAATACTTTTATGGAGACAACTGGACATTCACATAACAGAAGGTAATGTAAGTTTCAGCCATTCCAGGTTCTGCTACTGTGATAAAGTTTGCTCATTTTAACACTTGAGGCACAAGACTGACATAACGTATACAACATAATGTATATCTAGCTGTGGTTAAAAGCAACATGATGAAAAATTAAAAGATGACCTTCACACATGGTATATCAATTTTTCCATGAAATATGGAAACGCTTTCTGGTATCTTAGAAGTTACCCTCCACACTAGCATGTTGCTCGTTTAAGTGGTATGAATAATGTACATTACACTGAAATCACAGCAAACACAATTATTACAATTAATTATATGTAACATATTTTAAAGTGTTCATTGTCTTTCCTGAATTAAAAAAACCCCAATATTCCTATGCCTCTATTTGGGTATAGGAATGCTCGAGCACTGTATTTGGAAATAAGTTTTCCAAAATAAGTTATACTGTCACAGCAGAAAAGTGATAGCACGTATTCTCTCTGATATCTACTATGAATTCCAAGTTTTACTTACCAATCCTGCACAGCATTGAAAGAGTCTTCATTTGTGATGTCATACATTAAAATGAAGCCCATTGCACCCCGGTAGTAAGCTGTGGTAATTGTTCTGTATCTCTCCTGTCCTGCTGTGTCCTGAGACAATAACAAACAAAATTTTTACACATTGCAAATAAATTGAAAAATTATCTTTTGCTTTAATAGAAATAAAACTGAGAAAAGTTATTGTACAACTGTGCAATCCTGAGAAAAACAACAAAAAGAATTCTGCATTGGATCATAATAGGAGGGACACATTGATTATGTCATGAGGTGAGAGTGGAGAGAAGCAGAAAGGCATGGCCCCCTGTCAGGCCATATATCCTGAGTCATCACTGATTCATGTTAATCAATCTGAAAGTCAGGTAAGAACCTTCTCTCCTGTTCCTGCCCTGTACCTTCCCAGTCTGGCAGAGGTAAGATCTCATGTCCTGGATAAAATGCTGGAACAAAATAGCACCCTTAAGATCTTCGTTATAAGACCAGGATGGTTCCTGAAATCAGGAAACATCCTGACCAAAAAGGCAATGTCTGATTGTTCTGTTCTTGTGATTTTAAGCCAGTGGTTCTCATGTCAATTTTAGCACCAATACAGCTTTTTCCTTACTTAAAAAAAAAAAAAAAAGACTGTATGGCAGTGTTTTTAAAATGAGGATGATATCTAACTGAAAAAAAGGAGTATGCTATCAGTCCCTTGCCTCAAACCTCCTCAGTCTTTGCAACTCCATCAATTGCCTTTAAAGAAATATAAGTTTTCCTTTCTCCTACTCTATGTGTTACTTACTACCTTTAAAAATGTTTCAGGGTAGGGACTACCTGTTAATACATCTATATGCAGTGCCTAGCATAATTTTTAGTCTACAGAAGAAAAGACTGAGAGGGGATCTCATTAATGTATATAAATATCTCAAGGTGGGTATCAAGAGGATGATGCCACACTCTTTTCGGTGGTGCCCACTGACAGGATGCAGAGCAATGGCCATAGACTAAAACACCAGAAGTTTCATCTCAGCATGAGAAAGAACTTTGCATTGAGGGTGGCAGAGTACTGGAACAGGCTGCCTGGGGATGTTGTGGAATCTCTGTCTCTAGAGGCATTCAAAACCCACCTGGACATGTTTCTGTGTCACCTGCTCTAGGTGACCCTGCCTTGGCAGGGGGGTTGGACCACATGAGCTCCAGAGGCCCCATCCAACCCTAACAATTCTGCAATTCTGTAATACCATCACACATGTCTGCACAAAAATTGAGAAACAGTAATAACTGAAATACAGGAAACACATAACTATTTCCAGCACACCTATTTAGTAATTTTAAGCCATTAACATTAAAAACTTTAGGTGAGATATATGTAACATTTCAGTGCAATCCTGTAACTCACATATTTCTATGTGTGCATATTTAATTTTAACAAACTGAAAATTAATATCATTATTTCTGAATGTTTTAGTAGATAGGAAATAGTATAGTTAACAAAATAAGTAAATTTATTAAATTGACCTTCCTACAGAGAAAAAATAATAAAAAGTGACAAACATTTGCTGTGTTTTCTGAAATAGGTCCTCGGCTAGTAGTACTCCCTTGTGAAAAACAGAAAAATAGATTAAGCAGGCCTCCTTCTTTACACATATATCATTCATCTCATAAACTAATAAAATAAAAGGAAATTTTACACACAACAGAAAATTTTTAGATTAAACAAAAAATACCCAAGGTGTTTAGTGAATCCAAACAAGGGGAAATACATGATTGCTGTTCATCTTGGATTACAGCAGCTGCTAGTTTGATGTGGTTTCAGTGATTCAAGATGAAAAGCTAAAGTAGAAGTTAGACTCTAACAGGTCTCACAGGAAGTTAGGTTATGTCTTTGTAAGAAGGCCAGACAGACCTAAACTTTGTGGGGAGTTCTGGCATAATGTAACATAATTAAATTAGATTTAATTTAAATTGCTGTTTAATTTGCCCACTGGTCCCTTTTAGGTCAGACTGTTTGAGAGCTGTATGACTAGCATATGTATAAGCATATTTAGTGATTCTAGTGACTTTTGGAGAAAAACAGTCTCATCAGAAAGCATAATTGCCAGAACTACGAATAGATGGAAAGAGAAAGGAAAGGGAAAAGGAAAAAGGAAAAGGGGAAAGGGAAAAGGGGAAAGGGAAAGGGAAAGGGAAAGGGAAAGGGAAAGGGAAAGGGAAAGGGAAAGGGAAAGGGAAAGGGAAAGGGAAAGGGAAAGGGAAAGGGAAAGGGAAAGGGAAAGGAAATTTCAGTTGGAAAGGCTTGTCCAACTGCCTGACTGCTTCAGGGGTGACCAAAAGCTACAGCTTGATTAAGGGCATTGCTGAAATGCCTCTTAAACACTGCCAGGCTGGGGGCATCAACCATCTCTCTAGGAAGCCTGTTCCAGTGTTTGACCACCATCTCAGTAAAGAAATGCTTCCTAAAATACAGTCTAAACCTTCCCTGGCTCAGCTTTGAACAAGTCCTATGTGTCATATCAGTGGATACCAGAGAGAGAAGACCAGCAGCTCTCTCTCCACTTCACCTCTCAGGAAGCTGCAGAGAGCAATCAGGTTGCCCCTCAGCCTGCTTCTCCCCAAACTAGACAAACCCACATCCTCAGCAGCTCTTCATAGGGCTTCCTTCTAGCCCTTTCAGTAATTTTGTTGCTCTCCTGTGGATGTATTCTAATGCTTTAATTTCCTGTAAAAATTGATATATTTATTAATAAATATCAATAATCTATAAACGTTCATAAAATATAAATACAAGAAAATAAAGTATTTACATTTCTTGCTTTATTTTGGTACTATTGGTCATTCTTCCTTGTCATGAGGAAAGAGTTATTTTTGTAGCTTAAATTAAGTGGTTTTAAATATGGAAGCTATTTTGGAGCCCTGGTCACTGTGCAATAGATTGTAGTACAGTAACTGGTATTAGTACCACCATTACAGGCACATATGCTTATATATAAAGCAGAAAAAAAAATGTATTATCTCATTCAATTACTCTCTCAGAAACAGTAACGTTTTTTGTCCTTTAGGTTTTCATCCAAAGAAATCCTGAAAAAATTAGCAAATTTTATTTAACAAGTAAGTTCCCTGTATCTTTGTAAGCAGAACATTGAACACCCCCACTAACACAAAGACAGTTCATAATCCAGCAGTAGAGGAAATACAGTGGTGTTACTTTTGTGATCACTGCAAATTTATTTTATTACTTCGGATGTTTATTTTTCTTTTTTAAAAGCATTATAAAATCACATTGGTATTAAAAACGCTATATAAGCTTTCATTTCATTTCATTTTATTTCATTTCATTTCCTAAGGATTTGACTCCAGCTGTAACCACTACTGGCAATATTCTTCAAAAAAAAGTGGTCATTAAAGTTGGATTCTGATTTTATCAAATAACAAGCATATAAAGATATGAAATATTTTTAGTAGGATTTACTGGATATGCCATGCTTTTAAATGTCTAAATAATTTGCATACTTGGACTTAAATATTTGGCCGTTTACTTTCCAGCCTCCTGAAGCCAATACAACTTCAGTACATTTGTCAACACTTTCCTGTGCAAACTATAACCTTTGTGAGAAAAACATAAGCATGTAGGTAGGTGTGAGTATGCAAATTCACATCTCTGGACTACTAGAAGACAGGTAGCTTTTAAAGTCTATTTATGTAGAAATGGCTGTTCTTCAGTCATTTTTCTTAAGCATCCATTACTGGCAAACACCATAGAGGAAGTACTGGACTAACTGGACCTTTAGTCTGACGCAATATAGTTATTGTTATGTTCTTAAAAATATTCAAGAAGGCTCAAAACTAGTATTTAGCACCAGTTATTATCAAAATCTTGCTAGAAAGTCTGATTTTATTTTTTTTTCTGCAAAGAGAGATGAACTATAGTTGTTTCAACAAAAGTTGAGAGAAAAAATATTTATTTCTTCAACAAATAGAGCAACAAGTTAAGCAAAGAACAGGTATTAAAGGATGAAGTTATTAACTAGGAAATTTTCCTCTTATATTTCAAAAAGTATTAGGCAAACAAAGCAGCAAAATTTCTACAGTTCAAGGAAAAACATTTGAAATTTTACAAGTGTCTCTGGAACTTGGCAAGAGAATCTAGAATCAGTTCTTAACAAAAGTGTATGATAAACTTTATAAATGCTGATGCTGATGCACTTTGAGAAAGAGACATGTCCGGAAGTCTCAGTGAAGAGAAGTAACTTCTGTAAGGAATTCAAGCTTTCAGGTGCTTTGCTAGATGATGACTAAAACAATAATTGTATTCTGGGATCAAATCTTAGATGAATAAACAGCACTTCTCAGATTTTTATGAAAATCTGGGTTTTTAGGTATAAGAAAAGAAACAGGGATGAAAAGAAACATGATTTGTAAAACTAATACTTAGTATTTAGAAATTCAGAAAAAGAATGTGAAATTGCCAATCACATAGAAGTGATGACTAGTTTGCTGTGACTCATAGATAGCAAATAACAAGAGCTTATGGAAAGAAAAAAAAAATCAAATAAAATTTTTACTAAAAATCCTCATTGTTTTAGTGATAAATTGACTGAAGAAATAATACTGGCCCTTTGGATTTTGATGCAGGATTATTTCACTGAAAAATGCTGGACTATTCAAATTAACTTTTGCTAAGTTTATGTTTGTGTGAAAAATTTCATTATAGCAGGTAATTGAATCAAATCCAGTGCATCAAGGAATTACTGGCCAAAACCATAAAATAACTCCCTCCAGAAATAGGTCATAGGTTGTAGAGATCCATGGAGTAGCAGAATCAGAAAAACATTCACTACTGGATATGGCAGATATAACTATACCAGTCTGTTTTCTAGTTCATATTTACAGGCTTCTACGGAACAATATCCACAAAGGCCCAAGAGATGCCCTAATCACTTTACACCTGAGAATTTATGCAATTATTTTGACAACTCACTTTTGTTACATTGCCCAAAAACAACTGATCCTTTTTGAATCCAAGCAGATAGATTTCTTAGTTTTCTGAGGAACTCACAAAATTTCCAATTTCACAGTGATGATTTTACCTCCTTTTGTCTTACATTTTAAGCAAGTGAATTATGGGATCAATTAACATGAAATTTTCAAGCATAATACAATTAGAGAAAAAAGTCTTCTTGGTTCCATAGCTGTAATAATTACATTATATTCACACTAATTTTATTTTTAGTAACAAAATATATATTCAAAGGCAAAAACCCTACACTACTATATTACTAGATTAATTAACCTTTTAAGAAGATCCAAAAAGATTTATGCTGATTAAAGGGGTACAATTCTATCAGTCCTGAAACTGCAACGTCATAACAAGAGATGAAATCAAATACCAAAGCAAAACACAGTGAAGAGATTTAGACTTGTTAGGCTAGAAGGCCTGACTGAAATGCACAATTCCTTCCAAAAAATTATATAATTTTATATAAAATTATATAATTCTTATTTGTATTAGCAGGCAGAATGATTGCCATAATTTATTTAAACTTTTGAATGCAAATATTTCAATAAAATAAAATGTACTGGTATAAATAATTTCTAGAGGTAGGATTTATATCACATGTGATGAACTAATCAGTGTTATTCTTCAGCTGTGATTCTCAGACTACAGGTGTTCTTCCAGAAATCAGAGTTATTCTGTCTTAAAGGAATAGGAAATCACCATCTAATGGAAGCAGAAAAATGACCAGCTGTGAAATCTGTAGCAAGTATAATTATAATCAGAGCTATATTAAAGCACTAGCTACTACAAAACCAGACACTAGGCTTATATACAGTCAAAGAAGAGTCTAAAAGCAAATCGAGTGTAAAATAACTTTCAAAGAGATTCATTGCCTACAGTGCAGCGCTGACTACATTGAAGTAGTGGATGTTTCATCACAACGATTCTGCTTTTCTTTATATGCTGTGGTATTTTTCTGTAATTTCAAAAATCAGTAAAACTAAGACACAGCTTCCTGGAAGCCACCATATTCCACTGCATCTCTATCTCACTCCTTCCCAGTGTTCTAATTGTCACATAATAGTGGTTTTACAGTAGTAGGGTTCCTTAACTTGTTAACAATAGTCCAAAGGTGCATTTTTCTGTGTATATACAGAAATTTGTGAGTATATATGTATATAATATGACAATATGTATGTAACACAAACAAAAGATAGATATATATATTACTCTATTTTTATTGTGATATAAAGATTCTTTTTGTAACCTTGACCTAAGTATTATGTCTTTATGTCAGGGTATAAAAACCAAAATTTTTCACAGGGCAAGTTTGTGTCTACAGTCCCAGAATTCTTACTGACCTTACCAAAGCATGAGAAGAAGAAAATATACCAATGCATAATTGTTCCTATATACATTCACATTTCATTAATTATAAACAAAGAGGAGAGTTATCTTACTGGAGAGCTATACTCAGGAGTGTGAATTGGATATGCAAGCACACTAAGACATTGCAAATTTTTTGGATTCATATATTATTTATCAAAGAAAATCAAACATAAAATTAAATGTAAATGATAGCAAATCAAATTAGTCTTTTTCAAATATAGATTAGATAAAATTAATTTCAAAAGCCATGCTAAGAAATCCCTTGGTTGAGGAGCTATCAAGTACATAGCAGAGTTAACATAATTCAAGTTCTTTAACAACACCTCCCCTGGCTTCTTTTACTGCAAAAGACATCTTTTAGGCAGACATCTGTTTTTCCTTCATGCAAACTCTACATTTGGCAGCTGCAACCTTAATAGAAAGCCCAGTAATCTGGTCACTGACTATAACATAGTGACCAGCATATTAACAGGAAATTGCATTATTAGACATTTAACCATGTGTTCTTTGATCCTAGATAAAAACTGAAGATTATTTCTACCCGGATTTGATTAAATTGTGGGACATGTTCTTTTACTGTGCAGATATAACTGAATTATCCTCCATCAGCTGACAAAATGCTACTGTGACTGACAAGGCAGACTGACGGCAGAAGCGGAGACTTGAATAAAGATCCAAGTGAGAACGGACACCAGAAAGGAGGTTTTGGTTTTTTTTTTTAATATATAGTTTCTAATATACTGTGAGGGGAAAAACCCCCAAAATCTTAATTCTCTTCATTTCACATGTAAGCGTGATCAAAGACTGCTGCTTTGAGGATAATTTGCCAGGGTTGTTTATTAGTCAGCTCCATATAGGCACCCAGAGGTTTGTGTTTCTGCCTGCAGCACACAGCCCAAATAGAAGTTGTTAATTTTGCTAAGTTTAACTGCTGCTAGCAATTGGGGAGGGAGAAGAAATAGCCCTTTCCAAACACCTGCATCACAAACAGCAATCCTAGAGGATAACAGAATTCAGTTCTTAAACCTGGAAATTATATTCAGTTCTAGAAGCATTGAAATGTGCTTTGGATTTAAGTCACCTACCAGTGAGGATAGGCAACAAATAAATGTGGGGAAGACATGATTTTTCTCCCATTTTTTCCCTTTCAATCTTCAGTATGATGAAAATGTGATCTGTATGACACATAATTTTGGCTAAGATGGATGTAGTACAATCTTTTGTTTTGTACTACATTTACTTTGATGCCAAGTAGCATCAAAATTACTGGGTGCTGCAGGAAGTTACATGTTCTCCAAACTTATAAAAATCAAACATCTCTTATGTACAGGGGTTTCTGAGTATTTAGGTACATAGTCTTCAAAACTGTGAATGAGGACAGCTCCATAAGTCATCATAAGGTGTTCAGCAAGACTGAAACTAAAGAATTATCAATGATTAATAGGATTTGAAATCCAAAAGGAAGGAGGCCTAATTCTGTTTTTAATTACACAAAATAATTAAACAAACATATAAAGCTCAATGAAACCTAGACTGATGCAAACTGAAGATGTCAAAAATGAAAGAATTAAAATTTTGAGTAATTTATTCCCACTGATGATGGACTCACCATAACATTTTTCCTTTTATATAATATATAATGTAGTGTTGCATTTATGTGGTTCTATGTTATAATTATATTAAATTCCAAGTCCAAATTATGTGGTGGTTGGGATTTATTTTGTTTGTTTTAAGGAGGCTATTTCAGGTCAGACCTTTTCCAAAGCAGATATACCAGGAACAAAAACAACTCAAGTGTTTACAGAAAGATTAAACAAACCATTGACTCATCACCAGACAGAATATAGTAAAGGTTCAAGTAGTTCCAGTGTGGATGTTTCATAATAAAGTGTGACGTACTTTATAATGTAATATACGGAAATAGTAGATTTAACCAATAACTAATTAATACTCTTGTGTAGATAGTGGGTTCTTCTGGGGGGCTAAGGAGTTTAGGCTGGGCTGGGGCCATGGGAGGTACCTGAGCCCCGGATGAGTGAGGGAAGCGGAATGGCTTGCTTTTGCTTTTGGCTCACCTGCGGCTACTGCCCCGAAACGGTTTGCTTTGGAATTTTAGCATCCGGAAAGGGTGCTCAGGGCAAGGGAATGTCCCTGGGAATATCCCTGGATCTGAGTATAGGTGGCTGGGAGAAAAGTAGGGAGTGAAAGCCTTGCCCTAACCATTTTAATGGGGAAGTAGCTTGTGTGCCCCTATGAGGTTGCAAGCTATGCTGGCAATGGTACATGCCTTCGGCAGGGTCTCCCATGCCAGACAGGTCAAAACTGAAAGGTCATATGGGCAGGATGGGCTCACTAGCCTTCTGGCAGTCATCCTATGAAAAGGACAACTCTAATTCCAAACCCAAGCAGATGGAGTTCGCTTAGCCCTGTAAGGCCATCCATCTAAGAGAAGGACACTCAAATTAAACCTACGTCCTGAGGACCTCACTGCCACCGTCCAAGCTCGCTCGGCCTGGCAGATAAACCCTAGGAGTAAAGGGTGGAACCAGTTCTGCGCATGCTGTGTCTCACCTAAAAAATCCATTGCGCAGGCTCAAGGGTGATACCCACATTTGTAAAGCCCTGCAGCGACGGGCGAGAGTCAAAACAGCAGGTGAAAGGTGCACTGGAAGCCGCAGACCCAACCCTGCAAACAGGCGGTTCAGGACATTGGTTGCCTGAGACTGACCCCAGAGATGACAGTCTCTTTTGGCAGCATCCTGAATGTCTAAGCAGCCTTTTTCAAGGACAGCACTGCTTGCTCCACCCAGAGAGGGGCCTAGAAAAGGTGGCCAAACCAAAGCTCACCTCTACCCTTCGCCTGGTTGGTTAACCACAGCCAATGGGCATCTTCTGATGTGATCAAACAAAGTCTAAGAAACAAAGGCATACACCTGTCTTCAAAGGTGTACCCAAATTGAGACTCGCATGCTGGAACATCAGAACCATGCTTGATACTGCGGATAGTGGACGTCCTGAGCATTGCTCTGCCCTAATTGTCCATGAACTGTCATGTCTCAACATCAACATTACTGCTCTCAGTGAAGTTCGTCTCCACGAGGAAGGCAGCCTTAGAGAACTTGGTGCCGGTCACACACTCTTTTGGTCAGGTAAACCCAGAACCAAAAGGCATCTCTCAGGAGTTCGCTTTATGATTAAAACCTCCATTGTTCCTAACCTTGAAAATCTGATGACAGGTCACTCTGACCGCATTATCTCCTTACACCTTCCATTACACAACAAGCAACATGTTGTCCTCTTTAGTACATATGCCCCAACTCTCCAAGCTGACCCTGCTGAAAAAGATAAATTTTACGCTGACCTCACCTTACCCAGAAGATTGCCGCAGATGATAAGATCATTATCCTTGGTGATTTCAATGCCAGAGTAGGAAAGAACTTTGAAGCCTGGAAAGGAGTTTTAGGGAGGCATGGTGTTGGAAACTGCAATGATAATGGTCACCTTCTGCTAGAATTCTGTGCAGAGCAGCAGCTCACCATCACTAATACTATCTTTCAGCAGAAAAATAGTCTGAAGACAACCTGGATGCATCCTAGATCTAAACACTCGCATCTCATTGGTGATGTTTTGGTGCGACAGAGAGATACTTGCGATGTCCATCAAAGCTGCGTGATACCCAGTGCAGAATGCCAAACAGACCATCGACTTGTGCGCTGTAAACTTAACTTCAGCCTTACATTCAAACCTAAAAGGGGCGGTATTCCAAGGAGAAAACTCCAAGTTAACAATCTTCAAACAGCCACAGTGAGACACAGATTTTAGGCAAATCTTCAAACTAGGCTCAAAAATCATTCCATAGATCCCTCTCCTGGAACACTTTGGCAACATATGAAAAATAGCATCCTGCAGTCCTCTGAAGAATCCTTAGGGTTCTCCTTCAAGAAGAACAAGGACTGGTTTGATGAAAACAATCAAGAGATCCAGGAATTGTTGAGGAAGAAGAGAACCACCCACCAAGCACACCTTGCACTGCCATCTTGTCATGTAAGAAAAGCAGCCTTTCGTCTCACATGCAGCAAGCTCCAACAGAAACTCCGTGACATCCAGATCAAATGGTGGATCAATCTAGCTGAAAAAACTCAATTATGTGCAGATAAGGGTGATCACAGAGGATTCTATGAGGCCTTGCAAACAGCATACGGGCCTACATACCAGGTACAAAGCCCTCTACTCAGCGCAGATGGTCAAATGCTTCTCACAGATAAAACCTCCATTCTGAATCGATGGTCTGAACACTTTCAGACTCTTTTTAGTACTAGTCGTGTAGTTCAAGACTCAGCAATTCAGTCCATCTCACAACAACCGGTGAAGATTGAATTGGATATTGCCCCTACTTTGGGAGAAACTCTCAAGGCCATACAGCAGGTGAAAATTGGCAAGGCAGCTGGGGTTGATGGAATTCCACCTGAAGTCTGGAAACATGGGGACCAAGCACTCCATGCTAAATTTCACGAGTCTGTGGTGCGCTGTTGGGAACTAGGCGAGCTACCATCAGACCTTCGTGATGCAGTCATCATCACTTTGTATAAGAAGAAAGGAGATAAATCAGACTGTTCAAATTACTGTGGTATTACTCTGCTTTCCATTGTTGGTAAAATCCTGGAAAGAATACTCTTGAACCAACTAATACCCGCTATCGCAGAAGGAACTCTACCTGAAAGTCAATGTGGTTTCAGAGCCAACAGGAGTACCACAGACATGGTATTTTTTCTCAGACAACTGCAAGAGAAGTGTAGGGAACAGAACAAAGATCTCTATGTAACCTTTGTTGATCTCACCAAGGCTTTCAATACTGTGAGCACAAAAGGTCTATGGCAGATTTTGGAATGTTTAGGATGTCCCCCCAAGCTCCTTAAAATGATCATCTTACTTCTTGAGGATCAGCACGGCCAAGTCAGATATGGCAATGCACTTTCTGAGCCCTTTCTAATAAAGAATGGTGTGAAACAAGGCTGCGTTCTCGCACCAACCTTATTCACAATCTTTTTCAGCATGATGCTCCAAAGGGCCACGGCAGACCTCGATGATGAAGATGGTATCTATATTCTATATCATACTGATGGAAGCCTATTCAATCTAAGGTGATTGAAGGCCCACACTAAGATTTTAAATCATCTCGTCCGGGAGCTGCTTTATGCTGACACTGCCACTGTTATAGGTTAGAAATTCAGGAGAATTTTTCTTTCCCCTGGCCCCCCACTGTAGGAAAGACAAAGTTTGAATGAAAAGGGGGAAGGGAGTTAATTAGCCTTACAAAAGAACTAGCTAGCCAGGCCACATTCCTCGCGGATGGCCCATCAGAGGCTGGGGGGAGAGGGGAGGAATTTTGGGAGGGGGTGGCTGGCTCTGCTCAGAGGGGAGAGATTCAGACTGCTGGGTTCTCTTTGGAGGACGGGGACAGGGTCTGTGTTCAGTGCACTTGGAGAGAAGACCTGGAAGCCTGTTTGTCTGGCGTCCCGTCCTGGTCAGCCCTGACTGCTGGCCTCAACTTGCCTGCGAGCTGTCTTTTGTCTCCAGCCCGGACCTGCTGTGTTTTCATCGGAGAGTCTCTGTGCTCGCTGGGAGAAAAGGAGGAGCTTTTGGGGCGCCATCAACTGAGAAGAACAGTGAGTCCTGTTGGGGGTGAACTGCTTTCCTTACCCCTTCCTTCCATTGGGGGAAGGGGCCCCATCTTCTTTTCGGCTTCTCCCACGACCTTAGACCAACTCCCCCCCAGACCCCTCTGCCCGCGTGGTGACTGCCAGTGATCCAACAGCGCCCCCTGCAGGCCACGATTAGGACTGCGCTAAAGGACAGAGAAGTATTCATTCAGACTTTTTTTTTCTAGGACTACTGTCTAGTTTTTTTGTGTTCTATTACTGTTTTTGCCAACATACATATATCTTTTAATAAAGGGTTGTTATTTCTTCTGGTTTTTCCCATACTTCCTCGATTAAAGCCTCTTAATTTTGAATTTACAATTGCTGAGAGAGAAGAGTTTGATCTATCTCATAACTCATCCTCTTTAGCAAACATTCCAGTCTCCTCAGACTGAGACAGCCGCCCTTGTTGCCCACACGGAAGTAGCTCTGCAGCGTTTAACATCCTGCTTTGCAGATGCTGCTGAGCTTTTGGAGCTGGAAGTCAGCTTAAAGAGGACAGAAGTTCTCTATCAACCTGCACCTCAGGAAGTCTTCCATCATCCCCATATCACCATTGGCCAATCAGAGCTCAAATCAGTCCAGCAGTTTAATTACCTAGGTAGCCTCATCTCCTCAGATGGTAAGACAGACGAAGAGATAGACAACAGGTTAGCAAAGGCATTTAGTGCTTTCGGAAAACTCCACAAAAGAGTTTGGTGTAATAAACACCTGAAGAAAAGCACAAAGATCAGTGTTTACAGAGCCATAGTGCTGTCTACTCTCTTATATGGATCCGAATCATGGGTCATTTACCGCCACCACCTGTGACTCCTAGAACGCTTCCATCAACGCTGTCTCCGTACAATCCTAAACATCCACTGGTCAGATTATGTGACCAATACATCTGTTCTAGAACAGGCAGCAGTCACAAGTATTGAGACAATGTTGCTGAGAACACAGCTGCACTGGGCAGGACACGTCTCCAGGATGAAGGACCACTGCCTCCCTAAGATCTTGCTTTATGGTGAACTTGCCACCAGCTGCCGCAAGAGAGGAGCTGCAAAGAAAAGATACAAGGACTCCCTGAAACAACATCTCAGCCTTGGCCATATTGATCACCATAACTGGTCTACTCTGGCCTCCAATCGGGAGGTCTGGAGACACACCGTCTATAACGCTGCTGCTTCCTTTGAGAACGCACACAGGAGCACATGGAGAACGCACAAGTAGAAAAGACAACACAGAAAGAATCATGTCTTGCCGATACCACCTAAGGAGTCTTTCTGCTGTGCCTTTTGCAATCGGATATGTCTCTCTCGCATTGGCCTTTTTAGCCACCAGCGCGCTTGTAGCAAATGTGGGTAAAGCCCTTCCCAAATCTTCATTCGCGAAGCCCAGCCATGATGATGATGAATTAATACTCTTATATTCACAAATTTAAGCAAAATACACTCAATTTAGTCACTTCATATAGACAAGAATGATCTTAATCTCACAGTTCAATTTAACTGAACTTGGATCAAAATTACTAACCACAAAAATTATTCTCTGCTCTTGAATCTTTTAATAGACTTACCATATGCTTATCTAAAATAGAATAATTGGAATGTCAGAGTCACCCTGTATTTTGTCAGAAAATACTGTGAATTAACAAGTCTTTGGAAACACTGCTGAAAATAACCCATTATATCAATCCCAATTGATATAGCAAGTAGAAAAGTGCTTAGTAACAGATCTATTATATATAATTATATATTATATATAAGCCCTTCTTAAAAAAAAATAAAGAAGTATACAAATTTAAACATAAAATTGTCAGTTTCATTTTAATATAGAATAATATAGGCTAAATCATACCAAAGAAAGGGAGACAGAGAAGAAATATAGTGTCTAAGGTAGGCGATCTACTTCCAATCTATGAGGTCCAAACAAATATGTGTCTTCTCTGCTGACCATCACCCCAGGATCCATGCAAAATGATCAGAGCTAGTGAAGTTTGAACTGACTCAAATGCAGCATGAGGCATGGGCAAAGGTCTCACATCATGAGGCACCAGTGACAATAAATGAACATTGGTCTTGACTGATGACCTAAGATCACTCATATTCCATTGTGGTGGCTTATTGAAACCTCACTTAAGTTAGAATGTAAAGAATTGGCTGAGGTTTGTTTCTTTGTTTATATTTTAACTCAGTAGTTAGTATAACAGAATGCTGAAGACTAATGCAAGAAAAATCTTGGTAGGGCACATTTTTTTTCTTTCTCAGTGCTCAATACAACAGCTATACTTTGCATTTTAAACATTATATGTTTTCCTCTCTGTCTTCTTTCTGACTCTTAGAGCTCCTTTGTGCACATATAAAGTGTTCATCTCTATAGTACAAGCAAGTACAAGCAAGTTGAATACCTCCCAGGTGGAGTGCCTGAAACACAGAATAGCTCGAGTAAATCATCCATGTATAGTGGCATAGAATATTAAATACAAGACCTCTTATAACCTCAGCTTTTCTCTTCCCTTCCAACTCTCTCTCTTGCTGAGGAGAGTGACTAAATCCTTAGTATAGAGTTCATTTGCTCCTAAAGCAGTAAAATCTTCTGTACACTACCATTACATATCTTTCCTCTAATAAAGAAAACATTTGCAACACAATGCCTGACTGCAGAAAAAAAAAGATTACTCCCATTATTATATTACTTATATTTATTCTCAGAGATGTGTAAGGGGTATTTCACTGGATACATGACAAAATTTGATAGCATTATTAAAAATTACTTGACACCGGGCTAAGGACTGAATTTTAAGAAAGATACAATTAAAAATATCTACTTCTGTAAAAATAGATAACTTTTTCTAATAGGTATCTTGTATTCCCCTGTGTTTTGTATGTTATTTACCATACAGAATAAACTTACAGATTAGATCTGTGTCATTAGGACACAACAGCATAGATAATATTCTCTGTTATTTAGTATATAAAAATGCACGCTATATTAATTCAATCTACTATGGGTAATCTACTGAAATATTGAAGTTCCATATTTCCTTTTATGAATGAAAGCTATGTTTAAGGAATATAAAAATAATAATACGCATTTGGAGCCTTTTTGTTTTGCTTTTTTTGTTTCGTTTTTTTTTGTTTCTTTGTGGTTTGTTTTTGTTGTAGACAAAACCCCTGAAGGTGATAAACAATTTGCTTATATTTGCAATTATACTTTCGTATTGAAAATATCCATCTTGTCTGCATCTGCCTGTGTCCCAAGGATAGTAATAAATTAATGAATTTCCACTGCTTTACTTAGTGATCTTAAATATACAAAGGTAGTCTTTTGGTGTATTATAGCTTGACCTTTATATAAAGTTTGTTTTATCACAACTTGTGGAAATACATGCAGTTATCAGAGGAACTGGAGTCTGCTAGAAATTTTTCTTTTTCAGCTACATTTTTAGGAACTTCTGAATTATTTGCTAATGACATTTATGCTTCCACAAGTATAGGAGAACACATGGAAGTATAAAATTTATTCAGACCCTGAACAGGCACCTCAACACAACTGAATTATCCAGAATGAACCTTTACAGAAATCAATTTGATATCATGATTGTACATAATTTGCAGAAGGACAGACACTATTGATTTAATTTAAAAGAGTAACTGGGGTAAATATGGCATAAAACTGTCTCATACAAAAGGATCTCAAACATTTATCAAACCAATTTGATACCACAAAGGTTTATACAATATCAGTGCTTTCTATACGCAATGGAGTGGTTGTGACTGTAATTCAATACTCAGTGCTTTACACACAGCATTGTTTTCTCAGAAATCCACAATGCCTGAAGCATTTCTCCAATTCACCAGAACTGGATGTTCCACTTAAAGTCTAAATAAGGTCTAAAATAAGCTCTGAAGGGGACAGAAAATAAGCTCTGAAGTGGAAAGAAAATACTTGAGAGCTCATCCACATTAAAAAACTCTCTTGTACAGAATCCGCTGGGCCTGAAAAATAAAGCTGTAGAAAAAATATTGAGAACACTTCTGGACTTGCTGTTAGGAAAATATAAAGGCCAGAAGAAGATCTGATAATATCTAGTCAATTCACAGATATATGCACATAAACAGTCCTCTCCACACAAATTTACTGAACTTCTTGTTTTATCTTTTAAACACTGACATCCTATGATTTTCATCCTCAGTTACAGTTCGAGTTGGAACTTGTAGGCTAACTAACAACACAAAGTAAGCTAGCACTTGGGATGGGAAATTTTTGGTGTTAGTGTTCTCCAACTTGAATAGAAGCCCTAGAGAGAAGAAGCAGGAGTAAAATTGTGACCAAATTAAAAGGAAAAGCCAAAAGGTCAAGAAAAAGAGTTATGAGAGGTCTGGCTAAGTTGCACAAGCAGAGGTGAATACATGTCGCAAGGCCAGATACAGTTTGAAGGCAGGTAAAATGAGAGGAATGCCACAGGGTCCCTCAGCTTGAATCAGGCATGACAGAATAAAGGCTAAGATAGTCAGATCCATCAGAAAGATGGATCACCATCAGTGTAACAGAAAACAAGATTAGGAACAAGGATGAAGGTAAGAACTAAGTTGGTTGGGAGAACATAGTGCGGAAGCTGATATACAGATCAGTACAGAGCCAAAGACAGGCGCAATAAAATAAAAGCTGAAAAGAGTATAATCCAGAAACTGGCTGAATAACAATGTGAAATAACTGTGATTCCCTTATACATTTGCAAGAAGACAAAGTCAGGTGTATAAGCCAGTCCTCAACTAGGAGGAATTTGCTAGACTGTCAGCTGCTAAGGTTGCCAACTGAAGCTATCTGAAAGGCTGGCAGTTGAGTTAAAGCCTGATAGAGAGTCTTTAAATGCACACACCTTTCATGTTCCACAATCTATTGCAGAATTATTCTTCTGAGAGATTCTTTTTATTACTGAAATAAAACAAGGATGCTTTATAAACAGAACATCATATCCTATTATTAAACTCACTGCAAAGTATGATGCTGTTTCCTATTAAGGTCCATACACTGGCTTCCTTATGAGAAAAAAAAAGGCCTTATATTAACTACTCATTCAAAAGGATCTTTGGACTATTGTACACAAAAGATTAGGAGCAAAGAAGCTCCTGCTTCATTGGGATATCTGGCAGCAGGAAGTCTGCAGAGAAATTCTGTCCATAGAAATAAAGGCAAAGTTTCCACTGACTTTAAAGTTCAGGCTTATGCCTTGCTGATTAACTCATCTGTGCAAAAGAGTTGCACAGGCCATGATGTAATTGAAAAACTGTTGGACAGGAAATGTCCAGATAGCATTGGACATGATGGGTGCATAGTAGATTAAAAGTTATGGCAGTCAAGCAGCAGCAAAGGCAAAGCAATACTTTATAATATGGAAAATGGCTAAATTCCTAAAGCGTTCATTATCAAGAAAAGCAAGGAAAAACTGCCATGACTCTCATGTGATTTCTCCCAGCTAGAAAACTCTGTTACTTTCATTCAATCATCAACTATTAAATACAGTTAATTGTGAGAATTACACTCTTGTATTTATGATCCTGTTCATTCATGTACCATTTGAGAGCTGGAACATTAAAATTCTGAAATTATAGAAGTATAGAGATAAAAAGTGTTTCATAAATCTAGATTCTCATTGCTCCTGTCCTACAGAATCAAAAGAAATAAAGAATTCTAATAAATACTGCAGTTCTTAAATGTAGGATTTTTTTCACTGGTCTAAGTCATATCCCTATGTTAACCGAAAGTTAACATAGAAATGGGATGAAAGAATCTACTGAGGGTTCTTTAGTAAGGTAAAGTATATACCTCCTATGACTTAAGGAGAGACAGGACAGACAAAACAGAATATGGAAATTCTGATACAAATATGTCAATAGGAATCTATCCTTTATTAAGCTTAGGAGTTCCTCTGTGGTTTGAATCAGATTTGCTATCTCAGAAGAGTAGTGATGTTATTTTCCCTGAAATATTTTCCCCCTTAATCTTCTAGCTATAATCCAATTGATTTGTGATCTTTCTCTTAGTGCATCCAGCAGGAAGCCATTACTGTGAGTCAAAACCCTTCCTTCTCTCCACTACACAGGAAGGACATTTTGCACTGATAACAGCAGAGTCAAACCCACCGCTACAAGACATGTTGGGCTCTACATCTAGTTAGTGTTAGGAAATCCCAACCCCAGCTCCTGTTATTTTTGGTGGGTTTCCAAATTAAGGCTAACAGAAACATCAGTTGAACTCTGAGACTTTCAGTCTCCATCATCAGAAGAATTTTCAGGATCTTCTGCTTCCCATTCATCTCAGCCACTCACAGGACATGAATAATCAGTTTTGCCTTTCTTTCTACCAGAATAGACAACTACTTCTTGTAAGCTCATTGACCACAGAGACATTTATAATCTAGCAGAGGTATCCTGTATTTTTCCGTTTCGACTAAAGCATAACAGTTCACAGTGGAGATGGCCATCTGCACATGCAGAGCTAGTATTCAACTCTGTAATATATTCATATATTAATTAAAATATTAGGAATTTCCTCAGTTTTAATTACGGAGGAGCAGATCCAGAACAATAGAGAAAACAGTTACTCATAAACAAGTTAAATTGAATCTGGCTGGAATGCAGAAGCTTTTACTGCCTCTTCCACAAATGTCCTTGAACTACATTTTTTGAGGGGGAAGAAATGTCACTGCTATGAAAACAATGCAGTATCATAAGAACATGCGTGAGGAAAGATTGCTTATATTTCAAATATGGTACTGCTTGCTCAGCTATCTTTGTGTCTTCAGTCATGTCCTCATTACAAAAAGACCATTTGGGGAAAGCAGAACTTTACCAGTACCTCTGAAAAAAAGGCAAAAAAAACCACCAAAGAAACCAAACTCCAAAACTAAGCAAACAAAGAAGGACAGGCTCAGGGAAAGAAGATGCACCAGATTACTGATTTCAAGCACTGATCTGGACAGGCAGGATCAAAGGGCTGAGGCCATCGGTATTGAGGTTCAACGAGGTCAAGTGCCAGATCCTGCCCTTGGGTCACAACAACCCCAAGTAGCGCTACAGGCTGGGGGAAGAGTGACTGGAAAGCTGCCTAGTGGAAAAGGACCTGGGAATTGTCATAAATTTACTCGTTCTAAAAAACCAAATGCGAATTTTCTTTCCCCTGGCACCTCCCCCCAAGAGAAAGATGTTGAATGGGGGAGGGCAATTTTTTTTGTCTTGAGTGATTGACCTACACAAAAGAGCTAGGTGGCAGAACTGCATTCCAGGCTGATGGCCCTCTCTAAGGCTGGGGTGGGGGGGGGTGGGGTGGTAATGAGTTTTTTCCCTCCTCTCCTTGGAAACGGAACACACTTCACTTTTTGCCTTAACAGAGGCAAGGTGCATGTGTTGGAAAAGCTCTGAGGTCGTTTTGCTCTCGATCTGGTCATCTGGCTGTTCTCTGGCCTCAGCTTGCCTATGCTCTGTTCTGTCCCCAGCCCAGACCTGCTCAGATTTCGTCAGAGAGCTTTGGCCTATCCTGCAGAGGAACCTTTGGGGAGGGGGTAGTTTTTTTTTTTCCCTCCTCTGATCCCATGTTTTGGCAACAGCTGGTGCTCGATGACGAAAGGGGGGAGTCCTGGCCACAGCCAGCTGCAGACAGCATGAGTTTCATGGGAAGAAACTGCCACTCTTTCCCCTTTTCCCCTTCCCCTCCTTGGTGGGGGGGAATCTCCATTGGCTTCTCCTGTGAATTGGGGCTCCAACAGTGCTCAATACTGAGCACTGCAGGCTCTGCTCCTCCAGTGATCCAACAGCGCCCCCTGCTCACCACGGTTAGAACTGCGCCAGAGGATGGGAAGTACCGAACTGTTTCCTTTTTGAAGGGGACTTTTGGGTACAGGATTATTGTTTAGTTGTTTTTGTGTTCTTTTGTTGTTCTGCCAATACACATATATACTTTAATAAAAGGTTGTTATGTTCCGTTTTCCATACTTCCTCAATTGGAGCCTCTTAATTTTGGATTTACAATTGCTGAGACAGAGGAGTTTGGTCTACCTCATAACTTATCCTCCTTAGCAAAACACTTCGGTCTCCTTAAACCGAGACAGAATGATGATCAACAGCTGCTGAACATGAGCCAGCAGTGTGCCCACGTGGGCAAGAAGGCTAATGGCACCCTGACCTGTATCAAAATTAGGGTGGTCAGCAGGATCAGAGAAATAAGAATCCCCAGTACTATTCCCAACTGAATGTTCCCCAAACCACTAACAATACAAACCAGTGATATCTTTCAAAGGGTATATTTTTTATTAGTTTTTTGATCCAGAAATATATTCTGCACAAACCCTGTTCTTAAGTAAGTGAAATACATTCTGGATACTTAGTGAAATTGATGTTCTTAATTCACTGTGAGCAGAAAGATGCTAAAGGCTACATTAAATCTCATTCCTTGACTGATGCTATCTGCTTTTCAGACATCTCAGATATATTCTTAGTGAAGTCCACTCTCTGTTTGGCAAACATCATTCCATGAGGCATCACTGCTGAAAAAAACAACTCAAAAATTTATTTGAATTCTTTAATAACTGTTAATGTACTTCTGGCCCCTCTCATAGCACCACAGAATCACAGAATCATTTAGATTGGAAAAGATGCTTAAGCTCATTGAGTTCAACCACTAACCCAGCACTGCCAAGTACACCATTAAACCATATCCCCCAGGGTCACATCTACATGTCTTTTAAGTACCTCACGGGATGTTGACTCAACCAGTTCCCTGAGCAGCCTGTTCCATGCTTGACAACCCTTTCCACGAAGAATCTTTTCCTAATGTCCAATATAAACCTCCCCAGTGGAACTTGAGGCCATTTACTTTCATCCTATTACTTGTTACTTGAGAGAAGACACAGATCCCTACCTGGCTGCAACCTCCTTTCAGGCAATTGTAGGAAATGGTAGTCTCCCCTGCACCTCCTTTTCTTCAAGGTGAATACCCCTAGCTCCCTCAGCTGCTCCTCATAAGACTTATGCTTCTGTTGCCCTTCTCTGGACTCGCTCCAGAACCTCAATATCCTTGTAGTGAGGGGCCCAGAACTGAACACAGAATTAAAGGTGCAGCCTCACCAGTGCCTATTCCACAGGTATCAGAAGTATATGCAGGAATATAATTACAGAAAGCATAGTTTCATCTCTCTTTGTGTATCCTCTCTGTGCAAACTTAACTGGACCCGCCAGACAGTAAAAGAAATAGGCCTTACCCCTCTTCATTTACCAGTTTTGGTCTGATTTGCAAAGGGGGAAAACACCATGATAGAGCTGCTTTACATGACACAGCACATAAGAAACAAAGGGGCTTATCCGATAGCATACCTATACCTTATCCAAAGGAAAACTCCATATAGCATAACCATATACAAGACAAGAGTACTGCTGGGATGTTGATGTTAGCTGGGAGCATGATCTTACATAACTAATTTCTTCCTCGGCCAACAGAACTATACCAATAAAGGTTCTTCACTCTGAGGGTTCTTCACCCTGAGGGTGGTTGAACACTGGAACAGGCTCCCCAGGGAAGTGGTCACAGCACCAAGCCTGACAGAGTTTAAGAAGCATTTGAATGACACTCTGAGGCACATGATGTGACTGTTGGGGATGGTCCTGTGCAGGGCTAAGAGTTAGACTCAATGGTCCTTGTGGGTCCCTTCCAAGTCAGCATATTCTGTGATTCTGTGAACTTGCTCCAGTATGTTGATATCATTCTTGTATGTTGGGAGAAGTGGGGAGGGTTGGAGAAACAACACAATATCACGGGTGCAGTTTAACAAGAAGGGTTGTGCTCCTGCTAACAGAATTCCCAGTGCTACAGAATTCTTCTATAAATTTGCCAGTAGCACCAATGGTGAATATAGTATGCTTACTATTAAAGACCATACAACATGTATGTTTATACATGTACTTTGTGTACAGTAATTTGAGAAAGATAAAATTATTTTTAGCTGTTAAATAAATAACACATAAACAAACAAATAAATAAATAATTGAAGATTACTAAGGAATCCAGTTCCACTTGAGTCCCCAAGGACTGTCCTCACCAGTAAAAGGTAACCTGTACTAGACAAGGCTTTTCCACCACTATACTGAGGAACACCACACCATGATTTTCCTCTCTTCACTATGTGTGCTCCATATGAGACTGATACAAATACCCCCATCTGTTGTCTTCTCTAGCTTGTAAATTGGTTTGACTTTTATTCTAATCTCCACATAAATTTTCTTGGACTCCCTTCAACCTGGCTGCACTGGCCAGGCTGCCTTTTAATTAGAAATTCAATCTGTCTCAGTTCATGACATCTATCTTCCCTCATTCTCCTTAGCTAGGAAGCCTAATACTTGAGTATTTCTTTGAAGGAAGGATGTTCTCCAACGAATTTGCAGGCTCATCAGAGATTTTTTAGAACTTAAGAATTTTGTCTAAATTGCTAGCTAAAAAAAAAAAAAAAAAAAAAAAAAAAAGGCAGATTTATTGTCCTGTTTATTCTAAAGAATGTATGAGGCTGTGTGGGGCACAGTGACCATGAAATAAGAGTTTTCAATACTCAGGGATGCAAAGAGGGCCATCAATAAAACTTCTGTGCTGGACTTCCAGAGGGCAGATTTTGGCCTATTCAGAAGACTGGTTCAGAGGGTACCATGGGAAACAACCCTTGAAAACAAAGGGGTCCAGGAGGGATGGACATGCTTCAAGAAGGAAGTCTTGAAAGCACAGGAGCAGGCTGTCCCAGTGTGCCAAAAAGCAAGCAGGCGGGGAAGATGACTGGTCTGACTGAACAGGGAGATTTTAAAGGAAATTAGGGGAAAAAAAGAGAGCTAACAGACTATGGAAAAAAGGGCTGGCTACTCAGGAAGAGTTTGCAGGATTTTAGAAGTTTCTAAGCAGAAAAGAAACAGAACAGGAAGAGCTGTCATGATTCTAAAAGCTTAAATGGTGTTCTGTTGAGACCAGTTGCCTTTTATTATTACATGGCTGCCTCTCCTTGATCAAAAGAGTTCCATGGCAGTGGCTATGGGCAAAACAGAAGTTCAAATGTTTCACTAAACATTTAACATGGTAACAAAATATATAGCTTTGAATAAGTCACTCAGGCTCTAACAAATGACTGAGAGAAGTAGCTTAGGTTTGCCCAAAGCAGTCTAACAGAAGTAAATTTCAATGAATCAGGGCTTATGAGCAATGCCAGTACAAAGCCAAGGTCCAGACACTTTCCTTTCAATATTGACCAACTCTGGACTGTGTTACAGTGCAAACCAACTTGTGTTGTCCATGGTTACATATAACTGATCACCACAATAATCACATCACCAATCCTGTTTAGGACTGCCATTTTTGTGGTTTCAAGATTGCCAGCACAGAATCTGACTCTGCAAGGTTTGTCAGTCACATTTGAGCCTGACCAGCGAAGGCAGAAACAAGTGCTAAACTTGTTTAGCCCGACAAAATACAGTGATTTAAATATGTATACAAGAAGTGAGCCCTTTCATTAGCCTACTAATAGAAAAAAAATTACCTTTCCTTGTTTCGTTAACATAATTTGAGCTGGTGAGCAATTCATTCTTTCCATGGCAATTGTGTGGCTTTTTCTTGAGTCTAGTAATTATGTCTAGAATAAATCAGCCCTTCAGAAACTATCAAAATCTGAAGCTGCTTCATGAGCAAATAAGACACATTGTTCCATTAGAAAGAAGTATCAGCTTTAACTTTCACAGTATTTGGAATGACTCTGAGTCAAGGAGGAATAAGGAACATAATTTTCAAGTAGATTTTTATTCCACTGGACTAGATCCTGTTCTCATGTAGGTCAGGGTAGTTCCACAAAAGCCAAAAATAACACAGACTTATCTCAGCTGGTCATATTAGATGTTTGTGGCATGAAATCAAAAAAGCAGTCCTAATCTGAGTCACACTTGGACAACTGATGAAAGAATTTGGAAACACCAAGAAAGAGTTTCTATAATAAAGCTGCAACTAAAATGCCTTGAAAAGGTCTAGAAAGAGCAAGGCTGGACAGATTTTATAATAATTAGGTAGTAACCCCAAACCATTTACAGCTCTATGTGAATAATGAATGAATAATGAATCTATTTTTCCAGACTGATTTGTTTTGGCAGGAATGTCACTAATACCCTATTTGTTTGCTAGGGACATGCAATATTCCTCTGACAGAATAAGCTTAAATTTCTTTGACAGAATAAACAGTGATACTCATGCCACACTGATTAATTTGGAAGTTTGTAAGGGATCTGTGATGCCATAGGGACTTTAGTATGTGTCTCTTATTTATCCCACACAAAAGGGATATTTCTTTATTTCAGGTGATAAAAATAACTATTTCCCAGCTATCAGTAGCTTTGCACTAATCTCTGCACAGTGCTGTACCAAGCTCAAGATTGCCATAAAGATGTCCTGAGGTGCCAGTTCCACTGAAGCATCTGCATACCAGGTTTGTTCCGGCTGCTGCTTCCTTGAAGACGGTGAACACAAAAATGTACCCGTGCCATTCACAGTTAACAGAAACTGTCCCAAAAATAGAAAGGTTTTATAAAAAACCAAAGAAAGCTGTGCTTAAAAACTGAGATAATCTTAAAATGAACAGCTATGACTTTTTATCTGTTCTAAGTTCCCTATTTAAAATCCAGTCACTGCAAACAGAGAGATCTGAAGAATATCACAACAATGATAGGAAGAGGAATCTAATGAGCTAATTACTGAAAATGGAGCAGACTAAATCAGTTACTCCTGGTATCCATCCAAGGGGAATAATTAATGCTGTTAGTTCCAGCTAATTTCTACCATTGCAGAGTTTGACCCTTAAGAAGGAAAAACATGAGGCACAAACATCATGTTTAGCTTACAGTAAGCATGCCAAATTAAATTGAATCACACATTATGAAGTCTTGAAAGGCATCAGGGAAAAAAGTCAAAACAAAACACATAAATACAGAATTACTTTTTTCTGAAAGCATAAGTTTCTTAGTTGCCCTTTTTTCTCAAGTATGGCAGACATTAAAATTTGGTTTTTATTTTAGCATAAAAACAGTTCAGTGACTTTTGCTAGTCTATGGAAAATCCTTGGGAATTTTGCTAGAAATTCTTCACTATTTAAATAGTCTCTGAATATGCTCTGATATCAAGCTGTCATTTAAAAATTAAGAATGATATTTATTTATACAAAGAAATAAGACAAGATATACACACTCTTTTGGTACACCCAACAACCCAATCCATTGTTTTATTCTAGCATTTCTCTATAGCAAAAGTCTGGGGAGAATGCTGCTTTAAGTAAAAGTTATCAGACTTCTTTGTCAAGCTAAGTACACCCTGCACACTTAATTCCCTGTTTTCAAATAATGTTAGGGAATAACACAGCAAAGTTAGTAAGCTATGACATATAGTAATTAAAAGCCCAGTGTAAAGTAAGGCAAAAATCACATGCAACTATAATTTTGTGCTGTAGCTTTAATAAGCTCATTAGCAATCACATAGGAAGGCCATTTGCTGATTTCTTCACAGATGTTCTGAGAGGTTAATGGTAATGTTTGGAAACAGCCTAAAAAAGCAAAAGATTACAGCTTTGATCTGTAATTCTGAGCAAGTTGTGGACAATCTTCTGTGCCTCAGTTGTTTGAAAATATTGGGGAAGAGACCACTATTCACCTTATTTGCCAAAAGCCCATTCCCAGCAACTAAATCTCCTTATCCAGTGTAACATGAGGTTACACTGACAGAAAGAAATGGTAATGAGAGAGGAGAATACTATAAGAGGGGGGAAAAATTCGATAGAGTAATTCTACCCCTAAATATGTTTTTTTCTCTCTTATTTCATCCCACCTAGCTGCTATTCTGAATTTCTTTACCCTTTTTCTGCAAAAAGAAGTTGTCACCCTAGTCATACTCTACATAAACAGGTGATGTGTGCACAAACTAGAAGACTAAGAAGTCCTGAAGATACGATATTCGGCTGTGAAAAGCAGGAGGCTTCTTGAGTATGTAAGTGCATCTCTCACCTAATGTTATTCCCCCTCCTTCCTTTCTCAAAAACTCAGTAGGGAGCCCAAAGAGCACTACTATTCCTCACAAAACACAGTAATTTTTTATGACACAGTAACTCTATAAAAAGGAGAAAGGAACGCATGCATTCATCTAACATCAGTATTTCAGATATTCCATCACAAATTAGACACTCCAGAAATATAAATATGGTTTTTTCCTTATTTTTCAAGATCCTTAGGCATTCTTCTCCTTCACAGAGTAAAAAGTAGATACTTCTTTTCTCTGTTTTAATTCTCTTGACTTTTCTCTATGCAGACTCAATACTAGACAGATCATATTCAATGGCCATTGTAACTAATCACAGGTAGCCCTGCATGAAATTAGTGAGGATCTCTAAGTGGTTGGACCCTAATAACATTTCCAGGTCCTCTGTCATAATTAACTACATGTGTTACAGGCACATGGGTGCAAAATGTGATTTGAGAACAGTAGCTGCCACCAGGAATTGCGAACAGAAATACATTTAGCCATGAATTGAATGAGATAAACCGATGTTAAAATTTGCAGACCTCTAGGGGGTAAGTAATATGGACCTCTCTTTCAGCCTTTATTTTCCCAAGTTAACTCTTTATTTGCAATAATCCAATTTGTGGAAGCAGGAATCACTGTCATAGAGGATGTAGAACTGAGACCTAAAACCGATAATTAAGATTTTTCACTTGCAAATGATTTTGATTCTGGAAGCTCCTGACAGCAGGAGGGAGTGTAAAGACAGAGAACATACTTTCTTCTGAACGGTACTTGTGGATGGTAGAGACAAGCATGTTATTTTCACGCACATGAGCAGTATACTGGCATGGAGGCCAAATCACTAAATGATTCGTGACTCCCTCCCTTTGAAGAGCCCCAGAAATAATTTTGAAAAGACATGGAAAACTACAGATTTGTGTCAAAGCCTATTAGAGACTGAAAAAGACAAACCCAAAATTATTAGTATCACATGCAGCTCATTAAATCATATGCTGCAAAGTCTTGGCTTCTGTTCAAGGGAAATGTCTGGCTTTTAGGGAAAAAAAAAATAGTTAATGTTTCTAATACCAAACACTACAAAGGAAAATTAAATTACAGTCCAGATAATTATCAGTAAGAGGAATGGCAGCAAGCATTACACAGCATTTTCTGACAAATATAAACAAATCAGAAAATGGATTGCTGAGCAGAACTCACTACTGAGAAAATTAATTATATATCTTCTTCCTAAGCTATGGTTATGAAGCACAGATTCCTGCTCACTCCCACAGATAACAGGCAAAACCAAAACAGTTCTTGCCAGGTTGTTCTAAAGTTCTTTCTTGATCTAATTTATCGCCCCAGGAGGCCTTTCACTGACTGGCCCACGTCCCATCAGCAAAAGGTATGTGATCCTTTTCCAAACATGAAAACACACACAATTGTAGAAGATTTGGGTAAAAGAAGATGGCTATTAAAAGCAGTTTAAAAAATGACCAATCAAAAATTCTAAGAGACTTAAGAAATTGTGCAACGGCCTTTGCAAGTTGTTTATAAGGCACCATGTCACCGACCATAACAAAGGTAGCTTTTGCTGATGAAAAATCATGCCCAGAAATGTTTATAAAATATCAAATTTAAGGAAGTACAACCTCTTTCTCCATGGGAAGCATTCAGCACAAACAACATACTATGGCTTGCATGTTGGGATCAAGTGCACCCTCAGCAAGTTTGCCCATGACACCAAGCTGCGTGGTGTGGTTGACGCACTTGGAGGACAGGATGCCATTCAGAGGGACCTGGACAGGCTTGAGAGGTGGGCCTGTGGGGATCACATGAAGTTCAACAAGGCCAAGTGCAAAGTGCTCTGCCTGGGTCAGGGCAATCCTAAGCACAAATACAGGCTGGGTAGTGAATTAATTGAGAGCAATCCTGAGGAGAAAGACTTGGGGGTGCTGGTGGATGAAAAGCTGGACATGACCCAGCAATGTGTGCTCACAGCCCAGAAAGCCAACCCTATCCTGGGCTATATCAAAAGAAGTGTGTCCAGCAGGCCCCCTTGGGGTCCCCAACATAATAAGGACATGGATCTGTTGAAGCAAGTCCAGATGAAGGAAAATGATCAGAGATCTCAAGCACATCTCCTATAAGGAAAGGCTGAGACAGTTGGGATTGTTGAGCCTGGAGAAGAGAAGACTTTGGGATGACTTTACAGCACGTTCCAGTACCTAAAGGCAAATCTACAAGAGAGCTGGAGAGAGACTTTTTACAATGGTATTAAGTGATAGGACAAGGGAGAATGGCTTTAAACTGAAGGAGCATAAGTTTAAATTCGATATTAGGAAGAAATTCTTTACTTTGGAAAGAGGATGGTGAGGCACTCGAACAGGCTGCCCCAAGTAGTTGTGTATGCCCCATCCCTGGAAGCATTCAAGGACAGGCTGGATGGTGCTTTGAGCAGCCCAATCTAGTGGAAGGTGTCTCTATCTATGGAAGGGGTGTTGAAACTAGATGATCTTTATGGTCTCTTTCAACCCAAACCATTCTATGATTTTATAAACACCTCTGAAAACTGTTAGTGGTGTACAGAGGATCTTAAAGCTATCAACCTGAAACATGTATTATGACATCTTCAAAGGACTAGAAAATATAACTTTACACCAAAACAAGCTGTAGTACCTCTATTCTCAGTTCTCCACCTTTTTGTAAAAATATAGCACTAGCACCATTTTTTGGACCAAAAAAAGTATACACTTTCTAGACTATTCTTGATTCTGCCACAAACGTTTTTCAAGATACACCCACAATTACAATAAAATTCATTTAGTCTCCATAGAGACATCAGATCTAATAATGAATTTATCTTTTTTTCCAAAAAAAATGGATGCAAGAGTCTATATATACACAGTGTGATTAGAAAGACTTATTGTTTTGCTTAAAATTTCCATCTCCATGGCTACTCTTTTTCCCATTCAAAATTTCTCAAAAATTTAAGATGGCATATTCATGTCTTTAAGCTCTAAACTTTCCTGATTAATAATTATTAGCATCCATCTTAATATTCCTTCTGGTAAATCCTTTTCTTTAATAGACAGTGAAATTCAGAATGTGAAGAAAGGCACCTGGTTCTAATATACAAAAAAAATGCCTTAATATTGCCATTATCTCACCAATGGCAGCCAGATAAAGGAGACTTCTGCATGCATAGCACTAATTCATTAGTTCATGTGTGTCTTGTTGTCGTAGTTTGAGAGCCCCAAAATCCAGTTCTTAAGTCCAAGCCCCCCTTCCCTCATCTCAGCCCAGTGTGAGATGGGTTCTCCAGACAACACACGAGACTCAATATGGGGGGAAAGGGAAATATATTACAATGACTGTACAAATAAATATTACAATACATCATATACAATCATAACTATCTTTTCTATGATAAAGCAGTATTTACAATGGATCAGATCTCTTCTCCCTCCAAATAAAAGTCCAGCTGCTGTAGTTGGATCTCTGCCAGTACACACGAGGGGGATCTCCAAGCCCCTCTCGGCCCTTCGACTCCAAGTGAGGGTCTTTCTCTTCCATGGGCTGTGCTCACCGGAACAAAGGTCGCTTCACCACGTCAAATCACGACGTGCAGGAGACTTCGTGAAGGGGATTCAAACTCCCTTGCAGAGCTCCCATGCTCTGAGCAGCGGGGGGGGGCGAAGCCCTCCTCCGCATTCCTTCTGGCCATCCCCATCCAGCTCCAGGACGCCTTGAGCTTCTCAGCTCTGCTCTCTGCAGTGCATGCTGCGTTTTATGACTTCCATCCAGTAGGAGTCTACCCCCTCCACTTAGAAGGGATCTCAAAAGGAGTTTGGGGGTTTGGTTCAGTTCTTACCCCAAAACTCTGTCTCTGTAGAGCTTAGTCTTGCTCTGTTGCTGGCTCTCTCTCTCCATTAGAGATCTCTGCCTCTCTGCTCAGCTGCATGCTTGTTTCTGCTGCTCCTTATCTCCTTCTGGCTCTCTGCCACTGTTCTCCATACCCTGCTGTCTCTGTCGCTGCTTCTGCTGCTGCTTACAGTGTAGAAACTTCCCCCAGCTCTTAGCTACAGATACTTAGCCCAGTCTAACACTGTTCCAAGTCCCTGCAGCCCCCAGGTGGGGGCTGGGGGGGGCCATAGCCCCCAACGGGGCTCCAGGCCCCTTCCTCATGGCTTTACAACATGGCCACTCTTCTCCAACAACAACTACAACTACTCTTCTTTTCTGGTCTGGTTGTTGATATGTTGACATTTTGCAGGAGCGCTGGTTGGCTCAGTCCCAAGGGTAACAAGCCCCTTGGGGGTTACCATTTTTTTTAACTCCAGGAGGAAAACTGTTTTCCCACACACACACCCGTTAATATAATTTGTGCTACTCATAACCTGCCCAAAGTGCTCTGGTGGTCATCAATTTACAGCATTCAGATTTTTGCAAAAATTATGAAAAGCCATGACTAAAATGAGATTAATCTCTTACCCACTGGCTGTTCTTGTTTTCAAAGGTCTTCCCTTTTTTTTTTGTCTGATAAGGGTGGGATCCAGCCATCAAAAATATAAGCATCTATTTTACTTTATTTATTCCTACTTCTTTCTCTGTTTAATTTCCAGGAAGGAAATCTTTACACTGAACTTTTGTTTTAGACATGCATTTTAGTACAGAATTAAGCACCTTCGGAAGACAGATATTTCTGATGACCAGTTATAGAGCCATGGTAGATTTCTAACTTCTTACTTTACTAAGACCTTAAGTTTCTGATTCCACTTCTATGTTACCTCCCTCTCCCCCATGTTCTGATCTTAAACCTGTATCTCCATTTTATGAAGCTTGCTAATTTGGCTCTCTTCACTTTGGAGGAACACTGATTTATACCAATTGACAACTTGTTCCTAAGTGTAACAGCAACTTACAATTCCAGAACAGATGAAATGAGAAGATGCTACTGTATACTTCTCTGACAGCTTTTTTGTTTGAATTACTCAGAAACATATATCATCAGGTTTGGAAGTTCTGTCCATAAGGTTACCAGATTTAGAAATCTGAGTGGAAATCTCTTCAGGATTGGTCCAGAAACATCACTCAATTTAGTTGTAAGGGAAAATCCTTCTGATACAATAGTCAGAGGTCATCTTTGATATAATGTAGCTGTTAACTCAATTGCCACAGCACCTGATAAAACTGTTATATCTTGAACATAAGAGAAGGTTGTCAAATTCATCTGTTTACTTGCTGTAATTAGGTTAAAATATTTCCTGAATTCTTATTTCATTTTAAGGAATTTGACTGTACAAGATGTGCAAAGTATAAGGTAATGGCTAAGCTAGATTTACAGGTCATTTGGTTCAGTCAATCACCTGAATTGAGACTTCAAGGGCATTACAAGCTATTAAACTTGTTTCTTTCCTCCCTAACCTACTCAAAGTCAGACTACAAAATCCCTTTCAGAAACAGAAACCAGAGCCTATTAGTCTCCAAAATGCTAGAAGTCTGGCAGCCTTTGAGATATAGTTTGGGTTACCAAGGGGATGAATCACGGTAATCCAACAACATTAGTTCTTTCAGACTTGGAAGTGATTTGCCACAGAGGAAAATTTGTTCTATTATTAAAAGATATATATGATAAAAAAACTATGAAACAGTCAATAACATTTAAAACCCTTGTTCATACACCATATGAACCCTTGTTCATACACAAAATCCATATGACAGTCAGAAAAAAAATCCTGTATTACTTAGGTTTGTAGTTATATTTAATGAGACAAAACAATGGAAAATATACTAAGGGACATTTTATGTGGGTGACCCTACCCATTTTTTAAAAAATATGTAAAATAAAAGAAACTTTCAGCATTTCCATTCTATGTAGGCCATGTCTATAACTCCACTAAAGAAGATGTTCCTGTTACTGGACTGTACCTGTGGATTTAACTGTGTGCTTCCAAATGAAATGCCATGGTAAGAGGTGAGTACTACTTTTAAAAACTCAATTTCTCACAAGAGACATATACTTATTTTGGTGTGTTGAAGGTTATACTTGGGCATATTACTAACAGAGATCCCCTTCTGCATGATCAGAAAGAAACGTCTGTAGGGAGTGAGTTCTCCTGGGGTGGAGAACAATCATATTTTCTAAGAACTCCTGTACACAGGGCAAAACCTCCTAAATTTACTTTTGCATTCAGCAATTTATCTGAGTCGGGCTGTAAATTAGGGAAAACCACAGGGTACTATTTATGTTCTCACTGTCCTACATGTAAGTAAATCAGATAAAAAAGCAAAAAGTAAAAGAAAAAATCTCCAAACTTAAAAAAGTTTAGAAAAAACACCTTCAGTTTCTATTACAGGAGGACTGTCATGCTGTGCTCCCGTGTCATTGCTTCATGTTTGAGACCCTTTCTGTGGTAGCACAACGTGTTCTGAAAACATTGCTTTGCACTGAGATGAAAGATGTGTTAGATGAATGTGTCTTCATCATTGCCAACAGAGATAGCCACCAGTACCTTGTCAGAACACGTTCAAAATACAACAGTCTCCTAATCCATATCTAAGCCAGTCTTCCCTGAATATCTCCCACTCTTAAAGAAGGTGTACCTATTTACTTATTTTACACACAGAAAATTTTGCAATGTTATTTCACTTCCTAACTGGCAACACACAATGGAAATTATTAAAGAACTACATCCCAAGGGCTGTGCTCTGGTCAGAGTGAACGCCATAGTTTATACAAAGGAAGAAGGAAAAAAGAAAGTAAGAGCTCAAGAGAGAATGGCCACTGCAAGTCAGGTAGGAGGCAGTAGTGCTCCTATGTTTGCAGAGGAAAAACAGGGCTTTCTAAGTCAAGGCTGCTCAACTTATTTTTGTGAGATGCCCCACAACAGGTTTTATTTCTCACCAAATACACTAGGCTAGTGTGTTATCTATTTGTGTATTAGTTGGGTTGATAAGGTAAACTACTAATTTTCCCTCATTTTGTTTCCATGCTTACATGTGTGAGAATGTATTTTATATCTGCAGTCCTTTCACAGATCATGTATGGCTTTCTCCAAATACAAATGGCTAAGAACCAGTGCACTGGGGCCTAAGATTTCTAAAGGAGTTCAGCTGGAAATAGACTGGGATATCTTGAGACCTCAAAAGAAGTAAAGAAAATTTATAATTTAGCAAAACCGAAGCTACTATGTAATCTATAAAGAACTACAAGATAGTTATACAAAATTTAGCCTCTTAGCAATATTTAAAAATGGGACTCAAAGCATAAGTATTACCATGAGATTTTCTGGAATCCACCCAATTCCCAACTCTGCATCCTTCACCACGGTGAAACAGGGAGACTACAGTCCTGCCCTGCCTCACCTTCAACCTCTTCTGTGATTACTTGTGTACTACTACCACACAGCTCTCAAAAAATCTTGTTGTAAGAGACAGGCGGGTAAAATTCCTACTTCCCTGGATCCTGTTATTTTCAAAGTATTAAGACTCATTTGTACATGACAGAGGCCTGAGTACTAAAATGGCTGACTGACTTTTCTTGCACTTTTCTAGCTAGGAAATACAGCTTCATAAAAAGCAGCGAAGCTCTTCCTGGAAGAAGGCAAAGAACTGATCTGTTTTACAGGTAAATAAACATATATGTATGGACAGTCTTGCTGGGTCAGATAAGAAATAATATAGCTAGTTGATATCTTCTGCAACAGTGTTGATTAAATATTTAGAGAAAATTGCAACAAGGTGGATACATATGATCGTCCTTTTAAACATCCCCCCAGCCTCCAACCATATGCAGTTCTGTGGTTTCCTGAGCTAGAAGTAGTTTCTATGTCTAATAAATATGCTCAGTGAATATCTCTTAATTATCTCAGTGAGTTTGCCCAGACTTCTCTTAATTCGTGTAAACTTCTATCAAGAACTTCCACTGCTTATCTACATGTATGGGACTGACAGAATGTATGAAGAATTCCAACTTTTCTTCTTTCTATCCATTTAAAATCACAGGCTCATTATTCTCATACAGACCAGCCCTTATGATGGCTGGTTTACAACAGGAAATTTATTTCGGGAGGCTTAGCCTTTCAAATAAAGCAAGAAATGCTCTTCATTTTAGCTCTAAATGTATGTGAGTTTAATCCCCAGACTGATGTCCAATTAAGAGCGTTATACACAAATTCCATCTTCTATCATTGCTTCTTCCATTTAGCTTTTAAGATTCCTGTTCCTGCACAATCATAATGGCATTCATTATCTTCAGCATAGAGGCATTTCTCCTGAACTACCTGACTTTTCTGTAAGGTCTTTTTATCCTTCAGACTGCTAATTACTATCTTGCTTCAGGTTGACATTCATTTTCACAAGACTCTGTTTCCTCTCTTCCCCTCTAATTAGCACAATACTGGCTTTCTCAGCCTTTCCATTTCCCAGCCAAAGGCACTATAACCCCCTTGACATTATATGATCTTTTAAATGTCTTTCTGCCTTAATAGATCCATCCTCCCTGCAATAGATAGACATGTTCACACTCAGCTACTGTCTAGGGAGCTCTTTGTCCACCAGACCACCATGTCTTTTGATCACCCTTGAGTCATGCTTCTGTCATGACTCTTCTACATGCCACCAGCTCTATCTTATAGCATGCAACCAGCCACTCTTTGGACCCCCTCAATTCACCAAAATTCCTGAATGAAGAAGTACTGTGAAAAAAACATTACTAGTAACTGTAAGGATGGACATTCTGAAAGGAAATTGGTTTAAATAAGAGGTTAATGGTCCATGGACAAGAATCAAGACAAATATCTGAGTTCTTTCAGTACTGTATATAAGACCACCACATACAATTGGGAGCATTCAGAAAGGTTCAAGTGCCACTTGTCAGCTCAACTCCAAACATGCTTTCTAAGTCAATCCATGAACGCCTTTGTCTGTTAAACAGACCATCCTCTTCACTTGCTACAAGTTTCTTCAGCACACTGATGTCAGGTAAATAACAAGCCTGTCTACACATTTTTTTCTCATCCAAACTGTTTCTCAAACGAGGATTGTGCATTTTGGACAAAATTAATGTCTTTACTGGGGAAAAAAAGAACTTTATCAAAAAGCAAAGCACTAGTCTTGCCTTTGTTTTCTAGAGTAAAAAACTCACATTATTTGTTTCCTTCTATTTCCTTTAGTTCCTCTATGCAATACAATAAGGTTTTTCTGCACCTGTCTTCAGCTGGAGTTCCTTTCTGCATACGAAATAACTCCAGTGCAGTAGGTAATGTAATTAATAGTCCTATTTGCTCTAAAAATATTTCATCAGGCAGATGCAAGAGCCATATTAACTGTTTATCCTTGGATGGTTAGTAAGAAACCTTTTGTTTTCTCATATATCCAGATGTGCCTTTATTCAGTTGTTGCTAACTAAATAACCTCTAATTTTAAAAGTAATTTCTTATTGTTGTTCCCAAAGAACCCAATTTCGCACCATTCAATTAAATTCCATTCCTATTACCTGACACTTGGAAGTTAGTACTTTTTTAATATATCATATACTGACCCTCTTCTATATTGGTAAAACTTCCCGACTTCTCAGCATTAACAACTTTTATTAGCATATACCTTCAATTTATTAAGTTTACTAGCTATTTGAGTCCTAAAACTTTTTCACAATGTATCCTAATTCTGATGTCCTCTCCTTTCAAAACAGCTTATCATTAGGTCCTTACCCACCCTTCTTTCCATTACTAAACTCAGTGTTCTCCAGGAAATTACCTTGATTCCTTTTGTTCCTACAGTTAAAGAATTCCAGCCAACTGGGATGCTTCCACACTTTACTCTTACCTTTTTAGTTCAGTGTTAGCATAGGTGATGCCATCTCATGTGTGATAATATCCACTAAAGTCAAGAAACTCTAATCACAGATTTCTCCAAGAAAATTATATTTGAGGTAAATTGCACTAATGGCTGTTAGGAAGTCTTGTAAGGTGACTAGAATTTGAATATGTTTTGGAGAAGACATCAGAAATAAGCAGTCCCAGAATATTTCAAGACACTGCAGAAAGTACATGTCCTAATTACAGGTGAATAGAGAATTATGAAATACTATACATCCAGGTCTTTTTTTTTTTAGCTCAGCTCATTCTAGAATCATTCATGAAGCTGAATATAGGCCATGCTAGTCAGTGTGGCAAAACAAACCATCTAGAAAGGAAAACCAGAAACCCCTGTGAGAGTTTACTTCATATTCCTTTCTGTGGAGTTGGCTTTATTTCCAAATAAAATAAACCAAACTCAATAGTATCCAATCTACATAGGGCAAAAAATGCCCAACAAGTATCATTCTTGCTGTCAGAACAGAAAACCTGATTTCCCGAAACAGGAAATTCCTTTTTCTTTTTATAAATACACATAAATAATAACCTAATGGGCAGAAAAGTAAGAACTCTCTCTATATAGGTACCATGCTAATTTAAGAGTAAACAAGTGAGCAAATTACACCACTGACAAGTTCCATTTGAGTTATTGACTGGATTAATTGAGGTAAAATTTTCTGTATTTCTCAAATTGCAATTAATGAATAAATACAGTCATAACAGGTAAAAACTGTGGAAAGAATTTGTTTATGAGCAGTGAGTAATAAAACAGTCTGGATTCAACCAGAATATACCTAGATGATTACAAAAACCCAATATATTTATTCAGAAAAGATTGAAGGAGATTAGCCTTCAACGACACTGAAAAGAAAGTAAAATGGAAAAAGCAACTTCTCTACTAGAAAAAAAACACAACCAATATCCCCACTGATTTTTCTCAGCTGAACCAAGAAATAGAAATGTCAATACAGAGCTAAATTGTCCAGGGATGCTGTTTTGTTTAATATCATAATTTCATGTGTAAAATATGGGTGCACTGCCCATAATATGTAAGCTACTAAAAACACCCTGATGTAACATAGAGCCCCTTATGGCTCTGGGTTCTTACAAAATGCACTTAAGCTTACTTCCAGAACATAATGCAAATTGAGTAGCATTAAATAAAAAAGAGTTGCTTTCATGTGACCCCCACCATCCTCCCTCAGTCACTCCTGCCCCTTTCAACTCAGCATAATTTCAGACTGACTTCAAGCTGTTCTAACATAGCCCAGGGAAACAGCTTGCACTGAGCAGCAGGAGAAGGCAAAAGTGAGCTTTAAATACAATTTCTACACTCCTATTTTCATGGTATTTACATTATGGCTCCTGGCCAAGGCTCTGGTCCTGTGATTTCAAAGCAGTGACTGCACAGTAAGAGTGCAACATTTTGCTCTAATCTACAACATGAATGATATTAAAATTCAGCAAAGAGCCTGTATGGACTTTATTTTTTTTCTTTGTTGATTCACTGCAGCTGTATAGAAATCATAACTCACATTCAGGGGAACTGGTAGCACAGGTGATTGCACTTTAAGGAATGCTGTCAACCTGAATTTAATTTTAGAAATAGGCTTAGTTTTGCTTCTTAAAATAATAGCTTAGTAAGTATTAGCTACACCAACAGTTTAAAGTATACTGTCAGATTTCTCTGGATTTTATAGAGCTTGAACAACTAAAATAGCTGAATTGTTTTTCATATTTAGTACAATGTTATTGTTCTTAATTCAGACCCCTGTCACAGAAAACTCATTCTGTTCCTTATTTCCTTCCCATCCAGACTAGGAAGGATGAGAAGGAAAATCTCATCAAGCGAAATCAAAGATCTTGATCTTCAGTACACATGTACAAAACACTCTATATTATCTTTCCATTTCTCATCGCCAGTTTTTAGGAAGCCTATGTAGCATTCATATGATGTTTGCACACATGTAAGTGCTGGTTCATTACAGTTCTTCCACTGGTATATGCTTCCTGACATGGGAAAAGCTGGTGACTTGCCAAAGTGGAATGTGGAAGGCAACGTGAATCATCGTGGAACAATGAGGAAAAACAATGTGGAAGACAAAGGCAGCTGAAAAAATGTTATACCAGACTGCCTGGTCACAGGTTGGGGAGAGCTGCAATTATCTGAGATCTGGCAGTCTGATAATTTGTTGGCCTAAACCATGGCAGTATGCATTTCCCAGGA
This sequence comes from Chiroxiphia lanceolata, assembly GCF_009829145.1. Lineage (NCBI taxonomy): Eukaryota > Metazoa > Chordata > Aves > Passeriformes > Pipridae > Chiroxiphia > Chiroxiphia lanceolata. Next base: position 16,561,703 of record NC_045671.1, on the reverse strand, counting down.
GTCCAATGAAGAAAACTGCCTAAGACACACTATAGAAAAGTGTTCTAGAAAGTGTCTTACACTAGCTCAGTTTCTCTTAAAGAATTCCCATGGAAGTTTCCACTTGAACAGTGAGATAAGCCTTATGTAGAATCTCAATTATGCTAAATGCCACGTTTTCTTTCCAATTAATATTTGCCTTTGAATATAGATGTGTCATTTTACTGATAACAGAAGTCTTTGTCAGAGAATATTTAAAGGCCTGCAGTGATATATATACTGTTCAGCTGGTCACAGGGACCTGATTTCTATGCTGCAAGCAAAGCTATGCAGCAAAATTGTTTAAATAGGCAATGGAGGGTTCTGTAAAGCACAGAACTTGAAAAAAGAGTGGAAGGTTTGACCCAAAATTATAGAAGGCTTTCAAAAAATCATTGGAATATTGGGGAAAATAGGGGAATTTAACGCTGGCTGCAGTTAGAGAATTGACATTTACCTCTCATTTTCTCTCCAAACTATGTGAGGCCAGGAGTTTGCAACCACTTTGGTGTGTATTTTAGAGCAAGCACACAGGATCAGGACAGAGGGCTCTCTTGACAGGGTGCTGAATTAATAGGCACCACCCTTTTTTCTGAGGGTTATGAAACCCTCAAGACAGGTGCTTTTTATAGCAATAAAATCATAATATCTCATCAATATTTGAACAACCAGTGCTAGACCTCAACTAAAAGCATACCAATTTTAACAGTGCCATCACTGGCCAGCATGGCCTGTTTCACAAAGCATGCACTCTTTGCTCTGAAGTCTGTCTGAGATGAACATGTCTTTTACATTTACAAAATCTTTGGCAATGCAGACTGAGCCCTGGTTCTATATAAGAAATACAACTAGTTTTACAAGACATGTATTGTTTATAGTGGATGCATCTATATTTTACACATTGAGTAGATGACAAGGCAGCATTTCTTGCAAAAAACTTTTAATGAGTGCATTTTTTTCCTGTATTTTTTTTACTATTTCCTGTTTTTTCCTGATTTTTACACCATTTACGGTGCCCTGTCTCACAAACTCTTTTCACTCACACTCTTCGGTGCTGTCTCACATCATGTCTCATTGTTATGAGCAATTTCAGTCAAACTTCACATAGCAGTGCATGTATTGTCTTCCAGTCTCTGCTTATATTTCCCTATGCTCTGATGCTTTTAACGTCCAAGCTATATAAATTATTTACATTTTTATACATTATATAGATTATATAAATTATTAGCATCTACTAAAGTTTAGAGAAAAGACAAGCATTCTTTTCTGCTTTTTAGGTAAGCAGTATCTCCCTTTTTTACCTGTTCATTCCCACTTGAATAGCTGAGAATGAACCATTCAACCATTTTTTTTCTTGGCTACTTATGTAAAACAAGGGAAATCTGAGCTGAATCGGACTCATGTGTGCAACTTTAATATAAACAGAAAAACAAGCAGAGGAAACAGAATACAGAATAAACAGGGTAAGGTAAAGAGAGCACTAAGAATCCCTAAATTCAGGAAATATACAACTTCTGGAAGTAACTAAGACCCCCCTCAAGCTTACAGAGGTTAAAAGCTCATGGCAGTTCTCTGACTGAGATCTGAACAAAATAGTACTGTCTATATTATAATAGGCTGTCCCTTGGCTGTACAAATCTTCAATATCTGTTGTTTAAAGCTGCAGATGCTATGAAAAATAGGAAAAAAACAATTATGGAAAAGTAATGATTAATGAATGCCAGTATTTCTGAGAAATAAAGTATGAGAAATATGACTTACACATAAGTGGAACTGCTTGCAATGAATATACAAGAAGCACCATATGAAATAATACAGCAGTATGAAAATAGGGTCCTATCTCAAAACTTTCAGGCTCTTTAAAGATTTGTATTGTGTAGAAATAAGCAAAGGAAAAAATTTAGGCAAACCATATCCAACTACAACTAGGGTAACACTGGTCTCTTGAAGGGCAGCTTAAAACTAAACAAAAGCTTCCCAGAATTTCACCTTGTTTCAGCTAACAGGAAAAGTGCAGAAAGAGATTCCATCCTGTCTGTCACAACTACATTCTTCACTAATGATCTTTTCTCAGGAATGGTTCCTTTAGGGCCTTATGACAGATTGATATTTGTGAACACATTGCATTGCTTATCAAACAACAAACAGGTCAGCCTTACCCATGGCTGGCTGGAGCTGCTGCCCTTTCTGGCCATGTCTGTAACAGCAAAGTTACAAGTTGTGCCAAGTAGCATCTCAAGGCTATTGAACTTGTCTATTCTGTCATACTGCTAGCATGTTTTCTGGCATAGTTTTGACCCAGGCTTGCTAGCACCATGCCTAACTGTTCCTGGGCAGGGACTAGGGCTTAGCTAAGGACAGATTTGGATGTGTCCATTCTCTTTCAGAGACTGTAAGAGTTTAAACATATGAACAAAAGCTATTCCACGCCAGCTGGATTCAATGCCAAAGGACAGTTTTGGTATGCTCAATTTACTAATATAGCTGGATCCAAAGAAATCCCAAATCCCTGCAGTTTTCAGCATTGGAACAGGCTCTGCAGGGAAGTGGTCACAGCACCAAGCCTGTCTGAGTTCAAGAAGCATCTTGACAACACTCTCAGGCCCATGGTGTGATAATTGGGTTGTCCTGTGCAGGGCCAGGAGTTGGAATAGATGATCTTCATGGGTCCTTTCCAACTCAGCATACTCCCTGATTCTATAATTCTACATTACTGTAGATTATGCACTACTTTGAATTACTTTGTCTGTTACAATATACACATTGGATTTTCTAGCTGAGATGAGGAAATTTTATTTTCTATATTAGATATTTACTATCCTCATCTAAAAAGCATTCAAAGCAGCAGCTACAGATTTTCATCAGCAGCTGAGAAAGAAATCATGAAATACACTTTGCAGTGGCTGTCATACCAATTAAAAACACATGAGTCAGATGTATCAAAGTCAGGATCTGAAAATCCAGAGATGAAACATTTGCTACATTCCTTATCCATTGTCTCCACATGCTACTCTTATCTCCACTTTTATTGCTTCAGTTTTCACCACTTTTCTACTCAACCGATGTATTTAGTGATTCTTGCACTAATGCTTATAGCCAGTCATTGTTACAAGGTATTTCTGCAATATTTTACTGCCTCCACACTTGTAGCTTACTTGTAACATACTTTTAGGATACCCCTACAAACTTCAATACCAAGGCAATTTTCATGCAAACTGGTACTCCTACACACCCTTCTAACACACACACACACACACACACACACTCTCTCTCTCTCTCACTCTTATTTTCTTTTTAATGAAGTATTTTTACTGATAAAGGGCTGTTAGGAAGCTTTTAGGGAAAAAAAAAAACCAACAGGTGCCTAACACCTATTGATTTTTTTTTTAACAGCTACTATAGTTTTAATTATTGAATGATAACACTGGATTTCCTCATTCATCTTAAAAAACCTAGTAGTCACTTAGTCCCTAAGCCCTATGATAATTTATATAAAACTGTTGATGTGAAGGCAGCAACATTTTGGGTATCAAATGAAACTATCACACACACTTCTAAGAAGGATATGCTGACACAAGCAGGTCTTACTCTTCCTTCTCTAGGAGGATACATGTGTGATCATTGCACCTAGTCCTTGAAGTCTAAAGCTAGTCCCAGGGAAAAGCCATATAAGCAGCAAAAGGCAGTGCAGTGTCTTATTTGATATTTGCACCAAAGTGCTATAATCAGATATCACTGAGCGAATGCAGTTAAAGCATTTTTATGTAATAAATAGATCACAGAGGGAAAATTTGATGCTTTATTCCTCAAACAAAATTTGTACTGAAGTCAGTTAAAAATCACTGAGAATTCGGATCAAGTAAATTTTAAACATGAGCTAAAGATACACTATGGATACACTACCAGTTAAATATGTTGACCTGTACTTGTAAATATTATTCTTTTTTCTAGGAACCAGTATCTGGACTTTTTTCCTTTTTTTTTCCTCCCTATTCTGTGGCTTATTTTGACATGGTAGCTAACAAATTCTACTCTTCAAATAAGTCTACATTTTCTCCATAAGGTGTTGCAGGCTGTTATTTCTATTATACCACTGACAGAGTTCACAAAGGTAATGTACACCTTTCTAGAATCACAGCTACAGGATATACTGAGCATAGGGATTTATACAGTTAATACAGTGATAGATTTATAAGGTTAAGTTTGTTTTTATTATCTGATTTGCACCTCTTCAAGCTTTTATTAATTTTATTTAGTGTGCATTTTTGTCTGAATTAGTATTGACATCTTTTTAAAAATTCAACATAATGTGAAATCTAACATTTTTAAAGTGAGAGAATCTTACAGCCTTCTAGTTCCATCCCTTTCCTTTAATATTACTAGCTCAAACCAAATGGAGGGAAAATATATTGCTTTTTATTATTTGACATTGTAAGCCCTTTAATGGATTTTTATCCTTTTATGTGTGTATGTGCTGCATACAGACACAATTTCTTTAATTTTTTTTTTTTTTTTTAGTTTCAATTGAGAAATCAACACCTTTTGATGTAAAACCACAATTTTTATGGATTGCTCTCCTCTAAAAAGTAAGAAACATGTTAATATTATGTCTTCCTAACATCCATACCAGGTTGCCATATTTATAATATGCAATGAAACAAAATTTCAGAGCCTGCTCATGGTCCTATGACATAGTAATGTGCTATCATTAATGAATATAGCACTTGAACTCTGAACCTCTCTCAAACCCAGTAATAATATTGCTTGAAAGAAGATGTTTGGCTCAGGAGGAAAACAAGCCAATGTTACAGTGCTTCCAGCAGGCTCTTTCTTACCACATGAAATAGATGTAACAACAAGGACTAGACTGAGCCCCATCCTCTCTGACTTGAACAACAAAAGAACACAATTCTTCTTTCAAATTTTATTCAAGAATAAGATATCATTCCCTCCAAGCAAGAAAAACCTCAAACAAACTAAAGACCTGCAGGGCATCCGAATATGGAAGACAGCACCGCCTTCAACCTGTTAACCCTTCCTCGTTCATCTGTGATAATCACACTGTGAATTTTATTAATAAGTAATGACTCTGCTTCCTTCAATGCCCATATTGACTTTTCAACAAACTTGCATCCTTCCCTGCTAAGCATATGAAAATCTTATTCTCTGGATATCAGCAAGCTCCAACATACTCAGAGTTGAACACAAAGTATCATGCTAAAAGCACTATTAAACAGGAAGTTTAAATGTCTACCCTAGGGGAATGTGTACAAAATTGTAACAGGACAAATGTTGGATTAACTGTGCTCTAGCTAGGGAATTTTAGTGGCTTAACAGCATTACTATTTACACTTTCTGCACTTTACTGCCAGAGCAGCATCATTCCAGGTATTCCTTCCGTTAAGTGCATGGCAAAGTAATTCAGTTCTGATCTTGTCATTCAGAACACATTTTAAAGTCACACTTCCAGCTTCTTCTGACTATACAAAACTGTGAGATTTTTGATAATACTTTATTTCATTTATGCTGAATATGTTATCGCATGATGTCATCAAATTCTTGCCAGTGATTTTGAAGGAAGTGTTATAACCTCATGCATGTTCTACTCAGTATTAACATCAAATCACACTCGGTATGACTCGCTCAATTTTATATTTTATCTAATATAAATAGTCTTTCATATGTGCAGTTTGAAATTCAAATAGATATTGCAGGAGTACTCTTCATTTTAGAAAGATATCTGCATAACACAAGAAAAATAATAATATAACATAATATAGACACAAGTTACATATATAGATACTACATGTTAAGAACAATAGTGCTGTTGATATAGCTTATGAGAGGGGGTAACAGTGCTCTACTTCACATTTTGTGCACTAGAATAGCTTTCTGAGACTCTTTACTTGTTTACTGACTTTATTGAAGGTCCCAGAAATGCAACAGTCAACCAATTTACTAGCAAGGTTAACTGCAAAGCAATGCTTCAATGCAAAATACTCCATCTAAACAGCGATAGTGAGCTGTGCAATTTGAGTTGATTTGGCAATGACAAGACCTTTTAAGAACTGGCATTAAAAAATTAGTCGGGAAAAAAAACACGCTACCACAAAGAAAGATGCAATGCTGGCTAGGATAAAAACCTTTAGCATGACTCTGAAGTCTTCTCTCTAATCCTACTCATGTGCCTACATCCTGGCACGTGACTCTTCACCTAAAGTTGAAGCAGGAAGGTCACTTCTATGCTCTGTGCCTCTCTTTCCTCTTCTGTAAGGCACATGGAGCTCTTGGGTTTGTTTCACTCATTTTTGTTGCAGGTTTTTTCAGGCAAGGACTGTCAGAGCATGTTTGGACTCTGAATGCTAATGTCATACAAAGAACAACAAAATGCAGATTTTGCTAGAACCGGAAGTTCATTCCAGCTGAAAGATTTCTACTGCTACATCCCCTCTATGCTGTGGATAGACCTGAACACACCTAGATCACTGGACATATTTGTACTCTGACGTGAAGAGACGAAAAATATGCTAATCACATTACTACAACATCATAAACTAGCATTGCTGCTTTTGCTAGGAGAGACATGAACAATAAAATCTATTGTAGTGGATACTTGGTGATTAAAATAAGAACTATGTAAAGACTATAATATAAACACAATTCAATTTCTCCATTATTAAAAAGAAAGGCAATATTGATGTGATCTCCAACATTACTACAATGAAACCATCATGTTACTAAGTGAAAGCATGCATACAGTTACCTAGTATGTAGTGCTATTTCACTAATGATAATAGCAATAACCTAAGCTTAAAAAAGTTGAGAAGCAAAACATGTATGTTCCTAGAGGGCACAAACTGATATATCAAGGGCTGAAGCCTATCTAAAAAAACCTGAATGAGATAGGCCCTAGGAAGCTCTGGAAAATTCTCCTTTGTGCCATATTAAAAAGATACTCAATTTATCTGCTGTTCAAATAATGTTCAAATAACTGCTCAGATTTGATCTAAGGTTTTCTGAGATTTAATGACTGCCCATCATTAAATGAATTTTAAATTACTTGTATTCATGAACCAAAAAAACTTCAACTGTTACGAATGTCTCACCAAGGAAACACTGCTCAAAATCTTCAAGCACCCCAGGAAGACAGCGAAGACCTGAAGCGTTAACTCCAGGTCTCACATTATTAAATGTCCTGCTATTCCTCCCTCTCCTTTTAGTGTGTTACACCCAAGAACCAGCAGATGCAAGCATCAACAAATCTGTCATAAATCCAGCCAAATCCAGGGTGCATCAGATGCAGCATCACTGGCAAGACAAGGGGATTGTCCTGCTCTGCTCTGCACTGGTGTGGTTTTGTGTGTAGTTTTGGATGCCTCCATATAAGAAGGTCATCAAGCTATTAGAGAGCTTCCAAAGGAAGGCCATGGATATGTTGAAGGGCTTTGAGGAGAAGACATATGAGGAGTAGTTGAGGGCATTTGGTGTGTTCAGCCTGGAGAAGAGGAGTCTGAGGGGAAACCTCATTGCAGTCTACAACTTCCTCATGAAGGGAAGTGGAGGGGCAGGCACTGATCTCTCCTCTGTGGTGACCAGTGACAGGACTTGAGGGAATGGCCTGAAGCTGAGTCGGTTGGGTTAGGTTGGATGTTAGGAAAAGGTTCTTCACCCTGAGGGTGGTTGAGCATTGGAACAGGCTCGCCAGGGAAGCGGTCACAACACCAAGCCCGTCTGAGTGCAAGAAGTGTTTAGATAATGTGTTCTGGCACAAAGTGTGATTCTTGGGGCTGTCCTGTGCAGGACCAGGTGAGGTGTTCAATGATCCTTGTGGGTCCTATCCAACTCAGAATATTCTATGATTTTATGAAATAAGTTTTGGATATCATTTTGTTTCATCTATTCCCTGGCATCACACTTTTCTACATTAGGCATTGTTTTATCTCTAGGGTGTAGGCAAGGAATGCCTTAGCAACACTATACCTTTGCAGTATTCCTCAGCAGAAGAAGGAAGATGTTTCAGGTGATCAGGATGACAAACATAACTAACAGAGCAAAAAGTTATATCTTCTGTCATGCATTCACTATCACAGCTTCTACATGAATTCACAATTTGTTATGGGAACACAAAAGACCCTAAAACTGATATTTCAAGGTACTTTGATACAACATTTATCACTTTCAATAGCCTATATATTGCAAAGCTGTTTATATCTCACTGCACAGATATCAGTATGTGTTAACCTGTATTATTTCCTAAAGGAATTCAATTCAAAATATATAATCACTGTACTTCAATACCTTAAAAATACTGTCTGCATTCTATTATTCAAGACAGAAAAATTACACAGGAAATAATTAAATGCTTTTTCATTACTGTGCGCTCTCTCTCTCTCTCTCTCTCTCTCTCTAAGGGTCATGACATTCAATGTAAACCTGCAGTACTGTAAATGCTATCAAACTGCTACAGCTTGCTTAATTCACAGAATTATTATTTTTAGCTTACCCAAATCTGTAGCTTAATTCTTTTTTCATTTTTGAAAACTGTTTTTACTTTGAAATCGATCCCAACCGTGCTTACAAATGCAGACGTAAAGGAATCATCAGCATATCGAAACAAAAATGAGGTTTTCCCAACACTGCTGTTGCCGATAATAAGCAGTTTGAACATGTAATCAAAGTTCTGGTCAGATGTATCTTTCTGGCCATATTTGGAATCTTGAACGGATGACATCTGTAATTCAAAATAAAAAGAAATAGTTTATGGCTTCTTGTATCATACAAAACTCGAAACATTTAGATTTTATTGGAGTTTTTCATACCATGTATCAATGAAGTTCAAGAAGAACACCTACTTGAAATATTACTAATGTGTACACTTCAGTGTGAACTTCGAGAAGAAGTTCACAGAGATCTAACTCTTTTTTTATGATTAATTTATCTAGTAATAGTTCTGGAAGCAAAAGAGGATGTAAGCATCACTGGTGACTAGTACCAAAACAAAAAGCAATAATACTAAAAATCCAGGGCAGTTTCCGAGTACACAACTAAAAAGATCTGACTTCAGAAAATGTGATGAATGAAACTGACGGTCAGAATATACATGAAGATACTTCACTTGTACAAGAAGGATATAAGACATCAGTGCTGCTTTATGATATAGTAGGTATATTTCCAAGCAAAAGCTGAGTAACTTTTACACCTAAAAAAATTCTTGAACCATTTATTTTACTGTAAATATGTTTTTGTCTTTTGCCATGGCTATAAACTCACTCAAAGCATTTTGCCTTTACCAGATTTTAATTATTATACAATTAAACAGTGAGTTGGGTATATACCTCTAAAATAAGGTCTTGATTTTATTCTAGTACTAGTATATTCTATAGTTTTTTGAATTTCCAGTGTTAATGCAACATTATCATAAGTGGCAGCTATGTGCAGGGACACCTCACATGGTTTCTAAAAAAAAAACTCAATTATTTTGAGAGCCTGTGGCAGACCTTAAGTTTTTTGAATGTGATTATTCTCAGGGCAACACTTTTGCATACTGATTTGAGACAGAAGGACAGACACCATATCCAAACAAAAAGGTTTACAGAAAAGCAGGTCATGTAAAAGCTTTCTAAGTCAGGCATCTGAGAGTGCATTTGGGCAATCAGAAAGGACAGCTGGAACCAGGGTGAGGGCTGTACACTGACCCACCTTCTCAGCAGAATTTTAATTAGTGCATAAATTTTCTGAGCTAATTCTGCTGTTTCATAGCACAAATAACAGTATGCCAGCTTCTTTGGGCTACTGAAGAGGTTTATAGGAGTGGGGACAAAAAGTCTCAAAGAAGACAATGGAAGTAGGAAGCTTTTAAAAGAAAATTCAGTGTAAGATATATATTTAATATATAATACAGTAGTGACCATTTGATTTCAGAATTACCTTCTTCACTAAATGTAGCCTTGGGTACCTACATGCTTGCAACCTAAGTATTTGCACTGGCCTTGAAATTTAATCACTTCTTCCACAGGCATGCAACAAAGAAGCTTTAGTTCAAAACCCTAAATATTACCAAACATACACATTGCTAATCTTTCAGCTTTCTGATTTCTATAGGAAAGACAAAAACCTTCCCTACTCTCCCTTATTGTATAACTATTTGGAGATATTTTGCTTAGAATGTGAGAAAAAGAAAATCAAATGCTGTCTATACCAGTCTAATCACAACTGGCTATAAAGCAGTAAAGGCCATGCTAATGTTGTGTACAATTTGCAATGACAAGTCAGTGAAGTCCATCAGACTGCAAAAGACTGCAGTGGTTGCAGATGCCAGTGTGTAACCTGTGCCCTTGCCCCAGCAGCCTGTTTCATCACTGTTCTGGCTTCCCTCTGCTATGCAGCAGCTGAAGCCAGTAGTCACCACTTGTTGCAAGAAGGAGCATCATATTCCATTTGCTGCCCTCAGTCCTATGTGGCTTACAATTCATCCACACTTACTTTAATGCCTAACACTTGATTAACAGTATGATTCAGTGAGCAGAGAAATCGGGAGACCTGGAATCTAATAATAGTCCTCCTAAACCTCGTACATTGTGTAGCCTTCCTGCATGTGTTTCCCATGGGTAGTTTTAAACATACACTCCACCCACAGAGAAATTCCAGTGCTCCTCTAAATTAACGTGGTTATGTGCACTCTCCATGCAATAGTTTGATTAAAATTTCTTTAAAAAAAGGCATAGGAAAGGACTAATTTCTCCAACAGGATTAGTGAAGTATCATTAGCAATTCAAACTGTTTGGAGAGACTAACTTTAGCCTAGAGAGCCAGTCTCCCTAGACTGCTGATAATGATCCTTTCTTGTGTCCAAAACCCAAATGAGTTTTAGAAAACTACTAGTGCCTACACTAGTGTGAAGACACATTAAACTCAGCATAGGTGCCAAGGCTTTGCCATTACTTCCAAAACTCACTCATTTTGTAGTAAACAAAGAGATAGATTCTTCCAAGCACTATTTACATTAGGCTCCTGTTCTAAATGATACTCTAGAGGAATCTCTATTTTTCTGCTGTAAGGGAAATCTACATGCTTGGTCCTCTCCAGCCTTGTGAATAAGCCTGAAGTGCTTCTCCTTCTTAAATGCAAGTTGCTGACTTAAAGTAAATATGGAATGCACTGTAGTCCACTTCCTGATGTATTAATATATCAGTTCACTCCTAACAGTATTTGTCCCTACTACTGGAGGCATCTGTAAAAGAAATGTGAAGAAGCTAGTGCTGATGATACGTTCCTCCTTTGGAAACAATGCTGGAAACAATCACTAGGAAAGCCCTGTTCTGACCTCTAATTAAACATTACATACAGAGATGAGAAACAAATAAACCTCTCTAATGTTATGATATTCTGTTTCCATAAAGCAAAACTCTTACCTTTATTTTGACAAAGTTCTTTTCTCAAGTATTAAATGGATATATTAAACAAGCATCACTTCCAACGAAACACATTGAGTTCTCTCTTCAGTACAGTTTGGCCCTTATTAGTAAAATCGAAGAGAAAATTTATAAGGTTATTTTCATTAGCAAATTGCAAACTTGGTTGTTTGGTTTGTTTGGGGTTTTTTTGTAGAATGAGTCCCTATTCGTATCCCTACATGCATTAGGGTGTTAGCACCAAAGGCAGTCTCAAGCCACCTCCTAGAGGACTTAGGTCAGACTTGAAAGCCCACAGGGAAATCTAATCTCAAGACAACAAACAGAAAACCTATAGTCAAGAAGTCTCACATGCCTCTTCATTATCGAAGCTGGAAGGAGCTATGTTGCCAGCTTGAATACGGTGCAAGAACAAAAAAGGATGGCTTTGTGTGCTTCCCTGCTTACAGAACATCTCTAAATTCCTTAAACGAGTATTATTTATGGGCTTAAGTAAGTTTAATCATTAAGCAGAGTTTTCTATATCAGATCCAGATACTTTTCAAGTCTCATGTTCAGCTGTTTCCTCAATCCCAAAAGAACAGGTGAAAACACAGCAGGGTTGAGAAAAAATGTCTGAAAAACTGTGTGTTTACCTGCCACCTTCATGATAACGACAAATCATTTGGCTCTGTTATTCTTTATGCCTTCGAGGACCTCATTCTTTGATAGAATTTGAACAGCTTTTCAGCAGAGCAGCATGTTGTGACCTCCTTGGCCTGCACATGACTTTGGTTTGCACTTTTATGTGCACCCCACTCTGGATGCTTAACACAGAACGAATTGCTCATGGAAAATATGATGCAAAAGGCAAGAAAACCTGAGACTGAAAATACTGAAATTCATTCCTGTATGCCTTTCACAAATATACTGTTATCTTTTAACAACTCTAATAACAGGCATGTCTTAAAGGAAAAGATAAATATTAAGCCCAGGGAAAATGCCTTGTTTCTATCTACAGTAAGGATAGATAGACACTGACTAGCTAATTTACAGTTGTTTCAAAGAGCAAGACTGCTTTTCTATAAACAGTTACAACCCACCCCTGAAGGAGGGGTAACTGAGGTTCATTTTAACAGATCCTTTGAATTGGATTAAAGTGAAATGACACTGACCACACACAAATGGCAGGTTTATTTTAGAACAATTTGGTCTCAATGGAAAGAGCAACAGTCCTTTTCTAGATACAGGGTAGAAATATATACATTTCTATTGCTTTCTAAAAAGAAACTGACTTCAGTTGATATTTTAATAAAAACAGAGTTCCCTGTACATGTAGCCTTTTGCAAGGTGATCTTTCTGCCTTTGTAAAATATGATTAGTCAAACATGACAAATGGATATTGAAACAATGGAATACGATGGAAAAATGCAATGACTGTAATTCACCAAACTGTACACAGGATGTGCAAGTGAGTGACACTGCACATTAGTTGTCTTTCATGTGTAGATCAAATTACATCATTAAAGTAGTTAAAATGTTACCACAATGCACTTTTATATATATATATATATATATATATATGTACATTGTGGCAATATAACCCAGACATGAAGAAATTAATTATTTTCTAGGTAAAATATCAAACTAATAATCTAGATATTGGATTTTATTTTTAACTCTTTCAGAGGCATCCTATGACTTTTGTTTTCTTCTTTCCTACATCTTGGGCAAGTTGCTTAACCTCCTGTGCTTTTGGTGGGATCTCAACAAATACATCAGTATCCACAGATGCAGACCACAGCTAATTCTCACAAATCCTTATCATCTATTTTTTAACTGACCAATTAATAAGGCTTAACCGAGTTCAGTAGACAATGCACCGGCCACTTATTTGGAATTTACTGATTGCCAGCCATCTGCAGAGCACAGCTTGTAAACTAATGTACTTGGCAGCATCAGAAGCTTATCTGCTTCAAGGTATTATGAGGTTAGAGTCATGTATATCTGTAAATATATCACGACCTAACTACAGTCTGAAACATGTAGCTAGAAATGCAAAGTTTTTTTTAAGCAGCACACTGAAATGCTAAGTTGGGAAATATCAAAAAGATACTGAAAGGTGAGGTCTAAAACACTTCAAAGAAGCTCTATTTGCTTCATATCAACAGAACTATCACGACTGTGGCCACACTGGTAGCAGCTGCCCAGGACAGAAGAATTCAGGGTAAGTAAAAAACAGTTCCGGAAATTTACTTTCTCCATGAAAAGGGTAGCTTAAGAAACATATTTCTAGTTACCAGTCTAGATAGTACATTAAAATCTCTTTCTCCAAATAGTGGCAAAATCAGAGATACAGTCCTAAGTAGGTTGATCTAACACAGGCTGTTAAGAGGCCACCAAAATAGTGCAGCTCTGACAAGAAAAAATAAAAGCTGTGTCAGCCCAGGCACTCCAGGAAAAATGAATTTGGATTTACCAGGGGGTATGAAAGAGAATGAAGATGAGACAGCTAAAGGCTTCTGCTATTTGTTCTGGTTAGTACAGCACTCAGGGGCATGAGACTAGGAAAGACTGTGCAACTTCTCATTTGCCAGAGCAGTTGCATCAGGCCAAGAGACAAAGTGAAATACTAATGCCACTGTCTAGGGCCCTGTTGAGACACCATTAGTGACAATTCTGGTCAAGTGTGTTTATGAAACCTGCGTTCAAAGAGGAAAATACACAGAAAGCTTATTAGGAAGATTACAAGAAGGAAGAGCTTATTTTATGACAAAAAAAAATAAAAAAAATCAAAACCAAATGAAACAAAAGGCACAAAAAACAGTAAGCAAAACATGAGTTTGTTTCGCTAGATAGTAATCTGGCCATCATGCAATCAGAACTATTTAGACTGATGTAAACTGGAGCAGACGCTGGACATTAACAAGTGAGTATAAACTAGCCCTGAGTGCCTCTGTGCTGGATATTAGTAAGTATCTAACCAGCATGGGAGTGAGTTTCTACAGTACACTTCCAAAAGCAGGCAATGACAGAAAGGGGACTACAAACTCCAGATGCAGCTTAATCAGTTAACAAAAAGGTGCATATAAGTTTCTCTGTGAAGTCAGTGGCTTGGCAGGCTCTTGTACTCCAGTGTTTCTAATGTGAATTGAGACTGACATATCTAATAATTTTGCTGAGTGATGGGAGCTGAATTGCCATGCAAACTCCTGCATCTAACAGATTTGACTGGGCTTTTCTCATCATAATTTTATAATACTTCTTCAATGTCTGTAAGCAGCCTTTTGCTTGCTATTGCCCTTCTCCACTGTGTTTGCATGTGTCTGTTATAAATCTATCTTGTCTGGACATAACCACTGCCAGTGACAACAGGATATGAAAAGCTAAGGAAAAAAAAATACCTGGTGTCCTGGTAAGCGAAAAAGAGTGTCTCTAGAGATCTAGCATTTTCTACAAACTGCCACCACTAATGTCCATATGCACTAATAAACATGTTATCCAAACTACAGTTCGTTTTGTATTTTGGCAAAGTGCAGGTATGTGGGAAATCTGCATGCTACAATCAGATAAGGAGTGAAACTAGAAGTGAGGGAATGGGTGTATGAATCACTGAGAGTTTCCCACTGAACCTTCACCTTTGAAAGTACCATGAAACCCTTAGGGAAACTACTGAGAGATACGTATACATTTCAAGTAATTCAGACCAACTCTTGGAAGAATAAGCAGAAACCATACAGAATTCAATCTTTCACAGAAAAGAGAACTCATTACTTTTGACTTCTGAACTTAAGACTTCTCCACAGCCATAAGCACTACTAAGACTGATATCTGTTCTTAAAACATGGCTAGAAAAATGAAAAGTAGTCACAAACTGTGACCCAGATCCAGTTACATGCAGCAGATGACAACAGTAAACTTTCACACCAGGCCACTCTTTCCTGGAAGGACTGCCTTTGTGGTAATTGTTGGCCCTTCCTGTCTTCAGAGAAATGGCATGAGCTTGCAATTGAAAGAAAGAATTCACAAATATAGGAAGTGCTCATTCTGTTTGTTTGGTTTTTTTTATTCTGCTAAAATATTTTAACATTTTAGATTTCTTTTAAATTATTGCTTGGTGAAAATGGAAAAAAATGCTTACACTCTCCTCCAAGTTGTTTTTGTCATGATCAAAAGACATATACTTGATCACTTTTTCTTTTGCTCTACAATTCAGAGATGATAGCTCTGTAACAGACTGTTCCATAAAATTGTTGTGTGCAAAGAAGCAACTACATTTGTTTCATGCAATAGGAAATCACATAGCTAAAAGAGATAAATCAAACAATTAGTTCAGCCAGTCTAAACCACATTTGAAAAAGGTTCAACCATATTAGCCTAACGCTGGAAAACAACATTCTTAAGAAGAAGAATCCATAAAAGAAAATTGTCTTACCAGAATCTTTTATGGGAATAATATTTGAGTATGCTGGGAATAGCGTAAGTAGTAGAAAGAAAATAAAACCCTCAAAATCACAACTGAAAATCAAACTCTGTCTGCCAGACTGCATTTTCACACTCTGGAAAAATCCAGATGCACATGATTATAATTTTGGATGAAATATGCTTAAAAATAGACACTGATTTACCATGTCAGCAGTCTTGAAAAAACAGAATTTACAGGGGGGTTTATAGCACTCTGCTGTCTCTTTTTATACTGAGGCTGTGTTTTCTACTGACTTTTACTCAATAATTCCACTTCTTCTGACAATCTGTGAAAAAACCAAGAAGCCATTCCCTGATTGTCAAGTACAATTTTTATTTTTTTTTTTTTATATCTGGACTCTCCTTTCCATAGATTCTGTTTTAATGTTGCACCACCATTTTGTTTCCACAACTATATAAGAACTTCAGTGAATTCAACAACCTGTCAAAAATGTCAGACACAGCAGAGACCAATCTACAGTTGTCACCCTTTGCTAGCAAAATTTCCATTTAATGAAATGCTCTCCAAAACCAACACATAGTAAACATGACTTCAGTAGCTCAATAAACATATGCGAATAAATGGAAAATACCACATAAACAGTTCTGACATATGCGTGTAGCATGCAAAAGGATGCAGATCTCCCCTTTAGACTGAAATTTTATTACTGTCAGAGTAGATATTCAGCATGAAAACATTAGCTAACAGGGCTGCAGTTCATCACCTAAATCACAGCAGACTGCATAAGTGTTCTTTGTACTTGATTGCAAAGTGATGGTTACCAATCCACTTTTCTACTAAAAAACAGTCGTGTTCGAATGTATAGTCTAGGGGCTCCAGAGCTTCTGCATATGATTACAAACTAGGTCCTAATTCATACCTGAAGTACAGTTCACCAGCATAAACTGTTTTGAGTAAACAACCTAGAAACTGCTAAAAACTCTGTATGATGTAACTTGTATCTGTACAGCACCTTCTACTCCAGTGCTGTGGGGCATTTTATCTTTCCACACATTAAAAAACTGCTGAAAAGGGGCCACCTCTTTGCTACCCCCTGCTCTAGCCAAGAGCCACCTCTGCAGATGGATAACTAACTGCTCCTCGAATAAACAGATGGAGGGGTCGTGACAACTTCCTGCACATCCCGGTAGGGCCTCGATACACCTCAGCACCCAGCAACTGACACCCAGTCACTCCCAGGACAGCTGCGAGCCCAATGTGCCCGAATGTGCCTCGAAACCCGCCCGCGGCCAGGGCGGCGGGGTGGTGGCCAGGGCAGGGCTGTGCCGCCCGGAGACCCGCCGCCCCCCTGCGCCGCGGCGGGCAGACCCCTCATGGGGACACGGCCCCTCGCACAGACTGCGGGCCCCCTGCACGCCAGGGGTGTCCTCGTCCTCTACCCCCGGCAGAAGAGGCGCCCGTCCCGTCCCGCCGCTCCCCTCGCTCGGCTCCGGCCCGGGCACCGACCTGCATGGGCGCCTCGTGCCTCATCGCAGGGCGCGGCCCCGCCGCCCGCCCGCCGCCTCTCGCACCCGCACGCCGACAGCCGCCGCCGCCCGTCTGGGCTCTGCCGGCAAACCCGCATCGCGATCAGCACCGGAGCTGTCCCCGCTGCGCCCCCGGCCCGCCCCGCCCTCCCTCCTTTGAGCCCCCGGGAGTCGTAGTCCTCCTGCCCGGCTCCGCCACCGCCGGAGCGGGCAGGTGGGACTACAGCTCCCGGGGTGCTCAGCGCTCGGCCAGGGGGCGGGCGGGGCGGCGGGGCGCGCGTGGCTCTTTGCGAGCTGGTCCGCGATTGGGGAACGGGCGTCGCGCTGTGCCCGTGCTACGGCGGAGAGCGTAGAAGGAGCTGGTGGTGGAGCCGGTCCCGCTGCCTTTCCGGCCCGACTGCTGCCGCCGGGGCAGCGCTGGCGGAGGCACTCGGGGGCTGCTGGAGGCGCACCGTGGAGTGGGGCGGGCACAGCCGGGCCCGGGCGCGGCGCTGCACAGCGCCCTCTGCGGGCGGGGGAGGGGAGAGCTGGCAGTGCCCGCGCCGCGGGGCCGCTGCCGGCCCTTTATCCCTGTTCCCGCACTCGGACTGGTCCCGTTCCCCCGGCCGCGCCTTATGACCCGCCACCGGCACTGGGGATGTGCGAGGCCAAGCGCCCTTAGGCTGGTCAGTGTCCTCGCTGGGCACAGTGACAGACCCTGCTCGTCCTCCTCATCGCACCCCGATGTCTTGCTGTCTGTTGCCTCGCTTGGATTTTCTGCGGTCGTGAACAAACAGGAGCAGGGAGGGCCGGGCCGTGCTGCTGTGCTATGGCAGTAGTACCCCGTGGACATGGGGACATTGCTTCTGGGTGATAATAGTCGGTTTTGATGTCTGTAGCAAGGTCATTATGAAGTGGTGATTTGTATTGTCCAAGAAGATGCTTTAAATCTCTTCTTGACACTCCTAGTGTAACCCCATCCTCTAATGCAAAACCTATACTTATCTCAGGACCAAATGTACAGGTCCATAGAGGGTAAAGGGTGTTGCAGCCAGATTGAAGATTGGCATGTTCTGCTCTAATGAAAGGGTAAAGATGAGCCATGGGTGACTCACTCTGGGGATGGCTGCCCAAGGTTTGACAGCTGGTCACCTCTCAGGCAGAGGAAAGGGCAGGGACAGTAGCTGAGGCAGCATGGAAACAGCAGCTTGCCCTGTGGTTTACCCACTTCTACATACATGATATTGCATAAAGTGAATCACCCACAGGAGCTGTGATGTGGGCCTAATAGAGACACGAATATGGATGCCAGAAGAAATTCCATTCTAGCTCTGCAAGTTTTTAATTTCATTTGCAGCTATTTATACCTATCCCACTATAATATGAAAATAGGAAATAAGTGGAGTATTTTTCAAAGACATTGTGCATTTTTTTGCAGCTCACTCCTCTTTCCTGCATGAAACATGAAATGTTACTCTTTCTGCCATTGTGGGCATGTAAACATCATGAATTTGCTCAGCATTTTAGGCTATCTGTATGTGTGCATGCATGTATGAACAGCTAAGAGTTGATTTATTTTCTGATGCATGCAATTTATTCTTGGTATTGATTTTAGGTGAATACCTACCAAAAAATTATGAGTAACAACCCATTTCCCTCTGAAAGCATGTCATGTTATAAGTGTTATCAATCAGTTATGGAAAAACAGAGAGCTTCTCCTATGAAAGCTTTGTTTTATGGGGTTTTGTTTTTAGAAAGTATTATAAATATATAACAATCCTGAATATATTAAACTATAGCTTTCCATAAAACATTTCATATTTTAGAATGTCATTTTAAATCTTAGATGAATAGATATTTAAAATAGTAGATTCAGGTATTCCGAGAAGTTTTTGATTATAGAATTTAGAAAATGGATACTATGGATTTATTATTCTATTAAAATTTTAAAGTAGGTTTACTGCAGATACATTAGAAATTACAAGACTTAAAAGATACCAGGTTCCCAAATTTATCCCAAGACGAAGATTTTATAATTATATTGGCATTTATCTTAGCATTGAAGTTTTGAAGCAATCTCTCACCTAAAACCTCCATACAGGGAACTATCAATAGAACATAAAGCAACATAAAGCAACATAAACATGTTGCTTTTATGTTGTCTTATGTCTTTCTGTAAAGCATGGGATTTTTTTTTTATACTGAAAATGTTAAACAGCATATCTGCATAAACAATACTTTTCTGTTTCTTTCTTTAATTTGTGAAGTCATAAGAATGCACAATTAACACTGAAATTTCATAGAATCATAGAGCGGTTTGTGTTGGAAGGGCCCTTAGATATCACCTAGTTTCAACACCCCTGCCATGGGCAGGGATGCCAGTCAGTAGACCAGTGTGCTCTGGGCTCCATCCAGCCTGGCCCTGTTATTTGTCTTTGTGTGTTGATTGAAGAGATGATAGTGGGGTGGTTTTTTTATTACTCAATTTTTGTCTATCATTTGTTGTCTGGCAGCAACTTTGTCCTTTTCTTTCTGTCTTCTTCAGAGGCTTTTGAAGAGGGCATTGGAAAGAAATGAATTGGAATTAAATAGTATGGTCCTAGACACAAGTAACCTTTTGTACCTCAAGCATCTTAGTCCAGTGTTGTGCTGTGGTGATAATCCTGTCCACAGAGCACTGTTTCCATCAGGCAGGAGTTTCCGTTGATTACTAGTCACTGAGTCACAATATGTTAACATTTTTGGAGCATGGTGTACTTGAAGCTCCCTTTTAAACATAATTAGTATGAGCTAGCTATTTTCACCAAATTTTAACATACAAGGGACCCAGTTTAGTATAATATCTAATTCTTTTAACCAAGATTAATAGGAACACCACAGAAGTAGTCATGAACATCTGATTTTCAGCTGTATTGATTATACTGCCTCTTTTTAATTTACTAACACTCACAGGACTGATTTTTTTTCGTTTTCATACCAAATGCTGGATCATGCAATTCACAGAACAAGTTAGTTACTATTTGCTAATTCAAACAAAAGAAAATAAAAGAAATACGGATTCTTCTTAGGTGGTGGCAAATAGTCACTCAAATTATGTAAGTCATCACAAAAGCTAACCTAGAATGAACATGCTGCCTGTGAGATAGTTAGTACAGTCAATCTGTCTTATACAGATGTAGAACAGTGTGATTTTAGGACACTTTTCAATCTTTGTAACACAGCTTGTTTTTTTGCCCAAAACTAATTCACTAATTCTGCAGTACACAGCAATAACTTTCAGAGCTGCATATGAAATATGAGAAAACTTGTATTAATAAAGCTACCAGGAGACAGTTGGTTTGTAACCAAGAGAGTTGTTTTGTATGCATGAATTCTGGAATGATGGAGATATTAACAAGTCTGTTTCTCAGGTTTGCACTGGAAGTTTGCATAAGTAAAGATAATGCAAATGCTATATTACTTTTACTTCACAAGTTCAGTGCATGTATCAGGAGCAAATATTTTCTGTGCTTTCAAACCTTTAAAAGTGTAGGCCATGCTATTAAATTAACAAGTAAGTAAGATTCAGAAGTAGAAGACACCTGAGTTAATATGGAGAATAATAAGACAAAAACAGTTAAATAATGATCAGAGTTCCTTTCTTGTAATTCTTAGATTAGCTTACAAATCCTTACTATTTTTAATTTAAGAAAATAAATGTGCTTGCTAGATACAAAAAAAAAAAATCCAGCCATTTTGAAATATCTATACGCCTTGACAATGCTTTCTCTCATGTTCTCTTCCTTAATGTCATATAGCTTTCTTTTTCCTGCTGACCTTTTAGAAAACAATATTTCTTTTATTCCTGCATGCCATTTGACTTATCCTGAAATTGGACTTTGGATGCAGAGGTCATAAAAAAAAAAAGAGAGTCACAAGTCTTTCATGAAGAATAAAGGCCATTTACCTTGACTCAGTCTGCCATGTTGTCAAATCCAGATTATGATTTTAAAATGTAAATATTGAGATATGCCTTATTTAGATTTTTCTTTTTTTAAAAAAAAACAACTATGAGATCTTTTGACTAGGTAAACAGGAAATGTAGGGAGCAAGAAAATGGTGATTAAAGATCTCAGGAAAGCTTCTTTCCAGTTTTAAACATTATTTCATCAAGAAGGCAAGCATAAATTAACAAAATACTGTTCTAAAATTAAGCTAGGAATTCTGTTGATAGCAGATGTGGCACTGAAACAAGACAAGATCTGTCTCAAGCACAGATCTCAGACACACACCCATTGAGAAACATCTGTGGGGACTTCTTTTTAGGCTAGAAGACAGATAGAGTACAGAGAATCTTGCCGTGGGGTAAACCATGGAAGTTGTAGTTGCAACAGATGAAGATGCTTCACTGCTGTATAGATACTTGGGTTTGTGACCTAGACAGATTCTGCAAATCCTTAAAATCCCAGCAGACAACACTCGCACATCAGGCCACATGACAGCATGCTGCTGATGCATGAACTTGAGATGCCACAGTACGGAATGAGTTGCTAAAAGAACAGGTCTGATGCTCATCACATGAGACTTGACAGGTCTGCATTGCAATGAAAGACAAGCAAACGGTTCCTGTCAATGATGTTGGTTTTTTTCTTCTGATTCTCAGAACAGAAGATACTGTTGGTGAAACAGGAGGCCAGGCCCAGAAGAGTTAAATAAGAAATTTGGGCCTGCTAACAAGCTACTAAGATCCAAAACAATCTGTGCTTGTTCTGTTCTACTTACTGGACCAAAACTTAAGAGAATGGTAAAAGAACGTGTAATAGGCCTAGAGGTAATAAATTAAGATGCAGTAGGATAAGGTAGACATTTGAATAGAAGAAACAGGCCAGGAGCCAAGGCTTTTTCCAAGCTTCAGTGAGCTGGTCGAGAACAACGGAAAAGAAGAGGGGTCAAGCTGAGGAAGATGAGATTAAGCCCCCAGACCCAGGGAGGAACAACGGAACTACCCCCAAAATTGAGGGCCAAGAGAAGTACCGCCCCAAGCCCTGCCTGAGCTCCACCTATACTCCACCTGTTATTAATATGTATAGATAGATGTTGTAATCACTTGAATATGCATTTAATCATATTCGAAAATTGTATAAAAACTGCTGATTTTGTGTGAAGCCTTTAAGCAAGTTTTTCCAGCAATAGCTGGTTTGCTCCCAGCACTGTCAGTAAATACCTTTACTGCTCAAAGACCAAAAGCCTCTGGGCAGTTCATTATTCCAGATTTTTTGGATTCATTGGTCTCTTCCCTGTTTAACTTTGCTACCGCTAGAATTGTAATATAGAACAGAAATACAGCTTTTCATTTTGTGGATGAGGGACCAGCATAAATCACTGCATCACTTGCCATTGATGGAAATGAGCACTGAGGTAATCTGTTGTTACCATGGCTACTGAGTCACAGCACCAGACACACCATCATATTTCCTGCATTCTCATAGTCTACAATGGTTTCACTGGCATATAGAAAAGGGAAAACTTGTGCTGTGATTTTCATTTTCTATTGCATAGCACAATACTCTTGTCTGCAGTAAGGTCACACAAGTCTGTGGAGATCAAACAGGCATTTCACACACCTCCCTTTGAAGGCATCTCCCTATACTATGTGTCCTGAGGCTGAAGAACAAAAACCTCTTACTCTTGATGCATCACCACCTGATCTGAGCACTCACACCACTATGCATCTGCATGTCCAGCAACCTGTTCAGGTAAGGGAGAAAATGCCAGCTGGAGCTGAAAGTGGCAGTACTATGTCTTCTGGCACAGATTTTGCTACGAGCTGTAACTCCCAAATTTTTCAAATGTCTGCTCAGCTGTTTTCTGAACAAGAGCTTTACACTCAGAGCCTGCAAACCGTTCAAGAGGATTTCAAAGTGGTGTATACTCATCACAGTGGGCAGGTTATAAGAATTATGGAGCTCATGGAATTAAAATGTTGTCTTGGAACTGTGCATACATCTGTAGAGATATTTACTAGTAGTGCATGCATTGTCAAATTAAAAAATGCCCTTTCATTACATATCAAATGCATTGCTTATGTAATGCTTTTGCAACAGGCCTTTTGTTCATGGTGAAATGTAATCGTCCTTAGCTTTCTGTATGTCAAAAAAATGGTTCTTTTATTGTCCATCCGTTTCTATACGACTAATCATAAGATCTGTCCTAGACAAAAGGAAGCTCTGATGGCAGAAAAGAGCATGCATTAATTTCTAACAAGCATGAAAACTTTTAAACATGACCAACAAAATAGAATTTTGTCAGGTCTCTGATACACCACATGACAGCTCAGTGCTGACAACAATTCAGATCAATCAGATGATCTAGAAAGAGGGGTTCTGGGACTACTGCTCTGGTAGGAACTTTCACACCATTCCTCTGTCAAATCATTTGTGCACTGCCAAAATAGTTGTTAAAACATCATAGTGGCAAATGCTGTGTAATGAATTAATCTGCTTAAAGTTCTGTAGAATGGCAGAAGCCATAAACAATGGAGTTTAGGCTCTCAGACCAAGGAGGCTGATTTTTTTTTTCTACTCTTGATAACAGTCTGGTTGGTTAAAGCAAGAATTTTATCTATATTATCAGATACACACACAATCAGTGAAACTTCTAAGCGTGGTGTGTTCATTCATTTTGCATCTGACTTGTCTGTCTTCCCTCAGTATGATGTTAGCATAAAGCTTCCAATAATTAATGGAAATTACAGAAACAGATATTGCTACATTTCACTAATTCTTCTACAGTTCACTAGATTTTATTTTCAAAGTTTCTGCTATTGTAACTGTAGACTGAAGTAAAAAAAAAAAAAAAGGGAAAAGAAGAAACATTTAGTTAAAAGAACTGCATATAGTCAGATTGTATAGTTTTCAGCCAGAAATGTAAAAATGGAGGAAATAAATATATTCACATCTAGCTCTAATATAATTTAATTTTGCTTGCTTTTTCTCATCTGAGAATCTTTTCAAGATAGAAACACAGTTGCTGCTAATGTTATCGTGGTGATTTTATCAAGTACTTCCCATGAATATTCTGCATCTGTGTTAGAAGAGGCTGTTGTGGCATGAAACAACTTAGTAGCTATTTTGGGGTCCCTTAGCTATGCATGGCTCAGGAAGAATAAGAATCATTGCTTGATTTTCTATTCTGCATAGGTACTTCAAACACCAATCACTAGGCCTACTCAGACAGCAGCCCTATTTTTCAGGGATATGAAACATAAGCCTCTGGAGGTCAGATGTGAGGTTGTAATTCTGTGAGATGCTGTAGATCTCATTAGCTTTCAGTTAGAGGCATCCACCTTCTCTCCGGTCTGAGAATTTAGATTGAAAATCAAAATCAAGAAAGGAGCCCTAATTCAGCTTTAAATGTCAGATCAACTTCATAAACATATCTGGAGTCTTTAAAAGCAGCTAGTAATTTGTTCACCAGAGTAAGGATGTTGAGTGGTTCGCAGTTTCCATACATGATTAATGACATATTGTCTACCTCCATTTTATTCCTTATTTACAAGTTAAGTGCTTCCACAGATCCCTGTCTTCCTTGTTATACATGCAGTACATTAATACGCTAGGCAGCTGGCAGTAGCCCCTAGCATTTGGTCACCATTATTTTCCATTAAAGGAGAGCATTTTCATTGTTCCAGAGAAATCATCACATCCTATCTGTACTATCTGCAACTGCCTCTTAATCTGTTTGGTATGTTCCTGTTTTGAATGTCTGATTCCTTCTTTTGCTTTTGCTCATTGCAAAATTATACATCTCACCAAAATAATAACTGAATGTGACTATCTGAACCTAAGGGCAAGTTTATCCATAGTGTCATGGTTTAGCTCATTTTGCCTGGCAATCCCATGGATATGCTCATTTGGCATACAGGACTGAGGGTGTGGAGGAATTAATCAGGAATGGAATTAATCAGTCGCTTTGCACAGGCTGTCCCAAGTGCTCTGGAACCTGAAAATTATGCAGAAAGTGAGAGCATAAAGGCAGGTATATAAAGATGGGATATGTTGGATTAATGTTTTGCAAATGAACCCAGTTCTGACATCATCACTTCTGTGTAAGGTACCAAGCAAAATTCTGGCAGCTGACAAGAGAGTCCACAGATAGACATTCTCTGCAGAAAACATTGCGTCAATTTAAGACATTGCATGGAGCAGGCCAATTTCTGACCATGGTTGATGATGAGTGCTTACACAAGTAATTTCATTAGCTGTTCCTCTGCAGTAGAAGCCTCTGTCAAGGTGGAGTAAAAGGCAATCCTCAGGGAAGGATCACTTAGAGTGCCACACTGCAGAGAAGCTCTCAGCACAGTCAGCTTCCCTGTTCCTCATTATTAGGGTACCTAATTGAAGTCTAATCTGCATACATGTTTAGTTCTCACAAGTGCAATCAAAATGCTAAACTGCATGTTCCGGAACAACGAATGTGGTCAGAAATTTTATTGAAAGTAGGTTTGGATTCTGCCTTTACCACTGGTTTATCGTGTGGCTTTAAGGAAGTCCCTCTGTCTCCATTTCCTTTTCCATAAAGTAAGATATATTGTTATCTCCTCTTAGTTGATGCTGGTTTTGGGGGTGTTGGGAAGGAAAAAACCCAGAAGTTGGAAGAAAATAAATATCTTGAGGAAATTAATTAGACTATGTTCTTTGAAAATGGTGCTTGATATGATCCAGCAAAAGAGAGTTACTTACAAATAAGGACAAAAACAAGTTTATCACAGCCTGCTCTTATTCTTCAGTAGAAAGCTGCAATATATTCTATTTGATTTGCAACAACAGCATTTACCAAAAGGGAGGGTTGTCATAGGGAAGAATTTTAAGAAGCCTACCTGAGCTGCCTCTACATTTCACAAAAGTACAGTAGTGCAGTGCTCAGGCTCTCAATGAACAAGAGAATTAGAAACACATATTTCAACAACACTTCAGCAACTGAGGCACTGGAAATTCATGTAAAAGTGGACAATCAGGGGAAATGGATTTTCTGTAATGACTTCATGCAGAAGTTGATTGTGTTTGCCTTTCTGCATCCCGGTGGGATATGGTGGGATAACGCAAGAAAGGAAATAAACATTACTGTCCAGAGACTGGTGAGCACTTTGCACATACTCCCAGAAGAGAGAAGAGTTCTTACAAACTCTTCATGACCCCAGGATCCTTCTTTAGAAGAATTTTTAATGTTTTCTGGAAAAAAAAAGACCAGCTGATTCTGAGAACAAACATAGTTTTTAAGTGCCACACATCATAAGCAAAACCATCTCAGATTCAAATCCAAATACTGACACTAGTGCCATCTACTTTACAATACCTTCCCATAAGAGAACAAATCTAGTTACACAGCATGTGCTTCTTTTGCTCCTGCAAAATTACTTCTGCTTTTCCCTAGTCCCTAGCTCTGCACTACAGGGTTTTAATATGTAGTCTATAGCAACGTGTCAGGCCCTGGGCAGTGTAGACAACCTTGTTGAGTGCATTTAGTAATAGAAGATACTTACTGTTGCAGCAAAGGAAGAATGAGTGAATACTGTCCTCCAGCAGCTTTGACCTATATGATGTTAAACTCCAGCTGTGGTCTCTCAGCTTTCCTCATGATTTTCTCTAGGTCATCTCTCCCTAACAAACAACTTCTTGGTAAAAGCACTGAGTAGAGAGAGAATTAAGCTCTAAAGGCATACTTAATCTGGGAGACTTTTCTCTGTGCTAACCAGAATTGCACTTAGATCACACATACATTATTTTGAACAGACACAACAGAGGTTTTACTTTACATTCATATTGCATATCTGAGTATTGCAGTTATCAGTTTAAGTAACAGAAGTTAAGAGTTGGCTGCTCTTTATTATACAATACTAGTAGCTGTGCTGTATTATGCTGTATTAGGTTGT
Source organism: Chiroxiphia lanceolata (assembly GCF_009829145.1). Classification (NCBI taxonomy): domain Eukaryota; kingdom Metazoa; phylum Chordata; class Aves; order Passeriformes; family Pipridae; genus Chiroxiphia; species Chiroxiphia lanceolata. The sequence goes on along the minus strand of NC_045671.1, from coordinate 16,534,454 downwards.
AGTATCCATGCTAGAATCAGAAGTAAAAAAGGCGATTAATAACATTTAACTCTTCATTGATAATTTTCCTATGTGATAATAATATAGGTATATTGTATATCCATTGAAATATCAACTGCTTGAAGACAAAGATCAAACTTTTAAGAGCATCAAAAATCTTCTCTTGCATACAGAAGAAACAAGCATGGAAAAAGTCTGTGTTTTAAGGTAATAAATAAGTGCTTATACTTATTTATTAGTATAAATTAGTAAAATTCTGATTATTATTAGCATCAAGTCAGCAATTTTTTTTTAATCTTTCAAAATAGATGTGTAGTTATCATAGGATATTTCTCTCTTTTTTTTATTTTGGCTGGCATCCTTGGTATAAGAAAGACAGTACCATTAACTATGTATAATTTAAACTGACTTCAGTTTAAGGCAAGCCAATGTTTAATTACTACGTACACCAATAAAATATATGTTTCCTATCTTTTGGAATTACTTTGACTAAGGTTATAATTATAGATGACTCAGGAAAAGGGTGTTCATTTTGAGTCAGAGCCAAGCCATTATGCTGTGATAAATGTGTGAGTGGTTTCAGTATATTTTTTTATATAAAACCTACTTGTTTTGGAAAAGAGAGATTGAAGATTATTTAAGCCTCATGAAGGGATTGCAGAAAAAATTTTTTTAAAAATACTTTAAAATACAGTCTTTATCCTACACATTCCCTTCCTGTCAGCTCTTTCCTAGAATCCTGATAAGGGCTGATGTCACATCTGAGCTGGTTAATATACGGATATAGCTCTTTTAGGTAGCTCTCAGATTCATTACTCCATTTCCTCTACTGTCTCTTCCTCCATTTACTAATAGAAAACATTTGTGCTTACTTTCAAATGGATGCTGGAAAAGCTGACAAGTCCTTTCTCATTGACTTTCTCTGGAGAAACAGTGTCAACAGCATAGGTCTCCCCATGTAAAAAAAAAAAAAAAGATTGGAATTTGACAATACTGGGTCATGTATGCTGCTTCTTTAAATGTTCTTACCTGGCAGGAAATGAGAATGTAGCTTAATGTTGTCATTCTTGAACACTATGCAATTTTGTCTGAATCTGCATTACCTTAGCTGTCAGCAAACTACCAAGGAAGATCATGACTACATCCACCTATAATTCACCCCAAGCAATCAGAATTGACTTCTCACATGTAATTATGTCCAGCAAATATATTTATCTGTACTGTGCCTTGGATGGTTGCAACTTAACCTCTACTGCTGTATCTCTCTAGTAAATGACAGAAGGAAAGAGGTTGAACCAGTGAACAAGAATATAATAAGCAGCTAAAGTAAGCTCTTGGCTTGTATTAACAGATATTATTTACGTCATTACAAAATGTCCTCTACTGAAGATTTCTCCTCCAGCAACTGAGATAAATGGAGGAAAAAAATTCAGGAGTATTTTAATCTCATTATCCTTCAATAATTACCTCCTCCAATTTCTTCTTTCTAGGATCCTGAACATAATGTTCAATTGCTGTGCGACTATGATTTTCAGACACAACTTTTTTTTTCTTTGTTTGCACATTTCTACACGAGGAATCCTCCCCCTATAAGCTGAGTGAATGCTTAGTTTATACAGGCTAAACGATATCGGCTTGGCTATCTAATGATGAAACACTTTGCTGCCCAGAACAGTGACAGATGTCTCATCCCCAGAAACACCCAAGGTCAGGTTCAATGGGCCTCTCAGCAACCTGATCTAGTGGAAGATGGCTCCACTTATTGCAGTGGAGTTGGACTGTATGACCTTTAAAGGTCTCTTCCTACTCAAACCATTCTATGACTGGTTTGCATAAGCTAGCATAAGCTAAGTCTTTCCTCAGCTTTAGACTGTGCAGTTAAACATAATATCCAGATGCTCTCAATTTGCAAGCTGACTGTCCTGTTGTGATGGCTAGCGTTGCATATTTAAATGAAGTAATGACTTTTCACTTTTTAGACTAAGTTATCTGGAACTTTAAAAGTTTGCACTGCTTCCTCGTGCTACTAGTTTTCTCTTTTGTCAGAGGCTTGTCATGGTTTGAGATAGCCCCAAAATCCAGTTCTCTAGCTCCATCCCCCTCCCACATCTCAACCCAATGTGAGATGGGTTTTTCCAGACAAAACACAACCAGACTCACAATGGGGGAAAGGGAATATATTACAATGACTATACAAATAAATACTACAATTCATTATACACACAACTACAACTATCTCTACCATGACATAAGTATTTACAATGGATCAGATCTCTTCTCCCCTCCAAATAAAAGTCCAGGAGGGAAAGAAGGACAGATCCCTTCCAGTCTCTCAGGGCAGCAGCTTCTTCAGAGTAGCAGTCACTAAGCAGCAGCATCTTCTAAGGCAGCAGGCTCTCTCTCTCTCTTCTGTTTCTTGCAGCAGCTGATAGCTGGATCTCTGCCAGCACTCACAAGGGGGAATCCAAGCCCCTCGCAGCCCCGTCGTCAACCAACCGAGGGGTCTTTTGTGGTCTTCGTAACCCCAGACAAAGGTCGTATCACCACGTCATATCACGAAGCACAGGGGGGTCTTCGTGACGGTCTGGTATCTCCAGGAGATTCAAGCTCCTTGCAGGGCCTCTGTGCCCTGTCTCAGGCTGCGAGCTTCTTTGTAGCTTGCAGCAAGGGAGGGCCCTCAAGGCCAACCTCCCACACTCCGTCCTGGCTGAGCTCTCAGGACGACCGAGCTTCTTAGCTCCTTTACCCATTTAGGACTTCTAATCAGTAAGAGTCCAACCCCTCCATTTTTAGAGGGATCTCCAACAAGGTTTAGGGGAGTTTTGCAGTCATTACCCCCAAGCTTTCTCTCTGTAGAAACTTAGTTCTGTTCTCTGCTGCCGGTTCTCTACCTCGGCTTGAGCAGCTCTGAGTCTTCCTTAGCTGCATGCTGTTTCTGCTGCTTCACTGGTTCAGGTCTTATCAGTTGGCTTTTAGCCATAACCTCTGGACGCTGCCGCCGCTTCTGCTCTGTCTCTGCTCACTCACGATGGAAAACATCCTCCAGCTCACAGCTACAGACACATAGTCCAGCTTAACACTGTTCCAAGTCTCTGTAGCCCCCAGCTGGGGCTGGGGGGGGGGCCCAAAGGCCCCGAGGGGCTCAGAGCCCCTTCCTCTCGTGGCTCACAACATGGCTACTTCTTCTAACCCAAAAACTACAACTCTTCTCTTCCGTTTGGTTGTGGTATGTTTACATTTTTGCAGGAGCGCTCGTTGGACAGAATTTCAAAACTTCCAGGGGTTTCCACCCCTTGGGGGCTACCACTTTCTTAGCCTCTGGGGAAAACAAGGTCCAAACCACTACAACGCTCTTCCAGAAATACTTTTTGAACAAGATTTGTCAGAATCTTAATCATCAGTGCCAATGATTGTGAAGATGCCTTTAGTGTAATTGGTCCCTTGACTTTTCAGATGCTGCAGTTCCCTTGGTTTGCTTGTATTGCAGAGATTACGCCCTTAACAAGGTGTGTTAAAAAGCACATGGCATTCTGCTTCTGGACTAGTGTATTTGTGCTTAATTAGATGCTGCTACTTTTGGTCTGTGTTTGGCCCAGCCACCTGTGAGAGTCTGTTCTTTTTCTGTCGAGTTATGAGAAACAAGCACTGATAAACAAGATCTTCGTCCTTGAAGGGAGCATCTTGTATAAACTGAAATTCATTGGGGCCTGACTATTGGCCGACGGCCCTACAGGGGCATTTGAAGGTCAAAGTGAAGAGGAGGAGGATGAAGTAAGACCCCAGACTCATTTAGAAAAGACCCCCAATGTGCAACACGCAGGAGCAGGGAAATTCCAATGTACACAAGCATGTGCAGAAGGGGTACCACTTACATAATAAGAGGAGGGACTGAAGGCCTCTAGCTGGGTGGTTCTGGCCACACCTGCCCAGGTAGGCATCATAGGTTAATTGTATAAAAGCGGATAGCAGAACTCACACTTCACATGGAGGACAATGTTACCTCTGCAGGGACACATGCCATTTTGTGAGTCTGCCAATGCTACGGGGATGCTGCTATGGGTAATTTTAAGCATTCCAGGGTTGGTAAGACAACCTCAGATATAACCTCTGAGTGAGTGAGGGGGCTATCTTGAGGGCTTATTTCCCTTCTCTTTCCTGCCTCTTGGCTTCTCATTTTGTTGGCTGTTTCTTTGTAATGAATATTGTTTAGTTGAGCTTTCAACAGTGTACTGGGTTCCGTTTCGGCATTCTCCCTGCTACAGCTAGTTCAAGAATTACTTCAGATAGTCAGGTGAATTAATTTAAGATCAGTAAAAGTCAATAGTTTTTCCACTAATTTCCATGAGGTCAGCATGTCTTTGCTACTGAACAGCACCTTTTGAAATTGACTCAGAATCTCTTTTTTTTTACTTCTAATCAGCACTGCAGAATAATTTTATAGAATTCACATTGTTCATGTTCATAAACATATATTCCCACAGCATTCTCCTGGAAAAGCTGGTAGCCCATGGCTTGGGCAGGTGCACTCTCTGCTGGGTTAAGAACTGGCTGGATGGCTGGGCCCAGAGAGTGGTGGTGAACAGTGCTGCATTCAATTGGTGGTGTATCCCAGGGATCGGTGTTGGGCCCAGTCCTGTTTAATATCTTTACTGATGACCTGTATGAGGGGATTGAGTCTACCCTTAGCAAATTTGCAGATGACACCAAGTTGGGGGGAGTGTTGATCTGCTGGAGGGTAGGAGGGCTCTGCAGAGGGACCTGGATAAGCTGGATAGATGGGCCAAATCCAATGGTATGGGGTTCAACAAGGCCAAGTGCCAGGTCCTGCACTTTGGCAACAACCCCATGCAGCGCTACAGGCTGGGGACAGAGTGGCTGGAGAGCAGCCAGGCAGAGAGGGACCTGGGGGTACTGATTAACAGCAGGCTGAACATGAGCCAGCAGTGTGCTCAGGTGGCCAAGACCAATGGCATCTTGGCCTTCAGGATCAGGAATAGTGGCCAACAGCACAAGGGAAGTAATTCTTCCCCTTTATTTGGCACTGGTGAGGCCCTGCATCAAGTGCTGTATCGAGTTCCAGGCCCCTCAGTTCAGGAAGGATATTGAGGTGCTGGAGCAGGTCCAAAGAAGAGCAATGAGGCTGGTGAAGGGTCCGGAGCACAAGTACTATGAGGAGAGGCTGAGGTAGCCGGGGTTCTTCAGCCTGGAGAAGAGGAGGCTCAGGGGTGACCTTATTGCTCTATACAACTACCTGAAAGGAGGTCATAGCCAGGTGTGGGTCAGTCTCTTCTCCCAGGAAACAAGAGGACACAGTCTTACATTGTGCCAGGGAAGGTTTAGATTGGACATTAGAAAGTATTTCTTCACAGAAAGTGTGATTGGGCATTGGAATGGGCTGCCCAGGGAAGTGGTGGAGTCGCTGTCCCTGAAGGTGTTTAAGAAAAGACTGGATGTGGCACTTAGCGCCATGGTCTATTGGTTGACAGTGATGTTGACAAGGTGATGTTAGTTCATAAACTGGATGTGATGATATCAGAGGTCTTTTCCAATTTAGCTGATTCTGTGATTCTGTGATGTTGTTTGCCATTTGAAACCACAGGGATTTGGTTCACAAGGGATTCATATCTAACTCATTCTGTGGCTTTACATGAGTTAGCTACTGCATAGAAATCCCCAAATGCACAGAAAGGAAAATAAATGCTTCCCACAGCCTCCCATTATATTTGACTCAATGTCATTATCCAACTTGTTTACACAGTTTCAAATTAAACACTTGCTAAACGAAAGCTTAATCTCCAAAACAATTTTAGTGTATTGGGTAGTGTTCACTGCATTTAGCATCAACAAATGTTCTTCTCTTGAAAATTTACCCTCAAAACACTTAGGTCTAATGACAATTAAGTAAGATCATGAACAGCTTTGTACCATTTGCTCTCTTCAAATACTTATGTTGCTTCTTCTTCAGAATATTCCTCAGTATTTACTTAGACTGTTTTCCGATATTCTCATTTAGAGTTCTTTGTTATGAGCTAATGAAAATAGTAATATTAGTATTGTGACACCACATCACATTTTAAATATACACCCAGGTAGTTTTTTAACTTTGCTACACTTTTTCCCAAGTTTGGTGATGGAAAGCCCTAAGCAGAATCTCTTCCTCCATCCCACACTATGCAGTCAGGTAAAAATCAGATGGGGTGGTCATCCATGCCACTTGTACCTTTGATCTCTTTGACACATTAACATTTCACCTGAAATGTGAAACATAGATGTTTCACATCATAATATTTTTTCATCAGATCATCAAATTCAGATCCCATGCAATTTTAAGAGTTAAGAGTTCTTGGCTTTGTATGCGTTTTATGCCCTGAGACCAATTTGTCAGTGTTTCTGAGTTCTCCTTTTCAGTGGCTGTGTTGCTGTAGCTAAATGGAAGCAAGAAAGGAATCTCAACACAGAAATTGTATATGTAAAAAAATCAGTGGCATGAAATTCCAAACTGGGAAAATATGGTAACATATCAGCCAAGACTATACTGGTGTGTTTCTGCATTTCTTAATTTATTTTTAACTGTCAGGTTTTGCAGCAATCTGATACCTAAGTAGCTATTTGCTATTTCTCCTCTTGTGGGTGGGCTGGTGTCTCATTTCTCCTTTGTCAGTAATCATTGTTCTGCTGAATCCTTAGTTAGGAGATCAATTTTTAACAAATCTATTAGCAAATAATTTCTGGGTTTATTAATTTTTTACTGGAAGTTAAGTGTGCACAAGGAACTTTGCCAGTACGATACTTGCTAAAATATTACTCCATCTTCTGGATTAATCACAAAACAAAGAACTGAAATTTGGCTTGGCATAACAGTCTCTCGGAGAAGGAGAATGCTTTTCATGCCAACATATGCACAGACACCCTCATCCAGGCATCTTTCCCTCCCATCACTACCCTTTCTTTACAGACATGCAGACAATTTCCTTTTTTTTAACATTGTCCTTTTCTGAGGTGTCAGTCCAGGTTGCACTGACTGCAATCACTTCTTTCATTTTCCAGTGTTGACCACATTCATATGTTATTCATATGTCCATTCTTCATACACTGATATAATTTAATATTTTTAGTTCTGTTAATTTACAGACCTAATCTTCCTACTGTCTTTTGTGTCTGTCCTTCAGGGGAGATAAATATACCTTTTATTAAGCTTTTTTTTTTTGCATCCTAATTTCGTCGGCAAAATTAATCTAATAAGTTAAAAAATGCCAATCTTGCCTAGCCCATACTATCTTTATTCTTTTTCAGTTATTCAAAAGCTTAATTATCAGCAGACTTTAACTCCCTGTTAGGCAGTCTGTCCATCCACTAAACAATCCTGAGATGGTCTCAGACATAAAAAATTTGAAAGGTAAAGGTGATCAGCTGTATTCCATGTGGATAATCCTGGGGTTTTTTCCTTACACTAATGAAGAATTATTAATTTAAGACAAGGAATTTGCTTACAAAAGAAAACAAAGAACACTCCAGAATATATAATTTTAGCAAGCCAGAAGACTAAGACAACTAAAAGATAGGCTAAAAAGATTCTTTTTTCTTTTTATCTAAAAGAATTCAAACCTAATTCATTTCATACAATTTTTCAAAGCAGTGGCTGGTTTTGTTTTCCAGCTTGCATCCTGGCAACAGGATTAAATATGTTGCTTAAAAGATTGTTCAATTAAATGATAGCTTTATCAACAAAGACTAGGTGTAATGTTGTTGTTACTGAATGCAGGAACACAGCTGTGTATTAAACCATCCTCGGTAATTGTTAACTTAAGTACATTTGAGCCCTGGGGGAAAGTACAATAAAGTAAAGAAAACTGCTTTTAAAAGAAATGCCTTTAAGATAAGACATCAACAAAAGTTGAAGAGCCTGACATGAGTTTCCGAAGTTCAGTTCTAGCAGCTATAGCAATTTCAAGAGATGAAGACTGGGAGCTTGTAAGTAAAACCCTTTCTATTCTTTCCTTCCTAACAGTCATAGATTTGACAAAAGGCAACAAGTCCAAAGTGTGAGTTATTCATAAAGGGTTTAGCAACATTTGATAAAAGTGTAATGAATTTTTATGATCAGACTCTTGATTTTTTTCCCGTTTTCCATTCTTTTTTTTTCTTATAATGACAAAAAAAATGAGAGGAGGGAAGAAGCTATCTTCATTTTGCTTCACACCAAGTCCCGCATTTGCAGGAGATGGGACTGACAGCTTACTCCAGCACTGCCAGACACCCACCATTTTTGGACAGTTGTCATCAGCTTCTAATTTTTGTGAAATTCTGCTAAAATTTTCCATTTCTGTGGGCAGAAAATATCTCAAAATTATTTTACACTTTCCTGTTGAAATGTGATTAAAAATCCAGTGTCCTCCAGTAACACACTGATTTTGTCAAAACTGAATGTCATCTACTAATAGGGCTATCTGTTAAGTTCATGAATATAGGATCTGCTTAGCAGCAGAGCTGACCCAAGAGGAAACCGCCTAGGTCACAAGAACTGAATGGTGCTACTTTTCTCTAGGTTACATCTGAGACATCTGGGGTTGAACACACAAGGAAAAAAAAAAAAAAGTGAGTATTCTCTTGTCCAAAACTTTCTGCTACTAGCTATAAAATGGGAATGAGTAAACTCAGTTTTTTTGTTTTTGTTTTTGTTTTTGTTTTTTTCAGTTTCTCAGTTTATGTATTTGACAAGAACTACTGAAAACCAAGGAGAAAATTCTTAACATTATCCTCATGGCAGACTCTGATATGTGGGAAAAAATTACTAAATGTAAGCTCAAAATAACTGAGTGCTGCCTATGCCTATCCCATGCAAAGAGAGTAGAAAAAACACACATAATCTGAAATGGAGAAGATTATCAAAAATACAGCCACGCGAAGAGATCGAATTATATTGCATAGGCAGCCTCAATTTTATAATTTTGGGGTATATGACATGTATTATTAATAATGTTTTCTGGTACTCATTCTATGCAGTTTGATATTGTAAAAATTCCTAAACATATATATTTGTACAAACAGATCTGGAAGAATAAAATCGACAAAAACACTGGATCTCCAAACAGATTCATATTTCCAGAGAGTGAAACTTGGTCTTTTCCACTTGTTCATGATGATGACTATGTTTCCTGCAAATGTTATGAGATACTGTCATCTCTGTTCTAGGACATCCTGTCAGAGCAAGATCTGTAGTTTTCCCAGTTCTTCTCCCCAACATTAACGTGTCTCACCTCAACTTGTGTTGAAAAAGCAAAGTCCAAAGGAACGAGGAGATTTGCCCAAGACCTCAGACTCCCTTAACTTGTGCTCATTCATAGGTTGGACATAAAGACACAGATGGAAAGGACTGAATAAAATTATCTCAGGCTTTCTTTCACAGCACCATGTCTGCCTGCAGTGGAAAAATCACGGCAGAGACAAGACACAGGTAGATTTTATCACGACACAGAAAGAAATGAAGTTCACTCCATCTCCTAGAGGCCTGAATTTTCATCAGATCACATTCCAGGAAAATGTCTCTCAGAAGGTCACAGCTAAATAAAGCAAAGAATAAACACCAGAGCTGCCCCTACCTTCATTGCAATGCAAACCTCAGGACCCTTCTGGGGGTCTGCTGACTCCCCTTCAGACATTTCTCAGCTCGTGATATATCTCACATGCAGGTCCTGCCATGTGTGGTCATTAAAGCTGATGTGCCACAGCACCTACACTTAGTACCCATGGGCTTTTGCAAGGCTGAAGCAGTAGTGCTGGTACTCCTTCAACCCTTTCATGCCCTCCTTCTGATTATGCCCTGCCGTACTAATCTGGGAGAAAAATGTAAAGAGAAGGATAATAAAGGAAAGGGACAAGAAAGAATAAGGTAGATCTGCACTGAATACATGCATACTGCAGTAAAATCAAAATGCTGATAGATATCCTCCACCATGATTTTTACTTGTAAGTTTAGGAAATTTAAAGTAGTACAAGCCTCTTCTTAGTTTTTTTTTTTTTGTCCCCCCACATTTACATGTCATCACTTGCAATGTGCTTTCTATTCAGTCAGTGAGTATTTCCAAGCAAGTCAAAGTCCATTCTGTGGCTTCTGTTTTCTTCCTACCACTCTGTCCTGCAAAAGTAGTAAACATTTTATCTTCTTAGCTAATCATTCAGCAGCTGGTGTCACATTCATAGCCAAGTACAAGAAAAGGTTCTTTTTAAAATACACTTTTTGAAAAGTTTAAGTAAGGAATATAGACTAATGAACAACACAAAGATGGGTACATATTCATCTCAGAATGGTTTGTGATAAAAAAGCTCTGAAGCTGGTAATCTCTACCAGGCTCTCCATAGTAATCACACTGTTTACAGCACACAGTCTGTCCACCCTTAACAGGATTGTTAACTCCTTACAACTTTTTAGAATGTTACTGAGTAATGTTTTTCTAGTCCTTCTGAAGCTTGGTGCTCTTCTTTCACACAGATCTGCTTTCTTTTGTGGTGATGTTAGCATGATGAGACATGACTCCATCATTCATATGTTACAACATTCCCAATAACACATAGATCTTCTGCTTCTTATTGTTGGTCTGACTAGCTTGACAACTCTTCTGGTCTACCAGTTTTTCAAAGTTTTGCTGGGCTATTTTAAAGGGTTATTTTGATCCTGAGCAAGGTGGGAGTCATTTGAAAGAACTTCTTTTTCACTTAAATACAATTTTTAAAAGTCATTTATTCTCCAACTGGGATCCTATATTAATTTTTTGCGTGAATACTGTAACAACACTAAAGACCACAGCAATGATAAATAATTGCCATAGAGGTAAACAGAGTAAAAAACCTAACAGATGGTAGCTGAGACACACTAGGTTTTCCTTTGTCACTTGTGTGTTGTTGTGAAAGAGGCAGTGGACCAGGCATCACTACTTGCCTTCAGGAAGTAGATCTGGAGAATGTATTAGTCCTTTTACAAGGCAGAGAATCATTTTTCTTCTGGCAAACACTTTTTTCAATATATCTGTACATCCCAAGCCCTGCCCTCCAGAGCTAAAATTGGAAGAGCATCACATGCCAACAAAAAAGGTTATTATTTGAAAAGCATCCAATATGAAAAAAACCCTCAATTCCTATTGAAGCTCTGACACAGTAGTAACATAAAGAATTTTAATTCACAATGAATTCCCTTTCCCAAGAGTACACCAGAAAGAGCCATGACATGACTCTTATGCTTCCATCTAAGCATTCACAACAAATATTTGCAGGTGTCAGTCCCCATTTTGTGTCAAATCCAACCTAATTTACTTTGTCTTTTTTTTGCTGGGGAAGGATATACATACAGCAGTGTGGCCCTGATGCTGCTTCTCCCACCTGGGTCCCAGGGTCCCCTACTACTTTCAAGATAAGGTGGCTTGAGGACTAACACTAGAAACAGTATAAAAGATCAGCAATTGCACTTCAATTTAAGCAACTGAGAAAATAAGATGAAGAGATGGAAATGAGAAGATATGCCTGAGTAAAGGGACTTCAATATCAGTGGTGGTTTTGGAGTAACATAACAGCTGAGAAGAGATCAAATCCTCTCAGAGGTATCTAACACTGACACTCTGAATGCTGCATCTCAGCTGGGTGGTTTATCATTTTGATATTTCCCCTTTGGGTGTGCTAAATCAAACCAGAAGGATAGTATATAGTACCTTGGCTCAGCCAGTCTCCTAGACGCGAAGGGCCTCTAGTGGCAGATGCTCTCATTATATCAAAAATAACTCATAACTCAGGCTTTCAAAGTATTAAAACATCAGGCTTTTTAAGGTGACACTTCGCCTATTGTCTTTTATACAGTCTTAACAAACAAAGAAGCCTTTGGCACAAGGGTACTGTAACACAGGATGCTGATGCTATTCCACATGTGACAGAGTAATATGGAAGGTCAGAGACTGAGTCATGCCATTTAAGGTCACCAAAGTACTTTATATATATGGGTCTCCCTTATACATCCTTCCTGTATCCTTAATATCTCTGAACTGCACTGGAGTTAGAAGACCTTTCTTTTTAGAAATGTCAAAAAAATGTGGTGGCTTGTGGGTGATTTTCTTTTTTAGTTGGTGATTTTTTGTTCTGGGTGGGTTTTTTGGTTTGTTTTTGTTTGTTTGTTTGTTTATCTTTAACAGTTGACAGATTCCTAACTGATTTAGCTTGGGAGAAAGAGGGTAAGAATGTTTTCATTGCACTCTGCAGATGTTGCTGACAGCTGATGGTAGCGCATTATTTCAGTACAGCAGAGAAAGGCAAGACATCAGAAGTTTGAAGCAGAAGTCATCAAAGCTCAAACTGGAGATAATGCAAGATTAACAGAAAGAACAATTAAGCATTTAAAGTGATAACAAAATACAAAGAATTCCAAGTGCTGCAAACAAGCATCAACATCTGTTGACTTTCCAAATTAACTGAAAACCAGCAGATCAAGCAAAAGTTAGTTAGGGCTAAATGAAATGTCACTAGGCAAAATTTTCTGATCTTTATTTTTAGGACAGAAGACACTAAATTACATTCTTCGGGCTAAAAAACACTAAGAAAATGCTGATATATGAGACCAGTAGCAGGAAGGGAAGACAATTAGGAAAAATTGAAAACACAGGGGACAAAAAGCAAATTAACCATGAGCTTATCTATCTGAGGAAGGCTTCAGGAGGTGAACTGGTATTACTGGATGGTACACATCGTTATATGATGGGAGAATGGCATTCACTTCACTTTAAGACAACCCATAGGATCCATCATCCCAAAACACAAAAGTCAAAAAGTCTGATGTAAATGTCTTGTAGGTCAAAGTGTAGAATTAGAGCTCATCTCTTGTCATTATTATTGACCTTAGTAGAAGGAATATAAATGCAAACTCTCACACATGATGATCTTACTTATCAGCTGCTCTTGGACAGCCTTTGGACAAGGTATCCAAAAACTGTATGAAGAAACAATACCCAACAAGAAAACAACAACCAGCTCTGAGCCACTAGACTCTTTCAGGATAACTTTGTTTTAAATGCTCTCCCCGATGGAAAAGGTTTTTTGGTTAAAAGGTTAAGCTAATTTTAACCATTATTTCTTGTTTCTGATCAAATGTTTTGGTCAGTCTTGTTCAGGACTACTCTTAAGGAGAGAAAGAATCCTGTTGAATGCAGTAACTATTGATAAAAACCAGCGTATGCTTTGCAGATGAATAAGGTACTATGGTGGCCATGTGAAACCCTGAGGATATCAATACAATTGTCTTATTCATGAATACAATTACTTTCCAAAAAAAACACAAGCAAAATGATGTGAAGGATTTATGTGTATATATGTATTTAAATAAATTCTGGTTTTCCAATCTGGTAGCTCTGTCTGTCATGACATTTTTGTCATTTCAGAGTACATTTTTTTTGGACTTTTTTCCTACATGTCTGCTGAATTAACAGTGTCCTTTATTGAACCTAAATGACTATCATGGCTCTTAGTGGGAGTGACAGTAATTGGCAAAGGATAGGAGATATAATAACCCTATACCTATTCCTGGGATTTTAAATGGCTAAAGGTTGCTAAGTGCACTGTTTCAGCAAGTCACTCTGGGCTATTTTCATCACCTGCAAATGCAAGGAAAAGCATGTCCTATAATAGCCTGGTGCCAGGGGAATTGACGTTGAACCTTTAAATTGATTTAAGAACAAAGCAGACATCTATCCGGTGCTATCACATTGTAGGTCACTGTCAGTTTCATTCCCAGCTAGCCCAGGGTAGTAAGCTGACTTTATAAGCCAGATTTAACCACATCTTCATCTACAAGAGTTTTCACTGTGGATGAATATTATCCTTCCAAAACTAGGATTCAGAGCTGTTCAGCTCCTTAGTCACATTAGGGAGGTTGAATGATAAGTCAGCACTGCAACAGCAAGTAAGGTAGCAAACACCAAAGGAATCTGCAGCTACATATTTGCAACAGACCTAAGTAGGTTAGGGCATGGTCTTGAGCATAAGAACGGGGTCTGACCATCCTAAGTGCATAAGTATTAGCATGTTCCCCAGCACAGCCAGTCTGCAGCCTTAAGGCAGTGCCCAGGCAAAGTCTTGGGAAAGGCATAGGACTGGGACTCTTCATAAACGACTATATACGGAAGGCCATGTGCTTTCACTGGTGGGATGGGATTTTTGAAGTATAAAGATCCTATCTAAATTGGAGATGTGATCTCCATGTTTGTGTGTGGAACATCATCACAGATAAAGCTAACAGTGTGTGTGCCTTTTCCTGCCTTTTCCTTGGTATTACTCAAGTTTTCCCCATGTGATAAATTCTCTAGTATTTACCACATATTGCCCTAATGTGAGAAAACAAAGTTATGAAAGACGATTTTTCCCCCAAATAAACTGTTGAAAATATCAGCTGTGAAAACTGTTCAAGGTTTTCCCCCTCTCTCTGCTCTACATCTCAAACCAAATAGGATTGAGTCAACTGAAAAAATAAGATTAAATGAGTAAACGGAAAGCAGTAATTTCCACACTTGGAAATAGAAGCAATAAAGAGCATGGGCTCTTTATTGTGGAACTGACTATGCTGCATGCTGCTGAAGAGTATCCAGAGCATAAAGAGTACCAAGTGATTACCACCAAAAAAACAGAGTGATATTTTGAGTCACCGAGCTCTAAGGAAGGAAGACGGATCAGCTCAATCTAGAACACAGTTGGGGTGACATATCATGTTGTCTTCCCATTGCATACTACATTTTCAGGACTGCTTTGGTTGCAGTCCTGACATGATGATCCTACTTCTGGGCAAATGGGGAAGAATTCAGGGGAGTCTAGACAGGAAATACAGGCAGAGGTATAGAAATTTTGTGAGGAAGGGAAAAAAAATTGGGTTCATTTAACCAAGAAGACTGAGAAACAATACAACAGTCTTCGAATATATGAAAAAGAGAAAAATTAAAAATCCTCTGTATTCACCAGAAATGGAATTGGGAATGATAGGCTTATACTGCAGCAAAATTTTGACCACAAGGAAAGCTGTAATATGAAGGCTAATCATTAGCGATATCTGTCTGTGAATAGCATGGAGAGTGACCTGCAAAGAATTGCCTTAGTGTTATTGATCCTCTTCCTAATTGCAACAAATTCTAGTTCAATGTTACCAACTACACCTCTTCCATAAAGCACAAGTTTGAAATGGGCAGATGGATAGTGTGAATACATTCACACTAAAAATATCACTACTTGCCTCCTTTACCCTCCATTTCACCCAGCATTTCATACCCTGGAAAAAGACCATGGAAAAAGATGTCTGTATTTCTCAGAAGGGTGACTCACCAGTTGAGAGTGGAAGGGAAGAATTACTAAAGCGCAGAGTTCAATCAGGATTGCTCTTGTCATGCAGTGGAGGGTTCCATGAAAGATATGTAATGGATCATTCTTTCAGTCCCCCGTCTTCAGACTAAAATGCCCTTTTTTGTGATTTTCATACTACACATACATTTTCTGAAACCAGAAAATGAAACTATGGTGGATGTTTATTTAATTGTTCTTATATTAGGATATGAGGGAGAAAGGATATAAATTCATATTTGCTTTTGGTAGTCAGATACTTCTTTTTTTTTTTTTTTCTTTTCTTTATGTCCCTCCTACTCCCATTTTACTCTGTTGCTTTATTCTTTAGCATTGTAATCTTCTGAAATGTTTTCCTATGTGCAGTTTGCCTAAGATATTAAAGCTTGGAAAACTCTGCTTATTAAAGTGGCTTTTTGCCACTGTCAAGGTTTCTGAAGCTTGAACAAACTCACTCCATTTTTCCCTTACCCTGAAGGAGGGCACACAAAAAAAGAATAATTGGAGCCACACAGCTGAAGTATATGATCCAAGATGGAGCTCAAATTTTATATCACAGTTTGATAAAGAATATGAGAGATCTGCCCTTGTCGTAACTTTAAATCAGAGTCTCTTCATAATCTTATTAAAAACTGAGAAAAAAACCAAAACACTTGGGATAGTCTTCAAATGCTCTATTGAAATTTCTATCTAGCAAAAGCAAGTAATACCCCTTTGTCCAATATTTCTTTGTACATTTCCATAAGAAGAGGAGAAAAAAATCTCATTTATGTCTTTCAGCAGCACAACAAACATGTACCACCTGCAGATGTAAATGTAGGAAAGCCTGGGGAATATTCAGGGTAAATAAATGGAAGCGCATTTTAATATCACTGGCTCTTCTCCATATGCCAAGGAAAACCAAAGAATGGAACTGGCATACTTATACTGCCCACTATTTGCAAAGGTGCTCCTGCAAGATGTGAGAATTTTTTTAGACATCTAGAATCAGGGCAAAGGGCTCATGATTTGCACCAGACAGCTGCAATTTTTATTCCAGCTCCCAGGCAACAAAAGCAAACCTAAATCCGATGAGGAATCTGGGTCATTGCTGGGTTTAGTTAAAAAAAAAAAAATCCCAATGGAAATAAAAGATCTGAATATTTCATACACTCTAATTGTGTTTCATAGTTGTCAATAACTTCAAAGTAATCTAAAATTTGGAAGCTGCTTGTGAATAAACAACTAAGCCATTGCAAGCCACAGAGCCCTGCACCACGAGTCCATCTTGTATCAGCAAAGCCACCAATTCTTCTGGGCTCAGAAGAGAGCTTGTCCTTTCAAATAAAGCTCACACATAAATATTTAAACAAAGTTCTTTAAGGAGAAAAGAAGAAACTTTCTTCATAAGAGCTGCAGATCAGCCTGCTAAGTGTATAGCATGAGAGTTTATCAGAAAGGAGATTTGGGGGTTGCGTGCTGGGTGTTTTAGAAGGAAGGGCAGGAAGTGGCAAAACAGCCAGTTCCCACCATTAGAAAAGGACTAACAATAGAGATACCATTGATGATCAGCACCTGTATGATTTGAGTAGGTAACTGAATCACCAGGCACTGTGAAAGACAATTTTTTCTTTTATAAGCTGATTGGCTGTGAAAGGCTCGTATTTGGCAAGATCGGAGTGCTGAGGAATGTTAGAAACAGAAGCTGGGAGAGAGCCGAGGCACAGGAAAGGTGACAGTTCTCTTAAGAGGCCTGTTGCCATTGAAGGGCTTCAGGAGAAGTATCAAGTGATGCAACTTCTAAAAAAAGGGGCGTGGGGGAGAATTGAAGCATTGAAAGGGTTACAGCAGCACATGTATGCTACCCTTTAATTTTCTAGTTAGCCCCCTTTGAAAACTGCCCTATATTTTGAAATAGATTAGACTTCAGAACCTTCTAGCAAATCTTTCCCTGATGATCTACCTATTTCTTTAATTAAGTAATACAAGTTTAAGTAAGGCACTTACTAATTCTGCTAAATGAAACATAATGCCTGACTAAAGTACACTGTAACTTGTGTTATGAGCAAATAATGGAGCCCTCATTATCTACTTAATTAAGACCATTCAGGTAGACTGCTTTTCCCAAGCAAAGATTTTTGTTCCATACAGGGGGAGGGGCCTTATGGACACAACTCTTTGATGTCTCTTAATCTGGGACCTAACTTATTATGCATTGTAGTGGTTTGAAGCAGGTTTTCCCCCTGAAGCTAAGAAAGTGGTAACCCCCAGGGGGTGGTGACACTTGAGATTTGAACCAATCTGCGCTCCTGCAAAATATAAACATGCCACAAGCAGACCGGAAGGGAAAAGTTGTAGTTTTGTTGTAGAAAAAGTGGTAGCCATGTTCCGAAGCCACGAGGAGAAACAGCAGCAGCAGCCCACTGGGGGCTGAGCCCCCCCAGACCCAGTGGGGGGCTGCGGGGACCTGGAACAGCATAAAGCTGGGCTAGGTGCCTGTAGCTGGAAGCTAAGGAAGTTTTCTCCACCATGAGTGAGCAGAGATAGAGCAGCAGCAGAAGCAGCGGCAGCGTCCAGAGACTATGGCTAAAAGCCAACAGATAAGAACTGAACTGTAGCAGCAGCAAAACAGCGTGCAGCCAAGGAAGATACAAAGTTGTCTGAGGAGAGAGAGCCAGCAGCTGGGAGACAGAGTTTTGGGGGTAAGAACTGAACCAGACCCCCCAAACTCCTTGGAAACTGTTGGAGAAGATAGAGATGAGTGGGAACGATTTCAAGCATGGAAAAGGATCTATGACCCATGAACAGACCTTCTTATTACCGGAATGGACACTTCACACCTATAAGGACTTTATCTGGACTGGACTGTTTACCCCTGTTATCCCCAGTTATCCCCAGTTTATTACTATGATGTTATAAGGCTGTTTGTATCCCTGGTTGTTGTTTTAAAAATCCTATCCTCCATGTTGTCTTCCTCTCCCCTCACAGCTTTCCCGCCTTTCCCCTGCTTTCCCACTCCTCTGCCTGTGATTGGATGCTGTTTGGTGCAGTGCAGAGAGAGCTCCTATTGGTCCATTCCCCCAGAGACCCAAAGTTACCACCCATCTCTCCCTGTTCTCCCAATCCCTGCTTCCTCTGAGCTGCCCATCTCTTCACTCCTCCCCTGTCTTAAGTCCAGCCCCTGAGCCTACCCTATTTAAGTCTGTGTCACCCCTAATAAAATCGGCATTGCTTCACCACCCTCAACTGTGTCCTGACCCTCTCTGCAGTGCCCTGTCCCATTCCTCTACCCCCTCAAGCCGTGGCAGGAAACCCCTCATGTCCTAGACGGGAGGGGTGAAGTGCGACATGCACTGCAGAGAAGAGCTAAGAAGCTTGGTTGTCCTGAGAGCTCAGCCAGGACGGTGTGTAGGAGGTTGACCTTGGGGCCTTCCCTTTCTGCAAGCTACAAAGAAGCTCGCAGCCATCTTGAGGCAGGGCACAGAAGCTCTGGAAGGGGCTTGAGTCCCCTGAAGATACCAGACCATCACGAAGACCCCCCGTGCTTTGTGGTATGACTGTGGTGGAACAACCTTTGTCTGGGGTGAACGTAGCCCACGGAAGACCCCTTTGCCTGCGTCGAGGGGCTGAGAGGGGCTTGGAGGCCTCCCTCGTGTGTCCTGGTAGAGATCCAGCTCCAACTGCTGCATAGAAGACACAGAGAGACCTGCTGCCTTAGAGACATTGCTGCTCTGAAGAAGGGATCTGTCCTTCTTCCCTCCTGGACTTTTATTTGGAGGGGAGAAGAGATCTGATCCATTATAAATACTTATGTCACGGTAGAGATAGTTGAGATCGTGTGTATAATGTATTATAGTATTTATTTGTACAGTCATTGTAATACATTCCCTTTCCCCCATTCTGAGTCTGTGTGATTGTCTGGAAAACACATCTCACACTAGGTTGAGATGTGGGAGGGGGAATGGAGCTAGGGAATTAGATTTTGGGGATCTCAAACCATGACATGCATGTAGAAGTCTGAACTTGTGGGAGGCGTGTCCAAGGCACAGGGTACGTGCTGGGGCAGAAGAGCCCAGGGGAGCATGTGCTGACATAGGTGACTTTATTGGTTAAAGAAGTCACATGGTGTTAAAGGATAAAACCATGCCGAATTTGAAATAAACGCTCTTTGTTTCACCACCTCACGAGGAGCTGTTTTTCCTTATTATATAAGGACTTGCGTCCCCTACATGAACTAGGTAACAAAATTTTAGCATCATAGTGAAACTTAAGTTTCTACATTAATTTGTTATTTCTTCTTCTCTTCCCCGATTTGTTTATTGTATTCAAACACCATGCTTTGTGAGGTACAATATTCAGTGAGACAACCCTTTTTTCTTCCCTTCAGCATTAGCCTGCCTTGTTTTTGAAATAAATGTGTGCCTACCTGATATGATTTGACCCTAAAAGCCCTGGGTTGAACAAATTTCACCTATACAGGCCCAAAACATGAAATCCAGTATAATGGATCCAGTATGAAGCAGTAGATTGTTTATATGTGACTTTTTATGAGGTGAACTGGAAGACATCAGACAAATGCTGCCAGGCATGCAAGATGCTACTCAAACCACTGCTATCCTAAAACTAACTTGGTCCAAGGTCTGGAACCTTATTGTTCCATTGTCCTTTTTTGTTTGTCCAGAAGCAGATGGTTTCGGTGTCCCGTTCATTTATTTCTTGTAGTTGTTCTTTACCTTTAAAAACAATCTTGGTAAACATGTTAATCACAGTATACTCAGTTTTAGATGAAAAATGGGCAGGAATAGATGTGAGGATCAGGTGAATCTCTAGGTTTTGAAGCAATAGTGGTAAGTTATTTTATGTTATAGTGTCTTTTACCTTAAAGTTGAAGGTTTAGGGACAATCTTTCGTTGTGTAGTCTTCTCTATCGGAGATTTGTTCCATTGTTGGGTCTGTTGAACTTTTTCTGGAACGTTTTACAGTCCTATTTCTTAATAATATCAGTTATAGCAACTATAATCAGTTTTAATTCAGTCTCTTAGGCAGTTGTGATTTACAAGCAGCTATTTTGCACTTTTGTTGACATTATGCACACTGTTCTGTGATAGCAAAATATTTTAGAAGGTTTGAATGTATTAATTAAAAAAATGGGGATATTTAAGATTCTAAACTCGTTATTTGAATAACATTGTTACAATAATTGTATGTATGTGGATGTGTTTGAGAATCTAATAACTTTAACTTCTAACAACTTTTATCTTTAACAATTCAAATAAAGCCACTGGAAAACTATTGAAAAAATAGGAAAAAAACTTCTGAAGCGTCAGTGTTCTGGTTTTGTGGAGATAAACATTCACAATTTACATAGTGAAAGGTAATCACAAGCGCTTTTAGACAATAAAGAGAATTTTTCTCCCTCACAATGGTGTGAGCGAACAGTTAATAAAGTTTCAGCTTGCTATGTTTTGCTTTCTTTCTCTCACATTATGTAGGAAGGGAGATTCTGAGTGAGGGATGAGAGGGATTTGTTTGCTGTCCCCCTCACATAAAGACAAACTACCTATTTGTCTATCCAAAAAGTTAGTAGGAAAGTTTTTATAGGAACAGGGATAGGGTAGGAGACGATAAAATCTAATTCCACCCAGTTGCTAAGCAGTTAATTATTATTATGTTTGAGGGGTAACATATTATCTTTCTTTACAAAGCAATTATGTAAGAAGTGGTTTTTACCTTTTTCTTTAATCAAAAAGTAAGTTGTAAAATCTCAGTTTTCGAAAACTCTTAATTCTTTCCCACTCTGAGACAGGGGCAAAAAGTATGAAAATCCATCTTTCTTTAGCTTTGAGAGACTGATAGATTAGTAAAAGGCTTTTTGTTAATAGGGGGGCTGTGTTTATATGGCCCTCTAGTAGTGTATGTAAATGCATCAGCTCTGTCCTAAGGAAAGGCTGCTGTTTCACTGATTTAGGGCTATCTGTTTCTTGGGTTGCCTGTGGATTTAGTTGCAATAGAGCTGCTTTTAGGAAGAATCTGCTGTTAACTGACCCTCCCCTTGACTGAAGCAATATCTGCTCTACAGAATGAGAGATTTCAGTGCGTCTAATGGAAACAGAGTTAATGTCTCGGTGGTTATGACGTCTCTGCTTTGTTTCAGGGATGTTAGTTTAGGAATACTTGTTAAACAGGTTTGGATGTTTTTCAAGGGCCATGGTGAGGTAGATATGATTGTTACGTCTGTTCTGCTGTTAAAAATGTTTTATATTTCTCTCTTTGCTTCCTGTTTTAGTTGCTTAATTTGGGTAAAAGGCAATTCATGTGTGCTTGTGTCCTGAATGGATTTAGAGGTGTGTATGTCTAACTGTGTTGTTTGTTGCAGCCCAGCGGGGCATCTTTGGGCTTGTATTGTATGAGGGACTTGTCTGCTTTGCTTTATCAAAGCTTTTGCAGCGACTGTGTGCAAAAGGTTTCTGCACACAGCAGAAATTGTAACTGGTTGTTTCTTTGCTACTTGTTTTGGTTTGGCTTCCCATGTCGTGTATTGCATATCAATTTTCTTTACATGAAACAGCATTGCAGATTTGTGAGAAGCAAACACTTGATTTAGGGCCCCTCCAAGCATGTTTATCTTTCCCCCCAGCCACACAAAAGAACTTTTTACAATTGCAGATAATTTGTTAATTAGTAAAGTTGCCTTTCTGTGACTAAGAAAGTTAAATACAGTAGCTGACAGCTGTACGTCTGCTGTGCTTTGCAGTGTCACCTTTGGATTGTTAGCTGTGTTGGTTAGTGGTTTGTGATGTCCCAGCTGAGATTCTCACAGCACAAAACCAAGGGCTGTTAGTGTTGATAGCGTAGCCAAAATATATACTGTCCATTTCAGTATCGACATCTTTGATTTCACTGATAATCTCGGCTCGGGTAGCCATATGTTCCATGTGTTCTCCCAGCCTGTATTCTCCTCTTCAGGTTGAAGCAGTACCTGTAGCCATGTCTGCTGCTCTTCTTCTTCTGTAGGATCTAAAACTGCCTGTCTTTTTGTCGGTTTTTCTGTCCCGCTGAGCCCAAGCTGCCATAGCTTGGCCAGGATCTCTGGGGAGTTAAGATCTCCTCTTTTTCCTCCATCAGGCTGTCTCTGGCGTAGAAGCTGCTCTGACTTTGGCGGTGACTGCGTTTGCTCCGAGGCCGGCGGGGGCGGTGTTTCGTTGCATAACCGGTGGGGGTAGGAAAGGCTCCACTTTTGCCCTGTGGCAGGAGCAAGACGGCTGCGTACATTTTGCTGCATGGTCACTTCCCGTGGCCGCTGCACAGTCAAAGGGAGCTAGTGGACTCCTCCGGCCCTGGTGACAGCAGCCTTTTCGCTGCCCCCCTGCTGCAGCCCCGGCAGCGCTGGCGCCGGCAGCGTGCACCCCCACCAGTGCCCCGCTCAGCTGCGGCTCGGCCATCGCCGTGAGCAGTGCTGCCACAGCTCCGTTTCTTCCTGGCGCCACACCCACCACAAGCAGCACCATGAATGATGCTAATGATGCTACCGCTGCTCTGTTCGGCAGCGGCATGGTCAGTGCTGCGAAAGGGGCTCCTGCTGAGCCCACGCCACCCCCCCATGCTGCATCCCTCCACAGCGCCCAAGGTGGGGGGGAACACGGCCAGACGCGGCTCCACAGCGACTCCGGCTGCCGCAGCGGCGGCGAGCACTGGCACGGTTGGCTGCACAGCCGCCAGGACCACGCTGGCAGCCCCACGCCACCTGGCTCGCAGTCTCGTGGCAGCTCCGGTTGGCGACTGAGCCCCCGCTGCCAGGACCAGGCTCACTGCAACGGGAGACCAAGCAGCCGCGTGCGTGGGGGGGCACTGCCCGTGGCAAGCACCGCACCCGACCTCATGCACGGCCACACAGTTGCGGCAGTGGCCGGGGAAGGGGTGGAAAGTGGAGCACATGGCTCCAGCATAAAGTCAGTGCCATGCATCCCCACACCATTGTTCCCGTACCATGCGGTCGAGTGGGGGGCCGGGGCTTCAGCAGGGCTAGGAGGGAAAAAGTCCATTGTCCTGGCCGTTTTTGGTTTCTTGTAACGTGCGTTTAAGGCTATCATAATTTCTTTCCATGCAGCTAAGTTCTTGAGAGCATCTATGTCTCTTTCACTGGCTTTTTCAATTAGTCTGCTCCCTATTTTTTTTCAAGCTAATACTTGAAACATTTACGGAAATCCAATATAATAAGTCCCATAATTTACTTTTTTTAATGTTTCTGTTCTGTTCTTGTAAAAAGTGGTTAATTCTTTCAGCTGTCTGTTTAATTTCTGGAGAAATCCTCTCTTTTTGGGAACACTTCCCTCCCATCTTGCTAGATTTTTTAGGTTACCTCTGTGTGCTGAAGCTTTCTTCTGTTCTCCTTTTTCACCCTTTTTTCTTCCTTTTTTGACCAGTTTTGCAGAGGTAACCCAGCGCGCTGAATTCTTCCTTTTTCCTTTTGATTCTAGTGAGATGGAGCACCCCCAGCAGGCACCCCACAGCTTTACTGCTCGTGGTATCCAGTGTCTGTTGAATTCCCTTTTCGGGCAGCCATTTGAGGTGCTTGTTGTTGCAGGAAACCGAGAGCTGCATGTGGATGCACTCTGAATTAGCCTTTATTGCAAAGAACACCGGTTTAAACACAGTGCTTAAATCGTGTCACATGATTTCTCAACCAATGACATTAAAGTATTTCACAGAGCATGCGTGAGAGCCCGGAAAACTACAAGTCCCAAAATCCTTTGCTACATTTCTGCCTGCTACAGCCTTTCTTGTTTTCTTTGCACTCCTTGACAAGTTTGGCTCCAGCTGCACCTTGGTCTTCTCGACCCATCCGTACTCAACCAGACTTCATCTCTATACTCTTCCCAGGTTACCCATTACCTGTCCTGGCTACAACTGCCTGTGCATTTGCTTCTTTCTCTTTAGTTTCTCCAGTAGCTCCATCCTCAACCATGCTTGTCTCTTACCTTTCTTGCCCAATTTCTTGCTCCTGGCTATTGTTAGCTCTTGCTCTCTATGGAAGAATTCCTTAAAGATCTGCCAGCTCTGTTCCACTCCTTCGCCGCAAAGGGCAGTTCTGGATCTCTTTCCCCCCATGGGGTGGGGCGGCCCAGTTCCTTCAAAAGTATGGAAAAGTCAAACACATATGTTATTACCTACAAACAGTGATGTGACAAGTCAAGACATGCAATATGAGTGTAATAGAGCTGTCATTAAGAAAAACAGCCTTGCACAGACATACTCAAAACAATATACTGGTTTCTTATTTGAATGGAAAAGAATAATCAATTAGCTGTTAAATAAATAGCTGCCATGTTTTCTTCTCCTTTGGTTTAGGGCATACACCTGCCATATTAGGGCAACACCCTCTCTGTGATGAGTATAGTTTAATTAAAAATTAATATTCATCTGTGGTAATATTTTAATGTTTACCTTCTTAAAACTTACATAGAGATGTTATTACTTATTGCAGCTGTAGTTTACCTATATAAAAATAATTGTGTTGAGTGATCAGTATAAAAGTGTGGAAGGCACTATGCTAAAAAGTTGAGGAGGCTATGAAAACATGAAACTTCTACGGGAATTCTTTGTAGTACTGTACCTTTCTGTATATTTTCTTCCAAATGTGAGAAAAGGTTAGGATCCTTTGTAGGTGGGAAAGATGAGGTAGAACAAACTCTTCAGCAGAGAGGACTGGAATCTCTCATTTACCTGTGGGTAAATATGTTTCAAGAAAACATGTTCAGTTGTGAAAATTGTGTCTGTTAAGGAGATAATTACATCAGAACTATGGATGTTTGGAAAGTCAGTTTTGAGATTATTTTTTTTTGAGACTTTTCTGAGTGTGACACCTTTCCACTAAAAGATGATGCTTCTTTTCAAACTTTGCCACAGAGCAAAGTGAACATGTTGAATTAACACAAGCAGGAGAGACCTCCAGGCAGCTGTTGGGAAAAGTTTAGGCTGGAGAGGAGGGTCTGAGAGCTACCTGAGAGACTGACCCGTGGAGGCCATCTTAGCTAAGAAATCAGTGAAGAAGACAATATTACCCAACTAAAAATCATAAAAGGGACACAGTGGCAAAGAGAAGGTAAACCAGATTAAAAGCAGGGAAAAAAATGAAGAAAATAAACAACCAATCAGAAAAAAAAAAACAAAACCAAATCTCCAAACAAAAAATCCCCCAAAGTAAATGACATAGACACACACACAGACACACAGAACCAAACAACCAAAAAACCCCCCAAAAACCCCAAACCCAAACCAACAAGACCCAAAGAACATCCCCCAAAAAAGGCAATCAAGGATGGTGGAAGCAGGAAAAAATTAGGTGGCAGAATCATTATTCCAGAAGTTTTCTTCCATTAGTTTTAGCAAAGAATTTTTAACAGCTATGTATCTTTCTCAACCAGGAATGAATGTATGTCAGTCCAATGCAAATTTCCAGATGCTTTTCGAACACCTCTACAGATGGTGACTCCACCATCTCCCCCGGCAACTTATTCCAATGCCTGACCACCCTAACAGTGGAAAAAAATTTCAACACCTAATCTGAATCTCCCCTGTCTCAGATTAAGGCCATTTCCTCATGTCCTCTTGCTGTAGACATGGCAGAACAGACCAGCCCTCACCTCACTACCACTTCCTTTCAGGTAGTTGTAGAGAGCGATGAGTTCCCCTGGAGCCTCCTCTCCTTTAGACTGAACAAACCCAGCTCCCTCAGCTGTTCCTCATAAGACCGGTTTTCTAGACCCTTCTCAAGCCTTGTTGCCCTTCTCTGGACAGGCTCCAGCACCCCAATGTCCTTTTTGAAGTGGGGGGCCCAAAACTGAACACAGTGGTTGAGGTGAGGCCTTGCCAGTGCCACGTACAGGGGGATGACTACTACCCTAATCTTGATGGCCACACTATTCTTGGTACAGGCCAAGATGCCATTGGCCTTCTTGTCCACCTGGGCACACCGGTTCATATTCAGCTAGCTGTCAGCCAGCACCACCAAGTCCCTTTCTGCTGAACAGCTCTCAAGCCACTCCTCCCCAGACCTGTGGTGATGCATGGGGTTTGAAAACATTTGTTCCAACCATAAAGGCACTTTTTAAAGCACTCTAAGATAGTTAAAAAATAACACTCACCACATTGTTTTCTACTTAAGTGACCTTTTCCTGTTTTCTTGCAAACCACATACAAGTGTGAACAGCCTGTCTTACTGCTGAAAGGGCAGGAGATTTCTGTTTCTCTCAATCAGTATTGCTTTTCTAGAAGCAGCCATGTTTCCTTAAGCACTTTACTTCTAACCAGAAATACCATCACCAAGGAGCCAAAGGACAGGAAAAATAAGTTCTAATTTTTAAAAATAGGTATATTTTGTGCAAGTTAGTATTGGAGAATTTCCTTCATACATTTTACTTACCAAGTGGGTATTATTTGGAATGCTAACCATGAGTCCTTTTCACTGCTTGACAGATAAGTGAAAACTGTCCATGTCTCTTAAAGTCAGGAGTCTGCTGATTCTACTAATCTTAAATCTGTAATTTAAGGCTAACGGTAACTTAGTTATTTAACTACGAATTCTCTGCCATGAGAATTGAAATATATAAACCAGGCAAGGGAGAGGTAATATTTTTCATATACTCGAGTTGATGTATCTAAAAAAAGAGACAGTTCTTTCAGCACACCAGCCCTTCTGGAAGTCTAAAATAGAAGCAGAAACTTCTAAAGCTAAATGAAGACTTTGATAGGAGAAACCTCACAGTTCACTGTGAAGGTCACTGCTACTCTTTCACTGAAAGAAGTGCTCTGCTTTACTTGAAATGAGACCTAAAATTAGCTCAGCCTCATCTGAAAAGACCAATAATCCATGTTGTAGGCTGTTGCTAAACTTGTATTTGCAGTGTTTTACTTCCTTTCCTAGGCTCCCCCTTTTCCCAATGCTACAACTCCTCTTTGCATTGCAGAGTTGCAATAACTATTTATGGTCACATTTTTACCTTGTTGTAAGTTCTGTTGAGTCTTATCTTTCTTTATTATTTTGCTTTTACTCTGGGCACTTTAGACATGAAAGTGTGGTGTACTTGTTACATAATACTGTAGTTGATCTGAGCCAATAGGAACTGCTCTCTATATTGAAAAC
This sequence comes from Chiroxiphia lanceolata, assembly GCF_009829145.1. Classification (NCBI taxonomy): domain Eukaryota; kingdom Metazoa; phylum Chordata; class Aves; order Passeriformes; family Pipridae; genus Chiroxiphia; species Chiroxiphia lanceolata. The sequence goes on along the minus strand of NC_045671.1, from coordinate 16,506,979 downwards.
AACTGCCTCATGTCAAGTAATACAAAACAATAAAGGACAACTGAGAACTCACAACCCAAACCTGCTTAAAATATCAATTTGAAATAGAACTAAAACTATCCCCAAATGTCCCCTGTATACTGGACAAAATTCTTGGGTTAGTCTGTAGCTGTGTAACCGAATTCTTGTGATCACTTTGGGTACTCCTGACTCTCTTCTCTTAGCACAGATGCGCAGAAAAGCATCTGCTATGGTGCTCGGAGGCATATAGATTTTTCACTTCTCAGTGTGTGTCCAGCCTGGGAGGGCAGTGACTGCACCCAGGCAGACATTCCATGTTCAGAGGGCAACATTTACTCTTCTGGCTAGTGCATTTATCATTTTGCCAGAAGGTTTTTTGTCATAGTTTTGGTTTTGTTTGCACTTGTCAAATACATTCCCCTGCTTTTTTAATTTGCCCTGATGAGTAGCTTTATTCAAGGTACTGGCTTCCCTAGTTTAAAAAGCAGATGTCCAATAACTGCTTAAGATCTCTGGTCACTGATGGACCATGCAGCGAAACTCAGGATAAGAAAACTACAGTACTGGCCTACCTACCTTCTCTGGGCGGCTATCATTAAAAATAGCTTTAATAAGAGAAGGATGCTAGAATAAAAGGATAAAAGTGAGTTGCTGGAAAAAAAAATCTAGTGTGGATTTTCACTTTCACAATTATCTATTTAAGGCATCCTTTTGCTCATCTTTTCTTTTATCTATCCTGTCTTAACTACCACCTGCTTTCATTTCTATTCTTAAAGAGGCCAGTAGACCAGATTTTATATGTCTCTGTTTCCTAGATACCTTTAGTTTTCTTAGAGGCCATTTTTTGCTTGTGATCTGTTTTTACTTGGTATACTAGCTTTAGTAATCACATGCTTCAACTCGTCAGATTAGCAGTCAGGACAAGTGTAACTCTAATAAACTAAATGTAGTGCCAGTCAGTTTTAAATATTTACATAAACGTAGAAAGTACTCTTACCTGGAAAAACTGTAGTGATCTATGAATAAAACAAGGTAAGAAACACTTCTTAGGGTTAAAAAAACCCTTCTAATGTATGTCAGACAGAAAAAAACCTTGTTGAAAAGTGTGGTTCTCAGCTTTCCCCAGAATCTCTGAACACATGCCTCTGTCATGTCAAGTCTGATGAACAGCGACTTCGATGGTAACATATGCAGTTAAGTCTTTCCTATGTGTTCTTTTTAATCCTACTGTTTTGATGTTAAGGACCACCACCTCCCTAAGTTCTTGCTTTATGGTGAACTTGCCACCGGCTGCCGCAAGAGAGGAGCCCCGAAGAAAAGATACAAGGACTCCCTGAAACAATATCTCAGCCTTGGCCATATTGATCATCATAACTGGTCTACTCTGGCCTCCAATCGGGAGGCCTGGAGACACACCATCTGTAACGCTGCTGATGCCTTTGAGAAAGCACACAGGATCACCCTTGAGGAGAAAAGACAATGCAGAAAGAATCGTGCCTTGCAGAATATACCACCTAAGGAGTCTTTCTGCTGTGCCTTTTGCAACCGGACATGCCTGTCTCCTATTGGCCTTTTTAGCCACCAACGCGCTTGCAACAAACATGGGTAGAGCCCTTCCCAGATCTTTGTTCGCAAAGCCCAGCCATGATGATTGTGCATAGAAAAGAATCTAGGAAAGATAATAAATGTTAACTGGGTTTAATCTAATCTCAATGAGCAAAAGAGCACAGGATGCCCATCTTTCATAGATGAGGTGGTTGCTTCACTTGCCTTTGATAGCAGCAGCTTTCAGCCCACTTTCCTTCCCTGAGCAGACTCTCTCTTCTGCTCTAATCAGGGTTGCTTCTGGCACGTCTTGCTTTGGTAGCAATGAGACTCTGTTGTACCTACAGCACTGAAACGAAGTCCTGGCTTATACCTAATTCCTCAGTAACTCAGTTTTCTGTAGACCACGTACTCTCCTATCTTCAACTCTAACTCCCCAGAGTTCCTCTAAATCTAAACATGCTTAAGATATGCATAATTGTCTTGCTCAGTTTGAACATTAGCTGCAATTACTGAGGATTAGGAATAATGACCTGTACTTCTGTTTGCCAGAACATTTATTTCTTTGTAGCTGTTTTGTTCTACAATCATGGTTAATTACAGAAAACAACACAACAAATGCTTTCAATCTCCTAAATACTTGCTCTCTTCTTCTGTGCTTCATGTTTATAATACATAGTCAGAACTGGCCTATGCATGTCTAATTACTGGCAGTATGTGTATGAAAACCAGATATGGTTGCTCTTGACAGAAAGGAATGTGAGAAATATCTCTGATTAAAATTTCAGAGATGGCCAAATAAATTGAAACAAAGAACTTTATTAACAGCGTGCTAGGTGCACCAGACTCGTGACCAGGTCTGAGCACACACCGAATGGGAGGGGCGAGCCCTTTTAAGACCCTTTGATTTACATAACCACTCCCTCCCTCCTCTCATGCCAAGCCTCACTCTTTTCTTCCTTAAAAGGTGATATAGTCTTCTTCTTGCAGTCCACTGGTTATTTTAACAAACCTATCAAGTTGTTTCCCTGCCCCCCGGCTGCATGGTCCCTTGGCAGTGAGCCCGGACTGGTCTTACCGCCTTACATACTTTCTGGCCCACCTTGTCTAAGTTTTACTTGGCTCCCCGCCAACTCCCCAGACCCAACACAAAAAGATACCTCAGGCAACGAGCTAAGGAAAAAAACTATGAAAAATCCAGACTAGCCAAACTTATATGAAAATAAATGTATTTACGTTATATACAGTTATATACAGTTGAAATACTATGTACAATTCCAAGGAAAAAGGGAAAGGGAAGGGGGGAAGGAAAAAGGGAACACAAAAAAAAATAAAATATACACGATCAATAGCTCAAGATCTAGCAACTAAAGAATTAGCACAAGAATATCTTACTACTCTTCTTGGGACAACAGAAATCACGCTGGAACGACTGCCGGCAACCTCCACGTCCCAAGGCTGACAAGGCCTCACCAGGCCTCACTCCCCAACACAGCAGACCTGACAGCAGGCAACCCGCACCTCCAGAGCCACCGGAAGGGAAGAGGGCGAAGGCCTCTCCTCCCTTCTTCTTTATACCCCAGCTTACGTAAAAATCTTAGGGAATACTGGGTAATATGGCCACTTACTTGGTTACAAACTTGGTCACCAAGGAAGGCTCAGACTAAAACTACCACACAACTTCACACTGTAAGTAATGGTAAGTAACTGTAAGCAACCTTGTAAGCAGAACAGTAAGCAGCCCACCAGTCCTCAGCCACAAAATGGCTCCCCAACTCCCCAGATCCAATGACCTCCAGGTATCTCGGCAGGAGGCAACCATGGAAACCCCTGCTTGTAATAAAACCATCTTATTCATTTCCTACAGGAGTGTAATGGAGACAGATAACCTTTTAACATGGGCATCATATATCTCATAACTCTGCTTCTGCATTGTCTGTTATCGGAGCACCATTAAAACTGACTTCTGCTCTGAAGATTCAGGAAACTATATTCCTATCCGTAGAAAGAAAATAAGCACTTAACCTAGCAAGTAGGAAACTTTCCTGTTCTGTTCCTGCAGTAGTTGAAGACTGAAAATGGACGGAGGAAAGAAGAGCAGTGTGAGAAATATCTCCAATTAAAATTTCAGAGATGGCCAAATAGAGTGAAACAAAGAACTTTATTAACAGTGTGCTGGGTGGACCTAACTCAGGACCTGGTTCGAGCACACCCCAAATGGGAGGGATGAGCCCTTTTAAAACCCTTCGATTTGCATAACCACTCCCTCGCTCCTCCCATGCCAGGCCTCTCTCTTTTCTTCTTTAAAAGGTGATCTTTGCCTTCTGGTGCAGTCCATTGGTTGTCCTCATCCACCTATCAGGTTGTTTCCCTGCCGCGGGCTGCATGGTTCCCTGGCAGTGAGCCCAGGCTGGTCTCACCACCTTATATTCTTACTGGCTTGCCTTCGCACTGTAGCAGTAAGCAGGCAGAACTATAAGCAGCAGCAGGCAACAATGAGCAGCAATAGGTAACCTCAAGCAGAACTATGTGTAGCAGGTAGACAGCAGCAATAAGCAACTTCAAGCAGAACCACAAGCAGTCCACCAGTCCCCAACCACAAAATGGCTCCCCAGTCCTTTAAACAAAATGGCCCCCAGGTGCCCCGGCACAAGGTAGCCCCTGCTTGTAATAAAACCGTCTTAATTATTTCCCACAGCAGGAAGGGAAACATGCTGACTGAAGTACTGACTTCTTTGTTCTGTTTAGAGGATTTTGACTACCCTTTGGCACTGTTCTCTTTAACAAGGAGGTTTTATATGTGAGGGCATTTATATGGCCATTTAGAAAGGCTAAATAAAGAAAAACAAACCAAACCAAAACCAAAACCAAACTAACAAAAATTAAAAACCCACAAAAGAACCTAGACAGTTCTTTTGGCATACAAAACACTATGATTGTTCCTCAGGTTTGAAGCTAAGTGTCTCTGATACTGGGCATGATGCTTAACCATCAAACAGATCTTTGTTCCTTCTGCATGACTGATGCAGTTGCATAATGGGTCTAGCAGTCATTTACGTGGGAGGCAGGCTAGTTCTGGACATAACAACTATATCACTGGCACACGGTGTCTCAAGTCAGCCTCACCAAGTTCCAACCACCTTAAACAGAATACCAAAAATCACCAGAAGCAGTGGCAGAATCTGGAAAAAGCTGCTTCTGGCAGATCGGGTGGTACCAGGATATCTTCCTAAATATTTTGTGGACAGATGCTCTTTGACTAAGTGAGCACTTAGGAGCATTCACATTGCAGGCAGAGGCAAGAGTAATTGTGATTCCTACAGGACAATACATGAAGTATTTGCGTGTGAAGGTTTAACTGTTTCTTATGGATAGGTAATACAATTGGTACTCTTTTTTCTCCTCAGTGCATTGCAATGGGGCAAGTAGAGGCCATAGAGATTTTCATTGAAGGAAATTATGTATCTGACAGTACTCTCTGTGCAAACACATTGTCAATTTTAAAGGTAAAGGCAAAGGCTTTAGAGTCTTTACTTTTGCAGTACTCTTCACTTTGAGGTTAGTATAACCTTTGTTTTGGCATATGAAAGAAAAACAAGTCAAGCTATGAAAAAACAAAATGAGAAAAATAACACAATGTGCAAACCTGTGGTCTGACTTCACTTTTAGAAGCAGGTGCTGTATGAACGTGTGATTGCACTTTCTGAGTGCGGGGGCTACTGCCTGAAACAAAGCTGTGAGACATTACTCAACCCAAGAAGCACAGGAAAGGAGTGTGAGAGTAGTGAGTGATAAGACAAAACTGAGTCTCTCTGACACTGTCTTTACTTGACACTGACACTTGACTGGAGCTATATTATTTTCCATACTCTATCATTGCACTGGGGAAACACATTTCAGAGCCATCCATCAATTCCAACTGTGTAAGCACACATTAAAATCCAGGAAATTGAGTTTTGTGTCTTTGGGGACCTAATACAGGATCAATAACTACCACAAGTGCAACCCTGCCTTCCTGCTCCAGGAAACTCATACCAGATAGGCAGGGTTGGAACAGACCTTGACATCACTCCAGAAGGAACCAAAAGCTGGCACAGCCTATGTGACCACTGGGCTAGGCATCCTCTTCTTTTTTTTGGAGATCTTTCTGGGAAAACATATGATTGCCTTAAGCTCTTGGTAATCTGCCTGTTTTTTAATTAGTAGATCACTTCAAATTAAACTGCAAAAGAATTTAGGTCTTTGGAAACTTCACCAAGCTTCAATCAAAGGAAATTAAAATACATGAATTATTGCAGAAACAAGTGCTTCGCATTAGCTCTGCAATGATTTAGGGAGAACAAATGGTATCATGCCTGTGTATAAGGACAATCTATGACAACAAAATCCCACAAGGGAAGTGACACACTGAAACTGCATGGCAGCATCAGAGCAAATGTTTAGTTCTATATCTAGTCCAGCTTTTATGTGTTTTATACTTTTTTTGTTAAGGATGACTATATGTTTCCAGTACTTTACTGGAAACACAGGGAAACACAGGAGAACATGGAAAATGTGGAAAACAAAAACAGAGAAAGTAGAGATCCATGTCGGATGGTGAGAAAAGGCTAGTGGGGAAGTGGAAATGAAGAGGATAAGTCACGGAAGAAGCCAAGGGGAGAAATGAAACTTAGTCAATATCTAAAGCACAGTAAGATTACCAACAGTTTCTCAAGACAAGTCGCTAAAGATCATGAGACACTTTGTGTAAAAGCCACACTTTTCATAACACAGTTTCTGGAGGCTGATGTTCTAGGAGTAAGCTTCTTATTTTTTATCACCCATATACATTGACACATATTATAGTGAGATGCTATTTGGGGAACCCATTAGTCTGTCCCATCTCTAAGTAGAATATGCTTCTTTTTGGACAAACTAACATCACTTCAGCAACTAAGGGCACTCCATGATCAGCTAAATGAAAAACACAGTCCTGTCAAAAGCTAACAGGAGGCAGGAGAGAGATGTTCCGATAGCAGAAAGCAAAGGATGAAGTCAGCCAGGTAAAAGGTCAGGGCTGCCTGCCAAACCTGTGTGGACTGGCACCTGAGCCCATTATGGACTGCAGGGTTATTGCTGTGTATGCCTGTAGGAGCATAGTGAATTGGCTCAGATTGGCATACTGGGGAGGGAAAAGCATATTCATTGCACCAAATATTCAGGAAGGTCAGCTGAGAGTCAGTCTGGAAGCCAGGTAGATGGTGTTGATCCTGATTTCACATAAAGCCCTGGCAAAATCATGGCCATGAACACAGTGCCAAGCCTCTGTAGTATGCAGGGAGTTGGACATCCAGGATTTAATGCACTTCTTTTTGGAGATCTACATCTTTGAACTAGCATACTTTCCCTATGTTAGGGTAAGAAAATGTGGTTCCTGCCAAGACTTTCTTCCCACAAGCCTGTAATTAAGCAGCTTATGATTCTGTCAAATTGCCATTCCTCACCTAAATCAGGGATTTATGCACACCCAGGCTTCCCAGACCCTCAATAATAAGGCTTTTATGAAAGCTGTACACTTGTGTCAAAATGAAGCAGCAGGGTTAAGTGATTATTTTCATCTGGAGACAGAGACAGAACATATGCCTGAAACTGAATTTTGGGCTAGGCTTGCCCTGTTTCTTGGCAGGGTAGCTGCATTGGTGCATGCTGATTTGGCTATAGACCTTCTGCTGTCTTAGCTAGCTTAGAGATGAGCTGCTTCTGCATGCTGCAGGTAAGCTTCAGCACTTTGTTAATGTAACTTGGAAGAAAAAGTGTGATATTACAGAGCACTGACTAGAATAGCTTTCCCTTGGAAGACTTAAAAGGGTCATTTTCAAGCCTTTACAGTACTGTTATTTTATCCAAGAGATCACCTGTAGAAGAAAAAGTTTGCTTTGTAAAACCTCACAATAAATGGTATTCTAACCTTGGCATTTTGAAATAAATATATGCTCCCTATGCAAAAGTGGGAGAAGCAATCTCAGAGTAACTGCTGCATGGGGCAGTCGCAGCCTCTTCTAATTCAGAGGGAACACGGCTTAAAGACTTTACTTACTTTACTTCAGCAAAGTAGGTGAGAACAAATAGTAGGTGAGAACAAAATATAGGTGAGAACAAATAGTCCCACTCCTGTTTAGCAGAACACTTGGTATACTTAGCTTTAACCAAGTGCTTGTGTCCTCTTAAAGTCAAGCTTAACAATCTTTCCTAAACCTTTACCAGACAAACTTGTTTTTCTTACATTTAATTTTTACCATGTGCAATACCACTTCTTTCCAGCGGAGGGAAAACTTGTCCTTCTATTCTGCTTATTTTCCACTCTCCCTATAAGCTTTTCTGTTGGAACGTACTGACAGTAAACAAAGCATCGAGAAATCATGTTTACATTAAGTAACCTATTTTGCAATAACTGGTACTAATTTGGAAAAACTTAAAGATGCGTAAGGGAAAAAACATTTGTCTAGGAAGTCAGTGTTTGTAAGGCTAAGGAGTGAGGGGGGATAGGACTGAGCAGTGTCTGTGTATCCTAATTTTATGTTCTTATTATTTTTACCTCTACCCCAATGGCTAATCACTGGTTATACTAATATAACTTGACTAGACTTTGCAGAGTGAGATAGGAAGATACTTGAATGCAGAAGCACATGAACAGTAAAAGACTGCAGATGGGTAGAAGCGAGTGTACACAATTCGGTATATTTAACCCTTAAGCACTGTTACCTTCATACTGCAATACCAGTAGAGGGAATCAAACACTGTTATTCAATCTTTTGCCGGTTTTGGCTGGGGGGAGTGTGTGTGTTCTGATAAGGCATGCAACCTGATGTTGACACTGTAAAATAAGTATATTTTTCTGTTCTTTTAAGATCTGAAATGAGGGTTTTTCAGAGACCGACACTCAAATAATTTATACACTTATATGTTCTGAGAGTCATTCCTATTCAATCAACTAGTCTTTGACTTTTACCAACAATGAAAGTAGGTAGAAGTTCTTAGTGCATGCCAAAAAGCAAATACTACTTCAGAAATGCGTAACAGACAAAGAAAGCAATGAATTCCAGCATTTCCGCCTCTCCAGAATGGAGAAACACAAGACTGTTTCACATTTCATTACTTTTTCTCCCAGACACACACTTCACTCTTCAACAATTGTCTGTATGCAAACACCTAGTACTGCAATTGTCTTCAGGTATCTTCAAACTTGATTTGCATTTGAGATGTTTCTGCTTATAAAGGTTTTAGACCTGACTGTTGTCAGAGAGGTGGGGGGAGTGTCCCTAGGCATGGGTTCTCCTTGCTAAAGGAGGGACACGATAGCCCCTGTGGCATGTGCCCCAATCACTTGCACTGTCCGAGCAAGTCCATGGGCCTCAGCTCCATGCTGGCCCCATCTCTCTGCTGTGATGGAGCTGCTTTGGCACAGGTGGGAAAAACTCCCTCCCTTCCTCACGTGCAGCAACAGCTTGCACGAGGTAGGGTGCTGCTCCTGCAGGCCACAGCTCGGGTCGCCCATCACCAACTCCCGCACGGTGCAATCCTTAAGTGAAGAAAAACACAACTTGTGATGTAGCTCCCCTTGCCCAGCTCCCCTTCCGGGACGGTCGTGGTCAAAGGAGCCTCCGCAGCTGCAGGGGGACAAGAGCGTGGGTCAGCTCCTGCCAGCTACAGTGCTCCACTCCTGCCGCACGGCTGGGCAAAGGAAGGCAAAGCACGAGAGCCCGACCGGGCCCCGCTCTCCTCAGGCCGTCCCGGGGGCGGGCCGCCGAGCCGAGCCGAGCGGGCGGAGCGGAGCCCCAGAGGGGCGGAGCAGCACCGGGGCGGAGCCGCCACCCGCTTTATAAAGGCGATCCGGGGAGTTGCGCTCAGTTGTGAGCAGAGCGGCGGGGGAGCGGTGTTGGGCGGTAGAAAAACGGCAGAGAGCGGTGGGAAGGGCACGGCGGGTGAAGCAGAGTAGAAGCAGACGGACAGGCAGGACGGACGGAGGCGAGGCGCGGTGATGGAGCTGCTACGGACTATCGCGCACACGCCGGGCGGCGGCGGTGCCAAGTGCTGCGAGGCAGCGGCGGGCAGGGCGGCTGGCGGCGAGTCGCGCAGGAAGAAGGCAGAGGAGCCGCACCAGCACGGCCACCCCGCCGCCGAGGTCTCCCGGATTATTACCGACCCCACGACGGGGAAGCGCTACTGCCGCGGCAAGGTGCTCGGAAAGGTAATGGCCGCGGCGGGCCCGGAGCCGTCCCGGGGCGGCGGCCGCTGAGTCCGGCTCGCCGCCTTTCTCAGCGGGGAGGGCTCTCTCCTGTCCCTACGGGGCTGCGCTTCCCCTGCAAGCGGGAGTGAGCCGACCTGCTGCCCTCGACCTGCCCGGTCCGAGCGCCCTTCCTGCCCCCGATTCGTCTCTACCTCGAAATACTAGCGGGATCGTGCCTTCGGCTCGGGCGAGCCCGCGGGAATGACTTAGGTGTTGCATGCGGGGAGTGGGGAGCGCGAACCTTCCGATAGGTGATGAACCTCGGACCTGTCCTTAGCAAATTGCCCTTTGCGAAGGAAGTTGCCCTGCTTGACTAATACATGAGCTGGTGAATGACTAAGTGTAGGAATGCTTTCATACCTGCTCTGATTGCCTTTTTCTCCTGTGTCTTTCTAGGGTGGATTTGCCAAGTGTTATGAGATGACAGATTTAACAACAAATAAAGTTTATGCTGCAAAAATCATTCCTCACAGCAGAGTATCAAAACCTCATCAAAGGGAGAAGGTGTGTATGCATGAGTGCTTTTGTTTCTCTCCAACTCTTGGTATGCTGGATTGCCTAGCCCTTTCCCTGAAATGGTTCTGATAGAGCTAGTCTGCTCAACGTTGTGGAAGTAAGGCTGACACTTTTTTTTGTTCACCCTTTCTTGTCTTTTCAGATTGATAAAGAGATTGAGCTGCACAGAATGCTTAATCATAGACATGTTGTGCAGTTTTACCATTATTTTGAAGACAGAGAGAATATTTACATTCTTCTGGAATACTGCAGTAGAAGGGTGAGCATCAACCAGGAAAAATTCAGTATTTACTTACAAGGAATCTGCAACTAATTTATATCTGTGATGTGTAAAAGGTATTTTTTGTGACTTTAGTTGTTGTTTCTCCATGTATTAATTTATTTTACTTAAGGAGAATCTTGTGCATGAATGTTCAATGACATTTCTACCTTTGTTTTTCCTCTGCAGTCAATGGCTCACATCTTAAAAGCAAGGAAGGTATTGACAGAACCAGAAGTACGATACTACCTCAGGCAAATTGTGTCAGGGCTAAAGTATCTTCATGAACAGGAAATCTTACACAGGGATCTTAAACTAGGTAAGTTCTGCACATTGCCAACTTCAAAACACACTCCTCCAGCCCTGTCAGCATTATACCATTTACCCTTGTATGCTGATAACTTAATTAGTAGAATCAGTGCAGTCTGTCTTTACAGTGGAAACATGGAGTGCTTAAGGGATGACACTAAGCATTCCTAATGAAAAAAAAAAAATCTTGGCTAGCTTCTGGCTTTGAACAAAGTATGACTCAGCACCTGTGGCAAATGCATTACTACATTGCAAGTAATGGACTAACTGGTATTTCTCTGTCTACTAGGTAACTTCTTCATCAATGAGAACATGGAACTGAAACTGGGTGACTTTGGCTTGGCAGCTAGGCTGGAACCACTAGAGCACAGAAGAAGGTAGGAGCATCAAAACTGTGTAGTCTAGTAGTAAATGAAACCAAATTAAGTTAGAAAGGAGAAGTCCTATTCCATAACAAAAATGAATTATTTCTGAGATTAAGACTTTAGCTTCTAGAAAATGGGCTGCTATGCTTTGACTTCTGCTTTTGAGTAGTAGCAAATGCCAGAGGCTGGGTGTACTGACTGACAAATAGCGCAGGCATGAGTCTGTCCCTCCTGTATCATAAAAGCACAATGGAAAACATGTATGCTATCAAAGTTCCTACAGCTCCTCTTTAGGAGTCTCTTAAATTCGTGTCTGAACTTGAGAGGAAAACCTGCCGTATGAAAAACAGCTTCTCTCCTCCTTCTGTTGGAAATACTAACCAGCTCTGTGGCCTCTTTGATTTTTTTCAGAACAATATGTGGCACACCAAATTACCTCTCTCCAGAAGTCCTCAACAAACAAGGGCATGGCTGTGAATCTGATATCTGGGCCTTAGGCTGTGTAATGTAAGTACTTCACTGCCTTTGAAATGAAATATTTCTATCACTGGCTTAGGCTTTTAAGAGTTCAAAGGGAATGCAGTACTGCATCCATTTGCAACCCTCTATACATGTGTAGCCTAAGTACAGAAATTTTCTTTCATGTTAGGAGACAGATGAAGCCTTTTTTTTAGTTGTACATAAGTACTATGGGTGTGTAAAATAAAATTATTTTCCTTTGCTTTTAAACAGGTACACAATGCTGTTGGGAAGACCCCCATTTGAGACTACAAATCTTAAAGAAACGTACAGATGTATAAGGGAAGCAAGATACAGCCTGCCTTCATCTCTCTTGGCACCTGCAAAACACTTAATAGCTAGCATGCTGTCAAAAAACCCTGAAGATCGGCCCAGTTTAGATGAAATAATTCGACATGAATTTTTCTTACAGGTTTGTACTGTTTAGAGTTCTAGCTGAAGAAGTATCCACACAAAGATGCACTGTTCTAAAATTTTTTTGTATTGCATTTCCACAGGGCTTTACACCCGATAGACTCTCTGCTAGCTGTTGTCACACCATTCCTGACTTCCATTTGTCAAGTCCTGCTAAAAATTTCTTCAAAAAAGCAGCTGCTGCTCTCTTTGGTGGTAAAAAGGATAAAGCCAGATACTTCGACACACATAGTAAGTGGATTGTAGTTAGACTTAAAACTTACCTCTATTGCATCAGTATCGTGTTGGTAATATACATCTATGAGATAGCACTGGAGCACATATACTTGTCTCAGAGCTTCCCTGGGTTATTTTGACCTCTTTCTTCATAAGTATAGATGGTAGCCTGCCCACCTACGCCAGCTTACGTAAGTGAATGTTTCTTATGGCATACTGACAATCTAAATTGATCATCTGTTAGTTTGTACTGTTTATTGAAATTTATTCTCTTAGTAACTTGTGTATAATGGCATCACTATTCTTGGAGACTGTTGCGTGTTTAGAAGAAGCTACTGAAGGGGGACGGTGTGCTTTCTGTAGCTAATTTGTTATGCTTTCTGTAACTGAACAGCACTTCCAGATTCAGTGTGAAGTATTTTTTTCCTGTGTTGCAGACAAACTAGCTAAAGAAGACGAAGAAATCTACAGGCTCAGGCATGATTTGAAGAAGACCTCAATAACTCAGCAGCCCCCCAAACACAGAACAGATGAGGTATATGCAAGTTCAGTTCAATTCAAATCCAGTAACAGTTGGGTGGAGTAGCTATAATTAAATTATATTTGACTTGAATATCAGAGCTGGGACTGTACACAGTATAATCAAGCTTAAATGATTAACTGAGTTGCTTTAAGAGGGCTTAGCCAAGCATCACCAAGGTATGGTAGCCTTTGTAGGGAGACTATAAATTTTGTCTTTTGAGTAATTATAGTATCTGCCTAGACTCCATTGTTGGCTATGTGGTAACTTGTCTGCCAGGTGCTCTTTCTCAATATTCTAAATACAGGGCTTCAGTTCATGATTAACTAGGACTTCTTAAAAGAATAAATTGCTGAGATGTAGCTCTTGCCATTTGGTGTTCAGACCTGCACACAGCTGTTCCCTTGCTAGGACAGGAGAGCAGAGAACTGATTAATAGCCTGTGAGATGCAAATTGAAGATCTAAAGAATGGAAGGACCTGGCATGCTAGTCTAAGCTCAGTCTAACAGCAGCTCTTTGTACGTGCTGGAAACATTAATACTAGTTTCCCTATAATTTATCATTTGTTGAGAAATAGGAGAGCCATGCAAAACTTGTGTATAAGCCTTGCCTTGTGTTATGTTTCATGTTTATGCGTCTGACATCTCTTCTAGGAGATCCAGCCTCTTATCACAACAGTAGCAAAGCCAGGAGCATTGCCAGAAACTAAGCAGATTGGAGACTCTATTCGGATGATAGTCAGAGGAACTTTGGGAAGCTGCAGCAGTAGCAGTGAATGTAAATGCAACAATATATAATCTCTAATTCTGAATCACACTTTTATTTTCTTCATGCTTCTAACACTTGAAACAAACATCTGCTTTCATCCCCTATTTTTTATGCTTTAAATTTTACAACCAAATTTTTGAAAAATTAAAATTGCAAAGCTAAGTGCTCTTGTCAGTCTAATATTTAATCATTCCTTTTGAGGTCTGGAAGACAGTACCATGGGAAGTGTTGCTGATACAGTCGCAAGGGTATTGCGAGGATGTCTGGAGAACATGCCAGAAGCAGACAGCATTCCCAAAGAACAGCTGACAGCATCCTTCCAGTGGGTTACAAAATGGGTGGACTACTCTAACAAGTATGGCTTTGGGTACCAGCTGTCAGACCACACTGTTGGCGTCCTTTTCAACAATGGCGTGCATATGAGCCTTCTGCCAGATAAAAAGTAAGAATCATTACAAAGCCAGCAACTCAGTATGGCAGTTTAAACATGAAATACTTGTTTTTCATCACTAACCTCTTTATTTTCTTCTCTTCCAGAACAGTGCACTACTATGCTGAGCTGGGCCAATGCTCTGTCTTCTCAACCACAGAGGCTCCTGAACAGTTCATTAGCCAAGTAACTGTACTGAAGTATTTCTCTCACTATATGGAGGAGAACCTCATGGATGTAAGTTCAGCACTTTCAGGGTCTTGAGGTGTAAAAATACACTAAATGTGAACTGAGTACTTAACACAGTCTGTTCCCCTTCCTAGGGAGGAGACTTGCCCAGCCTAACAGATGTACGCAGGCCTAGGCTTTATCTCTTGCAGTGGCTCAAATCTGATAAAGCATTAATGATGCTCTTCAATGATGGCACGTTTCAAGTAAGTTTGGTAGCATCACTGCAGAAAATGTTTCTTAAAATACTTTAGCAATAAAACTGGCTAAGCCTCAAAATGAGAGGAGAAAGTATACAAACAGGAACTCACTTCTCTTTTGCAGGTGAATTTCTATCATGATCACACAAAAGTCATAATTTGCAATCAGAATGAGGAGTATCTCCTTACATACATCAATGAAGACAGGATGTCAACAACGTTTCATCTGACAACTCTTTTGGTTTCTGGATGTTCATTGGAACTAAAACACAGAATGGAATATGCTTTGAACATGCTGCTGCAGCGATATAACTGAAGGCACTGGCTCAGTTAAACCAAATGGACCCTCTTGTTCACTGTGAATCTACAGTGGAGATGATGGAGCAACTAGTATACTGATAGATGTGTGGTGGTACGAAAACTTGACTGTCCTAGCGTGCTGGGCACACATCTATTGAAAGCCTAAACCTACTTTTGGACTAAACCATTGTGACAAGGAGTTCTTTGGATCATAATTTTCCTTGCTTCATGTGTGTTAAAGATATATTTGACTTGAACTCAGAGCAGAGTGTGTCTACTTGCTCTGTAAAAGAGCATCTCTGATGGATTAAAACTGTGAAATACACATCTGGAAAGGCAGGGAAGGGAGAGCTCTGTTGTTGGGGATAATTGTAACAAGCAGCTTCTGGTTGCTTAACTGTGAACTATGGCCATACTTTTTTTTTCCCCTTTATTTTTCAAAAATACCTACACTTGTGGCTGGCAAAGTGCATTCCTTGTTAATTTTTTTTTAATTTATTACAGCCTAAAGTGAAGTATTTATTACATGTTTTTTGGACCTTGGCATTTTAAATATCTGTTGGCAATAAAGAGAATGGAAATCTGAAGCAGCATTCTCTGCTCTTTCTACGCTATAACACAACATACTGTGCTTTTGAAGAACAAAAAATCTTGCAGGTTTGCTTTCTTTATGCTATCTTTTAGAAGTCTGCTACAGCTCAGGGTATGGATGACAGGTGCTAACCCTGAAGACCTTGTCTGTTTCTATGCCCACTTGCACTCTGAACACTGCTGTTAATTCTAGCTGCACCCCTAAAGGAACTGCTCATGGATCTTGCTAGGGTAATGATGTAGGCCTTGACACTTAGTTATGGTCCTGGAGGCTAAAAACAAAAATACGGATTTCTTCGAAGTGCTACATCTCAGCATTCATGTTTTACACTGACTGAGAAGAACTTACTTCAGGATAATACTTGGTGCATGCAGTAGCTATGATAATGAGCTGTATAAGCTTTCTCTTCTACTTGCTGTGGAAACACTGCTCTTACCTGCCAAGGGAGTGAGTATCCTGATACCTCCAAGGTACAATGGATTGACTATAGCTATCACTGCCCCTCTATTGTGCTTTACTGTGTCAAATGGTAAACCCAGTAAAGTAAAAGCAAAAGGGTGATAAGATTAAAGGGTGATTTAGTGTCAACTTTGGGCTTATTCTACCCAACTGATAACATTAAACAACTGCAAGTAAGATTCATGGTACGCAGTAAGTTTTCTGTAACGTAGCTCAAAACAGCTGTGAACGACATAGGGATAGCCTACTGTTTTCTGCCATCCCACTGCTACTAGTCATACACTTAAAAGAGTAATTGCTTTCCAAAACTGAAGGCAATGCCATTTGTCAGTTAAAACCATGCAATGTGGTCTGACTGTGGAGGACTCATGACTCCACGTGAGGACAAAAGGTCTTACTTGTGGAGCTGGACTTCTTTGTCTTTAGATACTACATAGCTCCTAGACATATATAAGCACAGCAGTCTTCAACTAACTGTTCTGATGCAACACCAAGTAGTGGCTCAGTAGCTTACTCGACCTGGAATGAAGGTCTGTTCTTAAATGCAGACATCAATTGCCATCAATGTATCAATCAAAGCAGCTGAATGCAAGGAATGGGCAGTCAGAGTAATAAAATGCAGACTAAACAAAGTACGGATGTTAACCCAAAATAGTGAGCAGAGCAGTTATCACTGGCTTGCTTGATCTTGCAGCAAGGGTCTATAAATGTGACTGGTGGTGGTGTATTGAATACCATGCATTAGGTAATATTTATTTACTTTTCAAGTCTAGACAGGAAGACCCAATTGAGTTCTTCAGACGGATTCATTAATGTAACTTTAGGCAGTTCAGTAAAGTTAAATATATACTTGCTATAGTGAGCAGGATTCAGCATCCCAGCTGTCTACTTTCTTAAAGGGATAATGGCTGATTTTATTCCTGGGGGGCCATGACTTACCTAATTCTCCTGCACACATACAGTACAGCTACCAGCTGCTTTTCTCTTACAAAGTAAGATGTCCCTTTTTGTTTATGACACCAATAAGCATACAGTTTATGTGCATTTGAAACATAAAATTTACTTGATCTATAATACTTCCTGAAATGGAAAAAGCACTTTTAGTTTGACTGTCTATGTGCTGGAAAAAGTATGAACCTTTATTTCAGCTGCTGTAATTTCTTTGGGTACCAAAATCATGTTTGTGTTGCTGTAACTGAGGCTGGTGTAAGCAAATAAACTGACTTTAAAAGTAGGATTTTTAAAACTGAATATAAAGGCCCCAAATCCTATTGTAGGATGCTAGGTGTTTGTGGACAGTTGAAATACTCCTCACTAAAATAAGTTAAATGAATAGCTATTTGTATGCAGCGTTTATGTGTGGTACCAGGATGCTGGGTGGTTTCTAAATCCTTATGTAACTTATGCTTAGTGCTGCTTAGTGCAGCTCTGCTCTGTATTCTTACCTCACTTTTTATTTTCATATTGCAAAATAAGATGTTTAGATCAGATTAAGGAGAAATACCCTTTTGAAAGTACACCTTTGCCCTAGACTCTGAGCCCAAGGAGGGAAAGCCACTTAAAAATTCTTAGTATGAGAACTTCTATCAGGAACAAAGATTCTCCAATTCTTTCCCAGGTTGGATCCTGTCTTAAATAAGACACTGTGGTGTACTTAAACACATAACATCCCTGTTGTAATTCTGCATATTGGAAGATTAATATTAGAAAAGTACTTGTCCGCATCCTGCGTATAACAAATGTCCTACTTTCACTTGAAAGACAGTTATATGGTCAGCATTTTGTGCTTGTCAGGCAATTCTTCTAATCTTTTCTTTTGAAACCAAGAGAAAACACAGCATAAAACTTTAGCTCAGGATCACATGTACTTGAATGGAAATGTGGGGATTAAAAGATTAGTAAAAGCACACACATTTCTCTGATGTGAGTGGTGGGCACAGGAAATAACATGGCCAAATAAAAAAAAAAAAAAGAAAAAACAGTCTCTTATCAAATCTTTCTTATCAAAATGTCTTTATCAAGTTTTAAAATATATTTTTGCAAATACACATACATACTTGTACGACCCAGTGCACTAACCTGCCAGTAGCAAATATCAAGAAAATTATTCAAATAGGTCATGATTCAACGTTAACAAAATGTATGACACAGTGATGCCACTAATCACTCAGATTAGTTGCCACTAATCACTCTAGGGCATTCTGTAATCCTTTTAAGGGTTCTGAAATTATTCCATTTCATGAAATCATTTTTGTAATGTATATAAGAAAAAAAAAAAAAAGAACTCAGGTATACGGTACTTTGCAATATTGAAAAAAGTTTCCAATGTTCTCCAAGTTACTTAGGAAACTACAAAAAGATTCTGTCACTTTAAAGCTATTTTGTTACTTCTGCAAAATCATATTGATCCTTCAGCTGCCCATCAATAATAGGGAATTTTGTGCCTGATTAAGTGGATTCTAAATGTAAATGTGAATTAAAAAAAAATACACGTTCTTATAAGTAATTATGAACCCCCAGCTACATGCATACTCAAGGATTCAACTAGAATCATTCATGGCATAGACCACAGCTTTTTTTGTTTTGGTCTGGTTTTATTCTCTCTATACCTTAGCAATATCAATAGTGGCAGACAAATCTTTGATTGAATTACCACAATGTTAGACCAATACATGCAAATCAAGAGGTTAAACTCCCTTAAAATACACATATTTAAATCCATTTAAATTTGGAGACAAATATCATGGATCATGAGTATTTGGAAATTAGTATAATAGAAAGTAAAGATTTAGCCTCTGGGATTTATCCGTGTAAATTAGCTTCAGTATGGAAACAAAATTGATTTGAAAGATTCTGTCATACTGACATAGCACTAGGCTACATTTGAAATTGGTTTTTTCCTCTACTGTGAAATCATGGGGAAAAAAATATTTTCCATCATCTATCTCAAGTAGATGTGATCTGAAAAGGAGGAAGGTATTATCCTGATTGATCATTTTTATGGTTCATTTTAATGCCCTTTCCTGCTTACTGTTTGATCTGTCATGAAGAAAACATACAAGAGTTAATGAAAACAGTACCTTACACAGAGGCATTATTAGTACTAAACTGTCCCAGCTTAGCAGTTTCTAAACTCTCTTTTTCAGAGGTTAGAAAGCAGTAAGGTATTTCATGGTTACCTTCACTAAGGATTCTGAGTGGAAGAATTGAATGAACTCACCCAGACTTTGCCAGATTGTGGGGCTGACTTCTTGTGTGGCAGGCCAGAAATGAAGATTAATCCACACTCTGCCTCCCTTACATATATTGAGTGATCATGAAAATGACTGCTTATTTTCTGTTGATTGTTAAAAAAGTCAGATAAAGGAAAAGGTGGGACAAGTGTTCTCCAGGGGTGAGTGAATGGGTGCATGGATGTCTCTCCATAATGAGAATCTTAGGCTGAGGTGCACTGTTTTTTGTCTCATTCCCCACGCTGGGGAATAAATACGAGGTCATGTAAATTGTTTACCTGGATTTAAGGACTTTGGGGCTGATAACCCATTACAGAACTAGTTCTTCCTAGACAAAATGCTCCAAAGAGCTATGGTAATACAAATAACCCCTTTAAAACCTGGTCGTCTCAGACACCTTGGACATTCTGGTGGACCTTTCTTCAGAAGGACTCAGTTCACAGTATTTCACATCAAATGACCACCACAGCAACAGTGTTAATAAGATGAATAAAAGAAGCTTTGATGTCACTTTTTCAATCTTACTTCCAGCTCAGGGAGGCCTCACCGGCTTCTGGTCATGTCTCACTGATTTCGCAGAGAAGAATTAGAATCAAATTAATAGTAAACTCTGACAATTCATGAGAATTCTACACAAATAAAATTTTCTGCTGATAAAGTCACCTCTGTAATTTATAGCTTATTATGATAAGACTTTTTCCTTCTTTCTTATAAATAAATAAATTTCAAAGAAATTTTATGAGTTTGGAATGCCCTTTATTGGAGAAGTGAAAGTGACAGGGCCTTTATAGTGGGATTCTGGTTCCACTGGATTAAGACAACAGAATTATGATGGGAGAAGAAGGGGAAAGTATATTGCATTATGGAGTAGACTGTGGCAGAGGAGGAAAGTCAATGAGAGCGGGAAAAAGGAAGCAAGTTGTGCCATCAAAGCAAGTTTAATCTTCTATGGAAAAAAAAAGCAATTTGCATATCTTCCTCAAGGCCACATTCTCATGTCTGCCATTACATTAAGTCACAGATAGTTGCAGTAAAAGATGCATGAGAGGTGCAATAAGTGAGTAGAACAGGAAAGGCTGGACTTTTTAGTACAGGGAATCCAAGGAAGCTGAGACAAGCTCAAGGTAATTTAAAAGCCTTGTATTATAGATTAGCACAGGCTGCAACAGTTATGTTTGATGTTGTTTTACATAGAAAATTTAAAAACCTAGTTTGATTTTCAGATGCCCTGAACTCTGTTAGTGCTGAGCACCTGTGGATATAAAAGTTGATGGCTTCTGCTTACAATCAAGGCTAGATATCTCATAACAGGACACAGGGCATGATAGTGTCAGGCAGTGGTTATGGAAAGAGGAAAGTACACAGAATTATTATAGGATTATTCAGTCTTATGTGATGCTGTTTCTGTCTCTCTAAGCATTTGCACTGAACTCATACTCACATCTGATCGTCTCCACTTCTTGTCAATTCCTTCTTGTTATTGTTAATTACAAATAATTAGAAGGTTAGCTTGGGAGGGTCAGTCATGGCACAAGCGGGTATGTGGGAACACGGGTTTACAGAGGGGTTCTGGAAAAAGTGAAGGAGCTCAAAACACAGGAGGAAGGGAAGGTGCTGGAGAACCATGGCTCGAGGGAGGGAGACCTGGGATTGAACCATGAGGGAGGGCTGGCTGGGACTGGTGGAGGGGGAATCCTGGGAGACAGAGGCCCCCATTTTGAACCCCCATTTGAACCCCACCATTTGAACAATGGTGGCAGCAAGGCAGGAGACAGATGAGTTTTGTGGTGAGATAGTGGCGGGCAGGTCTAGGGCAGGGCCCACAGCAGGCCCAGAGGGATCCAGGGGCTGCCCGAGGGTGGCTCTGACCGCAGGTGCCACCCTGGAGCAGGGATAGGGCAGCTCGGAGGTGCCCTTGCAACAGGACCTGGAGTGGGGGAGGCCTACTTTCAGCCACCTTTGCCACATGGACGAGAGGGTCATCACTGGGCTGAGGAGGGAAAGCAGAGTGGTCTTTGAGGGAACAAAAAATAGCAATTAGGAGCCACAAAGGATTATTGATCCATGATGATAATTGATCCATGATCGGCCAATAAAAGAGAAGAAGGACTAAGTGGGAGCTCATGTATTTGGGGCAGTGGAGTAAGCTCGAGTGTTATGTCATGTTTTGTGTCAAAGAAAGATGTTTGAGAGGATGTGAAATGACAGAGAAGGCAGCTAGCATGTTCTATGGGTGATAAAAACAGATATGAACCAGAGGTGAAACACTGAGTGTTGTGACTACAGAAAAGACAGTAACAGGGATCAAGGAACAAAAGGGAATGAGTCAAGTGAAGAAGTTCAAAATCACAGTAAAATTAGAGCTCAGTGGAGCTGAGAAGAGAAGGGAGATACTGGTACTTATTAGCAGCCTTTCTACATCTTCTTCCAGGAGAACCAGGGGAGCGGTGCCAAAGTGGGTCAAGAGGAGGATTAGCAGCGCAAAAGTGAAGGCAGAAGACACAGGCATTGTGCTGGCATGAGATGGGAGTGGAACTGGACAGGTGAAAACAGAAGGCATACTGAGGGATTAAATTCCCCTCCAAGTAATGGAGAAGGTGCCCTGTCAGGAGGCAGCACATGTATTACACACAACATGCATCTCTGAGGAAATTAAATGTGAAGTAAATGTTTAGAGAATTTTCACATTCTCACTAAAACAAAGGATTGACAATGATTCAGTTATATTAGTGGTGCCAGCACTGGGGACCAGTATTGCAAGACAATGAATTATTCTTCTGAGTCACTGGTTTCGTTCTCACATGGGCCTTTATTAACTGTAAATCTTTACCTCCTGATGGTTGCCTCATGTGAAATGAGTTGGTGGCTCGTTTCTGTTCATACTGAGAAGGTATCCACATTACAAAAATCATCATTGCTAATTACAAGCCATTTGCATTAATTGGTATCCTTGGTAGAAGTCTTCAGAGGGAAGAAGGCTAATGACTAAGCAACAGGTATGGCAACTAAAACACCCTGTTTCCATGAAGCTGCTTCTGACTGGTCAGGGACTATGTGGAGTATTTGGAGTGGGTGACCAGGGAAATAGTGCTTGTTACCTGAGATGTGTGAGATACAGTTGCCCTTTTTAGAACCAACCACTGATTTTCTGAGCCTAAACTTTCAACAGTGATGGTGATTGGTGACTTTTTGTATGCTGTAGCTGTTCTGGACTGCTACTTGCAATGGAAAGAGCTTCCCACGTCCTCATACTTTACTATGGTTTATTTTCTGACTTTTTGGGTGTTACTGTTTTCATTTGTCTGCCCAAGTAAATAACTTCTCTTTTCTAATTTATCTATAAGTGAAATTAGTGTCTTCTTAATAGATTGCTTCTTTTGTCTCAGGTTTCCCTTTTCATATAGTTTCAGATATCGAACTGCAGTGTTGTCATGGTTTGAAATTGGCCCCCCCTTGAGAGTTCGAGGGGCTCAGAGGTGAGTGGGTGCAGGGCAGTGTTCCCTGGAGAGCCAGTCACCGTCCATTTTGTTCGCTTCTGCTCAAAATCCTATATCACAGCACCGGAAGCTGTTGGCAGTCTTGGTGTTGTGCTGTTGGTGTCCGCTGCGTGTAGGTGGAGAAGGCCAAGGGCTGGCTGGGCTCCCTCTCTCCCCCTCCGGGGGGGAGAGGGGAGCCCTGCGGCTCCCCCAACTCTGCTTGGGCTGGAGTTGGAAGCAGCATTTGGAGTGCGTGCTGTGAAGGAAGAGATTTCACAGCACCTGAGGTAAGAGGAGAGAGGCAGGCTTTGCAGCCAAGCCCTCTCCCCCCTCCTTTTCTGCAGTGAAGCTGTAGAGGGGGCTTTTTCTCTCCCTCCACTGTAAGTGGAGGAGAGGCTCAGCATTGAAACTGAGCCAAGAGATGGGCCAGAGAAGGTAGGCCCGGCGCTCGGGAGAAGAGTCCCAGGCGAAATTGGAGACGAGCCAAGAGCTCAGGATTTGGCTGCCGAAGCTGACCCGGGGCAGGCAAAAACTGACTTGGAGGAATGAAGATTCCAGGATGCATACGTTGATAAGGTACACTGCAGCAGCCTACGAACCAAGGTATGAGACCGAGAGGGAGAGATTACACAGTAGACCGAGGAACAAAGACTCAAAGCTATCTTCTTGGACTTCGTGAGGAGAAAAACTGCCACAAACAGCTGAAGCTCGGTGAGGGGGGAGCGTTCGAGCCCAGAACACTCCCACGAGAGAGAGAGACTGGTTACATATCAGCCTTGAAAGGCTCTTCCTGGACTAAAGTTAAAGGGAGGGGCTAAAAGGACTGACAGAAATGTAAATATATATACATATATATAGTTGCTTTTAGTTTGGACAGTTTATTTGTGTAAATAAATGTATATACTTTCCTCTTCCCCTATAGAAGCCTCTGGCCTGAAAGTTTCTCTCTGGTGTTAGTATAAATTGTGAGAAGGGGTGGGAGAAGGCCTGAAAATTGGATTTTAAATTTCTAATGTGGCTCAAACTGCCACAAGTAGAAAGTTCTATTCTTCAATGAGACAAACTTAAATAAAGAAAACAGTAAACTGCCTGTCTCCTGGCTCACACAGCTAAGGTTAAAACATTTTGTACAGATGAGCAGTTGGTGGCTCAAACAATTTTCCGGGAGATGTATGGACATTGGAAATAGAATTATCTGAAAAGGGTAACGACTCAACAACATGAACAGGGGTCATGTCCAAAATGAGAGCCTGTAGCATTATTCTCTCTGTGACTGATGGTCTGGTTCCACTTCTTAAATTTTCACAGAATCACAGAATATGTTAGATTGGAAAGGACCCATAAGGATCATTGAGTCCAACTCCTGATGCTGCACAGAACCATTCCCAAAAGTAACACCATGTGCCTGAGAGTACTGTCCAAATGCTTCTTGAACTCTGTCAGGCTTGGTGATGTGACCATTTCCCTGGGAACCTGTTCCAGTGCTCAACCACCTTCTGGGTGAAGGACTTCTTTCTAATATTCAACCTAAACCTCCCCTGGCACAGCTTCAGGCCATTCCTTCAGGTCCTTCAGGTCCGGTCACTGGTCAGCACAGATCAGGGTCTGCCCCTCCTCTTCCCCTCATGAGGAAGTTTTAGACTGCAATGAGGTCACCTCTCAGTGTCCTCTTCTCAAGGCTGAACACACCAAGTGACCTCAGCTGCTTCTCATATGGCTTCCCCTCAAGGCCCTTCATCATCACTGCTGACTTTTATTCAACTTGCCGTTGAGCAGGACCCCCTGGTCCCTCTCCATGACATTGCTCTCCAGCATCTCATTCCCCAGTCTGTCTGTATATCCAGAGTTACCCCATCCCAGCTGCAGAGTCCGGCACTTTCCCTTTTTGAACTTCATGTGGTTGGTGATTGCCCAGTCCTCTGATTTGTCAAGGTCTCTCTGCAGGGCCTTCCTGCCTTTGGGAGTCAACAGCTCCTCCCAGTTTTGTGTCATCTGCAAACTTGCTTAGCATCCCTTCTAGTCCTGCATCCAAGTCATTTAAGAAGATGTTGAATAGCACAAGGCCCAAGATAGAGCCCTCTGGAACCGCATTAGTGACAGGTGGCCAGTCTAATGTGACCCCGTTCACCATTACCCCTATACCCGAACCTTGAGCCAATTACTCATCAACCACATGGTGTGTTTATCCAGCTCTATGCTGGACATTTTGTCCAGAAGGATCCTGTGAGAGACAGTATTGAAAGCTTTACTGAAACCCAAAAAGATTACACAAACTGGCTTCCCTTGAGCAATTGAGTGGGTTACCTTGTCATAAAAGGAAATCAGATAAGCAGGTCTTTCCTCTCACGAAGTCCTGCTGGCTCTGACCAGTGCTGTATCCATCCAACTCACACTTGGATTGCTGAAGATTTCATAGGGTCTCTCTTTAGCATTTAAGGGTTCTTCTGAAGTGTCTTCCACTCCACAAATTCTTCCTGGATACTAACACATTGCTATGTGGAATATGCCTGTCGGATAAGAGGCACTTACACATCTGTTTTATAGAAGCAAGACAGAGCACAGAGGGAATTTATTTATCCTCCTCTTCTTGCCAGCATTTTTCCTAATCACACTCCTGGGGCCTCAAAGTTGGAACAACCAAACCCATGCAAGGATCCTATAGACAGACACGGCATTTTCTACTTAACCCTCATTCTTTCCACAAACTGTGGATTTTTGCAGTGGATTTATTGAAAATAGGGTCATAGAAAAACAAAGAGTGATCCTGTAATTGTGTATCCAGTTTATGGTGTACAATTAACCTTTGTTCTACCATTTCCTAAAGCTGAGTAGGGGACATTGCAATTTTTATTATGTTCAATTGCAGAGGTTTTTAAATGCTGGTTTTGAACCAATTTGGGCACTGTTAAACTGGAAAATGGAATAAAATATAATCAGTGTATTGTCTACCACTTAAAAGACGTTTAGACATTTTATTACATTAATTCTGTCTTTAACAGCCTAAAAAGAGCATTTTCATGTTTGTAATTCCAATAATGCTTATAAAAGGCTTTGTGAGTTCACTAGAGAGAAGAGATCAGCTATCCAGTGTTTTCTACTAGTGAACAGATGTAAAACAACCATAAAGCTCTAAGTCCTTTAAATCTCATGCTTTCAAGAATGCTTACAAAGTAAGATTATAGTATGCACATTTTATAATTTTGGCCAAGCTTGACTTAGTAGTCTCATTTTAAGAAGGAATATCTGTCTACAATGAATGCTTCTCAAAAATGAAGGGATGTGAAATCTTTACTTAATTTAAATGGAATAGACATTCCTTATTACATTAGGTGCTTATTATGAGCAAATCATGCTCACCTGGCTTACTTTTAACAGTTCAAACTGATACCAGGAGAACTGCATTGAGAAAGGGAAGATGTATTTGTTGCCAGAGAACTCATTAAGTAAGGGCCTGAGATAGCAGGAATGAAACCAGTTGTTGGTTTCTAGGAGTTGCTAGGTGACTTTCTGAAACAAAAGGACATGGTACCCCTTCTCATGAGGGACTTTCCAAGCAGTTGCCACCAGTGGCTGCTGTCCCCTGCAAAATCCTTCTGGTTTTAGGAAATGTTCAGACAGTCCCAAGGTGTTGAGTTAGCATCTCTTGTTGCAGTTGTGTGAACTAATTATAGACATAGAATAATTGTTGGGTAGTAAGGTGGTGAGGAATGACAGGAGGAACAACAATAAGATTATGTGGTCACTTGGCAAGGGATGGTGCTTGGTATAATGCAGTTAAAAAGGCTTGTTTATTTGTTGTTTTATTCTAATTAAGATGTATGTCCTGTTTGCTATTATTATTAAGGTGTTGTGAAAGAAGTGTTTCTGGGGAATGAACTTAAGAGTTTTCAGGAAAGTGAACTTGCAAAACGACTCAGGACAGGCACTCTGTGCAGAGGGTGTGAGATGAAGAAAACCCAGAGATTGTTGCTGGACCAAGATACAGAGGCTGCTGGCACTGGCAAAGTAAGGAACATTGACCACAGGGTCACATACCTGGGTAACAAAACACAGCACAGTGCTGATATGGCTTGACACCAGTAAGATCAGTGAACCATTAACATAGATAAAAGGCATGATCAAGTCCAGATATACCACTTTCGAGAAAATGTCTTCACAGGCAGAAGCCGATGGGCTCACACTCCTTTTGCTTGAAGCCTGTCAGAAGCAATCATATCTGGTCCTTGTAGCTGTCATCCCAAGGACACCCTGACAAAGAACAGTTTAGTTATGGCATAGCTATAAGGCTTCTGGATGGAGCTGGCTTGCACTCAGGCTGCTCGGAATGGGTAGTGGTGACCATCTGCCCATCTACGTGAACTTACTGACTCTGCCACTAACTCTGAAATCTTCAGTACCACATCTAGAGTATTTTTCCTTTAAATTTGCAACAAATGGGAAATTCTAAACATGTCCTCTGAAGTGTGAATACATACCACCTGGGAGCATACTTCTAAGAATGTGCCCCCTGCCTCATCCATGCCAGTAGCATGGCTTGAATATACAATGGGGAAGCTCTGGAACCAGGAATCAAAGGCTGGTTTGTGAAAATCTGTGAGAGCTACTGCAAAACTTGTCATCTCCTGTGAGGCATAAGGCTTGCCTTTTTTGAATTGTGGAAAGTGATGATAGCTGCTTGTATCTGATCTGTTTCATGAATTCTCCTAGTTTTTACTAGTCCTCCTAATTTTGGACTTCCCATCTTTTTTTTTTTTTTTTTTTTTCCCCCACTCAGGATGAAAAAGGGATGTGGAGAATTTCTGAACTCACACAGACAATAGCTGCCCGAAATTCCTGGTGTGAAATGTTGTCTAGTTATACAAATTCACACTCAGGTGCAAATTCTTGATAAGTTTAGTTTCCTTTCTGTGCTGGTTCCCGTGTTACGTCTTCTGACTGTCTCTTCAAAGCCTCCTGGGCTATTTTGGTCCTTCCAATACCAAAGCACAAGTTATATGGAAGTTAGTCTATTTGAACATGGCTCTATTTCTTTTTTTCTGCTGAAGGAGTGCTGTATCATTAATTTAAAAAAGCTTGTTTAAATTTAGAAAGAAAATGTCTTTTTATATCAGAACTGCTCAGCCTCTGCAAGTGTTCAAGTGTGAGTCCAATATGAACAAATATACAGTACTGCACATGCCCAGCAAATCTGATTCTTTGGAGTTACTGTACAGGAAACATAGTTAACTCTGTATCAATCCACTCTTCATCTGGTAGGGAAATGTGGGATACTAAACACTAGGAAAAGTACCTAGCAACTTATAAGAAAATCCCTCTCTCTTTTTTTTTTTTTTAAATTTCTTTTTATTTGTTTTGGTTTGCTGTTTTGGTTTGGGTTTTTTTGTTGTTGTTTTGTTTTGGGGTTTTTTTGTTTTGTTTGTTTGTTTTGTTTGTTTTTTTAATTGTTATTCTAAGAAAGACCTAGTTATTTAACATAGGACATCCTATTACTGTATAGGATGACCTGAGAAACATGAATGGCATCCCACCTTTTCTGTGCTTCTTTATTAGCTACTTTCCTTGCCATCTCAAATGATTCTTACTTGGTGTTTTATTCTTTAGTTTTTTTAGTTTACCTACGAAGAGATCACACAGCTCTGATGTGAATGTACATCCCTTTGGATTCCCTCTCATCTGAACTTTCTGGAGTTCCTCAGAAAACACTAGATTTGGTTGCCTACCACAGTTCTTATTTTCTGCTCTGCTTTACTAGTATTTGAAGTAGAATTGGATTAGTGCTGATCCGGATTACAAGTTAAACAATCCTTCCCACCTAAATGTGGTTTATAAATGCTATGTTTAGTATTATCCCACACTGAATTGTAAAAGAATCTACAAGAGACCTGCGTAAATGTTCCTGGATGCTGGCTGGCATGGTTTTCTTCTCTTTCTGCCAATCAGATAATATGACACAAATGTTATCCCTTCACAGTCTGGAAATAGCATTCTCTATTTTCTGGCATGCCCTGTCAAACTTCTCTAGTTATAGACTGCTAAAGGAGTATTAGGTGTGGAGATTTATACACAGTGCATGCTGGTGGACCATGCTCCACTGAGCTGCAGTATTATTATGAAGAGTTTTTGCTTATCCAATTCATACTAGTACTTGATAGACCTTTCTACTAGTGAAGGATAAATTTATTCTTAGAAGGAGAAGGAAAGTCCCCCTTCAGTACGTGCAAAGTCGGCAGCTGAAGTCAGAAGCAAAATTTGTGAAAGATGTGACTTTGGTACATATCTGGTGTTGGATTGATGGTCAACAGTCTGGATTTTCTTGGCTCATTGAGTTACTGGCACAGAGAGAGAAGCTACTGGCAGAGTTTTGGGAGAAAGGCTGCTGTAGGTAGCAACCTTGAAGTGAAGTTTCAGACCTCCTCACCTTAAGAAACCACTTCCTTACAGATTGGGGAAAGTTGTCCAAATCCTTTAGGAGTATAAAGTTTAACACTTGTCCTTCTCAACATTTCTTGTTGGTGAGTTTGGCAAGTTTCTATGCCTGAGTGGCAGAGGCTTTCAGAGATGCTTTTTCCTCATGCTTACTCTGGGACTGTGGATCACACTTGTGGTAAACTACTAAGGTTAACACTTCAGTGCTTAGTATTTTAACACTTCAATCTGTTTCAAAATTTTCCCCTCAGACTACTTTGGACCTTTTTTGCTAGTTTGACTTTTTGAAGCAATTAAAAAAAATTCTGTCTAATTTTTGCATTTTAGTGTTTCAAACACAAAATATAAATTCACTGTAAAATCAGAACATTAATTGAATTTGCCTGCTTACTACTGAGTTTTAAGACTTTTGCTATTTGACAATTTTCTTGTGCCAAACCAACATGAGCATGAATAATGAAGTATGTTGCAGTAAAGTAATTCTTTACAGCAGCAACATCAATACAGTATTTTTCCACCTTGCCTGACCCATTTACCACTGTCTTCCCCTACCTTTCTGTAGCTACAGTTGTAATTTAATTGAACATTGTATGTTATCAAATGGGAAGCTATTTTAAATTTCTTAATCTATAGACATAAACAGACCACTCTTCTGACAAAAATGATGCAAACTGAGCAAAACAAACATAATTTTCTATGTTTCATTTTCTATCTTTCATACTTGATACTGAGATTTTTTCAGGGCTAGGATTACTCCTTCAACCTTCTTTATGACATTAGTCCAAATTGTGAAAATTTCTCAGCTTTTAGTCAGTCTTTCTCCAGCCAAACTCCTAGTGGTGGATACAGCAGGTTCAAAGAGTACTCTTACTAGATATAAACTGTAGAGTTTCAATGTGAATTTAGAATAGTTAGGGATATTTAGAAAGGAAAGTTCCTGCTTTTGGATAAGCTGAGGGTTGAACCTGTGCCTGTTGAACTTATTATGCAAAACTCCTGTGATAACTCAAATCAAAAGAAAACTGAACTTATCTGTAATTGTGTTTAAAGCATGCTGTTCATCAATGAAGCTATATACCTAATAAGTAATAAAAACATAAATTTGGCAAATAAACCAACAGGCTGTTTTATTTTGTTGGTACATAGTGTTAGTATCAGGAAAGATTTAGCTTCTAAATGTAGTAATTTAAAAGACTACAATTAATTTGTTCTCCTTAACAAAGGCCTTCATACTCAGAGTACTCGGAAGGAACACTATTTTTTGAATCACCCTTTGCTATTCTGAATAGACTATAAATTGTAAAAGGGAAAAATTAAAGATTTTATGAAATACCTAATGATTTCAGGAATTGATACTGAAAACAAGCTGTTAGCAGAGGCTGTAGAGAGCTGGACTAGAAAGAGACTGTAGCCTACTTATATTATTGGAGTAGGGATGAAAAGGTGGTAGCAGGGTCAAAAGGAGAGGTAAGCACTGTAAATGTAATTGCTATTTTGCAGAGGCAGTGGAAAAACAACCATTTACGTTATGTTTAATCTCAACACAGCACTATGGCAAAAGGTTTTGGTTGAAGTGGTGAAGTCCTGTGTTTGAAAATTGCCTGTGACGATTTAATTTCTTTTACATTCTTCTATGCATGTTTAATGAGTATTCAATCTTATTTTAAAGTATAATGATAAATATGCTAATAAGCTTTTGTTCTCCCTCAAACTAACAGAATGTGAATATCTAATACATGCACCCTTTTATTTAAACAGCATTCCAGACACTACTTATTTGAAGTGAAACCAGGCCTGGCACCCCTCAGATATTTCATCTTTCTAGTGCTGCACTAGGCACAGTTCCTAGCTAGCTACAGCGGGACATCTGTTTCTTTATATCATATGACAGTATGTGAAAAAAAACCCCAATAAGGTTACTTTATAGAAGCCATAGGACATCTGAGGCAACTCTAAGACAACTCAACTACAATTTGGTAGCAAAGGAAGCATCTTGCAGGTAAAACTGTAATCTAGAAGTTAATCTAGGCTGAGGGCTGTTATGCTCCAGTTTTGTGCTGCCGCTTCCAGTCTGTTTGAAGCTGTGGAATAAGGCCACAAAGAGCAGCCTGGAAGCTGCTTTGCTTAATGCTACTGGTTGAGCTGACTTTTGATCACTTACCAAAATGGAGAAAGAACCAAAAAAAAGGCAGTATCTTTATTTTTAAATTTTGGAATTTCATAGGCCTCTAATTTCAGGTAATTTTGAATGTTACTAAAGGGAGAGAAAAAACCAAGCACTGTGTCTGTGACCAAGACTGACAGATTGTTTCACCTGGCTGGTTTATGAGTTCCTCAGGATTAGCAGTCCCTAGTCTATTCTTAAGGTTTCTTATTTCTGTTGCTAAAGCAACACCACAAATTTGAGGTAACAAATTTTTTTGTCTCATGGGCCTAAAGTTTAAATAGCTGCTCTAGATGAAGAGCTCGGCAATTAAACAGTTTCCTTAACGTTGTGTGTTGTATTTTTTAAATTGACATTTAACAACTATCTTTGAAAAAGTCCTTTTGTAATAAAAACTTAAATTCATATGTGGTTGATTCATAAAACATATGGTGTCTCTGCTATAGATTTCAAACGCTATATGGGAATGGACATATTTTCTTTAACTTCTGTTCAACAATACATAGTGACTTTTTTCCTCATTGTGTTGACCTGTCTAAAAATATCTTTAAGTATTTTTTCCACTGATTGCATTATTCTCTTATACACTTAGCACTACATTTCTCAGTTGACTGATTTGACAGTTTGTGAAAAGGGTAGAAATTATCATCTGAATCTAACAAGCTCATGTTATTTCAACAGATTTTACTCTCTGTAGAACAACATGAAAAGGATGACCCATTTCTCCTCTTCCCAGAATTAAAGGCCGATACATCACGAATCCTGAAACTATCACTAATTTACAGTGATTTCTATAGGCCAGAGATGCTTCTATTTATATACTACACCCTTCACAATTTGCTACCTCTTTGAAAAAGACTTCCCTACTTTGTTGTAAAATGAATTATTGACAAATACTGGGAAGGATGATTGAAAGCAAACAAAAAAAGTAGTAATTTGTATAGAAATACAAATAAAAACAAATGGCCAATTTGTTTTTGGTGATCCAGATGCAGATATACCCTTTGGTTGACAAGGTCAAAGCTCTGTCAGCAGTACCTTGGTGCAGCATACCATCTTCCATCTTTGCAGTTCCTCTAACCCTCCCATTTACATAGAACATCAATAAAGTCAGAGCTGTGTTTTCATCAGTGCTTCTGTGCCTCACAGAAGTTTTGTAGGCCATGCTAAGTAGTCTGTAGTACTGCACTAGTTTTCTACATGAATTTTGACGACAATGTTACCTCAAAGCCTACAGAAAATGCTGATGGTTGGTTGTATTAACACTTTGGTAATTAGTCTGTAAAGCTGACACTGCCTTTCTTCTAACTATAAAAAAAGTGGTGTAAACTGCCTGGTATGAGTGTCAGTAGCACAGAGCCCAGTATGGACTGCAAGACCCAGATGAGTGCTTGGTAATTCAGTGATTAGTCTGAGCTCTATTCAGCTGGCACTTAGTAAGCAGCAGTACTGCTGCTACCTTTTCAGTAGGAGGGTGTGTGTGTGTGAAGTTCATAAGGAAAATGACACTGGCTTTGTGCTTTTCCTGATCTAATGCTTAATACATAATATGGAAGAGGGCAGAAGGTCTGTAGAACCTACTCTGAGGTCTGTAGAACTTCTATAAAATATGTTATAATCTGAAATTAAAACTCACAGATCCCTATGCATATGTGGTATGTTGATTCAAATTGACCTCACAGCCACATATATCCTGCCTGCCAAAACATTGCAGAGTAAAATAGGTAAAACAGTGGAAAACTGTGGCCAATAATCTAGTAATGTAAATACCTATTTTAAAACAACCGTGCTGGTGTAATTAGTCATATAATCTCCAAACATTCTCTATCTCTATATTAAATTTCCTACAATTTTAGATTTGAAATTGGCACTTCCTCCCTGCTTAAACAATAAAAAGTAGCCAAAACCCTTTTAAATATATAAAATTACAATTTCTTTCTGTGAAAATATCTTCTCCCTTCCATTTTGATTAACCATTATCACCGTGAAATTTTCACTGGTTCACTGATTGTTTGGACTTTTCTGTACTTACTGCCTGCAAAAACATATATAAAACATGACAGAAAGTTTTCTTATCTGTTGAAGGTTTTCAAATACTTGTCTCAAAAAAAAAAAGGCTCCTAGTAATGAGAACTCTCAGTATTTTGAATGTGAATTTGTTCCTGATAGTAGACTATAAACCATTACATATACCAAATCTTTGAGTTCTCTATATGGCTCTGTTCACTTTACATAGACATGAACTTTTGCACAAGTCTCTTTTGTGTTTTTTTTGTCTGAATTTAAATTGATGTCTGTTCCACCTCAGCAGCAGCATTTGGGCACTGCACTTGTCTTTGCCATGTTATCCTCTCTCCTGCTTTGTCCTAAATACATGGGATTTTTATCCTAGAAGATACTCTTCACTGTTTGAGGCATGCTGTTTTCAGATTGAGGTCTGAACCTTCAGACTTTTATAGTGGGATAGATTAATGCCTGTAGCCATAGGACCTAAACAGAAGCCTCCACTACAAGACATTCTTAAGAGGTTCTACCTGCCAGAGGCCTCCTCTCCTTTGGTATTGCTCTCTGCCAAGAAGCCATGTACATATTTCCAGCTCTTTATAAACAATGTTCACTGAAGACCAGATTCTGATCCTCATAAATGCTCTTTATAAAATAAAGATATGTAATATACATAAATATAAATCCTCTTTATTTTAAAAACAGGTATGTGGATGTTTCTTTGTAGGGAAAGGAGCTATGCTAAGGAAAGGATCTAAAGCTGACTTCTCAGGGACCAGATTTAGATCCAGAAGATAAATTTTAGCCTATCGTTCTAAATTCTCTGGTAATATACTCTCTGAACATTAGATATTTGTGTTTGAATTTCATGGGTTCTTATGCTGTTATACTTTTAAAGTTGATGGATTAAAGGAAATAAAGTGACATTTAAAAGCTTCTCTACCTGGAGAAATAGTTCCAAAGTAGCCATTCAAAAAGGCACTTGTAAGACTAGAACACTACAAAATGCCTCTTGTGGAGAAGCTGTTTGAGGTTACTTCTCTGTATCAGCAAATCCTTCAATGTTTATATCCAAGTAGGGCTTGCAGCCTTTGCTATTGCTGTCACTAAGCTTACAGAGAAGAAAACAAAAAAGCAAGGCTAGCAACCTGGGGTTTTTTTGTTCTCGGGCAGAATGTATAATTGTAATTTTTTTGAAAAGAATTCTCTTTATTTTCCACTTCAGATTGACTTTCAAAGGATAAAGATAGACATTGCATAACATGCACGTGGACAGAGGTAGCATTCTATTGTCTCATGACTGATCTTTGATAATTTCTATTTTAGTTAGTTTTTGCTGTTATTGTTTTTTCTTGCAATTATTGTTGAGCAGACAACATAAATAAGATTCCTCCTAACAACATATCTCTTTGAATGTCAGTGTGAGATTTCTTATCGTATATAAAAAAGAAAATCCCCAAATCCTGATTTAAAATACCAAATTCTTTCTAATTTATTACAATTCTAGAGATTTCCACATAGATAGTGCTTATTTCCAAATTTTCTTGATGTAGAGCTGCAGGGAGTATATGACATATCCTATCAAGTATGTACTATTGAAATAGTTTCCTTCTAGAGTTTGGAAAATACCATCAACACTTAGGCAAGAAAACCATAAGAGGGAGATGGTAGAGATAGAAGTAGCTGAGTGAAAGTAAACTGTGTGGTCTTGTTTCCTAATCAAGGAACATGCCATGGAGAGAGAATTCAATGACACTGAAATTGTAGTGTAGATAAAAAGGGAAAGGTATTAAGCCTGGGAAACTGTTTGCCAAAAGATGCAGTGAGGCAAAGACTTGGAAAAAATTCAAAAGCCGCTTGGCTGTTGTTCATCATCATCATCATGGCTAGCCTTGGCGAACGAAGATTTAGGAAGGCTCTACCCATGTTTGTCACAAGCACGCTGGTGGCTAAAAAGGCCAATATGAGATAGACAAGTCCGGTTGCAAAAGGCACAGCAGAAAGACTCCTTAGGTGGTATATTCAGCAAGACATGATTCTTTCTGCGTTGCCTTTTCTCCTCGAGAGTGATCCTGCGTGCGTTCTCAAAGGAAATGGCAGTGTTATAGATGGTGTGTCTCCAGACGTCCCGATTGGAGGCCAGAGTAGACCAGTTATGATGATCAGTATGGACGAGGCTGAGATGTTGTTTCAGGGAGTCCTTGTATCTTTTATTTGGGGCTCCTCTCTTGTGGCAGCCGGTGGCAAGTTCACCACAAAGCAAGATCTTAGGGAGGCGGTGGTCCTTCATCCTTGAGACGTGCCCTGCCCATCGCAGCTGTGTTCTCAGCAACATGGCCTCAATGCTTGTGACTGCTGCTTGTTCAAGAACAGATGTATTGGTCACATAATCTGACCAGTGGATGTTTAGGATTGTACGGAGGCAGCGTTGATGGAAGCGTTCTAGGAGTTGCAGGTGGTGGCAGTAGATGATCCATGATTCGGAACCATATAAGAGAGTAGACAGCACTATGGTTTTGTAAACACTGATCTTGGTACTTTTCTTCGAGTGTTTATTAAGCTATACTCTTTTATGGAGTTTTCTGAAGGCACTATATGCCTTTGCTAACCTGTTGTCTATCTCTCTGTCAATCTTACCATCTGAGGAGATGAGGCTACCTAGGTAATTAAACTGCTGGACTGATTTGAGCTCTGATTGACCAATGGTGATATGGGGATGATGGAAGACTTCCCGAGGTGCAGGTTGGTAGAGAACTTCTGTCTTCTTTAAGCTGACTTCCAGCCCAAAGAGCTCAGCAGCATCTGCAGAGCAGGATGTTAAATGCTGCAGAGCTGCTTCTGTGTAGGCAACAAGGGCGGCGTCATCAGCATAAAGCAGCTCCCGGACAAGATGGTTTAAGGTCTTAGTGTGGGCCTTCAGTCGCCTTACATTGAAAGGCTTCCATCAGTATGGTACTGAATGTAGATACTGTTTGGATCATTGAGGTCTGCCGTGGCCCTTTGGAGTATCATGCTGAAAAAGACTGTGAAAAGGGTTGGAGCAAGAACGCAGCCTTGTTTCACACCATTGGTTATTAGAAAGGGCTCAGAAAGTGCATTGCCATATCTGACTTGGCCGTGCTGATCCTCATGGAGTGAGATGATCATTTTAAGGAAATTAGGGGGACAACCTGAACGCTCCAAAATCTGCCACAACCTTTTCTGCTCACAGTATCAAAAGCCTTGGTGAGGTCAACAAAGGTTACATAGAGATCTTTGTTCTGTTCCCTACACTTCTCTTGCAGTTGTCTGAGGACAAACACCATGTCTGTGGTGCTCCTGTTGGCTCTGAAACCACACTGACTTTCAGGTAGAGTTCCTTCTGCGATAGCGGGTATTAGTTGGTTCAAGAGTATTCTTACCAGGATTTTGCCAGCAATGGAGAGTAGAGTAATACCACAGTAATTTGAACAGTCTGATTTAATTCCTTTCTTCTTATACAAAGCGATGATGCCAGCATCACGAAGGTCTGATGGTAGTTTGCCTAGTTCCCAAGAGCGCACCACAAACTCGTGAAATTTAGCATGGAGTGCAAGGCCCCCATGTTTCCAGACTTCGGGTGGAATTCCATCAACCCCAGCTGCCTTGCTGATTTTCACCTGCTGTATGGCCTTGAGGGTTTCTCCTAATGTGGGGGCAATATCCAATTCGTACTTCACCAGTTGTTGTGTGATGGACTGAATTGCTGAGTCTTGCACTACACGGTTGGTACTGAAAAGAGTCTGAAAGTGTTCAGACCATCAATTCAGAATGGAGGTTTTATCTGTTAGAAGGGTTTGACCATCAGCACTGAGTAGAGGGCTTTGTACCTGGTATGTAGGGTCGTATGCTGTTTTCAGGGCCTCATAGAATCCTTTGTGATCACCCATATCTGCGCATAGTTGAGTTTTTTCAGCTAGATCGATCCACCACTTGTTCTGGATGTCACAGAGTTTCTGTTGGAGCTTGCTGCATGCAAGACGAAAGGCTGATTTTCTTGCGTGACAGGATGGCAGTGCAAGGTGTGCTTGGTGGGTGGTTCTCTTCTTCCTCAACAATTCCTGGATCTCTTGATTGTTTTCATCAAACCAGTCCTTGTTCTTCTTGAAGGATAACCCTAAGAATTCTTCAGAGGATTGCAGGACGCTGTTTTTAATATGGTGCCAAATTGTTTCACAAGAGGAATCTGTAGAATATATGGAGTGGTTTTCGAGCCTAGTTTGAAGGTTTGCCTGGAATCTGTCTCTCACTGTGGCTGATTGGAGATTGTTAACTTGGAGTCTTCTCCTTGGGATACTGCCCTTTTTAGGTTTGAATTTAAGATTGAAGTTGAGTTTGCAGCGCACAAGCCGACGGTCTGTTTGGCATTCTGCACTGGGCATCACGCGGGTATGGTGGACATTGCGGACATCTCTCCATCACACCAAGACATAATCAATGAGGTGCCAATGTTTAGATCTGGGATGCATCCAGGTTGTCGTCAGACTACCTTTCTGCTGAAAGACAGTATTAGTGATGGTGAGCTGTTGCTCTGCACAGAATTCTAGCAGAAGTCGACCATTATCGTTGCAGTTTCCAACACCATGTTGCCTTTCCAGGCTTCAAAATTCTTACATACTCTGGCATTGAAATCACCAAGGATAACGATCTTATCCTCTGCAGGCACCTTTTGGGTAAGGCAGTACAAGTCAGTGTAAAATTTATCTTTTTCAGCAGGGTCAACTTGGAGAGTTGGGGCATATATACTAAAGAGGACAACATGTTGCTTGTTGTGGAGTGGAAGGCGTAGGGAGATAATGCGGTCAGAGTGACCTGTCGGCAGATTTTTGAGTTTTAGAACAGTGGAGTTTTTGATCACGAAGCCAACTCCAGAGATACGCTTTTCAGTTCTGGGCTTACCTGACCAAAAGAGTGTGTAACTGGCACCATGTTCTCTGAGGCTGCCTTCCTCGTGAAGGTGAACTTCACTGAGAGCAGCTTGGCTGTTGTAAAAAACATAATAATCCACAATAATACTAAAAATAGTATGTTCTTCAGGTGAGGTCTAAAGATTGTTGCTTTAGAATGTGAGTCAATTGATAATTGCCTGAAAGTGGAATGAAATTTCCTGTTGGAGAAATTTTTCTTCCACTGCCTGTAACAGCATTTCTCAGACCTCTTTCTTGCAGTGTCTAGTGCTGGCCATTATCTGTGGCAGGGCACAGTCTGCATAACTTAGTAACTCATCCTTATTACTAACATTTAGGCCAAAAAGAGCTCTGTGATGATTACTAAAGTATTTATACAAACATTGTTGGACGACACTCTTGCAAAACGACCTCTTTGATAGTTCATCTAGATTGCCCATCGTATTAACTGCATACCGCTGTGTAAAAAAGTATAGCTATCTGAAGTGTTTAACAATCTCCACAGGACTGCTCTGTTACTGTGCCACTCCTGTATGATCAGAATACATAAATGGCTGAGCCTCTGCAGATAGCCTTATCTTGTCTGGAATCAAGGACATTTAATGTAGTCTACTACAGAAGGACTTTCAATGTCGTTCCTCCCAGGTAAAACAGCATAGCACTTGGCACTTCATGTTAAGAGAAGGCTGTGGGTACAGACTGAAGGATGTCATGGGGCCACTCATGCCACAGTGTCTTTGCAGTTTCCTTTCTGATTGGAACAAGACAGGACATATTTTATCTACACAATGGAAACTTAGAGTGTCTTTAAAGATTTGATTATCAGTTCTGTGGCTGCACCACAGAGCTCAGTTCAGACTGCTCCACCCTGCTAGACAGTCAAGGTAAATACAAGGTAAATACAAGGTAAATACACCTGTTCTGAAGTTTGTGTTCTCAGTGGTAGATTGTGGGACTCCTGTATACAATTAATTAAAAAGTGCTAGGCAGCAGTCCTGGGCACTAAAACTTGATTGTTCATACTGTTAGATCATTAGACTTGGGCACACCTTTACCTCAAGACAGTTATCTCTGGGCCAAACCCTCACCATGACAAGGGAATTAGTGCAGTCTGAGGAGGATTCCCAAAAGTCAGCTGGGATGCGAACATTGTGTTTGGGGCAGTGAGGAAGTTTAGAAATGGGCTAATTTAAGCTGGCTAATTTCAGCCAGCTAACTTCAAGTCTTAGTGCTGGGAGAGACCTAAGGTATACAGAAGTTAGCTGACTTATCTGCTTTCAAGTTAGCTTGTTTTATGCTGTCTTGAGTGTTCATATCTGTGCAGGGGACACATGCCTAGCATTTTAGTAAAATTCTAACTAAAATCCCTATTTTCAGAAAGACAAAGAGGGAAGAAAATAATTGCCCTGGAGGTATGACTATGGAGAGATATTCTACAGGGAAACAGTTGTCTTCAGAGTCTGAACATCTTTAGGGGAAAGCCTTTCATATGTGGCATTCAGGACATAAACTTCTACATATCCCAAAGCCCACACAAAATA
This sequence comes from Chiroxiphia lanceolata, assembly GCF_009829145.1. Taxonomy (NCBI): domain Eukaryota; kingdom Metazoa; phylum Chordata; class Aves; order Passeriformes; family Pipridae; genus Chiroxiphia; species Chiroxiphia lanceolata. Next base: position 16,467,303 of record NC_045671.1, on the reverse strand, counting down.
CTTAACCTAAAAGACTTTTGATACAAATTGGGGGGTTTGAGGTGTTTGTTTTTTGTTTGGTTTGGTTTTCAATTTATTTGTTTGTTTGTTTTAGTTGGTTTTTTTTTGGCTGGGTACCTGTTATGCTGCCTGGAATATTGGCAGTGGATTGATCAGAGGTGGTGTAAACATTCACTGGGTTTTTTTTGGAAGGACAATGTGTAAAAAGGTCAGAAGGGATGCACTGTAAACTTCAAGATGTGGAAAGTAATCTTCTTCCATCTCCTTTTAATTTTGTTATTAGAAAAGTATTGCTGGCTAATCAAGTAATTTGTCCAAGCAGCATGTAGGAGGGTATAAATCTGATATGTGGTAGTCTGTTTCATCTCCCTATGTCTTTTCTACATCTCTGTGTTTGAGTCGTAAAAGGCTCTGACAAAGGAAAAAAGCATTCATCTCATATCAGAATTTAAGCATATGCTAGAGCTTTGATGAATTAGAATTTAAGAATAGGGTAACAGAACAATAGCACATTCTCTGGAAATGATTTTGCAGGGTGTACACCTTCCAATTCAATGACAGGCAGAGGTATCTAAACTAACTGAGGAACTGGATGCAGAATTGCTCTGTCAGCACAGCACTACACCCTAATTAATCAGCAAAGAGGAGTTAGGTAGATTAGCTTTAGTAGTACTGTAGTAATGCAACTCTGTGTCTTCTCAGGCCTCATGTTATCTAAGCTGTGTTGGATCAGGTAAATGTTCCAACTTGTCCAGTACCTGTAACTTCGTCCTGGACTGCATCATGTAAAATATCTGTTTAGTGACTGAATTTGAGTGTCCAAATTGAATCTTTGGACAAGTAGCCCAGTTTTGCAAGCAAACTTAGGGAAAAATAAATTGGTAAAAGAATTCAGAAGGAGTAAACTCTTATAATTGAAACAAAAAATATTTTGATTTTCTGAAATCAAATTCAGAGAATTTGTTTGCATCACAGATTCTGCATTTATATTTGAATGTGCTAAATTGTTTCCTCAATGCTAACACAACCCTATTCTATTCAATTAAAATCTACAACAGAATAGCACTCTTCATCTGGGAAAACTATACTGATGGGCCAAAAGAAGGTTTTTTTTTGTCTTTTGTCAATAAATAGATCCTGCTGCCATGGACCAAATAAGAGATTAAGGAAATTCAAAACCTGGCTGTATTATAGCAGCTTCTGAATGTCTAGTGGGACAAAAACTATTTGAAAGGACCACAGCTATTCTAAACATTTTTCAATGACTCCACTTTTCACCCAGAGGGTGAGCAGGGACTGTAACAGGCTCCCCAAGAAAGTGGTTACAGTTCCAAGCCTGTCTGAGTTCAAGATGTGTTTGGACCATAGTCTTAGGAACATGATGGGATTCTTGGGGCTGTCCTGGCAGGGCAGGAGCTGGACTTTGATAATCATTGTGTGTCCCTTCCAACTCAGGATATTCTATGATTCAATCCTGTAAAACATAAGACCCATCAGACAGAGGTCCAAATTTTCCATTCTTCATAAATGAGATATCCTGAGACACACTAGGCCAAACTGCATCCTTCATTTTTGATCACATTAAGCAGTGGCACACTTGAGCATATGTAGACACACTGTACATCAGAGGAGGCTGATGTCTTTGGTGCTCATTGCAACACAGTGCTTGTGAGGTAGTGCCCTGAATTATTTTCAGTCTCTTAAGCAGCAATTTAAATATTTCTCAGAAACTTTTCCTTCTTTCTCATGTTCTATTTCTTCTGTATGGATATAGTTTCTAACTACCTAGCCATATAGAAAAATTGCAAATATTTTAATGTATAGTGTTCTAGTATGAATTCTAAAAGAAGTAGACCTTGCTAGTCTGTATGCCTCTACCAACAATTTTGAATATTTTGGCCAATGGTTTTTGGTTTTAATAGTGATATAGAGTGCTTAGAGAGATAAAAGTCTCCTTTCTCTCGTGAAGTAGTTGTTCAAGCATATGTTCAGAGAGAGTCCTCCCGCTGGCAGAAATGCTGCAGTGTTATCATTTCCCATTTTTGATAGCTGAGAATCTAATGAGCAACAGATATTTTGAAAGCTCAGTCAGAGCTTGCTTTTCTTGGGAAGAATCTATCCACATTATAGAAGCCATGGGCAACCACTTTTCATCCATTCCATTGCTTATAGCGCTTGTTTTATAAATCCCACTGTCTTCAATGCAGAACTATGATCATAATAATGTTATCATTTGGTTCTCAATGGTTTGCAGTTTGACACCTGACAGTCCTTTATGGCATTACTTATATCTTTGCAATGGACACTTCCAGAATGAATCAATCATTTCAGAGGAAGTTTTGATTTCCTTTCTATGCAGGTAAGGCACTTGATAATACACTACAATGACAGAATAACCTCAGGCACCCACAGTCCAATTAAGCAGGGAGTTATATAAGAGGCTTGCTAAAATTATATGTGTTTGCATTCTGTTGCTCAATTTCTATTAGGTAAATTAGTCTTATTAATATTTCTAGAAGTTATATTCTTTGCTCTTATAGAATTGCTCTGATTAAATTACAACAGCAAGCTGATCTTTATAGTCCCTTGTGCTATTGAATGTTGGGAAGAAATGCTTGTGGCCCACTCTCTCTCCATTTCCTAGTGTCATTTCAATATTTTCTTACAAGTTTATCTTAACATTTTGTCATTGTGATTAAAATGAAAAATTACTCTGTCCTGCAATGTTTGAGATGAAGAAAGTAATACTGAACTTTCATTTGAAAAAGAAGAGATAGTCATGTATGGTGTATCCAAGAAGCATAAACCTCAACAAACAGTAATAACATAATTTTGTAGGGCAAAAAAGCCTGCAGAATTCCTAAAAAAGGCATCATTTTGTAAAATGGTATCACTGAAACTGAAGTGGTATCTAAGTATCAGGTTTGTCATTTCTAGCACGTGAGATAACATGGTCATCTTTTCCTGGTAGGGATGTCCATTTCATTTTGCATGCGATACCTCATCTTCACATTGTAGGGTCTAGTCCTGTGGCAAGTTATAAGTTTTTTTGTCATTAAACTCCAGTCAGGAAAAACACCTTAAAGCAGGGCTCCTCTGAGTACTGGACGCAACTCACACTCTGTGAGTTCTCTCTTGCTTTCTGTCATATATGCAAACAATTATGGAGTCACCCTTAACTGCAGACCAGCTGCTTCTGGCACAAGGGGTGATGGACAGAGAAATAGGCCATAGCACTGAGCTGCATAAATGCAGAAGGTACAGTGTTCGCTATGTGCACATCAGGAATGCCAAATACTGGATGTGTCTCTGTCCTGCCATATTAGACAGACAATCAAAACCATTACAGTCCTAAGGGTAAATGTCAAGTCAATTAGTAATAGAAAGGCATTGGGGAAAAAAATTCTTCAAAACAAAAATTTGCATAACAATGAACTTCCTTTCATTTTGCTTTGAGTTTCTTGATAGTGATTCTGACATCTCCAGGAACAAAACACAGTATAACATGAACTACTAGTCTGGGGAGATGTAGAAGTCATTGGCAAAATCTTGCCCAGTACAGGGTTAACACAGCCTGCTCTGGATGGCCTCAGTTAAGCAGCTCTCCTTACATATTACCACTTAGCTTCCTTCCCCATGACGTTGTCAAAACAAATTAAAGCCCCCATCCTGCAAACACTTTACGCATGTGGGTAGTCAGAATTAATCACATGCATAAGTGTTTGCAGGATAGCAGCCTGAGAGATTGAAATCTATAAAAGCAACCACATGAAATGACCTATTTTCACAATAAGAGAAAGAGAATCAAGAGAAGTTCTTTATAGTTTACTTGGATATAACATTGTAAAATAGATTATGTCTTACATTTTTACAAAACACCTTTCCCTCCTATACCACCATATCTAAAAACATAGCAGCAAAAACTGAAATGTGAAACTGGCATTCTGCCAGCACTTTAAATCTGTTGATGCAGCCATGACACTAAAACCCAGACATAGGAACAGCTGTCTGGCACAGGAGTGTCCATTCACTGAATTCCCAAACAACATTCATAACAAGTTCTGAAGATTAGGAGTTGTGATTATGGAATAGTAACACAATAAAAACTAAAACAAAGGTAGAAAAAGAAAGGGAGTTGTGATTAGGAAGATTAGGAGTTGTGATTATGGAATAGTAACACAATAAAAACTAAAACAAAGGTAGAAAAAGAAAGGGAGATGCTGTTACTCGCTGATTGTCATGCACTCAACAGCTTCAACAGCTTTCCCAGCACAGCTCTCTTTAATAGGTTTTAGCAAGAAGGCTGCAACTGGACCCTTCTTTGTTGCAGCAGTTAGCTTGCAAATCAGATCTACTAGATTAAAAAGAATAATAATAATAATAATGTTTATCCTGCCTTCTTTGAAGGGGAAGCACTAAACAAATGCTCTCTTTGAATTCTTTCTTTCTTTATATATATTTATCCATTTAATTAAATAGCAAGGTACTGTGAGGCCTGCCACTGTATTCCATATGGGTTGCTAAATATGTTGCATTACGTTGCCAGACAGAACACAATGTGGCAGAAAAGAAATCTGGGTGGGTTTTTTTCAAGCAATTGCCAAACTTCTTTTTTCCCCCCCACTCTTATCATGCCTTTTGGAATAAAGCTTCATTTTCCATACTTCTTTTAGACTAATTTGATCTGACATCTTTAAATCCCATCACTTGACACTGATGTGGAGATGGAAATGTAACACTCTTTATGAAGAGTTGATTATGATGGTTCATATAAATTCTCCTGCCCCCACTTTTTCTGTCCTCTCTTCACAACAAAGGCACAAAACCAGAGTAATCCACAATCTGGTGAGAGACTGTGGGGAGATAGAATTCATATCCTTGTCTAAATTTATGCACGTTTAAACCAACCACAAATGCTTTATTCAGCCAAGTGATTGGGGTCTGTGGATCCATAGCAGTACAACCTGTTGTGTTTTAACTTAGACATATTCTTCTGTGTTTAGGAGCAAATATAAATTTAATCTCTTTGCATGACCCTTCAATTACCACCATTTTCAGCTCCAGCGTGGCATACGAGTCAGCTTTACATAAAGTTACCTTTACTCTTTGTAATGGGTGAAAGCACTAACAACTGATGGGCTTCAGATAATGACTAAATTCTCAAATGTTCACATTGCTGGAAACTTCCTTAGAAAGCTGTAATTTGAAACTGTTTTAATTCTTTTGAACAAAATCTAAAGATTTTGTTTTGTGAGTTACATCATCATAAATACAGCAAGAGCAACATTTTTGCCTTTGTCTGGCATTTTGTCTTCTAGTTGCAGTGGGGGAAAAGAGAAGAATAAAAATACAAAATATGAATAGCAAATAAGGAGAACCAACAGTCTAACCAACAGTCTGAAACTGCAGCACATTTTTTTTACAATATCAATTTCACATCTTGGTTAGGTGCTATGAATGCAATTGCCACTACAGAAATTCCACTGTGGTTAATTTGCATGGGAGTCAGTGCTTGAAATTTGGATGCGGCACCTGGATACCTGTTGTAACTTGCCTTAAACAAAAATTCTTTTGAGAAAAATTCCTTTTCCGTGCACGATGGTTCTTAATGCTTCCACGATGGCATGCAAAATCTCCATAATGAAACCTGAGGGATTTCTCATCGTGTAAATTGCAGTCTGGACATGTTATAATCATTCTATGTCATCCCTCCTCATAGCATCCACCATTAGAGACAGACACAGCTGAAGCACTGTAAACTGGAGTAATTTTTTACTGAAAAACAGCCTATGAGGTCCCTAGGAAGCCACCTGTGACATGCAGTGGGGAGTTCTTTTGCCTTATCCATTATGGTTATAGTTTCTTAATGTTAAACTTTTTTCTCAGGCCCTCTTGAGCTAAGTTTCCCATCCTGTGTCTCCTAAGTCATGTAGTAAAAATATACATCTCTATCATTTAGCCATAGAGATGTAGTGATTGAAGTATGTGAACGTGGCAGAAATTGGGCTACAAGTAGAAAATCAGATGTAAGCAAACAGATGTATTTTCTGTGATAATGATGTCTGAAAATAGAGAAACAATTCTTCTTGAAAATTGTATAAATATACCAAACACAATGGTTTCATGTGGTAACAGTATCCTTTTAAATGTTACAAACATTTTATTTATTAGTACACAATATTATAGCTGGGTAGTTTCCTAAACAAGGTGTGTTGGGTTTTTTCGTACCACAAGAATAATTCTAATTCGTGCAAATTTGAGGTGCATCTACACATCAAAAGGAAAGCCTCCTCTTAAATGGTCATTGAGATTTAATCTTCCCAGGTACTTCTTTTACATCAGTAAGCAGTGCTAAGTTCTCTGGAGGCATCTATAATTTCCTCACTTGGATGACCTAACCATAATTCTAGCCATTGAAAATACAGTTATGCTTTCATTCTTTAGAATATGTTCATGATGCAGGAAGATGTCTGATGCATTCCATTGTGTGTCATGGACTGATACTGAAGATAACCACATTAACTAAAAAGCCTAAGAGTGGCTACTGCTATAATCCCTGACACTGGTTTAGTCAAATATGTATGTATTTAAATGTAAAGATAAATATGTATCTATTTAAATATAAAGATAAATATGTATCTATTTAAATGTGAAGTTTTGTGGCACGATCACTCTGTATTTGCAGCAAAAGTAGCTGCTTTTGCAAAAAATTCTTAACTGTCAGTAGCATCTCATTTTCCTGGAGGCAGAGGTACAAGTCTTTAGTTCTCATGTGAAAAGGTTGCTTGGATAGCTCTAAGGATATTTCTGTAAAATCTTGCTGCATTATACACATTTTAATACAATTAAGGATTTAGTTTATTTAAAAACCCAGTATATAAGCCACCATGTAAATTAACAAATTTGCCAAACATTCATTCAGGTACAAACTGAAGTCTTGTCCCCTGTAGACTCAGCTCCACTGTTCACATCAGAGTGCTATATGGAGAACTTATTTGAAAACCCATAGACATGATGGAGACAAACATTGCAAATGTCCTGCAGGAAAGATGAGGCACAAAGCTTAAATTACTGCAGCTTATGAAGCTTGTAGCTCAAGAATTTTTTCTCAGACTATGTCCAGTAAGCCACAGATCCTTGAATACTGTGCTCTCAGCCTTTTATTTTTCATTACAATGACAGTATGACCAGCCTGGTTGTTATGTTGTCATTTGTTCATGTGTTTTGAGCATGATATCTCTGTTTAATTAGTGATGTGTCATTAATGAGGTGGAGGACTGTTTTTGAGATGAAAGGAAACCGACAGGAGCTCTTCTCATTCGTATTGTGCTGCAGGAACCCTGCAGTGTATGTTTTTGCAGTAAAAGAGGAAGATGAAGGAGGTCTGCTTTTGCACCAACCAGGCAGGCACTGTGAAAGAAATAGTTCCTACCCACCTGGGAAGACTTGTGTGGTGGGGTCCCTGATAAAGATGGTGCTGGCATAGCCTCCATCTCTTCCTTTCCCTGCAGATTCTAGCACAGGCACAGACAAGAGCAGCACCCAGAAACAACATCTCATAGCATATAATTCCAGGTGAATATCATTAGTCAAGGCAAGTTATATACACTCTCTGCTACACTTTCCCGCTACACTTTCCTAAGCCTGGGAAAAACTTCAGCTTATCAGTAAACTGGATAATAGATCTGTCTATGAACTACTTATATCTGCTAGATCTACTTTGCCATTACGTCTAGTAAAATGAATGGTCCAGCATGTAGCTGTGTTTAGCAAGTGATGAGGAGGCTGAGCTGCAAAGATCAGATTCTCTCAGGTACAGATGGACAATCAGTGCCCAGCCCAGTCACTGTTTCAGCCTTAGTGCACGTGTATACAGTGAGGTAGTGTTAGCATGGGAAGATGGTCTGCTGTAGGAAATTGTTTAAATACCTGAGTGCTAGATGTGGCATGCAATATATAACGCAGCCTTCCGTGTGAATCGTGCATTTCCTTTCTGAATTCAGTGCATCTCTTTAATATCTTTGTGGTCTTCCTTTTATTTTTTTAAGGTGGTGTTTTTAATATTTGGTTTAAATGTGCAGGTGAGACCTGTGCTGAGGCTGAGACTTCTTCCCAAATGTTACAGTGCAGTGAATTTTTACTGAGGATGAGCTATGGAGAATGAACATAGAGAGTTTTAGGAGAAGCCTGACAGACTGTTAATGAAAGCAGAGCTGTAGAGCAGCTACAGATTAGAGACATATCCATATCGATATGTATTTCTGTAAAGTAACAGAACAGCTTTGCACTGCATGTTCCCTCCTGCCTCCAGGAAGAATTAAGGCTCTACAATGTGAAAAAGGAATTTCTGCTATTTTAAAAATTGTTCAGACATGTCCTGGACCTTCTGTCAGGAAATCATAGTCAAGTGCTTACTAATACAGAGTGACTAATCCTCTATTGAGCTAACAGTGACACAAGCTTTGTGTCAAAGCTTTCACTGTGCAAGCATGGCCTATCATTGTTATGAATCCTTGCTGTGAAATTTTCCCTATCACTGACATTAATGAATTATTTCCAACCATAATTAAATAAGGCAGTTTCCCTTTCTGATATGAATATTTCTTTTCAGAGCATAATTATTCTGTGCATGGATCAACCTATGTAGAGCTGCATGTCGACCAAATGGATAATGCTTAAAGAAAGAACCAAGACAGTTACAGAAGAGGTCCTGTTGTCTTATAACTGTCATTCTCAGCCAAAGCACTCATATTCCAAAATGTTTCTTGGGTTATAAAGCTGCAGTGGCTAATATGATGTCAGATGTTCATTGAAGCACTGCAGTTTCAAAGTTTTGCTGACTCATTTTTTCTTAGTAGTTGCAGCTTTGGATTTATCCTGTTTTTAATTGAACCCCTGATATTTTGCAAGCCTGCAGGTCTGTCATTTTGAGAAGAACTTAACCTTTTGCAAATTCAGATATCAAAATTCAAGTCTTCACAAACTTTCTATTGCTCACAAAAGTGAAGATATGCACAGCTACAGAGATATTTATTGCCATAAGATTTTTTTTTTCTATCCAGACACTATCATCTCTTGATGAACCTACTGCTTTGTGGTAATAGAGGCATTAATTAAAAAAGTGTCTGAGGCTTCTTCCTTTTCAGCATGGCAAGAATTATCTTTTTATGCCTGATGGAACAGGGAAATCCGAAGTCTTACCTGCAGTATCAATATTATGTTCATGGAACTCTAAACTCCTTGGGATGATATTCTGCTCAGGAGAGAGATGACAAAGATCCCTGGAGTACTCCCATGTGAACTAAGACAAGAAAAGTATGTCTTAAATCCCATATGTCATGGAGGGGTTTTGATCTTGGCATCTCTGGCATCCCTCCATCCACGAAGGATCAGAACCTGATAACCTATAACAAGGTACTTAACCTGATGTTCCAAGCCTATTGCTTCAGGAATGCAGCATCGTGTTCCAGTCTGTGCATAGGGCAGGGACAGAAAATCACGGGGCACAGGCCTGTTCTAAGGACAGACTCATTTCATGTTGAATAGTCACAGGAAAGAGTGAAGAAATTATTTTAGGCATCCAAGGAAGGCACAGCTCTCGTCTGCCAGGAACAGCAACAGTGTCTTCCAACACAGAAGAGTCGACATACTTTCTTGTCCAATGAATCTCTATTCTTTCTGCCGTAGCAGAGCCTCAGCAGAGCCTCAGTAGGAGTGGAGACTATCCTTTTCACACAGAATAGCTTGCCATTTTTGGTAGTGAGACCTACTTACTTTTGAAATTAATTGCTAAAACTTCTTAGTGGTGAACATCTTAACTGCTTACTCTCCTCCCCATGTAAAACTTCTTTCCTCAGTGTCGATAGCACAGGAGAGAGCACAGGGCTCAAACACCAGAATTCTAGGCTTCTCGTGGCAATTCTGTAACTATAAATACACATTTTCAGTATAATTTTTAAAATGTTATTCACATGATGGTATCTTTAGGACTATCCCACATCAGATGGTACACTATAAAAAAATCTTGGATCAATAAAAATAAAAGAATTAAAAACATATTGGTCTGATTTTGTTATTCATTTCCACATTAACTTCAATAAAATCTTAACATTTTGTAGCTCTTCTAGGACTACCACATGATTGCCGATCTGAGTGACTTTAGACTGTCAAGGAAATAAATCACAGAATCACAGAATGGCCTGAATTGGAAGGGACCTTAAGGATCCTCTAGTTCCAACACCCCTGCCATGGACAAGGACACCTTTCCCTAGATCAGGTTTTGCAGACCACCATCCAACCATTTCCATGGATGGGGCATCCTGAACTTCTCTGGTCAACCTGTCTGTGCATCTCACCACCCTCACAGTAAAGGATTTTTTCCTAGTACACAATCTAAATCTACTTTCAGTTTGAATCTATTGTCCTTTGTCCTGTCACTACATGCTCTTGTAAAAAGTCCCTCTCCATCTTCCTTGTAGGCTCCCTTTAGGTACTCAAAGGCTGCAATTAGGTCACTCTGAAACCTTCTCTTTTCCAGGCTGAACAAACCCAGTCTCCTAAGCCTTTTCTCATAGGAGAGGTGCTTCATTCCTCTAGTCACCTTGGTGGCCTCCTCTGGACTTGCTACAAGAGGTGGATGTTCTTCCTGTCCTGAGGCCCCCAGAGCTGGATGCAGTACTCCAGGTGAAGAGTCTCATGAGAGGGGCAGAATCCCCTCCCCTGACCTCCTGGTCAAGCTGCTTCTGGTGCAGCCCAGGACATAACTGGCTTTTTGGGCTGCAAGTGCACATTGCTGGGTCACATCCAGTTTTTCATCAACAGCATCTACAAGTCCTTTGCCTTACTGTAGACCATACAACAAGATTTCTGAGGGAATTGAGGGACCTTGAACACAAGAGGGTGGATGCCATATTTCAGGCTGTCTGAAAAAATATAAACTGATACTTTTCAAACAGATTTTTATGAAAAAGCCATGTCATTAGACCTTGCAATTCTTTCCTCTTCTCATTTTAATTACTTTCTTGTGAGACTGAATGACAGATTATCATCATTGTTGGAAGCCCCAGTTCTCCCACTGATTTACTGTTTGGCTCTGCTGACACATCTTTAAGTGTCCTTTGCTGATAAATAATAAGGTTAGTTAACAGTCTCACTCAGCAGTGCTGTATTCTAAGCAATTGTGAAATTTCAAATAACCATATCAAAACCAGATTACTAGATCAAAGAGATTATGGCAATAAATATATTTAGAATGCCTTCCTAAGTTTGTTTTTGACCAAAGTAAAGTTTGGGGAAAATTTTTGGAGCAAAGGGCAGATTTTTTTGTATGAGTATCAGCCGAGCATTCAGATTTTTAAGATACCTCTGAGTGTTATGAATAGGAGTCTATGTATGCTTGTGGTTAAAATGAGTAATTACTTAGGAACATGCCCTGAACTTGGAGAGACTCTTCAGTTCCAAGGGCCCTTGAAACTGCTGGGTGTCTGGGAGGTCTGTGAGACCAAGTGATCAGTGAGGTGTAATGACACCATGAGCCACTGTGACATTGTCAGAAACCCAGGGAAACTATTAGGCCCTTAACATCGCTCCTAAAGGTGAATTTTACAGGAACAGATGATTGCTTCTTGGATATGACTACCTTTCTCTTCTGTATGACTCCCCCATTTCCTTTGAAGTGAACTTCTGTCTCTACCAGCATATGTACTGTTTTGCAAAGACTTTCTCCACCAAAACTTTGTACAAGTGTTGGCCATTTTTTGTTTGTTTGTGCTTTTCTCATGCTGTGCATCTTGCAAATACTGATACGGGAGTTCTATTGAGAGAGTTTCAAAACAGATTGAGTAAATTTTGCTGGGAAAAAAAAAATGCACCAAACCCTCCATGACAAATCTTCAATCTGTCAGAGACACCAAAACTGGCAGTTTCACTGTCTTGGTGCTATGTATGAAGTGGTAAAGAGTCCTCTGAAAGTCCTCTGAAAACTTTTTTCTTTCATGAACTTGTAAATATGAGAGTTTAAACTTACAGTGTTCAACAAAAGAAACTCTAAGTGCACAAATGTAGTACTGCATGGTGCTCTGACACAGATATGTCTCACAGGATGAGCACACTACCTTGACAGAAATAACTGGAAGCCCTGTTATTGGTAGCACACAATTTCTCAGATATCACGAAGGTTAAAAATGGGGTGAAAAGACTTGGCTCCTATGGCTCTGGCATGTACAAGTAAAACCATCAGTAAAGTTTGAAGTATAAGACATTCTGCTACTTAAGAATGTTTGTTGAGAACATGTTTTTTGTCAAAATGGTAATACTCTAACCAAGGAGTCTTAGTCTGCATTCTTCCTGTACAACAACAGTTTCTCGGAATAGTTCTGCACAGAGGAGGGTACTATATCTTTATAAGACTCTGGTACAATCTGGATTGATATGATATGTTGTGAAGTTACCTATGTTGAGCTGGGTTCAGGATCTTGGCATGAGCTTGGCTTCTGCCAGAGGCTTGTCTCTGATTACTGAGCAACTCTGCAATACAACTCTCTTTGTCAAGGATGCTGACAAAGGAGGATGAAGGAAAGAGTAGAGGGAAAGAACATGAGCAACCACAGCTGTTTAGAGAGCCACGTGTGGCTGTGCACTGCATGAGGCCCAAAACTAACTTGAGGCCCCCTGTCAGATTCATGTTTACCAAGAGTGGCTCACTCCTTATCAAGTACCAGGCAGGGTGAAGACTTCAGGAACTGTTTGTGATTTTTTGATGGTCCGTGGGAAAACTAAGTGGACGTGATCCATTTTCCCAGTGAACTTGGTCAGAAGTGTGAGGGAGTCTTCTCCTTTGGTAGAGACTTCTCTCGCAGTTGGCTTTGTTAGCTTTCTCTCTGTCCCAGCAATGCTGTGGGAGAGCATGTCCTCAAACTGTTAGCCTGTCCCTTTTTTCTCTGTCCATTCACTCCTGAAGTCCATATGTCTTTATCACATGGGAGGCAGGAAGCACAGCCAGTTTTGCTGACTGGTGTTCAGCTCCCTACTCTATTTCATCAATGAATGAAGCAGAACGATGTGTTTAACTGATACCTTGCCAGCAGATCAATTGCTCTCATGCTGTGTTGCCATTCAGTATAGAGTTAATTGCAAAGTTTGACAAAGTAGGCTGGGGACACTTACCCAAGTCACATAACAGTAAGTGAGGACTGGTCCTGATTTAGCTGAAATAATCATTCACTGCCTACATTCAGGTCTCCATTTAACAATTTGAGAGCCAAAACTTCATGCCAGAGCTAATTCTTATGTTCATATTTGAATGCCATAAAGGTTGTGAAACTCTGCCTTTCAAATACACAACTGAGAACCTTTCTCATATTTCTAATCAGCTGCAATTTGGAAAATTCATGCACATTAATGTGACAGTAATCACAGTTATGAATTTTGTGCTCATATTATGATGAAATGTAGATCACACTTATGAGTCTTATAGTTTCACATTTTGCTGTAAAATCTATTGCTAGCTGGTTGGGAGTTCACTGTCAAATCCTCTTTATTCAAATTCATTCACGGCCAGTCTTCGCGAACAAAGATTTGGGAAAGGTCTTTACCCTTCGGGCCTGCGCAGTGGATTTTTTAGGTGAGACACACAGTGCGTTGAACTAAGCCCACCTTTCAATCCTAAGGTTCAAATGAGACAACAACTTATATATGGGTTAACACGTCACACCATGTGACCGTAACAACCAATCACCATGGAGATCTCACAGCCCATGTGATAGAGTACTTGAGAAACTACATCTCCCAGGGTGCTGTTCGGCACCCTTCCTGTAACTCACTCCTACAAAAATCTTAAGTGATTCACTTGTTGTGTAAGACCTCATGTGCAAGCAAAAGTAGCCTTTTCTGGCAAGAGTTACAACCTATAATTGAATTATCAACAGGACTTATTCCACTGTAAGTGCTGAATGAGCTTTCTTTTCTTATTATATAGGGAGGGTTTTCTATATCTGTACAGTCAAACTGAAGACCCATAGCTATTTCACTGGGTTTGGTTGTGTTGGTCTTTCTGAGAAAAATATTTTTCAGTTACATAATTCAAATAATTAAAATAAGGATTTGGCTTAACTGCAACATAACGGTAGATTTGTTACCTTCATTGGCAGCCCGACCTCTTCAAGATGTGTCCTCAAAGATGAACCAGAAAACAATTTTCCTCTCTGTGCTTGTTTCAATCAGTCAATTCTGCCACTGAGACACATCTTACATTCAACAGTACATGAAAGACAAACGATCTGAAAAGAAATTTATCTCTACTAAAGAAAAGCATGCAGTCTCACAGGTAGCAGGTTGTCAGCAACAATTCAGGGTCGCTTTTGTCCTTACCCACACTGTCAGATGAGTTATTTATTTATGGATTTATTTAAGGATTTGAAGAATTTCTGACATTTCTGACATCCACATGTGTCCATATTCCGTTTTTCGTTCCTTAGCCTGTCAGCCTAGGATTTCTGAGGAATAAATAGTATAACTTCCAAGCATGTTGAAATAACTGTTATGTTCACAGGTCCCACATGAAAAGAATTGTCTCTTACAGATGAAAATTTGGGAAGGGAGATGTTAGTTGCTTTTAAAACTTAGCAAAACATATATACTAGAAAAGCTTTATAATCTGTTCTGAAGATATGACACAATAGTGAATACTTAGCTCCCCTAGGTCTCTATTCAGTAAATAATTTCTTCCTTTTTGAGGAAGTGGAGTATCTTCCAGTCTTCAAATGATTTTTCTGACCCTCTTCTGTACTTTTTCCAATACTTCAAAATCTTACAAAATGCAGCCAACAACACTGATGTGCTCTAGTAATGTGTTACCAGTGGTCCACATAAGGTAAAATTGTGTATATCCTATTTTTAATTAAGTTCCTACTTAGGAACTTCTGTTTTTTGTCCTAGCTCCCACTTTCTGACTAGGAGGGTAGTAGTAGTAGACAGTAGTAGTAGTAGTAGACCCTCTACAGAGGGTTGTAGTAGTAGACAATTTACCAACGTCTTTGTTTTTCAAGCTGAGGTTTTACTGCTTTTCTACCAAGATTCCTACAAGCTTTTCATGACTAACTTTTCAAGATGCAGTCACGTCATTCTATGGATGTGGTCTTTATCCATTTTCTTAAGAACTGTAAGGGATTTTACTTTCAACTATATATGATATATTTTAATGAATCAGCTTAATTAGCCTTAAAGATTACACTGTGGGACTGTCTCACATAAAGGAACAGTTGAAGATGTTCTAAAATAAATCAATATAATGAACAGTAATTTATTCTAAGATAAATCATATAATGAACACTATAGAGATAGTATTCTCTATAGATTTCTAAAAGAACTCACTTGAACTGCCAGCTGCAATATTTAAACAATCCTTACACTGAACACTCTGTTATCAGACAGTTGAAGATGGCTAATGCATCATAATTTTAAAAACATTTCAGGAGTGATCCAAGAAACTACAGATCATATTAACTAAGCTGATAATAATCATGCTAAAAATGAAATAAATTAACAGATTGATATGATGGCAAATAACTACCACTTTTTTTTTTTTTTTGTACAGGAGATCATATTTAATAATTCTATTAGAATTTTTTGAAGAAACCATTGATGACATGGGTTGGTTGGCAAAATTTATAAGATTTATTTAGATTTTAAAAATGTTTCTGGTATAGTTTCTCTCCAAAAACTTTTAAGGAAACCATAGCGTTATGGAAGGAGATCTTCTTGTGGACCTATGGGATATTAAATTCAGGAATTAAAAGATAGAAAGAAACTGTAATTTTTCAGGTTGGATGGATTTTCTCAGTCCATATAAAGCTATGATGAATGTTGTACTGTTAAGTCAAGAATAATTTGGGAACAGGTTGAACATGAGGATGTGCGGTGATTCAGAGTTGCAGTAAAGTTCCATAATCAGAGGCTGCTCTGTAACATGGCAAACAAAACTAGATGCTGAGAAATGAAATGTAAACTGTTGAGGAAAACAGTCTTGAGAAGCTATATACAACAAAAATCTTTGTGTGAACTAGTGTCACTTAGAAAAAAGTATTTTGAGGACAAAAAAGTGTTTTGAGGACACAGTTCACTGAAGACTTTGGCTCAGTGTTCAGTAGCAGTCAAAAGCAAAGAAAAAAATCCTACATAGGATGTAAATGTTCAAAAAAGAACTAATCAACCGCACACAAAACATTCTGTAGAAATCCATGGTATACGCATTCCTTGAAAACTCCCTGTAGATCTAGTTGCCTCACACTTCCCCCAAAATGGTAAAGAGAAATAAAAAGTATACAGAAAACGGCAGGAAAGTAAGAAAAAAAAATTACATACCTATATTGTCTAGCAGTATTTCAGCTGGGAACAAGAAATTTAAAGGAATATATATGCATGTTTATGAAATCATGACTGTCAACTAGACGGCAAAGAGAAAACTGTCAGATGGGACTTTCAAAACAAGAAAAGAAGGTAATTGTCCACACAACATATAGTTAATGTATGAAGTTTGGTGCTGCAAGATGCTGAGTGTTGAAACATTCCATGCTTTCAGAAAATAGTTAGAAAAAACATAAAAAGAAGTCCATCAGAAGCTATTAATCATGGGGACAAACACGTCTAAATCAGCAGCCCCTTTAAACTGGAACTGGAGTGCACACTGTGTGAACTGTCACAGCACATTTACCATGTTCTTGTCAGGTTTGGTAGGTATTCACTCCGAGTCACTGCATTAAAAACGATGCAAGGCTAGACAGAGTTTTGTCTAACCCAAGGCAGTTGTTCTTACATTGTATTTTCAAGTAAAGTTGTCTCTATCATTCTGTATATTAAATGTTCTGTTCAAATGCATATCTTTATCATAGTGCTTTTTGAATGTTCCAGTAAGGCATAGAGATCCCTCCCCAAGCAGTGTCTTTCTGGCATTATGAGCCAAATGTGCATATAATAATGCTGTGTGCCCCAAGGAGTTCAGTTGTGTCTGTTCTTCAGACAGCCCTGGAACACCTGCTATGCTGGTGCTTTTCTCACACTGAGATGCAGTGCACCTTGGTGAGCAGGAAGAGATTTACTCCTCTTACAGCCGGCTTTGACTGCTCCCTGCCTCAAATAAGGTGATAGCTTAAGCTATGGTCAGAGTCACAGCAAAGAAGGGGAAAAAAGACAGCATAGCGATGCACACCTATCAGAGAAAAACATGGTTGTTAATGCCTTCAAATATTACCATTGGACCTACCCCTTTCATCAGCAGTAAGATCCCACCTGCATTAACTTTGAAAAAAATAAAATTCTTGGTTTATTATTTCAATTAAGTATTGTTAAATAATGACTGAAAGGAGTTGGATACATTTCAAGCTTATATGGGCACATACTTTATTTGGAAAACTACTGTGTTGCATTTGTCGCTGTTCCACACGCTGTGATAAAGTTGGAAACCATCCGTGAGAAACTGGTCAGAACTCTCTTGGAGTTCCTAGGGAATTTAATTATCTTTATTTCTATCTATAAATTCTACTGCGTCTATTTTTCAGAATAAAATTAGCCACTGTCAACTGAGTGTATTTATTTTACATCTTCCATCTTTTGCAGCTCCCAGAGAGCCTGAAGATACTACCCGAGCTTTTCTTTTACACTCACCTATATAGCATTATGATGTTGTTTTTGAGACTGGAGATGTCTGAAACTGCAAATGAAAGTTTGATACTGCTTGTGTTTTAAAAACCTTCAGTAAGAAAAAAAAAGAAATTGTAGATGGGTCTAGTGCTTAATTATAGCAATAAACCAGACCAGGAAGTGTGCAAGCCTGAGGCATCTGTGTATGCTTTGGGTGTGTTATGAGACAAAAGATTAATCTGGCCAAATTCCCTTTGTAATTTGGATTCTATGGGACAATCATAACACTTTTTCAATTAGTACTGAAATAGGAAGACAGATCACTTTCAAGGAGATTCTTAGCATGAAATTTCTGTATATGTATTTGAAGTGATCCCAAATGGATCCCAGACAAGCTGCTTTCATCATACTGGGTGCATTAGAAACAAAGAAATGACAAATCTCTTTTACAAACTTGCAGCACTGGTTTTATGTGGGAAACTGTAAATATTTTCAAAAGCTAGTTGAGAGCTAAGTGTACTTCATAGTCACTGCAGTGACTAGGATGGGGTAACTTTAAAAATGGATCCTCATTCATGAAGAATCTCTAAACAGATCTCACACTGGTATCTGAAAATATTCCCAGCCTGCTCAGGTGTCAGTTACTCTATAGTATATGTCTATTTCTCAAGCTTGAGGATTGAGACTGGGGTATTAAAGAGGTGGATAGTTCCCCTCATTCTTTATTAAGGATAGTTCTAACAGCAGTCTCCACATATTTTCTTCCAAATCTTTCATCTACACCCTGAATTTCATGGGTGAATTTCATCTGATTCCAGATGCAAAATCATATACTCTGTGATTGTATTTCTATTAGATCCTATGACTCTGCTTGAAAGAAACAGTGACCCCATTATACAGGAATTAATAAGGAGAACTGATCAAATTAAATGGCATGCAAGGCTATAGTGTCCACGTGAGATAAGTACACATGGAGGAGGACAAACTCATGTGTCAAGATCATACACTGTGTTTTGGGTTAAATGACTGGCATGTGTTCCTACATGGAGTCTCTATCTTCTTTTTTTGTTCCTGATCTCTGATAATGAGAACACTTCCATGTTTTTTGGTTATGACATGGGGACAGAAAAACATGCTGGGCTCCAGAAGACATGTGGAGCAACTGCCTTTAATTGAGGGAGAGGGGATGGAAGGATGTTTGGTTGTAAATTTAATTACGAAGACTGTGTCTGGTATTCCAAGACAGATAATCACCTGTCCATGCTCAGAAGGATTTTCCCATAGAACATAAATGTATTCAAGGCTAGAGGCAGGTTTATGCAGGCCGAACCTGTAGGATCTTTTTTCCGACTTTAATTCTTTGAGGGCAGTAGGATTTGCACTGTTATTATAGCTTCAAGATAGCATTTCAGCCTTTCTATTCCAACATACTTAATTGGAGTGCATGGGGTGTTAAGCTCCTCATCCTCATGAAACTCTGATCTGGGGAACAGCATAACAACCTCACTATATCCTGGGCTGCATCAAAACTAGCATGACTGGCAGCTTAAGGGAGGTGATTCTCGCTTTTACTCTCTTCTCACCTGAAGTGCTACGTCAGCTCTGGGGTCCCCAACAGAAAGGACATAGAGGGAGTCCAGAGGAAAGCCACAAAGGTGATCAGAGGGCTGGAACACCTCTTCTATGGAGACAGGCTGAGAGACAATCTGGACAAGAGAAGACTCCAAGGAGACCTTAGAGCACCTTCCCTGAAGGACGCCTACAAGAGCGACAAGCCAGAGACTTATTATAAGGATGTGTAGTGGTAGGATAAAGTAGAATGAACTCAAGCTGAAGGACTGTAGATATTAACAAGAAATTCTTTACTATGAGGGTCATGAGCCACCATGACAGGTTGCCCAGATAAGCTGTGAATGTCCCATGCCTTGAAGTGTTCCAGGCCAGATTGGACAGGTCTTTGGGCAATCTGGTCTTGTGAAAGGTGTCCCTGCCCATGGCAGGCAGGTTGAAACAAGATGATCTTTAAGGTCCCTTCCAACCCAGGCCATTCTGTGATTTAATGATATTCTGTAAGAGGAAAATTGCAGACATAGTTGTAGCAGGATACTGTATATACAGGTCCTGCAATTTGGACTTAGATTCTCTGACTTAAAACATTTTCTCCCCTTCAAACCATAGTGGGTCTTTTTTGTAACAGTCATTTCAACTAGGAAGATCATGATTCAAACAAAGAAGCAGATGTGTTGAATGAGAGCTTGAAAAAAGAATTGTTCTTGTACAAGAACTTTCTTGTGATAATACATGTGTAGAACAGTATCTGGCGAAAAACCCAGGGTCCTTAGTATATGTTCATGAGAATTACACCATAATTTCACCCTCTGCTGATTTACTCAGAGTTAATGCACTCTGAGTACTTTCAACGAGCAAAGAACATGGGCAGCAAACACTGACTTTTTACTTCCTAATTTTGATTCCATTTAATGCATTTCCTGGAGATATTCCCACTAGTTAATTTAGCTGCACATACACACGGATTCCTTCCTGGGTAAAAAGGTGATGAAACCCAAATAATTGCCAAAATATAATTTTAAACACTTATAACTCTATAGTATAACCATCAGTTTCTCCAAAAATGTTTTTCAGATATTTTCCCTATTGAAGACTACTTTTGTTTTCCAGAATATTTCTTTCCTCAAGGATCTTTGACCAGCAATGAAAGTGTATCACAAATAACTTGTGGTTTTTTCTTCACATTTCTCTGATGTAAAACACATTAGAGGTAGTCTCTTTGATGAAAGCCTGAAGCAAAATGACAGCTGTGGGTAAAAACTAGCCTGGGACAATTATAACCGAACAATTTCAGGAAGCAATGAGTAATTTGAGATAAATATTTTAATGGAAAATCTGGCACAATTTTTGGCTTGGTCTGCTTTTAGATCTGATATCCTAACTGACACAGCAGAAATCCTCATACAGGCATAGGTACCATCATTAAAGAAAATATCCTTTTGCCATCAAAACTTTTCATTCAGAAAATGAGAGAAATTTATGCCAAGGAGTAGACTGTTCAATCAATAGACTAGTGTAGACCCAGAGAGACCACCAGCATAATTCCATAGTGGGACAAATTGTCATAAAAAATTTTAGAAGAGAAGCTGATACAAAAAGTACATGTTCATAGTACCTCATACCTAAAGCTGCTTCACAGTAGACCTTGAAGAATGATGGAAGAAGAATATTTTCCTATTTTGTTCCCTCTCCTTTTTCTCTTTGTTCATATCTTATAATTTCATGGTTAAATCACAAAACACCCTCCTAGGATCTTGATGCAACTATTTTAGACTACGCTATTAAGTTTAGCTTCCTTTTATCATGACATAATCATTATCATGACAGTTCTTCACTGTTGGAGGATTCACAGTTGTTCAACTGGTTGGATGGCTCCTATTTGAACCTTCTGCAAACACGAACATTTAGGAATAAGAGTACATTTGAACAGAAGGCACATGTTGGACATAGAGTTCTTTCTTTTTTTATTATCTAAGAAGTAAGTCCCTGTCTTGGCATTACTGAAGTTCTTGGACTGTACCCTCTATTGGAAAAGTGCTCCAGATTTTGTAGAAAGAAAATGGCTTTTGCTTCCCAATCTGAAAAAGGAATAAAAATCTTATTTATTGGACAGATAAAAGTAGTGTGCCTGGACCTCTTATAGAATTTGGAGCATAGATAGGATTGCTAAAGAAATTAACTTATATTTGTGGGATGTTTGACAGACTTGGGGGTTTCTTTCAAAGTTGCGTGTATGCCACAGCCTAAAGGATGGAACTCTGACTGTAGGCATCCTACACAGTACAAGAACTTTCTGTCTCAGGATTTTAATGTCCATGTGAAGGGTTTACAATAATGTCACTAACAGCTTTTGGAAAGAGAGATTAAACAGCAAATTCTTTCCATTCAAAGTTAGTACTAAGGCAGATATACTTCAGAGTTACACCACTAACAATTGTGCACAACTGGGGCAGCTGACTTGTTTTCTGTAATGAGTTCTCATAGCTACGAAAATTTTCAACTGCTTTTCTTGGCCAGTAAACATGGAGGAATTAACAAGCCCAGTTATACTAGCAAAACTAGAAAGTGTGGACAGATCTACTTTATTTCCATTTCCTTAATAAGTGAACAATAATATATTCTCTAACATCTGATGCTTTACCTCAACAAATGTAATTTCTAGATATGTTCATAATCTTAATCTGCATACTTGAAAACTCACCTATTGGAGATCTAACCACTTGCACCAGCAAAGATGAGGCCACATATTTACCAAGAGTTATTTGCCAGGAAGGCCTTAGGCCTGTGTTTAGTTATTGAGGTATAAAGGTGTGGAGCAGGGCTTACTCCATGGCGAAGCCTCTACAACTCTAAATGTGAGAAGTGGGACCAGAATTTGAGAGAGCTTTTATGCTTTTATGCTTTGTAAAAACAGATGACAATCAATACATGTTTGTGCAGGTTTTCTCAGGCTGCAATTAAAAAACGAGCATAGAACAAGGTTACCACACAGGAGTTTTCCATTTTCTTTTAGAAATATCACCAATAAAAGAACTAATCATAGTTCCTAGGTGAGTCTCAGGAATAATGATGTTTTTGAAACATGCTTACTTAAAATCTGAGAATCGATTTCTTCATGCTTCATAAAAGGCATTTATAAATGCCATAAACTTGACATGCTTGTCATAGGCTATATTCTCGACATTGTAAAAGTTGAGTTCGTTCATTCACATTAAGTGCAGTGAATACACTGACATACAGTAACTTTCATCTTTGATGGGGAAGAGATCAGCTTTGAACTTGGCTGAAACCAGCTCTCCAACCTGTGGCTAGACAACACAGTGACCTTGTTGTCTAAGTATTCAAAAGCAGAGTTCTTCAGCCTCAAAGCTACAGGCATAACATGACTCACAACCATAGGTCTAAGATCTGTTATACTTCAAAATAAGGTTGCTGCATTCAAACTGCCTTTGGAGAATGGTCCTTGGTTCTCATCATTTTTGGGAGACTGCTGTTTGCATGGGCCAAAATCATGCCAGAAGCTGTCTTCCTAAAATAATGATATGGCTATGCCTGTGCGAGTACTCCCACTGTGGTTGCGTTTCACAAATAGTGACAAGGTCAGAAAGACAGACTGTGGAAAACAGCAAGGTGGAATTCATTTGCCAAAAAGCAGACTTATATGAGAAAGAAACATGCATCTCTGTTACTCTTTGTGGGACTACAGTCAATAAAAAGAAACAGATATTTGTACTCAGTTCACTTCCTAAAGTACATGTCTGAAATAGGTCAGACGAATTGTGTCCTTAAAATGTTAAAATGCATCCATTCCATTGACTACAAAGGAAGTCTGCTAACTTGGACATAGTTATCTACATTGCTGACACCAAAATTTAAAGAAATTCAGAGGTACAAAATATTCAGTGGCACTGTTAAAATGTGTTTCTCCTAAGGCCTGATCTATGCAAACATGTAACACCATCAGAGTTTGGTGATATACATAGTAAATATATATATATATACTATTATGTACGTAAAAATGTACATAATAAGTAGCCAGTAAATCCCATAGAATGACAGCAGTTTTCCTAGGATAAAAATGCCATATTTAAATATATGATTATTGTTTCCATTCTACATCTAGAATAAAAGACACGAGCTCTTTATATTGAGATAATTGCATATATCCCAAGCTGGTTATATTGCTTCACCTATACTTGCCTAGAAGAAGAATTACAATTCTTCAAAGCAGAGAATGGAACGCGGTTTCCTCACACAGTTTGCACAACATTTCAGTAACTACATTTAAACACATTGTCAAAAAACATTTACAATTAATAAACTTCAGAAGCACGTAAAAACATTACACTGTAATTAAATTAAAAAAGAGGATAGCGCAGCATGCTGTTTATAAAGGACTCTGACATAATAATGGATGGATGGGATTCAGTTCATCTTCCGAAGACTACAGTGTAGTTGTGTTTGATATCTCAAAGCTCTTCTAGCAAATGAAGAAAAATACATGCAGAGTGTGATTCAACTCATTCTAAGAGAGATGTCTAGAATAAGCAAGACATTGCATTTTACGAATGCCTGTTTCTCTCCTCCCACTGCACAGGGAGTCCAGATGACTAGCTCTGATGTAAGTGGCTATAGTGTAGACATTTATAACTGGGGAAATGAATCCTGTTCCACATTTCTCAGAGAGTAACCAAAAATGGGTGATCAAATAAGGCATAGGATGCTGCCAGAGCTGTTCCACATGTGATGATGCAGTTCTTCCAAAGTAGCATAAACCTTTTCCTCTTGTCATAGCAAACAAGTAACCAGGTTTTGAAAAAAGGTCAGACCAGGTTTGTCATATGATATTCCCAAGGGCTAAAAGAGGACAGGATTCAATGTATTTTAAATTAAACAGTTCATTAGTGTTATATATGTATATTATGTAAGGGGGGGGTGCTTATGTGTCAGAGGTAATGGTTAAGCAAAGATCTGGCTCTCCCACACTGATAGGTGAGAAAAGAACTGTGTAATGGCTATTCTACTCAGCTCTCTGGGCATTAAAAAAACCTGTTTCCTGTTTCTTTTTCCCATCTCTTAGGGAAAAGGTTATGTCTAGAGCTGCTCTTTACTGCTAAAATTTTAGCTGTAGGCAGAGGTCATGTATTGAGAATGCATCTGGTGGCTCTCATCTTTCTCCTCTTCATTATTGATGAGAAATTGTGTGTGGCTCAGAGTAGGTCCCAAACTATTGCAGCAGATACTAAGGGACCCCTGAATATACCTTGAACCAAAATGGGTTAAGAGGGACGCTGTTTAACAAAAGGTCAGACTTAAAGACATTTTTAAAAAGATCTATTAGTAGTCATGCTTTCTGCACCAGCAACATCAAGAGAAATGGCACTGTACTTCAATGCTTACATTATCTTTCACATCTATATCCATAGGCACTTTTCTTAAATAATCACAATTTCCATTGAACTCCTACAGAACTTCATTTAGAAACAAAAATTCTGAAACATGGACAGAAGAATAAAGCTGTTTAATATCTATATCATATAACAATCTGTACTGATGACATGTCTCTGTGAAGAGAATTACTATTTGGAATAATTCAAGGACCTGGTAGCAGCAGAGGTTTTTGGTGGAGGGAAGGTGGTGTTTCAAGGTACTGCTGTCTCTCCTTCATTATATGATCCAGACATCAGGCAGTGCTGCTACCCTACATAGCAGACCTTCCCCAGCACAAGTCCTCCAGTTCAGGAAAACATTACACAGAAATAATGACTACATGGAGCAAATTATTAAACCTTCCTTCCTGCCTTCCTTCCTGCCTTCCTGCCTTTCCTCCTTCTTTTCTGCTTTTCTTCCTGCCTGTCTGCCTTCCTATCTGCCTTCCTCTCTCCCTCTCTCCCTCTCTTTTGGTGCCTAGACTTACATCACCTTAAGCCTTCTTGAGCAGGTAAACTAATATCTGAGCTGGAGCTTGAGCATGTGCCATGCTTTCCATTTCTGATAAACATGTTTTTCTTTACTAGAAATATTTCCTACTCTTGGTCTGGATAATCTGACTAATAGTGTGAGAAGCTTTAGATTTACATGCTATTGACTCTAGTTTTCTTTCATGGTGTTGATAATTTAGCATTTTGAGTCATCATCATTCTAAAGAGGAAGAAAAAGGTTTATTAAGTCCTGTGCAGCACATTTTAAAGCTGTTGCTGTGAGAGGCATCGCTTCTTGGCTCTGCTCTACATATAGATCTTATGTAATAATACAGAAGAGTCATGTCCTGTGTGGTATACATGACTAAAAATTAATTTAATTTATAAAGCTGTTTTACGTCCTTTATCCTGGAAAAAAATTCTTTAATATTGGCCTGAGTATTCTAAATTTTTAACTGTTAAGCCTCAGAGTAATGATCCCCATCTTCTACATGTGCATGGTACCTTGTATGGGAGCAGAATTTTAATATTTTCAGAGAAAGTTGAATCAGCTGAGTGGCAAGCCTAAAATAAGTAACTGCAGGATTTGTTAACTCAACTTGCTAACCTGTAGAACGAAAACTGTGATAGATGGTTTGTAAAGAGATTTCTTTTGCAGTTGAAACATCCTCTAAAAGGCCTGTCTTTCACTGTTAATGCAAAGAGGGAGAACTTTGCTTCCTATTCCTAGTTGTCTGGTGTGTCAGGGCTGCGTGTGTGAACAGCCCAATCACATCCAAAAAGGTGAAGGACAGAGGGCTATCCAGGAACCCAGAGGCAGAGTTGTCACTGGGTCACTAACAACAGCAGAAACGTGAAAATCAAAGAAATTTATGTAGGGTGGATTCACTGATCTTATTCAACTCAAAACTGGTAGTTTGAGTGCAAATACTTGTAGTGTTGGTAGGAACTAAAGGGAGCATTTTATGTGGGAAGACCTGAGATCATGTTATGGGCAAGAAAGCATGGAGTCTCAGGCTGTAGTGGTGCATGTGTCCTCAGACCCAGGTCACTCTGGCACGTCTAAGAAGTATTTTGTGATGATACCATGAAAAATGAAGAAACTGAGCAAGTTATAATGGGTTAAACTGCTGTCAAATAGCAAATCTAGATGACTATGCTGCTAAATTTGTTATTTTAATATGTGATGGTTTTGGTTGGGGTATTTAACTTTCTTCACAGTGGCTCGTACGGGGTCGTGTTTTGAATTTGTGAGAACACAGGGTTGATAATATAGAGATGTTTTTGTCATTGATAAGCAAGGGCTTACACAGAGCCAAGACCTTTTCTGCTTTTTGTACTGCCATGCTGGCAAGGGGGCTGGGAGTACATGGGAGATTGGGTGGAGAAACATCCAGGACAGGTGACCCAAACTGACCAAAGGGATGTTCCAGACCATATGACATCATGCTCAGTATATAAAGTGGGAGGAAAAAGGAGGAAGTTGGAACGTTTGGAGTGATGGTGTTTGTCTTCCCAACTCACCGTCACATATGATGTGGCCCTGCTCACCTAGAGATGGCTGAACACCTGCCTGCCTATGGGAAACAGTGAATTAATGCCTTGTTTTGCTCTGCTTGTGTGCACAGCTTTTGCTTTCCCTATTAAACCGTCTTTATCTCAACTTACAAGTTTTCCAGCTTTTACCCTCTGATTCTATCCCCATTCCTGCTGGTGGGGGAATGAGCGAGCAAGTGCGTGGGGCTTGGTTGATGACTGGGATTAAAACAGAACATAACACAACACTTAAAAAAACTAATTTCTGACTGTTACATTCTACAGAATGTAGGTTGTCCTTGCTTAAGCACAGCCAGACATGTTGACGGCATGTGAATTGTGGCCCCATCCCTTTCTTTCTCTTCTCCCTAGTTTCCTTCCTTGCTCTAAAATAGCAGTGTTGTTTTTTGTGCTTAGCATTCCAGGCAGTTGGGTACTGCACCAAGGATGTTCCAGGCATACTCACCTAAGATGCAAACAGAATCAGAGGTCATGAAGATCGCTAAGTCACTAACCAAAATTACATTGTTATTTTTATCCTTATTTTTACCCTCCTGTATCTACAGTGGTTTTGTTTGTTTGTTTGCTTGTTTTTAGGGTGGATTCATTTTAAGTTTTGGAAAGTTGAGAAAACTACTTTGAAATTCAAATCAAAAGGATCCATTCAGTTCAGTAGAGAATTAAGTTTTTGATTCTGTTATTGGGCAACATAAATTTCTGAAGCAAGTGTTGGAATGTCACTGTGAAAATGGCCACATTGCTCAAAACTACCATTCCTATGCCTCAGGAAACAGTTTGAATATAAACCAGGGATTATTTCCTGAAATTATAGACCGTACCTCTTGAGAAACACTGGTCCCACATTTGCTGCAAATTTCTTGGGATAAGTTAGAAAGAGTGAGGTCTGTGTTGTTCCTACCTGTGTCTCAAGGAGAGATATGTAACAGTACCATGATATTACAATTGTAATTATAATAATTCACAATTTTTCCTTTGGAAATTTGTATTTTTAACCTCTAAAATATTCCTTGAGTTCTAATTTCTTCTTGTAACACATGTAGGTGGACTGTCCACTTGTGAAAATTTCCTACATCTGGGCTGAAACCTATGTTAATCTTTGTCCCTAAGAGCACTTCCAGGATATAAGTTTCTAACACTGACAAATATGTTTTCCAAATGTTCTTTTTCACTTTATGGCCATGAAATTTCTTGAAGATCCAGCTTTACTCAACTTTCTGCTGTGTGCAGATTTGTATATAGTATTTCTTGCTCCTGGTATGAAATGTAGAGAGAGGATTGATTAGTTCTGAACTTTTGTAGCAGGTCTTTAACTCTCTTTTGTGCATCTGCTTATGATGAGAGGCTTAAATGAAAAAGAAAAAAGGGTCAAGCCTTAGGAAAAGGCTGTTAAGACTTAGTTTCATTTTATGCCAACTGATTTAGTTCAGGGACTAGAATAACTTTAATTTCTTTTCTATACTCCCCCCTCTCCATACCTCTCATTTTTTAAGCAAACTGAACTGTTCTTTGAAAAGCAAAGGAAGTTGTGAGGGTCCAGGTTATATATAATCAGAAATAACAAGGATCTTGGAAAATCTGGAAGTTCCTGTCACGTCAGTGCATTACACCCCTTGTGTTGTTTTTAACAGTTCTTGAAATAGACACACGCAGTGATAAACTAAACCAAAATTTTTAACCACGTATTTCCTCATGCTGCTCATGCTCTCAAAACACATAAATCCTTCTAATAAAATTTTCTCAGTTGACATAATGCTGAAGAAGGCCTCTCTGCCTTGTTTTGGAAGAAAATACAGCTTCTAACATCTCCTGTCTGAGAACAGACCAAGAGAGTTGGGATAGTTTAGCCTGGACAAGAGAAAGCTTGAGGAGACCTTAGAGCACCTTACAGTAGCTAAAGAGGGCCTAGAGGAAAGATGGGGAGAGACTCTTTATCAGGGAGTGCAGTGATAGAATGAATGGTAATGTTTTTATGTGGAAAGAGGATAGATTTAGATTAGTTGTAAGGAATATATTCTTCACCATGAGGGTGGTGAAACACTGGAACTGGTTGCCAGAGAGGTTGTGAATGCCCCCTCCCTGGGAGTGTTCAAGGCCAGGCTGGATGGGATTTTGAGCAACCTGGTCTAGTGGAAGGTGTCCCTGCCCTTTACAGGGGACTTCGAATGAGGTGATCTTTAAGGACCCAAACCATTCTATGCCTCTGTGATTCTAGATGAAAAGCTTTCAGCTCCATCCGCACCTCAGAAGCATTGTCTCAGCTCTAGGTTTATTTTCAATATGCCTTCAGTTTAGCATAACGAGGTAATATTAGTGTAATTTTTTCTTTCTATGTTGTGCAACAGAGTGTGACTCCTTTTTAGAATAACTGTTAAATCGATGAACAGGACCTGCTGTGTCAGGTGATGGAGGCTTTTTAGATATTTAATATAATGTGTAAGCTAAAACAAAGCCTTGAAGGAACAAGGACACTAAA
Organism: Chiroxiphia lanceolata; assembly: GCF_009829145.1. Taxonomy (NCBI): domain Eukaryota; kingdom Metazoa; phylum Chordata; class Aves; order Passeriformes; family Pipridae; genus Chiroxiphia; species Chiroxiphia lanceolata. The sequence continues at coordinate 16,438,149 of NC_045671.1, read as the reverse complement.
AAAAAAAAAAAAGAGATGCAGAGCAGATAAGAAGGCTTTGGAAGGTAATGAAAAAAGATTAAATACAGTAAAAATTAGGTTCCTGACTATGAGGTATAATTATTTTTCCTACTCTCTCCCTTCTAACTGGCAGCCATTTACAGGGGATGTTACTGAGAAGGCAATGTTGAAAACAATATTAATTAACATCATCACTAAGAGATAATAGATCTGGATATTGGGACCATTTTACCTGCAGTCTTTACCTCTTGTTGTTAACTTACTTCTCTGATTGAGGCTGATATGTACAGATCTGTGCTACCTCACGAAATACACACAATCATGTGTGGGTAGGGCTCAGAAGCAGAGAGGTCTCTGAAGAAAGGGTCCTGTGTGTGGAGCTTCGTTAAATAGTCCAGACTTATCTATACTTTCTTTTTGATTCATGGCTCAACTTTAATGCATGCTTTCTTCTCTTGGCTTTTTCTTTCTTCCCCCCACTCACTGCAATAGGATATTAACTGTGTTCCTGTGTATTACATTCCCTTTGATAACAAAGTTACTTTATATGGAAATTAATTTTAAAAAAAAATAATTAAATAAACTACTCTAATAATTGTTAAAGAAATAAAGGCCAAATTCTGTCTTGTCTTTAGTCTTCAGATTTCCATATTAAAATACACAATTGAGATGTTCTATTATACTGGCCTTTAAATGCTGTATTTGAAAAAATACTTTTTCAGGCTTCTTACAACTAAACAAAAGAATTTCAAGTCAGTGTGAGACAACTAAAATACAGAAGAACTCGCAACAGCATGCAACATTCATAGCTGCAGAAGTATATCTGCACCCACATGCCTTAACTAATTGCTTCATGATTTAGAAATCATTCCTTCTAAGGCATGTTCAGACAAAAGATGGAAAAGTTTAGTCTGTGCCAACTCTGCAAAGTACTTACTCCACAGAACAAGTTTGCTATGCTGATAGTCCATGTAAGGACTGTACTCTGGAGAATACTTATACTGTGTTGTAGGAACTCTGTGCAGTAAATATTGTTGGTGCTCTTCCAGCACTGGCTTTGTGTGGTAAAGATATGTCAGGCAAAATGTTGTTCAGAGTATAAGGAAGAGAGTACCTTTAACATTCTTTAGCATTAGATTCTTCAGATTTTTACTGTGACTGTCTATACACAGGGATTTAGTGATGTCTTAATGGCAAGGGTGTTTTTAGGAATTTGTACAGTCCTGGCAGATACAACTGTAATGCTAAGGCCTGAAGAACCAGCCCTGAGCCAAAGTTGACCTATAGGCTGAACTCTCCAAACTAGTATTGTATTTAGTGATAAATCTGTTTATTCAGCAAGATGCTATATAATCTGTAGTAATGCTTTAAGAATACACATTTATGCTTGTTAGCACAGCATGTTATCAATAATTAGTAAGGCCTGTATGTGTTATAAATATATCTTCCTTTTCAACCAGGCTGCAAAAAACAGTAAGGCCTCACATAGTTGCAGCCGGTTCATATTTGAGATATCAGTGTAACCATAAATTCTGTATTTAGAGACCAGCCAAGGCCAGGAGGCATTTGATAAAAGTTAGTCCGAAGTGACTCCTGGGTTTTGCCTTGGGTTCTGGCTAGGCCCAAGGGGAAAACCAAGGGGGAGAAAAAAGCCAGACTGTTCTGCTTCACCAGTTGAGTGATGTAAGCTAGTTTGTTTAACACTATATAAGCTGGACCCTCTCACAGAGAAGATGGATGCCTCACCTGCAAGTGGATGTGTTGCGTAGGATTTCCTAGTTACTGGGAAGGGGTTCTCCAGACCTTTGCTGTGACCAGGGGCATCTCCAGCTGAAGGGTGGTCTGGATGATGCTGGTAATTTATTACTCAGAGTAACTGGTGATGTATCTCTCAATTACTATAAAACTTTCTTTGTAGTAATGATTAGATGCATTGTTAAGTGTATCCTTTCATAAGCCACTGTTTCTTTTGTAATTCTTTACTATTTTGCACTGTAGTAAACTTATATACTTATTCTTTAAAGTTGGTGTCTCTGTTCCTTAAATCCATCCTCTTTACTGGGGGAGGGAAGAGCCAAAACAGACTGGCAGCACAACAACACAGGGTGATTGGAAGACCCATCACCATCCCTGGCTAGTCTGCATTCCATGGGACGTCTAATATGCACGGTGCCTACTTTCACACATGTGGTACAGCCCTAGAGATTGTACATAAAGCTATAACAGCTTTAGAGATGTTGCACGGATGATCACACAAGACACTGATTTCTAACATTTGTACTTACTGGAATTAAAATCAAGGTGAGAGGCTTGCTTTTAAGACTGCATAGTGTTCCATAGCAGACAGTACCTTAAAAATTTATTTAAAAAAATTAAAAATTTGACTTGAAGACAAATAATGTGTTTAACTTGTTTTCTTTGTGACTAGTCTTGGCTACAAGTGTATTTGACATTTTACGCTATACAAGGTCTACAACTTATTTCAGAGTTGCTTTTGAATGTTCCAGATTCAGGCTTCTGTGGCTGATTGTGCAGCTTTATCTCCATTGTGTTCTGTTGTTAAATATAATAAATTCCAATTTGAAAATGCCTTTTATGAATATATTAATATATTGCCTCAAGTTTACTATTCTGGTGAATATTCATGCCAAATACCTCATTTCACCCACAACTACTGGAAAGTAACAACAACAGGGATAAAAAAAAAAAAAAGGGCAGTGATTTCATTTAAGAGCTTAGATGAGTATTTTCAGGGGGTTTTTTTGTTTGTTTTTTTTGCTTGCATTAGTTACTTGCCTCCTCAGCCAGCTATCTGATTAACTGGCTGTCTGCATACATACTTTAAAACTATTGTTCTTAGAATATGGGAAAAATAAGGAAAAATCATGGTTTTGAATGTCATGAGGGTAATCCCAACAGTAACACTAAAATAGCAGCTCAGTTTTATATGAAAAACATACACATACATTTCCAGAAGTAAGCAGGTATGGGAAAGTACATAATGCTGTCTTAAGTCATAGCTTTTGAGTATTCTGGGGAGTAAAGCCTCAGATATTACTAGCTTCTGTTGTATATTTATTCATTGCTTTGCCTTTACTGGAGACCCACATTTACTGCTGATTCTTCAACACTGAAATTATCCCAGTAGGTTGGCTTAATTCTGCAGTGATATTCTAAAACTTAAGCAGTTGGTTTGGTTCATCATAAAGAAAGGAGGCAATTTGCCCTTCCATAGGATGAGAAGAAATTAGTCTTTTATGCAGTAAAGAGGGATTTATTCCTGCTATTTCAAAAGTCCTCCTAAGTGTTTTGTTGTGACAATTAATGCCAGAGGAAGATATTAGCCTGTATGTTCATTGCACTTTGAAGTAATATCATATTAGCTTTTGTTGTCTTCCTTTTCCCTTCTGTTCTTTTATTCAATTGAAGTTTATCAGTTGTTCTTTTCCATGGTGCTTTGTATGCCAACAGCAGATAAAGCAGTGGAAATAAAATTTGATCACACTGAAACTTATGAAAAATCTTCCAGTGAAAATGAAAACTTTCACAAAAATTGGGGGCATTACAAAAAGGTAAGGCGGAAAATACTAAAAATTTACTGATCAAATAGTAAGATAGGGTATACTGTAAGACAAATGGGAAAGAAGTGAATGGTGCTCAGCCAGATGTTTTTAACAGGAACACATGACAGTGTAGCAGCTAGTCAAAATAAAGAGATGAGTTAAAACAAATACAGTTTGTTCTTCTGTTCTTCTTCTTGGAATAACTCCACTTTATATAAAATATTGAATGTTCATTGAACTAGAGAAAAATGGTGAGTGGAAGAACTGTACTACCCGGCAGTTAAGCGTACTCATTTGGGAAGAATGAGATTCAAATCTCTGCTCCAAAACACATTCAATTATTTATACAATTAGAACTCCACAGGATGAATTCAGTTACAGCTTGTCAGATCAGTTTATAAGTTAGAACAGTCACTGGGGAAACAGGACCAGAGAGTCATGCCACCATTTAATGCATACCAAGGACTTAAAACTGGGTCTTGCGCATCCCAAATCAGATCTGTAAACATAAGGTTTCTTGGAATCCCTTTGTCCCTCTAGTAAAGATTTTCATATTGTTTTCAAATATCTTGGTTTTACCCTGATGTGGAATGGGAAAATAATAGTGTCTAGAATATTTTTGCACCAAAGAAACAAATGAACTTTCCTAAGCCAGCTATTTGCTATTTCAGTGTGCTTCTTTCTGCCACCACTCCCTGCCTGTCCCACTTTTTTCAGGAAATTTACTGAGTGCAAGAAGCTTTTCCGATGCATCATGAATCATAATGATGAACAGGCATCATTGGGCAAAATATGTCTATATATTCTTAATCCACATGAGTTTAAAGGCTGATAACATTTGAATATAGTTTTTATTTAAGCTGTTGCTTTTCAGCATGATGGTAGTGTGTAGGGGTTGGTCACCTGAAGGAAAAAAAAGAAAACAAAAAACCAAGAAGAGCCTTCTGCAATCAGTGAACTATTCCAAATCAACCTGGCTTCATTTCTATTAAAACAACCTTATCGCTTGCTGGTTAGTGCAGAGAAGACTACAGTTTTCACTGCGAAAGATAAGTCAAGGGATCACCCTTTTTATTTGCTATTGTACTATCTTGATCTGTTAATACTGGGAAGATATTAAACAAATGAGACATGTCCTAACTAGTGGTAAACAAAAGGGTGCTTAGAACATGTGGCTGTTGCTGTGTGGGAGCATGACTGGAGCATGGAGTGAGGGAACATGATTTTGGAAGAATGGGCTAAAGATTAAGGCATACCAATAATGAGTGGGGGTTTTCCACTTGCTAGATACATTTTCAGGCAATCCATCCTGACGGTTGCCAGTAAAATGAGTACCAAATGACTTTATACATTTTTAGGGAAAGTTGCCTCGTGTGCCACATCCATCTGTACTAGTGTTCCCCTAAGAAGTTCCTTTAGGAAGGGAATATCATGACAGTGAAAGTGACTGAACAGCAATTATTACATTACAAATACATTAAATAGCTTTGACCTGTACTTTAGACATGACATGGAAAAGTGTCCTGATTTCACGTAAGGTTTACAATTTGTTGTAGAGCATTCTGATAATTGTTAATTTTATCTTTACCTCTGAAGTCTCTGAAGTGCTTCTGAATCCCTCCCATATTCTCTTGGTGGATCCAAATGCAAACACTATAACCCAAGTTTTGTAGCACACAGGATTTCGGTAAAAGCAAACCTAATATTTTTGTAGGGGACTGTAAGTTTTACAACCACTAAAAAAGACTGAAAAAATTAAGTTTTGAGATAAAAGAGTAAAACCAGATTGAAAAGCAAATTTTGCATTATATTTCTTAGTTCTGTGTTTGGACATCCATCTTTACTGTACCAGTTGCCAAATACAATATTGAATGACATCCAAAATCTTTTATGTGACACTATTTATACATTTGTTGGCATCCTGGCCTGTATCAGGAACAGTGTGGCCAGCAGGACCAGGGAAATGATTCTTGCCCTGTACTCAGTGCTGGTGAGGCCACGCCTGGAGTACTGTGTCCAGTTCTGGGCCTCTCAGTTCAGGAAGGATATTGAGGTGCTGGAGCAGGTCCAGAGAAGAGCAACAAGGCTGGTGAAGGGACTTGAACACAAGTCCTATGAGGGCAGGCTGAAGGAGCTGGGGCTGTTCAGCCTGGAGAAGAGGAGGCCCAGGGGAGACCTCATCACTCTCTACAACTCCCTGAAAGGAGGTTGTAGCCAGGTGGGGGTTGGTCTCTTCTCCCAGGCAGCCATCAGTCAGACAAGAGGGCATGGTCTTAAGCTTTGCCAGGGGAGGTTTCAGTTAGATATTAGGAAGAAATTCTTTACAGAGAGGGTAATCAGACATTAGAATGGGCTGCCCAGGGAAGTGGTGGATTCTCTGTCCCTGGAGATCTTTAAGATGAGACTGGATGTGGCACTCAGTGCCATGGTCTAGTAACCATGGAGGTAGCGGATCAAGAGTTGAACTTAATGATCCCAGAGGTCCCTTCCAACCTGGCTGATTCTATGATTCTGTGATTCTATGATCTATGGGTGTTAAATTTGTCTAGCTGATCTCTATCTCAGTTGCCTACAACCAAGCTGAAAGTCTTCCTTTCTCCAGCCTTCCTCCCTTACCTCCAAGGTCTAGAAATTCTGAGGGTCAGCCTCAGTAGTAAAGACTGAAGCAAAGAAGGCATTCAGCAAATCCACCTTCTTTGTGTCTTCCATTACCAGGACATCCATCTGATTTAGCAGCAGTCTTATATTTTCCCTAATCTTCCTTTTGGTACTGATATACTTGTAGAAGACCTTTTTGTTGTCCTTGATATCCCCTGCCAGACTCAATTCTAAGTGGGCCTTGGCCTCCCTCATCACAGCCCTGCATGCTCTGGTGATTTTTCTATAGTCCTCCCACACGGCCTGTCCCTTACTCCACATCACATAAATTTCTTCCTTCTATTTCAGATTTATTAGAAGCTTCCTGCTTATCCATGCAGGTCTCCTGCCCTCATTGCCTGATTTCTTGCTCACTGGTCTTGACCTTGGAGAAAGTGATGCTTGAATGCTGACCCGCTCTCTTAGACTCCCTTATTTTCTAGAGCCCTAACCCATGGGATTCCTGTAAATAGGTCTTTGAAGAGATCAGAGTTAGTCCTCTGAGAGTTCAGGGCTCTAGTCATGCTTACTGCTTTGCATCCTCCACACGGATCCTGAGTTCCACCATGGTCACTGCAGACAAGGCTGCTGCCAATCTTCACGTCGTCAGCGAGTCCCTCCTGATTTGTTAGTACAAGGTCCAGCAACACACCTTTCCTTGTTGACTCCTCCAATACTTGCATCCAGAAGTTATCTTCAATAAACTGAGGAATTTGTTTTCAGTATTGTAATTTCTAATATATTTGTGAAACTTTTTAGTTTTATTTTTAATGTGTCCTTACAGCTGAAAGTTACATTACCTGCAGTTTGCATTTTTACATCATATGATTTGGATCTGATGGCTATGTTTGAATTTTAAGTTCTTTCCAATTTTAAAATAATAAAAAATCTCTTGATGGTCTTATATGCCTTATAAGTCTCTTACCCATAAGGCATTCTCAGTACCTACCCTATCTTTTTTGGTGGCTCACACTTTCCTGCTGCACTTTGAACATATGTTCTTGAATTACAGCTAATGCTCCTTGAATCCTTGGGCAATCTATCAAGTGATACTACTTATCAGTGTCCAGAGTTTACTGAAATCTGCTTTTCTGGAGGACACTATCCCTGTTCTGTTGTTTCCTTTTCTTAGAATAACACTTAATGTCTCATTAAACTCATGCAAATTATCTTCTACCTTCAAATATTGCTGAGTTGTTCTTTATTTCTTAATACTTTTCCTTCCTTTCTTCCAAGTATTTCTTTGGAAGTTTGTCTAAGAGGGTATGTGAGTTGCTGGGTCTTAAATTGATGTGTCATTAGACTTCCTATGTGTCTTCCACAGATATCTAGAACTAGAACCCTACTATGACATTGTTCTTCTTTCTTCACACTTTTCTTTACTCTTTGCTCTGTTCTCAATACTCAGAGTAAATATATATGCTGAAAAATTATATTCTTGAATTTTCCCTTCTGTTCTTTGCAAATAATTTATACACTTATACCAGTACTTATATCAAAGTTTGTTCTACCATGTTTCCTTGGTCTCAATGCTGTCATGGCTTTGGCTGCACACTCAGTTTCTCACTGCTTCTGACATATGTATGATATGCTTCTGACATATAGACTATGATACAATGTTTTATCCCTATCTCCCATATGGTCTCCTAGCTGTTTTCTCTTTTCATGTAGGAGCTAATTCTCTCTGACTATGCTATTAATGTATTTTTGATTTCTAGTAATCTTTTATTACCTGCCTCTTTTGAATTTTAAACCTGTCCTTTTTAGGACTTAGAATCTGTACCTGGCTGTTTCGCGCCTTCACTTTGGAAGCTCGGCCTAATGTTTTGTTACAATTCTTCCTTTCTTGGATGTTCTTTGTCAGAAAGGCTAAAGCTTTCCTGTTGACTCTGATGCAAAGCAGTGCTTGTTTCCAAAATGTATCTGTACCCAACTAACCTATACTGATGTGTTTATTTCTGTCTTTATTACTCCAACTAAGCCTCCAGCACATTGAAGTCACTTCTGACCTGCTATGTGTCACCTCAAAATGTTATGAGCATTCACATAAAAAGCACAGGTAGCAGCTGGATTGATTGGTGAGTAACACTACCTGCTCTCTAAGAGACAAAATCAACAGGCAGTTTGCTTTACCACTCACCAAGGGACTTCTAGACTGCTCCATCCACCCTTTGTTTCTCCTTTTGTGGAACTGTGTCTGTAGCTTCCCAGCCACGGCTACATATCATTCCTCCACATTGATTGTCATGGTTTGTACTGGTTTTTACAGTAACACTAAATGGTTCTTGTATCCAGTGACAAAAGGACTTGGGTAGGAAGTGAATCATTGCTTGCTGACTAGGACAGACAGTATAATTTTATTCCAGCTAATAGTAATTAGTATTTTATTCATTCACAGTTACCTTTCCATTAGTTTCATGTAAGCCTTTTGGTACAATAAAAGTGGCATAAATCTATTCTCTCAAAGTGCCCTTGTTTCACAGAATAACAAAAGATTAGAAGGTATTGCGTAGATTTCTACTGGATATAAAACTATTTTTGTTCTGAAAAATGTGGATTGCTTTAGCAATATATAACTTTTTACTCTTTTTCCAACATGCCTCTCCCAGACTTCCTTTTTCTCCAGTAAATCAGAATGCATGTTCCCAGTATATGTGGTAAAGAAACTGAATGCCTTTTTAAGATACTTTGTTGATGTCACAGAAGCATAAAGTGGTATTTTTTAAGGTTTGGTCAAACACTTGAAATAGAACTTGTTCCTTCTTTAATATTTATTTTCTGGAGATACTGTTGTGCCCAAGGAAATCATAAACAAGAGTACAAATTAGTTTTATTGGTCTCCACAGTTTCAATGTGAGATTTTAAGAGGATTTTAGATATGTTAAAAACTTGAACTCCGCACCACTCCATGGGGAAAAGATGGCATTATTCCCACTTAACAGTGCAAGAAATAAAGGAATATGTGTGAGTTACTTAAAGGTATTAGGTGTCTATCTACGTGATGTAGTGCTGAAATACTTAATGCAAAAAGTCTGGCTCAGTGGAGCTTGGTGATTTAGCCAAGCACATGGAGGAAATCTGTGACCTTGCCAGGAACCCAGAACCCCAGGTCCCCAGGGCTCTAGTCATAATTCTCCTTCTAGAACTACTGGTACAGTGTGCAGCTGCTGTGGCTAAGGAACCTCTGTTTTTCAGTGTCTATGTCTAATGGAGCAAGCATTGAAAAGAAAGTTCAGCTCAAATAGCAGATTTTTACTGTAACCGTGTCACAGGTACTGGCATTTGTCCAAGTAACACCTTTTCTTTATTACTGACAATAAACTTTGTTTCTATCTGATGTGTTTTTTAAAAAAATGGGTAAAACCTGCCTTCTATAAGGGGAGGAGGAAAAAAAGACAATTTCTTCTATTAGGAAATCCTATGACTACTTCTTATGGGCCTGCAAAGACTAGAGGATTCAAGCTCAGTAGCTGATTTTAACTCTTCTAAATCTATTCCTCAGCACAGAAAAAAAAAAAATCAAATACTTTAATCTATTCATCTGTTTTCTGGGAAGGGATAAGAAGATAAAGTAGCTAGCTAAAAACAATAATTTAAAAAAATTACAGAGAATTCTGTAAAGTAATAATGACAATGTAATCTCACTTAAATGTTTATCAGAATAACCTGGAAGCCAAACTACATGTCTTATGTAAAGAATTGTAACAAATCTTGACATTTATCCCAGAAGACAGAGCTGGAAGGACCATCAAGTCCAACCCCTAGCCCTGCAAAGGACCATCTCCAAGAGTCACACCGTGTGCCTGAGAGTATCATCCAAACACTTGAACTCTGTCAGGCTTGGTGCTATGACCACTTCCCTGGGGATCCTGTTCCAGTGCCCAACCACCCTCTGGGTGAAGAACCTCTTTCTAATGCCCAACCTAAACCTCCCTGACACAACTTCAGAACATTCCCCCAGGTCCTGTCACTGGTCACCACAGAGAAGAGATCTGTGCCTGCCCCTCTTCTTCCCCCTGTGAGGAAGTTGTAGACTGCAATGAGGTCTTTCCTCAGCCTCCTCTTCTCAAGGTTGAACACACCAAGTGTATCACACCAAGTGACCTCAGCCATGCCTCATAGAGCTTCCCCTCAAGGCCCTTCACCATCTTTTTTGCCCTTCTTTGGACGCTCCCTAATAACTGAATGTCTTTCCTATAACATGGTGACCAAAGCTGCACACAATATTCAAGGTGAGGCCGTATCAGTACAGAGCAGAGCAGGACAATCTCCTTCCTCAACCAGCTGGTGATGCTTTGCCTGATGTCCCCCTGGACATGGTTTGTCCTCCTGGCTGCCAGGGAACTGCTGACTCATATTCATCTTGCCCTTGACCAGAACCCCCAGGTCCCTTTCCGTGGCACTGCTTTCTAACATCTCATTCCCCAGTCTGTACAAACATTTAGGGTTGCCTCATCCCAGGTGCAGAATCCAGCACTTTGCCTTGTTGAACTTCATCTTGTTGGTGATTGCCCATCCCTCTGATTTGTCCAGATCTCTCTGCAGGGCATCTGTGCCTTCGGGGGAATCAACAGGTCTTCCAAGTTTTTTGTCATCTGTAAACTTGCTTAGCAGTCCTGTGTCTGAGTCACTTAGGAAGATGTTGAAGAGCACAGGGCCTAAGGTGGAGCCCTCTGGAACACCACTATTGACTGGTCACCAGTCTGATGTTACCCCATTTACTATGTCCCTTGGTGCTCGACCCGTGAGCCAATTGCTCACCCACCACATGATGCGTTTATCCAGCTGTGTGCTGGACAGTTTGTCCAGAAGGATCCTTTTGGAGACAGTATTGGAAGCTTTACTGAAATCCAAAAAGATTACATCAACTGGATTCCCTTGATTAGCTGGGTGGGTTACCTTGTCATAAATGGAAGTCAGGTTTGATAAGCAGAACTTTCCCCTCATGAAGCTGTGCTGGCTGTGACCAATGACTGCATTGTATCTCAGGTGTTCTTCACTACTTCCCAGAATAATCTTCTCCATAACTTTACCAGCCAATGAAGTGAGATTGACAGGTCTGTAGTTTCTGGGGTGCTCCTTCTCACCCTTCTTGAAAGTTGGGACAATATTTGCCAACTTCCAGTCAGCTGGGACCTCTTTGGACTACTCAAAAAACATGAAGAGAGGTTTTGTAAATTACATCAGCCAGCTCTTTGAGGATTCTGGGCTGAATCCCATCAGGCCCCATAGATTTGTAGGGATCCAGCTGGAGCAGCAGATCCCATAAAATTTCAGTGTCGACTGGGAGTTGATCATTCTCACAGTCATGGTCCTCCAGCTCAGGGCACTGAGACCCCCTTAGTCCATCATCTGTGTTGAAGACAGAGGCAAAGAAAGCATTAAACACCTCTGACTTGTCTCTGTCCCTGTTTGTGAAGTGACCATCCTCATTCTGTAACAGGCTGATGATATTTTTATATTGCCCATTGCCATTGATACATTTGAAAAAACTCTTTTCATTGTCCCCCCCATTTCTGGCCAGCTTCAGCTCCAGTTGGCTGCATGAATTTTCTCCCTACTGTGGCAAGAAGCATCTCTGATTTCTTCCCATGTCATCCTACCTTATTTCCATTGGTCATACAGCTTCCTTTTTTTTCCTTATTTCCAAGAGAAGATCCCTACTCAGCCAAGCCAGCCTTCTGCCTCACTTGCTTGACTTCTAGTATTGGGAAATTGCCTGCTTCCGTGCTGTTAGGAGGTAAAGTTTGAAAAGTGACCATCACTGATGGACCCCAGTACCTGCAAAAACATTTACTTATGATGACACCCAATAGCAAAATAAAAAGTTATATCAAAATGCAATTTCTTTTTATGCCATTATGCTCTGCACCTCACTGATTCAACATTGTAAAGTTTAGGCAAGGCTGTCCATACTTGGTTCTGGTGACTAAGTGTTCAGTGCCTAAGTCTTTGCTGAAAAGTGGCTTTCTAACCACAGTTTGCTAGCTGGAGCTGGCTAGGCTTACCAAAATCCCACCAAATCTTGCTACCTTTTGCAGATACAAATTCATGCAGCTAAGCACTGCCAAATCATGGACCCTCACTATGAAGTGTTATGTGTAAGAAAGCTGAGATTTTGGGGACATACTGACATTTAGAATTGTTCTACTCAACTGCCCAGTGTCTGGAGTACTCTGAGGAATAAAAAAGGCTGAGCTTTGAATCTTTACCCTGACTGACAAATGACAAAGACTTAAATCTGGGTTTCAACATGCAGTAATCTGCAGGTTGCTGTCTATTTTTGAGTGGGTCTTTCTTAATGTTCTTTTTGGAGATTTTCTGCTTTATAAATAATTAAATATTCATTGAAGCAGAGACTGGAATCTCTTGTTCTCACCTCAGTGCCCTAACAACTGAGGCTGAATGTCCTAGTCTCGTTTTCTTTGGCTCAATGAATATTTAATTATTATTCCAAGCACAGTAAGGCCAAGAGACTAAGGCTTTTCTATGATACCAAATAGTCTGGGGGTGGCACACACTCCTGGTATGTTTCTTGTGCCTGTTCCACTTAAGTGTCATGGAAAATAAACTTCTGACCTGCCAAAGAATTACCTGGAGATGGAGTTGGTCCCTCCCTGTCTTTATTTTGCTTAAGCTTTAACGTTTGGTTTCACTGGAGTTAAAATGAACAACATCTGTAAATGTTTTCTGTTGAGGTCTCAATTGATATTTTAACTAGGAATATAAAAATCTAAGTGAATATTATTCAGTTTCAGATTATAGCATATTTGGTTTATAAATAAGAACATAAAAAGTATGAGGCATCTTTATAGGTATGAAAAAAAATTCCCAACAAGACAGGAAACAAAGATGAAGCTCAAAGCTGATGTTGAAAATCAGTAGCTTTGAAAAGTATAGGCAAATAATGAGGGAGAACAAGATAAATGGGAATATTTCAGATTACAACAAGGTCTCTAAGGTTTTATTTAACCACTGTGTATTGTTTCCATCATGTTCTCTTTTTTTTTTTTTTTTTTTTTACTTAGTGATTTGGTTGGTTTTTGTTTGGGCATTTGTTTTTGTTTGGTTTTTGTTTTGGTTTTACAAGGCAATGTGTTCAGTTTCTACCTTTAAATGCAGAATGAAGTGGATAGCTGATACTGTCCTGGATTAGTGATGTCTAGATACTTTCTAGCATTATCAGACTGTGTGTACACCAGTATTTTTATGTGACAGTAAAGTGCAATACAAACATGTCATTAAGTGTCATTATGCAGATAGAAATGGAAGCTGTTGATAAATGAGATCTCCTGTTAATGTAATCTAAAATCAAAACCTGGCAAAGAAAAATGCTTTTTGAATGGATTGAAAAGAGGTAAGGAAAGCTAGAAGAATGTGAAGTTTTAATTATTTGACAATACTTTTTTTAACCAATATGTTTTACAACCTGACAAACTGTTGGCATGCTTAATTCAGAGTAGCCAACATATATAAATTACCAGCATTTTTGAATATGTACTTGTCCAAGTGATTTTACCATGCCTAGTCCTGACTTTATTACTGAAAAGTCTTTTGATGCTCTATTATTTCAACTCTCATTTATTTTTAGATACTTTTAGCTAACTATTTTTAGCTTTTGCTTGTTTCAAGTCAGCTAGGCAATAAATCTCTGCCTGTACCTGAGATCTGATGTTACCAGAAAGGTACTTAATTGAGAGTGCTAGCATTGAATAAAAAAACACATGAGGAACGTGTGCATTGGCATTCAGACATCCACAGAGGCCTATTATTTTCTGTTCTCCCTGGTATGTGAGAGCTCAGTGGGGGTGACAGCGAGTGTAACAGCAGCCACCCTGATGGATTTGCAGGCAGAGCAATCTTAACGATACATTGCTGGGAGCAAAAGCTCTCATTACTTCTCAAAAATTTTACATTTGGAAGCAATGTGCCAGTTACATTATGAGGAGTTAGATAAGTCTCAGCAGCAGCAAATCTAGTTGGGTTATACTAGTTAAGGCTGCTAAGACCCCAGCTAATCAGAACTTCACTGTAATCGGTTGACATTCACTCACGTCTTCCTTCTTACCGCAGGTGAAGAGGACTGCACAAAGCCCAGTGTACTCGAATTGCTGTTCTGTCCTGTAACTTCCCTCCTAAAGGAATTGCGTACAAGCAATGTAGAGTCTGGATGACTCCTGTCACCACAGAAACGAATACCAAAGGAACCTGTCATTATTCTCTACAACGTGTCCTTAAAGGAACGAGAAAAGCAATAAAAGTAGGTATTAACATTAATTGTAACTAGAAAAGCAAGATATACTGCACACGGAGATGACAAGATGAAAGCTTTGTTTACACAAGATAAATTTGTTTTTCTGGTGCCTGTGGTTTCTTTTAGGCTGTGTTACTCCTCTCAAAGGTGAGGTAGGAACTAAGAACTTCAAACATAAGGAAATTCTGTGAAAAAAGAAGTGTCCACCTTGTTTTGTCCTTAGTTTTAAGGTTTCTGTTCCCAAACAGAAATTCTAAGAAGCATGCAATATATAAATGACAGTAGGGATAAACTGCTGTATTACTGCACAGAGAAAAGAAACATATAGGAGACAAATAATTCAAAGCTAAAGTGTTAACTGTCTTGCACTATGGAGTGTGATAATGAAAACATGGTTTACTAAAACTTGCCTAAAGCTCATACTGTGTATCCTCCAGGATATTGTCAACAGCTGAAATAGAGCAGTCAACTGGTTTTTAGTGTAAGTATAGACACATTCAGATGATGCTCAGATCTGCATTAATTGTGCAGAACCTGTAATGGAGGTACAGGTATAAAACAACACAGTACCAGTGGTAAATATTTAGGTCCTATCTTCCTTTACAAAACCAGTTAAACTGCACTTATAAATGTGCAATGTTAAATTTTCTAAGTTAGAAAGGGCCTTCTGCTTCCTGGAATCTATGAGCTATAGAGTGAAAAATAACTTCCTTGTCTACCATACATCCGATGCGACTGATCACACCAATTAAAACAAGTTAAACCCCTCTGTGCAGTGGGCTTTCAAATTTAAGTTCATTTAGCAATCATCAGCTATAGGTTGCAACTCTAGAAAACCACTTGTGTAAGCTTATGTAGTGTTAATAACTAAATGTAGTTTCCTACCAAGTTCTACCTTTTACAAAGTAGGATGCAGGATATCAACCTAAACACATAGAAATGCTTCGCTTCAATATCTGTCTTTTTGCATAGGAAATCCATTAGGTGGATTAGTTAGTTAGAATTTAGCAGTAGATTTTAACAGAAGATGTTTTATCTAACACTTTCAATTAGAGATTCATGAATTTTAAACTTGTCTGTGGTGGAAAATATCAGCTTGGATGACTCACTCTTTTCCCTTCAAATAGCAAATAAAATATATAGTACTAAAATACTTAAATTGCCTTAGGGTTTAAGTCTTCTCCTAACTGAAATTTTCCAAATTAAAGTGTAGTATAACTTATTTTATTTTATGACATTATAATACACTGTATTTCTGGGTATTTTAGCGAGTACACAAGTCTTGACAGTTAGAAATAATGTTTGTTTGACATAAGAGCATTTCATTTATCTACACTTAAATCTCACTGGATTTGTGAACCTATTTATGTAGATATCTCCTATCGGTAAAGTCAAAGTAGAAAAGACTCGATACCTCGAGCCTAAGGCTTTGAAATCAATCTTTCTCCTTTATTTTCTGACCACTGCCTAATCTACCTTGCAAGTTAGATTGATGCTGGAGTAAGATATTCATGAGACAACATGTATTTTAATTTTTTATGATAAAGCGAACATCCATTTCAGGATTTCTATGAAAATCTTTCCTGGTCTATTTCCCAGGCAGCCCTACTGACTATTAAATATGAATAGTAATGATAGTGCACAAGCTGAGTCTTTGACCATAAGGAATAGTCCTGGCAGGATATTGAATTGCAGTCAACCATGAAATGGAGTCCTTGTCCAGCAAGGCAAACTTCACTTCTTTGTTTGAATAGTTGACAGATCACAAACCACCTACTACTCAAACACTTCGTAACAAATAAAAGATTTCATACAAACCTGCTGCTCAAAATTGCTGGCATGCATTTGTGTATCCAGTATGTATCTGTTGTGCCACCACTGAGAAACAGCCTGAACTCAAAACTGAGGAGTGCAAAAAAGCCAGCTATTAACTTTAGACCTGAGCTTTACATGCCTGAGTAGGAGCAGTGTCTGTGGCTCTGGGCATTCTTTATTAAAATTCCTCTGCAAGAGCAGAGGTAAGAGGATTTCCTTCCTCTTAAAGATGTTGGCACTTTGATGAATGCTGCTGTATCAACAGTGTCAACAGCAGCTCATCCTGAAGGATCAGGCAAAGAGGAATTTTTTTTTTTACTTTAATTTTCACTTCGCATCTAATGCCAAGGTCTTTTAAATACCTGGAATGAAACTGAATGAACCTGGAGCCTGCTAGCAAAGATATCCTTTCATTTTCTTTGGTTTGTCTAAAACACTAGATCAAATGCAGATGGGGAATGTGCTGGTACATTTCAACATGTCTCTTTTAAAGAAGTAGTCCACAGCAGCTGAGGAACTATTTCCCATTGTGACTCTGTTCATATCCCAGGTGATGGGATTTCTGACCAAAGAGCATAGCATTTCACTCTAGATTGTTAATGTTACTGCCATCAGGCTGCCTGTTTAGTCCTTTGTGATCTAAATATTATGTGGCAATTTAGTATTATGATCCTTCTGCCAAATCCAGTGGGCTGGGCAGGGGTCACTGTTTTCCCAAAGCACACATGTAAAAAAGACCAGACCCTGCTTCTTCAGCATTGTTCATAGCTTCAGTCTCACATGAAGGTTAGAGGGGAACGAATGGAGCAGCTCCCCAGGCCCTGTGGGGAAGGTCCTGGGAACTTCTTAATCAAGCTGAAATCAAATTGCTATTTGTAAGTAATAAAAGACACAGATCTAAGCAGTAGTAAATGACATATTTTCCTTACATGGAAGACTGTTTTGGAGTTTATATGCAAACCTTTTAAGAAACTCAAAACCCTGAGGCTTCAGTCCGATGTCAAATTCCTTTGCCATTCTTCCTTGTGTGTTGTTCCTGCAGTGTCACTTGAATTCTATCACCTTTCATACGGTTCAAGTTCCAGTGCCAGCATCTGATGTGTAGTTCCTTGGAAAAAATTTGCTCCATCAAACTGCACTTTACTCTTTCCATCTTCCTGCATGCCATCAGAAAAATCAAAGAAAGTGCGCCTTACAGAAGATTGCCGCTATTGATCATTGTTTTGTTTGAGGATTGATGAACAGGGATTTTTTCAGGGTCTTTAGCTCCTCCTTCTAGTTGCATTTATTACACCTTAGTATATGCAATCTACATGACACAGAATGCAGTAAAAAGGCAATGATAAACATACAGGTTCCAAATCAAACATAGGCATGTTCTCTTCTGACACAGAAGAAATAAATAATTAAAAAATACATATTAAATATATATATATATATATATATCTCTTTTGATATATATATATATATCACACCACCACATTGATGGTGTTTTTCTAGCCTTGAAAACCCTAGCTGCACATGCCCTTTGTAGTTGAACTTACATAACAGTGTCAATTTTAAGACCTTGCTATCAGGTATAGCTGTAGAACATAGCCAAGTCTTGCATTCTCTTCACTGCTTGTCTGAGCAATCTGAATTTTGTACATTGATTATGTGAGGCCATGAACAATACAGGCTAAGGTCATAAGTTGAGTACTGTAATTTTTGATACACTTTCCTATCCTAATATTAGCAATGTTAAAGAAAGCTATGGAAGGTTGTATGCATAGTTAAGCATTCATATGTGTATGCATAATTAAGGTGATAAATTTGATAAAAAATCAATTACTAAAACCAAAAGGAAACTAAAGCTGCACTAGGAAGTGTCCCATTGATTCAGTGTAATAGGATCATTTCCTGAACAGAATTTCCTTAGTTTTATTTAGATATAAATAGTTTATGTATGTCAGTCATGTTTTGCTGTGAGTTTGGAGTATGAAATAAAACTGGTTTTTTCTACTATAGATTAGCTTCATCCTGGACATATGTAGTTTGTGGGTAACCTATCAGTTTTGAAGTCCTCTTTAAGAACTGCAACATCTCCTAAAGGTTGTTGAGTCTACTGCCATACCGTGAAAACATTCATCCATAGATCAAAACAATGTTAAGACTAATGTGATGTTTGATGGGTAAATTCTTTGTTGAACACTAAATGGTGTTTGGAATCCTAGTGGCTGCCTGGATTTAAAATTTTTTCTCGAGAAGGTCATTCATGATGTGACAGTTAAAAGCATTACAACCAGACAGAGGCTGGTCTTTACACTATTTGTCTTTGCTTAACTGAAAGCAGTTTTAGAATAGATTCAGATAACCTGGTGCACATTTCTGCTTGGGTGTTCTTTTTCACAGATTGTATGAATTCCACCTAATTAGAGATTTACTGAAATAAGAAAAATCAAATAAAAACAACTATAAATCCACACAAAACTATTAAATTAGTATAAAAAGTTTTCCATGTACAGAAATATAAATAGAATGGAATGTACTGGCCTTTTGTAGCAAATTTGTAAAATCATGAAGCAAAGCACTGAAAACAAGGGTGTTCATGCACAATGTCATTTGCCTGCTCCTGAGAAATGATTGTTCCCTGTCTACGTATATGGTACACGCATCTAGAATACATAGTACTATATGTATTTCTGTGTGAGAGAGCTAGATCTCTTCATCTGGAAGTGAAAATTAATTTTATTGAAGACTATATTAAATAAAGGACCTCAGGGTTTTGAAAACCTTGTTATGAAATGAAAAACAAGTAGTAAATTTGGAAAAGAGGTACAAATGCTTTGTCTTGTCTTAAGAAAATTCAATATTCTGAAACTTCTCAGAAATGTTTTGCATTTCTGTCAATAAAATGCCCAGATGACCTCTGGATTTTTTCCTCCTATATTAATAAAGAATAGCCAGGAAACATTGCAAAAATGAAGTTTTAGATGTGTACTGCTTAGATATATCAGGCTATTTAGCATAGTGGGATTTAATTTCAAGTAGGAGCTGGTAAGAAGATATGTTGTCAACAGTGCTGTCATAGAGGCATAAGAAAAACTTCTGCTGGATATAGGGGAAAAAATTGCATCTCATCAGCTACTACAGCTTAGCTCTGGCACTTGTTTCAGATTGCCAGGTATTGAAACTGTATGCGTGAAAGTGGGTGAACCAAACCCTTAGATTTTACTGTACTGGTAATGATGCACTATTGCTTTTGTCTCATAGCTTTGATTTTCCATATACACTTATTTAGTATTTTCTTGGAGCTATGCTGAGGGGGAGAGGTAGCATCCAGACTGGAAAAAAAAAAGCATGGATTGCCTTAGTTTAAAACAGTGAAGACTTGGTGTCAAAAGAATCTGAGGAAAACAGGGAGGACCTTTGTGAGTGGTGTCAAGGCATTGGATATTTGCAGAAGAAAATGAAAAACTGAAGGGAAAATTTGCTATTAATAATTTCACACTCTTGCTTATTAAGTAAGAAGGTGAGTCTTACGATTCTTTTTGTTTTCTACATCAGACCTATTTGTGACTTAGTTTTCCACCGCTAAACTAATAATTTGACTTTTTCCCATAGCAATCTGATCCCGTAAAAATCAGATTTCCAATCTGGTTTCTGACAAAAATGTGATCACAACATTTGCCTATATGGATAAGTTCTGATTGTGTTGGCCAACTTCAGCCAAAGATTAAGGTCACTAAGACACTAATTGCATGGAAGTTGCATTAATAGACAGCTAGATGAACCTGAAGATTCTCCTCTCCATCCCCTGGGCACCCTATTTTTTGAAAAGAAGAGACTTCAGGCTTTGCTGGATAGTGGAGGACTCACTTGTAATAAAATACATCAATCCCAAAAAACCCTTCCTATGTTCTTATTTTTCTCTAATTTATTTTGAAAAGACAAAAATTACTCTAGTAATGTTGTAGGTGAATATAAACTCATATAGGTAGCTTACTTTCTATGTTTGTTCAGAGTTTTATGTCTCAAATTTATTGCTTACTGTTTGGATTAGAAGTAAACAAATACATAAGTGAAAAATCATCCTTTGAAAAATGAGCATAGGATCAGTCCTGTAAGAGAATCTTAAATTTCATGTTGTTTACATAATTACTTCAAATATTCAAGCTGTATGTTTCAAACTTAATGTGCATTAGTGTATAGAGTTAAAACTGGCATCCATTTTGTTAAGGCTTCTTAAACTTGTTTTGCTGTGACACTAAGGGAAGTCATGCCATGTACTACTACTACTGATGATCCTATAGCAAATTGAATTTTCTTTTATGTGACCCACACATCACTGGTAGTGTTGTGTGTTCATCCCATACACCACTTTGATTTACTTTCTGGTTTACTTCATTTGTTAACCAAGATTTTTGCTTTGAACGAAGGTGTATGTTCTAGCCATTTGACACAAAAACATATTTTGTTATAAGTTGTTTGCTTCTAGTTCAGAAAGTGATTCGCTTGAAGAGAAATCAAGTAATTATAAATATCACTGAAGCTGTGAAGAAAATCTGCTCAAGAAACATGCATGTAGCTATTGTATCAGAAGCTAGTTTTAATATTTTGGAGATATAATTTTTTGTTTGTTGCATGACTGCTAACTCCAAAATATCTTCATGAAGTAGTGTCATGGTTTGAGATAGCCCAAAATCCAATTCTCTACCTCCATTCCCCCTCCCACATCTCAACCCAATGTGAGATGGGTTTTTCCAGACAAAACACAACCAGACTCAAAGTGGGGGAAAGGGAATATATTACAATGACTATACAAATAAATACTACAATACATTATACACACGACTACAACTATCTCTACCATGACATAAGTATTTACAATGGATCAGATCTCTTCTCCCCTCCAAATAAAAGTCCAGGAGGGAAAGAAGGACAGATCCCTTCCAGTCTCTCAGGGCAGCAGCTTCTTCAGAGTAGCAGTCACTAAGCAGCAGCATCTTCTAAGGCAGCAGGCTCTCTCTCTCTCTTCTGTTTCTTGTAGCAGCTGATAGCTGGATCTCTGCCAGCACACACGAGGGGGTATCCCCCTCAGCCACTCGTCTCTCCAAACGAGTGGTCTTCCGTGGGCTTCGTCACCCCAGACAAAGGTCGTATCACCACATCATATCACGAAGCACAGGGGGTCTTCGTGACGGTCTGGTATCTTCAGGAGATTCAAGCTCCTTGCAGGGCCTCTGTGCCCTGTCTCAGGCTGCGAGCTTCTTTGTAGCTTGCAGCAAGGGAGGGCCCTCAAGGCCAACCTCCCACACTCCGTCCTGGCTGAGCTCTCAGGACGTCCGAGCTTCTCAGCTCCTCTCTGCAGTGCATATTGCACTTCAAGGCTCTTTCAAGCGAGAGTCTATCAACTTCCTCCTTCCAGGAGGTCTCAAAGGAGTTTGGGGGGTCTGGTATCAGTTCTTACCCCCAAGAACTCTGTAGAACTCAGCTGCTGACTCTCTTTCCCTCAGGTCTCCTTCCAGGAGTCCCCTCTCTGGTGCTGCATGTCTTTGTTGCTCCATCTTATCTCTTCTGGCTCTCTGCCACCGTTTCTCCGGTGAGTGCCGGCTGCTGCTCTGCACCCATGGAGAAAAAAAAACATCTCCCGGCATAACTACAGGCACCTAGCCCAGCTTTATGCTGTTCCAGGTCCCCACAGGCCCCAGCTGGGGCTGGGGGCCAAAGCCCCCCTGTGGGGCTCAGAGCCCCTTCCTCGTGGCTCACAACATGGCCACCTTCTTCTAACCACAAACTACAACTCTTCTCTTCCGGTCTGGTTGTGATATGTTTACACTTTCACAGGAGCGCCTATTGGGCAGAATTTCAAAACTTCCAGGGGTTTCCACCCCTTGGGGGCTACCACTTTCTTATCCTCTGGGGGAAAACAAAGTCCAAACCACTACAAGTAGTCCTGGTTTTAGAATTATGATCACCTTGGGGTTAAGGCATTCTCTCTCTCCACCTCAAGTATCTTCATGCTTGTGGCATCTAGGAATGCACATTCAGGTAACATGTTAGGGAATCACTCACCTTAGCTGTCCAAACTGTATTTCTTACTGGTGTTGCTGTCTTCATAAGTACATTGACAAAAGGGATACTGTGTTATTTTCTCAGTCTTAGTCCAGTCTTGTGTATTACTAAAAGATTAAGTAAATGATCATATAAATTGTGAGGCTGACATGCACCTCCTGCTGCATTGCTGAACTAAGTGGCTAAAGTCAGTTACATCTTAGATTGCTAAAGCTACATCTGTTATAAACAGAGCTGAATTTCTCTGTGTTGTGACCACCACAGGTGTTACCTCACACAGGTGACCAAACTGAGAACTTCTATAGTAAAAAACAAATTATTCTTTAAGATTAAAAATAGCTTCTTAAACACAGATTTTAGATATGGCCAGCACAGGTTTGAGACATGGCCAGCATAGAAGAGGCTGCACTCACTCCCTGACATGTGGATTATATCTGTTTCTATATTTACTTCTACAAAAGTCAGCATAGACTGTGTTATTGCATCTGATCACTGTTCAAAACTGAGAAGCTAGGTACACCTGCATGACAGGCATGCGCCCTAGTGGGGGATTAATGTAGACTTCCGGAGTTGCAGTTATGGAAATTAAATAACCACGGCACTACTACCAGTGCAAAGCTCTAGGGCCTTGGTCTTCCACCTGAGTTTGTCTCTTTGTAAGAGTGATCCCTGTAAAAGTGCATGACACCATCTTCCACCATGGGAACACAATTCAGCCACTGCACAGAGTGAGCTACAGATACCAAGAATTTCAACAGGATTAGTGCTGAGCTGCTCCAAGGGTGATTAGTGCCTTATGGATGTTTCTTCACAGCAACTCTGACTTTAATCTTTCAGAGGAAAATAAAAAATTGCTGCCTACCAAATCTTGTTGCAGTTCATGTCCTGAGATCATGTCTGCTATGTACTGCATCAAAACTAACACCTGTATATAACAGAGGAATCCTGACTGACTGGTTTTACTCTTTGCTACGGAAAGAGTTTTTCTTCTCTGAACTATTTCAGGTTCTTTAGTTCCTCTTTCAGTTTTCTGCTTTTGTTTTGTTTTGTTGGGTGTTAACTTGTTTGTTTGTTTATTTGGGGGGAAGGTTGTGAGGTTTTACTTCTTCAGCTAACAATGGAGACTGTAAAGATAAAGTTGAGAGGCTGGTTCCAGCTCAAGGATTCCACTGGAGGAGTCAGATGCTCTCCATTTGTAAAACTGTACTGTTTTCAGGTTTGGCCAGCAGACTTTCTTGTGTCATGGAATGCCTGCAAGCAAAGCAAGGCCTCATCACAAAATGACAGTGGTAAAACTTGTGGTTTTTCACACGGTCATCAGTAATGGCAATTGTGATGACAATGTCCAACTCCTTGGAATTAGTGTTTTGAAAACATCGTGGAGGTGTGCTGCTGAGGAAAGGTGTGAATGAGAGTTGAAACTTCCATTACAGACTTCTCCCAGTAAGAGACTGCAGCTGTGGGAGAGAGGATTGTCTGATTCTAACCCTTCTGCACTGGAGCCAGCATATGTAGCAAGGCTTGAGAGTAATAAGAGGTGCAGCTGACCCACAAAGGGCTACATACATAATGCAGCTTAGAGCTATTGTTCATTATTATTGCTTTAGTTCCTTTCCTAATTTTTGCTAGCTGTAACAAAGTCCTGTTTACAAGTGAGTCCTGCTCCTTCTATATTTTCCACAGAAATTTCACATTATGTAATTTTTCCGCATCCTTAACAGAAGCCTTCTAAGAAAATAAGGGCTATTTTATCAGTTTTCTGGCTTTTACAATCAAGAGGCAGGAGGCTGAACACAGTTTTAAAAGTTTGTAATGTTTTAGCTGTTCTGTCTCCTCAAAATCATCTTTCTTTTTTTTTTTTTCATAAGGATATGGATTCACAAAAAACCCTCAAAATAGAAGTAAGCTA
This sequence comes from Chiroxiphia lanceolata, assembly GCF_009829145.1. Lineage (NCBI taxonomy): Eukaryota > Metazoa > Chordata > Aves > Passeriformes > Pipridae > Chiroxiphia > Chiroxiphia lanceolata. The sequence goes on along the minus strand of NC_045671.1, from coordinate 16,413,917 downwards.
ACTGTTTGGACATTGTTTACAGGATACAATCATTCTTCTACCTGTTTCTTCTAATTCCCTTTGTGTTTTTCTTCTTTAATCTCCTACCTTTCCTTACTAAACATGGAGGACTGTTGGGTGAATGCACTGAGGAAATGACAGGGAAAGGCTACTTGGCTTTTCCCGTGTGTGTTTCTGAGATCCTCAGGGCTATGCTCAGCTATAGCCTTAACTGCTTCTTGCAGAATCACCAAATGCAGCTACTGAATGAGCGCAAGATGCACCTCTTGCATGCACGCGTTATCACTAATTTATGGACATGTCTTTTTTCTGTGAGCAGATGTGCCCTTGATATAGGAAGCTGCTCTCAGGATAATGGGGGATGTAGAAAGAACATGTGATGAGACTTCTCCACATGGTGTTCATTTTTCCTGTGCCCATGAATGGCTCCACAGTGTTGAAAGACTGGAATGCTTGTAATAGAATACCAATGCTCATGCTTGGTATTTTGTAGTTGTGCCCTGTTCAAAGATAATAAGGATAACGGTCAGGGTTAGCTTGTAGTTTTCTTCTGCAACAATGGAAATGAGGTCACTGGCAGCCTTTTTTTTTTTTTCCCTTTTTTTTTGGATGCACAGTTGTGCTCAGCAGCAGAGAGTTACAACTGAAAAGATGTTAAATACTGTGCAAGTCAAAATGAGCACAATATGTGGGTCTGGAATGCAAAACTGATTTCTCTGAAAGTTATTTTCAACCCTGTTTTAAAGTCAAGATGAATGACACATTGCTGGAATAAGCACCACATCTTGCCTGCTCTGTTACTAGTTATGTAAGTTTCTCTTCTATGGAAACAGAGTAAGATGTTTGTCTGCTTAGACAGATACATGCTACTAGTACCTGGCTCAAACTCCCACTGATTTTGTGACTCGGGCAACATTTGTGATGCACCATTTTTGGTCTCAGGCAAATAAGCAACCTATCCCCTTCTATTCTTCCTCACATTCTGGGTCATTGACTATTTACACAAGCTTCCAAATTTGCATGTAAATTCAATTCTCAGTGTGGAAAATCACAGCTGAGTCACCCTGAATATATTTGTACTTGGGTACAAATGTTTTCAAAAACCTTTAGCGAACTAGTAGGCTAAAACTGTGTACTGATACCATAGCTACCCTGCTCCTGGAAGTGCAGAGAAGTAGGAATGTCTGCCTGAGAAAATGAGCGTGAATTATTTTCCAGGTGCTAGTTATAGCTAAACCCCCCCCAAAAAAACAAAACAAAACAAAAATATCCAGAGGAAAATAGTAGGAAAAATAAGTAAGAAGGTTTTAAATAATTTTAATTAATTTCAAAACAAAATTTGTAAGTAGTGTCTTAGAGAAATTCTTATCTTGGTGCTGTGAGGTTCCCTTATTTTTGTGTAGCCAAGCTGTAAGCAAACTAATTTGCTGATATCTCTTGTCTATCTGCCCAGAGACAGCTGTGGTCTAGTGATATTACAGTCTGATTTTCTAATTGTCCCATGATGTTTTACTTGTATGACGTGACTGAAATGAGAGCTGCTTCAAGTATTTAAGGGGTACAAACAATCCTTATGTAAGTTTTTGATCTCCTTTGTCTGTAAAACAGACATGCTCTATAAGGAGACTGAGTTGGACGCTGCTGAATTGTCACTCTTGAACAGGAGTAGTAACAAATTTTCTAATCTCATCATCTGTATGTCAACAACAACAACAAAAAGAATATAGTCCTATCTACTTCTAACAGGCTTCTGTTAAAGATGCAGAACAATTAAGGTAATATGAAATTTCTGTGAAAAAATAAAGAAGGAACAGGATTCACTTGTAAACAAGACTTTGTTACAGCTAGCAACAATTAGGAAAGGAATGCAATGATAATGAACAATAACTCTAAGCTTCACGATGCATGTAGCCCTTTGTGGGTCAGCTGCACCTCGCATCACTTCCTTTACCCTATGGTCCACATTGTGGATGTGCACCTTCTTCTTGAGACTTCTGTGAGATATGTGCTTGTGTTCACCCACCACTCTGTTTCCTCCATGTCTCTTCTTCTGCTCTGAACAATGAGACAGGAGTTTTCTTTCCCTGGTGGAAGAGGACTGTTTGCCTTTGCATCCAAAGACCTGCTTAGCACATAAACAGGCTCAAATGTGCATGTAATTAAGACACCATGCCCTCATTGTGAAGGAAAGTTACCACTTTGTGGTTTACAGCTTGTCTGCTCGGTTCTTTGCTCCTTTCCACTAAAAATTCTGTTCCTCTACAGCATTTCACAGATAAGGTTTTCTGCAGTAATGAGGATAACTGCATTTGTAACTCTGTGTAAGGCAGTCTAATGTGCGTTTTATGTTTTGGGACAATCTTGCACTAGAGGAGAACAAAGAGTCTAAGAAGATGGTTATTCAAATACCAGCCAAAACTGACATGGTAGAAATTACTATTGTTAAAAACAAGCCTGTGGATCCTGGAATTTTTAAATCAGCCAATGTGAATTAATATATCTAGTTACACTGAATTTTAACTGGATTTAGATGCCACGGTCACTTGAACATCTGTGAAGAATCATAGCCAAAAATACTCATAATTTGAAATTAATGAATCTGGAACCTCTGAGTTTTACCCTCTACATCCCCCTACACATCTTCTCGTACTGCTCTCTCTCTACACGTTTTGCACCAAGTCCTTGATTTCATACAGTGAAAGATATGTGCTTAGGCCTGCACATAACCACCAGTGCTGCAGCACCCAAGACATCTGGATTTTAAATGTGTAGAACTGTCATGCATGGACAGTGTCCTTCATTCAAAAGTTGCTTGGTAAGTGCTCTAGGAACAAGGCATGCTATGGAGCTGAGTTTGGCTAAGGATGCCAGACATGGTGTGAGAAGACAGCATGGCCCAGTTTATAGGGCAAAGCTGTTCCTGACTAGGCAAGGCAGCTGTAAATTTTCTGTGTTGACAGTTGCCTGCCTCCCATTCCAATGGAGCATGAACTCTGCTGTATGCTATGATTCAATAGCAGATTTACTGACTTGAAATTCTAATCAGTAAAGGAATATAAAACAATTCTGATGCTTTGAAACTGAAATGCTTAAGAACAGATAGTCTGCCCTTAGTTGATTGCAATACAGTTCGGTGCACCGCTTTGAAAGGTGTACACAAGAGCTCAAAGCAGCCCTACTGAATGTCAGTATATTCTCAGGGACAGCTGGCAGACAATACATATTAACTGAAAACTTAATTAATACTTTAGTTCTATATGATCACAAAAGAGACATGGGGAAGAGGTGAAATAACAGACACATTTTCTAGTGAAGAAAATGGAACACAACTGAAGTAACTCAATTAAGGTAGTTTTGGAGGCCTCTGCTATTTTTTGTCTCTTTAAAAGGGGCCTGATCTTGGGTAGTAAAACTGTCCCTAGGCTCACAGCATTGTGACAACCAGTGTTGAGATTCATTCAACTCATGCCAGACATGAGAAAGGAAAAAGTAGGAAGCAGCCAGCCTCAAGGATGGGACAGAAGCTTTCCCAGAGCTCCTAAACTGTGACACACTCAGTATTGACTTGGATGCTGGACAGTGTAACCAGGAGCTGGGTTGGTGAGGGAAATAGGGCAGGAAATGAGAGAGAAACTTTAGCCACAGTTAACACAGGTCAGGGAAACCTCAGAACAGGTAGATAATCTGTGACTTGACCATGTAACAAGGGATGTCTTGGGAACATCAAATGTAGTGAGGTGTGTTTAGCTTCCTAAAATGGTTATATTATCCCTGTGCTGCTCTGAAGCCCATACCGTACAGCTGGGGTAAACAGACAGACATTAAGCAAGTATAAGCTTGCTTGCAACTAAAACCTATTAGCTAAAATACCTGTATCATTGCAAAGGAAACTGGTTTTGCAGTAAAAAATACTGAGATTTTTGCTTTTATTTCTGATGCTTAAACTGATGAGCTGTGCTTATCTTTTATTACAATAATAGAAAGAACTTCACTCTTCTCATGAACTGCCATCTGGGTTCCAATAGGCACTGAGTGGATGCAGAGTAGAAAGACAGATACAGTCCCAAACCAAGTGCGATGTGTGTTTGTGTCTCACCCAGTGAAATGCCTGCAATTCATGTCAAAAGGGATAGTTTATTGGGTCAAAAGAAGACACAAGATCCCTGCATGGCTGAGTTATGTGGGACTTTTAAAATTATTATTACTACAGCCTGAAATTATGTTTTCAGTTTTAAGCAAGTAAGTGTGGAGAAGAAAATTGCTGTCCCCTATCAGCTAAGTAATAAAAAGTTTAATTGTGAAAGCCTGAATTCTAGAGGGCTCTGTGGGATCCATTATTCTTTTTCTCAGAGGTATGAGTATATGTGACTCAGCAAATGGCTTGTTAAAGGAAAAAAATTGTATTAGAGTGATGTGTTTATCTCAGACACTGGGTATGTAACTTGTAAGCATCTAGACACGGGTTGTTAATCAAAAATGGCCAGAAGTAGAGAAATCCTTCAGCTGAAAGGTGAATAAGGTTTCATTTCCAACTTTTCTGGAAAGTGAGGTGTGTTGATAGCAAAAGCTGTCATTGGTACTCTTGGAAATATGTGCAGTCTGTTGTAAAATCAGTATGTAGTCACCCTTTGTGATCCTAGAGCTTGCTTTCGCTTCAGATGGGAAAACTCCAGTGTGATAACACAGAACAAAGGTCACTTTCTGGATTGTTTGTCGTTAAGTAATGTGCTGAAAACAGTACAAGGTGAAAGATGGTACAGGGGTTTCCAGGCAACCACTTCCCCTTTACAAGAGAGCTTCCATTTTATTTTGTTCAGCTGAACTTTCAGAGGCCTGAGAACTGAATACTAACATAAATCTCTCTCTTAAACATTTACTTATGTATTGTTTCCGGGTGTGATGATATAAATCAATAAATTAGGATCTCTGTGGAAGATTTGGAATGCATGTCAGTCAGTGGATTTTACAGGGTCTAATCAGGCTGCAGTTCTACTGCCACTGCTGAAAGCTGGAGGAAAGTTACCAGTGTATCAGAATAGCTCTTTTCTGCTATTTTTCAGCACCAGCTATTCTTTCGTATGCGTATGGAAGAAAAGCATGAATATTGAACATGTGATAGTTCAGTAACATGTATGTGACGGTTCATTGGTTCTCTTGTCTCTGCAAGTGGCCACTATCTGGTACCAAGCAGTATTATATCAAAAGGTGTCATGGGTTGAGATTGGCCCCCCTGAGAGCAGGGGGGCCCAGAGGTGATCGGGTGCCAGGGCAGTGTTCCCTGGAGGGCCAATCACCGCTCGTCTTGTTTGCTGTTGCTGAAAAATCATATACACACAACCGGCAGAAGCTGTGGGCAATTCTGTCTGTGTCTGCTGCTGTGTGCGGGTGTTAGAAGGCCAAGGGGTGGCAGGGCCTCCTTCTTCCCCCCGGGACGGGAGAGGAGGCCCTGCGGCCCACAGCCCTATCTAAGCCAGCATTGGAGTGAGTCTGTGTTTGTGAGGGACGTGACTCACAAATAACTGGTAAGCGGGAGAGAGAAGGCAGGCCTTGCAGCCAAGCCCTCTCCCCCCTCCTGCCTTTTGCAGTTAGGCTGTAGAGGGGGGCTTTTTCTTTCCCTCCCACTGTGAGTGGAGGAGAGGCTCAGCACTGGAGCAGAACCAAGTGGACGGGCTGAGTGTAGCTCGATGCCAGGGAGAAAAAACCCAGGCGAAATTGGAGACAGGCCAGAGAGAGGCTCGGGGGGTGCCCTGCGGAGTTTGACCGGGGGCATCCACAAACACGGAGGAGGAATGAAGATTCCAAATGTGTACTGTGATAAGCTACACTACAGCAGCAGCGAATCGAGGTCTGAAAGCAAAAGAGAGAACCACACAACAGAGATGGCACAGAACCAAGGAGAAAGGACTCAAAGCTATCTTGGACTTTGTGACAGAGAAACGACTTCAGCAAACAGCTGGAGGTTGGTGGGGGGAGTGTTTCAGGTTCCCTGAACACTCCCATGAGAGAGAGACTAGATACCTATCAGCCTGAAAAGGCTTTTCCTGGACTAATTGAGGGAGAAGCTTCAAAGGGATTGATAGAAGTGTAATATATATATATATATATATATATATATATATATATATATATATATATATTTGCTTTAGCTTGTATAGTATTTATTTGTGTAAATAAATGTATATTATTTCCCCTTTCCCCCTACAGAAGCCTCTTGTCTGAAAGTTTTCTCTTCGGTGTTGAGATAAATTATGGGAAGGGGTGGGGGAAGCCTGGAAATTGGATTTTAGATTTCTAATGTGGCTCAAACTGCCACAACAGGGAAACTGCACATAGTTCTTATGAAGGACAGTCTTGTAGGCTCAAGGAATTCGTGGCCATAAATTCTCTTAGCCAACAAGAGCATTACTCATGTGAGTGAAGGTTACCAGGTATCATTTTTCTTCCTTACATTTACCCAAATGCATTCTAATGAGTGCATTACAAAGTTCTGTGCCTAGACGTTGTCCACTGCATAACTGTGTCATTGAAGAAGAATCTCTTGTTTATTTTGAGTCTGCCACCTTGCATTTTCGTTTGATACAAATGTGTTTTGTACAGGAGTACAAAAAAAAGAACGTCAAGCTCTATTCACCTTCTCTCTTCTACTTATAGATTTCTATTATGTCCTTTTGTTGACAGCCCTTCTCACACCTGCAATCTCTTCTCTAGGCTAACAAATCTAGTGTCCCTGCTAATTCTCAGTTTGAAGCTGTTAGAACTTTTCTAGTTGGCCTTGTTGCTCTTCTCTGCTTTTTTTTTTTTTTTTCCCATTCTATAGGACCTACTTCTTTCCCATCACATTTTTTGGCATATAATGGATTTATAATGAGGCACATTATTTTCTTTTTTTTTTCCTAGTACTTGTTTATTTTCTCTTTTGACAGACCATTGAATATATATTTTCATAGAACACCTTATCTTCTCCAAAGTTCTTGGTTTTGATTGGAAGCAAATAAAGCATTTGGATGTTGAGTTGGGAAGCCTTATTTGCTAGTGTGAAATAGATTAAAACCTAGCAATGTTGTCCATTTTGGAAAGGGGGAGGGGAAAAAGAATTGGATAAGTTAAGTTTTCTCTCCATCTCTGATTACTGCTGGAGCCAGTGGTGGGCAGGGTTACACTCCCTGCTCTGATTTGGTATGGCAGCAGTGCTGCAGCTTTTTTCCATGCCAGGTGAGCTTGGGGATAGAGGCTCTTGGAAGCAGTCAGATGGCACTGACTTAGCGGGCTCAGAGTGAATTCCTCTCAAACACTGCCCTCACAATTCCTGCCTGGATCCACTTTTGAGCTATTTTGTTGCGAACGCTTTCTGAGGTCCTGTGTACAACACACTGAAATGGAAATTTCCCATGACATTCTCTTGCAAAATGCCATTTTTACAAAACACATAAATATCCAAAGAAGAACTTTTAAGTATTGGGAGAAATGCAATATTTTGCCTGGAAGACAGAAAAGCTGATGCCTTGCTGCCCACCTGGAATATTCACATCAATTCTATTTTCAGTCTGCTGGAAAGCAAATATGAAGAAGCAAACAGACAGAAGTTGGGAAGGAAAAAATTATTTGCTTGACTTTTTCTCTGCTTTGGAACAAAAGAATCAAAATGCTGTTTTAATTGAAAGATGTATGTATTTATTTTAATGTCTGTTTTTTTCTATATATTTGGGTACTGCTCCTTACCACTTCGACTTTTGAATAGTGTCTATTCAGATTTTTAGTACTAATCTGGGACTTTTTTTTTGGTCCATTATCTTCCCTACAAGGACCTATGAAGTCAGATAATTTCCCAATGATATAATTATTAAGTAACATGTAGAAAGATGTTAATGACAATTATTATTGGAGGTTTTGAAAAGCACACAGATTGTGGTATACCCATTGCTCATTTCCTTCAGTTTGAAAGAAGCCAGTGAAAGCTGTTTGCAAATGATGAGGATTTTGCCTATGGAAATGTCATGGGATCTAGCAAGTGGAGTAGCACAAAACTTGCAAAAGCAAGAACTAAAACCCTATCTTTTCAGCCTGTGAAATAGCAAAGACTGGATGAATGTCTCTGTGCCTGATCTATGCAAAGTTCTTACCAGAATAATTTTGTTTCTGCAGAAAGAGAAGGAACTTAAAAACTTAAACAGACTTTTGCAGAAAACAACTGGAGATTGGGTGTGCTGGTCAACATCAGTCTCAATGGGATTCTGTAGTGTGCCCTGGCAACCAGGAGCGCAGCCTCTCAGGGTGCATCAGACTGCCAGTTTATCAAGAGAGGTGATTATCCTGCTGCATTCCATGTTGGTATGGCCTCACCTGGAGCACTGTGGGCAGTGGTAGGCCCAACAATTTAAGATGGATGTGAAGGTCCTTGAGTACATCCAGAGGAGGGCAACAAAGCTGGTGGGAGGGCTGAAAGGCATGTCTTGCAAGGAACTGCTGAGAACTTTGGGTTTGTCTAGTTTGAAGAGAAAGAGGCTGAGGAGCAACCTGATTACTCTCTACAGCTTCCTGAGGAGAGGAAGTGGAGAAGGAGGTGCTGGTCTAGTCTTCCTGCTATCCAGGGATAGGATGTGTGGGAATGCTTCAAAGCTGTGCCAGTGGTGGATTAAACTGTATTTTAGGAAGCATTTCTTTGCTGAGACAGTGGTCAAACACTGGAACAGGCTTCTTAGAAAGGTGATCAATGTTCCCAGCCTGTCAGTGTTTTATTTCTTCTCTTCCAGTATAAGAAATATATATATATATATAGACATTAATCTTCTGTATGTGATGCTTCTGCAGATCCAAGATCATCTTTGGAAGTCCTGGACAGTAGGTTTTCAGTGCTGTTCCTTTGTCAGGGGCATGTTGTTGTTATTTTAGTGGGCAGATCCTTTCTGTGCTTTCTTTTTCTTTGTTGATGTTTTATTACATATAGCTAAGCAATATGCCATTCTGGACACTGCACTAGGAAGGCAACAATGGAAAAAACTGTAATCAGGCATAACTGTAGGCAGACCCTGGGAAAAGAGTGAAAGAAAATAGTAATAGCACAGTTAAACAGGATAGAAATATGACTAATTCCTGCAAAATCTCCACCAGCAGCAGAGTGCGTGGGATTTTCCTTTCTATTTTAACTCATCAGTATTGTTCTTTAGTTGCTGCTCAAATCTAGTAAAAACATTTGAAAATGAAAACTTATTTGCCTAAAGTGGTTCTGAGTGGAAAGACTGCTGGAATGATCTGGGTGGTGTAGATTTGACAGTCAGAGTTTAACCCTTTTGCACCTCAACTGAGCTGCGTTTTGGTAAAATGGTGGCAGCTATCCGCTTTCATACCCTCCACTCCTTGATTCAACCTGTGCGAGTCTAAGACTCTAGAACTCTTTGGAGCAGCCTAAAGAAACTGGCAAGAAGCAGATATCTCTAAGAGCAGGAGATGTTTAACCACAGCCCATTTGCCTCAGATGCTCCCCTACCAGCGATGTGAAGTGTTCAAACAGCAAAGGCTTTGCTTTCATGTCTGTGGATTACCTGAGTTTTGTGTTACATGAGGAAAATTCTTAAGAAGCTCAATAAACCACATGAAGGCTGCTTTGTTTTGCAAAGCAGTTACAGTTACACTGAAGAATTTGGACCTTTGAGACAGTGAACTCTTAAAGGTAAAAGTGGTGAGCACTATACAGAGCTAAGTGGGGGCAAGCTGTTAACAGACCTGTTCTGTTCTCCAAAATACAATACGTGGGGACACAGCCTAACCTGTTCTGTCCTGCAATGGTAAAACAAGGAGAGGAGTTATCTTGTTTGAACTCTGGGATGTTACACTGTGATGCACTGTCATGCCTGTAGATACTCTGGGCTTCCTGCCTGTGTCTTCAGCAATAAAACCAATCTCATGAAGTAGTAGTTAGGGAATGTTTGCTATTTGTATGATAGCATTATCTGGTATTGTACCATGCAATCAATCCATAAACATGCTTCTCCTCTTCCCTTCAAAAGCTGCTTGGTTACTCATTTACAATTGGGATCATTGTAGTTTGTATTGTCATGGATTTGGAGGTAATTGTGCAACAGTTTAAAAAAGTGCTTCAGTTTTCCTTAATCTTCCAGGTAACAGATATACTTCACTTATTTCTACCTGTCCAAACTTGGAAACTTAGAGCGGAGTTTTTCACAGTAAGTCACTATAGGAAAGAGTGTTTGCTATTGTTTCTTAAGAATATTGTTCTTGTGCTGCGGAAGTCCTGACTGACTGCCAATATCTTCCTCCTGAGCATGGGCTAGTAATTTAAGGAAAAGAGTCTCCAGAGACCATGGAGTGTATACTGCCTTGAAGGGGGTATCACATAAAACCTAATTGCAAAGGAATACAATTTCTGAGAAATCATGTTGTAAGTCTTTTAATGTTAATTTCCCAGATGGAAAGACATCTGGTGGCATATTAATTGCCATAATTTTTCTCCTTTCTTTTTATCATTTATGCTAGTCCCCACTGTTTCCAACACAGTCAATTTTCTTTCAGTCCATTTACACTCCTGTTTGTTGCCTATGTTAACCAGCTTTATATCATCCAGTGGAGCATAAATTTGCTATTTGACTTAATCTGTAAATCCCGATACTATGTTTTCATTTTGAAAAGCATGTAAGCATCTCTTCATTGGTAAAATTTCTATAGGTAGGTGTGATAACTGCAATCCTTATTACTCTGTTATTCTTTATCTACCTTAAGAGATTTCTTCCTGAGATATCAGTCATCTTTATATGGGTAGCTGAACATATACACTGCAGATGCATGAAACAGCCATCCCTGAAGGTCATGTTTCAGAGAATGTTATTTCCTTTAAGCCAAAGCCATGCCACAAACTGTTTTGACAATGTCTCTGTGCTCAGAAATGTTCTTTGGTGTAATTTAATTTATTAACACAGATGTATCCCAAGATGATGGACTGCATTTAGTTCATGAGTTTGGATTTGCTTTTCTGCTTTGATCCTTTAAAGGAACCAAGTTACTCCTCCCTCCCCCTCCTACTCCCTTCTGTTGGAAGATTTAACTCATAGGAGTCACTAGTCTTTCAATCCCTGACAATCTTCCATGTGGAGTCTGCATTTCTGCCTTGATTTCTGGTCCCTTGACTGGAGATGGCAGACCAGACACATTCATCTCCATGTCTAACGACTCCTGCAGTGCTACCAGGTGGTACCATACTGCCTAGTGTCTGAACTGAATTTGAACAGGGGCTGACCATTCTCATGTTTGGATGAGCTGCCTAATACTGCAAATTTTTATAAAAATCCCTTTATGTTAACAAGCATTATAGATGCTTTTTTAATTTTATTTTTTTTATGCATTTTTAGCACTGAAGCACTTTGCTCTCAAGAAATACTGGAGAATATTGAAAGATCCTCAGAGAGTTACAGAATGTTGTGAATGGGAGGGTAGGATTTGGATGCTGTGAAAGTAATTTTCAGAAGGTTTGGTTTTTTTTTTTTTGGCAGACAGTGTAAACAATCATTTGATTGTTTACTCGTTGGCTATTCTTCAGGCAACGTAACATCCTCTGCATTAGGTATTAGTCACCGAGCAGGGACTGTCCTAAACCTTAGCCATCTGGATTTTTTATAGCAGATAAGAAAGAATAGTGTGGGAGCTAAAGAAAACAGGAAGATCCCATGTAGAGAATAGAAAAAGGAATTGGATCCTACTGCCTCTTACAAAGCAAGTGAAAACAATTTATAACTAATCCTTGACTATGTCATCTCTGAGAGCTTCAAAGAATAGATGTCGTTCTTTTTGTTTTGGAGCACTGTCAGTGTGAGAGAAGGAGGTTGGTTTGTTAGCTGAGGGGATGAATAAATATTGATGAAAACTCCTTTTAATTTTAACAGCTTTAAATGCAACAAATCTCAAAAAATGACATTCTCCTCAGTAGTTAAGCTTGTAATTTCTATACACAGATCAAGAAATGCAATTCTATGGATAAATTTTGACAGAAGTTATTTTTCAGCTAACTAATATTTTATAATAAATGGATTTATTTGATAAGTTCCAAAGTATGTAAGGCAGGATTCTCTTCTTATCCCACTTTTTTGCTGAGTTAATTTGTTTTGGTTTTTTTCAGCCACTGTTTATCAAGCACTCTGCTTTTTCAATACATCTCAAATGAGATAAAAATGTATTTAGCATTGTTGACATCAGACCCCTGCAACAGCTGCAGACTTGCTATTGTTTGGTTTCAATGTTCACTAAAATGAATTTCTCTTGAATCATAGGGATATGATGAGTGACAGGCCATCTTTTTTTTCTTAATCACACAGATCTTTGTGTTCCTCTAGATGCCCTGAAAAGCAGAGCATGTGTGTGTGAAAGAAAGGGAAACAGGAATTCCTTTCGGAAGGGTGACAACCTTCATAAGGCTAAAATGAGTCCAAGGCAGATGTTCCCATCTGAAATCAACTGAACACACATCTAAAAATTTGCACAGCTGCCAGCAAAGACTTACATTTTTTTGGCTCTTTTTCCGTACATTGATTTCATGTAAGAAAAAAAAAGTCCACAAAAAAACCCCAAACAAACACCGCCCCCCCCCCCCCCCCCAAAACTCTATAAAGAGAGAGTTTTGTGCCAAGTATATAGCATACTGATATGCTGCACCATGGAAAATAGGACTTGGCCACATAATTCCAATAAAATATCATCCCAGAAGCCATGTTGCTATTCTTTGGTTTAATATGTAAATGTTTCCATCTTTGAGAGCACCTCAGGGACAAACTGTTGCATTTAATTAATTAAGCATTTGTTGGTATTGTAATCAAAGTGGTGGAAGTGAGATAGAGAGCCTTCCTCCCAGAAAAATGAAAAAAGCTCTGTTTCATGGTACAGCTACAAGTTGAGTATGCAGCCTTTTCTCCTTCAGATGTTCCAAAAACTCCACTGATGCCCTTGGCCTTCTAATCAGCATGTTATTCTTGGCACAAATTTCCTCCCATGATTCTGTTCGGCACTGGGCTCTCAAGGTTTCCCTCTTCCTCTCCTTGTCCTGTACTCCGGTCACAAAAAGCACTACTGCTCCCCTTATTTAAGACCGAAGGTGAAAATAATTTAGAATAACTTATAATGCCCCAAAGTTAAGAGGCAGCAGTAATGGGTAAATGGGTTTGACAAGATGAGAAGCAACATGGTATTGATATTTCATGCCAGATGAGACCCTCCTCATGAGCTACTGCAAGTCTAGAGAAACACCAATGAGCTTACTAACATTGCTCTGGAAATCCAGTAGTTTAGCTGACTAATGAGTTTCATATGAAGTTCTGAGAAAAGCTGGATTTGACTAATGCTAGATCAGATGATCCAGCAATTAGAGAAAGCTAAACTTTATGGTAGTGGAGTTGAAGAAATTATATATTGGAATAGAAGTATTTAATTATTAGGTTCCAACTGTTCTTGATAGGTGAGGTGAAATGCAGGAAGCAAAGTCCCACAATGCACTAGGAAGATCACTAAATATGAGATCTAGTATATCCAAGCTGAAAACAAGGCTGGAATCTGAGGAGAGACTACTGTCTCTGTTTGAAACAGAAACTGTTATTGTAAGAGTCTGGGATTATAACACATTATAAAATGTAAGTGAAGTAACTGAAACTTAAATTCTGATGTGGTTTTCCAAACTGTAAACCATACCGCCAAACAGCAAATGGTAATAAAAACTGCTGTTAAATCTATGACTGTTTGATCAAGAAAAGGTCTGAAGTACTTTGAATGAATTAATCCATTTACTCCATGGTATCAAATGACAGGAGAAGAAAGACATTTTCTTATTTTCCCTGGTTTTAGCTATATCAACCTTCTTCATTCCCCTCCTCCCAGTGGATAATTTCTTTCAAGGTTATCCTACAGTCTTAGCATTCTTCCCTAAAAGTGACTACCAGCATAGCTCTTCTAAATGGTCAAATCACTGTCTCACCCTTTCTAACATTGTCTTCTGAAGCCCTAAAAACAGTCTTCTATGAGATGTGTTTCTCCAATGACTCTCCCACCAGAATTCCTTCTACTCGCTGAAATAGCCAAGAGTGCTCAGACAGATATGGCAGGAGGCTGGATTTTTTAAGAATTAAAGCAAGCTACTGGTAGGTGCTTTCCTCCCTTGAGACTCTCCATGATATTTTGCTCCCTAGACAGCTCTATGCTGGAAATCCTGGACTGATATGAAGGTAGCCCTGAACAGGCAAATTAAGGCTAACATTTGTAGTCCAATGCTCAATTACTAAGAAGTCTGGAAGAGTAATATTTGCATCTCAATTTCAGAGGTCATTATTGTGTGTTTTCTGGAAGAGCAAATCCCCACCTGTTCACATCTCTTCCCCAAGGAAATTACTTAATCAGATCCAACAGGAAGATTGCAGGTCAGCAAAGTATCTTTTAGACTCTTTCTCTCTGACTTGAAATGTGCTTGGAATGCACCTGAAACAATATATATTTGAACAATTTGTCTTTTGAGCTTGAACAGAATTTTTCAGCAAATTGTATCACCAGGATTAATATACTTATTTGATGTCCTAACAGTTCCTCTTCACTGGTGACAGGACTGAATGAGTTTAGTTGTTGATTAATATTTGAACGTTTTTGACTCTGTCAATCTCTAGTTCTTGTTTTTCGCCTCTTCCACTGTAGAAGGCTCTTCTGAGTCTTCGACTTTCACTTACCTTTTACTCCAGAACTTCCCTTTCCTGACATATCCTTCTGCTTCCTATTCTAATCCAAGGGACAAAGTAATTTAATGAAGAATGTATTGCTTTATACAAATTGCTTATAGATTAATGAATCTCCTGCCTGCTTTTCTCTTTGTATCTTTGTTTTCTGTCTAGAACACTTTATTAAGCAGTCTGTTCCCAGATTATTAAATAGTTAATGGTTAAATAATAAATGGTTTATCTTCATGTTTAGAAAAGTCTAGTTACAGAACTTTGTGAAGACCCGTTTTGCACAGCTTTCTTGTTTGAGCCAGAAGACTACTTCTAGGAGGGGTGTGATATGTTCTCCATTCAGAACCACTTTAGATAGCAGTCACTTAAAAAAATTGGTATCTGAATCTTGATTCTTTTTCTTCATTTCCATTTTTCAAGTGCAGATTATAAAGTAGCAAGTACAAAGTTAGATTATAAAGTAACTTTCTGCAGTACTAAAATTAGACCTAGGAGCAACAAAAATAGATTTATAATGATATAAAATGCAGAAAAAACCCAAAGAAGCAGTTTTTGCAAAATTGCTAATGTCACAGTTGCATGAACACAACTTACAACATTCAGAGCTATGCTAAAATTGCAGTCTTCAGAATACAGCCCAAAGAATGGCCTATTTATGACCTCTTTTCATAGTGGCAACAGATCTGTAAGGTCTGTCTGATACACACCAGTATTGCATTAATCTATGTGGATTTTGATCATCTTCTCAGTGACTGAACCAAATTTTTCTAAAGATTTGTTCGATGAGGGACAATCTTCCTTGGCAGAGAGTCAGGTGTTATATTGCTATTAATGAACATTCCAGTGGCTGCTCTCTACTCCAAGCTTTAAATCAAGAATCACATGCTCTAAATTGGTGTATCTTGAATCTTTGTTTAGCCTTTTGTTTAGTATTTGTTTAACTGTTTACATGATGGACATGAGACACAGGAGTCTTACTTGCCTGCACTGTAGAGACCTGTATCAGGGCATGTCATCCAAACTTTTTACAGCCAATGGAGATAAGTTCATATTTTAATAATAGAATACCTCTTATCTCTAATTTGGGTTGAGATCACTGATTTGCTAGGATTGTCTGCTTTCTCTACTGATTATCAACACCTGTTAATAAAACAACTAACGAGGATATGGATTACTGGAGATAGACTAATCCCGTGTTTGGCAACCTTTTTTCTGTCTAAGGATGAATCTTGAAATCTTCACCTGCATTTTAACCTAAATATCCAGTGAAATCAAGGCATTATTAATTTATTTGTGGACTCTGAGGCCCAGGAGAGGGAAGGGCAATTGATCTGTGTCTGCCCATCCCAGTGTATAAAGTAAGAGGCTTATTAGAAATTGGAGATAAAGAGAGAATGTATTCATTATTTGGGGCTCTCTAGTATTTGGGTGATAATAGCAATTGTATCTGTATGATCAAGACCCACATGGGCAAGAAACAATGACCAGGGAAAATGACATTTGGTCAAGGGGCAATAACTGGGAAAGGTGATATTTGTGAGCTCTTTCTTTGCTGGAAAACCAGCAGTATGCATGATGTCGCATTATGATTGTAGGGGAAAGTGTCTAAGTCACTGAAATGTGGAGACTGCTGCCAATAGAACTTATTTGCTGTCTATTCCCTGTAGAGGAAATCCTGCACATTTAGTAAATGGGTGAGTGGGTGGATGTATGGGAGGGGACAATTTATTATGACACATAAGCATGCACACAAAGAGGTTTGCCAGCTTCCTGCAGAGGCCACAGTGACCAGGAAACAGGCTGCAGGAGTGACGTAGGGGAAACTTGGTGGGGTTGCACAAGCAGAAAACTTAGTGAGGAACAGCAAAATGTCAAAGTTAACGGGGGGGGGGGATCGTTTTTTCCCTTTTTTCCCTTCAGCAAATTCACAGTGACAAGGGTAGTAGAAAATATAATCTACCTCTCCATCTCCTAAAGACAACAAAAGCATATTTACTGGTTTACAACTGCTTATCTTCTTTTAAGATACGCAGCCTGTTTCCTCTTTCTCATCCAAAACCTGGAAGTCCAGTGGTGCAGATGAAGTTTTCTTTGCAATCAGGGAGTGCGATCTTTTTTTTTTGTGTGTGTTAAAATGCATGAAATTGAGTGGAGACATTAACCAGACCACACCAAACTTGTGTAAACAATCAACATCCTAATGGGGCAGATGTGGCAAGGGGCCATGGCCCTGGTCTGGGACAGTATGACTCAACAATGTCCTTGGTAAAGGGTTTGGGTTGTGGAGAGAGGAAGGGAACATCAGCAGTATGCTGCATGCCCCCACCTTGGAGAGAACATGGCACCTCCTCCCTTCCATTGTGCTGTTTGGTGCAGAGTACGGCCTACAGCAATTCATGGATGCTGCATTTTCATAAAAATTGTCATTTATTAAGTAACACTGGAACTAATCCAAAATCTGTAAGGTTTTCTCAAGCTGTTTTGGAAGCTTTTGCCTTGCCGTGGTGTCTTTTCAAAACCTGCATTCTTTTGGCTCTGAGCAGAATTGCTTGTACTGTGCTCCTTTAACTTTTAAAAAGTGTTATATCTTCCAGTTAGCCACAGCTTATGGAATCCAACATGGTATTGTATTTTTGGATGTTTTGTACAAGTGTTTGTTACCTGCTTCAGAGAATAGTACTCAGGATATAGCAGAGAAAATAAGCAGGATGTGCTTAATATATTGCCTCTGGGCCTTCATAATGATGCTGAAATCTGTCTTGCTTAAGTTCTTTGCTATAAGAAGGTGAGGAATCCTGTTGCTTTCACACTGTTAAAAACAACTCTGGAACATAAGAGATAGAAAAGCATTTTAGTGTGCCTTCAGGAATTCTCATAAAAATTTGGTGCAGTGGGGGAATAATGTACATCTAAGGTTCCAAGTGATACAGTTCTTAATCCAGGAACTTAGAAGATGTTCAGTATCTACATATATTATTCTTTTCTCTTAAATTGGAATTTCTCCAGTAATGACTCCACTGAACAGCTTCTTCTCATTTTTTTTCATTGGTATTATGGGATCCTCTGGATACTTTGTTAAAAAAAATTCTTTTTCTTCTTTTTCTTTTTCTTTTTCTTTTTCTTTTTCTTTTTCTTTTTCTTTTTCTTTTTCTTTTTCTTTTTCTTTTTCTTTTTCTTTTTCTTTTTCTTTTTCTTTTTCTTTTTCTTTTTCTTTTTCTTTTTCTTTTTCCTTTTTTTAATTCAGGGGAATTTCTGTTTCTGGGGGGAGGAGGAAAAAGCAACCAAAACACCTTAAATATTTCTTTGAGTATTGTCTTGTAAAAAATGCACTTAAAAATCTCATAGGAAATTCTTCAATTTTTTTTCACACCTTTCTGAGGATCTCTATCCTTCATCATCTAGTGCATTACACTGCAATAACTTCTGTGAAATCTGGTAGAGCAGTGTGCAAACTGGAAAGCAAGTTACTTGTGCAAGTGGAATAGTGTTTCAAAACTGTTATGGCTTATTTTCAATTTATCCCACAAAAAGGTACCATGCAAAGATGATGGCATTGAAAATGTAGGTTTTGACAGCTGTTCGAAAGAGGAGAGTGTTTAGTTCCACCAAATTTCTTTGCAATCATGAAGCTGTTGCATGGAGCATCTTCATTACCTCCTCACAGTTGACTGCAACAACTGATAGCATACAACAATGGCTGCAGGGTGATAGATATTGAAAAATATAATGCACATTACTGTGGTGTGCAATTGAAGGTCTGTTACTGGAAAGTCACTCAAAGGATATTCAAAAGATATTTTAGCCAAGTGTCATAAGGTCCCTTGTTTTAGTCCTTCAAAATACAACTAGATGAAAACAGTAAAACTTACTAAGGGGCTTAAAATGGAGTGGGGGGTTATTTAATATGTTCAGTTCCTTTTTTTCATGTACTCCGAGTCTAGTTAGAGTTAGCAACATAGAAATTAAAGTCCTGGCTACCACCTTGCCAGGTTCTCTGCACTGAAGTTTATTGAAGCAAAATGTCACAGGCTTGATAACCTAAGAGCAAGCCTGTCCAAGGAATAAGGAATACTAATAGATTTAATGCAAGGAACTAAAACTAACAAATCCTCATTACCATAGATACGAACCAAGAGACAGTTCTGAAGCCCAATAAGTGTTCTGCCTTTGCTGTAACAATTTATTTAGTTAAAAGCAATAAGAAAAATTTCTTAAGGATTTCAAGAGAATGCCAACTATGTTTTTGAAGAGGTATTATTCACAGTATGTGACCGATACAAATGCAAATACCACAAATAAATGATCTCAGAATGGTGTATGGGGACATTGTAAGGCTTGTTTATTAGCAAAGACAGGCATAACAAGACAGGGCATGAAGTAGTGCTTTGTATTCTATATTACTTGTATTTTATATTAGTTGGTCTTTAGTTCTCAATTGTGGGTGGTGTGCACAGTTTGCATATCTTTAATTTCACACTTCCTTTGAAGAATTCTTTCATACTGGATAACCATTCTGGAATGATTAGTTCCTTTCTATTCGTATGAGAGAGGGGAGGAAATAAGCAAGAAATGCTTGATTTTCTACAGGAATGAGTTTAAGAGGAAAAAACAATACTGGAATGTAATTTAATTTCAGGAAAGTTTTAAAATATATGCTCTAAAACCAGTCATACTCCAGAGTGTAGGATTTGAAATTTGGCAAGTACAGGCTGCAGATGTAGTACTGTTCCTCTCTTGGTTTATGTACCCAAGTTGGGACAATTTAAATTTGTAGATGCACAGTAAAGATTTAGATAGTCCTGTGCCACACACTGTAATACACCATCACCACTGCAAAATAAGATGTCAGAATACTAAAACCTAACTAAGTGTAATGGGGTAAAGTTCTTAGCCTTCAGTCAAAGAAGCATACCTTGACTGTCATTTGCCCTTGTGAAAATTCTGAAATATCCTCTATCAGAGTCAATAGGGCTGCAAAGTCACTACAGTTTGGACAAATCATGCCTAATCCTTTATGTATTGCAGGAAAGTTTGGGTAAACAGGTCACCTGTTAAGGACACTCTATTCTTTTTATTACTGTGGTCTGCAACTTTACATGCTACTGTAGACCACACAAAACTTTTGTCAGTGAAAGTACTGAAGGAATTAAGTGATATTATTGATTTTAAAATCAGTCTTCTGCAGATTAATAGCATAATTCACAAGACTTGGGAAAGTATTCTGTTGCGTTTCAGTGAAATGGGCAAAATACTGCATCTCTCTACACAAAAAGACCATGGCTACAATGATTTAAGGAATATGTTAAAATAAAAGATAAACATTGCATTTAGTTTAAGTGGAATATCATTTGAACTAATTAAGTGTACAAAAGGAACATTAGAGACTCCAGGTATCTGTGGAACAGCTGGCAGGTTTGCTTTTTCTTCCCTTCTGAGATACTGTGAGGATGCTGCTTTCTGTCAGTTTTCCTGCACTCCCCATTTCTCATTGCTCCCTTGAGGCTTCGCTTCTTTTTTTTCTTTTGCTTTAACCTAAAGGCAAGCTAAAGGAAAATATAAAACAACAGCTGACACCAGTGAAATGTTCAATTTGCCACAGCTCTACCAAGTCAGAAAAAGATGTAGGTGATGGTGGAAGGGCTTTGCAATGAATCAGTGGGAGTTGTGTGATTATTTCTCACTCCTAGCCCTGACAACTCAACAAAACCCAGGGAAGCAGCCATATATATTTTTATATGTATTTATATTTATATAATCTTGGTGCTTCTAAATATATATTTGCAGTCTAAAAACCCGGATCTACATTTTTATTTAAACAAAATTTCTACTGACTTTGGTGGTGACATCACTCAAGTAAAGAGCTCATCCTCAACATCCTCACTACCTTTTCAGAGTAAGTAACATGAGGCATGAAGAGATTACAGAGTTGCTTAGAGTCATGCAGTAAAATAATGGCAGAGAGAGAGGAATAAGAACAAACCTTATCAACTTGTATTTGCTCAGTTATTTTCAGACACATCAGCTTTATGAAAGACTTCAAATTTACTGTGAAACCTTCCTCTGAAAGAGAGGACTTTGGCCCAAATTACAGTTTTCCTCCATCCATAGTCACATCTGTCTCTAGTCAGCCTCTGCACACCAGCTAACTGATGAGTAGCAACTCATGCAAATGACATCACCCTGACATTTTTTCCACTCTTTTTCCATGTTGTTTAATAGTGAAAATGTCACCAGTTTTCTTGCAAAGTCTTGTTTTTATCTCATGGGTCTCTGAACAGTCAAGCTTGCATTCCTTCCTCTGATGAAAGGCTATCACCAAACTCGGATGAGACTTTCCCATAATTCCCTTCCCTTATTTGAGAGTAACAAGATTTCTTCAGCACAGAGCCTAAAAAGAAGAAATACACAGTTTAGTACAGATGTCGAAAAATAGTGGAAGGGATGTTTGTACAACATATCAGCATATTAATGCGGTAAGATAAGAAAATAATTTGAATTTTAATAAAAAAAAGCAATTATTTTATCTTTAACAAAAACTCTTAAAAGATTATGATAACCTCTAAACTTCTAGAAGTTCGAAAAGCCTTTTAGAGTTTTTGGAGTTGTTGATTCTCTTTTGCTTTTCCTAGTTTTAGTGTAATCCTGGTCTTAATCTTGATTTTCTGAGAGTTTTCATTCAGGTGCTGATATTCTACAATAATGTTCTGCATTACCTGCATAATATATGAATCAAACTGTCATTAAAAACAAAAACAGTGATGTAATGAATTCATAGCACGAGATGTGAAGGTCAAGAGTTAAAAATTCCTGGATGTTAGTTTTCTGTAGACTGTAAGGTAGGACAGAAAATCCACCAGTGGCTGATGTTGGATGTTAGGATGTTGACAAGGCATGAACCTCAACATGTATGAAATTCAGTTGAAGTAATGTCAATGTGTGGTCCCGGCACATTCCTGTTTGGAATGTGGTCAACTGCTATGAAATGTGTAATATCAACATCTGCTGTTTTATATTACTGGTATCTCCATGATTCTACATCTACCAGAATGTTTGTACAGAGAATAATTCTTCCTCTGTGGTGTGGAATGTTTTGTGGAGGTGTTCTGGGAATTCCTAGGCACCTGGTTTTGTTCTCTGTATTTATTTGCAATTTGATCACATCAAAGTCATCTCATTATAGAAAAAAGCTAGTGAGATATGTTGTTTTATCATGTGCAACACTACACAACCCTGTGGTGAAATAAAAAGTGGGAGGTAAATTTTGTTCCATTCTGCTCTCTTCTTTCAGGTTGCAGCAGTAGTGTTGCTTTTGTAGAGACAGTAGTGAAAGCAGAATGTAAAGTTCTTTAGTTTTTTAAGACTTTTTGTCTTCCTGGGTTAGGAGGGAGAAATAGGCTGTCAGTGTTATTCTATGCCACATCCCTTGCAAAATTCAAGGTCAGGCTGGATGGGGCCCTGAACAACCTGATCTAGTTGAAGGTGTCCCTGCTCATTGCAGAGTGGTTGAACTAGATGATGTTTGGAAGTCCCTTCCAACCCATTCTATGATTCTATTTTTCTCTGATTCTGTTCTGCTCTGTGTGGCTCTTTTATATTACTATGTAAAATTAGAAATTACCATATTCCCCAGTGTTGTAATGTCAACTTTTTCCTTTGTTGAACAATGTGATGGTTAGAGACATTGAGCAGCAGAGCAAGCTAACAGTTAGGCTGCAGGTGTTCTTCAGTGACTAAAGATTAGCAGAAAATCCAAATGTTGGTTGGCCTGTATGCTTCCTGTCTGAACAGAAAATGGGAGATCATCCAACATGTCACATTTTCCTTAGAGGAAACTAGTCATAAGAACAGGAAGACTGTCAATAAAAAAAGGTACAGCTAAGCATTTCATTATTGTTTTTAGCCTCTAAATGTTGTGCAAAGGCTAAAACATATGTATGTGGGTGTGAGTTTGATTAGTACGTATATCTTATACTGTTGGTGCTATCAAAAACACCAATCAAAAACTCTGAAAATCTGATCCAAAAAACCAGTCAAAATTTACTGACTTTTATTACAAAGTTCACTACAAAACCAAGAGAGATTGTTGTAAAACTCAGGACTTGATATAGATTTATACATAGTCAGGCTCAAATTCCAGTTGGTAAGATACATCATTGTTTTGTATTATTCTCTAATTCAGGCTTGTGTATGAAAATCACAGTAACCCTGCAGATGTAAAGAGGCTACTTAACTCCTCATCTTCCAACTGACTGCCTCTCTGAAAGTTCAGCTGCTTCATGAGAGCTCATATCTCTCAGTCTGGTCTGCTGAAGTTATGTCAGTATTCATTCTTCCTAAGGACAGCTTTGGAAGAAGATTCAAGATGTTTAGCTACTGTACAAAAAAAAACGGACAGGGTTTGTTTACAAACATTTCAGCCTGTCAGCTGAGTTTTGAAAAGCTGCCTGCTGGTTTTGTCTGTGGTTTTTGGACAGAAAATGCACTGGCATTTACACATTTAATTCCCTTGCTGCCTTGGCACGTCGGATTGTACTTGGCACTGGTCAGACAACACTGAGTACTGTGTCCAGTTCAATACAGACACTCAGGTGTGGGACTGAGTCCAAAGAAGGGCAATGGAGCTGGTGAAGTGACTTTTCCAACCTAAATTGTTCTGTGATTTTCACCACTATACACTTGAAACTGGCACTTTCTTTTGTTCTTACCTGGAAGATTATCAGATACCTTTTAGGAGAATTTCACAGAATTACAGAATCAATTAGGTTGGAAAAGGCCTCTGAGATCATAAAGTCCAATCTATCACTAAATACTACCATGTCAACTAGACCATGGCACTAAGTGCTATGTCCAGTCTTTTCTTAAACACCTCCAGGGACAGTGACTCCACCACCTCTCTGGGCAGCCCAGTCCAGTATCTAATCACCCTTTCTGTGAAGAATGTCTTCCTAAATTCCAATCTAAATCTTCCCTTGCTGCAGCTTAGGGCTGTGTTCTCTTGTCCTGTCACTGGTAGCCTGGGAAAAGAGGTCAACCCCCACCTGGCTACAACCTCCTTTCAGATAGTTGTGGAGAGCAATAAGGTCACCTCTGAGCCTTCCCTTCTCCAGGCTAAACAACTCCAGCTCTCTCAGCTGCTCCTCATAGGACTCTTGCTCCAGACCCTTCACCATCTTCATTGCCTTCTCTGGACCTGCTCTGGCACCTCAATGTCCTTCATGAATTGAAGGGTCCAGAACTGGACACAGGACTCGAGGTGTGGCCTCACCGTTGCCAAGTACAGGGGGACAGTCACTGCCCTGGTCCTGCTGGCCACACTATTGCTGATCCAAGCCAGGATGCCATTGGCCATCTTGGTCCACCTGGACACACTGCTAGCTCATGTTCAGCCAGATGTCAAGCAGCGCCACCAGATCCTTTTCCGCTAGGCCACTTTTTGCATTTCGTTTCTGCAGAGCATAAAACTACCTTCCCAAGCTCTATATCCCTGTCCCTGAGCTTTCTGTCAAAAGTCTGAAAACTTCATCACAGTAATTGTGTTGGGAATGCTGTACATGCCTTGCATTAAGACACATGGATGTGGAAGAGATGATCTAGGAAGTGTTAGTTTATGAAGTAAATGTATGAAAATGAAAAATTTTAGAAACCTCTAGTAGAAGCTGGTGCAGATCTCTTTAAATACTGTACTACTTTTCATTCCTTATATAGGGGGCTGGCAAATGTGATCAGGAGTGTATGCAATCACAGTGTGGGTTAGTGTGGGTTGTGGAATGGTGGGTGGGGAAATAACTGCTTGGCTAATTGTCGAGTCATCACATCACAGGATCCCTATCACGTGTATTGCACCCTTCCTCTTTGCAGCCTAGCTGGAGTGTCCCTTGGTCTTTCTGAATCCCTCTTCATTCACTCTTATCTCTATCTGTAGGCCTGTTACTGTTGTTTCCATTCCTGCATTAGAAAGAATCACATGAGCCATTCAGAAAGCTGATGTACTTGTTAGTCTTCTTGTGAGTATGTGTAGGTCATTGTATTTGACCTAGTTATGTCTGGAAGAGGCAATCTCTGTCAGTGATCATTGCAGAGCTGCCAGTCTTCCACAGTGAAAATGTAAATGAGGGAGTTCTTAAAAATGTCTTTCTGATGCTGCAATCAGTCTGTCCACTATTTAGCTAGATGGCCACATAAATTCTGTGACATCCATAACCTGAAACTTTCAAAAAACACTCAGATGAGCATTTGCATTTATAGTCTCTGAATAACCGGCACACAACATCATAAACATCTTTGATCTCCCACAGCCGTGCTAAGGAAAATGCAACACTGTTCCTTAGCTAAACAGAGGCAGGGAAAACAGTAAAACAGTATTTCATCTCTGGAAAGATTACCAGGTGTCCTTCAGCTGCCATGGGAGGAAGGAGGAAGAGTCCTTTTGTTTTACAGTGCTGTTGTTTTAAGATCAAAAAGAATAAAGATGTCCATGTAAAACAGTTCATAAAATCACCCTGCCTGATGCAAGCTCATATCTTATATGGCCAGAAATATATTCATTTTTTTCTTAGGCGTGAAAAGTCACACCTCCAACTGCAAATAGCAATGCTATGGTAGGATCAATTTCCCTTTCTTACCACATGTGAAAAAAGGACTAAGGGCTCCAGCACCATGCATTGCCTCTGCCAACAGACATGATGGTGAATTCATAGCCCTTACGTCTAGTCTTTTGTCTACAATAACAGCAGTTAGTCCAGTTTTTATCCTCTCTCCACAAGTCTTTCTTTCATGGCCCTAAACAAGGTGTCTCACCTTCACTTTCACTTGGTGTGAGTTATCTTGTACCACTTCAGTTGCTTTGGCTGAGACAGTGTACATGGGAAGCCACCACTAGCAGCTGCATCATTTCACAGCTGTCCAGTAGTCTTTCTATGGGGCTGCATTGCCTGGGACATGAGTCCTGCCATGAGATTACTGATGGGTTGAGACCTCAATAATCATGGCCATGACATTGAATAGTAATTTATTTTTTTTTTCTAAGAGGTGATGAACAGATTGGCAATTAATATACTTAAATTCATTAAAATTCATAGAAAGTTTTTTGAACTATTTTATTAGACCCATGATTCTACCTGAAGTGTCAGGAGTCAAAATCAGACACTTATTAAAAAGGTTAAACTCAAAAGAGTCAGAATGCATGCCTGAGATGTTGACAGAGATTTTAGATTTTGAACTAAATATATCTGTATCCTATTCAGAATTTTTAAGGTATATATAGGCATGTAAGAGTTAATATGAAATATGAAATAAGCTGGAACTGTTACCAGAATTTTGTGTATTCCTTCTCCACAAGACAAATATATCATTCTCTGTTTTCAATTGGGAAGTAATAACTTCATAATAATATTATGTATGGTTTTTAAATATTAGCTTCACATGTGTATATATGCCACTAATTTATGTGAAAATGACTGCTCATTATCAGAATTTTCAATACCATTCATTTAGTTCCCTTCCATGACAGAAAAACAGTTTAAATGCTCTTCTTCCCTGATGAGCATTTGACAATAAAGGGACAAATAATTTTTGAAAATTACATCTGTTAGAAAAAACCTAACTTTTATAAAAATAATAGTGGGATGTAAATATATGATGAAGCATTAAAACTGTATTTCAAAACATCACAGTGTTATAATGAAATATATCCCCTTGTTTTCTACTCTTTAAAAATATTAAGAGAATAGCAAATGTAAATGAAGAGTCAAGAGTAAAGGTGTTTTTCAACCTCTATGAATATAATATTTCTGGTGGAATAAAGTAGGAGAGCACAGGAAGGTTCCATCAAACAATTTTCTTTTTGAGAATCCAAATTCAAGGCTATAATGTGTTCTGTCTAGAATTAAATAAGCATCTCTGTAAATCCAGAAACTGTACAAATTCATGTAACAAATATTGTTCAGGAAGTGTTCCCTGAAGAAGAAAATATTCTGAACAACTTAACCTGCAGACTCCACAATTTTAATAACAGATCTTCAGGTGTTTAGAATCTAACCTTAGCTATAGATGATGAGCAAAAGAAAAGTAGCACCAATATGCTGAGAGTGCTAGGACTATCTGTGTGACCTAAATTTTACGGGTCAGTAATGACAGCACTTAGTAACAATCTACCCACTTGTGCCCTTGCAATACTAGACAGTCTTTGTATTAGTAATTTTACAGAGAAACATCTACTGCACTTTGCTTTCCTAGAGCCTGGAGAATGAAGGTCCTCTGTCTCTCTTTTTTAGTGTCAGAGTGTCCTAGACACTGGAACACTGAAATTGCATGTTTGTATACATAAGGATGTTTTCAGAAGAAACTATCCTGCATAGCTTGTACAGAGTCTCATTACTTCCATAAGCCACGTGTGCCAGGCTTAAGCTCCCCCTAAGTATCCACTTTTTTTGATAAACAAAGCAATGAAGATTTGTGTGTCATTACAGCTGTCCAGTGTGTCGATGACCTAAGCAAGTTTCCTGTTTTGCAAGTTTTATGATACTGCCTGCAGTTTTTTAGCTGTGTTTCTGAAATCTACTGAATTTGGGACAGGTGAGAGTTAAAGCATTGCATGGAGATGACAAAATCCATGGAGAGGACATCAGCTTGTTCCACTAGTTCCTTGCTGCTTCAGCAGCTGCTGGTTTTGAAATGCGAAAGAAGTCTAAAAGGTGTTCAGGAAAGGCTATAACTGGCAGCTTCCCTTCACATTGCTAAGTGATATTTGCTTCTGTACCAGCTGATACTTGCCCAATATGAATGGTGGTATACCCACTGGACTGTTAAAGTGAGATACAGAGCAGTTATTTCCACATAAGTGCCCAGTGGAATTCAGAACATCCTTTGGTACGTGTGTGTGCTGAGTGTGCCTGGACACATCCTTATGTGAATGTACTCTGAAATGAGTCTATTTAGGCAGAATCAGCTGAGTGAAAGTTTTAGAAAATTAATTCTTCAGGCTTGACATCCCTAACAAGTAATGCAAATATAATAAGGACCAATATTCAATACTTTTTTGAAGTGCTTTAACGCTGAGGATGACTTAAAATGTCCTTATAATGAGAGAGAATCCTGCTACAGTGGTTATTAGAAAGGATAAGATGGTTCTTCCCTCATAGACCTTACAGTCTCAGTGTGGACATAGCACTACCAATGGATTACACATGTCACAATGGTAAAAATCAGGTGAGAAACTCCTTCAAAATGCAAAATGTGATTATTGTTTTGAGTAATGTCATTTACAACACTAAAGTCAAAGCATATTGGTTTTCCATGAGTCAAAAATTGATTTGTGTTTCAAATGAATCATTGCTCTCATGATGACAGAAGCCATGAGTATTGTATTTTCTTTACAGGTTTTATGATGTTTATTCTGTTTCCTTGGTATTGAGGATAACAGGATTTTTTTATCAGAATTAACACAAGATTTTGTACACAGAACAAAAGTTTTAAAAATAGTTGTCATTCCTTCAATTCTCTTCTAGATGAGAAAGGGATACATTTCCTCATTTGATAATATCTGTACTCAGTCTAATTTTGTACAAGGCATCACTTTGTGTACATGCTTTCTTAATAGTAGTCAACAATGGTCAGACTCCAGAAATAATTATTCTAAGACTTACAGATTTTAATGTTATGGGTACATGGTTAGACCTAAATAAATTATTGACATTTTCAAAATTGTTTTCAGTACTATCAAATTTCTAAGCAAGGTTTCTTTCGTTTTAGCTTTTATCTGTAACACTACACCCATTTCAGGAATGTATTTAATTTTTTAAAAATATGCTTTCTGATTAACAGGAGAATCCAGTGCTATTAAGAAGTTCAATAGCTGTTCCACAGCTTAATGCTCTTTTGCAAAAATGCATGCGAGAAGAACAAACCTGGAAAAATCCCTTTCTTCTTGTGAAAAACACCGATGCTTTGCTCTTTTCATCACAATGTCATAACCCAGATTCAAAAACCTATCCACGGATGAATCAGATCCTGGCAGAAATTACAATAGCCTGAGGGGTGCATTTATTTGAATGAACAAAATTGTTCTTTTAGATAAAGTTCAGATTGCTCACCTTCCTTCAGTTAAGAAGAGGTGTTCACTCAAAACAACTATTCCTGTCCTAGAACGCCCACTGTCTTCCTTGATTTATGGTTCAGCGCAGTGAAGTCTGCATCAAGGTGGCATATGCATACACTGGAGCACAGAGATGGGTAGAACAGATCACTCTCCCTTGCTGGGAACTCTAGTCTGAGTAAGATAGTTTTGCCAGAGACATGTCTGCATTGCACTGATGAAGTATTTTGCCCTTAGGTCTAATATATTTCCATTGAAGACATCCTGAACTTGACCTATTTAAAAGGAAACAGAAAGCAAGAACTGCTTTTTGAAGATAATTAACTTACACCTATCCCTTCTGTGTAGTCTAAAAATAAACTGAGGCTGCACTTTATAAATCTAAGTATATTACTGTCATGCAGGTAAATCCAAGAAACTTCTTGCAATGCTCTGAGCATCATGTGATGCTACTGAGATCCCTCAATATAGGAGGAACATCGCAAGGAACCCACAGATGCTACAAGGTGTTCAGATGTGGGCTGGGTATCCACCATCCTCTGTAAGGAAGAGTGATCTGCTTCCCTGGGGTCCACTAGGCAACTCTCTTTGTTCCCCTGTTGGGTTTTCTTTTCAGTTTCCTTCTGTTTAAAATAGGAATATTAAACCTCAATTCCCTTGTGGAATGCATTGACAGGGTGATGAAATATGCTGTATATTATTGTGTCTGATTGCTGAGAAGACTGTGACTCTGCACTGGAAGTGGAAACCTCCTGGCATTTGTAAGTCTTGAAGATTCATTCCATCACATAATCATTAAGCAGGTAAGTTCTAAATCTGCAGAAATATAGATTTCCAGAATTCCAATTCTGGAAATTGTATATTGTCTTGCAAAGGTTTCATGATGATCCACATTTAAAAGAAAATTGTTAAAAGTTTTGCAAATTTTAAGGTGGCAGTTCTCAAATTATTTTATTGAACCTATTTAGGGAAGTCAAATTAATCACAAAGTCATGAGAAAAAAAAAATCACATTCTAACAACTTTTAGAAGTCTACCCTGAAAAGCACACAAAATTGAAAGAAATTTAACTAGGCCTTAACAGGAAGATATATTTTTTGGTCTTGTGCTGTCCGACACTGAGTATGCATGTTTATGCTTCTTATGGAGGCTGACTAGTGCTCACTGGACTTGCATCTATAATTAATAGAAATGTGTGATTCAGTTGCTGTAAACAGTTAACAACCTAAATTAAGTGAAGTAATTTTTTTTTCTTTAAAACTTTGTGTTGTTTGTTCGTTTTGAAAGCAGTTAAATAGCTATTTTTTTAATACATTTAAACTAAATTTATGAACCAAATTTGTTCTGAATAAGTTTAACAATTTGAATACCTCCCAAGCTAGATAGTTCATGAAAGTTGCTGCCTATGAGAAAACCCAAACTTAATCAAAAAATATCATCAAGCTCTGCTTATAGAGATGTTGTAAATCAGCTTATTGTGCAGTGGTGTGCGATTTGCAAGGGTTCCAACTGCAAAATATTTATGGCTACTGCACCAGAACTGTAGTTTTGAAGTAAGGTATGTACCAGGAGGAAGACGAGAAATACCTGTGTGGGGAGAGAGATGTCCACAGACACTTATAGGCTAATACAAAAATGAGGTGGTTTTTCAAGCAGCAAATTAATATTGTACCTGTTTGTCACTGCTGTATGCTCATAAAAATCTCTCTTAGTTTCTATGCAGTAACAGTGTGGTTCAAATACAACCAAAAAGTTGAGGACTACAATAAAATGATGTCTGTAAGAGCACTACTACATGACAGCATCTGGCAAAGTCTTCTTGTCATGCTAAAGTAGAGACTTATCATAATTTTCATTATGTCACGTCTTATCCTCATTGCTGACAGAAACTTTTTCATAGATGAGTATGTGGATAGCTTGGCCCTCAAATTGGTCCTTTTGAGAAAAGAAACAAGGGTTTATCAACACTGCAGCATTTAGCCTCCAATATGAAAGAAATAGCAACTAAGGGACTTTAACCTGCTATCTTTGATTTTATTCATGCAGAAAACTGAGCAGACTCATCAGACCAACTGCTCAGTAGTGATGCAGCTGCTTTCTGCCAGTGGGACATCTGAGCATCACAGGGCAGCCACAGGGACACGTGCCACAGATCTTCTTTTGTTGGAGAGGGAAACGACTGTAATAGGAACTGGCAGATCTGTGCCAGGGCTGCATTTAGTTGCACACAACCATACAAGGCAGTTGTAAAAATAAAGGGCTTGCCACAACACAGAGGCAGTGTTTGTGGACAGGGCAGGAGAATGCACTAAGCACGTTTATTTTCTTCTTTGTAATTCTCGGGCATCTCCAAGATCCGCAGTTGGACATGCTTGAAACAAGTAATAGAATGACACATTCTTTTGGCTGGAGAGGTTTTTCTGGTTGCTTATTTCCTTTGTGGATAAATCAAAGAAGGTTTTGTCTCACAGCAATTTCCAAAGACAGATTTAGCGAAGCCAGGAAGAGAACAAACAGTCTGATTCCTCCAGGGAAAAAAAAAAAAAGTAAAATTTTTTCACCTTGCCACTTTCCTATCTCTGTATTTTGTCATACTTGTAATTGTGTTAATATCATGTCAGAACATGTCAGTTCTTTTTACAAGTCTGCAGTTTATGAGCCCAGAGACAAAACTACCGAGCTGCTACCACGCTATTCCCATGCTCTTGTGAGACTTTGTTAAGGTTTATTGAGACAGCAGCTGATATAAAATGCATTTCAAAGTATCTTACCTGCACAAGTTGTTCTCCATTCTGTTATAGTACTGCATGCTATAGTGTAGACTTTATTGCAGATGTTTATGTACTATGAGGGTGTAGTAACTGTAGAGAGGGGGAATCTGTTGAAATGGCAGTCACATAGTGTAGGACATTTAAACAACTGCAAAACAATGTAACATTGTCCTGCACTCACCTTGGAAAGTATCTATGATTTGCAGAAGTATTAAATTCATGCTAAGGATCAAAATATTTTGAGTGAAAGCTGCCTACCTATTCAGGATTCTGAATCTGTAATAGTAAAGAAATAATTTATAAGTACCTAGGTATATAGGGGCTAATTAAGAATTTGTTTTCAGATGTAAATGGTTCATAACAGTTTTCTGAAAACAGCTGCGTGGGCTTTCATCATTGTTGCAAATGTAATTTATTTTTCCCCCAGACAAATCTGAAGTGTTTTTAATTAATAAAGCAAAAAGCAAAGTCCATGAAATAAGCAATATGAAGAAAAAGTAATAACTGGCTTGTATAATTGTTTTAGAATTAGTTCAAAGAGCAGTTCTCAGTCTGGGATGTTTTCAAAGGTAAATTTTGCAAATTTAATATATAATTGTCACTAAAGCTGCTAAAGAGAGTTGCTGAAATTTGTTCTGCCTTCTTCCCACAACCAGTGGTTTCGCAGCTGTATTCTGCATATATAACTTCTTGTTTGCACTTACAAGTGTTAGTCTAGCCACAGAGGTGTTGATTAAACCTTATTTCACTGAAGATACAATGAGAGATGGTCAGTTTACTCCAAATAATAATATTTTTCCTTTTTCCACTGTATCGTATGTTGAAAATGACATTGTATAGACAGCACTGAAAAGTTCAGTGTGATTATGAATTATTTGCTTTACCAGTTGCAATCTGAATTCCATTGGAATTGTGTAAGGCTCTTGGCAGTGTTTACTGCTTTATCATCTGTAAGCACACCAACAACATAGTAATTAGGAAAATAAATGCGGAAGTTCCTTCCAGATAAAACCTATGCTTTATCAAACCTTTGAGGGTTTTCCTCATTATTCTGTTTTTCAGCCCTTCTCCTAACCCTTGGTATCTGAGTTCTTCTTTGAAAAGTCATTCATTAGCTCAGTTGATATCTAAGGACTGGACCTACAAGGACAAAGTAGGCACTGATTATAGGAAATGCTGGTTTTCACGTAGCAGCCAGCTCCATGAGACAGCTAACGTAGCTACCACCCAACACAGCCACTACTTGTCCCAGAGGCTAATGCCCCCCTTACTAGATGTGGACATTTAAGTGTGTAAACAAGCATGGTTAAAAACTTGGCAAATTTAGAATTTCAGTTCCCATTAAACACCATGGTTACAGTGTTTTTGTAAAACAGAGAATCTTGGCATTGCTACCAAAAATATGTCCCCCTCATTGCCCCTGATGGGAATGAGGCATGATAGGTGCTGAGGGGAGGGTAATAATCCTTCCAGACATCTAAGTTTCATCTGTTGTTGCATGTCAACAGCAGCAAGTTCCTGCCAAGTACTTAATGGAATTTACAAAGTCCAAGTGGGTTCTTTGGCTTATTATGAAACATGGGCAAGTTAGGACATGTCTATGCAGGTACAATGAAACACAGTGCAGCAGTTTCCTGACCTGGTAGGTGGCACAGCCTTGCCACCTGGGGTCTAGAAGCTATATCACAGGATTTATGTGATGCTGTGCCAAAGTTAACTGGTCCTGTCTGTACACAGACCTCAACACTACTATACTGACAGAGCTGATGATATAGGTGTATGTGTCTGAAAGACATTGAAATAGCCTTAGATGCTCAGGAACAGGGTCTGCAAAAGGCAGACCTCCAAAAGGGAAGCTACCTTGATTACCTGTGGGTTAAATGCTGAAGAGAGGGATAAGTCTCACAGACCAAATGCTGGAATTTTGACAATTCAGGTGGCATGCAAGGGACCGGTTCCATCTGTTCAGTATTTACAACCACACACATGTTGCTGAAGTATGACAAAAAGAAATGGCACAGGAATCATGTCTACTTTCCAAACCATCACAGTCAATAATGGTGGGTTCTAGTTTCTGTAAAATTTCTGCATATTTAGCATAAACTAGTTTTCAGTGAATAATATTCCAGGCACCAGTTTTTTTATGTTATTAAGCTTCTAGTGTCACACTCCCACTTAAACTTTCTCTACCTCTTCTGTAGTTTTTCCATACAAAATTGACAACTACTCCATGAAGAAATGTAAAGTACTCATTCCAGAGTGAGTACAGCCTAGCATCTAAGTCTCTTTAGGGAGTTGTAAATGAATCAAATCCTGACTGCCACAGATGAGAGCTCTAACCATTCAGCTACTAAATAGAAGAGAAATGGCACAATGATTTGTGCAAAGGTCTGTCTTGCACATGCTGAGAAGACAGCAGCTAGATGAAGCTTGGAAGCAAGACAATTTAGTTTGTGAATCCTGGTAAAGCTTAAGTTTGGATTAGTTGCTGAACTGTCCCAAATCATGAAGGCTGAAACACTTCTTATCAGAGCCAAAAGCACAGCTCTAGGCAGATAAAGAGCTTTGCAGTTAAAAAGTGTAGTTAAAAAGTCCTCATTAAGGACTTCCTGTTAATCTCCAGGACTAGGTGGCAGCTGAGACAAGCGTAGTCATTCCTGCAGGAGGATCTATGTCCACAGAGGTGAAGATGTGGGTTAAGGGCTGTGGGAGTGATTGGTTGAGTAGAGCAGGGGACTTCTTGGTCCTGGCAGAAGAGAACTCTCAGTAAATTGGATCGGGAAGAAAAAAAAAAAAGAAGTTAAAGCCTTTCTTAAACAAGCTTCATCACATTTCTGATCAAAGTATTTCTAGGTCAGCTGTTGCCTGTGTGAGGCTGTAAAGAGAAATTAGGGTGTTATGAATAACTGGGAAGAAATGAGGGTTAGGTATGACATTTTGGGTTATCTTTTAACAGGAGTTTTATTTCCTCTTTTGTCTCATCTTTCTTATTTCCAAAAAGAATGTAGAGTCTTTGCAGTGAGTGATAGCATAGGAAACATAATTTTCTGTTCTGATAACAGGAGCGAGTTTAGGACTCATGATTAAAATTTAGCCATTCAGAGGTGGAGAGCACAAAATATTAAAAAATGATAACAATGGTGATTTTGTTTAGACATTTTGATTATGTAGTTCAGGCTGTTGTTTTCTAGTAAAGGTCTAATTTAGGTTCATTTGTGAACTCAAACAGAAGACATGCACTACAAGGATAAAGCATTTAAAGAAGAACCTAAGGATTTAATCTTGATAAGGCATTTAAAGAAGGACCTGAGGATTTAATCTTTTCCCACTTTTTGGGAGTTAACACTGTTTTGGGTATCTCACTGCCCACTGCCCCAGCTAAAACATAGTAACTACTCCTTGCTCAGATGGAACTAGTCCTGACTAGTCAGTGAAAGGTGATGGTGGAGCCCGCCTTGCATTCTGCAGCTGTTTGGGGTAGCAAATTGCTCACGTTTGATGTGATTTTTGTGCAATGTGGACTTCATACCTTCTTTTTCAAGTTTATATGAAGATAACTTCTACAGGTATATTTACGCAAAGTCGTTGAGTTGGGTTGGTTTGGGTTTTTTTTTTGGATTTCACACAGAAGCGAAGGAATATGTGATATCTGTGTGCCCTAACTAGCCAGGCCAGGATACTGAATCTCATCTGTAGTCCTGAAGGGAAACTGGGGATTTTTGGAAGTAGAGTGATATCACACTTATGGAATAAAACCAAAGGACATTACTTGCTGCTAGGAAAAGAAAACCAATGAGATGATCAGGTCAGGGTTCTTCTGCTCATGTCCTCTTATCAATGGACCTGGACACTGCTAGGTGAGAACATGCTCCTGACAACCATCCTGTTCATGGGCACCCATGCCTGGTTCTTGGAGGTACTCCCTGGGACAGAAAAACACATTTTCAAACCAAGATCAATTAATCCCATTACATAACAATAGTTATCGAAACATCAAAGCAAAATTATATTTAGAAATTGACCCCTACTTCCAAGACTTACACTTGCTATCTTTCGTCATTTGTGATTTATACAACCCTGTTGACTTCAATGAAACCCTGACAGACATTTACTTTGATTCAACAAAGCAAGTTGTGCCTTGAAGCAGAATTTCTTTGTCAGTGTTTATAGTATCTTTCTAAAGTTGAGAGGGTGGATTTAGTTCAGCAAGTTTTTAACAAGGTCTCTAGTTAGAATGTCCCACATGTAAAAAGAAGAATTACAAAGTATTTTTCCAGGAAGAAGTGTTTTTTGTTTAGCCTAATCCTCCATAATCTCACTAATAGGGACAAAATATTGTTGCTTTTTATGTTCTTTATGTGCAGAGCTGTCAGCAGTTGTTGACAAATTGCAATTTTCTATCAGGCCTCAGTGTCTATACACATGTTCTTGCATCCTGAACAGCAGAATATGTACACCAGACACCCCAAGATCTAGTTTAACATTTTATCCATTTCTCTTTCGCCCCACAGTGTGTGATGTCTGTCCCATTTTGCCGCTGTAATCTGCCATTTGCAGCATTCTTTCTGCTCTTTGCAGCTCTTTATTCAAGTGAATAAAGATTGTCATGTCTCATTGTCATGCTTCATTTAACTTATTCAGAAGTTAAAATTTCTGTTATTGCATTATCCATGTTGTTCTGTGTTAAGAAAGTAGTCCATCTTTGTCTGTCACAGTTTGGGCTGATGTAATGTCAGCTGAATGTCCATATATTCTCTGGAGTAGCATTTTTCAAGTTATATTGCGGAATAACTTGTAGTGGGCAATTTCATTATCATAATTTTTTCTTAATATTTAATATCCCAATTAATGATTTTAATTTTGAATAGGCTATATCCTTTTTATATCTTAGAGGATATTTTGTTTCATAAGATATACTGAATGTCATATTTATAGAATGTTTGTACTGAATAAACATGCAGCACAATTCTTCCAAATTCTTAAATACAGCTATGACTTTTGACACTGCTTTTGTTGAATATGTTTTTACTAAGTCTATGCTTTAGAAAGTAAGCCCTGATTATCTTTAAAAGAGAAAGAGAGAAAGGGAAAGAGGAAGAAAAGAAAGAAAGAAAGAAAGAAAAGAGAGGGGGAAAAAAGAGAAAAAAAGAAAATTTAAAGAAGAACACCACTTGCATACAGACCACTTGCAGCAACAAAAAGTCCTCTTCTCTGCAGCAATTTTCTAATCACCGCTGCAGTGCATCAGATCCAGAGATCACATTACTGCCAATGAGTTGGCAATGGTGGGGGACTTGGCTGGCCAAGATCAGCAATATGAAGAAAGTCTCTCCTCCTCCCTAAGGACCTGACTGTCGGCTGTGGAGAAACTGTCCTGAGAGTTCAGCAATTTAAAGAGTAGTGTATGTCCTATTCCCCTTCTGTACAGACCAGTATCAACTCCTAGGTTTTTTGAGCCAGGAATATAGACAAATGAAGTCTGTTATACTCCAACTGAAAGAGAGATACTGGCAGCTGTCCTAGTTAGAACAGCTGGTACCAGTTCATCACTGTATGGGTTCAACCCAAAATTGTGTATTCTACAGCCTTCCATGCCATTTCCCAGAAACTAGTATCAATAGACTATTTACACCCTCTGCCCAGAGCAGCTTGACTCCTCAGGCTGTAAACTGGGTGTTAAGAGGCCTGCGAGATAGGAGGATGCTCCTGTCCTCACACCCATTGTGGAACTCCCTGCCCTGAGGGAGGTACTGAGCATTCCTGCCTGAACCGGAGGATATATAACCTTGGGGTCTTGGGACTTTTCTAACCACTCGTGGGATCCAGAGGAAGACTGCAGATCACCACTCTCAACCAGACTGCAACCATCACTCTCAACCGGACTGCAATCACCACTCTTGACCAGACTGCAACAGCACTCTCACCAACAGGTTTTTCCCTCTTCTTTTACTTTGGACTCAGGGGCCCAACAAACACCACTCTGTTCATGCCCCAGGGGGCTTGGTTATACATTTGGGTTTTGTGGGTTAAACCCAATTGTTTGTCTGTATAATCATTCTTACTGTATTATTTTATTAAATTGTTATTCTGATTTATAATCTCTCTTTTGAGTTGGGTTCATTTCCTCTGCCGGTTTACCTTTAAACCGGCACAGCAGCTTAACAAAGAGTCGGAGTTGAATTGAAAGTGACTGTTACTGAAGTGCAGCTTCTCCTGACATCCTGACTGTCTGTGCTGGATGGATGTTCAAAGGGCGAGGATCACACAACAGACTCAAATAGGAAACCCCAGTTGCCCAGAAATCTTGGAAGTGATCATGGGCTGGACAGAAGGCAAAGATTTTGAAGTATCACCAGGAGAGGTGATGAGTGCTGAAGAGATCCAACTGTATAATAAACTATCAGAAACTGAGAAGTAACATGCCCTGTTCACTGATCAGTCTGTTTTATCGTAGGATATCATCAGAAGTGGAAAAATGCTGCATGAAGTGCTATGTGACAAGTCCCAGAAACTGCCGCAGAAGGTGAATTGAGCCAATTTGCTTAAGTCCAGATGGCTTTAGTCATTGCTGACTGAGAAAAGTGGACAGTGCTTTAACTCTACTGACTCATCGATGGTGACAAGTGCCCTGCTGGAGTGATTACAGCAATGGAAGCAGAGGAACTGGTAACAGAAACAAATCCATCTGGGCTGCAGCACTGAGCAGGCCATCCCCTATACTGTAAAAGAAACAGGTAGGGAAGACCAACCTGGCTGAATAGGGAGTTTTGGCTGAAACTTGGCAGAAAAAGGATAGTTTATGACCTCCGGAAGAAGGGGCAGAAAACTCAGAAGGCCTACAAGGATGTTGTAAGGTTGTGCAGGGAGAAAATTAGAAGGGCTAAAACTCAGCTAGAACTTAATCTGACTACTGACATAAAAGACAATTAAAAATGTTTCTACAAAAAATCAGCAACAGAAGGAGGGCTAAGGAAAATCTCACCCTTAACTGGATATGAGGGCAAACATTGTGATAAAGAATAAGAAAAAGGCTGAGGCACTTAGCACCTTCTTTGCCTCAGCTTTTAATAGTAAGACTAGTTGTTATTGGGGTACCCAGCCCTCTAAGCTGCAAGGCAGGGACCAGAATGAAGCCCCCATAATCTAAGGGAGAACATGGTCAGAGACTGCTATGCGACTTAGACACACACAGGTCTATGGGGTTGAATGGGATCCACTCAAGTGAGGAAAAATCGAATGATGTAACAGACTGTTAAACCTACACTGAGTGACTGCTGGGATCTTCAAACATTGGAATACACAATTAGCAAAAGTCACCTGATTAGGCAACACTAAGGGATCTGCCAATGTAGCTGACCCTGCCCAATCAAAACATTCATGTACTGCAGAAGGGAACAAGGTTCCTGTAGTGCACATTAAAAATATTCTGGGGAAGTCTCTCTGGGTTATTCCTGCCTCAGGCAGAGGCAAATCCATCCGCAGAATTTCTTTTGTTTAAGCACCTGAATGCACTTGGTGGGTAATGCAGGAGAATGGGGAATTTTGATGTGTACATCAAGGGGATTTGATTTTGATTAAAACTGGACAATTATTTGAATTGTAAGATGTTAATTGCTACATAAAAATGTATGTCATCACCACTCCGGTTACTGTATGCCATATCAACATTACTACAATAAGAATTATCCAGATTAATGAAGAATGAATTCTGATGAAATCAATAAAAGTGCAGCGTTAATAGAACCAGACAAGCTCAGCAGTGATGGAAGCAGAACTGGCTTTGGCATGCAACAATCCAGCAGCATGCACCATCTCTCCTGCTATGAAGGACTGCTGTGACAGATGGAGCCAAAAGTCATGGACTAAATGAACTTACAAGACATTTTATAGGGATGGGCCATAGACTAAGGAAGTAATACCTGTGTGTGAATATCAAAAGTCAGGAAAGGTGATGATGATTATTTAGGATGTGTTGGAAAGTGTGGGATCTGGGCATGGCATATGTGTTATAGAGGAAGGGGTGGGTATCTTCCTTGTTTCAGCTCGAATACATTTAATGTTCTTCCTAGTAGCTGGTACAATGATGTGTTTTGAATTTAGGATGAGAATAATGCTGGTAACACACTGATGGTTTAGTTTTTGCTGAGCAGCACTTACCCTAAGTTATCTCATGCTGTCCTGCCAGTGTGGAGGCTTGGGAGAACCAGAAGCTGGGAGAGGACACAGAGAGGACAGCTGACTCCAACTGGACAAAGGTATGTGCCATACTATACAACATCATGCTGAACGATGATACTGGTGGGAGTTGTCTGAGGCTGGGAGCCCACTGCTTGGGGTCTGGCTAGCCATAAGTTAGTGGGTGGTGACCAGTTGCATTGTGCATCACTTGTTTTGCACATTTTTTAATAATTTTTACTATTTTCCTTTCCTTTTCTTTGCTAATTAACCGTCTTTATCTTAACCCACAAGTTTTACCTTCTTCCATCACACTGTGGGGGAAGTGAGTAAATGTCTATATGGTGTTTTGCTGCCTTCTGTGTTAAACCACACCAATTATTTAGCTTGTGTGATCTTTTCAAAGATACATGTAAAACTTTGGAGATTAATATGTCGAGGAAGAAAATGAATCACATCTCTGGTTAATATTTCTGTTTGCAATTTAGTTTACAAAGCACGGAAGTGGATTTAACAGCACCCACTGGAGGATCTGGAGTGTTTCTCAAGGAAACTTGTGAAACTTCTTTTTCAGCTCATTCTGGCATTCTTTCATTGTAAAACTATTCCTTTTTTTTGAGGGGGACTTGCACCTCTCCTAACTATTACCTCTTTTGGTTATGGTTATCTGACAGTTTGCACTGTAGGCAGAACCCACCTGCAACTTCTGTGCTTTGCAGACAACCCCAAAGATAGACAGGTATTGCTAGTAGCAGAAGCCTGAGGATAGCTAGCTCTCTAACTTCAGAGGTAGCTGAACATTGCCTATGAATTGTTTTCTTTGCTGTTCCCTCTCATTTCCCCGCTTCTGAGGTCCTTGAAGTGTGCTGCACCTTCAGTTTGCCTATTAGAGTTCAGATACAGATGAATCTGAGAGTGAAGTATTTAAACAGAACTGGCATCGACTTGTAAAAAGTGTCCAGTTGTGGGAAATGCTGATTTCTCTAGAACTGACTTTTTTTTCCTTCATCTCCGCTTTCACTGTTTCTGTATTCTTTACCTCTCCTTTATTCATAATTTGTGATAAGGGAGCAGGGAGCTCTAGATTGACTTGCTTTGGTGTGATGGGAGGGTTTATATGAAACCAAACTCTATCGTAACTACCTGTCATTGGTTTGAAAAGAGATGTCGGAATTTTCTTTTTCTTCCCTAGGGTGTGGTCCCGTCCCCTCCACCCCATCTGCTTCTTCCGGGATGGAGGGAGCCGGGGACGGGGTGGGGGTGGAGCGGGGCCGCACGTGTGGGGCAGCGCAGTAGGGGGGAGGTGGGGAGCTCCCGTGGGAAAGCACGGTGGCCGCAGGAACAGCTGGGGAGTCTTTTGTTCCGG
Organism: Chiroxiphia lanceolata; assembly: GCF_009829145.1. NCBI lineage: Eukaryota > Metazoa > Chordata > Aves > Passeriformes > Pipridae > Chiroxiphia > Chiroxiphia lanceolata. The sequence continues at coordinate 16,372,809 of NC_045671.1, read as the reverse complement.
GATTTTTAGGGGTTTTAGTCCGGGACCGGACAGAGCAGGAGCCCCGTTTTTGGCCGCCTCGTTCTCTTTTCCTAAGAGGAAGTTTTTCCCCCACGGGACACCTCGCAGAGAATGACTGAGAGAGAGAGAGAGAGACCGACCCATTTCAGAGGGAGGTATTCTGCTTTCAAGACTGCCTCTGGGAAAAAGAACTTGGTTTTTTTTTTTGGGGGGGGGGGGGGTTCATTGCTGGCTGCAAGCACATGTGGCCGTGAACGGCTTTTGAACTGCCGGGACAGTCCTGCATTCACCTCTCCCCCCCACCCCCAACCTCCCGGCTTGCTGCGGGTTTCTGCATCCTACCCACCCCCCCTCTTCCCCGGGATTTGGGACTTTGTTTTGTGTATTCTGAAAGTTTTTGATTGCACCATTTGTTGTTTATTGAGATTTTGTTAATAAAAAGCTGTTTCTTTTCCACACTTGCACGTGAAGTCTCTAAATTTTTAAGTTGTAATCTTGTTAAACTAAGACACTACCTATGGTAGGGAAGCAAACTGCTTATAGTTCGTGAAGCTTTACTTTTGGTCTCTAGCAGCCTTGTATTGTCAGTGTCATAATTTTTAGGGGCTATTCAACTGCTAGAATGTATGTCACAAACAACACGTTTGTATTTGCACAAGGGAGCTGAAAATATATCCTATAAAATGTGGTTTAGAGAAAAGTGTTTCCATATGTAGAAAAAGGGAAATTAAATTTGATAAAAAGCACAGACGTGATAATGGGGTTTTGCTCTTATTTTGGTTTTGCGTCCATTTTTCCAATCTCCATCTCCTTTCTTTCTCATGAGGCTGAATGCCATTCCAGCTGTTTTTGCTATGCTTCCTACAGCATCTCCAATCTTTATTTAACTAGTAAACATTCTCCCCAGGCCTAAAATAGCTTTACATTATTATTTTACAGTTGTATTTTTTGTCTCAGTTATTCAACCTCTGTGGGAGATACAACTTAGCCTTTAGAGAGGTCCTCAGTATTAGAGGCCAACGAGAACAGCTGATACACACTCATACTTCAGTCTGCAGTGTAATGAGTTGAGCAGTTGCACATTTTTAAAGTGCTGTGACACAGAGGTCAGGGGATGATATCCAGGGCAGAGCAGTTATGGGAGAGGATTAGGATCAGCTAGGTTTTAAAGCTGCTGATCACATTTAGGGGACTAAATGTAATTTTCCAGCTCCGATAAAATTAAATAAATGAAACAAGCCCTTATTTCACTTGAGATAAAACATAAAATTTTAAAATATTTAAAATCTGAAAGAGATTGTGTTGTAACATTCAGTTCTCTTACCCAATATGTGATGCCATGTAGATCCCATGTGTATGAAATATACTTTGTGTAGTCCCATAGATTTTCTTCATGTCATGTACTAGTCTTAGAGTTAGGCACTTATTTCTCTATTCTGTTAAGTCAGGGTTTTCCCAGATTGGGCAGGTCTGTGTTTCCTCTGAATCAGATTCCAGTCTCTCTTAGAGCTGATACAGGAGATCTCCTGGTCCTCCTGCCCGGACTTCACATGCCAGCATAGCTAACCCTGCACCATAGGCATCTGCTCTGCCTCTGGGCACAAAGGTATGACAAGGTGGCTGCCACGAGAGAATTGAGCCTGGCTGATGCCAGTCCAGAGATGGATTTCTGGAGCTCAAGACATGTTAATAAACTATTTGTTGTTATTTTTCTTCTAAAGATAAATGAAATTGTATGATTTTACTAAGGACTGTCATAAGTGTGTTTTCATATTTTGTGCAAACCTGTAATTTTGTTAAGTTTGAAATGACCTGTTGGACAAAGGAAGAGGATGCAGGTGAGGCACTTCACATCATTTTCAGACCTCTAACCACATGCAGGTTGAGCAGCCTGCTGGGTGCTCCATGTGAAAGGGAGGCAGCCCAACTTTCCTAGCTAGGTGCCTAAGGAAAGTGGCTGCTGCTGCAAGACAATTACTTAAGTTTAGGTAAGAGCTGGATTTCAGGTGCACTTGATCACACCAGTGTCTTAGCATAGAGGGCCTATTATACTACCTTGATTTCCTGCCTTGTAGCCCAGAGAATATCAACCTGGGTGGGTGCTGACTCTTTTCTGGGCCAAAGCCATCTGCCCAGCTGAAAGGCAATTTAGAAATATAGAATCATAGAATTTGTAATTGCTTAGGTCAAAACAGGTACACAAGACCCAAACAAACAGACGTCCTCAGCTCTGTGTGACTTGCTTAGTCCTGCTGTAGCACTTGCTTAGAGCTGGACTAATGAGGTGACTGAAAACTCCATTTGATTTCTTAAAATATACCCAGCCTTTGGAGACTTCTGCCTCACTGATCTAAATTGTGTGTAGTGGGGAGTGGGCTATGAGTCATATTCCACATTACTATACCATAAAGGGGCTACCTGCACATCTCTTAATTAATTCACATGGGTCTCTCTGCAACATGGTGGGCTCAGCAGGTGACTGTTGAAAGGAATACCATGTCCCTCATGGTTTCTGGTTTTGAAGTGGAGGGTAAAACCTATTTATTGGGTCATATATTCTTTAAATTCATAGTGTACCCATCAAAAAACTTAGGAAGGTTTGGGATGTCAACAAACTGCTGAAAAGTAGTGTGATCTAACACTAATAAAAGCTCAAGTTTTCCAATGGAGAGGAAACGTTGCATTGAGTATTTTTTCCCCATCGTCCTGGAATTCCTTGTAATTCTGCTAAATATGCTCTGCCAATCTGTGAGTGCTTTAAACCTGTGATCTTGTTTCTTGGTATTCTAAGACAAGAAAGTATGAGAGGTGTGTATATATATATATATATATATATATATATATATATAACTTGAGGAAAGTTCACCGTAAAGCAAGATCTCAGGGAGGTGGTGGTCCTTCATCCTTGAGACGTGTCCTGCCCAGCGCAGCTGAATTCTCAGCAACATGGCCTCAATACTTGTGACTGCTGCTTGTTCTAAAACAGATGTATTGGTCACATAATCTGACCAGTGGATGTTTAGGATTGTTCAGAGGCAGCGTTGATGGAAGTGTTCTAGGAGACGCAGGTGGTGGCGGTAGACGACCCATGATTCGGAACCGTATAAGAGAGTGGACAACACTATGGCTTTGTAAACACTGATCTTGGTGCTTTTTTGCTTTACGGTGAACTTGCCTCCGGCTGCCGCAAGAGAGGAGCCCCGAAGAGGAGATACAAGGACTCCCTGAAACAACATCTCAGCCTCGGCCACGCTGATCATCATAACTGGTCTACTCTGGCCGCAAACCGGGAGGCCTGGACACACACCATCTGTAACGCTGTTGCTTCCTTTGAGAAAGCACGCAGGATCACTCTTGAGGAGAAAAGACAATACAGAAAGAATCGTATCTTGCTGAATACACCACCTAAGGAGTCTTTCTGCTGTGCCTTTTGCAATCGGATATGTCTATCTCATATTGACCTTATAAGTCACCAGCGTGCCTGTAACAAACGTGGATAGTGCCTTCCTAAATCTTCGTTCGCGAAGCCCAGCCATGGTAACTTGAGGATAATTAAACACTTAAATTCATTGTTGATTTTAAAAAGATGGGCTGGATTCTGTTTTCTCAAGGGGATTTTCATACAGCTCTGTAGATATTTGCCACACTCTCTTGCATCTTCTTGGCCAACAGCTGTTCCTGTTACACAGTGTACTCTCTGAAAACCTCATCTTTCCTCTCAGAGGGTTAAAACTATGTCATTCTGCTAATGAAACACATCATTAAGATAAGAAAAAGACTACCTCTCTTGTTTTATTTTGTTTAAGTAGTCCACTTTGCCTTTGCTGTGCAACAATACATTATTTCTTATGATCTATTAAAATCTTAAGAATATATTGTGTTTCCCAACCGGCAAAGGTGATTATGTTATCTTCTTCATTGCATGCTTTCTTGGAGGTGTTGATTCTTTCATTACTTTTGTCTGTCTCAGTGAGATGTACAAGTAAATAAACAGGGCTCCAAGATATGCTGCAGTGCAAATAGTACCATAATATTAATTATGAAGTTTCATATTTATTCTGAAACTTCTCACAGGAGCTGACTTTCTCTACATTGCAACTGTTAAGAGAGACATGAATGGCTGTAGGCCTTGCATTTACAGAAATTAATCTCAAATTGCAGTGACTGATCTTCTGCTCAGCTTTGGCATGCTCCATCAGTCATAAAGAACTCGACAGGGATCATATATGTATTCTTTTCCTAGGAAGAAATAGCCTTCATCAAAATACATTCATACAGATTTTCCAAAGACTGCTATGTTTACCAGTGCTAATCCTCTTGGAAATTTGATTCCAGTTCCTCCTAATCTTTGAGATTCTGCCTTCAATTAATCAAAATTATAAAACATTTACATTTGCTGGTGATTTGCAAAGAAAATGCCTTTCCTAGCAGGTGGATGTCTCAGGTTAGCCCAGACTGGTAATGGAAACACTTGTGCAAATTAGTACTTTCAGCTGAAGTAGCACCACCATTTAGCATTAGATACATGCATAACACTTTCTGAACAGTCCTGAAGCCAGGTGAAAAGCAGTCATAACATGCTTTGGAAATAGGCTTTTGTCTTTTCCATTCTTAAATACGTCTGTAGGACTAGTGGTGCCTTACCTAAAGTTAACACTGTGCAAACCTGTCTCTCCTAGAAGCAATGTTCAAATGATTGATTAAAATGTCCCATGTAAGGGCCCAGGTATATGGGACTGTGGCCCTAATGTTACCCATCTGGAGACACGGAGTGAGGGGTGGTACCTTGCTGCTGATGCTCTTTGAAACAGAGGAGAGTAATTGAATGTGGTAGCCCTCTGAGAAATGAGCAGATCCCATTCATTATGTGCCCTAAGGAGAAAGGTAATTTCAAGGTACTGCCTGATCTTCCTGACATAATGCATGCTGCACAGGCATTTAATGTTCTCTGCTCTGAAATGGAGAGAAATGAGCCCTGCTTTCCAGAGTAAAGATGAATAGCCCCTCCCCCACCCAAAAAAAACACAATGTGAAGAAACAAATCTTTCCAACAGATGCCATAAGCTATTCAATTATAAAACTCATACTGTTAATCATGTGCTTTCTAAGCTGCTGTCAGAAAGAGCTGACTCTGGCACTGCTGTGATGGTCCCAGTGCCAGCCTGGGCAGCTGCAGGGCTGAGCACACTACAGCACTGAGGCTGGGTAACAGAGTCAAGGAGCAGGCAGTGAATTCACATCGAAGATATGACCTTAATGGGGCTTTGTGTTTAACAGTTGTTTCTCAGAGGCAAGAGCAGGAGTTGAGGGAGGTGTGATCTACCTCAGTGCTGTTGTGCTACCTGTGATGCTGGCAGAAAAAAGCTGTGTGTTATGGCTCTCCAGGCCAGCAATTCCTCAAGAAGAGCCTGAAAAGTGCTGGCAGATGCCTTGTATCTGCTGAAATTGCCTGTCATGGCATAGTCTGTATGAATGAAATCACTTGTTTCATCACAGAGAAATTATCACAGATAATTACTATCTTGTGCTAATTATAAGAAAAATATGAAACTTCTGGACGTCATCCCTTCACCCAAGGCACCTTTATGAAATGCATATTTCAGGTACATTGTCTTCCTTAAGTAGACAGCCAAATGGTACATAGCTTTAAGAGGGAGACACTGTTGCTTCATAAAACTCAATGTCTAATAGCTATGGATAATTCATTGTAGGCACTGTGCGTCGGTGTGGCGGATGAATTTTGTATTTTATACTGTGACTGTACAATACAGACATGAAAAATAAGTGGGATAAAAGCAAATGGCTTGTGACCCAAATATTGTATAATATTTTCTATACAGATTAATGCCATGGTCTGAAGAGGGGATGGGACACGAGGAAGGGTGCAAGTAGAATCCTTTATTCACACGTGCACACTGTCTTTTATCAGCTCGGGAGGGGAAAGGGCCAGAACATGGGGCAGAGCATGAGACAGACAAGCTGAGGGACAAACCAGGATAGGGACACAGGCAAAAGGGGGAGGAGTGGGGGAAGCAGGGAACAGGCAACCTCATGGCAAGCCTGGGCATGTCCAGGCTGTGCACTGTGTAATGTGAATACAATGAAACTACATAACAGTAAACTCCATACAATAACTGTAAGGTCCATATAATAAAATCCTGTCAACTGCTGTATGTTTTTCTCCACGCCTGGAACTGTTTCCATCACAGATTAAGACCCACATTTTCAAAATCCTGCATAGCTACATAAATACCATTAGGAATAACTCCTGGAGATTGCTGCAGGCTTATAATATTCTCATTCCTGTTTATGCTTTCCTAGATCTGTTCTCATTATTTTTCTCCTCTACAGGGATACCTTGGTTTTCTCTTCTTCCTTTGATTTGTGACATGTCTTTCAGTTCATTTCTTGAGTATTAGTATTTTTTCATCACCATCCCTTTTGTGGAGCACGTTTTTTCCCCCATCTAACCTCACAGTCCTGATTTTCCTCCCGCTATCCTACTTGCCTTCTGTTGCTACCCTTTGTTTCCCTAGTATTTTTTTCTCCTAGACTGCAAACCACATCTCCTCACAATCTTCCCTCCTATACTCCCATTTGCTGACACTCATACTCATCCCCCATCCCCACATAGATGCCTGCTTTACTACTGCCTGGCACCTACTCACAGAAACTCCTGCTGCAGCATTTAATTCCTGTCCCCCAAGAGAACCTACAAGACATGCTGTTGTCCTCAGAGGCCCTTGTATACCAGGGTTCTCTCAAAGACACTTTGCATTTTACCTCCAGAGACACATTACCATTTTCTTACTTTCCCTTGCTGTGAAAAACTCACCATTATTTTTTCATCTTCCCCATGTTCTCCCAGTCCTGTTAGTTTTACTCCAACTGACCCAAACAGTTCCATTCTCTGCCCTCATCTGCTCAGATGTGTCAACCTGGATAAGAACTTTGAGCTGCAGCCGGCTCTCCCCCACAAAACTACAACTGTTTCAGCAGGTCACAAGAGATTAATTTTCTTTTTCCTTTCATTTTCTTTTATTTTCTTTTAATGGGCAATATTTTACATCCTTGCAGAAAGGAACAATTTTGTTCTTTCATTCTCCAGAACCTTGTGCTCACCTTCATCTGGGACAGGCTGATGGGAAATCCTCTGTTTACACAGTAGAGACTCCTGGCTTCTCCACAGCAGCGATCTGCCCCAATATGACTTTTTTAAAAATTAATTTAGTTCTCTCTTTTATGTGCCTGCTTCTCACAACATTTTGTCTCTTTCTTAAATTCACTTCACAAACTAAAAGGGAAATACATTCAGTGACTACAATGTTCCACTTGTGCATTTTGTTTCATATGCACGATGAGTCCTGGTGTTTTGAGTAGCTGTAGAGATACTAGATACATTTTAATTCCCCAAGTTGGAAGTAGAAAGTGTAGGGCTACAATGAACTAGGGAAAAATTGAACGTTAGGATTTAAATATTTGCATGTGCCTCTTTCAGTGCTTTGGGGTGAGAGGAATGCAAATCCTCAAGCATTTGCAATGTAAATCACATTTGGAAATTGTTTGAGTTTACCCAGCTTGTGAAACTGTCAACTCTTGACATTTGACAATGTTCTTGAACTCTGTGGGGACTAGAACAATCAGGATTTACTTTGGTTGTGAGACACACCTCTTCAGCAGTGCTGTAAGACTGTGAGACAGTGCCCCAGCATAGGCTGTGGAAGACCCCAAAGCTCTGGGTTGGGCGCGTGTTGCATACAGAGCCTGTGCAGTTGCAAGGCCTGTGCACTGTGCAACCCCTCTTCATCCCTCTTTCTCTTTAATCCCACATTTCCACAGAAAACATGCACAGTCCTATGGGAGAGTAGGCATCTTCACAGCCAGGAGATGTTTCTACAAAAACAGAAGTATTTTATGGAGGGGAACTGATGCCTTCCTTATGACTACAGTGTAGCTGCCTCAGTTGTGTTAACTGGAACAGAGTGTTTTAAAATACTGAGCTGCTGTTTACCCCACTGCCAATCAAGTGATGCCCCGATGGGAATATGCCATTACCTTCAGATAATTTGTATGATAGAATGACATGGAGTGTGGATCAGGCTGAAAGAGAGTAAGGAACAATGATGGGGAAGGTTTGTACTCTCCCAAATTCTTTGTCCCATTGGGTTCTCTTAAGGAAGGGAGTTGAATTATCACCGGAAACCAATTTCCTTTCCAGACAGCCCTTAAGTGTCAACCAAACTTTGACTTTTAAGCGCCAACTTAAGGTCTTTCTTTCTGCATCTTCTACCCCATCTTTATTGCACATCTTTATTTGGACAGCCAATGCTATTTTAGGAGCCACCTTCATAATTTAGGGTAGTGTGAAAAACTGAAATATGTTTCAGATCATGTCAGGACTGTCAGATTTTTCTCAACTGATATCATAACCATTGCACTAGCAAAAAAATGCCATATAACCTGATTGGATAATAATTCTTTTTAAGAGGATGTGGTAGTTTTTAGTCTAGGCCTTCCTTGGTGACCAGTTTGTAAACAAGGAAGTGCCCAGATTTACCCGGTATTCCCTACGATTTTTTACATAAGCCAGGGTATAAGAAGAAAGGAGGAGAGGCCTTCACTTCCTTTACTCCAGCGGCTTTGGAGGTGCAGGTTCCCTGCTGTTGAGTCTGCCGTGTTGGGGAGTGAGGTCTGGTAAGGCCTTGTCAACCTTGGGAGATGGAGGTTGCCGGCGGTCGTTCCAGAGCGACTCTCGGTTGTCCCAAGGAGAGTAGTAAGATATTCTTTTGCTAATTCTTTTAGTTGCTAGATCTTGGGCTATTGATCGTATATATTTTATTTTGTTTTTGTTTTTTTTTTCCTTCCCCCTTCCCTTTCCCTTTTCCTTTTGAAATTGTATATATATTTCAATTGTATATAACTGTAATATAAGTGTAAATATATTTATATATATTGCTTTAGCTGTCTCTCTCTTGTTTCAGTTCTCATGGGTTTTTTTTCTTTTCCCTTGGTTCAGGAGGCAGGGGGAGTTTTTGTGGTGAGGTTCGGAGACTTGGCAGGGAGCCAGCTTCAAACCATATCAGAGGATTATATTGAAAGGGATTTAATGATGTGTGGAATCAAGAACTATATGAAATAACCATAGTGAAAAGCAAGAAACTGTAGCACTACCCAATATATTTCTGTAAAGTCAAAGCATAGGTAAATATGCCATGGAAAGAGTTTCAAATGAACTTTGAAATTTTAAATTTGTTTAATCTGTAAACACAGTGAAATTAAGGGGAAAGGAGCATGCTCACACACTTCTCTATTCACCTGACAGGATACAGAACAATGTCATGAATATAAGGACTTAATCTGAGGAAAAAAGCAATTAAAAAATCTACCTGTAACCACAAATCAGAGAATCAACTCCAAATTAAGTGCTATAATATGGATGCAAACCAGAAAACTCAAACTGGTTACTTTAGGATAACTTAATTATGGTGAATTATTTAGTCTTCCTTCTACATAAAATCTGCTGATTTTACAGTCCTTCTAAGAACATAGATGCTATCTGATTGAACATATTATTTTATTAACGTATGTAGCTTTTTGTTTTATTTTAATATGCAAGCTTGTTCATCAAAAATATTTTTATTATGCAGGGCACAGAATATTTGACTTATAGGCATTTCAATATGTGTAATATTTAATTTTAGTTTTATTATGAAATATAACAACCACTGTCAGTTTAACAGCCTGACCACTTCACACTGGTTATCCTACTGTTCCTAACTGAAGATTTATTATTACATATAATTAGCTGGCAAACATAAACATGCAGTCTTTCATTTCTATTGTATGCTATAGTAGGGTGAAAGTCTAAAGTTTCACAAAGACAAATGTTCCTACAAAAGATCAAAACCACCACTGCTAAATACAGGATTTATGATGCCATTGATAAATGAAGTACACCAAAAGAATTAGGAAAAATAATTAAGAAAGAAATCCCCTTCCTTCAACTCATAAGTAGTAGGAAGAGAGAACGGATTCAAAGGAGAAGTGCCAATCCTTAAATCATTAAGGATTTTAATTGCTACATGAAATTACTAAGTATCTAATTAAAAATTCTTTTCAAAATTCATCTTCATTGTATAAAAATACATGGACATCAATATAAAGACAGTTTTGATCCTGGTATTCTTCTGGTGAGTCTCTTAGGTTTAACGTGAATGCTAGTAAACATTAAATGTAATAAGAACAACTAACACAGATCCTTTTTCAAGCCTAAACCTTCAAATTCTTGTAAAACCAGATGTATTATTTATTGGATTCTTTTTCTCACTGAAACCTCATGCTGTGTCAATTTTGAGTGCCTGATGTTTTACAGACAATCCCAGTACAATTTATTTTATTGAACTGAATAAGACTGATGGGTGTATGATTCTTCCACCTGCATGTAAATCAGTGAATCTAAGACTTGTATACCTTACAAGAATCCCAGGCGTTTTCAAGTTAAGATCCCATTCGGTGGGTGAATGGCTCTTGACAGTGTAGCATGACAAAGTGACTCATGTTAGAAGAGGCCTCTGGAGGATATCAGGTGCAATCCCTGCTCAAAGCTGGGTCACGTAGGAGGTTACTCAGGACCGTGAGAGTTGGATTTTGATTGTCTCCAAGCACAGAAACACCACAGACCCTTTCATATACTGACAGACTACATATATTTTCCCTCACATCTGGTTGGAATTTCCCTCCTTCTATCTTGTATTTGTTGCCTCTCATCCTAATCTGGAACATGACGGAGAAAAGTCTGACTCTATCTCCTCTGCAGCCTACCTTTCTTTTCTATGCTGAATAAAAGCAGTTTATTCAACATATGTCAAGTGTTCCAGTCACCTGAGTGTCTTGGCGCTTAGGTGGATTTCTCCCCGTATGTCATTGTCTTTCTTATACTAAGTAGCCCAACACTTGTTAACCACCAAGAGTTCACAAGTACAGATCTCTGCTGCAGAGAGAGATAAATAACAATCTGAATCCCAATAGCAGTTTAAAAATATGTTTTAATATCTGATAATAATTGTTATGTTTTATTTAATCACATAAATATGCCTACAGGACCCTTTTCTATCTATGATGCATCATAGATCCCACAGCACTCTCTGGTCATTGGTGTCTTCAGACAAAATGTGCCTTCCTTGTGGAACTGGGCCATAAACATTGCAACAGATGGAAGAAGGAAGCAATTCCATAGCTCATGATGATCTTACTCCTTATTTGTGCAATTACATTGACACTGATGGAATTATGAAAAAAAAAATAATAATAGAATTGTCACTGTAGTTGGACAAAGTCCTTCATGACAAAGCCTTGTCTCTAAAGTGACTGATAGTGTCTATGCAGGAAAAGAGCACAGAAAAAAACATGGTATATCTCACATTAAAATTTCTCCGAACACATGAAAAGTGAGAAATATTGCATTACCCTCCTGTTAATCTGTGAAGTAATTTCTCAAAAATAAAACAGAATTGGATAGAATTGGAGCTCTACTGAAGACATTGGAACTCTATTGAAGACCTTTCAGTAGATTTGTCTGGCAATTTATCTCCATAATTCTTCATCATGAGTTGCCAACTAATCTAGAATGAAAAAATTCTAGAAACACAGAAAAATAATCTTTATCAAATTTTTTTTTTTTAAACTCAGGTTGAACAAGATAATTTTGTCTAAGGATGGAATTCATCTACTCCAACTTTCAATTAAAATTTAAATATTAGGTCTGGGCTAACTATTCTAGAAACTTCCTCTAGAATAAGGTTTATTTTATACTAAAAAATGATATGTCAATGAATTGCCTTTCTCCATTGATTATACAAACAGCTCAAGGTCACTAGATCAGACACACAAGTCCAAATTTTAGATGCCTATAATTTAGGAAGGTAAATATCAACATAAGTTTCACAAATTCTACTTAATGATGCAGAGTACATGTTTCCACCAAGAAAAGCCTTTGGGAGGTCTGTCTTTCTGATGTAAAAGAAAATATATTGGAAATGGTTTCGTTTACCAGTAATAAAATTTTGGGGGGGATCTTACCCTGTGTGGGATGAAAAAGCTATTTTTATATTAATCTGTCAACCACAGACTTTTGTCCAATAAATTTATCAGAGCATCTTCTAAATTTTAAAGATACAAAAGCATTAAAACACTAAGATCACTTGGTTTTTATTTAATAATACAATGTTATGAAAAGTTTCTTTCTTCTGCATTAGCATATTGTCCTATGAGCTTACAGACTGCAAGTCAGTGTCAGTAAAACCTGATTTTATTGTTTAAATAGTTTCTTTACTGTATGAATACGATACAGTGCCAGTAAAATGCAATGGAAAATTGTGTTTATGATACATTCCTCATTCTTAATATCAAGAAAATCTTTTAAAAGTGGAGCACTTAGAAGATGCATGGGAGGCATACTTTTTGTGTATGTGGTTACCATGTTATCTACAAGAGTAAAATGAGATCACTAAAGCAAGTGCTCAGCATACACAGGTGAAGCACCAGTCTGATGGTTGATAGTTTCTTTGCATGCAGACACCATAATTGTCAGTAAAATGTTTCATAGAATATCCTGAGTTAGAAGGGTTCCACAAGGACCATCGAGTCCAGCTCTTAAGTGAATGACCCCTATGGGGGTCAAACCCACAAACTTGGTGTTATTACCACCATGCTCTAACCAACTGAGCAGATGTCTACCCCATGGTATAGCATTCAAACAATTTATTTAAACTACTATCAAAAGTAGGTACATATTTTTCCTGATAATTTTATTCTCACTTTCTCATTACCTATTTATTGTGATTTAAAAAACTGAACAAAAACCAGTATGCAAAGTACACTCATGCGAAAATGAAAGAATGTTTTATATTTGAAAGCTCCAAGGAGACTCTCAGGTTACTTGTATAAACCTTTATAAGTTTTGAAAGTAGGTGAGAAGGACCATTTGCAGCAAAACCAGGTTTGCCCAAGTTTCATTCCTGGACACTGCTGTCTGGCAATAGACTTAGAAATGCATAACAGGAATGAGAAATTATTCTGTGCACATGTACAGTAATTTCTACAGTGAAGGCCTTTGCCACTATCCCATGCTAGAATTTGGACTCATACTGTGAGGTAGATAAGCATTGTACTGAGTTTATAGATGGTGGTGGAACTTAAGTACAGAAAGTCTAAGTAGACTTGCAGCAAATCATGCAGGAAGTCAAAATCCAACTATGAACAGAGCCTTTGTTTTCTGGTAATTGCATGCCTTACAAAGTTTTAAGGATAAATCAGAGCCCAGAGATTTTCTATGCCCAACCTGGGTGTCTTGTTTTGAAGGTATGTCCCTGAAGGGTGGCAGGAGGTTGTGAATGTTTTGATGAGGTTACTTGCCTCTCAGGAATGAAACAGCAAGCCATTTTTGTCACTGAATGAAATTTAGGCTTGTAGAGCAGCTTGGGCTAATCACAAATCTAATCACAACGTGTACAATTCCTGCATCTGCAACATTTGCTCTTCCTCATTTAGCTTCCAGTGCAGAGAAGAGCAGTCTGCTGTCAGGAGTTCATAATGGCACCTGCAACCAAAAGCAAAAATCTACTATTCACATAAAGCTTTTCCTCTGGTTTCAGGCTGAGGAGCCTTGATTGCTGATTGTAGGAGCTATCAGATTTAGTGCACAGTATCTCTAATTATTTGATATGATTATCTAATTCCAAAAATGCTGTTAAGCCACAGAAAAGAAAATTGTTGCATTTGTGAAAAAGGGGTGATTATTAATTTCAAGGTTTTGGATCTTTCTCATTATTTACTGACTTGGGCAAGTTTTTTCTCACTAGATCAGAGAAATACTGGTGTGGGGTTTTGCACTGCATATTTATGTATGCAAACATATTCTTCAAGCATACATTCATTTTGCCAATTGTAGCAGCTTGAATAAGATTTTCAGAAATTTTCATTTTAATAATGAGATCAGGTTTTATTTAAGTAATAAGCGATCTATGTTTTATTTTATTCTTTTTAAAACTTTTTCATTTTCTAGGTGAATACTAGATACAGTGGAAATCCAGAGCATACAAAATGTATGCAGCAATAATTTTTTTCAAACATTTCATTCATTTGCAAACATTGAGAAATCATAGTACTCCTACTAAGAATGTAGTCCATGACACTTAATTTGTGAACTGTAAGCAAGATTCTTACACGTTACAATGGGTAAAGTAATTCTGATGGGGAATTCTATTTTATAAACTAGCTAAAGATTTACTTTCCTGTTTTCCCATGCTTCCAGTTGTATCTTCAATATTGTGCCTTCTCTTCTACAGGACAAACTACATATTATTCAATAGATACCCCAGCTGCTCATTTTGCACTGCTTTAGAAGTACTAATATTTTGAAGCAATATAGTACAAGATGCAAACCACAGTATCTTGAAATGACCCAGATTGCAGCCAGATTTGTTCACATATCTGTTACCTTAACCTTGTATATTTTTCTGTGTAGTTTTCTATGTTGATACATCCTTCATTTAGCTCATTTGTCTTTCCAATGGTAATGTTTCATAATTAAAAACAGTGTTGAATACTCTTTGCCTCTACACAGTGGGTTGGTCAAGAAGGTCAACTGCCATATTTCTTTCAGAAGCTGTGACTTCACAGCAAAAAATTCATGTTTCCGCTAGTATCTCATATAAATTACACTAAACCAGCTGTAAATGCCTATGCTATTCTTAAAGTAAAATTTTGGTTTTGCATGCAAAGAGCAGAAATTCAAGTAATCCTTACTGTAAACAGGTCGCTTCCATCTTTGTAGCACAAAACTGTATGAAATTTAAAGTTAACTAAGAAACAGAAAACAGCAGAACTGTATTTTTATTGTATTTTCCTTGTACTTTTCCTTACTTTTGGTTTCAGTATCATTGTTCTGTGTCTAATCCACTGCATCTAATCATTTCAACATAAGCTAGTAAGACAGTCCTCACAAGGTAAAGTTGTCATAGAATTTTGCGTTCAGAAATATCTCCTGTTTCCCACAAAATATACAAACTCAGATGTGGAAAGGGAATGCAATGACATTAAGTGAAAGGGATCTCCATACTGCCAAACATCCCTGCACCAAAAAAAGTGTGGGATTAGACTTTCTCAGAAAACCTCTGCTACTAACTTACAAGCCAGAAAAATATCAAGGTGAATGTGTGTCTGTTCACTGCAAGCCAGCACTAGGTTATAGTGAAGCCTGCAAAAAAAACCCAGAGCAAAATACTTGAGACTTTAGAAAAAATTAAATGAAAATGGTTCAAAGCTCAGAGGAAGTTGGAAGAGAAGTCTGTTGCTGTTTTTGTTTGAATATATTCAATATCCCCATCTTCAAGACAGAGATTTTTCCCAAAAGACAGACACCTACTATCAACTCATTTGTGGCTTCCTTACATTTCATGTTTGGGGAAAGAATATTTTATTTTTAGAAGGGTTTTTTTATTGAATATTCTATAGGTTTAGCATGAAGACCAGTAACATAGAAATAATTTGATTTTTTTTAGATGTTTGAAAAGATCAGCAAAGGCCATTATTTTTCTTTCCATGAGCCCCTGCAATTGACTTCTCTGAAGTCCTATGATCAGTAAGAAAAGAGAAAAGCTTCGACTAGTTACACTTTATACCTGAATAAAAGCATGTTTTTTCTCTCTGAAAAGGCAATCTGAAAAAACACCCTGTTGAGCTTTGTACAACTTGATGGATAGACTACTTCAAAGGGAATATAAAGATTACTGATAATGAACAGTAAACAGCTGCATCTGTACGTTGCTGGGATTTTACTTATGACTCTAAGGTTTAAGTCCACCCAGATTTGTTGCAGTTGTCAAAAGAAAACACTAAATAACATGTTGTCAAGTATATCTCTTTTAATGACATTAGTGAAAAATACCTAATTTATCTACCATTGTTACTCCCTTTTTCATTGAAGAATACATCAGTATTTCTTATCTTCTGAGTTTCATTTCCTAAAACAGTGATTTTGATCAATCGATTGAAATAAGAATCTAGTAAAGAACTTTTGTAAGTTTAATTAGAAGCTGAGGCATAGAACATCTCCTCTTGGCTTGTTAGTGGTCTGCACTTAATCTCTAGATACATCCTTATATCATTTGCATAGGTTCACTGTTGTCTAGGAGAGGGAAGGTAGTTGCAGTACTTTGAACAGAAACGTAAACAAGCTGTTCTCTAGAGCAATATTGTCCAGTTGCAGCACTGCAAGAAGGATGAGAGAAATATCCCTTCCTTTCTTCCATTCTGAGCTAAGGTTATGAGCATAGTTAAGTATAAAAACACAATGAAAAAATGCCACCTGATTCTTATTTGTCATTATTTAGATTTCCATATTCTTTCAGTTTGCTATCTTTCAGTTTTTTATGCTGCTGCTTTTAGTGCATGCTCTCATCTTCTGGTTTTAGTTTCTCCATCCTCCCATTTGAATGCTTTCTACTCACTGTATCTTTTCTTTCCTTCTTATTTTGTCATACTTTATTTCCACTCGTTGCATGGCCTGAAAGCTTCTCCTTAATTTTCAGCTGTTCTCCTTGATCAATATCAATCCACTTCCTTGGACTCTTTTCTCACCTTTGTCCCAAGACTCAATGTGTTTTACCATTCTGCAGTTCCCCTAGTGTAATTTCTACATGAAGACATCATATTGTCTCAGAGCTTCCTTTTCTGTTACCCTTAGAGTATGTAGGAAGGCTCCAAGCACATCACAGAAAGAATAAGCTTTCATGTGAGCTCAAACCTATAAATCTGGCAGCAGTTCTAAATTCATTTTTTTTCTGGCAATCAAGCTGACTATTTTGGCATTATGACTTTTAGGGCCAGTACTATCTATTACAAAGGACTTAGTTACTTCTTTCAGTTGATACAGTCACCAGTGTGGGTAAGGTAATCAGTCGTCCAGACTGACAGCCTAACATGAAGAAAACCAGTGTCAAGAATAAAACTTTAGGTGCATTATCTTCAGCAGACCACGAGATCACAGAAAAGCAGAAATAACTTTATGTGAAACTTGGGCAAATCATGGTAATGTATTGGTCCAGCACAGCTGCATTCAAAGCTCAGAGGCACAGGACTCATAGTTCCCTGTATGATGAGGAACACTGCGTAGCTGCAAGTAGGTTCTAATACTAGAGCTCTGTTTGAATGGAGTTTTCCATGTGGTCCAGATGGCAGAAAAATGGTCTAGGTATGCTACTAGAGAACAAGTTTGGAGAGAGTAATGAATAGCTTAAAGCGGCTATACGGAAGTCCTTTTCAGAAGTGACACTTGACCCTGGGCAGAGAGCAAGTATGAGTCTTGTATACCTCTAAAAACCCTTGTAAATCTAGAGATGGTTAATTGGGTGGTCTGCTTCTGTAATATTCTGAATTTTATTCACCATGATTATGGTTCACAAAGACACTAAGAATGTCCTCATAACAAGACCGCAACCCCTCCATTTATTCTTTTTCAGAAACAGTCAGTACTATTATAGCACTGATATTCGAATGCCCCAATTAGGAGAGCAGCCTTTGAAGTACTGCCTCAAGTGGGGCCAAAGATAAACATTAATGAGAGAACTCTCTCTGTATATTTAATAATTTTGCTTTTGACAATTTTGCTCTCATTTCCTGTTGAGTGTTTTAAACTTCTGTGATGTACTGTCCCATTTACACAGTGGGCCTCAAAGTACAGAGTCCTGCCTTCAGTACTGATTTCAGCTCTACATTCAACTTAAACTCACTGGTTGAGAAGGCTATCATGTCCAGTGAATATATGATTTTGAATTTGTTTTAGAACAGCTCTTTGAATATGATCATTACTCCAGTTCTTCTTTCCCTTTTTATTTATTTCTTATCAGTTGGGAAAAAATATTTCAACCTGTTCATTTTTTCACCACTGTTTTAATTGACTTTCAGTTCTCTGGCTACTATTCTCTCTGGCACTTCTTTACCGGCTGTTTTTGTTTCTATGGATTTGGAATAAACTAAATGTTACCTGTTAATATGGGCTATCATGTTGTGGATAAAATATTTGACAAACTTATAGAGATAAATCCAGTGGAAGATATGGAAGCCTGCAAGTCAAGCAATGTGACATACTGCTTTTAGCTCAGATCCCCATACTGGAGTTCTAAATGCAAAGTTAGATATTTAAGTTTCTGACAAAATCATGAGAAGCAGTGGGCATTTAAGAATCACCTCTGGAATTCAAGCCGAATGAGGAGATCATAAAGAGAATATGCTGAAACAAACCTGCCTCTGACCTCCCACCACTCCTTTGGAGCTCAGGCACTCAGGCACTTGGATCAAAGCATTTTACTTCCTTCTCCTGTGGTGAGAAGACACTGCAGTGGTGTTTCCTTTAGGACTCTACATCAAAACCAGCATATGTTCACTCATGTGAATTACACCATTTGGCTCTCCTATCCCCTTCTGTTGTCAGAATAGGCCCTTTTGAAAAAGGAATGCCAAAGTTTATGGAGCCAGAACAGTTAAAGGAGCATCAATCAACAACACAGTCATTGGTGCCTTCATTTAAGAGTGGGATACCTGGAACTTAGTCTTGACATCCCTTTCCTCTTATACATTAATGTTAAAGTGAATCTTGGAAACAAAATGTAATCTTTCCATTTCTGGCCCTGTTTCAGCAAATGGTGTGGTAGGTAAACACTTCCCCACTTCTGTAAAGGTCCTGTCTTATAGTAAAGAGGTCCTTATCTTGACCAGTGGAAGAGATGGATCTGTAGCCCCTCAGGTCAAGGAATATTTTCCTGGATGAGTGTATTAACACCCATCCTGTTCTTCAAAGGCTGTAAGCTCCTCTACATATTCTTGGTATTCTGGGCATTTTATAGAGAAAGCAGCAAATGTTATCTTTTACAAAGACTCTGAAATGCTAGAATTCATCTAGCTTAACATGGACAGTAGATATCAAAGTCTGAACTAATTGTCTATGATCTTCTTACAGTCAATGGCGAGAATTTGGAACCACAGAGGGTTCTGTGGACACTAAGCCTATGGCTTGCTGAGGTAAATCCCATCCAGAGGACCAAGCATACCAACTGGATTACACTCCTGGAGAAGCAAAATTAAAGATTTTTCTGGATTCCTATAGGCTAAGAGCGAAGTACCTAGAAGTACTTGCTGAAGTGACGAAAATAAGCAGCAGAAGCTCTAGCTGAAGTTTAAAAGATGAGCTTAGTCCTTTGTTTTCCCTGTAAATGACTTTTGCCGATCCTTATCCTCCCCTTCTTTTATTATTACTGTATAATGCTACTGTATAGGCTACAATAATGTTACTGTGTAGCTTAACTGCCCTCGTACAGCTCTCACTTAATTTTTTTTCTCCACTTTTTTGTGTCAAAATTAAATGGAGAAATGGGAAGAAAACCATCCGAACAACAAATTCACTGCTATGGAAATAGCTTCCCTGCCCATTACAGATATTCAGAGCTATGATCCTTATTAGGCAAAGAACACAGGTAGAGATGTTTCTGTATGTAATAGGTCATTTTGTGTCTTCAGTATGAGAATAAATAGCTTAGTGGGTAAGTATGAATTCCATTCAAAGTAAATTGTGGAAAGATATTTTCACAAATATGAACCAAGTTGATATGAAAGAAGAGTCATTCATCATGGCTGGGCTTCGTGAACGAAGATTTGGGAAGGCTTTATCCACATTTGTTACAGGCACGTTGGTGACTTATGAGGCCAATACGTGGACAGACATATCCAGTTGCAAAGGCGCAGCAGAAAGATCTCCTTAGATGGTGTATTCCGCAAGACACGGTTCTTCCTGCGTTGCCTTTTCTCCTCGAGAGTGATCCTGCGTGTGTTCTCAAAGGCATCCGCAGGTTATAGATGCTGCTGGTCTCCAGGCCTCCCGATTGGAGGCCAGAGTCGACCAGTGATGGTGATCAATATGGCCAAGGCTGAGATGTGTTTTCAGGGAGTCCTTGAATCTTTTCTTCGGGGCTCCTCTCTTGCAGCAGCCAGTGACAAGTTCACCATAGAGCAGGATCTTAGGGAGGCAGTGGTCCTTCATCTGGAGACATGCCCTGCACCAGTGCAGCTGTGTCTCATCAGCATGGTCTCTACACTTGTGGACTGCTGCTTGCTCAAGAACAGATGTATTGGTCACATGAACCAAAGTTGATATGAAAGAAGAGTATTACACTAAGATTAACACAATTGATTACACTCACAGAGCAGATACCCATGTCTCTGAAGATTAGTCACTGTACTTTAAATTAAAAGCAGAAAAAAACGTGTAATGCACATATATAGCTGGAGGGGCTGACCTCAGCAAATGTAAAGGATTTCTCTCCTTTTGAGATAGTCTGATGTATGTCAACTCTTAAAAAAAAATACTTGACATTATTTTTACTAATTTAATAAAGATTAGCGACAGGGGGATTGGGGACTTCAATCTTTCTGGAACCAGATAATAAGCTCCTGTATTCTTTGATAATCTGACCTGAACAACTAATCCTCAGGTACTTACAAGTGGTTATAGTGTTTTTCACTTGGAGTAGTCCATATTAATTGAAGGCAGATTTTTGTTGCTGGAATCAGTGATTACCGCTCTAACCATTTAACATTTAAAACTGAATAAAAAATAAATTCAGTTTTAAAAGAATGAATTTACCTCGTGGGTCTTCTCCACAATGTTATAATTTATCCATATATTGATCAGAATTAAAGAACTTCCACTTTTTGGAAGAGAAAGACAAACATGAAGCCAATAGTTTCAGTTTGTAACTACAAGTAATTTTTTTTCATTCCATGGAAGTTTCCTCACATCACTATTCCCAAGTACAAGTGAACGTAGGGCAAAGAATTGGTTAAGAGAAAAACTTGGAAGTTATGGTTGATGAAAATCTCAACATGAGTAGGTAATGTGCTGTTGCAGCCCAGACACTCAACCAAGGTCCTGGTTGCACGAAAACAGCATGGCCAGCAGGCGAGAGAGGGATTCTCCTGTCTACTCTTCCCTTGTGAGATCCCATCTGCAATGCTGTATCCAGCTCTGGGCACCCAAGAAAATAAGGTATGGACCTGTTGGAATGAGTCCAGAGGAGGACCAATAAGTTGATCACATGGTTGGAGCACCTCTCCTGGGAAGACTGGATGAAAGAGCTGGAGCTGTACAGTCTGGAGAACAGAAAGCTCAGTGTAGACATTAGAGCACCTTCCAGTACCTAATAGGGGCCTACAAGGAAGCTGGAGAGGTACTTTTCACAAGGCCATGCAGTGATAGAAGAAGGGAAAATGCCTTAAGGTGAAGAAAGAAAGGTTTATATTAGATATTAGGAAGAAATTCTTTACTGGTGGGTGGTGCAGGCACTGAAACAGGCTACCCAGAGAGGTTGGGGATGCCCCATACCTGGCAGTGTGCAAGGCCAGGCTGGATGACAGCTCTGAGCAACCTGGTCTAGTGGAAGATCTTCCTGCCCATGGCAGAGGGTTGGAACTAGGTGATCTTTAAGTCCTTTTGAAACCAAACCATTCTATGATTCTATGACCTTATGATTATCATGCTGTTTGAGGACTGGAGCTTGATGTTGGGAAAGAAATTGAAGGGCAGGAAAACAGACAGGTATTTTTTTTTCTGTATAAATTCTCAGGAAACCACTATTTGCATGTAGTTAGGTGCAAAACCAAATACATGTTCCCCAGTTTTCCTATCAAGTCAAACCCTGAGCTCAGGTTGTTAAATATTAATAATTCCTAGGAGTGCATTCTGGGTCCATGCTACAGAAAAGCTGCCGCTAGACTTCATGTAGGATTGGACTCTGTGCTGCTGTGCATACACCCTGATCTGCAGGCCTCCTGAGATGTGTGCTGATACTGTTGTATGGGGGATTATAAGGAAATTATTTCCTTCTCTTTGTCTGAACCCAACAGATTATATACACAGAGCTCACTAGTCTATTTGCACATGTTCCCTGTGTGCTTTGAAGTATTATTTCAGTGATAATAATGAAGGAAAACAGATACTGTGTTCCCTTTTCAGAATGGTGGGGTTTTTATTAACACTGGAGCACAAGATGCAAACGGATTTATCTATCTCATATTGGCCTCTTTAGCACTAGTGTGCTTGTAACAAGTGTGGGTAGAGCCCTTCCCAATCTTCATTCGTGAAGCCCAGCCATGATGATGGTGCAGAAGAAGTGCAAAGTCCTATTAAGTCAATAAAAAATAAGCTTTCACTTTTTTTTTCCTTTTTAAATGAACAATATTTTTCTTATAGGTAGTTTGGAAAGAGTATAATTGGAGAGGGTTGTGAAAACTTGACAGCATTAAATATGTCAGACACTCACAGGAATACACTATATTTTTTTTTCTTTTGCTTTATTATCTGATATCTGGTATCCGTCTTTGCAGCTTAGTAAGTAGGGTAGTTCATACACATATTCCACCATTTGGATGTTTGCTTTAGATAAGAATATATTATCCAAGTTAGATTACATCTCTTTCAGCTACAAAAGAAAAGTAAAATTATGATGTAGTTCAATAAAAACTGCTCTGGCTAAGACAACTTTTCATATACACGTATTGTTAAGTTTTGCATATCTCGTTCCTAAGAATGTGAGATGGACTGGCATAGTCGAAGAAATTGTGTGTGCCTTTCACAGTAATAAGATAATAGACATGAGGTATCATTTCAGTTTATCTTTCCCTTTTTAATTAAAAACATCCTGCTATTAGAGATAAGTGGCATCTCATCTGAATCAATTTATGGATAGAAGAAATGAGACTGTTCCCCTGCAACTCTGAGTCAGAAGCGATAAAGGATTTACTGTAAAGTGTCACATATATATACAATGATAATGCTCTTAAATTCACTGCTTTTCGTGCAAACTTTATATTCTTTAAAGACACCTCTGATTAAAAAATAAACCAATAAACAAAACTTTTTTATATATATGTGGTACTCCGATTTGTTTATTTCTTTAGAAAAATGTACTACCTTTAGTTTCTAAAAGAAGGGGTAAGAAGCTGCTTAATTTCACCGTATCTTTCTAGTTCTTTAATTTTTTTGCCTTTTGTCATGTTTGCAGCATGTAATCTATCACTGGATCTGCTTGCTGAATTAAGGGAGAAAAGGGCTGCAAAAACTGAGTCTGAGATACTTTTATGCCCCCATAGTCTATTCCTATAGACTATTACAGTATTAAGAGCTTTGAAACATATCAGTGTTCTTAGTAGAATAATTTAAGCTGTCTGTCTGAAGCCAAGATGTTTTCCCCATCCTTCCAGCTCCACAAGACAGTCTAGATATTCTAGAAGTTATTCTAATATTCAGAAGATATTCTAAATGCTTCTCTTCCCTGGTCTAAGGCACTCTCCATGGTGTATCTACAAGTTCTGTAGAGGCCCTTCCATGGCTAACATATTCACATCACTGGATGATTCCCATATAAAAGATATCCTTGAAACATGGCTATAGAACCAGTTCTCTGTGCCTTTGTCCACTTAATATCTTTCTGCCAACAGTATTTGCTGCTTACAGGGCAGAAAAAAATCAGGCAGATATTCAGATATTTGTGAACTGCTTCTAACAGTTTAGCCACTGCCAAGGAGGGCCTAAGGCTCTGCAATTCACCACTGAATATAAAGGGGATGAAACAGGTGATTGATAATGCGGTTAAATGCAGTGTGGTCATGCTTAGAAATTCATTCGATATCAACAAGATTGAATATATTAGAAGGTAACATTACCATGCTACCTTGATCTATACTACTCTGCTGAGTGCTCCCGGGCAGGTTCCTTTCCTCTTTCTCTGAGGTGTGATAGGAAAAAGTAGGGCATCGCTTGCCAGACTCAGCAGTGATGGGTGAATGGGTGAAAGTGCACCACTCTGTTTGCAAGGGAGCTGCAACGTCTCCCTTGCACAAGGAGAGATGAGATGCTGTACTCAGGATCCTGTCCTTTGCAGGTACCTAGTAAAGTAGTGGGTCTGATTTGGACAGATGAATCGCACTCATGTAATTTAAGATGTGTATTGCAGTTTTCCTCTGTATGTGGATTCAAGAGGACATAGGCTCTGTACAGCCCTAAGGTACAGAATCAAGACTTTTCGGCTCAGCTTGTAGAAGTCCCAGTGTTAGACAAGAAATTTTTATAAGATGTTTTAGAATTGTTGAGTTTACATGCATAAATATCACAGTGAGTGCATTCAAATACAACTACTTTAAAAATACATTTCTGAACATATTGCTATTGAGGTCAGGAGTTAAAACCAAATATTAGTTTGATCCTACACTGCCTGAATGAGTAATTTCATTAATCTTATAAGTATCAAAATACTTTTATCAATGAGCTAAAACACAGAAAAGGTCACAAGCAATTTTATGTCACAGTTGTATTTAGTGAGAAACAATTTTCATATAGGCTCCTCTATCCCTCCCCTTTGACAGATGAGTACCAGTAATTATGACCAGCAACAGCTAACCCCTACTTCTGAAGTGCTAGAGTGCAGTCTAGCCTTTCCTATGGTAAAGCAGGGAGTTCAGGCTTGAAGCAAAATATGCTGTAAATGTTTTTATTGCCCAGCTAGCATCACTAGAGAATCTCAGAAGCCAGTAGAATATTAGCTTGGCACGACTAAAGTATTGGGGAAAATCAAAATTTTGCCTAGTGAATTTGCTTACTATGTAAACCAGTACAAAATTGCCTCAGTACTAATAAAGAAATGTAGTCATGCCATAGACCGGACACAGACGGTCACCCATACTAAGACCATGGTTCCCAGCATGCTTTTAATTTGGGTCAGATAGCACATTAGCAGGTGAATCACAGATTGGTATTCAGGATGGACCAGGACCCACTCCCAGTAGGAAGTTTGTATGACCTACCCTACAAAGAGGAGATTTAGGAATTTTGTGTCAAAGTGATATTTTGCTGTTGCAGGTCTGGACTTTTTTCTGGACTACTTTTTTGTTTTAGAAGTAAGGAATTTGTTTTACTTAGTTTTACTGCTTTGCAGGGAGGAAGAGGAAAGGGTTTCCCCTTGTGCCTCAACTGGCAGTGTTTCCAGAGGGAAATCCTCCAAACTCCACCGTGACTCTCCATAACAGTTCCAACCAGGCTTTTCCCAGGGATATGGAGGTTGTTCCACCTTTGAATGGTAAATTATCTTCCTTGACTCATGTGAATGACCCAGTGCTCTACGGGAAATGGACAACTGTGCCATCTGTTTGTAACCAGGCATGGCAAGTCTCAGCCCAGAGCCAGGGATCCCTGCAACCCAGCTAACCCATCTGTCCATCCTGAGTGATGAAAGAGTTCCTGTTACCATGGTCTGCATTCATCTAGTGCATGTGCTGTTTCTCTTCCTGTTGCACTCCAGAGGACACCTGACAGCTAAGGTGTTTTAGAAGTGCTCATCAGTGGTGGGATGGCCACCATTGACCTCAGACCCAGCACTTGGCTGTGTGGTGCTTTCTTCTTCTCCCCCTTCTATTTCTCAAGACTGTTTTTTTAGCTTACATACCTTTTTGAACACATAATGGTCTCATTTGCATTTCAGGACTATTGGATTTCGTCCATATGTTGGTCACAAATTGAAATTAATAAACTGGTGCATTCCAAATAGGAGACGAACACGTACCTACTCCAGGATAAACATCTCAGGAACAGCAGCATTGCAACACTGGGTGCAGCAGCAATCCCACTTTTACCAGTCATGCTGTTACACTCAAAATCTTGTTTATGAGCTAAGAGAAAGCACACCCTGCATATATGTGTATACAGTCAAGAAGTTATTGTTAGTATATCTGAAATCTAAGAACTTAATGATTACTGTTCCATGTCTAATTGTTATAGAAAATTGAAGAACACTAAGGTAGAATACTTCTGAATAGAAAAGGGCCTCAATAATGTAGTGATATTGTTATATGCACACTTCTTCGTTTCCCACCCCCTTCTCCTCATGAGATGTTACCTGTCCACTGCTCTTCTTATCTAAGGTAGGTAGAGGTGCTGTTATGATGAGTTATCAGCATCAGAAATCTTTTCTCAAATGGTTAATGATGTTCATGTTGTCGGTTTGTTTTCCTTACTCCAGGATCCACCTGGAGTTACTTTTATGTGTTTTCTAACACCTTGTGGTTCTTCCTTGGTTGGCAACCCTGTATTACACTCGATTATATTGTATATTATGGCTTTTAAGTATGTTAGATATTATTTCTTTGTTCTCTTTGTTACTCTTTTCACTAGCTGACCATGAAGGGTCATTTGTACCTGAGGAGTCTCTATTTTTAAGCTTGTGCCCCATTTCTTATATCCCATGACTGCAGTGCACTATGTTGCATCCAGTGTCACTGCTTCTCAAGGCCTCTGCTATCATACTGGACTTGTATTTCTTTACACTGCTAGAGTTATATCATTCTCTACAGCATAATTGTTTGTTACTGCTAGCTATATAAAGTTGTGGTTGTACCACACAAAGATAACAAGAGGAAAACAAATTAGAGAAATTACTGCCACAGCTAAAGCAAGTAAACTAAAACTGCAGGCAGGTCAGGAAAAGTTCAGACTGAGCAGGCCTGACAAGCCTTATTCCTGAGGATTTACAAGCCCATTACAAAGCTTATGGTCTGTTACTGGCTACTTGCAGTGGTAATACTGTACTACGG
Organism: Chiroxiphia lanceolata; assembly: GCF_009829145.1. Lineage (NCBI taxonomy): Eukaryota > Metazoa > Chordata > Aves > Passeriformes > Pipridae > Chiroxiphia > Chiroxiphia lanceolata. Next base: position 16,346,118 of record NC_045671.1, on the reverse strand, counting down.
GGGTACATGTGTTTGCATTCTTTGCAAGAGTGCTTGTAGCCTATATAGCAAAGCACTTAAGGTACACTAGTCTTTTCTCTGATATATTCTGATGCCTATATATATCAGGACAAATTGGAAATGTTATCTGAAGCATAACACTGGCAACTGAAGCATGATGACCTGCAGGATGGGCAGGAGTAGAAGCATATCTTGCTGCCATTCTGGTGGAATGACACAGGTCATGTCAGTATAATGTAACTGCTCTTTGCAGGTGGGGAAAGACTGGAAGTGGTTTTACTTCAAAGGTTAAATGTTTCTTAGCGTTTTCTGCAATAGTTGCTGTTACTGATTTGATGGTCAAATAAATGCTAGGAAAATATAACAAAATATTAATCTGTGGGTAAAAAAAAAGTCACCCTTGGAAGTCCTGGCAAAAAGTCTCTCTGGACAGTCTATTCACCTCTTTATAGTTATGGATATCAACTGGAAGTCAAATAAGTGTCTGACACCCATGGGTACCTGAGAGACTGTACATGATGCATGACACAGATAGGAGCAGCCAGTATTTCTCAGCCTCTGAGCTTCTGGGGCCTTTAAGAAGGGAAGATATAGTAAAATTTTCTTATAATGCAATAGGAATCATTGCTTGGTCATGAAGTCTGAGAAGGGATTTCTGTTCTATATAGTTCTATCCTTCCTCATCTGGAAAACCTATAGAAGAGCAAGGATCTTCCTATGTGCCTCAGAGAAGGGGATCAGAAAAAAATATTTCTATTTGCTCGTGGTTTTTACAAGAGCAGAAACAATTCGATTCACCCAAGTCAGTTTTGGCTCTCGTGGAAATTGAATTCTGTATGTTCATCTGTCCACACTCTAAATATAAAGCAGAATCCCTCCACACATATATTCCCACTCTCCGGGAATTCCACTGGTTGTAGTCCAGAATTGTAGGTCAGGACAAGAAGATTGATGGTGTTACCCAAATAAATTAAATTAATAGGTCCTGATCCAAGAGTTATTGGTTGTGAATCCCATTACAACTCAAGCATTCATCCTGACAGAAAGGTCTAAAAAGTCTAAAGAGATTTCTGTCCTTCCTCCTTCATTTTCTGACAAGTAAAACAGCTACAGTGAATGGCTAAAGAAGGTGAGGGTATCCCTGGAGACTGAAAATCAGATAAACCTGGGACAAATATCTGGAGTCTGATGTCATCTTTGCCTGTTGGGTATGCAGTCTGATTGCAAAATACAATGCAATTTGAATGCTCTGTTCAAGAGACAATTGGGATTGGAATAACAAAAGTGTGGTAGAATAGGGATTACCTGCATTGTTTGAGTAATTTTCACAGTGCTTTCCTAGGCTGCAAAGTCCTTGGTGCAGTGTTTCTCCCACAGTCTGTAACTTTGTTGAGTCAGAAAAGGTAATGCATGTGAACATGCATTCTGTGGCAACAGAACAAAAGTAATTTGTTTACATTGGTATTACATCAAAAATCTAAAGTCATCTGAAAAAGTTTCTAAAGTGTTTTGTGTTTTCTGGGATTTTTGGGGTGTTTTGGCAGCAGGGGCATTTGTTTCTTTTTTTAAATCTGCAGTTTACTAGTTGCAAAAATAGATGCCTGAGAACAATTAGGTGGAAAATATGAAACACATCTCTTAGATTAATTCATTGTTCTACTTGTAAACATCCGTTGGAGTATCACATCCTGGAAAAGCCACTCAGTTTTGCTATATATGGAGCTTAAGGTTTGCTAGTTCCCATGCACTGGCAGACCATAGTGGCTTTGTGTGCACATACAAGAAACATATCTTTCTCTCATAGTCAGATATGTAAAGAGTAAACATAGAGCTAGAATCAGGAAATTAATTTTCTCATGTTATTAGCCATTAACCATGACTTTTTTGCAACATAATCAGAAATGAAAATAATCAGCAAGAAGATGACCATAATTTGCATGCAGGTACATGTTCCAAAACTAGTGAATTAAGTCTTGCATCTCTCACAATTATTTCCTTTATAATATTTGCACAAAACCAGCTTTAAGGGAAATAAACCATTTGTATTACGTAGGTTTTTCCTTTCTTCTCCTTTTGCCTTCATCTCTATTCCTCAGCATATCTCTTTCTCAAGTCACTAGAAGAGATGCAAATGTTCACTTAGAAAAATATAGACCTGTAAGTCTCTTATTTCCTATTTTTATTGTATTATTCTAAAGAGACTGACTCTGCTGAAGAAGTAATAACATTCTTTATGCCCATGACAGGAATTGGGTTATTTAGATTCTTTGGAAGAAATGCTCAGCCTTAATACAGTTATGCCTTAATTCAACTCTCTAGGTAATAAAGCAGTTTCAGATTTCAGAGTCAAGGGAACCATGCCAGCAGGGCCTGGCATATGACAAAGGAAAGAGAAAGAAAGTAAGGCTGCTGGAAAAAAAAAAAAATAAAAGGAGGAGTTTCTTTAATTTTATACTATGTATGTGTCTATATTACTTATATATACATATAATCTTTGTATTATATATGCACTGTGAAAGCCTGCTTTTAGAAAAATGAGGTAGTTGTAACATGCAAATTCACAAACTAACAGAAACTGGACATTCAGATGGAGATATTTACCTTGTCTCAAATGTCATCCTGTTGTTTGTTTACAGACTGATTCTTAGACTTTGATTTTCCTCACTTTGGTCAGCTTCTATTGTGTCAGAATAATCATTCCTTTGCTTAAACATCCTCACAAAGAATGATGTGAAATCTATAATGGGCATATACATGTCAGTTAAATATTTCATATTATTTGTATGTGTATTTGACTAACACATGCAGTGGCTTGTGCTCAGCATAGGGCCAAATTTTATCCAGATTTTCATACACACTGAAACATGCACTTACTGTGAGTAAATCAATATTATGTTTGAAAGATCAGAATAATTTTAATTTCTTAGGTGAAGGTGTGGCTATATTATTATAATATAGTGATACTCGGCTTGTTGATGGCGTGCAGCCCAATCTCTTTATTTCAAACAAAAGTCCCCCTTTCAACCCCTCCAGAGGACAATGGTAGCATAGCACACACTGCACATGTGCCTCTGTATTCCGTCTAGGGACTCCAACTCCCATGATGCATCTCTTGCATACCCCTGGGGACCCGTCTACTACAGTGAAGGTGCTTGAAATACAATTTTAAAAATCCTTTATTTTCTTAACGAGTTGTGCAAATTCAGAGAGAATCGGCACAGAATTAAAATAAAAATCCCTAAAAGTTGAGAAATTATCAGACTGTCTAAAATATCTCATTTAAGTCTACATTTGATGCTTTAACCTAGAAAAAACTTGTTCTTTCTGCAAGACCTGTGCTTAAATAATTCCTTGTTAGCTATAAATCTCCAAGTTCTTCTTTTGAGCTATGACAGCTAAGAAACACTTTCTTTCCTTTGTTTCTCCTTTACATTCCTCCCATCTGTTACACACTTTCTACAATATCTCAGACTACAACTTAGATGGCATTTTAATTGTAATTGTTAATTAAAATAAAGAATTCTTTAAAAAGGAAGTTAAAGGGAAATTTAATGCAAATGAGGTTGGTAATTTCATGGACCATCATCTGAGCTGCTATAAAACACTGATCAACAGGAAAAAACCCTGCAATTTTTATAAGCCCCCTCTCCATTGTACTGAGTGTTATAGTCACTGCTGCAGGTGTAGAACTGAAAGCTATTGAATGATGAAGACCAAAAATTATCATTTGGCTTCAGAATTTGCAGCACAGAGAAGTCATTCACTGCATCCCTGTGCTCAGGCCATGGATATGTGTTTTAAAGGCTCACAGATTTTCAGCTTCCGTTTTGACACCCTTACAGGATTTGTTGATTCCTATAAGAAATAACATTTTTAATATTTGTCCTGTAGTCCAGCATTTTGTTTATAGCCCTACTCTCAGTGTAGTGTTTCTTGATAGACTGTGTGCTTTTAACACCTGTTCATAACTTTTTTATACTGTGTTATGGAATAGAAGGTTTATTGCAAAGTTACAATTATTTCAGCTGACATTAAAAAAAATCTGTGCCAGTTTAAGATTAATCAGTGACTCAGAAAAAGGACCCTCTCTTTCCTTTTAATTTAATAGTAGTACAAGTTGGAGATCTGGCACAGAAGCAAACTGAGGGATTTACGTTAAAAAAAATCACGGTTCCAATATACATATCAGAAATTCCAAAATTACCTAAGGTTTATTCACAGACTGTAGACAGAGCAAACATTTATACAGAAACCAAGTGAAACCTATTTCACCAAGGCATTTTGGTTTTGGTCCCAGGCTTCTTCAAAATCATACACAGGCAATTAATAAGAGGTAAAAGAGGATTGTGAGACTTTTAATGCAAGTCTTACTATTGAAAAACCATTTCTGTATTTTACTATTATTATTATTATTATACAAAAGTATAAGTACTCTGGTATTTGATAGAGAGGTGTGGCTCCAGAAGCTAGCACTCAAGTTTCTTCATAGGTATGGCTAAAGGCAGAGACATCGTTAAGCAGATTTTGAAACAGCGTCACCCCACTCCTTTGAAAATACCTTTGAGATTATTTCAGTAGCACCTTGCTGATGTTGTAACAAAGAAAATAGTTAGGTCAGAGACATTAACATTGCTTTGGCTATGCTATTTCTGTTGCATGACTAAGCAACCGACCCCATTAAACTAATCCAGGGCTTGTGTTTCCCCCAGTTTTGCAGATCATGTGGCACATCCTTGGAGATCCATAAATAAAGTACTACTGAACAAAGTTTCTTTTTCTTTTTTTTTTTTTTTTTTTAAGCAACAGCTTCTTTATCACATATGATTTAAGATGTCAGTTCTGAAAAGTGACATAAACTTGCTCAACTTTGAGCAACTGTGTGGTGCCACAGAATTCAGCAGGGATTTCTTGAGTGCTGAAGGTGAGGCTTTTGGAGTCTGCTGAATTGAAACCTCACCTGACATTTTTATGTACTGGATTGAACCTCAATATATGCTTGTTCCAGTCAAATTAGCACCTGATTTCCAGCAGCAGGTCTGGAGAACAGTGAGGTTGAAATCAACAGTGAGCTTTTATGAGACTGATCCTAATCATTGGTGTTTTGGAAAAGTAAAGTCATCTGCAGCCTTAACTACCTATATTAAATCCAGTGTTACTGGATCTCAGTAAGTGCCACTTACTCGGGACACTAATTATACATAGCTGCAGCTATAGTTTGAGTGATTCAGTTTAATATTATGGCTAGGTCCCTTTCTAGTCTTCCCTCACTCACAACAATAGAAAATTGTTCATAAGCTTCTGAAATGCTTGCTATTGCTGGATCTGGCTTGCACACTGGTAGATAGAGACAGTACTCTTAACTCATTCATGTATTAAATGGATGTTCTGATATCTCCTTCCTCCTAATATTAATGCATTAGATCTACTCAGTAGATGTACTTTCTTGATTCTGCATCATAATTGATCAGGAATATGTTTCTTGATTTTTCATAGCTACTTGAGAACTAATAAGATTATGCTTTCAAATGTTCTCTTTCCGAGAACGTTGTCTCGCATTTAGAGCAGAGGATAGGCAAACAGCAATCTTAAATTTAAATCCAAACATTTATTTTTGGAATGTTTTGTGACACGGTCTTTCTTTCCTTCGATTTAATTTCTCTCAATACACACTGTATAATAGCATCATCTAAACATGTTTTGAATCATCATTGACTTATAAAGGCAATTGAATATTCTGTGTACTTATGCTCTGAGAATACTACCATTGATAATAACGAGAGATTATTGCACTGTGTCAGAGTCCTGGCTCATCTGAGGCCTACTGACCTACTTTGACCACAGTCAGAGTGAATGTGATGTGTTTCAGCAAACATTCAATGCTGTGGTAAAAATAGGTTGTATGCTCTTTCCTTTGTTGCCACTTCACCAGCAGCTCTGCAGGTACATGTCTGTCGTTCATCACATACCTGAGCCTTTCACAATTTTCTTTGTCACACCAGAAGCTGTTTTCTTCTATCCTATTCTATCTGAAATGTGTGAATGAGTACAGCTATAAGTACCTGTTTGATGGGCACAGCAACCTGTTTTCAAAAAAGAATCTTTGGCCCAGACAACAAAAGACTCACCCAAGTACTTCTGTGTAGTTGTTCCTATGCTAGTTCCACCGCTTGTATCTTCTCAGCTGCACTTGCACAATACAGTGACAGCAGAAATATCTTCTAACAAAGTATCTCATCCCTTAATGTGCTGCTGGTCCTGACAGATGGCAAATTACCAGCCCTTAAAGCTGGACTATTTTGATTATTAATCTCTTGCACTTTTTTCTAGATTTCAGTTGTGGTCTTGTTTAAACAGCTGACGTCTTCTCAGCTGCTAAAGTCAGAGGTTAGTATACTGTGGCATTAGAGGTGGGAATTGAAACAATTTTCAGGCGTGACAACACTAGTTTCTATTTCAGGCTTTTCTGGAGAAAAGAGCTGCAAGAATCAAGTCTGAGCTGAAATAAAGAGACAAAAAGGCAAAGTGGGTAAATCACAATCTAGTAGCTGCTGAGAGCTGAGATGTAACATTTTTCTGTGCGCCTGAGAGGCAATAACTTTCCAGTGCATCATCCAGATGGTCTGTAGTTTCCAAATCCATTTTCAGGGATCAGAATTAAGATCCCAGTTCACCTTGGTGAATAACAAGGGGGAAGTGAGCATTAAAACCCAAGCTTTCAGTTACAGAGATATGCACTTCAACCTTTGCTGCAAATCAAAAGCCTAATAAGGGCCTTCAATAAAGTCTGACTGGATAACAAAACATTGTGTAGAAAAAATTATACACACTTCCTTTTCCCAGCTTGATTGTTCTAAAGAGAACTACTAGCTTCTTTGTGGCTTATGTCAGTGAGTGGATATTGCATTAAGTGGACCATTGCACTGATCCATCATGGCAATTCCTGTGTCCCTATCACATTTTAGTCTCAGATCTGTATTCAATTTGGATAGGGGTGAACATCTTTGAGAAATTTTTTTCCTGTCCATACAATGGGTATTTCTTCCTTTAGCTACTAACTTAGTAGCTGTTATTCTACCTGAATAACAGGCAGACGCCTCACGTAACATGTACAAAATCAGGATGTCATGTAAATTCTGTATGCTTACTGCAGTGCAGTCTGAGCCATACCTCTCTCTGTCAGCCTGTATCTTTGAGGTCCACCTGCACAATAGAGCATTGGGTAAGAGGGAAGAAACATGAGAAACACAGAATTAAAGAAGAAATATCTGCTGAATGTTTTTCCAATGTTTCAAGCTAGCAGCTATGCTGAATCTTGAACTCACTCAACTCTTGCTTTTAGCAAGTATGAATAGCAGAAGCCTCCCACTGCTTAGAGCTCTGGTGGATTCAGTTTATTTATGATTCCAGCTCAGTTTTGAATTTACCTTATTACATTGGTAAACTCAGTTTTGTCTGGCTATGGTAGCCTGACAGTAACTGGCCTTAATATCCTCAGAAACAAAAAAGCCCCTCATGGATTACACCCTGTAAACATAGGGGTTGAAAATAAGAAAATGCATCAAAAAATATAGGGAAGTGTTTCTGCAAAGCAGCATTACCTGTTGCATGAATAGTCTCAATTGAACTAATTGAGAGCTGGGGCATAACCCTGATTTTTACTCTTGAAAATATTTCCTTAACTGCATTAAAATATGGTAAATATTACTTCACCCATAAGCATCTTGCCATAACCACTAACAATTCATTTACCACTCAACAGGATTGAAATATGGAGATATCAGTTTCAGACCTAGAGGGATCATACTGCCTTTCATTTACTGGAAAAGCTTTCAAGAAATTTTAAATGTTCTCACAAGACTTTTCCTCTTTCGCTCCCTTTTGCTAAATTCCTTGTTTTCTTTGACAAATGTTCATAAAAAATCTTCATTACAAAAAAAAATTTTTGTACTATCATAGATCATCAAGTACATCATGAAAAAAAGCCATTATTTGGCCGAAGATAACCTGGTCCTTAAAATTATAATACTTGGAGATTTGTGCCATCCCATTGTTTCTGATACCCCACATATATAGCCTCCTTTTCTTTTACTCTAAAGACAGATTGCAGGTGCTTTGGAGGAACAAATTTTTTTCTGGATCAGTATTTACAGAACTTCGCATGGTGTGCTGTGACTATGGCTCTTGACAGAGTAATAATTTTTAAAAATCATGATTTCTATTAAACTATTTAATTTAAAATTAGGTCTCAGAATTATATGCAGAAGGGAGAGGACTTATAGACTATGCCTAAAATATTAATGCAAATACTTGGAGTGTGGTTGTAAAACAGACACTTATACATGTGTTATGACATCAGTGTCTAACCATCCATGAGTGCACGATGATGTCTAATTTGCATAGCTGGCTGGGAAGTCATGGGAGTGCAGTTTTTGTGGAACTAGAATCTGAAGTTTCAGATTCTTTATGTCGGTAGGTTAACGTGTCTGTCCCAGTAACAAGCTGCCCCTTTTTTTTATATAGTAGTAACTGCAAAATCATAATTATAAAGCTAACCCTCCACAACACTCTGTAGATGTGCCACACTAGTGTGGCTGAGACAGGTTTTTTAACCCGTGCTCTATGAGAACAGAGATGGTACTATGATCAGTCTGCTGGTGTAGCACTGAGAATTACTCCAGAATATTAACACTTTGACCTTCTACAGATCAAGGTACTGAGGGCCTGTGTATTTCCTAAAAGTACTCTTATGTGCCAGTTACTATCAAATACTTAATTATAAATAAAAGTATCATATACTTACTATGGGTGGAGATGATGTGGAAATTTACCAGCAGATACAAAGGGGAAAATCAGGTATATTCCCTGTTGCTGAAAACCAGACTTTACAGCACAGTCTTTTTACTGTTGGGATACTAGGGATTTCTTTACAAAATTGCAAGTCTCATATGTACTGAAATGTGTGGCCTTCCTGTATGCTTGCAGACAGTATCTGACCCTCTTCAATTACAGTAATAAGCAGCTGCAAAACACAAACCCTGGTTTTCACACCTGAGTTGAGTTGGAGTCCCCTCAGTGGAGTCAGCAGTGCTGCAGGCTGACCACACAAGGAGAAGCAAGAGCAGGGCTGACTGTGCAGCTCCATCTATCCTTCTGCAGCTGATGCTGCAGCTGGTGAAAACCTGTTCAATGCTCTGATGTATTTGCAGCCTGGTGCAGCTTATAGCTAGTGAAATTACATGGGAATGGTGAATAATGACTTCTGAAATACTAGAACAAAGATCTGGTTAATGAAATTCATTGAACTTCTAAAATTCTATTCTTACTATGTTCTTTTGAAGAGGTTGTCAGAGGAGCTGTTATTACTACAGACAAACCTGGTTTTACTCAAATCATACTCTTTATCTAAGGATATCAAAATAACTTTTCAAATTGAACAAAGCCTCCCAAATAAATATCCCATGTCAAGATCATTATTCAGATTTTGTATGGGGAAAGAGAAATATGATGATATTTTGCCTAAGGTGACATATGATGAGTGTAGCAAGACAAAATTGGAAGTGATATTTTCTGACTTGTTATCATAATTAGTACTCTCAAATAATTAATTTCTACAATATCTGAATGTTGAACACTGTACCTTTAAATGTTCTGTTAGCATACAGATTAGATAAGCTATGTGTGGTGGTTTGAGCCACCACAAAAATCCAAAATCCAATTTCCAGGCTTCACCTACCCCTTCCCACAATTTTATCTCAACACCAAAGAGAAACTTTCAGGCAAGAGGCTTCTATAGGGGAAAAGGGGAAGTATATACATTTTATTTTACACAAATAAATATACTGTACAAACTAAAAGCAACTATATATATAATATTACACACTTCTATCAGTCCCTTTAATCTTCTCCCTCAACTCAGTCCAGGAAAAACCCTTCAGGCTGATAGGTAACCAGTCTTTCTCTCGTGGGAGTGTTCAGGGAAATCTGACTCACTCCCCCCACCAACCTCCAGCTGTTTGCTGAAGTCTCTTCTTCCTTATGAAGTCCAAGAAAATAATTTGAGTCCATGCTCCCATGGTTCCGTACTAGTCTCTGCTGTGTGTTTCTCTCTCTCTCATACCTCGGTTCCGTAGGCTGCTGTAGTTCAGTTCAGCTTATCATACGTACGTGTCCTGGAATCTTCATTCCTTCTCCAAGTTTTCGGCTGTCCTCCGTTTAAATCACTGCAAGGACATCCTCCGGGCCTTTCTCTGGTCCATGTCCAGTTTCACCTAAGGTTATGTCCCTGGCTTTTGAGGAACTTGGGGGGACAACCCAAGCGTTCCAAAATCTGCCACAGACCTTTCCTGCTCACAGTACCGAAAGCTTTGGTGAGGTCAACAAAGGTTACATAGAGACCTTTGTTCTGTTCCCTACACTTCTCTTGCAGTTGTCTGAGAACGAATACCATGTCTGTGGTGCTCCTGTTGGCTCTGAAAGCACATTGGCTTTCAGGTAGAATTCCTTCTGCTATAGCGGGTATTAATCTGTTCAAAAGTATTCTTGCCAGGATTTTGCCAGCAATGGAGAGCAGAGTAATACCACGGTAGTTCGAACAGTCTGATTTAGTACCTTTCTTCTTATATAGGATGATGATGGCTGCATCTTGAAGGTCTGATGGTAGTTCGCCTAGTCATCACACGCCATGAGGATCAACATGGCCAAGTCAGTTATGGCGACACACTTTCTGAGCCCTTTCAAGTAACTAATGGTGTGAAACAAGTCTGTGTTCTTGCACCAACCCTATTCACAATCTTTTTCAGCATGATGCTCCAAAGGGCCACGGCAGACCTTGAGGATCAGGATGGTATCTTCATTCGATATTGTACTGATGGAAGCCTATTCAACCTAAGGCGACTGAAGGCCCACACTAAGACTTTAAACCATCTTGTCCGGGAGCTGCTCTATGATGATGACACCGCCCTGGTTGCTCACACAGAAGCAGCTCTGCAGCGTTTAACATCTTGCTTCGCTGACGCTGCTGAGCTCTTTGGGCTGGAAGTCAGTTTAAAGAAAACAGAAGTTCTCTATCAACCGGCACCCCAGGCAGGAAGTCTTCCATCATCCCCATATCACCATTGACCAATCAGTGCTCAAATCGGTCCAACAGTTTAATTACCTAGGTAGCCTCATCTCCTCAGATGGTAAGATTGACGGAGAGACAGACAACAAGTTAGCAAAGGCATATAGTGCCTTCAGAAAACTCCATAAAAGAGTTTGGTGAAATAAACACTTGAAGAGAAGTACCAAGATCAGTGTTTACAGAGCCATAGTGCTGTCTACTCTCTTATATGGATCCAAATCATGAGTCATCTACCACCACCACCTGTGTCTCCTAGAACGCTTCCATCAATGCTGTCTCCATACAATCCTAAACATCCACTGGTCAGATTATGTGACCAATACATCTGTTCTAGAGCAAGCAGCAGTCACAAGTATTGAGGCCATGTTGCTGAGAACACAGCTGCACTGGGCAGGGCACATCTCAAGGATGAAGGACCACCGCCTCCCTAAGATCTTGCTTTATGGTGAACTTGCCACTTGCTGCCGCAAGAGAGGAGCCCCGAAGAGAAGATAGAAGGACTCCCTGAAACAACATCTCAGCCTTGGCCATATTGATGAACATAACTGGTCTACTCTGGCCTCCAGTCGGGAGGCCTGGAGACACACCATCTATAACGCTGCTGATGCCTTTGAGAAAGCACACAGGATCACCCTTGAGGAGAAAAGGCGACGCAGAAAGTATCGTGCCTTGTAGAATTTATCACCTAAGGAGTCTTTCTGCTGTGCCTTTTGCAACTGGACATGCCTGTCTCGTATTGGCCTCATAAGCCACCAGCACACTTGTGACAAACGTGGGTAGAGACCTTTCCCAAATCTTCGTTCGCGAAGCCCAGCCATGATCTCCCTGGCACTGGGCTGCATTCCGCCCATCCACTTTGGCTCAGCTCCAATGCCGAGCCGAGCCTCCACTTTACAGTGAGAGGGAAAGAAAGCCCCCTCTGTAGTCTAGCTGCAAAGCGGGGAGGAAGAAGAAGGCTTGACTGCAAGGCCTGCCTCTCTCTCTCTCCCGCTTACCTTCAGGTACTGTGAGTCTCTTCCCTCACAACAGACACTCACTGTAATGCTGCCTCCAACCCTGGCTTGGCCAGAGTTGTGGGGTCACAGGACCCCCCTTTCACCTGGAGGGGGAGGAAGGGGGCCCTGCCACCCCTGGGACCTCCTCACACCCACACACCCACACAGCCACAGACAGACAGACTGATTGCCAACAACTTTCGCCAGTGGTGTATATATGATTTTTCACAGGAGTGAACAAGACAAGTGGTGATTGGCTCTTCAGGGGAGACTGCCCTGGCACCCAATCACCTCTAGGCCCCCCGGCTCCCAGGGGGGGGCAATTTTCAAACCATGACACTATGGAAAATGGCAATATTGTTTTACGCACAAATTATAACAGTAGATATTCAGATAGATATATAAACAGAAACATTTTTAAATATGTAGCTTTATCACATTATTTCCTTTTCCTGAGGGGCAAAGAAATGTTCAGTTCAGTGTGTGTTCAGTGACCATCATCTGCACCTTATACTGGACAGACCACATGATGGTTATTATACATTCTGCACTTGATTGTTAAAAAAGGATGACTCACTTCCAACAATGAAAAAATTAATCTTTGCCATAGAATTTTATAAACTACCTCTAATAATTAAAATCATAAATGTGAGTTTGTTGTTGCTTCAACCAATACCTTCAGCTGATATCTTCAGCCAAGGTATTATCTTTCAAAGAGGTCTAGGAATTTTTTTATGCTTAATTAATAAAGAAGTGGGAAGAGAAACTGCAAAACATTTAATCCTTGAAGAGTTTGTGCTTCAGAAGAAAACAATAAGAGCTGGTTTCCTTAAAATATAGATTTGAATTTAGTTAATTTTTATTGACTACAGCAATTCAGAAGCTTAACTGTAAATGCAGCATGGTCTGCTTGGGGAAAGAATATCCCTAAATAGCAGAAAAATGTCATGAAGAATTCCTGGAAAAGGGGTTATTTTTATAGAATGTGGTCTTAAATGAACAGATACTTGGGACACTGGAACATAAGGCTGTGATAAGTTGACCTTGGCTGACTGCCAGACACCTGTAGAACTGTTCTCTCACTCCCCTTTATCGACAGGAAAGGAAAGAAAATGACAGGAGAGATGAAAAAACTGGTGGAACAAACAAAAGTCAGGGACATCATATACCAAGTATTGTCATGGGCAAAACAGACTTGATTTGGTGAAAATTCATTTAATTAATTGTCAACTAACATAGATCTTGACAGTGAGAAACAAAGACCAAATAAATTTCAAGGGCCAAACCTCCCACCCCCTCTTTTTTGCAGGCTCACATTCACTCCTTCAATCCCAGCTTCTCTACCTCCCCACCCTGGGCAGCACACTAGGATGTGAAATGGAGTCTTTAACCACTCATCTCTGATACTTTTTTCTCCTTACACTCTTACACTCTTCTTAGAGAAGATCCAGAGTGGATCTTCTCTATGGGTCGTAGTTCTTAAGGATAGATCTACTCCATGGTGGGACCCAAAGGGCTGTAGATCCTTCAGGGAATATCCACCTGCTCTGTGGATATCTGAAGTCTTCTTCATGGGCCTCAGGGAAATATCTCCTCTAGCATCTGGAGCACCTCCTCCTCTGTCTCCTTCTCTTGGTAGTCATGTTGCTGTTTCTTACACTTGGTTTTTTTCTTCACTTCTCTCCTTCCCAGCATTTTCTCCCTTTCTGAAATCGCTTTCCCCAAGTCACCACCGTCTTGGCTGAGTGGCTAAGCTGTGGTGGTAACTCCAACCTCCCCCCACCCCTGCAACCCTCTGCTATGAAAACATTGCCACCAGCGTGCACTAGGATATTAAACAGACTCTAGCAATATTGATTGGATAAACACAGAAGGAAGGCTTGAAGATCAGTGAAACCAAAGGCAAGAATGGGGAGCGGTGTGGGAAACCTCACAATCAAAAAAATAACGGCGCGTGAGAGGAGTGAGGAGGCAGTGACTGCTGTTTCCAAGCACAAACCCATGGCTGCCACCTGGCAGGTCTCCACACTGTGTTGGAGCTGCCCAGCCTTTATGTTTTAAGGCACAGTGAGAATTTAGCACATCCAAGGCCAAATTTCTCAGTGAGCTGCCTTGTTTGGCTGACAGAGGGTCCGTTTCACAAAGAAGAGAGCATATGTGTTCTGACCAGGATGCTCTGGGCTGCCAGGTGTGGCAGTACCCATGGAGGAGGGCACAAGCAGAGGTTCCTGTCCCTTCATCCTCTGAACAGGTGTGAACTAGCATTTCACTGCATTACCCATCTGGGAGATATTCCAGCACTGGAATTCACTGTGCACAACTGTGTTCCATGTGTGAAATATTTATGAGGGCAGAGAGTCAAAATTTGAGAAGGGCCATACAACCTCATTAGAGCACTAATGCAGGCAGTGGGAGACAGAACTTCTGGTTTGTTCTCCGATTCATACAAATAAAAAATAATAGGAGATAGATACTTGCACCAAAGCCTAGACTACCTTCCTCTCAGCTAAGAAAGAGCCCCAGCTGAGAGGCTGTGGTGAAAGGGCAGTGCTGGCTTCTCTGCCTATGGTCTCCGAGAAGCCCAGTCCAGTGTGTTTGGTCCCAGCACACTTATGTGCCTACCTGCCTGCAGCAGACCTGGCCTTGTGTTGGCAACAGGGGTAAAAATTCACTCTGGAAGAGACTGGGGAGGTGTGCTGCTCAGAGATGATCCCAAATTTGCTGGGTACCCACATCCATGGAGCCACTTTGTCAGTCTGGTGAAACCTAGGACCTGGGAATATCAGTGGTAAGGCCTCTGAACTTCTGGGGTTCAGTATCAGGCAAGGCAAAGGCCTCGATGATCTTCATCTTTGAAGACTTTTCATCAGCGATCTGAACTGAAAAACATGTGTTTAAATTTCTTTCTGCATCTAGCCTTAGCTGACTTACACAGGAGACATACATGGGCAAGTGCACTGGGAGTAAGGTGGATTGATGACCGCTGTGCACAGGGACTCACTCAGGGTTCCTGAAAGGAAGAGCATTTGCCAAGCACATCCTTTAGCCAAAGATAGGTTTATTTATGATACAGAAAGATAAGTAGATCATGTAGGAGTACTGTATATATATACGGTCGTAGTGAAGGGTTCTCATTAATGATGTTCTCATTAATCATTTAATGATTAACAGAGAAGTCTGTTACGTAATTCTTAAGATTAAAAACACTTTTTCCCCCTAACTGGTTAGAAAACAGATATTATGTTTTTGGGTCTATGTTCAGGACATTTTACATTCTTTACATGTTCTAATATAATTGGAATATTACATACACAAATGGAAAGGCCAATGTCCCACTAAAAGATTTATCTTTAAAGCAATTAAAACATAGATCTTTTAAAGTTTTGTCTCCTATGAAATTGATAGTGTAAATCATTATATTAGAGTGTGCTATGAGAAAAAGAAATCTATGTTATTTGAAGATATATGCAATTTGTTTGTGTATAAATGCATATAAGGTTTTTTTTAATTTGTAGAAGGCAAAAGCTCAAAGCCTCAGTAGAGGATACAGGCAATATAATAGACTGGATAGGCCAGAGGGTTCATTGGTATTCTTTCCTAATACAATTTAACACAAATGTGCAGTATTAAGCTGTATGTGCATGCATTTATATAATCCAATTGATATTTTTCTTCTATGTCAGCATCTTGAAATAAGCTGCAGACCATTTAAAAAATGGACAGATAGAGCAGGAAGTGACTTTTTAAGTAGCGTATTGTTGATCAGTGCAATGACCTTACCTAGGCAGATGAATATTATGCTGGTAATGACTTTCAGCTGCTACTACACCCATTTAATCTTTTATAACTTTAAGTAGACCTATGCTAGAGGAATTAGCCTTGAACTGTGTGATAGACTCCAAAGATTTTGTTGTCCCAAGAAGAATGTGAATAGAAATACCAACTCATATTGGTAGAATAGATGAGGATTGAACTGGATGACCTTTAAAGGTCCCTTCCAACCCAGACTATTCTATGATTCTCTAAAAGGTATCTCACAATGGAGATTATTCTGATTCAGTTTGATGGAATATGTCCAAAAAAGTGATAGCCAGTCAGTCATGTTTTTAAGTTCATGATTACAAACTTAGAACTAAATAGATTTCCCTAAACTTTTACAGGGAGACAAGAGATATTGTGAAATATAATATGTTCCTGAATTCCTGTATGTAGATGGAGGCAATTAAAAATAATTATTAAAAATACTAAAAAACCAACTGAAGACTTTTCTAACTTCAGTGAAAGAAGTTTCAATGATCCACAGAGAAACGAAACTGGGTATATCTAAAAGTATCTAGAAAAATAATTCAATATGGGTTAAAATTGCTAGTGACCAGTCAGAACAGGTTTTTCTCAAAAAGTAAATGAATTAAACCGCATTAAAAGTTGAAGTGCAAATTTCTTAAGCAATATTTCGCTAAGAAAAACCCAGAAGTTCTGTTCGTTTGAAACCATGTCTACTAAACAAACATCAATTGTTTGCAACTCATTGGAGTTAACAGCCACTTACAATTACCAGGAATGGAAGCTTCTCTTCAGCTCTTCAGCTCTTCAGTTGTCACACTCTTCACCTTGTAAAAGGAAGGATTTGGTCTCTGAAGTAGATTATTAAAAAAAAAAAAAAAAAAAAAAAGAGCCAGTTGTCAGTTTGCCTCAGATACTGTGAAAAACATTTATTTCCTGGGTAACAGTAATGTTTTTCTCAGTATGTTTTCTGAGAAACCCAGATCCCCTCAGGTAAGACAAAGTTTAACAATAGTTTGGTTATAGCCATTAGTGGCAACAGAGCAAAACCCTGAGATGACTAATGGGTTGCCAACAATTACCAGACTGAATCAGAGTAGCCTCCTGACGACAAGAGCATAACATTAGTTAGTCTGACTTAGGTTCAAACTTAGCTCATCAGCAGGCATGCTGCTGCACTGATACCTCATGGTTGTATATTGCACTGGATGATAGTGCAGGCATGCAGCAGCTTTAGTGTCACTGGGCTGGGGTCTCCAAAGGATTTTATTGAGCCTTGGTTAGTAAGGCTCACTGAAAAGAAGGGTTCTTGCTGCTCTTGGTGCTGCTCCCAGCCTATGCTGGATGTAAGATACAGAAATTATTGTGGGACAAGCAACTGCAACCAGAAACTGCCTCTGCAGTCAGGTGTCCTAGTCGCGGGTTTTCTCTGTTACGCAAATTCATTTTACTCTCTACTCATATATTTGCACGATGAACACAAACTCAAGAAAATAACTGATAGGAAACTCTCCTTGGTCAAGAGAAGTAATTGTGGATGCAAAATGGAAAAGATAGCAAAGAGGAGCACCCACAATAAAATCTTTTATTAGAGTGACCCATTCTTGTCTGTACTTTTATCGAAAAATGACTAGCAAAAAGAGCATTGCTGCATAGCAGTGAGACAGATCCAGGTTTGAGAGACTCTTTTTCAGAGTACTTTATTAGTTCTAATCACTTCTTTCCACATAATTTTCCTGTTTGCTCCCAAATGTTCTTTCTTAACAGCTCTCACTGTCTGGATTGCTTCCATGGAGATATTTTTCTCACTTCAAACAGAAAGTTGTTCCACATCTCAAATAATTTTTCTGATCAATTAACTGGCATTTGTTTTTTAAGTTTCTCATGGAGACATCCCTTTTTTTCCTTAAAGATGAAATTCTCCATCTGACCAAGTGTGACCACTTGATGTGTATTTTGTTGCTATTTTTGCTTTGTATTATTAATCTACCAAGTGTAAATTTTCTTTCATGAGTAATAAAAAGCATCGTACATTTTGAAAACACAAAAACACTTCTCAAAAAAGCTCCTATGTGTATTATTTTTTTTAAAGTTTTTAATGATCCATAAAGCAATCTTTTGAGTGTGTAGCATAATTAGATACCTTTACAGACCTCAGCATGCTTCTGCCTAAACATTTTTTCCCCTGCTGTAGGATAATTTGAGCCCAGGCATTTTCCCGTTTACTTTTTATGCAGTAGCTTTTCTTGGGCATATCTGGCCTTGATGTGTTGCTAACACTCCGAGATTTATGCAGTAGCTTCATTTGTTGAGGCAAACTCCTTCATTAAGTCAGCCTTCATGCTTTTGCAGCTCAAGTCATAGCTGTGAGACATGCTTCAAGTTAACAATTTGTCTCCCAAAATGGACCTTCAAATGAGTTACATATCTAGGGATTTCCACTCCCTGAGTGCAACAGCTGGTCTTTGCTTCACATTCATTGCAGTTTGAAGAGCAACAACTTGCAAACACCATGTGAAAAACCAGACACCCCGTGGGAGTCCTGGAAAGGCCAAGAGGTAGCTTTTATCTCCTTATGTTTTTCTCAACTGCTTGAGGCACCATGTTTAAGTACAGGTGGCCCAGATATTCTCAATAAGAGTTTCACATCCCACTTCTCAACCATCTTGGTCTTACTCTGTTTTTAGTGTGGTTCATGTATTTTTGATATTTTATATGGGATTGTAGCCCCATGGTGCTTATGCTTCAAAGTGCAGCTGTTTGGTGGTACAAACACCTCAAATTCTTGGGGTGGCTTTGAAACAAAGTAGGGGGAAAAGCAATTCAGAACTTGAGCTCTGGAAGGACAATATGTGCACTGGATCTGAGAGCTCTAAGCAGCTGTGGAAAGAATGCAGTTATCAAGAAAACTGTGCAATACTGCAAATATGAAGCAAGGGTAAAGTCTAGGACAGAATTTCCCTTTCTCTCCAGCTGGTGGGGTTTTTTTCTGATCAATTGATGCATCTTTAAAAGACTGTGAGCTCCCTTAAAGTGAGAACTCCTCAAGTGTGAGCCTAACTTTAGAATTGGTTGCCAGCTACAGGTAGTCTTCTCTTGCAGTCAAGTAGCCAAGGGAAAAAGAGAGCATCAGGGCATAAGTCTTCAACTGAATTTTTACTAATGATATTACAAAATATATGTATAATTTCCTTCCAGCATTTATAAGTATTCCACTAATCTCCTTCTAATTCCTTACTCTCCTTTTAAAATATTCTGAATGTCAGAAAAATATAAAGGAATATACATCAGCTGCAGCAGCATTGAACAACAGAAACAAATTCCAAGGTATCTTCCAGTGCTGCCCCTGTAGTCACCCTGTGTTGTCCATCTCAAAAATCACACAGGGCATATGATAGTAACTGGGAGTTTCTCTCCCACTGCTTGGAGCTGCTGATCTTTCGTCTTGCTGTGGAATATGGAGCACTGCAGCATCATTTAAAACTGCAGCAGTCTGACTCAATACACCATTCTTGCTTTGACAATAAATAACAGGTGTCCCATTCATCTCTACTCCTACAAATTTTTTTTCATATTTGGTTGACCATTTCTTCTTACAGAGTAATTCTGCAGGAAAAACGGTAAACAGGCAGAAGTTTTAGTGCCAGAATGAGAAAGCAAAGGGAATAATGTTTACTAAGAAAAGAGTACTTTCTATTCCCATAAAGCTACACCAGTCATGAAGAAAGTCCATGAAAACAGATACTTATCAATTTCCTCTGTCCCAGTCCTATCTACATGGAAAAGTGAGCCATCACCTGGAGTGGGGACCAGAGATTTGGCTGATGATGTGAACATAAATGCAGATCATAAAAAAGACCCATTATAGCATCCGCTTCATTCAAATTCTGAGTAAATATATCATTAAAAGATATTCTAGGGATAGTTATGGTCACTAGGGCTGAGAAGAAGCTATCTAAACCTTGGATTTCTCACTTTAACTCAGCAGCTGACATGCTTTTTAGCATCAGCGAACTTTAAAAATCTGAGGGAAAAATACTATTTGATACATGTGCAAACATTTCATATAAATGTGAGTATAAATATAAGGCACCTGTCTAAGTGCACCAGGATCACTTTGTCATAGTGATCACAATCATGATTCTGGCAGCATCCTGAACTAGTAGTCCATGAATTCTCTAAAGCAATTCAAAAGCCTTGTATAGCATTTTGCAATGAGGGGCTGAATAGAAGTGCATCTTAATAGTCCCACTTACCAGCTTGGAAAGATTTTCTGTGCAAATTCCGTTCTTTTCCATGGAAGAGAGCATAAAATTCATTGCCTCTAAATGCAACTACTAGCATGAAGCTTGCTAAGCCCAAAATAAGTGCCACATGCTGTGGAGTTCTTTACTTTTGCCAACAGTGAAACAACATTTTGGTCAGTTGTCCCATTTGTGTGTTCTCATCTGCTCTCATCAAGACAGTGAGATCTTCAAGTCATATTGTTAATATTTCACCAAAATATAATATTTACAAAATATTTATAGTATTATTTCATGTTCATATTTTGTGTATTTTGCCCATTATTGAAACATTCAAGCTGACTTGTCACTCACTGTGTTTTTAAGTACAGTGGAATTCTGGAAATGTGTGCTAGCATGTCTCACCTAGCAGTCATGGACAGTGAAAGGTCTCTTCCATCTCCATATATTTGTTAAGACGGCATTGCTACCGATTGGGAACTGTTGCCTCTGTGTTCTTTGGCCTCACAGCACCATTTAAAGCCAAGCACTG
Source organism: Chiroxiphia lanceolata (assembly GCF_009829145.1). Lineage (NCBI taxonomy): Eukaryota > Metazoa > Chordata > Aves > Passeriformes > Pipridae > Chiroxiphia > Chiroxiphia lanceolata. Next base: position 16,325,445 of record NC_045671.1, on the reverse strand, counting down.
ACAACTTGTCCCCTAGGAGCTTATGCGGAGTCATGAAAAAGAAATTCTGCTTTCTTAAAGGGCAGTCGCTTTTGGCCTCAGTCAGGACAAATAAATGTACACGAGCTAACCTACTGCCAGGAAATTAGTTTTTCAAGGCCAGTGCCCACAACTTTCCCCACAAGGTAGTCAGAGGGAAAGCATGGGATGACAAGGTGAGTTGTAGCACTGTGGAGATCAGTTATATCGTGAGACGTAGCGTACCAGTGAAGAACCAGAGCAACTGAGGACAGTCACAGGCAATGTACAGTGGCAGAACAGAGCACCACACAACTACTTCCCCAGTAATTAATATGACCTCTAGGTAAAGCCTAAGACTAAAGAATGAAATGACACGTTAAAGAGAAGCCAAGCTTGTAGCTTTAGCTTGGATGCTAATCCTAAACTCAACTCTGCCTGTAACAGTAATTTTGGAAATTACATCCTGAAGTCATCTTTGCAACATTTCTACTTTGCAGCTACACAAGGTCCCTGATACATTCCTATGGGTAACACCATTACTAATATCTACACGACCTGACTAATCTTGGATATTGCTGAGAGTGGAAATCCATGTGGAGAAAAAAAGTGTAATCTCCATAAACAGCACTGGCAGCTATCAGTGTTGTCTATGCATCATTGTCTATGATGAAGAAAGCCTGTGCAAAACTGGCAATTTCACCACTGTTTGACTAGTGCTACAGATATCAAAATTTGTGATTTCTTTTAAGTTGAAAAATAAAAGGCTGTTTACTCCATACATAATCATTTAACCCAGCCTTTAGTACAGAATAAACAGGGAAGGATACATCCCTGATCTATGGTTTTGTGAGATTGACTTCCAACAGGAAGTGAAATTACATGACCAGCGATACATGGGTGGCTTTGGTAGTTTTTAAATCTGTCGACCTATGGGTAGGGTGTGTGTAAGTCTCAGGCAGAAGAGAACAAGGTATACGGGGGTAAAAAAATGATGTCGTGACCTGCATCTGGACACACTTTGTTGCTCAAGGTTTGCACCCAATTTATTCAGCATAAGACTGTAGTGAAAAGCTCTCTTTAAAATACATGAATAGTAACAGAGAAATGGTTTTTATAAAATGGTGAGCTGTTTTGCTTTGCTCAACTGACTTTTAGTGATTCTGACTGCAGAAAATGTGCCTCCAGTTTGACTCATTTTTTTTTCCCTCAGATACACTCTCAGTTTGTCATTAAGGAATGTTAATAAAGCAGTTCTTGAGAAAGCATGCTGCTTTTCCCCCCAGTTATAGTGGGAGACATAATTACAGGATAAACTGCAATGAATTTATGCCAACATATTCAGCTCAAGTCACATGTCAGAGAACAAACTAAACTGAAATGAACAGCTTCAAAAGCTAAACCTTCACCTATTCTCCCAAAATGTGCAGCTGTTTCTTACTCTACTCTTGCAGTTAGTTGAGAATAATTGTACTGCTAATCTCTCTTGCTGTGAAGATTTTATGAAGGATGGATATGCTTAATGTAAACAGATTTGCTGTCCAAAAGGTGGGGAGGCTGTACTGTTTTGGTCAAAATTTCCTCATTCTTATCCACTCAAATTTGGCATGGATGAGGGTTTATCACCAAAATATTTGTTGAAAAGATAACACTCAGAGTTTCTACATCTGAAAGGGAAAAAATTTATCAGAACAGGTCCGGTTTTACACTATGAGCAATTTTATTTTCATTGGAAAAAATATTTGTGCTTCTTTCTCTTTATTAAAATTTAAAGGTTCAATCCATGTGGGCTGATGAAAATATATGTTGTGACTGAATAGCTGCTTCATTTGGCATTAGTGCTGGTCATACATGTGACCAACAAGACCTCAGGCAGAGTTTTCTTGCTTTCTGTGTTCACAAACACTGAATTATATTTTTAGTGGAGAATAAACCTGAAGGGATACATCCTGCTCTGTACTGGGATTTTATGAGCCAGGCCCATCTTTTGTGGGCCAGAAGTTATGCCTACTTTCCTTGAGATGATTTATATCTGCTGTAACCACTTAGATGCTCAAATGGAATGATTGATCTGAGGATTATTAAACTGTGAAATGACAAAGGTGTGGTGAGTGCCATGAATGGGAAAATACAATGACACAGGGTTCATGAATTTGCATTGTTACCATGCACTTGATTCAGCACAAAAACTTCTAGTGCCTTAATACTTACAGATCACCCTGCCCACAAACTTGCCCTGTTTTCTTAGATACTTAGGCCAAACAAAGCTTTATCTGAGATTGGATATGGGCAGAGTGAGGGTCTTTATATTCAAAATTTCTGTTCTGAAGCCTGTTCTCTGATTACTACTCTCTGGAGGCACATAAACTTCATAATGGGACTGTAATCTTTAAAGCTCTTCCTTTTTAGTATGCATGGAAACATCATGTTCCTGGTAACACTAAGCAGCTCTGTTCCTCTCAGCCCCTAAGTTTAGTCACTTTTCTGCTACCTCTGCCTGTGTAGCAGAATATCCCTGGACATGTAGGACCACTGAAAGTATGGTGGTTGCAACTGATTTCCTCAATACTAATGGACAAAGAATGACCCAATAGATCCACAACCAATGATTTTGTCCAGAATGTAATCAGTCCATATTTCCATTTCCACTCCTGATGAAAGACATCAGCTCAAGATGTATTCATAGCAGACTTAATGTTAGTGATCTCCCAAATTTTTTCAGTTAGTCTCCCTATCACATGACTTATGACATGAGGATATGACATTTTCTAGTAAAGAGTATGATTTCTGTGTGAGCATTCCTGTTACATCTCTTACTTCTTAAATAAACAGCCGAAGAATAGGGTAGAGAAGCAGAAATATTCTGTGAAACAATCACCCAAAATGGATGATTCTAACTACAATTTCCTAAGATGCTTCCAATATGTTATATTTAATGTAAATCCTCCTTCCAAGCTCATTCTATTACTACAGTTCTCTAGTTTAATTTGATGTGTTTATTGTAATTTATTGCATTCACTCTCTTTCGTATTCATAAGAGAAACCTAGTTTTAATAATCACATAAGCAGATCTGATTCCATTTATCATATATATAGAAACTGTTGGCAAGTAAGTTTCAGACTAGCCTTTTTCTTAAATGGAAGTATCTGTCTGCATTGTGGAGAGATATAATAAAAACTATGGAGGAAAAAAATAAACCTATATCTAATATGATATGAAAACTCAGAGATGTCTACAGCAGCTTTTTTTGTTGCCTGGCATCTGCCTTTTGTTTACTTAATCAAGTGAATATATTTACTTTTGACATATTTGATCATAAATTTAATAAGGTAAACATAAAGAGGTGAAATTAATTTCATAGAAGGGAGTAATAGAGCAATGATGAGAAAAATAAATTTTATGTTAAAAAAATTAAAAAATAATTACTACAAAGAGGTTGAGCATTTCAGCTGTTTAATTCACTGTTTTTTTCAGAGAATGCATCTATACTGTACTTCTTGTTTCAAGGTAAATTAATTTGGAGCTTGCCTCACTAAATTCTGTTCATAATCTTCTGGGATGGGAAGGAAAACTCTCACTTGAGTACCATGGAATTTTTATCAGGTCTCAGGAGTTAGTAGGACTTTTCTTAGTGTTAGAAAATGATCATATAATTTGGTATGAGTAGTAAACTCTTCTTCAAGGAGAAGTCTGCAGTAGCTGCTAGTAAATTGGAGGTCACAGCTGGATTACAGCAGAAGAGCAGCAGGAACAATGCTCGTCCCAGTCAGTTCTGTTAGATGCTTAATGGTCTCTGAACATTTCCCCTCACAAACCTATTGTAGAGCAATTTCTCATGATGATGGAAAATAGAAGCAAAAAACCTGTTCTGTAATATTGCTACAAAATATGAGAGGAGTGAAAGGTTCCAGTATCAGCTCCTCTGCGTCTACCTGCCTGAACACCTCATTAACAGTGGCATAGAACAGGAAATTATTGATGAACCACAAGTTACAGCACTTTTAAATGATGCCAGAATAAAATTAATCAAATGAAAAGGCTCAAATGAGTAGTTTATATCTTCCCATTTAAATATCCACTTCCTGATTTTATGTCACTGTGATGAACTTTAGTGATGCAGTCCATATTTATAATCCTTTATATTATAAAGAGACCCAAATTACTACCTCCAATGCCTGTTGTACCCAAAGAACTATAGAATAAATTGGTGTGAGTTCAGGTAACATTCCAAAATGAGAACAGAGAAAAGAGCTGCACAGCCACATGACTGAAGAAACATCACATGGTACAACAGAGAAAAGGATAGACTAACTTAAAAAGGATTCTGATCCCCTTCTCTTTCTTCACCACAGAAAACCCACAACTACATGTGCAAGAGAAAGGCTGACTAAAAGAGGACTCTAATAAAAGTTACCCAGATATTTCTGACAGGGACAATATGTTGAAAACTAGCTTTTCACTTTTTGTTTATTGACATATTTCATATCAGTGATGCTACGTTTCGTAAGAAAGAAGTTACATCATAGCATGAGCACATTTGTGAAACAGGGACCAAATTCTCAAACCTGGACACAAGTATAAACATCTTTGTCTCCAGAGACCTAGGCAGAGTGTCATGGAAAACATCATGTTCCCTAGTCCCAGGTCAGGCTCCTTACACCATTCTTGACTTTCTGACTTTTTCCCTACTTTCCCCTAGAAAAAGATTTTCTTATTTTAATTTCATACCTTATTTTAATTCCATACCTTATTTTAATTCCATGAGCAGAAAATAGAAAAGTTATTTTTTAAGTTTTGGTGTTAAAAAGAATGTAGAACTTGTCTATTTCACCAGAAATGTTTTTGGGTTTTTTTTCTTAAATGGAATGACTTTAAATAGAAAAAAAAGAGACAAAAAAAGTTTTATCTGTGAAGTCCTCATATCTCAAATATATGCTTTTATGGCTCTTTAGTCTCACCCTCATAAGAGACAAAAAGAGCATCTCTTTTAAAGAAGGGTCAAGCTTAATGCCCTTGTTAAGGATTAATTGGTTCACAAATGTGTTTAAAGAGAAACTGCTGGTGCATAAAAGCTGTATGTTAATCTTCAAAAGGCAATATGTTCAGATTATTGAAGCAAAGGCAGCCAGGTGATTTGACCATTTTGTATGACAATTGCTTGTACATGGAAGGGGTTTGTCAGTCCAGACGTTCTAGGTCTTGCTGAAAAAGTCATAAAAAAGTCAGGGGCAAAAAGTCAAGTTGGATAAATTTAACATTTAAATAAAAGAAAAATTCCTGGCAGGTCTTTGAGGAACAATTAGGCATGTGGAACAGTTTGTAGAGGGAGATAATGAACTCCTTGTAAGTTGAAGTCTTTAAAACAAAGATGTCAAATGTCATCTCTGAAAACTGTACTTAAATATAGGGTGTATTTTTGCAGCTTCTGGAAGATATTATCTGTCTGTGTATAATATGTATGGGAGCTAAGGGAAGAAAGTGGATCGGGAAGAGCTAGGTTATGGTGTTTTATTTTGGCCACAAAGTTTGTGAGACTCTGAATGGCCCAGGTGCCCCTACAAGGGCTTTGGCTTTGGGAGAGCATAATTGTCTACATGGCTTTGAGCATCCTCAGGGTACTTGCAGCAGGAAAATAAGACAATGTCTGTAATCCAGTACAAACACCAACCCTGTCCTAATTCTTAAGTCATACTCCTTTCTCACTGTCTCACTGTTCATTTAAATTTTGTTTTCTTTGCTGAACAGCCCATTTTCAATAAAACAACATGAGCCAATATCCACTAACTGAGAGAACAAAAAAGTTTTACTTTAGCTCTACTTAACTGAAACTGCTAATTTCTGAGACTAAACTAATGCCATTTATGTCTGAATTCTTCAAGGTACTGAATGGTCTGATTTAAAACAAATAACATTAAGTATCTCTGTATTTTAGTCAGTGTCTGTGAGCCTAATTATTGGTTTATTATTGCAAGTAGTACTCAGCACAGTGAAGAAAGTAAACTAAGTGGAATTGAATTTTTACTGTAGTCTAGATCTCCTTAACACACTTATCAAATCTCATGTCTTCAAAACCTTAAGTAATGCTCATGGAATAAATACTTGAGAATTCACAATAAATGAACCTTTCATTCTCTAGAGGCTGAAAACAGCTTCAAAACTGAAGAAAATATGTTTCAGTTAGGAAATTTGCCTTGGTCCAACTTTGAGGATAACAAAGTCTATGTATCAACGGGAAGGCACGACATTACCAGGACCACTTGGTATATTCAGACATTTACTTTCCAACTCAATAATTCATTTTCCCATGCTACTATTAGGACCAGGAGTTCTCTTTTCTGGAGAGCTGAGAAGTATGCCACAAATCTCAACAAAGATTAACATTTGCTTTTATAGTTTCTTAGTTGAAATAAAATGTTCTTTCATCGGTGTTTGTATTGGAATGAGGATATATCTTGCAAACAGGAAGGTTTTGAAAATAAAGACTGGTCAGGAAAGTGAAGATTAGTACTCCTTGAATTAGTTGTTACCTGACATAAATATTTTGTGGCCTTGAATTGATCTCCTAGATTCACATTTGATTTGCCAGTTAACATAATCATGCTTGCTTTGTGGCAATATTAACAGCAAAGTTCATTTAACACTAAATGATGGTGATAGCATCATTTGCATAATCAATATATAAACATTCACTGAATGATCTTCTAACATTATTTTTATTACTATAAAATGTATTTATTTGATTGGATCCTGTATAAATTGCCAATTTACATAAGAATATGTTTCTTCTGGAAGGTCAAATATACAACACCAGAAACAATATCAAAAGAAAATAGTATATCCCATGCCTTAAATTTACTAACCTTAAATTTACTAAAATGCTAATATTTCCCTATGGGTGTTCTGACCTATGTCTCTCTTCTCTATTCCATAATTTTGTGTGAGGATGGATATATGAACTGTCACAACAAGGTTTATCAAAGTTGCAGTAAGCGATCAGAACAATATTTTTCAATGTTTTATCTTCCACCTATACAATATATCAAGTCTGGATAGACAAAGGGGAAGTATTTAGAGATCGCTTCAGAACATATTTCCTATCATAAAATGCAGATCAGCCCTGGTAACTTCCCTGTTGAAAAAACCCTCTCTGTTTAAAAAAAATAAAACAATCCCCTGGATCAGTCATTACCCTATTTCTACTGTTCTAACAGCAAATGTTCCAACTTTGGCTCTAGCAATCTCTTGTTCCATAATTCCAATGGGATTGTTCTATTGACTGATATCTTTATTTTAGTGCCTCAGTAAGGAAGCCTTTTTCTTAATTTTGGTTTTGCACACTGGAATCCAGTTTTCTATCTTGGAGGTGCTAAGTCATGAGTTTACATAATGACACCAGTCAGGCACTTTATTTTTCTGTGTGAACTGGATAATAGAAAAACATGCAGCAAAAATATGCCTCTCATTACCGTTGTAAACTATTATCTTAGAACCAGTTTCTTGGAATCATATGGGATTTGCCTTTTTAGTAGCTGACATTCCAGCCCTTTGTGTAAAGACATTCTTAAAAAACCCATACCTTCCTCTCCATCTTAAATCACCCCAGCAAGAGCTGGAAGCTATATCCAGTGCTGGGCACCAGCTCTTCTGCAGGTAAACCCATGCTGCAAGACAGATCATATAATGGGTTACGAAGATTTACACTAGAAGTTTTCCTGTCAGTCTAAACAGGGTCTTCCTGGAGCAGGTCCCACAGGTGCCTTCAAATAGTCAAATAGTGTACATGAGTGGCTCTTTTGACCTCGTTGTTATCCCCAAATGCTGTTTTATCCAGTATCAGCCTGCTGATGCATTTTTAGGAGACCAGTGAAAAGTCACATTTTGCACTTACAACTATTTCTTCTCTGGTTCCAGCTTTTGTTCTAAAGATGTCACAGCTGTTTCCAGCATCCATCTGTCCGCCACCAACTACTCCCGAGATGCCTCCCTCTTTCATAGGTTCAGTGCAGAATGCAAGTATTGATACTACAGTTTCCAATTTTTCTGCCAGCACAGCTTCATTGTGCTCTTATCCAGGATGCAGTGTCAGCTCGAGGCACTTGTTCATAGAAGGAGGAAGAGGAAGGAAACATCTAATTGGAGCTTCTTGTCCTAAGATATTTATTGTGAGAAACTAAAGAGGACCTGATACATCTCTGAAATCATCAAAAAATCACAATCTTAACTTCTGGGAGTTCCTGACAATGTGACTCCATATTGAACCAAAAGTAGCCATGGCAAAAGTTTCAGGTCTGGCTCATGTTTACCCCGTCTGTTTCTCCAAGACAAGGGAGAGGGATTGAATTATCTCCTTAGATGCTGTTGTATCTGGTATGTTGATGTATTAAATTAGAATAGAGCTTTCCTTTTTTTTTTTTTTTTAAAAAAAGCTATGTGACACATAGTAAGGAGCCAGGAAAAAAAACAACACAGAGGTTTCACCAACCTAAAAAAACATTCTGCCTTGTGGCTTCTCAACAGGTTTAAGGAGAACTATTCCCAAAACTAATAGCTCTCTATAATATGATCTCTACATCATAACATGTAATAGGGTGGTAATGATTCCATGAACTTCAGTAGAACCATGTATATAAACTGAAAAAACAACTCGTGTGTTTACACTAAAGGTTTTCTTGTTTGTGCTCCTTTTTGTCTGTTGTTAAAAATATCCCTTATGTATCGTCTTGTCCCTTCCTGACCTTTTTTTAATGGCCTTTTGAGAAGGCACCTTTCTTACTAATGCAATCACTGTTTACGATGCATTTGTAGGCCATGGAGTAAATTAGCCCAACCTGTGTATTTCTTACATCTCAGGTAGAAATCTGCACCCAGTACTCCAATCAATGGTGCTTTCTTATGTAGATTTATCTGAGATTTAAAAACATTAACTGAATATTTGTATCGTTGTCATGCTGAAACAACTGCATTTTCCAGGCATTTGGCATGTCAACAAGATTACCCAAGGAAGAACGTCATTGAAAGTATCTTGAAAACCACAGCTTTGAAAAGATATTGGTAGACTCATGTTGGAGTAGTCTGGTGGATCCACTTCCTTCTCACCTTCCTCTGTAGCTGTTTCCCAAGAGGGCTTCTCTGAAGAATAGAGGAATATCTATTTGATAACAAGACAATATTACCTTCAGCGCTGTTTACAGAAAACAAGCTGTCTGCTATAAGCAGACTGCACCAGCACAGCACAAAGCCTGCTCAAAACACTCAGCTACAGCGTTCAACATGGTAATGATTCAGGCCACCAGGGAAGACAGAGTGCAAGGATCAAACATCAAAACAACATTAGTTAAAAAGCATATATATGAGGGTCATGGCTAGAAGAACATGACATTTTTTCATACATCTCAGGACAGTATAGGAATACTCTATATATATGCCCTCTGTAGAACACTCACTTTTTAGATGCAAAGTAATTTGTGACCATGAATAATTATGAATTATACTTAGTTAATGCTGATTCTGTTCTCTCCAAGGTCTTTTTCTTTTCCTGCCATGTGGAGTTGCCCTAGAAATTGAACTAAACAAAAGATGTGGGCAGAAACAAAAGACCTCAGTCAGCTGCCAGATTTGCTCAGAACAGTACAATGAGTGTGGTCCTAGAAAGGAGGAAATGGCCACTGCACAGTTGGAGTCAGTACTTTCATTCAGTAATAGAAAAAGACTTTCTAGCAGCGTTTCTACATCCAGGGCAACTTAACAAACATGAGAATGTCTGTATTTGGGCACACTACAGTCCGTATCGCTAAATATTCTGTAGATAGTAAATCCTCTGGAAAGGGATTACAGGAATGGGACCAGAAACTATTGATGTTTACCAACATTCAATCAATGGCAATCTTTTACAGCACTAGGATTGCCATTTTTTTGTTGGGCTGAGGAGCAAGCTTGACCCTGAGCAATAAGTGTCCGTGACACTTAACTGTGAGCAAGCCCTGAGTGGTTTTGGCTCAGGTTAACTCTATCTTTGTGACAATGCTCAATCATTGTTAAGGGACTATATTGTGCCAAAGACTGTTCCCACTGACAAAATGAAAAAGACTGCATGACATCTGACTCCATTTTTCTGCAGCTTTCCCCTACCATTAGTCCAGCACACATAGTAGCTGCCCTCATACTGCACTGCAGGGAATGCACTAAACCCCATAAATTTCGTGAAGTAAAATCATTCCTAGAAGGCCTGCAACTCTATTTACACATTATTCTATTACAGCCACCCACCCACACAAAACTTTTAAGATATTTTGGAACTACAGAAAGTACCAAAGAAATCTGGGACCAAGTACAGCACAGTTTGGACAAAGGCCACTGGAAGTGACTGACCTCAGTATTCTGGCCCTGTTTTATTGAACATTATGGGAATACCTTTTCATCTTCAGTGAATTTGTCCACTTAATTTTTGAATCCATGTAAGCTTTTACCATCTCTGACCATGTTAGAGCAAGGAGTTCAGAATTTTGTCTGTGGAAAACCACTTCACTTCCCTTTGTTTAATACATGCACTTTCTATGTCTGTCCAGGTGCCTTCTGCAATAAAAAATAAGAAATAAAAGAAAATCACAGAGATGTGATACCTCTGGTGACTTCTTACTACTAGGTAGAATGATAAGAAGGACCAGAATATCCAGCATATCGAGCTGCAGAGCTCTCCAGAGTCTAATTGGCTACTGCCTTTTGAGCACTTGTGCACTCGTACTGCTGAGGACACAGCTGATCAAGACACCGAGGGTGGAGTCATAGTGATTAGCCAGTTCTGCCATGGTTCTGACACAACTAAGGAATTCTCTTACAGACCATTTAAAAAGGCTTTGCAAGTTGGCTTTAGGGAGTTAAAGAGCTGTTGAGTATTCAGTTAGTGGGAATATGCATTTGTTTTGGCTAAAAAGTTGCTGTGTAAACAAGCTCTATCTTTGGAAGTGTATCGTGTTACATATATGTATATATATACACATGTATACACACATGTCCACAAATTTATGTTTTTGCTGGCAAACCTAAAAGATTATTTCTCAGAGGATGGAAAAACACTTTTTTGCTATGAGGGTGACTGAGCACTGAACAGGTTGCCCAGACAGATTTTTGAATCTCAATCCTTGAACATGTTTGAAAGCTGTCTGCACATGGTCCTGAGCAATATGCTCTAGGAAATCCCGCTTGAGAAAGGAAGCTTCCAGGCTGCATCATTCTGTCATTCTGTTAAAAGGATAAAGAAACCTCCATGAAATTTAAAAAAAAAAAAAGAAAAATGAATACTTGTAAACCTAATTGACCTACTGAATCCCTAAGATTTAAAAGAAAACAAGTGTCAATTATATTGAATGAATATCACCTTTGTCTCTTAAATTGTTCTAGGTTAAGGCTCATTGAAGGGAAGCTGGTCAAGTCATGCACAAGTGGCTTAGGTTGTGAAGTAATTTGTCAAGTTAAAAGTGGAACCTCAGCCTACCTCTATCAGTTGTACAGAACACAACAAAAAGCAAGAGTCCTGCTGCACCAGTGACGTTAGAAGGGCTTCCTGGAGGGTTGTCATTGCTATGAAATAGTCTTATGTACACAAAAACATAGTTAACAACAAAGATCATATGTGCCAAAAACATATAAAACAAACAAATAACTGCTCCCAACCAAACTCAAAACTCCCCCAAAAAGTAAAACAATTTGATCCTTTGGTCTCTCCCCTAGAAAACCTAGAAAACTTGTTTTCAATTAAATGCATGCTATATGACAACTCTTTCTTCTTGTAACAAAGGATCTTATTTACAGTGTTGTTAATTCAGATCACTATCATCATCATCATGGCTGGGCTTCACGAATGAAGATTTGGGAAGGGCTCTAGCCACATTTGTTACAGGCACATTGGTGACTTATGGGCCAATACATGACAGACATATCCGATTGCAAAAGGCACAACAGAAAGACTCCTTAGATGGTGTATTCCTCAAGACACGATTCTTCCTGCGTTGCCTTTTCTCCTCGAGTGTGATCCTGCGTGTGTTCTCAAAGGCATCAGCAGCGTTATAGATGGTGTGTCTCCAGGCCTCCCGATTGGAGGCCAGAGTAGACCAGTTATGGTGATCAATATGGCCAAGGCTGAGATGTTGTTTCAGGGAGTCCTTGAATCTTTTCTTCGGGGCTCCTCTCTTGTGGCAGCCAGTGGCAAGTTCACCATAGAGCAGGATCTTAGGGAAGCAGTGGTCCTTCATCCTGGAGACGTGCCCTGCCCATGGCAGCTGTGTTCTCATCAGCATGGCCTCTACACTCGTGACTGCTGCTTGCTCTAAAACAGATGTATTGGTCACATAATCTGACCAGTGGATGTTTAAGATTGTACGGAGGCAGCGCTGATGGAAGCGTTCTAGGAGACGCAGGTGGTGGCAGTAGATGACCCATGATTCGGAACCATACAAGAGAGTAGACAACACTATGACTCTGTAAACACTGATCTTGGTGCTTTTCTTCAAGTGTTTATTACGCCATACTCTTTTGTGGAGTTTTCCGAAAGCACTGTATGCCTTTGCCAACCTGTTGTCTATCTCTCCGTCAATCTTACCATCCGAGGAGATGAGGCTGCCTAGGTAATTAAACTGCTGGACTGATTTGAGCTCTGATTCGCCAATGGTGATATGGGGATGATGGAAGACTTCCTGAGGTGCAGGTTGATAGAGAACTTCTGTCTTCTTTAGGCTGACTTCCAGCCCAAAGAGCTCAGCAGCATCTGCAAAGCAGGATGTTAAATGCTGCAGAGCTGCTCCTGTGTGGGCGACAAGGGCGGCGTCATCAGCATAAAGCAGCTCCCAGACAAGATGGTTTAGGGTCTTGGTGTGGGCTTTCAGACGCCTTAGATTGAACAGGCTTCCATCAGTACGATATCGAATGTAGATACCGTCCTGATCATCGAGGTCTGCTGTGGCCCTTTGGAGCATCATGCTAAAAAAGATTGTGAATAAGGTAGGAGCGAGAACGCAGCCTTGTTTCACACCATTCTTAATTAAAAAGGGCTCAGAAAGTGTGTTGCCATACCTGACTTGGCCGTGCTGATCCTCATGAAGTGAGATGATCATTTTAAGGAACTTGGGGGGACAACCTAAACGTTCCAAAATCTTCCACAGACCTTTTCTGCTCACAGTATCAAAAGCCTTGGTGAGGTCGACAAAGGTTACATAAAGACCTTTGTTCTGTTCCCTACACTTCTCTTGCAGTTGTCTGAGAACAAATACCATGCCTGTGGTGCTTCTGTTGGCTCTGAAACCACACTGGCTTTCAGGTAGGATCCCTTCTGCTATAGTGGGTATTAGTCTGTTCAAGAGTATTCTTGCCAGGATTTTGCCAGCAATGGAGAGCAGAGTAATACTACAGTAGCTTGAGCAGTCAGATTTAATACCTTTCTTCTTATACATAGTGATGATGACTGCATCTCAAAGGTCTGATGGTAGTTTGCCTAGTTCCCAACAGCGCACCACAAACTCGTGAAATTTGGTGTGTATTGCAAGGCCCCCATGTTTCCAGACTTCGGGTGGAATTCCATCAACCCCCGCTGCCTTGCCAATTTTTACCTGCTGTATGGCCTTGAGGGTTTCTCCTAAAGTGGGGGCAGTATCTAATTCATACTTTACTGGTTGTTGCGTGATGGACTGAATTGCTGAGTCTTGGACCACACGGTTGGTACTGAAAAGAGTCTGAAAGTGTTCAGACCATCAGTTCAGAATGGAGGTTTTATCTGTTAGAAGCATTTGGCCATCAGCACTGAGTAGAGGGCTTTGTACCTGGTATGTAAGCCCGTATGCTGTCTTCAAGGCTTCATAGAAACCTTTGTGATCACCCGTATCTGCGCATAATTGAGTTTTTTCAGCTAGATCGATCCACCAGTTGTTCTGGATGTCGCGGAGTTTCTGCTGGAGCTTGCTGCATGCGAGACGAAAGGCTGTTTTTCTTGCGTGACAAGATGGCAGTGCAAGGTGTGCTTGGTGGGCGGTTCTCTTCTTCCTCAACAAGTCCTGGATTTCTTGGTTGTTTTCGTCAAACCAGTCCTTGTTCTTCTTGAGGGAGAACCCTAAGGATTCTTCGGAGGATTGCAGGATGCTGGTTTTAATATGCTGCCAGGTTGTTTCAGGAGAGGAATCTGCAGAATCTGTGGAACGGTTTTCAAGCCTAGTTTGAAGGTTTGCCTGGAATCTCTCTCTTACTGTGGCTGAATGGAGATTGTTAACTTGGAATCTTCTCCTTGGGATGTTGCCCATTTTAGATTTGAATTTAAGATTGAAGCTGAGTTTGCAGCGCACAAGCCGATGGTTCAGATCACTATACTTTCTAAAGATCTACACTCTGAGATAAAATCATAACTGAACATAAAATCCCTCAGGTTTTCCTGTATGTGATAATCTATATATATATAATGGTGTAAATTCATTGAGATGTGTAACACCAGCTCTTCCACTTGGCGATGCTGCGGAGAGAGCACAAATGATTGTGACTGTCCTGCCAACAGCACCCACGTTATTCCAGAGTGCTCCTCCTGCAGCCTGGGGTATTATTCACTATTAATGTCTGTTAGACTGTGGACAGGATCTTGTTCAGAGGTTTACCTTTTTGATACTTATAAGATCTCAATTAGCAGATATATAAAAATATCAGATTAATGAAATTAGAAGAACTATGATGCCTTGGATATAATTTACAATTGATTTTGATAACCTGAATACAGTAGTATAAAAATAGTTGCTATAGCAAACAGTTGGACATGTTAGTTAGCATGCAGTGTGAGCAGAGGTTTCTACTGCCATGGAAACATAACTGTCATTTTACGCTGATGACAAAGGACAGAGTTATGGGTGAGTTATTTTTTTTTCCTTCCTTACAGCATCTAGTGTTTATTTAATTACATTTAATAAATGAATGCAAATCTTAATCTCAGGGAGTTGAAGAGTTTCTTACCAAATTTAGTATTTAAGCAGTACTTCACACGTGCTTCAGATCCAGGCCTCCTCTCTTTCTTTGTGCTCCTTGCGTAGTCTCAGTCTCTCCCTAGCTCTTCCACGGATCTCTCTTACTGCTTCAAGGCAACAGGCCCTTAGTTCTCCCTGTACAGTCTGCATCCTTCTCCTACATGTGCCTCTTGTATTTTCTTCCTACGAGGCTCAGGCTTTCCGTCTCCTTCTCGTTACCTGCACCCAATAATGAGGTCAAAGGAAACAGTTGAATAGAGTGTCCCTTTTTCTGATGTGGTTCCTGCATCAGTAGTGTCTTCGGCCCACAGGATCCTACAGTTACAATTTGGAGAATTGTCTCAAATATTTCTGGATGGGCCATATGCAGGTATAGCACCTAGGACATTTTCACCATAACAACAGAAGACACATGCTTAGTATAAATGCTACAAAGTTGCCAGATTTAAAGTAGGAAACACTAGACATTTCCAAAATTTGCAGAAATGTCTTATATGGGGAAGACAATATCTTTTCTCTGTCTTTGTTCTCAGAGACTAAACTGTTCTGGGTGAAATGCTTGTCATATTCTGGACTGGTTCTTATCTTTAGAATTGAAAATTTCAAATCCAGTGAACTAAGTTTAATAAAGTTAGAACTTTCAAAATAAAATATTCTGACAGCAAGTGCCAAGTAATCCTAAGCACTGCTGAAATATCAGCTACAGATCATACTTATAAAAATGGAAATGTCTTACTTGGAAGGAGTTGTGTAATGCTTTGCATTGCCCTAGAAATCTGTCATTAAGGTTTAGTCTCTGATGTTGGTTATGTAGGGAGAAGCTATGCTAACAACATGATTCACATTCCAGTACTGTTCCCCCATCTTTTACATGGACCAGGATTTCAAAAGCCCAGTACACTGAGAAAGAGTTTACTTCTGGCTGGAATTTTTTTGGAGAGACATCAGCAGGGTGACCACAGTGCCTGCCTGACCAGGAGCAGCTGCCTCCTTGCCTGAATTCTCACTTAATCCCACTGTTATTAATAGTCACATCGTGTGTTTTGTTCAGTGTAATTTTTTATTTAAAACAGAAATATATATTTAAAAGGCATAAAGAGAGAATTTTCCTGTCGGTGGAGTCACAGATCTCACACAGCACAATTTCTGACATTGGTGGGTTTCTTTGTTGTTATTGTTGTTGCTTTGGGTTTGTTTTTTCTTTTTTTTCTATTTCAAAGCATTATAACATGTGAACTGTCAGTAAAGTAAGAGCTGTTAGAGGAAGAGAGGACCAGAAAGCAATTGGAACTTGACCAAAGAAGCAAATGTTCAAAACAGAAATCATCTCTATAAATCTATTTTATGCTTTGGTACATTTCAGAAAGGAGTAGATTTCCTTTCTAGAATCTATGTTTTTTCAGAGAATTTTAAATAGCGAAGATTCCAACTGCTTTTCATTTGCTTTAGTAATATCAAATATTAATGAGAAGAAATTTTATATTCTTTGGATCATTTGCAACAGTGGTATCATACAGTTCATTGTATCTTGGTATCATTAATTGTATACTGCAAAGAGATCTTCAATATCTCTGTTAACAACATCGTAGATTAGCATTACAACCATAGAGATTTCTAAAACAAATTCTATCCGGAGCATGCGAAGAATACAACTCTACTAACAACAGGTAGTAGAGTTAAAGCTAGATCAAAGTAGCCTTAAAGCTAGATCAACATGGACACATTTCCAGTGAGAACAACGTATTTTCTGTGTTCTGCATTGAGACATTATTTGCAAGCGTATTCGGAGACAACTTTAATCATTCCGTTCTTCAAACTGTTGCATATGAACAACACACACATCTGAGAGATCACTCCATGGACATTTCCTCCAGAAATCAAGCTTGGTTAAGCCTTTCTCATCCCTTTCTTTCCAAATTTACTTGTTTCCACTATCAAGATGCTATTGACTCTATTTATCAGGATGACAAGGCTAATCAAGGAATTCATTCAATCAATGAAATTATTATTTTCAAAATATGAAATTCAAAAGACAAAATGTTCTTTGGAGGGCTTAGTTTTATCCATATTCTTTCACAGAGTGAATACTGGACAAAGCTGAAAGAGGAAGGACAGAAACCTCATAAAATAGTTTTGCCACAGGAGAAACTGTCAGGTTGAATCACAGCCACAGTGAGACTCTGCCAATCCGCAGGGGATGATCCTCTCTTGTCTCCATCCTGCACATTGCAGCGGTGTGCAGTTGTGCCCAAACTTGCTCCACATAATATTCTTAGCAGGGTAAATTTATTTCAAGCTGCTTTGAGTAGGCTGCTACCACCTTCCCATCTAGTTCAGTGGGAGCTTGGTAAGTGCAGTCTGTGCACTGGAGCACTACATGGCAACTCACAGTTCAGTTAAAGTGCAATCATGCTAGTTAAGATATGACTCTCATAATTACGTAATTGTAAGTAATGCTTGCCATTGACCTAGGGTGCCAGAAATCTCGCAGCGAAATTCTGATCTCAGTGATGTCACTGTCAAAGATCTCTCTGTCTTTCATGTGTTAATAATTTTATCCTTTGCAGCTACTAATTGCATGTTTTGTTACTATTATTTGTATCATGTCCTTTTTAATGTATTAAGTTTACAGGGGAAATGACCTATCAGCACTGAACAGATTATCCAGTTACAATACAAACACTTTCAGTGTACTTAATGCACCTTCACAAGCACTTTTTACTTGAGTGGTTCTTTTGAAAGCAGCATTAATCAGACTAAGGATGCCTCAGTTTTTTTTCTGGGTGTCAAATTCAAAGCTGAAAATCATTTCATTAGAGAAAGGAGCCACTGTTTTCATTCAGTTAAAAACAAACCTTGATGAAATGTGCATTCAGGTCATTCAGAACTTCAGGTCTCCAAAGACAGTTTTATCAATTAGGTTCATATCTGACTCATTGGAAGAAGTGCCTAATGACCATTTTAAAAACTTCAGAGTCACATTCTCTTTTGAATGTTCCAGCAAGATAAAAGAAAGTGAGATTAAAAGGATAGTAAATCCATTGCAAGTTAAAAAATGGATTTGAGACCAGTTCAGGATGCTGAGTTAGAAAATGGGATTTTATTACAGAATGCTAATTGTAGATCAAAGTTCCAACATCAGAGACATCATCTGACATAATGGCAGGTGGGTTTGGTGATATCCACAGGCTACTTCTCTGTATACCAGAGAAGCCTAGGTACAATTACAACATTATTATAATGGAGACCGAAAAAATTTAAGCAAATGCTATGTTTCTTGGTCATCTTGAGGAGACTAGGCTTGCACTCTTAACAGCTGCTTTCAGCTAAGGTCAAAAACGTCATACATAAAATGCACTTGGAACGGTATCTAATCCTATGTCACTGACGTGACAGTGAGAAACTTTTCTGAAAAAAAAGTATGTTAATACAGTTGCAGCTAAGGAGCTCCCTGTAAGCAATTATGTGGAATAAGACTAACCAAAATCTAAACCACCTTTTCATTGCTGGGAGTTATTGAGTAGTACGATACTCATTCTGTGTACAATGCTTTTTAAAATGTCGTGATTTAAGAATCCAAGGACTTAATGTCATTTGACTAAACATTTTCATGCACAGATTATGAAATCGGCTTCTTAGGTCAACATCAGAATGATTTAGTCAGTGTAACAGTATGATGTGATAGGATTACTGCCGATGCTGAGCTTTTTCTTTGGAGATCACGGAAGTTTCACAGCAATTCCAAAATGGGTAAACATGCTCAGTATCACTTCTCAGCTTCATACTGTTTCATTTGTAAAAGAAGAGCTGTTATTCTTCCCCAGTAAATGTCTTTTGTGCTCCTGCTTATCTCAGTTTACTACAATCAGGGTGGAACAGCTCAAAAATAGTATAAGAAATATTTGAGGTCTTAGTATATGAAAACAAAGTAGCAGTAGAGTGAATGAATATACATTTTTATAGGGCTAACATGGAACAAGAAGATTACAGTGGGCTATTAGCAATACTGGAAACTGCCTTAATAGTTCAAGAATTTTACCCACTGATAATTGATAAGAGTATTCCACTTGCTTGAATTTCTATAGACATCTGTTCTTAATTACTATGTAATCTGAGAGCTACTAATTCTCTTTGGTTTTTCACCTTTAGTCAAACATGTATTTAGGATTTTGAGTTTAAACAAAACATAACAGATTCAGTTCGGATGAACTCTGTACTGTGGGGACAGTTAAACCACTCTAGTGCAAGCTATTTATTTATTTGATGTAATATCAAAGTTATCCTCTAATTTACCAAACTTCCTGAGTTATTGTTTATAGGAAAGCCTTGTAACACAGCTTCAGTGAAAGAGCAGCTGTCTTTCATTGTGATCTCATCCTCTATTTTGCATACAACAAAAAACCCAGATCTTTTCAGATTCATCTATTCTTCTTTAGGATGCGGCGGTTTCACCGCTGCGGCCCGGGTTCGGGTCCCGGTCAGAGGAGTCCCCCGGGTAGATGGAGCTCGTCAGCCCTGTAAGGCCATCCATCTAAGAGAAGGTCACTCTAAACAAACCTACGTCCTGAGGACCTCACTGCCACCGTCCAAGCTTGCTCGACCCCGGCAGATGAACCTTAGGATTAAAGGGTGGGCTCAGCTCAGCGCACGCTGTGTCTCACCTAAAAAATCCACTGCGCAGGCTCGAAGGGCAAAGACCCTTCCCAAATCTTCGTTCGCGAAGACTGGCCATACATACAGTTGGATAAAAACTTTAGCCTGGAAAATCAAGGGGTTTTTTTTTGCTTTGAACAAAGGCTATATCGTAGAAACATTTTCAGGTGCTCAGTACACATTTCCATTTGCATTTCTGACTGTAGATTTTTCAGAAAGGTGAGTTTTCATTTTGGTACATAAAAAACCCCAAAATTATGTGAAACATACTGATATACTTTGAAAGTCCAATGTTGTGGAAACGTATTCATTTCCTTTAGTCTCTTGTGTGCTACAATGCCTAGGCCATCTGAAATTTCAGCTTTATTTGAGACATTTTATACTGCTGTACTCTTTAATATCACTGTCCAAGGTAAAATGGTCATTTTAACTTTAGTTTAATCTTTTTCTACTCAGATAAGGTTTCTATGACTCCCATTTACAGTGTAATAAGTTTGGTGGGTTTTGTTTGCCCAGTAAGAGATTTGTTAAGTGTTCATTTTATTACAGCTTTCCTTTTACTTTTTAAAGTTTTGAGGGGTTTTTTCGGTTGGTTTACTTTGGTTTGATCTTTTTATTACTTTATTTTCCAAATCAGTTACTGGGGTTTATGTATTAGTCATATATATATTTTATGCAGAGATAGCAACAGGCTGGAATTCCTCTCTGTAAGTGAAATAGTTAAATAAACTTTGTTATGCTAGTGTCAGATGTTTAACTGTGTTTACCATTTTGTTTTCTAAGTTATTTTTTTTATTTGTATATTAGCAAAAGCTTAAGAATGATGAACTTTGCAAGAATTAAGTTTTCTGCTCCTCCTGTAGAATAGAGGGAAACAATCTGAATTTACATACTTCCCAATTATATTCTTTTTAATGTTTTACTATATCACTAGGTGTTTGTAAGGGCTCTGTTTTGAGAAGATTATTATGGACAAGAAATAATTTGGTTTTGAGAAGTAAAAATTGTAGGGAGCAACAGGGTGGTCTTAGTGCAAAGTATTGGACACTTTGGTTGGGTAAGGAATTCAGGTGAAGCAAGATCAAAAGGACATTTTTGAACCATTTGATTTTGAGCCTGTAATTCAGAGACTAATTCTGTCAGATGAAACTGGAGTAGCAGAAGGTCTGATACTACAGAATTGGGGGTTTTAACAAATAGGACTCCCTTCAATGAGATGTATATCATGCATGTAAAGCTGAAACCAGTTGTTGTAAGGTAAGGAGGCAGTGGGGAGATGAGGTATGCCCATGTATCTATACACGTACATTTGCCCTAATAGAAAAAATAATAAGCCAGTGTGGCCATATCTCTCATATGCTATTTCTGTATGAACACATGTTCACAGCAGTTTTCCCAGTTTCCCAGTTATGTGTACCAAAAAATGTGAGGGGTATTTGAGACCGAGAGGTATTAGCTTTTGAGTTATTTGTATAATTAGAGATTTTGACAAAATCTAGGTGTGACTTAGGCTTTGAATGTCTGTGTTTTCTTTGTTCAGCAAATTTACTCCAAGTATTCTACAGAACCTTGTCAAAGCTACTGCCATTTGTGATTACACAAAAGAGTATGACAATGTGCTAGTCCTGTTAGTTCTTCAACGTCTGCTTAATTTTAGTGTGAATAGTACTAGTGACTCTTATGATGTTCTCTTCAGTGGGATAGCTGTGCACATGAATAAGTAATGGCAGAATTCAGGTCTAAGATTATAAATAATCTGTTAATAAAATGAACATAACTCTCATTGGAGTTATGTCTAGACTAAAGCTTCTAAGCACTATCACAATAAAAGACAAAGTAGCAGATCTCTTTTCATACACCACAATTTCTCTCACTCACCTGAAATGGTAGCTATTGTTTGGCATCATATAAAGGAAAATGACCTTCTTCATTTCTACTGAACTGTTGGCAGAAGAGGCATGTCATGTCCTGTCAGACCTAAATGCTATGAACAAAAGTATTTCTCTTGGTGTCAGTTGTCAAAAAAAATGCTGCTACTGAATCTCTATGAAGTTTCACAGCACCTTTATAGCAGTGTGTTTTAGAGGACCGTGTCATCTCTGGATCACTGTATATCCTGTATTCTTGAGGTATGCTCTGGTTTCTCCACACGCATCTATCTCATTTTGGTGGCTTTCCCTTCTGTAGAAGCTAGGCTTACAAATTTTAAAAGGTGTATCGCGTGTAACTGTTTATTGTCTTATCTTAATGTGTCCATAGATTTCTTCTTCATGAAATATATTGTGAGAAACTGTACCTCATATTACTTATTAGATCTCTTTGGTTTTGGTCCTCATTAATTCATAGAAACATTTCAGTTTCACATAGTATGCTTTATCATTACTGCAAATAGCTTGTGGAAAATATTACTCCCTTTATAGTTTCACTGGTATACTTATTGTATTAGCTACTTCTCCTCTTTGTTATGTTTTTCTTCCCACTCATGGAAGAATAGCTCTCGAATATGATTTCTTCTTGTCTTCTTATCATCATGAAAGGCTACGAAAAAATTATTTTATATTATATGACATCTTAAGGAAGGGCACTTGAACCAAAATTAATTTATTTCCTTAGAGAGAATGAAGTCTAAGCTAAGAAGGGCAATTCATGTCACACTGTGTTAATTTGAACACCTGCATTCCAAGATTGACTCTGCCAGCCTTTTCTTTGAGCACCTGAGTGAACCATGAATCAGGTGTGAGAGACACATAGGTTTGGCCCCCAAGACGGAGAGTTGACAATGTCATTGAAAGAAAAGAAAAAAAATTGTAGCTGCCTATGATCTTTACAAATTAATCAGCTTGTGGGTTTTATTGTGCTACGAATCTTCTGTTTTAATTGCAATGGAACTTACTGAAGAAGATTGGAGGTAAAAAGGTAAGCAGCAGTGCATTCAGACTCTGCCTTCCAGATGATACTTAGCAGTTTCATCAGGTTAAAGTTTGGCTTTTTCTCTGTTTTTTTGTTGTGGCCAATACTGAAATTCATACTATATATGTACATAGTATTTGACAAACAGAGGTACCACATTCTTCCACCTTGTCTTTCCTTGAAACCCCTGCCAGGGCTATGTGAAGCACTATAGTTCAGTGGGGGTTGAAATCAGGACCATAAGCTAGACCACAGGGCTGCTGTTCAACCTTCCTGCTCTTTGCCTACTCCACATCTTTCTGCCATACAGTCTGTGGTCACAGCAACTTAGGGTTTGGCCCTCAGTTGATATGTAATCCAACCACTGATAGGTATTAGTAGAGCAGAATGATAGAACCCAATTCTGTTTCATTACTTTTTTCTGAAATTTCAGTTATTAAAAAAAAAAAAGAAAACCTTCAAATATATATTTACTAAGAGAATTAATTCAAAATACTTGTCCTTAGCTAGCATATGTAGTGCCAGGCTTTAGTCTGGTTCTTTCTCACTCCTAGTTAGAGAGAGATACCATGGGGAACCAGGACCTCTTAAACCTTCTTATGAAAACATTTGCAACTGATATGTCTCTTCAAAGTAAATTGAACGATGTTGAAGCAGCATGTTTAAATGAAGATACATTTAATTGGAAATGTTCTGACTCTAGATCCAGTTGCTGCTTCTCTGCAACAGAACACAAGTGTTTTTCTACACTAAAAGAATTATAAAATATTTGGCCTTTGAGAATTGCCTTTGTTCTCAGAATTGATGTTTAAAAGAGGTAATAACAACAGGCATCTTTAAACTTAAACTGTATTCCAGACCTTGGCAATGCAGGTTTACTGGTAATGAAGAACTGGGTAAATAAACTTTTTCCAGCTCCACCTGATCTCACCATCTGTCTGTAGTTTTTCCAGATCTTTTTTTCCAGAAATTTTCTGTGGAAGCCTGTCACCCAGATCTAAGAAAGATGAATAAACAGGTAATGGCAAACCTTTTTAAACAGTGCTTGAATCCTTCAATATAAAGCATTATTACAGCCACTGATCTTTTTGTAGTTATATAAGATCACTAATGTTATGTAATTAAGTTATGTAAGTTATGTTAAATTATGCGATTTCCACTCTTAGGTGTTTCAGAGTTTTCTTCAGCCATTTTCTTCATTTTCTCAGAATAGGATCCATAATTTAAGACGTTTAGTTAGCAGACTAGTTTTTACCCAGGACTTTCTATGTTTATCAAGATGTGAGAATAATTCGGATAACATAGTAATAATGATGACTGTAAATATAAAAAAAAGCGCCCTCTTTTTAATAATTATAAAGAAGGAATGGACCTCTGAAGTCTACTGACTATCCCAGAACTGACAGAAATAAATAGAGGAATGTATGTTTATTTTTTTCTGCTTAAGGGAATCTTTCATTAATTTTTTCAGGTTTTACCAGATTGATACTGAATGCACTAATGCTAATGATGTGGAGAATGCAAACAATCACCCTGAACTAGTTTAATACATCAACCTTTGTCTTATCCTTGTGATCAGAACTCACTTGGAGAAATGTATTAAATTAAAAGTGTAAATGGCATGATGCTGTGTAGTGGGAAGGGAGCCATGGCAGCAACAGCACTTACTGCTGAGTTGTAATCAGTACAGATATTTTATCTGTGGTGAGTGGTGAACTGATAAAACTCTGCAGCTAAATCACAGAGGCGTGCACTAATATTATGGTAGTAGAGTAAGCCCACTTTGCACACACCTTTGTTTTCAGGATTACTGCCTTGAACCAAAACTTCTTGTTGCCTCCAGGGAATATTTGGAATACTTTAGGGACTGATGGTATGATAGCTAGCAAATAGTTGGATCAGGGTCACTTCCTTTACTCAGACAGGCTTCCCACCCATTTCAGTTTCAAGTCAACGTATACTGAAAAGGGGCTTCTCTGTGTCTGACTATTACTATTACTATTATATATTTAAAATTACAGTGATTAATACTGACATTTTGCAAGATGTGCTTTTCCATGTTTTGCCATATATGTGTCTTCCAGATCCATTCTACATCTACTTCTTTTTATCACCTTGAATAAGCAGTATGTCTACTGCCTGCCACAGTCTTCATGAAACACCATCACCATAGGACAAAACCTTTAGAGCAACACTCCTTTCATTGGAGGGTGTTCAGAGACTTTAAAGGAGGTACTTCTTCAGATGTAGGAATGTCCCTCAAACCTTTTGTTCAGCTGCCTATTTTGTAGCATCTGAATTTCTTCTGCATGAGTCTATCAAGTGTAAAGTCCTATATGGAGTCAGCATCTAGTTGTCAAATATTTCAGCTTCTGTATAATGTAAAGACAGGCAGTAGAATTGTTATATATTGTTGCTCCATCTTTTTGTTTGCCTTTTGATGAAATTTTTGGTATTTGTGAGAGGATAACAAATTATATGAAGGGCATTCTGTTTATGGAGGGAAGTCTTTATTGAGTAGGAAGATTTTGTATCATTTCCTAGCTATGATCAGAATTTAATTTCAGTCTCTTCAGATTTGTTTGCTCGACACTCAGATCCCTTCAAAACAGAACAATGAGTGCCTGGAAAATGTCTCACATCAGTGGAGAGAAATTGGTGGTGGTGAAGGTCAGTTAAAAATACTTAAATGCAAAGGTCAAAATTAGACAGTAGGATTATCTCCATAAGTACTCCTAACATAAATTTTTTACTAATCTGGCTGACCAGAGGTGCTTTGAGAATGTTGCATACTAAAAGTTGTAATTTTCCAAGTAAAATAATATTTCCACTGTTTTAATGGTCAACTTATTTTTCTTACAGAAGTCTAGTAATTACTGTAGAAAGATATGTCATAAGTGGTAAATATGGTTTAAATTATGGATCTCAAGTCTTTGCTTGTGCAGAAAGGCAAGGTGGAAGGCCGGCGTGTAAAAGGATCAGAGAGGAATCACACTGTGCCCACGCTCAGCCTTCTGCATTCCCACTCTGAAATGAGCTGTGCACTGGAAGGTCCAGTTTGCAGGTCCTTTTTGTGATTTGAAGAGAATACCAACAATTTAAAAATTCTGTCTGGAAAATTTGCTGGATATATTTAAAATCAGGGGAGAAGTGGAAGAAATTGCTGGCTGATACAAGTCTCTGTGGGCTGCACACCATTGCTCTGGAGTCAGGACCAGAGTCATGCAGGACATATGAAGCTCCCCTTGGTAGATGATGTTCTTCTGGAGAGCAGAAGGTGCACCTTCCTGGAAATTTCTTAAATGAGCATGTGAAAGTACACTGGAAATTGCTTTAAGATGAAAGAATTTGAATTTTGAACAGCAAATCCCTTAGTAAAAAAAAAAAAATTCCTAATAAGAACTCTGAGCTTTTCAATAAATTCTCATTCACAGCAATGTTGTTGCATCTTATGAGACTATGGTAGAACATAAAGGCAAAAATAAAACAAAACAAACAGCAAAAAAAGCCCCCCAAAACCCCAACATGGCAGGAAAGAAGGGAGCTGAAGCCTAGCTCTGCTTTTTAAGTCATGCGTGATTGTAGAGACAATTATTTGAATCCTTTCAGTGTTTGGTTGACCAAAACTGGCTTAGAAAACAGGATTTTAGGATTTACTACTAGATGCATTCCTATTCGAAGGCAAATAGACAAAACGTTACTGTTAAAACATCCCAATATGCCAATAATAAAGAAACCACTACAAAAGGAATGAACAGTAATTGACTACATTGAGAAAGCCACATACACATTATACACTCTTTCAGGAGAGTCTATCTGTTTAGACACAAGTCCTTACAATTTACATTGATCACAAGCATATCTCATGGACAATGGGGAAATAATCAAATCTGTTTTAGATAGCAGAACTCAATACAAAGGCATTAACATGATTGTTACATTTGCAGTTCTATATACTTAAGACACAAATTATATATAGCTTAAGAAATAAATTAATTTGTGTAACAGTTAAAAGTTCACATTACACACATAAGGAAAACAAGAAAAAATTGTGCAAAAAAACTTCCCACGCAGATTGAATTACATTTGCTGGGTTTTCTGGAAGTCAGTTTTCTATTGCCAAATCTCTTTTTACTGAAGTAGCTAACATTAAAAAAAAAACACAGCTTCCTTCCCTTGCTCCCCTAAAACCAGCCCAAATTGCTTTTCCAGCAGCCATATGTTTACTGTATCATTTTTCATAAAATGAATATAAAAGCAATTAATATGATTGAGCAGAGCAGACATTATTAGAATCCTTCACTTCTGATTAACTTGCTGTACTTCATGGCACAACAGTTGTGTTTTATCTACTTTTACTTAAATATTAATCTGTTGGTGGTTGTTTTTTAAGACTGAATATATTTCTTAAAATTGTTTGAAATCATTCTCTTCAGATGATAATTCTTACTCTGTGAATCATATGCGACTGATTCTATCTCTTACTTCAACAAACCTCCATTTTCCTCAGTTTAGAAATGAATAGATAGTTGACATAACACAAAAAGCTATCTGTAACAACATTCACCAAAAAAATGAGAGCAATAGCTCTGCTTTTGAAAGGACACAAATTTCAAATGGATAGTTGCAAAATATTCTGCTTAGCTGTAATATTTACAAAAAGCATCACAGATATGTGTATCCATCAGTAGTCTGTAGGCACTGTAGGGTTAAAAATTTTTTTGTTGATCATTGTGCTGATTTAAAGGTAAACCAGCAGGGGACATGAACTCAGCTCAAAAGAGAGATTATAAGTCAGAATAACAATTTAATAAAATAATACAATAAGTACAATTATACAGACAAACAATTGGTTTTAACCCACAAAACCCAAATGTATAACCCAGCACCCTGGGGCACGAACAGAGTGGGGTTCATTGAGCCCCCTGAGTCCAAAGTAAAAGGAGAGGGGAAAACCTGTTGGTGAGAGTGCTGTTGCAGTTTGGTCATGAGTGGTGGTTGCAGTCTGGTTGAGGGTGGTGGTTTCAGTCTGGTTGAAAAGTGATGGTTGCAGTCTGGTTGAGAGCGGTGATCTGCAGTCCAGTTGAGAGTGGTGATCTGCAGTCTTCCTCTGGATCCCACGAGTGGTTAAAAAACTTTCAAGACTCCAAGATTATATATTCTCCAGTTCAGGCAGGAATGCTCGGTACTTCCCTCAGGGCGGGGAGTTCCAAAAAAGAGTGTGAGGACAAGGAGGCACCCTCCTATCTCACAGGCCTCTTAACACCCAGTTTATAGCCTGAGGAGTCAGGCTGCTCTGGGCAGAGGGTGTAAATAGTCTATTGATACCAGTTTCTGGGAAATGGCATGGAAGGCTGTAGAATACACAGTTTTGGGTTACACCCATACAGTGATGAACTGGTCCCAGCTATTCTAACTAGGACAATCATCAACCCAGGAACAAGGTACTTTGAACCTTTTTGTCCCGTCTGTATTAAAGACGTAGAAATATTTGGGCATTTGTAGACAGAGCAGAGAATCACATTGTTAATTTTAAAGATAATGGGAGCTGAAAGCATTTAGCTTCTCACATGGCATGTCCAGTGCCACCCTACACCAAAACAAAGCCTCATTTACCTTGAAAACATTACTAATTCATAAATACTAAGAACCTGATAAAAGATGAATCTTTATTTCAGAGCTCCAATGGTGAATTTTGAAAATCTCCTGAAAGGTCATTCTGGACTTGTTTTGTCTGCGGCCATTAGTAGAGTACATCAGACTGATAACTACTCTTGCTCAGAAAAATAAACCAGAAAATCACAAATTAATGTAATTTTTCAATTTTCTTTCTATTTTCTCCTTCCATTTCTTTGTTATGACAGTATTCTCTACCGTCATAAGCAGACTATTTTACTATATTCTATCATCCCATCTTCTGGTTCTGAAATGAAAAAGCAGAGTTCAGAAAAATAGTAGGTAATAATTCCATACAAATGGACTGCACTATTTCAGAACCCCTATAAGATACTGTTTTGTTTCGTCATTGACTAAGGTTCATACTGATTTTTTTTTTCCTGATTCTAAGATCTCTCTAAGGTGTTTAATTCTCCTGCTGGATTGTGCTGACTACAGACAAGCAATTGAAGCAGAAAAGACATATCTTGATTTATCCTTTTTATGTATTCCTTTGAATTTATGCTAACGTGTCAGAGTATTGCCCCCAAGGGAGAATCAGCGTGATATTCTCAGAAATAGCTGGATACTGTATTCGCATTTGGATCTTTTCGTGAGTAATCTTCACTTTAATGAGTGTAATTATTTACAAACCATTTATCATCTCAGAAATCAATGAAGGAACTTACAAAAGAAGATAAAGCAATTTCTGGCTGCCCATTGCCATAATATATTTTTACTTTATTAAAGAAAATAAAAATTTTCAGTTAAGGACAGTATGACCTTGTAATATATAAAGGAATAAACATTTTATGAAACTTAATTGAAGAGCTCTTTATTCTGAAACTGAATTGAGCAGATTAGTAAATGGTGTATAATTCAGATTCAGGAAAAAAAAAAAAAAGGTGTAGTTTTCAAAACTATTAAAGGCTGTTTGTGTTCCTAGAACTCTCCCTGGAACAACAAGAGGTCACTTAAGGCAATGGCTCATTTTATTCTCATCTTTTAGCAATTGCATTAGGTAGGCAACATTATCATCCCTGCTCCTTGGTTCTTTCATTCCCAAAATCTCAGAGGAAAGACCTGTGCTTTTCAGATTTTACTGAACTGACTTTCCTGCTGGAGTTTGGAAGGATTTGTGAGGTTAAGAAAGAAAATGGGATTATGGCTTAGTGGCTGGACATATGGATGGCGGAGACTGCTCTAATGCAGCAGTACTGAAAGCTCAGTGTACTTCCTGATCATCAAACTAGGCCAGCTGTCTGCCAGATGGGGCTCAGAGTGAGGGGGACATTATAGTGTTCAAACATGCCTCTGAGAGATGAAATAGCTTCTTTAAAATGTAAGTTTTCATAAATTTCTACATGGATGTCTTTGCATAAATTTTTTTTTTGTGGCTATTCAAAATTCTTAAAACCATTTTAATTTTCTTGTGCATATGCTGAATGGATACTGCCTTTCCTGCAGTGTAATGGAGACATTAGGAGAGAATAGCGACCCTATGATTAATCTCATCTAATACATTCAAATTTTAATAGAGGTACTGGATCCAGCTGATCAGCTGAGTCAATTCATATAAGCAATGTTTGAATCAAATGCAGTCAGAAAAGACAGACAGTGTTCAGAAAAGTGTAATACTAAGCTATAATATGCGTTCATAATACCAGTTCTTTGTGAGCTCCTAGTTCTGAATGCGCAGTTAGCAGGCTTGAGCCTGCGGTTCACTCTTCTTTGTGCCTTTAATAAGTACTTTAAAACACTTTAGCACAAAGACAAGTTTTTCTTCACTTGCAGAAAACACAGGGTTTTGAACAACCTCTACCTTAAACTGTGTTCTCAGTAGTGCTTTCAATTATGCTTCACGTGAGACTTGCCATGGAGCTGTTGTGCACAGCAAACAGGTTATGCAAGAGCACCCCCTGGAAAAAGCAAAAAGTTAAATAATTTCCTCCTCATCATTCTTACAAGTTATTTTGGCAGATTCATTGTATTACTTTGAATTGGCTTGTTTCACAGAATTGTTCTGTTTTTCCTGAGAACTGAGTTAGAGTGTGTGTACGTGTGTTGAGGGGCAGGCGGGAAAGGAGAAAAGGTGCTTTGCTATTCATGTTCATCACACACAGAGACATGATAGACATTGTACAGAGTTTAACAGAAAATAGCCTGGGTGTGGTGCTAAACACAGAGACCAAAGCGGATGAACCTACTCCCACATGGGGAAGTTTCCCAGTCTTAGTTCTTTTCTCAAATACTGATGTCTTTGAAGGTCTATAGCTGCTGTAATTGGCTACATCTACAATAACACATTAAATACACCAGGGAATAAACATTGTTTAGTTGTTTGCATGCACTATAACCCGGTTTTGACCCACACCAGCTACAGTCCTCACAGACACCCAGGCACAGTTCAAGGGTTAGCAAGGACCACAGACAATTCCCACTAAGTTGCATGGACACAGCTGCAACTCCTTAAGGAAAGAAAATTTAATTGTATTATCACAAGCTGAGCCATGCATCTTGCTCTCCAGCTGGAGAAAGACTTCTGAGGTATTTTACTTCATTATTGGCATTTTATGGAATAAAACAACATAGCCTCTTGGCAAAGAATTAACTTGCCACCTAAGAGATCTGGATTCCTAATTGTGCTGTATGAAGAACTGATAAGCTCTCCAAAGTGTTTATGATTACTCATTTCCAACAAAACTGAGGTATTTAGTTACATTTGCAGATCTCTATGTATCCATCCATGGAAAGCAAAGTGGGGACTATAGTGGTTTTGTATGCCAATGAGTAGAAACATTAAAAAGTGCAATGTACTAAATCCTGTGGTCATGGAGACCATAGTACTTCAAAAGGTAGAAGTGGTGTGCAGTGAGAAGATTATTTGTTCTTTAAAATTCTTTCCCATCTCCTTGTGTCTTAACCTGATTATCTGCCTATTCCTTTGAGAATTCGTTAAGTAAGACACAGACTTCTGAGGATGCAAAACGTGTGCAGTGCAGCATGAAATGCATAGAACACTAATCTTGCTTAAGTGTCTTGTCAGGTATTTAGAAGTTTTATTGATTGCATTTACTGAAATTTCAGATAGACCTGTGTGAAAAATATACAGTTTCAGAGGAGAAGGGAAGAAAATGACAGTTTATGTTTTTTAACAGTTTTAGTTATAACATGCCTTAATTCAAATGAGAAGGTGAGGACTTTCTCCCTAGCATGTGTGTTAAACTCTGGAAAGTAAACAGCTTAAACTAAGCTCCCCTGGAGTACAGTTTATTTCATCATCTTTGTGCATCTGTACCTATGGCAGCTCAGCACTAGGTAGACATTAAATATCTGTTCATCTTGCATCCAGGCTACTTAGCACAACCTTAGAGATATTTTCTCATTTCTCAGATATGAGGGATATGACCACACTAACAATGTTTAAATCCTTGTACAGTGTGTGTCCTTGATATCTCAGCAAAGGCACAACAGAAAATGTATTTGTCTTGTAAGGCTTATGTGGAGTCACTATATACCAACACACACTCCTTATTTTGGAATGCTGTATGATTAAAACAGAATAATGCAAGAATACACCGAAAATAAAATAAAATTTAAAATAACAATTGTCTGTTGAAAACTGAGATTTGTATTTGACACTAATTATCCACTAAGCATGTCTCTGTAGGGTCATAAGGAAGATGTATGTAGTAGGAGTTTAAGACTTTACAGCCGTTGCTCCTAAGTGAAGACTGACACTGAACTAGGCATTACTGGAAATGTAGCAATTGTGATTACCAGGTGCTTTTCTAGAGTCTCTAGTAGAGTTTGCTGTATGTTCCTATGTTTTTGTTTTCTAGGTTCTGAAAGATCCCTTCTCTTTCTTAACTTAGCTATGGTGCTTCATGGAGGACTCCATGCGCAATAGAAGTTAACAACAGAATATGATAACTTCATGATTGTTAATGACTTTGCAATGATACAAAAAATGAGTTCTGTGTTTAAACATAAAATCACTTCTATTCAAAAAAGTAAGGAAAGCATCAGGAAAGTTTATTTCTTATTTGTTGAAGTAAACAATTGACATCGCTCCATTCAAAAGCTTTCAATGTATTCTAAAGTACTTCTAATACTATTTTTAAAGTACTGTTGGTATTAACCAAATGTAGTTTCAAAGGCTTTTGCACTCTCTTAGGTGTCTTTGACATAACAAATTCCAATGGACTTGGTTTATATAATCCACAAAATACCACATGAAATTGTGACTTCAGAATTCAGTATTTGCCTTGTTTCAATTATACACAGCTCTTACATACAGCATCTACATTACTGTCTCAATATATTCTTTTTGAAGACCCCTTGTTAATGTGGAGAGTAAGGACACATCCAAATTTGTTCTTCTCTGGACTGACATTCCCAAGCATCTATTATTTCACTTCCTAATCTCTCTGACATTTGCTCCTGGGTAAACCATTCCCATAATATTTTCTGGTCGTCATTCTGTATATCTCTTTGCAGTGCAAAATTTTCTGGTGATTCTTGTTTCCTGGTAATCTGAATAAAATAATGAGTTTTATTTAAAACTCACAAACGTGAAATAGTTTTCACGTGAATGGTACGTGAGAGGTAGCTTTTTATAGAGTACAACAGGGATGATAACACATTTGACTGCAGATGCTGTAAGTCATAGAAGTATAGTTACAATTGCAAATCATGCTGTTTCCTGCTTACTTTTTTTATTTGACAGCAGTTGGGTGGCAGATGTGTGCAACACAGACAGATCTTTTGATCCAGCCCACGAATTCTCCTTTAAATGTAGTCATTACATAGAAAACATTGTTATCTAGACATGGATATATACACAAAATCATAGATATATTAGCGCCTATTATGTGGGGAACGGACACATTGCAGCTGACTTGCTATGGATAATTTGGATGAAATCTCTTGCTAGAAAGGAAGCCACATACATACGCAGGTTACTTACCAACAAGAAATAGTATGTTCTTATTTTAATTTGGATAAACAGAGCTGCCAATTCATAAATCAAAGTAATCTGGTTTAATTACAGTACCGCTAAGAGAAGTCACCTTAATAGTTTAGATTTCCACTCATGCAGGTGTATAAGGACATGTCACAGTAACGTGAATTTTCTCAAGGACGTATACACTGTACGTCATGTTTACTCTCACTAACTTCTGAAGAGATATGATGCTCTCTCAGAATAACTCAAAAATGAGAGTGCTTGTCTTTGGCTTGACTATCAGAGTATGTGTACTTTTCATTATCTGCTAAATCTTCCTCATACAAAAATAATTCCCAACTGAAATGCCTCATTCTGGTCAAGGTTTCCTCATCCTGAATGCATACTTAGTCTCTCCGCTCCACATTCATAAACAGCTTGAGATCTTTCAAGCATCTGAGGTCATTGTGCTTCACACAATTGTTCTTTGTTGTGCTCTGTAAAGGAGATTACATGAGGGAAAGCTGGAATTCCTGGATACCATATTTCTCACTATTGAAGGGCTATCTCTTGAATAAAAAAAGCAATAAGGCTATCTGAAGTGACCTTGGCAATTGTTCATGTAATTTATGACATTATACAATTAGAGGTGAGTTCAAATCAAGTAGTCCTAGAAAATTGTAAGGGTCACTTTCAAGCCTGATAACATCTCTGAACTGGTCAAATTTGCTAGATGGAGGATACATTTTCTGAAATATACCTCCATGCATAAAGCAAAGTATTTGATTAGTATTTTCCTGCATGATTTAACCCTGTCTGTTATAGTACTTCATTTTCATCAATTGCTGGGCTGTTAATCCCCATGAGCATATTAAAATTAAACACATGTAATGGAAACAAGTTGTTGCTTACTCTGGGCAATTCTTAGTAAGCAGAGAAAAAACCTAAATTACAAAGAATCTCATTATTGCTAAATAAATATTGCTTATGCAACTACTTGCTGGTAGATAATAGATAAAGTGTTCAACACCATATAATACTGATGCATAATAGTAATAATAATAGTAAAAACCCCAATTATTATCAATAATAATAACAACAACAACAAAAACTTGTCAAATTGCTTTTCCTGCCTTTTAGCTTGATGAAAATGAGACATGCAGTGGAGTGCAAGGAAAAGAGTCTGTCTCCCCCTTTTAAAAGCCTTCTGATACCATTCCTTAGTAAGAGATATAGGAGATCTTCAAGCTTCCAGACTGCTAATATTCATAAAATAAGATAGTGGGTGATGGAGGGAAGCTGTAAAAGCAGCAGAGAGGGAAAGCTGTCATAGAGACTGTACTTCATCCTGCACTTCAAAGAATTTGGTGGGAACAGTCAGATGTTCTGACTGCAACTGGAAAAGTTTCAGTTGAGTCTTTGCTTTATCAAACACCCAAAACCCTAAAGACTCAAACCCAGAGCCCACCACACTTGTAATCTGTGCTTCTGGCCATAAGCTAATTTTAAACAGGATCTTGCTCTGTATTTTAGATTATACTGAAGAATGTGTCTACTTCAGGACCAAACTGTGAATCTGGGCCAATGAATGCATGGAAAGTGAAATGCTTCCTTCCCCCAAATTTAACTCTGCTTAAAGAATTGAGGGACTTCCCAGTGCCAAGGAACCACAGATGTAGATCTGGCAGACACCACTGAGTCATTCTCAGCAGACAAGGTCCTCATTCAGGCTCAAAACAATAAATCTTCACTAAATGTGAAAGCTGTAGTTTGCATTATTTTATTTATGTTTCTTCCCACAAGATGTGGTAGCATCTGTCAAGAAACTGTTGGGTTCCAGTGCTTCATGTTTCATTGATAGCGGATGATGTCATTTGGAATGGAGCCTCAGAGAATTCCACATCTCTACCCACACTTTAAAAAAAGAATGAGAAAGAAAACTTGGCAACAGTATTTTTTTCTATGTGTGGAGGTACTTGTGCAGAACCAAAATTTATAATAAAGACTTTTTTTTTTGTAAAACATGTTTACAGAGAATTGGCCATAGTATAGTCATAAAGGAAACTGGATTTTTTTTCCGCATATTATAGCCTTGTATTTCTGTTACAAATTTTCATTATTTTATACACACATTATATGCTTAGCACACATCTTAGCCTGCATGCTGTCCCAAGAAACAGGAGGCACTTTCTCCTTTTCCTTATCCCATCAATTCTGCCATGACAGTGCAGTCAGAAAAATCCTGTGACTTGTTGTTTCGGGTACCACACCCTTTCTAGGACCCTAAATGACAACTGCAAAATATCTTTTCAACAGTTTTCTGATTAAAAAACAAACAAAAAACCTATTGATTTGGCACAAACATTTTTCAAAGTGGGACTTTTTTATGAGAAAGAGTAGAATATCATTTCAAATTAGAAAATTTTCCATTTTGATTATGTGTTAAAGCTACTACATTGCTTTTACCAGATAAAATGTAAAACCTTTTTAAAGGTGAATTTGTCAAAATGCATTATTTCAACTGACTAGAGACTGTCAGGTTTCTTCATTTATTTGGTGAGTTCAGGATGATGTTCAAACATTGGGAACTTTTCTAAAATAAAATATTTTAGTTAGAGAATTTGCCACAACAAGCACTGCATTTGGCAACTGTGTGAAATTTTACTAATTTCAGGCTGCAGTTAAGAGGAAACAAGTACAAAACTAGCAGTAATGCATCTGCAGAGACCACATCATACAAACAGATGCTAGGTTAATGAGATTTCATGTGAAGGCATGGCCTGCAGTCCAGCATCCACAGCCAGTGTTGGGTGCACAGAAAGTGTAATGAAATCTGAATACATTGTATTTTACTGTATTTGCATCTTTTTCTACTCTTTAAACAAAATATTTTCATATTCACAATAATTTTGCATCCTTCTAAGCAAAAAAAAAAAGGCAGAAAGAAGCACCACCTCAAATCATCCTCTGTGACAGTCAGCTGTCAGTGAGAAAGAGCACTAAGTACATTAGCCAAAAAAGTCTCAAGCATTAAGCTTGCAGAGCTTTCAGTAAGGAGTGTAAACATAGACATTTAAAATACCATACAGCATTCACTGGAGTCAGCATGAACAGGGATTTGGTACAAATTCCCTGCAAACTGATCAAGGGCTAAGTATGCTATGGTGATGCCTGTAACTCCAAACTCCTATTTACAAGTTAAAGAGGTGCTTATAGAGTTCAGAAGGGTCACAGATTTCAGTCTACTTTGATATTCACTTACAACCAATGCACCTTCCTGTCAGTTTTGGATTTCTGCCCAAGGAATTGGGGGAGGAATTTAGCATGGCCAGAAATCTCTAAAACCTTCCCATTTACTAAGAAGGTCCATTGTGTAGAGCTTTCTCTTTGCTCAGGAGTTCTATTGTCAATAATTTTCCTAGTTTTTCCAGTTTTCAACAACTATTCTCTTTTCCCTCTTCTTTCAAGAAAGATAACATCCTGTCCAACCTCAAGGAGGGAACCCTCCCCACCGTGCCTGCGTGCGTGCATTTAAGCATGAATGCCGTCCTATTCTCAGCTCTTGGCAAATACTAATGTGGATTTTTAGGCAACTGTAAGGGAACTTGAATTGAACTCTTTACTCAAGTGTCAGTATACTCAGGAGTTTAATGTGCACATTTTTAGCAACAGAATAAACAATAAAATCCAGTACACACTAGTTAAGGAGAAGATAGAAATACAGTGAAGCTGTATGTACATATATAAATCATAGCTATAATCACAGAAACAGTCTGATCTTCTGTAAAAGTAGGCTTGAGAATTAAGAGAAAAACTCCTTCTTTCAACACATAAGATGCTG
Source organism: Chiroxiphia lanceolata (assembly GCF_009829145.1). Lineage (NCBI taxonomy): Eukaryota > Metazoa > Chordata > Aves > Passeriformes > Pipridae > Chiroxiphia > Chiroxiphia lanceolata. The sequence continues at coordinate 16,288,456 of NC_045671.1, read as the reverse complement.
ACTCCCCTCTGTTTCTTTCCCTACTTATTTTTCTGAGGTATTTTCCTTTCTGTCATAGGTGTTGCATCTTCTGAGGAAAAGACTAAAAGCTGGTCTTGCCACAAAATCAGTGTCTTGGTGTTAGGTATCTTGCTGATATTTTATCAGCTCTCGGCATTTCAGATGCCCAGAGGCTGAGAGAATTCTGTCAAAGTGTTTAAATTACCCTGAGTTTTATGAAAGGCAATTGAGAATTTTTGGGGGATGACTAAAGGATTCAAAATTAGTCTTGCCATCATGCTTTACAGCACTCTGCTGCATGAAAGTAGTTGCAGTGGTGATTAGACAAGCCATATAAAATCATCTAGAATATTTCTGAGTAGTGAGGATTCATGTAGAATTTCAGCACCTTCTTCCTGAATGTTCCTATAAAAATTAGGATTTACATCCTCTTAGCTACTCAATAATAAACACGCTATCATAAACTGTTAATCATGGGAGCAAGGGCAATTTCACCATTACGTTTACTTGATAGTCAAAAAAATGTTTAAGATTTAGACTCAGATTCAGTCTATTTAACATGAATTATCTAGCAGTAATATATGTCTTAGTATTGTATCAGCCCTGTGCTATGTACAGGCAGAAAAATAAGTTAAACATAACTTCCAAGCCCAGAAAGGGTTTCAGTTAGGATCTTCACCCATATAATCTCTAATTTTAGATTGGATGGGTCTTGGCCAATGTCCTAGCTCCTTGAAGATTAAAGTTCTACTGTGTGATGAGGTTATTTCTGCCATGTCAGAATAAATTACAGCAATCTTCATCTGTCTGCAGTGCAGGCAGTCTGAATACACATGGAAATACTGTGCAAAAGAAAATGAAAGCATCCCTGAGGAGATTAGCTGGCTTTCTCCAGCAATAGTGAGGTTCGTGTCTCTCCATGTCATGTAAATAGGTTTTCCCCATGTAATAGTGCTTATTGGTCACATATACCATGCTATTATGGTCTGACTGGGATATTTTTGTTGGCTTTTAATGTGTATTAGGGAATTAATCTTGCAAGATGCTGAGATGATGATTTTTAGAGAAGACATTAGATGTGAGGACACTTGACTATCTGGATTATTCAATCGGGGGAACTCAAGGGAGAGACATAAAAGAATCAGAAATATAAAAAAGCTCAACGCACAAGCTATGAAATACCCATAGTATAATTAGCAGTTGTTGTCAGAAAATGCAAAACAGCTTTTCCTGACAGACTTGCTCAGTTTTTTAACCTCACAACACATATAAAGCAATGCATATTTTACCTTCCTAATATTATTTTGAGAATACAAGAAGGCAAATCAAATACAAGAAAAAATGTAACATTGCAGTCATACACATTTTACAGACCTTTCAACTACCAAAAAATTCATCTAGACCTTGTGAGAAATATTTTATTCTCTTTAATTTTTTTTGAACAGCAGCTCCAACTGATCGAAGACTCCATAACCAAATGAGTAAAGCAAGACAGAATACAGCCATAAAATATGTAATAGAAGAAACAAAGGTGATATTTGTAAACACTCTGGAGAATAGGATCAGGATTCAAAATAGTATTGAAAAAAATGAAAAGTAATTCCTAAACCTTACATACAGTACGAAATTTTCCAAGACAATAACAAAATACTAACAATAGAAAGAAGCAGCCAATAAATAACTGCAAAAGACAAGGCTCAGGCAAGCAGAGATACCATACAAAAGGATCTGGAAGTGCAGTGATCACAAACAAGGGAGAAGTCAATTTTATGCTACGGGTAGGAGTAGTCAAAAGGCTTGAGTTCATTCTGCATATAAGGGTGCATATAAGGCAAGAAAGGCAACTATTCCGTTGTTGATGGAGTCTTGGCTTCAGGGGAGATTTTTCTGAGCAGTCCAGGGTTCATATGTACAAACTACCACACAGGCAAATACAAATGTAACACTATTGATGTAAGCTCATTCCACACTACCCATACTGGAGAGGGGGGGAAATTGCATGTCTGCCTTAGTACAGCCCTGAGTTTAAGTTATTAAAATTTACTGGGAGTCTAAGTTTAGAAATTCTGGTTTTCTCACATGGTCATATGAACTCGTAAAGTGGTTTGCGTGTTTGCCTATTTTTGACTTTTCTGGGCAGAGGACAAACAGAGGAAAAATATCTACCTATAATGTGCATATGCCACATAAGGCAGCAAGAAATTATATATGACAGGCCTTAGGTGGATCACCAGATAGATAACGTAAGATCAAATTGGCAATGACAGGACGCAGTTTACAGGAGAAGAGGCAAATAACATGCCAGTAAAAGGACAGTAAGATGGGGTAAAAAAAACACAAGTAAAGGAGAGAACACTAATCAGAGGAAGGTGTCAGAGAAAGTGAGTGCTTTGAAGTCTTTAGTCGTGGCTGTCTTACTTGCCACTAACAGCAGCAAGCACTGAGGTGCAACAAATTAACCATATGGCCATTACCTCCTATGAAAAGGGAAGGGAGGGCAAAATACCAGCCTCTTCCAGATGAAGCTGTATATGTTTCTGTACATATGATGAATATTCCCAAAATAGAGTTTGACTAGGATACTGGATGAATGTGTTTCTCTCAGAAAGTCTCTCCGACTTTTTTAAATACCGCCTAGTCACCAGCATATTTTCTTCATGCCTTATCCCAAGGGCCACTTCATTGTCAACAGCATAAGCACTCGTAACACCTTCATTTAACACTCATTTAGGAATACCTCTGAGGGAGAACCTTGTTTTTCTTATTTAACTTTTCCCTCTCTACACCTGTAGGCAATTCAGGACAGCCCATTTATATCTTGGGCTGGGTCACACACATCTCCTGGACCCTCCCCCTGGTGCTAGCTAGTTAATGTTAATGAATGCAGGATGAACGACTCCAGAGATTGCTACAGTTAGGCAGAGAGATAGTAAACTAATCTGACAGGTGACTGACTGGTCCTTTCTGTAGTTTGCCAGCTCAGGCACAGAGGGAACTACTAGTCTCAGCTAAAGGAAATGTGCTGTTGGTGGACTGGACTGGGGGAAACTTGTGTGTCTCAGCTGGGACCTGTCCCCAGTCTCACTCTGAGCAGTGCATCTTAGTGACTTTAGTGGGGGATACCTGCAGGTGAGACATTTGTTCCTCATCTTAAAGTGTAACAGAAGCCAAGAAGTGTGGATGAGGTTTTTGTTACTTATTTTATATTATTTCCTTTCCTGTTTTTCTCAACAATTATGCTGTATGCTCTCTTCCTCTTTTGGGGAAGTAGATACTGCTCATGTCAATTTGGGGGTTTTATAAGGAAAAAAGTCTTTGGTTCCATCTTTTTTCAAAGGGGAAAATGCTGTGATTAATGAAATAGTACTTCTTACAAATTACTTCATGCTCCAAAATACTATAAATGTTACATAATACCATAATTTCATTTTGCTTATGCGTTTGGCTTTTTTTTTTTTAATTTAATGTGGAAGCTTTATATTCAAAGGAGCGTAGAAAAAATTACACCAGAAATCTGGTTTTACATAGGCAGTGGGAAAGCCAGTAGTGCAAACTCCAGGTTCTAGCCAGCTTCCTTTATGTTTTGCTAAAGAATAAGAGAGCAAAATAAGGGATTTTACAGGAGCACTTTATGTACAAAACCTGCTCAAAGTCAAATACTTAAAATGGAGCCTGCTGTAAAGTTGTGTTTTTAGGATGTCACTTTTCTGTGTCACTTTATCTTGTGTCAAATAAGCTAATTCTGACAGCAGTTCTGCCTCCAGTGGTAAGGCTTTTATACTGAAAGAACTAGCCTTACAACACAGGTACTAACTGTAATTGTATTCTTGATGTGACAGCAAGCATGACAATTTAAACTAGAGAGAATACTTTGACAGAATATCTTCATGAAAATATGCTGTTTTGTTGAAGCCAAAATACATTGAGACCTACCAGTTAGGTGGGAGGTTTCAGCTTTTCTTTTCCTTCAATAGGGCAGTCTTCATCCTGTGAGAGCACAATCAGCCTTGAATGTAAGGATTCCTTTTCTTGCTGTGCTAGATCAAGTGATCTGCTCTGAGCCCAAGAAGCCTCACACCAAACAGATACTATAACTCCAGACTCTTTGTGTGGATTTAACTGCTGTATGGTACTGAAATTGTGACTTTGGTTAAAGATCACGGTGGCTCTTTTCCCCATCTTGCAACACCTGGCTCCAGTGAAAAACACCACCTTTTCCACTGAATCTTGTCTCTCACACATGTACTGAAAACTGATCAAAAACTGTACATCTCTATTTTCACATGACCAAAGGACACAGCATTTGTTTTTACTGTGGAACAAAAAAGAACCTGGAAAGTGAGAGGGCAGCTGTGGAAGAGTGTACTCCACCTCTGACTTGTTTCCATGGTGTCCTGGTTTCAGCTGGGATACAGTTAATAATAGATGATGAGAATAATGTTGGTAACACACTGATGTTCTAATTGTTGCTGAGCAATGCTTAGCCTAAGTAAAGGACTTTTCAGCTTCTCATGATGTCCCATCAGTGAGGAGGCTGGAGGGCACAAAAACGTGGGAGTGGACACAGCTGGGAAAGCCGTCATCAGCTGGCCAAAGGCATATTCCATGCCATATGATGTCATGCTCAGCATAAAACCTAGGGGGAAAGCTGGCTGTGGGGCAACTGCTCATGAGCTGGCTGGGTATCTGTTGGTTGATGGTGAGTAGCTGTTTTCATCTGCATCACTTGCAAATAATTTTTGTTATTTTCCTTTTGTTGCAGTTTATTATTGTTTTTGTTGTTGTTATTAGGTTATATTTCAATTACCAAACTCTCATTATCCTGACCCACAAATTTTCTTACTTTTACCCTTCCAATTCTCTCCCACATCCCACCAAAGGGAGAGTGAGTGAGACGCTGTGTGGGACTGAGTTGCCGGCTGGGGTTAAACCATGCAAAGTCAACAAGATATACCCTCTAATCTCATTGAAGTGGCCAGGGAAAGCAGTCAGGTTTTTTATATATCCTGTATTTTTTCCTATGCGAAAGCAGAGGACTCCAGTGACTAGAGAAGTGAGTTTGAAAACTCTTACAGGTACACAAAAAGAAAAGCATATGAAGGAACTGACTATGGTAGGTTGACCCTTGATGTCAGGTGTCCATCAAGCTGCTCTATCACTGCTCCTCCTTAACTGGAAATGAAGAAAGTATAACTAAAGTCTTATAGATTATATATAAGTGCAGGGAGAGAACACTCACCACTTACCATGATGGGCAAAACAGACTCAATTTGGGGAAAGTAATTTCATTTATTATCAATCAAATCAGAGTAGAGTAGACTAAAAAGAAATAAAACCAAGTCTTAAAATGCCTCTCTTCTTCCAGGGCTCAACTTCATTCCAAATTTCTCTCTCAGTGATGCAGGGGGACAGAGAATGGAGTCTGCAGACAGTTTATTACACTGTCACTGCCACTGTTTCCCCCTCAGTGGGAGGACTTCTCATGCTATTCCACTGCTCCAGTGTGGCATTCTGCCCACAGGACACAGTCCTCAACAAGCAAGGTGAGTCTCTCATGGGCTCAAGTTCTTAATGAACTACTCTAGTGTAGGTCCCTTCTACAGGGTGCAGTCCTTCAGCAACAGGCTGAAGGTCCCCGTGGACCTTCAAATTACAAGATCTGCCAGCAAACCTACTCCTCTCTCTGTGGGTTCACAGGTCCTGCCAGAAATATTCTCCAGAACGGGCTTCCCAGAGGATCACAGCCTCTTTCAGGCATTTTCCTGCTCTGGTAGGGGGCCCTCCATGGGCTGTAGGTGTGTTTCAGCTCCACCATGGTCTTCCATTGGCTGCAGAGGCACAGCTGTCTCACCATGGTCTGCATCACAGGCTGCAGGGGAATCTCTGGTGCATGGAGCACCTGCTGCCCCTCCTTCTTCATTGGCCTAGATTTCTGCAGTTACTTCTTTCACTCTTCTTTCCCAGCTGTGGTTGTGCACACCTTTTTAAATTCATTGCCCCAGGGGCACTACCACCATCACTGATGGGCTTGGCCTTGGCCACCAGCAGGTCCATCTTGAAGCCAACTGAAATTAGCTCTGTTGGACATGAAGGAAGCTTCTTGCAGCTTCTCACACAACACAACCTTATAGCTCCCCCTGCTACCAAAACCTGGCCATGTGCAAACCCAGTACACTGATTTACTGACCTTTAAAGTAATTTTGAGCCAGGTCTTTTCTGGAATATGTACTGTGGTTCAACAAAATAAAAATATATGATGTGAGATTTGATGTCACTGTGTTGTAGTAATTAAAAAAAAAAATTGATCCTATTCACACTTGCTGAGTCTATGAAATTGGAAATATCAACAGAGATGGTGTTTTTCTGGAGACTGCTGGAATTCTTTCTGGGTTTCTGCTGTGGCATCTATCCGTAAGAGCATCAAGGAGTTATGTGAGACCTGGACTGCCTGGAGGCAATGGATCTGGAGCACCTCCAGCCTATTACTGACTCTGCAGTCAGCAGTTCCAGCACTTATGTTTGTAGGTCTGTTGAATGGGTCTGCTGAATCTCCTGGATGACAACCACTGGAGTTTCAATATGCCAGGCAGTGAAGCAGACAGTTTTGTGTTCCCTCATTGGGCTGGCTGCCTGTCAGGGTTTCTGAGGAATTTGGGCTGCCATCCAGATTGGTGAGACTAGGCTCTTCAGTATTTGCACAGCAGGCAGGCTGAATCTGCTGATACTGTGGAACAGGAGTCCCAGTCCAACATTTGACTTTAAAAAAAAAAAAATCAAGCAGGAAAAAAAAATTTTCAATGAAGCTGGTTTGGAAAACAGTTTCTCAAGCAGTCCATGTAATGGAATTTGCTTCCTCAGACTAGCTCTTATAGTTATTCACTGCAGTATTTCTAGGTGTAGAGGAGCTCACACTTCAGTCACTTGTTGACATAAATGCCTTGCTGTTCCCAGGAAAGGCTCATTTGTATGAGGAGGAATTGACAGACACAAATCCAGTGTGACTTAGAAAAACAGGACTTTCTGTACATGAGCAGGTAAACCTAAACACAACATAATGGGTGCAAGCAGTTAACAGTCTGTGAAATATCAACTTTTAAATAAGTAAGGGCTAGTGCTACTTTATCACTTAATTGAGAAACTTTGGAAGACATTATGTATGGGATGAAGCACTCAAAATTTAGAAGTCAGGAATTTGATTAGAAAATTTGTCTTTTAACCATCTTGCTGTTTGGTTATTAAAAGCAAACACTTGCAGCTATGCATACTAACAGAAGGAGGCTTTCATATCTGTGATGTAATTGCTTTTCTCAGTTTGTTTCAAAGTAAAAAGTGCTACCATTTCACAGTAAATTTGTGCAGGGAGGTTCCTGGCACAGAAACTGCGAACCACTGATGTCCTGACAAAGAAGCAGAAAACATTGCCTCTTTACTTTGAAATAAACTTGCCAGGATTGTGTGCCTGTGAAGGAAGAGAAGAGGGAAAGTAGGGCTGAAAATCTGCAACAAATCATTTGCTACCAAACTTATTTTGCTGTAAGGTAAAAATAGGTTGTAGTTTTTTTCTGGATTTTTTTTGTAACTTAAGAAAGCTTCCTCTCACTTAAATTTGCCTCAATTAATTAATCCTCTTTTTCTTTGTTAACTCTATTTAGGTTTGTTTAATCCAATAATTATGTTTTTGAAGAGAACCATTTGAATGTTCTGTACTTATTTTTCAAGCTCCAGTCATGAGCTAGAGCTTGAAACCAGTAATGAAATTAAGTGGTAATTTTTTTTCTCGGAATTGATTTTTAGTAATATAAAAACTTGCTTAAATACTTGTTAAAGCCTGTAGATGAACAAATTAAGTCAGTAGGTTTGACTTCTCTGGATTCTGGAATGATATATTGCAGACTTAAGCCCTTCATTCTTGCAAATATCTACCCTGAAGTCACAAAGAGCAATATTCTCCTTATATAGTTTTGAATACAGGATTAGAACGTTAGTTAGGCTGTTGATAATGCCAGTACTTTCATTCCTGCTGCCTTTTCAAGACTGTCCTCTCCAACAGCAGCTGTTCAATGAAAAATGAAGGAAAAAGTACTAAGATTAGAGTATGAGGAGGTACATGTTCTGTAGGGAAAGAGAAGCTCTCAATACAATTATTAAAACTCTAGCTAGACTATGTTTACCTGAATATAAGAAAATTAATTTAAGGGGAGCTATAATTCTGGGTAGTTTTTGCAGTGACATGTTGGTGCTTTGTGCTTAGCTCCTACTTTCTCTTCCCATAACTGTGATAATTTCTTACAAGTGATGGGGTTTTGATATTACTAGAGAGACGAGACCTCTTGTAGAAATAAACTTGAGAGATCTAACTAGCTGGAAATGTTTGCTTATGCAGTGATACTGACCAGAACATGGTGTTCTAGCTGTGGAATTTGAAGGAGGTGGGACATTAAGAACATTGGGTGAAATTTTGAGGCCATTGTGATGCTTCCATGTTCAGTCTGATCCTCTGCTGGAGGGAGTTCAAACTCACATCTGTCCTGCTGCCCTAGGTACCAGGATATAGGCTGCTCTACATATTCCTGCAACTTGTTCAAAGGTCACTAGATAAAATGCCTAAAACATTTTAGAAATAAGAACTCTTCCCCTCTGGTAAGTGTGATGATTACCTGGCCATTGAAAAAAGCCATCGCTTGTTTTCTCTTTCTTGTCAAAAAAACATTGATCTTTTTTCTGTGCAGCAGAGCAGCTTAAGCAGAATGAAGTATAGTGAATTCCAAAGCAGAATATCAAATAATAATGAGAAGAATGGACCTCTCTCAGTGCTTCAAGGGGAAAAAGGAAGGTTCTTAGCTGCAGATCATGATCTGGCAGAGGTACTATCTTAGATACTGCCAAAAGTGAGTTGATGTGAGAATTGTTTGTGTAATCAGATTTTCCTAGTGGCTATCCCTGAGCAACCCAGTAATGAGAATCTTGTTTATGAAAACTTTTTGTAAGGGCTCTAACATCTATTGTTCAAGTAGTGTGACACCATTTGCAGACTTTCAAGACTCAGATTGGAGCTGAGTCCTTACTATCACATGCAACATGCTAGATCATAGCCCCTCCTTCCCTGTCCACTTCACCCTGCAAAATCAAAAGGCTGTCAGCACTGAGTATAAAACTTTTCATCAAGTGCTGCAGTAGGATTTCATAACATATTTTTGTTTGTTTGAAAAAATGCTGCAGCCTGAAGGTATTTTGAGTTTTAAAGTAGGGTAAAAATTGGCAGAATTTCCACTGAATTCAGGAGTTTTGCATTGAGATATTTGGTTTGAGAACCCTGAGGGATAGGGTTACATTTGGTTGTTCTGATATATCCTGACAAATATGACTCAACATTATTCTTGTGATTTTTTATTTTTTCTTCCTGTGGTGATTCATAGCTTAGTCTATTGTTAGTATTTGATACATGCAACTTTTGCAGCTGAACATATTGCAGAAATCTAAAAACGTTTCTGAAATATTTAGATGACAAAGTTATTAAAAGAGCTTGATGGTGTGCAGTGTGTTTGTAGCTCATGAGTGGGAGAATCCATTGCATACTAACCACTTTTCAGAACTTATAGTTTATAAGCTCATTTGCTTCCTGAGAAAATGACTTTTTCTGTGTGTTTTTTTTAAGTTAACAAGGTAAGTCACTTGCCTCATGTGGGAAAAAATGTGTGCTGAAAATGGCTGTTCTCTTAATAAGGAAAGGGCGTCAATAAGGCAAAGTTGTCACAGTAAGTTTATATGACGCTTCAGAAATGCCTATTGTCTCCAGGCAGTAGAATATTTCACCCTCTGGATTTCTCTGTGTGCCCCAGATTTAGTTCTTATCTTGATAGCTGAGGTCAGTCAAGTTTCTCAGAGAATGCCTGTGATGAAGGAGTGTCTGCTTCCTCCCTTTGGTTTTTTAACCCTCTCCACAGTAAGGAGGTTCCACATTTTGCAGCAAAACAATTGCAATCTCTCTTTCTCTGTGAATAAATCCTCCTACCAACATATCTCCATCTGAATACTCCTAAATGTTAACTCACATCAATCAGATGTTTGTTCTCCCACACATGAGAATACGTAACTAACTACTGTATTTTCCTGACTTCAGGCATTTTGTACTCTTGGCACTGACTGTAGTATGAGTGCTTTCTACATGCTTCAATGTTAAAAAGCCAAAGTCACTCTGTATTTCATGGTTCATACATGGCCTCTTTTAGTTGGTACTGCAAGATTTCATAATGATGTTGACATGGATTAGAGGTTAAAAATAAGCATCAGTCTAGCAGTAGCTGAAATACCTGAGGGGGTCTTATGACTTCCGTAAAGGTGTTCAATGCTTCTGTTTCATGCTCTGGTGAAAAGTTATTGGTCTGAAAGTTAAGATGTGAGCCTCATGTTCTTAGAGGCCTCTGAGCAGAAGTTTGTGTTCGATGTTGCAACTATTGCTAGGATGCTGAGTACTTTTGGCCTGAAGCTTTATACTACCAGTTTCTACAAGGAAGAAAATGTATGCTTGAGATATCTGAAATTGAATTTCTGCTGCCTTTCATTGAGGGAAAACAAAGAAAGTAGGAGCAGGGAGATAATGATAGATGGAAATGAAATTTAAACCAGACAAGTTGGTTGTATTACCAGGGAAAAGAGAATGTCATCACTAATTTTAAAAAAATAATCAGAAAACCCAGAACAGAGTTTCCTTAGAAATAATCCTCTTATCTTGCTTTTATTCCTTTTCAGTTTTCAGTATCTCTTCACAAGCTAAACATACTGTGCTGTTTTATGAGTCAAAGGGAATCACATACAAAAATAAAGAAAAGCTATTAAGTTATTGAAAAATGTACAGGATATTTTCAGGATGGCAGGTGCTCTGAACTAATTGGTAGAATCTTAAGCAGATATGTCAATGATCACTTTAAAAAGTAACCAGCTAATCAATATCCATGTAAGCTGAAAAAAAGGCATTAATGTTTGAAAATGAAATAGCTTTCTTGGGATTTTAAACAAGCTAAAACATAAGGGGAAATGCTAGAATGTCTTTCCATAGGTCATAGAAAATTTGCTTATAAATAGAGCATGCATTTATTTCATAGGTGGCAGACCGTAGAAAAGAGCTCTTGGTGCAGAACTGCTGTAGGGAAAAGGCAGAGAAAAGGCACTGGTTCAAGTTGTATACATCTACACCAAACTGCTGCTTCTGGGGCTGAAAAGTAAAACTAGAAAAGGCTTTAACTCTTCAGATTTTTCCTCTCAGCTGCAAATATTGAGAATTTTACAAACAAAGTCTCAATTCTGCAGGCAGCCTGAAACAATTACTCAGTCATCTGGAGTGCCAGTTTATGTCAATAAGTTGCTAGCTTGGGAGCAATACCTAGAGCTTGTATGATCAAAATGTCTTCACACTACTTCCAGGATGTTGAAAATGGTAGTACAACCCAGATGCTGAAATTCCTATTTTAATCCAATTCTGTGTAAGAAAATAATTGGAATACAAATAGCTCTTCTATTGAACATTAAAAAGAAATAATAAGTATCATAAGAAAGATGGAATATTTCTGTGTTATTCATCAACACAGTTCATTTAAGAAAAGGCAACTGTAGCTACAGAAGTTCAAAATCCATGGGACTGTCACTTTCTGGTAAGTTAAACTCAATTTTTTATATGGGAATTTGCTTATAAACATGCTGGAATTTTTTGTCATCTACTATACACTTTTATGCAGAAGAACAAAGAGCTGCTGCTAAAGACACCAATATTAATGTAACTGGCCCTTGCACCAATTATATATGATTCTTCCAGTCAAACAACTTACAACATGGTAGGAGCAGAATATGCACCTGATGATTTGCTTGCTTTAATGAAATATTAATATTTTGACTCTTTTTGCAAGTTACTTGATTTGTCAAACACTGCTTTGGGCTACATATAAATAAATCTGCCCATGCATAATCACGTCTCTCAAACTGGTTCCACTGTAAAAGCTGAGGAAATAATTTAGTTAAAATTTACATGTTTCTGAACCTTAGTCTTGATGGGACCTGCCATATTGTGATCCTCCCAGTCCTATGTAAAGTCCTATGCTGGTGTGTAGGACTATGTGGCACACAGAGAGTGCACTGTGAAGGAGAGTAGTTTGAGCTGTTTTTCTTTTCCTTATGAAACTTTTCATACCTACCCTACCTTGAAATCATCACTTGCTTCCAAAGTTTTTCATTTACAAAGCACCACTTAGCACATGAAATTAGGTCTCTTACCTTGATTGACCTTTGGGAGGAAGAATGTGCTTCAGAAAAACACATGCCATCTTAAATTCATCTGAGAATAAAATTATCTTCCAAGCTCCCGTATAGCCTGTGAGCAAAGGACTTAATGACTTGCAATGCTCTACTAGCACTGCTACGTTCACAGGCAGCTCAAGAAAATATTTTTCTTGCGTGGCAAGTTACTGCAAACAGCAATCACATGGTGTAGATGCTTTATAATTAGTAGTGACTAACAACCATAGCCCTTTGGCTCTGATTTCTGTTCATTCTATGTCTTTTATTCACCAAAAAACATGGACATTCTTATCTTCATTCTTGACTCTTAATAAAATCCGTGGAGGGAAGTGAAAGTTAGGAGCTAAAGTTGGGAATGGGAATGTTTTCTCTGCCCAACATGGAGCTCTGCTCTGCAGGGGGTCCCTCTGGGAAGATAGGTCAGATATATATTAGCAGGAATGCTGGCTGCAGTATTGGGGATCTGGTAGTCACCAAATTATTTATTGTAACTGTTCAGGACTCATACTGGGGAGATGCACACAGAAGTATAAAGGCCTAGGAGTCTGTAGCATGCAGCTGGATCATGACTACATGCATTCCTGGCAATTTGTCTTAGGTGGAAACTGCCTTAACCTGTCAAGTAAGTGATCTCTCAGCATGCTTCAAATTAGTAATATTTTTGTCTGCCTATCTTGGTACAAACAGAAATAACAATATTGACTTAAAGCGGTAATGTCCAGATGTATCCTAGAACTCCTAATTCCTTTTCAAATAAGTAATTAAATAATTGTATCAGGGTTTCGTCTGCTTGGAGACTTTTATTACCTTGATATTCCTTGCTGTCTTAACTTTCTTCTGTCTGAACTGAAGTGATTGAAATCTCACTCTGTTCCTAGCAGAGCTAAAGATCAGTCAAGTGAGGAAATGTACAATTCATGTCTGGTAGATATGTTAAATATTATTAGCATAAAAATCAATCCACATTACTCTGTTGAAGGGGTAGAAACAGCATCTTCACATGTATATCTAAAGGCAAATAGGGAAATAAAGCGTGTATCCAGAATGCTTCTATTGTCTGGATTTTATGTGAAGGAAAAATGAAATAACAAGGTGGTGCTGTTGTGCCCTCTTTGTGCTTCTGGTGCTATTCATAGCTTTTGTGGTGGAAAGTCTTTTATCACTTCAGATAGGTTCTCAAACCATCTGGCATGTGCTTCATTCATCTTGGGCAGAAGTGCGTAAGGTGTACCTTGGCTTTCGTCTTTGTTACGTTGCACCTCTCTTGTGGAAAGTATGGTGTTTCCTTCCCAGGTCCAGAGACTATCTTGCTTTATTTCAGTCTTTTGTGTCAAAATGTTCATGAAGTCATCTACCATTACCTTAGCTTATTTCATTAATGTGTGTAAGACCTGCAGACAGGAGGTGATTAATGCTGTTACCTCTTATTAATTTATATTAGATGCATAAATATTATATTAGAAAACCAACTCCTTAATTCTGATCTCTCTAGAAAATTCCAATGCAATCCTAATTACATCTCAGCTATCAGTAATTGAGCAAATCTTGTCTACACTGGAACCAATGCAATTGCTTAGATTGCTTGTCTCTTGCATAAACTGAAGAGTGGGCCAAATAGAGGAGCATTTTATGAATGTAAATGCTGTGTAAATAGAATACAGTTAAAATGGGTAAGGGGCATCACTTTTTGATAACAGATGGATAGATTCTGAAGTGTCTACATTTCTTGGCATGAAATACCATTTTGCTGAGGGCTTTGTTGTCTTAACAGTGTCTGATGGACAAGGGGGGACATTCTTTGTATTACCATAGTCAATTACAGTTCCTGATTTTTTTTTTATTTAAAACTTCCCTCCAAAACTACATTGTTATTGTGTGTTTCCCAGCAATATTTCTCTATCATACTTGCAGTTTCAAGTTTATTTTTTTCCTCTAAATTCTTATTTCTTAGTGTTTAATCAGTGTCCTACAAATTTTCCCAAAACAGAGTTAGTTGGGTATTAGGAAATGTACTGAAACCCAATCCATCCAGAATGAAACCTGGCTTAGATGTTTGCAAGCTCCCTTATTCATTGTCACCTTAAATCTGTTAAGGTACTGGCCAAGAATTTTATTCAAGTTCTCAAAACATCTCATAAGGGGCTCAGAACTTGCCCATTTTTATTAAATCCTTTAAGCAGTATATTAGATGTCAACACGGCCAAGTCAGATATGGCAATGCACTTTCTGAGCCCTTTCGAATAACCAATGGTGTGAAACAAGTCTGTGTTCTAGCACCAACCCTATTCACAGTCTTTTTCAGCATGATACTCCAAAGGACCACGGCAGACCTCGAGGATCAGGACAGTATCTACATTCAATACCATACTGATGGAAGCCTTTTCAACCTAAGGTGACTGAAGGTCCACACTAAGACCTTAAATCATCTTGTCCAGGAGCTGCTCTATGCTGATGACACCGCCCTTGTCGCCCACACAGAAGCAGCTCTGCAGCGTTTAACATCCTGCTTTGCAGACGCTGCTGAGCTCTTTGGGCTGGAAGTCAGCTTAAAGAAAACAGAAGTTCTCTATCAACCTGCACTTCAGGAAGTCTTCCATCATCCCCATATCACCATTGGCCAATCAGTGCTCAAATCAGTCCAGCAGTTTAATTACCTAGGTAGCCTCATCTCCTCGGATGGTAAGATTGACGGAGAGATAGACAACAGGTTAGCAAAGGCATATAGTGCCTTAGTAAAGCTTCATAAAAGAGTTTGGCGAAATAAACACCTGAAGAAAAGTACAAAGATCAGTGTTTACAGAGCCATAGTGCTGTCTACTCTCTTATATGGATCTGAATCATGGGTCATCTACAGTCACCACCTACGACTCCTAGAACGCTTCCATCAACACTGTCTCCGTACAATCCTAAACATCCACTGGTCAGATTATGTGACCAATACATGTGTTCTTGAACAAGCAGCAGTCACAAGTATCGAGGCCATGTTGCCGAGAACACAGTTGCTCTGGGAAGGGCACGTCTCAAGGATGAAGGACCACTGCCTTCCTAAGATCTTCCTTTGTGGTGAACTTGCCACTGGCTGCCACAAGAGAGGAGCCCCGAAGAGAAGATACAAGGACTCCCTGAAACAACATTTCAGCCTTGGCCATATTGATCAACATAACTGGTCTACTCTGACCTCCAACTGGGAGGCCTGGAGACACACCATATAATGCTGCTGATGCCTTTGAGAAAGCACGCAGGATCACTCTTGAGGAGAAAAGATAATGCAGAAAGAATCATGCCTTGCAGAATATACCACCTAAGGAGTCTTCCTGCTGTGCCTTTTGCAACCGGTCATGCCTGTCTCGTATTGGCCTTTTTAGCCACCAGCGCGCTTGTAACAAACGTGGGTAAAGCCCTCCCCAAATCTTCGTTCGTGAAGCCCAGCCATGATGATCTATAAGCTTGATAGACATAAAGGGTTCTTGGCTAGCTCCTGTATGGTATTTATAAAGCTGTGCCACACTGCATATCTGAATTAGGTGTGCAGAGCTGGGACTTGTTCAGTCCCTTGTGAAGCTCTAAGTCTCAGTGAAGCAGTCTTCAATCTTGTCTCTGCTGTTGGGAACCCACATCTGTGGGCTGATGGAGGATACCATTTGGCTGATCTGTGTCAACTTCATTTAATTTTCAGAGAAGCCTCATTTAAATGCCACAAATGCTGTAATTTGTCTCACATGTTTATGTCCAGTTATGGTAAATTACTTTTTCAGTTGAATCTTACTTTATTCTGTTTATATCAAAATATAAGGATGCCCTACATATATATTAGGGGTGACTTTCCAGACTGACTTCTCCTCAGCCACCATCTAGGCATTTCATATAAAAACAAGGACAGCAAATTGGGAAAAAAATATCTTTGAGAAATGCCAACATTATGTGTTACTCTATTTAAAGCATGTAAAAAGAGTGGAAAGCCAAAGCCATTCACAACCATCCCACGCACACTTTAAGAGAGGATTAAAAAAAAATTAAAATGCATTAAATTTTTAAAAAGAAAAAACACTTGAGTCTACTGCTTGGATGTTGTAGGGCAGAATGGAAGGTACCAGCAATCAGGTGAGCACAGCTGATCCCCAACACAGGTCTACCTCTAGCACATACTCATCCTGCTGCCAAGAGACTTCCACCTACTTCTTGTTTTTAGTTGAGTTGTCTTTATATGTTTCAAACAGAAATAGAAAGAGCAAACCCACATGATTTTTACAGGGAACATAGGCAGAGAGATAAGGGTTGAACTGCAGCCTCCTAAGCTTGGTAGTTGGAGTTCATGGTGCAATCTGTTCTGTGAAACATCCTGTATCATGTTATTTCAGGCTGTTTCTGCAATGCATCATCAAATGCTATTCATACTATGAAGCACAATGGTTGCATTGCTTTTTAATTCTCCTTAAACTTGCTGAGATCGCTGATTAAATAGTATGTGGGCTACAACTAACTTCAATGTAGAATGCAAAAATGACTCCTATCTGTACAGGGGAATCGCTACAGCATACAATGCTTTGTTTCTTTCTCTCTTAAACCATGCTATGACTTCTGGGATCAGTGACGGAACAGTCATGCAAATATAAACATGAACCACAGGACAATACAGAGTTTGTCTTCTCCTTGGCCAGAAAAATAAAAAATTAAAATATTTTAGACTTTACTTCAAATTCCAAAATTATTTAGGCTTTATGACTGCTGCTTTATGATCCTTTTCTCCTCCATTCAGCACTTCCCTATTCTTCTCATTCCTCCCTAGAGAAGTATCAGACAGGTGCAGCTGAACAAGCTCTGTTGTGACTTTCTGGCTTCCAATAACCTTGGTGTATGAATATCTTTCATATTTGCTGACAGTTTAGCTGGTACTTTTCTCTTGGTGCCTCATACTTGGTATGAGACTCATGATATCAAATACCTCATGATATCTGTAGGATCTCTCAACAAGACTTCTATAAAGTCTTATCAAAATTCACATTTTTTAAAAATTGAGTTGTCTGTTCCATGGATAAGGAATTGATTAAACAGTTGCAACTAGAGGGTAGTGGGCAATGGTCCAGTGTCCTGATGGACATCACTGACAAGTGGTGTCCTTCAGGAGTCTGTATTGGGCCCATTGTTATTTAATGTCTTCACCAATAGCATAGAAAAAGGGATTGAGTGCAACCTCAGCAAGTTTACCGATGACATCAAGCTGAGTGGTGAGGTTGACACTCCAAAAAATAAAAGATGCCATCCAGAGGAACCTGGCCAAGTTCAAGAAGTGGGCCCACAGAAGCCTCATGAGCTTTAGCAAGACCAAGTGCAGCTCAGGGCAGCTCCTGATACCAGTACAGGCAGGGGTATGAAAGGATTGTGAACAGTTCTGCCAAGAAGGACTTGGGGGTTCTTGTGGCTGAAAAGCTGCACATGACCCAGAAATGTTCACTCACAGCCCAGAAAGGCAATTGTGTTCTGGTCTGCATTAAAAGCAGCATGACCAGCAAGCTGAGGGAGGTGATTCCGCCCCTCTACTCTGCTCTGGTGAGACTGCACCTGGAATACTGCATCCCACTTGGGAGTCATCAGCACGGGAAGGAGATGGACCTGTTGGACTAAGTCCAGAGGAGGGCTACCAAGATGATTAGAGGAATGGAGTACCTCTCCTATGACAGCAGGAGAGCTGTGATTGTTCAGTCAGGAGAAGAGAGGGTTTCAGGGACACCTTATAGCACCTTTCCTGTGCTTAAAAGGAGCCTAAAAGAAGGCTGAAGAAGGACTTTTTTTTAAGGCTATGTAGTGATAGGACAAGGAGAAATGGCTTTAAACTGAGAGTAGGTTTAGATTAGATATTAGGAAGAAATTGTTTACTGTGAGGCTGCTGAGGTACTAGAACAGGTTACCCAGAGAAGTGAATGCCCATTCCCTGGAAGTGTTCAAGGCCAGGTTGGGTGGGACTTTGAGCAACCTGGTCTAGTGTAAGGTGCCCCTGTCCACAGCAGGGCCATTGGAACTAGATGATCTGTAAGATTGCTTCCAACCAAAACCACTCTATGATTTTATGTTCTATGACTCTATAACTTGTCAATCAGGACTATATCCATGTCATAAGTTCCGTCTTTTATTTCTTCATCTTTTTTTTATTATGTATATAGCAATGCCAAAAGTGCTAAACACACATTACCTACAGTGCCTAATAGCACCTCTGACCAACAAGATGGGTTCTACCTACAAGAGTTTATAAACTTAATATGAGAAGGCACATAGCTCAGATAAAAAAAAATGGTTTTTGAAAAAGAGAGTGCAGAAAAAGTGGACAAAGGAAGAAGTGGCATGACCAATATGGCAGGACAAAATATTTTTGCAGTAGCATCTCCTGATGAATATTTGCATTGGGATAACGTACTGTTTAAAGCAGGAAAACGTGATTTGTTTTGATTTTGGTTTGTTGGGGGCTTTTCTGTGAGAAAGACTGATACAGACAGCGCTAAGTAAAGGTACTCTCCAAAAAGAATCTAGCTGTTTCAGGGAATGTGACAATACACACCTTATGTTTAGAGTAGGGGAAGAGAAAAGTCTGTGTTCTGAATTTAAGTGAATTTAATTTAAACTTTTGAATTTTTATCCAGAGTGTCTCAGAAAGAATTACCATGTCTCAGTCTAAGTTTGTGGCAAAATCTTTATGAGGAGGTATCAGAGTATGGCTGAGAATTTTAGTCAGAGGAGCAAGAGAGTGAAATTTATTCGCTGTGTATTTGATCTTTCATTGTAATGACCTAGCGGATACTGATACTTTTTCATCACAGGCATGCTGGTTGGAAGGGACCTCAGGAGATCACCTAGTCCTACCTCCAATTAAATAAATCAGCTGTGACCCTATCTGTGTGATGTCAATCCCAGGCAAACCCAATCCAGTGCTGCATCAACCACCATCAAAGCCAGGAGAACAGCGTAAGACAAAACAGTGGCTGGGAGTTGAACCCACATAAGCTGAAGACAGACACATTTTTGAACATTAAACTCATATTTTAAACAGTGAGAATGTTTAATCACTGCAGCCAAGTTTCAAATGAAGTGATAAATGCTTCATTTCTTGTCACCTTCAAATACAGACTACTTTTCTGGCATTTATTTTAACATGTACAAGCTGTATATCACTGAAGTGCAAGCTATCCTTTGCTCTGAGCAGGGATAAGGGAGAGAAATTTAGTGTTTTCTGATATAGGGGATATCAGGGAAAATTATGCTCATTCTTCTTTCACCCCATCTATGAATTAATACAAAATATGTATGATTGTGTGCACAAAAATGAGAACATAATTTCTAACACTTGGTCATTTTTATGCTGACAGTCTCATTTGTGGATACATATTCTGAACATCTGTATTCTTTCATTGCTTCACTGGAGTCACAAAGAAGTTTTACAATGTCCCCCTCCCTTAGACTCAAGGGGAGAACTTCAGAACAAAGCACATTGTCTGCAGGAGATCAGTAAGATTTTCTCTCTTTTAAAAAATCTTCTGAATCATAATCTCATCCTAGTTCTGGAAATTCTTTATGGATTGTTTATTTAGCATAATGGCTCGATGCCTTTCTCATCACTGATAAAG
Organism: Chiroxiphia lanceolata; assembly: GCF_009829145.1. Classification (NCBI taxonomy): domain Eukaryota; kingdom Metazoa; phylum Chordata; class Aves; order Passeriformes; family Pipridae; genus Chiroxiphia; species Chiroxiphia lanceolata. The sequence continues at coordinate 16,268,555 of NC_045671.1, read as the reverse complement.
TTCCTTCCAAAGTAATATAGTCCTGTTGGCTGGACACTATGGAATAGCTTGTGTTTCTGTCCATTTCACTGTGCCAGTTTTTAAACATGACTTCTGAGATCCTAAAATGTGCCAGAATATAAGTATATGCTGAGTGACGGTTACTGACAACTTACACTGGCAATGAGGTATTGTAAAATACAGGATTGATTCTAGTTATTGTCTGTAGCATTTCCCACTGTAGAATCCTAAATTTTCAAGACAGGATAATAGCATCTGGGAGAATGGAAATAACTCTTTAGGTTTCTAGTTTCCATTAATGGTCAATCTTGCTATTTTCTTTCTTTTCATCTTTCCTGTTAGGTGGAACTAAACAAAACCTACAAAATAGCAATTATAATTTTGGGGACAGAGCCCTGTTTTCTGAAAAATGAAGCCAAATATCTAAACATCATCTAAAAAAACCACTCACTGAGACTATCTAAAGTGCCAGCTGTTGTTGCATTGTAGTAGTAATGAAACCAGAAAACAAAGCTCTGAAAAATCTTAAACACACACTCCATGAGAAATGGATTTTTCGAAATGGTTTTATGAAGACATTAACCAGGTTTGTATTGTTCTCTTATGGTAATTTTGCTAAAAATCAACTAGTTTCCTTCAGCTAAAATTATTTTTGTTCAGGTAAAAGAGAAAATAACAATAAACTAGATTTTAATCCAGTGTAAATGGATTTAGTTTTTTTGAAGTCAAAGGATTTATCCCAACTTCTATTCCCTGAGTATGAAGTGCAACTGTTCACTACTAAAAAAGGCCCACTTCACCTCTCTTAAGTGGCACAAGCTTCTTGGAAACCATCATATTATATTACTATTCAGGACAACTTTTATTTCTGTGTTTTGCCTCAGCAGGATATTCTACCCTTGGTATAGGCTATGTGTGCAGCATCCAAGTGTGGTGCCTGCTTTTGGTTATTTCCAAGTCACTCTTTACTATTTCTCCTCTTAGCCCTTAAGGGAGATGTTTAAGCAAGCAAAGCACTTGTGGGCTTCAAAAACTCCCTGTAAGAGTTGAAAGCAGTCCTTAAATCCTGATAACTGAGGGAAGCTACAAAGGAGGTATAGTATTTCTCTGAATCCTGAAGTAGGTTTTATCTCGTGATGTGTGTATTCAATGGGATAATGTGAGGGTTGAGCAAACCACTTCTCTGTCTGGCATCTCATGATTTAAAGTTTTAATGTTTTCTTAGCTTTTCCTTTTGTCTTCATGTATTTCATGAAGCTTTCATATCTGAAGGCTTTTATCTCCTACAGCCAGCTTAACTATTCAACAGTAACTGCTTGGAGAGCAGTAAAGAAAATAATGTTTCAGACACCACATTGACAGGTGCTAGTAGTGGGGAGCAGCTGAGTTGAAGGGTTTAATTCTCCACTTGTTCTAAATATCAAAAAGGTGTAGTTGTGTCTTTGATGGAGTCTTTTCAAGTAGGTGTCAGTTCCCAATTCAGAAGATGGATGAAGCAAAAAGAAAGGGAAATTGGGAATTTCTCTATGAATTTAATACAATTTCTCAGCGATGAGTTCTTTGACTACACCTCAAATCCTGTATTCAGTTTTGGGTACCTCACTGATAGAAAGACATTGAGGTGCTGGAGTAAGTGCAAAGAAGAGCAATGGAGCTAGTGAAGGTTCTGGAGCATAATTCTTATGAAGAGCAACTGAGGGAACTGGGATTGTTTAGTCTGGAGAAAACGGCGCTCAGGGGTGAACTTATAGCTCTCAACCGTCTCGAAGAAGGTTATAGCAAGGCGGGTGTCAGTCTCTTCCCCCAGGTAACAAGTGACAGGACAAAAGCAAGTGGCCTCAAACTGAGCCGGGCAAGGTTTGAATTTGATATTAGTGAAATTTTTTTCACAGAAAGGGTTGTAGAGCATTGGAATGGACTGCCCAGGGAAGTGGTGGAGTCATCAACCCTGAAAGTGTTCAAATAACATGGGGATATGGCACTTGAAGACATGGTTTAATGCTGAACATCATGGTGGTGCTATACTGATGGTTGGATTTGATGATCTTAATGGTCTTTTCCAACTTTTACGATTCTATGATTCTGCTACTTATGAGGGAAACAATAGCTTCACCATCTCAGGAGACCAGATCACCATACCCTTTTCCCATGGCATGAGTAGGTAAGACTTACTTAGATAGCAAAAGCCTGCTTTCATATGGATGACAAATCTCAGCCTGCCAGTTATCTCACTGTCAGCATGTGTCTGTGTGTAAGATACACAGCAAACAAGGGTTCTTATAAATAAATGAGACCAGGACATTCATGTTCCAATCCTGCTCATACATGTACTGATTTACATTCATACATGACCTTCAATCAACCTGCACAAGAAATGAAACTCACTGCTTCTTCTGTAAAGAAAACTCTAAATATATGAAGGAAAAAAAGCAGAAGGAAGTTGCAAAATGCTCTCCAGACCACATTTGGTACTTAGCTAATTTCAAAACACATCTTTGTACTTTGGTCTTTTGTGAGAGGACAGATTTAATAGTAGACTCAGGGCACAGTAAGTGCGTGTGAGTGTCTTGGCACACATTCGTTTGAGGAAATTTGTCCCTACAATTCCACTGATGCAGTGTGGGCTTCCAGCCTCACCACCTGCCAAATAAATCTGGCAGGATGTCATATGCAGAATGTCTGTTTCCTGCTAAGCAATGATCTGTGACCCTTGGCAGCAGGAGCCTCTTTCCCTTCAGTCTTACTGTGCTGCTTTGTGTCCTCTCTGGGTGAGAGTTGAGAGTGTTGCTCCCTTGGAAGGTCTTGGACCACAGCCCCAGGTAGGAAGGAAGTGATGTGCAGCATCTTTTGTCAGAGATAAAATGCAATTAGCCTGCAGATATGTGAGTAAAGGAAGCTTACAGAAAAGTAGAATCACATTGCTCTGATGAAGCGTTTAAAGGCATTTGTCTCAAAAATAGGGTAAAGTAAGTTAGAATGCAGGAAAGCTGGAGTCATTATGTACAGCCTTTCAGTGTAGCCCAGGTCTCACAACCTATCAAAATGTGCCTTTCGCCCTTGTGAAGTTTCACAGATAAAGTAGTTGTGACGCCTTTCCTTTCTTTGCACATGAAGTCCTAGCAACTGCAGATCTAAACTATGCAGCTGTGTTATTTTGAAGATGTAGAACAAAAAAATTATGTTTACAATAATAAATCTTTATGTAGTGTGCCATGCCTGCATATAGTTTTCAGTAAGAGTACATAAAGGAAGGTTTGAAACTGTTTGGAATTTGTATTTTTTGGTGGTGTCAGTGATTTTCAGTATCAAAGCTGCATTTTTGAGTTTTAGATCTAGTATAATGACTTTACTGATTTAATGCAGGCAAACTCCTCTTACTTGCATGATCCTTCTGGAATTGAAGACTGTATTAATTTTCTCTGTTGATAAAAGTTTAATTAGGAAAGTTTTGTCTTACCAGATTTGCATGTAGGTCTGGTCATTTTATGTATTTGATTTAACCAACTTTATGACTGAAATTGACACTAAAGGTAGACAAGACAGAGAACATTTAAATAATAAAAACTCAGGGGAGGAGCTGAATGGACTAAATTCAAAATTATTTGCAGCAGAATGACTTTCTGAGAAGATCACCTTACTAAGTTCATTTCACAAGGGTTATTTTTAGCAATTTTGAAATTTCATTTGAAACAGACAGCTTAGATGTAATGTTATATTTGGAAGTAATAGCCACAGCTTTGTAAACAAGAAAACTCTAGTCTAGTATCACAATATAACACAATTTGGGTTAATTATGCCACAAACAGAACAGAATTTTGGCCACACAAATTGATAAATACATAGCAATTAAAAATACAAAAGTGATTTCAAAATATGTTATTTTTATCCAGTAAGATCTATGGGTTTTTTCAGCAGCGCAGAATCAATTTAGTTCTGCTGTCTCCCTTCTTTCTCTTGTTGTGAAATTAAAGAGCATTTGATAGAAGTGTCTCCCAGCAATGGGTTCAATCGACTTTTCAGGGATTTTCTGATGCCAATATTTTCAGATAGATATGTGCCACATTTTCTTGAACAGATGAAAAAAGCCATATGAAATTTCTGCCGGCTTATTTACAAGATCTAAGTAGACCAGAGTTGTTACCACTGGACCCCTGTTTCCTCTGCAGGTTCAAGCTAACATCAGTGCAAGGTTGAACAGCAGCCATTATCACTTCAGAAAACTGAGGTGACCAGCCACTGACCGCAGTGTGCTCTCTCCCTCATAGCAGATCAAAAGCTTTTCTGGTTTGCTCTAGCTTCCTCATCAGGATGTAATGATGCATCCAAGCCATGAGCCATTTCCTTCGATTGCACCTCCTCTGCTAGTGGTTGCCTAGATAAGGGATATTGTATAGCTTCCAAATTTCTTTGATGGAATAGTTTTGGATTTTGATGGATTGTATAGCTTTCTCAATTTATCAAAGGGACATCCTACCCTTCCTTGTGCAAGTAGGGTTACATGGTGCTGTGTACGTGCTCCCAGTCATGGGACATTGAACTGTCCAGGTAGTTCTGCTTCTGCTAAAGAAATGCCTAGTGGTAGCAAAACACTGGCACAGGTCCCAACCTTGACACTAGCAAGAATCCACAGTGATTTTTTTTAGAATTCATATGGTACTTGATCCCTAAATTTTTATCATATCTGGCCTAGATATTGCAAGATTATGCTTACTTATTCACAGCAGCTATAAGATTATCCCCATTAGTGATCACACTTACTCATTTTAAAAATGGCACTGAGGTTAAATGAAGGTGGCATATAGGCACAGATACTATGCTGTGTGATAATGAATAGAGAAGATAACCTGTCTGCAAAATTAAATTTAAAGGTAGTGGCTCCCAAATTTGTTTTTGCAGCCTGCTCCCATTTCCATTGGTAGCATAGGGCTTACAGCCTCTGTTAAGTTCATGAAATAGGGATTCATGATACCCACTTGAGAAATACATGAGACAGCGTTTAGGTCCAGCAAGGGAGGAGATATTGAGAAGATGCTGGTTAGCAGAATCAGAGAATCAGAGAATCAACTGGGTTGGAAGGGACCTCCGAGGTCATCAAGTCCAACCCTTGATCCAACACCACCATGGTTACTAGACCATGGCACTAAATGCCACATCCAGTCTCATCTTAAAGATCTCCAGGGATGGAGAATCCACCACTTCCCTGGTAAGCCCATTCCAATGCCTGATTACCCTCTCTGTAAAGAATTTCTTCCTAATATCTAACCGAAACTTCCCCTGGCACAACTTGAGACCATGCCCTCTTGTTTGACTGATGGCTGCCTGGGAGAAGAGACCAACCCCCACCTGGCTACGACCTCCTTTCAGGGAGTTGTAGAGAGTGATGAGGTCTCCCCTGAGCGTTCTCTTCTCCAGGCTAAACAACTCCAGCTTCCTCAGCCTCTTGTCACAGGACTTGTGTTCAAGTCCCTTCACCAACCTCGTTGCTCTTCTCTGGAGACTTTAGAGACTTCTAGATGCTAAGTTAGAGCTCTCCAGGGATGTGGAGGAGCTGAAACAAGGGTATATGAGATACTCTTTCAGTACTCTGGTCCCCATTTCTGTGTGCACTTTGAGATGTCCTGTAGGCTGGATAGAGATAAATGCTAATCAGTCGTAATGATCAGGTGACCAAGATCTAATTATTTTATTCTCCACTGAAAAGTTTGTGCAGGCTGAAGTTGAACTGCTAGAAATAAAAGATTGTTGTGATTGTTACTCAGTACATGCTTTCCTCATATTCCATTCCTTTACAGTAACAATGGAAAGGCACACGAGGGAGTCCTTCCTGTACCCTAAATTTAACTTCCATATGCTTCCTTTTTTCTATTTCATAATCCCTCTTTTTTGCCCATACCATTCCTGAAGTGAAGTTTGTTTTTATGCACTGTTTACACCATCCAAGTTTGAAAGAAATCCAGTTTGAATTTTTCTGACAATTCCAAACCTGATTTTTATTTTGAGCAAAACGCTGGATGAATTTCAGCTTATATAGAGGTTTTGTTCAGTTCCAGAATCAATATTACATGTATTTTTGGTCATGTCAACTCATCTTCTTACTGCCTTCTCTTCTGTATAGTCTTCCATCATCCCCATATCACCATTGGCCAATCAGAGCTCAAATCAGTCCAGCAGTTTAATTACCTAGGTAGCCTCATCTCCTCGGATGGTAAGATTGACGGGGAGATAGACAACAGGTTGGCAAAGGCATACAGTGCTTTCGGAAAACTCCACAAAAGAGTATGGCGTAATAAACACTTGAAGAAAAGCACAAAGATCAGTGTTTACAAAGCCATAGTGTTGTCTACTCTCTTGTATGGTTCCGAATCATGGGTCATCTACCGCCACCACCTGCGTCTCCTAGAACGCTTCCATCAGCGCTGCCTCCGTACAATCTTAAACATCCACTGGTCAGATTTTGTGACCAATACATCTGTTCTTGAACAAGCAGCAGTCACAAGTGTAGAGGCCATGCTGATGAGAACACAGCTGCGATGGGCAGGGCACGTCTCCAGGATGAAGGACCACCGCCTCCCTAAGATCTTGCTCTATGGTGAACTTGCCACTGGCTGCCGCAAGAGAGGAGCCCCGAAGAAAAGATTCAAGGACTCCCTGAAACAACATCTCAGCCTTGGCCTTATTGATCACCATAATTGGTCCACTCTGGCCTCCAATCGGGAGGCCTGGAGACACAGCATCCATAACGCTGCGGAAGCCTTTGAGAACACACGCAGGATCACTCTCGAGGAGAAAAGGCAACGCAGGAAGAACCGTGTCTTGCGGAATACACCATCTAAGGAGTCTTTCTGTTGTGCCTTTCGCAACCGGATATGTCTGTCACGTATTGGCCTCATAAGTCACCAACGTGCCTGTAACAAATGTGGATAAAGCCTTCCCAAATCTTCGTTCGCGAAGCTCAGCCATGATGACACCATCCAAGTTTGAAAGAAATCCAGTTTGAATTTTTCTGACAATTCCAAACCTGATTTTTATTTTGAGCAAAACGCTGGATGAATTTCAGCTTATATAGAGGTTTTGTTCAGTTCCAGAATCAATATTACATGTATTTTTGGTCATGTCAACTCATCTTCTTACTGCCTTCTCTTCTGTATAGTTCCAGATAATGTGAGTCTCTTCTCTGGTTATGCAACAGTAGGAAAAAATTGTGAGGGTACTAGAAGGTTTTTGAGGTTACTCATTCCCTGTTTTTCCAGAGGTGTCCCTTGGAGACGTGCTAAAGAAGAGGTTAATAAAGGGTATGGCCATGAACCACCTCTTAGTTGTTTGTTCAGTTTGACACATACAGCTGGAGGTTTAGGTTAGATATCAGGTAAAGATTTTTTACCCAGAGGGTGGTTGGGCACCAGAAAACAAAGCACTGAGCGTTAGAATCATAGTGTCATAGAACACGCTGAATTGGAAGGGGCCCATAAGAATCATCAAGTCCAACTACTGACCCTGTGCAGGACACCCCAAGAATCACACCATGTGCCTGAGAGTGTTGCCCAAATGCTTCTTGAACTCAGACAGGCTTGGTGTCGTGACCACTTTCCAGCTGTGTCCTGTTGCCTTAAGAGACCACAGAGAAAAGAGACTCCAGGCCAATTCAGTGTATAAGATAAGAGAGTAGGTCCTTTATTTTCAGGCCTGAGGCCCAGGGAATGCACATGACACACATGCCTCTAGACAGTGGTTCTATGATTTTATAATAAGGTCCCTCCAATCCCAGATTTGTCCACCCCCCAGTTCTGTCACCTGACATGCCTCTTCGGGAATTGAGTTTGGCATCTTTGGGACACCTTTTTCTTCATCTTCATCACACACAGTTCTTAGAGTTCCTCCAAAGTTCTGGGCTTGAAGGTCTCTGTGTCTGTGTGATATCTCTTGGTCCAGGCCTTAGGTTGTTTTTCTACAATTCTACCTTGAAAAGGAGACTAAACACACTAACAGAATTTAGAGGGATTGATATGGAATGGGGTAACAGAGTTAGGTATGTGGAACTACTATGTTAAGGGTAAGGGATATAATACAGCTACATTAAAATCTACATTCACTATGCAACTACTTCTAAAATCTACAAAAGTTAAAAAAACCAAAAAGCTCTGAGGCATCAGTCCCCTTCCAAGATCTTTCTCACCCCCAGACTACTGGTGAGAGGGAAATGTTGGACAGACAGCACTTATGCTGTGTGAGCACCGTTCAGCAGCCCAAACACGGGTGTGATGCCAACAACTTTCTACCCACCAGTACAAAGCACAGCACTGTGAGGGCAGCTATGGGGAAAATGAAGCACTTGCCTAACAGAATTGGTGAAGTTCGACTCCTCGCTCGCAATCTCTCAGAGAGGGTCTCAGTCACGTGGTCCCCCTTCAGCAGGACGAGAGAGTGACCGAGTCTCTTCTCTGGATTCCAAGGCAAAAAGTCCTGTATTTGAAACTCCCGTGGCCCTCCTCTCGGGGGGAGGGCTAGAAGGAGGAATGTGACTGGGCCAAGGTCTGGGGGAAAGGGAGTGGCTTGAGGAAAGGGATTTGGATTTGGGCCCAAAAGTCGCAAAAAGTCAGTGCTTTCCCAATTTGTGGGTGAAAGGGTTTCGCTGGGGCAAACAGTTAGACTGTTCATAAGGCTTCAGTAAAGGCAGGAGGAGTTTCGTATTTCGTGTTTCATGTTGGCCAAAGAGAGGCAGGGAGAGGGACATCTCTCTGTGTCTAAAATTGTCTGTTCTTACCTGAAGCCTAGTGGTGGTGCTTAGGGAAGGAGTTCACACAGTGTTTGCGAGACTGTGAGTTCAAATCCTGGTGCTAGAAAGTTTTTCTTTGTTACTTATCATGGGCTGCATACAGTTTAAGGGAGAGGTCCCAAGGCAGAGAGATAACGTAAGTCCTTATGAAATATTATATGGAAGACTACACCAAGCTCTACACATACCAGGGGACATTCACACGAAAATTGATTTACAAAAATATTTAATTGCTCTAGACTGTACTTTACAGAAGCTCCAGAAATTCATCGAGTTATCCAGACCCATAGGATTGGACACCCCTGCTTGTCAATTCCAGCAAGGAGACTGGTTCTACATTAAATGGTGAAAGAGCGAGCCTCTGCAAGCCAAGTGGAAAGGACCATTCCAAGTCCTGCTGACTTCCCTCACCATTGTCAAAGTTGCTGGCAAAGAACCCTGGTTTCATTACTCCAGAGTTAAGAAAGCTTCAGCTCCCGGAAAAACCAGCAAATCAGAACCTGACACGGACAAAGAGGATGTGGCATAGAGTGATTCTACTGTGTATTTTATCCATACAACTGATAACTATGAATCGAGTTTGAGATCAAAAATTGCATGTGGCCCTAGACCAAAACGCGTCTAAAATCCTTCGAAAAAATGACTGCTGGATTTGTACCCAAGTACCAGCAATTGACGGTGAGGGTAGCAACTGGCCCCTAATTGGTATTTTGCTAAATGGGGCAAACTTTGGTAGATCTAAGGTAGAACTCCCAGGAATCTGGAAACCACTTACAGAAGCCTATTATCCTGTGGCATTAAGTAACATAATTTCTTATCAGGAAAATTATGTTGTTCCCTGCATGGTTGTTAATGCTACAGGAAAAATCATTCTCCCTCCCTATTGTGATAAAGACAAGTCTAAAGAGGGCATAAACCCAGAAATTGTGACAGGGATGGCACAGTTCCCCTTGAGATTAATTCCTCCCCAGGGTTCAGGGTGCAACTGGATCTGTGAATAGGAAGCCTGGAAAGTTTTGCCCCATGATAAAGTTTGGGCCTGTGCCCTAGGGGCTGTAATCCCAAACATAACCCCAATGCCTGAGAGGCATCATTAAAACCTTACCTCACCTTACCTCCAAATTAAGTTGCTCTGGAGTTTTTTTTCTCCCTGAGTTTTCTTTAGGTAACAATGGATTGCATTGAAGCAGTCCACAGCAATGTTAATGACAGTCTCTGGTACTGCAACATTTGTTTCTAAAAACAACCAAGATGTTTGCAGGCTAATTTTATATTATTTCAACTGCAAGTCTAATCGGAATTAGCCTGTTTGCTTTCGACTTCTCTCCTTTCTCCTCCTTCTCTTCCCTACTCACAGTGATTCACTTCTGATCATCATGCAACAGAAAAAAACCTGCAGAATTGCTTTGAAAATAACTTTTGTTTGCTTGATGCAACTTGTATTTTATTAAAAATAAGAATTAGTGTACCAGAATCCAGCACTTGTAGTTTTAATAGCAGCACTAATAATATTAAGCAACAGCTAAACCCATTCACAAAACATTTATAAGATCCTACAATCCAAACAGAGTCTTTTTGAAAACCTCTTGAAAATATTAACTTAGGAGTATCAAACTATGCATAGTATACTATAATGCAAGACACATATAGCAAAAATTGACTCTTCAAAAATTAATTTCAGGGCAAACAAGCTGGAAAATCAAAGTGAACAAGATACAAAGACAGACAAAACAGTACATATTCATTTTAGAAAATTATTATTCAAATCTGGGAACAAAGAAAAAAACAAGAATGGCACTGGTATAAGGAAGACAGAACCAGGCTCTTTCCAGTGGTGTCCAGTGACGGGACCTGAGGCAGTGGGCACAAACTGAAACACAGGACATTCCCTCTGAATATCAGGAAACACTTTTTTACTTTGAAGGTGACCAAGCACTGGCACAGATTGGCCAGGGAGGTTGTGGAGCTTCCATTCCTGGAAATCTTCAAAAGCCATCTGGACGTGGTCTTGGGCAACCTGCTCCTGGCAGCCTTGCTCAAGTGGCTTTACAAAGTGACCTCCAAAGGTCCCTTTCAGGCTCCAATATTCTATTATTCTCAGATTCTGAGATAAAGATGTAACAACTGAATGAACAATGTACAAGTAACGAAAGATTTCTGCTGTTTATTTTTTTGTTTATGTTCCCTCTCCCATGTTTGTGAGTAAAGTTGTCCCTTAGAAAATGTTATTTAATTTGGAATAAATTTTATACTATTGAAGAATAGTGCTCAGGTGTTTAGAATAGCACTTAGCTGTTTAGAACAAACAGTAGTACTTTTAGTTTACTATACAGAATAGGCTGTATATTAAGAAAATGCTAATATTTGCTACTGCAGTGTTTGTTTTGTTCCACTAAAGCATTATAATTTTCTTCATTTAGTTTGTTTGCCAACAATTTTTATTTTTAATTGGTTCCTATATACTCAGCTCTTCACAGGTCATTTTGGGAAGATGAACCATATTAGTCTAAGTGTTGTATCTGTTTATATCTGTATGTGCAGTATGGTCCTGTAAACATCTAAATTTTCAATGTCCCTTTTTTGTTAATTTTAGTCCAATTCTTTCTTCTTACATGTTTTTCTTCCAAAAGCTTTCTGTTCAACACACAGAATAGTTAGTCTAGTAATGCAAAATACATTCTGTGTACAGAAAAGGTTCCTTTCAGCTCCTACACTCCTACAATGTCAACAACAGGTTGGGCATACAGGCAAATTATTTTGCTGCTAGAGAAGTAATTCTTTGCATGTTGTCATCTTTCTTTCACTTCTTAACCCTTTTTATTCCCAGAGTTCTCTGACTAAGCTTATCAATCTCCATGCATTATCCCATCTATTTTTTGAAAAAATCACAGGTTAATTTTTATCCTGCCATTTCAGCAGTAAGAGAAGTAAACACACGAAACAGAATACCATTTCTTCCTGATCTCATCTTCCAACCAGTCTTTCTTAGTGACTAACTGCTTTTTCTTAAAATTCATCATGACTTTCCTTTATCTTGAATGTTTTCTCTCTTCTCATTTCTCTGGGTTTTTTTAAAGGTCTTCTCTGCTCATTTTCTTTGTATTTTCTCCTCATTTGAAGGATTCCTCCAATCTGAACCCCACTGAATACTTATCTGCTAAAGCATAAAGAAAATAAGACTGTTCAACTTCCTTTTTCTCTGACCACTGTGGGCCCTGTTGTCCCTTGAGCCCACAGGGACCCATCAGCACAAAAATCAGATGTTCAGCAATTTCTGCATTGAAAGTTTTGGGGAGCCATAGCCATGATAATGGAAATATTAGGGTAACGTTTTTAGCTAATTGGTTTACTTTTTACAGCAGTGATTATATTTTCTTTCAAGAGGAACATTTCAGCAAAACAAGCTTTTTTAAGATGACTTTTTTAGAAATGGAGTCTGTGTTTAGCTTCAAAGAAATTAAGGGAAGGAGCAAATAGTATCTAAGCTCAGGTGCAAAAAGGCAGCAGCTATTTGCCTCTAGCTTCTTCATTTGTTCTTTTTCAAATTTATGAATTTAGGATTTGTCATTGCTGAAGCAGAATTTTTATTTTCTGAAAATTTTCTATTTTCCAACTATAATTGCAGTCTTTCCAGTACTTTTACCAAGTATGAATTAAGACAGCTCAAACATTACCGTGAATTAATTAATCAGGCTTACAACCCAGACAGCAAAAATGTAGTCTTCATTTGATTTGTGTCTGGCTTAATCTGGTAATGTGCATGTCTGCATTACGTTATTTTTTATTTCCTTCTCTACTGCTTGTGCTGCTGGTGTCCCTGCCCAGTAAAGCATTTATAACTGCATAGTTATATTATGTCTGACTTCTTTTAATGTGCTGGTAACTCAAGCAGAACTCCACACCATTGGTTTCATCAGCAAGCAGCACACACTGCTACATGACTGTAATCTGAGATCCAGAGTCAGATTTTCTTTTAAAAGAATCCTGAAGCCACTCAGCCTTAGCTTTTTTAATTCTCCATATATGATCCCTCTTCATCCTGCAGACCTTCTCTGCAATTTTTGAATAAAATAGTATTGCTGAATTTCTAAGTAAGATTTCAAATATATAGAAGAATCGTATTTTTTTTCATTTAGGAAAAAAAAAATATGCTATCCTCTCTGTCTTTATTAAGTTCACTCTTTTTTTGGGGATTTCTGATTTATTTTAGGCAGTGTGACATTTCACGTCTTATTTCTCCTTTCTTTTTTTGTCAGATACCAAAATGGATTTTTCTTCTTAAACTAAGGAGTTCTGCAAGATTCTGAATATCTCAGGATATTAAGTACCCTGAACACCTCCAAATGCTCAAAACATATTGCTAATTACAATTTAATTTAACTAGGACCAAACCAGTTAGTTGTGTTTTGAGGAGTTCGTCTTTGTTTTTGTGGGGTTTTTTCCCCAAAATGAAAAGGAGAATGTACTCCATGATGCCTTGGTGGGGGTAGGCAAGTGCATGCCTTCATATTAAGGAAGTGATTGCAGAGTGAAAGCTGATTGTGCTAAGTAAAACCAGCATAAAAAAGCCCCTTGTCAATGTAACCTGTGCCTACCTCATGTGTGACTTCAGCAATTTTACTACATTTCAAAGCATAAGCTCTGCACTCTGAATTATACCATCTGGTAAATGGGCCGGAATCAAAACTTCATTCTCATCGTATCATTCCAAGAGGGATGATACGAGGGAAATCCTGCAAAAACTCTGTAAAAGTGTATTTATTCAGAAGTTTTTTGGAGATCCTCTTTGACATAGACTTCTAAGAGCAAGCCAAAGCTCCTCAGAAACACATACTTTGAAAACTGGAGGGGTTGGTGTGAGGAGATTGGCTTTAGAGTATTTTTGGTGCATTTCAGTTTTGTGCTTCTCTTCACAATTTGCGGAGAAATAAATTTCCTTTTTGGTGAAAAATGTGTAGCTTTCATTTTTTTATGTAACTTTAGGTTTTGGGACTTAAGGAATATCAGCTCTCAAAATATACATTGCTGTCTGTACCACAAGTTGTAGCTCTTAAAGAAAAAGCAAGTTACAGGCAGACACAGCATGGATCGCATTGGCCAAAGATGTAAGTAAGCCTGACTAGTATCATTAACAGTAATATAAATGATCCCTAAAACAGTCAGAAGGGAACTTCTTCATTATCCAATGCCTCAGAAAATATTTCCCAGTGGTGTAATGTTTCACTTTGCTTGCAGGTTTCATATACTAAGTTTATTGATTTAGTTAAATCGATTTCTAGTAGCAGTGCTCTATTTTTATAGACATACTATAAGAGCTATTCAGAGAATTTTCAGGAAAACACTTCTGTTGAAATATGTTATTTCATTCAAGACAATTTTTTTTTCTTATACGTGCTGATTTACAAGTTTTTGATCAAATAATTTCTTCAAGTGATTTTCCGGATGCTTCAGGAAAGGGAGCTTGTTTTCAGATTTTAAAATCTATGAAAAAGGGTTATGTTTTTCGCAGTCTTTGATCTGTAATATAAAGTTCAAGGACAGTCCTGCTTAAAGAACAGAAAAAGTATTGGGTATAATTGTATACTGCATGTAAGATTTTGAATGTGCTCTTTTCTCTAACTACTACAGCCATTATGAGAGCTTAACTTGGCTGTAGAAAAGTATATGCTCTCTGCTCTAAGAGGAGAATTAGGGAGTTTGTTACATACCCTAAATTTGACCTCTTGAGGTTACTGAAAGTGGAAAAGTAGAAGAACCAGTTTGATTTCTATTGCCTATCTTGATTTTTACATAAAAATATTAAAAATGCAGATTTCATTAATAAAAAATAAAAATAATTTCTTTACACTGCTTCCCTTCCTCATGAATTTCATTTTGTTGGACTTAAATGACCTGCTTAAGAAAGCATCAGCGATCAATCTGATTGTATACATTTGTCACTTATTGCAGCAGATTTTTCTAAAACCTGCTTTAGTGAGGAAGGAGCAATAATTTCCTCAAGAAAATCCTGGGCAGGAAGTCAGACCATAAAATGGTGTCTCTCAGACTGTAGTGGATTGGTTTTTCGGACTTTTTTTTTTTATTTTTTTTGTAAAAATACACATATATTTTGGTATAACTTGGTTGGTTTCGGTTTCTCTCAGTTTCTATAATTTTTTTTTCCTTTCCTTTCTTTGCCGAAAAGGGGAGGGAGGCGAAGCTGAGCGTTGGAGATTTTGGCGGGAAGCCAGCTCAAACTTGCTCACAGATATAAAATCTGAGCTATATTTTAAAGGAATCTCTCAACAGAGTACTAATAAGACATACAAATAATGCTTTTCAGGATTCCTTTCTGAACATAAGGCTTTGGAAAGCTCTCAAACACTCAAAAACATAGGAATAAATATATTCCTTCTTCATTATTTTTAGGTCCTTTTCAGATTGTTAAGTAATAAAAAATACATGCCACATTATGTGCTCAAACTGTGTCAAGTACCATATCAAGCAATGGCTGAGCACGTTCCCGCACAGGAATTGGACCAGTCATTCGGAATTCTTTCAAACAAATTGACAGAAAGTAAATTCACTAGAAAAAATTCTCAACCACATCATTAGTTGCTTGAATTGCTCCCATGTGAGAAATTCACTTCATAACTTTCACACTCAGTCATATTCTCTTTTGTATGTTGCTTTATTTTTTCTGTAAGGAAAGTTAGAATGCAATTGGTACTAGGTACCTGTTTTAAAATGTTTGTGGATCTTCACCCCAAATAAAAAAATAGTTCAGTGTTATCAGTTTTCTATAAATATACTACTGGATCAGTTTACTGGCAGAAACATTTGCAAAAGCTAGTGGTTAAGTGAATACTGGAGACTATTTTCAAAAGAATGTTGATTTTAGAATCACTTAGAATTGTTTTTTCAGCATATATTCTGTCCTGATCCATCCAGTGAACAAAAAACAAAATACAGATTTCCAAGCAAGGTCCAGGTTTTCAGAATTAATTACTTGCTGAAAGTTGCTTATTGATATTTAGTAAGTTATTCAATAAACAATTTTAAATCTTGGAATAGTTACAAACTTCCCTAAAACAGATGATATATTCAGTGACTGGCAGTATATCACTTTATCTTAATTTGTCATTGAGAGGATCAAGGGGCAGCTGCTGTTGTTGTGTGGAAACAGAGGACGTGGTCTGGAAAAGAAAATAGAAGTGTGTCAAAATAGAGGTTAATCCTCCTCTCCACAGAGACAGGAGCATAACAATACATTAATTCTGTTTTTTCACCCTCTCACCTCCTTTGTATAATCTTTCCTCAAGCCCTGAGACACAAGTGGGCTGTGGCGCTGAAACACTGAGACTGCTTTTGCATGTCACAACAGCCTTCCAGGGGCTTGCACCATGAAACAGTAGCCATTACCCCGCAGAGCCCCTTCTCATCCTGTGGTGCCAACAGGCCTGGAGTGATCATGCTGGGAAAGGCAACGTTTCAAAGATCTTTCCTACCCTCAGAGTCAGGGAAATGAAGCTAAACAGGTCAATCTTTAATCCCATCTCCTCTTCCTGGTAAACACACAACCTCTCCAAAGGGTGGTGTTATCTGCTACACATACCTGCAAAATTATTCAGTCACAGCTAAGTCAAGTTGAGAAGGGGACCAGTCAGTACCATAAAAATGAGATTCTACTTATGTTCTTCTTTAATAAACTTATTTTTGTGCCAGTTACGTATACTGAAGGTGAAATACGATTTCAGTTATTTATCAAAAGCAGAGTTTGTAGTTTGTGTTTGTCCCCAGACTGTCATAATATTGAGGGATGTCACACAAATAAAACCTAAATCAGATATTCAATTTTACAAAAGCTGAAAATTAACCTAGAACGGCAGCTTTCCTCTGTGTTGTAAAGGACAGTCTGATAAAAAATTGTTACGTCACTATGAGATGTTGATAAAAGTGATCACTGATGATTGAACCATGAAATCAAAAATATTGTATAGTTATTACATAATGTATGTAGCTAAAGATCACACAATGTTGCTGATACTCCCAAATAAATCAAACAAATTCAATTACTGATATTCACCTAGTTCATTAATAACTGGTCTATTATTTCATTTTCCTTCCAAATGTTAACATTAATTTCAACAGCCTTGATGAAAGGTGTGCTGTTTGAAGTTTTATAATATTTGTCATGTTTTATTTAGTGTAGGTGAAATTCTGGATGCCAATATTTACACTCCACAGTGAACTTCTAATTCAGAGTTTTTGTTTGAACTCATCTTTGTTTCTTTGAGCACTTGCTCAAATGCTGGAAATTTACTTTGAGCTATGTTATTTTTCTGTGTTTGTTTCTGGCCCCTAAAGAGAATATCTCTTCTACTCATCTGCAGGGAGGCTGCTCTATGTTCCTTCTCTTTCTCGTTTGCTTGCCAGTCATCATACTTTGAGAATTTAGCTGCTTCAATATTGCAACTTCCTTTCTCCTCCTTGCCATGACAAATAAAACTGACACCTGCTTTGAACTATCAAATGAAATTATAACTGCAGACATACTTTTTTCTTGTGATTTAAAATATTCCATTAAATATAATGGAAGGGAAAGATTCTAATACTCTTGAAATCTTATCTCTTTTTTACAATGTCTGAAGAGTCATATCCTTTTGGTAGTAATCATCTTATGCACAGAGAACTGAGTGAAGAGGAAAGCATTCAAGCATCTGCTCTGTGTTGTGTTGATCTGTATCTTCTTTGGTCCTTTTTTTCTCAGTAACTAGATTTTCATGCTCATTGCAAGGGTTTTACTCCTCTCTACTCCAACTGGTTTGATTATGGGCAGTTGGGTTACGCAGATCTATGAAGCCAAAATCTGCAGCTCCTCCAAATCCCCGAGAAAAATAAATGGCCTAAAGGAGGAGTAGCAGGAAACTCATGTCATAGACTAGAAAAACCAAATCTCTTCATCCATGCACTCAGTCATGGAAGTTCATGGCCCATAGTTACATTCTGCTTCCACTTAGTTTCCATTACTTATTTATTTCTAGTCTGCTCAGAATCCATATCTAATGAAGACTGCAGCTCTTCGCATGGTAACATATTAACAGACAAAACAGAGGGGCTCTTCTTTGGTAAAATTTAACAAAATCGTAATTGGTTAAAACAAACATCAGAAAAAGAATAAATTAATTTTTGGTAAAATAAAAAAATATGCCAAAAATGTTTCTCTGTTGCTCAATATTGATAAAAAACATGACGATTATGTTTAGTCTGCGAAGAAAGAGTTGTAAGGAACTCAGAAAAGAATAAGTTGTGGAGCTAAAGATTTTTCATGAGTTTTTCTTTCTTACTAGAAATCAAATGCTGTCTCTAAATCCCCTTTTGACTTTGTGAGAAAGTAATTAAATGTAGAAGATGTAATAATTTTTGGGCAACTAAAAAGAGATCCTAGTCCAGTTAAATGGCAGCTTGGCTGCAGAGTCAAATGACTTAGCCACTGAAGAATCCTTGCAGCCCAACTTGTCCTTGTTTCGCTTTTGTGAGCCTGTTTTGTTACCCAGTGGGAGCAAGGTAATAACACCTATTTTTAGCAAGCAAAAAAGCTAATAAATTACATAATTTTCATGACTAATGTTAATTCAATTTTCAGTAAGAACTGTGAGAAAGATACCAAAAGGATGAAGTCTTGGAAAAATAATCCTCGCAGGAGTCAGTTAACCCTGCTGCTCTACAGACATTGACATACCCTGCTAATTCTCCATGCTGCTCTTTAGCTTTCCCTGGAGATAAATTCACCTTACAGAAGCTTTGTGATGTATATATATAACAATACCTTGTATAGCTTCATTTGCATCCAACATACTTCACAAAAAAGGCAATCTAACAGGAAATAGCCTGCTTTGTTCTACTTCAGATTGAATTATGCAAGATGAAGCAAGAAAGCAAATGCAACTAGACTGAATTTATATTAATCACACAGAGTAGAGGTGATGTGCCTTACCAGGTGGATCTGTCTTCCATCCTGCTGTGGTCAATTGAGTTGATTTGATGATTATCACATTAATTTCAGTTTCAACAGAAAACATGTACTCAGGAAAAAAAAAATAGGTAGTGTTAGCAAACTGTTAGCAATCCTGACTGTGAATACGTACATATGTTGGGACCTGCATTCAGGTTTCCAAGTCAGTCACATTCCTGATCTACTGCACACAATTTCTAAATATCAGGTACTGACTAAATTTAGGAAAATAACATTCTTTAAAATTTCATAGCTCAGACTGTTCAAGAAGGATAAAGAGAGCAGGAAATCAGACCAAAGATATTTGAGTGAGTTGTGGTGATGATAGGAAAATAAAAAAAACCAGATGACTATGAAACATTTAAAATGGAAGAACCTCTTTTTTTTTTCCCAAGAAATGGGCTGAAACATGTAGTCCTATTTTTTAAAACACCTCATCCGAACTCTCACTATGTTCACCCATACTTAAAAAATATTTCAAATTCTTTAGAAAAATTGTTCTTTTAGTATATCAAGTAAAAATATGCATATCAGTTCTTGTAATGACCATTTCCCTCAATAATACATTAAGTTTGTTTATGATTTGCTAGTGTGGCACTTCTCATTTTGTCATCACATTTATAACATTTATGTATTAAAATCCATACTTTGACTACACCATTACTTAATCTTAAAGTGACTTAGTATTTGAAGGATTGTCCATTTATTTTTGTTTGTGTTTGACTTGTTCTGTTGATATTAACTTTTTTTAAAAAAATATTTACCACAAAATTATCACATTCATCTGCAAAGATATAGGAAATTCAGATTACTACTATTATGCTGCTACACCTCGCAGAATTTATACCTGTCAGTTACTAAGACATTTGCCAGTGTCCCATTTCAATTGACACCAAGATACAGTAAGTTTGTTTGCTATCATGGGCCTCATCTTGCTGGTCTTACACCAGCACTGCTTCATTTAGCTGAATAGCTCTTGTTTTATACCTGCACAGACCTGATTCATATTTTCCTAGAAATGGTGAATAGATTAAGTGCAGCAATTACTGATAGCAAATACCAAACTCTGGAGACCTCTGCATTCCTTCCATTCCAGTTAATGTCTTGCATGGTTTCAAGTGTTCAAGGGCCATGGATGAATGAAGGGAAACAACAGTAAAGAGAAGCTGTCCCTGGTGACCTACTTTCTTTCAGTTTAAAGCCATTCCCCCTTGTCCTATCACTACATACGCTTGTAAAAAGTCCCTCTCCATCTTTCTTATGGGCTCTCTTCAGATACTGGAAGGGAGGTCACCCCAAAGCCTCCTCTTTTCCCAACCTTTCCTCACAGGTGAGATGCTCCATCCCTCAAATCATCTTGGTGGCCCTCCTCTGGACTTGCTCCAACAGTTCCATGTCTTTCCTGTGCTGGGGACCCCAGAGCTTGATGTAGTACTCCAGATGGGGTCTCACCAGAGCAGAGGAGAGGGGCAGAATCACCTCCCTCAACCTCTTGGCCTCCTGCTTTTGATGCAGCCCAGGATACAGTTGGCTTTCTGGGCAGCAGGTGCACATTTTGGGGTCATGTCCATGACCACCACCAAGTCCTTCTCGTCAGGGCTGCTCTCAATCTGTTCATCCTCCAGCCTATATTAATACCAAGAGTTGCCCTGACCCAGATGTAGCACCTTGCACTCAGTCTTATTAAACCTCATGAGATTCCTATTGGCCACCTTCTTGAACTTGTCCAGGTCCCTCTGGATAGTACCAGGTGTGTCAACTGTGCTACTCAGCTTGGGGTCATCTGCAAATTTGCTGAGGGTGCACTCAATCCCTTTAAGTATCTTACTAATTAAGTTAATTAATGAAATAACACTGGTCCCAGTACAGACCTCGGAGGGACACCATTTGTCACTGGTGTCTGTAGGGACTCTGAGCCATAGATCGCTATCCTCTGAATGTAATTGTCCAACCACTTCCTTATCCATGGAACAGTCTATCCATAAATCCATCTCTCCACAATTTAGAGAAAAGGATGTTGTGGGGGACTGTGTCAAAGGCTTCACAGAAGTCCAGATAAATGACATCCATAGCCCTTCCCTTGTCCAGTGATGTAGAAGGCCACTAGCTTGGTCAGGTAGAACTTGTCCTTGGTGAAGCTGTGATGGCTGTCTTGAATCACCTCCCTGTCCTTCATGGACCTTAACATAGCTCCTAGGAGGATCTATTCCATGATCTTCCAAGTCACAAGAGGTAAGGCTGACAGGTCAGTAGTTCCCAGGGTCCTCCTTTCTACCCATTTTAAATATGGGTACAATGTTTCCCCTTTGCCAGCCTTCTAGGAACTCTGACTGCCATGACTTTTCAGATATCATGGAGAGTATCTTGGTAACTACATCAGCCAATTCCCTCAGGAGAGGGATGCATCTGGGATGCATCCTGTCAGGTCCCACAGAATTATGTACTGATTGAGGTTCCTCAGGTGGTCATGAATTTGATCTTTACTTACGGTGGGAAGGACTTGGCTCCCCTAGTCCCTATTCTGTTGTCCATCCACTTGAGAGGTGTGGGAAGAGATGTTGCCATTGAAGACTGAGGCAAGAAAAAATTGTTGAGTACCTCAGCATTCTCATCTCTTGTTACCAGTTTTCCAACCTTGTTTAACAGGGGGTGGTACTCCTTCTTTGATATCATCCTTTTCTGGTTAACTTACCTGTAGAAGCCCTTCTTGTTTCTTGACAAGTGCAATTCCATCTTTGCCTTGGCCCCCTTGACCCCATTCCTATATTACTGAAATTCATCTCTATGCTCTTCCCAAGTTACCTGTCCTAGCTTCAACTGCATGTGCATTTGCTTCTTTCTCTTTAGTTTCTCCAGCAGCTCCTCAGCCATGCCAGTCTCTTGCCTTTCTTGCCCAGTTTCTTGCTCCTGGGGATTGTTAGCTCTTGCTCTCCATGGAAGAATTCCTTAAAGATCTGCCAGCTCTGCCCCAAAAGGCAGTCTCCCAGGGGATCCCATTGACTATACCCCTGAAGAGCTGGAAGTTTGCTTTCCTAAAGTTTAGGGGGCCTAACTTTACTCCTTACCTGACCCACATTCCTCAGAACTGCAGATTCCACCAGTGCATGATCACTGCAGCCCAGGCTGCCTCCAATCTTGATATCCCCAATTAGCTCACTTGCATTGGTGACCAACAGATCCAATAACACATCCCTCTGGTAGGGCTGTCTATTATCTAACTCAAGAATTTATCCTCCATTCATTCCAGGAACCTCCTGGATTTACTACAACTCACTATGCTACTTCTCCAGAAGGTATCAGGGTGGTTGAAGTCTCCCAGCAGCACAATGGCCTGTGAGCACAATATCTCCTGTAACAGACATATTACACGTAGTAGTAAATAATAGACAATTTGCATAACTTGCAAAATGTTGTAATCATGAAATTTCAATTAACCTACTTCCATTTTACTTCCCATTCCCATCTCAGGTGAGCCTCATAGTCTTTTAAGGGTCTTATGAGGGAAAATCAACATTCAATCATACTTTTTGTTCAGACTTCCTCCTCTATCATTTTTCCCATTTTTCTCCTCTTTCTTTTTACTTTCACTTTTCCAGATCCATTTTTTTTTCCTCCCCAAAATTCATTTTAAATCTCAGTGACAGTTTGTGAGCTGCTACCCAGAGAAACATTCCCACTGCTATTAGTAATAGCTAATGTGACTGCTCATTAGTGGTAGCTGTTCATAATCTGGTTAGTGTGGTTTTAGCTTAGTTTCTTTTGTAAGAAAAGCTACTGATTTCTTCTCTACAGTCACATCACTCCTCAGCTTATTATTTCTCCATGTATATATATATAGAGAGAGAGACAGAGAGGGAGGGGGACAGAGAGAGAGAGGGAGGAAGGGAGGGAGGGAGAGCTACCCTGCAAGCTTATTCTCTTCCATTCCCTATTAAATGAAATCTTAAACCTTCACACATAACTGTGGGATTCAGCTGAGAAAATACAGAGGCTTACATCTGAAATAGTTGTACTTTTATACTGCGTGTGAAAAAAGAAACAATTGCAGGGCACAACGCATCCCATCTAACTTCTAAAATGGATCAGATGAATCTCATCTTTAGCACTAGCTGTTATCCAGAGATTCTCTTTTGAATATATGGCCTCCATCATTAACATTTCTTACTTAAAAATATTCTTATTAATAAGTAAAAAAAGGTGCTTCAGCTACAGCTAAATAACTTAGTCTACTTTACAGAAGATCTTCATGCAGGAACTTTGTATCCTCTGTAACACAACTTTAGAGGAAGTCACAATAGAAAGTAAAAGTTGTACAGGCTGTGTGTACATGAAACCGGTCAGGATCAAATTAACACCATGTCCTATTAAGTGGTGAAGAGCAGAGTAGTAATAGTAAGTAAGAAATACCACACATCTGGTAAGTCAACAGTATGTCTCTAGTTCCCTTTTGCACAGAGCTCCTAGCCTGGACCACAGCAAGCTGCTGTGATATATAAAGAAAAGAACTGATCACATTTGAGTGAGCAGTGTTCTTTTATTTCTGTTGAAATCCTGAACTTTATGATGACAACTCAAAAACTGACACACTCCAGTTTAAATCCAAATATTTTTATTTGGCAAACTTCTTGGGTGCTTCATATAAGTTACATTACAGAAACTTCATATACCAATTCAGACTCTGTGCCCTATGGTAACTCATAAGGTTTCCCGCGAGTAATACGTGGAAATACGGAGAAGCCTTTCAGCTTCTGCTGTGCTATGGAAGCTGAAATCCCAATGGGGAATCTGTTGCCAATGAGAGAAGAAGGACATGATGTAACTGGAAAGTAGCTTTGGTGAGTCACCATCGAAGCATATCCAGCTACATTATTTCAATGCAGGTTCATTATTTTTTTCACTTAAAAAAGCACTGAAATTTCAAAAGAAAGATACTGCATTACAAGTTATACATGAAAGGCCCGAGTTCTCCATTAAAAATAATCCTGACTTATTGGTACAAATGCATCATATTAAACAACTCACCTACAAGATTTTCTTCTGTTAGCACTTTAGAAGAGCCTGCCCATATCTGAGAGGGTATTTTTAAGCATTGCGGTGTTATATGAACTTGGCTTAAAATCAAAATCTGCCATCATATATTTGTCACTAGTTCATCAGAAAGTTTCTAATGAGTCTTTTCACTGTATTCTTTTTCGCTTTAGTATTTTGGTATGTACTTATGCCAGAAGATGTAACAGAGCAAAGCAAATATATCCAGAATATGCCGAACCTGGGCAGTAGCCGCAGGTGAACCAAAAACAAACAGACAAACAAACCAACCAACCATTCTGGCCCCTATACCCATCCAAGGCTGGGGTGCCTTTCAAGGCCCCAGCCTGGCCGGGACCCCCATCACTCCAAAAGAACCCACTATCCACCCTGACCTTATCCTTCCCCCACTGTGTTACCATGTATCTTCAGGCGCACTGCTCACCTGTGACATTTCATACAGGATTGTCCCGCTCTCCCTCCTGCCAGTTGGAGGACCCCCTCGGACCACTCGACACCCTTCCCCTCTCCTTCCCCCCCTCCTTCCCCCTCCCCCCCTTCCCCCTCCCAAACCTGGAACGGCAAACCTCTGTGTGCTCCGAAGCTCCCCTCTCCTCTTCCATGGGGGTACAGTACCTGCCGGCAAGGCTCTCCCTCTCTCTCCTTTCTCCCACACAGCACAGGAGCCTCCCAGCAGCCCAGGGTTCCACGCGCTCTACTCAGCGCTGATGGTCAAACGTTTCTAAAAGATAAAACCTCTGAATGGATGGTCTGGACACTTTCAGACTCTTTTCAGTACCAACCATGTAGTCCAAGACTCAGCTATTCAGTCCATTACACAACAACTGGTGAAATACGAATTGGATACTGCCCCCACTTTAGGAGAAACTCTTAAGGCCATACAGCAGGTGAAAATCGGCAAGGCAGCTGGGGTTGATGGAATTCCACCTGAAGTCTGGAAGCATGGGAGCCAAGCACTCCATGCTAAATTTCATGAGTTTGTGGTATGCTGTTGGGAACTAGGTGAACTACCATCAGACCTTCGTGACGCAGTCATCATCACTCTGTATAAGAAAGGTACTAAATCAGACTGCTCAAATTACCGTGGTATTACTCTGCTCTCCATTGCTGGCAAAATCCTGGCAAGAATACTCTTGAACAGACTAATACCCGCTATAGCAGAAGGAATTCTACCTGAAAGTCAGTGTGGTTTCAGAGCCAACAGGAGTACCACAGACACGGTATTTGTTCTTAGACAACTGCAAGAGAAGTGTAGGGAACAGAATAAAGGTCTCCATGCAACCTTTGTTGACGTCATCAAGGCTTTCGATACTGTGAGCAGAAAAGGTCTATGGCAGATTCTGGAACATTTAGATTGTCCCCCCAAGTTCCATAAAATGATCATCTCACTCCATGAGGATGAGCACGGCCAAATCAGATATGGCAATGCACTTTCTGAGCCCTTTCGAATAACTAATGGTGTGAAACAAGTCTGCGTTCTAGCACCAACCCTATTCACAATCTTTTTCAGCATGATGCTCCAAAGGGCCACAGCAGACCTCGAGGATCAGGATGGTATCTACATTCGATATCGTACTGATGGAAGCCTTTTCAACCTAAGGCGACTGAAGGCCCACACTAAGACCTTAAATCATCTTGTCCGGAAGCTGCTCTATGCTGATGACGCCGCCCTTGTTGCCCACACAGAAGCAGCTCTGCAGCGTTTAACATCCTGCTTTGCTGCTGAGGTCTTTGGGCTGGAAATCAGTTTAAAGAAGACAGAAGTTCTCTATCAGCCGGCACTTCAGGAAGTCTTCCATCATCCCCATATCACCATTGGCCAATCAGAGCTCAAATCAGTCCAGCAGTTTTATTACCTAGGTAGCCTCATCTCCTGGGACGGTAAGATTGATGGGGAGATAGACAACAGGTTAGCAAAGGCATATAATGCTTTTGGAAAGCTTCATAAAAGAGTTTGGTGAAATAAACATCTGAAGATAAGCACAAAGATCAGTGTTTACAGAGCCATAGTGCTGTCTACTCTCTTATGTGGATTTGAATCATAGGTCATCTACAGTCACCCTCTGCGACTCCTAGAACGCTTCCATCAACACTGTCTCCGTACAATCCTAAACATCCACTGGTCAGATTTTGTGACAAATACATCTGTTCTAGAACAAACAGCAGTCACAAGTGTAGAGGCCATGCTGCTGAGAACACAGCTGCGTTGGGCAGGACACGTCTCAAGGATGAAGGACCACTGCCTCCCTAAGATCTTGCTTTATGGTGAACTGGCCACTGGCTGCCACAAGAGAGGAGCCCCAAAGAGAAGATACAAGGACTCCCTGAAACAACATCTCAGCCTTGGCCATATTGATCTACATAACTGGTTACTCTGGCCTCCAATTGGGAGGCCTGGAGACACACCATCTATAACGCTACTGATGCCTTTGAGAACGCACGCAAGATCACCCTTGAGGAGAAAAGGCAACACAGAAAGAATCGTGCCCTGCAGAATTTACCATCTAAGGAGTCTTTCTGCTGTGCCTTTTGCAACTGGTCATGCCTGTCTCGTATTGGCCTTTTTAGCCACCAACGCACTTACAACAAATGTGGGTAGAGCCCTTCCCAAATCTTCATTCGTGAAGCCCAGCCATGATGATGATGCTGGAAGAAATGTCCCAGGGTGGGAAATGTACTGGTATTACAAGAAGAACACTTAGTACAAGGAGTAGACTATACACAACTGCCTTTTGATTCCCAGGCTGTTAACAAAATATATCCTCACAGAACTTCCATTGAAGAGCTAGTAACACTGCTGGAATATTAAAGTTCCCTATGTGTTCTTCAGTCCACAATTCAAATTGAAAACTAACCATAAAACCTAATGTGTCAAGAAAAAGAGCCACTCAAAAATGTCAAACTACCCAAAGTGTGTTGCAATTTTACTGAAACATCTCTACAAACATGTTTTGTCAAGTAGCTGGAACAACAGACTGGTAGTGTTATCCAATGTTACCTGACCAGTTATTATTAATCTGGCCTTAAAGGTCAGTGTCTACCCTGTGGGAAACCAGAGGCCAGAATCAAAACTCATTAGACATGGTAGGAAGCCTTTCTAGTTTTCAAAGTCTCACGTTCATATTTAATAAATATTTACCAAATAAGATATTTACCAGATCAGATTTTTACCGAAGTAAAAATCTGATTATTCTGAAAAAGTTACAATTTGTTGAAAGACGATTAATAAGGCAAATGGTATGAACTATGCATCCTTCCTTTGCTCCAACAGGTAAGACTAAACTTGAAGAATATCTTCACAAGGATTTTTGTATTTCACAAGAAAGATTTCCTGAAGTGAAGGAAGAACAAGAGGAAGGAAACAGTATTGGAAGCATTTTCAGAAATAAGTCTTCTGAAGGAAGACTTGCAAGGAAAGGCTGAACTTCAACCGAGTCATGATATATAATTAGAACAGAAATTATTATTCTTTAGTCTCACAGATACCAACTTTGTGTCTTGATGCATTTTCAGTCTTTTCTGTTCAACTGGCTAATCAAAAGCCAGGTTAACAGCTGGCAGAAACAGTATTCCTATGCAAGAGCCAGATGTGTTTCATAGCACTTGATGTATCATGAATTGTCAGCAGCTCAGTGAGAACTCCTCACCTGTAAAGGATCAAAGGAGTTCTCTCTTCTGTGAGCTCGGCTTCAAATTGCAAGTCCATGTATAATTCCTTATTCTTCCCGGTGCAGAGAGACGTGAAGGACTGAGAATGAATGTCCAACCTACATACAATTTAGGCACTGAAGGGAATTTTTTCATATTATCTTAGTTAGGTCAAGATGCCATGAAGAATTAGTTCTATCTTCTCATTAATGTACATTGAAAGACTTTTGGTCTGCACCTCAGGTAAACAAACAGGCTGTCTATTTTGGAAAATCTGATTTGTAAAGAAGATGTAATATTTTGTTTGTTTTGGATTCAGGAGGGCTAGTTTAAGACTGGGACTTCACTGCACAGAAGACAAGTACTTCTGTGAGCTTCTCTAGCTGTGGTCATTAATGTAATTCTGCATAAATAGATTTATATCCTCTCCTGAACTGAATTAGCTAACTAACTATCTAGGTTTAGTTTCTGCTATTTTGTCAGCAAATAAGCACTGAAATCCTAGGGACAGCACAGTTTGCTTTGTTCTACTATCTTAAGCTAGGTATGAAAAGTTTCCCTGCTTGAATTTTAAAGCTAGTGATTTATAGGGAATAGAAGAGAAATAGAAGGTATACAGCCAAATTAATGTTGAAAGACAGGAAAACAGAAGTAACTGCAATGCAAATCTGTACAGATTAGCCTAGCAATACTTTACTATCATTCAGACCAACACTCTGCTTTGCCCATTGCCTGCTATCATTTCTGTTTTCATTTCTTGGTAAGACTGCCAAAGAAGTATCAAGTCTTCACAAAGGACGGGAATGGGAAAGCAAAATTTTTCACACAGGTTAAATAGAGCTGCTTAATATTTAAGCTTGTATCCATTTGTGTCAGTAAAAAACCTGAGGCTTTTGCATCCACAATTCATGCAAGAAAGTTGTGTTTTATTCTCTCTCTGATGGGAATGCACATTGTGACACAGTCTGAAGTTACATTCGTCACTCTGCCTTCACGGCACGCTGTCATGCCAATCCTCTCCTCCAGCAGAAAAAATAAAAATGATAATGCTTAGGAGTGAATCACTCTAATTACTTACTCAGAAGTACTGTCAACTGAAACCACCTCTTTTCCATCAGGTTTACCTATGTTGTGAGTGACCTAGTAGGGAGTCTCACAAGAACTTGGGTCCAACACAGTATGAAATTCCAACACGAAAAATGACACCTTGTGTTTTGAAAGGAAATTGCTACAGAGAGAAACCAAAACAAATAGCCTAGGGAGTGTTGTTATAACCTTTAGAACAGTTCTAATTCACTCTTCTCTGTGAATATTTATTCACTTTTTTTTCTAATAAATATGCCTTCCCACACTTGCCATTATGCCATGCAAAATCTCACAGCTCATGGTTGGTTTTTTTTTGAACATATGGTCCTTTTGCTACCTACTCTTTCTCTAGAACTCCATTTGGAAATGATGCATAAACACATCCTGGTTTTCTCAGCTAGAAAAGTCACCCTGCTCAATACTCTTCCTTACTAACACCTTTTCATTTGTTGGTGCCCTTGTATGCATGAAAGGAGATACAACATTTTCATTTCATATCAGCAAGTGAGAGGTAGGGTTGTTTTTAATTTCCTCACCAAGTGCCAAGATGCTATGATACTCTTAATATGTTAAAATTTCAGCTGTAGATCTCAATACTTCATCTGGGTCCCACCTCTATTTAAACACTTACTTAACAGTTTAGAAATCAACATAATTAAAATTTAAAATGAGATAGAGAGAACCAGAACTTCATCACCACAACGTATGGTTATGCAATAAATTCAGAGTGATTATAAAAGAAAACTACAATAAAACACCAAAGAAATGGGGAAGGAGTCTTTGCAGCATCTGGGTTTATATATTTGAACTATACCAGCTCTTATTAATGACTGTGATAGGTAATGATTCACTATATTTCTTTAAATAAATAATTTGCTTGATGAAATGCAAATGAGCAAGATTTTGACAAAAGCTTTTGACAAAATCTTGTGTAGGACAAAATCTTATGTAGGATCTGTTTTAAAAGTGTATCCATCAAAAAAAAAATAGAGTAGTTCAACGTTAAAAATTATCAACATTCAAAACAGGGTGATCACTTCTTTCATGAACAAACATTGCTACCTTCCCCAGTAACTGGTTCCTTCATGGTGAAATTTTCTGTCACCAAATATCAGGCTGTGAGTCTAACTGGTGTTTTGGGCTCTGTGCAGCAAGAGCTCTTTTGCAGTAGTATTGCCTTTGCTTAATCTTACGGGCCAACTGGAGAAGTCTGTTCCTGGTCAGCAGCTGAGACCTGTTTATTTAAGATTCACTATCTCTCTGCATTTTCACATAATGATGTATTTTAAATTGGTGTTGCAAATACAAGACCTTCTTCTGATTCTGATCATTCCTCTGTATGAAAACAAGCCAGACCCTCATTCAGTGTTCATTGTTGCGGTTTTGTGAGAGGTATGAGGATAATAAAGCACAACTCTTCTTTCCTCTCCACCCAAAACCACACCAGAATGTACTCACTTCAGAAAAGCATTTCAGCTTGCACTGATTAGTGCTTTCAACAACACTGCATTTCTCTGGAAATGTTCTGACCAAGTCTCTCTTACAAGTAGTTAATTTTTTATTTTTAATTTACAGAAACTTTTTTTAAAAATGTGTCATAATCACCCCACTATAAACTTGGAGACAGGCATTTGAGCATTTTGTGTATTATCAGACATATCCACATCTCCATTTAAATACAAAGGTCGCTGTGCATGATACTTCTCCTTTATCCACACAGCTTTGTGTTACTGTGCCAAAACTACTTATCTGAACATTCTGTAAAATAGTTAATCATCTGTGTGTGGGTTTTTTTCCCTCAAAGTCAATGCAATACGTAGGGCCAGTGTCAGCGTCTGAGCTCTCAGTAAAAATTCAGCTGAGAAATCACCATCATTTTAGGGAACTGATGTTTCAGAAGACTGTAAATTTGGTAAGTAATTGATAGGAGACACTAACAAAGGCTCTCACCAGTGGACTGGCATATTTTTGAAATAGTAGAAGCTGCCAAACTATTCAGCAAGCTAGCAGATCATACATTTTCATAGGGATTTTATATTTTTCTTACACTTTCACATCCAAATTTTCAGATTTGTTTTTCTGTTAACAAGTAGGATGTGCATTTCCAATAGTCAATATTTCTGAAAAGAATATTATCTGATTATGTAATTGGTCCAAGCTGAAATTGCTAAGCATTTGGTGGCAACTATGTATTGTTTAAGGCATTAATGTGTCCTTGTCTTGTGCTTGCGGTTGCTACTGTCTGTCTCTCAAAAGCCAGTGTTACTCTGGGGGCTAGAAAACTGAGGGACAGACACCTTTTTCAAGTAAGTCAGTACTGAAGATCTGAAAAAACATCCAATGAATATTTAAAAGAAAACCAATCGTACTTCACATTTATATGCATGAGTTCTATATTCCTGAACATATCCTTGTAATCACAAGTTTAAGACTCCTAAGAATTACATCAAGGACATTTTGACAACTTATTTTCCAGAACCGCTAACCATTATTTGCAGTTCCAGTTGCTGTACCTTTTAAGAAAATAAAGGATACCTTTTAAAATGTACTAGGGAAATTATACAGTTTAAAATATACAACGCTTCTGGCATCATTGATAAAAAGTAACACTGGACACTGAATAGACATCTAATTACCTGTGCTAATGAGCTGGAATAAGTATTTTTCCACAGTGTACTGCATTTGCAGAGTGCTGAAGGGTCAAGTAGAGTTTACACGATCTACATAAAGTGTTGGAAATTAAAACCCTTTTGGGAAAATACAAGCAATTTTATAAGTTATATTGAGCTGTCAGCATTGGGGTGTCCTTTTCTACTTCTCTCACTACATTTCTGAAGAGAGAAGAAAATTATGTGTTTGCTAGACTTCCTCTCACAGTCTCACAGAAAGCCATTGTGTTATACACATGTATAAATGAATAAAGACGACATTGCACAATACTAATATAAAACAGAGTGGAAACTGCCATGGAGAAGTTCAGCTCCAATGTACTGAGAAAAATAAGAGCCCGTTTCTTACTATTTGCAAGAAAACTAGCTGAAGTGGTGGCTGAAGCAAATACAGATATAACAGCAACACTGCAAGAGGGCGTAGAGGTAACATACTGTCTCATTTCTCCAGTGAGCTTAGTTAAATATCATTAGCAGACAAACTGTTTTGTTCACATAAATTAATTACTTACAAGTCTCTTTTCTGCAGTGGTACCTGAAGCTGAATTTGGCAGCTCCCATTTAGAGAATCCAATGTCCCCTCTTGTTACAAGAATACATCAAAGAAAATATTAGCATTGTTTTTTGGTTAAATACCCACTATTCTTTTAGTCGTTTTAAGAAAAAGTAAATTAAATCTATATGTTTTATCTTCATTCCAATAATAAAAGTTGGGGATGAGATTAAAAATCCTGTCCCAAGCCATCACCAAATTGTCGGGTTTTTTAAGGTATTGCTATTACACAGCCTAACTACCTGTGCAGATCCTGTGTCTCTTGCATCAGGGGACATACAGAGTTCACACTTAACCACTTTCTCACCAAAGTTCAAATCTTAGTGTCTTTGCACATGCTGTACCACCTCACAGTCAAGAGGTTCTCATTTGGTTTAAGCAGGAAAGTCTTTAGCAATTTCCTGAAAGACTTTGCTGCGATTCTCTGTTGAGATCTTGTTGGATCCACTGCCTGCTCCTGCTCAGGTCTATTGAACTCCCACATTACAAAAGCCTGCTTCAATTAAGTGTATTTCCTTCTGGTCTTCAAAGTAGAGTGAGTTTAAAGTGATTGTTCACAAACTATGCTGTGAGCAACTCCTGATGGTAGTGTTAGTTCCCTGGCGTACACCACTATTGCAGTTACCTGTTCAGTATCAGTTACACTGCTACAGTATCAGCTGAGAAGATCCTGTACAGATACCGCTCTTCTGAGTAGGTTGAGGAGAGTTGAGCACAGAGTTGGGAGCTATTCACAGAGCTGACTGCAGCCTTTTAAAGTAGAGCTGAGATCTGATGTTTTTCATAGAGAATCACCACAGGAAACAGAAGACTCTGCTCAAATGACAAACAAGGTGAAAAAAAATGAAAGGCCAATGCTGGAAAGCAAAAGAGTTTTCTGTCTGTGAACCGACAGAGAGGACTTCTAATAAGATAGACAGAATAACTGTCTTCTTTCTGTTTCTGATTGCCAGCCTTTCACATCAATGTGCTCCAGGGTGAATCCAAAACATTCTGCTGGGAACCATTTCTCCAGAGAGACACTATGAATAAGTTAATGCTAGGAGTGCCTTTCTGCACACCACTCCATACTGTTCCTGGATGCCATGGGCCACTGAGTCCTGTTTTGGTGAGCTGTGATGCGGACCTCTCATTACTTCAAATACCATGAACAGGGAAAAAAAGCACATCAAATATTAATAATGATAGAAATTGAACCTCTGCAAGCTTTATGTCAGACTCAGAGCAGCCAGAAATTAATGTGCAAAATCCCTATCTATGTATCATCATGCGCAAGGGAAGGGTGAATTAGACCAGTGTCAAACACTTCCAAAATGTCTTAGCTACAATGTTGTGACACCAACACAACACCGCCTGGGAAATGTGACTCTGAACTCCTGTATGTTGAGACAATCCCGTGATAGTGTAACTCACCACAGATCTCTCACACCCAGAGAGCAGAGACAAGAACTTCTCCTAGCCTTCCTTCTGCATCTCCAATTAGCTGTCATCTTCTCTGCTTGCTTTTGAGTGTTACTGTCAACTTCGGGGTGTTTATTGAAACACAAATTCATTGTTTCCAGTAAAATTTGTTTTCTTGATAGAAAGGCAAGCTAATTTTCCTTTTGTTATTGTATTGTATGTTCTCATAATTATCTGAATAGTCTGTAAGTGATAAAACATTTGTCAGATGGAAATTAATTCTCATTCACTTAACCTTGTTTTCTTCTTTGATGGATTTTACTTGTAAGGGGGAAAAAAGGTCATGATATATAAAACCCCACCATTAATAAAGGCACGTACAGAGAACTATTTCTTCTCTCACTCTCTGGTTTTGTGTGCTTCAAGATTCTAGCAAAATTATCTCCTATTCCACTTTTTGTTTATGAATGAATGGTTTCATTTGCAACAACCCCCTACTTGCATTCCATCGTGAACCCCGGTTTTATTTTCCAAGAGTCAGACAGGCACAGTGACGGGTAAATTATACTAAATCAGAAGTAAATAGTTTTCTTCCCACTCAGACATGTGAATGTGAAAATGAACTTTTAAGATTTTTACAGAAAAATGCAAGAATAGTTTTTGATGGATTTTTGAGCCATTTTGAACTGCTGAATTGCTGCAATTATCTAAAATGACACAGAAAAGTTCTGCTCCTCCTCTAAATGGTTTAATAGGATGCTGTACTCATGGCATGTAAATAAGTGTTTGTTTAGTCTCAGTGCAATGCTCTCACCACGGGCTGCCAGCAACCATGCTTTGTGCAGAGTAACAGAAAACACAGAGGGAACACCAAGAAGGAAAGTCTTCACCATGAACACAAGGCTGGGAGAAATCAGCACTGCCAAGAGGTGCCACACTGCTGTTGGGCAGAAGGCAGTTGGGCAGCAGGACCCTCAAAGCAGCACAGGGTGGGCATGGGCACGCTGCCATGTGCCAGGCATGGAAAGTACACTAAAAAAGGGGCTGTCTCTTCACACAGGCATGCCATCTTAGGCCAGTTTTCAGGACCAACACTCAGTATTCCTGCTGAAAGGTGAATTGTGCCAAAATGCCACAGAAACAATTGTATTGCCAGTGTTATTCAGAATGACATTGTTCCCAAATTAGACTTATTTAACTCACTACTTCATCTCTGCATTCAAGCTCAAGAGCTGCCAGGAGGAGCCAGAGAGCCCAGGGTTATTAACTGTAATTGAAGACACTTGAATATTTGGCTGTAAAGTAGCCAAAAAAATAGCTCTTACATCAGTATAGTAAAAAGCAAGTTTATTAATTATGAAAGGACTTCTAAACTCTTAACCAATTCTTTCTTAAAACAATGAATCCGTATGAGCATTTTAACATTTGGCTTTGTACCACAAAAAAGGCTTTTAAAACCCAAAAAATGGGACAAAATAAAAACTGTGCAAAACTAGGTTTTCAAAATATGGGAACATCACACCATTTTTAACCAATTATGTACTTAGTCATTCATGATTATCACTTTACTGAACTGTTCAAGTTAATTCCACATCATTGTACATCACTTGCTTGTACTGCTAGCTCCAATTTTCCTCTAGCTTTCTTCATTCAGTGTATCACTACACAGTTTAGACACGGTTAAACTGTGGAAGAGAGAAGGGGAGAGACCATTAAACTATGTATGATGATAAAAAACAATGCAAACAGGTTTTTTAAATGAATAGCAGAAATTACTTCTCAGGTTTATTGAAAATTGAATAGTTTCCTTGAGCAGTATTTCCCTGGAGAAATCTTCAATTTTAGAAGAAAGATATTTTGTCTCTATTAAACACTGCAATAAAAATTGCTTCTCAGTTCTATTTTCAGCATAAGCTGTATCTGTTCCTGCCCAAATGGAAAATGTCCATGTGCCAGCAACTCGTCCTGCAGTGACAATGGCACTGGGAGGAGTGTGAATGCCCAGCAGCCAGATTCCATGGGCTGGGAACGTTGGGGATCTCACACATGTGCCTCAGAACCTGGCACCCATCCAGCCCAACTCTGTCAATCCTATGGCATCTGTCACTTCTTCTTTGAGAATAATACAAAGATTTATCTTAAGTTCATCATCACATCCTATTCTTGCTTCAGCAAAATTTCTGACAGCTCCAGATCCACTGAACTTGCTCACACTAAAAAGCCATTGTCTGACTTAGTATCACACAAGTGCTTAATGATTTTTAAATTAATTTTGTCAGTCCTTTTGTAGGTTAGCTTGTGGAGGTGAGTCCTTAGCATAGATTTCCAATAGATTACTTCACTGACTTAGAAATTCAGTAAAGTATTATAGACGACAAAAGTGACAATAGAATAAAAGTAGATTTTGGACAACCA
Source organism: Chiroxiphia lanceolata (assembly GCF_009829145.1). Lineage (NCBI taxonomy): Eukaryota > Metazoa > Chordata > Aves > Passeriformes > Pipridae > Chiroxiphia > Chiroxiphia lanceolata. Next base: position 16,232,967 of record NC_045671.1, on the reverse strand, counting down.
GGAATCTACTTTTCGTTGGCAACTGGCTTCCCGCTAGGCACCAGCTTTTAAATCTATGGTCCTATTTCTCAATTACATAATTGAGGGAGGAACAGTTCCTGCTTCGGGTTGAAGATGACAAGAGATGCTGTTATAATTTCTGAAATCATAATTGTTTTAAAGCCAAAACATATAGTTTACTGTAGTTGTAGTATTGTAATAGTGCATGCAGTAATTAGGATCCTGGCCCTTTGAACATATCTCAACAGAAAATCATTCACAAAGTACCTCTCAAAATAAATCTTTTAGATAGGTGTAAGCAAATGGTTCTTTTACCCTCTGAAACTCCACATTTTTGGTATTTCTCCTTTTCTGTTACACTCGTATAGACACAAAGAGACACAAACACATGACCAGTGATTTTGTACAGAATGGTATTAAACCTTTGTGGAAGTTTATACTGTCTTTGCTTCTTTTTCTGCAGCATTTAGAGTTCCTATAAGTAATCGGATATTGAAGCCAAAAGAAGTACCCTACCTGCAAGAATTATTTCTTTGATTAAAAATTCTCTTTTGGAAGATAAATGCTTTTATTCTGAAAAAAAATTTGGGGCAAAAGTGGCTTCTTTTTCTGGTAAAAGATGTGGCAAACAAAAATATTGGTTCACAGCTCCAAATTCTTTTCGTATGGAAGATTAGTATTTCCAGACAAGATATATTTTTAGTAAAATATTACTGACTGATTTTAACTACTAAATCTACTTAAAAGTTAGTGATAATCAACCCAGGCCATTCTATGATTCTATGATAATGAAGAACAGAATAAACCAACCAACTTCCTTATCCTTGAGTCAATGGAAAAGTCAGAAATAGAATGAGGTAACCTTGAGCAGGACCCAGCCTATGAGTGGCATCTCAAATACCAGACTAAAAAGTGGTTGGAATGAGTAGCATCACAAGCCAGCCGTCATGGGCAGTTCCCACACAATGGTACCCCCTGGTGAACAGGAAATATCTCTGTTATCTAAGATCCTGTTGCATGACAACAGCTGGGCAGTGTTGACTTCTTACCAGCACCCACCGTACACTGGAGTGACATTGCCACCATAATAAAAAGTTCATTTGCAGCAACGAAAGTCCAAGATTACTTTTAATCTACAAATTAGGCTGCAGATTTCGACTATTTCACACACAGTTCTCAAATAATGGGGGGCAAGGCTCAGATATTAACCACAGAAACTCTTTAATCCATGAGAAAACATGTAATATAGGTGGCAAATGTTTCACGGTGGCTAAATTATGAGACATTTTGTCATTATCAAGTTGCAGGTTGTGATTCATGCTATAGAGACTTTTTTTGAGCCTGTATAAATACGCCTTCTTTTTTTAAAAAATGCCAAGGGCTAGATTTTGATCCGGTGTAGCAACATCATATCTAGCTATCCCAGATGGTGCAACAGAGGTTAGTCCCACATGCATCTATTCACTGTGTGGACAATAGGAACTTTTAAGTTGACTCAGAGCTATAAAGTTCTGCATAGATTTGAGAGCATGAGCCGAAAACATGATTCAAGCTGTATTCCTGGGTTTTCTACATCCTTAATATTTTAAGCAGAGAAAAATTTGTTAGACTGAAATACCTGTTTTAAATGTACTTATTTATCTTTCAGACCTGTACATACATCCATGCACTCTTGGGAATCTAAAAATCTTATTCAGTGAAAGTGGTTATGTAAAAATAGCAACACTGTAGTTCTGCCAACACACTTCTTACCTGTATTTCATCACTCTGCCTTACAAATATAAGAAACATTTTCTCAAAGAAAGCTAAAAACTTCCTGGAAAATGGACTATCATCTTCTGTGTCAAGTATTATGTTATACCAAGGACATATAATTGTCTATGCAAGTACTGACTGCAAAGTACTGTCCTTTATTAATGAGATAGAAAAGACATCCATTTGGATTTCAGATCCTTGATTTTCAGTGCTAGCAGATAGGGAATAAAATTCCTTCTACCCACAAGTTGGACAAATTTACTGAGAAATTAATAAAATAATCTGCAATGCAGCCTTTCAGATTCACGTAACGTTATAAACATGCATTTAAAAACAGCTATTATAGATTTCAATGCTCAGAGCTCATATCTGAGGGGGTTGTTGGTATCCAGGTACCCTGACAAATGAAGGGACATTGAAGAGGTTTTTATACATCAATTCAAAGATTCTCTTTGTGGTTCAGTGCAGATGAGTGAAAGCAAAAGGAGACAAAATTAAGAATTTTATTTAATTAATATTCAAACTACCCCTTTGCTTCCCTATGTACTTCTACAAGTATCTGAGTGAGAGAAAGAAGAAAGAAGAACTAGCAGTCCTGCTTTCTCTGTTCAGCTGTGAGTGGTGCTTGGCTAAAGAATATCTGCAGAGACCAGGGAAGAGAGATGAGTCCTAAAACTCAGGAGAGGAGGCCTTTGTCTGGGACACAGTTCACCAAAGCTGCTCCAGACTTCGCTGTTGTTAGTCCCAGCATCAAAGCACCCTAAGGAGAGGTCCAGGAGCTTTTTCTGGGATGCTTCTCAACATTGCTGAGCGACGAGCAAAACCAGGGGGTGTAAGGGACAGAAAGTGTCTACACATGTCCCTGTAGAAGGAGGCTCAAAGCACCATTGCAACCAACACAATTGTGTAGCCCCAATGTTATGAAACCACTTGGGACTTGGCCTGGTAAGACAGCTCAAAAGGACATATCTCCTGCAGTCTACTTACCTAAACCGTTTAATTTGAAGTGACTTTACTCATTCAAGGAGAGGAGATTGCAGGTCCAAAGGACGTAGATACATGCAGGGAATTAACAGCTCTGCAAAACTAATCAATAGTCTAAATTAGGGCTTTCTCCTGTGGGAATTGTTCATTTTGTCATAAAATATATAAATATTAATTGGATTAGGGATTTCAACTCTGTTTTTTAATTTTCTTTGTGGATCTCCTAGTCCATGGGCTCCATAATGCTTCCCTCTCCCCAATGAATCTTTAATCATTCTGCAGGAAATAGAAGAGCTTCATTACTTTTGTTATTCTTAATCTTAAAATAAATTCATTAACAGAAAGTAATGGAAAGGGATTCATTTTTCCTCAAAGGGAAAATGTGAAATGAGTGGAATATGAAACATATCAGATATTGAATAGGAGCATTTATACTAATTGTCAACTGAAGAGTGTCTATTGATTTCGGCAGAGTACATCCAGGTTCAAACTTAAAGGAATACTTTTTTTAGGAAACAGTACCAGACTTGAGGCCAAGCAAGAAGCTCTCACCTTAGGTATGATGGGACTCTGTCTCCACCAGAATTTTACAATTTCTTTGTGTTTCCATCCTAAGTGACATGAATTGTCAGCAAAACAGAAGCTTAAGAGACCAAACCAAGGATAGCATAGGTAATTCATTATCAAAATAATATAATAAAACAAGGCTATTGGTTACATCTTGGGAAAAAAGTAGCCATACCCTAGTAAAGGACTTTGTAAATTTTTCCTGTCTTTGCTATTCTCACTCTCAGATGTCGCTATACACCCACCACTGCAAGCTTGTGGAGGATCAGTGAAAACTCCAAAATGAGACATGTTCCCACTGATTGTTAAAAGTGTTCCAGTTTACTTCTGTATTTGTGTGCTCAAGCAGAAACCCACAGCAGGGACATCTGTGACTATCGCTAAGCTCACAGAGATAAGTATGTAAAGGTATTTTACAAATGATAGTCATTTTCTCCATCTTTCACAAAATGTCACAACTGGGTATTCTCATGTTGTTAGCATTTTCTTAGTGATAACCAATTAATACAGGTGACAAATAATTATAATTATAATCAATAATGACCCTGTTTTGTATTACAGTTCTCACCTTCAACCTCTTTTGTACACATATGCTCACACAAATGCCTTTTTCGAAATTTGGGATTAAGGATCCGAACAGCTAAAAAGGTTTTAGTCACCTGGGTCATGTTCTGTGATTCTACGGTCTTTGCTCTAATAACCTCAAATTTCAAATTACTTGGACTTTCCTTGGCTTTTTAAGATTACAGCCACCCTTCTTTCTTCACCTGATGAGACACTGTTTTTTACAGTGAGAATTCTTGAAAACAACACAGTTGAATAAAGTTGAAAATAAGTAACTTTAAAGAAAAGGAAAAATACAGAAACATATAAGAAGCTGATGATTCAATTAGGTCATACTGTTATTCAAGCCTTCTACCTCTACCGACTTATTACATGCATTCTCTCTCACTGTTAAAACTCAATGCAACCAAGAGTGTTACAGGGGAACATGAGAATCTTAGGAGGTTGGGAGCCTGATTTTCTTAAAGCATGAATTGGAAAACAGGTATACATGTCCACTGTTAAAGCCTTACGTTTTCTACTTAAGGCTAATCTGTTGCTTTTGTATGTATGTTGACACTGATCTTCGTTATAAAAAAAAGATGTCATAATCTTAACAAAGATCTTAATATTTGCTTGTTATGTTTGCATTGGAAATGGCTGGATTTATCTGCTTGAAACTTCCCTGAATTCAGACTCCAGAATTTAGTACAGAATCTGCCACCCCTTCAGAGAAGTGAAAAGAAATGCTCAGTGACAGTGTTTGTGGTCCATTGTACATCATAGGAAGACAGTGGGGAAACTCTTGTCGCTGGAACACTTGTTTCACATCCAAAGTTACTTAAAGGGAAGAAAAGATGCATTGCTAGAACTCAAGATGATAGTTCTGAAACAATTCTAACAAAGCATCAACTGTAAACAAAAAATATGGAAGAAAAATCAGGCTATTTTACAAAATAAGGAAAAAACAAAGTCATGCAAATAGCTTCTGCAGACATAAAATTCAAGAGATTGAGTAAAATATTGCCAAATGTGCAGTATTTGATTATGCTCTCTTCCAAAGACATAACAATTTTTAGATTGATGGATAAAACCACAGAAATATTAAAAAAAAAAACCAAAACTTTGTGATGCAGAAATTATTCTGTAAGAAATGTTTCAGAGCCTTTTCCTTTGGAACCTTACCACTGCATCTGTCCAATACTGCAGGGACTGTTGTTATTCCCATCTACAACCTGCTTATTAGTGGATGGAAAGGACTGAGCCTAAAGCCTATAGTGACTTTCAAATAAGACACTTGGCAGCAGGAGTGTCAAGCACCTGAGCATGGGTGCAACACAAAGGGCCTACAGTGACTAGAGAAATCAAGCAATATCTTTAAGAATGAGTGGGGAAGATGCCCCTCAGAGATGTAATGGATCCATTGAGAGGTAGAGGATGGACTCTCAGGCTCCTTCTGCTCCGATTTTATAGCATACTATAAAATAAAGAATGAAAAATGATGGAGCATTTCAGTAGGAGTGAGCTGAAGTAAATCCAGTTTGCTTTTAGCACAGTAATCACAAAGAAGTCATAGCATGATGCTAAAAAAGCTAATTATATTGACTTCTCTTTCATATGACCTTGGCAAAAGATGCCAGTGCAACTTGAGTATTCATAGCCTATAGTTTTCCATATCTGTTTCTTGTGTTTGAATTTGCCATATTTTCTCATATTCTGGGAATCATTAAAACAGTAAATGATGTTTTAAAAAGTCAGTGTCTTCCTCATGTCTTTACTTCCTCATCTGCAGTAATGAACTCTCTAGAAAGTAAGGGTAATTTAATTACAAAGTGTTCATAATAACATACATATGCATTATATGTTTATAATTACGCTGTTTATGAATATTTGAATTCCTTAAGCACAAATGTAAATGTGTAAGAGAAAATGGCATTGACAGAAGAGCTGGGCCCTACTAATCACTCAAACGAAAGAATTTCATGCATCTGTGCAAGAAAATGAGGTTTTGAGACTAAAAACAGACCAACTATGAGAAAAAGTCTTCTTAAAAATATTATGCTGATTGATGATTCCCAAGAGGTAATAATTTCACTATTTATAATGCTAAAGCTACACTGCATCATTACATCTGATAAACAGATTTTGTCATCTTTACATACCAAAATAATCAGTTTCTAAGCTAAGTTTGCATTTTGTGAAAAAATTAGTGTTGTTTCTACTTTTTCCATTTTATCTTCTGTTAAAAGGTTCAGCCAGTGTCCACAGTCAAAAAAAAAATTAAAAAAGGAAAGGTAGAAAGTATAGAAAGGCAGGAAGGCAGAAAGAAAGAGAGAAAGGAAGGAAGGAAGGAAGAAAGAAAGAAAGAGAGAAAGAAAGAAAGAAAGAAAGAAAGAAAGAAAAAAAGAAAGAAAGAGAAAGAAAGAAAGAAAGAAAGAAAGAAAGAAAGAAAGAAAGAAAGAAAGAAAGAAAGAAAGAAAGAAAGAAAGAAAGAAAGAAAAAGAGCGAAAGAAAGAAAAACAAAAAGCAAGAGTAATTTAAAATAAAAATATGCATGTGGCAAGGAAATCAGGAATTCCACTGAGACCAATTTGCTAAAAATAAAGCAAGATATTTCGCTTGAAAAGCTGAAAGAAACCTTAGCAGTATTTTTTTTACTTTGTTGGTCCTTAAATTTACCTCAGCCCAACCAAGAAAACACAAGGTCCACAGACTTCGTTGGTTGCTTCTCCAGGAAAGGTGAACCAAGGGCTGCAGGCAAGGGCAAGGCACAAAGCAACTGGGTAGGTCTGCTAGCAGTCAAGGAGATTCCAACAATAATTTGGGAATAGCAGGGATCAAGGCTGGGAGCACACACACCTACACTATAGCTCAGGGTTGAACTGTGGATTCTGGGCTCTCTGTGCCCTCAGCATGGCACAGAACTGCCTGTCCAGAGCCCTGAGCCTCTGCTATACTAATACTAGCAAAATGCAAAGAATAAAAGAAAATATAAGCAAAGCAAACCCTGTTTAGCACCCGTAAAAGTTATCATTTCTGCTCTTGGATGTCTTTGTCTTGAAGAGAGAAGGTCTTACAGAAATAAGGCAGCTGCACAGCATATTTATTAGGGTCAGATACACAGGTTCAAATGACCACTTGAAAGCCAATAACCTTTTCTGAGGTTTAAGAGTCAGATTCAGTACTTTGAAGTTTATTTTTTTGCTGAGTATTTAAGCACAAAGTTCCCTGAGCAGCTGAGAAGACAGCATGTATGAAATCTCAGGAGGAAAAGAAAGTAGATTCTTGGACATTTCCCATTCAATTCCAGGCCTGCTCAGAGAAGATCTAAGACAACCTTTGGATTTTCAACACTTGCCTGAAATGAACTCCTCAAACTTTGAAGTTTGCTTATTACTTTATTAGACCAAAGTTTAATTTATGTTTCATATCCTTATTTTATGTAAAAACCTCAGAGGACTTGAAAAGTAAAAATAAGGGTTGAATGTGATTATGAAAGTCTTTTTCCTTCAAACATACTCCTAATGGAGTTTGCTGTGTTCATCAAGGAGCTCCACAAGGAACTGCTAATGAAAGTATGACAAGCTTTTTCTGTATACAAAGTGGCAAAGGTAGAAATACACACCTACTTAAAAATTTCCTTCTAAATAATCAGTGCTATGCCACCAGCAAAGACTCAACATACAGAGCAACTTGTATAGAGTGTATTCAGATAACAGCAACTCAGAAAGTTTCTCCACCGGGAGTGTAACTGCATTCAGCAAGTTGAAAATCAGAGGGTTTCAGAATTTCATACTTTCCTAAATGGATTTTTAAAAGTGCTGGACTGTTAGCGCACAATAAAAAAATCCCACTAGGTATTCATGGCTAGATCACAACACTAAAAAATTACACTATTTTGAGGACCTTTTCCAGGTGGTAAAAAGTAATGATATAGACTGGTTTTCATTTTATTTTTATAACCTGTTACAAGCCGTAGCACAAGAAATATATCACACGTGAACTCTCTTTGCTGCAAGACCTGCCATAGGTAACCTATCAGACAGATGAAGTTATGCATCTGAAAGCTTCTTTTCTTCCCAAAATGTCCCATAGACTCTTTTGCCACCAAGTCACATCCAATCATATGACGGGCCAAGAGCTAGTGGAGAAGCTGTGAGAGGGCTTCAGCCACTCCTCAGGCAGCAGCCCACTCCCAGGCACCCTCTTCTGGGGCAAGGCTACCCAGTGCTTCATGCATGCGACACAAGTGCATAAACCAGACACTACTGGGAAGCACCAAAACAGAACAGGGTGCTTGGTGCTGCTGGTATGGGCAGGGTCTCCTGCAGACATATCTGTTGGCACCGTTCATCTCTGCTGCCACACAAGACCAGATCGTAAGAATAGTGTCAGGTTTTTCTGTCCTCTCCTACTCTATTACTGCAAAACCAAGGAACAAAGAGATTACCTTCACTGCAGCATTGTTGGGCATTTCACGTACCATTTCTCTTAAAAGCTTGTTTTTCAGCTGTGCTTTAAAGAAGTTTATGACATCCTCTTGGATTTTCCTTCAGACCTATTCCTTCTGCTGCCTGCAATGGACTTTTTGTTCTTATTCTATTTTCTTTCTTCATACCAGCTTAAGCCCACCTTATACTACTTATACCTCCCCACATCAACATATTTATAGTTATTTCTAATCTCCTTTGTGACTATAAGGAATCATCTAAATGTAGTCTCACTGAAATCAGCCTCTCAAAGCTATTGTTGGTTAAATACTGACCTGAGGATTTTTATATTAAAGTACTCATCCACACTTACTGAAATCAATGGCATATTTGTATTTCCAGTACCATGCTAGAATTCTGGGTGTTGCAGGGTTTCTATGGATAGCAAAAAACATCTTGGGGCACCCACGGTTTTATGAAATCAAGAATTTCATTTTATTATATGCATTTCCATCACAATGTCTCTATAAACTTTAAAAAGACAGGCATCTATGAACCCCCATGTGTATTTGCATTCAACAGGGTCCTTCTGATAATGGATGGACATGGGGGTTGCAAGGCTGAAGGAGATTGAGGGGAATAGTTCATCTGCACATTCTCCTCCCAGTGCCAAAATATCTTGCTGTGGTTTACTGTCAGAGCAGTGTTTTACACACTCAATCAGAAACAGAGAGGGAGGAGGCTTTAAGCACTCTTTTAACAAAAGAAGACATGAGGTATGCCTATCTAGGCACTGGAGCAGAAAGCATGCTGAAAAAGGCCAGTGTGATGAGATGAGGTGTATAAAATTTTTTGCACAAATAACTAAAGTGATGGGGGCAGAAATTATTTGGAGCAATAAAAAACTTGCATGTTCTATTTCAAGATTTATATTTCCCTTTGAGAGAAGAAAAGTTGTCTCTTGCTTCAAATATATCACTAGCAAAACCAAGACCACGATTTTTGTAAAAATTATAGGAAAAAATATAGAATCTGATTTTTATTGTAAAGGATGTGACATGGTGGAAATTCATCAGGTAGATACAAATTGCTAAAAGCCTTTGTTGGAGCAAAACCAAAGAAATATATGGAATATCCTAGAGTGTTTTAACTCAGTTTCTAATTAGTCCCTTTCAAAATGATTCATGAATTAGACAAATGACAGCCTTCTGATAATCAATGGCATGCAAGGTTCATCTGATCTCATCAGTAACTGTCATTTAGATTAAAAATGGACTTCTTTCTGGTCCTGTAAAGGTGTACTCAAGGCAGTACACCTTCCTGCCTTGCCACAGTTCTATACTTATTCCACATTTTCCTTATGCTCAGCTCCAGACCTCTATTACACTCACAGCACTGCACAGTGTTCAGGGTAAAATTGTGTGTGCTTTTATCTCACAATTCTCTGTTCAAATATTTATTCAAAGGTCCAGGACGTCCAACTTCCTTCTTTTCCATTTGCACTGAAACCAAGAACAATCTGCAGACAGAGGAAGACATGGAAGTTATGGGCTGTGAACAGCGCTGGAGCTGGAAGAGTCTGGGCAATTCTTCCCCTCCCAAATGCTGCTGCCTGCACTAGCAGAAGCAGAAAAAAAGAGATCAGGAGGGAGAACACAAGCTGCAGGTCTCTGTCACCCTTACTACTTGATATCTTTTCCTGTCTATCAATTGCAACTAAAATCCAAATACCAATCCAAATCCAAATACAGCTAATTTTCTTGTGCATACTGATATTTGCTCCCACACTGTTCTGAATTTTAAAAGAGACCAAAACCCCCACTTATTGTTAGCACTTGGCAGCTCTGATCATGAGTATGTGAAGTTTCTCACTGTAGATATTTGTAATTGTATAATGTTCTGTGCTGAATAAAAACCTTATGATTGCTAATCCAGCTGGAACAAAGGGGAAATACCAACACACAGAAAGCAAATATTTATAACAAATCATCAACAGCATCTACCATCTCAGGCTAGGGAGTAGACAAAGCTATGTATAAATCAATGCTTAATTCAGAATAAACATCAAAACTTCATGCAGCACAATCTGTACAACTCATGAGGGACAAAATATGCCAGGTAGAGTTAGTAACAGGCAATTCCAACACCTGTAGCAAGCTAAGGCACCACGTTGTAAGGTTTCTCCCAATCCACAGCTCATCACGGAAACTGGCAGACAAACATCATGGAAATTGCCGCAGGTGTAATAAATGGGACCACGCACAGATCAGTAATTTCCCTGCTCTCCCTTAAGTATCATCCAGATTGCTTTGAAGATAAAAGCCATTTGTGAGAGTCGAATACAGTCCACGCTCCTCTGCACAGGACTGCAGCTGCATCTCTCCAGACTTTAATCTGCGGGACACACCCTCTCATTAACCATATTGCTAATGCTGTGAGTGAATCTACCTGGGTGGCTTTACCTTCAGAAGCAGCAGAAAGGGAGCACAGAGATCCTAGATGACAAAAGGCATGTATAACTTTTGGCAGCCAAATTATCAGGTGAGAATAAAATTCTGTCCTGTCAGGCAGACAGGACCCTGTAGGGTGCTGCCCCATACCCATCAATCTGCCTTTGTGACTGATCACCCACTAAAACATTTTGGAAGGCTTTTTCAAGAGGCCTGCAAGTACATCTGCACCATCAATGTCTTTGGTTTCCTAGACAGAATAGAGCAAAGCCTGAAAGCCAGCTCTTACGCATAGCACAATGTGATACTCAAGTTACTAAGGATGGTAGTTTTTATTATATGCCTCCTGCATCATTACCTTGGCAGCTGATCTTCCAGGGTCAAAACCACATTATAGACCAATGTTGAGCAGTTTGGTAACAAAACTAGCAATGCATTCCTGTGAGTTCTGTGAGTTCCCTTGTTTATACTCTGGGGCCCTCAGACACCAGTCAGGCATCCCACCTGACTCTGGATGGGCTGTCTGCTCACGTGAATGCTACAGAACAATTATTGGTCACACCATACCTACAGAATAATGGAATATGTAGACTGGACTGTTTCTCCTCTATTATCTATTCTACTGTGCTTATGCCTACAGGAACATATGTTACACCATCCAAATATACCAAAATTCCTTCATTTTCATCTTTTGCACATATTGTACAAGCACAAAGATATTTCTGAATCTCAGGATACAGTCACTTGGGTCATGCAGTCATGAACCGCCACTGTTTTCTTGCTGTGATGAGCACTCAGAAGTGAGTGGTGTGCTAAGACACCAGTGGCCTGAGACATGCGAATGCCATTAGGTCTGTTTTTGGGGTAGAAAGCTCTGCTTTGCATTGTAGTAGGGAGGAGTCCCCAGTCCCAAAGTCAGCATTTATGTAGACTGTGAGGTACCTACTTCACGAAGGCATGGGAGTTGAAGAAGAGACACTTTCATGCCTGAACTCAGATAATGCTCTTAAACCAGCAAGTGCTTTCTGTCTGAATTCCTCTTTGGACATTTGTAAGCCACTGGAAATGCCAAACTGAAGCAAATTAGCAAACTCACATTCAATTCAATGAGTCTTGGAATTTTAGTCTTAAACATTTCTCAGAAACAATACCAAGAAAGTTCTTGAGCTTAATTCTTAGCTTGGAAGAGAGACAGTGAACAATAGCTCTTATGGTGGCTTCACAGTTTCTAAAAATGTTCTTTCATGCTCCATGATAGTTTTTACAAAAGAAAAGGACGAAAACCAAAAATCATTGATTTTATAATGTATTTTATTTCCAAAATTCTTCCCACACTAATGACAGTTAGACATGCAACAAGGAAAGATGCTCTTTTGCTTGAGATAACAGCTTAAGCTTACGCAGGGAAGTAATCCTGTGTTTCACTCTGAAAGACTCCAGGCACACTGAAGCAGCACTGGAGTAACACAAATGCACAAAATCCATACTAGGTTACCCTCAGGTAGATCGTCAGTAGTTCCCACTCAGATACAAGCTTCAATTCAGACCTAGCTGGTGATGATATGACTGACCCTAAATGCACTGTTGTGGACAAAATGGATACTTTTAGTGATTCTATTGGGACAACTTCAGCAAATTTCCTCACGAGAATAGAGAAAATTTTTAATTAATCAAAAATGAATATTTGAATTACCAGAAAATCTTCGATTTTGACATGGGGGAAAAATGGAAAAAAAAATCCCAAAATACAGAGTTAAAACTTAGTGGGGGAGAAAGATTAATAAAATACTTGTTTCATTAGGAGAATGGGAAATAACTCAATATAGCTGGGTAAGTCAATACTAATTCTTTTAAGGTGTACAATTTGAAATAATAAATGAGTCAGGTACAAACATTCCTAATTTCATTCTACCTATTCATTTATTCTGGTGAAAATAAGCATTCAAATGGATGACAATTAAGCCAAAGTGTGTTTAAGACCTTTCAGACTTCCACTTTTCCAAAGAACAGTGACGATTTTGGATATCTCTCAGCAACAAGCGAGGACCTGCTGTACACCAAATAAACAGACAGTTTCTTTCAGAAGTTCTTGCATATGAAACTGAGATTTTTTGGAAATAAAATTTCTACAAAATTATTTCTCAGAGCTTTAGCCTGGGAGGAAAAATACCATAGTACAGTAAAAAGGTAGTATCAGAAACCAGATTTTGTCACAATGATAGATTGTGACAGAAAGTACTTGAAACGTGACATTTTACAGCATTTTAGAGATCTGCTGAAAATAGAGATGGACTTTATTTCTTGAAGAAAAAATACTTTAACATGACTACTCCATCATTTAAAGATTTTCCTGCTTGTGCTGCTGAAACACTTGATGGACTGAGGTGAGAGTACATAATTATGCAATTTCTTTTTAAATGGTATATTTTGCTTCTGGACAGAAACATACCCTTTTCGATTCACATTTTAAAAAATGACTCAAAATCTGAAGTCAAGCACATGAGCAAAAATAAATTTGACAGTTTCAATCAGCGAGCACATCATTCATTTTTTGAAAGTAATGTATGTCTATTATATAACATAAAATATCTTTCTTCAATGCTCAACAAAATTTCCATATCATTAAAACCAATTCTTTAGTAGCATGTTGAAAAATAAAGAAGAAGTGATGTAATTTAATATTTTTTAACATAACCTTAATCTGTGAAAAAATAATCCATATTTCTCCTTCTGATCATTTAAATTTTCATTTAAAATGTTGTACTGCCTTCTATTAAGATCTGCACAAAGAGGTGAGCTAATTTGATTGGAATAAATGTAAGATTTATTAGAAGGAATGGGATATTGTGATAGCTTTTGGCAACCTAAGAACATGATTATCAGAAAATATTTCTGTAGTTACAGGAGTAGTATGCCCTGTCCTTTATGTTCCATCAAGTTATAACACTACCATAAACATGCAGTGACTGAAAACAAAGTTGTATTCAAGTGAATCTAAAAAAATATCTAAATGGAACAACTAAAGCTTGAGAACCACCCAGAGGAAGGGCTAGAGAATCCTGATTCTAAAAATTCAAGGTCTTTGAATTTTTTTTCACAGAACAGAATACTAAAAGGAAAGTGGAAAGGAAACTAAAGAAAATGGGTGCATTTTTTTACTCTTAGTGTCACTCATCGGAAAAGAGGCAGGAATGTATAATTGCAGTACAGCAAAAAGAGTCCACCCCACATGAGATATTTGGACATACAAAATCCACCATTTTTCTGTTTCCTTGTTTTTCTCGGAAAAGACTGAGAAGCAGGGTGTGGTCAAACCACCTGCTAATATGCTAATAGCATAGTTTCGAAAAGTAATTTCCTGAGAAGTACAATTAATAGTCCCCAAAAAGCATCTCCTTCAGATGAGGTGCTTAATTCATTTTCCCCAAGCTGCCCCTCCAGCAGAGTCTTGCTCTTGCTGCTCATTGCCTGCAGCTTTTAGGCACCAGTACCCCAACTGAACACCCAAGGGGTAGGTGCTCTCCTCACCTGCTTAGTAACTCATCTGAGAAACCCTAATGCTTAACTTACACTGGCAGCCAGGATAAAGGATGGTGCTTAGTAATGTTTTGCAATCTCCAATTCTTTATGAAATTATTTTAACCTTTATCCCTAACATTGTGCTCACACTTGGCATCATACTAGAGATGGTCTTGTACCCAGAGCCCTCTCAGAGCTCATCATTAACAGATGCATTCACTCTGTAAGGAGCTGTAAAAGCAGCCCTGAGCCCCGTATCTGGTAAACACCAGCCCCAAGGTAAAAGTTTGACAAGCACACTCCGGGGCTGACAATACCTGACTGTCCAGCTCAGATGTTAAAATGACTGTCCTGCTGTGCCAGATATCGGGGGTGCTACAAAAACCACAGTGCTGCCCAAAGTTATATTTTACTTGCATGTCCTTCAAGACAGGGTCTGCCAGAAAATATGGCTACATTTGTCAGGACTAGGTCTCATAGAGTACACTCTCTGCTAGCACTTAAGCAGCTCCATGAAACTTCACATATGCTTTTAAAACTCCTTGCTTATTTCAGTGCATATGCCAGTTCTAAGGAAAAGACCATCTATTTTGCGTGCAGTCTGCTTAAGCAATTTTTCCAGCTCAACCTGTCTCCCCAAGACAAAGGCCACCTCCCTGGCTGTCTGCCCGCCTGCCTGGGTGGGCAGGGCTTCCCGCCCTGCTGTGTGAACTGGTGGCAGTGCTGGCACCCTGTGCAATTTCTGGGCCAAGATGAATGGGGTTGATAGTCTACAGTAAACATCCCTTTTCCTATTATTATCATGGGCTGTATCACTAAGCACAAGCTCAGCTGCAGATTTCAAAATAATTTCAAGTAAATGCTTTCTGCTACTGCTATGAGCGCGTTAAGAGAGCAAATTTGCAAGCAATATGAAGTGTACAGCTTAACCGACCAAACCCAACAAGGCTGTGATACTGGCACCTGCCTTACACAATATGCCATGATAGAAATTTCTTATACTTCCGTAATAAATAGCATAAAAATAAGAGGGAGAAAGAATTTCAGGTGTGTGTCCTCTCTGCCTTCTTCCTGGTGGTGTTCCTTTCAGAAGAGATATATAGCTCAGCCAAGTCTACACACATCATATGCCTGCACACTTATTTTGATGGGTCCTCAAAGTATTAGCATTTTAGCAAGAGCTGATAACTTTGAGGGCTTTTGTCAGCCATGCTCTTGGCATCAGTGCTGTTTCATTGATAGCAGGACTTCTACCATGATTCATGGGGTTTAGTATTCATCTCTCTCAAGGACTAGATGTAGACTGTCAGATTAATTTCATTTGCAATTTAAAGTTGACACCAACTGCTTGCCTTTGTTGTTGTTCTCCTGATGTCTAAGTCTCTCCCAAAGCTGGTAATTGTTCCCAAGGCAGAGGAATGTTGCACTATTTGCAATCAACAGCCTCTGATAAAGCTCTCCCTGGTACGCACTGATTACCTCCAGCTCCCACAAAAATCAAGGAAAAGTAAGGAAAACTGATGCATGTTAAACGCCTTGTTTAAAACACCCTCAAGAGAAGTCTTAATTACTGTTAAGAGAAGCCAAAAAATCCTTGACAGGGAGCACACTAAATTATTTCCACATCCTCCAGCTACTGTATGTTTTTCAGGCAAGACTCAGTATAAAGCAGGTTGTTACCACTGTACAGTTGAAAATAAGGAAGCCTTTTTTTTTAAGATTAGTGCTGCATATTATCAGAAAAAGCTGTATGAAACTGAAATCCATATAAAATACCCCAAATATCCATTTTGCAGTAAGATCTACCTGCAGCAAGCAGAGTGTATATTTTCCAGAAATATACTGAACAAAATCAACTGATGTCATTATAGTTTGCTGATTTAATTGCATTTTAGCCTCCTAAGATAATAGATAAATAATGGTAAGTAGCAACCACAGTTGCAAAGATAGGAGCTGAGACTCAAACTATCATAGCAGTGAAGCATTAACAATTTTATAGGATTATTTTTGTACATTTTAGATACTTTTGGCTTTCTAGCTATTTTCACTCAAGAGAATTAAGGATTGTAAAAGATAATTGCTGTTTTGTTTCATTATCACACATTTAAAGGTAGTGCTAGTGTTGTTGAGAATGTCCCAAATGTAATTTCAATCACAGGAAATGTTGGTGTTGATAATAGAGCGGATGACATTCATGCCAAAATAAAGGCACAAAGCTATTCTAACTATTCAAGTGTGTACTCAAGAAACCAAGAGTTTAAACTCAAAGGATAAACTACTTGCAAAAACCTTAACCAGAATTCTTGCTGAGTCCTGACAGCTCTTGAAGGTTTGGCTGATTTTTTCATCAGAAGAAGCCATGACTTTGGCCCTGAAGTCAAACAAGAAGTCCAGTAAAACAGTTCAAGTCAAGGCTTCTCCTGCTCTGACCTCAGCTGCCTCCCCATTTTTACTGCAATTCTTGTAAACTAGGAATCTTATTTCCAGATTCTTCAGTTTACAGGAATTGAACATTTGCACTTAAGCTCATCAGTGTAAGATGGGTGGATGCACACAGGCTGGTCTTTTCAGAAGAAGGAAGCCTTCTTTCAAGTTCTCCACGGGCGCATTATGAGAACGTTAGACATCCTTTAGATTATATCATTCTTGTCATCTCTGTGCAATTGCTTCAAGGCATAAGAATTCCTTCCTCTTCAGTTTCTCACAACGTGCCTGCTTGGATAAACCTCAATTTCTCAGAGAAAAAAAAATGTTCACAGAAACATTTTCCTTTGACCTGGGACTCCGCCTTTTCCCTGAGGCCAACTGGCAGGGCCATATCCTCCTCAACTGTTCAAGTAACGCCCAGTAATCATAATTACCAAACAACTGGGTATTTAGGCTGATGGAGGTCTCTCGTGGAAAGTCAGCAGAAACACAAGTTCATCTGTGATACTCAAGATAAGATCAGTTTAAAAGGAAAAAAAAGAAAAAAAAGCACTTCCCCCTCACCCTTTAAAAGAGGGCAGACAGTAGAAACTTCTTGCTAAACAATTTGCTCTGCAAATAAAAAAGAACTGTTTGGAGAACCATCTTCCTGGACAGGGTGAAGCCTTTGTGGAGCTGAGGTGCGGCTGGGAAGAAGAAACACTCGTTTTCATCTTACTCTTGGCAAGAAACAGTCAAAGAAATATTTCTTTGAAAAAAAGCCAAGAATTTCTGGAATTGTCCTAAATCAGCAGTTTGTGATCAGTGGCTTTACATTGCTGATCTCAGCTGATATAAAATAATTTCCTTCATTGGAAAAGGTAAAATTATTTTTAGGAAAGAAAAGTGAATTACCTTATCCACATGAGAAATATTATGCAACTGTATAATTACCATGAGCTTTTTAGTAATTTTCTTAATGGCTAAATTGCTTAGAAGCACCATACAAACATAACCATAACTGACTGTGGCTAAGCATAGCAGTCCCATTTGGGAACCTCTCTGCCAGAAACTGCAGGTGGATGTCTTTCCTTCAGGTCCAAGTAGATACCACAGCAACACAGAAAGTCAGTCCTGTACTGCCACATGCTGAACAGGTCTTCAGGAGGAAAAGAAGTAAACCATAAACCACACACATCTCTCACCTTGATTTTCTTTCTGGAAAGTCATGTTGTTTATCAAAACTTGCTCGTTACATTGCAATTTACAACTATCAGCCATACATGTTTACCTGGGAAATAACTGCTCACTGAAGATAATTCAATTAGCATAGCATGCTTCATCTCAACATGGACAAAAATTTATATTGCACAAAGAGCAGGGTTCAGAGTATTTAGTAGATCTAGAGAACTCCTCAACTAGAATCAGCACAACCCACCACCTCTGGGGATGCATAGAAGAGAATAACACTTACCACAGAGATCACAGCAGGTTTCATCTCCTGCCTGGTCCAGCATCAGATTTCGCACATCTTGACACTGAAAACTAAATATTCACTCTGGGACAGTATTATTGTTTTAGAACAGAAGAAGGTAATGCTGATTTAATTATAGATGAAATAAAAGGTCTCAGCATGACTGAAATTCACATAAATCTCTTTTATAATAAAAAAGAATACACATGCAGATAGATACACAATGGAAGTGTTTAATTAAAATAGTCTAAGGAAGGTAAGAGTTATTCCCATATTACACCTACAGTCAATTATGCACTAAAGAATGGAGGCTGAGAAGTGGGATACTCTGTTTCTTGACCTCTTCATTCTCTTATGCAAGTCAAAATAATACAGTACAAGGTATTTTACTCAGGATATGTCACAGGAATTAATGGAATTGCATAGTGAAACAAGGGTGGACAAGAGAGAGTTCATTACTATGCTGTCAATAATTTTTCTTCAAGTGCTTTCCTTGTTCCAAGTTCCTTTCAGTTAGGCTTTTTCCAGTAACAGAAACTGATCTTGGATGACAGTATATTTTCCTTGCTCCCTGTGATTCCAAATGTCAGATGAGTATAAATTCTTAAACAGAATCAAGCAAATAATTCACAATGAACAATTTCTCTCTCATTAAATATCTTCTAAGATCTACTTTCCTCATTTTTATTCAAACACAGGGTTAAAATATTTCTAATTGCATTATGTCAGCTTTCAAGCAGTAACTGGAACTCAAGAGCTGTATACTGTTTGCTACATTGCCAGTGGTCTCTTAAATCATGGGTTTGGGTTTTGTTTTCTAGTCAGAGGGGTAAACAAAAAAAACTCACAGGGAAGAGTTGTGTTTATTTGTTTAATAAATACAATCAACACACTAATACTACAAACCTTTCCTCTGTCTGCCCAGGCACCCTGCACAGCCCAGCTCCCCAGTGTCTCACACTCCTTCCCAGCTGGCTGCCACATCCAAATATGCTGAGGGTGCATTGCCTCCCATCGCCTGGGCCATCTGCATCCTGCCAGGGAGAAGGATGCTCAGCAGCATCAGTCTCAGCAGGAACTGGCTACAACCAGTCATGGCTTAGATTCTGGCCCTCCTGGACTTGGAAGGAGATGACTTCCTAGTGCTTCAGTGAAGGCTTATGCAATACTGTCAGCAGTCTTTACATTCCTTGTAAATGAATGCGAAGGAGGTACAAGCACAAAATCATTATAATTCATTATAATTCTGTCTAGACTTTGTAGCATTGATTTTCCAATATTCCCACTACTTGAAATAAAAAGTAGTTTCAAAAACCTCGACTCCATAAAATAATTTAACATGTTCGGCTATCTGTGTATTTAACATATAACTCGCAGATTAATATTTTACTCCAGGATTCCCTTCAGGGAAGAGGCTTGGCTTTAATTTCCTTGAGTCTTAAGGAACTTCAGTTGTACAGTAGTTCTGTGGGCCATGGATACCCTCTTTGCAAAGATAAAGTGTTATCTGTCCTTGTATTACCCTACAGACTTTGTTCAATATATGATGAAGTGTTACTGAACCAGCAAAATCACGGCTTTGCAAAATGCAGTACTTAAAGCTATTACAAGACCTGCTAAAATCTCTTTTGCACTGTTCATTTTTATTAAGAGTACAGATTGGTACAATTCCTGAGTTTCAATCTCCTGAATGGAAATACTTCTTATTTAGTAACAGAAAAGTGTCAATGCTCTTCAAAAGGCTGAAAAATAAATAGCAAAAATACTGTTTGTTATTTCCAAGTACCTAGGTTAAGAAGCAATTACTTTTCCAGATATTGAGGGGACCACAGTTAGGACTTGTATTTAGACATCCACTAAAAAAAGGCATTGAGAATGAGTTAACATTGTTTTTACTAAAGGAATTTTTTTTTCCTTCTGGACTGAAATAGCTAGTGACCACTCACAGAGCAGGAGAAACCATATCTTTAATAGTCTTTAGGTCTCAAAGACAAAACATCAGAAAACCTGAAAATTAAGTGTTCATATGAGGTTTAAAAAAACAAAAGCCCTGAAATGTGGTTGCCCTCTGTCAGAGGACACATGCGAAGGAACACCTAACTCAACCACAGGCCCCCACTGATTTTCCTTTCTCAGTGCTGCACTATTTGCAGTGCACTGCCCTTGAAGAAAAACCAATTAAGAAGATTTTTAGGGCCATCACTCATGCTGCCAACTCCTGGCATACCAGTGGGAGACATGACTGCCTCCTGAGGCTCACAAGCACCTTGCCCAGTGTTGCTACCTCCAGTCTTCTGGTGGTGGAGAGGTTTGTGTGTGGGTACAAGGACTAGGTAAGAATACCTGCTCTGAATGCCCCACCTGTTTTTCCTAGTCACTATGGGAGGCAAGGGAGCAACATATGAAATGTGCAGCAGGCTACTGTGCTGTGAGGGAACATGAAGCAGAAGAGTAGTGGTGAGCCACCAGCAGCAGTGACCCCTTCTGTGAGCAGGGCACCCCAAAAACCATCTGTTGTCCCAAGGACTATGCATGTGCACCACCCCAGATATTCATTGCCTGCTGCCCAGGTATCTTCAGTGCACAAATTCCATTTCACATTGTCATTAACCAGTTTTTGTCACAGCTGCTAAATCCCTGACCCTGAAGACATAAGCATTTCTTTGGATACTTGTGGAGAAGGAGAAGCAAGTGTTACAGGGAGATCTATCCTGTTACAAGAGTGCTAGGAGCACTCAACCAGGTAGACCCAGGTGCACGGCAGAATACCTGCAGAAGAGCTGAATATCAGCCCTAGACTGATTTTAGCTACACTGGTAAAGCTCAGGTGAAAATGTGAGTGCAGGAGTTAAGAAACAAAGAAATGTGTTTTGCAGCATATGTTGCAGTTTTTTGAGCTTCACACTGCAGGAGGAGGGAGAAACATTCTGGTAATAGCAAATGCCCTGAGGACAAAGACATTATACATTAATATTATGGGAACTATTCAAGACAGCATTCAGTGTCTGCTAAAAAGTGCCAACCGACATACAGTTTCTTTTCATTAATCTGAAGTAATGTTGAAGAGTTAAACAGAATGCAAAAAAAACCAACTCTAGGACATGTATGTCACAGCCAGAGTCTGGATGGTGGTGAGCGAGCGCGGCATCTGGGACGGGAGGGCAGAGATCCAAGGGTCATCATAGTGAGGACCCGTCTGCTCCCAAGGGATGGTTCACACAGGGAGAACTGGTTTGTGCACTCTGCAGAGGAACACAGCTCCAGGCCAAACTGGTTTGGAAAACAAGTAAGTGCATTTCCACTTAAGTCAGATGACTTTCACTCCCAACAGCAGTGCCAGCATTTTTGTGACCTGTGTCGCTGAGATTACTATAGGACTTCCCTTCACACCACCACTGTTCACAAGCTCTGCATCCCTACACTAGTTGGATCTCCAACTTCCATGCTGTTAACAGGTGATAGTGTATATGCATGCCTGATTAAACAGCTCACAAGATCTTCAGAATCTCGGTATTTGCTATGATTAAAGTCCTATGGAAATCATTATTATAATAGACAATGCATTAAAGGTCTTCTCCTCTCTTTCTCTGTCTCTGTTCTCTAGAATCTTACATGGGAATAAGTGGAAAAGTCTTCTTTTTATGACATTTCTGTGTGTTTTAATGAGTGAAGAGTTTCTTTGTGCACAGCCATATTTTGCCAGGTTCCCAGGGAGGCAAGTACAGTGGTATCATCCCTGTGAAACTGCAGGCAAAGTTGTCAGGCGGAGCTTGTCAGGACATCTTCTGAGGTTTTACTGGGAAGCCTTCAGGGTGAAGAAAATTGGAAGTGACCTTTGTACAGAATTACTACACATGCAAGTAGGCTTAGACAGAGAAAAAAGGGAAAGGTTTCTGTTAGGTTTTACTCGTATTTCAAGCCAAGTAAAACAACTTCATTTTCCTAAGAAAGTGCTGCCATATGGAGCGGGATAAAAATTTAATTTAGTCAGCAAGAATTATTGGCTGTTATAGCAGAAAACACTAGGAGCTATTGCAATATTGCATAGGGGTTTGACTTCTTGTAAACATGACTGGTTCCTGTTATACTCTACTATCACAAATTAATAGCTCACTATAAAAAAATAAATGAAGGATAGGCCTGAAGAGCAGGAAAGACTCAATGAGCACTAATGAGCTTCAGGACTGTCTCATCAAGAAAGCTGTAGAACTTTTTTCCCTCGAACTTTTGAATAATTTCTGCCAGTATCAAAGAGGAAATCTCTTTATCCACCCCTTGCAATGATTTAAAGAACATTTGTCTGATTTACTTAATTATCAAGACCACTTAATTTTTTTAAGGAAAAAAATCCATGGGCATAAAGGAAAAGCTGTCTATGCTGCTAGAAGAAATTAGAGGTAAATTTAAATTTCATTAACTTTATTTGACCTTGTTTTATTAATTTCATAACTTCTGTGAAAAAGAGAAAAAACATATAGACATATCCTACTATAACACTCACAGTTTTTGTTTTCTCACCCTTCTTTACATAAAAACAAACAAATAAAAAGAAAATAAATAAAACAATAAATTAAAAACTGAAGCCCGAGTGCGGTTTTTATTTATATTTTTGGAAAGCAGTCTGTAGACCACATTTTTATGTGTTTTACACAGCAGATATAGAAAGAGAGAAGGAGAGGGTGGAATTTATTTAGGATTTGTTCTATCATTTTCATGATAAGGTAAGTGCCACTGCAGAATTCCTTAGATTTATTACTTTCATGGGAAAATGTGAGACAGAGCCTACAGTGCAGCTCAGGGCCAATGCAAATCACAACATCTTGCCCACAATTTTATTTGCAAAAGTGCCGCTCTACCTCTTTGCATAATTTTCCATGTGGCTTTTCTCACCAGTCAGTGCCTCTCTGAGAAAAGGAGCACTGCCATCTGCTCAGCACGGTTGTCTCTGGGATCACCTGCATGTGTCCTGCTCCTCCTGGTGCAACCATGGGGACTGCTCCTTTGCCTGCTGTCCCTTGTGTTGGCCTTGCTCCTAAACACAGACGGTGGGAGCAACCAAGTTTAACATGCTCTCTGCCACACTGACATGAGCCAGTTCTCCTTTTAAATGCCCATGGCAGAATAGACCCCACTTCTACTGTGAGGGGACAAGGGGTGGGCTGTTTGTGGACCA
Organism: Chiroxiphia lanceolata; assembly: GCF_009829145.1. NCBI lineage: Eukaryota > Metazoa > Chordata > Aves > Passeriformes > Pipridae > Chiroxiphia > Chiroxiphia lanceolata. The sequence continues at coordinate 16,209,666 of NC_045671.1, read as the reverse complement.
GAGAAGGAGAGCTTATGCTCCCTCAGGACAGAGGGCAAGGGCAAGGAAACAGCAAAGGGATGCAGACCCTGAGACCACAAGGGAGTAGATGTGGTTTCCATGAGGAGAGGAGAAAGTTTCCCCTCACCATATGGGCACCATGAATGGCACAGAGTTGCTCACCATGAAGTGAGGGGTGAACCTTGATTCTGGCTCATAAATTATTCCAGTGTCAGGACAAAGTACAAAAGTCCAAAATTCATGAGTGTGCAATTCCTTACATACGCTGTCTTGTGCCTAGGTTCAAAGAGCCCCTTGCTCGCTCTTGTGCCTCAGATACCCATGGCTTTGTTCTTTCAGGTTCAAGAGGAGTTTTGCTTTACCAATCAGATTTTTGACACAGTCACATTCCCTCCTGGGATCCAGACCCAACAGTATGAGGAAAACACCTTGTCTACCAGTCTGAAGAAAGTATCACACAGCAACTGGAGATGAACAAATTCGAACACTCAGACTTTAGCAGAAGGTTGAATGGCATGTTCACCATTTTTTTGCTCTTCCCTTCTTCTCTTTGTAAGATGTTTTGGTTTTAAATACAAGGATGTTAAGTATTTGAGTCATGAACCACCTGTTGGTAGATGCAGTTGGCACAATAAAGTTTTTCTGTCACATTTGGTCTCACCGTGGCATAAAGCAAGCTCTACAATGCTGCAAAAAGGTGGCTGAGAGCTGAACAGGAGTCTCTGCATCATAAGTACAGCTCCACAGTACCCATGATCATGAGGGGGCTCAGTTAAATTTGATGAGAGAACTCAAGAATGATATTTGTTGTTGAATGAGAAAAATATTTAGAATCATTCTACATTATTTCCAAAGCCCTTTTTATCTTTCCTTTTTTTCACTAGCTCATATAACAAAACTCCATATAATAACTTCAAATAATATTATTGACTTCCATTCAGTTTAGGTAAATAGGATCATCTTAACCAGAATGTGTTCATGTCCAAGGACATGAATGCAAACCCAGACACATTTAGCCTAAAGTGTTTAGTGCTACTGTATACTCACACACTATTGCATTTCTGTGTGGTCATTTCCCTCCTTTCTTCCATTCGTTATATGTCAAAAGTTCTAATCACAAAATAATGTTCAACTAACCAATACAATTATGATTTATTCTTAATGTGGAAAAAGTCAGGTTAAGCAAATTCTCAAAAAATTTGACTTACTGACAATTCCTCAAAGAACTGAGGATTTCTTTCTTAGCTCAAACATTGAAGTAAACTCTCCCATTTTCTTTAGTTTATAGTTTCCCAACCTGACAATTTCATCCACACAAACCAAAAGGAAAATCCCTTGTAAAATTTCTTATGTAATATTACTAGGTCAATAAATGGTCGAAAAAATCATTGGGAACTCTGCAGAATCTCCTTTTCTAGACCTTGCCTTAAGTTTGGTCTGGATGGGTAAAATGGTCAGATGACTGGAAGTTACCTTCCAGGTATTTGGAAATGAAAGGTGATACATCTGGGAACTTTCTTACAATCAAAGGCAAACACCCACTCAGTGGATTAAAGGCAGATGAGAGGGAGGCAGAAAGATATCTGCAAAAGGTATTGCTAAACAGCTGTCTGATGACAGGTTTAAAATTTAAATTACAGACAGGTGACTCACTCTAGAACCCAAGTAACACAGCAGGGTTCTGGAAATAAGTAGAAGAACGTGCTTTACATTAAAAAAAAAAAAAAAATTAATGTTGTGATATAATGAAGTAATCGATACTGACATGTACATGAATAGGTAAAGTACATGCCTGCATAGTGACTCTGCTATTCAGGCTTACAACCAATGTCGTGCAAGTTCTACCATGAAAGAAATAGCTACTATATTTTATTATTGTGTTATAGGAAGGTGAAAGGTGAGGGATCAAGAAGACCAATACCAACCTGATGTGAATGCAAGACCTTGCATTTTGTTTCCCTGCCTTCAAGGAGCCCAAAGTAGAGGTGGTCTCAGAGGAGTTTGGTTCCATTTAAACCCAGTAAGGTAAAAGGCAGTTAAAAGGAAAGAGGATGCACAAAGTATATTTGCATGTGTTGCATTATTAGATTACGGAGGTACTTCTGATTAGAAGAAAAGAATTCTTCTAACAACAAAGAATTTTCATATATCCAAACCAGCTCCTACCAAACGAGGAACAAGCAAGTCACCTCCACCAATGTTGCTAAAAGTTATCCACAGACCAAATTTGACTCTGTGCACTCACTGTCTGGCAGGTACCTAAAAGTAACTAATTTTCTTAGCTTAGTCCCTACAATTTCTTCCAGGGATGTGCAGATATGGAAGTGTATCCCTACAGTTTTACCGTTTTTGCAATCAGCACTGCTGAGAAAAAAAAAGACTTGGTATGATCAGAGCACTGGTCAAAGGCAAGAGACACAAAACAAATCACGCTTATCTCTGCTCAAATTACCTGTTTCATTATGTCTGTGCTGTACAGCCTCCATGCTGACTCATGCCATTACCTCATGGGAAATCTTCTAAAAAGTAATGAGCAGTACTTTTGTGATGTACATACACGATGTGATTACTTGCATCTAACTTCACCACTGCTGTTGTCCTAATGAAATAGCTAGAACTAAATTTTTTGAGATGTACTGAAATACCAACCAGTAGAGAGAGGGCAACAAAGAAACTTGGGGAGGAATGAAAAGGGAAATACTAGGGAAAGAAACTTTTTTAAAGTGGAAGGGAAAGAAAGAAAAAAAACTCCTTGGCATTATTTTTCATGCTGTGCAAATGTGAAGAGGAAGAAGAGGAGCTGGGAAATTATGCTCCCTTGTCTCTCTTTGACAACTACCCTGAATGTTTTTACATTAGTAGCCACTGGCCAAAAAAAATTGTCCAAGGGGCAGTGACCTACTAGCTTATTCTCTTCTCTTCTGTGACGTACTGACTGTCTGAGGTGTTTGTGAACATAAGTGCTTGTGGTTTCAAGACATTGGATGTTTTTTACAAAATATTTTAGTTGTTAGAAAAAAGCAAGGGTTCATCAAAACAGAAACTACTTTTAGTAAGGAACAGCTATTGAAGGCTCTCTCTATTTTTGAAAGAAAATCTTCTTTAAGAGACTTACATTTACCAAACCAACTGATCTGACATTTCCAAGATTAAATCTTTATCTTCTATTCCAAAGCAGTTCCCCATTTGAAATTTGAGTTGGTTTAAATGGTTTAAAAAAACAAAGATCAAAACACTTGTCACTTCAACAAGAACTATTGCAAAAACATGTTCAGTAAGTTAAGTAAGTACTTTCCTCTTTTTTCAGCATAAGAAGCATGTCCAACACCTCCACGTTCACATTTGGAAAATTCTGAGTTAGGCTCTCTTATGTGGTCAGCCTCAGCCAAATTCATACAGACGAGCAAGCCCTGTGCTCATGACAGAGGCCTGTGTTATAAGCATTGTGGGAAATGATTGTATCACACTACTGAAATTGAGCAAAATAGTCACAGCAAGGTGCCTGAAAGTAACATACTTGCAGAAAATGGTATCTCACCTCTCAGTAACTCATCTGTCGACATACCAGGTATTTATTCTCAGTTTCTAAAACCCACCATTTTTCAGGTTTCCATTATTTAATGACAGCTAAATAAACTTTATGCAGAAATCCTTTGTGAACTTCCTGGGATCACAGTTTTTCTTTGCTTGGCTCTTGTCTTTATTCTTCAGAATTCTCTTTCCCATGCCAAGCAATCCTTCCTCTTCTGGAACAAACCTCGTGAGATCCTTCTACCTTCACTTCCAGCACAGATCAGCAGGAACCACCTTTTCCCCCCTGAGTGAGGTAAACTGCATTTTCATTCTTCCCTGTGATACTGACACAGCCAGAGCAAACTTTGAGACTGCAGCTTTGCAGCACTATGAACTCGGGGTTTCAGTATTCAATTTTCCTCTCCACAGATGTATGCTTCCTGTAGTATGAGATCAGTTAACTGTTCCTGACAGAGCATGTTACAGTAAACAGTCTCTGGTTTCATCATGCAGGCTCCCCAGCACTTTTTCAGCTGGGAAACAACTGTGAGAACAATGGAGGATACAACACTGACAATAGGTGCAATATCATTTACATTTCTGACAAGCTTTCAGCATTGCTTTATTTCAGCTGAGTTCCTGCCTGCATTATGTGACTGCAATGTGCCTGCTGAGAGATGAAATGCTGGCTCCCTGACAAAAGCTAAAGCAGGATACACCCGCTATTGGTTGAACACAAGGTGACTTTCCCAGCTTATAGAGGCCTGGGAAAAAGCGAGAATAATGCTGGTGTAAACCACAATATTCAAAAGGTATTGAGCATTTCCTTGCACATATGCAACAAAAATAGATAATGGTGAGGTGGTTACTGCTGGTGCATACAATAAGGGCACATAAGCTCGGAGACTGAGTCCTTGTATGTTGCTGGAGAAGCTTCCTTGGGATGCTTGGAATTTTTTGGCACATGAGCAATCCCTTTGCACTTCTCCAGCAATGATTTACAGAGTACACCGCTGCCCAGCTTCCAGTTCCCTTGTGCTGGTAAGCCATGCATTTGCTAGACAAGACAATGCCGTATCTGTTGTCTAGGAGGTTAGAACAGGTGCCGAGACATACAGAATAAGAGTTCTGCTGGGCAATAACTATGGGAGTCCTCAGCTGAAGACCCATTCACCAAACAGCCCAACAAGGGCTGACACCTCCATCAGGAAGATGGGATTTGCTCATCTCCCCTTTCACAGCCCCACTGTGCACACTCCAGGTAAATTTCAATGGAAGATCAAGAGTAATCAAGCAGAGAAAAAACTCTGAGTAGATGCCACAACTCCAATACCTCAGTTCAACTGCTCTCTCACTTATATTTGTAAATTCACGTTGTCTTTTCATGGACTGCATGGTTATTTTTGAGGGTTGAACATATTCCTTTTCGCTTACACAAGAGCATATTACGTTGTCAAACTGCATTTAGCAGTCCTTCCTCCCCACCTCAGGTTACATGTCAACATTGATGTCTCTATATAGCAAACCCACATTAGGATTAGTTTTAATATTGAACAACAGCCATTTCTTCACCTTGGTTCCCAGCAAGGTCTTTTGTTACGGCCCAGTGGGGAAATAAGGGACACTCACTCAGGGTTCGTTGTAGGTATGTAGGTCCTGGAGTGAGTAAGCAAGCTCTTTATTAAAATGGCTTCCCCTTAATATAGCAGAGGAAAGGAACATTCTGGAACTGGGGATGTGAACATGACATATAGGGAAAGAGAAGAAGGGAACTCGCCTTAATAGGGAGAACAAGGAGAGGTTACATCTCTATAAGGGATTAAGGGGAGAGGCATGACCTTATATGGAACATCTACACTGTGGCAGCTAACAACCAATTAGAACATGACGGTAAAAGAAGTAAACAACCTGAGGGGATTTTTCATAAAAATGTAGGAGTACAAAGTAGGAGAACACAACAAACATCAAAACCTGCGCATTCATGCATCAGACCATTGTATTTGCTGAAAGTCCATTATGTTGAAACTTCATCTTCCTCTTCTATGGATTCTTGTAATGCTTTCTTCCATGTCTGATACTGTTCTTCTTCATGGTCCTCAACCCCCACAGTCTTTCTTCCCAATGGGTCCTGCACCACCACAATCTGCAAACCATGTCCAAGCAGCTATGCCACAGCTCATGTCAGTCTGCCTGACCAACGCAAGAGCTATAGCTGAATAACCCTGGCAGCCTGGCTTTCCTGTTTGTTGAATTATTGATTTTCAAAAAACTTTTTCTTGAAAAAAGAATTGCAGAATTTACCAGGTTGAGACCTCAAAGCTCTTCAAAACAGAAAAATGCTCTTCTTGAGAACCAGGGCACTAAATATTTCATGTGTTCAGAAGCTCTTTCTAAGACTCCAGGAGATGCTGAACTACTCATTAAGAAAAAGTTTCAGTAATATCGTTGACTCCAAAACAGGGATAACAGATACAAGAAGGCAGTCTTGTAAAATAATACTTTCTGCTGTCCAAACTATAATGATATTTTTTTTCCTTATGTAGACTATGTTGGTTTTAGCCTGTTACATCCCTAACAACTACCTTTACTTGACAGGCATAATGAGCCTTATTTACCTCTTTGCTCCTCCATCAGAGTTTAGATGCACCACTGGATGCTCCTTCCACTAATCACGCACAAAGCTCAATATCATTTCTCAAAGCAGTGCTGCAGCCAGGACAGGACTCATTTTAAACTGCTGTAAGACATTTGGATCAATATAAGTTCAGGGTACAAGCTTTTTTTATGTACTTCTGCCATTTGCAATGCTCACTAGCAAAAATCATGGTGTTTATTGCAAGTGGAGATTCAGAAGTTGCAGACAGAAGTTCAGCTTTCCAGACTCCTCTTTCCAGATGAGAGTCGTGTTTGTACAGCATTTTGTTGAGATAATTTTATGATTGTTGGGAAGTGTAGAAACCTGGTCTAGACATTCCAACCAAGAGTTCAGAAAAAAACCCAAACTGACTACTCTACTGCTTTGGAAGTCTTTCAAAATCTGTGAAATCTCCTCTGTGAAACATAAAGTGTGACATGACAGTTTGTTTCTGGGAACTAAAGCACGTTTTGGTTGTGTGTGCTTGAGAGACAGAGATCAGTGAGTATGGTGATGCCTCTGGAGCTCAGGTATTTCCAGAAGGCTGCTGCAAAAGAAACCTCAATTTGTTGTTACAGCAGGGATTTTAGGAGAAGAACGGTGTTGATGAAACCTCTGCCTCTTCAAACTTAGGCTGTTCTATTCAGCATTAAAATACTTTCCTGCATTGTTGGCTAAAATTTCCCACCTCCAAGGAGCAGAGGCCAGCAAAGTCTGCCTGAAAGTCATAGAATCCTTAAGGCTGGAAAGAGACCTTTAAGATCAAGTCCAATCATCAACATAGCACATGTTCATGTTGAAACCATGTCCTCAAGCACCATATGCCCAAGCTGTTTGAATGCTTTCAGGTGTGATGAGTCCATCACTTCACTGGGCAGCACGTTCCAGTGCTCTACAACCCTTTCCGTGAAGAAATTCTTTTCTCCCTTGTTGCAGCTGGAGGCCATTTCCTTCGTCCTGTCACTTGTCACCTGGAAAAAGAGACAATCTCCTTTCACCACCCTGTAGAGAGCAATAAGGTCACCCTCAGCTTCCTTTTCTCCAATTTGAACAAGCCCAGCTCCCTCAGCTGCTCCTCACAGGACTTGTGCTCCAGACCATTCATCAGCTCCGTTGCTTTTTCTGGCCACGCTCCAGCACCTCAACGTCTTTCTTGCAGTGAGGGACCCAAAACCGAATGCAGGATTCAATGTGTAGACTCACAAGTGCTGAGTACTGTGGGATGATCACATACCTAGTCCTGTTGGTGACCAGGGAGCTGCTGGGAGGAGAGGAGCTGGAGGAGCTCCACACCTGCGGACCCTGTGGTAAAGGGTAGCTAGAGGAGGGCGAGCAAAATGCTGGTTCAGCCACTGCCTCTGCAAAGCTAAGGACTGTGAAATGGATAGATTTGAGGAATTTGTTTTTCATGTCATCCTGAATTATGTTGCCTGGTTTGTCTACTTAATATTATCGTTAAAGATGACCAATTTATGTTTATGAGTGAGGAAAATTAGGCCCCAAGGCATAAAGAAGTTCAATTTTTCTGAATTGTTGAACAACGGCCTAAGATAATGATTTATTACTAATCGCTAAAAATTTTAACCCATCCCTTGTGACTGCCTAATATGCATATGTAGAACAAGTAGAAACACTTAAGATCCAAAAGATAGGTAATTCGTTATCTTTCAATGTGTCGTGGATTGAGGTGGCTGGGTTTTTGGTAGCGGGGGCAGCTACATAGGGTGGCTTTGGTTAGAAGTTGCTAGAAGTTTCCCCCCCAATGAAGCCAATGATAGCTGGCTACAGGAGAGGCTTCCTGCTGCTGGCCAAGGGAGAGCCAATAATCATGCCTCTGTGATAACATATTTAAGAACAAGGTTGTTGCGCAAAAGAATTTTCCAGCCAGGGGAGAGTTGATCAGAGCTCCTGGGTGGCCCCACCACCTCCCCCACCATGGGAGGAGGGTGGGGCAGCGGCAGCCGAGCCCAGGCCTCTTGGGACCTAGCCCAGAGCGGACAGTGGTGGCCCAGCCGAGCTGCCCATACTGCTCTTGGTAGTGCCAGCTGAGCTGAGCAGCAGCCCCTGCAAAGGAGCGACTGGGGCCAGGGCCGGGGCTGGGGCTGGGGCCAGGGTGTGCAGCCCCATGGAGAGCAGCCTCACAGCCCCCCGGGCCCACCCCGCAAGCAGCCTGTGCTGGAGCCCATCCTGCCCGAGGAGCCGAACAGCACCAACAGTGCCAAAGCTCCCAAGGTGAACTGTGAGGGTGGGGGGTGGTTTGCCCTATGGGCTAGACCAGTGCAGCAGAGTGGTCCCTGCCGGCGGGCACTGCCCTCCCTTCCTCCTCAGCTGATTTGAGCCAGGGCCCAGGCCGGGGCGGCCCACTGCCGTGCAGCCAAGCCCATGCTGGAGCAGATGGATTCATGGAAGAAGGCTATTACCCCCGTGGAAGGCCCAGGATGGAGAGGAGTCTTTCAAGACATTTGTGGCCTGTGGAGAGGAAAATCCACACCAGAGCAGGTTATTTATTCCTGGGTAGGACCCATGGCCCTGTGGGGGATCCACATCAGTACAGCTCACCCTATGAAGGGCTGCATCCTATGAAGGACCATCAGAGCGCAGAGACCCCCCCTGCACCCCATGGAGAAGTGACCCTCGGGACAGTAGATATGGAAGAACTACTGCCTGAGGGGTGGACCTATATTGGAGAGGTCCATCAAGGACTGTTACCCATGGGAGGGACACCACAGAGCAGAGGAAGGACTCAGAGCTGTGGACCCCCCTGTAATCCATGGTGAGGACCATGGTGAAGCAGGCTGTCCCCCTGTAGCCCATGGAAGTGACCTACGGGACAGCAGATTTGGAAGACCTGTTGCCTGAGGGGTGGACTTGTCTCCCTGCACTGCTGCGGGGTGAGGAGGGAGAACATGGAAGGAAGGAGGAGTGGGTGGAAAGTGTGATTAAGACTTTTATTTCTCACTCTTTATATATTTTCCTGTTAGTAATAAATTTTAGTATTAACCCCACATTGAGTCTGTTTTGCCTGTGTGACCTCTCCCAGCTCAGAGTGACTTTAGTGGGTGCCTAGAGTCCGGCCAAGATCAACCCATAACAAACTGTTTTACTCATAATTTCAAGAACTTTGTAAACTTAGAGCAATATATTTGCGAATTTTTTTTTCTTTTTTCACAATTTCACCATCCTATCCCTGATATTGCTGAAAATGCTGTTAAAGGAGAAAAAGCCCCTACATTTCATATGAATGAAGTCAATGCATTATCATACCTTCATGACTTCTGTAATTTGGATATTCACTGAAAGAGCAAGGTCTTTTAAAATGTTTTGGAAGATCCTTGAAAAATCCTCCAAAACCTTCTAGAGTCAGCTACAGATTGGTTTTGCTCTGATCTTTTGCTTTCTTTGCTGGTCCACCTAGCATTGCCAAAGAAACAAAATTACAAATCATAGGATCAAGTTGCAGCTAACACTTTATCTGTAAAAGCAGTGCTTACATTGCCACAATGCATGGGAGACATCTTCAGCCATCTGGCTTTTTTTCTGCTTATTTCTCAGCCGTAACTTCTCTTAGCCTCTTGCTATCAGAGAAAAGGTGGAGCAAAGCCTCCAAGTGGAAATTTATTGCTCTGCCTCTAATTTAGGAGATTTATCCAGACAAAAAACTTGCTCTTCCAGGAAAGGTTTATTTAGTAAGAGTTTCTGACGTGGCCCAAAGCAAGAAATGACAATGTGCAGGAGAACATCAAGAAAAGGTTGATTTCAAATGTTTTTCATATTGCTGGGTGACTGCATGCTATTTTTGTCTCCAATAATAAAATTTGTTAATTGTACATCTGAGTCACTGTGCTTTGCAACTCCTACATGATAAAAATAAAATACACTCATTTGTAGTTACTTATTTTTATGAACACTGGGAATATGCTGCCAGAAGCACTTGCATATTTTCAGGTATTTTGCTTGCAAAGCCACATTCGTTTGACTACCTGCATTCCCCCACCTGTTATTGCTCATCAGAGCTGGGCTGCTTATAGTTTCTGGTTAGCAGAACTTGACTCATAACAATTGCATTCTTAGGATATGAAGATAAATTCTTTCAGCATAGCAGAGGGATTCATCTGCACAAATGCCATTGCTGTGATGCTGCTTTTTCATTAATAAGCAAAGTCACAACCCACACAAGTTCCAAGTGCTGAACACAATCAACTCTGATATCAGAGTAGGACTCAGTGTATGCCACAGTGAAAATACAGGATGCAGAAAATCCTTTTTCTTGTCCGAAAAGAAGCTAGCTAAAACTAACAGCCTTTGTTCTTGACATATATCTTTTATCTTCAATACAGACTGTATTAGGTAATAAGAAACAACTGCCGATCACAGAATTGTGATGCAGAATGGAAAAAAAATGAAAGTGAAGAAAGTTTTGATCTCAGTGCATCAAGCAGAAACAGTTCAGTACACAGCCTCTTCTGAACAATATGAGCTTGCAATGTAACAGTGAGAGAAGGTGCAAAGTTCACAGAGGCCCCAGGCAAAGACTGAAGTCGACCTCTTCGCCCTTGCATTTTGTTGATTTGCGGTGATGCCTACTATCCTGGGGAGGCCTTTGAGTTGCTCAGATTTACAGCCCAGAAGTTGGTTTTCTGCCCAGTAGCTGAACCTAGTGCTAAAGATGTTGGTGTGATTGGTAAAAGGGTAACAGCTCTGGAGATGGAAGAAGCAATATCAAAAGGTCTGGTAAGGATACAGATGCACCTGCAGCTCCCAGAGGAACTGGGCTCAGCAGAGTCATCTCCCTCTCCGGAGCTGTGGAAGGGCACTAGTGAAATCACAAATGAAAGCGCAAGCCTGGATACAGGCAGACATGTATTTTGGGACAGGCTGTCTGGGACATGTGAAACCTTGCTAGAGATATCTTATGTTGCTAATGAAAATACAATTTCATCTACCTTCACTTATTTTTCTTTAAATTTTAAAAAGTCTCTGTGCACAACTATAGTAATAAACTTTAGAAAATCTCCCATTTCCTGTCCTACTGACATTCATGGCCCACATTTGGAGTGTTCTAATTGCCCATCTATTGTCCTGGATAGACTATCTATGGGCTCTCTGAACATGGCAGACCTTGTAAGTACCTGTGTAGTCCATCCCCAGTTGCTACACTAGTTTCTCTGACAGACTAGAACTGGTAAAGCAGGGTTTCTCATAGACACTCCACTATAACTATATTATCTGGGAGAGGAAAAAGTGGATCATGAGAGATTAAATCCATGGGCGGATAGAATATATAACAAAGTAAGCAAAGAATAAGTATGGGGGGGGGAGGTAAGAAGTGTCCTGGAATAAGAGCTGTGCTGTAACAGCTCTGGGGAAATGAACAGGTGAGAAACTCAGTAGAGATAAACAAACAGCTAGGGGGATTAATAGATGTGCCTTGGGAGATGAAAAAAATTGTCAGATCTTCTAAGAGAAAAGCTTGGGAAGGTAGTAATGCCAACTCTGTTGAGGGAGGTTGAGAAACATAGAGACCAAGATAAGCAGTAGGAAGATGAATACCAGGAATAACCAAAAGACAATGCTAGGCTTGAGTAAGAAGTGAAGAAAGCCAACAGAAGTGCCAAGAGTCTGAGAAATAATCTTGAGGAGACAATTAACATAAAAGCCATCTCATGGGAGCTAGGAGCTGTGGTTTGGAGATCAAGACACAAGACTCTTTTTTCAGGTCACACTAAAACTTAGGCATTTTCTGGTATTGAAGGTCTTTGCCTAGGTTTCTGAAAGCAAGCAGATGACAATTTTATATGGTTGTACAACATGCATGTTGCACATGCTAGCATTACAAACAGTAGTAGCTTTCAGTGTACTTGGTGGACACTACACAAAATTGCTTAGAAGTCTTACGAAATCACAGCCCTTACTCGAGAAGCTCTAAAAAACATAAAATCATAAAAACCCTTATATAAGAAAATATAAAAAAAAAAGTACACCTGCAGAATTCATAGTCATCTGAGGGCACATGAGCTTCTCTCCTTACCCTCTCATTCCTCCAGGGGTGCTGGAAGCTGGTGCAACTCTAGTACAGGTTTTCTCTTGGGTGGTTTCTCTCCACTTCTTTAGCCTGACATACCATGGCATGGACCTGGAAAGAAGACAAGATTCCCACAAGTCCCTCATGCATTACAGTCCTTAGCTGCAACCCTGCACTCAGTGACTCATCACATGCAGAAAACTGTAAACATGGAAAGGCAGGGAATCTGGAAGGAGCAAACTCACCTCCGCTCAAGCAGGTGTACACAAGTGAGTTATCTTCCTCTACCATAGGGTCTTAGTAGTAATCACCATCTCATCTCTCCCAGGACTGTATTTTTCAGGAGATTTTCTTGAGACTTTTCTATTTCCTAAGAATAGGCTATTCCCTAATCTATTGCAACAGCAAAGCCCTGTCATTTTTTAGACTGAGAGTCATCAGAGTGCCCTGTCATTCTGCAGGCAATTTGATGGCATCAACAGTTCCCTCTAGCGAGAGAGAGCTTTTAAGTATGTACGTAGGTATGTAGCATTTCTCATTTATACACTTGGGGTGTAATTCTGCACAGCCTCTGAAGACTGCAAAGTTATTCAGTCCAGTGCAAAGTCCAAAGGTCCTCTCTTTGGAAGGAGAAGCTCTTGGCACAGCTCTCTTTAATCCAATGTAAATGATGTTGCAGAGTACACAGCAATAGCAATTCCAATGAAGTTTCCTCCTTACTGAGACATCTTTCTCTTACTGCAAAGCGTGGCCAGTTCTGGACATGTTTGGTCCCTTATGCAATAGCTAGACCATTAGGTGCTTTGGTCTAAAGATGCCACCCTAGACACCACTGTGCATGCAAGGAAGTACAAGGGAGGTTCTTTCCATTGAGAGGTATGCTATGAAACAACAGGCTTTTCTAGGTTCATGACTTTCCCAGGAGATAGCACTTATACTGCCTCTCCAAAGGTCAGTGACTAAGAAAGTGATTTTCTAGCATGGCATTGTGACATTGCATTACCACAGCTTTTGATTTCATGACATCTAGAATCTAAAAAGACTGGATTTACCAGGTAAATGCAAACAAATACTGCTTCGAGGAAAGCTGCACTTCCTTTCCAGCTAGCTCCTAAACTGCCTTCTCAGTATTTTCAAAGGCAAATATTTAAAATTTACCAATAAAAATATTTGCTACTTCTCTCTTAAAATATCTGCTATGAAAGCAACACCTTCTTGTCCCTGTGCCTGTATGGTTTTAGAAAGAGTAACAGAAAAGTCTCACAATCTCTTCTCTTTGTCATTTTCTGTATCTATTCACTCACAGCAGTAGGATGTAAAATAATGAAGTGGCAATGTGAGTAATTTTACACCCTTGTATTTCGAACATATTAAGTACAAAGTGGATATCAGCATCAGCTGGTGAGTCAGCTTCTCTGAGCACAGGAAGAATCGTGAATATATTCAACATACAAATTTCTATCTTTCCTATTAAAATGCAAATATTTGTTCAGAAACCCTTATGATTAATTGGCATGAAGATTGCATTAGGTAAAAAATGAGTCATAGCACTAAAATACTGGCAGAATAAGGGCTCTTTGACTGTGTTTTTCACTACCAGGGATGGATATTAAAATTATTCCCTTTCTTGGGCTTAATACACCAGTTCATCTGCCCCACCACAGTGACTGTGACAGTAGCCAGCAGTTGGGGCTCAGGAACATGACAAATATGGCAAGGACCTTTCTGCTGATATATCTTCTCGGCTTCTCTCAGTTAGTGATTTAGAGACTTGTCAAGCTGGAAGTTGTGCCAGTGATGGACTATGATCTGTGAAGCTGCCCAAGCTCTTTTTTAATCCATTTATACCTTTAAAAAATCAACTACAACAGACACCTTAATTTGATTATATATATATTTTTTGAGAGATAGTTTCCATTTCATTTAATTATAACTCTTTACATGATGCTATCAATCTCTTGAGCTGTGGGAAATTATGCTTTACCTTCTCTGTGCCATTTATACACTTCAGCATTTCTATCAGGTCTTTCACAGTTATGTGTTACCTCTTATAATCTGATATGAAGTGCCCCACTTTATTTCTCCTCTGACAGAACTGATTCCATACATCTGTTCAGCTTGACAACCTTCTTGACCTATCTTCTACTTTTACTGCTACTTTTCTGAAAAAGGGTTTCCATGCAATATTTGAGGCATAGATAAACCAGCAGCATAGAACAGATTTTTGTTTTTTTTTTTCTTGTTCTTCTCTATTTATTTGTTAATATTTGAGAACACTCACAGTTGCGTTACTGACAAAGCTAATACCTCTGCCTGGAAACCATCCCCTGCTTACACTTACACCATATAACTAGAAGACAGTAATAACTTCTAACATTATTACTGGGGGGTTAACCCCTAACAAAACTATGGTTTCAAGAAACTCCTTATAGAGTGCTAATTTAGAGGCCATTGTGAACTCATAATAATAGCTATTCTTTTCCCATATGCATTACTTCATACTTGCTAGCAATAAATTTGATCTGCCCTTTTATCGTCATGTTTTTCAATGCTCTCAGACCTTTCTGAAACCCTGTGCCATATCTTATGACTGGTCTACCTAATAACTATGTCTGATCTGCAAACTTTGCCAACTCATACCAGACCATTTAACAGCGAGCTGGTCAGCACATGTCAGTATTAGAGAAGCTTGAGGTGGACCTTCATTCCTGCTACCCATCTTTGCTGGGAAAGATGATTCTGTTATTACTTCTTACTTCTTATCTGGTACTTAGTTGCTTTTCCACACAAAAAAAATAAGTTCTCTTGTCCTGTGAGAACTTCAATGCACTATTCTTCCAGAAAGAACCATGTCAGAACCTTTTATTTATACTCAGATTCATAATTTGGATCTACATATGTAAAACATTTATGCTCCATCAAGGAATTCTATTAGGTTTGCAAGGTAGCAAAGGTATATATGATAAAGGTTTAGTTCTGTTATTTTATTATAGTTAATGTTCAGTTCCACTATTTTGTTACAGTTATAAATTTGCAGGTTATAGGTGGCAGCCATTTTGGTATATGTCTCCAATATTTCTCTACACTTTTTTTAAAGATGAGCACCACGCTAGTTATCTTCCATGCCTACTGAACTATGTTTAAGTAACATAAATATTTATACCAGAATTCATCTTTAATTATTACCCAATTCCATTTGATCACATGAATATTATTTTATTTTTTTTTACTAATGATTTTAACAGTGCCTTCTAAAACTTTTCTTTTTAAAATTTACCTCTAAATTCATAGTCAAAACTCTAGATTCTCACTCTCTGTAGTGAGAGACTGCTGGGCAAGACCCCTTCTCCATGGCCAGTACCAGTTGAAACAATTAATCTAGCTTTTCTGTAATGACTCTTTTTCTCTTGAGCGCTCCCTCCAGTGAAAAAGAAAATAGAAAACCTTAATGCTGCATAACTTGCATCTTGAAATGGGTTGCACGTACTGCTCAGAAGTAACACAGTAATTCTTTTTCTCCTGTACCTTTTCACCTGTAGCTCCTTAAGCTTTTCCACTGTCACTGTGTTTTCAGCACTCCTGTTACCTTGTTTACCACCCTTCTATTTTATGGTTCCTGTCATCACCTTAACTGTTACATGAAGCTGTAGTGCAGATTTTAAAATCATCTTATTTAGAGATGGAATTTCAACCCACGGTAAATACATTTCCTGCAGCTGGCCTTGTACAATATGTTGTACCTTCATGATATATTGTCTTTTTATATTTCTTCCAGCAAGTTTGCAAAATGCTTATTCTAATTAATATTTCTTGGGTTTATGTATCATTATTTGTCCCGAATCTTGAAAAAGCTTCAGTGTATCTCTGGGCAGGTATATAAATCTGCATGTTCTACATATTTGCATTATAGAGTGCAAGCTCTTTTTGCTGTGGCAAAAATCAGTATGTCTTAAAGGATGAGATAATTCTCTATCAAGGCTAAGTTATTTGAATCAGGTATGTTAAGCATGTTAACCACACCACACATCAAAGAAGTAATGATTAAATGTTATAAGGTGATTTCTTCTCAGACAAATTATTACAAGATATCTCAGAGTGGCATCACTGAGCTACGAGCAAAAGTGTCCGTAAGTAAAGCATCAAACTCTCATTATCACTGACTTTGCTATCAAAGTTTGTTGTACAAAAATATGCAGATATTTTAAATTGAGATCAAATGATATTCAAATTATAGTAACCCAAAGCAATCATCTTAATATTGCTAAGTTTATACATCTTCTCAAGATTAGAAAGGAAATTTTAATGTACTTTCCATCTTTACTTTTTTTTTAATTCTTTGCCAAATCATTTTCTTTCATCATTCATAAACACCACATCATCATCACAACCAGGTTGTGCAAGAGTGCAGAGCTAATTTCCTTCTTCAAAAAACTATGGAGCAGTCATAAAATGCATAGCTACTATTGTGATTTTTGTGTAACACTGAGAAAAACGATTTCTTGTTCTGAGTTTTGGTACACAGGATCCTAAAATATGTATTTGGAAACAGAGAGACTAATTATAAAGACTGTACCAAAGCATAGGGAGAAGGTAGCAGATGTGAATGAGCACTTGGTGCTAATATGTGTGTGTGGTTGTGGGGTAGTGAACAGCTCCTTCTTTTCATAGCATGACTGGCTCATCATTTCAAGTCACTGGTTTGAATCAAATCAGCTCTCCTTCTCTCAGGAGACAGTTAATGGAGGCCCAACCACTTCTTGGTGTCTTTATTTTCACCACATTTCACCACATATCTCCCCTGTCATTGCACAGACGGACTAAATTTCAACTGCTAAATGCTTAAGTTAGCAGCCTGTTTTCACACTGCCAGGCATGGGTTTGGGGTCTTTCTGTGACTGTCACAATAATTCACTAAAGACAAGACATGCCACAGGGACAGTTATTTAAAAAAGTTCCTTGGCTCAGTGGTTACCACCACTACATGGAGTGGGTCTGCAAGTGGACAGCTCTGCACACCTTTTACCACAAGGACATAGATGCTTATTTATTTGATGCCCACACAATGTATTTAAGCCTCTGCTTAATCCCCTTGATATTCTTGATGCCAAGGAAACTTGAAGGCACTGTGAAGTCCTTAAAATGAAGTGCAGTCAGAAAGCAACAAAACTATGCAGAGATAGACCTGCCTAGAAAAACAGACAGTGTTATCTCTCCTTTCACACCTCTACCTCTAGGAACCCATCAAAAGTGCTGTTTGACTAATCACTCCTTTCCAGGAAGGTGGTGTCAAAAAGTATTATCTGTTGGGTAGCTCTAAGTGTTTCACACATAAATGAATGCAGCATCAGATATGAGAAACGTGAGAGAGTTGCAGGGGGAGGGTTAATAAAGTATTTAAATGCCTCAACTTCCACGGTCTCTCTCAAAGATAGCACCATCAGGAATGGGAACAATCACACTACTGAGTTCAGAATAATGCCTGTCTGGAGATTATGTACTGTTATTCATGCTGAACAGGTTTGCCCAGGTCTATAAAGAGGGGTTGTAATCAGCACTTCCCAATATATTCTTGGTGCAGAAGTCTCCTTACCTCTTGAACTTGAAAGTGCCTAAGCACAGCTTATCCATGTCAATAAACTCAGTTCTTAATTAGCTTTCCTTCTATCTTCACTTCTAATACTGACAGATCTTAAATAGGTTTTTTGTTATGACTATTGAATTCAGCCTTTTGAAATATTGCTGAGTGGTCACCAGAGGGGTGGAATTAGATTCAGCAGCACTTATGCCATCATCTGTTTGGTATGTTACTTCCTTTCACTCTGATGTTGGGAAGATCACACCCAGCCTTCACATTCCTCTTCAACAAGTTGTGTCAAGGAAAGGGGACAAAGGGTGTCCCACATACCACTGGTTATCAGGAAGGAAGGTCTTAATGAGGATGTCAGGATGTAGTTTCTACAGAAATCAGCCCTTTCTTGTGTCAGTCCTAGATCTGGCTGCTATAATCATTTCAACATCATCATCTTAAGGAGTGAGGGCTCCAGAGATAATACTGTATTCTCTGGGGTTATTTAATGCTCTTGGCTTATATATAAAAGGAATGCCAAATTCTTAAACTTAACAGCAGTAATAAACCCCTAAAACTGAAATGAAATAATGGAGCTTGTTTTGGTTGGAATTTCAGAGAGAGGTTAAGGTGATTGAAACAGACAAGGTACCAGAGCATGTGAAATAACTTGCTCAGTGTCATACAACAGCAGCCCACTCCTAACTAGCTGAAATTAGGAACTCCATTATTTTCTTATTCATAAATTTGAGACATATCTATTATAATATTTTATCTACACTTAGCAATAGGTATAATAACAGTAGTAAATAACCAAAAGACAATGTCACAAAATGCACTATGATAGTCATATATTTGCAACATTCCTGCTTAAGAAAATTAAAATAATACTTGATCATATTTTGTAGTGACTCGTATGTAAAACATTGCATGTATTTCTGTGACTCAATCGGATATGTCTGTCACGTATCGGCCTCATAAGCCACCAGCGTGCCTGCAGCAAATGTGGATAGTGCCTTCCCAAATCTTCGTTCGCAAAGCCCAGCCATGAAAAAAAAAAAAATTTCTGTGACTCATTAAAAATTTCTTCAAAATGATTCATTTACCTTAGAGAGGAATGTACTGGAAATCCTTTGTAGCTTGCCTATAAACCTTCATGTGAATGTAATAATTCAACATAAATGAAGCATTTACAATATTTCACTAATAAGGAAGAAAATTCTGCTTAATCAGAGTCAAACAAAAATTTGTCTCAAAATATCTTTTTTTTTTTTGGTTTGCTATTTGCTGAATTAAGGATCATGAAGTCCTATGGTCCATTAGAATCATTCTGGTACTGGAAAGTAAATTGGGTTAAGCAATAGTATGAGGTTCAACAAGATCAAGTGCCAGTTCCTGCCCTTTGGTCATAACAACCCAAGGCAGCACTGCAGGCTTGGGCCAGAGTGACTGGAAAGCTGCCTGGTGGAAAAGGACTTGCGGGTGCTGGTCACAGTAGCTGAACATGAGCCAGCAGTGTGCCCAGGTGGACAAGAAAGCCAATAGCATTCTGGCCTTTGTCAAGAACAGTGTGGCCACCAGCACCAGAGAAGTGATTGTCTCTCAGTACTTCGCACAGGTGAGGCAATACCTCGAGTACTGTGTTTGGTTCTGGGTCCCTCACTACAAGAAAGACATTGAGGTGCTGGAGTGTGTCCAGAGAGGGGCAACAGAGCTGGGGAAGAATCTAGAAAGTAAGTCATAAGAGGAGCAGCAGGGGGAGCTGGTGTTGCTCAGCCTGGAGAAAAGGGGAATCATGGGAGACCTCATCACTCTCTACAACTACCTGAAAGGAGGTAGTAGCCATGTGGAGGTGGGTCTCTCCTCCCAGGCAGCTAGTGCCAGGACAAGAGAAAATGGCCTCAAGCTGTGCCAGGGGAGGTTCAAGTTGGACATCAGGAAGAATTTCTTCACTGAAAGAGTTGTCAAGAATTGGAATGGACTGCTCAGTGAAATAGTGGAATAACTATGCCTGGAAGTGTTCAAGAAATTACTCAACATGGCACTCAGTGCTATGGTTTAGTTGATATGGTGGTGTTCAGTCAAAGGTTGGACCTGATGATCTTGGAGGTATTTTCCAACCTTAAGAGTCTATGATTCTCTCATTCTTAGACAAATTAGCTGCTTCTTAAAATTTTATGCAATATTTGAAGATCTCCAGTCCAATAGGCTTTTCTTTTCATTGCTTGATGTTCATGACACAAGAAGAAAATAAATGGTGACCAGCCTTCTTGGGGAGTTAGAATGAGTTCCAGAGCTATAGCCACAAAACCTGTGCAGTAATCAAAGCAGAACATGTTTCCTTGCTTACCTGCTGCCATTTATCAGTGACAGCTTCCAATGACAGGATCATGTCCATGAATTTGGAAACCTGAATACACTCTTAAAAAGTGAGACAAAATGCCACACTAAGAAAGTGCCAAATTCGGTCACCATGTCACACATTTTCTCTTGAGCACAGGCCAAACCACCAGGACTATTGTTATTGGTTTTGTATTAGTTTTGTATTGTTTTTTGGTTTTATATGCTTCAATTCCCAGGACCTGTTGCCTGTTTACTGCAGCCAGGTTTCGGTAGGGGGGGGGCTACAGAGGTGGCTTCTCTAAGAAGCTGCAAGTCCCATGTCTGACAGAGCCAACGACAGCCAGCTCCAGGATGGACCCACCACTGGCCAAGGCCAAGCCTATCAGGGATGGTAGTAGCATCTCTGTGATAACATATTAAAGAAGGAAAAGAAGTTATTGCACAGATATAATTGCACTCAGAAAAGAGTGGAGTGATATTACATGAGAGAACAACCTGCAGACACCAAGGTCAGTGGAGAAGGAGGGGGAGGAAGTGCTCCAGACACAAGATTCCCCTGTAGCCTGTGATGCAGACCATGGTGAAGCAGCTGTGCCACTGCAGCCCATGGTGGTCAACAGGGATGCAGAGATCCACCTGCAGCCTGTGGAAGAGACCCACACTGGAGCAGGTGAATGCCTGAAAGAAGACTGTGACCCCCACGGGAAGCCTGCGCTGGACCAGGCGTCTAGCAGAGACCTGCTGACCCATGTAGAGAGAAGCCCACACTGGAGCAGGTTTCCTGGTAGGACCTGTGACCCTGTGAGGTACCACGCTGGAGCAGGGGCTTCTTGAATGACTGTACCCATGGAGAGGAATCCATGCTGGAGCAGTTCATGAAGAACTGTTGCCCATGGGAAGGACTCAGGCTGGAGAAGTTCATCGAGAACTGTCTCTTGCAGGAGGGACCCCACACTGGAGCAGGGGAAGAACTCCTCTACCTGAGCAGCAGCAGAAACAACCTTTGATGAGTTGATTGTAACCTCCACTCCTCATCTCCCTGCACCGCCGGGTAGGGAGGAGGTAGAGGCCAGGAAGGAAGGAGGGGTGGGAGAAAGGTGTTCTTAGGATTTGTTTTACTTCTCATTATCCTGCTCTGATTTCAACTGGTAACAAACTCAGCTCATTTCCCCAAGTTAAGTTTGTTTTGCCTATGTTGGTAATCTGTGATTAATCTCTCTCTGTCCTTAACTCATGAGCCTTTCATTATATTTTTTTCTCCCTGAGTAGCTGTGGAGTGATAGAGCAGCTTTGGTGGGCACCTGGCATTCAACCAGGGTCAACCCACCACAACCATAGATCTACTGAATACAAGAAGGCCAGTACTTCAACCAGTTTCTTCAGGGTTTAGTAAAGAAACTCACTCTCTCACCAACTCACAGAAAACTCAGCAAGTTATTTTACTTTTTTGATTACCTATCTTTCCCTACATGCTTTAAATCATACATGTAGTTATCACAAAGAGTTCTGATCTACTTATTATTTAAATTAGACCCTCCAAGATCTAAACCATTACAAGATGTCTTTCCAGTGACACCTTTGTTCTATGGATATTTCTGTTAACATTTCTGCATTTCTTCAAAGACAGAGTGCAGCAACCGGGGGCAAAAATGAAGATTGGACACAGAAGAAAAATTGTGTGGTTGTATGTTGGAAGCGGAAATTCATGAAGATTGAAAGAAG
Organism: Chiroxiphia lanceolata; assembly: GCF_009829145.1. Taxonomy (NCBI): domain Eukaryota; kingdom Metazoa; phylum Chordata; class Aves; order Passeriformes; family Pipridae; genus Chiroxiphia; species Chiroxiphia lanceolata. Next base: position 16,187,865 of record NC_045671.1, on the reverse strand, counting down.
ACATCATTTAAGCAAACTTGGGCTCTGTGAACTGTTTCACAAAATTTGCACCCTTGTTCTTTAGTTTATTCTATTACCCTTTCATATTGTACCCTGATTGTGCCCTATTCCTTGTGTCTTTATACCCTATTTTCCTATTGGTCCATGTATGCTGCATTGCAGCATTGTCCCTATAAGGCTACCCCTTACCTGCATGGTTGTGTTTCCCTTTTATGGTTATAATTTGCATGCTCCACCTTAACTCCTCCTTTTGTTTCAGTACCTTCCCTACCCTATCTTATATAAGGCAGAAACCTTTTTTTTATTGGCCTCTTTTTGCATTTCACCACCACCATAACAAAGGTTACAACACTATTCTCACCCTGGTGTCCTGGAGCGCTCTACCCTTTTCCCTTGCTGACCGTGGCAGTTGTAGCTCCCTCTGTCCTTTCAGCTAGCAACATAACAATTATGCAAGGCAAACTGTAAAGAAGGGTGGACATGATAATAAAAAGGATGCTTTTGTGTGAGAAAGAAAACCGGCACGCTACTTAGTCACTGCAAATATATACGTATTACAGATATTACTGCAGCTTGCTCTCTTGCCTAAAAAATAAATATGTTTCTGGCTACTGAATAGGGTTTTCCTAATACTGGGATTACATAATATAAATGAAGACATATGGCAAATAACTTCAGCAAATATAAATACATAATTTAATAATTCTGGCTTTCATTTATGCCTGCTGAATGTGTGTAGACGCCATCACAATCTTTCACATAAACTGGACAATCAAATTGTTTTCCAGATTTTCAGTATGGGGAGTAGTGTAAGAGCTTATGTTTACTTATGTTTGAAACTCAAGCTCAAATCTTTCAGATAACACTCATTAAAATCTGTTTATGGCTTCAAACAGTTCTTGATCTTAATATTACTATGGGCCAAAACAATCTTTATCACAGAGGTTGTAGCTGAATATTCATTATTATATCTCTTTTCTACCTACTCTACCTAGGAGATAATCTACTCCAAAACATAGATCTGTATCCAGGGCACATATCATTTACCAAATCTTTCTAACAAGGTGAGGACTGAACTTGAGACTCTACCAAAATTCAAGACATTTAAAATATTTCAGGATACTGATTATAGTCCACAACTTTCAGCTCACAAATGAAGCATTTCAACACCATAATAACTGTTCTTTCCAGGAAGTAATAAAACAACATTTAAGTATTCTCTCTTCATTCCCACCGGTCTTTCCTCTTCCCCAAACCCAAGAATGGTTATGCGGCTTCCCTGATGCCGAAGCTTTGCCTGAAATACCCTTTCTAGCCATTCTAACAAGTTCATCACAAAGTTTCCCATCTGTGAGAGTCCTCTACTCTCTCACAGAGTCCTCTTCTAAAAGTGGAAATAAATTACTTTTGCACCAATGAAAGGACTCAGACTCATGCACTGACCTCAGAAATACGCTGGTTCCATCTGCAGTGGAGCAACCCCAGCCTGTTTTGAACTATTGATGCTACTTAACACAACCTAGTTAACTAACATCCCTTATGTAACGTAACAGAGAACTGAAACACAACACAAAAAGAGACCAAATCCCACTCAAATTGATATCAGTTCTGCTCTCTCCCGAGAGAGATTTCTTTGCTAAATAGAAAACTGGGTTTTTTACACTGAATTAGCAGAGTTGTTAAATCCCACATGCACAAAAGATTGCAGGATGCTTCAGTGTACTCACAGAAATCACTAAGCTCTGAGTCTTGAGTGTACATACTCTAGCTTTATAACTGCTAAAACTAATCATGCCTTTTCTCTTCTGGGATCTGTCAACTTAGTAATTTCATTGTCAAAACAGAACCTAAGTGGCTACTCTGCAGTAACACAGGTCTGAAATACTCAACTCTCACAACAGAGTAGTGCCATACTCAGGAAACAATGGTAGTGGCTGTGAACAGAAGAATGTGGTGTGAACTACTTGACTGTTAGTCATGAGGGCACAGACTCCAAATGCAAATCTAAATGGTCAGTAGGATGAAGAAATTAAGATAAACAATCAGTCAAACATTTGCTATAATCTTCACTGTAAAGCTTGATACTGGCAAGAGTTGTCTTCAGCAGTAAGTCAGGAACCAGTATGGCTCCAGGAGTTCAGTGCTCTCTCCCTGTCCTCATTTCCAACCTACACACACAACATACTCATATTTCTAGAGGGAAAGGAATCTGTCTGCACCTTTCACTGATATGAGTCACAGTGCTATCAATTTTTGCTTCAGAAGGCTAGGTAGTACATTGCATTTCCCAGGTGCCAAAAGATACATACTGCACTGGAAGGCTAAAAACTGCTGGGCTTCATCCTTCTGTATTCCAGCAAAGAGGACAAACTATAAAATAGAGTATGGAACAGGTAATTCCTCTTGGAAAGTCAGCTTGTAAATCAGTCCCGTTGGTTTTCATCAGCATAACTCTCAAAGGGATGTTACTCAGCATCTCATAACAAACCTTACACTACAATGCAATAGGAGATTGGGATTGAGTGTTTAAGCAGTCTGTATTAAGGTCCATTGGTGATTGCATAGAAACTTTACCGACAATAATGGTGGAAAATACTGTGAAGACTCTTATAGACCTGTAATAAGGCATATCAGATAGCAAAAGACTTGAGAGGTCCTTTTTTTCCTATTTGGTTAGCTCTTGTCTGGTTTTTATGTTTTTATATCTTAAAGAGTTACCATTAAAAAACAGGTCATACTTTGAAAATACTTCAAAATGAGAAGTAGAATAATGCCTGCAAAGTCACAAACTACCAGTCAATAATGACATAAAGAGCAAACATTCAGTTTCAGCTGTTACCTGAAGCTTGTTCCATCACTTAAAAACTGTCAAGATAGATAGGAAAAAAATATAGAATCATATCTGCCTAGTTGTTTTCTATCCCTCACAAGCCTTTCTTCCTCTACAGCTTAAGGGGCAAATTCAACATGGGAAAGGGAGCTTTCCCACCAAAGAGAAGAGACAGAAGAACCTATCCAAAGACTGAAAGAGCTTCAGTAATGCAGAATGTCATCTCCTAGCATGCATATGTCTTCCCACAAGCACTTGACATGAATACCAAAAACTGACAGCAAACTCTGCCTGTGGGAAGGGTAAAATATCTTGAGGATATCTTAGGGGATGATGCTGTGGATAAATCCAACACTTGGATTCTGCCTGTAGGCAGATCCTCAGAGCACTGTAGGGCTTGCAGGGTGTTTGATGTTGCCAGGCTAACAAATAACTTTGTAGCTATTTCTCTAAGAAGAATTCACAGAATAAGAGGCCTTCCTTTAACCGAAGTCCTTCCCTTTTAACAGGTAATGATACCACATTAAAGACTTAATCAGACAATTTTAGTCTTTACATGAGGGACTTTTTTTAGTTTATATCTTGGACATGGCATAATAGTATCAATCAGCTGCACAGTTTTGAGCCCAAGAGGAAGGATTAGATTTATTTGCCTTTTTCTCTTTAGGAGGAAAGAGATTTGGAATTAAGAAATCAATCTTAACATTTATAGCAAAAATATGGAGCCAGATCTCATTGGTATGGTTCTCAGAGTAGACAGATGCACCCCATCTCTTCTGTGTTTAGTTTCCCTATATAAAAGATGACAGCATCTTACTGGATGCTGTTAAATACAAAATGATTTGTGCTTAATATAAAAGATTTTACTTTGAAAAACTCATTTAATTTAGAATTATATCATACAGACAAAGATCTTCCTTACATAGGATATATTGTTGCCCTATTGGATTTTTAGGTAGCTTAGGGACCTTTTCAGGTGTCTGAGGATATTTTTAAGGGTAAAACTGTAATTTGCTCCTTGCTTCAGAAAGTATTCTCTGTTAATCTAGTCCAGCACAGTTTTCAGAGGATTTTGGCCAAAAGATTTGTTCTGACCACATGGACTTCTGCACAGTCCAGATTATAGACCTTCACCCTCTCATGGAATTGTAAAAGAAAGAACATTCTTTGGCCTATTCTTTGAGGTTGAAAAAGATCATTGCTCTTTATTAGAGCTCTATAGCTCTTTGGAAAAAAGATCCTTGATCATTAGACCAATAAAACAAACATAATAAGGTCACTCACCAACACATAGGTCACTCTGGAATATAAATCAGGATTTCAGTTTCTAAATAGCATGGGTGAGAGTGGGGTGTCTCATATTCCATGTAAAATCCATTTTCTAAAGGTACTTTAGTCAATTCATCTGCACTCAGGGAGGAGACCTTGTGAAGTTTTTGGCATAAACATTATCCTCTCTTTATCTCATGAGATGAGATTATTTGTAAAACAATTTCAAAGGGAAAAAATTCTTCATAAAAGAAAAGCTGATTTATTGATAGGCTTAGGTAGTTTGTTATCAAACCACTGTTTGAGGTTTAACTGTGACTTTCATTTAGAGCTCTGACTTCAAAAGAAACATTTACTGCATGAAAATATTGATTTCCTCTCATCCTCCACAGCACTTTCCTGAAATGCACCGAGAACAACTATAATTTCTGCCAGACAGTAAAATAGATACTAAACTAGAAGTTCAAAACTACTGAATTGCAGGGCTCTAAATGAAGTTGAATGGCCAAAACAGCAAGTACACAAATGAAGCTGACTATCTTAAATATTACCTCCCTGGACAGGTTTTGTCAGGTCTTGGAAATCTGTCATATGCCTGCCTCTCCTGGGAGGACTCATTGAAATACTGAAGCAACAACTTCTTGCTGAGCAGTCCAGCTCAGGGTGGTTTTAGGTCGTGTCTGGTCAGTACCATGCACCGTGAGTCTGCGTAAGTTACTGTCCACACTTCTCATACACAGCAGCTGCCACCCAAGTAGGTCACTTCTAGTGGAAACAGAATAATGAGTTCATCAGCATTCACTAAATGAATGCCAACAATTTTGTAGCTGGCAGAGCATATTGGTATAAAGATTTTAAAAATACACCAAACTGACAAGGTACCAAATAAGCAGTGTAGAACAGCAAGACAACATTTTAGCTTTTTGACTCCTAAATATTTCTTGGTTATTGAACATGAATAAAGAAGAGAACTTGAAAAAATTTCTAAAGATCTTTAAGACCTCAGAATCTACCTACTTGCAAAGGTAACTGAAGATCACAAATTAAAAGACACCAATGCAAACAGGTTAACCCAGAGTTCAAATAATTTTCAACTTTCAGTGTGACACACCTGCAAAATAAACAGTACCACACATATACAAACATAACAGAGGAAAATAAGATAAACTATATAGGCAAGTCCGTTTTACTTTATGACCCTTGTCTCTCATCTCCAATGAGGAAATGCTAATTCTTAAGAGGGGCTGCCAGACTTTCATTCCAGAATGGGCAGTGACTGACCTGTAACGTCAACATAGCTTAGTTAAACCTGTGCAGCACAAAGACACTGTAGGTAACAGGAACATTGGTTTTTAAATTATCCTTCTTCTTGTTCCAGTAAACTTATCTCAATGCAGGATCGCACAAGGACCAAAACTAGGCCTTCCCAAGCTAGAATGGGAATTCCTGCTTGACTGACTTGAAGTAATGTCATACCTTACTTCGTTTCAACATTGCGATATATATGTACCACCTCTCTCTCCCATCTTCCTCACTCCATCAACCACTGTGATTACACAAAATTGTAAATAATCCATGGAAAACCAAGACCACCAACACAGGCTTGCTGTTGAGTGCACTAAAATCTTTGAAGCCATATGACCAACACCTTATCTGGGAGAAGAAGATACAGAAGAAAGAAAGAAAGAAATATAACCTAGCTGCAGACAGAAAAAAATTCCTCATTTCATACTCTAAGTGTAGGCAACTCAATTCTTTTGTGTCCCCTCTACCCCCAGCCTCCTATCCCCATCTCCATTCCATAAAATATTTACTTAGCCTCTGAGCCCTGCCTCTGAGCCCTATTTTCTCAACACACACTTTTCCTCAGGAATGTTAACAGATGCAGTTTTATTTCCTGTTTGCATTAAGACATTTTCTTGTCAGGCCTGTCAATGGCTATGACTGCTGCCCTCTTGCACCTCAACTTCATTTCCCTGGAAGAATCAGATAATGGCAGCTGTTGCACGCCCACAAAGACGTAAGGAGAAGGGTTTGATGCACACATGACAAGAAGGATGCCTTTGCTGTAATCAGGATGAGCATGCATGTGAGATAGGCAAACAGTGAGGCTCACAGAGTCCAGATATTTCAGCACAGAGATCTGTTCGAATAGCTGTCCTTGACTGAGGCAGCACTGGCAAAGAGCACGGAGCTGGCAGAGACAGCCAATACTGTTTGTCAAGATTTGCATTTCTGGTGTGTTTTTATTGTTGGTACCTGAAGTTCAAGCTGACTTAGAAAATAAGTAAGGCTTAAGGTTTCTTTTAAATAATAAGCTTTAAAAGACAGTAGCAAAAAGTGTACAGGAAACAGTAATAATGTTTAGGAAACAGTAATAAAAACCTTGAATGACGTGGCGTCAAACTTGATGACTTCCAAGAGCCTGAAGTCACTTTACTAATGACATGTATACAACATGAGATTGCCTTAAAATGTGCCATATTTCAAAGCACACCCTAAACAGGTCATGGCCTCGGAATGGAGTTTGAGTTCCTTGTACCACGTTTTACATCACTTGGTTGAATCTCCAATGGGTGGTCTGTTATAGGTCCTCTACTTCTGTGTACTGAAAGGTGAGGGGTGGAAATACAATTCACTGGCAAGCACTTGCTTGATAAATCTTAAATTTTCAGGCTGTATTTAGCAAACTAAACATTAAAAACCTAAACCCATGTTTTTTAAAAATGCACTTATTTTTATAGCTTACGCAAAATGTTATGATTCCACATTCAAGGTTTAACTGTTGGGAGAGGGAAGTTAGCTCAAATCTCTCACTGAGGCCAACTTCTTTCAGAGCCTCTGGCACTCATCATTGACAATGAGGGCCTGGACCAGACTAAATGAAACTCAAGAATGGGCTCAAGAAGCAACTTCTTTTTTCTTATACTGAGCAAAATTAACAGAGTTGGGACTCTCCAAAGTTCTCATTGATAACACTATTATGTTGTCAAGTTTAGAGAGCCCAAGGAGCATACACAAAATGCTAGAAGAAATAAATTTTCAGCTTTGATAGAAACTACAAAGAAGACATCTCATCAGTGAGGTGACCTTTACAGTTGGTAAAAACAATTGTTTTTCTCTCTCATTAAAATCCTTCCATTTGTCATCGTCTTCATCTCTTCTAATTATGTAAAATAAACAATCCTCCCTTTGGAGCTGGAAGGGCCCCTATTACCATTGATTTGAAAGATTTTATTTCTCACACCTTTATTCTCTTGTCATCTTTTTCATCAGCAGATCCATGGCTAACAGAAAGGAGACCTCAGATCACAGAAGCACCAGTGGGCTATCTCTATGCCATTCCCATAAATATATTTCTAGAAAGAGATTTCCCACGTGACAGCTGTGCTGACAGTATAATGCCAAAACTGTGTCTATTGCATTATGCTATAAACAGAATTCTGGGAAGATTAGTTGAAAGGCATTTCAGCATTCTGCCACCCACACCTTGCAACCACAAAGGAGTTTCAGTTCAGATAAAGGACCTGCATTTTATGGAAATAGCAAGGAGAATTTCCATTAATTTAACAAAAAGCTCCAGCTCATGGAGAAAATAAGGAAATTTGCACCGGGAACATTCTGCAAACAATTAACACATCATACCCTTTGCTCTGTTTTCTCTTGTTATTCTTAGCAACTAGTAGTTCCAGGAGTGCAGATACACTTAGGATCATAGAAGGAGTGAACAACAGGTTTCTCTAGAAGGTAAAAACTGGAAGCAAATTATGCACGTACTGGACAGGCCAGCTAGCAAACCTGCCTAGCTGAAAGTAATGTAATCTGTACCACCCTGATTTCATTAAAATCTCTTTTGCAAAAATCACCTTTTCCTGTGATGTCCACCAGTACTACATAAGTCACAATATTTCTGTCATGCTCTTAGTAAATAATTGTAATCATTCCCTTAAAAAGAGCTCTGCCCTGGATTTTTCAAACATCATGTGTTTGATACTGTTTTCTTTAGCTTACAGACCTATATTTCTCAGTATTTAACATACGGTTAGGAACAGAAAAATGATCTGAATGATTTTGATCCTCCACTTTTATACATAAGTGAACTCACTTATAATCTGTCATGGTAAAAAATGTAAATGTTCTTTTTTTTTTTTCAATCTGAAGGCATTGTTAGTACAAGAGTTACATTCATTGTAATTAACCATAATGATCTCTAAAAACCTGTTCAACTAAAACAAAGTAAATATTATCCACTAGAAGGAAAAAGATCTTGAAATACCTTTTCTTCAGGTTGCTGTACTTTCTATATTGCTTTTAAGCTGAAAGATAGTAACTTCTAACAGTACATGCTGTCACAGAATGATTCTGACAGTTCAGAATCACTTCTCTTATATGCTGATCTCAAAAAGAGAGAAGCCAGTACCTCTCCCTCACTAGATTTAACGATGTATTAGGCATGCAAGCTTCTGGAGAGCAAAGATAGGTGCATTAATATTGATAGAACTCCTTTTACCCATTCCAGGAATAACATAATGTTTTACAGAAAAGGACATGCCCTCTGTACCCTCTCATCCACATGAATAAATGTAAGTAACTTAAAATCCATACTCTCCAAATTCAACCACAAACATAATGATGGGTTGTAAAAGTTAGCTGTAAACAAGCAAATAAAAAAGCCAGAGTCATCATGCTATGTTGCAGCTCCTTCTCTTTGGCTGGCCAGCTGTATATACATCAACTAATGATACACAGTCTAACCCAGCTATGGAAAACAACCCTTTTCACATGAAAGGTGACTACAAAAACAGTTTAAGGAACAGTAGAGGTGTGCCTCCTCTATGCTAGGGGAACTAATACAGATTATAAAACACTTTTCTTACTTAAGACGCCATACTCTTTCCCTGTCTGCACTTGAAATACCTGGTAAGGGGAAAGTCGCATTCATGTGGTTTCTCTGACTCGCTCAAGGAGCAACTGGTATTAAGACCTGGTTGAACAATGCAGGCAAGTTGCAGATGATTGTATTATTCAAGCACAGACTTCACAGTCTTCACGTAAATCTACATCTGAAGGATGTATCAAAAAGGTAACAACTAATGATTTAAATCATACATGTTACTACTGCCCAGATACATTCAGCAAACCAGTAGAGAGGCCAATTTACAGTCTTTTTGACCTGAATTGTTCAAAATAATCAAAGTGATTCGAAATAAGCTTACCCAGCTTAAAACTGCTTGTGGAGATGTGCTGAAGAGTATCAAAGCAGAGAACAGCAAAGTGACCTGAAGAAAGAAAAGAATGAAATTCTAGTGAGTGTAAAATACGTGAATGAATACATAACCTTAAGAAGATATGCATAATGTTAAACTATGATAGCTAAAACCATGTAGGAAAGCTGGTACACAAAAAACATCAGAGCTCAATGTTCGTACCAACCCACCTCATTGTATATGTAGAACCAAAAAAGCTATACAGAGTCCAGGACAATGACAAGTTTGGAAGAGTTTCTATAAAGGAAGAGACTAAATTAATTTTTTTTTTTCATTTGACCATTCTAATTTGTTATTCTGATTAAAGCAAGTTAGTCTAAGGTTTCTTCAAGAGAACTATTTGGCAAAGCTCAAAAAGACAGGAAAATCAAATAAAATATTATAAAAACAAAATATGAAGGGAATATGGTAGAAGATTACAAAATGATAAATGACACAAAGAAAGGTTTGTAGATAATGATTTTTCGTGACTTCTCACAATACTAAGATAAGGAGGCACTTAAAGAAATTATCCAGTTTAAAGGAAAGGAAATGCTTTTTCCACATAGCTTCTTAATTGGAGTGCGGAACTCATTACCACAGGAAGCTGTGGAGGCCACAGTATAAAAGCAATTTAGAAAAAGGGGGGGATTTTGTAGAGGATAAACCTACTGGTGGCTATTAGATACAATTATCCAGATCCAAACTTTAACACACAAAATTCTTAAACTATCAGTTACTGGAGGTGTGTATAATCACTTCCTACAACTCTGTTCCTCATCCTTCTCTTTAAGCACTTTTTGCAAGCCACTGCTTGTAACAGGACACTGGGTTGGCTGGACCTTCAATTGATTCATACAGAAGTTCTTCTGGTCTTAAGTTAAATTGCATTTACCACAATGTAAAAAAACACTTGTGAGACGCCACCACCTATGAAATTAGATTTTGAGATTTGTATAGCTACCCAAAGCAAGAGAGGCAATTTTCTGAGGATGGCTACAAATTACATGCTTGTGAGAGAGAAGCTACACTAAGGAAACCTTGAGTTTTGCATGACAGAAACCTCCTTTTGCAGTGAGCAGCACCAGAGTGAGGAACTATGTCTGGGTTGAACCTCAACAATTATGGATCATACCTGCCCAAGTTTACCCTAAGGGTCTCAAAGGAGGACACTGGAAGTACTATACATAAATAACCCTAGTTTTTAATTATATGAGTCTGAACTATGTATAGTCTTTATCAAATAACAAAAATACTAATCTGCATATCAAAAATATCATCAAGCAAATGTATTCAAGAATTCCAGCTGGGGTAGGTACAAGCAAATGCAAGTGCTATCCTTGCACTGTCACTGACAGCATGAAAAGCTGAGCATTCTGGTCACCTCTTCATCAAAAATTTTGTAGCAACACATCTGCCACATGCTATTTTAAACATGCAGCCTGCATGCATGCTGCAACAAGGTTGTGATCTAAATCACCAAATTGAGAAGGATTTTTTTTTTTCAATATTCATGGTTGCAGCTAAAAAACCTGTCTTGCTACTCATGAGGGGTAACCACAGAAATGTAATGTTGCTCAACAAAACAAACCACTGACAATCCTGACTACTGTGAGCAATGAGAAATGCTCTAGTCTGCTGAGTTTGTAAAAGGCAAACATTATTAGCAAGAGATAAACTTCACATTAAAACAAAAGCTTTAATTTTGTTTATAGATTCACTCACATTTTACTCAGTAATCCATGGAGCAGAATGTCTCTGGGCTAGTACAGCAGCATTCTGTGATGTGCAGTGCTGTCAAAAGGGAGAAAGAGAAGTCCAGGACACAAAAGCTCAGGGAGTGAGTCTCACTGAGCGTCTGTCTCCTAATGAGTAAAAAACTCTTTTGTATTTGTTTGGACTCAATAGCAGAGACTGATGGCTGCACAGGGCTGCCAGGAGTAAAAGTCTTTAGAAACAAGGTGCAGAACTGGCCTACACTTACTTAGCTACACATTTGGGCCACCAGCATCCAAGTACCATACCTGTGTAGGTAAAAAAGTTCATCAATCACTCATACAGCTGTTAATGTGAAACAGTACAGTAAACTACATCAGACTTTAACATACCATATTTAAAATCTGCATGCCAATTTTTGCATGTTCTTACACACCTAAATTGCCTATTTCAAGGTAACAATCCTCATTACTATTCTCATCTATAAAATTGTAATTTAAAACTATATTTTTGTATGGAGAAGCTTGATAACATCTGCTTAAGTAGCATATTCTTTAAATTAAAAATCCCATGGTTGTGTATTTGGTCACTACATTCATCTGCTATTAAAAGTGCACTTAAAAAGAAAAAAAAAGCACACGCCCAAATGATCAAAAGGAAGTTAATTGCTGAGACTGACTTACGATAAGAACCAACACAGTCAGCACTTTGAAAGCGAGGCTCAGAAGAACCGACATGAACAGAGAGGCTTTCTATAGTCCTCTGATATTTGCATTAGAAGGCGTTTGTGGCAAGCCCAGCAGATTTTTTGACTGAAGGCAGCCAGCGCAGAGGGTGGGGTAGGAGGGGCAAGCGGGAGGGCTGCGGGCAGTGGGAGCTGCAGGGTGAGAATTCCCCTCCCCCCCAGCTCAAAGTGCAGGAAGAACAATGCTGAGAAAGGCTGGCGACTACGCCCAGGTCAGTGGAGACTGACAGTCCTCCACTGGCGATAGCCCCCACCATATGCTGGTTTTTCAGTAACATTTACACGTTTGCAGTTGTGAATTACAGAGCTTTATTTTCTTGTCTGATTTGGTGATTTCAAGGGGAAACACATAAGAAGATAAAATTTGCTTACAGCAACAAACTATAAAGGGACCAGTCCTTATGCATTACTACTAAACATGCCTTGGTAACATCCCTGACAGCTTTTCTTTTCCAGAAACCACCAGCCCGTTCCAGGTGCCTGAGCTGGTCATGTGGTCACCAACAGCAGGAACTGGAGACCCCAGGTGCTACCCAGACCAAACATCCCTTTGTAACTGCTCTATCCTTACCCCCGGTAGACTTTCCTGCCTGACTGCCCTCCTCCTTGGTACTCGCTGTTAATACCCTTATATATTGGTTTCTCACACAGGGGGCAAAACTTGGCTGATATCAGCAAGTTATTGGTTTCTCCCAGCCCTTATAGGGTGGCACAAGAAGATGCTCTACAAATTAATTAATCCAACACATTTGTGATTTTGGGAATCCAGGCATTGTTTACATGTAGCAACAGCACTCCACATCACCATCACAGCAGACAGGTGAGGCGGGGGAAGTGGCAGCTTAGCCCAGCTGGCAGTCTTCACAATGACCCCCAGAGATCACAGTGATGAGCAGGTTTTCCAGCAGAACATCAGCCCCATGCCCAGGCACTGCAGCTCCAGCATTTCCTTCCCACGGCAGTTCTGTGCTCTGGATGAAACGATCCTCCATCCCACAGCACTATGTTTGCCTACAGCCCAAGCCATCAGCTACATGTGTTAGGTGCCCCCGTGGGGCTCAGGACTTTCCCTGGGCAAGCCACAGCCTCTCACTCCACCCACATCCTTGCAGCAGCAGTGGCACACGACGCCAGCTCTGCTCGGTGTGGCTGCTCCGGCACAGGTTGTGGTTGGGCCTTGCCTACCCTTCCTGTGGAAAGGGCCATTCCTGGTGAGGGAGCCCGGACTACGGGGGAGCATCGCCTCTGTGACCACTTTGGGAGTGAGAAACACAGTGCAGGGGCCTCCAAACGCTGTGGGCAAAGAGTAATAGGCAGCAACTGAAGCCAGGGGAGGATGGCCCAAGACATTCCCGAGCACAGCTGTCTGCAGGGGGGCAATTCACAGCTGCTCGTACAAGCTTTAGCTCCCAGAGAGATGAGGAAAGGGCACAGTTGCCATTAGGAAACTACGAAGATCCCCCTCAGGGAACAGCCAAGGGTGGGGCTGTCCTCTGTTAAGCAAAGAGGCAGTAGAGGCACTGGGCATCTGACAGCACCACAGTCCATGGTCAGCTTTGATGAGCCACCTTAGACCAAGGCTCTAGGTATACTTATGTCAAAATTCATGGAATGGCTTACTACCAAAGAAGACAAAAGCGGTGCTGATTCCCTCTCTTAAACACAATCACACTGGCCAGCAGGTTTTGTGCTTCTACTCTTTAATGGAAATGCATATTCTTTCAGTCTCTATATTTATTTTTTCAGAAGAAAAAAAATCAAGAACAAAGGAATCCTGCATTTATCATATGCTCACTTGTCACAGTTTTGTTCTCATTCCCTGGAACCACAAATAGCTACAATGCAAGGCATATCCCTATCTTGAGGAACAGAGCTCTGATCTGAAGGCTTCTGCTTTGGAAAGGTCAGCAGCTGCTGATGCAATTACCAGTCTAGAGGTTCCTTTAGTCTATGTTTAAATTTTTTATTATCCATGAAAGGACACAGCTTTTTCCATGTTTTCATTGAAATGTGTTTTCAGAGCATATGACAACTTGGGATGCTAGTTGTTAGGGGATAACCACTGCACACAGAGGGAACAACCAGGCACAAAATAGCCCATAGTCAGGCATGACAGTCTGACCCACACGTGTGGCACCAGTAACTGCCACATAACATAGCAATATTCAGTATAAGCCTGTGCCAGTTTAACCATGCTTCATTTTCCATTATAGAAACCCCACAAGTATTTTGGGGATGTAGGACCTCCAAAATCCTGAGTATGCAGAAGAGAGGTCTGCATATATATATTGAATATACACAGCTCATGAAATGGTCCCTTTCTGTGCTAACAGCTGCCACAAATGACTTTGGTGGGTGGAGAAGGGGGAAGGGGGAATGGTTAGAATTAGAGAAGGGTATTTACATACACACACAGGCATCCCACAAATCCTCAAATTCTTAGAGTGTTCTGGCTGAAATGGGACCACCCAGCTACCAGTATGCATTGCATGATAACTCAATGGCAACAGCTCTTAAATACTGCTGTCCTTGTTGCACCAGAAACTGCTTGATGACCTAGTCGAAAGTGCAGAGAGCACTGTTACTCATTCGTTAAGCACATCTCATGATGGACACACTCCAGATAAAAAACTGAATTTTATTTAGAAATGTTTAGCACTGCTGCCTGGCCCAACCCCAAGTACCTGCTAGTGCTGTCTCCTATCAGCTCCAGCATGCAGGGAAACTTACATGATCATCTACAGGCCTGCCTTTGACATCTTGCTCTGTGCTGTACCACTGACCTGCTCAAACCGACCCATGAGACAGTAGCTGGGACCTTGCCTCAGATCTAGGCCAGAGAAGTGGAATTCCAGAATACTTTTTTACAAATGTTTCTCCTAGTCAGGATGGTAAAAGCCATCTGACCCATTCTCCACCAAAGCAATAGGAGTTAAAGTCAAGTCTTAAGCACCTTGTTAAGCAAATGCCACAGAAGTGTTGGTCTATCAACTGTCTGGCTCTTACTCTGTGTAAAAGCTCACTGTTGACTGCCTTTGTTTGTGCTGTTCACAGATGACCACATGTACTCACATCTTGCAAGTCTAATGCAGCCTAATGTATTTTTCTTAGAAATTATAAATGTAAGAAATACATAATTTGTTCTACTTATATTATTATAATATGTCATATATTTATATCTAATAAATAATTATATGGTAAAATATATGTTAAAACAGAAATTAGAAAAAATAAAATATAGAAATTACATTTCTAAAGTAGTCAGACAGTAAATGTGCTTCTTAGAAAGCAATCAAGTACAAAACAACAATGACGTAAGCTAATAAAATAGTCGTAAGCTAATAAAATAGTCAATCAGGAACATGTTGACAGAGGAAGATGGTCTGTTCTACAAAGAAAAGAAACAATTGTGACATTTCTACTAGACTACGAAATTGCCATATGTTACTGGTGCAATCATGCATCGGAAACAAAACCTCCTATCTATCTCAGGTTTATGTATTAAGCTGGGTGAACAGGCTGTTGCAAAAAGAAAAATTTTCCTTATTTTCTTATTTCCTTATTTTCTATATGTAGCTCTTCATTGGTTTTGGTATTTTAGCTCAGCTCTCAGGGGGAAAGGAAAAAAAATTGCTTTCATCCACATAGTGATATCTTCCAGTTGTAAGTAAAACATGTTCTGATGTCATGCTATGAAAATGAAAGTTTTAGTCATGGAAGGCAGTGAGGAGGAATTCTTTTTCAGATTGCCTGGTGCTTCCAGGTCAGTGCTAGAAAATACAACATCTCTCAGGTGCGGGCAGGTGTCAACACACAGCAAATTTCCCTGGGGATCCAAAAAGGAGTGCCAAAATAAAATGGACGATGTTGAAACACATATATACCCCCTTCTGTCCATGCATCAGTTTACTATTATATAGGCAGGCAAGATATAAACTAGAGCAAAGGGGGTGGGGGGGGCGGGGGGGGGGCAGGGGAGTGGAGGGAAACAAGGAAAAAATAAAAAGGAAAGAGAAACAGAGCCAGACCACTACCATCTATTTACAACAATATGTGCAGTAACAGGTCTGGCTGCAACATATGTAGGAAAGCCTGCTGGAGAAATCACATCATGCGTAGGAATAGATATCAAGTTTTCTTAGCCAAGGATTAGAAAAATATGTTTGTTTTCAAATAAGCTTATCCTGCACGCTGCCAGGAAATGAAAACTGTCACTCAGCTTTTGTTTCTTTTTGCCATGAAGTAATGAGTGCTACTGGAAACAATAACAGTTGTGAATGAATTCTGTGTTATCTGCTGGAACTCTTTACTGGTGCTTACCCACCTCTACCTGACTGACTACAAGCTTGAGTAAGAACCAGCACTAAGAATAGCCCTAATCACTGGTCAAACACTTCCCCCTTCAGACAAACTAATACTGACCAGTAACAGTAGGTATGATTCTATTTCAAACTTCCAGAAATGTTCTCTGTTTTTATTAGAGGCATTTTATTAGAAACTTTAAATGTTCTTACTTGGTTGCATGATAAACCAGAAAATCTGTGCAATCACATGTAGAAATGACATACTGAACATACTGTGTCTTATTTGTAAAGCTTGGAAAAACTTCTTGTATCATTCTCTGTTTTACCAAAAGTTGGGAAGGTATATTTTGATAAGTCAATTTCTATGGCTTTGTATTGACAGTGAAGCCTAAAGGCTGAAGAGAGAGAAGGAGGAATGGAAGGATATATCTGGCGAAGACTAGACTGACCAATGTGCAGTGCAAACTAAAAAAAAACCTGCAAAAGAAACTGTTTTTAAAAAGGAATCAAAGCTAAAAGGCAACTGCTCAGCAGAAGAGACCAAAGCAATCAGTGTTTCTTTTTGCTTGTAGAAGGCCTCTGTCACTCACCTGTGAGAGGACAAAAAATGCAGATTAAAAGCCAGACAGTGTGGAACACTAACTGCGGCTGAAGCTTAAAAATATGCTGGAGAGATAAATGACAAGTAGCAGCTCATGTTTTGATAGCACAACCTGTTACCCTGAAGCTGTGGGCTGTCTGGTTGCTCCAGGATGGAGGGTGAGGAGCATGGGATGTCTCCGATCCCCCTTGAACAGGAAGGTTTCATTTGCTCACAGTTTCCTCTCCCACAATCCAAACAGAGACATGGGATTTTCCCCTCTGTGCGGCCAAGAATAACATCACTGATTACAGGACTAAGGCAGACCCAGGGCTGAGGCACTTCCCAGCCAGCAGTCAGATACCTCACATATCAGAAACGAGAAATTAAGCCATGCATGTGCTTTGTTGAAGTGAAGCCTGAGGTGATGGCCCAGCAATGGTGGTACAAGAAATATTTCTCACATGTAAACATTGCAGCTGTGGCTAGAAATGACCCAAGAAAAGCTGCTGTAACAGAAGTACAAAGGATCTTTTCTGTCATCATACCCAGGCTCTCTATCTCAAACATTCCTGAAAAATTTGCCCTTCCAGTTATCTGAAGTTGAACATAATATTTATACAACTTCTGGTATTTTGTTGAGCAAAAACTCACCCAAGGAAGTGGTCACAGCACCAAGCCCAAGTTCAAGAAGCATTTGGACAATGCTCTCAGGCACATGATATGACTCTTCAGGATGTCCTGTGGAGGGCCAAGAGTTGGACTCAATGATCCCTGTGGGTCCCTTCCAACTCAGGATATTCTCTGATTGCATGATTCAATGATAACCAATACTGACATTTTTCATGTTTTGCTTGGGTTTCTTTTATTATGTCTGT
Source organism: Chiroxiphia lanceolata (assembly GCF_009829145.1). Lineage (NCBI taxonomy): Eukaryota > Metazoa > Chordata > Aves > Passeriformes > Pipridae > Chiroxiphia > Chiroxiphia lanceolata. Next base: position 16,170,297 of record NC_045671.1, on the reverse strand, counting down.
TTTATTTTTTTGTCAAAAATACCATTTCACATTTTGTCTTTCATTCTGCATTTGAACATCACCCAGCAACAACCAACAGCAAGTCTCAGCATTTTACTCTGGGACTCCACCTCCCCTGGTTGTCTTTAGGCTGTACTCTAACCTGCTGCAGTCTGGCTTCTCTCTCTCTCTCTCAGAGTTGCAAATTCTCCGAATGACTTTTAGGTCTCCCACGGGTGACTGTCTCCTTAATGCATCCACTCTGTCATGGGTTTACTCTGGCTGGATTTTCAACCCGCCCACAGAATTGCTAAAAGGTGAGAGAGGTTCACATAGGCAAGACAGACTCAACATGAGGAAAGATATCAAAATTTATTGCTAACAGGATAGGAACTAAAGAATAATAAAATAAGACAATTTTAAACAACTTTCCCTGTGATGAAGTTCCGATGATCCTATGTATTTCCAAGGATTTACTTGTTCTAGTAGGTGAAAAAGAAGCTGCAAAGAATGTTGATAAAATAAACAGTCTTAAATATAATTTCTAATCACCCCTCGCCCCCCCCCCCTCCCCCCGCATCAGTGCAGGAGGAGAAGTCTCTTCTTTACTCTCAGGGCAATAGCTAAAGTCTCTCTCCATCGGGGTGCGGAGGGTCTCTGCCCCCACTGGTCCTTCATGGGCTGCAGGGGGACAAACCTACTTCACCATGATCTTTACCATGGGTTACAGGGAATCTAAAGATCTGAGGCTTTTCCCTGCTCTGCAGGGTCCCTCCCAGGGGAGTAAGTTCTCGGGGGACCCCTCCACATCAGGTCCACACTTCCCTCGGGTTGCAGGTTCTGGGGTTCGGCTCAGTCTCTATACCCCGATGGTTTTCTTTAAAGTCCTACCCAGAATAACCTGCTTCAGCATGGCTTTTCTCTCTTTCTCTGAGTTGCAAATTCTCCAAAGGACTTCACTCCCTCTTAGGCCTCCCATGGATGACTGTCTCCTTCATGCATTCACCTGCTCCAACATGAGCTTGGTTGTGTAATGGTTTTGAGTCTAGGCCTTCCTTCCTGGCAACCAGGAAGGAAGGAAAGAAGTGTTCCATCCTAATCCTTTATGTAATCAAACATATAAATAGACAGAGAGAGAAGCCTCTTCCTCTTTTCTCTTCCCATGAGGTTTGGAGACAGCAGACTCCCCCAGCCAGTCTCCCTTGTTGTGGGGGAGCTGAGGCCTGGTCGGGCCTACAGGCCCTGTTGTTTCTGCCGATCCAGGGTCCGGTATCTTGGCAGTAGCGTTGGGCACGATTGTGCTATCTCAAGGAAAGAATTAAGATTTTCTTTGACTAGTTCTTTATTGAGTGTGTATACCTGTTTTGGTTTTTTTTTGTTTTGTCCCTTTTCCCTTTCCCTTTTCTGTTTTCAGGTGTTAGGGTTTGTTTTTTTCCTTATGTGTATATAGTTTTTGTAATTGTATATAAATGTAATATAAGTGTAAATATATTTATATACTGCTTTAGCTCTTTCTTATTTCAGTTCTCTTGTTTTTTTTTCTTTTCCCTTGGTTTTTTGGGGGGAGCTCTTGCAGTGGGGTTTGGAGACCTGGCAGGGAGCCAGCTCCAAACCACCACAGGCCGCAACATCGTCTCTGTGGCTGGAATTTCTTCTGCGCTTTGCTGCACGCCTCGGCCAGGGGCCCGGTCCCAGCCCTGGCCACCCCCTCACCTGCAGCCACCGCTGGAACTAACCGTCTTCAGCTCCAGGGGGAAAAAACAAGTAAACCCACAACGGATAGTGATAATAAAAATTTTATCCCATGCTTAGTTACACTAGGTACTACAGATAAAGAAGTACCCACCACGGAGATATGTTATTATCTCAAAATTTTAATGAAAGCCTCTGAGACTTAAAACTGAGTACTTAAAAATATCTTGCAAGGAAGCTATCAAAGTTTGATATAGCCTTTAATTTTAAGCCTTTTTTTTAAAAAAAAAAAAAAGCTTTACTTGTATTTTTAAATATTTAGGAGATTTAGGTGTTTTTAAAAGTAAAAAATACATAAAAAAACAAATGTCAAGATTAGCAATAGTAAAGTATACCTATGCCCTGGACACTGGGATGCAGTACACCCTCAGCAAGTCTGGGGAGGGTAACAGTGGGTACTGGCAGTGCCCCATGGTGGGAAGGCTGGCTGGGCTGCACTGACTGAGGGAAGGGGTGATACCCCTGTCCAGTGCTCCTGCAGCCTCAACCAGAGTACTGTTCTTCCTGTAATCACACAGGTATTAATAGATCAAATCATGAGCTGTTTTGAAGAGGTGAAAAACCAATCCACACTGATTTTCCAAAGAAGCAAGCTCACATTTTGAGAGCTTTGGTTAAAAAAGTAATTCTCAGGCCACAACCTACTTCTGATCCTGTGAATCACTCTAACACTTCTCTATGTCAAAAAGGTGGGTTTTGCTGGCTCTGGAACATGGTTTGTACAGCTCACCCCACCATGACACAGCTTTCAACTGAAGTCACTTCACAGATCAGCTGACAGGTTTATCCTCAAATGCCGCCTGCCTTTAACACCTTGATTATTTTATCAGCATCAGCATCAAATAGTTATCTAATGGCACTTGTGGGAAAGCAACAGTCTTGGGAAAAGGGCATTATCTCTCCTTTCAGGTCTGACCTCAAAACTCTTTCCCAAGCCTTTCCCAACATTTTTTATGACATCAATTTCAAACCTTTGCAATAACTCTCTGTGGTAGGCAGAGCCAGAGCTCAAACCCTTCCCAGGGCCTGGAGTCTTGTAAGCCCTGGAAACCACCCAGCCATGTTCTCCCCACCTCCAGCTGTTGCCAAAGCAGCTCAGCTAATCTGCAACCATCAGCTGGCAAAGAGCTTTCAAAACTCTCTGGGGTAGCATAGAGGCCAATTGTGCTCTGTATGTGCAGGATGTGAGCACTGTCACTGAGGAACACCCCAAAAGGGCATACAGGTGCATGGCTTGAGGTCAGGACAGCTGCTGCATCTAGGGATGAATGCTGCACCTAAGCCAGGCATAGCCGGGGGAAAGGTAGGAACCGAAAGTAATTGATGCATCCCTCCCCCAGGGGCTGCAGTCTCCCTGCCCTTTGTGTCTCTCTCTTGCATGCTTATGAGACAGCAGCACTTGTTGGGAAATGTCTGAATTAGAGGATGAAGTAAGCAGCCTCCAGTTTTACCAGACTGCAGTGAGCTCCTTTGGGGAAGGTCACTCACAGAGAAATATGGTGTGCAGAGTCAAAGCAAAACAGGGCCAAGCAGCATATTTAGATTTAGGAACAGCAGTGCACAAGAACTAGGATGATATTGCTTTTATATTATTATGGCCTTGATATCATATTGATATGATATTGTAGTGATGTCAACACCTCACATCACTAGAGTAAGAAAATCCTTTTCTTAACAATCATGCTAATCATTTGGTCTTTGAAAAATAAGTGTGTTGTGAATTTTCTGTAATTACTCTGCAGCAAACACATCAAGGAAATACCATTTCTTAGAAAACAAAGTAGTAAGAATGAGTTACACCAAAGACACAGACCAACATCATGCCCTCAGTTGCTCCTCAAAAGGGAAGTAACCTGGCACTTCAGCAGGTGGAGAGCAAAAAAGGAATTTTTATTCCTGTGTTATTTCTGATGAAGCACAAAATAAATGCTAAGGATGCATGAACGCTATAACCCAGGTCCCACTCCTGTTAATATTCCTGTTCATGTTTTATTTTACATGCAAAGTGCTAAGCAGTAGTCTATAAAACATTCTTCCATTACCCGCAACAAAGATAAACAAAGCCTGCCACAATTCTCCACTCCAGGTTTCTGGTACTTGGGATGCCAATGGCTTCTCAGAAGACCTTCAGCCTTCTACAAAAAGCCATTCCTTTGGCCCAGCTGTTGCTTAATCACAGACAGACCCAAGCTTCTGTGCACCTCGGTCTCCAATTACTCTTAAAACCTACCGTAAATCTTCAAAGAAAATGAAACCTTTTTTGAAATTGCCCATCAGGCCCTCAGATAAAAATAATGGTTTTTTCAGTTTCTATGTTCTCTGTAATATTTTCTAAAGACCCTACCGACTCTTAGCAGTAAACTGTCTCTCAATTTTACATCACACATTTTTCTTGAGACTCTTTTATCCCCCTCATCCTTTCAAGTAATAAAATTTCCATTCGAGGTTTATGTCTTTGCTTTGATAGATGGCATACCTGGTTATTTGCCTTGCTGGCAGTCAATGCAAGCAAGTAGTTCATGATGGCATGCTGATCGCACACTCCCTACAGATAAATTGCTCTTTCATGGAGGATTTTTAACTGCTTAGAACTTACAACTTGTCCAGCAAAAGCCACACTAAATTGGAAGTAAATCTCATTCCACATGTGTGATGAAAACGTTATGCAATTATTAGGGAAGGACATTGATATTTTACTTGATCTTATGGACTACTGGCAACTTTTGACTTTGAAGCATGATAAAAGACTTGGTATAAAACCAAGTATAATTCTATGTACAGCTGATTCTTCACAGGATATGTGAGGGGACATATGGTGTTCTGCCCCTCAAAACTTTTTTGCAAACCTGGTCTCTGGTGCAGGTACTATGATTGCTCTAACACTGTGCTACTGTTATATGTCCAGAGTGCCAGGACAAAGGCAAATACTCTTCCTCTCATGCTGCCTGCAACTTTTTCTTTACCCAAAAACACAGAAGGGGAACTTCAATTAAGTATTTATACAGACTCTGCTGTATAAGCAAAGACAACACAATGTGACTTTTTCCATTACTCCTCCCTCTCCTTTTTTTAAGACACCTGTCCAGTGTTTTCTTCTGACAAGTTTGAAAAAATGTGATTTTTAAGTATATCTGAGTGTTCTAGGGTTTGAGAATTCCAGGATAAAGAAAAGTGGCACACCCACAGGTAGGTTCAAAGAAAATATTACTTTATTAAGCAACTGCTACTATTAGTTACAGATATGTTCAGCTAAAGCAGTGCAAAGCTGAGAAGGTACATAACAATCCCAGAAGAAGCGTTTGGAAGGCAAGGAGTCCAGCTCCAAGTCCCGTCATGATGAGGTTCGGCAGGCAAAACACTTAGCGGGCATCCCCGTAGAGGCAACATGGTCCTCAGTGTTCTGAGTGCCTCGTCCCAGCACACAGGCTCAGGCATTTTATCTGGGGAGTTTGCAGTCTCATTCTGATGTATGTGGCCATCACAAGCCAGAAGGAGGGATTTCCAAATTTTCATGTCTGCACTTTTGCAGCATGATGATGGACTGGAGTGTGCCTGTGCCAGGAGCACTCTGGGGGTCGCTACTCTCTTCGGGGGTTGTTACTTCCTCCTATCATAGTCTTCATGACCTCTATCTCTCCTTGACTGGGCAGTTGGCAGCATGCCTGGCCCTCGAGCTCTATTGTAACTAGTCTTGTTCCCTTTTATCTTGTTGGAAAGTTCCTGTTCCCATAGCCTGTTCTTGTGTCTCGGCTGCCAAAGGCCGGCCACAGGCCAATGATTCACGGACGTGTTCATGCACACTGAGCACCATATTCACAGCAAGTTCTGAGGACACATACTGCCAGATGAAGTTATCAGAAAGAGTAGACTTTTTACAATATGCAAACAGAGCATCATCCAAAGGTAGCTACTGCTAATAGCCAATAGACTTCATTTGTCCTTTGTTGCCTCTGCTCATTTCTAGCAGTAACTGAATTTTGAGTCAGTTAATGCCTGTGAAACAATCAATCATTGAATATATTCATATGTCATAACTAAAATATCCTGGTAGTCTGAAATTGTCTACATGTGGGGATAAGCTCAGTTGTGCTTCGTGGGCAGCAGGAATAGTATGAAAAAAGAATATCTCTGCTTACCCAAACATTTTACACCTAGTATACCAAACCAAAACATTACTTTATAAGCAAGGTTTTACAAAAAGTGCTTTAGAGCAAGAACACAAAAACCCTGCCTTGAAGAGTATTTTCCACTTTCATGTTGAGACCAAATCTAGGGGAGCAGTTGTGAGAATCACATCTGTCAAGGAGTAAAAGACATCTGTTAGAGCTGCGCAGTTCACCAGGTTACAGACAGCTCTCTAGAAAATAACGTATCTCCCCATAAATGAGGACAAAAGTAGCCATTTTCACTGAGACATTTGATGAAGAAAATTTTCATGCCATAAACCAGAGTAAATTGCCTTAGCATGGAAATGAAGGGTGGCAGCTTGCACTATTTGGCACCATGGGCCAAGTGGTGTGTTACTAGGTATCAGCAATGGAGACCTGCCCACATCTGAGAGATCTGGCTACCCTCATCATCCAGGAGAAATGGAGCTGGGAATTCCTGGTTTAATATTTCCAGTGGGGAAAAGAAAATCAGGTGAGGTGAGGTTTTCAGGGTTTTTTTCAGAACTGACTTTTTTTCCATGGAACGTCTCTATTTTTCAGAGTGGGGTTTTTTTGTTGTTGTTTTTGTGTTGTTTTGTTGTGGGTTTGTGCTTTGTTGTTGTTGTATTGGGTTTTGGTGTGTGAGGTTTTTGTTGGTTTTGGGGGGTTTTTGTGTGGGTAGAGGTGTATTTGAGATTATTTTCAGACAGTTTCCCTGCTTTGCTGATAAATCATATACAAAAAATATGTGATCCCACTACATATGCATCAGCTTCAGAAAAGAATGTGAGAGGATATCATATTGCTCAGCTATTTTAAGACTGTCAGTATCACAAAACAACCTAGTTATAAAAACATGTACAGACACAGCCTCATCTTTGCAGCGGAGCCCACATCTAAAGACAGAGCTCAGGCAAAGAGCAAAAATATAAGAACAACCTGCATAATTTCAAATCATTCTACACTAAAGATCTGATCTTATTTGCACCAGCACGAGTACACTGAAATCAGTTGTCAAAAGAAGAGATGCAGAACTAGACAACAGAAATCCTTGTGCCTCACAATAGAATATGTTATTGGGTTTAAATACTATTCTGATAGACAATAAACAGTTTATTTTATGTGGGAGTGGCTGCTATTATATTCTCTGATATATAGCAATCAGAGACTGAGCAGCTCAGCTGACAGGCAGAACAGGTTTCAGTATGATATTCCAGACCTTTCTACGACAAAATTAGTTGTCTGTGAAATGAGAGAAAAACATGAAGAAATCAAGTTTTGTTGTGCAATGTGAGCTGTCAATCCTGACATAAAACATGACCTCTGCATTCACTTTTGGGACTTTTGCCAAAAGCCTGCAGATCTTACGGTCGTTCTGAGAGTGTGCAAGAAATCCACCTACCAAATGTTTTCTGCAGGATAGGGCTTCAGATTTAACCCAGAAGAGCCTTTAATGTGGGTGCCCGTCCTTGCTGAATACAGAACATGTGGAACAGCACAGAGGTGAGCAATGCATCAGCTAGGCTATAATCTTGATCAATCCCTGATTGCAGAATACTTTGAAGATTTGGTACAGCTTATTTTGCTACACAGTGTGGCCCAAAGCTCTCAGTCATTTGGGCATAAAACCCTTTATCCATAAAATATGGGTTGAAAGCACATTCCCATGGACATGCTGGCTCAGGACATGGGAAGTGATGCATTCTGAGCAGTGCCCAGCTGCTGATTTTTCATCACAAAGATGGCCAAGCACATGCACCTGTGCTTAGGTTTGGATTGGGCATGTTTCCAACACAAACTGTGGCAGATGTAGGCCAGCTCTGCCCCTGCTCCCAGCCTGAAAAGAGTAACGTAACCACATTATCATGACACCAAGCCCAAGCTAATATATCCAGTCTTTGTATTTCATCTCTCTCAGCGGGCTTAATTGGCTTGGCCTCAGACCATATTGAAGTGGTCTGTACTAGGTTCCTCTAAGCATCCATTGCTTCACTTCTGCTCGTCCTCTTATGGCCTCACTTCTCACTCACGCTCTGCGTTTCCGAACGCAACAAGTAACACCATTTTGGCATTCACCCTACATTCAGCCAGTGGCCTCTTCACAATTCATTCTACCTCTCCTAGGCAGATTACCAGGCTATCTGCCTAGTAATAGCAGCTGGGGAAGCCAATTCCTGGGATAATGTGGACTCACAGGAAAGGGAGGGCATTGCTGGTGACTGCCTTCGTCCCATCAGTTCTGAGGCATTAGATAAGGTCTTTGCCTCCCCACAGACCCTGGGGCCCATGACCTGTCCCCAGGCAGTTGGTGCAGTAGAGAGAGGAACCAGGACAGAGTCTCAGCATGGAGAGCACCCTCTAAAGCATGGCAGTAACAAATGCATGAGGAAGAAGATTTCTGCTGGTGAAAGAAAACAGAAAATTACCCAAGGCATCTCTGCTTATTCTTCAACATAAGCCAGAAAGCAACAAGCTCAAGTGTCTTCCATTTCAGGACTTGTTTCACTTGACTTTACTGCAATTTGGTTAACAGGCAGTCAGAGGTTAATTTTTTGTGTGGCTTGAAGGAATAGAAAATTCAGGTTGGTACCTACATGAGCTTTATGTAGTCATATATTAGTAGTATTTGAAAGAAAGCCAAGGTAGCAGTTGTATTCACAGAGCCTGCTGTCCACAGCACATTTCAGCCTCAGTTAAGGAGAATATAAAATGCAATAGTGTTATCCATGTTTTTCCTTCCATTTTTTAGATTTATTAAAGAGAAGACCAGTAAACCACACTGAAAGATCTAAATTGCTCATTTATAAATCACTAACCATAAAATTTCATTCAATTATCCTCTATTGAACCCAAAAACAGACATCTGATTAAGGTGTAACTTTCCTAGCTGAAGCTTACCTCCTGTAAAAATGAACAGTATTGTTTTAAAGGAATGAAGCTTTCCATTCTCATCTTCTTCATTTACTCTATTGCAATTTGCTTTCCATGAAGAAACCATGTCACATAGAGGCAAATAAAAATTACTTGAAGATACTTGTAAAATTTATATAAACTACATCTCAACCCTCTTTTGTTAAATAGACTGAGTTATTTTGTCACTGACAGGCTGTCCCTCCAGCCCTCCAATGATTTTTGTACCTGTTGTCATCACTGTCCTTAAATTTGTTCTGCATTTTAGGTGGATTCTGGAGTTGCATACCATATTGAAGCAGTAGCGTCCTTTCTTCCTTCCCTCCTTGTACTCACTGAACTTCTGATGACAGTATCAGCCTCTCTTATCCCAGGACTGTGGTGAGAGGGCATGGAAAGTAACAGACTGGCCCCTATAGCCTTTCCAGACTCACCACTTTGGATTTTCTATTCAAGGGGCTGCCTTCATTGCCTGTTTCTGAACAGGGAAGTTTGTATTAGCAAAGTGTAAATGGGCCTCCTATACTGAGGCAGTCTGATTCCTCCCTCCAGCTTCAATGTCCTCATCATTGATTAAAACTCTGTCAGTCTTCATTACATAAAACCACTGCTATTTACTACATGAGAGTATTTGCACCTAGAACACAGATGAAAACACAGAATAGTTTATAGCTTGGTTATAATGTAGGATATGGAACATGCTAGAAATAATTCCATTTGATGAGGTACCCTTTTTGTACCCTTTTTGCTCCAACTTTTATTTCATGTAAGACTTTTAATTCATGTAATATCATACTGTTTTAGCTTTAAATTAAAGTATTATGCAGTACTAACACTGTCATTGCATTTTCATGCATTTTAATGAAGCAGAGTCAAATTAGGTTTTCTTTTGTCTGAATCATGGTGAGCCATTTCTTTTTTTCAATATCATGCTGAATTCCATTAAATACATTCTCTGTCCTTTAATCTCTTTATCGTTGACCATCCATACTTCCTCTTTTCTCTCCTTATAAGGGATATTCTTTCCTTGCAAGACCATAGAGTTATAAGTTACACAGGACATTACACTTGTCTTTTCTAAACTTTAGTACACATTCAGACTTCCACTATACACTAGCTCAACTGTTACTAAGAGATACATGACTTCTTCATAACTATAAAGAATATTTTTCACCAGTCAAGCAAAGACAAGAATTTTCAAGATTCCTGTCCTAATTTATGCAGAACAGCCTATTTAAAAAAAGGATAAAGAAATAATTTTCTAACACATATTCTTCAGATATCCTCATTCACTGCCAATAAATTTTAAAGCAGTTTTCTACCTCTTTATGACCTGAATACATCATCCTGATTCTTTCCAAGCAGAGCAAAAATACAAAAACCACAAGGCATAAAAGAAAAAGAAAAATCATGCATGATTTTCATATTTTCTTCACAAATGTTGACTCATTGGAACCTTGTAAATTGAGCAAACTAATAAAGAAAAAAAAACACTCTGTCAACAAATGTTGACATTTAAACACAAACAGACTCCACTGGGGTTAATTCAACTGTGAAAATAAAAAGTGAATGCAAACATGTTCACAAAAAATCAACACTAAGTTTGGATTTGCCATGCATACTCTTTTTATTATCCTATCTTTTCATGGCCATGGCTTTCACAAGATGTGCACCTAACGGATAGCAATGGGTTTTGCAGTTGAATTTGGCAGTGTGAAGAAATCATGATGCAAGCACCATGAAGCCATCTCATCTCCTTTCTCACCTAAGATCCCAAAGTAGTGAGTCTAGTGGTAGTCAGATCTTGAAACAGCCAACAAGTCTGTCAGAAAAGACTTTCCTTCGTCCTTCAAATGTACAGTTGCCAAAGAAACACCATTCAGTGATATGATCATCCAAGCCTTTCGTTCCTGAGCAATCTTTTAGGTCCATTCAATCATGAAAGAATAAAGGGGTTTTGTTCACATAAATACTTGTGGAAACCAAACTTTGAACTTAGCTCATAATTCATTGGAAAAATGTCTTTTCCACAAGTAAATGAGAATAATTGCTCTACTAAAGCTATGAAGTGAAAGCTGCTGGTGAGTAGGGATGCAATTAGGACTTGTGGTTGGCATTAGCATGGGCCCAAACCAAGTCTCTTCAAGCAAAGAGAGCCTCTTTGAGGAAAATATTTACATTCATTGTGTCTTTCTTTGCTACTAACCATCAATGCAGGTAAAGCTGTAAGAAAGTTTAAGTTCAATGGTTCACAGCAAGAATTTTATTACAGCTATCCAGGTACACACCTGCTACTAGAACTACAGACATAATATACTCAAAATGTATTAAGAGTTGCACAGCACAAACAGGAAAGAATTATAGAAGTTGACATTACTACGTTATGTGTATGGAGTAAGATTTACAATCTTTTAGGTAATAAGCACTTGCACTATTTCTGCAAAATCTGTCCTACTGATGCCTTTCTGTGAGATGCAAAAAGCTATCTAGTACAACGCACAACACCACAGTTTTTTATTAATCTAATAAGCCAGATACAGATCTGAACACACCTTCACAGATGCAATTACTTCATGAGACAAGAGCAGGTTCATTTTAAAACTCACTTTACCTGTACTGTCTTAGGAGACCAAATGCCATTTGGTCACTCCTTCACCAATCCCCAAACAAGACAGTTTCATATTCTTTAATGTTCCCCTCCCCTGTATGGAGGGTGCATGCAGCCTCTGTGAGCTGTTCACAGCCAGGCAAGGGCTGGTCTCCAAGGGCATCCTGTGCTCTGCCCTCACCGGTCTGCAGGGGAGGACCCACACATGTGCAGCCTTTTTTTTCATCTGGGAAACCCCAGCAGTCCAGGAGGTGCAAGCCTCTGGCAGCCAGAGCACAAACAGTATCTAAGGAGCTTCCTTGCTACCAGCAGCTCCACATGAGGCCGTTTACCCTGCTCAGTACTTCCATATCAATAGCTTCAAATGCAGTCATAGACACATAGAAGCCTCATATTGGCATCTCTGACATCATCTGTAGATACAGAACATCATCTGTAATCACAGCTCAAAAACAAATTGCAGCTGCATGGTGGAAGTTTCTGAATTGGTGCAAAATCACTTTTGTCAATGCAAAGTTTTGTTCCAAAACATCTAGAGGGGTAATTTTTCCTCCCAAATACCTTGCCAGGTCAGATACTACCTCTATTCCCATGCCAGCAAACAGCCAGCACAGACTGCCTTATCCACACTTGCTAATGCAATGGCAATGCAGTTGATCTGTTTCAGATCCTGTCTAGCTGCCAGGCACCCGGAAACACACAGGTTAGTACAAATAAATATTGGATATTGAACTGCTGGCACCCCCAAAGCTGCTATAAAAGCACAACCTTGTTCCTTTCCTCAGATCCATAACTTCTAGAACAGATGTTCCTCCTGATTCCTCCCATTTCTCTGCTGAAATCGTTTCAATAAGAGTCAATGGCAGCAAGAATTTTTCCCATTTAATGGTAACCTTTGCACACCATATAGTCTAACAGTTATGTATAACATCTCCAAATACACAGTCATTTCAAAATGTGAAAGAACAGAAATTTACTGCAGTTCTTCCAGTGGCTAGATTAATTCTACTTTCATTTAGGCTGCAAAAAATTTGTAAAGGAGAAAAAAAAAAGGAGAGGTGCTTTAAAAAATTACTCATGAGTGACTAATCTCATTCTCCATCCTGCAATTGGAAAAAATAGGAAAGAAAAAGAAACCTCACCCCACTCCTCTTATCTAGTAAGGATCTATCAAGTTGCAGCCCTGTATTTGGTACTGATTTCACATTTCCTCAGCTGCTACCTCTCACTTTTCATACACAGTTTCTCTTCCTTCTCTTTACACTGGCTTCCAGATTAAAGCAGTCTTTACATGTTTTCTTTCTCACTTTTTGGTCATTTTTGTTTCAATTTAAAAGGCAATTAAGCCATTCTCAGAATAAAATTTTTAAAAATCCAAATTAAAATCCTCTTAGACAAGGTATTTTTTTCTGAATTTCTAGAGGCATAGAGCAGCCTTTCAAATGAAACAGAAAATAGCTTTTTTAAAATCTCACTCAAATAGGCTTATTCCTTCAACAACAAAGAAAAAATGCTATGTGAGTTACAGAACGAGGCTTTGATTTCAACTCTGTTTGAATAAATAGGACTTCGGAAAAAGGTTTTCCTGAGTTAGAATTACCATAGGCAATCAACCATAAAAAACACTATCTAGGTCATATAAAAAGAATCATAGAATAGAATCATAGAATCAACTGGGTTGGAAAAGACCTCTGAGATCACCAAGTCCAACCCTTGATCCAACACCACCATGGTTACTAGACCATGGCACTAAGTGCCACATCCAGTCTCATCTTAAAAACCTCCAGGGACTGTGAATCCATCACCTCCCTGGGCAGCCCATTCCAATGCCTGATCACCCTCTCCATAAAAAATTTCTTCATAATTTCCAACCTAAAGCTCCCCTGGCAGAGCTTAAGATCATGCCTATTTGTCCTACTGCTGGTTGCCTGGGAGAAGAGACTATCCCTCACCTGGCTACAGCCTCCTTTCAGGGAGTTGTAGAGAGTGATGAGGTCTCCCCTGAGCCTCCTCTTCTCCAGGATAAACAATCCCAGCTCCCTCAACCTCTCCTCACAGGACTTGTGCTCCAGTCCCTTCACCAGCCTTGTTGCTCTTCTCTGGACCTGCTCCAGCACCTCAATATCCTTCCTGAACTGAGGGGCCCAGAACCGGACACAGTACTCCAGGTGTGGCCTCACCAGCACTGAGTACAGGGCAAGAATCACTTCCTTGGTCCTGCTGGCCACACTGTTCCTAATACAGGCCAGGATGCCATTGGCCTTCTTGGCCACCTGGGCACACTGCTGGCTCATGTTCAGCTTCCTATCAATCCAAACTCCCAGGTCCCTCTCTGCCTGGCTGCTCTCCAGCCACTCTGTGCCCAGCCTGTAGTGCTCCATGGGGTTGTTGTGGTCAAAGTGCAGGACCCGGCACTTGGCCTTGTTGAACCTCATCCCACTGGAATCAGACCATCTCTCCAGCCTGTCCAGGTCCCTCTGAAGAGCCCTCCTGCCTTCCAGCAGATCAGCACTCCCCCGCACCTGGTGTTGTCTGCAAATTTGCTAATGGTACACTCAATCCCCTCATCCAGATCTTCAGTAAAGATATTAAACAGAACTGGGCCCAACACTGATCCCTGGGGGACACCACTAGTGACCGGCTGACAACTGGATGCAGCCCCGTTCACCACCACTCTCTGGGCCCGGCCCTCCAGCCAGTTCCTAACCCAGCACAGAGTGCCCCTGTCCAAGCTGTGGGCTGCTAGCTTTTCCAGGAGAATGCTGTGGGAGATGGTGTCAAAGGCTTTGCTGAAGTCCAGGTAGACCATATCCACAGCCTTCCCCTCATCCACCAGGCAGGTCAGCTGCTCAGAAAAGGAGATCAGGTTGGTCAGACAGGACCTGCCCTTCCTAAACCTGTGCTGGCTGGATCTGATCCCTTGTCCATCCTGTACATGCTGTGTGATTGCACTTAGGATGATCTGCTCCACTGAGGTCAGGCTGACAGGCCTGTAGTTTCCCAAGTTTCCCTCCTTGCAGCCCTTTTTGTGGATCTGCATGACATTAGCCAACTTCCAATCATCTGGAACCTCCCCAGTGAGCCTGGACTGTTGCTAAATGATGGAGAGCAGCTTGGTGAGCTCTTCCGCCACCTCTCTCATCACCCTAGGATGGATCCCATCTGGTCCCATAGACTTGTGAGGATCCAGGTGGCTCAGCAGGTCACTAACTGTTTCCTCCTGGATTACAGGGGGGCTGTTTGGCTTCCTGTCTCTGTCTAGCAGCTTCAGAGGCCAGTTGTCTTGAGGATAACCTCTCTTACTGTTGAAAACTGAGGCAAAGAAGGTGTTAAATACCTCAGCCTTTTCCTCAGTTTTGGTGACTATGTTTCCTGCCATGTCCAACAAAAAATGGAGGTTTTCCTCACCTTTCCTTTTACTACTGATGTATTTGTAGAAGCACTTCTTGTTATCCCTAACAGAAGTGGCTAGATTGAGTTCAAATTGTGCCTTTGTCTCTCTGATTTTCTTTCTACATTGACCTAACTATATTCCTAAACTCTTCCTGAGTAGCCAGCCCTTTTTTCCATAGTCGGTTAGCTCTCTTTTTCCCCCTAATTTCCTTTAAAATCTCTCTGTTCAGCCAGGCTGGCCATCTTTCCTGTCGGCTCACCTTTCAGTACACTGGGACAGCCTGCTCCTATGTGTTCAAGACTTGCTTCTTGAAGCATGTCCATCCCTCCTGGACCCCTTTGTTTTCAAGGGCTGTTTCCCCAGGTACCCTCTGAACCAGTCTTCTGAGTAGGTCAAAATCTGTCCTCCAGAAGTCCAGGGCAGCAGTTTTATTGATGGCCCTCTTTGCATCCCTGAGTCTTGAAAACTCTATTATTTCATGGTCACTGTGCCCCAGACAGCCTCCAACCACCAAATCTCCCACCAGCCCCTCTCTGTGAACAGCAGGTCTAGCGGGGCCCCACCCCTGGTAGGCTCATTTACCAGCTGGAGCAGGAAATTATACACTCTAGGATTCTCCTAGACTGCCTCTTCTTTGCTGTTGAGTTTCCAGCAGACATCCAGCAGGTTAAAGTCACCCACAAGAACAAGGGCTGGCAATTTTGAGACATCTGCCAGCTGCTTGTAGAATAATTCATCACCCTCATCATCCTGATTGGGTGGTCTATAACAGACTCCCACCAGGATGTCAGCCTTGTTGGCCTTTCCCTGATTCTGATCCACAGGCACTCAACCTTATCACTACTGACTTCAAGTTCTACAGTCAAGAGACTCTAACATACAGAGCCACCCCTCCACCTCTCCTACCTTGCCTGTCCCTTCTGAAGAGCCCATGGCAGCACTCCAGTCATGCGAGTCATCCCACCACATTTCTGTGATGGCAACTACATCATAGCTTTCCTGCTGCACGATGTCTTCCAGCTCCTCTTGTTTGTTACCCATGCTGTGTGCATTGGTGTACATGCACTTCAGCTGGGCTGCTGATTTCACTTCTAACTCTGGCTTTCCACACTTAGGCTCATCTCTGGCGAGCTTGGTTTCAACCCCTTCCCCCTTCAAACCGCGGTTAAAGCCCTCCTGATCAGCCCCAACAACTTATGGGCTAGAGTCCTTTTGACCTTGCTAGATAGATGAAGTGCATCTGACTCTAGCAGGCTAGGTAACATAGAATTTGCCCCATGGTTGAAAAAAACAAAATTCTGCCAGTGGCACCAATCCTTTAGCCACCTATTGATAAAATGGATTTTCCTACTCCTCTCCTCATTCATCCTTGCTACTGCAGGAACTGAGAAGAACACCACCTGTGCTCCTGTCCCATTAACTAATCGACCGAGCTCCTTGAAGTCCTTTTTAATTAGCCTGGTGCCTCTTTCACTAATGTCATCACTGCCAGCCTGGACCACCAGCAGTGGATAATAATCAGAGGGCCGGATTAGCTCCGGGGAATTAGTAGGGAATCTCCTACTAATATCCCTCACCCGGGCTCCAGGAAGGCAGCGGACTTCCCTGTGGGATGGGTCCAGTTGGCATATAGGACCTTTAGTTCCCCTCAGAAGGGAGTCACCAACTACAACTACCCTTCTTTTTTTCTTTATAGCTGTGGTTGTAATCTGTCAGGTAGATGGGGTGCAACCGGGAGACCCTCCAGACAGATCCTCTTCTTGACTGCCCTCTGCCTGACTCTCTGGGTCCAGGGCCTCATACCTGTTCTTTAAGGGCACCGTGAGAGCTGATGGGGGTCAGGAGGGGATTCCTTTACCTCTCCAATCAGGGACCTCTTTCCATTCTCCCCCATCTACTTGGTTTGCTCCATCTGCCTGATGGCAGGAGAGGCAAGGCTTCACCATCTCCTGCTGGACCCTTCTTTTGGGGTCAAAAGGGTACGACTCCACCAGACTATTTCCCTTTCACTCTCTCTAATACTTCTTAGCCTCTCTACTTCTTCCTTGAGCTCTGCCACTAGGCACAGCAAATCATTCACCTGCTTGCATCGTTGCAGGCATCTCTCACACTGTCCTCTGGTACTGACGCCAGGCTCAGACACTGTACAGCCGGTGACCTGAACAGCTGCGTCCTTCCTGAGGGGTTCTGCCTGGGTTAGCACACTCCCCCTGAGAGCAGCAGCAACAGCTTTTGCTTGTTTGGAAACCATTGCTGGGTCTAGTGGAGTTGCAGGGGAAAAAAAAAGAAAAAAACAAACAAACTAACAATAACAAACCACAATCTCATATTTACCTCACAAAACACTAGAGAGAGCTGGGAGGGTGGCTATGCCCTTCCTGCTCCCATGCCTGTGAGAACTGCCATGCAAACTGCCGTGCCACGCCCCTGTTTGCCCACTCCTGTTCACCATGCTCCAGGTCGCCTGCGCTCCCTGGAGCAGTTTAAATCTCCCAGCAACAACCTCATCTTTACCCCCTGGTCAGCTCATTCAGCCTAGCAAGGCAGTTGGTCTGAGATGCCTAAGTAGATACAGACTGTACTACCTAGCCAGCTCTAGTTCTTCAGCATCATGAGGATAAAAAAAAAGCACTTCTGATTACGTAAACTTAAAAACAAACAGAAAGGAGATAATGCTGAAAAAATGTGGCAGATTTTCTACTCCAACAAACACTATCTTGTCAAGTTTGCAGGTCTAGGGCACGTTGAAGTGACAGGCAGCTATTGATGTGATGTTACAAGGGCTATTACAGCAGGAGAGGTGCTGCAGAAACTCCTAGAGGAAGGTGCAAATGCAGAAACTGCAAGGGAACCTGTTCCAGTCTCACCATAATTAAGAGGAAAAAAAGTTATGTAAATGAGCAAGATACTATTTCTTTTAACATATGGTTTTGCTGAAATGACAGGTTAGTCTGCACCTTTTAAACTGGAGGTACAGTTTAGGATTAGAAGAAAAGTTAACACTCCCATTCATACCAAAAGGCAAGGCTGTCTCAACTGGAAGCTGGTCAGTCACTCACAAATCTCGGCACACCTTCTGACTTAGATTTAGTCTGCCCTTGAATGGAACAGTGAATGGAGACGATACAGCAGTGAGCTCCAATATGTAGTTATCTTATTGGATGAATGAGTTCCAACAAGATCAATGCAAAAAAACCCAAAAAATCAACAACAACAAAAAATACAACCAACTGAAAAACAAAAAACAAACCCCACTTTCTGTTGACAAATTACTCCTATGAGTCAAACTGAGTGTGTCCATTCAATACAGTTTTTGATAGGAAAAGTTTTTCAGGTGATGCAGTGGCCAAAGAAGGAACAGCTTCTTGCTTTTCCTGCTCAGTCATTCCCCAAAAGGGATACATTCAAGTTAAATCCACTGATGAGTTCTTGGGCCACCTAGGCAGCTACAGTAGATTACAGAATAAGCAGAGACGTCATCGAGTTTTTGGGGGTATTTTTGTGAAGGCTTGTTTTGTTTTATTTTGTTTTTCATTTTCTCTCATTTCATTCAATATAGAAAACAACATTTGGTTGGAAACTGCTACTTGAAGACTACTTCATTAAAGTACTGCATTGAAGGATGGAAGTGCACCTGTGCACAAGGAGTTTCAGCATATCAGCTCTCAGCCTCAAGCCCCTGGGCAGGCGGGAGGGGAAGCCTTGCTGAAGGTGCCCAGCACTACAAGCTCTCCACGAGGTTTCTTGGTGATACAACAGATCTGTCCTGGTGACAGATGTTTTCAGCTTTCGCATGTCAAAGGGGAAACAATCACTTCAAAATAGAGCATGACCTCAATAGTCAAAACCAAAAACTTCTGCCAAAGCTTTTGCTTAAAATTTTCAACAGAAAAACAGGCTCTCAGAAGAGGAAAAAATAATTTTCTTGAAAACATAAACATTTCCACTAAAAAATGGAAGCATCAAGTGTAACTTTCAGCCATAGAAGCAAATGCTTTCTGTTTGAAGAAAAATCAAGTTTTGTTTAAAAGAAAAGAGAAAATTCAGAAGATTTCTAATAAAAATATAAAAATTCAATATGTGGTAGTCTAATCCTTGTGACTGCCTTTTTTTCCTGTGAAAAGAGGAGGCAATGTTTTAGATCTCATTTACCTTCATTGTTTAAATCTAGGACCTACTTAAAACCAGTTTATCTTCCTTGCACACAAGGACAACTTTTGGCCTAGCTCAACTATCTGTCATTTAATTTAGATATCGATAAGACATCCAGACATTGCACTGGTCACACTTCTCTTCCCTCCTCAGCCTGTTGCCGTAGCAAAGCACAGTCAGTACTCTGGCAGTGCTAAGTGACAATTAGTTGCTTTCAAAGGGCAAAGCTAGTTAGGAGCCAGTCTGTGCTTGCCAGCTGCATGAGGCTCTAGTTCTTTGTCCCTTACTGCCCTTTTGTGAGCGCTGGCTGCAGTTGTTGTCTGGAACTGGACACAGTCCAGCCAAAGAGCTAGGTACAAACTGAGAGGTCAGACGGATGTATCCCATGCTCTGCCTCCAGATGCACAATAGGGGACACCAGTCAAGCAATCCTGCTGCTCTCCTGGCTCTGTTCTCCTACACCTTCCTCCAGCACCCTCAGGCGCTGTGTCAGGATTCTTAGAGGATACATGGCTCTTTTTGCATCCCTTAGAGCTTTAAGTTAACTGTTTCCAGCCACATTACCCATGAAGTTGTCTAATATATATCTGAATATGCTGACGCCATCTGCTTCTACAGTCTCCTGCAAGATCAAGTTCAGAAGTTCACTAGTCACACAGTGGCATGTTTTCTATCAGATTTAAAATTACCTCTGACCAACTGATCCTGATTGCTGCCTTCTTCTAAGTTCTTTATGTGTTGTGGAGACTGGAGTTGCACACAGCATTAAAGATGTGCACACACCAAGTAAAAGAGTGCCTTTCTCTTTCTTCTCATCACCCCTCTAATGCTGACCAACGTTTTGTTAGGCTTGTTAGCTGCTGCTGTTGTGTATTGAAAGTTAATTACAGAAAGCCCTCAACAGTGACTCCAAGATCTCTTTCCAAGTTCAGCATCATATAGACATGGTTAAGATTGTTTTTCCCTAGATTTGTGGCCTTATATTTTTCTACTTTGAAACTCATCTACTAACTTTTTGTTTGCTCACATTCTTATAATGTTCTTTTGGAGTCCCATTTCATCACCTTCTCCATGACAGAAATTGAATATTAAGCCCACTGAAGCCCTACATTTTGCTGGACAGATATTCTAGAGTAAAGGAATACTTCTCTCTTCAGATAAAACAGCACCTATTTGCACTTACGTAATTCACTGCTCACCACAATACTCTGCAGTCATCAAGACTGGTCCATAGAAAGTGTTCTGTTGAAACTGTTACAATCTAATACAGGGAGCTGAATAGCGTGGAAGTAAAATAACTGGAAGGGAAGAGATAAATTCAAAGTTTTTGCATAAGGAGTTGTGGAATATAATTTTTCTCTTTTTTGCAAACTCATTTGCTTAATGCCACTTCTTAATTTTGCACTAAGCACTCTTGGAAAAACATTTTACAAGAAGGTACATAAAGAAAAGAAAGCTTTTTGGTCTTCATCACTTGGGAAAGGGAAACTTCCTTAACTATAATAAAAGATAATTCAAAGGACAGGCTTTTTTTTGGTCTCACTTGTACCAAGATAACTTCTCCACAACAAGCAGAAAATAGACTGAAGCTTTCCTGACACCAGTTCTCACCCTCCCAACAGTGCCCTGCTCAGAAAGCTACTTTACATCCTGCTAAGGTCCACAGAGATTCTTATCCCTCAGTGCCCTAACACCACAGCATATCCCTGTATATACTTGAGCATCTTGTCTAAAAATCAGATTGTTTTGTTTCCACAGCCCACCAGAGAATTCAGAGAGGAGCTGCCAAGTGAATGCATCCACAGGAATATTTCCCATAGTAGCATTTTCCCCTCATACACTCTGTCCCCATCTTCCCTTTCTCCCTGCACATTTTTGCTTTCATTGTACTGCTAAAAATAAAAGCAGAATAAAGGCCTTACAGAGGAGTTTGAGGTGGTTTTACTGTTGCACTACTATTTTCCAAGGTGTGCAGTAATCCAGAATATTTTCTCATTGGGGCTGGGAAGGTCTAACTGGGAATTCAAACTTAGTTTTAACAAGGTTGCTTGAACAGGGACAGTATATTCTGTTAAATTTCCCAAACAGTAGGTGAATATGTAACACTACATGGTGTATTTTCCAAAGCCATACCACACAAGCTGGAACAGCAGCAGCATGACCACAGCACTTGTATATCTATTCTATGACGGTTTGTCAGTTCATAACTAAATTCTCATTATTAACTAATGTCCAAGCTCTCCCTGCTCTTGCTTGCACTGCCTTGGCAGCAGGGTTGAAGAACGTGTATAACATTCTCATCTGCCTTCACATTTTGACTGCTTGATTCCCTGCTAGGGCAGAAAGTTAAAAAAAAAACCAAAGAAATAAGCAAAAAAAAAGAAAAGCAGTGTTGTACTGCTCCTGCAAGAAGCATTTTTGCATAAGGGAACTACAGCACCGGACAAAGAGCGCAGGGAAAGTTGTGCTTCTTGCTGCCACAGTTTGAATACCTTCCACTCAACAGCACAGTCCTTCTGTGCCGCAGCAGTGAGGGGAGTGCAGGCTGCTGGACAGATGACTTTGTGAGTGCACCCAGCAAATTGCACATCTGCAGTAAACAAACTTCCTCTTTATGTTTGTAAACCCAGAGCAAAGAAAAGGTCAGCCAGGTTTCAGCAGATCTGATCTGCTCAAAGTACTAATAAAGAGAACTTCTAGAAACAGTCAATTTTCTAATTTCCTTGGGTCTCTGCCTCATACAGCACAGAGACAAATTAGCAAGGAAGTACAAGGTCTAGGCATGTGCTCTTGAGCAGTAGAATTAATAGATAATGCAATTAGTGGAGAGATGTAAACACAATATCTCCCAAAAATAATCTCTCAAGGGCTCAACCAGCTAAATTTAAACTATTTAACAAGGAAAGCTTGTCTACAGCAGCACCAGATTAAGCTGCACACTTTGCTGTCAGCTTAAGGGCTCAACTTTGCCACCTGTGTTTGCATTGAAATTTAATTCCTTTTTGATGTAGAAGGCTCAGACAAAGTCCTCTGTACCACGTAAGCTCTGCATGGGAAGCTGGCAAGTAATCAGCATGTTGCATAGCCAAGGAAATTCTGGCTGGCCTCATAGCTAGTGGACATGCCTTGAGCAACCAGCTTCAAGAGCTCTCCAGAGTAGAACAAAGAGCCGGAGACATAGTCCTTGTCCCAGCGCCAGAGGTGACCGCACAACCTCCTGGCCTCATCAGCAAGATGGAGAAGGTTCTTTAAACAAAGATTTCCTTATGAATTGGTATTTAATCCCATGTGAAGTCAAGCTTATATGCACAACATACAACCACAAATCATGCTACATATGTGCTGTTCACATTAGGTCAGATTTTGGCCCAGACACAGATGCTTAGATGTTCCAGGCACTACACACAAGACTTCCCTGTGCAAGTTGAGGGCATGACTCCAGCCCCTTTGTTGGCATATGAATATTAAGTACTTTGGAGATACTAAAACTAACTTTAATAAAGTCTCAGGGAGTTAACTTATGCCTTATCCAGCCTAACTTGACAAGAAGGGCACTGAAAGCTCAGCACACACCAGCAAGTCAGCGTAAAGCATGCTATAAGGGCTCCAGTGTAAAGTTTCAAAGCATCCCTTGGATGTCTGGGAAGCAGTGGAGGAGGCATCCCACTGTACCATCAGCAACCATGCCTGCCCCGAAGTAAAACCTTTTTGCCCAGGAGAGAAGGGTGGTGCCATCCTCCAAGGCTGGAAGCCTTTTTAATCCCATAATCCAAAACCAGGTCTTCTGACTAGCTCTGGTTATCTCTGCCTCATTAATTCCCCAGTGCAAGATCACTCACTTTTCTGGGCCCCTGGATAACTCAGCACCATGTTGGAGGTTTTTATCTCATGGTTTCACCTAGAGCTACCTTGATGGCTCTCACTACCTACAACAGACAGCGTGGATAGATGCTGCCCCAAGGAGTGGCTGGCTGCAAACTTCATTGCCTTGCCAGGGTCAGATGGCCATGTGATATTTAACTTCCTTATCTTTCCTGAGACCTATTTATTTTTTAAGTGTTGGCTTTCATCTGGATAATAAATACTTCTTTTCTTCCTTTCTCTTCTTCTAGTTTACACAATAGATGCTACCAGCTGCCTGCACACCTCTGTGTATGCAACTTCCAACCCTGCACACACAATAGTTGTTTAGTCCTCTAAATGCCCTCTTGAGGTCTGATGAGAGGATTATTGGTCCCTTTTAACAGTAAGGAAAAATCATGACAGAGTACCAGGGCCCCACACCACAAGGTATCTCTGAAATAAACTCAGTCACAATGCTGGGGTCACCATATCGAAGAGGAGGCTATTGACTTCATCCAAGTGAGGAATTAATTACAGGTAAAGACTCTTCACATTCTCTGAACTGGACCTGCCTCTGGATTATTTTTTTTTTACCCACTGTACACATAAAGAGTATCAGGCAGCTCTCAGCACTAATTCCCTGAGCCTGAGGATACTGCTGGACAAAGAAGCTGACTTACTCTAGCCGTGAAAGTATTCCGCACAGGATCTGAGAGGATTAAAATGCCAGACTTACCAGCAACAAGAGAGGCAAGGGAAAAGAGACAGCGCTGAGCCCAGGCACCTATGAAAGATTGCTGGGTCTTCTCTGGAAAAAATTGTATCTATATGTCATATTGCCATACCTACTGTGGAAGAAGTTACTTTGATGGAAGAAGTGACTTTAACAGGAAGATTTTCAATGGTAACATTTCCTGACAAGGTGCCAGTAATTACTGTATTCCAATAAAAGCTGTTATTTTTGAATCAGTGTCATGCAAGAGCCTTACTTTTATGTGTCTTCTGCAATTCCAATCAGCTCAGAGGGGAATTACAGGATGCCTTTGGGGAAGGTAAGCTTGAGATGCAACAATATAGAAGAAGCACAAAGAGGCTGGTCCTTGCAGGCTTCGCTTGAGAGGCAGCCACATCGTGAACCCCTTTTTGTGCTAGAAGGAAGGAGTGCCTGCGAAGGAAAGGGAGAGAGGATGCTGACTACCTGCTCTGTCCTTGCTTTTGCTCAGGCCTCCACAAATGTCACAAGTATCTTTTGAACTCCAGGAAGACCAAATTTGCCGTAAAACAAAGCCAAAACCACTGGATGAATATAAAACAAGAACAGTGTATTTCAAAGTAAGCAGAACCTTAAATAATTTTAAAATCTAGCATTCAGACTGCCAAAAGCTCTATTACTGAAGATAAACATGGGTCCAACAAATAGGTGTTTTTACAAAGGAGCAAATTAAATAGGTGTGGATTTTCAGGACTGGCAAGATTAGTGCATTATGAATATAAGGGACCACATAAGTGGCTTTATGGCTTGTATTTTCCTTCCAGTTCCTAGGAAACACCCTGTAGTGAAAGAATAGTTAAGAGTTCGTGAAGATTATCCCTTCACAAACTCACACAGACCTTCAGAAAAAAAGAAAATCAATCCTCATTCTGGGGCTCTGGCTGCTTTTCCAGAGATTGAAACTCTTGTCTAAGGAAATTTTTTTTGGTTCAGGTTTGCAAAAGAGATAAACAACTACCTTAGCAGCTAAGATATTTTCAGGCAGAATCATCTGGTTGGCACAAAACCTGTGTGATAACATTCAGTGGTAAAAATGGACCTGCAAAATATTTCCAAGAAAGTAAATGTTAGCTTTGTGATAAATATTTTCCTTTATTTCAAGAAATACAGCATTCTACTATAACCGTAGAAAATTTTGTACAAATAAATATATTGTTTTCACCCAAACATTTTAAAAAGATAAAAAATAAACATTTCAAAACAAAATTTGTTAGAATATCCATTATATAAAAGGATTAACATGAGAGCCATTTCAACCAAGATGTTACAAGATTCAAGGAGGTCATCAGGGGAGGTCATATAGGAAAGCCATATAAAGACCCAAAGAACTTAAAAAAATTATGGGTTTCTTTAACCTACAGATTTCACAGGACAGGTATGCATCCTAACTAGTCTATTGTGTTCAATTATTTCCATGTAGATCAGCAAACTTTGATATGTCAGATGGCACTGCTCACATATATCACAGCTGTTTGATGGATGTAAATTATATGAAGGAGGTTCAACCACAATTCAGTCTCTAAAGTACTCGCAAAGAAAACAGAACAGTCTTTCACCTCTCTTTATACAAAGCAGTGACCAAACTCTTTCTCAATCCTAAAGCCATCTCTATTCTTAAGCAAAAAGGCAATACCCAGTCCCAAGTTATCACTGCCATGTCTGCAACAGTTCCTAACAGCATTCCAGCAACCTGAAATGCTTCAGCAAATCAAAAAATATCTACCTGCTTTGGGGATCTTTAGAAATGTCAAATATCTGAAGGGAAAAATCTTTTCTTCATCTTTGCAGCACATCTAAGCCCTTTAAATACTAGAATTTATATTACTCACTGAGTATTGGTTACATTCCTCCACCAACCCATGTACAAGTCCACAGCGACACCCCCCAGCTCTTGGTTTATCAGCTGGTCTAGAGCTGAGTAATGCACACCAACAGCCAAGAACAGCATGCTTTATACAATGGCAGTGACAATATTTCTGTTTATTACTCACTCTATTTATGTGGCAGAAGTAATTACTCCACACTTCTGGACTTGGTTTGACAGGAGGACCATTGATTTATGGTAATGTATTTCTTGAAAGATCAAAAAGGGGCTTTCAATGAAGAACCAAGATAAACCAGCATAAAAAATACTATGATACAATTTTTTTCACCTATGCTACAATTATTGCATTACTATGTTTCAAACTGTAGGATCTGTTGTGCACAATGAACTAGAGATAAATGTCTGAAGTGTTTCACAACATCACCTGCTTTGAGGGAAACAGGAGAAATATCTGTCTTTTGACTTGTGCACAGATCTTTACATAGCTCACTGCTCCCACATGCCTGTTTCCTAGAGATAGGCTGTGTGTGTGCATGGCTGCAAGGAAGTAAGGTTAGGCAGTACTAGGCAATATGTGAAAAACCAACTTTACATTAAGAATAGTGTATGCTACAGAGAAAGTCACTGACCAAACCCTAAACACTCATAAAACCAAACCAAGCTTAAGAATTCATGAGACCAATTGACCTAGAAGACTAATTCTAAACATCAATCTGGAGAGGACAAACAAACAAACAAATAAATGCAACATTTAGAAAACCCTATAACTATATGTGAATATTTTTAATAAAATTTGCAGTTAAGAGAGAGATAAGAGATGAGGGGCCTCAGTAGACTATGTTCCTCCTGACACAAGGTAATCAACACATGAGCCACTGGATGGTTTCTGTCAGATAAGCCTTTACTCTAAATATCCATTTGGCAGAAATATCCACTTGGCAGAGGACTGCATGACTAGATCAATCACCATCTTTAGTGATAGTAACAACCCTTGGGCTCCTTCTCAGATACACTTTAACAAGATGCTAAGAGCATCATATTATGTCACCTTCTCTTCTCCTCCCTGATGGTCGCATGTAGGTCATCCAATACAGTTTTCCTGTGATGCGTAATAGAGAAGAGCTGCCTGCAGAAATTATTTCCACAGTGGGCTGGAGATAGAAAAAACTCTCCATTCTGCTGCTTTTCTTTGATTTCCTCTGCATCTTGCAGACAAAGGCAACAAAAGAAGTCACCCACTTAGGATATCTGAATGCATGCCAAAACCTGACTATAGATCTAGGTCTTCAGAAAACTCGGATTTTGCATTAGTTGCCGAAAGGTGCTCATTCCTGCTCATATGGAGGATCAGCTCAGCTATCCAAGTCAAAATAGGCAGGTGGCTACTGCCATAATGGCCAGCCTCACCATACATCTCTTTCCTTGAATTGGGCATGTAGCACTCAAGTCACAGATGCAGAGGTACATTTGCCCAAAGAGAGGGAAATGCATATTTCTAAGGACAACGTGGAGTTAGACCCTCACAGAAAAAAAAAAAAGGAATTACTTACCCAAAATGCTGTGGAAGGATGTGTAGCATGAAAAAACATTATTCAAAAATTCAAACAAATCTGAAAAGCTGTGACTGCAGCCAAAATTTTGTCCTAGTTTAATGCAAACATTCCTATAGAATTTCTCATTAATATTAACCTTTGCTTTCACTTCCAGAAAGGTGGTGCATTTTACAAGGAAACTGTTGTGCAATTAATTATCAGTTAGAACTATAAGCAGGGACAGGAATCTGCAAACCTGCCATGAAATATCACTTAGATATGCCCTGATTTACTAGCTTACCTCATAAGGAAATTAGAATGCATTATCAGGATTTTATGATGGGTCAGTAACATGATTCCATGGGTATAATAGGACACAGAGGGGAAAGCCTCATTTTTCTTCTCTGATGAAGACTAATATCTTTAAAAACATAACAAGACAGACTGGTTTAAGAAAACAAGAAATTTGATTAACAACATGGGTCCCTATCAAAAGATTAATATGACATTTGTTCATCATGTAAATTATGAGCCTGGAATAGGGAAAAAAGGCTAAGTTCAAAGTCAAATATGAACTGGAAAAAAAAAAAAGCCTGCTCTGCGTCATTAATTATGAATTCTCCTGAAGTCTAGAGAAGTGACCCAAGCAATGAACTGACAGATTAAAATCATGCTTTTTTTTCAGACTAGAAGGGAAAATAAGACTAAAATTTACATTTTCATCTATTAAGTCTGTTGTTTCACAAAAAGGTTAAAACTCTGAGTTTCTAGCTTCAGATGCAAGGCAGAGCCCTTTGCCACTGGGCCAGAGCTTACCCAAGACCACAGTAAGAATACCTGTGATGCAGAAGGCTTGACTCTCCAACAAGGATGAATTTCAGCTGGAGCAGGAGATCAAAGAGAATCTAGAAGCAGATTATTGCTCTGACTTGCTTCCCCCCCCAGCTTAAAAGGGCAGGGCAGTGCTGTGGCAGAGGAAGTGGGCTGCTACAGGCTGGGGGGTGGGCAGCTTCTGCACTCTGGTACCTCCAGGAATTTTGGTTGAAATGGGGGGTGGAGGGCGGAAAATAACATCTGTGATGTTAGCATACCCACACCTAACTAAAAAATGATAAATTATTTCCTTTGCAACAATGAACAGGCTTTATGAACACTGAAATGCCACACTGAAATGCTGAATGATAAGCATTAAAGGCTACCAAGGTCCAGGTGAGTGCAGTCTGCCCAGGGAATGGACCTGACTGCTCAGGGGAGCTCAGGTTTGTCCCTGTGTGGTACCTAGGACAACCTGTGGGACCAGTCCCAGCTGTTACCTTTCTACTACCTGTACTGGCAATGTCATCACAACTGCCTCCCCTACTTTGCCTTTTTTTCTGGTGCTGACACAAAGTGGGGGAGAAAAATATGTTTATCCAGTAGCAGTTTTCCAACATCTGGACATTCTTATTTCGTTTTAACATGGACTAGTAATGAAAAGCACCTGCTTGTAACTACGGACTGAGTGCGTGGTGCTGGAGAATTATTTAAATGCTAGACTAATAACCAGTTGAGGTTAATATTTATGGAATTTGCCATCGGAAGGCAAAGATACCTGCTGCCACAGCTAGCTTATTCCTGAGGTAATGGGGCTGATGGGAATGGGAAAATTACTTTCCTCATCCCCTAAATATTCCATGGAAAGCATCAAGCAGTTGAAGGAAAAATCATATACTCTTTTTCTGGGATTCAATGAATTTTCCCTATTCTTTTTTCCTTTTCTTTTTCTTCTTTTTTGTTTTCTTCATTTTATAAAACAGCAGTTATCAAAATCCAGATGTTTTCCATCCTCGTTAAAAAAAATATTTTGGAAAGGAAACAAGCAATCATTCTCAATACTGGATTCAAAGGTTATTGTGCTGGATGGCTGGTATTCTGCTTCTAGAAAGACATACACACCTTAAATCCACAGTGAGAGCCACATGGCTTCAAAACGACTGTGTAGGGAACTGTAAACATTAAAATAACCATGAGAGAAAAAGGAAAAAAGCTTTTATTAAATATCTAGGTTATTAGAAGACACTTTTTACTTCCAAAGAGCTTATATAGTCACTGATGGGGGGGACGGGGGGGGGAACCCATCAAATCTGCGTATAAAATATTTCCAGTAAGTTGGCACCTCCAGACATGGGGGGCCAACCCACATGTGCAGATTTTGTGCAGGGATTCAAAATTCATATTTACAAATACTAGGAAATTTTCATGGACTCCTTGCAATGATAAGCATTGTTGCTCCCATTTCACAGACAGGGATCATAGGATATTAACTGATGCCTGAGATCTGTCTTGTGTTCAGCCTACCATGCTGTAACAGCCACTGTAGGGAATAAACGTTTTTAAATGTAAATGTCCTCAACAACTTTTTTTGCCTCAGTCTTCAATAGCAACCTCTCTTGCCACATCTCTTGAGCAGATGAACATTAGGATGGGGACCAGGGGAGCAAAGTTCCTCCCACTGTGGGAGAAGTGAAGATCAAATTCATGACCACCTGAGGAACCTGAATCAGTACATAAGTCTATGGGACCTGACAAGATGCATCCCAGACTCCTGAGGGAGTTGGCTGATGTAGTTGCCAAGACACTCTTCATGAGACTTGAAAAGTCATTGCAATCAGGAGAAGTCCCAGGTGACTGGCAAAGCAGAAACATTGTACCCATTTAAAAAGGGTAGAAAGGAGGACCCTGGGAACTACTGACCTGTCAGCCTCACCTCTGTGCCTGGGAGGATCATGGAACAGATCTTCCTAGAAGCTATGCTAAGGCTCATGGAGGACAGGGAGGTGATTCGGGACAGCCAGTATGACTTCACCAAGGGCAAGTCTTGTCTGTTCAACCTAGTGGCCTTCTATGATAGACTGACTACATCAGTGGACAAAGAAAAGGCTACAGATATCATTTATCCGGGCTTCTGTAAAGCCTTTGACACAGTCCCCCACAACATCTTTCTCTCTAAATTGGAAAGAGATGGATTCGATGGGTGGCTTTTAGATGGATAAGAAGCTGGTTAAATGGTCACATCCAGAGAGAAGTGGTCAACAGCTCAGTCCCAATGGACATCAGTGTCAAGTGGTATCCCTCAAAGGTCCCTACTGAGACCAGCGTTATTAATATCTTCATTAATTACATAGCTGAAGGGATCGAGTGCAGCCTCAGAATATTTGCAGATGACACCAAGCTGAGTAATGCAGCTGACACATCTCAAGGATGGGATGATTCTGTTTAACATTTTCACTCCCCTAAATAAGAATCAACAGTCCAAGTTAGCATAAAAGGTGTAAGATGAATAAGGACACAAAGAAAGAAAGGAAGGAAACAAGTAAATTTGGTTGAATAAAGATAAATATAAATGAAAATGTATTATATTTGCATTGGTTTTGGTGAGCATCCATCCATTAAAATTCACAGTTCAGATAAAAGATGATGAGTTTAAAGTACACAGAGTCAAAAATGCAAAAGCTGTGAGTTTTTTTCAACAGCTCTAATACAGTTCTCATATATAGTGCAGTGAAACATGGGAGGTATATGCAGTATTGTATTTCATATGCTTTTCCATTTATCTGTATAAACAGTACTGCTTTAGGACTGCCCCAGAGATTCCCATCATGAACCTCAGTTTTAAAGTCCTTGAAAAACAAATTCCTTTTCAGTACTCACTATGCCTTTAAGTGCACATCTTCTCTAATGCCACATTTCCACAATTGCTACAGCCCCTGCAGCATCTGTCATCATTTCTGATTAAACTAGGAAATCTGAGAAAAAAGAAAGCCTGTAAAATTTGGTCCTCTGGGGGTTTCATCTCAGTTGCACAACTTCCTGTTTGCTTTTTTATTTTCCTTTTTATTCTGTGTTCCAATCTACATTTCCGGCTAAACACTCAACCTTTGAAACCAATGCACTGAAAGCCTCAGAATCAGCTGGAATATAGGTGATGCAGAGAGGCTTGTTTCCATCCAACACCAGTTAGTTAACATTAGTTAGCTGCACTCAGTGCTGTCCCTCACCTCTCCTTCCAAGATTTTGCTATTTTTCTCCCCAAACCTGTGGCATCTGCCCTCAATTCTAGCCCTTTCTCTACTTTCCAGGAAGAACCATTGGACTGAGGCCAATGGTATGAGGTTCAGTAAGACCAGATACCAGGTCTTGCACTTTGACCACAATAACCACATGCAGGACTGAAGGCTGAAAAACTGTCCAATGGAAAAGGACCTGGGGGTCCTGGCTGACAGCCAGCAGGCTGATCATGAGCTGGAAGTGTGCCCAGGTGGTCAAGAACTCATTGGCATCCTGGCCTGTATCAAGAATAGTGTGGCCAGTGCAACCAGGGAAGTGATTCTTCCCCTGTATTCAGCACTGGTTAGGCTGCACTTCAAGTCCTGTGTCCAGTTCTGGGCCTCTCAATTCAAGAAGAACATTGAGGTGTTGGAGTGAGTCCAGAGAAGGACAACAAAGTTGGCAAAGGGTCTGGCACAGAAGTCCTATGAGAAGCAGCTGAGGGAACTGGGGTTGTTTAGCCTGGAGAAGAGGAGGCTCAGAGGTGACCTTATTGCTGTCTACAACTCCCTGAAAGGAGGTCCTAGGAAGGTCTAGGTCAGTCTCTTCTCCCAGGCAACTAGTGACAGGATAAGAGGACATAGTCTTAAGCTGCTCCAGGGGAGGTTTAGGTTGGACATTAGAAAGAAATTCTTCACAGAATGGGTGATTAGATATCGGAATGGGCTGCCCCAGCAGGTGGTGGAGTGACCATCCCTGGAGGTGTTCAAGGAAAGAGTGGTGTTCAGTCATAAGTCAGACTGGATCTCAGGCATTCCTTCCAATCTCATTGATTCTGTGATTCTGTGTGATTCTGTGATCTTTGGAGTCTTTCTAGTGGGGCTGCATAGAGCCACCCAACATGGTAAGAGTCTCCCCATTATCATTTTGTGAGAGATAAGGGTATTAGACTCACTCTTCACATTAAAATGACAATCTTTCAGTAAGCACAGCCCAACACATTGGCACAATCTGTTCATTGCAATGGACTTCTAAAGGAAACCAATGCCCATTTTGAGCAAGACATTGGCACTAGCATTGTGTTTCTGTTCAACACAACAAAAAGAGCAGGTTAATACCAAGAAACCCTATAGAGGAATGTTTGTCCTGCAGTTTTGTCCACAGCAGGGTCTGCTCTTCAGCATCTGTCCCCAGCAACACTTTTCCTATTCATTTCTATTCATCCTTCTCCCTATATGGTATCCTTCTCCCTATATGGTATCCTTCTCCCTATATGGTATCCTTCTCCCTATATGGTATCCTTCTGCATCTCCTGTCCTCTCACTTTTCCCTACTACCTGTCCTTATCTGTGTTTAAAAGACAATTTTATTTTTTAAATGACACCTGAAAACACTTCTCTTATATTGGATCCCTACCAGCCCACTGTGGTAACAAGATCTGCATGGGACATAGCATCAGAGTATGGCCCTACTGACAGTCCTACCTGTCCCCCATACCTGTCACAGGACAGTACCCATGTAGCAACAAAACTTGCTCAGGCAAACCTGCAGCTCAGGGCAGGGCTCAGCTCTGCACTATTGCAGTCACAACTTCCTGACAAGCGCCATCTCCCCACACATCCTGCACATCACACAACCTTCCACTCTCACACAGAGATGAGACAGGAAATCTGCCCATGTGCCCCCTGTGCTTCTGTATCACAGATTGCACACCCTATCTGCTCCCTGGATCTTAACTTTCACCTAAGCTTGTGGGTTTATTAATGTGGCAATCTTCACTAAAAACAACTAGTTTTCCAATTAAAATACCTCTCAGACCTCCAGGACTTCTTGCCCAACCCCACACTTCTGTTGTCCCACTTCCATCCTGAATTTGCATCCTCTATATTAGATGTGTATACCTTTTATGTTGTTTGTATCACATCTCATAAATTCAGGCTGAAAGGTCATTAGGACAGACTTCTGCCTAAATTACAGACATTTCTAAGTTAATTTTATTTAGTATTAGACAGGCACATGCTTTTTATTAGATTCTTAAAAGTTGTTTTAACTCAGAGAAAATAATTCAATATTCATTAAAAAAAAAAACAACAAAACAAAACAGGAGCTTAAAATTATTACTACCATAGGAGCCAAAACACAGTATCAGCAGATACAACTGAAGTGCACAAGGTAATATGATTTATAGGGTGCTGTAATCAAAAAAATGGATCATCAGGCTGAAAAAAAAATCCAGCAAGTGCATTTTTATCAGAGCTTTTGGGGGCTCTTTTTGTAGCTAGACTCCACAGTATTAATCAGTCTAGTTATCCAAGAAAACAATTACCCTCAAACACTGCATTTTCAGCATTGGGCGTTCATTTATATATTTGTTAAAGCAACTGTACCCCAAATTACCTTTTGCTCTACAACACACTGCAATTGCACATACTATTAGTCACTGAATGTGCCTGGATCTCTGAAAGCGTGACTCTGGAAAGTCCTTCAGCTTCAAATATTAATCTGAAAGTGACTCTTGAGTTGCATGAGAATAAGGACTTTGTTGCAAAAACCTCATTTGAAATTTTGGGGTTTTTTAAAAGCAAATAAGTGTTTAGGCTTGTAAGCAAACTGCAATTCAGAAAATTACACTTGCATAGATAACTGCATACAGTGCTTGTCAAGTTACATAGCAACATACATAGTTTTCACATGGAATGCTAAGAAGAACTACCTTTTTCTTAATCCCTATATTAAAACCAGAAAAGCTTTTATCAGTATTTATAGATAACTTTTAGGAAACATTGCCTATAAATGCATAGAACATTAATGTGGTACTCACACAGTTGAGAAACAGTCACAAAAAGGAAGCAGATCTAGAGCAATGCCATTAATTTCAAAATTTTGTACTGAGGGGTTTTTTTCTATTTAAATAAAAGATCTGTTTTCTAATAGAGAATATCATATGTAATACTAATCTGAAAAAAATACTATTAAAAAACCCCAACTTGTCAACAGCTTGTAATATAATGCAGCACTGTGGTGTCATTTGCCTTCAGGTTTGCTCAACATTTCCAATACTAAAAAAAGGTATTAATGGAGTTAGATTAGAGTTTTAACTGAAAAAAATGTGTCAGACCCAAAGCTTTGGCATAAGAAAAGTCAAGTTAGAAGCAATGTATTTTCAAAAAAAATTGAAAAGGCCATGTTATACATACATAGCTCATATTTAGATTATGGAGATGTAAAAAAGCTCTTTTCAACATGTGCTTTCAGTTATCAAATGGAAATTCTTTGAGATGCAATTTAAAGCACAGATGAGACATGAGGCTCACATACACTATGGGTTACTATGTTAAATATTTTAGAGTCATCAGAAAAAGCAGTAGAGTTCAAATTTGATCAAGATTCTTTCTTTTGTCTCATCTGTTCAGCTCCTTGAGAGCAGGTCTGCACTTTGGGACAATGCTCAAATGGACTTCGCAGAGCTTAAAAGATGAAGCCCCCTCACCCCATTCCCCAGCCCACTTCCCTGCTTCCTCCCTATGAATCTGGCAAGGGCTAGGATGGATGTGATTAACACCAAAAAGAGTAAATGACCTCAACCCATGCACTTTGCACTCCTGCCTATGAGGCAGAGCTGCAGCACTGCTGACACCACTATGCTGTCATATGAATCAATCCACTTGGGGTTAAGAACAAAGCAAACACCTGATGGTACTGTACTGCAATGCAACAAGCATCTGCCACAGCCACTGGGCAATTTGATCCCCCTGCTGACACCTTGAGATGGACCAACGCCACCTGAAGGCACCAAAAAGGGGCCAGTGGCCACAGGGTCAGAGCCCAGTTTTGCTCCAGAGCTCTGCAAAAAGTGCCGTGCTGCAAACTGAAGGAGGTGAGCAGGAGTGCCCAATTTGGTGATACATTTGTTTATTCTAAAGAGAAAAGGTCAGTGTTTTGCCAGTTTTACAGAGTTTAATCTGAAGCCTCCATGCTACACCCCATGTCTGACCACACATTGCTACTTTTAGCCCATTGGACATAGTTAAATGAGAGATATCAATGGGTTTAGAAGGAAAAACTGATGGATTCAAGGCATTTCACTCATGCAATTCAACTTCTGTGTGGAAAATGTAGGAAGACCTGATAAACTTCAGTGGCAGCAAGCATAAAACACTGGCTGCTTACAGCTCCAACTTCTTTCTAGCAGTGCTGAGCCTAAGAGCCTCTTCTTCCAATTTGGTTTCAGGGCCACCTTACTAATATTTTTCTGGGCTATATTTTCTCTTTTATAGGAGACTGGGGTATACTCCTGCTTATCTTTTTTGCTTCTCTTTGTGCGATCACTGATTTTCAAAAATTTTTGCTATAGGGGAAAAATGTTTCTGGGACTGCAAGAGCCATTCTGGGAAACAGCCTCTCAGTCTCTCTTACCACATCACTGTGAGGTTTCAACAGGCTGCTAGCAATGCTTCTAATTAGTTTAAAAGCAAAATGGAATGGAAACATCTCAGACAAAATGGCTGGTGCAGAAGGTCAGCCATTTCCTCCTTAGAAGTCTCTGCAAAGCCTGAGATGTCACATTACATATTGATGACTTTTTTCCTCTAGAAAATCCCTCAGAGTCCTGGAGGTAGCTAACACACCATGATATGATAGCTGATGCAATCATCCTACTCCATCTTTTATTAAGTCAGGCTGTTTAACTAATTAATGTAGCTTGGAGGTCTACAGCATTTAAACAAGTCTGTCTTTCTCTCCTTCATCTCTACCATCTTCTCTTTATAAATGGGCAAAAGCCTTCAGTTGCTGCCAAGTCCAGCTCATTTGGCCTTTTTGGGGCATATCGCCCCAGAAGGTGCACAGCACAGCAAGTGTACCCAATCAGGACAAGAGACCACCATAGCACCAACCATAACAAGACAGTTTGTAATGACATTGTCTAAGGATGAGCTCATAATACTCAGTCTCATTTGATTTTGGTCAGGCTTCTCTTTTACCTTTTGAAATACTCAAATTTATGCAAATCAAGTAAGTTGCTGTAAACTCTTTACTCTTTTATGACAATAAAACTGTATTGTATGTGTCAAGAAGAAAATATACCCTGTAGCTATTAGTACTTGTTATTTGACTGTCACCAGTATCACTGAGTTAATGGATTTAATAAGAATGGAAAATTATCATTGAAATAGATATCAAAGTTATCACCAGCCATAGATCACTGAAGAAAAATGGGACAATCCATGTCTTCTGTGCCAAAATGTTAAGGGACTGAAGAGAAATTGACAGTCCCATGGGTGCTGATATCACTGAGGCCAGAGGTCATCTTAGGAAATTTCTGTGCAATTTACCATTTACATTCAAAAGAATTTTTAGCACATTAGTGGTCAGTTGTTAGCAAAGGAATCTGGTTATCTGTGAAGGGATGGGTACCTCCTTAAATTCTTCTTACAGTAATGACACTATCCAGACAAAAAAAGGTACAAAAAAGATGGTTTTTTTAAATGTCTGAGCATGGGAAAAAGTGTCAAATGTTTCATTGGGTCTGAAAAAAACAGAAAGAACTGCCAGGAGTGTTCCATGATGCTTATTTTCCAGCTTCACATCCAACACTCCGGACATGTCTCAACACTTCCATCACACTAAATGTTTGACACTTAAGAATTACTGAAGCTTCAAACTGCAATCTGTGGGCAGAACTATCACCAAGAAGCCATATCCAAGAAATATCAACTTGCAAACATTCTCATGTTCAAAGGAAAACTTTAGCAGAGTATGCAAAGAAAGTCGAAAACTGATTTAGAAATTAATTTCTAAAATTACTTTTTTCTTCTGAAAGGAATCATAAGATGCTGCCTTTCAAAGGCTTGTAGGTCTTTTCAGTAGTCTTTGCAAATTCAGGTCCTACGTATGTGCCAGAATTGTTGCCTAAAAGACCACAGAGAGAAAGACTCAAGGCCAATTTGCTGTAGGAGATAAGATAAAGAGAGCAGGTCCTTTAATGAGTCCATAGGCCTAGAGGAATACACACCATGTGTGCGTCCCCGGGCAGTGGTTCTATGATTTTGTAATAAGGTCCATCCAACTTCCGTTCTGTCCACCCCTGATTCTGCCCCATTCCACCCCCCAACACACCCCTTCAGGAATTGAGTCTGGGGGCGTTTGGGACCCCTTCTTCCTCATCTTCATCTTCTTCACAGCACATACAGTCCTTGGGTTTCCTCCAAAGTTCTGGGCTTGAAGGTCGCTATGCCTGTGTGATATCTTCTGGTCCAGGCCTTAGGGTGTTTTTCTACATGAGGAGTAGCTATACACAGAATAATGTAAACAAGCGCATACTTGGTCAAGCTGCTGTCTAATACTCTCACAGTTATTGCAGTAAGAAAGACTCCTAGGAGCCAAATATGACTAAGGAAAGGTGTGAGAAAGCCTAAGAAAGCAGCAGGAGAGCTCCCAGACTAACCCCCAAGGTGCTGTGAAGAAGGGTGTACAGGATTGGAAAAGAGTCTGAAAACTGGAAAAATTAAGGACTGCAGCATAATTTATGCAGAGAGCAGCTCCTCAAGGTGTTGTTTGAACTCTCTGGCTGACAGTGCGTTCGAAGAGCGACTGCATTTGCCTAGCACAGTGCTGTGGTTCCCTTGACCAGGAGCATAGGCTTTCACACCTACCATCTGGCCCAAGGCACAGAGCTGCCAAAACAATGGCCACAGTCTCTGGGCTTTATCAAAGCACTTGAATGTCAGGAAGCAAAGGCTAGCACCACCATACCACATACTCATGTGAGTTCTTAAAATGTTTGTTCATGTGACTTTGAGGGACACATTTCTCTATAATATTCGGAATGAAAAAAACATGTTGGTAACCATCGCCAGCATTAAATGACAAATTCAATAGCCATTTTTAATCATGGCATAACTAAAATTCGGGTGGAGTCCTCCTGCATAGCCTCCATAGCAAAAAGCTCAAATACAAAACTAATTACTTGAATGACCTTGAAGAAAACTCCAAGACAATCCTTTAAACAAACAAGCAAGTAATTAAATGAACATGGGGAGTAATATTACTCTAAACCAGTAGCAGAGGCCAGGTACTGTGGATCAGTGTCTAAAGCTCCTACTAACACACAGTAGGTGAGATTGCAGTGGATGGATAGTTTTGGACAGTCTTCTAAATCGCATTGCTTTTATTTTTGGATTTTTGCAGGTTTGGTACTCCTTGGGTTTCTCTTGGGAAAAGTTCCATGTGTACTGCTTGGGACAGAAGAAGGTGCCAAGGAGAGGAGCACTGGGCAACTCAATTAATTACATCAGCTACGCACGGACCTCCTGATTGGTATCCATGACAGCCATAAGGCTGAAGGTTTGGACAGTCTCTTCTAGTGTATAAAATTCTGCTCCCATTAAATTTATTGAGGGATTTTTAGAACCTCAGCTGACCAGCTTTAGACCTTAGCACAACAACTTGCACCAGACTTATCTTTGGCTGCTTATTTCCATAATTATCAGAACAAAAGAGCAAGTGAAATAATAAATGCGATTATCTGCTTCTATTCTGCTCCCTGTGTACACAAACCATAATTCTTGGCTATTTTTTTCTTAATTTGATAAACTTTTCTCAACTTATACATTAAACAAAAAGTGCTCCATTCCTACCTGTGCAGGGAGAAGTAGGGTGAAATTCAGAAAATCCTAGTGTTTAAGCAGAGGTAGAGCTACCAGCAAGGAGCTGAAAAGTGTGAAGACTCTGATCGTGAGATGTCAGCCCAGGGATGGTGTCTTGAAGAGGTGAAACAGAGAAGACAACACAGGACCCCGGGGTCTCCTTCTCAGTTGGGTTCATCATGTAGGATTGAGATCTATTTTCAAATGACAAAAAGCAAGTCGTATGTCAAATCCATTTGAAAATCTGTTAAAAAAAAATGTTACCCTCAACAGGAACTGGACTTTCCTACAAGTTCAGTCCTAGTTGTCGTCTTGAACTGGATTTATGGCACAGGACATCACTGTTGCAACACATTCAGAAAACCTGCCAAATCAGAAAGGCCAAAATAGACACAGTAGGACACTTCAGTGCACCATGCCGAAGGCAGGAAATGGAGGGTCACTACTTCCTGACACTCCAGCATGAGGCAACAGCCCCTGAGGTGTCCATGCTCGCTGGACAGGGCAAGCAGACACTGCTTCATGGTATTAGCATTTGTACTTGGACATGTCTTCCGAAGAGTTTTAGGATTTGTCCAAGTCTTGATGTCTTTGCTGCTCCCTCAAGCACATGCCAGTCCATTAAAGTCAAACTCCTTAAAATCTGAAAGGTTTCTTTCATGGTACTTAGTGTTTGAAAATTAATTTTAATCCTCTACATAACACCTACCAGATTCTCTCTACTATTTCTTGTCTTATTATTCTCTAACCCATCTCTCTCTTTCTTTCCTTCAGTTCTCTCTAGTCTTCCCTTCAGAAGCTTCCTGTTAAGGACTTTTAAAATATATTCCCTGAAATTTTCTAGTCAAAAGCTCAGTCATACCAACAATAGCAGTTAGATATTGGTTATTGCATGTATCTGAGAGCAAGTCCTTCCTTCTCACAGCCCAAGAGCTGCTTTGCAAAATGACATTATTTAAACCTGAAAAAAGTGACAACACAGCAAAAACTGCCCAACATGCTGGGAAACCTTGGGAGATTTATCTGGACAGACGAGATGATGTAAATATTGGCACCTGGTTGAGCAGACTGGATGCTTATATGGATTTACACATGTTACTGTTCTACAGACAGTAATTCCTCTTCCCATTTTATTATGTCCACTCTCTAAAACAGAGATATCCCTCTAAAAAGAACAAAACTCTTATCCTGGCACACAAATTCAACACTTACCATTCCTGAAAGAGCTTCAGGATTTTGGAAGTAGCGATCCTGTCAGGTCTTCCACCCTCTTCCCCCCATAAAACCCAAACCAAACACTAATAGACTAAATTTTCCTCCTGTATAGGAAGTATATAAAACACAGGCTCAGGTGTACCACTGCAGAGATATAACGGCAGGGCAGGATGGAAGCTGCAAGGGACACCTGGCCCCACTCATGTAAAGTACCTAAAGACAAGGATGCTGCCACAAACATCAGTTGCCCATGCATTTTACCATGACAGCATGTGATGGCATGTCAGAACCAGGCCAGCCAGAAAGGACATTGGATTAGCTGCAATTTTGCTAAAGCTATATTAAGACAAACTGCATAGTTCCCATCCTGAGATGGGAACAACAACAAAAGGGAACATAAGTGGCTGCAAGATGCACTAGTGAGTTTGGAAAGACCTTGCTGGGGCCAGGCCAGCCCAGGGCAGGGGAACACCCTGCCAACAGGCAGGCTCCGCATCAGTGCTTTCCTCAGCTCTGCCCTAAAGATCTCGACAGCCACATTCAACTCTGACAGCATGGAGGCAGGATTAATGTTTTACTGTCTCATATGAAGACAAAATCTAGCCTGGCTTATAAATACATCATTGAAAAAACATGTTCTTTATGCTAGCAGAAAAGCAACCAGTGTTTAGTGCTAACAACCTGAAAGGACTGTTCTAAAACAGTCTGAGCTGTGAGCCCCAAAACACTGCTCCAGCTGCCTACTGGCACTGCGACCATGGCAGCTTCAAACCAGCCCAAAGACTCAGGAGAAAGACCAGCATTTGTTGGACTTGATGGTTTTAAGGATCTTTTCTACGCTAAATGATTCTATAATTTGGGAAGAGCATGGAGTGGAACAGTGATTTGCTCCCACTATTGCTGCTTATTCATAGGAGGAGGGAATGCTACCATATTTCAGTTTGTTTTGCATAGTGTTACCATCTCTGGCATCTATGGAGAGATAGTGTAACTTAAAAAAGGAATTGGCAATGGAAACAAACTGATTAAATCAAAGAGGGAAAAGATTGCAAGGCAGGGGGGGATACTCGTGTCTCAAATACCCTCAAACAATAATTAAATATGTGTGGGTGTGATGGCCACTAAAAGCAGTAGCATAATATATAATCTGTTTATTAACAGAATACGAAAACAAGATCTACTAACAAAAACATTGTGCCACTTTGGTAACTTCTTTTTTCTTTAAGAATGGATGGAGAAACTCTCTCACATGGCCCTAACCAACACGAGTGTCCTTGCAGCTCTTACCAGCAGATGATGAGAAATAGCAAGGGTATGAGAGAACAATTTGATAAAGACAGTACTGATACAAGGCAGAGTGCTATTTTAATTTTTCAATCTGCCTGTCTTGCAGGACTCACAACTACAAAGAGAGAAGAAAAGTACAGGTCACATATTGGTAGCACCCTTGATGAAAATATTAGAATAAATTACAAGGACTGGTCAGTCAAAGCTAGAGGTTCTCCAGAAACAGCAAACAGTAGTGCAATGCAGAAATGCCTGGCTTAACTGAACAGCCAGATATGGCATTACTATTTTCCCTAGAGCTTGCAAAGTAAAATATACATATAGTCATAGAATGATTCAAGGTGAAGAAGAACTTGGCATATCATTTAGTCAAAGCAGGTCAGCATTTTACCTTGCAACACCAAATGACCACATTCACAATGAGAAATGTTTTGTTCAAGTGTCATTCCCAGTATGGTAGTCACAGCCATAAAATAATCATATCTGCTGAGATGAACAGAAAAGTAACGAGATAGCATTTAGATCAGCCATCCACTTTCTGACTGAAGGGTGGAAAACTATTCGCCCTGTGAAAGCCAAGTCCTGGTTCTCCAAATCAGTTGCCTCAAAGTCACTTCCACATCCATCGCAGCAGAATCACTGTTTGCATAAACAGAAGGAAGCTTCCCACTCAAATATGCCACATCAGCCTAAGGCCAACACATTTCTTTTCCAAAACTGTCCTTGACTTCCATCTTGGCACACTGGTGCCAGATGCCACCCATACAAGAGTAGCAATTAGGCTGGTCTCACTTGTACATGGGTCCTGTTCCTCTGCAGGAATGCATCAAAAGCAGGAAACAAAATCAGAACACTTTTTTTTTTTACTATACTGTATTCTATACTCCTTGCCCTGGAATTTCTTTCCAGGAATCCTTCAAAAGTGGATCTTTACCAATTTATTTATACTGTTTCCCAATCAAAGGATCTTATTTTGATTTTTTCTAAAAAAGCCATAAATAAGAATATTGGGAGTTATCCAATATAGATGTCCGGTAAATTGGATGAATTTCTCATCTCAGTGACCTCATTTTACTTTCATGTCAATCTACTTAAGATCCATATCACATTTGGCAAATCATGTTGTTCTCTCAAAAACTTAATAATAAGTAAACATACCAAGAAAATCCATAATGTAAGATAACTGTGACTAAAACCTCTAAAAACCTTATCTTATAGAAGTAAGTTTTTAATAAATACACGTTTTCATAAGTCTTCACTGATCTTCAATGTTGATAGTCCTGGAATAGAGTAGACCAATCAAAAAATAAATCCCTAGAAACTACTCATTATGGTTTACGCTAGCAGGGAAAGCAGTTCCAGTGGGACAGGGGCTATGTTATTTTGAGAACTGAATAATTCAACTGGTTTCAACTACTGTAGAAATTCTCTTTGGCTACATGGTGCAACATCCTTTGATGAATATTCAAACCAACAAGGGGTGGGGTTAACATTCAAGAAAAAACCCTTACCAACAATATCAATAGTCTCTATTGGTCCAGTCCACATAGATAAGATCAAACCAACCATCACTGTTCTCTAAAGAATGTACAAACAAAAACTTACTTTCTCTTAGTCCTCATTTCTCTTCATCCAGTCATTCATGATAGATCCATTACCTATTCCACCTTCTCCCAACTAAATGATATTTTTAGATCTTCATTCTCATGCATTTCCTTTTCTTTATACTTTTAAGTACATCACCATGAACTGCCTCATCCATCCATCCAAGAACTGTTTTCTACACTCCAAACTATCTTTCACAGGGAAAAGATTAACCCTCATCCTTCCCACTCTTCAAAAGCCAGTCATCATAAAGAGTCAAAAAAGAAAAGACTGATTTCTGCTGTACTGGCAGGTATCCTATGCTATCCTATGAGAGGGTACCTCAAAAGGAAAGAGCTGACGGAGGACTGGTTTACAAGTATAGGAGATTAAATAAAAGATTTTTACAAAGACAGAGGAGTATTTTATGTTTTCCATGCTTTCACAAGGACAAGGAAAAGGAGCAACGAACATACCTTTTGGTTTGGTTTGTTTAAGGTCCCATCCTTCAAGAGAAAGTAACTGGAACTGAGGCCACTTAGTCTCTGGAGGGTCCTGTCAATAAATTCAGCCAGTATCAGGCTTTCTTTCTTTTTCTATATAGTTAATATCATTTTCATTCAAAAATGTGCTACTTATAATTGTACACTTCCTCAAATGGGATAAAGCCATCACTCATAACATGATAAAAGAAACAGCAGCTGCTTTAAAGAACTTAACTGCTCAAAGGTACACAGGCTAATGTATATGTATCCTTACTTTAGTGTACATATATGGAAAGCAAGAAGAAATATCTAGGGATTCAGTTGAAAATTCTTGTGTGGGGCAGGGCAGTGCATCTGAGACAATACATGGAAAAAAAGAAAAGTTGTTTAATTTAAACTGAAAACCTTTTGGTGCAGAGAAAAACAGTTTCATTCGAAAAGGAGTCAGTGTCTGTTGCAAGGTGTTGCTGTTGGACCCAGGCTGCAGTGTACTGCCTCAGGGAGACACAATGGGAAGCAGTAGGAGGAAGAGATACATTCAAGTGCAGTTTAGGGTCACGAAGAATGAATACACAGCCTTACCAAAGCATGCAGTTAAGTACCTCTGTCTCTCCAAAAGGAAGACAGGTATTGATGTGACAGGTGGGAGTTAAGACATTTCATTAGAAACGGAACAGAAATACCTATGGAGAGATGCACCATTTCAGCTGGTGTTACTGCTCCAGCTGCTGTGATAAAAATAGGGAATGGGGAAC
This sequence comes from Chiroxiphia lanceolata, assembly GCF_009829145.1. Taxonomy (NCBI): domain Eukaryota; kingdom Metazoa; phylum Chordata; class Aves; order Passeriformes; family Pipridae; genus Chiroxiphia; species Chiroxiphia lanceolata. The sequence goes on along the minus strand of NC_045671.1, from coordinate 16,126,384 downwards.
AGATTTACATACATTTCATTCGCATAAATTTTTATACGTCCTTTTTGGTAACTTCAACTTCAGAACTGGTTGGATCAGAAATGGGCCTGCATGGTGATCTCAGCACAGCTTACTCGCAAATTGGAGGTTTGTGGAGTTTCAGAAAAACAAAGTCCTTGCAGAGTTACAGCCCAGTGTGGATGCTTCTGAAGCCAAGCCGCATTGGCACAGAGCAGCAGAAGCCATATCCAGACTGGGTGGGCTGGCTCCAATCCTGGGATTGGAGAAGATCTCACAATCCTTCAAGTATGGACAGACTCCAAAGGCATGGACAGATAACCCAGTGTGCAACATAAGAAAGAGCCTCTTCTGTAAGCACAAAAATTCAGCCCACTAGGAAAGAAATATATACAAATATGTTTAAATTGTGAAAATTATCTCTCTTGTTATGCCTTTTTTTCTTTTTAGAGAGAGGGAGAGTATGGTTTTTAACTGGTGGTAACACCTCCCTGATGATAAAAACTATCTGTGGCATACTGAGCAGATTGCAAAAAGCAACAACAAGCTGTTTCTCCTTATGTCTCCACCCTAGCAGCTGAGAAAGCTGGAGCTTCTTGCATAGGTGCAAATAAATATCTTTCTTCTTTGTCTTTTTCTCCCCCTCCCTCTTCCCAACACACTGCACAATGAATGTGAGCCACACATTATTTCCAGCCATGTACAAATGAAATTACAAGCTGAAGAAAGAACACAAAAGAGAAGCCAAGCTAACACAGAAGAAAGGGCTTGGGGGAGGAAATTGTATCTCCATTGAATTTGCCTACTGTTTATCAACTCGGAAGTAGAGGAAGAAGACAATGTACAATTTATTCTGCAAATTGTCTTCCCTCTTCTCACACCACAGTTATTCACAGACATACCAGTAAAATGCAGGTACACTGTGTAAATACATTGCAACTGAGATTCATTCATCCCAGACTGCTGCAAAAAGTCCAGTGCATGATCAGCATGCTAGCACCTCTCTAGCAATGATTCCTGAACTATGTCTGGTTTGTTTGCAATACAGCAAGGAGTCTCACAACAAATCTCCCTAATAAATGCACATACACTGTCAAAATAATAAAATGAGGTAAACCAAGGATAAGAAATAATTAAAAACTGGTGACATCACTCATGTTTAGCCAACAGAAAAAAGAAAAAAAAAAACCAAAATGTGAGGATAATACTATCTAAGAAGAGTCCTTGGACTTCAAGGCTAGGAGTTCCTTTGACCAAAAAAAACCCAGTGAATCAAAACCCAAGCTTGGATAGAGGAAAAAGTTCTGTAAATCAAGTCCCGCTCATCCCTTTCCAGCTTGAATAGCCCCACTTTTATCAGCAGAGGGAAGCCTGTTCACTTACAGAAGCTCTGATTCATTTGCACAGCAAAGGAGGGAGATTTTTTGGCCTGCTTTCTAACACCTTACAACTCATATATGCTGAGAAGATACTAAAGAGCATTTGTGAGTATTTGAAATATGTCCTGATAGTTATCTGAAAGCAGTTATGTATGTATAAAGACCATAACTATGATCTTTATAAAGTGAATCAGAGCAACATCATCTCTTAAAGGAACAGCAACTTTCCCAACAGCCTTAGATTTTACCAGTGAAATGTCCTACACCCCAGGCTTTGCAAGTTAGTACACACATATTGGAAAATAGAAAACTATTAAGGAATTGCACCAGGAAGGAAATGGTTCAGAAGATGTTTGGTTCTCAAAAAACTTATTCAAGTGCTTGCTGTCAGCAAAAATCAGTTTTGCCACCCCAGTGATGAGGCAAGAGCTTGACTTTGGATGTAGAGTAGGGACAGAAATGATGAGTTCAGAAGGAGGACATGGGGAAACCCTGTGGAGAAGGTGTCAGAATGCCTGCATTGTCCCATATGCAGAACTATGTCTGCTCACCTACACTTCTCTCCAGCTTGCACGAATCAGGGTGCACAGCAATGGCTTAGTGATGTAGGCAGAATTGCTGTTCGTAACAGCCTGCTTCCCCCATCCCTAGAGCCAGGTCCCACTTGGGTCACACACAGTATCCAGTGATATGACTCAAACTGGGAAGAACATCCTGTGTGTAATTATATTTTTGCTGCAACCTTAGGTATGAAAAGGTTTTCTCATAGTGGAGTGATAGCAACACTCTAATATCAAACTGAAACAGTATTTCAGTGAATTGTAGGCTGTGGAAACCACCCAGTATTGCCAGTGTAACTATATGGGGGTCACTAATAGTGACATGCAAAATGAGATTTATCTACCAGCAATTTAGACACCTAAAGCATTACTCATGCTTGACCACTTTCATCTCTTTTCCTCTGTTGATGATAGAAGAGTGCAGAATGACCTCCTGAGATGTGGACATGCACATATACATATGTACATATCACCAGGCAAGTGTTGCCCATTTGATGCTGATGCCACAGCAGTCAACATAAACATAATTTGCCTGGTTTAATGTTATGTGCTGAGCAATTCCCATGAAAAAACATAAAGGTAGTGATTAAGCACAGCTAATACTTTTCTCAGAGGTACTATCTTTTTCAAATAAAGATAGTACAGACCTAACATCACTGAAAGCAGTGCAGTAAGTTATGAAGAGATGGGAGTGCTATTCCTTCAAAGACACAGTTCTCAGTGAAGTTGATTGTTATCTCAGAAAACATTTATGTTAAAGCTTGTCCATGGCAGTATCTTTGCACAAAACACAGTTCTGTCTGCAATGGGAGATTTAGTGGCTCACGTTGTATTCATCGTCAAGGAAAAAAAGAAATGCACAATTCATCTTTGTTAGACAGCAAATAAAGGTCACTGATGGCACACATATTTTCCTTCCAATTCTGTCATCATGGCTGGGCTTCGCGAACGAAGATTTGGGAAGGCTTTATCCACACTTGTTACAGGCACGTTGGTGACTTATGAGGCCAATACGTGACAGACATATCCGGTTGCAAAAGGCACAACACAGTTCAGTCATTTCTGCTTTTGTTATGCTTTTATCTACTGTCTGGTTTGAGGATCTTTGTAGAGGTCACAGAGGGTAAGGAGATCAGCTTGTAATAGAAAAATCCACCTACCTACATTATTGGGGTTAACAGTGGAATATAAGAGAAGGAGTCACATTTGACAAATATAAACGCTTTTTAAAAACTAAGCTATCTAATTTCTACTCAAGACTTGATTTCTAAAGAATTGTAAAAATCTTCTATTACACAGAGATTCTGCCTCACTGGTGTGAAATTGTATGAGTCATTTGCTCCTTAAATTTAAAGGAAAGTCCTTAAGCAAAATCCTGCTGGTGTGCATTTTGAAAGGTAACTGGGCAGATATTGACATTGCCCATCTGCTTGATGCACTCAGAAGACCCAGATTTGCAGAGAAAGACATTGGCACTTTCTGCATTCTCAGTTAGGGAGGAAAGGCAAAATATCGCCAAGATTATTTGAAAAATGTGGCTGTCCCCTAACCACAATGGGTGAAAAAGTGGAGATGTGGTTTGAGGAGGAAAAAGACCCACAAATTCACTACATTATTGATGTAGATAGATGCAGATTGACATGCTGAAAAACATGTGCACACTGTGGAAAAAAACATCATCATCTCCTATTATTTGCAGCTCATTAATCTGAAAACAAAAATAATGGTTATGTTAGTCAAAAAGAAAATAAAATCCTACACACAGAAAGTAAAGGGAAGAAAAAGATTAAAAAGCTCTTTTCAGAACTTCATAGTTCAGTGAACTCTCCATTTTTCGAGCACAAACTATGAACTGAAGATATACAGGCAAGTATCAGTTGTGTTATTTATTAATCCAAATGTTCCTGAACATGCTTTTTGACAAATTTCATAAATCTTCCAGTCAAATGTTTTGCACCCATGAATGAGGGATCCTTTTAAATGATTTATCTTTGTCCTTACTACAAACCTGACCTAGTCTGCTTATCTACTTTGAAGCTTCCTTAGGACTAATCACTCACTTCTCTGTCTCTAAAGCCCTTGTTTTGTCTTCCTTTCAGGATTTGCTAAATGATTAGAAAGAGTATAAAAGCCAGGAAGACAGATAAGACTTTAGAAGGCTATAAAAACACTGAGTCATTCAACTTCTTAATCAACACACTACATGCACATGGGGGAAATTATTTTTTATAACATTGTGGTAGGTCTTTATGTAACCTTTGTTGACCTCACCAAGGCTTTCGATACTGTGAGCAGAAGAGGTCTGTGGCAGATTTTGGAATGTTTAGGATGTCCCCCCAAGTTCCTTAAAATGATCATCTCACTCCATGAGGATCAGCATGGCCAAGTCAGATATGCCAACACACTTTCCGAGCCCTTTCTAATAACCAATGGTGTGAAACAAAGCTGCATTCTCGCTCCTACCCTATTCACAGTCTTTTTCAGCACGATGCTCCAAAGGGCCATGGCAGACTTCGAGGATCAGGACGGTATCTATATTCGATACCATACTGATGGAAGCCTTTTCAACCTAAGGTGACTGAAGGCCCACACCAAGACCTTAAACCATCTTGTCTGGGAGCTGCTTTATGCTGATGACGCCGCCCTTGTTGCCCACACAGAAGCAGCTCTGCAGCATTTAACATCCTGCTTTGCAGACGCTGCTGAGCTCTTTGGGCTCAGCTTAAAGAAGACAGAAATTCTTCATCAACCTGCACTCCAGGAAGTCCCCCATCATCCCCATATCACCATTGGCCAGTCAGAGCTCAAATCAGTCCAGCAGTTTAATTACCTAGGTAGCCTCATCTCCTCAGATGGTAAGATTGACGGAGAGATAGACAACAGGTTAGCAAAGGCATATAGTGCCTTTGAAAAGCTTCATAAAAGAGTTTGGTGAAATAAACACTTGAAGAAAAGTACGAAGATCAGTGTTTACAGAGCCATAGCGCTGTCTACTCTCCTATACGGATCTGAATCATGGGTCATCTACCACCACCACCTGCAAGAGAGGAGCCCCAAAGAGGAGATACAAGGACTCCCTAAAACAACATCTCAGCCTTGGCCATATTGACCACCATAACTGGTCTACTCTGGCCTCCAATCGGGAGACCTGGAGACATACTATCTACAACGCTGCTGATGCTTTTGAGAAGGCACGCAGGATCACCCTTGACGAGAAAAGACAACGCAGAAAGAATCGTGCTTTGCAGAATATACCATCTAAGGAGTCTTTCTGCTGTGCCTTCTGCAACAGAACATGCCTGTCTCGCATTGGCCTTTTCAGCCACCAACGCGCTTGTAACAAACGTGGGTAGAGCTCTTCCCAAATCTTCGTTTGCGAAGCCTGGCCATGATGATGAAAGAAGTAAAAGTGGATGATACATATTCAAATTAATAAATATAGCCTTTGCAATTAGAATCTGCTCCTATAACATTTATTCATGAACCATCCCCTGACACTGACCCGTTGTCCACCACATGCAATGCAACTACCTGTCACAGAGTTAACACAATACTTTGGATGGCCAAGGCCTATTTAGCTCATTGGACAACTCATTTATTCAAAACAGAGGAACACATTAGAATCACTGACAGGTTTATGAGTCATGTCTAAGGGTCTGCTTTTATGGATCAAGATCATCAACTTGTATGTATGTTCCTTAGAAAATTCGCAGTTTAACAGCCACATTGATAAGCATACTTCCTGCCCTATGAGACAAAACACATTTTTCATCTAAATCATTGCACAGTTTTCCAGAGACATTTCACAGTGTCTATAGCTTAGAAAAATGAAGCACTGTATGATATTTGTGAATAAGTGGTAAGTGTAAATGTTAACTGTCTCAGCCTATTAAAAGGAATTAAATCTCCTAACTTACAAGGCTTTCCTGAGATTATTTTTTCCATGAAGAAGGATCAAAGTTCTTGTCACAGAAAATTTTTCCAAAGGCAATCTATTTCCACATAAAATCTCAGCTTTGTTGGCAAGGAGAACACCGGTTCCCAATACAGTTTCAAATTATTTCCCTCTAGCTGAGACACAAAGCAGGATCTCACTGACCAGTAGTACCACTGAATACACTGTAACAGCTGTTGTCCTCTCCAAGTTCTTATACACCAACTTAAAAACAAGAATATTGCAAAAACGTTTTTCACTTTTATAAAAAAAAATAGGTTTCTTAAATCCTTCGTTATGTTTTTGTATTTTAATGACTAGATTGTCAAAATAACTATTAATCATGTATGGAGTGTAATAGTTTATTTTACAGCTAAAATCATTACCGCTCAGCTTATGGGAACATGAATGAAAACAGGCAAGAGGGTTTCATTCAGGTGCCCTCTGATATTTTCAACAGAAAGGGAAGGGAGAATTGAGAACATTAGTATGATCTTCACAATGAATGTGGTACGTGGCCTGTAATTAGAGTTTAACACCTGAATTCAGGTGGCTCCTGTGTACAAAATGTTACATATTTTACTGAGACATTGGGTCTGCCGCAAAATTAGAGGCACAGTCTTTGGAATTACCTCAAAGTTCTAAAAGCACAGATTCCTTTAAACAAAAAGAAAAATTAAGTAAAGAGCAATGGGACATATTTCTACACCTTGTAGAGCTTACCAAAAAGGGAAACCACCTTAAAACTAATGATACGTAATTTTCTTTCACACTTTCCCTCTCAATTCATGTTTCTTCCTTCAAAAATCCTTAAATAAAAATGCACAAAATCTGAAGTTGACAGCTTAGCTCATCTGTCCATTTCTGTCTTCAAAAGCAATGAAATCTTTCCCTTTCCATCCCGACTGGCCTCAGAGTGCTCATGCCAATGTGTGGGTGTTCAAGCAAAATCATTATCACTTGTTTAGCCCTTTAAAATAAAATTGCTGGTATTTAAACAAAACAAAAACAAAAGGGTAATTGTTTGCCTTGCCACTGTGTTCTACAGTAGTTTCTTCTTTGACAGAGCCCACACAGAGTGGCTGTGCCTCAGGTTTGGATGTGTAGTTTTCTGCTCATACTTTCATCTTTCCATGAGTTGGATTAAATTAACAGTTAACAGTCAGAAGAACTTTCAACCACTATGAGACCAGAAAAGACAAGAGAGGTTTCTTTTGTGTTCTCTTCCTTTTCATGACCTATGAAGTATGCAAACATCTTCTGGAATAATAACCATCCAGCATTAGCATGCAAATTTTTCTACAAGTGTTGACTACCCTACTAATAGAATTTAACTGATGAAAGTATTTCTTTCCCTGCTGCAAGGAAATATTACAAAAAGAGTAAAAAAAATCCCAAACATTGCTAAATTCAATCCAAAATTAAAAATATTTATCAAGCTGCACAAAGCTATAGTCTCCAAACCACACAAAGGCTTGCATGTCTGCAGCTTATTGCCTCCCAATAGTCCCAATGACTGCAGTGAAACTATTTGCAATCTTCGAAAAGGATAGGTAGGCAAGTGCTCTGCTGGACTTGGATGAAAATACTCCTCACATCAGAAAACAGGGCCCCAAGCTCATGCCAACTGCATTACATGCTTGAGGGTTTACAGAGTCCTCAAAGCACTGCAAAGAAATGCTGAGTGACAAAACCAAGCATAATTGAATTTCTTTTACTCAGGCTTTCTCTGGAGCAAATTCAAACAAAGTCCACTTAGGATATTTGATGAAGAAGAGAAAATGCAGCAGCAAGAATTAATCTAACATTTCATTCAAGATTAGTTGGCAAATCTAATTATAACTGTTCTGTGATATAAAGTAACTACCTTCAAGCTTTCTTCCATCCATGAGGTCAAAAAGACCTTGTGAGAGCAGAGAGGCCTCTAGTTACCATTACTCCATCCATTTAGGGAGAACAACCTCCTCCACATACCAGGGGCATTTAAACTTCCCAAATCACTGACAACTTGAGACTTGAGCCAAACTACAAAGTCAAAAAAAAAAACCCTCAAACTAAACTAAGGATTCAGGTATTTTTCTGGGAACCAGCTGCAAATAAAAGGTTTTTAGAGTGTGCTGAAACACAACTGTATGCACCTGTGTGCTGCCAAGACAAACAGAGGAAAGCAAAGAAAACTGGGACACAGTGAAACGAATCCAAGAACACGAGCAGACAGTCCCAGCAAGCAGAAGCCTGGCTGAATGCAGAGAGCTGAAAAACATCCCTGTGCACCTACCGTCACCTGAGAGCCAGGAAGATTTGTGCTGCAGGGTGCCAAGGAGAAGCTCCTTGGGCACCTCCTATTGCTCAGGCTGGTAGAGGGGAATGGGCCTTTGTCATAACAATAGAGCTTTCTAGGGCAGTTAATTAGCATCTACTGTGAAAGTTCCATTTAAACTGTTGTCTCTGACAACTTGGTGTCTTCCCCACAGCACACAAGTGGCCCAACACATTCCTGTTCTCATGAATGCCATTTCAGCCTCTAAGAAACTGTCCAATCTCCAGCAGCAAGCAGGGAACTGCTGTCAGAAGAGAACTTTGCTATGGACTGTAGCTGTTAGTAACAGCAATTTGTCAAGTCCAGAAGAGCACAATCATGCATTCCTGTATGCAGACCACAAAAATCCCCTATGCCCATCCAGAGCTGGCGATTTTATGAATCCACTGCATGAAAATAAGCCACATTTTCCTGTCATCATTGCTTCCATTCTGCTTGTTTGGATTAAAAATGAGCATGCCAACTACAGATAATGCCCTCCTTTAACAAGAAAATTAATTTTAGTCAGTATTCAATCTCACACTGACACACACACCTAGAGCCCTTGGGAGCAGTAGGAGGGAAAGTAAAACTATTCCCAAAGGGATGAGATAAGTTTTTACAGGCTGACTCTTTCAAGAGTTTACATCATGTCAAACTGTTGCATAAGAAAGCAAGTAAAAGAGAGAGAAACAATGCTGAAAGCCACAGACAACATACAGCTGGCCAAGCTGACAGGAAGCCTCGTGAGAGATTATTACCTCATATTGTCAGTTAAAACTAATCCGTACTGTTTCCTGAAGAAAAGGGAATAGAAAAAAAAATAGGGCTTACCAGAACTAAAACTTTCTGGATTTATAGGCAGTGGGCACCCTGCTGTTACTGTGAGCAGGAGCTGGCTAGGTATAAAGAGGAGCCACAAAAAAGTGTCACTACACAAACTTCCTTTCTGTCAAAAGTATCAGCCAAAAATGATTTTCAGGTTAACAGGCACTTAACAAAATAAAACAGGTGCATCAAGACAGCCATGAAAAATTACTCAGTACCTGATGCCTTTCACGGAGATTATTTCAGTGAATTATTTCACAAATTGATCCTTTGTTCCATAGGTTAGTCTAAATATCAGTCTCTGAATAGCTCAGAGGAGGAGTTTTCTATGGTGGGGGGGTCTGTGAGTTGTTTCCTCAGAGGTGGCTGTGTTTGACATAACAATCCACAAATGTCAAACAATAACATGTCAAAATTCTTCACAAAGCACAGAGAGTGTCAAGCTGCCTTTTTTGCACACTGGTAAGGTCAGTTTACTTGCCTGGAAATAAAAATATTTTTAAAGGATGTTGTTCCCTGTGTTTTCGTAAGGACCAAAACAGCAAAACCCCATAAGGAGACATGGAGAAGCTGGACTAAGTCTCTGCAGGGCAGTAACAGAGCACTAGCATCTTCCCAGCTCCATCACTGCTGAGAGCCTATTCACCAGCACAGCCTCTTCACCAGATCTGTTCAGCTGAAGTGCTCAAAACAGCAGGAATGGTGTACAACAATAGCAACAAGCTTCTTGTTCCCCCTATAGCTCCTTTCCCTCCCCTCTGCTCCTGAACATCTTGTATTTGCAGAATTTCTAGACTCACAGTCTCAAAGCCCACATTCCTTGCCAGCAACATGAAGGATGTACCTCAGGCTGCATTTCCCCAACAGCAGAGAGCTCAGGGGTTCCTGCAGGCTTTCAGGAAGCCTTGGAGGACCTATATATAGCTGCAGGATGGGACTGCCAGTTCCTGCATGGTGTGATGGAGCACTGAACCCTGCATCAGGAGGGAGGTGACTGTGAGTCATTCCCGCACTCTCCAACATCACAAAATGCAGGATTCCCTCCCACCCTCTGCCCTCCCATCCTAGGATGACACAGTTACAAGCTGGGAGGGATTGCAAGAGGTCATCTTGTCTTTCTGCTTGCTGAGGGAAATAGACTAATGACACTCCTGGCAGGTGCTTGTTCAACCTGAAAAACCTCCACCACATCCCCAGGCATTTTGTTACCCAACATCTCCAACCAAGTCGAGTGTTCTCCACTCCCAGCAGGAATGCCGCTACTTCTTACTTTATCATCTGCAAACCACATTATCTGTTTTCTTTTTCTCTTGGTGTTTGAATAAATTTTTCTACCCCTACAGAAAACCCTGACCAATCTCATCTCATCTCATTTCATTTCACCTTCCCAAAGATTTTTTCCAGTGGCTATTGCTCTCCAATCAAATAGCCAGGGATCTTTTTTCCTGAAATATTTCAGACTACTACTGCCTACCTAATTTCTATTTTTATCTTAGTGCAAGTGATTCATACAGCCTTGTCTTATTGCTGTTGAGAGCCCTTAGGGGGAGCGTCACAGCCTTCCCTAAGTTCCTATGGCAGAACATGACTGCATTTCTACAAGAAACCAGATTTCAGAGACAAAACTTTTACCGCTTTCAAAGGAGCCAGTGCTTCCCAGGACACACAAACTGCAGCAGTCCCAAGGGACTACCAGTTTCCACTGCTGTGGGCATTAAGAATCAATGCAGACCAGTTTCTCCTCTCTTCAAGCATTCACAGACTCTTGGGATGAGGCTGAACCAATACAAAAACAGAACCAGCTGCCTGGGAAAGGAGGATACACTTTCCCAAAAAGTGAAGCTTATATACACTTTTAAATGCACAGCAGAAAAGCTCCGCAGACACAATTGACATTAAAAAGGATAACTGAGGAGTGTCTGAGAAAATATTATGTGGTCTTGATTACAAAACTCTAAAGAGAAGGGGAAAAAAAGCCATAAATAGAAAAAGTCAAAAGGGACTCTTGCTTGGGGGAATTAATACAAGGTAAAATTAAAGACCTAGGGTCACAGTGTCTTTATTCCTTAATTCTTCACAGGAAATAAATTTATGATAATTTTTTCTGAAGACAATTCATTATTCTGGGCTTATTAAAAATCAATAGTCATCAGGCAGACTCCACTGTTACGCTGCCTTCTATATACTAATTAAATCCTTTAGCTGCATTCAGACAGAATAATTACACACTGAAGCATGCATGAGTGCCTTGTTATAGCTTTCTCCTGTGCCTTACAGTTCCCAGGATGCTATAGTCTCATTTCTAGCCACATCTATCAGCCAGAGCACAGTATTATTACCCCTGCAACAATTATAGCCTTATGTAGGATATCTTGACCAAAAGCAGACAGCTTTTTAAAAAGCACATTCTTATTAAAACAGAGCTTTTTTCTCCTTAGGATAAAAAGAAGAATCTGCGTCCTAATAAAATATGAAATAACCTCATGTAAACTTCACCTTTCAGGGAACTTAGAGCTTGAATGTTTTGTTCTTATGCAGGTATTCCATGGGGAAGAACAGCTGATCATAACACGGACATCTGATATTTTTAACATAAAATGCTCTGTGTACTAAATAAAACCCTTCACTTTCTCTAGTAGGAGTAAACAGTTTTCTCTCCTGGTCATCTCACTGCCTTGTATTCAACCACATAAACAGGACATTAAAAAGTATGGTGCAGTTTTTTATCTTCATGTCTCATATATTTAACAAATATTGGCTGGTCTACTTACAAGCTTCCACAGAGATGCATCATGACTGTATTATTTAAACAGAAAACTAATAGATTGAAGCAAATTTATACTCCACCATAACTCCAAATTGCAGTAGCCATAGAATGACAACAAACTGAAGATCATAAGGAAGAGCTAAGGCTTAATTTGCTTACCACATGTCTGGTAGCAAATTGCTAATATTATTTGTAGTCTCCATTTTCATAATGGCTACCAGATTGGATTTTTTCTTTATATATACTGCCTACAGTGTAATGGAATAAAGTAACAACTATGAATTTTTCAGATGCCAACAATTTCAATCATTTCATCCCCTTTTCTTTTTTAGTAACTTCCTTTCCTGTCTTTTTATCCTCGAAAGTCCTAAATTGATATCTATATACAGTTTTAAGAAAATTATTCCACTACTCGTATTCTCCAAGTATTTTGTATTAATTTTAACATGATCATATTTAAAAGAGTGAGGTGAAGTGCTAGGAAACATTTGTCTGAAGTATTCAGAAAAATCTAGCGTTTATTATAGTTTTGACCTACAACTCTCTTATTAACAAGACATGTCCCTGATTAATACCTAAATCTAGTTAACTCTCAGGGTGGATGTGTTCATTTCAAGTCACTGCTAAGCTTGTAAATATTGTGCTAACAGTGCTGGCTGATTCACTTCTCCCTTCTCTCTTCCAACACAACTTATGCTCCATGATCTCTGCTAGCTTGAGTTTCAAGGGCACGTCAACTTTAAAATTTCATTCTCAGAGAAATGAAGTATGTACTGGGGAAGCTATCAAGGGTTTTTCTCTTTCCAGGTAGGAACATAAATAAACCTAGCCTTAGGTGATGTGAAATCTAGATGCTGCAATATTCCAAGAAGATACGATCGCTTAAAGAAATGTTGAAAAGTAAGTTTTATTAAGTGTGTTGGTCAGGGAAAAAAAAACTCACCGATGCATCTCCTGCAAGGAAGACATTTTCATTATCAAAACCAGGAAAAAGTGTTTTGAGGATGCATCCAGAACTCCCTTGCAGTGTGTAGGTGACTATGGCTTTCTCAGAATCAGGGTTTCTCTTCTCTAGGTGTAATGACTGCTCTTATGTCCCCAAAGGGGAAAAGCCCAAAACAAGCATGTCTTAGAAGCAGTCAAAAAAACCCAGCCACAGTACCAGAAGCAACACACCCAAGTCACATTGCTATCCCATCTGCTTTATCCAGTAGGTTCTCCCCATAAGACACCTCAGCCTCAGAAAAGCATTTTTTCTTCACCCTCTTTTCTTGTCAACCGTTTTCAAACTTTCCATGTCTGGCCCTCCAGTAGCAATTAGGCCATTTAAGAGTTACCTAGAGGCAGAGCGTAATACAATCCATTTGATTTCTCTCTCAAGAAAGAAACACACAACAAGAAAAGAGAGAAGGGGAAAGTTACAGACAGAAACAATGGCAAAGGCAAAGACAGACAGGGCAGGAGAGTCTTTAGATCAGTACATGCAGCTTTTCTATCTGCAAGCTAGAGACCACCCAGCCACAAAATCTTATCATGCCTGCCTGTCACTCCCATATCAATCTCTCCACTCTTTCTTATTTCCTTCTTTTTCTTTTTTTTTTTTTTTTCCCATTCTAGACTGTGCTTAAAAAGGTGTTTGGACATTTCTAAAAGTGATTAAGTGAGAGCAAACGACCCTCAGGGCCCTTGCTATGAAAGACATATACTATTCCTTCTTTTGACTCATCACTGTTTCGTTTATGTTCAAAGATATTGCAGACACACAATTTCCAGACCTCCCCAGCATATGTGGTCAAGTTAAGGTGATGTAAGTCTCCACTGTAGAACCACTGTCTCCTGTGCTTTGCCTGAAAACACACTCCAGTGTTGGTAACAGAAACTGTCCTATTGTTTGATCTGCTCTGAAACGTGCCATTATTTTATCATTGAGTAAATCTACTTCTTCGATATCAATCTGCTCTATTTAAGCAGTTGAAGGGTCCTACTTTAACCATGGAAGGATGCAAACTCTGATAAAAGCAATTAATTGTAAAGATTTAAAATCAATAGTAAAAGGAAGAGCTAGAACAAACATGATGCCAAAGGGGTTCCTGCCTTTCAGCTCCACTTTACATTGAAAAGGCTCAAGGAACAGCAACCCCGGGCAAATACACTCATGAAACTCATTTGCACTTCTGAGTAAGAACTTCTCCAACCTAGCTTTAAAAATATACATGGCCACAACAATTCACAAGTGGTAATGTCTTAAATGTTTAAGAAAGAGCATGTTTTCCACCAAACTGTTGAATGTGTGCTACTCAACTTCTGCAAAAACAATAGTGTTTTCACTGCCTATTTTCAGTAAGATGCTTTAACCCATGATAGATCAAATAGTCTTACAGAAGTGCACACAGATATTATTTAGTGTTCCCTTGCTGTTCGTACAAACAACATTAGTACAAGCCACTGCCCCTTTTCAGGCTGGACCCTCATACACACTTCAAACTTAAGCAGGTGAGAACAGAGAAACAAAATTCAACCCATGATCAGCCAAAGCCTTAAGATGCAGCAGACATGTCCAGTGGTGGGACCGTTTAGGACTATCACAGCACCAGATTTTGAGACCTCTCATGGTGCTGCACTGACATGCAGTGACACTGCACACTCCAGACAGAACATACTGGCTCAAATCTGGAACCAGTGGATAAACATGGCCCCTCCTTCACAGCAGTCAGAGAAGGTGATCATAATACTGGTAGGCTTTAACTCTGTGAAGTTATGATGTTATTCTGCCTTCCCAGAGAACACTTACACATACTGCTGAATAAATTGTCTTCTAACCTTTTAGAATACAAAACCACAGGAAAATTCTTCTCAGAGAAGTGTATTTTGTCATGGAGAGAGGATCACTGTTGTGTACACAAAGCCATTCTGTGCCATGTGTGTAACAACAAGCAATTTTGTCATGACCTCACATTTAGACCCTCCAGAGGCTCTTCCCAGATCTGAACTGTCCTTGCATATGTGCCACTTCACAAAAGATCCTGCCATACAGACAACTTGCTAAGGGAGTAAAAACGTGCTGCATTAAAAGGGATGTGTAGTCTTCTCCGATTGGGCAAAAAGAAGTCAAAGTAAACATCCTTTATAGGCAATTGTACTGAGTAGGCAAAATTGGTCCCTCCAGTAACACACCAAAGAGAGGAAAAGAAACTACAAGAACTGAAGATTTTAAAATAAGAGGATGAAACTGAAGAATTGACTTCTTGCAACCCATTCAACTCTCTTATCTGTAAAAGAGTGAAGGTAATTTTATTCCAGCAAAATTTCCCCTGGACTATTCACATATTTGCTTTCATGTTGGACTTTCCACTACAATCTCAGTTTAAATTTATCCTTCATTACCACTCTAAATATATTGATTCATGAATTGTCCTTACTAAAATTCTCCCTGAGCTGGTTCCCATTCAGTGTTCTGGGCACTCCTTACACACAAAGTAGTGGATGAAGAAAACAATGTGGTTCCTTCAATTGTGAGCTTATTCATCTTCAGCTACCAAACTGCAACAAGGTACTGGTCTGGTGCATTCTCTTTCTAAAGGTACAGTACTTGTCACCCAGGAGATAGTTGAAAACCATCACCAGTGTCTCTGCAGTGGCAGACTGATGACCAGTTTACAATGGCAAGATATGATCATATTTTGCTAGCATCACTTGCTTGAACAATGCCTTACATGCATTACACTGCAGGTCTGGGGCAGATGATGGACAAATACATACAATGCAGTGTCAAAGTGTAATTTCAGAAAATAAAAAACATGATGCCAGAGAATCTAACATCAAAAGTTTACAACAAAAGTTTACAAATACAAAATCAAAAGAAAGCAGCTCTCTAAATCCACCTGCACACTCTGGTTATGCACATGAAACAAATTTATCAGAAACAGCTGTATTTCAGTGGCAAAAGAAATGTCACAAGTTGTAAATTACAGCCTTGGCATTTACTCAGCTCCAAGAAACTGAGAAAAGCAACAGAGAGGTGACATTTTTTTCTGGATATGCAGACAGGGCAGGCAGGCCTGAGGATCCCACTTAGCAGCTAGATATTGGAGCAAATGCTTCAGAAGCTACCTGAGAAGGTTTCCCTAAGGACATGGAGTAGTTGCACTCCTCCATTGCCTTCCAGTCTTTATCCACCAAAGAGGATCCATCCAATATATGGCTCCCACCACCACAGTCAGGCCCCAACTACATCACCCTACAACTTTAAATCCATTGATTCTTATTTTAATATAGCCCTCAAGTTTAACATAAGCAACCTGTGATAAGCCTTATATAGCTTATTTAGTAGCTCCTGCTGAAAGAGCTGCTGAAGGCAGCCTACACGGCAGATCATGCCCAGTCAGACCTCCTGGAGCTGGACAGCTGACATATGGAGGAAAGAAGAAGGTTATGAAAAAGGAATTGGAAAGAGCTCTGTAGATTTACTGAAATCAAACTCAGAAACATGGATTCTACAAGAACTGCTTCATAAACCCTGTACCATTTGGATATAGGCATGCATTACTCCAGTTTCACTTACTTAGGAAGCCTTGTGTTAAGTATACTGTAATTTCATTTAGAGACTTGCATAGCACATGAAGACGGGATCAGCTCTACAAGTGGAGGGATACTCAGCTAGCCTACTCCAAAAACAGATTTTATCTTAAACTAAAAAAAGA
Organism: Chiroxiphia lanceolata; assembly: GCF_009829145.1. Taxonomy (NCBI): domain Eukaryota; kingdom Metazoa; phylum Chordata; class Aves; order Passeriformes; family Pipridae; genus Chiroxiphia; species Chiroxiphia lanceolata. The sequence continues at coordinate 16,109,920 of NC_045671.1, read as the reverse complement.
ACAAAGCAGAGCTCCATGTAAGAAAGCCAATTTTTTTTAATCTGACAGATCTTTTGCTTATAGGCAAAAGACTGTCATAGCCATCGGGTATGTCCACCTACACCAACAAGTGCAGACAGATCTGAATACCTCCATACTGTTTGCTGGAAAGAAAATAAGCCAGCTCCAGTAACAAAAGTGCAGCACAGCCCATCAGAAAACAGGCCTGTGGAGCAGCTTTCTGGCTCAGATGCAATGCTATGCCAGTGCAACTTCCAAACCAGGGCTGGCATCGTGCTTAACTGTCTGAGCAGATGCAATCACACACACCTCGGGAAACAGCACCCTGTAGGTTGATCCCATTATCTGTGACATTTAACTACTGGCTGAAGTTTTCTGAGATACAGGTAGCTGTGAGCCCACAGGCTAGAACAGGGATTTAAGCAGAGCTCTGGGCTCTTTTTGCAGCCAAGGTCCTAAAACAACTGTCATCTTTGCTGTTTTTAAGTGCCAGTCAGTATGTGTGACACATTATACATATTATGGCTACACAGTGGAGAATGAAAAGCTATCTTCTCTGTCACTTTTTCTTCCCTCTTTGTGATTAAATGTATTTATACACACACACCCATAGTCACACAAAACTGTCAGCTCATCTCCTCCATATTTTACTATTCAGCTCTCAGAAATTCCCAACTTGCAAACCACAGCAGGGTGACAAGTAGTTTGACACATAAGACCAAGGTCACTTCAGCTGCGATGGATTTTTCTAATACAACATTTGAGGCCCACAGTAATTATTCAGGCTGCCAACGCATTGCTAACAAGAAGAGAGCACAAGAACTGAGAGGGCTGCAGACCCATCATTTCAAATTGCTGAGAGAGTTAAGTGCTTTGCAGCAGGTTGCGCTTGACTCAGTTGTGGTTTTTTTCCATTTAAATAGACATTACTTAAACAAAGACCTTACTTTAGTTGGGACCCAAAAGAAGAGAGAACAAAGCTCAACCCCAATGGAATTCAGGTGAGTGAAGCCCTCAGTAAAGAATTGCAGTAGTGATGGTATCCTTTATTAGACTAAGTTGTAGAGCTCAAAAAGTAGAAATTATCCTTTTGGCACCTGCAACAGAAGATTGCAAATAAAGCTGAAAAGAATCACAGTTTCATTAGATATGTAACAATTTGACCATCTTTGGAAATAAAGGTAGCTTTACCTTACTGGAGCAGAGGGAGGAAGGCAGGTGATAAGACAGTTGTCTCAGTATCTCAAACTTACAAAAGATTAAAAGAAAAGACAGCATTTTCCAGAGGCTGCAGTACTGCTGAACAGCAACGCCTTACTTCAGCAAGTTTTTTTCTCTGTACTCATTGCCACCTGTATCTCATCTTAATTTGCACTACTCACTGCTTAAAGCAGGACTGTTCTGGGCCCTGAGCAATACAGAGCACAGCCCCCATCCTTTATCAGTTGTTGGGCCCAGCTCCTTGTGTGCTTTTACTTAACACAATAAGCAAGAGGACAGACTACTTTCTTGGGCAGTGTAAGAACTATGCTGGGTTAAGATATCAACTTTCTCCACCAGAAAAGTAATTAGCCTAGACATTATGTTGTTTCAGAGAGAGTGACCTCCTAACAAGCAGAAGTAGACCTGTTTGCTGGCTGTGTGACTTGGCTGGATGTTGGTGCGATGGCTGGTTGCCTATAGCTCTTCCTCTCCTTCCCTCAGCTCTCCCCCTCAGTCCCTACTCTTTGATTCTAGTCATAGTGGAGTAGTACTAGGAAGCTGGCTCCTAAGGCAAACAGGGATAAGTTATTAATGCTGCATATGTACAATATTGGATCCTTAAGAATGGTGAAATACAACTAAAAGAAGCACGGAGCAGCTGGTGAGTCTCTTTCTACCCAGTTAACACCAGTTGAGATTTCACTACTGCTCCAGAAAAGGGGACAGTGCTATTTTACAGGCAGCATAAGCCTCTTAAGGATGGTGCTGTCAGACAGGCTGTCTCTAAACTCAACTGTTGCGGATGATAAAGCTGACTGGGAGAGATTCCAGGAATGGAGAAAAATCTATGATCCATGACATGGACGTCTTACCACCGGAATGGACATTAAACACTTAAGTGGACATTATACTGATCGGACAGTTCACCCCCGTTATCCCCAGTTTATTGTTTCGCTGTTACGATGTTGTTTATACCCCGGGTTGTTGCTGGAGAAAATAGAGATGAGTGGGAGCGGTTCCAGGCGTGGAGGAGGATTTACGAACCCTGAATAGACTTTTATTACCGGAATGAACACTGTTCACCTGGAAAGACACTCATTTGGACTGGACTGTTCACCCCAGTTATACCCAGTTGTCCCCAGTTTATTGTTATGTTGTTCTGATGATGTTTGTACCCCTAGTTGCTGTTTCAAAAATCATATCCTCCATGTTGTCTTCTTCTCCCCTCACAGTTTTCCCGCCTTTCCCCTGCTTTCCCGCTCCTCTGCCTGTGATTGGATGCTGTTTGGTGCAGTGCAGAGAGAGCTCCTATTGGTCCATTCCCCCAGAGACCCAAAGTTACCACCCATCTCTCCCTGTTCTCCCAATCCCTGCTTCCTCTGAGCTGCCTATCTCTTTACTCCTCCCCTATCTTAAGTCCAGCCCCTGAGCCTCCCTCTTTAAGTCTGTGTCACCCTTAATAAAATCAGCATTGCTTCACCGACCTCAGCTGTGTCCTGACCCTCTTTGCAGTGCCCTGTCCCATTCCCTCTACCCCCACGAGCCGTGGCACTCAACCCTTCCTATTTTGCTGGCTGAGTTGACCAAGGGCTAGAGATGAGCGTTCAGCTTCATCACAAGGCTGGTCCAGTTAAACTCACAGTCCAAAAGCTCTCCTGCAAGGAAAAGGTGTGTGCCCTTTCTGTGCTCAGTCATGAGTCAGCCTAATACTATCAGAAGAATTTACTTTGAAACATAGGTGCACCACAGGAGTTTTTTTCCAATATTTTGAAGTCCACACATACACTCAGAATTCTCACTATCTACAGCTAGCACACAGTAGACACACTTCCATTCCAGTGACCACTTTTGTCCTTACAATACTCCTGTGGAAAGCTAAAGAGACAAAGCATTAACAATTTTTAGAGACGGAAAAGTTATTCAGCAAAGGAGTAAGCCTGGACATGCAGGCAATATTACAGTCTGGTACAGGCAGGTAAAGGTGGCCACCAGTGCTTAAAATCAGAAAGGGAAATGGGGAAAATCTCTTGCCCCACCAAAACATGCTTGTTACATTCAGCATAGGACATTGCACTGCTTCACCCCAGGCCATGTTGCAGAGCTGGTACCAAAAAAACCTCCCAGGGACAGCAGTACCCCCTGCTCTCATGCTACATGGCCTCATACCACAGAGTTGAAGCATGCTCTCAAATATCTGGATTTGTTCATACTCGTCTTCCTCACATAGCCATAGTCCTGTGGGGACAAACATATCACTGACAAAATGACCTTGTGTTTATCAATCCAAAGTCCATGCAGCAAAGAACAGCACTGTGCAAAAATATCCAGGCAAGCTTCAGCAGAGCTGTTTTTAAAAGAGGCCTAAATCAGCTCAAAGCATTGTTCTAACATCCCTGGCTGGATTCAACCACCTAAATCGCCTTTGAAAACTGAGTTCTTCTCTCTACATATCATCATATCACACTAGGATGATCTAACCTCCATGACAGGAGAGAGGGGTCACCCACAAACGGGGCTCAAGGGGATGGAGAGAGCACAGGCAGTCGATAATTCTGGGAAGTGAGGGTCCCTGTGAGAGAGCAGACATAATCACTTACACGTGCACACACACACTGCCAAGATCAGCTGCCTGCACATTTTCCCCAAGGTTCTTCAGGCAGAGATGCCTGCAGCAGCAGCCCTCAGAGATGCAGAGGACTAGCTGCTCATATGTGGTTATCAGACGAATCCTCATTCTTTTGGTAAATAGACATGAATTTGAATCCTATGTGAAAACAGTAACCTGGATTGTTCCCACCCTCATTCCAAGCTCAGAAGGGGCTCAGAAGGCCACAGAGGGCAGTCCCAGGCAGTTCCACAGCCTCTGCCCATGCAGCAGGCAAGAGGCCACTCCTTCCCTCACCCTCGTATATCAACACTGAGAAGGCAGAATGTTTCATAACAGAAGGTGTAAGTTCACGTGTGATGGAAAGTACCTCTGAACTGTTTCAGCTTGCAGTCTAATGCCTGTCTGGAGTGAAAGAAATACAGATGACAGCTACTCAGCAAGACGGATTGATAGTTGCCCAAGGTCATGCAGCACATTTCACTTCCTACAGATCTGCTTTGAAAAAAAATTAGTTTATTGATGATTTGCATTTCATTGGTGATATTCTTGAGTGTTTTTTCTTTTTATTGTTGTTTTTCAAGGCTACAGTTCAAAACCAAAGAGGGCAATCAGGCATGAATGAACTCAGCATGAGAAACAAGAAAAACCACAAAACGAGCATTTTGACCCACATGCAGTGACAACTAACAGAGTGTTCTATTGTTTTCTGTCCTTGCTGATCACAGCTGCAATGATCAGCACTATACAGCCAAGAAGGTCTGGCTTTGTTAAACTACAAAGCACATTGCAAAGAACTGGCAAAGTACATGCTTTAAAAAAACCAACAACAAAAAGCCAACAACAACAACAAAAGCTACCAAAATAATAAGAGGAACTATGTTCTCTTTCCCAATTTATCTAGAAGAAAAGACATCTAACTTCTGCATATAGGAAATTTCTAGGATTCTGCTTAGAGGTTTCATTTTGCACATTTTCCAGGTTTCTCATGAAAATGGATGTTTTCCTTTATCAATATTTCCCAGACCACTGTATACTTTTACTGGGCATCAAAACTCCAGTCTACAAAGTTGGCACAAATTTGCTTCTGTAGTTCCACAAGGGTCACTAAAAGAATTATGAAATTTGGAAATAAGGAATATTCAGTATCAACTTTTTCTAAAAGATAGCCATGACTAGTGTAAAAATATCCAGAATTATTCTAACTGCAATCATCAGTGCAAGCAAGCAGACAGTGCTGTCCCATATTCTCAGTTATTACAAGTGGTCATTCATTTCTTTAACAAAACTGAGTCAAATGGGAATGGACTGTCATCCAGGCTAGTTACAAAGTCTAATACAGAGCAGAATCTATCTGTCAGACTAGAAAGTTTCTGATTCAGACATCCTCTGCATTAGTCAGAGAAAGTAAAGATGAGGACAGATGCCAACATCTGCCCAAATGATTCAGAAATCTGTTGAGTTGAAGTGATGTACAGCTACAGCTGTAGACAATTTTATCTATTGCTGCCACGGCCCGAGGGAAAAGGGAAAGGGACGCGGCACCACACAAAGGGTTCAGACGCAGCTGAAGGTCTGGGTGCAATGCCCCTTTATTAAGAGACAACAGGGACTTATATAGGGTAAGGCCGAGGGGAGGATTCATAACTGGGGCAGAGCATGGGACTGACAGGTCAGGGTAAGACAGGATTGGGAGACAGGGGAAAGGTGGGTGTAACTTATGGGTATCCAAGGGAAAGGACCAATGGGAGCTCACTCTGCACTGCGGCAAACCTCAGCCAATCAGTGAGAGAGGAGCGGGAAAGCAGGGGAGAACAGGGGAGTAAACAACTTTTGGCGGGAAAATCTGAAGGACCAAGGGGAATAATACTGGGGTATATTAAACTGGGTATAAAACTGGTATTAAAATGGGGGATAACAAGTCAGTCCGGTAGAATAACAGTCCATTCAGGCTCCATAAATGTCTCTCCACGCCTGAAATCTTTCCCAATTGGATTTCCTGTCCTCCTCATATTGCCATAAGGCAGACAAGGATGCTGTGCAGGGAAACTGTAGTACATTTTGTGGATTCTTGTACTTATCCTAAGCTGTCATCTGAATTGTGCTACTTCTTACTATGAGATAAATAACCAAGTGCACCTTACTATGAGAAAACCTGATTTTAAAGACAACACAACTATGGTTTGAACAATAAACAAGCTGAGCTCCTATGAGAGAACAGATTGTCTCTAAATTTGACAGGAGCCTTCTATGTTTGATTGATTTAGCCTCCAAAAGAGACAGGAAATTCTTGAAAGGCATTATTTGGGTTTATTTAACCAAAGATTGCTTCAGGGAAATTGTATGAGTCACATATCACAACAAGTAGCAAAGCTTCAGCAGTTGTAAGTAAAAATGCACTGCTACTAGGAGACAACCTTTAAGATATTATACCAAGATACTGAATCTGTTAATTAATTGGGATGCTGGATTCTAAGGAATACAGCTAATAATGATTCTATCCAAGTGGCAAGAGGATTTTATGAGAGCTGGCATAGTATGACCAAAACAGTCAGCAAATGCCAGTATAATGCTCTCTGACTTGTCTGTTCTGCTAAGGATACTTAATTCCACTAATACCTTTAAGCAGTTTGTGAAAACAGCAGAACTGCATCTTTAAAATATATAGGACAGAACAATAATTAGGAAATTAAGAGTTAACCTGACACAAAATATTAGTTGCGTACACTGTATCAAGGTGCGCTACTGATATAGTTAATAACTCTGCCAGAGCTCAAAAATGGCAAAAGTTTTCTTTTCAAGCAAAGCTGTAAAAAATGCTTGGAATAGGCACCTGCATTTAGTGCTGAAGGCCAAAGTGCGTTGAAAATTAAGTCCTCTGCCTAGCAGAAGGGATCTGCATGTGAAGACAACATGGCTTCTGGGCACTCCATGAGACGGGTAACACAGAGGCCAGTCAATATCACCTGTGAAGATGCATTTTCCTAATGGTACTGCTGCTGAAGTAACCGCACTGAAAGAAGTAGTGGGGCTGGGGGAGTGCTTTACACACACCACCAAACACAAAGGAGAGCGTTCTGTGCCAGACACTAATAGATTTTGCTGGATTTGTAACTAGTGTAAAGGTAATCAATATTAAAACCAATACAAAGGCTTTCATCTAGCCACTGATGTTATACCCATCCAGGCCTCTGGAGAACAGAGAAGATCAACCACGTACTTTCTGGTCTCTCAGGTTGAGAGACTTCTTGTGGAGGAAAGCTGCACTCCACATTTTCTTCCTCCTCACACTCACCGTCTTCCCTATGCATGTATCAGATTTAATGCATTTCCTCTATATTATCTCCAGTCCAGACAGCCATAAAATATGGTTTTCCTCTCCAAATTCATATTTTAGTAATGGACTGGGGCTTGAGAGCAGGCCAGTACTTTCCAAAATCAGCTCAGAGGAAAAAAGTCTCTGTCAACAAGGGTAAAAGCAGAAGTGTCGAAGGAAGAAAAATATATTTAAAAAAGAAAAAACCCCAAACCACTACCAAAACAAGCTGTCCTGAGGTGCACTGGGAAGGGTCATCATTTTCATGTCCTCAAGGGATCTGCTTTGCAGCTGGCAAAACTCATTATTTGTTGTGAAACACTGTGCAGTCTGCCTCCAGCCCAGGAACCATAAAAACTTACTCCAGTAAGGTCATCTAGGAAGACAACGTCAAAGAAAATTTAAAAAAAAAAAAATCAACAGCTTGCAGGAGAGATTACAAAGAAAAGTGGACTGGATGAATACAGTACTTTTTCCCCCTCTGGATAAGTTGTGCAAAGCCTCTCCTCTCATCCTTGAGAATTTCCTCTGGTTCTCATTAACCCATCTATTTTACACCAGAAGACAGAGCTGTGTAGTCTTCTGGTAGAGTTCAGCTCTTCTTCCTGTCCAAGAAAAAGAGTCTATTAGAACAAGTCTAATTTTAAGCTCTGCCCTGATTGCTCACGAACTATTACATCTAAGCATTGACATAGCTCAGTGAAGTTTGTCTCCACGAGGAAGGCAGCCTTAGAGAACACGGTGCCGGTTACACACTCTTTTGGTCAGGTAAACCCAAAACGGAAAGGCATCTCTCAGGAGTAGGCTTAAAAACTCTATGGAGTATGATTAAAAACTCTATTGTTCCTAAACTTGAAAATCTGCCGACAGGTCGTTCTGATAGTATTATCTCCCTACGCCTTCCACTCCACAACAAGCAACATGTAGTCCTCTTTAGTACATATGCCCCAACTCTCCAAGCTGACCCTGCTGAAAAAGACAAATTCTACACTGACCTGCGCTGCCTTACCCAAAAGGTTCCTGCAGATGATAAGGTCATTATCCTTGGTGATTTCAACGCCAGAGTAGGAAAGAATTTTGAAGCCTGGAAAGGAGTATTAGGCAAGCATGGTGTTGGAAACTGCAACAATAATGGTCACCTTCTGCTAGAATTCTGTGCGGAGCAACAGCTCACCATCATTAATACTATCTTTCAACAGAAAAATAGTTTGAAGACAACCTGGATGCATCCCAGATCTAAGAATTGGTACCTCATCGATTACGTTTTGGTGCGACAGAGAGATGTTCACGTTGTTCATCATACCCACGTGATGCCTAGTGCAGAATGCCAAACAGACCATCAACTTGTGCGCTGTAAACTTAACTTCAGTCTTAAGTTCAAGCCTAAAAAGGGCAGTATCCCAAGGAGGAGACTTCAAGTTAACAATCTCCAATCAGCCACAAGATTCCAGGTAAACCTTCAAACTAGGCTCAAAAACCATCCCATAAATTCTATAGATGCCTCCCCTAAAACACTCTGGTACCATATTAAAAACAGCATCCTGCAATCCTCTGGAGAATCCTTAGGGTTCTCCTTCAAGAAGAACAAGGACTGGTTTGATGAAAACAATCAGGAAATCCAGGAACTGTTGAGGAAGAAGAGAACCACCCACCAAGCACACCTTGCACTGCCATCTCATCATGTAAGAAAAGCAGCCTTCCGTCTTGCATGCAGCAAGCTCCAACAGAAACTCTGTGACATCCAGAACAAATGGTGGATCAATCTAGCCGAAAACCTCAATTATGTGCAGACATGGGTGATCACAGAGGTTTCTATGAAGCCCTGAAAACAGCATACGGGCCTACATACCTACATAGCAAAGCCCTCTACTCAGTGCAGATGGTCAAACCCTTCTAACAGATAAAACCTCCATTCTGAATCAATGGTCTGAACACTTTCAGACTCTTTTCAGTACAAGCCACGTAGTTCAAGACTCAGCAATTCAGTCCATCTCACAACAACCAGTGAAGAATGAATTGGATATCACTCCCACTTTGGGAGAAACCCTTAGGGCCATACAGCAGGTGAAAATTGGCAAGGCAGCTGAGGTTGATGGAATTCCACCTGAAGTCTGGAAACATGGGGGCCTTGCACTCCATGCTAAATTTCACGAGGTTGCGGTGCGCTGTTGGGATCTAGGTGAACTACCATCAGACCTTCGTGATGCAGTCATCATCACTTTGTATAAGAAGAAAGGAGTTAAATCAGACTGCTCAAATTACCGTGGTATTACTCTGCTCTCCATTGCTGGCAAAATCCTGGCAAGAATACTTTTGAACAGATTAGTACCCGCTATAGCAGAAGGAATTCTACCTGAAAGCCAGTGTGGTTTCAGAGCCAACAGGAGTACCACAGACATGGTATTTGTTCTCAGACAACTGCAAGAGAAGTATAGGGAACAGAACAAAGGTCTCTATGTAACCTTTGTTGATCTCACCAAGACTTTCAATACTGTGAGCAGAAAAGGTCTGTGGCAGATTTTGGAATGTTTAGGATGTCCCCCCAAGTTCCTTAAAATGATCATCTCGCTCCATGAGGATCAGCATGGCCAAGTCAGATATGGCAATGCACTTTCTGAGCCCTTTCTAATAACCAATGGCGTGAAACAAGGCTGCGTTCTCGCACCAACCCTATTCACAATCTTCTGCATAGAAACTGCGGACCGAGTGCCATGCTCCATGCGCCAGCGCCGCCGACCCTGTGGCAGTGGTAGCGCCATTTATAGCAGGCATGGAACCGGGACAAACCGGAGTCGGGGCAGTGGCAGTGTGGGGGGTTACTGGGTTAATGCTGGCACCCATGGCTGCAGTTGCAGCCGTATCGCTTGGAGCAGCAAGCAGTGCCATTGGAGCCGCTCTTTTGGCGGCCCCAGACGCCGACTGTTGCTGACTGTGGAGACGGGGGCACAGCACACGGGCAGCTGCCATGAAGGTGGGGGAGGCATGTTAGTTTTGTTAGGTTATGCAGCAGCGCCAACCCCGAGACCGTCGCAGGGCGACCCCGCAGCAGAAGGGGCACAGCCACCTTGTTTCTGCCACAGGGCAGAGGTGAGGGTGCCTCTCCCTCCATGGCGGTTGCGCAATCAGCATGCGGAAAGCGAATAACAACAAAAGCGCTGCCATGTTGCCCCTGCCACATGGCTGAAGTGAAGCCTTCACTTCCACCACCACCCCCATGATCAGGCATTTCTCCAGGGAGAGGGGAGGATGACCATGACAAGCAAATAGACAGTGAGTCTATAGAGGACAGAGAAGGGGAAACAGCTACAGAGTCGGGTGGGGGTCCTTCCATAGGCTTATGGGACAAATGCTAGCAGGAAGCATCTTGCGTGGGTGACTGGAAAGCAGTAAATGCATGCCCTGTTATACATCAACCCCGGCAAGCCTCTCAATAACGAGCTTTATCATATGATGTGATTAAGGATTTAAGACAGATAATTAAGGAGAGTGGTGTCTCCTCACCCCACATGTTTTCCTACCTAGGAACCCTAAGTAGCACACACGTGTTTATACCTCATGACTGGAAGGCACTACTAAAAATGGTACTAACCACTACACAATTTAGGGTCTGGCTCACGGACTTTAGAGAAAGCTGTAAGGTTTATATTAATGACCAAACTAACTCACAAACAGGAATGATCTATGCTCAATTAGCGGGAGAAGGGGTACATTCAAAGGCTGGGTCCCAAATAGACTGCCCCTGAGAAATGTACGAAGTAATCGCAAAGCTTGTATTGCGAACAGTGTGAAAACTCCCATGCACAAAGACTCTAACCTATCCTTTTCCAAAGTTTTGCAAGGGTCCACCGAACCCTACCCCCAGTTTCTAGATCGACTGCAAGCTTCCTTAGAGAGGCAAATTGATAACAATGAGGTGAGAGAGATGCTCTTCAGGCAGCTCGCCTACGAAAATGCCAACTCTGACTGTCGATGGGCTCTGCAGTCGATCCCCAAGAACGACCAGTGCACATTAGTTGAAATGGTCAGAGCTTGCCAGGATGTCGGGTCAGTCAATCACCACACAGACTCACTAGCCACGGCATTAGCAGCCAAACTGTGGGTACCCAAACGGGAAAAGTGAACAGGCAGCTAATTCTGATGCGGAGCAACTGACCACATCAAAAAACACAGCCCTAAAAAACCCCCCCCCAGGATCCTGCCCCAGATGTGGAAAGGGAAAACACTGGGCTAGCGAATGCAAGTTCCGGGGTGGTGAAAACGGGGGGACTACACCACAGGGAAACAGGAAATGGGGTGTGAAGCCGCACGCCCTCACCAACCAGACAAATATGGCTTCAAGCAACACGCCAGCAATTTGCTCACCACCATCTCAGGCAGCGCTGGGCTGTACCTGGCCTCCAGAGAACCAATAATTTTAACATCTCCCGCAGTGGCTTTGATACCCACTGGAGTCTGGAGACCTCTGGAGGCGGGAATGCATGCCTTACTAATTAGGTGCTCATCAACTACCACGATGGGTATATTCATCTTGCCCAGAGCAATTGATTCAGATTCCCATACTGAAATCCAAATCATGGCCTGGACACCTGTGCCACCTTGTTATATTCCAAAGGGGCAGCACTTAGCCCAATTAATTCCTTTCTATAGCATTTCTCCCACACGAAAGGGTAATAAGGGTACTGAGGCATTTGCAAGCACAAGTCCCCCACAAATCCTCTGGGCCAAGTCGATCTCCGCCTCCCAGCCCATGATGACGTCACATTGATTGGCGTAAATTTAAAGGTTTAGCGCATACAGTAGTGGACATATCTATAATTAAAGACACCGAGTGGCCATCAGACTGGCCCACAGTGTTCCCCACCTCAACTATCTTCGGGGTGGGGGGTATGCAAAGACCTAGACAAAGCAAGCATCTACGTATGGTATTGGGACCTGAGGGACAGACTGCCAGGACTGCACCCTTCATAGCTCCCACTCCGTGTACCTTGTGGGGGAGGGATGTCCTCGGTCAGTTTGGTACCGCTGTACAGATAACAACAACAAATAATCACGTTTTTCAGTAAGGGTCATTGGTCAGTCGTTCCATGGACTTATCTAACTAGAATGGAGGACAGATGACCCGATATGGGTCGACCAATGGCCCCTCAAGAGGGAACAGCTAAGTCACCTGCAAGACCCGGTATAGGAACAGCTGAACACTGGGCATATAGTACCAACTTGTAGCCCATGGAACACTCCAGTGTTTTGCATACCCAAGAAGAGCAGCAAATGGCGTTTACTACAAGACCTCAGAGCAATTAATACAGCCATCAAGCCAATGGCAATGCTGCAACCAGGACTTCCCTCCTCTGACATGCTTCCTGCAGGGTGGCCACTAGTGGTAATAGACTTGAAAGACTGTTTCTTCACCATCCTTCTACATCCAGAAGATGCTCCCCATTTCACCTTCTCAGTCCCAAACTACAACCACGCGGAACCCATGCAAAGATACCACTGGATAGTACTGCCTCAGGGCATGAAAAATAGCCTGATGATTTGTCAAACAGTGGTAGCCAACATCATACACCCTGTTCGAAAACTCCACCCTTCAGCTATCATCTGTCACCATACAGATGATATCCTAATAGCCACAGAACATGAGACTGAACTACAATCGACCTTGACTGCCTCAACTAACGCCATCCAAAAAGCAGGTCTGCAGCTTGCCCCAGAAAAAATTCAATGCACCCAACCATGGACCTACCTCGGATAGAAGATCACTCAACAGGAGATCATGCCACAACCACTGACTTTTAAAGTAATGGACACTATGACCCTGAATGATTTGCAACTGCTTTTGGGAGCCATTAACTGGCTAAGGCTGTCTTAGGAATCACAACAGAGGAATTACACCCCCTTTTCAAGCTACTTAAAGGTGAACCAACTCTCACATCTATTCGATTCCTAATCCCAGAAGCAAAACAGGCTCTGGAAGTATGCTCCCATATCGGTGCAAAGGCATGGACAGATTGCTTAAAGAGCAATCTGATCGGCAAAATGTCGGTTTATTACAAGAACACTCATTATATACTGCTGCTACACCCAGATGTGTGATTCTTCTTCACACAGTATTGGATACATAAGAGCAACATACTTTGTTGTCCACTGCTAATTGGACCACAACAGGTGTCCATAGGAGCTGAGGGCACACGTTCACCCTCTTGAAACTCCACCTTAACTTTGGCAGGGAACCTTCTTTATTCTAACTTCAAAGGTTGAAGCCATATTAGCTACGCAGTTCTTTTACTGTCTGCACCCAGCCATGCCAAGGCAAGGCCTACAGAAATGCAAAGGAAATTGTTCACAAACTATTCTCCCAGCACTCCCACGCCACTGAAAACAGGCAAAGCAGACGATGACACCCTGACCTGCACATTCACCTCGCCATCATATCCAGCAAATTCCAACCTTTTGCCATCCTTTTCCAGTGGGATCAGACAGAATCTGACCCCTTGAGGATTCTGGAATGGTTATTTCTGTCCCACTCTCCACCTAAGACTGTTTGGACTATTAATGACATGTTTGCTAAGCTTGTCATGAAAGGTAGAGGACATCTGCAGGGGATGGATGGAAGAAACCCTGAGACGATCTAAATTCCAGCCACGAAGGACAACTTAGACTGGCTTCTCGCAGAGGATGCTGTGTTTCAAACTGCATTAGTGGACTTCCATGGTAATGTTTCCATTCACTTCCCGAAACACAAACTCTGGGCAAAAATAGGAAATCTACCCCGATGGCCACGTGTTGTTGCAAATCACGACCAGTAAATGGAGTCACCGTCTTCAATGACGCATTCAGACAATCGAGAAAAGCCACTGTGACATGGAGAAACCCTGCCACAGGACAATGGGACAATAAGGTACAAACCTTGGACCAAGGTTCTGTGCAAGTTTTAGAACTAGCGGCTATACGCATGGCATTTGAATTGTTCTATGAATGTTGTCACAGATTCACACTATGCGGCAGGTTTGGTCTCACGTCTCGAAGCCTCCTTCCTTCGAGATGTCACTAATCCTCATTTATTCACAGAGATTCGTACCATATGATTTCTTATTAATCACAGAAAATTTGATTTCTACATAATGCACACTCGGTCACACACAGAACTTCCAGGACCCATAGCGGAGGGCTGTTGGAGAAGATAGAGATGAGTGGGAACGATTTCAAGCATGGAAAAGGATCTATGACCCATGAACAGATCTTTTTATTACCAGAATGGACACTTCACGCTTATAAAGACTTTATCTGGACTGGACTGTTTACCCCTGTTATCCCCAGTTATCCCCAGTTTATTACTGTGATGTTATAAGGCTGTTTGTATCCCTGGTTGTTGTTTTAAAAATCCTATCCTCCATATTGTCTCCCTCTCCCCTCACAGTTTTCCCGCCTTTCCCCTTGTCATGGTTTGAGATAGCCCAAAAATCTAATTCCCTAGCTCCATCCCCCTCCCACATCTCAACCCAATGTGAGATGGGTTTTTCCAGACAAAACACAACCAGACTCAGAGTGGGGGAAAGGGAAGATATTCCAATGACTGTACAAATAAATACTACAATACATTATACACAACCTTAGCTATCTCTACTATGACATAAGTATTTACAATGGATCAGATCTCTTCTCCCCTCCAAATAAAAGTCCAGGAGGGAAGAAGGAAGAGATCCTTTCAACTCTCAGAAACAGCAATGTCTCTAAGGCAGCAGGTTCTCTCATGCATGCAGCTGTTGCTGGATCTCTGCCAGCACTCACGAGGGAGGTATCCAAACTCTCCCTCGTGGCCCTGTCGTCGACCAACCGAGGGGTCTTTCGTGGACTTCGTAACCCCAGACAAAGGTCATTTCACCACGTCATATCACGAAGCACAGGGGGTCTTCGTGACGGTCTGGTATCTCCAGGAGATTCAAGCTCCTTGCAGGGCCTCTGTGCCCTGTCTCAGGCTGCGAGCTTCTTTGTAGCTTGAAGCAAGGGAGGGCCTCAAGGTCAACCTCCCACGCTCCGTCCTGGCTGAGCTCTCAGGACGACCGAGCTTCTTAGCTCCTTTACCCATTTAGGACTTCTAATCAGTAAGAGTCCACCCCCTCCATTTTTAGAGGGATCTCCAAGGAGGTTTAGGGGAGTTTTACAGTTCTTACCCCCAAGCTTTCTCTCTGTAGAACTTAGTTCTGTTCTCTGCTGCCGGTTCTCTACCTCGGCTTCAGCAGCTCTGAGTCTTCCTTAGGTGCATGCTGTTTCTGCTGCTCCTCTGGTTCAGGTCTTATCAGTTGGCTTTTAGCCATAACCTCTGGACGCTGCCGCCGCTTCTGCTCTGTCTCTGCTCACTCACGATGGAAAACATCCCCCAGCTCACAGCTACAGACACATAGTCCAGCTTAACACTGTTCCAAGTCTCTGTAGCCCCCAGCTGGGGCTGGGGGGGGGGGGGGGCAGAGGCCCCGAGGGGCTCAGAGCCCCTTCCTCTCGTGGCTCACAACATGGCTACCTCTTCTAACCTAAAACTACAACTCTTCTCTTCCGTTTGGTTGTGGTATGTTTACATTTTTGCAGGAGCGCTCATTGGACAGAATTTCAAAACTTCCAGGGGTTTCCACCCCTTGGGGGCTACCACTTTCTTAGCCTCTGGGGAAAACAAGGTCCAAACCACTACACCCCTGCTTTCCCACTCCTCTGCCTGCGATTGGTTGCTGTTTGGTGCAGTGCAGAGGGAGCTCCTATTGGTCCTTTCCCCCGGATACCCAAAGTTGCCACCCATCCTTTCCCTGGCATCCAATCCCTGCTTTCCCTGAGTTGCCCATCTTTTCACTCCTCCCCTATCTTAAGTCCAGCCCCTGAGCCCACCCTATTTAAGTCTGTGTCACCCCTAATAAATTCGGCATTGCTTCACCACCCTCAACTGTGTCCTGACCCTTTCTGCAGTGCCCTGTTCCATTCCTCTACCCCCTCGAGCCGTGGCAAGTGGCGCCCAACGTGGGGCACAGTTGAGGGCTCTCATATTGAGAGAACTCCTGCGCTTACACTTGGGTTCAGGCGACTTCAGGAGGGAAGATTGCTCCGCCGACTCCCTTCGACCTAGCGGACAGCTGTGAGCTGCTGAGAAGCTGCACAGGCTGCGTGCCGGACAGGTGAGCGGTCGAAGGCATCCCAACACCCTACCCCACACCCCCACCCAAACTACAAAAAATCAAAAGGGGAGAGATAACACCAAGAGCTGGTGGGAAATCCCGAGTAACATCATGGGACTCACGCTCTCAATCTCCCAAAAATTTGTTTACTGCCGCCTTAAAGACTTTATCATCGAGCACGGTCACCCAATTGATAAAAAATCCCCGAAAGCTCTCGCCAGATGGCTGGACCGCCACGGACACAAAGTAAATGATAATACCACCATTGAAAAGTGGCAAGCCTTAGGATATCTACTCTGGTAAGAGAACGACAAGGGCGACCGGCTCGCGAAGGAGGCGCTGATAGCGTGGAGACTAGTTCTGATGGTGCTACAGCACCAAATGATGAACAAGAATGTCAGTCTCCCTCAAGCGGACGCAGAAAATAGTGACACAGTCACTGATCACCCTGAACGAGACCTAGAAAAATCGGACAGAGACCCCTGGAGACAAAATGGTGGGATGGAGAAGAGAAGGTCAGACACACAAGATGGCAGGAGGGAGGAGAAAGAGGATCTGCGACGAAAACGAAATGGTGTTGAGGAGAGGGACCCCAGGACAGCCCAAGGAGGGGAGGAGAAAAACAGAGAAAAAGGGGGTGGGCTCCTTCAGCTCCACCTTATGAGCCACCTCCACCTCCGTTTGACCATGTTGAGGACTCCTCCCCCGAAAAAAACACCGAGAAAAGGAGGCGGGCCCCTGTAGTGTCACCCTCGAGGCTGCGTCCATCACCACCCGCACGAGCAAGAAGGTCCTCCCCCGGCAGATCCTCAAACACACCCCCTTCCGTCAGCCCCACCTCTTCTCCAGAATCATCACCCTCCCGGGAAGTCAAACAGGAAGCGGTGGGCGGGGCAAGAGCAAAGGCCAAACGGCACTTCTGCCAAGATGGCCACGCCCATAAGGCACAAGACACCGAGGCCTACCCCACCTGCCGCTACCCAAGCCTGGACTGTGACCAAATGCTGCGCTCCCCGGAGAGGCCACACACCGCACCAGGTATCTGGAGAGCCTTCCGAGAGGAAGCTGCGGGTGCTCGGGATGTAGAATTCCTGCGAGCTTTTCCAGTATATTATGATGAAGGGAGAGCACCCGAGTGGAGGCCCATCTCTTACCCTATGTTGAAAGATATAAAGAAGGCGATAGTTGAATATGGATTGGGTGCTCCATTTACCATTGGGTTGCTCGAGTCCTTCTTTCTTGCATACACACTGATCCCTTTTGACATCAGGGCGGTGATTGGGGGGCTGTTGACAACTGTACAATCCTCAGTTTTTGAAGCGGAATGGAGGAAAAAAATAATAACTTATGTGAATGACAAAATGGAAAGGAAGGGAATCCCCCCTAGGCAAGCCATAGATATGCTTTATGGGGAAGGAGACTACTCCAGCAGAGTGGACCAGGCACGATTAGACCCCAAAATATTAGATATGAGTAAAGAATTGGCATTGGAGGCCGTGAAGAAGGTGGTCGACGCCTATGTGCCGACCCCTTCCTTCACTCTAATAAATCAAGGCCCAAAAGAAGCTTTCACTGAATTTATTACTCGGCTAAAAGAAGCAATTGCCAGGCAGGTACCTCAGAAAGAGTGCCAGGAAATTCTGTTTAATAAATTGGTTGTCGAAAAGGCCAACGAGGACTACCAAAAAGCGTTAAAGCTTTTGAAAGAGCCCACTCTGCTGGAGATGATTGAAGCATGCAAGAACATCGGGTCGAACTCCCATAAAGCACGTCTATTGGCTGCCGCATTTTCCGGACCAAATCACTGTTTTGAATGTGGGGAAAAGGGTCACTTCAAAAAACATTGTCCTCGCCTTTCGGCTTCCATACCCGACCTCCCTAAAACCTTGTGTCGAAGGTGTGGAAAGGGGCGACACTGGACTTCTAGCTGTCGTTTTCTTACTGATGTCAATGGTGAGCCCCTCTCTCCACGGCACTCACCCAAGTTAAAAAAGAGAGTTACCTTCTCATCATTGCCAGACATAAGGCAAATTGAAAACGAACCGTCGGGAAACGGAGAGCAGAGCGCTTGGGGGAGCGCAACGACAAAAGTGACCCCCCACTTGCGCTCTGCTCTGCGCATGGCATCGCGCCCAACTACCCCATAGTTAAGTGGCCACTTCCCGAACCAGTTCCTGTGAAAGATCAGTGTGTCCCCTTTCCGTGGATAATTCTTTTTGCTGTCCATCCATCTACACACCTCAGTTTGTATGAACAATTAGTTAAAGTCATCCCCTCAGCCCCGGTTAATCCCAATCGGACCTATCTGATAGTTTCCCATCTTTCAGCAGTGGATAGGGGAATTATAGTGGTGCCCACACTCCTGACTGGGCTTACTGACACCGATTTGGCAGTCTGTCTAACTGTCTATCTTCCTCCTGTGCAGTTGGAGGACCGCTTCCCAGTGGCCAAGATGGTTTCTATGGAAGACCTGCTGTGCGCGCTGTCGAAGGACGAGGAGCAAAGGAGAGGAGATCAAAGAGAGGTCCTTTGGACCACAACCGTTAAGTCCTCTCACCCTTTGTCAACTTGTCTTGTTTACTATTCACAGCCTAAACAGCCGCAGCAGGTCAGGGTGGAAGGCCTTTTGGACACGGGGGCAGATGTCACAATTATTGCCTCCAAGGATTGGCCGCACGGATGGCCCGCACAAACGGCTTACGTACAAGTCAGTGGCGTGGGGGGAACACAGTACCCAGTTAGAAGTCAGAGAGCACTTACTGTTTACGGACCAGAGGGTAGGCCGGCATCTCTCCAACCTTATATCCTTAATATTCCAATTACACTAAGGGGGAGGGACGCTATGGAACAGTGGGAGCTCACTTTGAGCTCCCTGTCCCATGAACAAAGTTTTTAGGTGGAGTCACTGAAGTGTTGCAGCTCCCCAGACTGAGCTGGAAAACAGAGACACCAGTCTGGGTTGATCAGTGGCCCTTACCCAAACAAAAGCTGCAAATTTTGAATGAATTAGTGAATCAAGAATTGGCTAAAGGACACCTGCAGTCTTCCACCAGTCCCTGGAACACTCCAGTGTTTGTCATTCGAAAATCCTCAGGCTCCTGGAGATTTCTCCAGGACCTGCGAAAAGTGAATGAGGTCCTTGAACCAATGGGAGCCCTCCAGCAGGGAATGCCATCTCCATCCATGCTCCCTGCTGAATGGCCCCTAGTGGTCATTGACATTAAGGGCATTGACATTTCACATCTTTCTCAATCCGGCTGATTCGGCTAAATTTGCTTTTTCTGTCCCTGCTATCAACGCCTGTGAACCTCACCGCAGGTATCAGTGGCGGGTGCTTCCTCAGGGGATGAAAAATTCCCCAACACTCTGCCACATGTTTGTGGCAGAAGTGTTGAGGCCAATTCAGCAAAAATATCCACAGTCAATCATTTTCCATTATATGGATGATGTATTGATCTGTGCAGAAACACAACTGGTAGTAGAAAAACCCCTAAATTCCACAATCATGGCTCTAAAAAATAAAGGATTGGAGATCTCCCCTGAAAAGGTTCAGAAGGAAGCACCCTGGAGGTATCTTGGACTCCAAATTACAAATAAGGCTATCAGACCACAGTCAATAGAAATTAATAAATGAGTCCAAACCTTAAATGACCTCCAGAAGCTGCTAGGAGCCATCAATTGGATTAGACCTGTGCTGGGGATCACAACCGGTGATTTACACCCCCTCTTCGAGCTGCTCAAGGGAGATGCCAACTTGTCCTCGCCCCGTTCTTTAACACCCCAAGCAGAACAAGCTCTATCCACTGAAAGAAAAATTTCACAGAGACAGTCATACAGGAGGATGGAGGGACTGCCATCCTCCCTAGTTGTGATCAGAGAAGAGAGACAACCATTGACCTTACTAGGCCAATTCACCACAGACTGCAAAGACTTCTGTTTATGGGAGTGGGTATTCCTCCCTCATCAATTCGACAAAACAATCACCACGATTGCAGAAATGATTGGGAAGATAATATCCAAAGGTAGCACTAGGTGTTTAGAACTTAGTGGAGAAGAACCAAATTTTATTTACCTCCCACTAACTTCTGAACATCTAGAACAACTGTTGCAAACCTCCACTGATTTTCAAATTGCCATCGGGGGTTACCCGGGAGAAATTCGGCTGCATCTCCCGGCGTGCCCGTTTATCCAGAGATTGATTCAAATCCCATTAAAACTGAAAATTGTACAGTCAAACCTACCCATTAAAAATGTAAAAACTGTTTTTACTGATGGTTCAGGGAGAACCGGGAACACGGTTATAGTTTGGCAAGAAAATAATAATTGGAGACAAGATATTCATAAAGTACAGGGTTCCCCTCAAATAGTGGAGCTTTCTGCAGTTGTGTGCGTCTTTCAAATTTTCAGTGGTGAACCAATTAACATAGTTTCTGATTCGGCATATGTAGTAGGTGTGGTCAAGAGAATTGAAAATTCTTACTTAAAAGAAGTGTCTAATGAGGATTTGTTCAGATTGTTAACTAAATTGTTATTTCTAATTCAGGCCAGAGAATTCCGTTTCTTCATTGTCCACACCAGGTCACACACTGCTTTGCCAGGCCCTGTGGCGGAGGGAAACCAACTTGCCAACCATCTGGCAGGTATGGTAGTCACACCCAATTTATACCAACAAGCAAAACTGTCACATGAGTTCTTTCACCAGAATGCATGGTCACTGCAAAAACAATTTGGTTTAAAACTTTCTCAAGCCAAAGAAATTTTAAAAACGTGTCCTGATTGCCTGAATTTCGCACCGGTTGCCCCAGAAGGAACTAACCCGAGGGGTTTATCGGCATTAGAAATCTGGCAATCTGACGTCACACATGTGGCTGAATTTGGAAAACTAAAATATGTTCACGTGTCCATTGACACATTTTCAAAGATGGTTGTGGCCACCGCGCATTCTGGAGAGAAGAGCCGTGATGTGAAAAAACATTTCCTGTCTGCATTTGCTAGGATGGGAGTTCCAAAACAGATTAAGACCGATAATGGACCCTCCTATGTGTCTGCAGACACGAAAAAATTCTTTGAGCAATGGGGAGTGCACCATACCACCGGG
The DNA here is from genome assembly GCF_009829145.1 of Chiroxiphia lanceolata. NCBI lineage: Eukaryota > Metazoa > Chordata > Aves > Passeriformes > Pipridae > Chiroxiphia > Chiroxiphia lanceolata. The sequence continues at coordinate 16,088,540 of NC_045671.1, read as the reverse complement.
ATCCCTCATAATCCCACAGGGCAGGGCATAGTAGAGCGTGCCCACCAAAATATTAAAAATCTATTGAGAAAACAAAAGAGGGGGAGTATAGGCCAGACCCCTCAAGAGAGATTGGATAAGGCAATGTATGTTTTAAATTTTTTGAATGTAATGGAGGAAGCAGAAACTCACATAAACAGAAGTCCAGCGCAACGGCATTTTATATCAGAATCTGGTTCCTCAATTGTACCATTGCAAAAAGCAAAAATAATGTATAGAGACCCACTAACCGAAAGATGGACGGGCCCTTTCCCCTTGATTACTTGGGGGAAGGGCTATGCCTGTATTTCAGGCCCAGAAGGACCGAAGTGGGTCCCAGCCAGAAAAGTGAAAATCTCCCAGTCATAAGAAGAAGTCGGAGTTGAAGCCATCATGAAGCCACCATATGCTGTCTTCTTCATCATCATCTTTGGAGTGACTCCCCCTGCTGAGACAATCCCACTGAGAGAATGGATGAATCAACCTAATGAAAATCTATGGGTAACCCTGGCCAAGGCTACAAACACAGATACCCTGTGTTTGGCCTTGTCCAGTGCAGGAAGTCCATTCCGAACCTGCCTAGTAGGAATCCCCATAACACCTGGGGAATGGGACGCATTCGTGTCTCAGACACGAAACCGTGGAGCCAGGCCGCTAAATTCCCCCAACCTAGCTCAGGCAATTACGGTACTCACATTTATAGACATCCCCTTCCAAGAAATTGATCTTTTAGGTTCTCTCCCCACTACTGCTTGTGTTATGTTCCATCGTTATACCCAACCGGTTCTGTTTACCCCTCATGACGTCACCCCTAACAAACCGCTCTACCGAGGGACCACCACGCCGTGGTGTAATGGATCGGTAATTACAACCATACCGACGGAACATGTTCCCAGGAACATGCACCTGCCAAAAGGATATTTCCTGCTGTGTGGAGATAGGGCTTGGCCTGGTATTCGGGCTTACCCGGAAGGGGGTCCCTGCACAGTACGAAAGTTGGCACTTTACAACCCGGCAAAATTCCAATTGACAGATCTAGCAATTCTTCCAAGAATCAAAATTAAAAGGTCCCTCCGGGTAGAGCGAAGCTGGTTCCCCAACCTTCAAAAGGAGACCAAGGGTTGGAGGCTCCCTCCGAAGCCCAAACCCCAAACTCCCAAGCCCCAAATTGTGACATCCAAAATTAACCAAATTCACAATGCTCCTCCGGTTGTTTATGCCATACCATCTGGGGGTGCTGCAGTTGTAACCTTGCCGCCTCCCCTTCCCGGCGGATTGCGATTCCAGCATCCACATACGGTCACGCATGAAAAATTTCTGGGCATCTTTCCCTATTCCCGGGATAGGTACGGCCCATGCCCTGTCCTTGTTGACCCACCTTGGCTGTTGGCTGACCAAGGAGGCTAACGCCACCACCCGGGCAATAGAAGGTCTTTTAGCGGATACCCAGAAATTGAAGGAGGTAAGCCTTCAAAATCACGCAGCTATAGACTTTCTCCTCTTGGCACACGGACACGGGTGCCAAGAATTTGAGGGGATGTGCTGTATGAACTTCTCGGACCATTCTCAATCTATTCATGAAAGCATCAGCCAATTGAAGAGTTTAGTCCGAGAAATTCATCAGGACAAAGATGAGGGCTTTGGTGATTTGTTTGATTGGCTGAAACTCCCATCATTACCTAGTTGGTCCCATAAAATCATCATTATGTGTGTTTTGTCCCTTTTTACCATTATCTCTATGTATTTGTCTACCTTGCCTTATCGCCTGCATACGGAAGTCACTGTTCTCCACCGTCACTGCCAACATCATTGCAGCTTCAAAAAACAAAGCAGGGGGAGATGTTGGAGAAGATAGAGATGAGTGGGAACGATTTCAAACATGGAAAAGGATCCATGACCCATGAACAGACCTTTTTATTACCAGAATGGACACTTCACACTTATAAAGACTTTATCTGGACTGGACTGTTTACCCCTGTTATCCCCAGTTATCCCCAGTTTATTACTGTGATGTTATAAGGCTGTTTGTATCCCTGGTTGTTGTTTTAAAAATCCTATCCTCCATATTGTCTCCCTCTCCCCTTACAGTTTTCCCCCCTTTCCCCTGCTTTCCCGCTCCTCTGCCTGCGATTGGTTGCTGTTTGGTGCAGTGCAGAGGGAGCTCCTATTGGTCCTTTCCCCCGGATACCCAAAGTTGCCACCCATCCTTTCCCTGGCATCCAATCCCTGCTTTCCCTGAGTTGCCCATCTTTTCACTCCTCCCCTATCTTAAGTCCAGCCCCTGAGCCCACCCTATTTAAGTCTGTGTCACCCCTAATAAATTCGGCTTTGCTTCACCACCCTCAACTGTGTCCTGACCCTTTCTGCAGTGCCCTGTCCCATTCCTCTACCCCCTCGAGCCGTGGCAGAGGGCAGTCAAAGAGCAGATGCAACTGCTACGGTAACTACAGTTCCCAAAGTCCTAGAACAGGCTAAACTTTCACACCCGTTCTTCCACCAAAATGCATGTTCATTAAAGAGACAATTCCAAATTGAAAACCAGGCCAGAGACATAATCATGTCATTCTCTGACTGCCAGCAAATTGCCCCAAGGCCATCTAAGGAAGGGGTTAATCCCAGAGGCATAACAGCCAATGAAATCTGGCAAACAGACATTACACACATAGCTGAGTTCGGTAAACTAAAATATGTCCATGTTATGGTAGACACACATTCTAAATACATTAATACAACAGCACACACAGGAGAAAAAGCCAAAGATGTTAACAGACACCGGCTTAGTTGTTTTGCAATCCTGGGAATTCCAAAAACCATAAAAACCGACAATGGCCCTGCTTATTGTTCTGAAAACATCAAAACATTTCTCACAGACTGGGGGGTATTCCATTCCACAGGCATACCACACTCACCCACAGGACAAGCAATTGTAGAAAGGGCACACCACACATTAAAAGAAATGCTTCGAAGACAAAAAAGAGGGAGTCAGTATATAGCCCCCAGGAACGCTTATGGAAAGCGTCATATGTTGTAAATTTCTTAAACTGTGGTGATACAGACCATAGCAGGTATAAGCGCCAACATAAAACTCAAATACTTTTATCTTCCAAACCACCAGTTATGACTAAAGATCTAATATCTGGGTAGTGGTCAGGACCAACAGATCTCATAACATGGGGGAGGGGATATGCCTGTGTATCCAAGGGTACCAAATTACAATGGATCCCTTCTAGATGTGTCAGGCCTTATATTACCCCTCCCCCACAACAGAAACAATCAACAGAAGAAATGAGTGAAGAAATTAGATTTTAAGAAATATGACCAACAATAATAAAAGGAACACGCCACACAGTGAAAAACATGCTATAAAAATACACAAAAAAGGGGGAAATAGATATGGGTCTCGTCCCCTATGCGTAAATCTACATTAACACTTCTTCAAAACAGGAACAATCACAAAGAAGCAATAAATGATACAACAGAACCAAAAGAAACACAGAAACAGTAACCAATATAAAACCAAAAGTCCACAATTTAAATAGAAACACAATAAAAGGTTTAAGAATGCATGTGTGAGGAGAGAATGAAACAGTGGCCACCAGAATGTGAGTGAGAAAGTTGAGTGGAGATGTATGTGTGTGTGAACGCAAATACGCTTTATGACAAAGACATCTTAAACACTCATTCAACAACACTACCACAACCAACACTACTTCAAACACAACATCTACAGCCCAACCCATTTCCCTTTCAAATAAAGATGATGCCTTTACCCAATCACACAAAATCACCCTCAGATATAAGGTTTTACACATCTACAAACCCTAGGTAATTTAAGATTGCTTGAATATTGCACGAACCAATAAATTTATAAACAGTTCAATAAAGGCCTTATGATGATAGGCCCTGGTTTTTATAAATGGTTAAGATAAGACTGGTTGTGATAAGAATGTTTAAAAAAATGTATTGTTTTACAACTTGTTAACTATATAAAGAGAGGAGAGATGTGGCAGGAAGAATGTAGTAAGGAACTATGGGAGTTGTAGTTTTCCAGGTTCTCACACATGTTCAATCAGTACTTGACTGTCATTGGTTGGAAGATCATGTGACTCGTTTGAACACTGCACTTAAACTGCTGCCTTGTTTATTAAAGTTAATTCTGCTCTGGCACTCAATTGGACCAGGAGTGGGGTTCGTGCCTTATTCACTACCCCAATATGTACCATCAGGTCCCTCTTAAAAGCTGCAATGTCATATATCTGGGTCATGAAAGAAAATGCTAATGAGAAAAAATTTTGTTATACCATTATTCCCTTGGTGTCACTGGCCACCATTAGCATTCAAGCCTGTCCTTCACTCCCTTCCGTAAAGAAGGGGAACTGTCTATCAGACTCAAAATCTTAACTATCAAGATGCAAAGGGCCTAGGTAATATCTAAAAGCCCATAGCTCACAGGGTTTTTTTCTCAAGGATACACAGCTTTTCTAGCACAAACACAGGACAAGGACAAACTTTCCCAGGAGTTAGTTCAAGCCAGTGACTTGAACTTTCCAGGTGTTTAACAACCATCACAATGTTGTGATCTCTGCTCTAGGGGAAGGCACAGCTCTGATCTCCCCTTTTTCAGGCTCAGCACAGCATAGTGCATATTTCAGCAGCTCTACATGGCACACTTTACCCTTGAGATGGCAATTACTGTAGACAGAACCAGAAGATACTCCAGATCCTATGCTCCATACTTCTGTATAAAACACTATACAGAACAAATACATACTGCACTTCAGAATTTCAGATAACCTAGGCATTACTGCTAGAGCTCAAAACCCCTGCTCAGACTAAGGCAATGCTTATTCACCACCTGGACACGTACCATCCATACCTGTAGCTCTACTCAAGGGATCATGAGTGGAGTTAGCAGCAAAGACACACACACCCCCTATGTACGTTTCAATACTGTGTCATCTGCCAGGTTCCCTGGAGGATGTCTATAGCTTAGAATACAATTTCATAGCTATTAATATCCAAGTTAGCTAAATTAAATCTAGCTGACGTACAGCTGTACACGCTGCAATCACACTTTCAGTCACAGCACAGAAAATATCACAAACAGCTAAAAAGCAGACTTAGCAACAAATACCAAGACTTTTATGGGCACGCCTGCCTGCACAGGCAAGCACAACTGGCTTCAGTATGGACCTGAAGGACAGCCAAGGCCTGGCCATGCACCATTTGAGAACACGAGCACCGTATTTTAGTGCAGCTTCTCTGGACCCCTCCCGGCACTGCACAGCAGAGCAGCACAAACCCACTAGCACAGGCACAGCCTCCAGTGCTCCCTGTTTCTGAACACGACAGTTTTTCCTCAGTGCTGGAGCTATCCATTGCTCCCCAGGTTGCTGCAGGGAAAATATAGTCTACATTTTCCATGTGTGGCTGAAGAGAGTCCTGGCACAAGAATGCAGTTCTTCTCCATAGGAGAGGATGTGAGTTACTGCTTGGTTCAGAAAAATTTGTTACAGTATTATTTTCTCCAGGCAAATTATTAAATCTTCTCTTGTGTCTCAGTTTTCCCACCTGCAAAATTCATGTATTTACCTGAGAGAAGCACAGTGTCACATCTAAGCAGCACTTCAGAGATTAAAATATCTGGGTAAATGCTTATTAAATATAAAGAACAGGTAAAAGTGCATACAGAACCGTTATTATGTTATCACACCTATGCATTATTTCTGTGTGCCTTCTGTTGGTTTTAGTGCTTATTTTTTTCTTTTACAACCACATATATAGAAACACACTCTGGGTTCTGCTGCTGCACATAAATACGTAAAAGGGTTAAAGAGTAGGTATTTATTTTAGTTCATCAGCAACATAAGATGACTCTTTTAATGTCACTGCTTCTGGTAGCTAAACCAGTTTAAGAGATTAACAGTTTCTTCTGCCCACTTGTCCTTGATCCCCAAGCTGGGTTTATGCAACCAATTTGAGGTGTGTGGTATAAGTACAGCCAGTGAAACTAGCTAGGTTAAATTAAAAAAACAAACAAACAAAAAAAAAAAAACACATGCACACCCATTCCTTTCCCAAAAAGCAAAGAGGTGGAAAAAGGTAATCCAGATCAACTACACAATCTGGTTAAATAAGCAACTTGTAAACATGGTGGGATAGCTGGGATACCCAAGCTATTAGTATAGAAATACTGAACTGCACTCTAATTTAGGTTGGGGAAGAAAGCTGAGGAAAGCCAATGACAAAAGGGTCCTGGGATGGCTACAAACCTGTGTAATAATTTCTTGATTTCTTTTCAATTTTAGTTTTGATGAAGTCCTCAGATACATTTGTTCTGCGTGTGTAGGTCCAGATGTTGACACTACTCTCTGCTGCCAACCAGCCCCAAGCATACCTAGCACAGAGTTGCCTCACTCTGAAGCCCAAGAGGAAGAAGCTTCATGAGCTTCACTCCTAGATGTAGGGAAGGCACCAAAGCCACACCATAGCATCTGGGTACTGCACATTAGCTGTAAACCTGCGTGCAGGCACACTACCAAATAATGGTGGTTTCAGGCATTTTCTCACGCTGCAGCCAGGCAGGGACAAAACACTGGTGCCACTGGCAGGTAGTTGCTGCCTGGGACTGCCAGTCTCCAGGTGTCTGGATACAAGAACAGCAGAAAACAGTTAAAAAAGAGACTAGTCTTTGTAATTCCCATTTTGGACATGCATCCAGCACAGGTTTGTACATGAATGCCCAGGGGTATCCTGTGGTCCTCCAGCTGAGGATGTGGGCAATTGCCCCATGTCTGTAGGTAAGCACAGGGGGATGGCATGGTACTAATCTCACTATGAGCACACTGCCCAGAAAAGGCATCCTGGGCCACCTCTGCATTGCATGTATGGAAATATAAGTATCTTAGAGGAGAACAAATAATGCAATCCAGGTGAAGCAGAGGGTGTTCAAGAGCCCACCCAACCAGTCCTGCCAAACTAATAAGCCAAGAATATTCTTACTGTTCTTATCTCAGACACTGCTTTTAACAATGCACTTATATGCAGGTCTTGTCATGATATAATACTTCACAAGCTGTTGGAACAACATGCCCTATAAGGACCATGGGCCAGGCACTAGTCAGACAAGAAGAACCCTTCCCTAGCAGGAGAGGAGGCCCTTCCCAGTTGCAATGCTATGCCAGTTTTCCACCAAAACACATCTTCCAGAAATAACCTTCCACTATCCAAAGCTGCCTCTAGCCTGGGTGAAATTTCACTACATGAAATGAAACTGTGAAGACACATCACTGAGATATCACAAAAGCCTGTTAAAGCTTGCATGGAGTTATACAAATTCTCTACAAGGGAAAGCAATGAACAGAAACTGCCTACATTGCCCCAGCTTCTTGTTTTCATATACCTATTTTGAAAGATATATCAAAACAAATAGAAGACCAGAAAAATAAGTGAGATGCATCTTCTGCAAGTGTTACACTTTCAGCTAAAACACAGCCTAAATGCTCAAGAGAGGTCACATAAAAGTAATCTGGCTTACTATCAAATTTTAAACCTTTTCTCTCCAGTCTCTCTCACTTAAAAAACTTGTGTTGACTCACTAATCCTGTCAAAATCAACAATTTTAAAAGCAAAGGTTATATGTGGTGTTAGTTAGGATGTTTCTGTTTGCTAAAGAGCTACCAAGATTTTGCATTTATACCCCGTGTGATTTATCTTTTGTCTCAACAATATATGAACTGTGTTTCCATTTTATTTGACGTGAACTCCCAATATTAAACTGTGTTATTTTGAATGAGAACTGAATACACGCAACACTTTCTTACTTCATATGCAATTGCTAATAAAAGGAAAACAAAGTTCCTGCTAAAATATCCATAAGACAAATAACTGAACTTTATAACAGGAGAGGCACCAACGCTACAATTCTCAGATGCTATATCCTGAGATTCTCCTCAGATGTTAAAAGCTGAGTAGATAGAGTAACAAGGTACCACCTCTTCGTATTTATTGGCAAGAGAGAAATTGTTTATATAAATTAACTGCTCTCAATGACACCAGACTCCCTTATTCCATTTTGTCTTATCTGGAGAAGGAAGACAAAAATCCCTTTGAATGCAAGTTTTGTCCAGCTTCCTATACTAGCAAAAATGAAAAAAATCTTCCAGCTACCGGAAAGTAATATTTGAACAACTATCTGTCCTAGGGTTTATGTTTTACAGAGGTGTACAGCAAACAGTGCTTCATGAATACTGTATCTGCTTAGGGAACCCATTCGCAGAATTTCAAAACTACTCACCAAATAGGACAAGGCATTGCAGTACATTTCAGTAAGATGTGGCACAGTCTCCCACACAAATCACTGAGCTGCAGTTATAGCATCATGAATTTCATTCCAGTTTGCCAGTTATTACATGGCCATGAGCAAGTTACTTTGCACCTCTCCTTTTCTCTCTGCTCACACATTTCTTTATACTCCAGTTAGAGGTGGGACGGTAGAATGAAAGGACTTGAAACATAATAGTAAATAATTTTTCTACCAGGAAAAAGACTTTACCTTCTTTTTTAAAAAAAAAAAAAAAAAAAAAGCTGTTCAAGTGTCAAAGTGTAATCTTCATACAATGGAAACTGCTGTCAAGTGCTTCAACACTAACATATACCAGGAGCATGCCTTGCAGCTGTGGGATTTGGTATTGTGTTTATTCACAGTGTTCTGCTCTACCCTCAGGTACATGTGCCGCTGCCAAATCGATTATTCGCGCGCTAACAAGCTCTTATATACCTCCCGTGACATCACATATTTCCCACAGTTCTTAGTCAGTCCTTCAGTGAGCATGCTCCACTGAGTTCTCTCTCCAGGGGTCTTGCTGTGGAGATTACATCTCCCATGGTCCCTTGCAACATTTTTCTTATACAGTGTTAACCCCTTCTGCCACATATCCCCTTTCCTTATTATAATTAACAAGTTACAAAACAATTTCTTAATTTTTTCCTTAAACATTTTTTAACATAAACTTAACCGTCTATAAAAACCAGGGCCTAATGTGCTAAGGCCTTTATTAAAATGGTAATAACCTTGTTAGCTTGTGCAACCTTCTTAACCATATAATATTCAAAACTTCATTAACTGTACAACCTTCAATTATTCAGGGTTTACAGATATGTAAGAGTTTTTATCTGGGGGTGTTACTGGGTAAAAACATCACTTTTATTTTAAGGGGAAATGTGTTACGTTATGGATGTTGTGTTTGATTAAATTTGCTGTGGTTGAGATAGTGTTGTTGAACGAGTGTTTAAGGTATTTTTGACATAGTACATTTGTGTTCACACACAACTTTTTCATTCATATTTAGGCGGCCACCTTCTCATTCTCTCCTCACACATACATACTTAAACCTTTTATTGTGTCTCTAAATCATGGAGAGTAGACAACACTATGGCTCTGTAAACACTGATCTTGGTGCTTTTCTTTAAATGTTTATTACGCCATACTCTTTTGTGGAGTTTTCCGAAAGCACTGTATGCCTTTGCCAACCTGTTGTCTATCTCCCTGTCAATCTTACCATCCGAGGAGATGAGACTACCTAGGTAATTAAACTGCTGGACTGATTTGAGCTCTGATTCGCCAATGGTGATATGGGCATGATGGAAGACTTCCTGAGGTGCAGGTTGATGGAGAACTTCTGTCTTCTTTAAGCTGACTTCCAGCCCAAAGAGCTCAGCAGCATCTGCAAAGCAGGATGTTAAACGCTGCAGAGCTGCTTCTGTGTGGGCAACAAGGGCGGCATCATCAGCATAGAGCAGCTCCCGGACAAGATGGTTTAGGGTCTTGGTGTGGGCCTTCAGTCGCCTTAGATTGAACAGGCTTCCATCAGTACGATATCGAATGTAGATACCATCCTGATCATCGAGGTCTGCTGTGGCCCTTTGGAGCATCATGCTAAAAAAGATTGTGAATAAGGTAGGAGCGAGAACACAGCCTTGTTTCACACCATTCCTAATTAAAAAGGGCTCAGAAAGTGTGTTGCCATACCTGATTTGGCCGAGCTGATCCTCATGGAGTGAGATGATCATATATGGTTCCGAATCATGGGTCATCTACCGCCACCACCTGCGTCTCCTAGAACGCTTCCATCAGCGCTGCCTCCGTACAATCTTAAACATCCACTGGTCAGATTATATGACCAATACATCTGTTCTTGAGCAAGCAGCAGTCACAAGTGTAGAGGCCATACTGATGAGAACACAGCTGCGATGGGCAGGGTACGTCTCCAGGATGAAGGACCACCGCCTCCCTAAGATCTTGCTCTATGGTGAACTTGCCACTGGCTGTCACAAGAGAGGAGCCCCGAAGAAAAGATTCAAGGACTCCCTGAAACAACATCTCAGACTTGGCCATATTGATCACCATAATTGGTCTACTCTGGCCTCAAATCAGGAGGCCTGGAGACACAGCATCTATAACGCTGCGGAAGCCTTTGAGAACACACGCAGGATCACTCTCGAGGAGAAAAGGCATCGCAGGAAGAACCGTGTCCTGCGGAATACACCATTTAAGGAGTCTTTCTGTTGTGCCTTTTGCAATCGGATATGTCTGTCACGTATTGGCCTCATAAGTCACCAACGTGCCTGTAACAAATGTGGATAAAGCCTTCCCAAATCTTTGTTCGCGAAGCTCAGCCATGATGATGATGATGATGGATGATGAAATCATGGAGTTTTGGTTTTGTAGTGGTTACTGTTTGTGTGTTTCTTCTGGTTATGTTTTATCAATTATTGTTTCTTTGTGATAGTTTCTGTTTTGAAGAACAGTTAATGTAAGTTTACATACAGAGAGAAGACCTATAACCCCTCCTCCTCCTTTTTCTTAATATTTTTCTTTACGTGTTGTGTGGTTTCTTGATAATAGCTTGTCGAGACATGGGGCAAAAAATGGCTATTTGTAAAATGGATAAAATTGTGTTATAGAAAGGTCCGTTGAAGGAAGCTGTCTCTCATAGGTGCTGGTCTGTTTTTGCAGGGTTGCAGTGGTGTTTATGGATGCTTTCATGCTTGTTGTTTCTTGGTTGGAGATTTTGGCCAGCTGGGCAAGCTGCTGGCTGGTTTGGTCAGTTCTCTATTGGTCAGCAGTCAGTGGATGGTCTACCCAATGGTGCTGAGATTCTATGGGGCTGTGGAAGCTTACACAGGTGAGTTCTGCACGGGTGGTTCAGGAGCAGTTATCCTGGCAGGCAGGATGGACATTTTAGTCCTGATGTTCTGTAAGTTGAAGCTCCATCCTTGGAGCAGGCTGTTGGCATTCATACTTGCTATGATCTGTGTTATTGATTGCTCTGGTATGCTTCTAGTGTTTTGGTTTTGTGGGGATAAAGTCAAAAAGCACTTTTAAGGATTTTGAACAATAAAGAAAGTTTCTGTCCCCCAGCGTCTCTACTATTCTCCGGCAACACAAAAGAACTTTTTGAAGTAGTAGATAACCTCCTAATTAGTAAAATTACTTTTCGTGACTTAAAGAGCTAAATACAGTAGTTGATAGCTGTATGTTTGTTGTGTCTCGAAGCGTTACCTTTGTATTGCTAGCTGTGTTGACTGTGCTGATGAGTTGTTGGCTATTAGCTTGTTTTGCAGGGCTTGGGGTGTACTGGGTCTGTGATCCTGGGAACTCTAGCTGATGTGGGGCAGAGCTGCGGCGGGGCTGTGTGCCCGCCCTCTTGAGAAAGCTTCTGTTTAGCTCTGTTGTTGGAAATGTTGTATAAGTTGTTTCCTTTGAGTGGAGGCTCGGGCGCTGGGTTGTTGTTGCCGGCCCGGGCCCCGCTCCTGTTATTCCGTGCTGGTCTGTTTCAGGCGCTGAGCCGCTCTCGCAGCGGGGAGGGGCCGCCGGCTCCTGCCTCCATTCTTGGTAAAGTTGTTGCCGTTACCGGCGGCTGCCGGCCCAGGCTGCCGTGCCGCGCCGGGATGAGTGGGGGGGTGCCAGGCTGGCCCCTGCCCCCGCTGCAACTGCTGTTGCCGCCGCCCGCCCTGGCCCCAGGCCACGCTCGCTTGACTGTGTCCCTGCGTCCGCTCTGCCGCGGGCAGGGGCGTGAGCGGGATCGTCGCCAAGCCCGCAGAGCCGAGCTGGGGGGGATGGCCCCAAGGGTCGTACGGGGGCTGCGCAGAGCCGCGCCCGGGGACCTTGGCTCCGCACCACGGGGTGCTCGGCAGCAGACCCTGTCCTACGGCAGCAACGCGGCGGGGACAGAGCCCCGGCGGGACCGTGTGCCTGCCCCGCCGGGAAAGCCCCTGCACAGTTCCGCTGCTACCCGCTCCGCCTCGGGCGCGGGGGAAGGGCCGCGTCCCCCCCTCCTCCGCTCCCGCGGGAGCTGCCGCCCCGCCGCCCCGGTGTCCATGGCAACAGCCGCCGGGCCGACACACCCGGTCCCCAGCAGCGGCACACAAGAAAACGGCCGCAGCACTGGAAGAGATGAGCTCTCCCCGGCCACGGGGCCAGGGCAAAATGGCCTTGCCCGTCCAACTACGCTGTCTTCACACGCCTGCAACTCCACGGCGGCGCCCGTGTCGCTGCCACGTGGCGGCCACGTGCTGATTGTGCAATCCGCGGCAGTGGAAAGGGAAGCTTCCTTTGAGCTGCGCACCGGCGCTTTCTCGCCGGCGCGGTGCCGTTCAGCTCTTCGCAAACTGTGTGCCGGCGAGAAAACGGCGTGGCATCTTCTGTCCCCACGCCACGTGGCATCGGGCAAAGCTTTCCCGCCCTTGCTGGCACCGGGAGAAAAACGCTGCTCCAGTTTGCTCGTGGTCTCCCCCTCGCCCCGCTTCCCCTCTCTGCTGCGAGGAACCTCCTGTACCGCTTCTCTTGCGTCTCTGGGGAAACCCAGCAGGGACGGCTGGAGGAGTGGGGTTTGCAGCTGCGGGTCGAGTTACTTTTCTGCTCTGAATTTTCAAGTCGTTCATTACATCTTTCCATGTGGCAAGTCCTTAATTGTGTTTAAGTCTTTATAAGTCTTTTTGCCAAGCAGTCACATTAAAAGTTTTGACCGGTAGAAATGCCAGTATAATAATGGTAACATATATTAATAATATTTCAGCTTTTTCTTCCATTTTTTGGGAAAACCTCCCTTTAGGAAAACCTCCTTGCCTCCTGATAGGTCACCTCTTTTTGCTGAAGCTTAGTTTTCTTCTTTTTTTTCCTTTTCGGTTCCTTTTTCTTTTTGTCCTATTTTTCCAGAGATGAGTGATGCATGCAACATGTTTTGAAGACCTCTCCCCTTTTTCCTTTGGTTTCTATCAGGAGGATGCTATGGCAGACATCCCAAAGCTAACTTTTGGAAACTTCTGGTTCCTGATGTCTGTTGAAGTCCCGTTACGGGCAGCCATTACAGCATTTATAGAGCCACAAACCAAACACGTGCATGTGCAGCTGCCAAATCGATTATTCGGCGCTAACAAGCTCTTATATACCTCCCCCGACATCACGTATTTCCCACAGTTCTTAGCCAGTCCTGGCGTGGGCCCGGGCCGGCCCCGGGCGCGTGTGCGGCGGGGAGGCCCAGCCCCGGGCACTGGCCCGGCCCCGCCCCAGCACCCAGCCCCAGGCGTGGAAAGGAGCAAGAAAATGGGAGCTTCACCTGTGCGGACAGTGCCATCGTGGGAGATGAGAGGGGAACCCCAGAACACACAGAAGAGAAGGACAACTCTAAGCCTGGGCAGATGGAGCTCACTTAGCCCTGTAAGGCCATCCGTCTAGGAGAAGGACACTGTAAACAAACCTACATCCTGAGGACCTCATTGCCACTGTCCAAGCTCGCTCGGCGCCACCAGATGAACCTTAGGATTAAAGGGTGGGCTCAGTTCAGCATACACTGTGTCTCACCTAAAAAATCCATTGCGCAGGCTCGAAGGCCTTACCTGCATTTGCAAAGCCCTGTATCACCAGCGCGCTTTTAAGGAATGTGGGTGGAAACCTTTCCCGGATCTTCCTTCGGGAAGACTAGTCATGACATGACATAGCCAGTCCTTCAGTGAGCATGTTCCATTTAGTTCTCTCTCCAGGGGGCTTGCTGTGGAGACTACATCTCCCATGGTTCCTTGCAACATTTTTCTTATACAGTGTTAACCCTTTCTGCCACAACAGACAATGGTTAGTATTTCAGCAGCTCAAAGAGCTAAGACTCATGCAGTCATGACAATTGCCAGCAAAGCAGCATATAAGGGCCTGAAAAAGAGATGTGCTGCCTTCCATATGATAGCATAGTAAGGTCTGATGTTCAAAGAAAAAAAAATCTTTCCAAGACAACAAAACAGATCTTAATGCAAAGTATAATTTTTCTTACAGCCTAGATTAAAATTTATCTAAAATACCTTTTACTTAATAAGAAAACAAATAAACCATGTCTCCACTTTTTATGTATTTCAGTCATACTTGCAGACCCAAAACAACAGTAGAAAAGCCAAGTGAAAGACTGTTAATTAGTTGGACACGTTTTTCGCTTGATCTGAATTTAGAGAAGAATGCACCATTTTCTACTTTTATGTCAGAGTACATTTTGTCCATGCCATTGCAGTGCCAACCCAAGCACATTCTTAAGTATCACTTAAGAGGGAAGTTACATGCAGCTTTAATTTCCATGCACCTTTCAAAAATGCAACTATAATCAGAAGACACCACAGGAGCAGAAACACAAAGAACCAAGAAAGAGCCGCTGGCCCCCATGTATTTATAAACACAATAGTGCTTGAGCACTGCGAAACAAAAAAATCTACATCTAAATGCAGATACTAGCTAAATATCATAAAATGGCCATTGCTGGATATATCAGCACAATTTTCATAGGACTGGAGCAAAAATAAATGAATTAACGTGCTGTTTCTGCTCTTGTAATCTTTTATTTTCTAAGTCAACACAACAAAAATTGTCCCAATATCTCTCCTTCACACTTTTCCAAGCAGTCATTCTTTCAAGGGAGTGAATAAAACACTTTCAGGGTCATAAGTTCAGCAGGTCCAGCAGGATCCAGCTGCTGTTCTCCCCTTCTCTTCTGGAGCACAACAGGTACAGTGAAGGTGCAGCAGGGGTAGGTCAAAACAGATAATCTGGCTGAGTCAAAATCCAACAGGAGAGTGTCCTGTGTCTTGCGTCCTGTATGTGAAGTATCATTTTGGACGTAGTAATCTCTTTGGTAGTATGATGCTTTCTGGTGACAGGGTCAACTTCACAGTCCGATGTTGGAGATGATGAAGAAAACAGCAGAGAGGAATGGGAGAGATACCAGGCGTGGAGGAAGATTTATAATTCTTAAAGAGACTTTTCACTATGGAGATGGACTTTCCCAGCCTAAAAAGGCTACACATGGACTTGTCAGTTCTACTCCTGTTATCCCCGGTTATTTCTAGTTGTCCCCAGTTTATTGTTGTAGAGTTATTAATGTGTTTGTACCCCTGATTGTTGTCTAAAAACCCTGTCCTCCATATTGTCTCCTTCCTCCCCTCACAGTTTCTCCCACCAGAGCCTGTTGCTCTCCCCTGTTTTCCCGCTCCTCTGCCTGTGATTGGTTACAGTTTGCTGCAGTGCATTGGCTGCAGCATTGCCAATGGGAAAGCTCCCATTGGCCCTTTCCCCAGAGACCCGTAGTCACCACCTCTCCTAGCCCTGATGTCCAATCCCTGTCTTCCCTGACCTCTCAATCCTTCTCTCCTCCCCTTGCTTGAGCCCAGCCCCTAAATTCACCTTATATAAGTCTGTGTTCCTCATAATAAAATTGGCATTGCTCCTTCACCCTCGGCTGTGTCCTAGCCTCTTTGCAGTGCCCTGTCCCCTTCCTTCAACCCACGGGCTGTGGCAAGTGGCGCCCAACGTGGGGCACAGTCGAGGGCTCTCACATTGAGAGAACTCCTGTGCCAGCACCTGGGCTCAAGCGACCTTCACGAGGGAAGATCGCTCCGCCAGCTCTCCCCTGCACAGCAGACGGCTGTGGACTGCTGGAAGTCGCACGGGCCGCGCACCGAGAGAAGGTGAGCTGCAGGGGACAACCCTAATTCCCTCACCCGACACCACCCCCCGTAACTTAAAAATCAGAAAAGGGAGGAATTACACTGGGAAGCGTTGAGAGACCAATTTAACATCATGGGACTCACGCTATCCACCTCCCAGAAATTCGTATACCGTCGCCTTAAAGACTTTATAATAGAGCACGGTCACCCCTTGGACAAAAAATCTGCCAAAGCCCTCGCCAAATGGCTTGATCGCCACAATTATCAAGTAAATGATGACACCTCGTTCGACACGTGGCAAGCCATAGGATTTCAGCTGTGGCGAAAGGGAGAGAAGGGTGACCGGCTCGCCAAGAAGGCGCAAATAGCCTGGAGGCTTGTTCTGATGGTGCTTCAGCACCAAATGATGAACAAGAATATCAGCAGTACCACCCAAGAAGCTGAATCCTCCAAGTCTTTAGAGAAAGATGAGAAAGATACCGGCAAAGACATTTTCACTCCAAGAAAAGACACCGTAAAATCCCAGAGAAATGGAGGGAGGGAGAAAAAAGACCTTGGCTCACAAGATGGTGGGAGGGAGTCAGACAGCGAGTCCCAAGATGGCGGGAGGGCGCGAAGAAGAGGATCGCGTCGATCACGGAACAGCGGCGAGGAGGCGGGGTCCCCAATAGCGCGTGAGAGGTCAAGACGGGAAAAACGGAGGCAAGCTCCTGTAATCACACCCACAGCGCCGCCTCCGCCCCCATACACCCGCGCGCGGAGCCCCTCCTCGGACACACCCTCTTCCACGCCCGCTTCCGCCACTCCCGACTCCTCCCCTGAGCCATCTCCCTCCCGGAAACCACAGGGTGCAGTGGGTGGGGCCAAGGCAAAAGCCTCAAGTAACATCCGGCAAGATGGCCGCGCCCATAAAGCCCAAGCCACTGAAGCCTACCCCGCCTGCCGGTACCCCCACCCAGATTGTCACTGTGCGCCGTACTCCCCGGAAGAGCCGTCCACTGCTCCCGATATTTGGAAAGCCTTCTGGGAGGAGGCGGCAAGTGCCCAGGATACAGAATTCCTAAAAGCCTTCCCAGTGTACTATGAAGAGGGTAAAACACCGGAGTGGCGTCCAATCTCATATCCTATGCTCAAAGATATCAAGAAAGCCATAGTGGAATACGGATTGGGCGCCCCCTTTACCCTTGGCTTATTAGAGTCGTTTTTCCTATCTTACACTTTAATTCCTTTTGATATCAGGGCAGTGATGGGAGGCCTGTTGACCACCGTACAGGCTTCAGTGTTCAAGGCAGAGTGGAAGAAGAGAGTGGTAACCTATGTGAACGATAAGATGGAGAGGCGAGGCATTCCCCCACGACAGGCAGTGGACATGCTTTATGGTGAGGGAGATTACGCGCGCAGAGGGGTTCAAGCTAGATTAGACCCCAAATTGTTAGAAACCTCTAAAGAATTGGCATTAGAAGCCCTAAAGAAGGTGGCCGACGCATATGTGCCAACCCCCTCCTTCACAATGATTAATCAGGGCCTAAAAGAGCAATTCACAGATTTTATAACCAGGCTGAAAGAGGCTATTGCCAGGCAGGTCCCGACAAAAGAATGCCAAGAAATTTTATTCAATAAATTGGTAATCGAAAAGGCAAGTGAGGACTGCCAGAAAGCTCTAAAGCTTTTAAAAAATCCCACTCTGCTCGAAATGATTGAAGCATGTAAAAACGTAGGATCCCACTCTCATAAAGCACGCCTACTGGCTGCTGCCTTTACAGGACCCAACCACTGTTTCGAGTGTGGGGAAAAGGGGCACTTTAAAAAACACTGCCCCCGCCTCTCGGCATCCACACCCATCTTACCGAAAACATTATGCAAGAGGTGTGGGAAGGGGCAGCACTGGACATCCAGTTGCCATTCCCTCACGAACATAAACGGTGAACCCCTCTCTCCTCGCCGTTCACCTAAGTTACAAAAAAGGGTCACTTTCTCCTCACTCCCAGACGTGAGACAGTTTGACGAGGAACCGTCGGGAAACGGGGAACGGAGCGCTTGGGGGAGCGCGACGACAAAAGTGGCCCCCCACTTGCGCTCTGTTCTGCGCACGGCCTCTCAACCGACTATCCAACAGTGAAATGGCCGCTTCCCGAACAAGTTCCCGTCAAAGATCAATGTACTCCACTCCCATGGATAATTTTATTTGCTGTTCACCCGACCACACA
This sequence comes from Chiroxiphia lanceolata, assembly GCF_009829145.1. NCBI lineage: Eukaryota > Metazoa > Chordata > Aves > Passeriformes > Pipridae > Chiroxiphia > Chiroxiphia lanceolata. The sequence continues at coordinate 16,070,334 of NC_045671.1, read as the reverse complement.
TTTAAGTTCTCGCGAACAGCTCGTCAAAGTAATCCCATCAGCCCCAGTAAATCCAGATAAGACATACCTAATGGTATCACACCTCTCAGCAGTGGACAAAGGAGTTATCGTAGTGCCCACACTCCTGACTGGATTGACCAACACAAATATCGCCATCTGTCTAACTGTTTATCTTCCCCCCGTACAGCTGGAAGATCGCTTTCCAGTGGCCAAGATGGTCTCTATGGAAGACCTGCTGTGCGTGCTGTCTTCAGACGAAGAATAGAGGAGAGAGGAGCAGAAAGAGGTCCTCTGGGCCACCACTGTTAAATCCTCTCGCCCTCTGCTAAAATGTCTTGTATACTATTCACAACCCAGACAACCGCAGCAGGTCAAAGTAGAAGGCCTCTTGGACACGGGAGTGGACGTGACAATCATTGCCTCCAGAGATTGGCCGAACGAGTGGCCTGCACAGACTGCATACGTGCAAGTCAGCGGCGTGGGAGGGACCCAACATCCGGTCAGGAGCAAAGAAGCACTTACAGTTTACAGGCCAGAAGGTAGGCCAGCATCTCTACAACCTTACATATTAAATATACCAATCACTTTTTGGGGACGGGACGCCATGGAGCAGTGGGAGCTCACTTTGAGCTCCCTATCCCATGAACAAAATTTTTAGGAGGGGTCACTGAAGGGCTGCAGCTGCCCAGACTGAGCTGGAAAACTGAGACGCCAGTCTGGGTTGATCAGTGGCCCCTACCTGCAAAAAAGCTGCAAATTTTAAATAATCTCGTAGATCAAGAATTGGCTAAAGGACACCTGGAGTCTTCCACCAGTCCCTGGAACACTCCAGTGTTTGTCATACAAAAATCCTCAGGTTCTTGGAGATTTCTCCAAGACCTGCGCAAAGTAAACGAAGTCCTAGAACCAATGGGAGCCCTCCAGCAGAGAATGCCATCTCCATCCATGCTCCCTGCTGAATGGCCCCTAGTGGTCATTGACATTAAGGACTGCTTTTTCCACATATTTTTAGATCCGGCTGATTCGGCTAAATTCGCCTTTTCTGTCCCTGCCATCAACACTTGCGAACCCCACCGCAGGTATCAGTGGCGGGTGCTTCCGCAGGGGATGAAAAATTCCCCAACGCTCTGCCAAATGTTCGTGGCAGAAGTGTTGAGACCAATTAGGCAGAAATTTCCACAATCAATCATTTTCCATTATATGGACGATGTATTGATTTGTGCGAAGACACAATTGACAGTAAAAAAGACCCTAAATTCCACAATTCTGGCACTAAAAGATAAAAGATTGGAGATATCCCCTGAAAAAATCCAAAAGGAAGCACCCTGGAGGTACCTTGGACTTAAAATCACAGAAAAGACTATCAAACCTCAGTCAATTGAAATTGACAAACAGGTCCAAACCTTAAACGACAACCCCTCTCATCGCAACGATCCCGCTGAGACAATGGATGGACCAACCTAAAGAAAACCTATGGGTAACGCTGGCCAAAGCAACAGGCACAGATACCCTGTGTCTGTCCTTGACCAGCGCAGCCAGTCCATTCAAGACGTGCTTGGTGGGAATCCCCATAACACCAGGGGAATGGGATGCGTTTGTGTCTCAAACGCGGTTCCGTGGGGCGATGCCGCTCGACTCTCCCAACCTCGCCCAGGCGATGGCGGCACTCACGTTTATCGATATCCCATTTCAAGAAATCAATCTTTTAGGTTCTCTCCCTACCATTGCTTGCGTTATGTTCCACAGATACACCCAACCGGTTTTGTTTGCTCCTCACGATGTAACCCCTAGTAAACCATTGTACCGGGGGACCACTTCGCCGTGGTGTAATGGGTCAATGGTCACCACCATACCCACAGAACATGTTCCTCGGAACATGCGCTTACCGAAAGGGTATTTCCTGCTGTGTGGAGATCGGGCATGGCCTGGAATTCGAGCCTACCCGGAGGGGGGTCCCTGCACGGTAGGAAAGTTAGCCCTTTACAATCCGGCGAAGTTTCAGATGACAGAGCAAGCCATTCTCCCCAAGCTTAAAATCAAAAGGTCCCTCCGGGAGAATGATGAATTGGCAACCCCAACCCTTCCTAAATCTCCAAAACCTAAAAATCGAATTAGGCGTCAAGGGTGGTTTCCTAACATCCAGAAGCAAGTAGACGGTTGGAGGCTCCCCCCGGAGCCCAAACCTCAGACACCTAAACCTCAAACCACCCCCTCTAAAATTAACCAAATTCGTAACCAATCTCCAGTCGTCTATGCGATTCCACCTGGAGGTGTTGGGGTCGTAACTATGCCACCTCCTCTCCCCTTCCCGGCTGATTGCGATTCCAGCATTCACATCTGGTCTCGCATGAAACTTGCTATATTATGCAGTGCCACAACATATGTGGTAGAGACTGGAATGTGGCACTGTATATGGCTGTGTTGTGCTGGACTCTGAGCAAGAAAAGGGCACTACCTCCATGCAGGGAAAGTACAGGCTTCCTCACAGAAGTGAGCAGGGTCTGCTGCCCTGAGTCTTGCTCTCACCACTGAGCCCCATATGATGCAAGAGACTAGAGTTTTATCATAAAATGCAGCACAAAGACTTGTAAAGACTTACCTGTGCATACATCAAGGAGATCCCTTATAGAGGATTGGACATGTCATCATCCCTCCTACTCTGTCTAGGGGCTTGCCCACAGGACACTGGGACTACATCCATTCTCCATGAGTTGCCTCTAGTACTCATTTTTTCCTTTAACTCCTGTACCCATACTGCTAGTGCAGAGGTAGGTTTCCCATCCCACCTCCTCATGTCTTCTCCATGATCTTATAAAAGGAACCATAGGTTGCCTTGTGTGGTGTACTCCCTCTTCCTTGTCAGGAGACACCTGTTCTGAATAGCATGGGCTCTAGTTTGCAGCGGCGAGACATGGACAAAGCTCTCCTTGAACTTCTCTCTGAGTTTCTTGTGGCCATTTTTAACTTCCTCTGTTAGAGTCTGGAGGTGTACAACCAGTTGCTCTATGGAAGAGATGTGGGCCTGTGATGGGGCTTGGACAATCTCATCATGTGTCCACAGTGTATTCATCATAGCTCCCACTGTCTCTTTGGTGCTCCTTCCAGTGCATTGCTGAAAAGAAATTAGAGTATACGAGCGGCCCTTGGTGTGCTAGTTTTAGCCACATTCATGAGGCTCATTTGAGGTGGTCTGGGTCATTATGGGCTTGCCCGTTCCCTGCAAAATGTACCTCTAGCAACACCATTTCTCTCAGGCATAAGATTCCTTCCTCCATGGTCTCCCAGAAGCAATGATGCCTCTGGAGATCCTCCCTGTAAGCAAACCTCTCTCTCCCACTTGTTAGAAGCCACATCCAGCGATGAAGGGATTCTGATTTCCTCACAAACTCCTGACCAATACCCCCATTCTGGTACAGGGATCCTAAAAACCTTGCTTCAGTACCATCAAGCTGTGCGTCTTCACCCGTAAGATCCCAGACTTGAATCAGCCAGGTCAAAATGGGTTCACTTGGTCATCAAGCACAAATTGCCAGACAGGACCAGAACTTTCTGTGTTTCACGCACAGAAACGGCACTTCTTTAGATGCAGATCTGGTGCAGCACATCTGAAACAAACCCGCTTCTGCAGTCTATAAGGAAATGCTTCAAGCACTTGAAAATCTGAAAAGCAGGTGACTATGATTAGCTAGTTGCATAATTAGCGGTACTGATCATAATCCATTTATGGAAAAAATAGTGTACTAGACACTATAGCTTCTCCAGGGAGACTCTATATGAGCATTGAAGGATCAAGTGTACATTCTTGTTTCCATGAAAAGATTAAACTCAGGGCTGTTTGTTAGGGCAAGGTTCACTAAAACCCTAACCACAAAAATAACTTCAGATCTGCCCTCTCAGGTCCTGTCCACAGCATTTTACAGAGTCCTAGTGCTTCACAAGAGAGACCTTCTGCAACATCACTGTCCAATGCCACCAGCATTGCTAAGATGCAAGCTTCCTATCACAGTGATTTGTATCAGATGTCTACTTAGCTACTACCCCACTAACTCTGGGTATTTGCATAGACTGCGCTGGTTATGGAGGCCACATGTTTCACTCAGGACAGCTGACAAAGGCCTACTTAGACAGGACAGGGAACAAAGCTAAAAGCGTCTTAAGAAGTTCAAATCTCAAAGTTGCTTCCCAGTCTTATGCATTCCAACTGCTGAACGTGACAAGATCATACAATAGAAACGTACAATCACGGAATGGTTTGGATTGGAAGGGACCTCTGAAGATCATCTAGTCCAAACCCTCCAGCAGTTAGGGATATCTTCAACTAAGTCAGGTTGCTCACAGCCCCATCCAGCCTGACCTTAAATGTTTCTAGGGACATAACATTCACAACTCTGGGAAACCTATTCCAGCGTTTCACCAGCCTCATTGCAAAACAATTTTCCTTTTATGTAGACTGAATCTAATCTCTGTTTAAAGCAATTCCCCCTGGTTCTGTCACCACATACCCTTGTAAAAAAAGTCCCTCTTCGGCTTTATTGTAAACTCCTTTCAGGTACTGGAAGGTGCAATGCGGTCTCTTTGGAGGCTTCTCTTCTCCAGGCTGAACAAGCCCTGTTCTCTCAGCCTTTAATAATTGGAGAGGTGTTCAACACATCTAATCATTTTTGTGGCCTTCCTCCAGACCCGCTCCAACAGGTCCATGTCCTTCCTGTGCTGGGGACCCCAGAGCTGTGTGCAGCACTGCAGGTGGGGTCTCACCAGAGCAAAGGGGCAGAATCACCTCTCTCACCCTGCTGGTCATGCTGCTTTTGATGCAGCCCAGGACACAAATGGTTTTCTGGACTGTAAGTGCACGTTGCTGGGTCATGTCCAGTCTCTCATCACCAGCAACCCCAAGTCCTTCTCATCAGGGCTGATATGCTCATCTCTCAGCCTGTATTGATACTGGGGGTTGCCCTGACTCAAGTCCAGCACCTTGCACTTGGTCTTGTTGATTCTCATGAGATTCACATGGTCCCACTTCTCCAGCTTGTCTAGGTCTTCCTGAATGGCATCCCATCCTTCAAGTGTGTCAATCCCACCACTCATCTTGGGCTTCTGTAAATTTTCTGTGGGTGCACTTGATCCGTTTGTCTATGTCATTGATAAAGACATTAAATAACATTAAGGACCTCTGAGGGACACCGGTTGTCACTAATGTCCATTGGGACTCTGAACTTCTTACATCCCTATTTGTTCTCTGATGTTGCAGTTCTTTGGTTACAACCATGATCTACACTCATCTTTCCAAGCTTACTGTTACCTTTCAGGTTAGAGGTGATGAGGAAAGAAATGCCTCTGGCTTGTCTCTCCCTTCCCCTCTCTCCAGGGGAAGCAGAAAGGACAGCCTGTCTCTAACTACCCCGCAGCTTCACTCAGAGGCAGTGTGAAAAATCTTTTTTTTTTGTACACCAACTGAAGGAGTTTTACTCAGGGCTGTACTGACAGCAGATCTGGGGTGAAGAGAAGTTTCTCTTGAGTCACTTTGGAAAGGATCATAGAAAGAATCAGCAACGTGGTGTGGCTAAGATACTACAGGTTGTTTTGCCTTGGAGGGAGCAGACACATGGTGTCTGTGGTATAATAGTCTCTCCTGGTTCTGCACAAGACTTACTCTACTGTATCCTGAGGACTGAAATTCCCACTACAGTCTTCTGTTTTGACATAGGGCACATGGTCAAAAGTTGGCAGGGTGCTTCAGGCATGGAGATGCTCTCAAAAGCTGGTAATAGGCTCTCACATTGATGGCATCCTTCTCTGACTAGTTATATGCTGCAGGTCATTTAAGACTTAAAGCACCAAAGAAAACAAGAAAAGGAGGGCAGAGCTTTTGGGACTTGTTTGTATTGGTATTCTCATAGCAAACAGTTGGAAAGAAGTAACTCAGTTAAGTACTTAGTTACATTCCTGGAAAACAGAAACCACTTAACTATTTTACAGGGCTGTTCTTCCACTTTTTGCAGAAGCTTAGCCCTTATATCTATTGCACTAATGGCCAATGCTCCTTCATGAGCAAACCTATCAGCTTCAAGAGAAGAGAACAATAGCACATTATCTTACAAAATAATCACAGAAAGCAAGAGTTCTTGCTTGAATAGGGGCAAACACTTCTTTTTATTTAACGTAGACCTAGTCTTACAGTCCAATTGAGAATGACTTTCTGTAGAACACTACGTGCTATTCAGGACAACAGAGGTCCCTAAAAGTTTAACAAAAAGCTTTTTCATGGATTTTTTTTTCTTTGACTGGAAACTCCCTGTTGGGGGAGATAAAGGTTTCGGGGGTGGATAATATGCTCAATGCAAAAGAAAATGCTAAACACGTGAGAGCCAGGGATAGATAAGTTTCCAGTTTTTCTCACAAAACTCTCATCATGGCCCATTTAACCTCCAAAATACTTTTTGGGGATCTCTCTTGTTACAGTCCCCATGCTCTTTTCCTGTAAGCACTCTTTTAGCGTTTTAATTTAAATCCTCCTTATATGCACAAGCAGAACTCCCAGATAAATAAAAATTACATTTCTTCAAGATAGAAGCAAGACATGGTAGGATGAGTAACCTAACACAACTAACAGCACAAACTGCTGCACTTTCCTCCAGTCTGTGATCTTATTGCCCCTCTCAATAAACCCGATAAATTAAATACCCTGGCAGAAACATAAACTATTACAAAAACAGTCAAAGGTTTTCTGCTCTGTAATTGACCTGATGCATGGGATGATATTCAGAAAGAATTAGGTCTGTCCAATTTACAGTGAGGTTTCAAGGGACAAGACAGGGAAGATCTTCCACCCTCTCTAGGATGAATCAGTTTCAGGCTGTCTGTCTGGTAGAACTGTACTGTCCCCATGTGGACACTGATGTAAGTATCTTTGTGTCATACACTGCAGTAGCTTCTCTCATTATCCTTAGGCATACCTCTGCCAGCACTAGCTAGGTACCTTCACAGCATGATAGCTGAATTCATGCAAGGTATTGAGACAGAAAACATCTGTAACACACTAAATGTGTTCTTACAATTATGAAAACACAACCCGTGTGTGAACTTAGCAAGTTGCAAAGAGAGAGTGATTATTACAATCACACAATAATTCTTAAATGAGTCACTGAAAATGAATACCAAAGCTCCTTTGAAGACTGCTTTGAGGCCATCTGAGAGGCTTTGTACACTTACTATCTTGTACACTCTGCTGTGCTAAAGCTAACTGCATGAGTGCAGGAATGGTAGTGAAAACTTTAAAGAAAATACATACATATACTGCTGACGGCACTAGGAGGAATGATTCAGTGTACACATCCTTGCCTTCCCTCCTGGTGTGGATGCTACCATCTCCTCTCTTTAATTGTTTATTTTTTCCTCTCCGTTGTTTGGAAACTGGCATACTTTGGTTAGATGCTTGGCAAAATGTTTGTAAAGAACCGAATTTGGGCTCACGGTGTTTAACTGAGGGGCCTAAAGATGTGCATGTTTTATGCCAAGAATGTCCAAATATCATTTACTCTTTGTTCTGTTGCATCTGGGAAAGTACCCATCTCTGGTCTGCACAAAACTCACAGAGCGGTCCTGCTCAGTAGAGGCAATACAAAGCCAGACTGCTCTGTACCAATTCAACACAATCTACCATGAAGTGCTATTTTCATTTTTGTATCTGGAATATTAAAGAGGAAGTAGACGGAAATGTGTGTTTCTTGTGGCTTTGTTACATCAAATACTCTGTGCTATGTTGTCTCAATATTTGCTTGTTTGTGGCATGCTGACATTTCACAACCTACAGTGAACAGGAAATCACCAAGAATTATTCTGTTTACTCTTAGATGTGGAACACGCATTGCTCATAATTAATTGGCAGCATCATAAAGACATATGCTAATTACAAAGTTTCACTGAACTATATGAAAAGTACCCTTGACCTTCTTAATCCCAACTATATATTACCAACTGCATGTAACTAGTCTGCCTTTGTGCTCTCAGCAAAGCATTTAGCCAGGATGTTTACAAAATGACTGGGGACAGGAGGAAGGTAGTGGAATAATTTTCTCCAGAATTTTCAAGTCAGGATTGGTACCCATGTCTCCTGAGTTAAAATACAGCTCAAAAGTGATGCATTTTGGGGTGCAGAATGAAAGTCAAGGAATAAATAACAAAGCATCCCAAATACTGAAAAATTAATGTAGAATATTTGCAGGATTGGAAGACTGACTCTTGCATTGCAAGCTCTCTGTATTAACCCTGGCTAACTGGATAGCCATTACTCAGAAAATTGATAGTAGTTGGCAATATAAGGGTCTATTTCCTGTGCTCTTCTAAATGAAACGCAGCTGAAGATGCAATGACATGCAACACTGTCTTTGTATTCCAGAGGATGTGGCTGCTTTGTATCTTTCCTCATTGTGCAGAATAATCCACATCTAAGGAGTTGTTCTGGAGGTTCATAATTGCATCCAGATGATCACATATTGGGCTCTGATCTCTCCTGTCTTCATAAAACATACTTTAGTCAATCCCTAGGATTAAATTTCTGGTCTTTGCAGCCAAGGCCCCAGGCATCCATAAACTGAATTAAAGCTGGACTTAGAGTAGATCTGCAAAATTATGACTTTCATACCAGCAAGCACCAAAGTGCCTAATGTGGTTTATGCTTGCAATTTTCAACCATAAACCTGGAATTGGACACATAACCTGGTTCACTCTGGTTTTCTATCCAAGATGATAGATCTACTAGATGATGAACCCGAATGAATAAAACGGTTGGTTCAAGCTTCTATTATTCAAGTAGAACAATGGTTTGAATGCAGACTCTGTTTGCCCAGTTTGAGTGCACCTTCTATGAAAAGACCAACCCATTTTCACCCATACTCCTGGCTGTACCAATCGCAGATACTGCCTGGAAGCTCAGGCTTCTGGTGCCACAGGCATGGGAACAGTGAGTTTGGGAATTCTGCACCCAAACTTTCATCTTCTTCTGGCATTGTGAGCAGATAATCCAAGGGAGGTCATATCTTGCTTTGTCAGCCCACTGGCAGAAAATTTAGCACTTATAAATCAAGGAGAAGGTAGTAATGTCTCTGAGAAAGTAATTGTTTAATTACTTTGATAATTGTAAATATCAGACTTCTACAGTCAGCTGCCAAATCCTCTGCCTCATACACAGTAAAGGATGCACAGATGTAGTCGATTGACACTGGCTGGATGCCAGGTACCCACCAAAGACTGCTTTATCACTCTCCTCCACAACTGGACAGGAAAGAGAAAATAGGTTCATGAGTTGAGATAAAGACAGGGAGAGATCACCCACTGATTACCATCACAGGCAGAACAGACAGAATTTCAGGATATTAATTGAATTTATTACCAACAAAGTCAGAGAAGGATAATGAGAAGTAAAACAAATCTTAAGAACACTTCACCTCATCCTTCCCTCCCTTATATGATCTACCTCCCCAGCAGCACAGGGAGACAGAGAATGGGGGTTACAGTCAGTTCACCACAGGTATTTTCTGGTGCTGTTCAGGAAGAGGAGTCTTTCCCCTGCTCTGGTGTGGGGTCCCTCACATAGGAGACAGTTCTCCATGAACTTCTCCAGCCTGAGTCCTTCCCACGGGCTACAGTTCTTCATGAACTGCTCCAGCATGGGTCCCTTTCCATGGATGCAGACCTTCAAGAACAGCCAGCTCCAGTGTGGGTCCCCTACAGGTTCACAAGTCCTACCAGGAAACCTGCTCCAGTGTGGGCTCCTCTCTCCATGGGTCAGCAGGTCCCTGCCAGGAACCTGGTCCAGCTTGGGCTTCCCATAGGGTCACAGTCTTCTTTCAGGCACCCATCTGCTCTGGCATGGGTCTCCTCCACAGGCGGTAGGTGGATGTCTGTATGGACGACAGGAGCACAGCTGCTTCACAGTTGTCTTCACCACTGTCTTCACCACAGATTGCAGGGAAATTTCAGCTCCAGTTCTGGAAGCACCACATCCCCCTCCTTCTTCACTTAACGATGCTCCTCTGAGGAGCAACTGAGGGAGCTGGGGTTGTTAAACCTGGAGAAGAGGAGACTCAGGGGAGAACTCATCACTTTCTACAACTACCTGAAAGGAGATTGTAGCCAGGTGGGGGTCAGAGTCTAGTGACAGGATAGTCTAGTGACAGGATGAGAGGACATAGTCTTAAGCTGCACTGGAGGAGGTTTAGGTTGGACATTAAGAAGAATTTCTTCACAGAAAGGGTGATTAGACATTGGAATGGATTGCACAGGGAGGTGGTGGAGTCACTGTCCCTGTAGGTGTTTAAGGAAAGACTGGACATGGCACTTAGTGCCATGGTCTAGTTGACATGGTGGTGTTTAGTCATAGGTTGGACTCGATGACCTCAGGGGTCTTTTCCAGCCTACCTGGTTCTGTGATTCACTGACTTTGGTGTCTGCATAGCTGTTCCTCCACATATTATTTCTCCTCTCTTCTCTGGCTGCAATTACATCTTCGCAATAATTTCTCTTTATTCCTTTTTAAATATGTTATCACAGAGGTGTTACCACCATTTCTGAATAGCTTGGCTTTATCCAGTGGTAGGTCCATCTTGAAGCCAGCTGGCATTGGCTTTGTGAGACACGGAGCAAGGGTCTAGTGGCTTCTTGCAGAAGCCACCCGTGTAGCCCTACCACTACCAAAACCTGGCCATGCAAACCCCGTACAACAGAGTACAGATGCTAAGTTAGGAGCACTACACTTCTGTTGAAACAGGGTTAAGAAATTCTCACCAAAACCTGGCACCATTCTCTTGCAACTGGGTGTCCTGGTCCAGGTGCTGCACTGGCCCTGCTAAGTCATGACAACACTGTGAAAAAGAGCCACCCTTCTTCTTCAAAGGTTGCATCCTTTTGAATGCTACTTAAGAGTCATATAATACAGTGTGGTTTGCTTTTCTTATTCCCACTCTGTTACCTCCAGCTGAACAAAAGCAAAATTCAGACCAATCAGAAGACTCAATGTTGCTGATTCAGGTGATAGCATAGTATCTGTGAAGCAGTGATTTAATTCACCAACTTTTGCTAATGACTTTTGGTGTGATCCTGCCACGGTCCGCAGGGAAAAGGGAAATGGGACCGAGCACTGCAATAAGGGTTCTTGGCACAGTTGAGGGTTCGTGCAGCAATGCCACTTTATTCAGGGAGAGCAGGGGTTTAAATAAGGTAGGTCTGAGGGGAGGATCTAGAGTTGGGGAGGAGCAAGAGACTGACAACTCAGGGAAAAGTGTGATAGGGAGACAGGGGAAAGGTGGGTGGAACTCCTGGGTCTCCAGGGGAATGGGCCAGTGGTAACTCTCTCTGCACTGCAGCAAACTGTAACCAATCAGTGGCAGAGGAGCGGGAAAGCAGGGGAGGACAGGGTGACAAACAACTTTTGGAGGGAAAGTCTGAGGGAGGAATGGGGACAATATGGAGGTATAACAAACTTCATAAAATTTAACAATAAACTGGGGTACATAAAACTTTGTAAACACACAACAATAAACTGGGAAAAACTGTCAGTCCGGTAGATGAATTATCCAGTAGGTGGCAAGTCTATTTAGTTTCCATATATACTTCTCCAGGCAACATATCTTTCCCATTCTGCTTTTTCATCCGCCACATGATCCCTAGTGACTTCCTTAAACCTTCCTTTCCTACATCTCCTTTTTTTATAAACTTGGATGTTTCCATTTACCTGTATACACTGATGACTACTCGCTCTCCACCCTTCCGTGATCACACAGGCAGATGAGTGTTCTCATACTACCATAGTGGAGATATTGGAGAGCTTAGATAAAGTTGGTGTAAGCAAGAAGAAAGAGATCTCTCCTTCATGTAACGCACGCTAATGCAGGACTACAGAAATTACTAGCAGAAAAAGTGTTACTTTTCTTTAAATTCTGTAATTACTTTAAATATATGCAACCTGAGGATAATGTGCTGCTGATGGAACCATTTTTTGTTGGTGAGATGGTGGAAATATTGGACTATTAATCAAGGGTCAGGACTAGCTATTATTCATGTACATAATACGAAGAAAGCCCCCACAAGTCTACAATACAAGACTGCTGGTACACACAGCTGCTTAAGTACTCGGGCCTTTCTGAAGTGCAAACTAAAAAGAATGTACTAGAACAACATTCTTAAACTAGAAATGCGGGGGGGGAAAAAGGCACATTTTTTTTGCAAGACAGAAACAATACTTTTATATAGGACTGCTGTTTCATTGCCTTCCCTGGGAGCATGGACCTCATGGCTGAAGGGTTTCAAGAGAAAGAAGTCTGGGAGTAATTAAAGAAAAATACTTTTTAACTACTTCTGAAGAGCTTTTATTCCAAAAATTGATTGGGAAAGTGTCCAAAATCAATTACTTAGATATGCAGAGTGGAGCCAACAAGAGAGAATAAAGGGACTTAGTGAGGTTACAAGACTTAACCTGAAGCAACAGAGTCTCTGTGGCAGCAGCAACAGGCTGCTCAAGGGCCTAGGAACTGGCACGCACACAGGCAATCTCAGTGCTGGGAGATGCCAAGGACTCTCTGCTGCTGAAGGAAAAGAATTCATGTAAAGCTGCAGTAAGGCAGTGTAGTGGTTTGGATCTTGTTTTTCTGCAGAGGCTAAGAAAAGTGGTAGCCCCCAAGGGGTGGAAACCCCTGGAAGTTTTGAAATTCTGCCCAATGGGTGCTCCTGCAAAAATGTAAACATACCACAACCAGACCGGAAGAGAAGAGTTGTAGTTTTGGGTGGGAAGAAGTAGCCATGTTGTGAAAGCCACGAGGAGAGGGCAGGAGCCCTCTGGGGGGGACTCTGCCCCCCCCAGCCCCAGCTGGGGACTGCAGAGACTTGGAACAGTGTTAGACTGAACTAAGTGTCTGTAGTTAAGCTGGGAGATGCTTTTCCACTGTGAGCAGCAACCAGAGATACTGAAAACCACGGCAGCCAGCACTGACCGGAGGAAAAGCGGCGGCGCAGAGCCAAAACATAAGAGAGCAGTAAAACAACCATGCGGCAAAGCAAGCAGAACTTCTGCAAACCTGAGAGAGAAAGAATGGCAGCAGAGAACAGAACTAAGTTTCTACAGAGAGAAAGCTTGGGGGTAAGAACTGCAAAACTCCCCTAAACTTCTTTGGAGATCCCTCCAAAAATGGAGGGGGTGGACTCTTAGTGATTAGAAGTTCTGAATGAGTAAAGGAGCTAAGAAGCTCGGTCGTCCTGAGAGCTCAGCCAGGACGGTGTGTGGAGGTTGACCTTGAGGCCCTCCCTTGCTGCAAGCTACAAAGAAGCTCGCAGCCATCTTTGAGGCAGGGTACAGGAGCTCTGCAAGGGGCTGAGTCCCCTGAAGATAAGGACTATCGCGAAGACCCCCTGTGCTTCGTGATATGACGTGGTGATAGCGCCCTTGTCCTGGGAAACACAGCCCACGGAAGACCCCTCCTTTGGAGAGACGAGTGGCCGAGGGGGATACCCCCTCGTGTGTGCTGGCAGAGATCCAGCTATCAGCTGCATGCATGAGATGAGGAGAACCTGCTACCTTAGAAGAAGCTGCTGCCCTGAGAGACTGGAAGGGATCTGTCCTTCTTTCCCTCCTGGACTTTTATTTGGAGGGGAGAAGAGATCTGATCCATTGTAAATACTATATATCATGGTAGAGATAGTTGTGATCGTGTGTATAATGTGTTATAGTATTTATTTATACAGTCATTGTAATATATTCCCTTTCCCCCATTCTGAGTCTGGTTGTGTTTTGTCTGGAAAAACCCATCTCACATTGGGTTGAGATGTGGGAGGGGGAATGGAGCTAGGGAATTAGATTTTGAGGCTATCTCAAACCATGACAGGCAGTAAGGCTCATTCAGTGGGAGAGTCCTCAGATCCAAGAGGGACTCATGTTGTGAGCTTCCTTTCCTACTGGGACAATATTGAAAAGCAGACATTGAAATAGATGACCTGATCCCTGTATTGAAATAGCTGCTTTAGCCCCTCTCCCTGCTGCTTTATTTCATCACTTCCTTCTTTAGTCATGTCCCGTATGTAAAATGCAATTAGTGTTAAGAAGAAACCTGTAACACTGTGGGAAGATTTGAATCTGTCCTCCTACCCTCCTTCCAGCAAGTTACACTGGAAACTGGAAAAAAATGTATCTGTGACCATTTTCTCCTCCTTTTCACAACTGACTTTGACTAGAAGATTTCAGTTAAAGAAGAAAAAAAAGTCTGACACAAGCAGAGGAAATAAGAACAAAACAAGCAAGAGACAATTTTAATTGTATAAATGTACAGGCTAAAGCACAGCCAGGCAAATATATGAACAGACAGAACAAGGAATGGGAATGTTAAAGCAAAACAATGAAATTATGTGAGAAAGAGTTATTTAAGAATTCTGGAGCCTGTTTTGTAAAAGAAGAGGGATGGGACACCATGACCTATTAATTCCTTCCTGAGAAATACATTGTGTTGAAAAGTCACCCTTCCTCGCCTTTAAATTCAGCCTTCATCTTGTTTCTGCATCATATAATATTAATTAAAATAAAAAGGATGTGACAGAGTGGGGACAATTGTGACCACAATAAGCACACAAAGGGTTAACGAAGCAGTAGACATTGCCAGAACGGAAAACAACATAGCGGAAGATAGGAGGTGGTGACCACAGTCCCTGGACCCAGAGGGCGTGATCTTTGCCTGACCCAAAGCAAGAAGATGACTGAAGAAAAGAAGAACACGTGTTGAAAGCTGATAGGTGTAAAGATGGACATTAGTTGTTAATAGGTAGAAATATGCATACTGTAATTTGATAGGGCCAAGTACTGCTTGTTGATAGCTTGAAGATGTTTGCTTTGTTCACAGAGCAGAAACGAAACTAGTTCCTCTATAAATAGAGGCTTGAAATAAATAATAAACGATTCTGTTGCCCACCAGTGAGAGTGTCCATGTCACAGTCACTACAACAGAAGAACACAGTGGGGAAAAGAAGGCAGATTTAGAATACAAATTTTTAAATCCCACTCAGAAGTTGTTTAATGGCCTTCACTTCCATCAATATCAATATTCTTGCAGGGAAAACCACTGTGTTTGCTCCATCTCCAAGTCCTAACTGCTCTAAGAAGATTTTAAAAGGTGTTCCTTTTGAAGTGTGCGTTTGCATTTTGAAAAAGGGTAACAACTGTACATAGCTCCAGTGAAACACCTAATCTCTCAAGCAGCTAGTCCCATAAATTTTGTTCAGTAGCAAACAAGCATGAAACTGTGCTACCCCAAAAGAAGTAAAGAGCCTGAAAACAGTCTATTTTCCATATAACTTAAGTATTCATTGTATCATAGATTGATAGAATCATAGAATTGTTTGTGTTGGAAGGGACCTTGAAGATCACATGGTTCCAACCTCACTGTCATGGGCAGGGACACCTCTCACTAGACCAGGTTGCGCAGACCCCCATCCAACCTGGCCTTAAATGTTTCTACGGACAAGACGTCAATAACTTTTGGGAATCCTGTTCCAGTGCAACACCACCCTCAGTAATGAATTTTTTCCTAATACCTAATCTAAACATTCTCTCAGTTTGAAAGTGTCCTCCTTTGTTCTGTCACTACATGCCCTTGTAAAAAGTCTCTCTCCATCTTCCTTATAGGCTCCCTTCAGATACCAGAAGGCCACACTTCGGCAACCCCAAAGCCCTGCCTTGTTCCAGACTGAACAAACTCAAGTTGCTTAGCCTTTCCTCACAGGAGAGGTGCTCCATCCCTCTAATCATCTTGGTGTCCTCCTCTGGACTCATTCCAACAAGTCTATGTTCTTCCTATGTTGGGGACCTCAGAGCTGGATGCAGCACTGCAGGTGGGGTCTCACCAGTGCAGATTAGAGGGGCAGAATCACCTCCCTCAGTCTCCTGGCCAACCTGCTTTTGATGCAGCCCGGGAAACAACTGGCTTTCTAGGCTGCAAGCACACATTTACAGGTTGTGTCCAGCCTCTCATCCACCAGCAACCCCAAGACCTTCTCGGCAGGGCTGCTCTTGATCTATTCATTCCCCAGCTTGTATCAACACTGGGGGTTGCCCTGAACCAGGTGCAAAACTTTGCACTTGGTCTTGTTAAACTTCCTAGGATTCACATGGGCCCACTTCTCCAGCTTGTCCAGGAAATTGTAGGCATTGCTCAGTATGTATCTTTGTATTATTTCCTAGCACCAGGGAGAAAACATCGAAGTGGGAATATTGGAGCCTTTGCCATTTGTCGATGCATTCCCTCCGGAACAGGGGGGGGTTACTGGCCAGAGCATCAGTGTGCATGACCATTGACCCTCAACCAAGCAATACAGTGGTGTTTTCAAGCTCTTCTGTATTGCTTTCACACAGGATAAGACAATGGACCTGGATTGCAGTGCAGCAGTTCCTACACCCTCAGACATACCAGTCCCCAGCAATCTTGAGTTCACTACCTGCATGGTGGAGCAGCAAGAAAAGTGAAGCTGGTCTGCAAGACAAGGCATTCTCCCACAAAAATCTTTTCCTTTCTAATCACATTTTTACTTCTTTGCTCCTTTTTTCTTCTGTGGAACAGCTACAGTGTAGTATATTTTCCACATGTTGCTAAATTCGCCTGAGCAATCAGTTTTCTTGTCTCTGCACTTCTGATTTTATTGCTACCAGAAGCATAGAGACCAAAATGCCGTGAGTAAAATTACTTTCACAACAGTTCAAGCAGTGCTAGAACAAGAATATATTTATATTTTGGAAAATGCTTACCCTTTTAAGAGCTCTAGTCCAATTTTGGGGACCTAAGTTATGTGAATCATTTACTAATAATTTTGTCCATTCTCTTCTCCTAATATTAACACTTCTCTGCATGCCACCTTTATCTAGTCAATACAAGTACAAAGTAGACCAAAACTGAATGATAATGACTGGGTTTTCTAGTGTTTTCAAATTGGTCTTAAAGCAACACAGCTCCTGAAAGAAAATGAGAATCCAGATATGTGGGGATGCATGCATACTCCTTAATGTCTCGGTGCCACATTTAACCTTGAAGGTCCAAATGTAATATAGATACTTATACAAAAACTTTTACAAAGAAATTCCTATACTCACAGGTACAATATAAAAGTTAAGTAAGAGAGGGAGACTGACACAGAGGACAGTGACCCACTGTAAATCTGGCTGTTTCCTATAAAATTTGCTAAAGGCACTATCTGCAGCAGGCAGAAGCCAGGGCAAGGAAAGGAGGAGCTGAGGATTTCTTCTCCTCCATCCATGGTGACAGCTTTCTAGCTCTGCCCTAAAGGCAAAAAAGGAGTACCATATTGGGCAAATCTGGATCCTGACTGGAGGAGCTGGGAAACTTCTAAGGTGTCTCTGAGGAAAGGCTGAGGAAGGCCCTGAGATCCCTTCTGACCTGCATGACTGTGATGTGCTTTTGTAATTCTGAACATAACCATCATTTCAACTAAAGCAATAAAATCACTGATTTCCTTGAAGCAAATCATTCAACCGTCATTTGCTTCACTCCACTGATATTTAGACTATGTTCCACCATCCTTTGTTTTATCTAGCCTTTGAGTTCCTTAGAATAAGAGTAACAAGGCATTATTTCCAGTTACACTTCACTTTCTAAGAATTGTGAATGTATCACTATATGATACTGTGCAGTATTCATCCCATACAGTGCTTTCTCTACCTTTTCTCTCTTATCTGTGGCTTCTTTAATTGTCAAGTCCCTCAGACAGACATCTCGCTTCCTGACTCTGGGATAAGCTTAAAATAACACACATGTACATGCATCAGTAACAAAACAGAAAATCAGCTTCCATGGATAGGAAAGGTGATAAGAGCTGATCTCAGGTTTCATTGTTGCATACAATGAATTTGAAATAAAGCACTTTAGGTGGAGTGATGTTGGGTTTTTTTTCTTTTCAATTGCACTGTAATGAATTTGAAGTCTGTTTGCAGTTTATAGTTGCAGGACTTCATGGAACACTGGCATGTTCAGTGGAGTAAAACTTCTCTGCTACAACTCTACTAAGAATTATGTCCAAGAACTCAAGACGCATAGTCATGTCATTATTTCAGGTTCAAAAATGGTGATTTAATTGCCATAAAGTTTCTTTCCTCTTTACATATTCTCCATTTTACCCCTCTCAGTCTTCCTGAAGACTGGTATCACTAACTCCAAGGGTAGGTAAACAAAATTTAACCATTACTAATTTGGGGCCTATAGGGCTTATTTGCTCTTTTCCAACCATTTTGGAACAATCACATTTTTCCCTTTCTATATCTTTGCACCACTTCTTCATTTCTATAGTTTTGGATCTGTTCCTTTGTTCAGACAAAAAAAAAATCCTGGAAAACCCCATTCTTTCAATGCAAAACAAAAAATTTTTTGCTCTTTCTCGTTTCCATTCTTTCTGCTTTTCCTCAAATCCCATCTCCTTCAACAAAAATTTTTAGCCATGTTCTACTGACTAGATTTTCCCACTGTGCAAAGTGATTTTTACTAATCCACTACTTGGTAGGTAATCATTAAAACAGTTTGTCCATATTCATCAGTGGTATAACATCATTGATGTTGGAGTCACATGAAGACTTAATGTTGGCTATTAATTTTGCAGAATGCTGTTCATATGCAAGTAGATATATTTTGCAGTTGCCAAGAGTGTTGATGACCTCTCCAGCTCCTAGGGTTGGGGGAAGCTTTGTGTTATCTTGTCCTAAGAAGATTTAGTTGTCTCTGGATGGAAGTTTTTGAAAGTTATTTTTGTCCAACAGGCTTATTTGCTTTACCTGCTGACTGTATTTAACATTAGTTTTAAATTTTCGGAGAAAAGCATGTCAGTCTGTGCTGCATGATACTTCTAACAATATGTGCTATCACTGTTGACCCAATGTTTGGGAAAAGGATGCATCAAGTTTGTCTATGTAATGGATCTGTACACCCTTTCAAAATAGATCACTAAACCCTTTTTAATAAGAGGCTTGTGTAAAAAGCATCAAGTTTGACCTAACACTTGGAGCAAACAGATTTCCATGCAAGACTTTTTCTCCCATATATTGGTGGCCTTCTCATGTAAGTGAAAACTTGGAGATTTTTCTTTGAATAAAATACAATGTGAATGATAGAATGAAGTTCAGTGCTTCTAAAGTCTTTTCATTTGATATAAAAAATTATTTAATTGTATGTCCATTGGCCTTTGTTATTTTAAGGGGCTAGAAGATTGTAAATGGTAAGTCTTGAGGACCGATGGTCAATTGGGAAAGAAAACATGGAAGAAGGGAAGGCAGTAGAAAGGCAGGAAATATTTCAAGTTTCTGTCATCTGGAAAGACCTATGGGGGCATTACAGACTATTCATAGTATGTGGATATTTTAATGAAAAAAAACTATTAGTTTTAATCAATTACAAGACATCTATGGTAGTATTAAGTTATAATGAAAATACATTGTCTAGATGCATGATCAAACTTCCTGTAGCCATTGTTTTATAAATGTATCACATATTGATAGGTCACATTGGCTTCACAACCCAAAAGACCTAGATTGTCTGAAAGACCTAACAGTTCTGTGGATCAGAAGAGATTGTGAAGCGGAAGTCTATTGATATCAAAGGAGAACACATGCAACTACTATAAGATTTAGTAAAAGTCCTCCGAACTCTATATTCATTTATTACACCAATCCCACCAGGCACAAGGAACTGAGAATCTGTAGCTGCAAATTTGTCTTTTGGAACACAAGCTCTGTTAAAAATAAAGGACTTCTGAATGACATGTCTGCGTACCCAAAGGATAAGGTCATGTTTTCAACCTTGCGTGCCCTAGCTTTGCACAGAAAGAGCAAGGGACAGTGCTGCTAGGAACTCTATAAATAACCCAAGAGCAAGCTTTCTCTGCAGTTTGTCTGATCTGACTATGAAGACTATGCTTTGCTATATATAGCTAAAGAACAAGTATTTTAAAAAGATCAGAGGAAGAACAAAAGTAAGCTAAGTACATTGAAACATATTTTAGAAATGCAGGTTTGAAGTTCAGTGACTAACTGAATGCATGGACAATGGAATATACCATCTCCTCTCCTGTAGAGAAAATCCTGCTGAGGAACAAGCCAGGGAGCCTGCTGCAGGCAATGGTGGCCAAGGCTTCTGTTGAGGGCAGCAGACTGCACAGTCAGCTAAAAGGCATGAGTGAGCCTTGGCCTTGCTCTCCACATCATCTTGACCAGACAAGAAGAGGATCAGTGGCAGGGAAGAGACAATTTACATCTCTAGACTCAGATCTACAAATCAAAGAGTAATCCAAGCCCATCAATAAGAGTAGGACTTTTAGTAGTAGTTTTATTACATGGTGACTGATGCAGCCGTAGGGGAAAGTTTACCCTCAAAAGTCTCTAAGAGGCTGGTCACAAAAGCAGTTTTGAGGTCCTACCCTACCTGTCAATTTAAGCCTTCTGAAGAGCTGTTCAAGGTAAAGCTCATTGCAAAATGTGAGATCCTGGATCCAAATCTCACTGAATTATTGATATGGGTCGGAACCAACTCACTGTGTGTGTGTGAGTGTACATGTGGGGAAGGTCTGGACCTAGACTTGCAGGAACATGGTAAGGCCTGTGCATAAGGCCTGTGCTGAGGGCTCATGGCAGAGCCAGAAGGCAAGGCCTGATGCCCATGCAAACCATGCGGCAGAGCTGAAGGCCCTGCAGCCGGGCTGTCAGTCAAGGCAGACCTGCCTGGTAGCCTGCCCACACCACACCCCTGGAGCCTGTGACTGGCTACAGCACAACTCACTCGGGCCTGGAAGCCATTGACCGGATATCCTGCCTGGGAGGGAACACTGGACTCTATAAATACACAAGACTCCATGTGGTCTTCATCTCTCCTTCCCTCTGGTATCTCTTGCAGCCTGAACCATGTGAGTCAGTAACCATTTTTTCCTCCTCTTCTCTCCTCTCTCTATTCTCCCTCTCCAGCCAGCACCATGTGAATCACCGAATCTTGTTGGTAGCTATTCTCCTCTCCTTTCTCTCTTTCTTTCTCTCTCCTTCTCTTTTTCTTTACCCTTTTTGAGCTATTTTCTTCTGTTACTCTTCTCCTTCTCTTGTGGGTAACTTAAAACAAATGAATTGTGTTTTACTAAAGCTGGTGGTATATGAATTGTTTTTAGTCGGTGTTTCCTGTGGAATGTGCTGAATGTTTTAGTGAAATGCCTTTTTCTTGGTTGTATTTTACTCCTGTAAAAACCTTTTGCCAAAATATCTTATTTTTCTCATTAAATTAAAAAGAATTTCTCTTAGAGAAGATTGTGTGACTCTTTCTCTGAATGCTAATTAGAGGTTATAATGAACCAAAAGGCTTTTAAAAAGTCTTGAATAAAAATGTAACCACTCTGACCAGTTTATAGCTTAACCTGGAGCGTAACACCAACCTCAGTAGAGCCATGGGAAAGAGTGTGGGGATAGGGCACCTTCAGATAGTGGGACATGCTGGCAGGGCTATCAGCAACACCACTGTCTCAGTTTAATGAGACAGAAGTGTTTACTAAGGAGGGCAGGTTTCAAGAAAAACCACGCTTCTCCCTCTGAGTAATTATAACTTCGAAATTAAGAGTCAAAAGTTGTGGAAAAGAAAAAGTAACAGCTCTTTACTAAAGAACATATATGTATAGGTAACACAACAAAAGAAAAACAAGCAACAGTCCTGCACCCAAACTCCCACCAAAAACAATTGTCCTTTTTGCCTTTCGACACAGTTATAACCACGACCAGCAGGGGACGGTGGCGCCTTGGGAGGTGGGGCTGCAGTGCCTCACTCACGGCCAGCAGGGGATGCTGTTGGATCTGGAGGAGCAGGGGCTGCAGTTGCTCTCTTTGGCGGGCAGGGTCGCTGTTGGGCTCTGGTGGTCGCCGCGTCTGTGGGATCTGGCACGTGGGAGGCAGCTGGACGGGCACCCCCACTGAAGGGGAAGGGGAGAAGGGGAGTGGTTCCTCCTGTGGACTCACGCTGTCAAAGGCCCTGGCTGTACCTCCCCTTCCTCATCAATGGGTCCAAGCTGCCGCCATCACAGAGAAGGAGGAAGTGGGAGGAAGAACAGCCCTTCCCCTCAAAAGTTCCTCTGCAGATGGTACCAGCTTCTCCAATGAAATTCGAGGCAAGTCCAGGCCATGGGCAGAACAGGGCGTGAGGCAACGGAGACGAACCGGGGCCAAGGGCAGCTAGATGACTTGACTGAAAACAAAATGAACCCCGGAGCTCTTTCTCTTCACACATACCCTCCCTGAGTCAGGGCAAAAATCCTGTGCCCTCCCAGAGAAAACCCACCTCCCCCACAGTTTTCGGAAGCAATTAGTTTGGAATGTGCAGCCACTTAACCAGTCCTTTGTGTGTATGTGGCTTCACTCTATCCATCCCTTCCCGCTCTCTTGCTCAACACCTTTCTTTCACAGTGGTAAAAGGAAAATATTGAAAGCAGGGGTTTTTTTCTTTAAAACAAGAAAACCTATGACAACCACACAGCACTAACAGCATCCATGTAAAATGGACGTAGAAAAGAAAGACAGAAAAGGGAAAAGTTACAGCAGACCCATTCACATGATAATTAGAAATTTGAAAAATAGCATTAAAAAGAATATTTGTAAAGATTAAAAAAAAAACATCAGAAGAGGAGAAATAAATTCTAACAGATATCTCCAGCATGACATGTGTATTAGACAGTTGGTTTCATTGAAGTTAGGTTTCCAGGCAGCACCCAGAGAGTTCTGAGGCATGCGTCTGAAATAAAAATCAGATGCAAACCAGGAGCACACAGATGAAATCTGGCCAAACTTCCAGGGAAATTAGCGAGTTCCCATGTGTGTTTTTAAGTAAAGGATCATCATGCTTGCTTTATATACACCAATTAACCTTGTACAAAGAGTAGCATTGAGGAAGCATCATTATTCTAGTGTGAAAGCAGCACAAGATCAAGCTGGGGGGAGTAAATTATTTTTTACTCTAGTCCTCTCACTTTTTATACAGGCTATACAGGTGAGAAGACCAGATCCTTGACCAGAATAGCCTCACATGCTGGAGCAGTATTGGAGTGTACCCAGGGGGTCAAAAAGGCAGTACAAAAAGCTTTCCACCAGTGATATTTAATAGATAAGCCTTTGGGGACAGGGAAACATTAGGCATAATTTCATGTTACCTCCATGAAGCAGTGGTTGAGGTCTGTTTACAGAATTAGCTGGGAGTTCAGCAGTGGGAAATGTGTGGTAAAAAACATGGAGAAATGTGGAGGAGAAGTGAGGTACTGCAATGCATGCCAGAAGCTGAGCTAGGTTAGAGCATGGTCTAATAACACCAGGGTTGTAGGTTTGATCCCCATATGGGCCATTCACTTAAGATGATCCTTGTGGGTCCTTACAACTCAGAATATTCTGTGAGTCTGTGAAATAGACATCTTTCTACTTTCCCTGAGAATCATAAAGTGGTTTGGGTTAGCCCCATCCAACCTGGTGTTAAGCAGTTCCAGGGATGGGACACCAACAACTTCTCTAGGCAACCTGTTCCAGTGCCTCATCCCCCTCAGAGTAAAGAATTTCTTACTAACACCTAATCTATACCTACCCTCTTTCAGTTTAAAGCCATTCCCCTTTGACCTGTCACTACATGCCCTTGTGGAAACTCCCACTCTGGCTTTCTTATAGGAAATATTTTTTTTAATATATACCCCTTCAGGTACTGGAAGGTCTCCTCAGAGCCATCTCTTCTCGAGGCTGTACAACCCCAGCTCTTTCAGCCTGTCTTATAGGAGAGGTGCTCCAGTTCTCAGATCATCTTTGCGGCCTCCTCTGGATCTGCTCAAATAGTTCCATGTCCTACTTATGGTAGGGTGTAGGGGGCGTGTTCCAGGGATGCAGGGGAATACATTCTGGGTCTTGGAGTCCCCGGACAGCATACTGACACACATGAGCAGTGTGTGTTCTACTGTTGTTGGTCAGGCAGGTCACATGCCCCCAGAAGCGTATATAAGGGGGCATTTTCCTTTAAATAAAAGATTTGGCTGCTTGCCACCCGAGCTGCTGGGTTGTGTCTTATTATATTATATTAATAAGCCATGGTAGGGGACCCAGAGCTGGTCACAGTGCTCAAGGTGTGGTATCACCAGAGCACAGTGGAGGGGAAGAATGACCCCCCTCGACCTGCTGGCTACACTGCTTTTGATGCAGCCCAGGATACAACTGGCTTTCTAGGCTGCAAGTGCACATTGCTGACTCATGATAAGCTTCTTGCCCACCAAGAACCCCAGGTCCTTCTCCTCAGGGCTGCTCAAAATCCATCTTCCACCCAGCCTGTATTTGTGCTGGGGGTTGCCCTGACCCAGGTGCAGGACCTTGACTTGGCCTTGTTGAACTTCATAAGGTTCACATAGGCCAACTTCTTAAGCCTGTCCAGGTCCCTCTGGATGGCATCCATTCCCTCCAGCCTAGCCTGTTAAGACTGAAAGGATGAGTCGGGGTAGAGGAGTGGGACAGGGCACTGCAGAAAGGGTCAGGACACAGTTGAGGGTGAAGGAGCAATGCCAAATTTATTCAGGAATACAGGGACTTAAATAGGGTAGGATCAGGAGGTGGGTTCAAGCTAGGGGAGGAGACAACTCAGGGAAAACAGGGATTGGATATCAGGGTGAGGATGGGTGGTAACTCTGGGTATCCAGGGGAAAGGGCCAATGAGAGTTCCCTCTGCACTGCACCAAACTGCAGCCAATCGCAGGCAGAGGAGCGGGAAAGCAGGGGAAAGGCGGGAAAACTGTGAGGGGAGAAGAAGACAACATGGAGGATATGATTTTTGAAACAACAACTAGGGGTACAAACATTGTCAGAACAACATAACAATAAACCGGGGATAACTGGGTATAACTGGGGTGAACAGTCCAGTCCAGATGAATGTCTTTCCAGGTGAAAAGTGTCCATTCTGGTAATAAAAGTCCATTCAGGGTTCGTAAATCCTCCTCCACACCTGGAACCGCTCCCACTCATCTCTATTTTCTCCAACATCTCCCCCTTCTTTGTTTTGTGAAGCTGCTACGATGTTAGCAGTAACGGTGGCAATCAGTGACTTTCGCAGGCAGGCAATAAGGCAGGGTAAACAAAGGCATAAGGAAATAATAATGAAAAGGGACAACATACACATTATTATAATCTTACGGGACCAACTGGGAAGTGTCGGGAGTTTAAGCCAATCAAACAAATCGTTGAAGTTTTCATCTTTTTCTTTATGAATTTCTCGGACCAGACTCTTTAGTTGGCTGATACTTTCGTGAATCGACTGAGAATGGTCTGAGAAATTCATACAACACATTCCTTCAAAGTCTTGGCACCCATGTCCGTGTACCAAGAGAAGGAAATCTATGGCAGCATGATTCTGAAGGCTCACCTCCTTCAGTTTCTGGGTGTCCGCTAAGAGTCCCTCTATTGCCTGGGTGGTGGCGTTGGCCTTCTTGGTCAGCCAACAACCAAGGTGTGTCAACAAGGACAGGGCATGGGCCGTACCAATCCCAGGAATAGGGAAAGACGCCCAGAAATTCTTCATGCGAGACCAAATGTGGATGCTGGAATCGCAATCTGCTGGGAAGGGAAGAGGAGGTGGCAAGGTTACGATTCCAGCACCCCCAGACGGCATAGCATAAATGACTGGAGGAGCATTTCGAATTTGGTTAATTTTTGGAGTCACAATTTGGGGTTTGGGAGTTTGAGGTTTGGATTTTGGAGGGAGTCTCCAGCTTTCGACTTCTCTCTGAATATTAGGGAACCATCTCCGCTTTACCCGAAGGGACCTTTTATTTTTCTCTTTTGAAATATCTGCCAATTGGAATTTCGCCAGGTTGTAGAGGGCTAATTTTCCTACCGTGCAGGGACCCCCTTCCGGGTAGGCCCGAATTCCAAGCCATGCCCGATCTCCACACAGCAAGAAATAGCCTTTCGGTAGACGCATGTTCCGAGGAACATGCTCTGTCGGTATGGTCGTAATCACCGATCCATTGCACCACGGCGTGGTAGTCCCTTGGTAAAGCTGCTTGTTAGGGGTTACATTAAAAGGGGTAAACAAAATAGGCTGTGTGTAACGGTGAAATGTAACACAAGCTACGGTGGGTAACGAACCTAAAAGATCTACTTCTTGGAAAGGAATATCAATAAATGTAAGTGCCGTTATTGCCTGCGCTAAGTTAGGGGAGTTCAGAGGCATGGCTCCACGGTTCTGTGTTTGGGACACAAAAACATCCCACTCCCCGGGTGTAATGGGGATTCCGACTAGGCAAGTACGAAATGGACTCCCCGCACTGGACAAGGCCAAACACAAGGTGTCTGTGTTTGTGGCTTTGGCCAGTGTTACCCAGAGATTTTCGTCAGGTTGGTTCATCCATTCTCGGAGTGGGATGGACACGGCAGGAGGAGTCATCGTCAGGATGAGGATGATGGAAATAGTGTGCGGTGGTCTCATGACATCTTTAGCTTCGGCTTTTCTTTACGACTGGAAAACTTTTATTCTTCTAGCCGGGACCCACTTTGGTCCTTCAGGACCTGTAATACACGCGTAGCCCTTCCCCCAGGTGATCAAGGGGAAAGGGCCTACCCGTTTTTTGGTTAGTGGGTCTTTATATAATACTTTAGCTTTCTCTGATATCATAATGGTAGAACCAGATTCCGATAAGAAATGTCTTTGTGCTGGACTTCTGCTTATGCGAGTCTCTGATTCCTCCATTATGTTCAAAAAATTTAAAACATACATAATCTTATCTAATCTTTCTTGAGGGGTCAGGCCTATATTCCCCCTCTTTTGTTTTTTCAATAAATTTTTGATGTTTTGGTGGGCACGCTCTACTATGCCCTGTCCTGTGGGATTATGAGGGATCCCGGTGGTATGGTGCACTCCCCATTGTTCAAAGAACTTTTTCGTGTCTGCAGACACATAGGAGGGTCCATTGTCAGTTTTAACTTGTTTTGGGACTCCCATCCTAGCGAATGCAGACAGAAAAAGTCTTTTCACATCACGGCTCTTTTCACCTGAATGCGCGGTGGCCATAACCATCTTTGAAAATGTGTCTATAGATACGTGAACGAACTTTAGTTTACCAAATTCGGCCACATGCGTGACGTCTGATTGCCAGATCTCTAACGCTGACAAACCCCTTGGGTTGGTTCCTTCTGGGGCAACCGGCGTGAAATTCTGGCAATCAGGGCACGTTTTAAAAATTTCTTTGGCCTGAGTATGTTTTAAGCCGAATTGTTTTTGTAGCGATCGTGCATTCTGGCGGAAGAACTCGTGGGACAATTTTGCTTGTTGGTATAAGTTGGGAGTGACTACCATACCTGCCAGATGGTCGGCAAGTTGGTTTCCCTCTGCCACAGGACCTGGCAGAGTAGTGTGTGACCTGGTGTGGACAATAAAGAAGCCGAATTGTCTGGCCTGAATTAAGAATAATAATTTAGTTAATAATTTGAACAAATTCTCATTAGATACTTCTTTTAAATATGAATTTTCTATTCTCTTGACCACACCAACAACGTATGCCGAATCAGAAATTATGTTAATCGGCTCACTACTGAAAATTTGGAAGGCGCGCACAGCTGCAGAAAGTTCCACTATTTGAGGGGAACCTTGAACTTTATGAACATCTTGTTTCCAATCATTATTTTCTTTCCAAACTATGACCGCACTTCCAGTTCTCCCTGAGCCATCGGTAAAAACTGTTTTCGCATTTTTGATGGGTAAATTTGATTGTACAATTTTGAGTTTTAGTGGAATTTGAATTAGTCTTTGAATAAACGGGCACACTGGGAGATGCAGCCGAATTTCTCCCGGGTAACCCCCGATGGCAATTTGAAAATCAGTGGAGGTTTGCAGCAGTTGTTCTAGGTGTTCAGAAGTTAGCGGAAGGTAAATAGAATTTGGTTCTTCTCCACTAAGTTCTAAACACCGAGTGTGACCTTTGAATATTACTTTTCCAATCATCTCTGCTAAAGTAGTGATGGTTTTTCCGAATTGATGAGGGAGGAATACCCACTCCCATAAGCAGAAGTCTTTGCAGTCTGTTGTAAACTGGCCTAGCAAGGCCAAGGGCTGTTTTTCTTCTCTTATTACAACTAGGGAGGATGGCAGTCCCTCCATCCTCCTGTGTGATTGTCTCTCTGAAATCTTTCTTTCGACTGTGGATAAGGTCCGTTCTGCTTGAGGTGTTAAGGAACGGGGCGAAGATAGATCTGCATCTTCTTTGAGCAGCTCAAAGAGTGGGTGCAAATCACTTGTTGTGATCCCCAGCACAGGTCTGATCCAATTGATGGCACCTAGTAGTTTTTGGAGGTCATTTAAGGTTTGGACTCGTCTGTGGATTTCCACTGACTGTGGCCTAATCGTCTTGTTTGTAATTTGGAGTCTAAGATACCTCCAGGGCACTTCTTTCTGGACTTTTTCAGGGGAGATCTCCAATCCTTTAATTTTTAGAGCTCTAATTGTAGAATTTAGGGTTTTCTCTACTGCCAATTGAGTTTCCGCACAGATCAACACATCATCCATATAATGGAAAATGATTGACTATGGGTATTTTTGCCGAATTGGCCTCAACACTTCTGCCACAAACATTTGGCAGAGTGTTGGGGAATTTTTCATCCCCTGAGGAAGTACCTGCCACTGGTACCTGCGGTGGGGTTCACAAGCGTTGACTGCTGGGACAGAAAAAGCAAATTTGGCCGAATCAGCCGGATTCAGAAAAATGTGAAAGAAGCAATCCTTGATATCAATGACCACTAGGGGCCATTCAGCAGGGAGCATGGATGGTGATGGCATTCCTTGCTGAAGGGCTCCCATTGGTTCAAGGACTTCATTCACTTTTCACAGGTCCTGAAGAAATCTCCAGGAGCCTGAGGATTTTTGTATGACAAACACTGGAGTGTTCCAGGGACTGGTGGAAGACTGCAGGTGTCCTTTGGCCAATTCTTGATTTACTAATTCGTTTAAAATTTGCAGCTTTTGCTTAGGAAGGGGCCACTGATCAACCCAGACTGGTGTTTCAGTTTTCCAGCTCAGTCTGGGGAGCTGCAACACTTCAGTGACCCCACCTAAAAATTTTGTTCATGGGAGAGGGAGCTCAAGGTGAGCTCCCACTGTTCCATGGCGTCCCTTCCCCATAGGGTAATTGGGATGTTAAGAATACACTGTTGAAGAGATGCAGGTCTACCTTCTGGCCCATAGACCGTAAGCGTCCTCTGGCTCCTAACTGGATATTGCGTTCCCCCCACACCGCTGACTTGCACGTATGCTGTCTGCGCAGGCCACCCGTGTGGTCAGTCTTTGGAGGCGACTATGGTGACATCCGCTCCGGTGTCCAAGAGGCCTTTTACTTTGACCTGCTGCAGCTGTTTGGGCTGTGAATAGTAAATTAGACAGGTTAGCAGAGGGCGAGAGGACTTGACAGTGGTGGTCCAGAGGACTTCTTTCTGATCTCCTCTTCTCTGCTCTTCATCTTCTGACAGCGCGCACAGTAGGTCGTCCATAGAGACTATCTTGGCCACCGGGAAGCGGTCCTCCAGCTGCACGGGGGGAAGATAAACAGTTAGACCAATTGCTAAGTTATTGTTGGTAAGCCCGGTCAGGAGCATAGGCACTACCACAATTCCCTTATCCACGGCCAAAAGATGTGAAACGATTAAGTATGTCCAGTCAGGACTGACTGGGGCTGATGGTACAACTCTTGCTAATTGTTCATATGAGCTAAGGTGTGTAGATGGATGTATTGCACACAGAATTATCCACGGAAGAGGTTTACATTGATTTTTTACTGGAACCGGCTCGGGAAGCGGCCACTTAGCTACGGGGTAGCTGGGCGCGATGTCATGCGCAGAGCAGAGCGCAAGTGGGGGGTCACTTTTGTCGTCGTGCTCCCCCAAGCGCTCTGCTCCCCGTTTCCCGACGGTTCATTTTTGATATGCCTGATGTCTGGGAGTGATGAAAATGTTACTCTTTTCTTTAGTTTAGGTGAATGGCGTGGAGAGAGGGGTTCGCCATTTATGTTAGTGAGGGAACGACAACTGGAGGTCCAGTGTCGCCCTTTTCCACACCTACGACATACGGTGTTGGGGAGGTTAGGTGTAGATACTGAAAGGCGAGGGCAATGTTTCTTAAAATGCCCTTTTTCTCCGCATTCGAAACAGTGGTTAGGACCCAAAAATGCAGCAGCTAATAGACGTGCCTTATGGGAGTTTGATCCAATGTTTTTGCACGCCTCGATCATCTCCAGCAGAGTGGGTTCCTTTAACAGCTTCAATGCTTTTTGGCAGTCCTCGTTAGCTTTTTCGACGACCAATTTGTTAAATAAAATTTCTTGGCATTCTTTTTGAGGAACTTGCCGGGCAATCGCCTCTTTTAGCCAATTAATGAAATCTGTAAAGGGTTCTTTTGGGCCTTGATTAATTAAAGTGAAAGAAGGGGTCGGCACATACGCGTCGGCCACCTTCTTCACGGCCTCTAATGCCAATTCCTTACTCATGTCTAATATTTTGGGGTCTAATCTTGCTTGGTCCCCTCTGCTGGAGTAGTCTCCCTCACCATAAAGCATGTCTATGGCTTGTCGGGGAGGAATCCCCTTTCTATCTATTTTATCATTTACATATGTTATGATCTTTTTCCTCCATTCCGCTTCGAACACTGAAGATTGGACAGTGGTTAACAGCCCCCCAATGACCGCCCTTATGTCAAATGGAATTAATGTATAAGCTAGAAAGAAAGACTTGAGCAATCCTATTGTGAATGGAGTGCCTAATCCATATTCTACTATAGCTTTTTTGATATCTTTTAACATAGGATATGAAATGGGCCTCCACTCAGGTGCTCGGCCCTCATCGTAATAGACCGGGAATGCTCGGAGAAATTCGACATCCCAAGCGCCTGCAGCTTCCTCTCGGAAGGCCTTCCAGATGTCGGGTGCTGTGTGTGGCCTTTCCGGGGAGTGCGGCACTCGGTCATAGTCTCGGGTTGGGCAGCGGTAGGTGGGGTAGGCCTCGGTGTCTGATGTTTCATGGGCGCGGCCATATTGGCGGAAATGCCTTCTGACCTTCGCCCTTGCCCTGCCCACCGCTTCCTGTTTGCTTTCTCGGGAGGGTGACGTCTCTGGAGAAGAGGCGGGACTGACGGAAGGGGGTGTGCGCGGCGATCTGTCGGGGGAGGGCCTTCTTGCTCGAGGGGGTATTGGTGGAGGCGGCCTCGATGATGATATTACAGGGGCCCGCCTCCCTCTTTCGACAGTCTTTTCGGGGGAGGAGTCTCTGACATAGTCAGGTGGAGGTGGGGGTGGCTCATAAGTTGGAGCTGAAGGAGCCCACCCCCTTTTGCTCTGTCTTCCTCCTCACCTTCTTGGGCTGTCCTGGGGTCCCTCCTCCTCGACGCCATTTCATGTTCGCCGCATGCTCTCCTTCTCCTCCCCCCCGCCATTTTGCGTGGCCGTCTTCCTCTTCTCCCTCCCTCCATCTTGTGCCCATAGGTCTCTGTCTTGTCTTTCTAAGTCTTGTCCGGGATGGTTAGTAGCTAAGTCACCGGTTTTGGTGTTTTCTTGCGGGATACTGATGTTCTTGT
This sequence comes from Chiroxiphia lanceolata, assembly GCF_009829145.1. Classification (NCBI taxonomy): domain Eukaryota; kingdom Metazoa; phylum Chordata; class Aves; order Passeriformes; family Pipridae; genus Chiroxiphia; species Chiroxiphia lanceolata. The sequence continues at coordinate 16,038,718 of NC_045671.1, read as the reverse complement.
TCATCATTTGGTGCTGTAGCACCATCAGAACTAGTCTCTATGCAATTAAAGCCTCTTTTGCGAGCCGGTCACCCTTATTCTCTCGCCAGAGCAGATATCCGAGGGCCTGCCACTTTTCTACGGTGGTATTGTCATTTACTTTATGTCCATGGCGGTCCAGCCATCTGGCGAGAGCCTTCACTGATTTTTTGTCAATCGGGTGACCATGCTCAATAATAAAATCTTTGAGGCGTCTGTAGACAAATTTCTGGGAGGTTGAGAGCGTGAGTCCCATGATGTTATTCGGATTTCTCACTTGCTCTCGGTGTTACCTCTCCTTTTTCTATTTTTTATAGTTGGGGTGAGGTCGTGGGGTAGGGTGTTAGGATGTCTTCAACCGCTCACCTGTGTGGTGCGCAGCCCGTGCAGCCTGTCAGCAGCTCACAGCTGTCTGCTGGGTTGAAGAGAGTCGGCGGAGCGATCCTCTCTCCTGAAGACGCTTGAGCCCAAGTGCAGGCACAGGAGTTCTCTCAATGTGAGAGCCCTCAACTGTGCCCCACGTTGGGCGCCACTTGCCACGGCTTGGTGGGGTAGAGGAGTGGGACAGGGCACTGCAGAAAGGGTCAGGACACAGTTGAGGGTGAAGGAGCAATGCCAAATTTATTCAGGAATACAGGGACTTAAACAGGGTAGGATCAGGAGGTGGGTTCAAGCTAGGGGAGGAGACAACTCAGGGAAAACAGGGATTGGATATCAGGGTGAGGATGGGTGGTAACTCTGGGTATCCAGGGGAAAGGGCCAATGAGAGTTCCCTCTGCACTGCACCAAACTGCAGCCAATCGCAGGCAGAGGAGCGGGAAAGCAGGGGAAAGGCGGGAAAACTGTGAGGGGAGAAGAAGACAACATGGAGGATATGATTTTTGAAACAACAACTAGGGGTACAAACATTGTCAGAACAACATAACAATAAACCGGGGATAACTGGGTATAACTGGGGTGAACAGTCCAGTCCAGATGAATGTCTTTCCAGGTGAAAAGTGTCCATTCTGGTAATAAAAGTCCATTCAGGGTTCGTAAATCCTCCTCCACACCTGGAACTGCTCCCACTCATCTCTATTTTCTCCAACATTCCACCCAGCCTGTATTTGTGCTGGGGGTTGCCCTGACCCAGGTGCAGGACCTTGACTTGGCCTTGTTGAACTTCATAAGGTTCACATAGGCCAACTTCTTAAGCCTGTCCAGGTCCCTCTGGATGGCATCCATTCCCTCCAGCCTAGCCTGTTAAGACTGAAAGGATGAATCTGACACCATGTGTATAGCAGAGCCAAGCACCAGGATCTGACTGCCTGGCCATAGTGGGCAACTCAATCTGCCTTCCTGGCAGCAACAGGAAGCAGCGCTGTGAAGAAGCAGCACCTCCCATCCTGGGCGCAACAAAAGAGTGAGATTTCTCATGATCACACTTCTCTCCTGTCTGTCAAAAGCAGGAGCAAGGGCTATAGTGGTCCTGACAGCAGGACTGACACCTTCTTCCCCATACTGAAAGGCCAACAGACAGACCACATGCTGCACAGAGCAGCCCTGCCCAAGGGAGGGACATTCACACATTCTAGTTAAGCCACTTTGGCACCACCTGGTTCCCATTTCAGCATGCCTTATTTTTCATTTTTTTACTCATTTTTTCCTCTGTAAACTAATCAACACATTTCAAAATGTTGGCATGAATTTTGAAATGTGTACAGCATTGGTCTCTGCACTCAAAGCCCCAAACTGTGCTCTTGGTTTCTCACAGTGAGAGCAAGAGTCATACCATCACCTCTGGACTCCATAGATCCAGTTAGTCCACCAAAAGTCAACAGAGGAGCATCAAGCATCACTATGTTTTTTTCCAGTAGTGGGAGAATCCACTAGCAGCTCATTGGGATGACTCTGCATGAAAGATGCTCATGACTTAGGAGAAGGGTCCTACAACAGCCACTGCCAAGTCATGCATGGCTACAAGGAATGGAATTGGTTGGGTAAAACCCTTCCTTCACTCTAACTGAAGGCAGGCAATGGTTAGGCAAGGCACAGAAGTTTTTACAAAGGGACCCATGCAGTCACAGTGAGCTCACACAGCAGCATATGATTATGTTTTCCTTTTGGGCCATTTGATCAGCTCAAAAGCCTTTCTGTTTCCAGGGAGATTCTTGAATTCATTTGCAGCTCAAAAAGCAGACCCCAGTGCCAGGATGCACGGTGGGAACTCACTGCCTTCAGAGCCGTGGATCCCAAGGTGGGCCTGCAGGGGACACTGGGGTGGATTTGCAGAGCTATCGCATGCAGGACAGCCCCTGGACATGAGAGCTGCAGAGAAGCTGCAGGAGAGGCATCTGCAAGTAGGGCCATCAGCAGAGGCTAATTTTACAAATTAAAATAACAATAATAATGGTAGAGGCATGAAAAGCCTGGTTGCAGCTGTTTGGGATTCAGATGGCTTTATGTTGTTTTGATTAGCCTGACATTCGGGTTGGTGGGATGCTTGTATGGGCACATGTGTGGGCGGGAGGATAAACACAGCTGAGCAAATCTGGTCTGTCATCTTACTTCTGCACAAGCAAATGGGCTTATCCTCAGCTCAGATGAGAGACATGGCTGTCCTCCCCCTCCACATCCAAAAAGGTACAGCTGTATTTAACGATAATGTGTCACGGGAGCATGCTTTTAATGCTGTGTCAAGCTTGTGAAACTCAGACAGCTGAGAAGAAAAAAAAACTGTACTGAATCACTTGGGGAGAGAAGAGAAAAGGAGCAACATCCTGACACAGAAAATAGGACAGTTTAAATAGGATTTCCCCTGTAGGGGGATAGATTCCCCCTATAGGGAAATAGGCCAAGATTCCGCCTCAGAAACCCTACTTTCAACCAGCTCTTTACTGTAGAAGTGAGGCAGACTTCATTCAAAGCCCATATTTTTGTTCTTATGGTGTGTTAATGGCAACTGCTTGTAAACACAAATTGCACCTGAAGGAAGACCTGGCTCCATCGGACAAGGGGAGGGAGAAAATGGAAGTATTAAGTCATTAGAAGGAGGGAAAACAAATGTATGAATGGATTGAGAAAGAAAAAACACCATCGTCCTCCCAAGGTAAATTATTTTGCAGTTCTCCTACCTCTTCAGATACACTCTATACATGATTTCGAATGTTCTCCTATTCCATAACCCTTAAAAAAAAGATAATATGTCTTTTCTGTAACTTATATAGAAACATATTTAAAAATTATCATAAACCAACAGCAGTATAAGCTTTGTATTCTGTCTTCCCCTACACCTTCTGAGGATTGGAATTTTTTTCATAATGGATGGTAAAATGAATTATAGGAGGCACAAGCCTCCCCAGGGGTTAATAAATGAGCACAGATGGCTGAAAAAGTACAGCCAAGACTTTGTGCCTCATGGTGGATCCAAGGTCATAAAACCAGTCGTACAATTTGCTAATTCCCTGCAACAGCATTCAGCGCCCTGTCAAATCTTTGTTACCACTGAATTCCTCTTTTGAGCACCCAATACATTAGAGATGCTGAAGGGTGGAAATCCTCAGATTACCACTAAACCCTTTGTCACTGGTTCCTCCTCCTCATCTGTTTCTGCCATTTAAGAGATCTGCGTGTAGATACTCCCTGACTCACTTTATATCTGCCAAGGCACTTCAAATCACGTCAGCCACCTAGATCAGTTTGATGGACACATTACAACTCCAGCAGGAGAGAGGCAGCATGCTTTTCCCTAGTACAACAGTTTTAAGAATATTCAACAATTAATTTACATCTATTAACAGTCACAGTTTGATATGAAGGACTGCTTTATCTCCAGTTCTGCTACATGCGACTGCTTTATCTCCAGTTCTGCTACATGCGCCCCTGCCAGCGATATCCTCGTTAATTAGAATGCAATGAGAGTAAGCACTTAACCAATAGCACAGCAGGAGATGGAACCCCAAGATGCTTTGTGCCCATCTGTGAGTTGGAAGGGAAGCAAGAGTTTTCAAAAAGTAAGCATAAAACAAGGGTTGTAGATGTTCAAAATGAGGAAAAAAATGGTTTGCCTGACCCTGCTTGCCTCAAGTTTGCCTGAACAAGAAAAATCTTCCATATTCATGCAAACAGGAGGTGAGCGGAGTCTATTGATATCAATTTGCTTAAGCAAAAGGTGTAATATATCAAATATAATTTATTATGCCTTTTGACTCTTCTATACTGCACAAGGTATGTGCTACATACCACCATGCAAAAAAAAAGCTTTTCTCATGTATTTACTATTGGTCATGTGGTAGAAGTAACTACTTAAACAAATTATTCCCTGTATATTCAGACATGAGCTTAAAATTAAAACCTTCTTTTTTGATCTATTGTTTTTAAGTAAAATAAACCAAACCTCTTTGGAGAAGACACAATTTCTCATTCAACTAGCACCAAAAACAGGTGCTGATCCATCAATAACATGGTTCGTATGTCTTATCTTGCAGAAAATAATCTTAAAAGTGAGCTAGAATTTATGCAACTCACACAACAAAAAATAACTGACTTATGGACACAAAGACTGTTAGAATTGTTTGACTTAGTTATAACATGACTCATTCTTAATCCTGATAATCTGCCAATGGAGAGCCTTCTGTTTATCACACAAGGAGCTTTTTCTGCATGGAGAGTAATTTCTCTTCTCTAACACCTGTACTGCTTTTACACCTTGTTCTAAGGAAAGGGAAAGGTGAGGGTCAGAGTGTGGCTCCTTGTTGGTTATACATCTGACGAGCACAATATACAACACAGAAAATCTGTAAACCCCACTATAGAGTCATAGAATGGTTTGGGTTGGAAGTGGCCTTTAAACATCATCTAGTCCAAATCTCATGACACTTACCAGGGACATCTTCAACTTGCTTAGAGCCCTGTCCAACCTTACCTTCAACATTCCCAGGAATGGGACATCTACCACCTCTGTGGGCAACCTGTTCAGGTGTTTCACTACTCTCATTATAATAAATCTTTTCCTTATAGCTAGACTCAATCTACCATCTTTTAGTCTAAAACCATTACACCTTGTCCCATCACAACAGGCCCTGCTAAAAAAATCTGTCCTTATCTGCTTACAAGCCCCCTATAAATACTGGAAGACTGCAATAAGACCTCCCTGGAGCCTTCTCTTCTCCAGGCTGTACAAATCCAGCTCTCAGCCTGTCTTCATAAGAGAGGTGTTCCAGCTCTCTGATCATTTTTGTGACTCTCCTCTGGACCTTCTTCAACAGGTCCATGTCTTTTCTGTGCTGAGAACCCCAGAGCTGGATATAGCATTGCAGGTGAGGTCTCACCAGAGCAGAGTAGAGGGGCAGAATCTCATCTCCTGATCCACTGGACACGCTCCTTTTGATGCAGCCAAGGATTAATTTTGGATTTTGAAGCAACCAAAGGATTAACTGAAGAAATTTAGTATTCTAACAGAAAAAATTAAATGCAATCCATATCCTACTTTATAACTCATTGGCTTTCTGGGCTTCAAGCATACGTTGCCAGATCATGTCCATCTATTCAACACCAGCACCCCCAAGTCCTTATCAGCAAGGCTGCTCACGATCACTTCATCCTCCATCTGTATTGATATTGGGGGTTGCCCTAATCCTGGTGCAGCACCTTGCACTTGGACTTGTAGAACCTCTTGAGATTCCCATAGGCCCACTTCTCAATCTTGTCCAGGTCCCTCTGGATGACATCCCATCCTTCAGGTGTGTCAACAGCACCACTCAGCTTGGGATCACCCACAAATTTGCTTGAGGGTGCACTTGATCCCTTTGTCTATGTCATTGATTCAGATATTAAACAACACTGTTCCCAGTACAGACCCCTGAGGGACACTGTGGGAAACGACTGGTCTGCAGACAACTTAGGCCTTGAATTTGAGCAGTTACAGCTGTGAGGTTGTAAAAGAATGAAAACATCGAGGATGAGTAAGCAGAAAAGGAGAAAGAATTGCAGTAAATAACAGGTGTTGTTTTGAGATATGCTAGTATGCGAGGGGATGCTGTCCACCTATTAGAAGATGAGCTTAGACATGTGGACAAGAGCACATAACCAATGAAATATAGTATATTGGCATGTGAACAGAAGAAAAAGACTATAAAACTAAGCCTGCTGTAAATAAAGTGTTCGTTGTGCCTTGCCTGCCAACTTGCTGTCTGAGTGCATCTTCAGTCCATCGCAACAGGACGCCACTTGTCACTTATGTCCATTGGGACACTGAGCCATTGACCATTACCCTCAGAATGTGTCTGTCCAACTAATTCCTTATCCAACGAACAGTCCACCCATCAAATCCATCTCTCTCCAATTCAGAGAGAAGGATGTTTGGGGGGACTGTGTCAAAGGCTTTACAGAAATCCAGATAAATGACATCTGTAGCCTTCCCTTGTCCAGTGATGTAGTCACTCCATCACAGAAGGCCACTGGATTGGTCAGAAAGAACTTGCTTGGTGAAGCTGTGGTGGCTGTCTCAAATCACCTCCTGGTCTTCCATGTGCCTTAGCATAGCTTCTAGGAGGATGTGTTCCATGATCTTCACAGGCACAGAGGGGAAGTTGAGAGGTCAGCAGCTCCATTTTAAAACCAGCTCTGTTAGGCCATCAGAACAACTGCAGAATCAACAAAATATAAGTTTTGGCACTGTTCTTTCCATATAAGGGCTAGTCCAGACATAGCCACAAGGATGGGCCTTCCCTGCCAAATCCACAGACAGTCTAGCCATCTGTTGGTTGGATTCAACTGAAAATAAGTTTGTTCCCAATGAAATTCATCTAATTTGACCACGACTTCAGAAGGTTTTTGACAACAACTGCCTCACCTGTTCCTCTGCCCAGATGTAACAAAGGGAAGGGATTTCAGTTACTCACAAGGTTCTGAGGGGCCACTGTGAATGTAACCATTATTTAGTGGATCTAATACCCTGGCAGCATCAACTGTGTAGTCTTCTTGGACACAAGCTAGCTAACCACTCCATCCAAAATCTGTTTGGTCAGAGAATCTGCAAGATAAAAGAAGCCAGTTGTTTTCATATGTAACAGATTGACATAATCTATCATCTATCAAAATTAAGAAGCAATTAGCCACGTTGTCTGGATTGTCTACGACCTGAGGTACAAAACACAGAGGCAACAGAGTAAATGCAGAAACTTGCTGACATGGAAAGGCAAACCAGAGGATTAACTGAAGAAATTTAGTATTCCAGCAGCAAAAAATAAATGTAATCCATATTCTACTTTACTTCTTGTTGATTTATTCTAGTTTACCAATAAAATACAAAACTCCACCTCAGGAATTTAATGTCTAGTGTCTCTGGTGAACCTTTATTAAGTATAAAGCTACTATGAAGAAGACTGAATTGGATCTCGTCTTCAATCCATTCCTGACTATAGGGTGGGCCTCTGTGCTTTTTTTTTCACTGTATCTTAAAGCATTTATCTGGGGACTTGCAAGCCAAACCCAATGGCTGATCATTTAAGGTTAGGAGATGGAGCAACCAAGTGCTTGTAAAAGATCCAAGCCAGTGGTGAGTATCTACTATAAGAGAGATATCATGCCAAATGTGATTTTATAGCAGGATTGAGAGTGCACGCACAAAGCAGACAACCTCTACAGGCAGCAACTTGTTAAAGTGAGGGAAACAGGCATTTTTTTCCACACCAGGGCACTGGCCACACAGGGAAGGAACAGAAGAGCAAGCTAAGAGGGAGCATGGGCCCTGGCGAGGAGCAGCACTTCCTGCACTCCCAGCCCAGCACACCAGCGTCTGTAGAGCTTCTCCCCAGATGGAGCTGACCAACCTACACACATTGGGACAGTAAAATCTAGTTTTCCCTAAGCTGCTGAAGATCACTACCCCATATGTGCTTTAAATAAAGCTACTATCTGTGGCAGAGCAGAAAGAAATTTGGAAATCACAAGTGTCCCTGGAGCAGTGGGGGAGAACAACCACCACAAAACGGCCCAGTGATGGTTAATGGCAGCGAGCCAGAGCTTTATTCCTACTCTCTTTACCAAAGATGAGTCAGATGTTTCCAATCAGATCGTCTCTGACATAGCAACTTCATTCCTTCAATCACAAAAATTGTTTGTATCCTGTCATTATAAATAAAGTTTTAAATGATCTCAGATTTTAATTTTCTCCATATCATTTCATTTTCAGATACACTGCCAAAACCACTAACACAAAACCAAAATAACAGAAATAATCACCATGTATTCGGAATTAAGAGTATGTTATTTTTGTCATCTGTATTTGGAAACAAATTATTTTCTACATTACATTTATTTGAAAAAGTATATAAATTTTTTCATTACTAAAAAAATTAAAATAATAATTTATTAGTTTGTTCTTGACATGAAAATACCTGCTTCTGGACTGAAGAGAAAAACCTTAATTCCATCAAGCTGCTATCACAACCTATGACATAAGTGAATGTCTTGACTGAATTACAGCTTTTCAGTTCCTTTCCATCATTTATCATCAAAGATACTTCTATAAAGAAAATCTTGCCTTCATCCAAAAATAAATCTTGCTGAAAACAACTCTAGAAACCTCCACAAAAAGTGATTAAATGATGAGGTCTGGAAGCAGCTGCCAAGCATAAGAAAGCTCAAACAGAGCGTGAAGTTTGATCTTTATGGTGCCTACTACCACCTTACCAAGGGCCCAGAGAGTTTTGAGTTCTGAGATCAGAACAAAATGATGCAACACACTAGGGACAACATTTTGCAAAAACTGAGATGCAAAATTTCCTTCACCTAAAAAAAATCACAGAGGACATCCCAGGAGAACTCCCCAGTCACTTTGGAAAGTTTTCACAAATTATATTTTCACAAATACTTGAAGAGTTGGCTTGGCAGCCTCAATAAGTCTAATCCCAGAGGGCAAATTTGACTCTCATGTGTACAAGAGAATGATCTGGATTATTGTAGTGATGCCAACCAGCAGTTCTTGGTGTTATGTCCATGACAGGGCAGAGGCTGTTTCCCATGCAACCCAAGCAAGTGCACTTTGGAGCTGTAGCAAGGGACCATTGATAGCATTAAACTTGTTGACTGTCAGAGATAATAGAGTCATAGAATCATTAAAGTTGGAGAAGATCTCTAAAATGAAGTCCAGTTTTTGACCAAATACCACCATACCCACTAAACCATATGATGAAGTGCCATGTGTACATGTTTTTTGAACTTTTCCAGGGATGGCATCACTGGGCAGTCTGTTCCAGTGCTTAACCAATGCTTCTTTCAGTGAAGAAATTTTTCCTAACAGCCGATCTGAACTTCCCCTGGTGCAACTTGAGGCCAATTCTTGTCTTATCTCTAGTTGCCTGGGAGAAGAGACTGACCTCCACCTGGCTACAACTTCCTTTCAGGTGGTGGTAGAGTGCAACAAGGTCTCCCCTGAGCCTTCCTTCCCCAGACTAAACAGGCCCAGCTCCCTCAGCTTGTCCTCATAGGACTTATGCTCCAGACCCTTCACTAGCTCTGGACACACTCCGGCACCTCAGTGTCTTTCTTGCAGTGAAAGTACAAAAAACCCCCACAGAACTCAGTGCTGAGAACAGGGAGATGATCACTGACCTGGTCCTGTTGCCCACACTATTTCTGACACGGGTCAGGATGGGCACATTGTCTGCTCATGTCCAGCTACCGTTGACCAGCACTCCCAGGATTTCCAGCTGTTCTGTCCCCAGCATGTAGCATCGCCTGGGGTTGCTGTAACCCAAGTGCAGGACCTGGCACTTGGCCTTGTTGAACCTCACGCTGTCAGCCTCAGCCCACCAATTCAGTCTGTCCAGATCCCTCTGCAGAGCCTTCCCGCCCTCCAGCAGATCAACACTCCCACCCAACTTGATGTCATTTGCAAATTGTCTGAGGGTGCATTCAATTCCCTCATTCAGATCGTCAATGAAGATATTATGTGATTCATTACTGAACTGTCAGTGGGGGTGCAGGCACTACTCCTCAAATAAGCCAGCTGCACATCGCTAGTTCTTTTATTTCCATTTTGCAAGAAGGATCAAAATCTGACACTGCTATTTTTTCCTTCAAAGCACTGTACAGATAATGAGTGTATGTGTTTGCTGTCACACACCACTCCTCTGAAACCTGGTAGGTAAGTAGAAACACACTGTCTTTTCACAGAAGTCAATATAAATCAATTTGTCAAAGCCTTCACTCGGGAAGAGATTCAAAATTCAGATATACCAAAATAATGTCAGTATCAGTATGAAAAAGCTGTTATGCAGCTTATGCACCCTTTACTGGTGAGTTACCACCAAGTGCTGTAGAAGATGGATTGGCCAGCTTCTGCTGGACAATAGCACTGCTCCCATCTTCTGCCCAGACAGAAGACATGGCTCCAACAACCTAAGTTACCTTCTTAGGTGAGGACTCCTCATGGATGCACAACACTTGCATGTGTAGTTGGCAGTTACCTAATTCTATTATTGTAATAAATTATTACTCATTTTCATATGCTTTTGGGATTTTCAAGACAGTGCTCAGAGAAATCCACTAAACCAAGTCATACAACCTAACCAGAAATTGCTGGAAACATTAAGGGCAATGTATTCTTTCAGTATTATCTAGGCTAATTTTGCAGCCCTAAGAAGTTCAGAAGTAATTTGGACTATTCTGAAATGCTGGATGCTTCTGAAAAACAATCAGTAAAACAAAGCTCTGCTTTTGCCAGGCACTAGTTACCTCTATGTAGGAAGAGACCATTCCATTCAAATATTAAATTGCTCATTCCATACCGGAACTGCCTTTCATAATATCAAAAGACCACAAGGTTATTTGGTCTTTGAAGCAGTGGGATCTCAAATTTGAAAATAAGAGTGTTAATTCACCCTTAGGCAATATATTAAGTTTGGCCAAAGGGATCAGAGCAATGTCTCTTTTCTTTTTTTAATGTGCTTCCAAGTTGACAACTTCTATGAGAAGTTGCAATATGATACTATTTCAAACAGAAGAGATAACAAGGATAAAAAGCAGTACCATGTAAACCACATTGCTTAGGAAAAACTAAAGGAAAAAATCTGTCTAGATAAATACATCATGTGATGGGTGAACAGCTGGATGACAGGTCAGGGACAAAGGGTTATAGTGAATGAGGTTACATTGGGTGGCCACCTGTCACCAGTGGAGCTCTGCAGAGCTCCATTCTAGGCCCTTCAGTGTCTTCATAAGCTTCTTGGGTGCAGGACTGGAAGGTATACTAAGTAAATTTGTTGATGACACTAAACTGAGAGGAGCTGCTGTCTCCCTTGAAGGCAGAGAGGCCCTGCAGAGAGACCTTGATAAATCAGAGAGATGGGCAATCATAAATCAGAGAGATGGGCATGAAGTTTAACAAGGAAAAGTGCTGAATTTTGCAAATAGAATGAGACAACCTTGATATTGCCCAATTACCTACCCCATTGCCCTGCAACTTCAGACTGGGGAGGGAGAGGCTGTAGAGCAGCATCACAGAAGGGAATCCTGGTCAACAGCAAGTTGAGTATGAGTCAGTGGTGCTCTGGCAGACAGGAGGGCCAACCATGTCCTGGGGAGCATCAGGCACAGCATCAATAGCAAGTCAAGGGAGAGGATTGTCCTGCTCTGCTCTGCACTGGTGCGGCCTCACCTCAAGTCCTGCATATAAAAGTAATAGAGAGTGTCCAAATGAGGACCATGAATATGAAGAAGAAGCTGTATGAGGAGCAACTGAAGTCACTTGGTCTGTGCAGACTGGAGTAGAGGAGACCAAGGGAGACCTCATCATAGTCTAAAACTTCCTGATGAGGTGAAGAGGAGGGACAGGCACTCATCCCTTTACTCTTGTGACCAGTGACAGGACTTGAGGAAACAACATGAACTGAGTCAGGGGAGGTTTAGGATATCAGGAAAATATTTTTCACCCAAAGGGTGGCTGAACACTGGAACAGGCTCCTCAGGGAAGTAGTCACATCACCAAGCCTGTGTGAGTTCAAGAAGTATTTGGACAAACTCTCTGGTGCATGATGTGGTTTTTGGGGTTGTCCTATATGGGGCCAGGAGTCAAACTCAATGACTCTTGTGGGTACCTTCCAGCTCAGAATATTCTATGATTCTATGTTTCTATGAACTGTAGTATAAAAGTAGATATCCTATAGGTTCAGAGCAGATCTCTCATATATGACCCAGATAGAAGTGACACATCCTTGCTCTTGTACATTAGGATGCATGTTATGTCTTTTACACTTTCCCAAAAGGTAATCTGGCAATTACTGTAGAAATTGAGGAAGTGTAGCAAGCCTGCATGAGAACAAGAAAAGAAGAAAATCAGAAAAGCCTGGTAAATGTCTAGATGACCTTATATTGTTTATCTAAAACCTTGATTTACTGTCCAGGGAATGGAGTTGAGTTCTTGGTTTGGAATTTACCATTCAGGGGGGTGCGTACAGGGTAACTTGAAACTCCAAGATCTGTGCACGTGATGTCTGTGTGGTTGGCCAGCCTGTGTATGATTGATGTGTGACTTGCAGCTGTGTTCTGCCTTGATTTGCTTAACCACTCCCAGCTGAAAGTGAATGAGATAAAAACCCTGGACCTTTAGCAATAAAGTGATTTCTGTCCCTCAAGCCAGAAGTCTGTGTGCCATTCTGTCACAAATGGTGCCCAAATGAGGCTAAATCGTTTCATACAGTGCTCCGTGGCAGAAGCTGCAACCAAACTGTGTTGGTCATTTGTGCACATCATCCTGTTTCGGGATCATCACCCATTGTCATGACAGAGGTGAGCAGCTGCAGAACATTATGGGTTAGTCACTGTCAAAGGAACATAAATTATATGCAGAAATTTTGCATCGCATTTTAAAAAAACAGGGGTCTGCTGTGAAAATGGCTGATGTAGTCAAATTGCTCATATGGGTTAGAGACTCTTGTCCCTGGTTCCCTAAACATGGTTCTTATGAGACTGCATCATGGGTTAAGATTGGTGAGGAGCTCCGAACAAAAGCTAATTTAGCTTTGGATATGCTGACCAAAGTTGTAGTTGCTTGGAAAGCTGTGTATAGAGCTTTAAGAGCTGTGAAACAAGCAGACTCCATTTTGTTGGCCACTGGTCCACCGCTGTATAATAAGGAATCCCCTGAGGGTGATAAAATACTTAACGACCCGTTGACAGTGACTGATGAGCTTAATGAGTCCTTTGATCTGGATCCTGTAACCTCTGAAAAAGAAATGGCATTATATCCCCTCAAGCAGGCAGAAACCTTAGCGGCATCTGCCCCAACAGCAGAGAAATCTTGCAAGCATAATACAATAAATCTCGGTTTCTGGTATCCACGCCGCCGCATGCAGTGCCAGCGACACCGGCACATCACCGGAGGCTAATGTAGATTCTCTATTTTGGAAGACTGTAAATTGGCTGCTTTGAAGTGCGAGGATGTTGAACTGTTGAATGCTATGCTGAAGGTGTATAAGCCACACCGCCCACCTTAGCTTGAGCGTTTTCCTTATGAAGTTGTAAAAGAGGTGTGTAAATCCATAAAAGAGTAGGGACTGCAGTCATCATATACACTGGGGTTGATTGCGGCTATTGGAGATTCATACATTATGATCCTGTCTGACTGGAAATGCCTTTTATGTTTAATCTTGTCCTCTGCGCAGTTTACAGTGTGGACTGCTGAATATCGCAAACTGGTCAATGCTCAAGTTAGGGACAATGTAGCAAGCGGGACAGCTATAGGTCATGATGAGTTACTGGGTGAGGGGCAATATCTTACTACAACAACACAGGTCACGCTGCCACTGCTTGTTTCCACTCAAGCTATTGATCTGACCATGAAAGCCCTTAGAAAAGTCCCAGATGTCAGAAATAGAGAACTGTCATTTGCAACTGTTAAACAGGGACCACAGGAACCTTACATCGATCAATTGCAGATTGCAGTTTCATGGCAGATAGATAATGACACAGCAGCTCAAGTGTTGCTTTTTCAGTTGGCAATTGACAATGCAAATACAGATTGTCAAAGAGCTCTGGTGCCTTTAAGAAATTGGACCGAATCGGTTGCCAAACTTATCACAGCTTGTCAGTATGTGGGCATGGAGTCTTTTAAAGCTTCCTTGTTAGCGACTGCATTAGCTGAATGGATGGTTGTAGCCTGCACTGTTATTTGCTGTTATCAGTGTAATCAAGAAGGACATATTAAAAGAGACTGCCCCTTGGGGAATAAAGAGGGGGGTATTCCCCTCCTCCCCCTCACCCGTGTCCTAGATACGGCAAAGGATTTCATTGGGCAAATCAGTGCTGATCCAAATTTACTAATGACAGCAAACCCCTTTCAGGAAACTCCAAGGGGGGCACGTGACCCAGTGTCACGAAACAAAACAGGGTCCGACCTGTCAAGAATCACAACAGAGCATGGAACTTTATGTCTCACAGCCCTCAGAGAAACAGGGTATACACAGCCTCCAACCTGTAGCAGCCTGGATTTGGCCCTTGCCACAGGAATAAACATTCAGGATGATACCGTTGCTGTAGCAGGCACGGGTATTTATGGCCCTTTGCCTGACAGTACATGTGGCCTTATTTTAGGTCGCTCATCTGCCAGCAAAAGTGGTCTTTTTATTATTCCTGGACTTATTGATTCCAACTGCAAAGGTGAAATTAAAATAATGCTGTAGACTTCACGTCCCCCATGTTACATACCACAAGGGGAAAGAATAGCACAGCTGTTGTTATTACCTTATGTGAAGCAGCACAATGATCATCAGATAGAGAGAATAGGAGGTTTTGGAAGTACTAATACACTGCAGATCTATTGGTCGACTTTAATGTCACATGGCCAGCCATTGTTAAAACTGTGAAAAGAAGACAGGTACCTTACTGGTCTAGTGGACACTGAGGCAGATGTTTCCATCGTTAATGCTAAAGGTTGGCCTGCTGATTGGGAGCTGGAAATTCTGCAAGCAGCAGTTACAGGAGTCAGTGGCATGCAGGTTTTGCAGCAGAGCAAGGCAGTTTTAGCTGCTATAGGGCCAGATGGACAACAGGGAACTCTCCACCCCTATGTTCTGTCCCTTCCGTCTACTCTATGGGGGAGAGACATACTCAAACAGTGGAATTTACAGCTAATCACACAAGTGGATTCAAAGCAGGATTTTTCTCCGAAAATCCTTGGCGAAAGCCATGGCTCAAGTTAGCCTGGAAAACAGACGCTTTGGTTTGGGTAGACCAGCAGCCTTTGAAATCAGAGCAACTAGAATGGGCACAGAAATTAGTACAAGAGCAATTAGAAGCAGGACATATTGTTCCTTCTAACAGTCCCTGGAACACATCTATATTTGTAATCCCAAAAAAAGTCAGGAAAATGGAGATTATTGTAAGATTTAAGAGCAGTAAATGCTGTCCTTCAACCTATGGGAGCATTGCAGCCCAGAATTCCTAATCCAACACTTATCCCTGACTCCTGGGACATGGTTTTTCTGAACTGGAAGGATTGGGGTTTTACCATCCTGTTACATGAGAAAGATAGTGAAAGATTTGCTTTTTCTTTTCCCAGTATTAATTACAGCACCCCTATGCGACGATATCAATGGGTTGTGTTGCCTCAAGGGATGGTGAATAGCCCTACAACTTGCCAGTTAGTCATTGATTCTGCATTACAGCCAGCGAGACAGCAGTTCCCAAAAGCTCGATGATTTACAGAAATTGCTAGGAACCATTAACTGGATTTGGCCAATGCTTGGTATTACTACAGAATTATCCCCTCTTTTTGATCTGCTGAAGGGTGACCCTAATTTATCATCTCTGTGTCAATTCACTGAAACAAGCCAGCAAGCTCTGTAACTGGTCATCCAAAAAAATTCAAACGGCCTTTGCAGACCTTCAGCGACAGAATATCTTGATTGTTTTATTTGTAATTTATACTTTAGCCATTAAATCATTCAGAGCTGGGAAACAGAAACAGTGTTTTCTGTCCAAGTATTTTCATGACAGGGGTTTGAACAACATCCACCACCTAAAATCAGCAAAGGAAATTCTTTCTCATTGCTGAAGCATAGCTAGAGAATCCTAATTTTGGTAGCAATGATAAATGACAATTAGTCAGTTACTGGTGCATGTGGGAGTTAAAACACGTGAGGATCCCAAATGATGCTTAACAAAGCCTCATGCTGTTCATTGCTACATCAATTTAAAGCCTAATTTATGGACTATATAATAATCAAATTAACTTGCTTGGAATTGTCATTATGTCCTACCCTAAGGAAATGCCTTAAATAAACACTTAAGAATTAAAGGAAGGACTCATTGCTAACCATATTAACTCATGATTGAAAATAACATTACAAGTTATAAATCAGGGTTGGTTCAACAGCAGTGGCAATCTTGAGTTTTGCTCTATAGGGGGCCTATTAAAAGTACATTTCTATAACCAAAAGGAAAACAAGTAACTGATTTAGGAATTGTAACTACTCCAGCCATCTTTCAGTAACTAGCAAGCTCCTGAGGAAAAGCAGCTGTGACGCAGTGTGAATTACTACGTTAATGTCCTCTGGATGACTGAAGCTCCCACCAGGAGTTTATGAACAAAGATGGTGTAATCCAGTGAAAGTCTGGGGCACTGCTGAGGTACCAACATTAAGCGCAACTGAATGAGAGCAAAGGAACCTATAACTGCTCTTAGGAAACAAATACTGATGTTTTAAGAGATATTAATATGCTTCCAGAAAATTGCAAGCAGACATAAATAGCCCTTGAATAGTTTTGCTCTGAAAATAATTATGTATCAATAAAGTCTTCTTGCTCAACTGACTTTCTGCATGTACTCACAATAGATTGTGACTATGATCCCATGGGCTCACTTGGGTGATCTTGTAGACCTAAGGTATTAAAGGGACAGACATTTTGCCTTGTAGTTATGCTTTTCCAAATGTGATCCTGTTAGTTTGACCTTGTTAGCAGGATCCCTTTGCAATGCCCTGTTGCAGTAGTTTGAGCCACATTAGAAATCTAAAATCCAATTTTTAGGCTTCTCCCCACCCCTTCTCACAATTTATCCTAGCACCAGAGAGAAACTTTCAGACCAGAGGCTTCTGTAGGGGAAGGGGGAAGTATATACATTTATTTACACAAATAAATACTATACAAACTAAAGGCAACTATATATATATTACATTACTATCAGTCAGTCCTTTCAAGCCCCTCCTTTAACTTTAGTCCAGGAGCAGCCTTTAAGGCTGATATGTAACACAGTCTTTTGCTGTGGGAGTGTTCTGGGTTCCTGAACACTCCCTCCTCACCAAGTTCCAGTTGTTTGTTGTAGTCTCTCCTTCTCATGAAGTCCAAGAAGATAGCTTTGAGTCCTTGCTCTTCTGCTGCTGGTGATTTCTCCCTCTCGGTGTCTCACCTCGGTTCGTAGGCTGCTGCAGTGTATCTTATCAAGCATCCACATCCTGGAATCCTCATTCCTCCACATCAGTTCTCAGCTGCCCCCGGTCAGCTTCAGCAGGCAGCTCTCAAGGTCTTGGCTCATCTCCAGTTTCGCCTGAGACTCTTCTCCCAAGTGCCAGGCCTACTTCCACGGCCCAGTCTCTTGGCTCAGCTTCAAGTTGAGCCTCTCCTCCGCTTACAGTGGAGGGAAAGAAAAAGGCCCCCCTCTACAGCTTCACTGCAGAAAAGGAGGGATAAGAGGGCTTGGCTGCAAAGCCTGCCTCTCTCCTCTTACCTCAGGTGCTGTGAAATCTCTTCCTTCACAGTACACACTCCAAATGCTGACTCTATCTCTAGCCAAAGGCTGAGCTGGGGGGCTGCAGGGCTCCCCTCTCCCCCCCGGAGGGGAAGAGAGGGAGCCCAGCCACCCCCTGGCCTTGTCCACCTACACGCAGCAGACACCAAAAGCAAAACAACCAAGACTGCCAACAGCTTCCGGTGCTGTCATATAGGATTTTGAGCAGAAGTGAACAACATGGACGGTGATTGGCTCTCCAGGGAACACTGTCCTGGCACCAAATCACCTCTGAACCCCCCAGCCTCTCAGGGGGGCCAATCTCAACCTATGACACCTGTATACTGCCTAATCTCCCTGGTTCTTTAGGCGTATCACCTGTTGTAAAATACTGGTAGCTAAGCTTGCCATTTTCTGCTTTCTAAAGTTTTACATGCACCTTAATTCTTCTTAAGACATTTTGGATTTGAAAAGAAATTTTGGATTTCCACTTCCCTTACTTCTCCAAAGGGTACAGTTAATCAATGAGGAGAGAATCCAGCAAAGCAGAGAAGCCTTCTACACACAAACAGAATATAAGAAACTTTAAAGGCTGTCAGGCTGTTTCAATGAGTATCCTGTAGCTGAAATAAGTAGCTGAATTGGTATCTGGGTTCAGCTGCTGTCTCCAGAACAAATACCAGTCAGCCTTCTTCTTCACTGTTAAAGAGGTGGCTTTTTTTCACTTAAGTTTGCTTACACTCTTAAGGTTATGATGCTATAATAAAGTTGTTACGATGCTATAATAAATGCAGTTATCCATGTACTTTTTCCCTTTTGTTGTCCCTAAGAATATCTCTCTCTCCGCTTGTCCATCTCAGCTGTGCTCTTCCATCAGCTCTGGTTTATATCCACCCCATGTGGCCTCATCAGATGTGTCTTTCAGTTGGATGAGTCTGAAAGAAAATGGGCCATACAGACACATGATATCATGATGATGGGGTAAGCCCCTGCTGCTGCAGGAAGAGTGTGCACTGCCTTGGGTGCCATTTTGAAATGTAGACTTATGTTTGCTGAGTGATGTATCTTAGTGCAAAATGTAGAATGGGTTCTTCACTTGCTAATAGCTCTAGCAACGTCTCTTCCTTCCTGAGTCACAGTTTCCTCATCTGCAAATGGGTAGTGACACGTCCTCTGAGAAGCCCTTTTGAGCTTCATTGATTAAAAGGTCCACAGAGAAGAGGTTGTTGTTATTGTTGCCTGCAGCTTAAAAGCAGGGTCATAAACCATCTTTCAGGGATGGTGGAGGAGACTTCATTGGCTCTGGAGCCAGGTGTCTAAACAGAATTTTCTTCTCTGGCATGTTTCCCTACTGGTAATAATTTCGAACTGTTGCTGTACTCTAGATCCTGTTTACATGAGGTTGGTTTAGTAGCTGTATGTCTCCCTCCAGCAACTGTCTCCTTTCTCATCTTCCTCAGGTATTTGGTTTAGGTACCAAACCTGAGGGTCTTTTCCAGTGTTTATGATTCTGTGATTAAATCCAAGAGTACCTTAAAACTGGACCCTCTGCAACAAGGCTCTGCTACTTGCCAGGAATTTGGAAGCTGCTTAATATGCTTTTAAGTCAACAAAAGGGAGAGGGGATTGTGCAAAATTTGTTTGGTGCCTGTGGTCTTAGCAGGTAGTTTCTTGGTTCATGTAGTGCTGACTTGCTGGGTTTAAATTAGAAAGATCATTATATGAAGTATTAACTAACTGCCAGGCTTGAGGGGAACACTCTAAGCAGAGGGTTTAAGTGCCTCAGCCATCAAACGTGTCTCACTATACAGCCTGCTCAGCAAGGCTGCAACCGGAAGCAATGGATATGTGTTAGTGGTAGCTATAGGAAGGATAGCAACATACTTTTCCTCTTCACAGAAGGGAATTTGAAAAAGCCACAGACCTTGTCTGCAAGACATTTTCACCTACTGGGTGCATTTCTGCTGGATGTGATTTTCAGAGCCATGACAAGGGTGTTTGTAGCAATGTATGTCCTGTGAAAATTAATGGAAAATATCCATCTGGTGTTTCTTTCCAATGAATCCTTTCATCACTTCTTCATCAGAGAAAAGTCTTGTTGCCCAGTCTGCTTCACCATGTGAAGGACTTGAACAGTATGACTCAAGGAAGGGGTGGTCTGGAGCAGCCTAAAATGCAGCATTGCTAAGAGTAGGGGCAGTGAAACCTGAGGAGGAAAAAGTTCAGGCATACAACTGAGGTGAGATGGATTATTTTAAAGCTTCTGTTAGTTGCAGAAATCTAAATCTGAAGGCAGAAAGTATTCTTAACTTAGCTTTCCTTTCCAGTTAACTGAATCCTAACCTGGCAGGAAGGTACTGTGTCTCTGGGCTTGGGCCTTGTAATTATGGTGCATTCACAGGGCCTCCTAATCTTTCCAGGCTGCAGATGCTCTGATCAGAGAACCAGACACATCCGTAAATGCTTCTGGGGAGTAAATTTCATGAAGTCTTGATCAAAATGTGTCTAGATGGGGCATAGCTCAAACCTACTTCCCATTGCCACATCAGAGACCTGGAAGCCTGGAAAATGTTGAAAGTTGACTGAAATATGAGGTTAAAAGCTAATAGGCTGGGTTGTCTACAGTATTGTGTTATGGCTGTAACTTCAGCAATGCCTCAGTTGCCCTGGCTGGCTGGCAGGAAGACTTTGACTCCCAAGGCAGGCTGATTTCTACTCCTTCAAAGACATACAGAATATTAGTACTCCTTGTTTGTCTTCTATTCATTCACATCCCAACTTTCGGGATTCCAAATACTTTGCCATTCTGGATGGGTAAGATGGCTTGAGCCCTGTGACAGGATGTTTCCAGTCACATCTGCTAAAAGTCACATCCCTGTGATGTATGCCTCTTTTTTTCAGTTAGTATCCAAACTGATCAAAATCATAAGAAGGTATCAGATAACAAACCAGATTGTTCAGATTTACTTTATTTATATTGTAGCATCTGCATTTTTTGTTTCACTTCAAGAGTAAATGAGTTTCCAGTTTACTGTAACTATAGCAAGTATCAGAGAGGTTCATTGAAGAATTCCTTTTCACAAAAACAGGACCTGTAAATGTCAAGTGGGTTTTACAAACAACATAGCAAGCAGAGGTTTTAATAAAACTCTGATCTAGATCTAAACATATTTCATATCCCACTCTAGAAGTTTAGCCACAGAGGCTGGGTATCTCTAAAAAAAAAAAAGCTAATCAAAGGGAGAGACTCAGTGACAATATTTACTTCTGATGAGCATACCCAAATGAAGAGCAGATGATTTTGCTAATCAAGATCAGAAATTCTGATTTTGGTATTGTCAGACACTAACAGATATCTTGAATAACAAAAATCACAACTTATAATTAAAGCAGTCCAGCAAACAACATCTTGTGTTGACAAGAGGCCTTGCTGTTCAAGACCAACTGACTTTCCTGATATGGATCTGTGATTTTTTTCTCACTGAAAAGCACCACAGTTAGCACTAATGAGCTTTGCTGTTGGTTACTTCTGCAGAGAGGTCAGTGGTTCATCAGACATGGAAGTTTAACTGTTCATAAATTGTGCCAGCCCTTGTGAGACACAGTAATAATACTGAGTGAGGGAAGCTGCTGCTGCTGTTAACCGTGTTCATCTCAGGATGTCTCCAGTCATCAACCATTTCCTCTCCCAGAGGTTAAAATTCAATTTAAAATAAGATTTATGAAATCCTGAAGAAGTTAACAGAGCTACATTGTGAGAATCATAAGGTAAGGAATGAAATTTGTGTTCTTAATACAACATGGTTTGGCAGGTTGGAGGGGAGATGGAAGTAATAACCATGTATCCCAAATTATGTGCTAATGTTTGTGTAGTGCAGCAGGAAGACACATGAGGTTAGCCTGTAGTACTCAGAGTGACTTAGTAAAAAAATCACCCTGAGATCTTCCCACCCAATTTTCCAAGAACCTGACCTTTCTACTTGGTTAGAAAGAATATACCTAGAGATAGTGCAATGCTTATTAGAAACAACACTGATGGCTAAGACAGGACTTACTGCTTCCATTCCTGGGTGATCTGGCAGGGTGACTACAGAAAGAAAAAAAAAATGAGGGGGTTCTTACTGACCCCTTTATGCCCCTTGTTTGACATTGTAGTACAGGCCTAATCCTCCATAGTCATATATAACTTGCTGTGGATACACAGAAGTAGGTGTGTGTTCTTTAGCATGGTCCAGGCCTTGAAAAGAAACTGTACCATAAAATGTAAAGCAAGTGCATTTTCTCAAGTCCACATGTCCCCATTCCAAGGAGAACATACGTTATATTAAAAAAAGAAGAAAAAAAAAGAAAAACAAATACAACAACAACAAAAAAAACACAAAGGGAAATATTTACATATTACTGCATGAATATATGCCTTCATCATATAGTAAACTAGGTATCTCATAATCATTAATGCATTTATTTTCACTGCTGTCCTGGGAGTTAGATGTGCATGAACCATAATTTTAAGCACTGTGGGTTCAGACAGCTGCTCATAACTAAGAGCAACTGGCCTGAGCTATACAAAATGTAGGCCTTGTCAGCTTCTTCAGGAGATTCCAGAAGAGTTGATGTTTCTCCAAGGAAATGCTGCTGACCTGAACTGTCTGCCCAGCAGTGAAAATGACCTCTGTCTATGCAGTTCTGTTTGAAAATATGTTGTCAGAGATTTTGGGTTTTTTTCTTCTAACATTTGTCAGCCATTCTTCAACAAGAGTGCAGCAGTCTCATCACCCCAAGGAAATGCAAAAAAATAAAGAGTACTCCATTGACTCCACTAACTCAATGCAAGTTGAATGTGAGTCAGCAGTGCCCTGGCATGCAGGAGGGCCAACTGTGTCCTGGGGGGCGTCAGGCAAAGCATCGCCAGCCAGGCAAGGAAGGGATTGTCCCACTCTGCTCTGCACTGGGGTGGCCTTACCTTGAATATTGTGTGCAGTTTTCAGCACCACAGTATAAGAAAGATATTAAGTTCTTAGAGAGTGTCCAAAGAAGGGCAAGAAAGATGGTGAAGGGCCTGGAAGCGAATCTGTATGAGAAGTGGCTGAGATCACTCGGTGTGTTCATCCTGCAGAAGAGGAGACTGAGCGGAGACCTCATTGCAACTTCCTTGTCAAGGGAAGAGGAGGGCCAGGCACTGATCTCTTCACTGTTGTGATCAGTGACAGGATTCAAGGAAAAAACATCAGGCTGAGTCAGGAGCAGTTTAGGTTGGATATCAGCAAAAGGTTTTTCACCCAGAGGGAAGTTGGGTTCTGGAACAGGCTTCCCAGGGAAGTGGTCACAGCACCTTGGACAACACTCTCAGGTACATAGTGGGATTCTTGGGGTGTCCTCTGTAAAACCAGGAGTCGGACTCAATGATCCTGATCTGTCCCTTCCAGCTGAGGATAATCTGTGATTCTCTGATTCTGTGATTTCTGGTAGAAAAGAGGGGAGATAAATGAAAGGAACTCATGGACCAGTCTGAGGCATGCTTACTTTGCACATATTATTTCGTTATGTTTGGAAGGCATTTCGGGAGGAGGGAGGGGAAGGGAGCATAATTAAGCAGAAGAGTATTTGTAATTGTAACTACGGATAGAAGTTAGGTCAAGGAGCTACATTTCAGTGTCCCTGGGGTAAGGTGGTCACCCTCACCAGAGGAATGGCTTCCACAACAGGAATGCAAAAGTTAAAGCCTCAAAAAAATAGAACCAAAATCAAAATGGGAGAGAGGCAAAAGAAAAGGGCTTTGATACAAAATTGTCTTTGAAGAAAAAACCAGAGCAGAATCCATTCAGAGGTCTTCTCCAAAGTGAGAGACAAGAACGAGTTGAAGGGTTTCCTGAAGTCATAAGGGCAAGGGTGATGTGTGATGTTTTATGCAGTCCTGCTGAAGACCTGGAAAAATAGAAATTGTCTCTAACACTAGCTTGGAGAGTAATGGTTAGTGAGAGGTAATGGTAAGGGAGCTCCCAACTTGAATCAGATCTTGCTGCTCAGCAAGATTTGACCAACCTGGGTCATGGCAATTGCAGGCACACCAACAGGTTGGGGGGAGAAGTGATTGAAAGCAGCCCTGTGGAGAAGGGCTTGGGGGTGATGGCTGATGAAAAACTCGGCATGAGCCAGCAGTGTGAGCTCACAGCCCAGAAAGCCAACAAAATCCTGGGCTGCATCAAAAGCAGCATGGCCAGCAGATCAAGGGAGGTAATACTGTCCCTCTACTCTGACCTTATGAGACCCCACCTGGAATACTGCATCCAGCTCTAGCGACCCCAACATAAGAAAGACATGGAACTGTTGGAGCAAGTCCAGAGGAGAGCCACAAAGTTGATAAGAGGACTGGAGCACCATCCCTATGAAGACAGGCTGAGAAAGTTGAGGTTGTTCAGCCTGGATGATGCCCCAGAGCTTTTCGGATTTTTTAACTTTTGTAGATTTTAGAAGTAGTTGTGTAGTAAAAGTAGATTTTAATGTCACTGTATAATCCATTACCCTTTAGCATAGTAGTTTACAAATACCCAACCCTATTACCCCATTTTATATCAAACTTTCTAAATTCCTTTTGCTTGTTTAGACTTCTTTCCAAGGCAGAATTGTAGAAAAACACCTCTGTTTAAGAACATTGCACCCTAGGCCCAGACAACCAGATACCATATAGACAAAGCAACCTTCAAGCCCAGAACTTTGAAGGAGGTCCAAGCACTGTATGTGCTGTGATGAAGATGAGGAAGAAGACCCAATTCCTGAAGAGGCGTGTCAGGGGGCAGAACTGGGCAGAACCAGGGGGTAGATAGATCTGGGATTGGACAGACCTTATTATAAAATCATAGGACCACAGTCTGGGTGTGCATGCATCGTGTGTATTCCCCTGGGCCTGATTAAAAGAACCTGCTCCTTTTATCTTATACACTAAACTAGTCTGAAGTCTTTTTCTCCGCAGTCTTTTCAGGTTACACGGAGAAGGGAAGGTTGGGTGGAGACCTTATAGCAACCTTCCAGTATCTGAAGGGGGCCTACAGGGAAGCTGGAGAAGGGCTCTTCATCAAGAACTGTAGTGATAGGACAAGGAGGTATGGGTACAAACTGAAAGAGGGGAAATTTAGGCCAGATATTAGGAAGAAACTCTCTATTGTGAGGATGGTCAGATACTGGAACAGGTTGCCCAGGGAAGTTGTGTTCAAGGCCATGCTGGATAAGGCCTTGAGCAACTTGGGCTACTGGGAGGTGTCCCTGCCCATGGCAGGGGGAGCTATGTCTAGATGGTCTTTAAGTCCCTTCTAATGCTTAACATTCTATGAGTCTATGCTTCTATAACCCAGGCTGGAAGGAGGATGTTGCTGCCGGAGGTAGGGGGACAACTGAGAGCTGAGCTAACCAGCTTCCCTCAAAAAAAACAACTATTAAATAATAATGCAATAGGAGTCAAATATTGCCAATTATGCTGTTTATCTACCTTTCTTTTTCTTCCATTAGTAAAACATTGTTGATAAAATCAACAAAGTCATGTTTGCAAATGAAGAAAATTAGCTAGGACCAGAAAGTTTAGTTTTAATTTTCCCAAGCTTCTGAATGAGCATCTGTGTTTAGAATTGACCCCTAGGATCTGAACTCAGCCTTTGTTACCAGTCAAGTCCCAACAGGAGAGTCATACAAGCTAATGAAGTTTATCTGGCCTTTCCCTTTCCAAGGCCTCAAACAGCAGCTTCAGCTCCCTTTTAACATCCAGGCTATGATGAATCCTGTCAAAACACTTCACAAGTCTCTTTCTTGTGGTTTCCTTACTCAAAAACACAATAAAAATTCTGTTCATACCCAGCTCTGACCACTTGCCTAAACTGATTTCAATAAATTGCCAACAAAGAGGAGACAGTGTCATGCTGAAATAGTTTACCTGAGAGCAGCTACAAGTGACCAACAAAAGGCTGAAAAAATAGCCATGGAAACCATTTGGAACAGGGCTGGATAGGGTGCTGTTTATGCAGTATGAATGAATTTTGGATGAAGAGTTGTTTGGCTGTGGGAATTACTCAAAATGAAGCTATCAACTGTCTTCAGGGAGGACTAGTCAAGTGTAACCTTTCAGGATACCTTAGTACTTTCTCTTTTAGTAAGAAGATCAATCCTTTCCCCTAGCAGTGCACTTGCAGCACATTGTACATGTTCTGGAAAAAAAAAATAACAATTTCGTAGTGAAGGTACTAGAGAAGAGAGCTGCTGCCTTCCCAGCATTGCCCTCGGCCCCCTCACTGTGCTTGGGGAACCTCATTTGGATTTCAGGTTTCTCTTCCTGAGCCTCAGCAATGCTTTCTCTGCAGAAAAGCTGCAGTTTGTGAGCTGAGAAGCTCCATTAGTCAGTTGCAGAACTCAAGTAGAAGGAGTTAACTGAATAAACTGCACAGCAATGAGTAGCATGGCCCTGTGCCAGGACCAAGAGACATCCTTTTGCCCAGTCACATGGCAGTGTTCAGTCCAAGCTGTTTCTCTCTCCCATGTGGTTACGGTATTCCCTCTTTCCATTTTACACTGCCTATATGTTGAGAAAGTACAGTTCAGGGTGTACTGTGAAGTTCAGCCACCATTCTGCCCCTAATAATACCCCTTGTCACCTTTCCTACAGTGCCAAAATGCCTCTGACACAAGAGGAAAGCTCTCGGCTATCGCTCCTCCTTTGAGTGGAGAAGTCAAGTAATTTAACACTGCTTCTGGCAGATTCATCCAGATTTCACCCCATCTTACATTTTTATTCAGTTCACAGGAACACATGGCCGAGTTTGGAGACTCTTTATTCAATTCCTAATTCAATAATTATTCAATACACTACTAGAGGTGGTGTAAGTGAAGCTGGTCTTTGAGGGATACACGGCAATGCTACATTTACAGAAAGCTGAGCTGTGGAATGAGCTGGCTCTGCTTGTTTTCTACGTGGATGCATCTTGCTAAATGCTGGATCATGCTGGATCATAGGAAGCAGAATCATCATGTTCCAAACTGTGTTCCTTGTTCGCATTTTGGCTTATGCCAAGATGAGTGAAAAAAAAATATCAAAACAGACAGCTCTGTGTTTTCTCTTATTTGTGACTCCAGATGTTCTCTAATATCCATATAGGTCCCACCACTATTCAGTGAAGTAAACAATGCTGTGTTTTGTGTTTGCTGGATTGCCAGCATTCTCAGTTTCTAGAGGCTCCTTCACTGACATTGTCCTACATTTGTATTTTGGACAGGAAGGTGTAAATGAAAGCCCACCTGATCCTCTATCTGAACTGAGCAAGACCTCCTGGAAATACACTTTATTGAGAAAGAACTTCTAGAAGCCTTTACTGCCAACCCCCTGGAAAATTAAAAAAGCTGGGACTTTAGAAGTGATGCTGTACTTTGTCTAGCTACCTACTGAGTCACTGTGGTACCATAGCTACTGTTGTAGAAGGTGCTAGAAGCTCCTTACTAAGGAAAGGTCTAGTTTAAACCACAACTTTCTCACTGAAACACTTTCCCCTAATATATATCCAAAGGTTATATATCCAGTTCAGTCTCTAAGGTCATCCATATTCTGAATTCATTCTAATCCTCACAAGTGTTGAGGAGGCCCACAACAGAGAGGAATCTTATCGTCTGGGACATGAAAGCCATTGAACAGGAACCAGAGTAGAAATTTTAGCCATTATCAAGTTGAATCAGATCTTACCAAATATATGCTCCCCATACTTAGAACAAAATCTGTCTCAGGAAAGCTCTCTTGATGGTTGGAACTGGAGTGTGAGAGACCTCACTTCACCACAGTTTGCCTCATGTCTCTGGACTAGAAGCATTCTCTTTGTGCTTTCTTCCATTCAGTGCATGTGAAACAAGAATAACAGCTTCCCTATTGTGACAAGGGTGATGCAGATGAGAGTATACTTTCGAGGTATTCAAACACTACAGCAAAAGGGCTGTGATAGGAAGCTGGCTAGAAATTAGGTGTTAGAACAATTTTTGGCATGAAATATTTTGGAATTACTTTTTAGAAGTAATTTATTTTTTAACTGGCTTTCAAACCTCTTAAAAGATCAGCTTTACAAATAAGATACTTTTAATCTAGATGAATGATTTTGACTGATCCCACATTAGATTTTATAACATAATGTCATGGCATTGGCACTACAAATGCTGCTAGCACATGCTTAAAACAGCTTTAAATACATTACACCACCATTTTGTCTCATCCTGTCTCTGATACCAAGTTTTACCCGCTCTCCAGGTAAAAAAAAGAGAGTGGGTGAAAAGTCTAATGGTGACCCCTCGGTGCTAGGAATGGGCATCTCCACCCCCTGCCAGGCTGCACTGAGGGAAAAAGGCTCAGCCAGGGGACGTTTCTAAGGTGCTCTGTCTGGGGGAGGCAGGAAGGTACATCTGGTGAAAAGTTGCCTCCCACTGTCTCCTTCCCAGCTGCCCCTTGCTCTCTGGCAGTGCAAGTGCTCCTGCAACCACTTCCCAGCCCACTGCCCTGACTCAAGCTGTGCTGTCAGCAGTCAGTTGCACACCCAAGATGGGCTCTCAGGAAGGAGCAGTACACTGAGTGAAGAGCAGCCCAAACTGAAAGCTACCTGTGCTTTGGTGTCTTAAATGGTTTATTGCTGAGGAATTTCAACCACTAAGCTAAATTAGTGAAGAAATAATCTTAAGAGTAATAGATTGCTATCGTCTGGAGAAAAAAAGAACAAGGTTCCAGAAAAACAGTTCCTAAAACTGATTAGATACATTGATTCAGCCTTTGATAGGAAAAAATAAGTCATTTCTGCAGGGTTCATGCACCATTTGGAAAACATTCCAGATAGTTCTGTGGTCACGAAGAGCTATGTGACCAAGAATAACAGCAAGTTGATCTTTTCTTGATCAATTACTATCTTCTGCTAGTCATCAAATATGAAAACATTGTCTTCCTCAAACTTCTAGTGCTGGAGCTAAGAAAACACAATTGTACATTTTCTCCCCCATCACCTTGGTAGCATTTCAGGGAGCTGGATGCAGCAACCTCAGCTTGGGAAAACATTTGTAGGTAGAGTCAGACATTTAAGTCAGGACGTGTTAACATGACAAACACAGGCACAAAGCAGACACCAAGTCCCAGTTTGTCCTTAACTGGAATGACATATAGGCAACCAGGAAGATGAGGGACTGGCAGTCCTGGAGATGTTACAGAAGCAACCTCCTGTCTTGTTTCTATGTGCAAACTTTTTAATGACAAGACCTACTTGGCAGGAAAATTTATGACAGCACTACTGTTGTTCTATTTTGCAGTGGACAAAATAGCCAACAGTGAATCTCTCAGCCTTTTACCCTTCATGCCTCTCAGCCTGCTAGCAACCTCTCACAAAAATATATAGAAAAAATATTTGACCACTGAGGAATTCAATAAAACAGGAGACTAAGTATTGTTGATTGCAGCAATGCTCCACCAACTGTAACAACTGAGATGACTGGTTGATTATTTGGTACTTTTTGACTACTTTTAAGGGCTAGTTCTGATGGCATTAAACACACTGATGAAGTCTAAAAGGCATCTGACCTTCATGTACTGTGGTATCTCCCCCCCCTACAAGGTTCATTAACAGTGTACTGCTCTCTTACCTGTGTTCTGTGCAATGCAGGTACCACAGTCTCTTCCACAGAACTGCTGTAGTGTCTTCCCAGCTTTGCTGTCCACAGTGGTGATGGTAAACACTTGGATTTTATAGCAGAAAAAAATCTGACAGAGACCAGAATGTTTCACCATTTTCTGATGCAGATATGATCCTTTTCCCAAATCTTCTGAGCAGGTTCCTTGTGAAATCATTGGTACGCTTTATTAATGTAAATCTATTCTAAAAACCCATGCTATCCAGGCTGTGTAGTACATCCCCAATGTCTAAGACGGTGCTGTGTCCTCTAGGGTTGCTGTGCCTGGACAGAGAACAGGTAGATTTTTGGGAGTTACTCAGTCAGAAGCCTTGGCTGCTGAGGTCCAACAGTAAAGAAGGCAGCAGTCATTCGGGTAGGGACAAATATGGAGCTGGTTAACCATGCTGAGCTTTAGGAAGCTGTAAACCATTTACAGAATCACTGAATCATTTAGGTTGAAAAAGACCGAAAAGATCATGGAGTCCAACCTTTGACCAATATGCACCTTGTGAACTAAACCACAGCACTAAGTGCCACGTCTAGTCGTTTCTTAAACACCTCCAGGGATAGCGACTCCACCACTTCACTGGGCAGTCCATTCCAATGCTTAACAACCCTTTACATGAAGATATTCTTCCTGGTGTTCAACTTCTACCTCCCCTAGAGCAGCTTGAGGTTCCTTTCCTCTCATCCTGTCACTAGTTGCCTGGGAGAAGAGGCTGAGCCCCACCCTGCTACAATTTCCTTTCAGGTACTTGCTGAGATTGACAAGGTAACCCCTAAACTCCTCTTCTCTGGGTTAAAAAACCTCAGCTCCCTCAACTACTCCTCATAGGATTTACCCTTTAGACCTGTCCCAAGCTCCATGGCCTTTCTCTGGACTCGCTCCAGCACCTCAATGTCTTTCTTAGAGTGAGGGGTCCAGAACTGGACAGAGGATTTGAGGTGTGACCTTACCAGTGCCCAGTACAGGGGGACAGTCACTGCCCTTGTCCTTCTGGCCACACTATTGCTGGTCCAAGCCAGGATGCCATTGGCCTTCTTGGCTACCCGGGCACAGTGAGGGCTCATGTTCAGCCACTGTCAACCAGCACCTCCAGGTCCTTTTCCACTGGGCAGCTTTCCAGCTGCTCTGCTCCAAACCTGTAGACTTCCTAGCCTCCAGCAGATCAACACTCCTGCCCAACTTGGTGTAACCTGCAAACTGACTGAAGGTACACTCAATCCCCTCACCCAGATCATCAATAAAGATATTGAATGGGACTGGGGCCAATACTGAGCCCTGGGGAACACCACTTGTGACTGGCTGCCAGCTGGATGTAACTCCATTCACCACCACTCTCTGGGCCCAGCCATCCAGGCAGTTCTTAACCCAGCAAAGAGTGCAGCTATCCAAGCCATGCACTGCCAGCTTCTCCAGAACAATGCTGTGGAGACAGTATCAAAGGCTTTGCTGAATTCCAGATAGAAAACATTAACAACCCTCCCCTTATCGACTAGGTGGGTCTCTTGGTCATAAAAGTAGGTCAGATTTGTCAAGCAGGGGCTGCCTTCCTAAACCCTGCTATCTGGGCCTGATCCTCTGGTTGTCCTGTATATGCCATGTGATGTCACTCAAGATAGTCTGTTCCATAACCTTGACAGGCACTGAGATCAGGGGCTGACAAGCCTGTAGTTCCCCAAATCCTCCTTCCGACTATTCTTTTGGATGGCATGAGCTCTAGGTGAGAGGTGAAGGGAGGACAATTCCATATTTGGATTCTGCATCCCTGGAAGCATTAAAAGCTAAGCTGGACAGGGCTTGGACCAACCTGGTCTAGTGAAAGGTGTCCCTGCCCATGGCAGGGAGGCTAGGACTACACAATCTCTAAGGTCCCTTCCAACCCAAACCATTGTATCTAGTCTCTAAATTTGCCACATGCAAATGTGACAAAATCTAGAAACTAAGTCTCTAGATTTGGCAAAATCTAGAAACTAAGTCTCTAGATTTGCCACATGCTGTCCACTCTCTTATACGGTTCCGAATCATGGGTCATCTACCGCCACCACCTGCATCTCCTAGAACGCTTTCATCAACACTGCCTCCGTACAATCCTAAACATCCACTGGTCAGATTATGTGACCAATACATCTGTTCTAGAACAAGCAACAGTCACTAGCATTGAGGCCATGTTGCTGAGAATTCAGCTGCGTTGGGCAGGACACGTCTCAAGGATGAAGGACCACCGCCTCCCTAAGACCTTGCTTTATGGTGAACTTGCCACTGGCTGCTGCAAGAGAGGAGCCCCGAAGAAAAGATACAAGGACTCCCTGAAACAACATCTCAGCCTTGGCCACATTGATCATCATAACTGGTCTACTCTGGCCTCAAATCGGGAGGCCTGGAGACACACCATCTACAGCGCTGCCGTTTCCTTTGAGAACACACGCAGGATCACTCTCGAGGAGAAAAGACAATGCAGAAAGAATCGTATCCTGCTGAATACACCACCTAAGGAGTCTTTCTGCTGTGCCTTTTGCAATCAGACATGTCTATCTTGTATTGGCCTCATAAGTCACCAGCGTGCCTGTAACAAACGTGGATAGAGCCTTCCTAAATCTTCGTTCGCGAAGCCTGGCCATGACGATGATGAGATTTGCCACAACAAGGGTGGTCATGGATACCTCCAGGTTTCCTTCAGTTCTGTAGACCTGAAGGCAAATTACTGTAGCCCACAAAGTCTTGATGACATTCTTTCCAAAAACACATTTCTAACAATTTTTATTTGGAGTACTGTTAGGAAGGCAAAAGCCTGACAGAGACAGTCAAAAATAGTGAGGTCAGTAAAAATTCAATTCTGTAGTTCAAGTATGTAGTAAGCTCTCTTGAGTGGTTTCAGTGACTTGTATGTATCAATAAGAGTTGGCAGAATAGGCTTTGCCATTCACATTTTTGTTTACAGATGGCAAAGAAAGCCAAGAAACTCAAAAAAGTTGTTTTCAGCCAGAGAAACCTCAGTGGTAGATCTCAGATGAGCACTCTGTAACATTTTGCAATCATCTCATATGCTTATTCATGCCATAGCACTTCGGTTTTCTTTCCTGTTTAATAATTCACAAGCTACAGCAGTTTTGAAATTCCTTTTAAGCTTATGACTTGAGCCACAAGTAGCAAAACAATGAAAAATTGTTTAACCACCACTTAACAGAGTCACTAGGAACAAAACCCTTCACTGATGCAAAATTGACCACTCTGATCAGGAGGCATTTCCTAAACAGGAAATCCACCCACAGGAATAAAGAAACTGTCAGAATCAGTGCAAGATAGAGGATGAGACTGGAGTAAAAAAAATTACTTTTACATTAAATAATTAAAAAATGAACCAGCATTCACTTTGTCTCAATGTGTAGAGAAGGAACAGCAGAAGCAGAAGCCACCACACTCAGAAGCAGATAGACCTCAGTCACTGCAATAAGAATTCTGGATTTGCTTCTCAAAGGCTATTAAGGTCTTGCCAGAAGTTAACAAAATGACTCCTGCTATGGTGCAATGGTTAAAAGTGCAAACAAAAGAGGCATTGCTAGGTGTGGTATAAGTCTAGAACACCTTCTAGAGCAATAGCTAACAAAGGGCAAGTAAGACCATGTTTGGTGTTCAGCTGCCTTCTGCATTAAAAATACTGAAAGACAAGTGGAGATGGTGTAGATGGTTTGAAATGAAAGAGGAGATGAAATAGTTTTTCACTCAATTATAGTCTGAAGATTTATAAATCAAAGTTTTCTCCCAAAAACAGTGGTGAGAGTAAACAAGCTAATCAAAACTGGGCAGCTTTCTTGAGCTCAGCGATGCCAGTTGAGTTGGAAAATGACTCTTACCTTCCCAAGGAGTGTTCCCCCAATTCTTCAGAACAAGAGGCCACAAGCTCTGCTTTATGATGTTATAGTTTAGAAGCATTATGTGAAGTTGAACATGCAGTGGAACAGCACAGAGATACAGAGGATGCTGCTTGCTCCTCTTTTTACCTCAGCATACACATGGTGCCCAAAGATGTTGAATTAGCATTCCAATTCCTCATTTTGGCACATGAAGAGGGAAGTTTGTGCATGAAAAGTTTCTAGCTCTCCTCAGGGGCAACACAGGTTTAGTCAAGCTCAAGCTCACCACTGCAAAAACATGACTATCTACTCCCAAGGCCAGATCATTCCTGGAAGCAGAAGAGGTGCCTCAATGGAAATGTGGCCATACTCTCCACAAAACCTCTTGCGGTGTCCTGCAAGCCCAATTCACACAGCCTGCACCACGTTCCTGTCACCAAGGACTTTCAAAACCACCTTGCATGCAGCATGGCCTAGTAGGTATTAAATGGTTCTGATGTATATCAGTCTCTCTGTTTTTTCCCTCTCACTATCCATCCTCCTCCCCTGCCTCCCTACATATTGGGAGTACTTAAATACCAAATCACTCTGAATTCAGAAACAAATAACAGTTTTCCTCCCAGTTTTCCACTTCCCTCCCTTCCTTCCTTCCTCACTCCCTCCTTCCTTCATTTCTTTCATAGAATCATAGAATCATAGAATCAGAAGGGCTGGAAAGGACCTCTGAGATCATAAAGTCCAACCCTTGATCCACTACCACCACAGTTGCTAGACCATGGCACTAAGTGCCACGTTCAGTCTCATCTTAAAAACCTCCAGGGACGGAGAATCCACCACTTCCCTGGGCAGCCCATTCCAATGCCTGATTACCCTCTCTTTAAAGAATTTCTTTCTAATATCTAACCTAAACCTCCCCTGGCGCAGCTTAAGACCATGCCCTCTTGTCCTACTGCTGGTTGCCTGGGAGAAGAGACCAACCCCCATCTGGCTACAACCTCCTCTCAGGTAGTTGTAAAGAGTGATGAGGTCTCCCCTGAGCCTTCTCTTCTCAAGGCTGAACAACCCCAGCTCCCTCAGCCTCTCCTCACAGGACTTGTGTTCCAGTCCCTTCACCAGCTTTGTTGCTCTTCTCTGGACCTGCTCCAGCACCTCAATATCCTTCCTGAACTGAGGGGCCCAGAACTGGACACAGTACTCCAGGGGTGGCCTCACCAGCGCTGAGTACAGGGGAAGAATCACTTCCCTGCTCCTGCTGGCCACACTGTTCCTGATCCAGGCCAGGATGCCATTGGCCTTCTTGGCCACCTGGGCACACTGCTGGCTCATGTTCAGCTTCCTGTCAATCCAAACTCCCAGGTCCCTCTCTGCTTGGCTGCTCTCCAGCCACTCTGTGCCCAGCCTGTAGCTCTGCATGGGGTTGTTGTGGCCAAAGTGCAGGACCCGGCACTTGGCCTTGTTGAACCTCATCCCGTTGGAACCAGCCCAACTCTCCAGGTCCCTCTGCAGAGCCCTTCTGCCTTCCAGCAGGTTGACACTCCCTCCCAACTTAGTGTCATCTTCGAATTTGCTAATGATGGACTCAATCCCCTCATCCAAATCATCGATGAAGATATTAAACAGAACTGGGCCCAACACTGATCCCTGGGGGACACCACTAGTGACCGGCTGACAACTGGATGCAGCACCGTTCACCACCACTCTCTGGGCCCGGCCCTCCAGCCAGTTCCTAACCCAGCACAGAGTGCCCCTGTCCAAGCCGTGGGCTGCCAGCTTTTTCAGGAGTATATTATGGGAGACAGTGTCAAAGGCTTTGCTGAAGTCCAGACAGACCACATCCACAGCCTTTCCCTCATCCACCAGGCGGGTCACCTGATCGTAGAAGGAGATCAGATTGGTCAGACAGGACCTGCCCTTCCTAAACCCGTGCTGGCTGGGTCTGATCCCTTGTCCATCCTGTAGGTGTTGTGTGATTGACCCAGGATGATCTGCTCCATAACCTCGCCAGGCACTGAGGTCAGACTGACAGGCCTGTAGTTTCCTGGGTCCTCCTTCCGGCCCTTTTTGTGGATTGATCCAAGTCTCTCGATCATCTCAAAACAGGATTATTATGATGGGTGCTAAGCTAAAGCCAGATTGAGAGCAACTAAGATTAGCTGGTTGCATCACGCTTCTGGGATTTTCAGAGTTGAGTCTCTGTGAAACTGGGGGGAACTTAGTGTGAGTACACCAGGGATTGAAATAAGGCTTTCTATGGGAGCTGTTTATAGAATTTGCTGATCCAGAATCTTTTAAGGGTTTTAAGATATGTGTCAGTTGTTCTCCTATTCAGGCACTAATGGACACAGAATTTTGTGGGGGAAACATCTCAGAGAAGGCACACCCATATTTTTGCTTCACTTGCCTGAAAAGAACCACTGAGTGTGTGGAAGGGGGCTGGCAGTTCTCATGGGGAGCAGAGATGTGTGGAAAACCCAGGCAAGGCTCTTCTGTAACCACAGTGCTCAGGGTGCACTGACATGCAGAGGTACGAGTGCTTGAGGAGAAACAGGTCACAGGCCCTGGCTGGGAAGCTCCATCACTACTCATGCCCAAATCTGAGGCAAAAGTCATCAGTGGAAGTACCGTAGTCCCCACTGGAGCCAGAGCAGAGTATATTTGCTATGACAACACAGTTTCTCCCCTCTCTGTTTCCCCCAGGGCAATCAGGGGTGTTGTATTGTATTAATGATAACAGAGGAAAATGCTGGCATAGCAGAGGTACTGACAGCTTTGCCTCTGTGACACCATTAAGCCAGAACAGCAGCTCTTGTGCACCAGAGATGTTGTATGGCCTGTGCTGACACAACAAAGACAGCTGCAATTTTTTGTAGGATGTAGCTATACATTTCATTTTGGCATAGATAATCCCACACTGCTTGCTTGAGGACAGATGTGCAGAATGAGATACCTCCCTCAAGTGGTGCAGTGTAACAACAGTTTCTCATGCATCCACATTTATCTAACAAGCATACATCTAATAAACGATAAAGACCTTGTTCTTTAATGTTCATATACTGGAATTATTTCAACATTTGACATTAGAGGACTGTGCATGATTCTTGGGGCATTTTCAGTCTTACTAAGCTAAAGAAAAATAGTTCAGAGTTTTGGTTCAGTTTGAAACCTACATCTGAAAAAACCCCTTACTCAAAAAAGTCCCCAGAGTCAAATACCACTGCTACAAGAATTTATGTCCCAAAATAATGATGGTCCTTTGAAGCCAGAACTGGGAGCTTGTAAATCCCCGCACAGTAATTGCCCTGCTGCAAAAGTCTGCATCAATCTGCTTCAGACTGATGGTGCTCTGCTAATACACACACCCAGGGGTGCAAATACCTTTCTCAGAGGCTGCTTCGGGTGCCTGGCACAGTGTCATGAAGAGCAAGAAACACTGGTAGGACTGAGCAGGCTCCCCCAGACATTCCCCTTTCTTAATCTCTTTGTATTTAAAATAATCATCATGTATAAGCATATAGAAAAGGCATTTACATCCGAGAAAAACAAAAAAAAATGCTGAGTTTATTCTACCCTTTCAAAGCAGAGCACATATTTTCTAGACATGAAAGCTTAATAATGTCTTAATTTAAGCCAGCTGACTGCTGGAAACGTGATTGCTTTTAGAGAATTAACAACACATGATAATTTGCTTATTCCAGAGTTCATCACTTTGAACATGGAGATGAATGGAATGTGGAATGTTTTCTGGTCATACAGAAAATGAAAAGCATTTTTAAACCCAGGGTGATTTAAAGCGAGAAAAATGGTACCTGTTTTAAGTCTGCTGGGTTCAGCCCTATCCTTCTGTATTAAAAAAGGCTCCCTTACCCTTGATCTGAAACTGAATTGCGGCTGATAACAGCAAATACGAATATGAAAAATATGTATGTGCTACTGACTCCAGGGTAAGAAGTCTCTGATTCTTTATTGGATTTCCTGTGGTGGCTCTTTGATCAGAAAAAAAATAAGTAAGCTATTTTAAAGAATCAGTCATCAAGTGAATGCTACTGCTATAATATATTGTAACAAAATTCAATTTTAAAAGTGCTTTATAATAGGAAGAACAGAAAACAGAAATACAGAAAACGAATATGCAGAATTCCATGATGAGGGAGGTAAGAACAGCACTAAACAAAAATGAGTCTAAGCTATGGTATCTGAACCTGACTACCATCTTTCACAAAGACTGAAGGTGCTATATTTTTGGGTGTGGTCTATAATTACCATGTTGTGTTATAACTGATTCTAGTATTACATTTCCTTGCTCTTCTGTTTGACAGATGAATGGGCTGACTCTTCACCAATAGAAGACAAAGGAGGAAACTGTGCAGGTATTTTCCTGAGAGCTACGGATAGAAAACGGTTTTTTTTCTCTTCTTACCATGGAGAAACTTCCATCCTCAGCAGCCACCTTTTGTATGATTCAATACATACAAACTAGCCACTCTAAGAAATATAATAAAAATGTAAATGCCACGTGTTTTGGTTTTTTAATTGTAAGTAATTGTAAATCAGTTTATTTCCATATATTTTATGTTACACACCCTCCCTGCTTGAGGAGCCAGCCTCTATTGTACAAAATCAGCCTTTGAAGGCAGAGTTAACCTGGATTCACCTCATGAGAGGTCTGTAACATACTCCGTGTCATGGGTACCTTGGTCAAGAGAGAAAAATTGCAGTAGTCCAAAAGTGCCACTGCAAGCACGAGGTTTTACCCACAGGATTATGAGTACACAAGCCATGATGTGGATACCATAGCATCACTGAAGACCAGGGGCCAGTCTGGCTGCTCCCTGCTGTCATGGAGCTGCAACATCAGAGTTAAGTGCACTATAACTTCCTTGCAATTTACATTTTTTCTGAAACTTTTAGAGTTCAAGTTTGCACTATAAATTTTCATAGAATCATGGAATAGTTTGGGTTGGGAAGGACCTGTAATGACCATCTAGTCCAAGCCTCCTGCAATGAGCAGGGACATCTTCAACAAGATCAGGCTGTTCAGAGCCCTGCCTAACCTGACCTCAAATGTTTCCACAGATGGAGCATCCACCACCTCTTTAAGAAACTTGTTCCAGTGTTTCACTACCCTCATCATAAAAAAACTCTTCTCTATATCTAGACTGAGTCTACCCTCTTTTAATTTAAAACCATTACCCCTTGACCTATCACTTAACATCCTACTAAAAAGTCTCACCCAATCTTTCTTATAAGCCCACTTTAGGTGATTGAAAGGCCAAATGAGGTCCCCCCGGAGTGTCCTCAAGGCTGAACAACCCCAACTCTCTCAGTTTTTCCTTGTAGGAGAGGTGTTGCAGACTTATGCTGGCAGAGGGAAGCATTGCTTCTCTTACTGATAGGACTATAGTGGCTGTGCAGACAATGCAAAGCCACTGAACAGCAGGAGAGATTTTAATCCAGCCTTTCAGTAGTTTGTATTAAAGGACAAAAAAAAAGTCTTTTCTCAAGAAGACATCCATTGGAGCCAGCAAACTGCATGTGTCAAGAAGATAATTTTAATCACAGAACCACAGAATATGCTGATTTGGAAGGGACCCACAAGGATCATCGAGTCCAACTCCTGGCCCTGCACAGGACCACCCCCAAGAATCATACCATATATCTGAGAGTATCATCCAAAAGCTTCTTAAACTCTGTCATAGAATCATAGAATCAGCTGGGTTGGAAGGGACCTCCGAGATCATCAAGTCCAACCCTTGATCCACTACCACTGCGGTTACTAGGCCATGGCACTAAGTGCCACATCCAGTCTCATCTTAAAAACTTCCAGGGATGGACAATCCACTATTTCCCTGGGCAGCCCATTCCAGTGTCTGATTACCCTCTCTGTAAAGAAATTCTTCCTAATATCTAACCTAAACTTCCCCTAGCACAGCTTAAGACCATGCCTTCTTGTCTTGCTGATGGTTGCCTGGGAAAAGAGATCAACTCCCACCTGGCAACAACCTCCCTTCAGGGAGTTGTAGAGAGTGATGAGGTCTCCCCTGAGCCTCCTCTTCTCCAGGCTAAACAACCCCAGCTCCCCCAGCCTCTCCTCACACGACCTGTGCTCCAGTCCCTTCACCAGCCTTGTTGCTCTTCTCTGGACCTGCTCCAGCACCTCAATATCCTTCCTGAACTGAGGGGCCCAGAACTGGACACAGTACTCCAGGGGTGGCCTCACCAGCGCTGAGTACAGGGCAAGAATCACTTCCTTGGACCTGTTGGCCACACTGTTCCTGATAAGAGGCCAGGATGCCATTGGCCTTCTTGGCCACCTGGGCACACTGCTGGCTCATGTCAGGCTTGGTGCTGTGACCAGTTCCCTATGGAGCCTGTTCCAGTGCCCAACCACCCTCTGGGTGAAGAACCTTTCTCTAATATCCAGCCTAAACTTCCTCTGACACAGGTTCAGGGCATTCCCTTGGGTCCTGTCACTGGTCACCACAGAGAAGAAGTCAGCGCCTGCCCCCACATCCCCCCATGAGGAAGTTTTAGACTGCAATGAGGTTTCCCCTCAGTCTCCTCTTCTCCAGGCTGAACAGATCAAGTGACCTCAGCTGTTCCTCATATGGCTTTCCCTCAAGGCCCTTCACTATCTTCACTGCCCTCCTTTGGACACTCTCCAACGGCTTAATACCTTTCTTATATTGTGGTGTCCAAAAGTGCACACAATATTCAAGGTGAAGCCACACCAGTGCAGAGCAGAGTGGGACAATCCCCTCCCTCAACCGGCTGGCGATGCTGTGCCTGATGCCCCCCAGGACACAGTTGGCCCTCCTGGTTGCTGACTCATATGTCACCTGCAAACTTGCTTAGTATCCCTTCCAGTCCTGCACTCAAGTCATTTATGAAGACGTTGAACAGCAAAAGGCCCAAGATGGAGCCCTGTGGAACCCCACTAGTGACAGGTCACCAGTCTGATGTCACCCCATTCGCTATTACCCTCTGTGCTCGACCCATGAGCCAATTGCTCACCCGCTGCATGATGTGTTTATCCAGCTGTGCTGGACATTTTGTCCAGAAGGATACGTGAGAGGCAGCTTTACTGAAATCCAAAAAGATTATACCAACTGGTTTCCCTTGATCAGCTGGGTGGATTACCTTGTCATAGAAGGAAATCAGATTGGATAAGCAGCATTTTCCCCTCATGAAGCTGTGCTGGCTGTGACCAATGACTGTGTTGTCTTTCAGGTGTTTTTCAATACTTCCCAGAATAACCTTCTCCATAATTTTACCAGGCACTGAACTGAGACTGACAGGCCTGTAGTTTCTGGAGTGCTCCTTCTTGTCCTTCTTGAAAATTGAGACAACATTCACCAGCTTCCAGTCAGCTGGGACCTCTCTGGATTCCTATGATCACTCAAAAATCATTGAGAAAGGATTCTGGGATGATTCCCATCAGGCCCCATAGACCTGTAGGGATCCAGCTGGAGCAGTAGATCCCACACAGTTTTGGGGTTGACTGGGAGTTGATCATTCTCACAGTCATGGTCCTCCAGCTCAGGGCACTGAGACCCCCTTGGTCCATCATCCATGTTGAAGACAGAGGCAAAGACTGCATTAAACACCTCTGCCTTTTCTCTGTCCCTATTTGTGAGGTGACCATCCTCATCCTGTAACAGGCTGATGATATTTCTGCACTGCCAATTGCCATTAATGTATTTGAAAAAACTCTTTTTATTGTCCTCCCCATTTCTGGCCAGCTTCAGCTCCAATTGAGCTTTGAACACATGAATTTTCTCCCTACACTGACAAGCAGCGTCTCTGAATTCTTTCCATGTCACCTGACCTTGTTTCCACTGGGCATATACCTTCCTTTTTTGCCTTATTTCTGAGAGAAGATCTCTGCTTATCCAAGCCAGCCTTCTGCTTCGTCTGCTTAACTTCCAGCATTTGGGAATTGCCTGCTCCTGTGCCCTTAGGAGGTGATGTTTGAAAAGCGACCAGCATTAATGGATCCCAGCACCTGCAAAAACATTTTCCCAGGGGACCTTACTTACTAATTCCCTGAGCAGCCCAAAGTCTGCTCTGCTCATGTCCAGAGTTCAGGTTTTGCTGGCACTTTTTCTGCTCTTAACAGAGATTTTAGACTTGATCACTTGGTGGTCGCTGCGGCCATGATGGTCACCAATCTCCACTTTGCTCACAATATCCACTCTGTTGACAAGCAGCAGATCCAGGATGGCAACTTTCTGAGGTGGCTCCCCTAGGACCTATTCCATAAAGTTGTCATACAAGTTTTCTAGGAATCTTCTGGCCTCGGTTGTACCAGCTGTGTGATGCCCCAGTTAATTTCCAGTAAGTTGAAGTCCCCCATAAGGACAAGAGCAGTTGACTTGGAAGTGCCCCTTAGTTCCTCAAATAATTTGTCAGCATCATTGTCCTGGCTGGGAGGGCTATAGCAGACTCCCACAACGACATCTTCATTATTTGTTTGCCCCTTGATTCTTGCCCAGAGGCTCTCAACTGTGCCACTGCCGACTGTGAGCTCCATACATTCTAACCCTTCCACTACATTACATACACTCCTCCACCTCTTCTGCTCTGTCTATCCCTCCTGAAGAGCCTGTAACCATCCAACAGGGCACTCCAGTCACAGAATTCATCCCGCCACGTTTCACTTGTGCCAGTGATGTCAAATCTCTGGACGGGGCCAAAGCTTTGAGCTCCTCTTGTTTGTTCCTCTTGCAGCGTGCATTGGTGTAGAAACATTTCAGGTGTGGTACACTGTAGCCAACACCTCTTGAGGCAGACTGAGGGATCCTCTGAAGTGCTGGTTTTCTCACATTTTGGCACACCATCACATCGCTCATCACTGCCCAGCCTGGTTTTGTCCCTTTCCCCCTTCCAAGCGACTCTAAAGCTCTGTCAACGAGCCCTGACAGCTCCTGTGCTAGAACTCTTTTTCCCCTCTGAGAAAGGTGCGTTCCAGCAGGCATGAGCAGACCAGGCGTTAAGCAGATTATCCCATGGTCAAAAAAACACAACATTTTTCCGATTATACCAACCTCCGAGCCACTCATTGACCTGAGGGATCTGCCTATTCTTATCAGTATTATTCCTTGTTACCAGAAGGATTGAGGAAATCACTGTGCTCCTGATCCCTTTACCAATCACCCCAGGGCCCTGAAGTCTCTTTTGATTGCCCTCTGATTTCTCTTTGTTATTTTGTCGCTGCCGGTTTGAACAACCAATAGTGAACAGTAATCAGAGGGCCTTACTAGACTGGAGAGTTTTCCAGTAATGTCCCTTATCTGAGCCCCTGGGAGACAGCAGACTTCCCTGTGGATGGGGTCTGGTCTGCATATCAGGCTCTCTGTTCCCCTTAGAAGGGAGTCTCCTGTTACAACTACCCTTCATAACTACATTTATGGCCATTAGACAAAAATAGAAAGTGGTAATATTAGCCAAAAATGGGAAATATATGCTTTTCTTATGAGCAGTACATATGGGGTTTCCTTATAAGCAGTGTATGTGAATTTACATATTTGTACAATGTTTACAGATCTCAGACATTAAGCATATGAAAGCAAGTCTTATTTGATTATAAAGGAAACTGTTCATCTTCCCAATGTGAGGCAGCAACAAAATTCCTAATAACTTCAAAAGGAAGCAGGGACAAATCAAGAAAGTCAGTGATTTTT
This sequence comes from Chiroxiphia lanceolata, assembly GCF_009829145.1. Taxonomy (NCBI): domain Eukaryota; kingdom Metazoa; phylum Chordata; class Aves; order Passeriformes; family Pipridae; genus Chiroxiphia; species Chiroxiphia lanceolata. The sequence continues at coordinate 15,995,791 of NC_045671.1, read as the reverse complement.
TTACCCCACTTCCAATTTTCAGTCTTGAGAACTAATATTTGTATATGAAGATCAGCATCATGAAATAAAAATACCTTTAGCTTCTGACTAACCATGAGTTTGAGTAAATGAACAGAAAATAAAAATGTGAAATCCATATTGTCTGCTCAGAGGGGTAGTAAGTGGAACAGCACTGTAGCCCAGTGCAGGCTGCATGGTGAGGCCAGCTGGCAGCCAGGATCCTGCACCAGTGGCCACCTGGAACAGTGCAAACTGAAAGGATGCAGCTGCAGAGACACACTGTCTCCCAGTGTGATCCACACTCAGTGACTTGAGATCTTCAAAGACTGAAGAAAATTATTGCTTGTGTAAGCCCAGTAATTAAGTCTTAACTGGGTTCCCCATGGATTCTAGGAGGTTCTTGTTCCCTTAGTTTTTTTTTTTTTTTGATGATGATTATATTTGATTTAGATTAGAGAAAAAAAATATCAAAAACACTCTAAGAATTTCTGTCAAGGTGGCCAGAGCAAATGCATTTTTTATTAGTGTTGTACCTGTTTGTTTTCACTGACATGGGCCTAACATTTGAGGGGCAGAAGAGGATTCAGTCAAATTAAATCAGAGCCAATGTAGTCAACACTGTGCTCTTCATTTCAGCTCCATTCAAGACAGTCACTCTGGTTTTGCAGAAAAATTAAGACACAATATGAGTGCAACCTGCATTCACGGTGCTAGCAGGTCTTTAGCATGCCTACTATGGACTGTTGAGTGAGTCACAGATGGGTCTTGGGCCAGGTTTAAGCAGCAAGTCTAAAGGCCCTGCCTGGGGTGCACCCATAAAGAACAGCCTTGCAGAGAGAGACTCATGTATTTTCTCCTGCCAACGTGAGGGCAGATATGGGGGGTAAAGGGAGCAAGTTGCACAGACCTGTTGTCTCCAGCTCTCTGTGTGGGAGTAAGCAAGGACAGAACACCATCACCACCACCTTTAAATCCCAAAGACTAGTAATATACTGAAGAAGATGTGTTGGAAGAGAAATGAATTGCTAAAGAGTTATATCCTGTATAGAGAGACAAAAGCAAATTGCAACTTGCAGTGTCATTGTCTCCCACTCTGAGATCTCTAATGATCAACATTACCTCCTGTATGGACTATATGCACCTATATATCTATTTATCTAGTCTGGTTCCACCCTAATTCACAAATATACCCAGAAATCAGCTCAACTTCTTGGTAGTTAAATTTGCATTTAGGCAGTAAATAAAACCTCCTGAATTATTTTATTTTTATTTATTTTATTTTACTTTATTTACTTTATTTTTCAATTATAACGTGAAAGTCACCTCAAGTATCACTGTTCTGGCACTGTCTATGCTAGACATAGGCTTAGTACAGTCTCACTGACATCAAATTGCACCACAAATAATCATAGCCCACTAAAATGCTACCATCCTTATTCTTCCTTTTGAAGAAGAAAAAGCTTTCCCCCAGGCTAAAAAGTTTATATAGTAGAAATCAGTCCCAGACTTCTAACAGCTGAATGGAACTGCTCTAACAAGGGAATACAATGAAACAGCTTCAGAGCTCTAAGTGTGATGGGCGGTGGAGCAAGGGCTGCTAAAGTGAACTCAGAGCCTAATGTTTCATGTGATGCTCCCAGTTTCAAAGCCATATGCTAAATTGCTGTGCTCAAACCACTGTTAAACAAAGCAGTTTTTAAAATATGACATTCTGTATAATCACACTTAAGAAAACAAAATTTTAATTTTGTTTAATTTTAAATGTTTTCCTTAACCACTGTTTGGTCTCTCAGGACACACTTACCCGGAGAGCCACACAGATGGCACAGACCAAACTTCATTCTTGGATTTCGTGATTCATGGCTGCTGGCACAAAATAACATTGCACAGCCCAGCTCCTAACCTATTGCTTACTCCTCAGGTCCTTCAGGGTATGCAATATGCCATACTTCCTCACATACCATTTTAGATACCACCCACCCATAGGATGTCTGCAGCCCACCTCCTGAGTTTACTACTCTAGCGGTAGAGACAGGGGAAGAGATGCTCTCAGGCAGACCCAAACTACTCTTGCCCTGGGTAACTTCACTCTGACTGGTGGCTAGAGTGCAGTGTGCATGTCCCACTCCACAACCCTGCAATAACCTCTCGTATTGGGGCAGGGAAGACAGCTGAGGACAATATGCTCTTAAGCCACTTCAACAGCAGGCGCCAGCACACAGGCCACAGGGTGCTTTCTGAGCTCCCTTCCCTTATGGGTTTGCTTTTGATGGGCCAAGGGTGGAAACAGGATATATAACTTCCAATCCCCATGCAAACAGTCTTTTCCAATCCCATTTGATGCTTGGCTTTGACACAGAAATGCTACCTCCTTGTACATCCATATGTTCACCATAATTAACTCTCCCACGCCAGCTGGAAGCAGAATGTCACAGCATAAAAGTTAATGACGATAGGACATTGTCTCCTTCTGCAGTTGCCTTGGGCAACAGGGACAAAAAATGAACTACCAATGTGTTTCTGCCTCTAATACCTATGAGTCTAACCGGAAAGGATAAACACAGAGAATTTTCCGATAAAATAAGCAGTACTGACATTTAAATATCACCATTAAATTTAGAGATGAGTAGCTAAATAACAAAAATATATTGCCCAAAAGTTTGCCAGTAGTACTTTTTATAAAACAGCAACATTTTGTGCTTTAAGTCCCCTGGCCAGGAAGAAGAGATAACATCCCCTGCTTGGACAAAATGCTGTAATCTGGGCATGTGCAATGGCCCTTTTAAAAATGAACTGCAATTAATTGGTATTGATTGAAAATCTTACTTTAATGGAGGGGAGGGTTATGTATTTATTTATACATATTATATGTATTATAAGTATTTGCCCTAAATTCCAAGTGGCTGATATATTTACTAGAAAACTAGTTCTCTGCTAACTTCAGGATGAATGCCTGGCAATGGGAAGGAAGGGGAGAAGCAACAGAAATTCTTCTCCTGGTTCTCAAAAACCTGGGATGTATGATGGGTCCTGCCCCAGCTGCAGCACAACCCTTTCAAAACCACACACGTACAGCAGTCAAGCTCCTCCTATGAAGTTATTTCAAACAAAAATTAGAAATTGATAGTTTCAGACAAAAGCTAGATCAAGCAGAACAGTCACAAAATCAACAGCCCTTCTCATTATGGTTTTGATCAGTCAAAATCAAAGGCCTCTGTTCATTTCCAGTTTGAGTTCTAAAGTCCTGTATTATGAAAACCAATACATAAAGAAGGAAGTGGACCCTCTGTTACTTGCTTTGGAAAAGCCTCCTGCTGACTCCAGTGGCAGCTGGATCAGTAAAGTTTTTAAATACATAAAACAGATCATTCACCCTAACGGAAAATCCTGGGGATAGTGGCTTATGGTCATATTCTTGCTATCAGCAATTTGGCTTACAGCTGCTTGCAAAGTACGACTGAATATTTTATACAGACAAGCAACAAAAAAAATATGAAGGAGTAGAAACAGAATTTAAGATTTTAATAAACCAAATACAACATCTGAGAAACTGAGTCACTGAACATATGCTGCGTCATATCTCAAAAGAGGAGCATCTCTGACAGAATCAGTTATTTTTTAAATAATAATACAGCCTCATTATTACAAGATCAGAGCTATAAGCAACCCATCTGCATTTTTTCTGTGATCTCCTAAGTTTATACTATTCCAGAGTAGAGATGATGCAATTAGTTTTCAAGAGACATACTCTATTAGGAAAAATCACATGACAAGAACTGCAAGTTAACAGGCTGTTTGCCAGCTCAAAACATTCAGCGTACTGGTTCTTCTCTGTTCTAATGGAAATTCATTTATAAATATTTATTTTCACATTCTAAGCTAGAGCACACAAACCCTTTCCTAGGGTTGATTCTAAAATCTTGGATTTTATCCTTTCCACAGGCTGCTGCCTTCCTCCTTCTTGAACCACAGAGCTACCAGAAAAACAGGTTCAGATAGACTCTTCTCTCTGTCTTGCCCTACAATGGCCTTGGTGGTAAGCAGGAAAGGCCTTATCTCTCTCTACAAGGCTTTTCATAGTTATAACTTTCACTGTCAAAAGCCTCTATGCCATTATGGAACAGTGTCCCCATGGCCCCAACACTCTACTCTCGCCATAGGGCAGGTCTTTCCATCTCTGATTCTCCTTGTCATCCCTTTTGTCTTGCTCAGCTTCTCATTCTTATTCCCAAGGTCCCCTCCAACACCTTCTTATTCACACTCCTTCCCTTCACTCCTCCTTGCACCCACGAACATCCTGCAGACCTCTGCTTTGCACTCTGCTTTCATGCTGAACTGAATCCTTGACATGATGACTACTACCTTTCTTCAGTCAAACCTTCTGTCCATTGCCTCCAGACTGGAAGGAAGGAGCTCACCCAGGTTCTTCTTTACATGTTTAAGAGTTGGTTCAAGAGTGGAATGCTTGATCCCAACCGCTACCCTAACAATCCAGACCCAATTACCCTTCATTTGGTTTTGTGGAGACCAACGCTGACAAAAGACTTTTACAGACTGCCATCATTCATATTTCTTCTTCATAGGGATGAGAGAAACCAAATGAGAAATACAGACTTCACTAGACCCTAAATTTTGGTGGCTCTGGGAAAAATGAAGCTTAGCCATCTTCTACTTTTTCGTTTTCTTTTTTAATAACAAAGTTCATCTTTCTAGTTTAATTTTTAGAACTGTGTTCTTATCTTTATCTTTGCTCTTTTTTTTTTTTTTTAGAAAAAATGTACTATAAGCCAGATCATGTTTTAATATCTTTGTGGCTCCTGGTTAAAAAAAAAAAAAATACAGGGTTTTCTCCTCTTGCTACTAAGATTTAGCCAGATATAAGGAGAATCTTTGTGGAAAAAAAAATTTCTAGTTGAAGCCTCACGAAAATATGGGAGTAATTCACATCAAATCCTATTCTTTAATTTTTTTAATTGAAAATGAACCTCATCAATCTTTATAATTGTCCAATGAAAAGCATTGGACACAATGCTTTTAAAAACTTTTAATCACAAACTTTTAAAAACTTGAATATTAAAAATTCAGCAGTAGAAGTGAAAAATATTGGTTCAATCCATCTTTAGGTCTCCTTTGTAAAGAATAACAGGGCAGCTTGCAAGCATTTCCTAGGAAGTGTGTAAGATGAACTCCTTATATCATCACTCAAAAGCTGTCATAAGCAATACATAACAGACATCACTTCCTTATGGATTCATTAGAACTTAAATCCTGGAATCCCATAAATTGTTCCTAGTGCCTCTTTATTTGTTAGGAGGTCCCCAGTGTATGAAAGAAGGATACTTAACTTCTGATCCCCTACTTATCCTCAAAAGAAGAAATTAAATTCAGCCTTGATTAATTAGATATAAAACCATTGTCACAATTTAAAATATCTAAATGTAAGTAATAAATCCAAACAGAATCAGATGCCCAGCCCACAATTTTCTGATATTCTTAAAAGTTTGCATCCTCCACCTCTACATAAAATTTCTTTGTATGGGGGTACAATGCCATTATACCCCTCTAAGCCCTAAAAGTGTCATTACCATGACAAAAAGATTACAGACTTAAACGATTTTGGAGGAAAATGCTATTCTTTAACAGATGAAGTTTAAGCCCACCATTAACCAAAAATGGTCATTGGGAGCCTTAATTTCAAAGAAAGAGTACATGAGGCTATTGCAAAAGAAAAAAAAATAGGCCATTTGATATGAGTGGAGTCTTGCACACTTTATTGGTTGTAGTGAAGCTTTCTCACACAAAAGGGGATCCCCTTGATGGGAATCAGCACATCAACAGAAAAAACTACCAAGGGGCAACTCCTAACTGTGACAGGGTGGTCACTGGGACAGTCTTATCAGATTATGGTCTTCAGAGACTGCAAAGCTCTGCACCTCAGAAAGCAGGCCTTTAATTACAATACGGTACAAGGACTTTTAACACACACTCATGCATGCACAAACGTGCAAATCTGTTGTTCGTTCTTGGAACAAAAACTTTGCACTCCTCTACCAAGTAAATCAGATGTCCTTTGATTTCTGAGAGAAAGGTGGGACGTGTTAAACTCAATGGAAGGTCAGGGCTTAGATATGAAATGCAGAAGCTCGACACTTATCTTAAAAAAAAGGAATCCTTTAGCATATAGCATTCTTTGGAATAGGAGTATTCTTTGGAATAAGAGAGAATACAAACTATCTGAATCTACTACTTTGAGGATTAAGAAGAATTACATCAGCTGGGTAAGTGTGGATTCCTGTCACCTTGTGGCTGCTCAGGCACTTTTCTGTGGCTCTACAACTCCAGACTGTGAGGCGAGCTCCCCTACAGGGCATGTGGAAAAGGAGGGATACCCCCATTCATGCAGAACAGGTTTGAAATGGCTTAGGACCTATTCCTGCTATTTCTTTATGACCTGAATTTTCAATGTAAGTCCTGATAAATCCTTTAAAGTGGTTTGGGTACTTTTTTCTTGGGTGCCTAGACCATTAATCCTTATTCATTGTCCATGAAATGTCCTGTCTTTCTCAGGTGCTAAACATTTGCCACCCCTCCTGACCCTAGCTCAGCACTTCCAAAATAGGACTTACACCCAATTTGAAGATTCTGACATCACACTAGAAGTTTATAAACAATGTGAAAGGCTAATTAGCACTTCAGAAGTGACTTCAAAGCTTCTGTGTCACAGAAAGCCAGGACAAAGGGTTGGTTTTCACAAAGTTATGCTAAGAATCAAAAGCAAAAGAGAATCAGCATATGAGGGAAGGAAGAGCAAAAATGTTGCTCCCAAGGCCCAAGCTAGTTACACTACATAGCACTGAACTGCACCAAATGCTGGTGGGAGCATTAGGTCAATGTAAAAATTCATACTGCTAGCTAATCCATTTTTGAGCAATCCATTTGAGCAATATTACTGATAGATCCTTAAATTAGAAAGTGACCTTCTCTCCTGCTTCGGGCTAACCTGAGGCCTTTAAATACAGGGGGATTCTTTTCAGGGCAAGAAACTCTTCTGCAAATCTGAATTTGATTACTGAACAGTTTACCTGATTCTGAAAATCTCAGACACTTCGGGCACCCTTTGCAGGATACACTTTCTAAGTACCCTTAATGAGGTTCACAAAATGGAAAACACAGGCACAGTGGTAGAGTAAGAGCTGACGTAGCTGGAGACCACGCTTACAAGGTGATGAGAGCCACGGAAAAGGCACCAGGTAAGGGTGAGCTCATTAATATTAAAAAACAAACAAAGCAAAAAAATCAACATATCAACAGAAACCAAGCAAATTAACAAAAAAGTGACAAAATGACAGTTTTTCCAAGCTTTGGCAGCTTATTATAACTGGAAAACATTTGCCTTTTTCTGTTCCAAAATAATGGTCAGCTGGGGAAGTAATGGTTATGAATATCTTCATTTTCAAAAATAAGACTTTTTTTCCCTCAGCACTATAAATTTTAGGTGCAAGACAGAGAAAATTAAGTGTAAATAACTCTTATTGTAAAGACAAAGGCCTTTTCCATTTAAAGGAAAAGTTCAGGTATAAAAATTTAATTCAACATCATTAAGAAAATTACCTCTTTCCTTGAAAACTCTCATGGAAAACCTGGCATTTAAAATACAACAGTGGAAGAAAAATAAGACAAGCAAAGACTAAAGAGACAAAAAAGCTCCGAGACTTTTCTGTCATTCTCTCATATGAAAGTATCTTTTAATAATAACCACTTTTCATTTTTGGCTTGCATGTGCAAATCTTAGAAACTTTTTATGATTTTGTAGACCACTTTTGATTGGAGTGTTGACCAATTTATAACCATAAGACTGGTACGTTTGTTTATAAAGACAGTAAGTCTGGGTACACTGGGTTCCATGCTGAGGTTTCCTGTACTGATTAGATCACTAATCTAATGTAATGTAGTTTCCTTCATGTCTGCGTTCAGGGGCCAAAATATTGTCTTTATTTATATTATTAGTTAAATAAATTTTGGAAGTTTGCAGCTATGTAATTTCCAGCATCAATTTGCTAAAATGTTTGTGCTACACGTCTTGTAACTCCTATACTTTTCCTTTACTAAAAACACACTGTCTTTCTGATCAGAAGAGTAAAGGGTTTTAAATTCCAAAACAACATTTGTCAAGAGATGTTGTGGGAAAAGTATAAAAAACATTTTTTCCCCTTATCACTCATTTATGGAAGTTTGATAGCAACATCTTTATTCACAGTGTGTTATTGTGATTTAATAATATTTTGCAATAAAAAACTCCAGCAAGAAATTTCTTAGTCTTTTGAGTTTAGGGGGGAAAAAAAACCCAACAAAAAAACAAATAGAAATGTTCTGTTTTACTGAAGAGTTTGTTGGCATTTTAAAGAAAAAAAATTTGGTATGGTTTTAGCTCTCTCCTCTGACTGACTGTTGTTTTGCAGAAAGTGATCTGCTGGGCCCTAATTCATTGTTGCATTTCCTTCTTAGAGACAAGGCCTATTATTTGAGAGAACTGAGGCACTGAAGATTCCCCAGATGCTAATGCAGGGAAGGCTGTTTCTTCAGTTCTTGGAGTAATCCATGTGTTGGAGGACACACCACCAGGCACAAGTTTTATTGAGATAGTCAAGGTCTCAGATTTTTTCTTAGCCACTTTCAGAAAGCCAGTTGGCTCACTGGAGAGGATTTTGGGGATCAACATTAGAGGATAAAGCCAGTGCATCCACTACAGCAGGCACGTAGAAGGTTGGGTGCAGCATGGGCTTCCCTGTTACTTCATACTAAGAAAACTGCATATTTACTTCACACATAGTCCATACATGGAGACTTTAAACAAAACTACCATGTAGATAAAACCTGAGAGGGAGCAACTATTGAAAAATATCTGTACCTATGAAATAAGAGTTTTTGTTCAAAGAAGATTACTTCCATTTTTTGCAGATTAAATTATCTCAAAGTCTATCCCAAACCACCTTGACCTTTTACTTTCCACAAGTGATTAAATATTATAGGACTGACACATACAGTTAGTCTGCTTTCAAAAGATGTGGTGTTACCCTGAGAATTATGAGAGACATGTTGCCCACTTTGTTCCTCAAATATTCAGAATAGATTACGAATAGTATTTCTTGGTAGTCAGTAGAAATACATCAGCCAGCATCCTGATTTCTTGAAATAGGAAACAGATAAAAGCTCTGTGGTTCAAAATTGTTTATGAAAACAGTTTATTTGAAAACTACATATCTTATTGAGCAAAAACATAAAGAAGAAAGTTTGGTACAGTCCTCATTATCAGATGGAGATGTCTTTTTGCTCTTTGCTGTACCACAAATACTGAAGAGATGGACAACTATAGCTGTGGAGCACTGACTACCTTACCATATCTATAGATGTTAATGTAAATAGAAAAAAATTGCATTTCAGTTCTAACTTTCCAAGTATGAGACACACAAAAGGATGCAGTATAGAAGAGCAGTATATAAAACATTGTACGTAAAAGGTACTCATCTCCTCTATAGACAGTATAAGATAATAGGTACTCTGCCTGCTCAAATTGGCATGTGTTTGTTTTTTAAAGGTACACAGAAAGAGCAAGTCAAACAAACAAGACAAGGTAATCAGGCTGCAGGGGTGAGAGGTGTGGAGCTACTCTGCCTTGGGTGACATTCATTCTGCTTGTAGTCACCTACAAAGTAGTTGTCCAATCTCAACAGGCTTTCCTAGGTTTACTCCACAGGTAGTGAAAAGGGATGTGAACGTCCAAAGGCCTGTTTGGTTTACATATCTTGAAGGGAACAAATTAACTTACAGAACTGGCTTTGCATACTGGCAACAAAGGGAACATAAGATGATCTGCATGGCTAAAAACCTAACCTTCAGTTGATTTCTGTTTGCTGTGCCTTCATCTCTGCAATACCCTTGCCACTTGCTTCCTCCATAATCTCAGAGCACACATGTCCTTCCCTAAAGCCTATGAGGTATTGGTTTACACGTTGCCAGTACACCCAGGCACGCTGTGCACAGGACACACGTGCCATATAAGTATCTCCCAGCTCTAATATCTGCACAGAATGGCTTTCAGAGGCTTTGGATCATGTGCCACACCTGCAGCAATGGGGAGACACCCACTGGCTTCATCTGTTGGAGAAAGAGCACAGATGAGAAGGAAATCCTCAGGGTTATCCTTCTCCCTAATAAAGGAGAACATCTGGCCTATGAAAGTATGCATTGCACTTGCTTTATGAAGATTTTTTAAAAGTATTAGGATTATAAGGATACTTCAAAAAACTTAGGCCCCTGCCCATCACAATCCTTCTAAGTGTATTACTTCTTGTTCCAGGGATTGGAGGATTACAAATGATTTAGGGAAGGTTGAAAGTTTGAAAAACATTCAAGTGACAGAATTCTTCTCTTTCACAGAGAAACACTATTGATTCTGTAAGGGGGGGAAACATTAACATGAGTCATCAGTTGTTTAAAACCTAAATTCTCCTTTTAAAACTTCAAAATGAGAATGTGATTATTCAAATGCCATCTTTAAATGAGCTCTTAATGTATCCCAGAATAGATGGTTCACTGTTAATGTTTCTTGTACCTAAAATAGTTTATTAAAAAAACAACAAAAACAAATCATGTATCACAAAAACAACAACTTTCAACAGCTGCTGAAAAGAAATACTAATTATAACAGGAAGATATAACAATTCACTATGCCTCAAAATCATTAATAAGTCAACATGCACATTCAGAGATGACAGCGACCATCACAATAAATGGTACCCTGTTTAGTGTGTGTGTTTTTAAACTAAACAGAATTTGTAATTTGTGGTTAATTATTCTGGGACCATTGCCATTATTTTATTCAAGATTTGCTATCTGGTTTTAACAAACTAATGAGGTGTTAGCAAAATTCTTACGTGAATAGAAAGAATGCATCACCACTCTTTATACAGCAGTCCCAACATCCCAATATCAGGTGCTGTTCCTCTCCTCAGAAGATATTATAAATACTAGTAACATACCATGTGCTTAATTACCTAACTAACACTCCTCTAGAATACAATGCATGCTTATGCTTTGTATCTCAGCTTTCCCAGACAGATTGTTCCAGTTTAAGTCCTCCATACTGATTGTCCATTACAATCTTTGTGGGGTTTTTCAGCAAAACCAGCTACATTTGTTCGAGAAGAGAGTTGGGGAAAAAAAGAAATTGCTTGAAATTACTTGAATCACTTGAATCCTTCTTAGAAGATGCCTAAGATCAGAGCCAAATAGGAGACAGAGATAAGGAAGGGAGGATCAACATTGGTTATTTAAAACGTCTTTGCAGTTCCCATAAAAACCTGTCCAGACTGGGGCAACTTAACACACCAGAGGTTTGCTACATGTGCTGCGGCTGCCCAGAGCTTCAGCTGCTGACTCAGAAGCAGCTGACCCTCTCTGCAGCCTTCAACAAGTCTGGGGCAGGGCATTGCCTGGCCTGGCTGAGAAATTGGGCTCTCGGGCATCTGGCAGAGGTGCTAGTCAACAATGGACCACCTTACTGATCCTCACATGCACTGGGAGAACAGGGTTTGGACTAGCCATCTGGAAAGGCAAGATGAGTGACAGGAGACCTGACTAGGACAGGGACTCTGCCCTGCTTTGTCAGGGTACTTCCATGACTTTCTTGGTAGACATCTCCAAAAGCAATGTAAATAAGGCTAATCATGTGAAAAAGGAGCCTCATCTGCTCTGCAGCTTCAGTGAGGATTCAGAGCAGCTGGGTGCTCAGTATTAGATAAGGCAGAGGACCTGGGCCAGAAGTAGGATATGTCATCTCGTAATTAGAGATGATGATTTTGCAATGCATATGCTAAATAAGACTGGTCAAAACACTGTCATTTTGGCATCCGTTATGTTCCTTAACTCTGCAACCCAGGTATCTCTTAATATCTCCTTTTCACACAGTTTTTGTCTCACTACACTATTATGTATAAATAAAATGGAAAATAAGTCAATCCATTAATATTTACTAATATTAATAACTAATAAGTAAGATCAATTGCATTCTCTGGAGAATGGGTGATGAGGTGGCCCAAGAAGGGGCTGGGAACTACTAACAAAGCATCAATTACCTGAGAAATACCATGGGACAAGGTTGCCATTTCTTTAGCAGGGATGCCTGTGAATTTTACCTTTGGGAGTCTGGTTGCAATCTGTAAAGCATGGACAGAGGAGAATGAGTCCTGCTCCTAGGCTTGATGCTACGAGTGCACAGAGGCTCCACTATGAAGCAAGAGCAGCAGAAAGGATTAGACTTTCTTGTTCAAAAATCATTAGGGTGTCATTCAGTCAGATCACCTTTGAGCAGAACTGAATACTCCCACTGAAGCAGCAGTATGAAGAGTTTTTCTCTGGCCACCTCAACTTGGTGAACCTGAACCTATCTAATTAATACCAGCTGTCAGACATTTTTCATTGTGTTCTGCTCTCTACTTGCTTTTTTATGCCTGAGTCTAAACATTGTATCATCTAGGGTATTGCTTGTCAAATATTTTATCTTAGTACCTTTCATTAGTTTGAGGCAAAAGATGTCAAAACAAAATCTAGTTTCACATCATGACGTTGATTTGTAAATTCTCATTGGAAAAATAAAAGTCCTTTCTTTCAAGTTAGCAGTGGAGAGAAATTAACCCAAATTCTTGGACTGTCTTAATGATGCATTATAATGCATTATAAATGCAATATATGTGCTATATCTGGAAGGATATATATTTTATACAGTGCTCATAATGATCCCGTCTGGACCAGTATGCTGTAACAACACTTCCTAGAATGTCAGGACTAGAAGTTTATTTATACACAAATGCATACACAGATGCATATACACATATAGAGAAAACAGTTATTATGCTACAACTCCTGGATTTCTAGCAATTCTATACACAGCCATGATTTAGAACAAAATAAAATAAAGCAAATAACAATGACAACAAAACATTAAAAAGGTTGAAGAACTTAGATGGGAAGGGTACACAATCCCTGAGAATCTTTGCAAACATGGCCCTTGCGGGTGAAGCCTGGATGCTGCCAATGTCAATCAGAGCTTTATCCTTGCAGGTGAAGGATCCAGGTACCACTTGACACAGGTGGAGGCTTTGCATTCCAGGGAGTTACACGACACACTTTCCCTGATCTCTCCCTCCTGTGCTACAAGCGTAAAGCCCAATTTACTTTCTTTCTGAAACAAAGCACTGCACATAGCTAACTGGATCTTATTTTTATGGATAAAAGCAACAAGAACATACCTTTAGCCCTGAATAAGAGGAAATGTAGTAATCTTATCTGAGTCTTTGGCAGCCTATATCTCAGAGACTACCACACAATGCTATGATGCCTGCCCAGGGCTGTGTTGAAGGCTTGCTGCAGCAGGCACCAACAACAGTACTTCGCTTGTGTACCACTGCAAGGAAAGGTTGTGACCTTTCCTGGCTCATGTCACTGCAGAAAAGATAGTGCTGCTCAAAATTAAAGCTTCAGATGAGCCCCCACGCTCACAGCCTGAGTCCCTAGGCCTAGCTGTGTTCTATCCAAGCAGCAGAAGCACCACGCCCATAGCAACCTTGTGTTCTCTCCATTTGTTACACACAGTGGAAATCCCAGGCAGCTTCAACCATGAGATGTCTTCTGCTACTGCAGCAGCAGGTAACTCTCTCTCTGACCAATCTGATAGCCTTCTCAGATGAGATGGCCAGATGGGTCGATGAGGGGAGAGCAGTGCATTGTTGTCTACCTCAATTTCAGCAAGGCTTTTGACACTGTCTTCCATAATATCCTCGTACGTAAGTTCAGGCAGTGAATGGACAGTGAGGTGGATCAAGAACTAGCTAAATTGCAGAGCTCAGAAAATCGTGATCAGCCAAGTGGAATCCAGCTGGAAGCCTGTAGTCACTGATGTTTCCCAGGGATCAGTACTGGGTCCAGCCTTGTTCAACTTTGAGATATTTGTACGCATTAATGAGATCCAATGACCTGGACCAAGGGATAGAATGTACCTTCAGCAAGTTTGCTGATCATACAAAGCTGGAGGGAGTGGCTGATCTGAATGCTGTGCTGTCATTCAGTGGGATCTTTGATAGGCTGAAAAGTTGGGTGGAGAGAAACCTAATGAAGTTCAGCAAGGGCATGTGTAAGGTCCTGCATCAGGGAGGAATAATCCCAAGTAGTAGTAGAGGTTGGAGGCTGACCTACTAGAGAGCAGCTCTGCTGAGAAGGACCTGGGAGTCTTGGATGACAAACTCTCTGTGAGCTGGCAGTGTGCCCTTGAGCCCAGGAGGGCCAATGGTATCCTAGGGGGCATCAGGAAGACTATAGCCAACAGATTGAGGGAGGTGATCCTGCCTCTCTACTCAGCCCTAATGAGGCCATATCTGGAGTGCTATGTCCATTTCTGGGGTCCTCAGTACAAGAAAGACAAGGAGCTACTGGAGAGGGGCCAGTGGAGGGCTGCAAAGATGATGAGGGTCTGGAGCACCTCTCATATGAGGAGAGACTGCAGGAGCTGAGCCTGTTTAGAGAAGAGAAGACTGAGAGGGGATCTCATTAATGCATATAAATATCTCAAATGTGAGTGCCAAGAGGATGGTGACAGACTCTTTTCAGTGATGCCCAGAGACAGGATGCAGAGCAAGAGCCAAAAACTCAGACACAGGAAGTTTCACCTCAACATGAGGAAGAACTTCTCTACATTGAGGGTGGCAGAACACTGGAACAGGTTGCCCAGGGAGGTTGTGGAGTCTCCCTCTCTGGAGACATTCAAAACCCACCTCGAGGTGTTCTTTTGTCACCTGCTCTACTTGACCCTGCCTTGCAGTGGGGTTGGACTGGATGGTCCCCAGGCGTCCCTTCCAACCCTAACAATTCTGTGATTCTGTGATTCTTTAAATCAAGAGCACATAGATTTTCCTGGAAGTGTGATCATACCCAAACAAATAAAAAACATTTAGAATAAATTTTAGGTCACATCCTTGTCATAGGTTTTCTTTTTTTTTTTTTTTTTTCATTAGCTTCTGGTGATTTTTTCACACCAACTGCTTGGCTAAGGGTGGAGACAAGTTTTTCAGGTTTTGGTGATTGCTCAGCTTAGACGTTAATGACTGCCTTGTTGATATGCTAAGCGACTCCTCTGGGCAAGAGGCAGGACTCTTTTGTTTTCCTCTAGCCGAGGCCAGGAGTGGGGGGTCGGTACTCTTTTTTCTCTGCCTCAGGGGGGAAGGACGGGGTTACGGGCAGAACTTGGGGGGTGAGTGTGGGGGGTGGAGAAAAAAAAGCTCCATTCATTCCGGCTGCTTTTGGGCTCCAGCTCACCTCTGTTTTCCTCTCACTCCCTGTCCTGCCCACTGTCGGCTAGCTCAGCTCGGATTTCATGGGAGCTGCCAAGAACCAGGGGAGCTCCATTTGGTTTCTCCAGTGAGAGAGCGCCCCTGCAGGACGGCACCCACCTTTGCTGTCACGGAGACTGCCAGCACCTTGTGAGTTTTTCCCGTTCTTCCTGGGTCTCCCTGCTGTTGGCTGGATGGACTGACACCTCGGTTCCTTGCTGGCTGTGCCCCTTTGGGGCCGAGGGCTGGGAGCCCACCCTGGGGTCTCGAACCCCCCGGCACTGCTGAGAGCTGCCATTGGCCACGTGGGGTTTGTCAACAGCGCCCCCTGCCGACCACCGGGGAGCAACTACTGCCTCCGCTCCACCAGACACACCCCCCCCCCCCAACAGCGCCCCCTGCTGATCGCGGTTAGAATTGCGCCAAAAGGTGACAAGAACTGAACTGCTTTCGGTGGGAATCTGGGTGCAGGATCGCTGTTTGGTTTTGTTCTTCTGTTGTGCTGCCTACACACATATATCCTTTAATAAAGGGCTGTTATTTTTTCTTTCTCCATAATTCCTTGACTGGAGCCTCTTAATTTCAGATTTACAATTGCTTAGAGGGAGGAGTTCGGTCTTTTTCATAACTTGTCCTTCTTAGCAAACATTTCTCTCCCATCAAGCTGAGACAATCCTGTAATAACTATGTAAAGCCTAATTCCTTTTAGAGAGAAGTGCAAAACCACATGTTTTCCATGTAATTTCACCATCCTCCAGAGTAACTCACAGAGTTACACTGAAGGAAAATATTTACACACTCCAAAGGCTGAGTAAGGGTATTACTCAAGGCTGAACTTCTATAAATTAGCATGAAGTATGACCAAATACTGAAATCTGAAAAACTATTACTGGACCAAGCTAATGAGCAGTAAAGCAGTTTACTGAGCAGGAGTCAGTTTACATCCAAACATGCACTCACATGTACAAAAGAATGAGTTTTGTATGAATAATTTCCCAGTTAGTCAAAGAAGTTGTCAAGAAAGAAAAGACTGAAGAGGAAGCAATGTTTTAGGAGTAAATGAGTACGGTGATGATGTATAAACTTTTGAGAATTATGATGAGTGTGAAATTTTAGCAGAAAATAAACAACTGGTTACATTCGGCAACATAAGTCAGGACAGCTTTAATACCACAAGGATGAATAGATGGGACCTAAAACTAATTGAAATCAGAAGTAAAATATTGTTAAAGAAAATGCTAATGCAGCCAGCAGACAGAACATGGGACTAAGGGTATGAAAATTAGAAGTACCTCAAATAAAGTGGAAGCAGAACTGAAAGATTTTGTGAATTCTGGATTGAAGAAATCAGACAAACTCAATCTCAAAACGTTTAAGGTTCTCTTCTATGAAATCTTGGCTTTGATAGCAAATATTTTCCATAAACTTCTCTAGTTAGTGAAGGCACAATATGAGTGGATAATAGGAAACTAACGTCCATATTGAAATTATAGGGAGAAAAGTGAATTAGTAGAAAAAAAATATGTTGGGCAAACTTCAATGACATTTAAGGTTTTAGAGCAAATTAGGAAAGGCAGCCTAAGGAAAGACAGAGTGAAACAGAAACTGGAGAATATGAGGTTATGAAAACCAAAGCCAAGCCAACATATTCTTTTTCACAGAATCACAGAATATGCTGAGCTGAAGGGGACACACAAGGATCATCGAGTCCAACTCCTGGCCCTGCACAGGACCATCCCCAAGAGTCACACTATGTACCCAAAAGTATTGTCCAAATGCCTCTTGAACTCTGTCAGGCTTGGTGCTGTGACCACTTCCCTGGGGAGTCCCTCTGGGTGACAAACTTTTTTCTAATATCCAACCTGTGTCCCCTGACACAGGTTCAGGCCATTCCCTTGGGTCCTGTCACTGGTCACCATAGAGAAGAAATCAGTGCCTGCTCCCCACTTCCCCTCATGAGGAAGTTTTAGGCTGCAGTGAGCTCTCCCCTCAGTCTCCTCCAGGCTGAACAGATCAAGTGACTTCAGTCCTTCCTAATACGGCTTCCCCTCAAGGCCCTTCACCATCTTCGTTGCCCTCCTTTGGACTCTCTAATAGCTTAATATCTTTATTCTATTGTGGTGCCCAAAACTGCACACAGTATTGAAGGTGAGGCTGCCCCAGTGCAGAGCAGAGCGGGACAATCCCCTCACTCAATTTGCTGGCGATGCTTTGCCTGATGCCCCCCCCGGACACAGTTGGCCCTCCTGGCTGCCAGGGCACTGCTGACTCATATTCAACTTGCCATCAACAGGGACCCCCAGCTCCCTTTCCGTGGCACGGCTTTCCAGCACCTCACTCCCTAGTCTGTACAAACAGAATTCGGCACTTTCCCTTGTTGTACTTCTGGTTGGTGATTGCCCATCCTTCTAATTTGCCAAGGTCTCTCTGCAGGGCCTCCCTGCCTTCCAGGGAGTCAACAGCTCCTCCTACGTTTGTATCATCTGCAAACTTGCTTAGTATCCCTTCCAGTCCTGCATCCAAGTCACTTATGAAGATGTTGAAGAGCACAGGGCCTAAGATGGAGCCATGTGGAACCCCACTAGTGACAGCTCACCAGTCTGATGTTAAAGAAACTAAGAGTTTCTTAAAAAGCAAGCAAAGGAAACAAACTTTGATAAAAACTGGCTAAAGTCTTGTGGAAGATTACACACTCAGTTGGAGGAGGGATTATTGCAAGAATTGTTAAATTGTGCAGGCAGCTTCAGGAGAGCTGACAGTAAGCTGTGTGCTGTAAGGAGAACTGTCACTCTGGAGGGATAGTCCCCTTACATGTCTTAGGGCATCTGTTTTATTTCATAGTCTCTTTAATAGCCTTAAGGTAAAGGACACAGGACTCCACCAGTTAAACCAATACTAACTGAAGAGCAGGAGGATAAAAGCAGCAGAATATGCTTCAATAAGCAGGAGGTCTCAAACCTTGATTTACCAAAACTTACTTTTCCAACTCAGCATTTCCTTACAACTTCACAACCTTAAAAATGCCTTCCTCTTTTGTGAAGCAGGAAAATATCTGGAATCAAGAAGGATGGGTGTACAGTAAACAAACATGAGAAGAGACGAGGAGACTTGAAAAGCATCAGCACAGTTTCACTACAAACTTCTGTCTACAAACTTCTTTGAGTTGTCTAAACAGATTGGCAAGTGTGTGGACATCTATGCATGATTGTCAGATAATCTCTCTGCATTTCTACCACTATCAGCAAGGTCATTCACCAAGGAGAGCTTTTAAATGAGGTTTGAAGGGGGAAGGGGTTGAAACCAGGTCTCCAGAGATGAGCCTAAGGGTGGAAAGCCAGAGTTAGAAGTGAAATCAGCAGCCCAGCTGAAGTGCATGTACACCAATGCACACAGCATGGGTAACAAACGAGGAGCTGGAAGCCATCGTGCAGCAGGAAAGCTATGATGTAGTCGCCATCACAGAAATGTGGTAGAATGACTCGCATGACTGGAGTGCTGCCATGGGTGGCTACAGGCTCTTCAGAAGGGACAGGCAAGGTAGGAGAGGTGGAGGGGTGGCTCTGTATGTTAGAGTCTCTTGACTGTAGAACTTGAAGTCAGTAATGATAAGGTTGAGTGCCTGTGGATCAGAATCAGGGGAAGGCCAACAAGGCTGACATCCTGGTGGGAGTCTGTTACAGACCACCCAATCAGGATGATGAGGGTGATGAATTATTCTACAAGCAGCTGGCAGATATCTCAAAATTGCCAGCCCTTGTTCTTGTGGGTGACTTTAACCTGCTGGATGTCTGCTGGAAACTCAACAGCAAAGAAGAGGCAGTCTAGGAGAATCCTAGAGTGTATAATTTCCTGCTCCAGCTGGTAAATGAGCCTACCAGGGGTGGGGCCCCGCTAGACCTGCTGTTCACAGAGAGGGGCTGGTGGGAGATTTGGTGGTTGGAGGCTGTCTGGGGCACAGTGACCATGAAATAATAGTTTTGGAATGCAAAGAGGAATGCAAAGAGGGCCATCATAAAACTGCTACCCTGGACTTCTGCAGGGCAGATTTCAGCCTACTCAGAAGACTGGTTCAGAGGGTACCTGGGGAAACAGCCCCTGAAAACAAAGGGGTCCAGGAGGAATGGACATGCTTCAAGAAGCAACACACAGGAGCAGGCTGTCCCAGTGTGCCAAAAGGCGAGCCAGCAGGGAAGATGTCCAGCCTGGTTGAACAGGGAGATTTTGAAGGGGAAAAAAGAGAGCTAACAGACTATGGAAAAAAGGGCTGGCTACTCAGGAAGAGTTTAGGAATACAGTTAGGTCAATGTAGAAAGAAAATCAGAGAGACAAAGGCACAATTTGAACTCAGTCTAGCCACTTCTGTTAGGGATAACAAGAAGTGCTTCTACAAATACATCAGTACCAAAATAGGGGCAAGGAAAACCTCCATTTTTTGTTGGACATGGCAGGGAACATAGTCACCAAAACTGAGGAAAAGACTGAGGTATTTAACACCTTCTTTGCCTCAGTTTTCAACAGTAAGAGAGGTTATCCTCAGGACAACTGGCCTCTGGAGCTGCTAGACAGAGACAGGAAGCCAAATAGCCCCCCTGTAATCCAGGAGGGAACAGTTAACGACCTGCTGAGCCACCTGGATCCTCAAGGATCCACAAGTCTATGAGACCAGATGGAATCCACCCAAGGGTGATGAGGGAGCTGGTGGAAGAGCTCACCAAGCCGCTCTCCATCATTTAGCAACAGTCCTGGCTCACTGGGGAGGTCCCAGATGATTGGAAGTTGGCGAATGTCATGCCGATCCACAAAAAGGGCTGCAAGGAGGACTTGGGAAACTACAGGCCTGTCAGCCTGACCTCAGTGCCTGCCAAGGTTATGGAGCAGATCATCCTAAGTGCAATCACACAGCATGTACAGGATGGACAAGGGATCAGACCCAGCCAGCATGGGTTTAGGAAGGGCAGGTCCTGTCTGACCAACCTGGTCTCTTTTTATGAGCAGGTGACCCTGGTGGATGGGGGGGGAAGGCTGTGGATGTGGTCTGTCTGGACTTCAACAAAGCCCAGAAAGCCCAGACTTCAACCATCTCCCACAGCATACTCCTGGAAAAGCTGGCAGCCCACGGCTTGGACAGGGGTACTCTGTGCTGGGTTAGGAACTGGCTGGAGGGCCGGGCCAAGAGAGTGGTGGTGAACGGGGCTGCATCCAGTTGGCAGCCAGTCACTAGTGGTGTCCCCCAGGGATCAGTGTTGGGCCCAGTTCTCTTTAATATCTTCATTGATGATCTAGATGAGGGGAGCAAGTGCACCATTAGCAAATTTGCAGATGACACTAAGTTGGGGGGAAGTGTTGATCGGCTGGAAGGCAGGAGGGTTCCGCAGAGGGATCTGGACAGGCTGGAGAGATGGTCGAATTCCAACGGGATGAAGTTCAACAAGGCCAAGTGCCGGGTCCTGCACTTTGGCCACAACAACCCCATGCAGAGCTACAGGCTGGGCACAGAGTGGCTGGAGAGCAGCCAAGCAGAAAGGGACCTGGGAGTTTGGATTGACAGGAAGCTGAACATGAGCCAGCAGTGTGCCCAGGTGGCCAAGAAGGCCAATGGCATCCTGGCCTGGATCAGGAACAGTGTGGCCAGCAGGAGCAGGGAAGTGATTCTTCCCCTGTACTCAGTGCTGGTGAGGCCACACCTGGAGTACTGTGTCCAGTTCTGGGCCCCTCAGTTCAGGAAGGATATTGAGGTGCTGGAGCAGGTCCAGAGAGGAGCAACAAGGCTGGTGAAGGGACTGGAGCACAAGTCCTGTGAGGAGAGGCTGAGGGAGCTGGGGTTGTTTAGCCTGGAGAAGAGGAGGCTCAGGGGAGACCTCATCACTCTCTACAACTCCCTGAGAGGAGGTTGTAGCCAGGTGGGGTTTGGTCTCTTCTCCCAGGCAACCAGCAGTAGGACAACAGGGCATGATCTTCAGCTGTGCCAGGGTAGGTTTGGGTTGATATTAGGAAGAAATTTTTTACGGAGAGAGTAATCAGACATTGGAACGGGCTGCCCAGGGAAGTGGTGGATTCTCTGTCCCTGGAGGTTTTTAAGATGAGACTGGATGTGGCACTTAGTGCCGTGGTCTAGTAGCCACAGTGGTGTTGGATCAAGGTTGGACTTGATGATCTCAGAGGTCTTTTCCAACCCGGTTGATTCTATGATTTCTAGGGAAACTGAACAGCCATAGCATTGGAGGCAAACAGTCAACTTATGCCATGGAGGGAGGTGACAGGCACATTCTTCAAGGGTCTGCACTGGGATTTGTGGTGTTCAACAAGTTTAGAATGATGTAGAAACACCTGTGTGGTGACATTTCTGATGGTTATCTATTCAGGGTAGCTGAAATGAGCAATCTTCAACAATTTCAAGAGGACCTCATGAGACTGGATAACTAGAAAATAACACACAGCTGAAATTCAGGGTAGATAATTATAAAGTCAGCCTCAAAGGAGAAAAACAAAATATCTTAATTCCAAATGTAAGATAATTGTTTCCAAGCTGACCATTACCACTTGAGCAAAATTTTGAGATTATGATAAATAGTTCCATAAATACATCAACTTAGTGCTCAGTTGCAGTCAAAAGACCAAATGGAATAATAAAAATTCTTGGAAAAGGAACAGAGACTAAAATCAAGAACATCATTATGTCCCTGTATAAATACAGGGTTTATCCAGAAATTGAATATTGTGTGTGGTTCCACTACTCGTATCTTCAGCAGCATGTAATAGAATTGAGAACAGTTCAGAGAACAGATACAAAGATGTTCAAAGATGTGGATTTGTTACCACTAAGAAAAAAATTTGTATTGTTTATTGTTTCAGAGCCCTCAGTCTAAAAAGAAGCAACTGAGGATAGAGGTCCACAAAAGCATGACACCCTGCAGAGAGAGAGGCACTGCATCTGCCAGGCAACTTGGAAGAGGCATTTGGAGCTGACTGTCCAGGAAGGGCATTGTAACATCAATCATAGAAGAAGTAATTTGACGAGCCAAGGTCTTCAGGGAGAGATAATGTCTCATTAAATCAAACACTATACTTGAGGAAGAGATGACAAATTTCTGGGCATGCCCATCCTTTAGGTTATTTGACATCTACCAGACTATGCATCTGGCAAAAAATGTCTCTTTCAAGGCAGTATTGAAAATGTCTTGAGCATTCCTCTTTTCCTAATGACTTGATTGCTATTTTGTTCACAGAGCACTACATATGTCAGTTGTTTTACTGTCTTCACAGTGTTCATGTGCTGGCTGAAGCCCACATGATTTAGCTGAGATGGGAATGGGAGCACAGAGAAAGAATCCCCTTGCAAACCCTTTTCCATCTTGTTGCACAGGGAACTGGAGCCTGTGGCTCAACATTTTATACCTCTGCAGCACCTACATTAACATGAACACTAGCCAGTGCTGGAAAACCTTAGTCACTTCTAAGTCTCAGTTCTGCACTTAAGAGATTGTTTTAATGAAAAATAAATGACCCAAAGAGGAAGAGTGCTTTCCTTTGTAGCAGAAGTGCTTAACAGGGCAGAGATAGGAGGGCAGCTGTACATTTTCTTTTTTTTTTGGTGGCAAGACATAATGTAAGTGATATTATTCAGTGTGTCTGTGTATCTATTCATGTCTCTGTGTTAAAGGCTGATAAGGAAAGAATGCAGGAATCTGTAAGAAAGTGCTGTGGCTGAGCTCTCATCTGAACTGCATGCTATGATGGTATCTTCTCTGATTTACAATCCAGTGCATTTAATTCTTATTACTTGCAGTCAGGAGGCACTCTGCATTTTCCCTCCTCTATAATAATCAGTGGAACAAGAGCTTTTTATCTTACGATGTCTCCTTTGGCACTCCTGGAAGAGAAGTCTTTAACATAACAGAATGATAGAGTATTAGTTAAATGCAAGGCTACTGAGTATGAGATGTTTATTATTTCATTACTGGTAATTAAATACATTTGCCATCTGTTACCTCAGCGACCTAAAGAGCACGTCAGTAGAGCTCTACCCACATTGGCATCATCTGTGATCTCCCTGGAAGTCTCTTTTAGAAACAGCAGCAGCAAGACAAGAAAACAAGAACAGCCTGATAGAATTATTGGAATTGCCAAAACACACACCAGGGGCACAGTCATTAAAATGCTGCAGAAGTAATTTCAGTCTGGAAATTATCTGTGACTTAAATGCCTTTTATAGATTACCAATTCTAATGATGTTTTGCCTAATGGCACATTAAAAGCAGTTTTCCATCATTTTTAATTAATTGTTGAAAGCAAACAAACATCCAAATGTCTGATAACATAGCCTCAATTCTGTAAACCGAGGTAAATGTTTGATTTTACTCACGTGAGTAGCTCTTTTTAACTTCATATATACAAAAGCCCAGGAAACCAACCACATTTGTCTGCATTTGCAAAATTGGAGCCAAGGATCATCACCAACTTTCTCTCCTTACAAAGCAAAACATGTCCTTTCTTTTTGTTCCAGAGCACTTGTGGTAGAGGCTGGTTAATCTCTTTGTTGTCAGGGGTGGGGGAGCAGGAGTTGAAAAGGAATGTGTGGAAAGAAGGAGAAAAACAATAAAGTAAACATTTCACAACAATCTCCAATGAAAGTCACCACAAGACATGCCAGCACTGCCAGATGGATTGGGTAAGTATTAATTCCAACAGATTTTCCTCATTGATGTGGAAAATCTTGAAAAGTGGTCTGGGTTTATTGCATCTCAGCGCCTTCAGCCTAGATACGTTGCATTTAACAGAAAGAACACAAAGCAAACAAAATCCCTTTATTAACAAAAAACTACTTCTTCAAGGCATTAGAATTACACAAAATACAAATACATCATACTCTGCCTTGGAACTATTCCTGAAGCTTTATTACTTTACTTACTTTTGCATGCTTATTTGAAATTTAGTGTTACTTTATGAGGTTAAGCAGCTGCTGTACACAATTACAAGAATGACTACCTATCAGCAAGGTGCAGTGATTTTTGTGCATATTATATACAAGCAGCTGTATAGCATTGGCCCAAGATACATGAAGCTTCAAGCAAATAAGGGGTGCCTCGCTATTGAGCACTTTATATATATATATATATATATATATATTTATATTTATATTTATATTTATATTTATATATATAATGTAGGGATTTAGCAACTGCATGCCTGGTCAGGGCTTCCTGGAACCACAGCCCAGCAGATGAAAGCATACACACTGAAGTATTATCTGAACCAGAATCAATCACAGTATGTTTCTGAGAGCAAATATTTACTAGTTGCATCTGAAGAGCTGAGGTATCCTTCAGACCTGAAAGCTTTTATTGTGGGTTCTTACCAGTAATTAAATATGTCAAAACTAGATCCTTTCAGTTGAGCAAATATAAACATAGGCTTATAAAAGAAACCACTAGCCTATTGCTTTAGATGTTATTAATGAAGGGGAATAGTTTGGCAGCCTGGGAAAGCATTTCATTAAAATACCTGATGCAAGTTGAATGTTGGGCTACATACAGTTATTGGCCTCTGCTCAGTCAAAACTGCTTTTGCTACCAATTATTATGGTAAAGCAACATTTGCAACAACAAAGTCCTCAGATATCCCTGAACTCAGTCTCCTGCCTGTTTAGCTCCAGCTGCAAGTGCAGAATGGGAGTCTCATGGGTCCTTCTGCCCCCTCCAGAAGGAGCTTGTCAGTCAAGCATCAGGGCCAAATCTTTATCGCCTACCATCTGCCCTGGACCAGAGGCTCCCCAAAATATTTTCCACCTCTACTCTGTGTTTCCGTTCTGTTTCTCTTTTTAACAGACAAAAGTGATAAGAAGGCCTTTGCTGTGAAAAGCTGAAGGCAGCCAAGCCCCTCAATTTCAGTACAGCCAAAATTACAGCCCCTGGACCTCCACCTGCGTAGTGTGCTTCCAGCTCACACTCAAACTGCAGGTGAAAACTATTATTAAGACTGAAAATCCAGTACATGCATGGTAGAGCACTCCAGAATTAGAGCTAAACACATATTTCGGATGTGAATGTTTTTTCATAGCCAAGACAAGTCTGATGTTTTGGAATTGGTTCTCAGCTTGATTTCAGGTTTAAAATGTTCTGAAAATTACTACTGCCTTGTTATTTGTTTTGTTTTAATATTTTCAGAACATTATGTTCTTATTTTGCCCTATTTATTTTATGAATTCTTTCATATAAAGTTTAGGGTGACACATTGTTCTGCATTAAAAAAAAAAAAAGCAAGAAACACACCACATTTTTTTATCTAAAGAAAAAGAAAAGAGGACAATTAGGGGCAATTTTTGAAGTTTTTTACGCAGAACTATCTGACTGGAAGATTCTGTTAAAACCATCTGTTTCCCTACAAATGCTCAATCAGCATTTTTGATTCTCCCAGTGGAGAGTTTGAATACTGTGCCGACTATTCAAACTGCCCTCAGACAGCAGAATTATGTTGTTACTCTCCTGCTCATTGTCCTACTCTGCTCTGCACTAGGGTGGCCTCACCTTGAATATTGTGTGCAGTTTAGGACACCACAATAAAAGAAACACATTGAGCTATTTAGAGTGCCCAAACAAGGGCAACAAAGATGGTGAAGGGCCTTGAGGGGAAGCTGTATGAGGAACAGCTGAGGTCACTTGGTCTGTTCAGCCTAGAGAAGAGGAGACTGAGGGGAGACCTCATTGCAGTCTACAGCTTCCTTGTAAGGGGAAGAGGAGGGGCAGGCATTGATCTCTTCTCTGTAGTGTCCAGTGAAAGGACTGAGGGAATGACCTGAAGTTGCATATGGGGAGGTTTAGGTTGGATATTAGGAAAAGATTCTTCACTCAGAGGGTGGTTGGGTGCTGGAACAGGCTCCCCGGGGAAGTGGTCACAGCACCAAGCCTGACAGAGTTTAAGAAGCATTTGGATGATATTCTGTGGAACATGATGTAACTATTTGTGATGGTCTTGTGCCGGGCTAAGATTTGGACTCGATGGTCCTTGTAGGTCTCCTCCAGCTCAGCATATTCTGTGATTCTGTGATACTCTTGCTGCAGTTCTTTTCCATCGGCACCATTTCATAGCCACTGCTTCACATCTTTCTGCTCATCAGAAAGGTATTTTTATTTCCCATGCCAAGCTAATCATCCCTCACTGGTAGTCTGCAGATACAGAGGCTGGTACAGAAAAACAGAAATCTGGAGAAGTGGAGCTGTCCCCAGCCACTCATATCTCTTCCCATTCCATGTTCCCTGTCTGCAACTTTCAGGTAGCCATGGGTAAAATTTCTACACACTCCACCAAACCCCTTCAAAAATAAATACATCACTAGTCAACCTGAGACGGACTCACAACACTGGCTATTTCAGCCCATGCAGTTAAAGTCTGTCAAAGTAATAAGAAACTTCTAATAATAATAATAATAATAAAATCTTCTAAAGGAAAGCATTAAGCAGCCTTAATAAATAATTTTTTGCAGCTGAAGGAGGAGACAGGCTTTCTGCAACATGGACCTGACTCCCCTGCCCTTAGAGGGCATTTTCCCACCTTTTACCTCTCTCCCCACATGTTCCTGTTGTGCCTCTTCCCACTCCTTTAGTCTCTTCTGTTCCTTCCCACATTTTAGACAAAAGCAAAATCTCACCAAAACAGGTCAAGGCCTGACTGACTGTCATCTTCTGTGGAGGAGGAACTCATTGTGCCATCAGATGAGCAAGCTCAGGTATCCAAGGAGTCTTGGCAAGTGATGCCAGCTCTTCTATTTGTAATTAATTCATGAATTTTAGGAATATAAACTAACTTATATTTTATCCGAGCAGGATAAAGATTTCCTTCTCATTTAAAGTGAGTCTATAAAGCAAATAAATATCACAGACAGAGGTTATTGGTGGTGCAGACTCCAGAGATGCTGCTCACAGTGGAGGTGCTCAATTTCCCATGGCTGATGCCATTCAAGCTACAGCAATGCCTGAACTGTCTCTTTGCCAAGCACTAAAATACCCAGAGGCAGAGGACATCCTGGAGACTCCATAGAGACAGAGGCTGGGGTGGGAAACCAGAAACCTGGGGAAGTGGTGTGATGCCTGTTGCGGTGGGACACTGGCAGACTAGCAGGCAGTCTGTATCACAAGTCGCTCAAAAACTGATTTACAAGCACCTGCCAAACCGTGATGTCAGCACACAAGGATTAGGAGGAAACTCTGCCAGCTAACAAAGGCTAAACCACTGTTAGCCACCCTTGTCTGAGAATACAGCAGCACACACACAGCAGAACAGCTGGTGATGTGGTGCTGGCTGGGAGACAAGACTGCTCAAGCATCTTTAGATATTGCTGTTATATTCTTTAAAAGGTGTCCTTGGGGGTGATAGATAAGAAAAATACCTACTCTGGGCAATTAGTTGTTATCTGATTTAATTAAAGGGCTGTGTAGTTGAGTGCTGATAAATACACATCAGTGCTAAGCATTCAAAGAAGTTGCCCATTTCCACATCTTTTTTCCCACCTTAGGAGGACATTAGAGCCCATGTGAACCAAACAGTTCATAACTGCTAAAACTGAAAAGACATACTTTGCTTCATTAACTCAGTCAACTATTGCAAAATAAAAGTATCCCAAGGAACTCTGAAAGTTTGACATATGTAACAAAAAATCTGAAACTCAGAAAGAGTCTGTTCACCTGGAATTAGGCTTGAAAATAATTTCCAGTGTATAGTTGTGAAGTAAGGGACATTTAGTAGTAAGAGAAGTTATTGTTGTGAATTTAAGGGTTCAGATATGGTACGTTAATATGACAACGTAGATAAAACAATATGAGTAGTATATTACAAGAAAAAACTCTCTAAGTGTAGAGACTTACCCTCAGCAGGGTGCAAGCTTTAAAGCAGGACCAAAAGCCCTCACTGAGCCAAGTATGCACCAGAACCAGGGCAAAATAAGAGACCAGTGCAAGTGGCATTGACAAAACAAGGTAACCTTTTAGAAAACAACGTTTCCAATGCTTAATTTTCACTATTAAGCCTAAGGGCTTGCAGGTCAGTATTCTCCTTTATGGAGGACCAGTCTCGAGGAGAGCAGGGCTTGGATCCTGTGTTCAGAAAAGAGACTGTCTCCAGCACTGACTCCTGCACATCCTCCACTGTCCTGCTCCCTGTCCTGCTGAGCACAGCATGAGGGTCAGTTACAGGCTATGGAAAGCTTGAGCAGGGCCAGAGGGAATCAAGCCTGGAACCCCACAACAACAGACTGAACCAGGCAACTGATGAGAAAGCTATGAAAAATCAAAGGATGAACACAAAGTAGTCCTGATCCATTTCATTGCCTGACAGAAAGCTCTCACCTGAGCTCTTCACAAACACAATTACTACATTTAAGAAATTACGACATGCTGTCCGGTCCTCTGCCTTCCCGCCACATACTTTTCCTAATCGCCCTGGTTGCACAAATTACAAAGGGCTCTGGAAAAGTGGAGCATATAAAAAATAGTTAAACTGTCTTTGCTTTGTTTGATTTTTTTTTTAACTACTTCATTGCATAATCCTTAAAAGCCTGACCTTGAGTCCATTAGCTTAAAACAGCAGAAAACAAACAAATGATGAGTTTTGTCAGGATAAGATGCACACTAAAGACCATTTCAATTCCATCAACCATGCAATTTCCAAACAACACGCAATTTGTATGTACTTGGTATGCTTCCTTCTGGCTCAGTTAGTTTCAGATCATGTTGGTGGTTTATGAGATGCTACAGGGATCGATCATACTAATGTGAAAGCACTTGGAAGAGCCTCAGCTGCACAGCCATATCAACAACCTCTTTTCTTAAAAAAAAAAAAAAAGTGCAGTAGATATTGCACGTAAACAGAATGTGCCCAGAGCATAATAATCAGTGCCCCCTTCTAAATCCCAGTAATGCTGATCACAAACATAATAGATTTCAAAAATACCATAAAGTCCATTAAGCACAGAAAACTGAAGTTGTTTTTATGAATTCAAATCTACCAATAAGAAAAATTTCATGTTTGGACTAGGTCCAGCTGACTACCCTGCCTCCCCAGCAGCCAGGAACAGAAGTATGGGCACAAGCAGAATAGTCGCCATAGTGATAACTTCTGTGGGCACTGTACCTGTGGGCTTTCCTGAGTCAGAGTTTGTGTATTCAATGTGTTTCCATTAATTTGCTCAAGGCCTTCTTGAACCATTTCAGCTAAGCAGTTACTTGCCTTGCTCCAATCCAACATAGAGTTGTTTCCATATTGCTGTTACAGAAGACAGAAGGCAAAATTGTCTTTCCATGGCTCCCCCCATACTGAGCAGAAAGAAAAAGAAGCACAGGGAAGCACCATGAAAACAGAGCCAACCTGCATGGATGTGAACCAACCCTCATAGTTATATTGGCTACTCAGTTCCATGTTTTTTTTGAGCTTTTAGGACTTACTTTGGCAACTTGCTGCTTCATTTTCCTGTGGGCAAGAAATCTGTCAGGAGAAAAGCGAGGTAACAACTCTTGTTTTGCTGTGAGACTTGTTTGGGTTTTCTGGTGCCAGGTAAAACCTCAACAAAAGGAAGTGAGTCCCAAATCATGCACTCCATGCACTTCACACATCTTTGCTAACTTCTACCCTAACCAGTCTCAAAACAGGACTATTCAGGCCTGGTAGAAGATGATGAGAACTCTGCTGCTTCAGTCTATGCTTGGAATTAGGGGTTAGGGAAGGGGAGGAATACCCTCTCCCACAGGTCTGACTCTAGATCCCTGTATTGCTACAAACTGCTTTTGTCACCTAATTTGATACCATTGCAGTTCTATGAGCACATGTTGGTAAACAAAGCAGCAATGGAAGGGCAGCATCCTGTTTACACTTCACTGCAGGATGATTCATTTACAGTTCTTCAGCAGGCAGAGTCTGTAATCATGCAAAAGGTCAGCAGTTTCTGCTAGGATTTTTGCATTTAGTTAGATAGTGTTTAGGTTAAAAAAAAAATCTGGTGTTGATATAATCCTGCTGAACAGTCTTCGTCTTTCCTGGAAATCAAGAGTTTGACGTAGATGGACCTTTTCTAATTTAAGGGATGGAAAAAACTCCCCATGTTTCAAAGAGAGTTGATTGTTTTCAAGTACATCAAATGTAATCTGCCTGTAAACTGTACCTTCTGGTGGGCACTGGCAATATGCCATCTCCCACAGATCTGCAAAACCATGATTGCCAGACTTGCAAAGTGAGGGAACAAGAAATCACCCTGAACATTAATATTCTCTGTTAAACGGGGCTAGGGGAAGCTCTGTCATTGTTTGGATAAATAATTACAACAAGCAAATAATCTAAAGCACTTACCCTTCTATTACAAAACACATGGCCTTCAGGATCAGCCATTTAACTTCAGTATCTAGATACTGAACATAATATCTGGCACAGTAGGAGCTAATCAGTTTATGATGAGCTATGATTTCTTCATGCTTAGCATTTGCCTGAAATCTCTTCTTCCACCCCAGTCACTGAGCTGTACCTTTCACATGCATTATGTAATATCTTATGATGAGACCTAACTGTGAGGGTACCACACATGTAGGGAATGCTTGTCCTCAGCCTTGCAGGAACACACTTCATGAAATCCACGCACAAACTCCCAAATAAGCTATTGATTTAGAACTTGACACCAGCACTTAAATATAGCAAACCCTCCCAAGGGGTATCCTCTTCAAACACTAATCTTAGCTCGCCTGTACCAGAATACAGACAAGGAACAACTTTCCCCAGCTGTCAGAAGAGTCTGACCTTAAAATGCTGCATGATTTATATTACAGTCAAATAAACATGACCTCTGAGAAGGTTATAGCTACTTACTGCTTTCCAAATACTCCCTCACATACGCACTTTCAAGCCAAAGATGTCCTTAAAGCAGAAAGTACTTCAACAAGCCCTCGAGGAACGAGGATGTAATTATTATAGCACCAGCTCTTGATTAAGGACTTGTTTGAAAAAGGGTTCATTAATTTGCATGCACATCTGATTGACTGTGATGGAAGGGAGCCGACAGAGTTGGGCACTGGTTACCCTTCACAGTGTTAAGAGTATCAAGTACATGTCTATTAGAAGAATTGCCACCTGTCTGTTTCCCTTCTCTGCAATACCTTAACCCCTAAAACCTCAGATCTCTCCTTTTTTTGCTGACCTAAATCCTATTAATAGTTCTGCGCAAGTCTGTCCAGATTGTAAAGACATTCACAAAAAATACTGTGTTTCAGGAAAGTCTGACCTGTTTCTGAAGTGTGCACAACAGGAGGGAGGGACATCAGCGTGGCTGTGGAAATAACCTGCTGCCTGTTTTCCACTTCATTCCACTGCTATATAAAATAGAGCCATCTTATAGTGGTATGAAAAGTAACATTATACAACTGCTAATATTACATCAAAGACTGTTTAGAAAAATGTGAAAATAGTTCCATTTTATGAGTACATTTTAATAAGCAGAAATATTTAATCACAATTTCACCTTCACTGGGAAAAGGGATGTTTGTAAGTTTTAAAAGCCAGGGCTATGTAACTGAATTATCACAGGACAGTTGGCTAGTTACACTGGAAACCAGAAGGAAGGTAGATAAAATTACCTTGCTACTTAAGCAAGACAAAAGCCACTGAAACAGGAACAACAGGAATAATAAGTATAGAGCAGTACACCAGTCAATTCGCCTGGCAATGTTCCCCAGCGTCAGCTGATGGTACCACAAACCTGCAGGAAGGAGGGAGCACGGGTGCCAGCAGAAAAGTCTCCTTCACCAGGTCTACCACCAGCTCCAGCACAATATGAGCAGTTATTTTGGCTCCAGTTTCCCAATGCCTGTGTATAGCTGGTGGGAAGTAGCTACAACCTCACTCTGAAGATCATATGGACCCTGGAGCTGGCTCTGTTTTGATGAAGCGTTCTATGAAAAATGGGAAAAAGTTGTGTAGGGATATCAGGAAGGCTCATTTTCTTCATGTGCTGGCATAGCAGAAATGCAGAGCTAACATGTTTGTCCTCCCATTTAGTTACATATGCACTTCTTCAATTTGTATAATATTCACTATTTTAGGTCAGACACTAGTGCTGATTTCAAGTGAGTGGCACATCTTGCACACAGACCTCTTCACATTCTTAATTCCAGTGAATTATGCCCTGGCTAAATGGTTGGAAGCTGTTTGGGAGCAATAGCTCTGCCTTGCTCCCACCTCCACCCTGCTTCAAACATTGTTTGACATTACCAGGTCTTTAGACACTACTGCTAACACACAAGCTTTTAACCTGCTGCTGATTCCAACCATTCAGAAGTTTTTTCCCAAACTCTGAAGGTTTTTTGTTTTGCTTTCCTAAATATCCACTTGATTGTTTGTCTTGGCAAAAATATTCCTGTGTTCACAGTTGAACTTTCAAGAACCTGGAGGAATCTAAGAAACAAAAACAACCATTTTTTTCTCCACAATCTCCATGTGATCACATTGGCAGCTGGTACCACTCTGCTGGACATGGGTTACACACTTCTTTCCAAGGACTACTTCTCCCCGTCTCCCTCCCTAAGATTATTCTCACACTCCTGTGTGTACAACTGGCTGTACAACAGCCTGGCACAGTGCTGCAGAGGCCCTGGAGCCATACAGCAGTCCAGCCCAATCACAGCCCCCCAAATTGTCTGCCACTGGGCCACAAGGGCACAGCCTCAAGCAACCAGCACCACTACAGCAGGGAGCCCAGGTGGCATAGCCCTGGAGATGATCCCTAGCAGAAGTTGGGAACTGCAAGCAGTCCAGGGTCACATTACCTCCACAAGCAAGAGCAATCTGGATGACTTTGAACCCACTGCCCATCCCTGGAGATGTTCAAAAGCCATGTGGAGATGATCCTGGGCAACTAGCTCCAGCCAGCCTTACTTGAGCAAGGAGGTTGTGCAAGATGACCTCCAGCAGTCCCTGCAAACCTTCAACATTCTGTGATTCAGTGAAATCTTACGATCTCAAAGTTCCTACTGAAGAAAGCTGTGTAACTCCAGTTCAGCTACATAAAAAATTCATAAATATTATGTGACCAACTCAACCCAGTGCTTTTGTTGAGGATTACAGAACCAGAACAGAATAAGATTTTAGAACTCATAAAATGCAAATCAGCATACTTACATGAACACTCACAGCTGGTCTTAGGTGCAAGAAAAAAATCTTGATTTTCAGTAGAAAAGAAAAAATTGGTTTGATCAAGCTCTCCCTGCATGGCTACAAATCCAATATTATTCTGATGCATGGGAGTTTTGCTGTTTATATAATCTGAGTGTAGGAATACTACAGAGATCTGAAAGAAAAGTGAAAAATTGCTTAAATCAATATGAAAATGAAAATGCTCAAAATCAATAATATGTAAAGTTAATTACTTTCATTCCTTAATAAACAGAGATGAAAATGAAGCCTTAAGACCTGCAGGTAACAAGTTACATCAATATTTGTTGAAAAAAAATTTACTTTGCCCCTACCCATCTATTTTATTCATGTGATGGCTAGGCCAGAATATAATAGATAATGTCAACACAAAGCTAAATATTACAAAGGTGTATTTGCATTCCATTTAGGAAAGATCTGATACACAAAAGCCAAGAGCTGCTGATTGCTGCTTTTGTTTCCCAAATGTAAACCTAAGCACGTTGTAAGGTCTATAAAAACAACAAACATGATAAGTTCATTGGACTAAGTGTTCACTTTAACCCCAGAATATATTAAACTGTATGTACAAACACTGTGTGAGATGAGTTCTCTGTTTCTCAATTACACACTGTGGCTTTTAGACATATGGTAAATAACCTTTGGAAAGGTTGCCTCTGATTTCCCTGCATAGTAAGCCATTCACTACTCAAACATAAATATAAATCACATATCCCAGGAAAAAAATAATTGGTTTTCTTGCAAAGTCCTGAAGAGAGGAGCCATTTTTCCCATGCTTGGTGGGTTCACTGGTAGCAGTGACCCCAGCAACAGCCTCGTGCCCTGTAATGCTTCTCACACAGGGAGAAAGCATCCCAGAGGGATAGACCAGCCTCCCCACTTGGATGAGAATTGCTCAACATATTTTACTTTAACATATGTTTTAGTATATACTGAAAAACAAGAAGAATCCATTGAAGAGATGATGTTGAAGAGATCTGCAAGTATTAAGCTTGCACAGATGCCATCTGCAGGTTATTGAGTAGGCAGGTCAGGAAAGAGACAGCATAGTTACACCCAATCTGCTCTTTCAGATCCTCATTTAGACTTACTCATTCCATACCTACCACACTTGAAAATAACCTGTGAGCACTCAAGCCTTAGCAGAGTGTTGATATTTTGCTTCACCAAGGCAGGATTTTAATCAGTAACAAACATAGACAGTAACTTGTTATTAGTCTTGAGAGGTGAACCCAGCCTGGTGGGAGGAAAAGGGCATATTCTGCTTACACAAAGCTGCAGTCAGGTGCTCCTCTGAACCTCCTCATGTTGTGTCTAATCAAGTACTTTCAGCAAAAGCTGCATCTCTGTCCACTGGATTAACCTATGTACCATACCTGGGCCTTTGCGACTACAACAGTGTAAACTTCTAGGCAGTGTGTCCTTCAACAGAGAAGGCAGAAAAAATTAAACATTCCACAGAAAATGAGATGGCTCAGGAAGAAACTAAGGACCAAAACATAGTTTGTTCTCAGAGTCCTTATACAATGTAAAAATTTCTATGTATATCCACATACACACACACTCATATGCATTGGTTTTAAAGAGTTTACTGTGGGATAAGAAAAAAAGAATCAGCAAACTTACAATGTATATGTATTTTTTAATAGATTTTAATATGTTCTTGCAACACTATTTCCAAAAGAAAGTTATAAAAGGTTTAACCAGAAAAAAACTTTGATACTTCAGCTGAAGAAAAGTACATTTTCTAATTTCTTTCACCTCTAGAACCTACTGCATGCTTACATCACATCTTGCAGTGACACTTTTGAGATGGTTAGTTAGCTCTCTTCTATTTCATCTTGCTCTATTGTCCATCCACTGCACACCCAAGTGTATTCTTCAAAGCACCTGTTTTCAGTCCTAGCAGCCTGCTTTATGTATTCTGCCTTTACCAGTAGAGCAAGATAGACTACAGAATGTTCTTTCCTATAAAAAGGAATTATTTGGGCCTGTCTTACAGGCAATGAAAATAATTTTATGGGTCTGGAGCCCTCAGAATTCCCTGTGCTGCACAGCCCTGCCTCAAGCACTGCAGCAAGGCGATGCCATCTGCTTACAGCAGCATGCAAGGCACTGCGCACGCCCCAACTTGTGCACCATCACTGCAATCATCAACATGTGAAAGATGTAATCTGCTCTGCCTCTGGCATATTCAGGAGAAATCCTCAGGTTTGAAACACTGCAGGATATTGCCGCTGAGTGAAGGGAGAACTGAAATGCTGAAGCTCTTCTTAAAGGGCAGAAAAAGTAACTGAAAGAGCAGAAAAAGATGAGGGCAGAGGATTTCTTTTAAATTATTCTTTGCAAGTGTATTTTAGGGTATTTTTGTTTTTTTAAAGGAGTGAAAATCTAGGCTGTGATTTAAATGATGAGCAAAGTGGAGGCTTGCATGAGAGATTTAGCAAAAACTCTTGTGCAGGCAGATGAAGGAATATCCACTACAGAAGTAACAAGAACAAGACCTGTGAGTTTACTTCTCCATTCTTGGGTGGATATCTGCTGTTTTCCAAGGAGTTGGAGACAACAACAGGCAGCTTTATTTCACTTGGACCTCCAGGAATCCCCAAAGTCCTACCATAAAAGAGCTTTGTACTGTGTAGGTGCATGACCTCCATTACACATATAGTCCTTGATTTTTATTTATAGAAATCCTTAAGCAGCTTTCTAGCCCCACACATCCCTATTCCCTACAGCAGGATGTTGTGCTGACAACTACAAATGTGATCAAGAAACTAGAGGGCATTTAACCGAGGACACAAACACCTGCAGCACCTCTTTCCCAACAGTGTAATTACAGAAGAAACTGGGGAAGAGTGCTGTCCATCTTCCTGAACAAGAAGCAGAGTATGACCTCTCATCCCAAAGACAGGCTGGCATGTCAATACATGTTCCCTTAGGTCTGGACAGTTAAAACAAATTTGCTTTTAATTAGAAGGCTAAAATCAAGCTGTGAAGTCTTGTTTTCAATCACAGTATCTGTTACTCCCACTGGTGAATAGGAATGGAGTTGCTCTCCATCTTTGAAAAATGAGGCAATTACATGTCCAGATAAAGGCGCTTAACGCTAGGAACTCAGATTTGAAGATTTTTGTCCAAAAGCCACAAAAACTTGTTGGAAGTGCTCATGGCTCATTTTGAACAAGCACCAACTCGTTCCCATCAGCACCTGAACTGCAGAGTAGGATAGAGATTAAAACTTCTTACAAAAATACAGTAGAAAATTCCTTGAAGTGAGCTGCAAGTTGCAGACTATAAAAAGCCTCTCATGCTAAGTTAGAAAAGAAGCAATCTAGCTGCAAATGCAAAAATGAGAGCATGGCTCAACTATATATTTTCTGTCCTCTAGTGTCAGCTTTTTGTGATGAACAGAATCAGAATAAGCCTTTTTCTGTTGTCTGTTTTAACTGCCTTTTTTTAAAAAAAAGCAAAGAAGTACCTGTCCTATTGTGAACACTCAACACTGTTTAGCACATATCTGAAAAGAGGCTAAATTTTGGCTGAAAAACATCAGTCTTCCCCAAAGCTAACTGCAAAGTTTCAGACAGCATCATTGCAGCACGACTGCAACCAGCAAACCTCAAATAGGGGATCTACTCTAGGGGAGAATCACAGCAGAATGGATTTTGCTCCAAACTTTTCTTTTAACAAATGTTCTTGTACGCACAGAGTTGTTGTAGCTAAAAATATGTCAGAACTGTCTTACCCTCCACGATCTACAGTAGATCTACACATGCAGGCTATCGTGTTTAAGAACTTCTCTAGCCAATCTCCAACCAACAGCAGGCAGCCATTTCAGGCAGGCATTTATGCCAGAGTGCAGGCATAAATTGTACCAAAGTAGAGCAGTTCTATGAACAGTGTGATTGTCTCTGCATTTAGGTGTTGGTATTAAAGTACTAGAAAAGCATAGAATATGTAGTTATACTGGTTCAGAAAAACGAAACCAGATTAACAATATTTGCATGAAACTGTGATAGAGCAGGAGCAGGAAGCAAAGCGAGCCAAAGATCTCCAGCACCCTCTCCTGGAGCCTGCAGGCACCAGCGCAACTGGAAACCCTTCTGCTCAAGTGCCATCGATAGACCCAGGAAATTAATACAAACGTAGAGGAGAGCTACAGGATGCCAGTCCCCTCAGCAGCACTGAACTCTATAGGATATATTATTGTTTTGAAAATTTCATGACAAAATTTTGCCTGTTGAGGTACTGGTCCTCACTCTGTACATACACTGATACATACATTGCTGCTGCTGGGCACCCCCAACGTGAGCAGTGTTAAGAAACACCTTTCCCCAGTCCACACACACACACACTCGCCACAGGGCTCACTGCATCCCCAGTGGGGCAAGGGCTCAACCCACTCACCATCCACCTCCCCCACACCAGCTCCTCCCGCTCACCTCCCAAGAAAGCCAACACTACTATGACCCTTGTAACCTCACAGTTCTGCCAAGATTGCCACTGTTTCAAAGGTAATCAACAAGGTTTCTTCTTTGCTGAGGCTTTCTACTTATTAGTTAACTAGGTCTGCCCATCCTGATTTGGTAAATCCTAAATTACCACATATAGCAGAGATGGGTTCTATTACTTTTTATTAAAAAAATAACAATTAAGCAGCTGCAGAACCAGGCTCCTCTGCTTAACTCCCCTGCATCATCCATCCATATACACACCACTGAGCAGCTCACTACTCAGCCAGAACAATTTCACCCACATTTCCTCCACTTGCTTCCACATTTACTCTTTGACTGGACTTGAACACCACTAAAGCACTCAGACGCCAACTCACCCACCTGCAGGTATTTGCTGCCTGCACCAGGTATGGGCTGCCCTATGAAACCCTCCAGCTCAGCCTGGAGCTTTAAGTCCCCACTTTCCATCTGTCCTCATCCTCCTCTTTGCAGCTTCTCCTCCCTAGGCATGTTTCTGAGCTCCCCTAACCTTACTGAGCCCCCAGCCTCATGGCTCCTGTTGCTCCTGCAGCCAGCACAGCACCAAGGAGTCACTGGCTACCTCTCGCCCAGGGTGCTCCCACAGCCCCATCAGGCAGCTCAGTACCAGCTCCTGATCCACAGCACCAGCACTGCAAAAGCCCCTCTTCAGCAGAGCCAAGCTGACTATCCTTCATTTTATCCAGCTGTTTCTGCTTAACACTGACCTCTTCCACCACCCAGCCCCAAGAGCAATGCCTCTGCAGAGCTCTCTCCACTCTTGTTTACCACTATTTCTTTACAAATTGTTTTCCTCTCTTGATTAGAGCAGTTTTTGCTCCAGCCTTCTCTCTCTACTCACACTCCTTGAGGCCAGCTCTACCTGTAATTGCTACCTGCCGTTGGTCATCCAGGGAAAGAACCCAGTGAGTCCTAGTGGGTGAAGGTGTCATGTCTGTGTCCTCTGCTGCCTTCGCCCAAGTGGACCAGCTTCTGGGCAGGTCCTTTTGCTATGGACTTGCAGTTTCTGCAACACAAAATCTACCAAAAATTCGAAGGTGAAGCAAGCTGCCTTTCAGAAGTCTTAATAGCAGCCAGACCAAAAAAAAAAAAAAAAAAAAAAAAAAAACCACAAAAAAACCCCAGAACAAAAACAAACAAAAAACCCAAACAAAACCCAAACAAAAATAAAAACCAACCAAACAAGAAAACCAACCAACCAACCAAAACAAGTATCAAAAAACAAAAACAAAATTTTAAGGAAAATGCAGATTTAGTCTGCACTGTAGCTGCTCTCCCCAACTCTAGCAGTGATGCATCCTTTAGGTAATGGCCCTTCTACACCCCAGGTTACTTCGAGCATGCACTCTCATCCTCAGAACCCACAGAACTGTGCCTGCTCCTAAAAGTCCCTTCAGAATTTTGCAGAAGCTCTACTCTTTTCTAATCTCTTTTTCCAGTCTTAATTTTCCCATTCATACAAGAAACTATTCTAACATCAGGACCGCCTTTGTTAAGTGGCACAAGAAAGGTATTCAAAGAAAATTAAGGTCAAGATGAGAAATACAGAACCTTGCTGAAGGCCAGGAAGCACAAGCCTGTGCAACCCTCAAGCCCTTGCAGGCATGTGTTACCTGTTAGTCTCTAATTGCATAAGCATATATGCTTAAGGACACCTGTCTTGCACTATTTTGTTTTTACCTACTTAACACATCATCCATGCTGTGCACAGAACAACTCCCCTCCTCATTAACTGTGTCTGTACTCCTGTACTGAGTCCGTCAATATTACCTTATCTTTGTATCCTTGTGATTAGCCCACAGTGTGGTCCATTTTCTTCAAGTGAGTAAATTACCAAGGTTAAAATAAAAATTTTCAGAAACATCCACTAAAATCAACATCTTGCTTGATCATTGTTAAACCTAGCATGTCCTGACCAGCTTTATGTTCTCTCAACATTAAAGCAAAAAAAAAACCAAACAAACCAGACAAGAAATAAAAGAATCACATCAAACTCCTACATGAACCACCTGAGATGCTGACTTTCTTACAGTGCAACTGCATAATTTGGGATCATCACATGGACCAAATGTTGGCTGTAATCTTCTAGCACAAGACCAGCCCCTAAAGAGGCAAGGAGGAGCACTTCCCTGGCAGCAGAACACAAGACTGTCACCACATGATCAGGATAGAAACATATTGCAGACCTTTCTTTTCATAATTATGAGCCCATTTGCTTCCATTTATCTTTGTCACTAAAATTTCCTTTCCCTCTTCCGCCACTGAGCTCTCCAGGGTCATGGCTGCCTTCAACATATCTGCTGGGCTCTCCCACCCTGCAGCTGCATCCAGAGTGACTTGGTCAGCCAGGGAAAACTGGTTCCACAGCGTATTTGGCAGTTAATTGATGGTGAACAGATCCTTCCACTGGAAGCAAAAGGTAGCCATAACCACAGCCAGTATCACCAGTTTCACCTGCAATACTGTGTTTGTTATTTAGCGGTTTATAAAATAAAAGACTAAGAATTAAATAATACTAATTTATAGTTCAATTGAAACATTCAGATCCTTCCAAACTGCATTTTCAAAATAACTAATTCATTCATCTCAACTATGAAAATGTATTTATTCTGTACAAAGATCATTTGTGCACGCCCCCTTTGGAGATGGAATATAATCAATAATCAATAATCAATCAATATAAGAAATTGAAGCTAAGAAAAATAAATATTCATGTGGGGATTTAGTAAAGTATCTGTGTAATTTACATTCATACTCGAGCTTCTATATGAAACAGCCTTCCAATGCAGACAGAACTATTTCTCAGCTTTTGGTAATGAAGCTTTGCATGAACGGTGGCTTGATTCAGCTGGCTGCTTACAGTATATGTCAATTCCTTACAGATCACCTCATTTCTAACATTATACTTTCAAACAGTGTGCCTTGTTACCTAAAGCAATGTTGTAGGGAAAAGAAGTGAACCTGATAATTGAGGAAGAGGCCCTTCAGCCTGGCTGTAATTTAAGTCCTGTATACCCCAGGGAGGAAAGAATGTGATACTCATGACAAGAACCACCAGTAACACCAACAGGTACAAATGGCAAGCACAGAAAATAGATTATTGCTGACAATTCTACAATGTCCCCTTGTATTGCATTCAAATTGTAACAAAGCACATGTATGTAACACAGTGTGTGCGCATGTATGCTAAATTACTCAAAGCTCTATCATTTTTCACCCATTCATGATGCACTGAGCTCAGACAGGATGCTCCATGACTTGATAAAGATGGTAGAACTTCAGCAGTCTTCAGCAGGAAGCAATGGGAGATGGGAGATGCAAAGATTACAATAGCACAGAGCTCCCAGACATCAAGCTATCACACAGAAGGAAAAAGAATCCTAAGGAAGCCACCATACCAAAGACATCAAGCTAAGGCCAGAAAGAAAGAGAGCAAAGGGCTCTCCTCCTTTCTTCTTATAGCCTGGCTTACTTAAAAATTGTAGGGAATACTGGGTAAATCTGGGCCCTTCCTTGGTTACAAACTGGTCACCAAGGAAGGCCCAGACCAAACTACCACAGTAGTGTAAGCACGATCATAGCTGCACGTCATGACCTGCTATTTGCTTTATTGAGCTTACTCTCAGGTAAGGAATTTAGGAAATGCATGCCACTATAGGCCCTGTGAGAGCTCACACACCCATCAGATGATCTGATCTGCACAAGAGACTGTGACAAAACAGACTTTGGTAGGCATTGCATTCAGAAGCAGCAATACCCTCTACTGACAAACTGGTTTAAGGTATCAGTTTTTCTTGAGCCTGTCTGAAGATCTTTTCCAGACTGCAACCCACTAAGAGAAAGACCCTAGAAGTTGCTTACAAATCTCTGAGGAAGCGCAAACCTCCTGAGACAGAAGAGTTTTTGACGCTGCCCTGTGCCTCACCCAGAGCCAGACTGCTCTGCAGATCACTCCCAGTGCTGGTTTAGCGAAACCATTTCCTAGAGATGCACGGAACACACCTCTAGGGAAGGCTGCAGATATCCAGGGCATGAAACAGACCTCATTCATTTTGCAATAAAGCTCACTGATGACTAAAAACAACAGCTCAGAGGAGGAAAGTTGACAGCATGAGGAAAGTTGACCAGCTAGTCAACACATTTATTACCCTAATGAGCCAGTAATTCTTGGTGCACAAGTGTAATAATTCTTAATCAGAGCAAAAGTTCCCTGCAGCTGACTATACTGCTTCAACCGGTACCCAGTAGAAAAGAGAAAAAAGGAAAACAAAAACAACCTTGACTAAACTCCTTCCAGTTTCTAGCAGGCAGCAGTTTAAATGTATTTACTGTAGAACAGATATTCCTTAAAAGAAGAAACACTAAAGTTGAGGTCCCCATAACAAATCGAGCAGATTTTTTTTTTTCCTCCACAGGCATCTGTATGGGGGAATAAACCCTCATTTCCTTCACATTTGGTAAC
Organism: Chiroxiphia lanceolata; assembly: GCF_009829145.1. NCBI lineage: Eukaryota > Metazoa > Chordata > Aves > Passeriformes > Pipridae > Chiroxiphia > Chiroxiphia lanceolata. Next base: position 15,953,279 of record NC_045671.1, on the reverse strand, counting down.
ATTTCTCAAAGAACTGGGATGACCATAAAAATCTTCAGAATTTAGACTGGATCCAGTATGAATCAGTGGACACCCTAACAGTAGTTAACACTCTTTTCAGGAAATATAACTACATCTCTTCCTCCTTAACAGAGAGGAAGACCCCACACAAGTCAGTGATGGAGGCCTCTAGTCATCTCAGATGAAGTAAAGGAGTCCCAGCTCCCCACCATAAACACAGGTACCCCCTCAACACCAGCAGCAGGCAGAGGGCACGTCCCCCATCAATAGCAGATGGGAAAAATCTATGACTTAACACTCCGCTTTTGAAGAGGGTTCGAATGGGGAACCAGGAACAGATGCTTCCCTGCCAATAAAGCCAGGATGATGAAGAGAAATGGTAGGGACTGCAAACCATACAGCAGTGCCATGTCTGTGTGCAGCAATCAGTCATTACCATCAATAAAGTCAAGCTCTTTCAGCCCAGCACTGACAAACTACCTCCAGCAGACATTCTTTACCATTCAAAGCTTACTGGTACCTACCATGGCAATGGGCAAGCTTTGTCACCACCTTCTGAAGCCTTGAAGGCAGACATTTGCTCAAGCAAAAAAACAAGAGAGGATTTATCCTGGGAGTGGATCATGGTTTACATATGAGAGAAGAAAAAGGCCAATTAACTACTAAAATTGCCCTGGGAAAGGAACAAAGTCAGGATAAAGTTCCATTGTTAAATGCTAGAGAATCGGATTTCATTCTGCTTTATCTCATCAAGCACTGAACAAAAGGGAGGGGAACAGTGCAATAAAATACTTTCACACATTTTATGGAAGTAAGATATGAAAACCAAACATTGTTTCAAGTGACATCTCCCAGGAAAATAAAAAAAACTGAAAAGACTTCCACAGTGAGTGACTAAAGAAAGAGTTTTTTAAAGTGACGCAAAAGATGATGAACACGCAGCTTTGCCATAAGTAAATGCAACAGAAGGCAATCCAACTCCTTGGTGGAAATAACAAACCTTACCCATTTCCACACTGCTGTGAAGGGAAAACAGAAATAACAGCAAACAGATAACCATTTAAGCTAGAGACTACACAGACCTCTGTCAAGTCTCTGAACTGGCATAATAGACCACTGTACAGGACTAGAAATTAATCCAAAACTATCAGCACACACCAGTGAAGAAGCTACACACTAACAAAAAAGTTACAAAGGCTGTAAAGGTGTTTCATTCTACAAAGCAAAACCATGGCCCAACTCCTGTTACCTCCTCTGCTCGCAGCTCATTATAACCATTCCTTCCATTACCAGTTTCAGGATATAAACTAGCAAAAAAGAAGTACCAAGTATAACCAGTATTTCTACTTTCTCTGAAGAGAACTTTCTCAGTTCCAACTTCTAAGTTTCCTAAGTCTATAAAATTATAACACAATTCTTATAAAATTACATTATCTTCCCAAAGGGTTAATTACAGAAGTGACACTTGTTACTAAACTGAATAAAGAGGGGGTGAAGAGTCTACATTCCACTTTGAGAAACACCAAGGCAAAAAAAGTTTTTACTTAGTATTAAAAGTAGTGCATTCACATACTACCACATAATTAGATAGGCAGAATATCCTTTTGATAGTATGTGAAAACCAAAAAGTGAACAAACTACACCAAGGTGTCAAAGTTAGCAAAAAAAAACTGCAACAGGGAAAGGAGAAAGGTGTATAGGGCACACAGGTAGGAAAGACTTCATTACTGATATGGCAGTTTTCTCTTTAAAAAAGAAACATTTTTATCCTGTTAAATTTAGATTAGAAAATGGAGTATTTCAATGCACCATACTAAAATTAACTACATCAACATTTGCATGCCCATTCTAATACAAAAACTGACCTCTTGAATAGAAATATCTATTTAAATTAATAATAAATAAAAAGAGAAACATACTAACTTTGGCCTAAAATGGATGCCACCTCATAAAAAAAAAGTAGTTTCCTAAAGAAATATGGCCAAAATTTCAACTTTATAAATATTTTTGCTTGCTTTAGAGTTTTAAATTGCAAATAATTTCCTCTAAGAAATAGTACAATTAAAAAATATCTTGAAGGGGAATGTCTATATATATATAAGCTATGTTATAAACATATATGACATCATTGAGAGCAGTTGTGCTTATGAATTAATGCTACACAGCCTGTAAAATTGTGGAAAATATTTAAACAGCTAAAATAAACCAAATAAAACTATAAATAATACAATATTGTTTTTTAAATGTGCAATCATAAATAAAAAGTCTGACAAAAAATAAGCAAAACAGGTGCTTATTGCACAGATATAATTCTGGTGATATAAAAGCAAGATCTGTGATGAAAGTATTTTCACCTCATTCTGAAAGGCAGCCATTGATGCCAGAGTATATTTAATATAAATGAAAACAAAACTTAGCAGATTTAAAAACAATACCCATGATGCTAAGCACTGAGACAATACTCTGTAAATCAGTTTATTTCCCATGTAGTGGACAAATCCAGTCAGTGTAATGATTTTTCTGCATGTTGAATAGTAAAATCACACTGTTTTCCCATAAGAAATGTTTTCACTGTGAGAATAAGGGTCTTGCAATACTCTTTAAAGCTTTCAATTCAAAGGTTAATTCTAAAAATTTGGAACTGTAACATCAGGGTCCTTTGCCATTAATAACAACAACGACACTACAAGTGGCTAAAGAGCAGTTATTTGTGGAAGTAGAACAGTTCAACAGCTCAGTTAAGGAAAAGAGGTTTAGTGCACTTTGCTCATTTTAGCCAACATGCTACATTGCCCTTTTTGTGTACAAAGTGGACTCAATGATTTCCACTGTAAGAAAGAAATGAGTTGGCAAGCAAAACCCTGTGTCGACCTGCCCTTTTTTTCTTAGACATTTTAAGACAGAAGCTTTGCAAGACATTACACAATTCTTCGCTTTTATTATTAAATGAGAAAGTCTGATTTATATCATTGTCACATTGCTAGTCAGAAATGTTTCAGTGATGAAAGTCAATGCTGGGTCAACCCAACACCTCATTCTACAACATTTGTTTACAGACAAATTATAGTGATTTTCAACACACCTAACAAAACATTCTTAGCTTCCTTCAGAGGAAAGTCCCATCATTTGTCCTCTATTGGGCATGTTATTACATAAATTAGAATTATTTTTTTTTGGATAACACATCCCCAGTCTCCATGAGAAAAAACGGGCTTCTACAGGTGTTACATAAGTCTTCATACATCATCATCATCTGATGTATCACTGCTGCTCGTCTCAGAATCCTCATTCTCCAGAGCAGGTTTGAAAGTGCTGTTTTTCCACGGGCTAAATTTAAAATTACAGATGAGGCCATTTTTCAAAATGCCATTTTTCCGAAGGCCATTTTTTTGTAACTGAAATGTGAAAACATTACATATTTAGAGAAAGAAAAAGCCAAACATAACAATCTGTTGCAATTCAACATTCTCTGCATCTTCATTCCTGGGCTACACTGGATCCACAGCACTACCTTTTCATATACACACAAAAAAGAGAACTCCCCTGAGCACCTTTACTTCTAGGCCAGCCACCTGTATTCAAGTACTTCCAACTGTGCTAAACTCCTGCAGTCAACAAGAGTTCACCCACTTCCCCACCCACCCTGCCCCAGAGATGCCTCCTCCCAAATGGTCTCTCCTGTGATGCAGTCCCCTCTCCCACAGTGCTGCAAAAACCTGTGCTAAGAAGGGCAGGATATGCAATACGGAAGGGGCCCAGAAGAGGAGCAGCAGTGAGGGATGAGTATCCCAGTCTGTCTACCTGATGTCATTGGAAAATAAAAGACACTGAAGAGAAAGTAAACAACTAATTCTACAACAAGAAAGGAATTTCCACACATAATGCAGAAGGTGGGTAATAAGACAAGCATGTGTGTAACTAGACTTATAGAAAAATCAAATGTTCGGGTTTAACACCAGACACGATTCTCCTTTCCAGTCCTACTCATTGACCCCACCAGGTATACTCAACACTGCTATTAAGAAAACAACTCAACACAACAATTAAGAAAAAATCCAGTCTAGATTGCCCTTTCATACGTTGTTACTAATGAATTAAATGTCTCTCGATTCCCAGGAAAGAAAACGAAGATTTTGGAGTACTCAAGGAAACTGCATAAAAACCTTGAAAGAAGATTCTTTTTCTTTAGGCTAAGATGAGGAGCTGGAAAGCCTGTGCAATTCTACTACTAGCAATGCTGAAATTGCTCAGAAGCACTCCCTTACCCTTCCCTTGATATTTTGTGAATAGTCCTTAGGTACAGTCAGCATTGGCACCCTGTGTTTTTAAAGCAACTTTACTTCCAAAAGCATAGGACTGAAATGATACTGGAAGAGCAACATCACAAACCATCAGAATTACTGCAGATCCTCCTGAAAGGTAGGCATTTAGGGTAGCCAACCACAGGTTTACAATGCAACATTAAGTTAGTGTTACCTGTTCACTAATGACTTGGAACTCCCTCATCTCATCCTCTGTTAGTGGGGCACATGTCTCATCATTTTCACTGTCTTCCTGCCAGCCCATCTCCTTTAACAACCTTTAAATTAAGAAGGACAACGTTAGGTAATTTACTACACACACTCATTCAACGTCTGCCTATATAGATGTCTAAAGACCTGTAATAAATGCATTGATTAATCAGTTAGTATTTTTTTAAACAAACCCTCACATAAAAGCAGGTTCCAAGCTTTGCAAAAGATATGTAAAGGACACAAGTTGAGTTCTCAGGTCCCTCACAGATGACCCTGTTTTATCACTACATGTGGTGAAAACTGTACATTCATTCTAAGGTACTTTTTCACCTGTGTCAGGTGGAAAAGCAAGAATGTATTTCCTTAGCATAACTTATAACTGTTAGTGGAGCAGCAGGGTATCCCCTTGAGAACAGATAAAGACTCACACTGAGGCAATCTTCAGCTTTTCCTGGATAACAGAGCAGTCATGAAGAGCACTAGTGGTGTCTGTCAAAGGGTACCAATTCAGGATAAAATGGCCTCATATAATTTCTTTTTTATAGCACATAATAATGTCAAGAGTTGTGTCAGGCTTCCTTACAACTGAGTCTCAGCTAACAGCATATGCTGATATTTCAGCACAGACTACAACTAAGATTCTTGCCAGGATTTTGCCAGCAATGGAGAGCAGAGTAATACCACGGTAATTTGAACAGTCTGAATTTGAATTTGAATTTGAATTTGAAGAGTCTGGCAAGAATACTCTTAAACAGACTAATACCCGCTATAGCAGAAGGAATTCTACCTGAAAGCCAGTGTGATTTCAGAGCCAACAGGAGCACCACAGACATGGTATTTGTTCTCAGACAACTGCAAGAGAAGTGTAGGGAACAGAACAAAGGTCTCTATGTAACCTTTGTTGACTTCACCAAGGCTTTTGATACTGTGAGCAGAAAAGGTCTATGGCAGATTTTGGAATGTTTAGGTTTTCCCCCCAAGTTCCTCAAAATGATCATCTCACTCCATGAGGATCAGCACGGCCAAGTCAGATATGGCAATGTACTTTCTGAGCCCTTTTTAATTAAGAATTAAAAATTCTTAATTAAAGAATTTAATTAAGAATTTAATTAAGAAACAAGGCTGCATTCTCAGTCCAACCCTATTTACAGTCTTTTTCAGCATGATGCTCCAAAGGGCCACGGCAGACCTCGAGGATCAGGACGGTATCTACATTCGATACTGTACTGATGGAAGCCTTTTCAACCTAAGGCGACTGAAGGCCCACACCAAGACCTTAAACCATCTTGTCCGGGGAGCTGTTTTATGCTGATGACGCCGCCCTTGTCACCCACACAGAAGCAGCTCTGCAGCGTTTAACATCCTGCTTTGCAGACGCTGCTGAGCTCTTTGGGCTGGAAGTCAGTTTAAAGAAGACAGAAGTTCTCTATCAGCCGGCACCTCAGGAAGTCTTCCATCATCCCCATATCACCATTCGTGAATCAGAGCTCAAATCAGTCCAGCAGTTTAATTACCTAGGTAGTCTCATCTCCTCGGATGGTAAGATTGATGGAGAGATAGACAACAGGTTAGCAAAGGCATATAGTGCCTTAGTAAAGCTTCATAAAAGAGTTTGGTGTAATAAACACTTGAAGAAAAATACAAAGATCAGTGTTTACAGAGCCAAAGTGCTGTCTACTCTTACAGGGATCTGAATCATGGGTCAGCTACCGCCACCACCTGCGACTCCTAGAACGCTTTCATCAATGCTGCCTCTGAACAATCCTAAACATCCACTGGTCAGATTATGTGACCAATACATCTGTTCTAGAACAAGCAGCAGTCACTAGCATTGAGGCCATGTTGCTGAGAACACAGCTGCGCTGGGCAGGACACGTCTCAAGGATGAAGGACCACTGCCTCCATAAGATCCTGCTTTACGGTGAACTTGCCACCGGCTGCCGCAAGAGAGGAGCCCTGAAGAGAAGATACAAGGACTCCCTGAAACAACATCTCAGCCTTGGCCATATTGATCAACATAACTGGTCTGCTCTGGCCTCCAACCAGGAGGTCTCCAATCAGCATCTGTAATGCTGCTGATGCCTTTGAGAACGCACGCAGGATCACCCTTGAGGAGAAAAGGCAACGGTGAAAGAATCATGCCCTGCAGAATTTACCATCTAAGGAGTCTTTCTGCTGTGCCTTTTGCGTATTGGCCTTTTTAGCCACCAGCGCGCTTGTAACAAACGTGGGTAGAGACCTTTCCCAAATCTTCGTTCGCGAAGCCCAGCTATGACAATTAAGATTGAATTTTGGAATGAGGGGAGGAAATGAAACAGGAAAGATTCCTCTTGTAACTAAGCTTGAGATATCCAAAGACACAATAATCAGTGAATTTCAGCTACTACCAAAAGAGGGACAGCAGTATCTGAGCAGGAATAAGATGGTTTTACATGTGAAGCCCCTGAAAACAGGGGCTATCTGAGGGTGAAGACACCATTACATTTAACAGTAGTGATATTAAGTTTGTTTGCCGCAAAGTTTTTGGTAAAAGGATTAGCACCTTCTTCAGGTAAACCAGGCGTCTGTTGACCTTAAACGTTAAGGGAGATTAAAGGTATTTCACAAAAAATAATGAGGTTTCTAAAATATATGCCAGAACGGCATTCTCATACTCGTGAGGAATAAGAGGAAATGGAAGTTTCTTCTGCAGTTACTACAAAAGGCAGAGTTCTTTAGTCCAGTGTACACATAGACTCTATCACAAAAAAGAGAAAGATCTGTCCAATCAGTCACTGCAATTCTGTAGTTGCCAAAAACCGTATCTGACAGAGCTCATGACAAGCTCATCTCCAGACTGAGTTTTTTCCAGCAGCATCATTCTCATCTCTATCAATCACTAATGCAGCTACTTTAATAATAGAATTGTTTCAATCCTTTTTGTGAAGTTACTTTCTCACCTTCCAGTGCACTGTCTTGTGACATCACTAACAGTGTCAACTGGTCAGCCGCAGAAATAATTAGTTACTTTAATTATGAGAACAAACTCAACAGAGCTTTACATAACATGCAGCATTTAAAGTATTATTAATACAAATGGCAATTACATGCATTGTTCCTCCTAAACACATTTAGATCAAAATCAGAGGCATGAAGTCACTATGCAGTTTGCCTTTTTCTTTATACAGAAATACATCAAATTTTTAGTAAAGCAAGTTTATGCAAGTCTAATAGAAACAAAGTATATTCCATGTTGAACTGGTACACGTCTAAAAGATAAATCTGACATTACTCATGAAACATTTTGTGTTCTCAGTTTTCAGATTCTGACTTCTAAACTAAAAAAGTTTAGAATTCAGATTCTGACTTCTAAACTAGTAAAAATTTATGAACATGCTCACTTACCATGAAGGAACCCACTTTATATAATGAAATACATACCTATGCTCCGCCTCAAGTGAGCTTGAAAGAACATTCGCCTGAGGGAAAGTTGAAGATTGAATGATCTGTTGAGGTGTAATTGAAGCATTGCCATTCTCCTGTGGAATTTCATTTTCAAAGTTTCGGTTTATATCTCTCTCATGATGACTGTTGCTGTTACGCAAGTTAAAGGACTCATCATCCTGTTAAAAATTATACAACATTACAAAGTTTAAAAGCGAATTTCATCCACAAGTACATATCCGTAAGTGCTGCAATTCAGTGATCCCATTTAAATTAAAGGAAGTTTAAACACAGAGACTCTAAACTACTTCAGACGTAACTCTGTTCATACAGAACTAGAGTTTGCAATACCTGCATACCATGGAAATCTTACAGTATGCTACTGATCAAGTAATATAGAAAACAACTTCCATGCTTTTTCTCAAACATCTTTCTGCAAAGTTTCAAACATACCTTAGAAGTCAAACTTGCTTAAGCTGCCTTTCATACTTAGAGAAATAAGAGGCTATTGTATGTTGAACTTACAAACAATGTTCCTAATTAAATACCAGAGCCACGTGGGTCAGGAAAAGTCTGAAAGCAAAAGAGCTCTCAAGTTTACTTAGTGTAAGGGGCAGGTCACACCTGCAATATGGCACCAGCATTCTCTGCCATGATTTCAGACAGACTGTATATTACTCTTCAAATTCAGACAACTTCCCCTACACACGTACACTCAACCCTAGCTTCTTGGGCTGTTGTAAACAGCAAATGTAAATTACTAGCTATGAAATAGGAGTTAAAGAAAATTTATTTAGAAAGCAAACTGTTCAGGTTCAGTCAAGGATTAAAGGGTCTTCATCCTATAAACCAGAAATGTCTCTTTTTTCCTCTACTCATTCATAACACATAACTTTTATTTATTAATGAGCCAAATAGCCTCAGAAGTCTTACCAACTGTAAAAGCAAAGAGAAGAGTATGGTCATTATTTAGTAACACTCTTTCAACAACAAAATCCCCAAATGGGGCATAAAACAGCATTTTCCACAGCAGGACACAATCATGCAACTCAGTGAATTCTGCATCTGTAAGAAACCATACTTCAGAGTCCAGAATCAAGACCATCATTATTTCCTTCCCACTCACAGTGTTGTCTGCTTTCAGAAATTTTAGAATGCTCAGCAAGAAATTGCCAAGAACACATATCCCAGTAAACACACATTCAGCTGTTACATCATATGCCTGAAGAATGCATCTCATACTATCAAGAAAAATACATAAAAATATTAAATTTTTATAAATAAAAATGTTAATATATAGGGGATAATAGCTTCTTCTAAGCATGATTCAGCAGCTGAGTATGATTTGCCACAATATTTCAAAATTCTGAATCTCTAGACAGTATTTCCCAGTATCTTTTTAATCTTAAATCAAAATATTTGTCTATTTCTTGAACACGTGAACAACACTACCCCCATTACCCATCTCAGGGTGCTCAGCCCCCAAATGCGTAATGAAAAGATGCAGACCTATCTTAACTCACACATATAACTAAGTTGTACAGTCCCATTACAACAAATTTTATTTTGCTTGAAATAGGATCAGGGTCAGACAAGTCAATCTTACTTTTATGAAATGTGCACTGGTACTGTTTCCTTTTTTCATATCTTGGAATCCTATTAAACATTCCTCAAGACCACTCATTTATCTGGCTGATTTGTATTTTATCATTTGGGGTTTTTTTAATAAAAGACTTTCAACCACTCATTTACGCAAATATGCTTATAATCACCTATGTCATGGTTTGAGAGTCTCAAAATCCAATTCTCGAGTCCAAGCTCCCCTCCCACATCTCAGCCCAGTGTGAGATGGGTTTTCCAGACAACACACAAGACTCAAAATGAGAGGAAAGGATTATATTACAATGACTTTTCACATAAATATTACAATACATTACACACACAATCTCAACTATCTCTACCACGATAAAGCAGTATTTACAATGGATCACATCTCTTCTCTCTCCAAAGTCCAGGAGGGAAGAAGGAAGAGATGCTTTCCACTCTCAGAGCAGCAGTGTCTCTAGGGCATCAGTCTCTCTCTCTCTCTCTCTCTCTCTTTTCTATGCAGCAGCTATAGCTGGATCACCTTTTCCAAATACACACAAGGGCGATCTCCAAGCCCCTCTTGGCCCTTCGACTCCAAGCGAGGGTCTTTTTCTTCCGTGGGCTGTGTTCACCGGGACAAAGGTCACTTCACCACGTCATATCACGAAGTACAGGAGCCTTTGTGACGGTCCTTATCTTCAAGGGATTCAAATTCCCTTACAGAGCTCCTGTGCTCTGATTTTCAGAGCAGCAGGGGGGCAAAGCCCTCCTCTGCATTCCTTCGGCCGTCCCGGTCCAGCTCCGGAAAGCCTTGAGCTTCTCAGCTCCTCTTTGCAGTGCTGTAGCACTCCAAGACCCTTCTCAAGTAAGAGTCCATCCTCCTCCTCCTCTCTAGGAGGTCTCAGAGGGGTTTGGGGAGTTTGTTTCAGTTCTTACCCAAACTCTCTCTCTCTTCAGACAACTCTCTGTCTCTGATTAGCTGCGTGCTTGGTTTGCTGCTTCTTCAGTTCTTATCTCTTTCTGGCTCTCTGCCCCCGTTTCTCTGTGCGCTGCTCCTGCTGCTGCTCACAGTGGAGAAAAACTCCCAGCTTCTCAGCTACAGATACTTAGTCCAGTCTAACACTGTTTCAAGTCCCTGTAGCCCTCCAGCCAGGGGCTGGGGATGGCCAGAGCCCCCATCAGGCTCCTGCCCCTTCTCCTTGTGGCTCTACAACATGGCTACTCTCCAACAACAACTACAACTACAACTCTTCTTTTCCGGTCTGGGTGATATGTTTATATTTTGCAGAAGCGCTCATTAGCTCAACCCCACAGGAAACCACTCCCTGGGGGTTTACCATTTTATAACTTCAGGGGGAAAACTTTTTTCCCCCACCACAACATCATTCTGAATAATAAAATATTTATCTTCACTTGGACTAATGATAACTTGTTGGTGGCTAGTAACATTGACACAAATATTCTCTGGTGTCAGTCAAGCACTACATCAATCAATTCAGACTGAAAGAAGCCTGATGAATATTATATGCAGAGATTACAGGCCTGCTTCCCACTTAGGAAGTAAAAACTGGTGCTTTATTTATGCATATATTGGGCTATTGCTCCTATGATGAGGAGCAAGAATAGAGAACTTCTGGCTCTCTAAACACTAATTAGAAAGGAAATGGTTTGAGAAGCACAACCAAGCTTTTTCTGTTTGGCAGGGTAACTAACATCCAAGGTATGAAACACTGTCCTCCACAAGTCTATGGGGCCAGATGGGATCCACATAACAGTACTGAGGTAGCTGGCAGAAGTGCTCACTGAGCCACTTTCACTTATCATCAGTCCCAGATAACCAGAGAGGTGCCAGCTGACTGGAGGCTGGAAAACATGACACCTATCTGCAAGAAGGGTTTGGAAGGAGATTCTGGGGAACCACGGGCCTGTCACTCTGACCTTGGTACCACGGAAGGTCATGGAGCAGATCAGTGTGAGTGTTGTCATGTGGCACACACAGGACAACCAGAGGACAAAGCCCAGTCAGCGTAGTCCTACTTGAGCAACCTGATACTCTCCTATGACCAGGTGTCTTGCTTAGTGGATGAAGAAGAGACTGTGGTTGTTGTCTGCTTGGATTTTAATAAAGCTTTTGACATGGTTTCCCACAGCATTCTCCTGGAGAAGTTGGGAGTCCACAGCTTGGAAGAGGTGCACTCTTGTCTTGGTGGCCGGGCCCAGAGAGTGGAGGTGCATGGAGTTACACCCAGCCAGCAGCCAGTCACCAGCGGGGTTCTCCAGCGCTCAGTCTTGGGGTCAGTCCTGTTTAAAGTCTTTAGTAAGGATCTGGACAAAGGAACTGAGTGCACTGTCAGTTTGCAGATGACATCAAGTTGGGTGGGAGTACCAATCTGCTGAAGGATAGGAAGGTTCTGCAGAGGGATCTGAACAGGCTGGGTTGATGGGCCAAGGCCAATGGTACAAGGTTCAACAAGGCCAAGTGTCAAGTCCAGACCTTGGGTCACAACAACCTCAGGCAGTGGGGCAGAATAGCTAGAAAACTACCCAGTGGAAAAGGACCTGGGGGTGCTGGTCAACAGTGGCTGAACATGATCCAGCAGCGTGACCAGGTGGCCAAGAAGGCCAACAGCATCCTGGCTTGGATCAGCAATAGTGTGGGCAGCAGGATCAGGGCAGTGATTGTCCCCCTGACTAGCCACACCTTTTGAGGCCACATCTTGAGTCCTGTATCCAGTTCTGGGGCCCTCACTATAAGAAAGACATTGAGGTGCTGGAGCAAGTCTAGAGAAGGGAAGCAGAGCTGGGGAAGGGCCAGAGCACAAGTCTTATAAGGAGTGGTTGAGGGAGCTGGAGTTGTTTATCCTGGAGAAAAGAAGGTTCAGAGGTGACCTTATCACTCTACAACTACCTGAAGGGACACTGTGGCAAGGCCAAAGTCAGCCTCTTTTTCCAAGTAATGCACAATAGGACAAGAGGAAATGGCCTGAAGTTGTGCGGCTTCTGTGTCAGCAGAGGTTTGGGTTGGGCATCAGGAAGAATTTTTTTCACAGGAAGGGTTGTCAAACATTGGAACTGGCTGCCCAGGGAAGTGGATGAGTCACCATCCCTGGACGTATTTAAAACATATAATTGTGGCACTTGGGGACATGGTGTACTGGTGGACTTGGCAGAGCTGGATTAATGGCTAGACTCAATGATCTTAAAAGTCTTTTTCAACATAAATGAATCTATGATTAGGTTAGTTTGCTAAGCTTAATTTATTCTTTTTATTGTTGCTAAAGACACACAAAGACACACACGAAGACACACAAGTATGTAAGTCATTAACATGCATTAACAGTTACTGCAGACAGATAAAATGAAACTACTAAACGGCACTGGAGGAAGATTTAAATCCATCAAAATATAATTCCCTTCCCTCATTTAGAGATCCAAGACCACAACTTAGGAGCTGCTTACAGTAAAATAAAAAGTAGTTGACGGTTCGTCTGAAAACTACTATGGCTGGATCTACAATAAGCCTAACAAAACTACCTTCTGCACATCATGATTCTCATCTTCACGTTCCTCTTTCATTCTATCTCGTTTCAACGCCTTCAGAAATTCACTCTTCTTATCACTTCGCATTCTTGTCAATTTTGTTAAACGAGGCTGACCAGATTTGTCAATAGGGGATGAAGAATTTGACCGATTACACTAATGTAGGAAGTCAGAAAAAGAAAGAATGTTAGAATTTATTCATTTAGAAAACTTTTAGAACAAAAAACAAAGGCACCTGTAGTTTCAGGTTTCACATATATTCACAGTCAAAAGCAGAAGGGAGATTTGTATTTTGGTATACATAGTTTGTACATGTAAACCTCGAGATGCAAGTTTATGAAGCACTGCTAATAAATAGTGGACCTTCTGACCATGTAATATCATGCAGTTTTGAAATTTAAACCTAGCAGGTTATACTTCCTAAGGCAGGGGGGTTATTCCAAATTAAAACCACAAAGGAAACTGTGCAGTACTTAAAGGTCAGGGATGTGTCTTCCATCTTTCTCACACATTAACTTTCAAAAAACCATATTTAATATAATTCTGCATAAAATTTACTGACCACCCTAATACAGCCAAATTAAATGTTTTATAGATTTGATGAGAACTACAGATACTGCTTTACCTCTTTCACTGAATTTTGTGTTACAACAAATGCCTTGAGAGTTGATTTGAAAGGACTGAAACTGCCAACACCATATGCAGATTCAGGAGGAAAGGCATTCCCAAGTTTATTTTCTTTTGCTTGGCTTTTCCACTGTGTGGGCTAAACAGAAATATCAACAGAAATTTAAAGAGCCATTAACCACAAAAGAATTCTTTTCATGAATCTTCAGAAAAATGATTAAGCACAAATCATAACTACAACCTAAATGTAGTGCAAACATCTGTTTTCTTCTGCAAAAGAGGGTGTTTATGAGCAATTCATCTGCTCACAAATACTGTTTACATAAATACTAAAATTTCAAAACAATTAAGATCTTCATATTTGAGGTATTAAAAATGAAAATATAAGTCTTCAACAGCTGAAAGTATTCCTTTTAAATCCAGAATGTTAGATATAAGAACTAGTCCATCATATGTTCTTAAGAGCACAGAAAAATTCCTGAAACAAAAAATTAGAGATGAACATGGAAATTTGCAATTGGAAAGAGACCAGAATGACACTGATAGGTTACCACATCATCTCTGTCTGTAACTGAGATAAATTCTGAAGGTATTACTATGCTGACTATACCTCTCCACTAGGTATCTCTTTTTTTTCTATTACAATCATATATACAAAAGGCACTGTTATTCTGCTAGTTAAAAACATCATTTTAACTCTCACTTGTACAGCTCCTGCACTTCTCAAAAAGGGTGAGAAAAAAAAGAGGGATCCAATTACAGTACAGTTTAAAAAGGAGAAAAAGTTGTTTCTATTCACTTTCAGAGTGTGCTGCACTTAGCAAGAATTGAAAGCCTGATAATCTAGGAACAGAGAGGAAGTAAGCATATTCAGACTTACAGCATGATTTTTCTCAGCATGTTTTTAATGCCACCAGTATCCAATACTCACCTTTGCAGGTGGAGTGACAGGCTTGGGGACTAATCCTTTATAAACACTTGTGCCACTTCCATTCCTCACTAGCTGTGAATGAAGATTTCCCACTGCTGGGAATCCAGATATACGCAATTCTTTCGTATTACCCTTTTTAATAACCAACATTCTCTGAGACCTAGATTTAGGATTCAAAGGATACTCTGGAAAAAAGGAAAAAATACATGTGTGTGTATGTGCATGTGTATACAGTCTTTCTAGTTTCTAGTTCATAAGGTACTGGACAGCCCTACGGTTCAGAGCAAACAGGCATATATCAGAAACTTAATTCAGTATTAGTTCCAAAAAGAATACATTGTACAAACCTGGACAAACACAGGTTCTGTTCCATTTTCTACAACCATTATTTGTAAAATATTTCATTTCGCAATGCAGGAACTGCACTTTTTGAAAGCCAAGATATTCTTCAAAGAAGCCAGCTACACAGTTCTACAGAATGCTACACAGCAATTCTAAAATCAAGTTGTTGATAGTTACCCAAACTTCAAAAGAGATTCTGGCTTTCGTATTCCCCCTAAGGTTTCTAAAAGAATAACTACTTATATATTTATTAACAGGTCAGTTTAGAGCCAAATGCTCCACATGGAGGCTCTCTAGAACATGAGACAAGATGGGCACTACTCCAGACCACGTCAATGATTAGTTTCTCTAGCTTCATGCCTCAGATGGGTATAACAGCACATCTGAAGGTTACAACATTTCCATGTTCAATGGAGCACTAATTAAGGGACATACAGTAAGCTGTCATACTAGAGAAACTGACATTTAGCATTTTTCAGGAACATCCATTAAAAAACAGTTCTAAAGTTTTCAAAAAGTGAAAAAAATACATGCATTCCAGTGCTTTGTTAAGAGCCTTTTCCAAGATTATCACCTCTCCCTGCAAGCAACTCTATCTCACACACAGGCAGGGTTACTATATCCCTCATTTAAAAAACAACCCCTTATCTTAAAAGTGCATGTGACTTCAGCTTTGTTTAGCAGGTAGATGTTACAGAACTTGTCATAAGTGTTCGCTTCACTCTCATTAAACTTCATGACAAGACTTTCACAGTACTTGAATGCTGCCATCACATACACAAATGGTAAAATGGAATCTAATAGAACCATAGATTTTTAGCAGGTATTAGAAGGGATTGTAACATTCCTCTATCCTGAATATTGTTTCCTTTAAAAGGGAATAATAGCAGAATTAATTCCAGTTTTTCAGTTACAAAACAAGGTTTTCAACAGCAGAGTTGAAAAGCTGTAACAAGCCACTGCATAATAGTAGCTTGCAAGTTGGACTAGATGAGCCTTGAAGGTCCCTTCCAAACCAAACCATTCCATGATTCTTTGTGGCTAACAGAACTCTTCTTTCCTTTGCTTGTGAAGAGTGATGTCCAAAAAGCCTGGAAAGCTTGCCTTCTCTCAAGTTTCTACATATTTTTTCCCAACTTGGTTAGGAAAGAATTTAGTTATCATCGGTCTTTCATTGAAAGATATTGATTTTCACATGAAAGCTGCTAAACACACAAATCCAGAAAGCTGTTCAATTGTTTAGGATCCTGCAAAGGTACATAGCAATTAGGCATTTATATTGAGGGGTTGGCCTACATCTAATGTTACTTAACAGTGCAAAACATACTGGGAAAGTATGATAACAAGAATCAGCAAGTTAAAATACCATTTAAAATCTCAGTATTAGCAACAGTTTAAGGAACAGCCTTTATATTTAATTAGAAGTATTTTTTTAAATAAAGAGAAGTGTTTTTATTTTAAGTACATTTATTACTTTAAAACCCTCACAATCTAAACACCTTCTTAAGGGTAAACAATTGACTATATAAAGCCCATAGAACTGTAAAGTGATAGACAAATGTGCTCAAATAGAGATGAGAAAACAATTCTAGACTACAGTTCTGTCCAGTGCCTATCCTCAGGACTGGATTTGTTACAAATAATTCATAAACACAACCAATAACATTTGCTTCCAGAAAGAGACCTTAAATCTCGGCAAGTTAATCTACCCTTCAAGCTTTCCCAGGTTTCTCTCCAAACTCTTCCAGTACGTCTAATCATGCAGAAGCATTCTTTTACAAAGCCTTCAACTAACAATCGCACCACTAGTTTAGGTGACCCACCTTCACTGCATTTCTTCTTGAAAATAAAGATAAATGTCCATATGAATTCTTAACATCTTTACAAAAAGATGTATACTTGTTCTAGGAAAGAATCCTAGTTGTGGCTGCCTCTACAGACCAAACTGACTGATACTCAACTAGAAGAGCTACCTCTTTCACAAAAAGATACCTTACATTGTAAAAATATTAGTTTTCTCAATTTCAAACACTGCCTCTATAATTCTAAAAAAAAGCTCTGTGTTTCAAATAAAACTGCTCCAGATCTCCACTGCCTTTTTGCACTTAAAAACGTCAAAAATACTCACCCCACACACCTGCAGCTAAAGATTTAATCTGGTTTGGTTCCTTCTCATATTCAGGGTTTAAAGATGGCTGAAAGAAAGTTTTATCATTGTTAAAAAAATAACTCGAATTCTAGGATGAATGAAATACAGAATCAGGGTAACACCAGCAGTATGACCTCTGTTGACAAAGATGTTTAAATGGAGACAGACTAGACACATCACTGTGATCCAAACAGGTCAATGCTCACTCGTTTCTCTTCTCCAACCAAACACCTCAAGCAGCAGCCAATATCATTACATGAACTGCCCAGAGAAAGCAAAAAACAATGTATGTTTCTTCAAAGAGAAAGAGCACCCTCCTCCTTACATCCTACATTCTAGGTTGAAGCATGGGATCCCAAAAGGCCATTGGCATAAAGATCACTTTGTTACTACTTCAGATTTCCAATAAGGTAACTGTGTAGGATTTAATACATACACATACCACAGTAAACTGGAACTCAACTGTAGTTTCATCTAAATACACAAGTAATAATAATGATGAAAACTGGATACAAAATGAGAAACATGTTAGTGGAAAAATGACTAACACCCTCTTACCCAGGGAAAGGGTGATCCCTTATATGATGATCTGAAATCAGTTATATCTCATGACGTAGACTGTAATGGTCAAAATGGTAATTGCAGAGAAAATGTAACCTTGTTTATCATAATTACAATTAACTTACAAAATCCTCAGCCTCAAACTGGTTGGGTACTTCTTTGTCTTCCTTTTTGCGGGTTTCATTATCAGGTATACTGATATTGTCATGCAGTCCTTGCCCTTTTCCACAATGGAAAGCGCTGGTACGAGTACAGGAACTTCCGCCATGGTATCCCCCACGATGGTTTATATTTTCTGGACCATTTCTGACTTGGGAACGCCAATCACTCCTCTCTTTTCTCCCAAAATGCCCTTAGATATTTAAATTTTAAAGAAATGTAATTACAAACAATTTTATAAGAACTTTCTACTTTTGCATAATTGTTAAAGATGCTAAGTCAGCAGTTCTATATTCTGGGATATGATAGCATAATAAACAAGTTTTCATTGACATAAACAGCAGGGAAGAAATTACAAAACAGTGCCAGAGAAAGAGGATAGTCAGCCAACATTAAGACAAGTCAACCTCCTTTTCTGGCTGCTCATTTAAATGCTGTTGGCTAGTGTACTAACTCAAAGTTCTTACTCCTCTCAAGAGCGAAATACACCTAGAGTCACATTACTCTAACCAACCCTTAGTGCTCACATCCTCTCCCAGAAGATCTGTCTTTCCATTAGCGCTATTTTAGCACAGAAAAAGAATTTAGCATAGATGAGCTATCAGACTTCTTTTCTAACTAGAGTGCTACAAAGCAGTGACAAACATATTCACAACATTCCGTAAATCATACCTCCATTAGGCTGCCCAGTGTTAGGATCAAACCCCTCCGAAGAGTTGTGTCTTCTGCGATTTGCCTCATAACGATTCTCTGTCCATGAAAAATTTTCAGAATGTTTCTCAAAATTCAGCGATGACTGTAAAGGAGCACAAGTGGCAGATTTGAGATCTGCTTAATAACATAACTGAATCATCAGAGCTGGAACATGCACATTGTTCACAGTATATACAATCAATTTTCTGAGGAACTTTGAATGACAAACAATGCAGCAGTCTTTGAGTACGCACGTGTTCAGAGCTATGTTGCCATCTCCCATGCTGGCAAAGTGGAAGCTGTATCTTCTGCTCCAGGACACTGAAACAGCACTGAGGACTACGCTTGTGACAGAAGGTAAAAACCCTAAGTCCCTATTTTGTTTTGGCAGCAGAACAAAGCACAAATGACATGTGTTGCAGCAGAGGAAAAAAATAGAGAAAAGGTAAAAAACAACAGAGGATCACAGTTTGAAAGGCATGAAAAGTCTGGCATCTCAATTTGGATTTTCAGAGACCACACATGTGCATTCCATAGAAAGCAAGGCATCACTTCCACCAGAAGCAGCTGTATCCAAAAGAAGCCAAATTAATTGGTCTTGTCATTATAACTTAATACGGCAAATACAGCCAGTTATGAAGTGCAAATAAAACCTAGAGGGAAAAGTGTACAAATTCACAAAGATACTTAAAATTTTCAGCTTATAAACAGGCATATAAGAAATTTTTTAAAAATTAATCTTTAATGTATCAGTAGGAAGACTTTATAAACTAAAACCTTATTTTGAGGAATGACACTCAGAAATCAAACCACATCCAAACTAGAATTCACAACTAAAGAGATTAAACGAAAAAACATCTTGTCTTACACAACCCATTTTCCTCATAACTTCTGTCTGGTTGTACCTTTTTAACACTCCACCATTTCTTTCGCTGCTACATGTTGAAAATTCAAAACTAACTTCATTCTGCAGAAGTAATGCTGATCCCTACTGCTTTCCACAGATATTCACCAGTGACAGCCAGCAGAGGGCTGTGCTACACAGCACCTCCCTCACACATAGCCACCTTTGATGCAGAGGAACTAAAGCCCCCTTCCCTCCCAGCAGACTTACTGTGCTGCACACGTACAAGAGATCCAGCACCTCCCAGGGCCACAAGAGGTACAAATACATAAAAGCACTGCTAGGTGGAAATATGCTTATTGACAAAAAACTCAACAGGAGTTGGCAGTGTGCACTCACAGCCCAGAAAACCAATGAAATCCTGGGCTGCATCAAAAGCAGCATGGCCAGCAGGTCAAGGGAGGTGATTCAACCCCTCTACTCTGCTCTCATGAGACCCCACCCTGGAGTACTACATCCAGCTCTGGGGTCCCCAGCATGCTAAGGACATGGAACTGTTGGAGCAAGTCCAGAGGAGGTCCACAGAGTTGATAAGGGAACTGGAGCACCTCCCTTATGAAGACAGGTTGAGAAGTTGGGGCTGTTCAGCCTGGAGAAGAGAAGGTTGTGTGAAGACCTTCCAGTATCTGAAGAGGGTCTACAGGGAAGCTGGAGAGGGACTCTTTGACAGGAACTGTAGTGATAGAACAAGGGAGAATGGTTTCAAACTGAAAAAGACTAGGTTTAGATTAGATATTAGGAAGAAATTCTTTGCTATGAGGATAGTGAGGGACTGAACAAGGTTGTCCAGAGAAGCTGTGGACGCCCCACCCCTGACAGCGTTCAGGGTCAGGTTGGATGGGGATTTGAGCAACGTGGTCTAGTGGAAGGTGTCCCTGCCCCTGGCAGAGGGCTTGAACTAGATGATCTTTAAGGTCCCTTCCAATCCAAATCACTCTATGATTCCAGGGAGTATCAACTTTGCCGCACCCGAAGTACCAACTTCACTGCCTGAAGCTCACTCCCTCTCCTCAGCAACATTCAGGAGAAAAGGTACAACAGTAATAGTGAAAATGAAAGCTCCAAGTTTATTTCAACAGTTATTACCCAGTAACATCTAATCAAGCTATATTAGTATTAAAAGTACTCCACTGATCAAAGTGAGCAGGAAAAAAAAACACACAGAAAAGGAAATTACAGTAATAGGCTTCACCACTTTGGAAAACATATTGAAGAAAATTATTTCCTTCTTCCCATCTCTCCCACAGAGACAATCACACACAAAAAAAAGTATATCTAAATTCTACTGACAATGCCCCTGCAGAGTTCAAGGTATTGTTCAAAATTCACTTCTTAAAATTTAAATGCAAATAAGCAGATATGTTGAAAACTCAAAGCATGTATTTCCAAATGGAACAGAATTCAAATGTAAAGGGACTGCCTGCTCAATTTGAGACCTGAGAAGTGAATTACTTGACAAACTTGGAGAGAGAAAGAACAGAAAACTGCAAGAAACTATCAAAATATTTAAGTACTTCAAAAATTATCAAATTAATCTAAATATTTAAGTAAAAAATAAACAGATTTTGAATAAGCTGCCAAAAATTTCAGAAAGTTCCAGATCTGCCAATCATAGGTGAAATTTTAGAAGATAGTTTCATGTGTACATTTACATAAAACAACAATCTAATATTGCCTTTGGAGTTTAATTTTCGTTTTTTCATAGTACCTTCAAGGAACAATCAACATTTTCACAAAGTATAACTGACAGCATTTTATATATAGTGTTCAAGTTGTACATGATACAATAAATCTGAAGCCTCTAAAATGTGTGCAAAGATCATGCAGTTTGCGTTTTCCCCACACGATGGAGGTACCAGGCTAGGAAGCCTCTTGTGGCAGAGATAACAGTAAGCTTTGTAATCAAAAGAAATCTGATGGCAATTTCTGTAAGTTGAGAAACTGTTGACTTGGTTCAGCCAGCCAAGAAAAAGGAAAAGAAGGAGCACAGATTTTTAGAAGCATAAAAAGTCTTACTGCTTAAGAAAAAGTAAAAGTGAACTTGCAAAAATGGAGTTTATTTGTCTGCAATCTCCTCATACACTCTTTACAGCAATACTTTCTTCAAAGTTTTGTCCATATCCCAAAATGGCTTCACTCTTCACAACACCTTCCAGTTTTCACCTGCCCATCTGCAATAGTGCACCGACACAAATACAGTAGTTCCACACCCAAACAAAACCTGCTGAGTGATGGGTACCCACCTATCTAGGTGATTTTGGCTCTGTCAGCAAAGAGATGACAGAAAAGCTTGCTGTTAAGAGGCAATCAGCAGCAATATGTAGGATGGATTTCAGTCAAGCTGTAATCTGTATTGTCACATCAAAAAGCTCCTTCACAATCACAGCTTCCTGGCATTGGGTTTTTATAAGCTAGCCTTAAGCTATGTAAGGAAAAAAGTCTCAGGTACCAAGGATTGAGGACGGAAACCAAGCTTCTCTAGGTGCAATTCCTGAAAGTGCTTCTTCAGGAAAATAAAAATTGATTGAGAAGAGTTCACTTTCTCCTTCTGAAGTTTAAATGTTGTTGATATCCTAGGCTTGCCCCAGCTCTATTCTGCATGCAATATGAGACACCTTGCCTTCTCAACCCATCCTTCCTCTTCATCTCCATTCTTCTTATCTGCTCTTCTCTTCTACTTTGTTGATATAGAAAATAAATCTATTTTAGGAAATGGAGCGGACAGGGGGCCACAACATTTGAGACCTGTCTTGTAGAGAGCAATGACAAGACAAGTCTTATTCTGTAAGCTAAGAACTACTACATATAAGAACAAACGTAATTGTCAAGTGTTTATTATCCAAATGTGCCGTATATCACAGAATGCTGATCACTGAGGAAGGAGTTAATGCAGGGAAAAAAGGCGCATTCCCAACAATGACACACAAATACTACAACTGAGTAAGCATACAGTATGGAGTTTTTGGAAGAGAAGGAAGTTCAACTAAACTCCTTTAGGCAAAGAATCACGAAAGAGAACAGGATCCACAACATATACTTGTAATGTAATTTCACACAATTCAGGAATGAACCCATAACTCGGATATATGCTAGTGGTACTGGAGTAGTTCTGAACGTTACTTTTATCCTGTGACATTGACACATATCAACATTTACAACACATTAAATTGAAAAAATCAGATCAAAAGAGTTGAAAGCATCAGAAATTATGTCGAATGAAAATAGACTCCATGAACCACCATGGAAGAGATATGCCTGATGTTCCCAGAAAAGCAACTGAGTTGCTAATAGATTATCCTAAACTAAGCATCTAGCCAGGTCAGAGTAGAAGTGCATAAAGAGAGCAAAAGAAATAAGGACACTAAACAACTTGATTAAAAAAAAATGCATGGGTGTTAAGTGTGTGTAGACATACATAAGCAAAGCATTAGGAACACAGCTAATGCTGCCAGCTATTTGTGAATTTAACAACACCATAAGCCTATTGCCATAAATTTTTCAAGCCTAAGCATTTTTCATGGACATGAAAGACTGTATGAAACCTCATATAAACACACTAAAGAAAGGCAAACCCATTCCCATAGCTGAAGATATAGATATTGCATTCAAGAGATTATAATGAAGACAGGTCTACAACTAGGGAAACAGATGACAAGAGTTTTAATACGCAGTGCTGACTCTGCTTCTGCATTTACACGAATTAAAAAAGAGTAGAAAGACAGGCCAGGAAAAAAGAAACATTCTCAGGACAGACATACTCAAGATTTCCTAGAATACATACAAATCCTAGCAATACGGAGGTTGTTATTTCCTGTTTCCAAATTAACTGTCCCATTATATAAAGTAACAATAGTTCAGATGAAACAACCAGAGTGAAGACCCATAACAGTTTGAAAGGGTCACACTCCATCAGTAGCAACAAGCATCCCACCATGCAGAGCCAATTCAGATAATATAAAAAACCATTTTTTTAAAATCACTTGGATGATAGAATAACAGTTCTGCAAAATTTATAGGACACACAGAAAAGTCAGAAGCAAGAATATCAAGTACATGCCTCTGACTTGGTACTTCTAGCAAAGAATACAGTAATCCACTTTAAACTCCTGATGAAGGCAATCTTAAGCCAACCACAGCTCTGACAAGGCCAGGTATGTGCTTCTATCCACAAACTCAGCTGCTCAAGTAAAGAACTCTATGATACAACTACTTAAATCATGACAACAAAACTTGCCAGATATCATCTATCACCACCCTTTTCATGAACAGGTTTTTACTGTGAATGAGGTTATGACATTTACTTCCCAAACACTGGGAGTGCCTGTTCAAAAGAAACATACCTTTGTTGATGATGGTGGAGTAGGAAAATTAAGCCAGGCTGGAGCAAAGTCATGCTGCGCCATTTAGGTCCAGTCTCATTGAATCAATGGAAAAAGGCTTAGCACCTCATGGTAAGTCCCTGCAAACAGAAGAACAAGAAATGAGTACTTCCAGATGTTACAAGAGGAGTAAACTTCTTGTGCTTTCATCTGTATTTCCCTTCTGTTTTCCAGCATTATTTTCTCACACAGATATGGTTTAGAATCTAACTACTCTCGTCTCGTTTATAGTATCACGTTTGTGCTTTTATTACTAAAGTGTCACACAAATGAAACATATCGCAGGAATCATGAAAATACAAATGGAACATTCCTTTATTTCCTCTTATATATTGGATGAAGTTTCTTGTGTAAGGTCTGACCCAGAACGTTATGGCAAAATTAGCTTGTTACAATACTTCCTGGTAATATCTAGAATGGCTTTCAGGAGCTATTTCTTCAGCTTCCTAGAAGCTGATTTTTTTAATTAGTCCCTAAAAGTTAGTCTCAGAGGCCATATTAAAGTTCCTTATGAAAAAACTAGATGCTTGGGACAACCACAAACCCCTCATTGTCTCTAGATTCAATGGAAACAGAGTCTACATATGCAAAGTGTCAAAATCCAGTAAAATTCTCCAGTTTGAAAATGGGCAAGAGAAAGTAATGGCTTAAGATTAAAACTCAAGAATACTTTTTCTACCCTACACTCTTCCCACAGATAAGAAAACATTTCTTAATAAGCAAGAGAATGTAAGGTAATATGAACTCTATTACCCAAAGCTGAACGATAGCACAGACAGGAAAGAAGTGGATGAAACGCTGCCTGAATTATGTGAGGGTAACTGAATCATGCTCTGCAGCTAGTCATTGTAAAATGATCAATGATTCAAAAATACTTTAAGTATGATACACACTATGAGAACTTCATATGAATTTGTGAAAACATAGTAAGCACCCATACACATTTCACATGAAGATCCAAATAAATGTGAGTGCAAATCTATTAGTCAGAAAGCACAGATGTAGTTCACTGTAATCTACGGCTGCTGTAATGTGAGTAAGAGCTGTGGAATCTGGTATACAGTAACCCATAATTATTGTTGTAATTATGGCCTGAACCAGGCTATTGCAGATTTCCAGTGACAGACAAGAATATTCCAGCTTCTAACAGATTTGTTAGACTTTACTTAGTGTTAAACTGCACTTAGTTGAGCATCTTTTTGATGACACGAGCTCATACTTAGGTTTTTAGGTACCTCCAATACCAGAGTTAAACTTTAAGGTAAGACAGACCATTATTGTCATTAAATAGAGAAGACAAGGTTATAAAGGTATGTCTCATCCAAATAACTCACTATAAATTACTCTGCTGAAGTCATCTAACACTCACTTCAAAACTAACCTCACCAAAAAATCCAGAGAAATTTTCTAAATATTCCAGTTACGTTGAACTAGTGAAAAACAAACGAAGAAAGTTCTGGAGTCAATGAACCATCACAGAAGTGGTTCCTCTTTCTCACAGGAATCACGTTCACTTTTACTGATATATCCTACTCAGCAACAGTATAGAAAACAGATGAAGCAATTAACAAATCTGAGCAAATGCCAGGAAGAAAAAATTTTCTTCTCCTTCCCTCAGATACAGTTCTTATCTCCAAGTACAAGAATCAGGAAATCTTTAGAGAGGATCAAGACAGGCATCAATACTGAAAGATCAGCACAAAACCAACGAAATCTTCAGACCAAGGCACTTACAGTTCAAAAAGCAATGAGTAAGATTAGATTTATACCAAGTAAAAACATAACAAAGATTCCACAAAGTACTACCAAGTTACTGGTGCCTCAGCTACGAGGTACAGGACAACAAATGCCCTAACAATCGGATTTCTTAACAGACTGATCTTACTCTTTTTAGAAAACTAGTCAAGCTTCCTAACACTGTTTATGCAACTGTCATGAGAAACATTCGTTATTAACTCAATAACATCCCTACGTTTTACCCTTTGCACAAAAAAACAAGGATTCAGAAAAGATTTGGTGATCACCAAGCATCCAAGGACTGGAAAGGTGTTTTTAGACAAGCTTTTCCCACAGCTCACTGACACTGGGTGTCTATGTCTTCATGCAACAATTATTCTAGAAGCAGATCGAAGTCTTCCTCACATTTTCAGCTAAAAAAGCTCTAGAAAAGTTTTTGATAGTGCTGCTCCGTCAGAGAAGTCAATCCTTTTCCTAAAAAGCAGTATAATGAAATGGTAAAGACAGAGGTCTGGGCCAAAACTCACACTCAGAGCACAAAGTCAGCAGCAGAATATCTGTAAATTTCAATAAGCCCATAGAAGAAAAACTCTCCTAGAACTAATTCTTCCAAATAGTTTTAATAAAAGAACCTCAAGAACAAAAGCACAAATGTTTTTCTAGAACATCACCTGACCAAATTCACAGATTTACAGTTAAAGACTAACAAGAAAAACAACTCCTGTGAATACTAACCTCCACACCAAAGTCAAGAAAACACTTTCACCTAATTGTACATATGATTGGTCTGGCAATTAGACATGGGAACACAGAGTACTTTCATTATTAAATCTTTCTAACTCTAAAAAGGCACAAACACCCCAGGCATAATTAAATAACAAACAGCAGGTCAGGAATAGTTATTTTCTTACAACTTCTCTAGAGTACATAGCCTACGCAGCTTAAAGTTGACAGTTCCATGTTTTACCAGCTTCATTAACAACTCTTACAGATGTTTTCTGATGTTGTTAACAAGTTCATCCTAGAATGTCTTTTAATAAAAAACAGTTTCATTACAAGCATGATCTCTGTTTAGATGATCAGACACATCTTTGATAGCTCTTGGAAACTTTTCCTTCTAAGGAAGGAATTTTTGATAAATGGTAAACAGATCACCAACTGTAAGAACTGGAAGTCAGCAAGGTAGCTCTGCTCCCACATACAGGATTTACTATGCTTAAACCCCTCATGATCAGCTTAGTTGCCCACACTAGTGTGTTCCTTGCTTGCTTTCCAACTTAAGTCGGACCAACAATCGAGTCTAGCAAATTATTCTGCAACACATTTGAACACTGGAGAAGTTCCTTCTACCAACTCTGAGCCAGGGGTTTTTTCCTGTTATTCAGGCCTGTTACTTCAGCTACCCCAAGAAATCAGAGACATATCTGCATTTTGTGTCCTCCAAAGCACTTGCAACCTTTATTAAGATTCATATTATCAACAAATTTAATAAATGTACACTTTATTTTGTGACTGAAGTAATTAATAAAAATACTGAAGGGACTTCTTAAGCAATTAGCTTGATAACATATTTCCAGCTTGACATGAAACAACAGCTCCCTTTACAAAGACTGAGGAGACACTAAGGCACATGGCTAACACAGATCAGCAGATTACTTCCAAAGAACACCCCTGCCTTGAAGAAACATAGAATCAACTGGGTTGGAAAAGACCTCTGAGATCATCAAGTCTAACCTTGATCCAACATCACCGTGGTTACTAGACCACGGCACTAAGTGCCACATCCAGTCTCATCTTAAAAACCTCCAGGGACAGTGAATCCACCACCTCCCTGGGCAGCCCATTCCAATGCCTGATTACTCTCTCCGTAAAAAATTTCTTCCTAATATCAACCCAAACCTCCCCTGGCACAGCTGAAGATCATGCCCTGTTGTCCTACTGCTGGTTGCCTGGGAGAAGAGACCAAACCCCACCTGGCTACAACCTCCCTTCAGGGAGTTGTAGAGAGTGATGAGGTCTCCCCTGAGCCTCCTCTTCTCCAAGCTAAACAACCCCAGCTCCCTCAGCCTCTCCTCACAGGACCTGTGCTCCAGTCCCTTCACCAGCCTTGTTGCTCTTCTCTGGACCTGCTCCAGCACCTCAATATCCTTCCTGGGGGCCCAGAACTGGACACAGTACTCCAGGGGTGGCCTCACCAGCACTGAGTACAGGGCAAGAATCACTTCCCTGCTCCTGCTGGCCACACTGTTCCTGATCCAGGCCAGGATGCCATTGGCCTTCTTGGCCACCTGGGCACACTGCTGGCTCATGTTCAGCTTCCTGTCAATCCAAATTCCCAGCTCCCTCTCTGCCTGGCTGCTCTCCAGCCACTCTGTGCCCAGCCTGTAGCTCTGCAGGAGGTTGTTGTGGCCAAAGAGCAGGACCTGGGACTTGGCCTTGTTGAATCTCATCCTGTTGGAATCAGAGCATCTCTCCAGCTTGTCCAGGTTCCTCTGCAGAACCCTCCTGCCTTCCAGCAGATCAACACACCCCCCCAACTTAGTGTCATCTGCAAATTTGCTAATGGTACACTTGATCCCCTCATCCAGATCTTCAGTAAAGATATTAAACAGAACTGGGCCCAACACTGATCCCTGGGGGACACCACTAGTGACCGGCTGACAACTGGATGCAGCCCCGTTCACCACCACTCTCTGGGCCCGGCCCTCCAGCCAGTTCCTAACCCAGCACAGAGTGCCCCTGTCCAAGCCATGGGCTGACAGCTTTTCCAGGAGAATGCTATGGGAGACGGTGTCAAAGGTTTTGCTGAAGTCCAGACAGACCACATCCACAGCCCTCCCCCCCCAGCCACCAGGGTCACCTGCTCATAAAAGGAGATCAGGTTGGTCAGACAGGACCTGCCCTTCCTAAACCCGTGCTGGCTGGGTCTGATCCCTTGTCCATCCTGTACATGCTGTGTGGTTGCACTTAGGATGATCTGCTCCATCACCTTGCCAGGCACTGAGGTCAGGCTGACAGGCCTGTAGTTTCCCAAGTCCTCCTTGCAGCCCTTTTTGTGGATCAGCATGACATTTGCCAACTTCCAATCATTTGGGACCTCCCCAGTGAGCCAGGACTGTTGCTAAATGATGGAGAGCAGCTTGGTGAGCTCTTCCACCAGCTCCCTCATTACCCTTGGGTGGATCCCATCTGGTCCCATAGACTTGTGAGGATCCAAGTGGCTCAGCAGGTCACTAACTGTTTCCTCCTGGATTACAGGGGGGCTATCTGGCTTCCTGTCTCTGTCTAGCAGCTCCAGAGGCCAGTTGTCCTGAGGATAACCTCTCTTACTGCTGAAAACTGAGGCAAAGAAGGTGTTAAATACCTCAGCCTTTTCCCCATCTTTGGTGACTATGTTCCCTGCCATGTCCAACAAAGGTTTTCCTTGCCCCTATTTTGGTACTGATGTATTTGTAGAAGCACTTCTTGTTATCCCTAATAGAAGTAGCTACACTGAGTTCAAATTGTGCCTTTGTCTCTCTGATTTTCTTTCTACATTGACCTAACTATATTCCTAAACTCTTCCTGAGTAGCCAGCCCTTTTTTCCATAATCAGTAGGCTCTCTTTTTCCCCCTAATTTCGTTCAAACTCTCCCTGTTCAGCCAGGCTGGCCGTCTTCCCTGCTGTCTCGCCTTTTGGCACACTGGGACAGCCTGCTCCTGTGTGTTCAGGACTTGCTTCTTGAAGCATGTCCATCCCTCCTGGACCCCTTTGTTTTAAAGGGCTGTTTCCCAAGGTACCCTCTGAACCAGTCTTCTGAGTAGGCCAAAGAAGTAGGCCTGAAGAAGTGCAAGGCTACTTTTAAATTAAATGAAAACAACAATATTTAAAGTATGTGAACAGAATGAAAGTTAACAGAGTATGACACTGCTTTAATTATACTGACATGAAGAACCCATACGTCTGCTAGAAAGTTTTCTTACGTGCACACCACACAATATACAATTCCTGTTCAGTAACACAAAGCAGCTGATGTAGTCCCAGCATTAATAGAGCTATCAGAAGTAAACTGAGACAAACACCACAGACTTGAACATAATTCCAGTGCTTTCAGAAACTCTCTCAGTAACAGAAGAGTAGGCCCAAAATTTATCACAGAATGTTTCAGCCACCAATCCCTATGAGCACAAATCTGCCATTCTTTAACAAAACTGGGCTCAGCTTGTGTGCTACTGCAACAGAGTTGCACAGTTCTAGCAAGGTAAGAAAAAGATACTGCTACCCTCATACTATTAACACTCAAATGTCTTTAATCAGGCTGATCAAAGTACTGTCTCATCTCAGCAACACCCTCAGCAATACCCAATTCAAGTACTTTCAGTAAAAAAAGTCTTCATAGCCCATAAAGTTAGGTAACATTCATGTGTTCCTTTGTTATGGATAACAGAATAGTTTACAGCAAAGGAAAAAATCTTGTTCTTAAGTTTTACATTGTGCTGGTTTAAAGGTAAACCAGCAGGGGAAATGAACCCAACTCAAAGAAGAGATTATAAGTCAGAATAACAATTTAATAAAATAATACAATAAATACGATTATACAGACAAACAATTGGGTTTAACCCACAAAACCCAAATATATAACCCAGTACCCTGGGGCACGAACAGAGTGGGGTTCGTTGGGCCCCCTGAGTCCAAAGTAAAAGGAGAGGGGAAAAACCTGTTGGTGAGAGTGCTGTTGCAGTCTGGTCAAGAGTGGTGACAGCAGTCTGGTCGAGAGTGGTGGTTGCAGTCCGGTTGAGAAGTGGTGGTTGCAGTCTGGTTGAGAGCGGTGGTCTGCAGTCTTCCTCTGGATCCCATGAGTGGTTAAAAAAGTTCCAAGACTCCAAGATTATATATTCTCCAGGCAGGAATGCTCAGTACCTCCCTCAGGACAGGGAGTTCCACAACGAGTGTGAGGACAGGAGCATCCTCCTATCTCGCAGGCCTCTTAACACCCAGTTTACAGCCTGAGGAGTCAGGCTGCTCTGGGCAGATGGTGTAAGTGGTCTATTGATACCATTTTCTGGGAAATGGCATGGAAGTCTATAGAATACACAATTTTGGGTTACACCCATCCAGTGATGAACTGGTCCCAGCTGTTCTAACTAGGACATACATCTTGGAAGGGCAGATCTGAAAGAAGTCTGTAAAGCATTCTGTTTCAGGTAACATGAAATAATTAATCCAATATTCAATTAAATAAAATTTAATTCTGTAGTTTTGTAAAGCATGATCTTCAATAATAAGGTTGTGACTGTCAAAGAATAACGAACAGCTCATTCTAGGTGATGTACAGTGAAGAGATTTGTCATAAATATTACTCAGTCATCTACTTGGAGCCACATCTGCAGCTGAGATAAGAACACTGCACCAAATATGCTTGACCAACACACAAAAAAATTTTGCGATAGGCCTTTTCATGGTTGAGTTGATAAAGTGACAGAAACTATTTCTCACCAGTTGTAAAGCAGCAGGAAACACTATTTTCTAAACAAATTTGTGTTATCTGAAGAGCATTTTGGAAAATTTAATATATTGCCTCTCTTTTAGAAAAGGAAGTAACATGATAAGAAAAGGGTATTACAGAGCCACTGCATGGATCAGGAGTCAAGACTTTTGTGAGAACGCTAAGAAACAATACCCAGAGTCAATCCCCAAACCCTGCAAAACAAGAAAAATGAAACTAAAGCAACTATCATTAGTTTAGCTCATGCTTACCAAATCAAACAAAAAAAATGAAATATTAAACAGTATAGTCAATTTTCCCTTCACTGCTACATTTTTCATTTACCATAGAAAGAGATACAAGTGAAATCACACTTTGAGTAATAGCACAGAAATTCAAAATTTCTTTTGAAAAAAGAAATTTCTTTGTGCAATGATGAACTATTTCGGCGATCAGGGAAAAGACAAGTCTAAGGAAACTGACTTGCTTTGCCT
This sequence comes from Chiroxiphia lanceolata, assembly GCF_009829145.1. Classification (NCBI taxonomy): domain Eukaryota; kingdom Metazoa; phylum Chordata; class Aves; order Passeriformes; family Pipridae; genus Chiroxiphia; species Chiroxiphia lanceolata. Next base: position 15,921,774 of record NC_045671.1, on the reverse strand, counting down.
CACAAAATGAGGACGAGATATATTTAAGCAGTGGTTATGGATATCTTAAGGAGTAAATTTCATCAAGAAAGGAGATATCTTAATCCAAAACACCATCGGAATCACAAGAAGATATCAAACGTAGCAGACTGAGGTTGAACACATGTGCTGAAGATCAAAACAAGATTTTGAAACAACTTTAAGACTAGAGACAAACATTTGAACCTGTCGATTTCTATTACACTTCTAAGTCAGACACTAATAATTGTAAGTAAAAAGTTTTATGTGTCAGATGATGCATGTACAGAAGGATAACACTGTAATAGTTAATCCACTTTTTCCCCATCTTCAGTGGTAGCCATGTAAGAATACTGTCTCCTCAGCAATTATTTCCCCTCTCTCCCTTGCTACTTGAAATCGATATACCGTTTAAAAAATGAACTTTTTAAACATGAAGAACACCACTACAACCAAAAGATAAGTCAACCTCTTCTTTTTCTTGCAATAACACAGATAGAATTCAATATGCTCATCATCATCATGGCTGGGCTTCACGAACGAAGATTTGGGAAAGGCTCTATCCACATTTGTTACAAGCACGCTGGTGGCTAATAAGGCCAATACGAGACAGGCATGTCCGATTGCAAAAGGCACAGCAGAAAGACTCCTTAGGTGGTATATTCTGCAAGACATGATTCTTTCTGCATTGTCTTTTCTCCTCAAGAGTGATCCTGCATGTGTTCTCAAAGGAAGCAGCAGCGTTATAGATGGTGTGTCTCCAGGCCTCCTGATTGGAGGCCAGAGTAGACCAGTTATGGTGATCAATATGGTCAAGGCTGAGATGTTGTTTCAGGGAGTCCTTGTATCTTTTCTTCGGGGCTCCTCTCATGTGGCAGCTGGTGGCAAGTTCACCATAAAGGAAAATCTTAGGGAGATCATCCTAAGATGATCTCATCCTTGAGACGTGTCCTGCCCAACGCAGCTGTGTTCTCAGCAACATGGCCTCAATACTCGTGACTGCTGCTTGTTCTAGAACAGATGTATTGGTCACATAATCTGACCAGTGGATGTTCAGGATTGTTCAGAGGCAGCGTTGATGGAAAAGTTCTAAGAGACACAGGTGGTGGCAGTAGATGACCCATGATTTGGAACCATGTAAGAGAGTAGACAGCACTATGGCTCTGTAAACACTGATCTTTGTACTTTTCTCAAACTCTTTTATGGAGTTTTCCGAAAGCACTATATGCCTTTGCTAACCTGTTGTCTATCTCTCCGTCAATCTTACCATCCGAGGACATGAGGCTACCTAGGTAATTAAACTGCTGGACTGATTTGAGCACTGATTCACCAATGGTGACATGGGGATGATGGAAGACTTCCTGAGGTGCCAGTTGATAGAGAACTTCAATCTTCTTTAAACTGACTTCCAGCCCAAAGAGCTCAGCAGCGTCTGCAAAGCAGGATGTTAAACGCTGCAGAGCTGCTTCTGTGTGGGCGACAAGGGCGGCATCATCAGCATAGAGCAGCTCCCGGACAAGATGATATAAGGTCTTAGTGTGGGCCTTCACTCGCCTGAGATTGGAAAGGTTTCCATCAGTACAATATCGAATGTAGATACCGTCCTGATCCTCGAGGTCTGCAGTGGCCCTTTGGAGCATCATGCTAAAAAAGATTGTGAATAGGGTTGGTGCAAGAACGCAGCCTTGTTTCACACCATTAGTTATTCGAAAGGGCTCAGAAAGTGCATTGCCATATCTGACTTGGCCGTGCTGATCCTCATGGAGTGAGATGACCATTTTGAGGAACTTGGGGGGAAAACCTAAATGTTCCAAAATCTGCCACAGACCTTTTCTGCTCACAGTATCAAAAGCCTTGGTAAGGTCAACAAAGGTTACATAGAGACCTTTGTTCTGTTCCCTACACTTCTCTTGCAGTTGTCTGAGAAAAAATACCATGTCTGTGGTGCTCCTGTTGGCTCTGAAACCACACTGGCTTTCAGGTAGAATTCCTTCTGCTATAGGAGGTATTAATCCGTTCATAAGTATTCTTGCCAGGATTTTGCCAGCAATGGAGAGCAGAGTAATACCACGGTAATTTGAACAGTCTGATTTAACTCCTTTCTTCTTATACAAAGTGGTGATGACTGCATCATGAAGGTCTGATAGTAGTTTGCCTAGTTCCCAACAGCACACCACAAACTCATGAAATTTAGCATGTTGTGCAAGGCCCCCATGTTTCCAGACTTCAGGTGGAATTCCATCAACCCCAGTTGCCTCACCGATTTTCACCTGCTGTATGGCCTTGAGAGTTTCTCCCAAAGTGGGAGTGATATCCAATTCATTCTTCACTGGTTGTTGTGAGATGGACTGAGTCTTGAACTACACAGTTGGTACTGAAAAGAGTCTGAAAGTGTTCAGAGCAACAATTCAGAATGGAGGTTTTATCTGTGAGAAGCATTTGACCATCTGCACTGAGTAGAGGGCTTTGTACCTGGTACGTAGGCCCGTATGCTGTTTTCAGGGCCTCATAGAATCCTCTGTGATCACCCATATCTGCGCATAATTGAGTTTTTTCAGCTAGATTGATCCACCACTTGTTCTGGATGTCACGGAGTTTCTGTTGGAGCCTGCTGCATGCAAAAGGCTGCTTTTCTCACGTGACAGGATGGCAGTGCAAGGTGTGCTTGATGGGCAGTTCTCTTCTTCCTCAGCAATTCCTGGATCTCTTGACTGTTTTCATCAAACCAGTCCTTGTTCTTCTTGAGGGAGAACCCTAAGGATTTTTCAGAGGATTGCAGGATGCTCTTTTTAATATGGTGCCAAAGTGTTTCAAGGGAGGGATCTATAGAATCTATAGAATGATTTTCGAGCCTAGTTTGAAGATTTGCCTGGAATCTGTCTCTCATTGTGGCTGATTGGAGATTGTTAACTTGGAGTCTCCTCCTTGGGATACTGCCCTTTTGGGTTTGAACTTGAGACTGAAGTTAAGTTTGCAGCACACAAGTCGATGGTCTGTTTGGCATTCTGCACTAGGCATCACGTGGGTGTGACGGACAATGAGAACATCTCTCTGTCGCACCAAGACATAATGAGATGCCAGTGCTTAGATCTAGGATGCATCCAGGTTGTCTTCAGACTATTTTTCTGTTGAAAGACAGTGTTAGTGATGGTGAGCTGTTGCTCTGCACAGAATTCTAGCAGAAGATGACCATTATCGTTGCAGTTTCCAATACCATGCTTGCCTAATACTCCTTTCCAGGTTTCAAAGTTCTTTCCTACTCTGGCGTTGAAATCACCAAGGATAATGATCTTATCATCTGCAGGAACCTTTTGGGTAAGGCAGCGCAGATCGGTGTAAAATTTATCTTTTTCGGCAGGGTCAGCTTGGAGAGGTGGGGCATATATACTAAAGAGGACAACATGTTGCTTGTTGTCAAGTGGAAGGCGTAGGGAGATAAAGCGGTCAGAACGACCTGTCAGCAGATTTTCAAGTTTAGGAACAATAGAGTTTTTGATCTGAAGCCAATTCCTGAGAGATGCCTTTCAGTTCTAGGTTTACCTGACTAAAGGAGTGTGTAACCGGCACCGTGTTCTCTAAGGTTGCCTTCCTCGTGGAGATGGACTTCACTGAGAGCAGCTATGTCAATGTTGAGATGTGACAGTTCGTGGGCAATTAGGGCAGAGCAACGCTCAGGGTGTCCACTATTCGCAGAATCAAGCATGGTTCTGATGTTCCAGCATGCTAGAGTCAGTTTGGTTACACCTTTGGAGGCAGGTGTATGCCTTTGTCTCTTGATCTTTGATCTACCTCAGTAGAACATGCCCATTGGCCACGGTTAACCAACCGGGTGAAATGTAGAGATGAGCTTTGTTTAGGCCATCTTTTCCAGGCCGCTCTCCAAGTGGAGCAAGCAGTGCTGTCCTTGAAAAAGGCTGCTTGGTCCTTCAGGGTGCTGCCCCAAGAGACTGTCATCTCCAGTCAGTCTCAAATGACCAATATCCCGAACCGCCTGCATGCAGGGTTGGGTCTGCGGCTTCCACTGCACCTTTCACCTGCCGTTTCGACCCTCACCCGTTGCTACAGGGCTTTGTGAATGTGGGTAAAGCCTTCAAGCCTGTGCAGTGGATTTTTTAGGTGACACACAGCATGCGCAGAACTGGACCCACCCTTTAATCCTAAGGTTCATCTGCCAGGGCCAAGCGAGCTTGGACGGTGGCAGCAAGGTCCTCAGGACGTAGGTTTGATTAGAGTGTCCTTCTCTTAGATGGATGGCCTTAGAGGGCTAAGCGAGCTCCATCTGCCCCAGTTTGGGATGAGAGTTGTCCTTCTCCTAGGATGACTGCCAGAAGGCTAACAAGCTCATCCTGCCCAAGGATGTATTGTATCTGACCCTATCGTTTTGACCTGTCTGGCATGGGCGACCCTACCGAAGGCATGTACCATCGCCAGCATAGCTCACAACCACGCAGGATTACACACGCTACATTCCTAGTATTAAAACGATTAGGGCAGGTCTTACACTTTCTACTTTTCTGCCACCTATCAATATTCAATCCCAAGGAAATACCGAGGAACAACCCTTTGTCCTGACCATCCTTTCAGGATGTAACGAATATATCCAGAACATACCAAACCTGGACAGTAGGTACAGGTGAGCCAAAAGCAAACAAATGAACAAAACTGTTCCAGACCCCGTATACCCACCTAGGGCTTGAGTACCTCTCAAGGCCCCAGCCCGGCCGAGACCCCCAACCCCCCAGAGGAAACCCTTATCCACTCTGACCTTATCCTCCCCGCACCGTGTTACTGCATATCTTCCCATGCACCGCTTACCTGCAACACCTCATGCAGGGCTGCCCCGCCTGCCCACCCTCCAGTCCGAGGACCCCCACAGCCCACTCAGTACCCTTCCCCTCCCCCAAACCGGACTGGCAAACCTCTGTGTGCTCCGAGGCTTCCACTCTCCTATCTCATGAGGGCGCAAAGCCACACCGGCAAAGCTCCTTCTCTTCCTTCCCCGCCAGAGGGGAGGGGTGGCCCCACGTGGGCCCAGGGACAGCCCTGGGCCACACGGCTTCCGTGGGGGGGCATCCCCAGACCGCAGTGCAGCTTCCAGGGGAGGGCGCCCCCGCAGTTGCCGCACGGCTTCCGGGGGGAGGGCGCCCCCACGGCCGCCACACAGCATCCCAAATTCAATATGCTACAAAAGCAGAAAACGGTGTTGTATTCATGAACATTCACACTAACTTACTTTCAGATTACCTTAACAAAGTGCTTCTTTTCAAGCTTCATCTTAATATTATAAATTTCACCTTATCTGCAATGCTTAACTTACTACTGCTGGGACAAAAAGTGGAACAGCCAAAATTACTAACATTTAAGTTTTATTTGCAAAACTTGCTTGTAAGCTAAAACCTCCATGCAATTCTCACACTAAAAAGAGGAATGAAATACAACAGATCAAGAAGATCCTGACGAACAAACTATCCAAAACAGTGTTATGGAATACACCTCAGCTTTAACAAGCACAATTTGTCACATTTTAATAAAGTTTGTGTAATTTCTTGCAGTAAAAATTAATTTTTTTAATCCTCTTCTTTTTTTTCTGCCCTATGTTTACCGAGAGAGAAGGGGGGAAAAGAGAAAAAATGCTTTCTCATTCTTACTCCATAATGCTAAATTAGGGACTGCTGCCACCACAATCATTTACAGATTTCACCCTCCTTCACTGTGGAGCAATTTCACCAAATCGACAGACTGGCTGTACGTAGCAGTACTTTCCAACCACTAGTGAAGCTTGAGACCACTACAAGCTAAGCACAGAGCAGAACCCCAGCAAACATGTGTTACTCCAGCTTGTATCTCGGTGTAGCACATCAAAAATGGAATACATTGCAGTCACATACCAGACTCACTACAGACAGGGCAACTGCAGAGTCACTACAGACAGAAGTGTGCATTTAATAACTCAGCTTCAGCACTACACCAGGAAGCAGCTGTGCTGTCAAAAGTTAGGAAGCAAAAGGATAAGGTGCAAAGAAAGATCTATACTTTTTTTCCCCCTATGCCAGATACCTATAAAATTAGCCCAGACAAAGCTTTAAAATAAATGAAATTAAAATTAATATTAAACAAACAAAAAAATATAATAAAATCAAAATAAATAACGATTAAAATAAGAAAATAAGAAAGTCTCCAGCTCAAGTTCTGCAGCAATTACAATCTAACCAGATTATTTTCATAGAAAATTTTCTATCATAGAAATTTATATCATGTTTTCTGTGCTGCTCCTGCTAACAGTGGAACAATAGCAAATTCCTTTACAAAAGTCTTTAATCTGGCCTTAAACATGTCATAAAAACAAAGGCTACTGAGATCTGGAATAAACTGGTTACACAAATGTAATTCACCTGACCACTCCTGCTCTCTTATAAAGATGATCCTTTCCCTAGAATTTCTCTAGCTTTAACCATATTCATCAAATCTCTACAGCATTAAAAATCTTTTCTATTTCCACAACACTAAAAATAGCCATACAGCATCTCTGGAAGGGGACAATACTCTTCAGGAGTTGAAAAAGTGACTCCCATGAGAACTGAGCTCAAGGCAATCTCTGCACTGTCTGTGTCAGTGGACGTGAGAGCCCACACACAGGGAGGCAAAAGAAATCATCTTCTGGAATATTGGAAGGGCAGAGAGCAGAGCAAGCAGATGCAATCTAAGCATTTGCAATTTCAGTTCCATGTTTTTTCTATAAACAGGTCAAAAAAGAGAAAAATAGGCCTAGTTATTAAAACAGAATCCTGAAAGGACCATGGAATATAAAATAATATGCACTCACATTTAACTGCTGTGATTTTTTTGAGATTTTCATTATTCAGTTTAAGTAGCTCTAAACAGAAGAAATACATTTACCATGATATTTTTAATATATTTAACTATAAACACTATAACAATTTCACAACCCCTAAGAATCAAGTGTAAAAACACGCAACCCTACCTTTTTTTTTCCCCAAGTCCACACCCTTCACAAATTATAGAAGGAAACTCTCAAAAATGCAGCTCTTTAATTCATGACAAACAGGGCTATGAACTTTAAGCATCACCTCGTAACAAAGCTACCTTGCAACATCCTTCTGAGGGCAACCTCTCTTACTCTTGTCCTAACAGTCTGTAGCATTTACAAAAATAAAGTCTCCATCATCATTTTCACCTTCACACAATTCTACAGGAGAAACATGAGTTTAATAGCTTACTGATTTTAAATTTTGAAAGTACCTTCTGAAAAATTAAAATATAGCATCTAGAGATATTTCTGAAAGACTAATGATCATCTCGTATTCCCTAGAAGTTCAAGAATCAACCTCTGCCTAAAGGAAGGATACTGCTGTCCCTTTATCACTTTTGTGGTCCTTTTCTGAACTCACTCCACTAAGTCACATCCTTTTTTTTATCAAGGAGCCTGTAGCACTGTTACACAGCCTGTACTGTGACAGTCCTCCACATGAGGCCTCACCAGGGCTGTAGAGGAGCAAATTGAACTCCCCTCCACCTGCTGGCAACACTTTTCCTAACGTGGTGCCAGGAGATGTTGGTTTCAACATGAGGATGGTTTGCTGACTCATGGTTGGCTTGCTTTCCAAGAGGACCCCCAGTTCCTTCTCTGCAGCTGGCATATGCAGCTACTACTCACTAGAGACAGGACTATTGGTGGAGGGGCACGGAACAGACTGCTCTCAGGCCAATTTGGTTGGCAAAATGTCAGTTTATTACAAGAAGAACACTTATTATATACTGCTGCTACACCTGGACACGTGATTCTTCTTCACACAGCATTGGATACATAAGAGCAACATACTTTGTTGTCCACTGCTAATTGGACCACAACAGGTGTCCATATGAGCTGAAGGCACACGTTCACCCTCTTGAAACTCCACCTTAACTTTGGCAGGGAGCCTTCTTTGTTCTAAATTCAAAGGCTGAAGCCATATTAGCTACGCAGTTCTTTTACTGTCTGCACCCAGCCATGCCAAGGCAAGGCCTACAGAAACGCAAAGGAAATTGTTCATATACTATCTCTATTCTCCCAACACAGGACTTTGCATTTTCCCTTTTCTTCACGAGGATCCTCTGTCCAATTCTCCAACCTGTCCAGGTTCCTCTGCACGGCAGCACAAACATCAAGTGTGTGTGTATCATCCAGTTCTCCCCATTTTTCATCATCCGCAAACTTGCTAGGGATAAACTCCACCCCACTGTGCAGGATTTCAATGAAGATGTTCCATAGTAGGGGCTCCAGTACTGAACCCTGGGGTGCACAGAAAGAGATGCTTCCAAATGAGCTGTGTGCCCTGATCACAGCCCTGACAAGCTGGGCCTCACCATTCAGCCAGTTTTGGATACACTTCACTTCTCTAACACATACTTGTCAGCTTCTCTATGATGATATCATGGAAGACAATGTCAAAATTGTTACTGGAGTCAAGATAAACACCATCCATTGCTTTCTGTTCACCTACCAAGCCAGTCACCTCATGTAGAAGGCTATTAGCTTGGTTAAGTGTGATTTCCCCATCATAAAACCATCGTGACTGCTCCCACTCACCTTCCTGTCCTTCACGTGTTTGGAAACAAGTTTCCAGGATCAGCTGTTGTACAACCTTTCCATGAACTGAAGTGAGGCTGACTGGCCTGTGGTTGCCTAGATTCTCCTTCTTACCCTTCTTCACTGGATTAACATTTGCTCTCTTGTCATACTCAAGAACACCTTCCAATGACCATGAGACCTCTCAAAGATAATGAGGAATGACCTTGCAATGACATCAGCCAGATCCCTCTGCACTCACAGAAGCATCCTGTCAAGGCCTATGGACTCAGAAGTTACTTCATTTAAGTGATCTCTAACCCGATCCTTTCTACACTGACAGTGAAGAAAAAAGCACAGCAGAACTAAAGATGACAAGGATGTGAGATCAGAGACTGACCCCACACAATTTTAAGGGCATGTTAACTTGTCTAACCAGTATTCAGAGGGCAAAGACAGTCTCACTAGTACTGAACAACCCAACTCCAGAGAGGTCTCCTGAAGTGTATAAAATACAAATACTTCCCTAGCTCAGAAAGGTGTCTCCAGTATTTAAGACAGGTTTCATTATTGTTGATGAGACACATTTGGTAACACTTTGTAATAAACAGCTTTTTTTTTCACAATATTCTAGCATGAAGAAACAGATAAAATAGTGACATCACTATAATAAGGACAAGACTAAGCAGTATAATAGTAAAATAGCCAAAAAACTTACACACTTTAAAAACTTGATTTACTAGAAGTTTGTGTGCTTTTGGCCATATTACTAACTACATCCTGTTTAAATAGAGCTGACCAAAATATTGTAGGAAAAACAGATTTTAAACTAATGCTAAACATTGGGGAAAAAAAAAACCTGACAGCCGAATTCATCATCAAAAGACAAGGAAAAACAGTTCTGTATTTTCAGATTCTATACTCTCATTCTTTGTGGAGAGTCTATATCATTTTACAGGAAACAGTTTCCATGGCACTTGGGTATTTCAGAGATTGTCAGAAGACCATTAAAATAAAAGGCAATATAAACTCAAATAGCTACGCCTACCTGAAGCTTGTGAATGGAATAGCAAATTTAGTAACAGGGAAGAAAAGAAAGCTTCAGGTCACAAATTCACAAAGTTAGAAGGGAGATACAAATTTAAATTTCCTGATGCTCCCTGAAGACTAGTTTAGAAGTTCAGTCTATTGACTGGCACAGAGAAAACCACAAACAGAATAAATGTTTAAAGCACACAGATATATGCACATTCATATCTTTCAGGGAAGTCTAAAATTATCACGTATGCATATGTAAGTGGCACATTCCTATGATCTTTTACCTAATGTCTCACAGACTATTATTACATTAAGTATATATAACATTAAGTACAGCACACCATGAACTACATGTAGGAACCTTAACTACACACTCATTTGACAACCCACCCTCATCTTGTCATCATAATTTTTAGTATAATTTTTATAAATGTGGCAAAAGAAGATTGTAAGCCATCAGAACTGAAGTATACTATAGTGTCATGAGAGGAGGAGAAAGGTTACATTCAGTGTCTCAAGTTTGTAGCTACTGCTGGGCTGCTTTGCTTTCTTGGTAATGAGCTCCAGCAAGTGTATCAAATTCTTATTTCATCAGAAGGCAAACGAAGCATATGTCTGAATTTAAGAAGGTCCAACAAGTCAGTCTGTATGATGCCTTAGAAAACACTGACCCATCTAACAAGAAGGGAAAAGAGGCACACAGTTTTCTAGGATCAAAACTGAATGTTTACTATCAAAGATATGCCAAACACCAACTGTGCTGCATTTCATCACAACAAAAAGATAAAGGCATTTGCCACAGTCATTTCTTTTTTCTGAAGAAGCATCATCATAGGCAAAGTTCTCACTAAGACAGAGCAATTCTAGAATAACCAAGCTACAGAGTAAACTCTCCCTTCAGTCCTCACATCATGGGCCAGCTTCAAATGTTTACTTCAGCTACTTAGCATGAGCCACAGAAAAACTTCTAAGTGTTGGTCTGAATTAGGCAAAGAAACTATGTGCACAAGTCCCAGCTATCAGACTACACACTTTCCATATACCGAAATATTCGGCACTTTTCTGAAGGCCTAAGCAGGCCTTCAAAATAACCCACTCCATCAAAAGTTTTTTCTTCTGCCACAAAACACACCTTCTGTCAAAAAAATCCCCTTCTTTAAGTGGTTTGCACCACTGTTATCACTTCCTATGATAACAGATTCTCCTTCTCTGTTATCTCCAGTCAAGAGTAGCACTAATTTGAAGTTGCCAAGTGTATGCGCTAAACAATACTTCTGTTCAAACCCTGTCTCAATTTTCATTCTCCTCTTAAAGACACACTTTATTAGATATCTTCCTTACTACTCTGCTATTCATGTAGTTCTAGCAAAGCAAAATAAGCTAATTTCAAGTTATTTTGCTATCCAGAATTTGCATGTTAATAAAACAGAAAATAATATTCAAACCCTTACAGAAGCTTTATGAGTTTTTGAAACTGGACGCATTTCTACCGATCACAAATTGCTGCAAAAGCATGACAACTACTTCAACTAAAGATTCTTTCTTTCTTTTTTCTCCATGCAAACGAACAGCCACAACAACAAAATAAGTTTACATCTTTGCAATCAAGCTTTTAACGCTCTGAAGGGTAAAACATTCATGTCACCCCCAGCTACATTTCAATGTAAAGTCATCTTTCAAAAAGGTTAAGTTTGCATACAGCAATTCTCTCAGGTTTTTTGGTTCTCTAAAATTTATTGTCAAACACTCACACCTTCAATAAAAGAGATCAGAGCCTTTAAAGGTCTCTCCCATTGGGTCAGGAGACATTTAAAGTTCTAAAATAGTTTAGGCTGAAGCCTCTTCTTTTTCAACCATGCTACTGCAGAGCCAAACAAAACCTCTAGCTTGAGTTGCGCTGTCCCCACCATCCAACACAGAACTGACCTGATGAGTATTCTATCACTGAACAATCTGGAAGAACAAAGATATCCATACAATTTATAATTTATCTTCTTGCCTCATGTTTTAAAAAGAAATATAGCAACTAAAGCTTCCTGTAGAACACTGAGAAAAGAACAAGGTCTTCTGTCAAATCTGACGACTTCCAAAAGTCTTAGGACGTGCCTAGGCATGAGAAGCGTACAAATTGCAATGGTCAGTTTTTTAACCATTTAAAACCAACACATTCTCTAGTACAGTCACAGTCCTAACACCTAGCTTTACAGAGACTTAGCAAAAAACAAACAAACAGACAAAAGAGAAAAATGAAAATCCATTTCCATTTGTACTCAGGGCCCAAGCCCTTTGTTTTACATAAGGATCTAGAATGTCAGCAGACCTGGGGGGGACACTGGTATTCTAGACATCCCAACCACTGCACTTTATCCTATGATCACCTCTTCTACATATACACACAGTTCACAAGCAACAGGCATTATATCACCTCTGTGGGTCAAATATAAATGTCACAACAATCACAGTTAGTAAGTTCTTTAAATAACATTATCAAGATTTCTTATCCAAAAAAAGTTTTTGTTCTGGCGCTGTACCAAAATGTAGAGTAATAAAAAAAACCCCCAACATTATTTCATAACATGAAATAACTTCATATTTGAAAGTAAACCATAACCAGGTTTCTTCTGCTTGAAATTCTACACACTTTAGTGTCTAATGGTTCTGCTAAATGGTACTGATCATGTAGCAGAAAGTTTGAGAAATGCTAATCTCTTGCCCTTTTGCAAGGTTCAAAGTCCAAAAGCTGAAGTGTGAGTTCAGTAACATCATCATCTCAGTGAGTATACATTACATAATGAGGAATTATTTTCCAATTTGGAGTCTTCACAAGGATCTGAAGAAGCAGCAGTAGAAAAAGGCAGAAGTTTTGCCATATCCTGAGTATATAAAGCAGAGAAACAATTCTCTATATCAGATTTTCCCTGACTACGTTTACCCAAAATATGAAAGGAGGTGACTGTGTAAGAGTTGATAGCACCACATAGGGCATCATCATCAGTTGCCATGTAGTAATTACTGCTCAAACACACAGAGTAACAAAAACCAAAACAAAACGCATGCCAAGTCTCAATCACGTTTATTTATTATAAGGTCTCCAAATATTTCTCCTGTTCTCTCCTCCACCTAGCAGGACAGAATTTACTCCTACTACTAAAAACATAAGTAAAAGGAACTTCCTCAGAAGTTATTGATGCACTGTCACCATTGCACTGTTTTACCCACACATTTTAAACAGAATAACCACATTAGAATGGAGGGGGGAAAAAGGCACATAGAGTACATTAACTTGTGCAAAGCTAAATATCTGCACAATTTGCCTTTATCATTTTACAGCTGTAATTCCACTTCAGCTTTGCTGCAAGATTAAAGGGTGCTTATTCTCAAAAGTTCCCACCAACAGTTTTTTCACACAGCAGAGCAACCTACACCATTCTTAAGAATTGGCCAAAACAAATGTACTCATTTTACGATTCTACCAAAATAAACACATCAGTAAAAGACATAAACTACTGACAGTTATTCCCCTACAAAAACTGTTTACATCAAGGCTTAAAGTATAATCTCTTGGGGGCAAGAACCTTATCTTCATAGTCGTCTGCAAACCACTCAACAGACTGTCAGCACTCAAAAAATAAAAACCTGGGGAAGAAATTAAAGTTGACCAGCAGGCTTGGCATTTTCTCCTCAATAGGCCTCACCCGTGTATGAATTTTGTTTAGGATACAGGGGCACAGCTGTAAAACATGCCTGAATCCTTGTAGAACACTTATGCACACAAATAAAGCACACTTTTATAGGATCCCAGAAGGGGTAGTGCGTATGTCTCAAACACCAACAGCTGGATGGCTGTGGAGCCAACTAACGATTGTTGGTATAAAACAGACAAAGGATTGTTGGTACTAACCTCCCAAAAGAATGGGATGTGACTGGAGAAGGGGTCATGCAGAGCTAATGATTGCTTTTTCTTTCTCTCTGTTGCCCTCTCTTGGATTCATCTCTTCCTTTCTCTTTCACCCTATATCCAAACCCCACTGCCATGTGCTTATATAGTAGGTCAGGGACTAACAAACCAGTTTCAATGCCAAATGTATAATATACTAACAAAACTTTGTGATTTTTTGGTGGGCCCTCTGACTTTTGTTGTTCCTTTCGACCAATGAGCATTTACAAATCTTGGGTGCTTCCTTCCTCTCAAGTGTGGGAAGTCACAACTTCTCACAAATTCTTCTGGTGAAAAGAATAAAAGCATTACCCTGCCAACATACAGAGAGGGGGAAAGACAGAGTTAATTACATGAAGCTAAAAAGCAAACTCTTCAAAACTTCCAGAAGGAAAAGAATCTAGATAAAGATGTCACCCAAAATAGTTAAGTGGGGGAAGAAGCTCCTAGATTTCAGTTGGAGCCTCCTGAAGAGAGATAAAAGTATCTCACAGCACTGAAGTAGCTTGAAGAAAAGAGACACGTCACTTTTTCTATGAGTTAAGAAGTGAACACCTAAAATAATATCACGTGCATAAAATAGACAACAATCAAATGAAATGGCCACTCACACCTAAACTCTCCATTTAGCAAATGCTTTCAAACAAAACACATTGATCCAAGCACAGGAATGAGGAAGATCACTCTTTTCTATTGGTTTGGTTCCTTCACATGTGGCTCACCTTACCAGTCAAATCCCAGCCACACCAAGACTCAACACTGAACAATCACAAGCCATAGCCAGAGATCACAGAAACAGCCTCCTATTCATGCTCCACAGTTTCATGTTTTCAAAACAACAAAACTGAAACACAAGTTAAAATGACAAAACAGCAAGATCATTCAAAGCAGAAAACCAAAGCTAGTTCAACTTTTAGATACTGACAACACATAGAATATAACTTTAGTGAGCCCAAGAATTTCTAAAACTGATGTAAATGCAAGTCCTTCATTTGTGGTCAAAATAACAAGCTACAGAAGAAAAAAACCACTGTAGTAATCTTTAAATACAGTTTTACATGCTTAACTTCACTTTTTCTACAAGGTTTTAATACAAGCAATCTTCCCAATCATCTTTGCAGTGCCTTTAGAGAAAACCTTTCTTTTTTTCATTAGTTCACTATTACTAATACTCCAGTATTGCAGAAGCCCTTAAAAATATTTTTAAAAACTGACAACTAAGGTAAACGTGCCATGTTTACCAGACTCTCAGTTTAAGGTCTACCCAATAACACTTTAATTATTTAAAGCTTTATGAATCATCAAGAGGGGATAGAGAAGAAAGAACTTAGTAAAATTACCACTGACTTTTGAATTAAGTTGCTCTGTTCATCTTAATTTTCTTTGAGGCAGTAGCAGCTTAGCTGAATGCAAACCTACAAAACATTATTATAAACATATTAATTTCAACATTTAAATTTTATCCACAGAAATATTAAATCACCATACAAGGAAGGGAACTGCAATACATCTAAAAATAACATATAAGATTAGCCACTTCACCACTAGATTTTGTTTTGAATTCTTCCAAGACATTGGAGTGTTTTCGTAATGTTACACTTGCAGACCAGCCATACTCATTCATTCCCATTATAGAATAAGAAAATACATTGAACCCAAATGTAAAATATCAACACAGTAAAAAGCTGACAGTAAAATGCTTTTTGGTAAAAATTACCTGGCTTTCACAAGTGACAAAGAACAGTGGAAAGAAAGAAAAAAAAAGAGTAAAAAACCACCTAGATTAGTACCACCTTGATGCTGCAAAAACATCTAATACAAATGGGAAGACTGAGACATGCAAGCCATCCAGCAGACTTGTTCAGATGTACATAACAGCTCATTGCTGAGATTACAATATCAACATGAAGATTAAGTTCCGTATGGGTTTAGTCTAGACGTATGTAGACTAAATAAATCTCCCATAAAAATCCTACCTACACGCTTCTCCTTGTACATGTATTCTTCAAATTCATAAAAAAGTATTCCATTAGCTATAAAAAGCAGCAAGTAAAAATTAACAAGCTCATTTCGAGGTTCTCGAAAACAAACCCCAAACAACAACGTCTAGGCAATAAACACTACCATTTTAACTGTTCTATTGATAAAACGTTTATTCAACTGTAAATGGATTTATGAACACTACAACACTTACCTAATTCAAGAGGACTACACAAGGTGTTAGTACCGTGAGATCTGTATTTTTGCAGTTTGTTTTCCTTGAGATAATATCCCGAGTTCCCGTTGATACTACATTCGTAGCACTCTGACATAAATTTCACCTCACAGAAATCAGCTATCCATCCTTCTTTTTACAGATTCAACAAGGCTATTTACAAAGTTTGCCAACGGTCTGTTTTAAAAATCTTTTCTTGTCTCTGACAGCTTCTTGTCTTGTCTATTCCATGTAAATATCACTATAAGAGGCATCAGCTCCAGGTAAAATATATGCACGTTTTACACCACAAACTGTGAAGCCAAAAATCCAACTTTCACATACGAACTGTAGAACATTTCCCAGCTTCAGGTAACAGAGGCGTTTGTAAACAACAGCTATCTGGATATCTCCATACTGCTTATTGGTAACAACATTTTTCAGCAAAAATACTACATAAAATATAAAGGAAAAAATGATAAACAAACGTCTGTTAGATTCTTCATTTAGAAAATGGGTCTCACTGCAAAATGGAAGAAGGTTATGTCAAAAAATCTAAAAAATGAGGTAAGGGGGAAAAGAAATATCTGCCATGAAACTTTTCAGCAATGTCTACACAGTGAGTCAGGCCACATTTAACCTGGAGCCAGTTAACAAAACTGGTTATGCCTATGACTCAGCCAGAATGCTGCCTAGAAGTAAGCGTACCTAAAAACAACAAAGCACTTTATTTTGGCAGCTGAAGTATTCAGAATTTGATAAATTTAGCAATGTATCTATGCCATGAGGACAAAAGATTCCAGGGTGATGTGCTCGGCACTGACTGAAGAAAAAAAATCTCACGACTTCTTCAATTGTCTTCTCAGATGCCTACTGATTGTTTGAGAAGCCTTTTCAGGACGCACCACGCAAAATAATCCCAGAACACTGTCCGGTGTTTCTCCCCTTTCACAGGAAGTAACTGCTGCAGGTCAGCGTGAACCTTTTTTTCTCCTCTACCAGCTGGAGCAGAAGGCTGTAAAACATCCAGGATTCCCTCTGTCGTTCACGCCGCCTACGGTAAAAAGAAGAATAATCAGTGTTCCTTTACGAAATCTGGACTAGTGCTAGACAAACACAAAACAACAATACCCCACAAACCTGAATCTTAAAAACAGAAACAAACAGAAACCTGGATCTTAAAAAGCAAACACGGATGCCAGACCCGAGAGCGGAAGCCTCGGTTACAACCTCCACTCACATCCCGGAGAGGGCGGCGGGGATGTTTGACGGAGAGCGCAGCCTATCAGCGACACCCTTCTTCTGTTTCTCATTCCCGAAAGAAAAACGGCAGGAGAGGGATGACGAGAAGGGGAGGGTGGGCTTGGGGACGAAAGAGGAAAAAATAATCCAGAGGGAAAGAAAAGGGTCATTTCTCGTTTTACTGGGAAAGGTGAACAGCTGTCCAGAAGGCACCGGGCGGGAAGCGCTGACCTGGGCCCGGGACACCTCCCGCGGGAGCAGCTGGAACCCCGGCGCGGCCGGGGCCGCCTCTCTCGGCCCGGGGGAGGCGCGGGCACAGACGCCCGCTCCCGGGGCACGGCTTCTCGCTGCGGCCCCGCCGCCCCGCGCCGTCACAGAGCCGCCCCGCTCCTGCCGCGGGGAGCGGCTCCCTCCCCCCTCGCCGAGGGCGGGCCAGGCAGCGCGGCGGGAGAGGGACCGGAGCAAAGCGGGGCGGCTCGGCTGCTCCGCGGCTGCTGTGCCCGTATCCCGGGGACGTCCCGGGGGTATCCTGGTGGTATCCGAAGGTTATCCCAGGGGGTATCCTGGTTGCTCCCTCCGGGGCACCCCCGGCAGGCGTCGCTCCCCCCTCCGCTCGCCAGCCGCGCGTACGCATGCACAGCCGCGCGCACGTGCAGAGGCGCGCGAACACACGCACAGGCGCGCGCACACACGCACAGCGCGCTCCCCTCGCCCGCTCAAAATGGCGCCCCTCAGCGCCGCAGTGCCCCCCGCGCGCGCCCTCGCGCCAGCCTCGCGAGAACCCCCGCGCAACAAACACCCCCACCCTTCGCCCCCCCACGGCGTGAGCCCCGGGGGAGGGGCGGGCGGGGCTTCCCGGGGCCGCACCCGCCGTGACGTCACGGGAACGATCCCGAACGTTCTGCGCGGGGCCGGGAATCCCCAGCGCGCTCTCCGCCCCGCCCCCGCCGCGGGAGTCCCCGGTGCCGCCGTCATTCACCGGATATGGGCGCAGCCCCCACCAGTGCCCGCGGCATGGACGCTGCAGTATGTTCCGGCGCCGGAGCGCTCCGAGGCCGGTAAGAGCACCAACAACCACCATTTAATCCAACAACAAAGTATCGGCAGATGAACCGACAGAAGCAGCTGGCTTTGCGAATTACAACGTTTCCCTCTGCATCCAATAAAGTATGGAGATTTTTCTTGGCCCTCCTTTTGTTGTTAATTTATTTGTAAAAACTCTTTTAATTATCTTTCACAGCAGCGGCTAAATTGAGTTCTAGCAGAGCTTTTGCCTTTCTCATTTTGTCTCTACATGACCTAACAACACCCTTGTATTCTTCCTACTTCTTCCAAAGGTCAAAAACTCTCTTTTTTACCCTGAGTCCCAGCAAAAGCTCCCTATTCAGACAGGCTGGTCTTTTTCCCTGCTGGCTGTCTTTCAGCACATGGAGACAGCCTGATCCTGCACCTTTAATATTTCCTTCTTAAAGTATATCCACCCTTCCTTGACTCCTTTCTTATTAAGGACTCTTTCCCAAAGGACTATTCGAACCAATGCCCCGAAGGCGCCAAGGTCTGTCCTCTGCTAGTCCACGGTGGAGGTTTTGTTGACCCCCTTTCTTCTTTCACCAAGAATTGAAAACTATCAGTTCATAGTCACTATGCCCAAGACAACCTCCAACCACCACATCACCCACCAGTCCTTTTCTGTTCACAAACAGCAGGTCCAGTGGGGCATCTTCCCTTGCTGCTTCACACACCTGCTCCGCCAGGATGTTACCTTCTAGGAAGGTAACACTAGGAACCTCCTAGACTGCCTCCTCTCTACTATGTTGAGTTTACAGCAGACATCTGGCAAATTAAAATCTCCCACAAGAGCAAGGGCCAGTGATCGTGAGACATCTGCCAGCTGCTTGTAGAATGCTTTGTCTGCCTTTTCATTCTAGTCGGGTGGTCTATAACAGAATCCCACCAGGACATCTGCCTTGTTCGCCTTCTCTCTTACCTATAGGCACTCAAACTTATCACTATCCTTGATCCCTATACAATTGAAACATTCCCTAATGTACAGAACCACACCACCACCTCTCCTTTCTTGCCTAACAGGATGATCTATGAGACTGTCCTAATTACAGGGGCCAGGACCAGTTTATCACTATGGGGGTATAACCAAAACTGTGTACTCTACACTTTCTCTGTCATTTCTGATGGACTGTTAATAATGGATCATTTGCAGCAGCTGCCCAGGGTACACCTGACACCTCAGGCTACAGGCTGGGTGTTAAAGAATCCTGCGAGGAGCATTTTCTTTGTCTTCACACAATGATAACTCCCCTCCAGGGAGGCGTTAGCACCTTCACACCCAGCCTGAGGGGTCATCTCTGCTAATGGGCCATACTGGACTGGCATAATAGTCACCTGCAACGACCTAGACCATCAAAGATCCCAAAAATATCCCATGACTCACAGAGTTAAATCACCCATTGTGAAACTACCCGCCCTGGGGGAGGTACTGGGCATTCCCATCTGAACCCAAGCACATATAATCTTCGGGTTTTGGGACATCGGTACCGTTCGTCGGATCCAGAGGAGGACCATAACTTCAACAGGACTGCGACTGTCACTCTCAACAAGACTGCAATCTTTACTTTGACAGAACTGCGACCATCAGCGAAGCCAACAAGTTTCTTTTCCTTTTATTTTGCATCCAGGGGGCCATGTGGTACTCAGCACGGGGACTAATGAACACCATTCTGTTCTTGTTCCAGGGTGCTGGGTTATACATCTGTCTTTGGGAGTTAAAACCAGTTTTCTCTGTATCATTGTATTTATTGAAATATTTTTAGTAAATTTTAACTGTGACTTGTAATCTCTCTTGAGTTTACATTTCTCCCCCTAGCTTACTTTTAAACCAGCACAGAGACCAAAACTTTAAAATGTATTTTGGCAGGCACTTAAAATGTGCTGACTCATTTCTTCTAGCAAGGAGAACCTAAGGCGACTGAAGGCTCACACCAAGACCCTAAACCATCTTGTCCGGGAGCTGCTTTATGCTGATGACGCCGCCCTTGTCACCCACACAGAAGCAGCTCTGCAGCGTTTAACATCCTGCTTTGCAGACGCTGCTGAGCTCTTTGGGCTGGAAGTCAGCTTAAAGAAGACAGAAGTTCTCTATCAACCTGCACCTCAGGAAGTCTTCCATCATCCCCATATCACCATTCGTGAATCAGAGCTCAAATCAGTCCAGTAGGTAGCCTCATCTCCTCGGATGGTAAGATTGCTGGGGAGATAGACAACAGGTTAGCAAAGGCATATAGTGCTTTCGGAAAGCTTCATAAAAGAGTTTGGTGTAATAAACACTTGAAGAAAAGTACAAAGATCAGTGTTTACAGAGCCATTGTGCTGACCACTCTCTTACATGGTTCCGAATCATGGGTCGTCTACCGCCACCACCTGCGTTTCCTAGAACGCTTCCATCAACCCTGTCTCTGTACAATCCTAAACATCTACTGGTCAGTATTATGTGACTAATACGTCTGTTCTAGAACAGGCAGCTCTAGAATAGCCTCAATACTTGAGTATTGAGGCCATGTTGCTGAGAACTCAGCTGCGCTGGGCAGGACATATCTCCAGGATGAAGAACCACCGCCTCCCTAAGATCTTGCTTTATGGTGAACTTGCCACTGGCTGCCGGAAGAGAGGAGCCCTGAAGAAAAGATACAAGGACTCCCTGAAACAACATCTCAGCCTTGGCCATGTTGATCATCATAACTGGTCTACTCTGGCCTCCAATCAGGAGGCCTGGAGACACACCATCTATAACGCTGCTGCTTCCTTTGAGAACACATGCAGGATCACTCTTGAGGAGAAAAGACAATGCAGAAAGAATCATGTCTTGCAGAATATACCACCTAAGGAATCTTTCTGCTGTGCCTTTTGCAATCGGACATGCCTGTCTCGTATTGGCCTTATTAGCCACCAGCGTGCTTGTAACAAACGTGGATAGAGCCTTCCCAAATTTTCATTTGCAAAGCCTGGCCATGATACATGAGAATGCAAGATACTTTTGTGACTATAGTACACATCAGATTGTTAATTAAGCAAATAATAAAGAAAAATATGGAAACATATTTAATTTCTTACTATAACACATTTTTGTGTCACTGCATGAAGATGTACAAATACTTAAGCTTATACTAAAACCCAGTGTGGCCAATATCAATCTCAACCAAAGGATCAGGCAGAAAACCAAAATCAAAATTTTCATAGAACAGGTTTAAATCTGATTAATACACATTTGATCCAGAAAGCTTCTGATGCAGTGAGCCCAATATTTAAAAACAAGAAAGCAAATGGCCATCTAATGTTAGTAATAAAAACCCAACTCTAATGTATGTTCTTCTAAACAAAGGAGTATTTGTACAATCAGTTCGCAAACACAGTGAGAATTCCTCAGTACAAGCACAGTTTTAATGAACAGTCCTTATTTCAAAGTCTTAAATATCTTTCAGCTGCATGTTCACAATATGAAACATTTCAAGCAGCC
The DNA here is from genome assembly GCF_009829145.1 of Chiroxiphia lanceolata. Taxonomy (NCBI): domain Eukaryota; kingdom Metazoa; phylum Chordata; class Aves; order Passeriformes; family Pipridae; genus Chiroxiphia; species Chiroxiphia lanceolata. The sequence continues at coordinate 15,900,272 of NC_045671.1, read as the reverse complement.
AAATTAAAAGAATTGAAGCATTATACAGAAGTGCATGGCAATATCTGGTCATTATTATTTGCAGTAACACGATGAAAACTAGTAGAAAGTGTATGGGCTTGTCTATTTTTATGTATTATCCCTTCTAGGAAAGGAAGGTACGATGACTTTTCCAATTGATTTAGGATTTCAGTGGGTCTGTCTACAGAAATAAGATAACAGGATTTGACTGTATTAAATAATCCACCATTATTATTTCCACTGTATGATGTATAACCTCTAGTTACTTGATTTTTCAATAATTCTGAGCATCTCTGTGTCCTATGCATTTAACACAATAAGCAAGTACTGAACAGGTCTGAAAGTTAAAATGTAGGTTGACTCTTTTTTCTGAAGAACTTTCATATTAAAATTACCACTGACTTTGATGGTAGCAAAATTCTAGGCAAAGGCTTCAATAAAGCTGTAGTTAACATTTCATATTTTGAAGTAATACCACGGTATTAATTTTGAATGTCACATAAGTACATATTTGACCTACGTTATTGAAATTAATCATTTTATCTCATTCAAGATAATGGTGTTTCTATCTCAAAGAATCAGTATCTTGGTGACACAAGTAAAAAGCCAGGATAAGAACTCAGAGGCCATGCTTTTGTTTATACTAATTAGAGATTAAAACATTATTTAGAATCAAGCTTTTAAAAGAGCACCTCCTCCATTTCAAGTTTTTTCACATATATTGTAACTGAAAATAGCCTGATTAGTAGATTTTTTCCCCTTTAACAATAAGAGCACCGTTCTCCAAAAATGCATTTCAGAAACATTGTGCAGTATTAAACTAAGGGGTATTTGAAGCTATTTTAATGGGTTATCTCCATTAAGTAGTATTCTTTTCATGTAATGAAAGCTAATAAATTGAGGTTAAAAGGGTGCAGATGTTTTTCAAATATGTCCCAGATGAATGTTGCCTAAATTATATTTATTCTGTTGAAGGATAAAGTCATGGTATACAACTTCTCCAAAATAATACGTATGTAAGTCCTAAATATACTTAATTTTTACTCTATTCCACCCAGAAAAGTGAAGTAACAGCAAGTGAATATTGACTGTTCTAAATTTTATAAAGAACTCAAAATAATCACAAGAAACTGTTTAGATGAAAAGGAACAAGTTGGAGGAATTATGAACTGAACGTTCAATACCAAGTGACCAATTTTCCTAAGATGTTTGTCTTTACCCTACCCTTTTCTCTATAAAGTGAAATTCCTGTGTTTTCCCGAAAAATTAGCCTTGCTAAGTTGTGAACTAAAAGCAGACATCAAGAGACCAGATGACTAGCATGATGTTAGGATCTTGTACATACCTAAATAAAAGCAGATCTCATTTTAATAGTTTTGTTTCCTAGCCAAATCTATTTGCTTTATCCCTTTTTTCCTTTAAAAAAATCTGTATTGGCATGAACTTGTGCCAATTTTTTTTTTATTTCCTCCATTTTTTAATTACTAATTTAGAAACTTTTCTCATCCAAGCTGGGGACCCCTGGTGGTCTAGTGGTTAGGATGTGGCACTCTCACCGCTGCCGCCTGGGGTTCAATTCCCAGTCAGGGAAACTCCCCCAGGGCAGATGGAGCTCGTCAGCCCTGTAAGGCCATCCATCTAAGAGAAGGTCACTCTAAACAAACCTACGTCCTGAGGACCTCACTGCCACTGTCCAAGCTCACTCGGCCCCAGCAGATGAACCTTAGGATTAGAGGGTGGGCTCAGCTCAGCGCACACTGTGTCTCACCTAAAAAATCCACTGCGCAGGCTCGAAGGGTAAAGACCTTTCCCAAATCTTCATTCGTGAAGACTGGCCATACTACTCATCCAAGTGAAGTGACAAAGAACATTTTGGTAAGGATTTGCTGCAAGTTTTGTCCACCATCCATGTGCATAGTAGTTTTTTTTTTAAAATATGTGTATCTTTGTGAACTTTTTGATAGACAATGATGATAGTTATTGTAAGCTTGGTAACTTAGGGTACTGAGGGAGTTGCTGGAAGTCTCCATCATTTATCATGAGTCCTTGCTAAATGAGGACATCCCAGACAAAGAGATGTTGGCAAATGTGATGCCAATCCACAAGAAGGACCAGGAGGAGGCCTGTCAGCCTGACCTCAGTGCCTGGCAAGGTTATGGAACACATCATCTTCAGTGCGATCATGCAGCACACATAGGAAAACCAAGGGATAAGACCCTTGGTTTTAGGAAGGGCAGGTCCTGCCTGAGCAACCTGATCTTTTAAGATCAGGTGACCTGCTTAGTGGATGAGGGGAAGGCTGTGGATGTTGTCTACCTGCACTTCAGCAAAGCTTTTAACACCATCTCCTACATCATTCTCCTGGAAAAGTTGGCAGCCCACGGCTCGGATAGGTGCAGCCTTCATGGCTAAGAACCGGATTAAGAACTGTCCGGATGGCCAGGTCCAGAGACCGGTGCATGGTGCCATATCTAGTTGGCAGCTGGTCACTAGTGGTGTTCCCTGGGGCTCAGTAATGGGTAGATCCACGTTCCAAGATGATGGCCCTCCGAAGACTGTGGGGAGGGGTGATGAGGGGTTATTTTTTTCCTCTCCTCCAAAACAGACACTTCGCTATTGCCCTAACTCAGACAAGGTGTATGTTGGAGGAGTCCGAGGTTCACTTTGTTTTCAGCCTGGTCACCTGGCTGTTTCTGGTCCCAGTTTGCCTCCGCTTGCCTGTGCCCTGCTCTGACCCCAGCCCGGACCTGCTTGGATTTTGCTTCAGAGAGGCTTGACCCAACTGCGGATGAACAGTGAGCCGCAGACAGAGTGAGTTTCATGGGAAGAGCCCCCTTTTCCCCCTTTTTTCCTCTTCCCCTTCTCGGTGTGTGGGGGAAGATCTCAATTTTTGGCTTCTCCCGCTTACTGGGGCCCCATGTGGCGACCGCCAGAGCCCGACAGCGCCCCCTGCCGATCAACACCGAGCACTGCAGGCTCTGCTCCTCCAGTGATCCAACAGCGCCCCCTGCTCACCATGGTTAGAACTGCGCCAAAAGGTGGAAAGTACCGAACTGTTTCCTTTTTGAAGGCGGATTTTCGGATACAGGATTATTGTTTGGTTGGTTTTGTATTCTTTTGTTGTTCTGCCAATACACATATATCCTTTAATAAAGGGCTGTTATTTTTTCTTTCTCCATACTTCCTCAATTGGAGCCTCTTAATTTTGGATTTACAATTGCTTAGAGGGAGGAGTTTGGTCTTGCTCATAACTCATCCTCCTCAACAAAACACTTCAGTCTCATTAAACTGAGACAGGAGGGAACAAAACTGAGAAAGGCTAAGGAACATTAGTGGGTTATAATGGCATTCCAGACCAGTCAAAGGTAGAAAAGATTAAATCTGCTTTCTTAATTTTTGAGTGTAAAGGATTGAATCTTCCTTAATATTTATGTGCAGTGTGTTCTGACATAGCCTGTCTGTCTCTAGCTGATCATTTTTACCAGGTAACTTTGAAAAAAGGCAAAGGCTGATCAGGTGTAAGAGACTAAAGTACTGATGAAGCTGCTGTGACTGTTACAACTTTCCTAAAATGTATGTTTCCGCAAAGTCTTGCAATTTTTATGTTGTCATCATCTTATCCCAGGTAATTACAGCCATTGAAATTTTGGCCAGAAGCAGAAACATCACTCCAAAATTAAAAGCATCAGTCTTCATAGCCCGAGATGAAGAAATTAAGCAAAAAACAGCCCAGTCCCACTTTATGTGTACCAGGACAGAAAGTACCACTAAGAAATCAGGAAAAGTGTGGCCAGCAGTTCGAGGGAGGTCATCCTCCACCTCTAGCTGGCCCTAGTAATGCCACATCTGAAGTGCTGTGTCCAGTTCTGGGCTCCTCCACGCAAGAAAGACAAGGAGCTATTGGAGAAGGTCCATCTGAGGGCAACAAGGATTATGAGGGGTCTGGAGCATCTCTCTTATGAGGAGAGGCTGAGGGAGCTGGGCCTGTTTGGTCTAGAGAAGACAGAGAAGATCTCATTAATGCATACAAATATTTCAAAGCCAGGTGCCAAGGGGATGGTGTCAGACTCTTTTCAGTGGTTCCCAGCAACAGGACAGGGAGCAAGGACCATAAACTAAACCACAGGAAGTTTCATCTCAACATGAGGAAGAACTTCTCTACACTGAGGGTGTCAGAGCACTGGAACAGGCTGCCCAAGGAGGTCGTGGAGTCTCCCTCTCTGGAAACATTCAAAAGCTACCTGGACATATTCCTGTGTCATCTGCTCCAGGTGACTCTGCCTTGCAGTGGGGTTGGACTGGATAATCTCCAGAGGTCCCTTCCAACCCTTACAATTCTGTGAAATGGAGCAGATATTACTTACATGTAATAGACGTACAACTTTTAGATTTAAAAAAAATTATTTTTCAAAAAACCCCAAAACACTGTAAAGTAAATTTCACTTTCCCTGTTTAGGCAAGAGCAGGCGACGCGCAGCGGAATGGCTGAAAGCTTTGGAGTTCTGTTTTCTGTTCCTGACACCTCGGGCGTGGGCGTCAGCGTAGCCAGCAGCCCTCCGCACACCGGCACCCGGACAGGGACTCGGTACCGAGGTGCCGCGCGGCCGCTCCCGCCCCCGCCCCGCGCCCCAGGCTCGCCTGTCCCAGCCACCCGCGTACTGCCTGCCGCGGGGCGGGCGGAGTGCGGCGGGCGCCCTCTCCGGGCGGGGCTGGGGCGGGCCGAGCGCCGTCGCCGGCCGGGGCGGCGCCGCCAGAGGAGGGTCCCGGCGGGTCCCGGCGCTGCTGCCCCGCCTCCGCCGCCCTGCTCGGCCCGGCCCGGCCCGGTCCGGTCCCCCTGCGCCGCACGGACGGTCCGGGGCCCGCGGCCGCCATTGGCTCACGGCGCCATCCGGGCACTCGGCGCGGCGCTGCCGCTCGGCCCCATCGTCCCAATATGGCGGAGGTGAGCGGGCCGGGCGCGGGGCTCCCCCGCCGCCCCGCGGGGCCCCGCGCCCGCAGCGCCCCCGCGCCGCCCCCGCACCCCCAGGGGGAGCCCCCGGCGGGGCCGACCGGGGCGGCGGGGCCGGGGCGGCGCGGCCTGCGCGACCAGGCCGAGGGTCGGCCGCGGTGCCGCTGCGCGGCCCGCGGGACGGGCCGGGCCGGCGGTGTCGCCGCCGCGGAGCGGGCGGTGGAGAAGCGCTTGGAGGGAGAGAGGAAGAGCGAGCCCCGGGCTGGGAGCGGGAAGGAGGTGGCAGCCAGTCCGGTCTCTGTCACGTCCCGCCCGGGCCGGGGCCGGACGGAGCGGGAGCGCCGGCCGGGCCTGGCGCGTCTCCGGGGGGCCTCCTGCCAGGGGAGGAGGAGGGACGGAGAGCCGCGGGCGGGAGCGAGGGAAGGAGGGATGGGAGAGGGTGAGCGGGATGGAGGGGCCAGCGTGGGGGGGACGCGGGGGCCGAGGCCGGCGGGGAGCGGGGGAAAACGGGCCGGCGGGGAAAGGGGGCAGCTCCCAGGGCTTCGTGAGATGGAAGAGCCCTGCCTGCTGCCGAGCCGGAGGGAGCCCCCTCTCACCTCGCTCTTTCTTCTTCCCTGCAGGCTTCCTTTGGGAGTTCGAGCCCAGGTTCGTCCTCGCCCACCTCCTGACCAGGCACCCGGCCTGTCGCCCGCGCACCGCTCTCTCCTTGCTGCGTCTTCCCAAATTTATTCTCTTGTAGTTTTTCTGAGGCTTCGTGTGCACGCTTTTAACCACCTGCCGGGTTCTTAAGTGGAGATGTGGGCTGCGGAGTCTTTCTCTTAACTCCAGTTGCAGTTAGAAATTGGCTGCTTGGAACCCAAAACGAAAACAGTTTTGTGGCACTTTTAAGTCTACATCTCAGTAAATCCGTGTAGCCTGGAGAAACCAGTTTCTCTTGTTGCTGATAATTAGAGGCTTGTCTAAATTTTTGAATTCTTGGTAATAGCAGAAAATGTTTAAAATCATAATGATAAGTAATTTTTAAGGTTGTAACTGCTATTAAGGTTCTTTGGAATACTTTACACGAGCAAGCATAATTAACATCAGCAAGGCTGCTCTCAGGTATTTGGGGAACATATTTGCTTCTGTGCAACTGCCTTCTGCAGTGGCTGTTTGTCATCTTTTTTAGCTATTCCTGTGAAATTTCTTGAGCTTGTATTTTTCAGTGTGGTTTTAAATATTCTAAGTGGGATATTGAACACTCAGAACCATTGAAGAAGTGGGACTTTTTAATGTAAAGTCTACCAGTGGAATAGAACTTCCCCTTGCGTTAAATGCAAAATCAGTTAGAAGAGCAATTAGAAGCAATGATCTTTAGCACAGGTCTTTAAATACAGGTTAGATAAAGACAGTTGATACTTCTGTGATTCCTTAAAACTAGAGCAGGATGTGATGGTCAGCAGTGGGGGAATTAAACACATAATGTCATTACTGCAAGTGTAGTACATGGTGAGCTGGAACCGTAAGATCTGTGAGACCATATATGAATAGCATGTGAATAAAAAAGCATTTTTCGCCTGAATGTTTCTCTACAGTATGATATTACAAGCTTTCACAGTCTTGTCTTAAGCAAGCTAAATGAAGCTTAGCTACCTGTGTATAAGGAATGAACACAGCATAATTGCTGAAAAATTAGATGCTTTAGGGTTCAGAAGTGTTAGTATATACAGTTGTCTCTTTCAAGGCTGGAAGCAGTGCAAAAAGGATTTTGAAGGGGATTGAAAATCTGTAATTGTTTTCTTCAAAACTTTTGAAGAAGTTTTTTCATAGAAATGATTCTTGATAAACCTTTTTGTTGCTGCTTGTAAGCCAAGGATTGCAACAGAGAACTAGTATGTAAGGGGAAACCAGAAGTAAAAGAGAAATACCCCAATATGTTTATTTTCTCCATCCAGAAAGGCATAAGAAAGTGAACATTACAGAGCAAAACAACCCTGTAATTTGGTGATTTTTGTTGTAGAACATGACTTCTAGTGCAGAATATTTGCATCTTTAAAACTTACTAAATCAAATGATAACCTTTCAAATGACAAAGTGTATTTAAAATAATAACAGTACTTTTGTGATGATTTAGGAGTATTCAGTCATGAAAACCTGTCTGTTGGACCACAGAGCTATGACAATAGCTTGTTAATTAATGTGATTCATTAGAAGCATTTTGTTATTTCTGGTGTTTTTTCCTCAATACTTCTTGAAACTCTGCTGTATGTATTCTTCTAGATCAAGTGCTATGAATTAAATTAGTTGTATTAAAAGATCTGTCTGTGAGGCTAAAGCGATTGGAATTGAGTCTAACTTTATTTTGCTGTTAGTAGGAAGTGGATTCAGAACCTAAGTTACCTGTTTACCAGTGAAAAACTATGGTTATCACCATGTAAATCACATAAATAGAATTAGAGTCTGTAGGTCACAGCCTTGCAGCATCTGAAATCTTGTGATATGTGTGCTTTGTACCTTAATGATTATTTCAAGGGTATTTTGAACAACCTTTTATTGAGTAAAATATTAATTTGGGGTTGTACTTTCTGGAACTTTGCTTTTAGGTACTTTTCCCAAGTACTCTATATGTATCAAGAGAGACATCTGTGTTTATTACTTATAAATATGAAAAGGGAAGGTCAGCTAAAAGAGCTGATTCTGTGAAATAGTTATGAATTTGTTACTCCACTGAGAGTTCTGACCCCGTTCATTAAAGAATTCATGCGATTTCATATGAAATTTTTTCACAGTTGGCTCATTATCGTCTGAGGATCATGACTTTGACCCCTCTGCAGAAATGCTGGTACATGATTATGATGATGAGAGAACTCTTGAAGAAGAGGAAATGATGGAAGAAAGCAAAAATTTCAGCTCTGAAATTGAAGATTTGGAAAAGGTAAGAGTGACTTACTCTCTCATGAATGTCCATACATACTGTAACTTTTCTAGGGAAAAGTACATTCAACCTGTTCTTCAGTTTGTATAGTGCAGTTTTCTGCAAAAATGCATTTTCAGCTTGTTTAAAAGAAAATAAAATCAGATTTGGTTAGGATGTAGTAGTGCATCATCACAAAAAAGACTGAGCTTAGCTTCTCAAAGGTATTAGTGTTCATATTCTTTTCATTTAGTAGTCCATTTTCTTTGGTAGAGAAATCACTAATGAAGGTTTGAGAGTCCTGTCATCTAAGATCACTTACCACTTACTTGTAAGTTGAAACTGTACATTTTGCATACTATTAAAGTGACATCTAGCTGTATTTCATTTTGTTGGTCAGGTTTTGATTTTCTAAACAAACAGTCCTGCTTTAGGCATGATCGGTCATGTTAGTTTACTGTATAAATGATACTTCTGTGTCTTAGTTTCATGAGTTTGGCATTTGGTGGGTGTACAAAATGATCAGCGTGCTCCTTGGCCTTTCCTATTCCATTTTACACTTCTTAATTAGATGTTTTTTGTATTTACACCTCTTGTTCATCTGTGGCAGTGCATCACCTATTCTAAACGCTTGCTGAATGCTGAACACCCGCAGATTGATGCTGTTTGAATTACTGTTTAGTGACCCACTTACACCACTCAGCGTAACTGCAGGTTTTGGTCAACAGACTTCCAGAAAAGTGCAACGTTTAGGCATCAAATGCAAGGCTGTGTTTATATAGTCCATGTGGAAACAAATTTTCTGAGTGTGGAGTTGACAGTGTTTATACTCCTGATTTTTTTTTTTTCTTACTATCTTAATTATGTTTTTGTTGATTATGAACCTGCAGTTACACTGTAAAGCAGCTTGCTGGGTCTAGTGGTTTAAATGGAGTTATTACTCCATGAAGTTCTCTTACTGCTTCTATAATGAAAGAAGGACTGAGAGCCACTCATCTGAAACACTTCATTACTTTAGATCCTGATCCTGGAAAGCTTGGACATGAGTTTACCTTTAACCATTGTGAAAAGTCTGCGCAGAACTAAGACCTTAGCTGAGTAAAGAAAGAAAGTAATTTAATCAGTGTATGAATTCAACAAATTTTTAGAGGTAATAGAGCTTTAAAGGTGTAAGTAGTGGAAAATATTTTTAATACTTTGGTGGCTTGAATCAGGTAGCTAAAAAAAATCTTCACTGTTTATTGTTTTATTAATTGTATTAGAATGCAACTATGATGATGCTTACTAAAATCACTCAATAAAAACTGTTGGAAAAAACAAGTTATAAATCAAATCTCTCTTGATTTTTGTCTTCTCTTCTTAGCTGTCTTTCTCCTGTTACCTTCTCAGTGGTTAATATAAAATACATTGTGCAGGAGATGAAAGGGAGGGCTTAGAAGTTGCTATATTAGTTTACTTTTGTGGAGGTTTGCACATGTGCAGCTGTAGCTATGTAGGAATTAAGTCTTTGAGTTTTTCTGCATTTCTGTCTTGAAATATTGACAAATCATGCTCTATAGTATGAATCAAATAATGAGCACATTTTTAATACTTACTCTATACTTTCATCCAGTAAACAGTTTTCCCTGATAGGACTTCACTGTATGCCAAGAGACATGTTCATGTATTATTTCCATCAGGAATCACGATTTTCAGTACCACGCCTTAAAATATTTTAATCATTCCTGCTTTCATTTGAGTTTTAATTTGTTTGTTTTTTACTTTTGTTCTTCAAAATGTCCTATTCTCTCACGCATGAACTGTTTACAAAGTACTTGGCAATATGTTGAAATGTTGTAAATCTTCTTATATTAGGAAGGAAGCATGCCACTGGAAGATTTGCTGGCATTCTATGGCTATGAACCCACAATTCCAGTTATGGCAGGTTCCAGTGCAAATAGCTCTCCAAGTGAACTTGCAGATGAACTTCCAGATATGACTCTAGATAAAGTAAGTCAGAACCGTTTTCCCCTGAATTGTTATTTTAAAGCAGAAATCTGGGCAACCTTAAATCATGTTTCACTATCTCTTTATATATAAAATATATATCTTTGTTAATTTCAATATACATTATTACTTTGAACTCCTGCCTTTTCAAGGATATTGAGGATCTAGTTCTAATAATAATTATGACAGTTTCAAATGCATAGCAACTTTAGTGGCACTATATTAGTATAAAACAGAAATGAATATATTAATAGTTCTTCTAAAACACATGCAAAGAACTTTGAAGTAGGTGGCTTGTTGTTTTTTTCTGGGTTTTTTTTTTGTTAAAAAGTGAGATTTTTCAATAATATGTGCAATGTCCAGAAATAATTCTGACTTCCAGCACACATCAAGTACAAAAATGGTTGTGTGTAACTTTGAAATAGAATCCTGAATGCTCTGGAATTTTATTTTCAAATGCATATCATTTGGGAAGGTCTCACCTTTGGGGAGTGAGAAAGAAATTGTTTTATGTGCAGTGACTATATATGTTGCATTGCTGAAGTAAAAACCTGAAATTTCAGCTTTTGTGGTTTGCAAGTTAACTTTAAATTCTGCGATTTTTGGCTACAAAGCATATGCAGCTCATAGTTGAGCTTATAAAGTATGCAAGTAGTAAGTATATGTCTTTTTTTTTTCTTTTTTTTTCCTGTGAGTATGATGTAATGGTAAACTCTGCAGAAAGAAGGGTGTAATGATGGCGCTGCACATCTGATTCTCATTAGGATTCACGATTGTGTTGAGGCTACAAAATGTATTGGCTCGTTATCTGATACAGTTCTTTCCCTTCCAGATCTCTATCTGAGGGGTTCAAACATGTCTGCTTGTGGAGGAAGTGTGATGTTTATTTCATAATATCTTTTCTTTAACCTGCAAAAATGTCAACTCTTTTGTGGTTTGGAAAGTTGTCTATTATCTGTAACTGTCCTCTCAGCAAAAGTCTACAAAAAACCCTGTCTGTTTTTCCCCAGAGTGTAGGGGGCTTTTAAAGCTTCAGTGTATCTGTGATGCAAAGAATGATAGAATGTTAAATATGTGAGGCCGTTTACACTGGTGCTTTTTACTGGAAGCAATTGGAGGAACATCTGAGATTGATGCTTGCAGAAGTTAATTCTTGTGTGTTTGCTGTAATAGGGGTTAATTTCCCCTTTGTCTGTCTTTGACTGTGAAATGAACCATTACATTTGTTCTTAGATTTAGGAGGAGCAAACTAGCTTTTTAATTAAGGGAGTACAGTCTGCTACGTTTTCTTATGGTAAAGTAACTCATTTTAATTAATGAGACTTAACAATTTTCTGAATCTACATGCTCACCAGTCTATATTTAATAGTCAGTCTGAGGTTTTATTTTTTTATTTTAATGATACAGGAGGAAATCGCTAAAGACCTCTTGTCGGGTGATGATGAAGAAACACAGTCCTCTGCTGATGACTTGACACCATCAGTTACTTCACATGAGGCTACCGACTTCTTTCCTCGGCCATTAAGATGTAGGAAACCTGATTTTATAATAGTACTCAAAGTGTCTTAGCATTATATATAACTTTGTGCCCTAAAATGTCAAAATTGCAGAGCAGTGCTTACTGTACCAGGAGCTGAGAAATAGTGCTTTGCAGGATGTTATACATACACTTTGTCTTTGGTTGGTATTACTGATTACCTTAAAGACTTCTATTTGGTTCTCTGCTCAAAGCACAAGTAGAATTAATTTCTCTATGAATAAAGTATCTTCATAATCAATAGTTAGTACAGTATTGGGGAACATCCTTCATGATTTTCAGTGAATATGTAACCCATGTGAATATGTTAGTGAATATGTAACCCATTCTTTTAAATTAGTGTTTCTCTACTAAGATTTTTGCTGCTGCTTTTAAACCAGGGACTCCTCCATGTATGTGGATGTGAACTGGGACACAGTGTCTTTGTGATTATTTCCCTTCACACATTCAACACTTTTCCATAGGACTTCATGGGGTGACCCAAAGTAGTTTTATATGGGATGGGGCCTGTAAATCCATGACCACCAAAATTTCCATGTCCAGGGAGCTATAATGGGAAAGATCTGGGTACCAGAGGTATCCAGCCCGGATGAGATACTCATCATTGCCTGTTGCATCTCATTTGTTCACTGGTGTCCTGGAGTTAAAACAACGTGGAGGATTTTTATCACAGTTTTAGTTTGGCAAGCTATTCCATGGGGGATTTCATTGCTCTGGAGAAGGAGGGGTTAAAGGGAATGTCCTGCCTCAGTCACCAGCAATCATAGCCCTTCAAATGCTGCTGTGTCATAAAAGTAAGGCATTTGTATTGAAAGAGAGATACAAAAAAAATTATAAGGCCCCTTTTTCAGTTAAGCAAACTCCAGAACTTGTGGTATTTGTGAACTGTTCATTAATATGACATTTAAAGTGTGGCACCTTCTTAGAAAAAAAGTATTTACCCCCTCATATTACTGAGGATTAAGAAACTGTCATCTTTGTTCTCAAATGTCATTGTTTTATATCAAAATGTTACTTTGTTAGAACATTAGGCTGGACACTTTAAAATCAAATATCCACCATTTCAAGAAGGAGATATCAGTTCTCTTTACTGTTGGCAGTTCCATCTTTTTTCTGATTTCTGTCTGTTTCTCAGATACTAAGATAACATTAAGTTTTAAGATAAACACGTATAACACATAACATGGGCTATTTTGTTAAATTTACATTAATCGGATAGAATAATTGCCTCTGACTGTCCAGGCATATTATTTCATGCATTCAGGTTAGCTTCTTGCTTGCTACTTATAAAACCAAAAAGAGACACTGGTGATTGTAGTAATGATTACAGAAGAAGAGCCTCAGTCCATGCAGTCTTGGATACTGTCTCTGATGTTTGTGATTCTTTTTATTTGTGATGAAGCTAAAATTCAATTTTAGTTTTTCAGTTTGTGTTTTTTCTGAAGTTGGAGGATACAAAATAGCTGTAATCACATCAGAACTGTAAATTCCGTTCTGTTGGGGATTATACAGTTGTAAAAATAGAATTACTTCAAACCTAGTACCACAACGTTCCAGATTCTAAAGTATGAGTTATTCTAAGGGGGTACTGTATTTGAATTGCTTGGAGAGCTCTGTTATATTTCTTCCTGAGGAGTGGAAAAAGATTAAAGAAGAATAAGCAGTGTTTTGTTGTCTTTTACTTATTCTACTTCCTGTGTCTCTCCTGTATCTTCACACCTGCTAAGGCAGACTTTTTTAAAGGAGTGTTTTGAGTGCCCATTAAAACTTCTGATGAAGGGTTTTAGTAGGTGATAAAGACATGCCTTCAACTTTACTCTTTGTCATTAACCTGAGGCTATGTTATAGCCCTGGAAGTTTTCTGGTTTTTCTCTAAGGTGTAAGCTTTTATTGAAAAAATAGATGAAGAAAAATGATCTCATTTCCTTTTGACTATTGGAAATACAGTAGATTGTCTCAGTTGCAGTGATGATAAATGTTTCAGTTCTGCAGTATATAAGTACCAATGTGTTCTGACTTCATGGTACTTTGATTTTGATAGAAATGTGGATCAACAGACTCATTATAAGTGTCTCCCTGACTAAAAGCAGGTGCTCCTTTCAAAAGTAAAGTATATCTTGTAGTTTTATGTTTGAACTGAAAATTCTTCCTCGCTAAAAAATTCCCCTCTTTTTGTCTGAAGCAAACACCACATGTGATGGAGATAAGGAATCTGATGGTGAAGATGTAGAGGCAGACCATGGTAATTCATCTGAAGATTTGAGAAAGGTAATAATTATATTTTTTAAAATTAAAAAAAAACTTTACAGTTAAGAAAAATCTATTAAGATTTATAGTATGTATCAGAAATATCTTAATTCTGGAATTCTCTGTTAAATGCCAAGTTAATGACACTTAATGCTTCCATACACAGAATATTGTTAATAACTTTTTCTCTTTATTGTTATTACATTTTAAGGAAATAATGGTTGGTTCACAATACCAGGCTGAAATTCCAGCTTACCTTGGCAGATGCAGTGATAATGAAAAGGGTAAGTTCTTCTGACTGTCTTACTAGGTTTTTTATGTTTATACATAACACCTGATGGAAGAATGTTATTTAAATTTTTAAGGTAAATTCAGTGACTTAGCTGAAGTCTCAGAGACCTTTAAAGAAGGCATTAGAAAACTAAAGTAACACAACCATTAATTATATCTCGGAAGTGTCACTTTTCACCTTGGAGAGAACATTCTCAAGACAAAATTGGAGAGTTAATGCTGAAGTATCTGTTAAAATTAGGAGGAAACAAACTGTGGGTCAAGAAGGAAATATTTTGATCAGAGAATCAGTACAAGGCTATGAACATGTAACTTAGTTCACACTGAAGATCTTCCAAACAGTATTTTTCTGTGCTTGTTTTTTGGCAAGTACTGCCATGTGAGTTACAAAACTGACATGGAAAAAAGTGTTTCTTTGATATAGGACCTGATACAGCATCTCTTAAAAAAATGTGATGTTTTATATATGATGTTATTCCATTGCAGATTTAGGTTAAAAACTGTAGTGGTGCTAGAATAGAAAAAGAACTTTATTTAGTGGAGTTTTATTTTGTATCTTTAAAAACCTGGCACGTACAACTGTGGAATTAAAAAGGCAAATAATGAAAAAAATTTGCTCATGGGTGGAACACTTATGAAATTAAAAAGCAGTTAGGGCGATATAATAATAAGAAACAAAGAGCATTTGAGGGTTTTTCTGTAAATTTTTTATATTCTGTAAGTTACTTGTGTTCTGTTACTGTAGCTTTTAATGGGGATATTATTTAAATTAATTATGTCAAGTCTCTTCAACATTACTACCTGCTTTTTTGAAGAATACTCCTTTGCAATAGGGAATAAGAATGTTTGATATGAATGGAGTTGGAAGTGTTAAGAAGTGAACATCTCTTGTGTTGCTTAAGATCTAGGGAAGCCTCTGATTTTCTAAGATTTAAGCATGATGCTGATGAGTGATGAGAAATGGAGGAGTAAGAACCAGATGTATATGGGTAGTTCTTTACTATTTACACATCTTGATGTCTCCTCAGCCAAGAACTGAGGAGAGGTTAATCTGACAACTTTCTCTGTAATGAGCTGGTACTAGAGAGAATCAGTGAGGGTCTTGTCTGATGGCATGGCTAAGAGCAAAGGGATGGCTCCGAGATCAGAGAGCTCGAGGAGCTCCTTCTGAGATTATCGGTCATGGACTCGAACAAAAAGTGCTGTGTTACCTTGGTTGATAAAGGAAGCTGAAGCTGAATGTCAGCAGTGCTCTGGAAGGTTGGACCTGGATGTAGGGGTGGATGATTCTATGAAAGCCTTTTCTCTACCCCCTTAGGAGCTAGTGATGGCAAACAGGGGCTTACATTTGTGCTGTATAATCCAAGCTACCAGAATTGTGCTAGAAGGCAGCTGTGCTCTCCTATAAACTTTACATTTGCAACATGTCTGTCTGACAGCTTTCCATGTTCTTGAGCTATGAAAGAACTTTCAGAGGTGTAATTTTATTCCCCACCTTGGCTTAAAGTTTTAGGAGAGCTTTGAAAATCTCATTCTTTTCTGCTCTGGCAGCCATTATGCTTCTGTGTGTGAATCGAATAACTCGAAATTTTTATTGCCAAGAAAGTATGTGAAACATTGTGTGCAATGGTAATCACATATATTGATCCTTTGATCAATAGTTTGATCTGGTGTTGAAACATACGGACATACTGGCAAAGGTTCAGGCCAGCTCTTGTGCATGTCCAGTATTTTGTCCTGGAAATAAGCTGCCTAGGAGGTACATACATAATTCATTGTGCTATGAAGGAGGACTGGACTGTACATCCTGATTACTTGTAAAATATGCAACATACCAAGTTCTTAAGAGTACTCAGTTGTTAGTGAATGGAAAACCAAATTGCCACATTGAGATCTAGATTGCCATTCTGCTGAGTAATTTTTGGCAAATTTTAGTTGAAAATGGCTAAATAGCCATAGTGACCTGCAGTTTACAAGTGGCATGATCATACTTGATTTGGTTACTTCTGTGTTCCTGTTCTTTTTACTTCTGAAATAGCTTTTGATGTTACACCCTTAAAAATGTCATACCTGGCACTAATGGATTTCTGTTTTATCAGCTTATGAAAATGAAGATCATTTACTTTGGAAACCTGATGTGATCTCAGAAAGTAAAGTTAAAGAATACCTTTTTGAAACCTCCTTAAGAACAGGAAATGAAAAAATGATTGGCAGAATTCCTGAAGGACTACATACACGGGACAATGAACAAGTACGTTTTATATCCTGTTCCATTTGTGACACATTGCTTTGTAATTACTGTGTGTTCTCTTTCTCTGCCTTGTATTGTAATGCACCAGTAGTCAATTTCTTCATTCCTTAATTGGATGTTATTGCATCAGGATCTTACTTGTAATTTTATGCACATACTTAAAAATCACAAGTATTTGATTGTTGGCAGTGTTGTGATCTGTGATGTTTCTGATTGTCATACTGTTGACAAATTTAACTTTTTTAATAATTGCATATAAGATTTTATTTTTTTTTTAATTAAACCATGTCTCAACTTTTAGATGGTTTTGCTTTTGGTTGTTATTTTTAAATATTCATCATATTCATAAACAAATCCTCTTTTTTCTTACATTAGATAGGCTCTCTGGAAGACTAGTTTTGGAGGTGTGGGTTGAAAGTTGGAAAACTTTGATCTGAAGTATTTTTCCATTTTATAGGCGCTGTATGAACTTCTTAAAAGTAGCCATAATGTTAAAGAAGCAATTGAGAGATACTGCTCAAATGGAAAGCTGTCCCAGGGTAAGAGAGAGAGTACCTGGTTTTTCAGAAATGTGTGTTTGGAAAAAAAAAAGTGTTTTGTGGGAAAACCTTGAGTAAGAATCAGATCAACGAGCACATCACTATCTATGATGACTTTAGCACACAAATTCAGTATAATCTGATGGTTGGCCGGTTGGAAATTCTGCTACAGAAGTTTACAATGTGTAGAAAGGTTGAGGGTTTACTTTTGACCTTCTCTTCAGTTACAACAACTGTTGTTGTAACAATGGTACAGATTGGAGAGAGTGGTGATTCTGCTCCCACAAGGCAGTTCTCACGCATAGTCTAGTATCTTTTTGAGATCTGATGACATTTGTACCAAAATCAGGAGAAAGTGGCTGGGTACATAAATAAGCCCCACTCTCTTCCTCACTGTGCTGACATTGTGCTATGCCAACCCTAAACTGGTTCTGCCGAATAGTTCCATAGCTTTGCTGGAAAATGAGCTTCCATCTTGTTTGTCCCCATTAATTATTATTCCCTTAAATGAAAATCAGAGTCTGTCATTTAACAAAAACAGTTCATTGTTCTGTATTTTTGCATATGTGTTGCATAAAGTAGAAATGGATTATGAGCCCTGGTATAAGTTGGTGTTCTGGCAGATAGCTCCTCCAGAGGAAACTTGAGTGTTTACAAGTTGGGTGCTGTGAAAGACAAGTGACATGCTTTAACCCCAGGTACTAAGTATCACAGTACTTCTACTAAGTAGCTCACTACTTCTGCACGCCACACCACCCTCCCTGCCCCCAGCCCGCTTCCTTAACTGATGGAGAAAAGAATCAGAGGGAAAAAAAGTAAAACTTGTGGGTTGAGCTAAGAACAGTTTAATAGTTGAATCAAAAAAGTATAGTGACAATACTAATGACACTGATGACAATAATAGCAATCGTAATTGTAATGAAATGAGGAATAAACCCCCAGAAAGGTGAGTGATGCACAATACAATTGCTCAGCACTTGCTGACTGATGCCCAGCCTGTCCCCAGCAGCGATTGTCCCGTCCCAGCCAGCTCACCCCAGTTTATACACTGAACATGTTAGTCTGTGGTATGGTCTCTTTGGCCAGTTCAGGTCAGCTCTCCTGGCCATGATCCCCCAGGCCTCTTGTGCACCTACTCGCTGGCAGAGTATGGGACACTGAAAAATCCTTGATTGTACAATTTGGCAACAACTGAAACATCAGTGTGTTACCGACTTTATTCTTGTATGGAGTCCAAAGCACAGCACTGTACCAGCTACTAGGAAGAACATTATCTCAGCCAAAACCAGGACACTAAGGTAAAGCTGAAAGGCACAATAAGGACTATTAGAAGAATGCTTCAGACACCTCATGTAGAGAAGAGATTGTATAGGCCTAAACAAAATATCGGCCGCAGGACTGTATCCTAAATTCAATACCTCTCTAGAATTTAGAGTCCTGTTTCAGGATTGAAAAACACCTTTGACACTGTCTCCTACATCATTCCCCTGGAGAAGCTGGCAGCCCGTGGCTTGGACCGGTGCATTCTTCACTGGGTAAAAAGTACCTGGATAACTGAGCCCAGAGAGTGGTGGTGAATGGAGTTAAATCCAAGTGGTGTTCCTCAGGGATTAGTATTGTGGGCAACTCTATTTAATATCTTCATCAGTGTGCCCCTGAGGCAATTTGCAGGCATAACCAAGTTGGGTGAGAGTGTTGGTCTGCTGGAGGCCAGGAAGGCTCTGCAGGGGGATCTGCACAGGCTGGAGAGATGGGCCAAAGCCAATTGTATGAGGTTCAACAAAGCCAAGTGCTGGATCCAGCACCAGGGTCACAGTAACTCCGGCAATGCTGCAGGCTGCGGCAGAGTGGCTGAAAAGCAGGAAAAGGAGCTGGAGGTGCTGGTCGACAGCAGGTGAATGTGATCCAGACAGTGTGCCCAGGTGGCCAAGAAGGCCAGTGGCATCCTGGCCTGTATGAGGAACAATGTGGCCAGCAGGACCACGGAAGTGATTCTTCCCTTGTACTTGGCACTGGTGAGGCCATACCTTGAATCCTGAGTTCAGTTCTGGGCCCCTCACTTCAAAAGGGACATTTTGGTGCTGGAGCATGTCCAGAGAGGGGCAGTGGAGTGGGGAAGGGTCTGAAGAACAAGTCCTGGGAGGGGCAGCTTATGGAGCTGGAGTTGTTTAGCCTGGAGAAAAGTAAGCTCAGGGGTAACCTTATCACTGTCTACAACTACCTGAAAGGAGGTTGTAGCCAGGTGGGGATTGGTTCTCTTCTAAACAACTAGTGACAGGATGACAGGAAATGGCCTCAAGCTGCACCAGGGGAGGTTTATATTGCATATTATGAAGAATTTCTTCCCTGAAAGGGTGGTTAAACATTTGAATGGACTGCCCAGGGAGGTGGTGGAGTCACCATCCCTTGGAGGTGTTTAAGAAATGACTGGACATATAGGGCACTTAGTGCTCCAGTTTAGTTGACATGCTAGTGTTTGGTCAAGGGTTGTACTCGATCTCTGAGGACTTTTTCAACCTTAATGATTCTGTGATTCTATAATATTGTCAGTGCCTGCCTCTTAGAGTAACCATTATGTTATGATCTCCTCTACCTACTGAAGCTCACTATTATTCTCAGTGTGGGAATTAAAAATCCACCGCTCCTAGGATACTTTTTCAACAGTGAGACTTTACATGGGGATATTTTCTTCTCTTCAGAGGTTGAAGACTCTTAGTAAGGAGTAAAAAATTAATGGGACTGAGAAAGAAAGAGCATGGCAGTGCAGTGGAGTAATTATCACCTTCATCCGGGAGCACAAAGGTCTTGGTTTCAGTGTCTGCTTCCAGAAATGTTTTGAAATGTGTGTGGGGGTTCCCCTATTGGTTTTAAATATTAGCTGAATGGAAACTTTTTGGGTCACCATTATGATTGTAAGATGCCTGAAAAATCCCTCCTTATTTATGTATATACCCAAAGTCACATTCAAGATAGGAAAGTAAGAAGAGGTTTTGTGTTATGTTGTTGTTTGTCCAAAAATCCATTTTGCACACCAGGGCTGAGCTGTCAGGCCTTCTTGTCTGTGATGCCTGAACCAAAGTACTGCTCACTCACTCAAGGCAGGGTCATCTTTTAAAACAGGATTTTTCTTCACTCCTTTTTCCAACAACCACTGTTCTTTGTATCCTATGTAAGAAGAAATACTGAGAACGTTACCTATCTGATGCAATCAGATATTCTTTTGACAACAAACTTATTAAAAAATAATACATTTTTTGCATATCATTTGCCCTCAAGGCAATGATTGTTTTGAATATCATTTGCCCTCAAGGATGAAAGATTTCAGAAATCAAACTCTTCTAGAAGATTCTTTATAAAGAAGAATGTTACATTTCAGGTAGGATATTTGTTCAGTAGAGGAAATAACACGGATCTAAATAACTGAGCTGCTTTTTTTTAGAATGTGTTTGGATATTCATCCATTAGGAACAAAAATGTTATTCTTTGTGAAAGATTAGTGAGCAAAATCAGGTTTCTCATGCTACTTTTGTAATTGTCTAGAAGAGATGACAGCATGGACAGAAGAAGAGTGCAGAAGCTTTGAACATGCACTTCTGATTTATGGAAAAGACTTTCATCTCATACAGAAAAACAAGGTTGGTATTTTACAGTTAAATGGAAGAATTAGTAAACTATATGATGCTGAAAATATGTAAAAGCAATATGTTTGTCAGAAGCTGTACAAAAGAGGGAAACAAATACAGTATTAAAACCAGTTTGGCATTTTTGCACTAGTTTTTTCCTTAGACGCCACTAGAAACCTTAGGCATTGCACGATGAATCAATGTGTTACCTCTGAAATCAATGTGTTGACATTACTTCTATTTATGCATGTGTATTACAACTCAGTTTAAATGTGTGCCTCTCCTAGAAGTACAGTACTTCTGTACCATGGCTGTAGGAGGGGAGAATGCACCTTTACTTAAATTAACCAGGCAGGTGCAAGTTTACAGAATCAGGCTTAGCTTTTTGTTTTCATAAAGTGTAGTCATCCATCAGTACTCGCTTTTCTGAGCAGCAGAGGAGTTCTAATCTTGATCTGGATTGCTTCTGATTGACTTCTCTGTGCCTGAGTAATAGGGATTTTTTTTTTTTTTTTATCAAAGAGCAACAGTTGACAGTATGAATGTTTCAAAATTTCCTGTATATCTCCTTTATGCTTTTGATACCACGTTGAAAATTTTTTTCTTTAGGAGTCTGGTGTTCTTGTTGTATTTCAGGTAAACTTTATAGGGTTGTGGTTGCTGTTTAACAACAGTCTGCTAGTCTTGCTCAATACCTGGTTTAACCCATCCTAAATAATATTTAGGTGATTCAGTTTTTAAGGGGACCTTACAAATAAACATTGATGCATCAGAGATTAAAAATATTATTTTCTAACACGGAACAAAGTACATGTGTTGATGTATCTGTCGCTATGGACCAGAATTTGTGTAAGAAATCCACTGTTTTGGGGGGTTTTTTTGACAAGTAGATAAAATGCCAGAAAGTTTAGGGAAAGTTCTGGGACCTGGCATAAGGTGATGTCCTTGGTATACTGAAAGTATCAGCTAGACAAGATTTAGTGTATGGAGGAGCTTCACAATATATTTCTCTGTCACTGCACTGGAAACTCTTGTTAACTGGGACTTTGCATACTATCATATGGACACCTGTTAATTTCCTCCCCTGCCTGGTATATTTATGTCTAAACTAGCAAGGTTTACACTACACACGAAAGGCATTTTGGATTTGCCGCTGTTGTTTGTGTAAGTTTGATTAAGCTCAAGTTTATTTTACTGCCAGACTGTATCTGGATAAAAGTGCATATTATAGTTGAAAAACTTAAACTAGAACTGTGGGTTGATGATGATGTGAAATGTTTCTGCATCAAAAAATGGATATAAGTATAGGTAGAAGTAATGACTCCTTCTCCAGGAATCCGACTTCACAGAGCAACCTCCATTTTGGGGAAAGAAACAAACAGTTAACATAAATCAAAATGAGTTTTGAGTCCTTTATACCTTCTCAACAAGACTACAATTTTATTTTGTTGTTTAAGCATTTACTGTTGTGATTATCTGTTGTCAAAGCCTCCACAATTCTGGACTTTACCAAAAGGAATACGTACCTAGAGTCTTTTCTGCTTCACTTCTCTTATGTCCTTAATTTGCTCAGCTTTTTCCATCATAAGGGAACATCTAACAGTTTAAAAATGGCTTTGTGGGTGTATATATATATATGTGTGTGTGTGTGTGTATATATATATATGTAAGTACTTCAGGTATAGCATTTCAATGCAGTTTTAAAAAGAAGGCAAATAATACATAGAGTAAAACAAATGTAATACTTACTTGAAACTGCAGATCTGTTTGAAGTCTCCTAAGAAAATTTGGTTGTTCCAGAACAGTAAAAACTAATAATATCGCAGAAGTTGGAATTGGAAGGTGACAAAACCTAAGTCTTTGCATTAATCTTGTCAGTTCTTCTTGTTGCCTGTTAGGTAAGAACCAGAACAGTGGCTGAGTGTGTGGCTTTCTATTACATGTGGAAAAAGTCAGAACGTTATGATTACTTTGCTCAGCAAACAAGATTTGGAAAGAAGAGATATAACCATCATCCAGGAGTTACGTAAGTAAAATGTTCTTGGAATATGTTTTCTGTTGGAAATCATAAATGTAGAAGACTTCTCCCCCCCACCCCCCTTTCTGTCACTGCATTGTAATGCCTCAGTGGCCAAGGCAACTGAAATTAAATCCATCATCATTTATAGGTCTTGTTTTCTGGTTATATGATACATGGTGGATGCAATATTCTTTCAGGGACTACATGGATCGTTTGGTAGATGAAGCTGAATCCCTTGGTGGAGCAGTCCATTCTTCAGCCTTAACATCTAACAGTCGAACAGAAATCATTCCTGATCAGCAGCTGAGCATTCTTAACTCTATCACTGCCAATGAGTTGACAGGTAAATCAAGAAAAAAAAAAATCTCTTTGTTAAAATTATGGAAACAACTGTTTCATTTGCATTTGTGTTCATCTATTTTCCAGCACTGACAAACAGTGTAGCTACAGTCTGCCACACTTCAGACGTGAACTGCCTGGATGACACTTTCCCTCCCATGGACAGCTTACCACGAGCACCAGTTAATCATGTGCCTGTTGGAACAGAAGAATTGCTTAACTTGCCTAGCAATGGTGAAAGTGATTGTTTTAATTTATTTGAGACTGGCTTTTATCATTCAGAGCTAAACCAAATGAACATATGCAGTGAGGAGACAGAAAGACCTGCGAAGAGATTGAAAATGGGAATTGCTGTCCCAGAGTCTTTCATGAATGATGTCTCTGTAAATAACCTTGGTGTGGACTTTGAGAACCACACACACCACATTACCAGTGCCAAAATGGCTGTTTCAGTGGCTGACTTCAGCAGTCTATCTGCAAATGAGACAAATGGTTTTATCAATACCCACACTCTCCACCAACATGCTGCCCTTCACTCAGAATGACTGTGGAAAACTAAACAAACAGTGGGTACTTTATGCAGTAGTAGTAAACTTGATGGGAGCTATCAGGTTTGCCTAGTCTTTCACTGGAAGTTTGAACTTTATGACATCAGTGATGTCTTTGTATGTATAGAACTATATCTTGATTTATCAAGAGTAATTTCTTTTTTCAGTCCATAAATGTGGAAATGTCATAGGATGTTTGACAGAGTTTGGGACTAAAAGAACTCTGTAGTGCAGCTTTAAGCTCTGCTTCAGTTTTATTTTAAAGCCTGTAGACGGAGGCCACCGTTTCAAAACCAGCACAGAAGTTCTGAACAGATTGGAGTGGCTTTTTAGTCTTAAGTTACTTTTGCCGTAATGAATGCAGTGAAATAACAATGTTTACAGGTACCAATCCTGATCCCTGCTCAATGTAGCATTTTTTTTCCCCTTATAAAGGCAGGGATGGGTTTCTTTACTTTAAACTGCACAAACATCCAAGGATGTTTTTTAAATGGAATCTTTACTCATGTGATATTAAACTAGAGCACTTCAGTTTACAAAACAGCAAATTCATGTTAGTGGAAGCTAGCACAAGGAACTTAACATGAGTAAAGTGAAGATCTACATTTGGATGCTGTTGCAAAACTATAGGCCATGGCTACCTTACACAGAGTAATCATGCTTCTGTAGATGTCTGTGTACTTTAAATTTACTGGCTTAAACAGATGACTTTTAGGCTATATTGAATTTGGGTGGGTTTTGTCCATGACTTCGAAGAGTAATGCAATCATATACCTTAACTTTTCTGAAGTAGCTGATGTTGTATAAAGCTACAGTCTTCACAGCTTAGGATTTACCACTAAACAAAGAGTCTACATTTGGAAGACATTTTAAATTGTTTGGAGCACTGCAGTTCAAAGTGTTACAGTTTTTAGGGACTGTCTAGTTTACATAGGAATAGTAGAACCTTGAAGTACATGCTTGGAAGTTTTTATTTAGCATGGATTGCATTTATTTGTTTTGGCAAGTCATTGGCTTCAAAGTGGCACTTCACTTCCTTGGTCAAATAGGAAAGGATGAGTAAAAATGTCTCGCATAAAAGCAACTATTTAACTTCAGTAAATTTTTTTGGTTTGAACCTTTTTGTTATGAACAAATTTAGCCACCCAGGAAGTTTGTCTAGCAAATGTTTGTTGCAGTTCCTGTAGGAGAGTCAAACCAAGCGTAGTATTGGCTTGTGACAGGTTGATGTAGCATACAGCTTGCGGGGTGTTTAATGGGAGCCCGAACCTTACTTCAGTAGGATTACCTTTTTTCCTCCATACTTTTTCTTTGCACTGTTTTGTATTATGGATTTAATTGCCACTAATTTGTTTTCATTATTCAAGTGATTGTTTGCATTGTTGATTTTTGTAATAGTTGCTTCAAGGTTATGCTGAGTAATTAGAAACTAGTGACTTTAATATTTTAAAGGGAAGAGGGTATTTATTATGCGTACTGTGAACTGCATTGCCATCCCGAGTTTCAGATGCAGCATATGGAATTTTCATTACAGCATTGCAATGAGGATTGCTTTGAAGTGTTTATGCAATAGCACATTTACCATATTAAAAACAAATTAATTTAGCACAGTGGACAAAAGTAGATATAATTTTTTAATCAGTTCTTAAACATCTGAAATATGTAACTTAATTAAGTACACAGTAAATAACGGGTAGCCTTGGCCCTGTGTTGTACTCTGGACATTGTTAGCCAAGTTCTCAGCTTCTTACTGCTGTGTTTTGTGCTGAGCTTTGTACCTTGTTTCTTTTGTTTATGAATCAACCCATTTTAAGTAATTTTGTAAAATACTGGCCATAAATCCTCCATTATTATACATTCAAGTTTATCTATCGGTTTACAGTGAGTGGCTGGTCTGCAAAAAATCATTATACAAAGATGACTGAATGCTTATACCAGTTGCACTTAAATGAACATGCCCATTCTCATTAGCTGATGCAGTAATATATTCAGTTTATCTATGCATTGCTGGGCTCTTAATGTAGGCAGAGACTTGTCTAAGGTTTGGGTTGTCAGCAAGTTGAAAGGACACTTTAGTTATTTAATAAAGACTTTGACCAAAATTCAGAAAATGATATGAGAGAAAAGTGAATTCCAGGTAGTCTAATATAAATGCTGATCTTACTTAGCCTGTTGGCTAGCTAGCTGGTATCGTTTACTTTTAATTCCTTGTTAAAATGAGGCAATAATTTGCAAGATTTCGTAAATATGTAAATTCTTCATATCTTTTTAGATATCTCTTTCAATATTTTCTGACTACTTCTGTGTATAGTAACATTTTTGTGCATGCTTGATGTGACATTCATAAATTTGTACCACTATGACTTTATCCATGTAAAATACCTATTTATTGAACTTTTCTTTTAAAAGCTGGACTTACTTTTTTTTTTTTCTCTCAGTTTAAACATTTTAAATGGAGAACTTGTTACTGTTTATTAAAAGAATTGCATTTTGAAAGTCAGCATGGAGATAACTGAATTGCAACCATATGAAGAAATTAGAATGCCTTGGTTCTTGGATGGTGAAGCACAATTCTTATAACAAACCGTGATGAATTCTTTGTCCTTTGCCACATGTTTTCTTCATACAAACAAACCAAAAAATCCATAATGGGCAATTGCAGTGTTGCTAAATGTATCCTTTTTATGTACAGGGAATCTGAAGAGGGTAGCACATTCATTTAGACGTGTAACTGGTGCTGTGATTATAGCAATACCTTTACTTCAGTTGGTCACACATCATCTTTTCATGCTAGTTTCTGAAGTGTTTAGTCTTCCTCTTGTCATGGTCAAACTGCTGAATTTACTTGAAGGATGTACAATACTGTTTGAGGAATATGAAATTGTATACAATTAGGTCAATGAATTTTGCAGTTGAAACTGAGAGTCAAAAATATAGGAAACCTTAAGTTCAAGTAGAACACAGTGACACTACTTAATTTAACCAAAGTCTCTAGTGAGTATTTCAAGTTTGAATGTAAATGAATGGAAAAACTGACCAACAGGGACACTACTTGCCCAGCATTACAAGCACATTGTCTACAGGGAAACGAAATACAGTAATTTGTAAGATAATGACAAGGTTACTATTTTTTTTATTCTTATTTTTCACTGAAAGAAGGAGGAAGATACTATCAATTGTAAAATAAAGTAGGAATGGATATAGTCTTCCTAATAAAACAGAGATTCCAGTTATTCTCCGTTCAAAGTAAGTACCCTGTGCATAACAACAAATCAAGTGACAATCGGAACATGTTTTAGTATCAGATGTTCAAGAGGAAGTCGCTGTTATTGCATTGGTTTTAATATTTGTACATAAACACTGATTTTTTGAGCATTATTTTGTATTTGTTGTACTTTAATACCTGGTGTACAGTTCCAGAAATAAATGTCTGGAAACCTTTCTTTACTTGTAAAGCTTTTCATGCATCTGCACTATATTTGCTACTTCATTTCCAGATATTTTGCAGTTACTCTGAACATACTTTAACAACTCTGGGTACTGCTGAACCTCAGGCCACCACTCTTCCTAGCACTGCATAGAGAAGAGTGAAAAATGCGGCACACAGTGATGCAGGTAAAATAGTAAAGTAATGGTTTCTCTCAAATTTTTAAAACATGACTTAAGTATAGCAAATAAAAGATGGGACTTTATTGTGGCTTCAGCGTATCACATTGCTGTTCTCTGGGAGCAGAAAACTTACCCGAATTCTTAAATCCATGTCAAGCTAGATTACAGGTGTGAATACAAAAATTTTACTTGGCTTAGGCCTTAATGCTAAATTTAAACTATTTGAAATGCTTCTTGGCATGATTTTCCTTTCCCTCAAGAAAAAAAGCATTAATTTTGGACCCTGAAAAGCACCATATTCCTTGAAAGGAAAGATTGTTATTTTTCAATTATACAGGAGTGCAAGCTGATACAATTCTAAACAGCAAAAGTTGTAATTTGCCAAGTAATGTAATGAGCTTTTCTGCCTCTGATGAAGACATATAAGGTAGGTGTCTTTGTAGTGATGGTCAACACAATATGCAAAACAAAATACCTGTGCAAAACAAAATACCTATCCAAAACACTTCAGTTACAAGTTGCACCTTCCTTTGTTTATTGTTTAGCATAAAGATCGATGTTGTTAGGAGAAATGATAATGACTGACCCCATCTAGTCCTTTCTTGTTTTGATGCAACTAATTGTTTGCCTTGCAATGCTGGAGTCTTAAAAATGGTGGTAGTTTAGTATCTGTATATTCAATGTAAAACTCTCCCTTCAACTTGGTAGTTGCATAACTTTACATTTCCATTTAGGTAGTCTCAGGACACATTACCTTCTGTCACTAAAAAGATAAGCAGTCCCTGAAGTCCTTGTGCTTGGCTGTTTGGTGCCTAAGTCATAGAATCGTTGAATATACTGAGTTGGAAGGGACCCATCAGGATCATCGAGTCCAACTCCTGGCACTGCACAGGAGCATCCCCAAGGGTCAGACCATGTGCGTGAGAGCATTGTCCAAATGCTTCTTGACCTCTGTCAGGCTTGGTGCTGTGACCACTTCCTTGGGGAGCCTGTTTCAGTGCTCAACCACCCTCCGGGGGAAGAACCTTTTCCTAATATCCAACCTCAACCTCCCTTGACTCAGCTTCATGCTGTTCTCTTGGGTTCTGTCACTGGTTCACAAGAATTAAGACATCAGTACTTACCCCTCCTCTTCCCCTCATGAGGAAGTTGTAGACTGCAATGAAGTCTCCCCTCAGTCTCCTCCAGGCTGAATAGACCAAGTGCCCTCATACGACTTCCCCTCAAGGCCCTTCACCATCTTCATTGCCCTCTTATGGACACTCTCCAGTAGCTTTCTTATGTTGTGCCTAAAACTGCACACAATATTCAAGGTGAGACTGCCCCTTGCAGTGCAGAGCAGAGCAGGACAATCCTGTCAGAGTCTGAAATAATTAATGGCTTAAACTTTGTAGGATCACCAAAAGACTTTTGCCCACTGTAGCAAACTGAAAAGAAACAGCTGCTCACCCAGCAAAGCCCACCCCTCCCTGAATATGCCTACTGTGAAAGGACCTTCAGATCAGATATGTGGGTGCCATTGTCCAACTATCCCAGATGCAGGAGAGTATGCATACCTGAAGTTACAAACTGGGTTTCCAGGTAAGGGAAGAGGCAAATCCTGCAAGGTGCAATAATCTCTCTTATCATGCCAGTATCCTTCCTTACATGACTCTGCTGTGAAAACCCCTCTGGGGAGCAGGAGCATCAACTCATGACATGTCAGGTGACAGGATCCATTGTAAAACTCCCTGCCCCAGGGGAGGTACAAGGCATTCCCACCTGAGCTTGAAGTGTTCAATAATAACAACTCATGAAATCTTTGAGTTTTGCGGGGAACTTCCCCCAGCCCCGATAGATCGAGACCATCACTTTGACAGGACTTTGACCACCACTTTAATGAACAGGCAAGGAAACTGCAACTCTCAAGTTTCATTGCTGGATCCAGTGGGCAGTGACTATATATATCTTTCCACTTCTATCCTTTCTTTCTCTTCCTTTCCTTATGCATTTCCTAAAGTGTTATTTTTCTTTAATATTGCTGTATTACTATAGGCGATAACACCCAAAACAGCAACATAACTGTTTACCTCTGAAACAAAACTGTTCTAAAATAAACCCTACTTATATATGTTTACAAACACCAATTATTCAGTGTTGTCTCACCCTAATCCACCTCAAGGAATTTATTAATAAGAACCTGGGTAACTCTCCCCTTTTGGGGTGAGTCATAGCAAATCCTCTCCCTCAACCAGCTGGCAATGCTTTGCCTGATGCCCCCCAGGACACAGCCCTCCTAGCAGCCAGGGCACTGCTGAGTCATAATCAATTTGCCATTGACCAGGAGCCCAGGTCCCTTTCCACAGTCATTCTCCCTATTCCAGGACTGCCCTGTCCCAGGTGCAGAATCTGGCACTTTCTCATGTTAAGCTTCATCTGGTTGGTGATTACCCATCTCTCTAACTTGTCGAGGTCTCTCTGCAGGGTCTCCCCGCCTTCCAGGGAGTCAACAGCTCCTCCCAATTTAGTGGTGTTGGCAAACTTAGTATTCCTTCAGTTCTGTTTCCAAGTCATTTATGAAGATGTTGAACAGCAAAAGGCCCAAGATGGAGCCCTGTGGAACCCCACTAGTGACAGGTCACCAGTCTGATGTCACCCCATTTGCTATTACCCTCTGTGCTCGACCCATGAGCCAATTGCTCACCCGCTGCATGATGTGTTTATCCAGCTGTGTTGGACATTTTGTCCAGAAGGATACGTGAGAGGCAGCTTTACTGAAATCCAAAAAGATTATACCAACTGGTTTCCCTTGATCAGCTGGGTGGATTACCTTGTCATAGAAGGAAATCAGATTGGATAAGCAGCACTTTCCCGTCATGAAGCTGTGCTGGCTGTGACCAATGACTGTGTTGTCTTTCAGGTGTTTTTCAATACTTCCCAGAATAATCTTCTCCATAATTTTACCAGGCACTGAACTGAGACTGACAGGCCTGTAGTTTCTGGAGTGCTCCTTCTTGTCCTTCTTGAAAATTGAGACAACATTCACCAGCTTCCAGTCAGCTGGGACCTCTCTGGATTCCTATGATCACTCAAAAATCATTGAGAAAGGATTCTGGGATGATTCCCATCAGGCCCCATAGACCTGTAGGGATCCAGCTGGAGCAGTAGATCCCACACAGTTTTGGGGTTGACTGGGAGTTGATCATTCTCACAGTCATGGTCCTCCAGCTCAGGGCACTGAGACCCCCTTGGTCCATAATCCATGTTGAAGACAGAGGCAAAGACTGCATTAAACACCTCTGCCTTTTCTCTGTCCCTATTTGTGAGGTGACCATCCTCATCCTGTAACAGGCTGATGATATTTCTGCACTACCAATTGCCATTAATGTATTTGAAAAAACTCTTTTTATTGTCCTCCCCATTTCTGGCCAGCTTCAGCTCCAATTGAGCTTTGGACAGATGAATTTTCTCCCTACAGTGACAAGCAGCGTCTCTGAATTCTTTCCATGTCACCTGACCTTGTTTCCACTGGGCATATACCTTCCTTTCCCAGCTTATCCAAGCCAGCCTTCTGCCTCATCTGCTTAACTTCCAGCATTTGGGAAATGCCTGCTCCTGTGCCCTTACTAATTCCCTGAGCAGCCCAAAGTCTGCTCTGCTCATGTCCAGAGTTCAGGTTTTGCTGGCACTTTTTCTGCTCTCAACAGAGATTTTAGACTTGATCACTTGGTGGTCGCTGTGGCCATGACGGCCACCAATCTCCACTTTGCTCACAATATCCACTCTGTTGACAAGCAGCAGATCCAGGATGGCAACTTTCTGAGGTGGCTCCCCTAGGACCTATTCCATAAAGTTGTCATACAAGTTTTCTAGGAATCTTCTGGCCTCGGTTGTACCAGCTGTGTGATGCCCCAGTTAATTTCCAGTAAGTTGAAGTCCCCCATAAGGACAAGAGCAGTTGACTTGGAAGTGCCCCTTAGTTCCTCAAATAATTTGTCAGCATCATTGTCCTGGCTGGGAGGGCTATAGCAGACTCCCACAACGACATCTTCATTATTTGTTTGCCCCTTGATTCTTGCCCAGAGGCTCTCAACTGTGCCACTGCCGACTGTGAGCTCCATACATTCTAACCCTTCCACTACATTACATACACCCCTCCACCTCTTCTGCTCTGTCTATCCCTCCCGAAGAGCCTGTAACCATCCAACAGGGCACTCCAGTCACAGAATTCATCCCACCACGTTTCACTTGTGCCAGTGATGTCAAATCTCTGGACGGGGCCAAAGCTTTGAGCTCCTCTTGTTTGTTCCTCTTGCAGCGTGCATTGGTGTAGAAACATTTCAGGTGTGGTACACTGTAGCCAACACCTCTTGAGGCAGACTGAGGGATCCTCTGAAGTGCTGGTTTTCTCACATTTTGGCACACCATCACATCGCTCATCACTGCCCAGCCTGGTTTTGTCCCTTTCCCCCTTCCAAGTGACTCTAAAGCTCTGTCAACGAGCCCTGACAGCTCCTGTGCTAGAACTCTTTTTCCCCTCTGAGAAAGGTGCGTTCCAGCAGGCATGAGCAGACCAGGCATTAAGCAGATTATCCCATGGTCAAAAAACTACAACATTTTTCCAATTATACCAACCTCCCAGCCGCTCATTGACCTGAGGGATCTGCCTATTTCTTATCAATATTATTCCTTGTTACCAGAAGGATTGAGGAAATCACTGTGCTCCTGATCCCTTTACCAATCACCCCAGGGCCCTGAAGTCTCTTTTGATTGCCCTCTGATTTCTCTTTGTTATTTTGTCACTGCTGGTTTGAACAACCAATAGTGAAAAGTAATCAGAGGGCCTTACTAGACTGGAGAGTTTTCCAGTAATGTCCCTTATCTGAGCCCCTGGGAAACAGCAGACTTCCCTGTGGATGGGGTCTGGTCTGCATATCAGGCTCTCTGTTCCCCTTAGAAGGGAATCTCCTGTTACAACTACCCTTCTTTTTCTCTTGACAGAGGAGGTTGTGATGCAGGGTACAGTTTGGTGTTGCCTTAGGAAGCTCCTCTATGCCAGAGGGACCTTTGTTCACCTCATCAGTTGTGTGGCCTTCTAGAGCCTCATACCTGTTGTAGAAGGTGCCAGTCCTACTTATTCATTTCCAGGAGGAAGGAGGTCACCTGCAGTGACCTCCTTCCAGCCTTCATCTTCAACAGATCCTTGACTAATTACGTTTCAGGGTTCTGAGTCCACCTGCTTCTCCACTACAATGGAGATTTGGATTTCCTGAGAGTCTTGAGACTGTAGTGTCTCTGAAAATAATGGGTCACTCTCTTGCATATTCACTCAAATACCAAGTAGCCTGTTCACTTCTTCCTGTAGCTCCTTCCCCTGGTGACACAGCTCTTCAACCATAGCACACCTGCAAAAGAACTGTTCCTCTGTCACAGCCTCACAAAGAGGCAGCAGGTGCTCCTGGCAACCTGTGACCTGGAGAGCTGCATCTGCTGTCAGCAGGTCTGACTGGAGGCCTCTGACATAGCTGGTTCAGTGACTCCCACAGCTCTAAGGGACTGAGCTTTGTGGCGTGTCAACACCATAACTGAAAAAGCTTAAACTAGTACACTGATAAGACTGGGGCTGGAAGGATCTTTTCGAGCTCTTTTCCATCACATACTGAGTCTGTTTATCTGCCTCTACTAGTTCCTCCCAGGTGGTCAAAGAGGTTCCTGTGTGAACAGCCGTGCAAAGTGCTGTGCCCTGCCCTCACTGCCATATTCTGTTCACCCTGCCATGTCCTGCCCTCCCTGCCTTCCCTATCATACTCTGCCATCATTGCCAGTGGCTTGTGCTCCTTAGAGCCATTTAAATCTCCTGCATTGCTCCCAGCAATGTGTCCAATTGGCTTCTGAGTGCTTCTGGGTCTGAACAGGGTTCAGTGCTGCTGCTCTGGTTTTCCAGAGCTCAGGAACCCCACTCTATAGCTCAATCTAACCCTCACCTCCAGACTTACCTCAGTTGCCACTGCTGCCTTGCTGATTTGTTTTGTCCACAGCTTGCAAGGCAGCAAAGGTTACAGGCAATCAGATTGATAAAATACTTTGTATTAGTTCTTGGATTTCTCTTCCCTCTCTGTAAGCAAAAGTAATTTAGAGCTCCCAGTAAGATTTGGCCCTCTGGTACGGGAGGAGGCCAGGATGTCCCAGCAGGAACATGCTTTCCTGCTGCTTTGCCATGCAGAGGTTGTGGGTCCCCTGCAGCACGGCTGCCTATCCCCAACCACTCCTGTGCCTTGGCTGGCACACAGCTGCCTGCTGTGCCAAAGATCTGACACAGTTCTTTAACATGGCAGAACATCATCACTGCCTTTTGCTGCAGTTACTGACTCGGTTTTCTGTGTCAGCAGGTGAGCTCCAGAACTAGTACAAGGAAGGAACACACAGCCAGGGAGCAGAGCAGCCTGGCAGGCAATGAGATGTTGGGTAAGTACAGCATCACCTTTATGTGCAAAATAGAAGTGTCTGAAAGCATAGCTTCATAAGATCCAGTGACTCAAATCAGCAACTCTGCCACCACCTATGGGCCTCCTGCTGTCTTGCTCACTCTGGCCCTTCTATGAGCTATTTCACTCACTGCAATAGCAGAAAACAAAGCAAGCAAGAAAGCCTGGGTGGGGTTTGTGGTGGTGTCGTTGCCATGTTTATCAGGTCAGATCAACTCATGGTAGGGTCTGATGAGCCAGGAAGAAATGGTGGCTTTAAGAGCAAGAGAAGAGGGATGAATGAGCAGCAGCAGCATTTACACAAACTCACGCCTTTCCTGTTCTCCTTCCAGAGTGCCACAGAAGTTGCCTAGGAACTGCAGCTCCTTACACTGTGATGTACGTGTAACCATTACTTCTACTGTTCCATTTTCCTTGCTCCCACTCAGTCACCACATTGTGCTGCTTCTTGCTCAGAAGTACAGCTCCTCCTCCTGTCACGCTTTGGCTTTAGAAATCAAGTGCTGCTGCCAGTTGCAGGCCAGGTGGTGCTTTCCCCTATGTATGAGCAGTCCCTGAAGCAGGCTGTCAGGTTTTAGTACCTCAGCAGGAAGATGCCATTCCCAGGCACCCTGTTTGTGACAGAAGAGCATTGCACTTCAGCATTGTGGTCCTGCACTAACAAGCAACATTCACATCCAGGAGACAGCAAGAGCAGGAAAGCAAATCTTTCTCAATAAACAGATTGTAAACCTAAGTTTCAAAATTGTCAGGAGTATATGTTTAAGTTGGGCAATTAAAAGTGTATATTAACAAGCGTATAATGAGACAGCTGAAGTAACCTATAGCCCGACATGACGGCATCTCTCTCAGCCTGCAAAACAATGTGTTTCCTGGCATGCCAAGACTAGTCCTCCCCACCGTGGCAGGTTGCTCCTCTATCCAGAGGTTAGAGGGGGATTTGAGAGTCAGATGAAACACAGTAGCCAGACCTACCTGGAACGGTGGCCCAGATGTCTTTGCGTCCTAGGATAAAAAGTGTTTTCCCCCTGGAGTTAGAAAGTGGTTAACCCCGGGGGGTGGTGTTCCTGATGTGCCAGGGCCAGTCAGAAGCTACATTTCACTACTGTAAAAATCAACATATGGCACAGGCCGGAAGAGAAGGAAGTTGAAAATGTTGTAGCCATGTTGTGAAGCCACAAGGAGGGAGGGCCAGCAGGCCCTCCCCTCCAGCCCCTGGTTGGGGGGCCTGGAGCAGCTGAGTAGCTGAGTGAAGTCCCCCTTGAGGCTGGTGATCGAGGGGGACTCTGAATGGACCTTCTTCCCCTCCTCTGTGGAGGAGGGAGGAGACAGCTATTTGCAGAGCTGAACAGAGCCAGCGATGGCTGAAAGCCAGAAAGATAGCCAGCAGCAGCGAGATGGCGTGGAGCCAGGCTCAAAGATGCAGAGAGATGTTCCTGCGACGAAGAAGAGCTGGCAACAGAACAGGGAAAACTCAATGAAGATGGTTTTCATGATGCCCACTTACCCATAAACCCCAATTTAAGGAATGCTGCAGGTACTCCAACATCCAGCCTTCTCTACAGATCATAAAGTGCTCAATAATCTCCTCCCAGAGAGAATCACAGAATCATAGAATCATCTGGGTTGGAAAAGACCTCTGGGATCATCAAGTCCAACCCTTGATCCAACACCACCATGGTTACTAGACCATGGCACTAAGTGCCACATCCAGTCTCATCTTAAACACCTCCAGGGACGGAGAATCCATCACCTCCCTGGGCAGCCCATTCCAATGTCTGATTCCTCTCTCCGTAAAGAATTTCTTCCTAATATCAACCTAAATCTTCCCTGAAGAGCTTAAGGCCATGCCCTCTTGTTTTACTGCTGGTTGCCTGGGAGAAGAGGCCAAACCCCATTTGGCTACAACCTCCTTTCAGGGAGTTGTAGAGAGCGATGAGGTCTCCCCTGAGCCTCCTCTTCTCCAGGCTAAACAACCCCAGCTCCCTCAGCCTCTCCTCATAGGACCTGTGCTCCAGTCCCTTCACCAGCCTTGTTGCTCCTCTCTGGACCTGCTCCAGCACCTCAATATCCTTCCTGAACTGAGGGGCCCAGAACTGGACACAGTACTCCAGGTGTGGCCTCACCAGCGCTGAGTACAGGGCAAGAATCACTTCCCTGGTCCTGCTGGCCACACTGTTCCTGACACAGGCCAGGATGCCATTGGCCTTCTTGGCCACCTGGGCACACTGCTGGCTCATGTTCAGCTTCCTGTCAATCCAAACTCCCAGCTTCCTCTCTGCCTGGCTGCTCTCCAGCCACTCTGTGCCCAGCCTGTAGCTCTGCATGGGGTTGTTGTGGCCAAAGTGCAGGATCCAGCACTTGGCCTTGTTGAACCTCATCCTGTTGGAATCAGCCCATCTCTCCAACCTATCCAGGTCCCTCTGCAGAACCCTCCTGCCTTCCAGCAGATCAACACTCCCCCCAACTTAGTGTCATCTGCAAATTTGCTAATGGTGCACTTGCTCCCCTCATCCAGATCATCAATGAAGATATTAAACAGAACTGGGCCCAACACTGATCCCTGGGGGACACCACTAGTGACCGGCTGCCAACTGGATGCAGCCCTGTTCACCACCACTCTCTGGGCCCGGCCCTCCAGCCAGTTCCTAACCCAGCACAGAGTGCCCCTGTCCAAGCCACAGGCTGACAGCTTTTCCAGGAGAATGCTGTGGGAGATGGTGTCAAAGGCTTTGCTGAAGTCCAGACAGACCACATCCACAGCCTTCCCCTCATCTACCAGGCGGGTCACCTGCTCATAAAAGGAGATCAGGTTGGTCAGACAGGACCTGCCCTTCCTAAACCTGTGCTGGTTGGGTCTGATCCCTTGTCCATCCTGTAGGTGTTGTGTGTTTGCACTTAGTATGATCTGCTCCATAACCTTGCCAGGCACTGAGGTCAGGCTGACAGGCCTGTAGAGAGCTAAAGAGAAGGGTCAACTTAGGAGAGAAGGGGTCCTCAGAGTCATGGAGGAGGAGCATCCTCTTCAGTAGATCACTATCTGATCTGTTACCACACAGTGAAGACATAAGGACTGTCACTGGAAGTCATCTAAAGCATCACCATAAAACTTGCACAACCCATGCAGAGCCAGATGCTACTACCTCAGAGCTCTGCTATTTAAATCCTGCTGAAATAGCCAGCCTGCTCTGGCAGAAAAGGACTTCAAAATGAATCTGAAAGACAAGGTTCAGGCTTGGAAACGGACCAAGTAACACAGACACCAAAAGCTTTGCATTCTGAAAAGGAGACCAGGTGCTTCAGCAGCCAAGCAAGGGCACCCTGGCTGCCCCAGCCACTCCTAATTCCTTACAGCACACCATTTCCCAGCTCCTTTCTCATGAGCTTATGCCAACCACGAAGTCACTGGGAGGCTTGCTTGGACTTTTGCAGTAAGTATACTGGGATGATCTTTCTGACTGCAGTTTGCAGACAGCAGCAAGAATTAACGTAGGAATACCTGGATCAGTTTATACCAGCCACTCATTAAAAAAATAGCACACTTGGTTGGCATTGTTTCCTCCAGCTACACTGCAACATGATGCTCTCTGTCTTTGAGAATAAAAGCTATGAAAGTTGCCACATGCCAGGAAACTTTCAGTGAATCACTGAAGTTAAGATTGGACAAGGCTTCAAGACACACACTGCCCTTCCTCCTAGCCCAGGACAGGCAGGACTGAAGCCAGTGGCTAAGATGTCCTAACATGAAGCCCATTTTGGAACCATGCTGGTGGGCCCCTCAGCTGTGCCTGCATGGTGCACTGTCATCCAGAGGCCAACTCGCAGCATTGGAATACTTTTTAAAAGGAAGCTGATACCAAAGGGGTCAGCTCCAAGAACATGAGAACCAGAACTAGTAAGTACTGTGAACTATGAGGGAAGTTATTTTTACAAGTTATGTCCTGAGTCCCGGTTACAGACAACTGTGCAATTGAGTAGATTTAACGACATATCCAGAACTTGGGTTTTAATTTTATAAGCTACCATATGGACAGCTGAACACCAATAAGCAGAACAACAGCAGACAGCTGAGAACCTAATGATGTAAATGGGTAAACCTTCACCTGTTCATTGAATGTGGACTGTTTTCAGAGAAATTCAAGCCTTCAGTTTGCTCTCCAAATGGCAGAGGCTACAGCCCTTCCCTTGAGTAAAAATGATGATGAAGCTTGAAGTACAGACATAGTACATATTTTATTGACACAGATTTCCTCAGTCTTGAATCAATTAATTCATCTGACAACAGTGTAGTAATTTGAAAAAAGTTCTTCTCCTTGCTTGATGTCTCTGAGAGTGACAAGAACTACACACCTCAGGTGGCTGTAAAAAAAGGATAAGAAAACATGTGAAAGTGAACAATTATATTTCCTTTTGATTTTTTTTTTAATTCTTCATTTCAAGAAGATAAAACAATGGCTTTGTCTAGGTTAGTTTTGGGAGTAATAGGCATAATGCAGGGCAGGGACCATGGAAAACCAACACTGAAATACAGACAAATATAAACAAAACAAATACAATTACCAAAAAAGCACAGCCTATGTAGGTATGCAAATAATGTTTTCACTCATACAGTTATTCAGAATTGAAAAGAATTAGTCAAGACTTACTCAGACAGGAGAAGTTATGTCAAAGTTCATGGAGCAGAAACCATTCCTCTAGACACACCTGCCCACAGGCGATACTCGGCTAAAGCTACTCTGAGCCCACCAATACCCAGGAAGACAGCACTGAACTGCATCAGAGATCTGCTTCAATCTACAGTGATGGGTGACTTCTCCATAAACTCCAAGCTGAAATCAGGGGCTGGCATTTTTCTTACAGATATATTTAGGAACCCACCGCCCCCAACTTCCTTTCAGTAAATGACCATGCCCTAAAGCATCTATTGTAGGAAGGAGAGCACATGCTTCTGATGCTGATCAACCAGAAAAACAGCATCAACCCAAACAGTCTGACTACTAAAAATTTAGTGTGAGGCCATTTTGAAACATACCAAACAAAAGGTAAAAAAGTCCTAAGAACTCTTTTACAAGACAGAAAAAGATTTAGAAACCAGATTACATATGCTGCCAGCATTGTATATATCAGTATCAAACCAAGCAGCTGGAAGCAGATATGATCTTTTGTCTAGTGGTTGTACACTGGGAGAAATAAAGACTGAAAGACCATACTTTCTTCCACAGATTACAAGGAAGAGAGCAAAATTCCCCCTTCCTGAAAAGGTCCAATAGCCTATCTCTCCTCACTGTGCTTTCACACTTCAAGTACAGCATCCATGCTTCATCAGAAATCAGTCCTACTGGTTATTTTATTAGCATTTACTTAATTATCTGCAGGTTACAAGGGCATCTTAAACCTTGCCTCAACGAAGTCTAAGTTTAATCAGAAAAGCCAATTTGCCAATATGCACCATAACTTTCTCCAATTTCAGAGTTTTAAAATAGCTCCAGAATTACATTTAAAGTTCACAT
This sequence comes from Chiroxiphia lanceolata, assembly GCF_009829145.1. NCBI lineage: Eukaryota > Metazoa > Chordata > Aves > Passeriformes > Pipridae > Chiroxiphia > Chiroxiphia lanceolata. The sequence continues at coordinate 15,861,467 of NC_045671.1, read as the reverse complement.
GATCTGCTCTAAAATCCTCATTCATCCTTGAAATGAAGAGGATTATCTGAAAAAGGTTTCCAAGTGTTTTAATTTCCAAAAAAAGGTGAATTTCCACATCATAATGAGGATGTTGTAATTGTGTACTATAACTAAAAGTCACATGCCTTAATACTACATAGTACTTCACTGTCTCAATATAATTTTAGGTTTCTTTTTGCAAATTCAGCTTATTTGTTACATAAGCAGAAGACACGGAGAACCAGGACAGTAAGAAGTCTAAACCTGAATTACCTCAGAAGGGCTTTGAATGGTTAAAGATCACTAACTACATTTGAAATACATACCGAAAACCTCCAATACTGTAATACAAGCAAAATATAACCAGTGCTTCATGGGATTCAGAAGAATTGCCCTACAGTGCAACCCAATCACCGCTTGTAAAACCGTGTCTTCACGCTGAACTCATTTGAGAAGATGTGGAAAAAGGAACAAACAGTCTTGGAACTAAACTTAGTCTATTCAAAGAGCTAACTCTCCACATAGTTGCACATTTTTGTGTAACTCATCTTCATGCTGTATATTATTTTTCAGCTGTGTCTGTCTTTTTTTGCACATGCAGTATGCTTGTATCATACAAATCCATGAGCTCTTTCATTTGCTGCCAACCTCTCTATATCGTGGTTGTAGACGATGTTTGGAAGGTACTGTTTCAGCTCTACTGGAAAATGTTCCGGCACATCAAACTCTTGATAACATACGTTTGCTGCTTTTTCTAGAAATAAGAAAAAAAAAAAAGTCTCTATAATACAAAGGAAATATTAGATAGTGCTTAAAGATCTGTAAAAACATCAAATGTACTGATACAAAAATACCAGATGCTTCATCAGGACTGAAAACTGCTCCTCTGCTGGGAGCTACTGCACTCCCCTGAAGTCCTACTTTGAATTTACACAATCAACTACAGGAGCTTGACTTGATTATCAACCTCTATATGAGGAGGCACAACTTGCTTAGCACCAGAGATAGCTTACAGCACTGCTAATGTTGTTAATACACAATGTTTGCTTTTACTGTTAAAAAAAATATTGAAAAAAATTTTTTCTAGAGTCAAAATATGTCAGAAATACAGCCAGGGAGGAAATCTCAATCTGTCCAGCAGAAAGAGGGAAATCTACTTCATGGACATTGGACTTGGAAGAAACAGTTTCATGGGACAGTCTGTGCCAGTCCATACTTGGTTTGCTACTCCAGCAACTTTTCTGGATGCTACTTGGAGTCAGGGAATCTTTAGTGTAATGCAGGCTATGAAAGCCAATCAGAAGCTAGATATGGCAGGTATGGTATCAATTCAACTTTCCATGTATCACAGCCATCCCCATGAACTACTTAAGACCAACAGGGAGACAGAATAAATAGTTCCCTTCTTCAGGTCCAACAGTGAGATCATACCAACAGTTTCATAGATTTTGTGCACAAACATAAGGAAATCTAAAAAAATGGTTCAAAATGAGCAGTGATAGAATCTTACTGTATATGTCACTGTGCATTTGGTTTTCTCATGAAGTCTGCTGGAACCAGACTGGGAAGCTTGATTTGAAACTCTGTGTTCTGTCTCAGCCCGGTGGACCTTTGCCAGATATCCTATCCAACCATCTCACGTTGTGGGGTGTGTGCCTTTCATTCTACCAGGAAGGAAACTGGGGGAATTAGTGAGAAAAGAACAAGGGTATTTGATGCATTGCTGCACTGAAGGATTCCAACACCAAACTGTGATAAAAACTCTCAGAAACGTTTTATCCTGTAAGTGCTTGTTTTAAACAGGACTACCGTCCCCTAAGATCAGTATCCTACTCTCTGTGTTACCTCCAAAGTAATTTATATCTATAAAGACAAACTCAAGCCTCAAAAATTTACCTGGAAACTTACCATGTGAGCAGTTGTTGACATACTGTCCCACTGCCAGTGGGTTTTGCGGAGCAGCAGTGAGCCAGCTCTCATCACTCATCTGAAATGGGCCAAGTTGATCTCTCCTTCTGCAAGACCTGAAATGACCAACAGCCTCAGTGTGAATCACTGCTTCTTCACCTAATAAGTTTTCTTACTTCCTCCTGTAGAAATGGCCACAGTTGCTGCAGATCAACACCTTGATACTTTAAAAAGAGTATTTAAACCTCCCTCTGGTGTGTGGTGTCTTTCAGACTCTGGTGAAAGAATCTGCACAAAACTACCACATACTCTTCCAGAAACCAACATCAAATGTTACTGTCACAGAAGTGTAAACTCATCTCACTCACCTCTAAAGATGCAAAGGCTCATTACAGTATTAGCCCCAAATTCACTCCCAAAATTAAAATCTGGTATTAGTAGGTATTAATATTCAAACTAGGTATTATTTTAGATAATTTTGCTAGTTACTATTTTCTTTTCATGTCATATTTAAGCACAAATTACTACAAATTATATTTTAAGGTAAGTTAAAGCAGTCCAGGCTAGCTGTGTAAGGGAAAGTTCAGACTGGACATTAGGAAAAGATTCTTCACCAAGAGGATGGCTGGTCACTGGACTCCCCTGGGGAGTGGTCATGGCACCAAGTCTGTTGGAGTTTAAGGAACAATGCTCTCAGTCCTACGGTTTGATTTTAGGCAGTCCTGCCAGGAGCAGGGCGTTGGATTTGATGGGCCAAACTAGGCAGGTTTGAGTAACAGCTCAGAAACATTTAAATCCTTTTATGCTACATTCTGCTTATTAAAACTAATTTCTTTACCAGAAAGTCTCAGTACATCAAAAATCATCTCTCTGGTGTTACAAAGACACAATAAAGGATCACAACCAGCAACTCTTCACCCTTGTGTTGTTTGCATTATGAGATATACAGAGGTGGATGACAATCATGTAAACTCAATTTAGGATAAGACAACAGGGAACTGAGACTATTAGTACCCCTCTTTTAAATCAGATGAGTGACAATCCTCCATTTCTTTTGCTTACCTGTACACTGATCTCGATAGTCCTTTATCATTCCCATCAATAAGGATGCCATCAATGCACCTAAAAATAAAGGGATTGCCAAGGGACTGGAAAAAGATGGGCTCATGCTTTCTGTATACTGTACCTGTTGCAAGACAGATATTATTATTTCAGAAGAAAATAAGTTAATTGTTAGAATGGGCTTATGGTATCATCCCGTCCCCTTCACACAGAAACTCAAAGGAGAGAGGGGATAGGAGAGAAGTCCCTTCTCACTTAGTGACATTGACATTTGTAAACCTAAAGGCTTTTATACGCAACTTTCTGGGATGCAAAAAAACTCACATAACTAAATGAGCTGAGGTATTCCAAAGAGGGAAGCCATTGTAGGAAATCATCAGAGAGAAGGCCTGACTTCAGTATCTTTGGGACAGGTAGATAAAGCCTTAAAGCCAACTGATCAGCTTCAGAGAGGAGAACGTCAAGTGATGTTTGCTCAGGAAAACACAGCTGAAAAGACTATGCTATTTTGTTTCTACCATGTCAGGATTCTGAAAAGCACACGCAGACAGCAAAGAATCTGAAACACCAACCTCCTCCACCACCCTACATCAGAGATTTTGCTTGGTACAGGAAATGGAAAATGACAAACCAAGAAGAAATTATTTCAGCAGACCGCTTCCCAAATCTGCAGAGGGGATTTAACCTGCCCCAACTTGCAAGCACAGAAAAGTAAGAGCTGACAGGCTCACAGTTTTTCATGGAATTGCTGTCCTGCATCACCCTCACACCCACTACACCTTCAGCACCCCTCAGTAGAAGTCCTTCACTGTAGTCTCACAAGGAGCCAGGTAAAGGCCATGGGCAGGCTGTGCTCACAAACGCAGGGTCCCTGTCCACAGGGTATCATACCCAGCCCATCACTCTCCAGTTTCCTTCATTCCCTTGAAAATGAAAGGCATTTCACCTACCCATTCCCTTTTAATGCCAGAGGAGCTGCCAGAGGAGACTTTGAATGAACCTAGGCTCACATTTAGTATGTGTCTAAAATTTAAGTGACCGGCAAAGCAGCAGGACCACTCACTGTGACTGTTACTTGACAACTGGTCAGTTCACCAGTAATCAATGGTAATGGCTGTACACTCCTGCCTTGGCACAGCTCCCCTGTGCTCCCCTGCCCAGGGCTCGGGCTGCTCCCGATCCCGCAGTGCTGGCACAAGCCAGACACCACATGCAGGGAGTGATTCTGTTGACAGATGAAACAGAAACAAACTCAAAGCATGTCAGCAGAGCGCTCCTAGCTGGGCCATACCGATAGATTTACAAACCTTCCTAAGAAATGTACATAAATACAGTTCCAAGAAATGAGGAGAAGGAAAGAGGAGTGCTGATTTTTCCACACATACTTTACGGAATAGTTCTGCTAAATGAACACTTTATTTTCATTCTCCAATTTATACTTTTGTGCTCTGAAGAAACTCATGCTTTTGTCTACTGACTCGTGTGGAGGTCTCAGAACCTCATTTTTCAGATCCTGAACCAAAACGGAAACCCCAAGGAATTAAATTGTACTGTTCAGCTACTTGAAATTTCTCCCATGCATTTGTGTTTAAAGAATCTGGAACAGCTTTTGTAACAGCTGGAAAATCAGAGTTTAAGTACTGAAGTTTTTTAATTAATAAAATTATCCCTCCCAATATTGCTTTGCTTATTTCCAAAACAAGTCTAGTCAGTTTATAAATATTCTCATGCACCATAACTTGTGATTTTGTTAAGAAATAACAGAAATAAATGCCATAAAATAAAAATAAGCATGAACTTTGGCAATCCATAATTAAACAGTTAGAAATCATATCTAAACCAAAAATAAGAACATTCCATTACCAGGATACATTGACACAACCCTCCCTTTTGGCACAAAACCTTTGGTAACAAAGACTCCAGTTCCAGCAGACACGAGGGAACTCCGGTCTCTACCAACAGTGAATCCAAGTGTGTTTAACAGAACTTCCTCAGGACTAAACACCTGCTGACTTCCATGGTTACACGAAGTTACTTTTGACCACTTCTGCTCCCAAGTCAGTAATTCCAGATACTGATATTTGACTTTCGGAAGGAAGGCCAAAATATCCGCTTGTCTACTGAAATCATTTAGGAACAGAGCTTTAAATATTTTCAGTAGTGTTTCAAAGACATCTTCATCAGAGATAATTTTGTCCTGAGAGCTTTCAGGAACATATCGGACGGTCCTGTGAAGAAAAGAAAGTATTTTAAAATTAAAAAGATATTAATATTACATTTTTTTCCTAAATAAGGAGAAAAGAGCCATTTTGCAGCAGCAGTAACTTAGGTGCAGTGTTGTTTCAGAAAACCCCTAACTTTCTTCATGTTTGTTCTAATTAGAACTGTTTATAACACTAAAAACATCTAAAGGTGAAATAAAAGGATTGTTTAGTTCAAACCAGTGCCTGCTGTACTACAGAACCATCATCTGTGTATTTACTGCAAGTCAAGTAGATTAAACCCTCCTGAGCTCTCTGTGACAAATGCACCAAAAATGAAACATGATTATTGAAGTTTATTAAAAAAAAATACAAGTAGTTCATCACACTTCAAATGAGGTGAGGATAAATGTTATGCTGATGAGAGAGACTTTAATTTAGTTACTTGTTTTAGTTTACTTACTTATAACAATGTCATAATCATTTAAACTCAAACACTAGTTTTCCTTTCAAAATTGGGCAAACGCACCTTACAAAAAACCAAAACCAAACCTCAACAATCAACCTATCTAGTTTCAATGTTAAATACCATTTTAAAAAAAATCTAAATAAGAGTTCCATGCCAGCCAAGGGATACCCCAAGGCCGAACCACTATCCAGTGACAAACCCGAGCGGCGGCCCCGGTCTCTTCCGAGGAGGGGCAGCGGGGACTGGGCTGGCGCCCGAGAGCTCCCCCCGCGCCTCACCTGCCCTGACGGCGGAGGTTGAGGGCGAGCCAGGGCACGAAGCGGTACTTGTAGGCTGCCCAGCGGCGGCGCAGCGCCCTGAGCAGCACCCACCGCATGGCGGCCACAGCACGGCCGGCTCAGCCTGACGGCCGCCCCCGCCTGACGGCCGCCCCCTCACGGCCCCGCACCGCCCTCCCGGCCCAGCCGCGCCCGCGCGACCGCGGCGGCCAGTCCGTGCTGCGGGCACGCGCGGGCGCGTTTGTGTGTTGAGCCGCCATTGGCTGCGAGCGGCCGCGGCGCGGGAGGGCCCGTGAGGACTCGGCCCCTGGGGGGGCGGCGGCCAGGGATACTCGAGTAGGGAGAGCCGCGGGCATCGAGAGAGGAAACTTACGGCCCCTTCCAGGATATAAAGTACGCACACCTCTCTCTGAACAGCGTTACGTGTCCCTTCTGTGTTATATTAAACAATCCAAAAAGACAAGATCTGGTATCAGATTAAAAAGGTGGCTTGGAAATTATCTAGAAGCAGCGATTGAACCCACCTCCTTGACAGGTCTCCATCCAGGAGCAATCCCGGCACTATGATGTCAGCTTTTCAAAATCATCTCGTGCCTGCTTCTAGTGATGCTGAGGGCTGTTAGTGCTTCAGATGATCATAGAATCAATTAGGTTGGAAAAGACCTCCAAGATCATCGAGTCCAACCTATGACTGAACACCAACCACGGCAACGAAACCACAACACTAAGTGACGTGTCCAGCCGTTTCTTGAACACTTTCAGAAAGTGCGACTCCCTGGGCAGACGGTTCCGGTGCTTAACTACCCTTTTACTGGATAAATTCTTTCTAATGTCCAACCTGAACCACATGTCCTCTTGTCCTGTCACTATTTACCCGGGAGAAGAGTCCAACCCCCACCCGACTACAACCTCCTTTCAGGATTGCTGGGCAAGCGATGAGGTCTCCCCTGAGCCTGCTCTTCTCCAGGCTAAACAACCCCAGCTCCCTCAGCTGCTCCTCATAAGACTTATGCTACAGACTTGTGATCTATGTCATGAAGAGAGTGGATCAATAGCCCAGACCTGAAACCTGTTATATTTCTGTCCACACTTGTGCCTAGTATTTGGCTATGATGACCGGGAGATGCAGCCTGCTGATCAGTGATGCATTTACTGCACACCCATCTAGCCAGACTGAAGAGATAGGCTACAAATCATAAGCATTTACAACTGGGGTCATAAGCCCTTTTGGTGCCACATTCTACCATCATTTATCTGTAACATTTTAAAACAAACAAACAAAAACAAAAATCGAGTGAGGAAAACAACTGCTCAGCAATTGATCTTCAAAAATTAGCAAAGCTCTGCAAATCATTCTTTATAAATCATTACAGGTGTCAAGATAAGGGTACTGTTATCACCTCTTTAGCCACTGTTGTCCCTCCTCGCTTGGGTACCTACTTTCACAATACTTACATCTTAGGATACTGCTTCTTATCTGCATTATTTTTTTAGGTAAAAACTGCCAATGAATTGGGAAAACACAAATATGTATGCATGTGTTTTACTATCTTTGGAAACTAGTTTAAAAACATGGAGCAAGTGTTTGAGAACCGGTTTGGGGGTAAACAGAGAAATCAAACCTCCAAACACTCTCAGGGGTTATACTCCTATTGCCAGACCTGAAATTTTGAAGAGAGTTTGGGAAGCTGAGACAGGTCCACCAAAGCAATGAAACAAACTGAATTAACTTCCTGTTTCAGAGCCTTGCAAGTATTTATAAATTGTATCTTGATTTACTCCATAATCACTTTAATTCTACTGTTGACCTGGCACATCTTTCTCGAGAACAGGAGCTGAGCAATGAGGTACTGCAAACCGAGGGAAACAACAGAAGGCACAGTGGCTGCCTGAAAGTGCTTCCCTGCCATCTCCTGGACTTCCTCGGTAATGACAGAGAAAAAAGGTCTCCGTTCAACTCCGGATATTAGCAGCTGTGTGCCATAACCAGAAAACAACATACATGTTTGCCACAGTACGTGCATACTGCAGCTCTTAAAAGCAAGACAGTCACATTCGTGATTCAGGTTGGCATGGAAAGCTAAATAATGAGTGAAAAGTTAGTAAGGGAAATAGAGTGCCTTGGAAAGTGGTCTGAGTCAGGTCACAACAGCCATGCACACAGGTTGCCCACTCATGTGATGGAAGGACATACGTGATCCTCATGACACTCCAACATGTCCTAGAGGCAGTTGTCACCTTTAAGTGAGAACTCTGCAAGATGAAACATCAGACTTCAACCTATGACCATCATGTAGAAATGTGATGTTATTCCCACCAGAGAAATTCAAACAGGCATAGAGCTTACCATATGCTTGTGGAAGAACTGAACATGCCCTTTGCAAATGAAGACATTTGGTTCTCTAAGTAGGTGTCTTTGACTTTATTGCCAACTGCCGGGACAGGAGATCTCTGCCATCCCTTGTTACTAAAACTAGGCTGCAATGTTGCAAGTATGATGCAGTACTGCACAATTCAGAACTTCTATGGTAAATCAAGTAAAGGAAGATAAATTAATTGTAATGTATCTTTTACTTAATCCTTGTCATGTATTTCAGTTAGTACATTTTTCTGATTTTAAAGATCAGATATTAGAACTTATCTGAAGATTTCTGCTGCCAGTTTTTGGTGGCGAATTAGTATGTTCGTCCCTATCTGTAGAAAGTCACATAACTAATGGGAACTATAAAAAGTGTAATCCTTTGAAGAACAGAATTGGTAGTCACAAAAAAGGCTGTAGTTGAAAATTGTGTTCCATAAAAAAAAAAAATTAATTTTTAAAATTTAAAAAATATCTGGAGAAAGACTATCAAGTGAAACTAGTCCTAGCTTTGCAATACATAGTCAGATTGCCTGAACACGGAAGGGCTTGTATTTGCTACTTAAATCGCAAGCAGAATCATTTCACCAAAAACATAAAACAGCAGATTGACTTCCAAGATACACTTCAGTGGCTCCAGAACCGATCTAATCAAATCAGCTCACCTGACTAGGTAATTCTAACATTTGCAGTAATGCAGTTTAGACATTTAATTCTTGACCTAAAGGCAAAAACAAATGAGGTTCGTAAATAGCAGTGTTGTCTTAAGAGAAGTTGCTATCTTTATCATCAGTAAAAAAAAAATAAATTAGTCTTTGTTGCTGCCCCTTATCTAACCATTCTTTATCGATACAGCCAAGATATAGATATAGATAGATTAGATAGAGAGATATTGGCCAAAACTCGTTCATTTGTTATTTAATATTAGAAAACAAGTCTTGATATACCAAGTGTGGTGTACAAAATTGTGTATAAACAGTCAAGTGTACCAGAAATATTTTACTCACATCAGTAAACTGAACATACTGACATTTTAATAAGCAAAGGACAAGATTTGTTCAAAAACTTTTATTTACTATAAAGACAAAAACACCAAAATACGTACAAATTATACTATATAAAATTGGTTCAATGGGGTAAAAACTTTTAATTAAAATATCTCGATATATTTAAAATAACAAAGGATACAACGAAGCCAAATTTCTTAACCCAGAGATTTCCGTAAAATTTGCTTGCACAGTAAGGTGCTAATAGAAGTTAGCCCTTAAGCCCTGGAAGTCTTAGGAATCAGTCACATAGCAAATATAATTTCATTTTGAAAGTGAACTTTGGTAGAAGAAACTCTATAGGACACCTGAGGTAGTAGAAACTGGAATAAACAGCAGTAGACGTTATTTACAACTTAAGTACCAAATAACATTAAGAACACAAAAAAATAATTACACAATACAATTTTCAGTCCAGCTTTGATCCAAAGAAAAAAAGAATATTACATCTGCATTTTTAAAAACACCACAATTACCAGCAAGCTGAGCGAAACACAAACTCAAACAAATGCATTTGGACACCTAAGAGGCAGTTTGAGTTTGAAATGTGGTAGGCATAGTGATCTACAAAGTAATACTGATTAGCTGAGGTTCATCAGTTTATACAGTTTACATTTCTGCCAGAAACAGTATTAATCTGACAACTGATCTTCCAGTACATGAATTGGCAAGAGTGCATCCTTTAAAGCTTGCACATAAGACTTGGAAATAATCTTATTAGAATGAGAAATTCTAAAGTGGTCAAAAAAAAAGTCAAGTACAAAACAGAGCTACCAAACTTCACATTTCAGTATTATCTTTTTAACTCTTCAAAGTCTGCCAATCATCCAAAACAAAGGAATGTAAAATTTCCAAAAGAAATACATTCACAAATGATGACACTGCCTTTTTTTTTATTAGTATGAGCACTATCATTCATGTAAACTTATCTTTAAGATGTTTTACTTCCAATTTGTATTATACATTTTTAAGGTACTATAGCTTATTTAGTTTGTCCTGAGTTTTTGAAAATAACCAATTCTATTTGAGTCCAACAATCCAACTGGCTTCTGAAGAGTTATAACATGAACAGTATTTTTTTCAAAATGGATTAAACACAATCAGTATTAGATTAAAAAAGATCCCCATTTTTAAAAAAGCAAAAGAAAAAGCTGCCATTTTCCTTCAGTATTACATGCATCAGAATCTAAAAACCTGCCTTTAAAATAATTTTAAAAACTGTTTAAAAAAAAATCCACGGCTGCTAAAAAAAACACACAAATTTTGCACTACAGGTGAAGCTTTACTTCACATTTTACTTTATCTTGCTCTTCAAGTCAAAGTTTGTTTCTTGTTAAAATAAATACCTTTCTTACAGTAATATTTTTAACATTTTCAAATTAATTATCACTAAAGGCTACAGTAAATAGATGATGTATGGCAGAAGGAAAACAGCAGGTAAAACTTCTTATCAGTAGAGAATGTAACCTCAGTTTCTTTAAACAAAGAATGAGATTTGCACATTTGGCACCTGCTCACGCTGAAGTAGATGACAAAGCCTCCCATAAAAACTTTAGTGAGAGCTGGGTTTGGAGAGGCCTTTGACATGAAACTTCTCTACGTGATTTGCCAGAAGAAACTGCTATATGAAAATAAAAAAGGCTCAACAACTTCTAGCATGATTCAGACTAAGTTGCTTTATACAGAACAATCTTGTTTATTAAATAACCTATACTATCAGAGCCTTCAACACATCCTTGTTGAAGGTGGCATTTTATTCCAGATATCCAGCAAATCTGGTTTTAAAACTCTTGTGTCAGGAAAATATTCCATGACACAGTTTGCATCTTTTTGTCTAAAGACTAAAATATCCCCTTTTCACAAGAATTAAAAATACAAAGAAAACAAACTTTAATTTCAAGAGAAATTACATGGCCAGTAAATGCACAGTGAACCACAAGTGCCTGCTCTTACTTTATAGGAAGGCAATATGCCTTTTTTTTAAAGTTTCCATCAATATTTGGATTTGTTACTCAGAGAACATCATGTAAAAGGACAAATACAGAATGTCCTTTTAACCAGTACTGAAAACTTACTAATTGCAGAACATCTACATGATGTGAAATGGAAACAGTGATAGCTATATTAAAATAGATCTTGAGCCTCTCAGCTGCTAATATTGCTGAAAAAGTGCTCCAAATAAAATTAAAAATTACTTACCTGCTAAATAATCTTGCAGATTTAAGGAAAAATGCTTTTGTATTCACATAGAGCCAGATGTTTGAAAAGGCACAGTTTACAAATCTCTGCACAAATTGTCAGATGTTGCATACTGAGCTTAGGTAAAGATCTTGATTTGTCAATCACATACTTAGGCATACTTAGGCAGGATCCCCCACTGGCCATAACTTCTTGATGTATCTATCATTAAGGCCAGAGAAAAGTAAAATTTGCTGCGCTTAACTGCACTGCAAGACAGTTATTGTATGTTAAGTAGCATTTTCTTCAGTATTTCAGCCTTACACGTAAGTAGCTACCATGTAGTACGGAAGACTGGGTGTTTCAGCAGCTCCCTTGATGGGGGTCTGTCCTGAGGTTGAAGTTCTAAACACCGAAGAGTCACATCTTTCAAGCCTGGAGACAGATGTGTAGGGATAGATGGAGCAGTAGTTGCACTAGCAATCTGAACAAAGGAAAACAACTTTTTAGAAGTCAGCAATTAAGCCCCTTCTTCTACCCCAAAAAACCTCCGACAAGCTCATCACTTCAGCTGATGAGTTATATTTATGAAATTTTCTCCATTCAGCATATTTCCTACTGCAGTTTGAAGACTACATTACTACTTTCAGTTTAAGCTGTCCTTATGCCTATTGCTTTTCACAGTCTGACCCTCCTTATACTTTTCTCTAAATTTTCTCCTTACAGCAAGATTCTGCATCGATGACGTGCTGAGCAGGCCTAGGAAAAGCTCTAATGCCATACATACAGGTATTCTTTAGTCTATTAGTTGCCTTCACTGTTAACTGGCATAAGCCAACATGGAGACAGATTAAGCTGAGAGATGTTACTTTACAATATGTTAAGATGGGTATGCTCTCTTGCACTATCTTTACTGTATTTCTGCTACCACCCCAAATGGCAGTATTTCTCAGACAGATGCAGATCTCCCCCAATCAAATTAGTTTTTATTTTCTCTAGATCAAATTAAGCAAGATGACTGAGAACACTAGCGTGGCACCACTACATTCACAAAGACACAGAACCATGACAATTACATCTCTTATCACAAGTGATTTGTACTTAATTAGAACATATCTGAATACTGCTGTGCTAGTTCTCTTTAGTACTTCATTCATGATAGTGAAAAAATCCCGATGATCACTTTGCAGCAGTATTTTATTCATTCAAACCTAAAATTCAACTAGACTTTTAGAATTAAATATAGCTAACTGATTTCAGTAAGAAACATGAATGCCAAGATGGATGACTGAGAAAAGGAAGGGGCAATAATCACGTATAGCATGGCATAATGGTAAATATCTTTCAGCAAAATCTGAACTTGGAACAGTAGGTTTTTACCAAAATATTCTCCCCACTGAAATATGAATACACACTTAAATGGTACAAAACCTCCTTTTGGTCCTGTATTTTACAGGATTGTAAGAAAGTTAAAAATCCCAATTTTCTGCCTAGAGTAAAGATCAACTCTATTCTTGATTTTTCTTTTTTTAGCCTGTTACACTATGTATTTATATCTTAGAACTGACCTTTTTGAGCAACTTGGCCTAGTGGAAGGTATCCCTGCACATGGCAGAAGGGAAGGTAGAACTAGAAGATCTTTAAGGTCCCTTCTAATATAAACTTTTCTACAATTCCATGACTCGGCATATTATTGTGTTGGTATCTATTTTTAAACAAGCAAGTAGGGTTATGTTGTTACCAGTATTGTTTTGTACTAACAGATCCAATATAAAAGAGAGCTATTGCAACAACTGCTGATACTTGTATACTTTTCTAAAATTCATGTTGCTGTATACAATTTGTTGTCTGTTGTAGAATAATGGCAGTAACAAAATACCTCACCTTAAATATCAGAGCAAGATGATTGGAGTGTTTCTCTGCATTCCAAGGAGGTTTAGCACAAGCCATTTCTATAACAACACAGCCAACGCTCCACACATCACAGCTTCTACCATATTGCTGACCTCTCAGAACCTGAACATAAGGCAGACAAAAGATCAGATTATATGCTTCGAAATCTCTTAACTCTTAAGTCATTTAGAAGCAAAACCCAAAAAAATCATCAACCGAGTGTATTCTGATTAACATTTCAGGATGAGAAAGTTATCAGTGATGTAAATGCCTTAAGATTTATACAGGTCTAGAGATCTAGTAAATAAAATGCCTCATCAAGTGGCAAAACAAAGTACCTTACAACAGCTTTTGAACAAATGGCCATTTGGGCTTTAGTAACAACACTTGTGATGGGTGTATCTTGTAGCAAACTACCTACAACAACCTTGACAGCAGTCATGATTGCTATATTGGAATCATTCCTATCTTTAGAACCAAGGCATTTAAGACACATTTGAAGCATATACAGCAATTTTCTGTTATTTAGCCATATGAATCAGCTTAAAGAGTTCAAACAAACTTTTTGAAATAACTTCTAAAGCTAGTTTCTTACCTCCGGTGCCATAAATGCAATAGTTCCCAACAACTGTCCCTGAAATTCCCCAGCACCAGTTCCTTTTGATGCCAACCTGGCTGCAGCTCCAAAATCAGCAATTCTTAATCTATGACCTGTGCTGTCAATTAGCAAATTGGCACCTGTCAATAGCACAATAAAAATACTGCTAGTTGGCTTTCTATTAAAGGCAAAAGGATGAACAGACAGTCAACGCTTTTCCTCCCTCCACTTCAAAATTATAACTAGGTTAATATTCCCCACCCCACTATCAAGGAAGTCTAAAAATCAAGAACAAGGTCTAATAATGTCACTTTTCTGTTATGCCTGAATGATACCGCACACAGCTTGAGGCCACTTGAGAGATTAACAGAAGTAATCAAACTTTCAAACTAAGGCAAACACAGGATTCTGGAACAATGCCTGGAAGATGGAATAATGCAAGAAAATGGTGACCTAAAACCCTGGAGATTTTACTTGCCTGCAGCTCCTCATGAAATTTAAACTCATTTCATTATCAAGCAACTTTGAGTTGCTTTGAAGAGAATTACAGGGCAATTGAAAGCTTTACTATTTTAGGAAGAATTAGTAAAGGCAAGTATTTGCCATTGATAGGTTGCTACTTATACAGACGTATCTCCACTTCATGGACAGCTATAGTAACATTAAAGGGACGAGTTGATTAAGACTGGTACTTCCCAGTGAAGTCCACATTTTTCTCAAGGTACAACTGTATTTATATTCAATTAGGATGAAGGAAGAAAACTCATCATAATATTCCTATAATTAGAAAACTCGTCTCTTTATCTTGGCTTGTTCACAGATTTTATTATCATTTCAGTGTAAACATTTACATTAATTTAAGTAGCAGTCTCTAAAACTATCTGGCAACTTCATATCTTATTTTAATCAATTAAGAAAAACAAATTTTCCAAACTGTCAGCAGGGGTAGCAAATATCCCTAAGCATGCTGTGAACATCTTGATTCATTTCAGTAACATTTTGATTAATTTCAGTAATTAAAGGATCTTAAGAATGACCAGATAATCCCATCAGAAGTACCCCTCCTGAGATGGTATCTGGGAGAAGGAATAGGTCTCAGGTCAAAACAGATGTTGCTTTATGAATATTCCTTGTTAAAAGACTTTCTCAATAATTCTCACCTTTAACATCTCTATGGATTATCTGATTCTCGTGGAGGTAAGAAAGGCCACGTAACAGTTGTTCTGTGTAGTTAATAATTACCGATTCTTTGAAGGCTCCATATTTACTTAACAAATGAGCAACTGAACCCCCTAAAAGATAAAACAGTACATTCTATCAACACTTGGACTTTCTATTACTGGAATGCAACACTGCCTCCTAAAATTGGAACTTGGTATTAGTATTTCTAAATTATAACTGATTTCTCCCTCCCTACCCCCTAAAAATTAAGAGTTTCATTGGTAAAAAGTAATATACTTTGCCCCTTGATTACTTTCTACATGGAATCGTACACATTAAAGACACAAATCCTCATGCTTCCTAATAATTTTATATTTCCTTAAAAGAATGTACAAATCCCTAGTGTACAAAGTACTTCTGCTGATAAAAAACCTGCATTTTATCCACACTTCACATTAATGTGTGAGCAGCAGAACACTAGCTTTTCTTGGGGCAATAGATATGCACAGCCTCCAGTAAGCACTCCCTCTGAAGATCTTAATTTACCTTTGTTACCACAAGTACTACTACAAAGAACTAAGTAGACAAGCAAGGAAAAGCAGTATCCTCCCCCTATTTTCCAAAATCGGTCTCTAGATTCTCAAGATTTTGGATTTACATTGTGCCTCTCAAAGTATGCTAATATAACTTGGGCTGGAATGAGGTAAACACAATTCCTGAGGTAAACACAATTTCATTATCTAAATCATATTTTAAAAAAAAATTTAATTAAGAAGTTAAACACTCTTAATTTTTGGAAAATACTTCCTGCACTACTTCTTGTGATGACACATACTTGGGCTTGCTTGTTACCACTCTTGTATTGCTAAGTTGTTTCTGCCAATGAATGCAAGTTAAGGTGCAATGCCTTCTTTTACAAGAAATAAGGATGTATAAAACACCAAATCTAGTCTTGGTAACTGGATGGCAACAACATTCCATTCATAAAATTATTAAAACTACTTCTTTAAAAAAAGACATAGATTTTCTTGTCCCTGTTCTATACAATTATGAAAAGACTTAAAATTTTTTTACTAAATTACCAGTTAACATATTTGAGATATGATTAAGTTTTTCCCAAAGCATCCTGCTTATTAGCTATTGTTGGAAATTTACTTTAAGTTCTTAAATGCCTTTACATGTCACTTGACACAATTTTTATGATAATGCTTGGGACAAAAGCAAGTGACAGGTATTCCAAACTTTCTAGCAAAGTTATTTTTAGTAATAACTTGAAGCTACACAGGTACACTGAAAATGAAACGGTTTGAGGAACAGGCACTTCAGTTGGAAATAAACCAAAGTTTGTAACTTCTCATTTAGACTCAGAAACCAAAGGAAAAGTAATAGAATCTTTCTTCAAGGTTTCCAACTGCTTTAACTGTTTGACAGATTAGGTATGGAAAATTCCAAATCATAAAAAGATGCACCAGTAAGAATATTGCTACGACCACTTCAACTGTCCTGCATGTAGACCTTCATACTGGTTACCAATAGCAATGAAAATAAAAATTCACAAACTGAAGTGATGCAAAATACAATATGAAATATTTCAAGACTCAAATGGTATTTTCATTAGTTGCTTACCTGCCATCCATTCAATAAAGAGGTTATAGTTGCTCTTCTCACATGTAGCACCCAACATTCGAATAATGTTAGGGTGGTTCAGGTGACTCATCATCCTTATTTCCTCTCTCAATGCTTCAACTACCTCTTCTTGCTCAGATGATGTGTTCCTGACGTATGTCACCTGTTTTGAAATATGATATTTAGACTTACCTAACTTATCTACCAGTCCTGTAATCCCCCTTCAGTACAACAACAAGAACGGATGGTTTTCACCATCTGCAAGTATTCTTTATCTCAAACCCCTTCAGCTGAGAACATATCTCCATGTGAGACAGTCACAGAAAATTAAGAGTGATCTTCTAGGGAAATAACAAGATTCTCTTCCAGTACAGAGTGCCCAAACTAGGACAAAAACCCCTCCTTTCCAGATGTTGAGGAAAAGAAAGAAAGATAAGGCCTGAAATGGGATTCTGACAGTGCTATTTGTAAAATTTTACTAGTTAAATGGTAAATGTTTCATAACTAAAGCTCTTATCCCAGAAATTCAACTGAGGGGGGAACATGACAGATCAGAACTCCTCTAATGGAACTGGAGCCAACCTCAGCTCTGATCCATATTAAATATGAAATAATGGTATGCTGCAGAGAATTTCCCCCAGGCATCACCATAATCATCATCTCTCCAAGAGGAGCTTCAAGGACTATATGGATAGTCCTACTTTTTCACAAGCAAAAGAGTTTCAAAAGAGGAATAGCTGGTGACAGATATTCTTTCCCTGAGCAATTACAAAACATTTAATCAATTCTACAGGTATAAGTGCATTCTAGAATTGATAAGAAAATATTGGGACTAAAATTCTCTCTATGTTGTTACCACTGATTCAGACCTAGGGCATCATAAGTGTGAACAATTTAGTCACATCTAAAACCTTCAAAAATCTTGACTGAAGCATGTGCATTTGGGCCTCTTCTCAGCCACCCTTCTGTATCTATTAAATTAAATATTAAAAATACTTGCCTCCAAGTTGGCTTTAGTTAGTTAACAAAGTTGAATCAGAGGAAACAAGCATTAAACTATATTTCCTCCTTATAAACTGTAGGAAAAATATTCTTGTCAAGTAAGGGGATACTAAACAGCTATCTTGCAAATATGGCATTAATTTGGAATCAAGAGATCAGGGCTCCATTCTTAACTCAGTTACCAATTCATTGTCTTGATAAAAGTAAAAAAGGACATTTTTTGCTTTTAATTTTAAAGAGAATTGAAAAAAATTAAATATATTAGGCTAATACTATGCACATAAGGACTTTTTTAAATTATGTATTATGTGAGAACACATGCCAGGGAGCAGAAGGAGCAAGGAACACAAGAGAGAGCAGAGAGCTTTTTATATTCAGTATTCTAAAAAAACACCGAAGAACAAGCACAAGAAAGTGAAGTATTTGAAGTATTTACCTGTTTTACAGCCATTAATGTCCCTGTTCCCACATCTTGAGCTTGGTAACAGGAAGAGAAAGCTCCAAGACCAATCTGCTGACCTTTAAGCCATTCTGCATCTTCTCTGTAATGGTGTTTTGCTTTGGTATGTCCAGGTAGGGTTTCTGGTGTCTGCAAATTAAATTCAAAATCAATTCTGAGTTTACTAGCATGCATCCAAAATGCAGACATTCTAAAACATTACAAAATAGCCCAGCTTATATGACTGTCCTCTCCCTTACACTTCTTTGTACTGCATGGTATATGTTTCAGCTGAGATCGGAGCACCAGTGTATTCTCTAACTCCTACCAGAGGAGGCTCTCTGTTCCTACACATATGTAATTACCTGAAGGTGAAAGGCAAGATTTAAGGACACAAGTAGAAGCATGACTTCTTTTTCTGTTCTGGTCTCACATCTAGTTAAGGTTTTAGCTTGCATCTATAGTAAACAGAACCAATATCATGTTGCTTTCTATTTAATTTATTCTTTCGGTTTTACACTTCGTATGTTTTTACCTTATACAAAGGATCACACACATAATACACCTTTCTCTATTCTAATTTCTTGTGCTTTTGTCTATTTGCAAATAAATAGGTATTTTTTTCTGACTTCTAAAGTATCTTGCATCTTCTCTCAAGATATGCTGGCAACAAGATCTCTTCCCACTCTGCCTTTTCTTTCAGAAGCTACTTTGGTTTTGTACAATTGCCTTCAAAGTAAATCAACATTAAGACTCTGCACAGGTCTACTCCTGCTTAAAACCTTTGTTCTCATTTCCTGGTTTCCCCAATTTTACTTCTTTGCCACTTTAAATGTTGGTACATGATATGGTGCTTCTGTTCCAAATACCTTCTCTAAATTTGTTAATAACATGGGAGGATTTTGTTAGCACCCTCAACTGGCAGATGGTTTATACTCATTCTCCTAGGAAAGGGTACTGAGTATATTAGCATCTTATATCACTTTTGAAATATAACAGCACTGCTTTATGATTTCAGTGAACCCCAGTTGAGACTTAGGTATACTTACATCCTGCTGAATGATTATGATATCATCACAATTTTCAACCTGTAGTTGGGGAATTATTGGCAGGGCATCTTGAGATGCTGACATTGCCATAGCAATAGCTAAAGCTTCTTCCTCTTCAGCTTCCATCTTTTCCTTGCACTTTTGATTGTGATTTACATCATCTTTGTAAGTATCATCATTTTCTGCCCGCTCAGGAGAAAGAACTGCAACTTCAGACTTGAATGTAACTGTGCCATCACTCGTTGGCATGGAGGCTTCAAGCAGGTCCTCGATGCTGGAACTGAGCTCTGCGTTAGCATCCAGCTGACACTTCTCATCTACTGGTGTGAACGCTGTCTCTTCACTTGGTATAACTGCACTGCTACTGCTGTTGCCATCACTCTGTGTAATGTCATTCAGGTCAAGTGTCATACTGCTTTTTAAGGTTTCTCCTTGCTTGTTCACATCACTTGGGGTGGGTCGTGATGGCTTTGGCCTGTGTACATGACCGGATGGCAATGGCCTGGCCTGTGTAAAAACTGGAGAAAGTTTCTCAGATTCTTTACTTTCAGAACAGTTTCTCTGAAACTGGAGAGAAAGTTTCCGCTGTGTTTGAGGAGAAGGTGAGGGGATTTTGCAGGGAACAAATCCCTGAGGTCTGAGTTTAGGGACATCTGTTACAGAGCCAGCTGGTACAGATGGGCTTGAAGGAGACAGAAGCGTTGGCAATAGTGACTGGGAATGACCGGAGGAGGGAGAAGAGTTCAAACACTGACTATGGGGTTTTCCTTTTGTTTGAATGGCTGGTTTTGGTTGCTCAGTGGTTACTGATGAAACAGGAAGTCCCACTGCAAGGCCAGCCAGCGTCTCAGAAATGTCCTCTGGTCTGGCACTCAGTTTTTTATCACTTAAACCTTTCACACTTTTCCCTGATAACTGGACAGTATTGTTGGGAGTATTACTTTCTGTAGCTTCTGGAGAGTTATCTGGTACAGGCAGCTGCAAAAAGTCTTCACGCCGACATTCCCCAGAGTGCATTTCTTCCATGCCCAGCTGAATGGCTTCTGCAATTTCCATTTCATCTGCTATTGCCATCAGACGTCGACGCATCCTTACATAATGACTTGAGCTTGTCACACTCAACATCTCTAACAGCTTTAAAAAAACATGGGGCACTCTTGCCACCATTCTTGCTGCACTCAAAAATACTCTTCGTGACAGTTTGCCAACCATTGAGTGGGAATTGTCAATTGACTGCAAGGCGAAAGTTAAGAGGGAGAGAAGTTTCTTATACCTAAAAAAAGAGAAGAGGTCTTTTATACACTGACATGCTCTAGTTAACTAGTGCCAAAAAAGTAGTTTCAAGATAATGTATTTAGCTGTGAGTTCTGAAGTAGAAAGGAGATTTACTGCTGCACTTGTGCTTTCACATTGCTTCACAGATCAGAAGTTTTAAAAAAGACAGCCATTTACTCCATAAATCAAGCACACTACACATATAAATATATGCTATTTGTTTACAGAAATTAGAACAAATACTTCTTTTATGAAATCGCTGACAACAAATTCAACAGCAAGAGTAACAGTCACACAAGTACCTGTCTACTACAGTATCAGCCTGTAAAACATCTCCACAGACAATGTGGGGATAAAATTCACCAGGAAATTCCAAGAGAAGTCTGTCTATTAGACAAAGTCGCCCCAGTAGTGCTTGCCAGTTGCTGGATTCGGTTTGGGTTCCAAGAATACAATTTAAGACATAATCAACACCTCCAATACCAATGGATCCTATAAAAAAGTCGATAAAGCGAAGATTAAAGATCAGAATAGTATCTTACAGAATAACACACTGTGTGCCCAAACTATCACCCTTCCAAACTGTTAGAGGAATACTGTTCTCTTTGCCATGCTGATACTTGGTAAATCCCAGTGTATTTGCTTGCAACTATAATTCAATTCTGTATGAAGAGCTATTATTACCAGATTTAAGTATTTCTCTCCCAACTGCCAGCTCGCCAGCTTGACCTTTACACATCTCCAATAGCGTTGAGACTGAAAGTTGACTTGTTCGACTGTGAGAAATTAAAACCAAAAAAAGAATTCTTTCAGCAAATGCTTTCAAGGAAAAAGATTCTACTCATTATATTTCAAAAACCACTAGCTAGGGATTGTGTGTAAAATGACTTCACATCACTTTATTCCAGTAAATTTCTGTAATCCTTTCTCTCTAAGCTACCAATAGTTGTGACATTTTTTACAAGGATACTTCCAAAAATGTAATGTTTATCACTAATACACAAACAGAAACCCAAATTGTACCTCATCCTTTTGCAAAAGTGGCCAAATTCAGAAATACAACAACATAAGAACAGTTCTATTTCACTTATTACTTTAACTTTAGATAATCTCTTTTTAGACTATTACTGGGGCATCTCTAGCTGCAGTTTCAGAGGAAATGCTGCTTACAAACTAAAACTAGAGAAACAAAACTCAAGCTGGTGGACTTCTGTATCTAGTTTACAGTACAGGAGAAGAAATGGTTGGTCTGGCAGAACAAACAGGGTAGCCTAGGACAGGAAGACTAAAGCCAAGGGCATTTACTCTGAATAGCCATCTCCTAACATTACACTTTGAATTAAAAACCAGAAGTGTTATATTCCTGTTAACACTTCATAGCACAGATATGCAACAACATGTGCTGAAATAGGAAAAGTAAGGACAGTTTAAAGAGGTCATGAGGATTAGACCAAAACAACATCAACTGTGATGGAGGGAATGGTTCATGACTGCATCTAATATCTTCCTTTATTTTAAGGGGGGAAAAAAAGGCCTTATGAAAGCAAAGTACTTAAAATTTTAAGTGTTGGAAAAGTACAATCAACTGCCTTCAAAACCTACATCTTTCAAGCCAGAAGTTTGCTGGCAGCAGTTAGAGAAACAAAACAATGATGTAATTATGATCCACACACTTTATTTTACCACCAACTAGTTCCACTTGAATAGCAATAAACAAAGCTTTAAGATGTTTTAATAACAACTGAAAATAAAATTCATTAGACACCATACCTGTTGGCATCTGCACATTTAACTAATATTGTCTCTACAACTGGCTTGAGAAGTCGCTGTAATTTAGTCCTCTCTGCCAAAGTATGACAGGGAGTGTACACCAGCATGGCTCTTAAAGTTTTCTAAGAGAAAGGAAAAAAGCAATATATATGAAATCAAATTAGCTCCATAATTTTTATTTTTTAAAGAGCTGCAACTAAACCTTGAAGAGTTATAAATTAAGTTTTACATAAATTGTGTTCAAAATATATTCAAAGAATAAATAGCTTACTACATATTCACTGCTAGAACTAGTCAGGTCTTCTTTCAGACTAGAAAGACATACTGTCAATACTGAGCACTTTAGCAACTGCTTCCTTATATTTGGCCAGCGAAGTTATGTCCTTTCACTCATGATGACTATTTTCACTGCCCCACTTTCAAATGATTGTTAAAAGTTAAGTCATCAGCGGTGCTCAACAACAATAATTACTGGGATGCCTGACTTCATATCTTCTCCCTTTCCCTCGCCCTTCAAAGTGAAGTAACTAATAAATTACTAAAATATGAGTAAACAACTACTTACTAAAGCAGCAACATACACTTTGTAGACAGGGTCAGCACAGACCATGGACAGCACACTGCAGCAGGATTCCACCACCACATCTCCTGAGATACTGGCCTGAGATGACCCACTAGCTGCTCCCAGAGCTCCAGCACTTGTGTTATTTCCATTGCTGCTTCCAGAATTTCCAGTGCTTTCACCATTAGCCAGCAACAGAGCACCACTAACATCATGGGAAAGACGTCTAAGTGCCATTTCTCGTATATTCCAGTTTCGGGAAAACAAGCAGCCAACCAACTCCATCCCAAATACCTGCCAAGGAAGAAAGCAACATTACAGGAGTCAAACTGAATAATACTGCAACTTAAATACCTAAGAAGAGCAATCAAAAAGAGGAAATAAATGTTTCTAGTGAAAAATCATCAAGTCTGAAAGGAAAAATGTGTCAGAAGGTGGAGTGTCTTAAAAAACAGATTCTGTGATAGAAATGAAATACCATAAATTGTAAATCACTGGTTATCTAAAAACTGTTAAGAAAAGCAGAAGGATGACTATGTGGATGGTTTCATCAACTCTGAATTTTAATTATTCAGTATAAAGTTGGTTTTTAGACATAAATATAAACAATCCTGAAACCAAAGTCTGGCTATACCAGATAAAATAACAGCAGAAATGTAGGAAATACATGTTCTCCCATTTTTAAGTGTGTGACCCCTGCTCAGCTAAACCCACCTCTAGACTCTAGATGTTATTTAGGTCATTTGGCACTTATTTTTTTACCTGAGTTGTGTTGCATAAGCCAGGTCTGTGTTTATGTGATACCTTGCACAAACAAAACCAGAGTTAAGAATACTAAATTTTATTACGTGGACCTTTGACATGAGGCATGAGATTAGGTTCAGAACTGAAGCCTCAGTTAAAACAAGACCATAAAACCTTCTTTTCTGATGCAAGTTAAATACAACCTTCTAATAATAATCAACCATAAAGCTGATAGGATTTAGAATAAATTTTTGAACTTTGATCTGACAAATCTAGCAAAACAGTTCAAAATCAGTTTTTATACTTGAAGCTTCTTTTACAAAGTAAAATTACCTGAATCCATGGCTCAGCTAAATCTTTATATGTAGAAGGTATTTGCTGGACCCCATAATGCGTAAGGTTAAAATTGCTGTCATAGGTTCTTCTCTGTGATCCAGCTGTAGATTGCTGCTGAGACTGTTGCTGAACCACACGGAGAAGAGAGGAATCCACAGGGCTTGGCAATTCATGACTACAGATCAAGAACAAATAACATGGATTAACAAATTAAGCATTTATTGAGGTAAATACCTCAGCATACTTAGAAATGTCAACAAAGGATCCAGAAACAGATAGTTTTTGTTATACATCAACTGAATCCTCACCTATAGAAATCATGAGATCTCCATTTAGATCTACAAAGAGGACAGATGAGTGGCTCTCTGTTTCTTCTGCATTCTTCTGCCCCTGGAACACAGCAACAGAATAATACGTCCTTCAGTTTTACAGTGTATAAAGCCAGAACATTCATCATAAAGCCAGTCATCATCATCATGGCTAGGCTTCGCGAACGAAGATTTGGGAAAGGCTCTGTCCACATTTGTTACACAGTAGTTTCAGAATAAACACTTCTGAGCCATTTGCAGCAGCCTGGGCATTTAAACATTTTTATTTGCATGAAGAAATGCTTTAGTACTACTAATTAATACTATAAATACTGAAATGAACTGAAATGCAGTTCCTTTTGTACCTCAAACACAGGCAATACTTTTTTTTTTATTTGTTAAAGCAAACTGTAAATATTCATATACTTTAATGTATTATATAAGCATACTTCATAATTCACAATATAATTCTAGCTGACAGTAGGTGACTTTTATGCATGCTAATGACAACTCACAGAGGGCTGAAAGTTTGTTCCTAACCTTGTTCTAATTGGACAATCTTTTCACTCAGGTAAAGGAGGCTCAAATTCCTAGCCCTGCAACTGACTTCTTTCTCAGAGCAAAAAATTACCAACTTGATTTGTGAATAAGCGATAAAATAAGGCATATTAATAGTACCTGAATGATGACAAACTCGCACAGAGTTAACAGTTATCACTTAAGAGAAGGTTTCTGCTTTTTAATAAAAACCAACCAACCACACCCCAAAACCATAAGAAGTTATATTTCTGCATATTTAGAGTCACCAGAACTTTACAAAACCAATATGATAACATACATATTGACATGCAGTGGTGGTGCAATTTGTTCCTGCAGCCTTCTTCACATACAGTTAGGCTCTCTTCATCCAGCATGCCTAACAAACAAATGGGGCACATCTGTTCTTCTTCATCCTTTGTACTAGAAAAAGAGGTATTTGTTATTGTTACAAGTGGCATATCAAAATTCAGAACAGGCTTCAGCAGTGAAAAAGATTAACTTGCAGTTTGAAACAGTCACTTCTGGATAACTATATTCATGAATCATTCTCCTAAACCTTGGTCTGAATAAGTAAGTAACCAGATTTTGAGAAGCACTGAGTACAGACAACACTTTGTTGAAATGAAAGGGAAAGTCACAAAACACATGACATCTTTTCAAACTAGGTCAGATACCAATTAGATATTGAAAGGCCCAGCTTTGGCCACTTAATTTTTTTTCCCCCTAAGGCTTCTTTAAACAAACCAACCTTCACTTTTTAATCTACCATCTGGTTTTGAAAAACTAAGAAATTTTTATATTTTGAAAGCTATCAATTTCCTTTTCCATCACACTCCTTTCAGAGTACAAAATATTCTTTAGTCCATTACAGGAAAATAAATACTGTTTGACGAACATATATAAAACTCAAAAAATCAACAGCTACTCAAGAATTTTCTGCCACTAACAGAAACTGATGGAATAAATTCACATGAACACTAACATACCTACACGTCACATGCAAATGTTTAAAAAAATCTGTGTTTTGTGTTTTACATGTTGTTTCTATTTTATTTTCCCCCACCTTAATATTTAAATGGATATAACCAAACATATAAAAAAAATTATTCCAAACTTAACATGCAGGGAAAAACATAGATTTTAACCTTCTGCAATATTGTTTAAATGTGCAAAACTCTTATTATTCATAGCAAAGATATAAGGTATAGTTGGTGTGCATCTAAAGGTTTGCAGGAACTCCGTATTTGTTCACC
Source organism: Chiroxiphia lanceolata (assembly GCF_009829145.1). Lineage (NCBI taxonomy): Eukaryota > Metazoa > Chordata > Aves > Passeriformes > Pipridae > Chiroxiphia > Chiroxiphia lanceolata. Next base: position 15,835,410 of record NC_045671.1, on the reverse strand, counting down.
AGCAATATATTTTTAAAATAAAACTAACTTGTACATACATTATTTCTACACACATGTATTCCCTTCTGTTTCTTTGCAAATGGTTTAGCCTATTTTTTCCTTAAAAAAATCCAAAACAGTGAAAAATTAATTTCCATAGCACATATACATATTAATGAGAAACTTATTTTTGAAGAATTAGCAGTAAACAAAAAATAAGTCCAAGTCACAGTAATTGTGACTCAAGACTGAGTGAACTTTTATGTCCAATGAATCTGATGTTCAGTGTTCCCCAATATTTATACCATACAAAATTAGACTTTATCTCATGGAATCAGGACTGCAAGGAACCAATCACCAGGTGTACTGACAAACAACTGAAAAATCTTTCATCCTGTAAAAAGTGCTAACTAATGCAGTGAGGTTTGCAATCCTACAGAAAAAAAAATTTGCTACACAGGGTATCTACTTTAAAGGTACTGGCTTGCCAGGTAAGTAGTTCCAGAGTATATTATGTATTTAACAGTTTTGTTTATGCCATTTATTTACAGTGATTCAATTTAGAAAAATAAGTAAAATATGATGTGAAATTAAGGTCACAGTCTGTATATCAGAATTTTAAACCTGTCTGAATATATTCATCTAATTACATGCTTATCAGAAAGTAACATATCAAGGTAGTCCTTCAGTTATATTTCACTTCACACAAAAGAAAGCCTCAGTTTGGGTTCCCTCCTGTGGTTTGACCTCTCTAGATAATGTTCAGTTCACCCACTAACTAATGCAAGCACAAATTACTTGTTTAAATAATTAACCACTGTCTTTTCAAAATCACGGAAAAGAACATGTAAAAGCACTCAAGTAGAAGTAGTATGGGGAAAAAAAAAATCAAATAATAAAACCATTTAAAATTCATAAAGAAGGCATTATTTAACATCATATAAACTATAAAACTAATAGTTTAATAGTTCTCTTAAAACAATTTAATCACCCATTTTAAATCAAGTGTTTCTAAAAACGTACACCGGCTTATGTTTATACAGATATATTTTTATATATATGATTACACAGAGTGTAGTTACTCAAAACTTTTTCAGTATATTCTCATAGGCACAAACTTTTCTCCAAAGCAAGACATGAGATAAAGAAAAATGTTCACTCTTTTGTCAACACTTGCACAAGGTGCTGTATTTGAACAAATCCACACAAATAGGCTTCCAAGTTAATATATGCTTCACTCATGCACTTACGTTTCAAAAGTTTGTTTCCCAAATTCACATAGGGTCAAAAAAGTTCTTTTCACAACTCTACTTTAACACTTTCCAAACAGAAGTTACAAAACAAATATGCCCACTTGGTACCACAGTGAATAATGTATGCTTGACTCAATTGCTTGCAAAAATGCGGAGACTTAACATGGCTTGAAATGAAAGCAGCTTTGAACAAAAAGAATGTAGGTGATTCTAAAACTACAGAATAAAGCTTTTAATTCCTTTTAAAAAATACTAACCTGTTTTCTGAACTAGATGTAGAAGTACTAGATGATGACAATGTATGAGAATTGGACATGCGTGAGACAAACTTCTGGATGGTGTTACGAGATGGAGCTTTGATCCTTGAGCTACGCCTACTGTGATATTTCTGGAACAAACTCTCAACCTAACATCAGAAAAAGATAGCAACAGTTGTGTTTATGCTGTGAATAGCTAGTAATTAAAAGCAATATTACCAAAGCATAACTACTGCTAAAAAAAAAATCCTTATTCACCTTCACAATAATGCATTAGCAGAAGGAATTTCAGAAGTCTTACTACTAAACAGATTGCAAGAAACGCTTTACAACAAAAACTTGTTTTCTTATTAGAAATTAATAACAGCTCTAAGTATACACATAATCACTTCCAAAGTCCCATGTTCTGTTTACCTTCTCATAAGTCGGTGAGACAGATCTACAAATTTGACTAGAAAATCTCAAGATTTGAATCACTCACTAAACTACAACTCTCTACTATTCATTTAGCTATGTCTTATATTTACAGGTAATTTTTTCCACTTTAATTCACTCTTGAGACTGAATTAAAGATATAATTAAAAACATATGTTCTTATGGCTTTGAAATCCAACATTTTCAACATTTTTAAGATCATGTCCTATAAGGTCATCATGGAGTCTATTTTAGATCTGCCATTAGATCTATTAGAAATTGATCACCTCAAAGTTTTTCAGTGTTTTTCTCCAGAGCATTGGGTCTGAGGGTTCAAGCTGGAACACTCGCAGCATAACAAACAGCAGATGAATACAAAATGTCCCGCGGCCACAGCTACAAGTCTGCAAAGGAAAGTATATGCTAAGGACCTACTGACTTGATCAGTTTTCCACATTTAAGTGCATGACAGAACATACACTATCCACCCCACAAAAAAAAAAAAAAAAAGTTTATGCAAAATATTTCATATATAGGCATAAATACCCTCTCACATGGCTTTATAGAAAATGAGAAGGGCCAAAATAATATTCAAAAATACAAATGAAAAAGCAGACAATTACAACACTAGTTTTCAATTTATCCCCCCCCTTTTTTAAATCAACTGAAGCTTCATACTAGAAGGAATTTATGCATATAATCATAAATCTACAACATGACAGCAATCAAATGAGATGCTTTTGTTTACCCAGCCTAGATATATCCCAATACTGCATCACATTAGTACCAAGAAAGTCTATGAAAAAGGAACTCATTAGGGGTATTAATGAAATTATCACACTATTAAGGGAATTATGTCATGTGCTTGTCATTTATATACATCCAATGAACAGAGGAAGTAAGTGGCCGAATTTTAACCAAAAATACTTAAGACAATTAATTAAGAACCACTTCTAGGAATGAAAAATAGACAGGACAACAATAATTACTTCCAAACTAAAGTAATTTTTTTTTAAAGAGAAACTTCAGACAAAACTGATTTACAAAACAGAAGCTGATCATTATACTACACGAGCACAAAATACAACTTTTAGACGTTGCTTTATAGAACCGTAATCGTTGATCTAATTTGGCTTTGAACAGTTTTCCAAGAATAACTATGAATTACTAAAAGCTATAAACAACATAAAAAACATGCTCTACCTGAGGCCCAATAAACACTCTATATTTGTTATCAGGGCTGTCTCCTCCAATTAAGAAGGAGTTGGGTCCTATCTGCTGCAGCAGGTACAGCCTGGCTCGCATGACTTTGTTAACACGACGATTTGTTTCCTCAGGGCTGTATGGAGAGAAGCCATCTGGAGATGGGGCTCGTCGTGGTGGTGTTATCCGTCCACTCTGAAACTACATAAGTGGTTCCGTCATAAGCATTCATAGGACAAAAGTATGTTTAATTAGGTGTGGGTTATTTATTTATTTCATCCCTGTCAAATGACATGGAACAGGAGTCCCAAAAACCTGAAACTACTACAATCTGCTCAGACTATATAACTTTAAAAGGATTACTTTTTGTCCATGCCCAAAACTCGAAAGCGGAAGAAAAACTGAAATGCTGTATCTGAAACTTGTCTGACATTACAACAGGAGTCTTTTAAATTGCTTCTACTTTGACATCTTCATTGGTTGCCTTACCATATTACTACTGAATTATCAAGTGTAATTCAATCTGAAGATAATCAGGATTTATGACTCAATACAGGAAATTATTATATAAGGCTATAACATTATTAATGAGAAATGCTATGACTAGAGTTTACAAAAGGGATTATATGTTCAATGACAACCAAAAGTTTAAGAAAACTTCAAAGAAAAGAAAAAAAGATACAGCTTTCTCTCTTTTGCATAATAAGACCAACTTTTAGCTGAGGATGCTTTTGTGGTTTTTTTTAATTGATCAAAAATTCAATGGCCCAAACATTTTAAGAAAATTGCTTTCATTTAAGTTATTCACACTTCTAACATTAGGAGATGCATTAATGGTTCCATGCAATATCAAATCTTCAGCTTTTATATCCTCTGAATTTCATATCAGGTTGAAAGTAATAACTGATTCAGTGTCCATCAGTTAAGTAAAATATAACCTGGATTTCTAACGTTTTTAATGTGAAAGGCTAATATAAGACAAATAAAAACAAGCATGTAAAAATGGATCAAGGACTAAATAAGATAGTTTGAGTTGTTGTTTGGGTTTTTTTTTTTAACCTTTCAGTTTCTCTTGTCAAGAGGAAAGGACCAGCACTGCAGTGCTGTAACTTGTTGTATTTGTTTCTAGTTCACAGTTAAAATACATACTGCCATTCCTGACATTGGAAATACTTGTTCAGAACAACAGGACAACTGGATCTTATTCTTAATCTAATTTGTAGGCAAGTCAACTGAAGTGTAACTGTTTGATGAGCATTTTTACAAGGTAATGCATTAGATATTATTCTTTAAAATATTATACTCTTCTTTAATTAAGCCAGTTACTATTGCTCAAAACATTCTATTCCAGATCTTCTCAAATGCAGTGATAGCTATTTTAGACTTCTAGCAATGCACATGTCTAAGTCTTCCCTAAACTGTACAAAAAGATCAAAAATAGAGGATCAAAAACAGCATACCAGTAATACTTTTCTGCAGAAAACTTAATCTTGTCAGCAATCCTATCCTCAGTGGAATATACCTGCCTGGGTTACTGACATGTAGGAAAAAACTGACCATAGGAAGAAAAAGAAAGTACTAGCACCTCTTCATGTTAATCAAGCTAAGCAAACATACATGTTTCATGACTATATTTCTTCATTTATTTCCTAGAAATAAAAAATGAAAGCAGGACTAAATGAAGAACAAAATGCACCCTAAGAATAGAGAATAAAATTCCACACATGAGAAACATCACATCAGATACGTTTTGTGTATGCCACTCAAGCAATATCCTGCTATAACCTCTTTGTATCAGCATCTTGCTCTACAGAGGGAGGACCAACTGCCCCTATAAGCAAGAGATTGTAGAATATAGTGAAATTAAAAATTACATCACAGTTTGCAACTTACGGGCACTGGAGATACCCTTTTTCTTCTAACACCCGGTGACTCAGATTTAACTGTCCTAGCAGATGATGAAGAGGAGCTGCTAGGAGAAGGACTACGTCTTCCTTTCTGTGTAGGTGAAGAAGCAGTGCTTTGTCCTTCAGACTGAGGTTCTAGACAGAGTTTGTTCATTTCTGATCCATCTGTTTTCCCGGGGATAGGTTTCACCACCTTGTGGGAATTAAACCACGTGTTAGAATTAAAAATTGGTAATTTTACACTAAAGCAAAACAAATTAATCAAAACTAAGCCATTATATAGACATCCAAAGTCTGCATATTCCTTGGGTCCTACTCTTAATGTCTAATAGGGGTTGTCTTATTGATTTACATGCAACACAAAAGCAAGAACCTTTTTTCTGTCCATTTGTGCCACTTATGATAGTTGTGGCACCAGCTGATTTGATTCTCCAATTACTTCTATAATTGTCATTCAAGATAGTTCAAAGGACAGCAGTTTCCCCATATGGACAGTAGAAACCAAAAGAATTTCTTTTTACAGGCACTGTGTGCTTATTAAAAGCTGTAATATTGGATCCATCCACTACATACAGAAACAGCTGAGAAATACTAGGGTTACTATTTCTACAGCACAACACTTAGTGCCAAGTAAAAATTTTAAACTTAGAGGCAAGCCAGCAAAACCAGGTGTGCTATATGTCCTGTAAAAACCACACCAACATTTTCTGTCTGCCATACAAGTAAAATAGCTATACCACATCTGGTATCTGAGCTAATCACTGCGCACAGCGCTGCATGACATCGACAGACACACAGTAAGTAAAGGGAGTACATACACTTCCAATACAGTGCTTTGTTGCATGAACACTTAAATTTTGACAGTGAGGATTGGAGTATTTCAACACAACTTTCAGTTGTCTGCCTGTCAGACCCACATTAACACATAAGAAGAGTAAGGTCCTGGCAATTGAATTAAAAACAGTCACACTGAGCAGATTCACTTTTAGTTCTACATTTATTGATGTCTCAGAGGCTTGACTCAAAACTAGAAGGAAGCTCAAAGTAACACTTGAGATAAACAGAGCAGACTCTACTAGAAAGTTCCAGAGGTCTCTTTGATTGAGACAAAAACTGAAAGGGGTTTTCAATGCTCAGGGTATATGTAGGAAGACACATCTAGAAATAGTGCCTAGTTATTATTAAAGTGAATGGGATAGAAGAGAAGCATAAAGAGCAATGAAAGCCTTTTTTCCCCTCCTACCAATTACTGTAATGCTTCTTTGCTGGGAAGTCAGAATGCAAATGTTGTATCTACGGACAAGTTAAAGTTACCAGCTGCTACTGCTTGAAAACATTTAAAATGTAAATTATAGTAATTGAGGATCTGGAGCATCAGATGTATTAAAACACCCAGAAACCTCAAGGGAAGTGGGCTGAGCAGAGAAACAATTTCAAGCCATGCATTAATACATATGTATTTAAATTTTTTCAAGTAAAAACTGTTTGGTATTATTTGACCCTTTGAGGTATTGGTCTTTTGGTGCACTTGTAAGTATTTTCAATGTTATTTCTCATGACAGAACCAAGAGAACCAGCTTATTTCTGTTCTGGAAAAGCTGCCCCCAAACACTTGTTTACTGCATCCAATGATCTTAGCTTTAAATTAGCACTACCATCAATTGGTACATGGGAGTCACATCAGCCAATGCAACTACATTTATAGGTAAGTAGTGGCTATTAATCAACCAGCATTATGCTGAATAGAATTGTAACTATGCTTAAAAATTCTGGGGTTTGATCTATCTGCATTTCTTAAAACCGCTTCCAAGCCATTTATGCTAAATGAAGGCTAACAGAATACTCTGTCATCCAAAGTTTAGCAGACTTGAGACCAGGCTGAAGGAATAGCTCAGTTTGGGTTTTATTTTTTTGCTGGTTTTAGCAAGTTTCTGCCTAATGAACAGGAGCTATTTTGGTTGTTGCCGTTAGAGGGCAGTATTGCCGCAGTAGTTCGTGATAGTACCCAAAGCAGCAGCACAGCGATAACATCTTTGCCTAAAAACAAAGCTCAACGAACGCGTACATCTCAGAAAATCACCCACAGTTTCTTATTAAACACCTCATAAACAACGGGCAGGACGACCATAATTAAGAGTAAGAAAAATTTTAAGAAAAAGACGTTTTTAATAGAAACAATTTTAAGGGATTTTTGTTTGTAATAGCTGTTACCCTTTCACCAGTGCCACTTACCACGGGGCCTCTTCTGCTCCTTCTTTCTAGCCATTCATGCTTCCAGGCTGGCATACACGTTGCTTTGAGTTTCTCTCTGATCATGCGCTCTTCTGGGCGGTCATCTATCTTCTGCAACCCCCTGAGGGTATCTTTATTCTCCATGTCACGACTACAGCAAAGAAAAAAAAAGTCATAACCACAACTAATTTTAGTTAAAGTGTAATGCCACAGCATTCTTAAACTTCGTGCCACCCTATTCTCCCTCTCCTTACAACGCAGCTGCTACAATATTATTTCCAGTAGACCAACAAGCCTTTTAATTTGTTATTCTCCCACTTGAAGCATACCTGTTTAGGGGGATATTTGTTTAAAATGTGTGTACTGCTTGTAACATTGAACACCCAATAAAAAGGAAGATCTTGACAAATATAAAACCAATACAAAAATTACTCTATGTCATGTCATTCACCAGTGGTTTCACAAGTGCTGCAATGGTTCATGCATTCCTTGGCAATTCAAAGCTTGCAATCTCTATTTTAATACAATTTACAAAATGAATCTAAATTAATGGTGAAAATTTTCCATCTTCATAGGATAAACAAGATTGAAACTATGTACACAGTGCCTCTTCCTATGTATCAGCTCTTCTCAGAAAAGAGAACCTGTAAACTAACACACAGTAAGTATCACAGAATTGCAGAATGGCTTGAGTTGGAAGGGACCTTAAAGATGATCTAGTTCCAAACCCCCTGCCGCAGGCAGGGACACCTTTCCAGGTTGCTCACAGCCCCATCCAACCTGGCCTAAAATATATTTAAACTAGACACAGAAGTCACGAAATTAAGGGTAGTGGCCTTGACAGTTGCTTTCTGAGTGACTGATGACTCAAGAACTACTGAAGTCAGTTACAATAATAGCAAATTTTATAGCATGTTTGTATCTGTAAAATAAAAATTAAATCCATTTGGACTTGTACTTTTTGATCTACAGCAAACTAGTTGCATGTGATTCCTGACAATAACAGAAAAGCAAAAAGTATTGTCAGACACTGAAAAACAAATATGGACAGTCTGGAAAATTTCCTGATTCTGCTGAGCTATCTGCTAAATCACCAAGAAAACCACATTCTTAAGCAGCAGCACATGATCCCCACCCATCTTAATGAGGCTAGTGCTCTTTAAAAATAAGCAAGCTTGGTTAAGCCAACTGTCAGAATGAGATTTTATTACAAAAGTAAGATCACAAAATGGAAGAGAGAGCTATATAATAATTTAGCTATAACTGCTGCTGTCTTGCATGAAGTCTCAGCTTTTAAAACATTTAACTGTGAAGTCACAACTGCATTTATGTGCTGTACGATGACCTACAACGTATTCCCTGTAACATTCATTGTAATACAATGACGTTAAAATTACAATTCCTATCTTCAGCAGCAATGTATTACTAGGGTCATTTATAGCAAATCTGTACTTAAAAAAAAAAAAGTTTTTGCTGGTCAAAAGGACATTGCATTATATTTTTTTTCTCTCACTGTAGAGACAAAGGAAACAAAGGATTCTGAGGCAGGAAATAATTCTTCCTGTCCAGTGCTGAAATGTAGTACGCAAATAGATACTGTAAACAAAATATATTTTCTTTCAAGCAACCTAGAATCTAAACCTACTGTTAATAAGTGATTTTGGATATGTAGAACTGTGTCTAGTGATTAAAGACTTAAAAATGTTTATAAATAGAAACACAATCCACCTAAGAATGAATGTTTTTTCAGAGGTTAAGCATTAATGCTTAATTCTAAATCTAATGCAAGTCACATAAGAATCATTTTTGTCCCAGCATTGAATTCCATACCATTACCTTCTAGAAACAGAGACAAACACTAGTGATAATTCTTGAAAAGCAAAGATATTATAGCAGCAGGTAGAGTCCAAATGAAGAACGTGCCTGAAAATTTCAAATACAGAAGAAGCCATGGTGTAAAAACAGTCAACTTTATATTTTTTCCTCAGTCAAAAAAATCTATTTAAAGACAAAAAAATCTTTGATAAGAACACCACAGCTTTAAAATAGGTGTAAGTTAAAATATTGTTAATGTGGTGTTTTATATTAGTTATTCCATGGCATGAACCATCTCAGTTGCATGAATACTTTGTATACTGAACAGAAAACACCACCTCAGGAGTGAAAGAATGACACAGTATTTCATTTGTTCATATAATCATGATTAACTTCCCAACTGATATAAAAAAAAGTCTTTTAGAGGCCCTTGGACTTGAATTCATGAACAATGTAATACAACAGTGGAGGCTTCATAATCTCTGCCTCTTCTTTAAAAAGGAGAAGCAGCTATCTTCCTCTCATGTGACAGCTAAACCAACCTATTCTAGCTTGCACAAAGAACTCTTGTGCTTTCTCTCCATGCAGGTGGGAAAGACCAACCGAGTCTGAAAGCTTTTGCTTACTAAACCACAGTTATCTTATGCAGAATTTAAGTATTGTATATATTTACAGAACATGACTTCCGAAGTGATCAAAACAATTTGGATTTTAACTCAAGGCTTGGCTAAAATATTCATTAAATACTCTTGTCTGCTGAGTCTGTGGAAAAAATATTTTTCCCGTGCCTGTATAAAACTCCTGCATGCTGCAGAAAATCCTCCACTTAGTGAGGGGGTTTAATTAAACCTGTAGGGTTTAATTAATATTTTTCTTTTATTTAATCTATAGCAAACTCCTTCATCTATTTCAGGCAAGCTGAAGCTTTCCTACATGGCACTGGGCTAGGTTGCCAGTCTCCATATCACTGTACCACAGCACAAAATAAAAATGACATCCAAAGCATATTGCACCAAGGACTTGATCCTGCAAGGTACAGAGAATTCTGATCTTCATACAGCAGCACCTATTCATGAGTCAAGGTAGCCACAAATAGTCAAGGCAGTACTTAAGTGAGCAGGTGAAAAACAAGCCTCAGAGAACATGCTAGCTTGGGCCATGAGGCCTGACCTTTCTCAATAGCTCACCCCCCCGCTTCATCAGGAAGTCAGGATGTTGTTCTTAAATGTTTCACCTTCTCATGAATCAGGCAAAAAAATAAAAGGCTTTGTTTTTTTGTTTCTGATAATTTTTAACGTTTAAAATTTGCCCCTGTAAGGCAAGGATCTTCTGAATTCTTTGTATTAGTAGTTTTAAACAAACAGACATCAGCTGCTGCCAAGAAATTCCAAAGAAATGCATCTAAACTGTAGTTCTAAAGTACAGAGCAAGATCAACGGAGTGATGAATACTGGTTTTTAATGCATAAGCTAACTGGTCTGCACATTAATAATTGCTTTACTCACTTTGGATTATTTGCTTCATGAACTATAAAACTAAATACAATAAGATTAGTGTGCTGCATGGAAACAATCTACTGCAACATCCTGTGCAACAGAGAAGGCATAACATCCTTTGTTTCTGTGTCTTACTTTTGAAGACTTGCAAACAGTAATTAAATAGTCAGATATATTAACAACTTGTTTTCTATGGATCAATGACTCAGTATTTTAAAAACAAAGTATGCAGCAGACATGCTACTTTAGCAAGTGACAATGAAACACACAAGCAAATCTTTACTTCTATAGCTCAGTGATTTAAACACTAATTCTCTGCAAGTATTTTTCTTACAAAGGGTATATAGTGGTATATGAAAGCTGAATTGTAGCTCCAATTCCTTTTCCTGTGCTTCTCAACAGTTAGATGTCTTGGCTTCTCTGCTATCTTACTTGGAGAGAAAAAGATCTCATTTTGAGGATCTTAAGCAAAAATTAAGAATATTGAAACCCTGCAAAATACAACCCAGGCCTCAACAGATCCCAAGAACACTGGTCTAATTGGCCAGCCAGGAGGCATGCAAGGAGCAGTGCTCAGTGTGGGGAGCAGGCACAGAAGAGTTAGCCATTCACTGAATTGAGGAGGTCAGCTATTAGTGTTTAGATAACTTCTTGCCACTTACAGTTCCAGTAGTGCTCTTTTGCCATTAAGTTCTTCTAATGATATCAAGATCAGTAAAAAGAATCAGATCAGGATGGACAAGGCACAGTCTGTTCTCCTGTAAGTCTCTCATTCTTCTCCTGCTGATTCACTACTGCTGGCATTTATCATCTATCCATTTGTGCCCATCCTAAGAAAGCAAAAGATCAGGTATGGCATATCTTATTAAAATGAAAAACTTACCAGAAAACTTTCCTAACCTGGTACTGCCACTTAACAGCACTGAACACGCTACTTCCTAGAGACCTATGTATCTGGCTCCTTAAAATAGAGACTTAAGCAGAAAGTTATATAACTATGAAATTGAGTTCTAATATTCTGCTAGAGAAGACATACCTTGAAGACTGGTATGTCAAAAGGTGCAGTTGTCAAAGAGAATATTTCACTGCTAACAGGACAATATTCACAACCAAAGCTCTAACTCCACGAATGAGCCATCCCCTTCAGCAGAACCTCACAGGGCCTGGTCAAGAAGGATCATCCTTCCTGTGAGACGACTCCTACAAAACAAGCCAAGAAACAACAGCCTCTGTTTGCAACAGATGCTTGTTACAAAGCTAATGAAATGGGCTGCTCTTTCCTGTATGTTTTCTGAGCTATCAGATATATGACACAAGTATTACAAAAAGCTCCTGTGGCTCTCTAATTTTCCATCATTATTTAGTCTCCCAACAGCAATCCAGATGCATCAAGGTATATGCATACTGTGGTGTTTTCAACATGTAAACAATAGTAGTTACATTACATGATCTCAGACTTTTCACTTTCATACTGAATGCTTTCCAGAGAATATGGTATTTTATCTCTCAAAACCTAAAAGCTTCTACCATTACTGAGCAGAATTTCTAGAAATTACAGAATGTAGATAACTTATGTTGATACTTGAGACCCAAAGCTAGTAACAATTGTGCAGCTTAATTATTTTCATAATCTTATGTGTTTTGACTAAAATAACTGAAGTGTGATAATACGGCTTATACCAAGGTTCATAATTTATTACTGTATGACAAAGTTCAGTATCCCAATAGAGGGCAGATCCCAGTATGCCCAATTCCTGTTACATCAGCTGAAGAGAACATGTAAATTCTGCACCATCACAGTGTAACATACTACTGGGCCTTTCTCCAAGAACAGCAGTAATGTCATTAGAAACACTGGAATACGAGTGCTCACTGACAGTCAACTACATGATCAGTTCATCTGCAACATGTTATAGGATCTCAAGGACAGGTTTTAGAAGGAGATTCTTTTCCCTCAGTTTAGCCCACTAGAGCCCTCCTCTAGCTCTTGCTGAAGTGTTAAGACCAAGCGTTTACTTGTTTTATATCACATAAGTCAACTCCCCTTTAAACAGAACCAAATTCTTTACTTCTTGTATGAAGCTGAATCTCTTAGGCACCAAACTGATCTGTCGCTTCAGATTCCTCAAGCCTGTCCCACCCCAAAACAGGAGTATGAGGTGAAATGTGATCGGTCAAGATATAAAGGATCGAGTCAGAGCATATATGGTCTTTGGTCATGTAACACTCTGAAGCCGTTACAAGAAAGATAGGATTAAAAACAGGATAAACCCCAAAATAGAATTCCTAAACCAAAGTTGTCATTGGATATTATTTTTATAATAATATTTTTATAATTTTAATGTCCATTTATCAGGTATATGAGAACATTCATACTCTTTCAAGTGTCTGTCCTACTTTTAAAGATTAAATTGCTTATTATATATTGGATGACTCTCAGAGCAGAGTAAAACATCTCCAAACATAATGCATGGGATAAAGAGTTTCTTAGCCAATTTAACTCCCCTGTCCTCAACACAGAAGAACATCAGGTATTTTATACAAAAAAAAATATGCTTTGAGTCAGCTTCAGATCATAGGGATCATAGGGAGAAGCAGATAAACTTGTATACCACATTCTCCACTGCCAAGTGGAATGGTGGAAATAAGATAGCATGCAAACAAGTGACTTGGACAGGATGAGCTACACAGAATTTCAAAAGCTACAACTTATAAATAATTTTTGAAGCAGTTATAAACAAGAAAGGGAATGTAGAACATTCTGACACTGTTCAAAATGGCAGAATTATCAGCAGATATCAAATGTACCAAGATCACTGCTGGAAAGAAAATTTTAAACTTCTCTAAGCAAATATCATAAAAATAAGCAACAAAATAAAGGAAATAAAAAATTTAAAGGCATATAAGTATGTTATTCCTAGCAAAGACACATAACATAATCTACAAATTTTAAATCTTAATGACTGGTTAGTCAGTAAGTGTAAGGCAAATGGAGAACTAATCTGACACTATTCAAAACCACTAAGTCTTTAAACGATTTAAAGCTAAATTCAAAAAGCTATAAACCCCAAAAATTGCTAGCCTTACAGAAGGAGACCAGAGATGCAGAAAGAAGTTTAAAAGGTTTGCTCTCTTCTGAAGAATGATTTGACTGATATGGTTTCATGATAACCATTATTCCTCTCCAGGGTTATACTTGTTTCTTAGTGTACATTGCTTACAATTACAATCAACTGTTACTGTCATCTACTAGTTGTACTGAAGTAGCACTTAGGAGTCATGAAGCAGGACTCCAGTATCCTAATAATCCCAATTTTTTTGTTGTTTGTTTGTTTTTGGTTTTCTGTTTTGGTTTTTGTTTGTTGTTTTTGGGTTTGGTTGTTTGGCTTTATTCCTATTGTTTTGTTATTTGGTATTAATTTTTTTTTAAGTCTATGCTCTAAGTTTTTTTCTTTTCTTTTCATACCTCTTGTCCATTTATTTATCAATACGGATAATAATAAAATAATAATAATGGATTAATATCATTAATATGATATGATATAGGAGCAATATGCTATACTAAACAGGTACTTTTTCTTTAAGAGACATGTCTTACTCACTGACAGTCAGAGACTCATTTAAAGTGTACCTGTCCTGTGAAGATTCATGCAGACATTTGCTCAAAAGACGAAGTGGACTAAGCGTTTTCACATATATTTCTGACTTTGGAATAAAAAGTTTTCCTAAGGTGCAGAAATAAAGTAAAAAATTAATTGCAAGCCTATTCTGAGTAACTGCTGGGTGAAGAAATACGACACTATAGCAACCCTTCACCCAATTTGTGGTAGATCCATATTGAACAGCATGTTTTCTAGCAGCAGAAAGCCAAAGGTGAACTGGCTCTCACCATGAAGATCCAGACTCAGTCTCTTCAGTTCCTTAATGCTCACACAATGCTCTCCCAGGTACAGAGTGTGCTCTGTCTCCCTGAGCACCAAGAAGACTTTTTGGTGCTATCTGTCAGCTAATCTAGCTACAGGCCAAGCATACAGTAACTACACCCACTTTAACAATGGCAGCTGCTATTACAAATGCTTATTTTTGTAAGATAACAAGCTAGCACTGACAAAAAAATTACAGGAAAAGGCATTCAAAACTTCTGCAAGCCAAAAAACTGCTCTCCCACATAGCCCAAAATGGCTATAGCTTCAGTAACTCCTATTTTGCCTTCCTTAAAATCTCTAGTATTAACAAGAAAATAAGTGCTGGAATCTTAATTGATGAGGAGGGGAGTGTTTAGTTAGATAATTTGAAAAAAAAATATTAAAAAACCCTTCTGTGTAGTTACCATACAGTAAGTTTTTCCATAATAACTGAATAGATCTGTGATGATAAAATAAGTATGCCAATACAGGACAGCAAGTATACTTCTTAACAAAAATATATCCTTTTTTCTTATCATCTTCAGTGTATTCCTGAGATTTTATTCTAAAACTTTGCTGCATTCGTATCTCACTATATACTTAAGTTTTTCATTTATAGTACTTCTTTAGAAATGTAGTTCTTGATACTAATTACAAATTACACACTGTCAGAGTAAAAATGCATTTAGGTCACATTCCTTTGATATGGGCCTGGATAAAGGAAAATATCTTCAGTATCTGCTTAAAAATTCACTTATAAAATTGCAGACACATTCACATTGCAGCGTGAAAGTGTAACACAAGAGAAGCATCACTTTACAGGAGCTTCAGCTTGTCACCAGTGATTTGAAGGACACAGTGTTCCATGTAAACCAAATTTGACCAGAAAGCCTTTGCATTCAAGTTTCAGATTAATCATTTCCTCCCAAGCACAATATATTCTCCTGTGCACAAGCATCTGTGAATAACAGTTTCACAAATCATGGGCACTCTGCCATAAGAAGATAAAAATAACATTACCTATATCTAGAAAGATGCATCAGCATGAAATTATATAGGTAAGATATTACAATTAAACACTATAAATGAAAAGGAATAGTCGGATTTCATCAAGACATACTGTGCAAGAGAAATTAGAAGCAGTATGAAGCATTTACAGAGTACTTGAGGGATGATGTAAGAATAAGAGCTGTTGGGTCAGCTGGTATTCTTCTTCCTATCTGTGAAACATGGAAGAGCACCAGTATTTAACATGAAGTGCTAAGGCTTACAGAGACACTGGTGGTGAATAAAGATGCTTTCATTATGTTCAGATTCCAGTCAGGACACTGACTTCCAGCAGACTACTCCCAAACTGCTGCAGATTTTGTGGGGCAACAAGAACTGGTATCTCTCTGCTCACTAAAACCCGTGTTCAGTATGTACAGCTCTCTCCATCCCACTTGGACCACTGTCCGAGTTCCCTAAACCAGTGGCTTCAGTAATTATTACAGAGAAAAAGGGGGTGGGGGAAGGGGAAAGAGGGGAAAGCAAACCTACACTTCCTGCAAAAAGTCCTCAGATAGCATTCCCTTAATTTGAATTCAGTGTTATGGGGGAAGCTGTGGGTGGTGCCTTCACTTTTGCCTTTCAGCAGTGCACCAGAAAATGCTCTGGCTACATGTAATTTCTTGTACTTATTTTTAAAATTAAACAGCAATTTTTGATTCAAGCATAGCACTTTTTAGTATTCCCATGCTTGCCAGCTTTAAGAAATATTTTCCTTCCACCATGATTGCACAGGGTGATTGTTTAGCAAAGATTCTTAAAATGCCATCCCTGTGCTGACTACATCGCCACACCACTTTTAACACTGAAAGCCTTTCTGTATCTAAGGCAGTACAAAAACATTAAAAGATATGGCCAACAGGTCAAAATAAACCACACTGTGGAACAAGCCCAAATCTACACTGACATTTACTCATCTCTCACTATTCCATTATTCAAACATTCTGATACTTATATGGTAGTTGGAACAAATTGGTCTCTAACCTCATATAGGACTTTGAGACCACAAATACACTGAAAATAAGTAGTAATATTTTAAAACAAGTAACAAACTCTAGATCATGCCAACTGTATGTATGGTTGGCAGAACAATGCACAATTTCTTACTGCTGATAAAAACCCTTTTGAAGAGGAATAAAGGAAAGTTTTCCAGAAATGAGGAGTTAATATTTCTCTGTCCTCTCTAATAAGCAGCACGACTGAGTAAGAGTAATTATTGTTCATAACTACATTCTGAGATCTCTTCCCCAAGTTAGCTTTTGGCTGGGAAGGAGTTACAATAGTAACCTAAATTTTCATACATTATTGTTAAACAAAATCAGATTATCTAAATTTGCCATTTTTTTGATTGATCCAAAAGAACCAGGGAAGAAGGAAAAAAAGTTGTGAAAAATGTGGAACTTATAAACAGGAATAAGCACGGGCAATCACGGAACACAAGAACTGTGGACACATGAGGGAGTTGAAACAACTACAAAAAATTAAACTGAAACTGAAAAATCTCTAAAGCACTAATTTCAAAAGTTTTAAACACAAGTAGTTTGCTTTATTACCATGAATAGGTATCAAATTAAAGTGACTTGTAAGAAAGATTGTTCATTTAATCCTAACCCACAAGCACAAAAAACTAAATTACCATCACCTTAAAAGAAGTAGCCTTATGTTGCTGAAGCTGTAAAATAAGTATGATTACAAATGAGCACATTTACTTTCTCATTGAGAAAACTACAGCATTGGTTACAAGACAAGCACCAAAGCTATTTTCAGTAGGACACATGACAAGTCTACATGTAAGATAATTATTTGGAGCACAGGAACACAGAAGTATATGCATACTTTACATAGAAGAGACATGTTTTTAAAACAAAGATCTTTCTCTTACATTATTAGATTGCCTTAGAAAGGGAACTTAAGAAGCAGAGCAACAATGATGCACTTAAAGTTTGGCTTTATTTCAGACTTAGTTCAAATATTTAATGACAGTCATCAGAAATGTAATAAATATTTAGTATTTCACAAGTGCATGATGTCATATTCTTCTTTATAACTGTCCATTTAAACTTCTTACTTCATCAGAAATTGACTGTCAGCATTCAAGATTACCATTATGACCACTGATACCAACTTTTCTCCAGTCACATAAAACCCACAACTACTCAGACCATCTTTCAGGTAGCCAGTAAGAACGTCGGGGCCCATACAAGCTTTTCACTGAATAAAGTCAAAGTTGAACTGCAAGAAAACCCTCAAGCCGTGAACCAGCAACCAAGAAAAATTCGGTTAACAATTGCCATGAAATTAATGCACACTAAAGGACCCTGAAAGGTATAGATAGGAAGCAGTTATTAACTGTTTGTGCAGTACTTACCCTCAAGCACTGCTTCAGCTGAGATAGCAGCACTCAGTGAAGCCCATGGATTCAAAGAAAAAAAAAAAAAAAGACAGTAACACATAAGCGTGCTTTCAGATTTTTAAACTGCGCTCCCACATAGCCCAAAAGACAAACACTGTGTTTGTTCTGCAATACTATACACTAGGCTTTTGTGGAGTACTCATGTAAGCTCATCTAAGCAATCCTCAAACATCAACCTTCTGTCCACAGTTATGTTCGCTCCCTACAAATTAAGTCTGAAATTTAATGGAGCAATTTTCTGGAAATCTGACATTATCATTAAACTTCCACTTAGAAACCCAAAATAATAATAGAAAAAGCCAACTGCCAAAAACATGCTCAACTGAAAGCACTTCCTTATCCCAAGTATGATTTTTCTACGTTTCAGCATACTTCCCTTAAAAACCGCATGCCCAAGTGATACCATCCATTTGAAATGAGCAATATGAGATAAGGGAAAGTCTAATTACAAATATTTTGGTTTTATTCCTCTGCTTCCTAGTTGTCACTGCCACCATCACCTGATTAAGAAGAACAATCATTATTAGGACTTAGTATGATTAAGACAGTAGTGGAATTTAAAACATTTTTGCATTTTATTTAAAACAGCTCAAGAGAAACTTCAGTCCTGAACTGCAGATGCTTTATTCAGATTGTTCCAGAATGCTTTTGTTTTAGTAAAGTAAACAAATATCAGAGCTTTGATTTTCAGTTTCACATGTATTAGCTCTGTCCTTGGAAATTTTTTTTAATTAAGAAAATAACTTGCAGAGCAAATTAAAGCTATATGGGAAAAGCATGTAAAC
Source organism: Chiroxiphia lanceolata (assembly GCF_009829145.1). Taxonomy (NCBI): domain Eukaryota; kingdom Metazoa; phylum Chordata; class Aves; order Passeriformes; family Pipridae; genus Chiroxiphia; species Chiroxiphia lanceolata. The sequence goes on along the minus strand of NC_045671.1, from coordinate 15,816,704 downwards.
TGTATCAATCCCTGGTATGATTGTCTCATTTATGAAAGGATAATAAAATCAATGTATTTCATATTACATGCCACCAACACATTTAACATTTTAAAAATTCACATGAAGCAGAAAACCTGCTACACAAAGCCCTACGTACAGGACAGTATTTCCATAGGTCTGTTAAGTTTTAAAAGCAAGACAAATATTTTGGATGCTGCTGCAAACGTACTGCACATATCCCTCCCTACAAGGAAACTTTAACATGAATCCTATTTTAATGCACAGATGTATCTGCCTACGTATTAAGCTTTAACGCTGCCCCCAATAATACTGAATTTCAGATAGCTTCAATACAATTAATTCACAATCAACACAGTAACAACAAAATGTTAGAAAATGTGGTCTTCCTTATTAACACAATTACCTGCTCTAGAGGGATACAACGCAATTGCAGCCCCAGTCTCCTAGAGCAGACTGGTTTTCAAGTTACCACCTCACACTGTCAGTACAACTAGAGTAACACAAAATTCAGCATTGGGTGGAGTGTGCAAACCACTGTTAGACTAGGAGTCCATGCACTGCTAATTGCCATCCTTAAATTTAGTTCAAGTATTTGTGAGAAAATGTAGTTACAGCAGTGTGTGACAGGCATTTAGACTCATGAAGACTGCTGTGCTCCCCTTTTCAGGGAAGAGGTACAGTTGGATGTGATATATTGTCGGTAATAAAGCTACCATAAGATTTCAAACTGAAGCCACAATTGAAATCTGTGTTTTCTATGCAGTTCAGTTCAAAATAAGTGCTTCCCAATGTCAATTTTTTAAATTCAACTTCCTAAAATTCTACATTACAAAATATTAATGTTAGGCTATTAAGAAAAAAAAAAGTGTATTATTCTTTTAAAATCTGTCATTCATAAAAACAAGATGCAGCGTTTTCCCTAGTTAGTTCATTAGAAAACACAAAATCAACTAAATAGGAACACTGAATTTTATCTCAAAAAAATCCAAGTAAAGCTGACAGTATTATTCTGAATATTCCAACTTAATCAGGTACTTATATAACAGAGGAAAAACGAACACAAAGTGTACTCTATAGGCCAGAGAACTAGCAAATAAAACAGAAATCAGAAGTACTGCATTTTTTCACAACATAAAGCAGCTTGCAGCAGGCTGTAACAAAGTTGTATGCATACAAGGAGTATGTGACAGAGATATTAAGGTATTTTAGCATTATAATGTAATCTTTAAATAACAGCTGAAGTGAGTCCCAGGGAGTGCTATCAAACTGAAGTCATATAGAACATTTGTAAAACTAGAGGTTCAGAGAGAGTACTGAGAGTTTATTGCAAGGGACAACACAGAAAAAAATGTTCAAGCTTTTTTATTTCTTTATCAAGCAGCTTTCAAAAATTTGAGGAACAAAAAGCAAACAAAAGTTAATAGTTTTTCAGAGTATTCATCTGAAAGCAAACCTGCTTAAGCAAGACATCCAAATTTCATTTCTACTCACTCCCCTATCTGCCATTCCATATCCATTAAAGAAAAGTCAAGGTACTGTGTGTACTCTAAATCTTAAGTGTTTATGTCTGACATTAAGGTCTATTACCAAACTGAAAAACTTAGAGATGAAGATGCTTTTAATCATCAAAAAAACCACTGAGAATTTAAAAAATAATAAACAGCAAAGACTACCTAAAATATTTGTATGCAAGTAGGATCTTGAATTTGCTGCTAGAATACTTTTAGATCAAGTATGAACATTAGAACTAAGTGGTAATAAGCCTAGAAACACATTAGGTAATTTAAATACTTAGGCTCTGAATAAACAGCTATTTATGCCACTACAGAGGAAGAAGGGGCCAGAAGCTATCCTAACCTTGGGTAGGTAACCTGTTGAAACAGTTCTATGTACCATCCTCCCAGATGCAATGTCAATTTGAGGAGTTTCCACTCCCTGCCTCAATTATTCATTTCTGTTTATCCCTACTGATGTGGATCTGACTTCAGATCAAAACCACAAAACACCATCACACATACTGAAACTTGGAGAGGAGAAAATGGAAAACTGTTGGACTGGATTTGATTTCCAATCTAATTCATGTGAATCTCCAACAATTTCCCATGAAAACAGACAGGATGGCATTTCTAACAAACAAACTTCTTTCACAGTACACATGCACTGTAATAAATATTTATTCCACTAGAGAAGATCTCCTCACATGCAGCAATGGGATTACCAGACTGAAGACTACCATTTCAAAGGATAAAGAAAGTCTTATCACTAAAGTGAAGCTGCCAAAGTAGAAACAACAGCCCCCAAAAGCTGAGGTTTGTTCCCCTTCAACTCAGTAAGACAGAGAGGTTATGACCTGCAGCCATGAGATTAGATGTATTGGAAAGTTTTATCACACTGAAAGCCATTAATACTACCCTTTTCCTGCTTTCTGTTCAACAGGTTACTCCCCCAAAATAACAACTTCCTTTGTTTCCTATTTATGGTAGGAAGAAAATGCTACATTTCCAGGACAGAAAAGAAACATGGCAGTATGACTCAAATATAAACACAAGAACAGAACTTACAAATAACTGTAGACCCTGTGCATTCACAAGGCTCCCAGCTGCACAGTCTGTCACTCCACAGGATCTCCCCATAGGAGCATCTTTGTAAGAACAAGCCACAAGTCCATCTAGCCCAATATCCTATGTCAAACTGCAACTATCAGTGCATGCTGCAGTAAAACCACAGAACAATCTCTGACCAACATCTCCCACTAGATTCTTCACCAGCAAATGTGTGGCTTCAGGGAGGAGTGAGAAGAGGATGCCCCCTCATGAATTTGCTCAATTGATTTTTGATCTGCTGTAAGCTTTCATCTGCTGGTTTGTATGTAGACCCCGCCCTAGAAACTGAAGTCATGTCATGTGAAATGACCTGAGATGTTTAAAAGAAGCTGAGCTGACCTCAAGGAAAATTTTAAAATTATGTTTATTCAGCACAGTATTTAGTATTTACAATACTAAAAAAAAGGAAACATGACAGTTGAAATTAACTCCAGTACAGAAAATTTTAAGATACAGAAGTAAATGCACATTGTTTAGTCAAATACATTTGCCACCTTTGTGTACAAAGTTAGGTCAGGGAACAAATTCCCATTTCTATAAATCAGAAAAAGTGCAGGCTGGGGAATACAGTAACTTTAAAAAGTTCCCATAAAGACACACACACACACACCGTGAGCTTGCCCTTTCTTTTAAAATACTAAAGCAAATATAAAAGAGTTGTAATTATCAAATCTGCTCCTGCAAATAAGTCAAAAACAAGGATGTACTCAGGTACCCTCCTGAGGTATTAATAAAAGACTTGATTAAAAAAACTTGGTCCACAGGTACAGGTTTTGCTCTCCTTATTTTTGCTTTGATTAAATTTATCTCGAAAAAGTCTTTGACTTCTCAAGGTAGAAGACACTGCATCTCCTTGATGGTGCACCACACTATCAGCATTATTACACAAGAATGATACAAGAAATCCCACTGTTTCAATGTTCAGGAAATGTTAAACCAGAAATGCCATTATGTACAACTAAATTTAAACTACAATAAAAAATTATTCAATGAATTATTCAGTGAGTAAGTTTTACTCAAATTAAGCTGGCACACAGAAAAACTCAAATGACCTACTTGACCTTTAGGGGGTGGAAAAAGGAAAAACCATACAACTATGGTTTATGTCAAAACTCCAAAGGAAGCTGTCTGTGCAAGCATTCAACAAATATGTCTGTCAGTGTTACCAAGTCTATACTACCCAGGAGAGGAAAGGAAGTTCCACTTTATGAAGGCTTTCTCTATGGTAACTATACTAGCAATGACTTCTTAAAAATAAGGTCTGTTTGCACCATGTCTTATTAAAAAATTACTTCTAAGTTATACCTAAAGAAATCAGAAGATGATTATCAATTACTACAAACTATCAAAAAAAAAAACTGAAGAAGTGTTTAGTTAAATTAATTTCCTGACAAACACTAAAGCTACAACAGAAAAACTGTGTGTTTCTGTTAGGGATCTCAGCAGCTCTTTCTGCCCTGGGCACTGAAGTTTCCGACAACGCATAAGAAGTCTGTAATTTCCTGCTTTGCAAAACTATCAAAATGACTGTCACTTTTTCAGCATCTAACAGGCAGACAGGAACAGATTACTGTACCCAGACGATGTTAGTGTTTCATTAGCACACTGAAAATGGTACCTCAGCTATGAAGGGAAGCTAGCAGCGAAATTAAAGATAAACAAAACCAAAAAAGCCACCTTGGATTTCTGAGGGCACCAATAACAAAAAGGCAATCTCTTACCAAGGCCTAGACAGACCATGACCAGACACTAGTCAAGAAAGATGCATTCTCATGCTCTCCCTGCAACCGAAAATTCAATACACACAGTAAAGTGGTAACTGCCATAACACAGATGGCATTAAGACAAAGAAAATTACTAATGGAAGTTAAAGAACACTTCATAAGGACTCCTATCGCAGAGCCTGGGAACAAAAAAACATTTTGCACAAGTCAGTCACATGCTTTCACTTTCTCTTATCTGCCTAAGAAAAAGCCCTTCTCTTTCTTTCCGTTGTAGCACATAAAAAAAAAAAGATCTCTGTCAAACTCAGTTCACGGGAGGCAGATATCTAAAAACAGAACATACCTTCATGTGCTGTTATAATATCTGAGCATGTTTTATGAAGCAGTTCCTTTATGAGAGATTCTTACATTCAAAAAACCGAAGTAGAAATACAGCAGTGTTTCAACAACTATAAAAGTATGTGATTAAGTCTTACATGACTTTTACACTGAAGTCTTACGAATACCACATTATACCAGTTGACTTAAAGTACATCATAGTTAAAGAAACTTAATAGATACAATCAGTACAGAACTGAATTTTACTTACTATATGATCTGTTGCAATTCAGCTTCTCCTCAGATGGCTTGTTTAAGTAATAAACAACTTACCACAACAGAGCTGTTAAGAACTCAACAGGAAGCATTTTGCTGGAGATCAGGACTTTGTTTTCTTGCACTGCAGAGCACACTCAGTGGGACTGTTCTCTGCAGTATTGCATGACTTTACATCAAGTCCACAGCAAACTCACCATGAGCTAAAGATTCAGTTGCATGAGGTAAGCTAAAAAAAGTACACAGGACTTGTTACCTGCAATTTATCTCAGAAGACTTTTATAGCAGCAATTTCAAAGGTTTTTCTGGGAGGAAAAAACCTCAGATCTGCCTTTTGTTTTTAGGGAGAGTCTTTACAGTTCACAAAATTAAAATATTTATCTTATAAAGTTATTCTCTTCACAGCCAAAGAAATCTTGCGTCATTCACATATAATACCTTTAGTTGAAAGTGATAAAGAAAACATCACCTAATTTGGGAGATGTTACTATCTAACTAGGACCTTACAACTTACCAGTTCCCGTTTCAGAGTGCATTAGAAAGTAAACTACTTACATATCCATAGGATATGGCTCTCTCTTATCCATAAGACAACATATCATAGTCTCTCCTCACTCCAGAACCAAATAACCAAATAAGAGCTGTTCATATTTACTTAACAGCATTCACTAAAAAGCAATGTTCTTCCTAAGAAGAAAGCAGATCATGAAATGTAGCCCATGAACTGAAATGTTACCAACTAAAATTATGATCAACGTGTGAAGTAAGTTAGTTATCTGGAGTTTTTATTTTATTTTACTCAATCGACATATCCATAGTTTTCTGCCGTTATGAAGGGCAGCAGCACAGAAACGTATGAGAGCAATAAGCAAAAATGTCTAACTTAAAACAAAATGCACAAGTGCCACTAGTCTCTGGGGGGTGAGGCCATGGTGTGGGGGAGGAACAGTTACCTTTGTCTGAATCTTCTTCTCATTTCATATATTCACCAGTTAGTACAATTATGAGCAAACAGTGATATTCCACTGTATACCCCTCACAAATTCATTTGATCATTAAAAGCACAGCTTCTAGTGGGAAACATACAGCTGTCATCAGCTCAAAAGATATTAGACCCATGCTGTATTAATGCTGGTCTCTAAGAATGTATGTACTTTCCAGGACCTCCATGGGAGTAAACACTATTAAAAAATATTTCAAAAATTTAAGAGTTTTTAACCATATCAGAGTGAAACATAGGTGTAATTAAGAAAGAACATGCACTTATTTAAAAAATCTTATGTTTGGAAGTCATCTATATAATTTTGCACCCATAAGAAACACTTGATATAAATTAGCATTCCATGGCTGTCTGAGCTTTCAGGTAAGAAGTCAAAATCAGAACCCCATCCCCCCCAAATCTAGTACAGAATCTAATCACAGAAACATTTTTTCCTTAACTTTCTCCCTACTGCTTAGTGCAGTGAAGAACAACAAATGGAAGGTACTTGAAACACCAACAAAGGCAAACCCAGAAGAACAGGCCATAAATGACAATGCTGATCCTGCTACAGAGTTTCAGTAAAGCCAAGATTCAACTTTGCCTCTCCACATCCCACTGGCAGACACAAATCCCTACCAGCAGAGACTACAAGTTTTGAGGTTGACTGAGAAACCACCTTGTCTTACAAAAGGTCCAACAGCCTGGTGGTTTGCAAGTGTTGTCATTTCACTTTGGAACTAACCTAGAAGAGTTCTTCAGTCACTTCACAGCACTAGCTCACCAAGATACTCTTTCTGCACTGTAGTTTTAACACGAACTTCTGAAACTTGGGGGTTTCAAACCATGACATGCATATATGCCTTCAGCAAGTTTTTACTTCAATCTATTACCTGTTTCTCATGAAATCTCCAGTAATTTTGACCACCACAATGCCCTAAAATTAGAAAGGCAGTAAGTGAATCTGTGCTTTCAAGTGTGTCTTAATCTGGTTTCCAGAGCTTTTCCAGTGCATTTTACTTCAGTCTTCTAAGGGAAGGTTAAACTAACATTGACTGAATCTTCTATTTCTGTTCAAAAACTGTCTTACAATTTCTTCATGGAACAACAAACTCTGGTCTATTAAAATTACAACCTTTAAAAAAAGAAACCACCAAAACTTATTGGTTCAAACTGGCAGATGAAAAGCATCTAGTCTTTCATCACAGGCACTTAACAAAAAGCACCTCAAGCAAGACACATTTTGACAAAAGCAAATTTTCAGCATTATACTCAGAAGATTCTTAACTACTTCCAACTTGAAAATAATAATGCAAATAACATTTAACGTGCACTCAATCGTTAATAAGTCAGATTAAACCACATCACTTTGAGCAAACTGGCTGATAAACGTACTCTTCTATTACTTTTTTCCCCATTGTCAGCTTTGAAAAAAGAGGGTATTACATTTCTGAAGAAGGCAGAAGACTAACCATGACTGCTCTTCTGGATTGTTCCACTCCCTGCTTTCACCTTAAAAAAAGCTTTCCAGTTAATATGAAAGTATCCATAGGAGCAATCTCATTTTTGAAAAAAATGCTAAGTCTCCCTAAGCTGTTACCAAATTTAGGCTTCACAATTAAGTAACTAATTCTCTATTTCACCTGTATTTAAAATCCAACATTCACTTTCTGCATAACCAATTCTAGTCAAAGAGAGCACAGTAAAGGAAAAAGAACAGAAGATGCATTCTCCAGAAAACACATAAATCAAATACCAACAAGAGAAATTCAGAACTGTTAGCTGAATTTTAAAAGAAAATTGACTAACAAGAGTGAGATTTCTTTTCTGTAAGAACATTTAGACAGAAGTAAAACAATCCAGAAAGCAGCAACACATGACAATAATGTTTTAAAACTCCAATATTTAAAAAAAGCCAAAAAAACACCAAAAAAACACCACCAAAACCAAACCATTGAGTAAGGGATGTGACAATTACTTTGAAATAAAAAGTTAACAATAAAAATGCGACTTAAATGAATGAGAATCCAACTGGATGTAAAAAAAAAAAAAAAAATAAAGAAAAAATTGGAAGAATTTGCTAGCTAGAAGTTTCAGTATGGTTTCTGAGCCTATTCAAGTACCAGTATGTATTTAAGGCACATTAGGTGAGGTCCAGCTCACTTAATCCTTTTTTGATTTGATGAAGCACAACTCATACAGAACTGATTTCTGTAATTCTCTATACATACAATTATGTTAAAGTATTTTTGTAATGTAAAAATCTAAATTGCACAGCTCAGAAGAGCATTTATCGTTGTGGGTTTTTTTTCCTGAATTCCTTCTGAAGAAAATTCTTAGTTGCTCACTCTTTGTAGATTCATTGGATCAATCTACAAATTTTAAACTGACTTCATTTATTTGCCAGCAGCCATAACTGTCTTACTCAAAATTAAGTGAAAGGAAAATGGAGAGATAATTATATTCAAGAACATTAATTCTTATTTGGAAAGATCAAATTGTCACATCTGCCTTTATAAACATTCCTCCAAGTTTCATGGGTGTTTTTTGCAGAAAAAATCATAAGTGAAATCTCATTAGGTTTTGAGTTGTCCACACTTTCACAGTATATTTCAGGATTTAAAATCAGAATCCATATAAAAATCAGTAGAAACCTAAACCGCAGTGTTGTTTCTTTGAGAAACATATCTAAAGATAAGAAACACAAAACACAAACTAGGACTGTAACTTGAAGCAGTGATGAAAATCATAAAAATATGGGAAATAAGACCCCAAGATTTCACTGAACCAACTTCAGAAAGGGTAAATTATCCCCTTTGCTACAGAGGAAATATCTTTCACCCAAAGGCAGTCTCAGCAACTGGATTCTCTGAGGTGCTACAAAGGAACTCATCAGCAGTGATCCAGCATACAAAATGATAAAGCAGCAAAAAATTAGACAGGTGATTACTACGCAATTCGAGCAGCATGGCAGCTGTAGTAGTTTACAGTTCCATTTGTGATTACCCCACTGTGTTATGACTCCTCTAAATGAACTTTCAACGTTAGTTAAAACAACTTGTTTACAGGACAGAGTAAGAACTCTATCCCAGAATTTGTTTGATTATTACAAATTCATAATCCAATTTAATTTTCTTCAATTTGCTATTCAATGTAAGTTTTACTTTAGAAGAACAAAAAAAGTGGGGAACAAATCAACATCTGTTGCAATTCTAGAAGGTGCTTCAGTTTAATGGCATTGCCACATATTAAGAGATTACAAAAGGAATCTTATGTCAAATCAAAGCATGATCAGAAGTCTTACAAGTTTAACCAACATCACTGAAACACATTTGCAATATGCTCATTTTACAACCAAAAGAATACAAGGTCTAAGAAAAGAGAATGAAAAAACATTTTCTTTAAAACATGGATAACTTATTCAATTTTAATAAAATACTCAAAGATTAAGCAAACATTTTGATCACTGAAGATGTCAGACTCATTTTACTTCTTACCATGAGAATTTGTATGATAGTAGCAGCCTCACAAAAATGGAACAGTAACTGGGAAAGGAGGTTCACTTCTTTAAAAAGGTGTGCAAATTACTATGAAACCACAGTACTTACATTAAAGCCAAGAAATAAAAACTAGTTTCCAGGACACACTGGTGAAACTAGAGTTGGGGGAAAGTCTGCATGGGAAACAAATCATGACCTTGTGACTTACTAATGGACTGTTTATGGAAATACTTTTCTCAATAAGTTAATCTTATACTAGGTACTGGAGTGACCTGGCTGTGAACTAGAAACTAAAAACTGATGTCACCATTGAATTAATTGCTACATTAAAGTGTCAGGCAACCTGTGACAGGCAAAGGGTGACAGAGCCCCAAGACCATGCAGATATCAAAAGGAAGACATGCCTTTAAAGTGTAGTTGGAACAAGGCTGATTTCAGCCCAGGACCAGTGAAGAACATACTGTCACATAATCCTATTCTAGAAAACCAAAACACATTTGAACAGTCAGCTTCAGTCATGTTTGTAACAACAAATTCTTCAAGAACACTCAGACAACAGGACATAAACTAGTGCTCTGAACACTGTCAACATGGAAGGTGAACACTTTCAGAAGACAGCCTTCCTATCTTCTTGCTTAATATGTCTGGGTTAAGCATTAGCCAGCCAGTCATGCATCTACACAAAGTTAGAAACAAGATGCTGTATGAATACAGAATAGAACAGTTCTCAATTCTTACTCCCTGGCTACCCACTCACAAGTACTGAAGGACCAGTAAATGCAGTAAAACAGAAAGGGTTAAGCATTTTAAATCCTGTAATTATAGATTATTTTAGCAACTGCAATAAGTATACAGTAATGCAACAAAAGTATCAAAAGTCACCATGTAAAAAACCAGCTACAGTAACCACTTCCCTTGTGAGAGCCAAGCTTTATCTCCTCCCAGTTATAAAAAAATGCCATTTATTTGAACATGGAAAGGGAGTAACAGTGCTAGACCCATATTGTCTCATTTCCTATTTCCTTTTGGTATCAAAATGCAGACCTTGTCACAATAAGACTCAGAAATGCATTGAAGCACACATTGGGCTTTCAGGAGAGAAAGTGAGATGTTGGTTCTCTAAAATGAATTTACATGGGAAAAAGAGCAAGTTCTACATATGTTTGGGGGGTTTAATTACTATAATTTTTTCACTTTTTTTATTTTCCAAAAATGGTTATAAAGAAATTCAAGGAAAGACTGGATAGCCTGTTACCAAAAAATGTCAAAATCTTGCCCAACAATAACTACAATAAAAACTTTGACTGCATTTAAGCTTATGCACTAATTATTTGTGGTTACTAGCAAGAACCAGTAGTTTAAAAAATGTCTTCAGGGCAAAATCTATATGCCTGCTTTGTACCTCCAGCAAATCATAAATTTACTTGTCATCATGTTTCCTGCACTAAGAAAGTATCCTGAAATCTGAAGGCAATGCTGTCTTCTCACCCAGAGATTAACTGACAATATTTAATGGAAAACAAGAGCCTGTCATTAGGGTATCAGCTCCCACAGAGGGGAGGCAGAACACAGCTGGTACTAACCAGTATAACCAGTTGAGCTCCTTCACAGAGATAACATTTCACACGTCTGAAAATGCTGCAATTGCATAAATTAATCCTCTATTACAGCTATTTATAGTTAAAGGTCCTAGATATATTAAAGAACCAACAATACTCTTACTTTTGACTACTTTCACTATTATATCCTCTGAATCAGGGTTTTAATCATGACAGAAACTCACCATTTTTAGACATTTAACAAATCAGTATGCACCAAAACACTGTCAGCATGGCCTAGACAGAAGCAACTTCAGTGTGCTAAAATAACATAAATTGAAACACCCATTTCTATGCAAACATTTTGTTAGAGCCAGCAGGTCTGGTAGTTTGTAGCACACACTACACTACCAGTTCTTGCACCCTTCTTTTTCCCCAAGTTCTAGAGGTGCCTGCTGCCTGAAGCATCAGACACAGTCCAGCTTACTAACTTTACAACTCACATAAAAAGTTTTATGTAGCCACATATGGGCCACAAGATCCACAGAACTTACCTAGTAACTGTGAGTACAACAGGTTTTATGCTAGCTCCATCCTGCTGCCAGCTGCTTCACAGAGCTGATGAGCCGAGAAACCTCAGAACTCCAACAGACTCATATTAGCTCCAACATGGACACAGTGGTTATTTAGGTCCTGATTTTCCTCTGAATTAGGATTTATGTTTTGAACAAAACCCAGACTAGTTTCACCTATTTAGTGAAAAGCCTTGCTTTATACCAGGCTGAGGCACCAATACCACAAACAGGATAGACACACAAGAAGTGAACACTTGTTCAAAAAGGGTGTCAATAAAGCCTATAAGGCTCCACCACTGCATAAGGATTTTACTAGAGGCTCACTCACAAGATTAAAACCTGCATTTTTGTTAAGTCCCAGCTATTTACAGCTATTTAGGTCTCAACTACTTATGCCCATGCAAGTACTTTAAATACAGTGGAAATACTAATGCATACAGCCAAGTTGCTTCCTGGAAAGAAATACTTTCAAAAAGTTATTTATCAACTAAGAAAAAGTGAAAGACCTATTTTGATGAAGTTCCTATGGAACTTTGTCTACACATTAGACAGGCTGGCAGATTTCCTACTAGTTCTCCTTGCTAGCTCCTCAGCAGTCCATCCTGTGGGCTGAAAGGAAGCCAAAAGTCTAAAAGTTCTGGCTGTGCTCTCCCCTGCAGTCTTGATTCTCAGGGTCTACAAGTGGCTTTCCCTGGCACTGGACCTGTATTCTCATTTGCAGTCAATTTTAAAATAAAGGAATGCAATTCATACACAGCTGATTTCAAAATGCCACAGCAATTGTCCTTTTCCACTTGGCTTTGCTGGGCACTCTCACTAGTAGCAGGACTGTAAAACATTGCTACAAACATACAGCTCAGAGCAGGTCAGAACAAGCAAACAGTAGAGCATACTAATTTTCTGCTGAGATACTAAGAGGAATTAAATACTTCAGCGTATTTACCAGGACAGGATGGTTTACCATTGTACCTGAACATGCTGGAACTTAACCGCATGCTTAAAAGACAAACGTGACAACACAGTAGCACGGTTCTTACCATATGTACACTTAACTTTATAAAGAGCAACTCTATACTTCAAAATATTCAATATAAAGAAAATAATTTCAAGATAAGGTACAATTGTACTTCAAATGAGTTTAGAAAGATGAACAGTAAACTTTCATTAGTTTCTGATCATGAATTACAGAAATAAGGGAAAGACTTGGTTAAAGACACTACCTTTCTGAGAAATGCCAGTTTTCACAAAGATCTGCGACATTATTAGTAAACTGTTATTCCACAGAGGATCCCAAAGAGCAACAGTCAAAGAAGGTTACTGACACTGATGTATTTGGTAAACATTTGAATGAGATGTCATCAAGCCCTTTCTCACTGACATGTCAGAGGGCAGCTTTCAGCTCAAACTCTATCAACAATGTTTTATTTCCCATCAAAAAGGGAAGTCCAGCTATAGAAAGGAAACAGGATTTGTAGGAGAGCTTAAGAGTCAGTCCGCAAACCCCAACTTCTCTCCTTTTGTGAAGGAAGAAAAAGCTCAGACTGAGAAACTCTTTTTGCCTAAAATGACAAGGAATCCAAAGTACAAAAAAACACTTCACATTTGTTTATATTACTATTCTAGTGCTTTCTAATCCTTTTCCTAATGTTCTCCATTTCTAAGAGAGTCAACGTGGATTCACCTAGCTTTGAAGTATCTACACAAGGAAAAGTTGTTCTTTTTCAGAACTGAATCCTTCACTACCAGCAATATAGCAGAAATAAGTGACAACAAGAACCATTTTGAACAGAGGATGCTGGCCTGCAGCATAAACCAAATGCAATGGTCAGGCACAAATCACCCAAGTCTCTGCCAGTGAGTATCACCTCATTCAGCTTACTGACCATATCAGTGTACGTTGGTTTACAATACTGAACACATCCTTACATGAAAGCATCTTACAATTTTGAAGAGATGGAAGACAGTTTAATCCAAAATATTTATTATTATGTGCCTTCTTCCCACAAAAAAGGCACTCAGTGTCAGTCTACACGTCAATCTTCATAGTGAGAGAAACCAAACAGTAAGTCATTAAATCTTCTCTGTATCAGTTTGGCACAATGCATTTCTAAAATGACAACCCTGAAGACCACCTGCATTGTTCTCTGCCAGAGCTCTGCATGGCTTAAGGAGTTTCATTTCATGCCTTCTTGTCCACAAGGCTTGCAAGGGGGAGGCAGGTGGGAGCTTCTTCTCCCCACTCTTCCTGTAACACTGGCTTAAAGCAAATACAGAGAACAATCTGCACATCTTTAAGATCTCTTCACCACATGCCCCTGCTCTTCCCCCAAAGAGCCTCTGGGAAGGATAAGAAACATGCAGTTGCAACTCCAAGTAAATTCTTGTCCAGGGAACAAACTGCAACTCCCAGTTAATTTTAGTAATGTGTTTGAAGAAGGCGTGAACGAAGCTGAGTGGAGCAGAATGTACCAGTGCACGAGGATCCCTGCCCTAACCTTGAAGGCTTAAAGAGAAAGCTAATTATCCTGGTTACTGTGACCTTGCCAGAAACCAAGAGCCACCCCTGCAAGGCAGACAGTGAAGAGCCTGGCTACATTTGCTGGGCTTTAGAGAAATAGTTTTCACACCCACCATCAAAAACCTAATAGAAACTCCAGAGCCCTGGCACTTTCTACAGGCCAGGGCATCCAATTTGCCTGCAGAGATCAGGAGACTTACTGTAATAAGCTATTTGTCACAAATCAACGCAGAATTTACAGTTAAAAAAACCCAATAAATTAATCTCTACTCTATATTTACAGAAGAGCTCATATTCTGGACCTACATGCAGCCATTACTGAATTAACTTTTTAAAAATAAACTTATGCATATTAATATAGTTTTAAGAGAAACTCCATCCAGCTTCCCACTATCACGTTAACACTGTCTTAGCAAGGCTTCCATGCTAATTGCAACTGCAATATTTTCTTACATTAAGCAAACAAGTCTTTAATCTTAGCCTAGGCTCCTATCCAGGCATTTACTTTAGTGAAATAACAAATGTTCCAGATATTTATTGCTGGGCATATTTAAGACACTGATTACATATCCGGTGGTAAAACTTCAAACAAGAGAAAAATACTGAAAGGAATACTGGAATCAGACCTGGCAACCCCTACCGTGTGGGGTCTAAAACCGTGAAAGTTTAAAAAAAAAAAAAGCTGAAACATTGAGAAACTGAGAAACTGTCCCTGACTAAGCAAAATTTTTCAAAGTATATATTCAGCAACCAGAAATTAAAGTACTTCATAATTCAAAGCAATTAGAGTATTGTCTTGGTGACAATTGATGAAGCACCTATGGAACTTTGTCTACATGTTAGACAGGCTGGCAGATTTCCTGCTAGTTCTCCTTGCTAGCTCCTCAGCAGCAAACAAACATTTGCTTCCTAGAGTGTTGTAATCTGACAAACTCAATAAACTGAACATGAACTGCAAACTGGATATCACTGCAAGTTTCACCACACCTCTGACAGGTATTTGCATTTTTGTATACATCTCCAGATGCAAAACACTTAAATATTACCTGGAGGCAATGGGGAGACCCTGTCATCCACTGAGCTTTGAAGTTTCCCTTTTAAAGAATACAAGGAATTACTAAAGAAAAATTCTGCAGGAATTTTATTGGGAGTCGAATGGGAAGTAACAGAAACAATTTGTATAAGAAAACCCAAACTGTTTCTCAGTTTGTTGTTAAGACAAATTAGGGTTTTTTTTTCCTTCAGCATTTCAAATATTTACACCATGCTCTTTCAGCGTCTGAAAGGAGCAATCCTGGTGATACAAGCATGATGGTCATACAGGACATAAAAAAAATCTTCAGGGTGTAAGAGGGTATTTCAGAGAAATAACAACTGAAATGAAATATATTTGCAGACCTTTGAGGGTGAACTACCAGCTCCCAAAAGCACTGTTGACAGCTGAGCAAGAAACTCATTTCAATTTGCTCAAAAGCAGGATGACTGAAGGCTCAAGAAGAGGATGGAAAAGAGCTCAGAAAACATGATGTCAGATGTGGTCAGATGTCAGTGAGGTCAAGCAGACAACTCATTTTCCAGCACTCTACTCCCACCTTCCACAGTGACCCTGGATAAGTTACAAGGAGCTGCAGTACCAACAGCAGTGTGAAGTCTATTGAAAGGAAATACTAGGAAAGAATTGAAGTCCTCTGACACAATAAGCATACTAGCAGTCATTCCACTACAAATTAGGATACTAGTACAAGAGAGATGAGAATAAATGGTATTATATTTCCTTGAATGACTTGAATAGTTTACACTTCAGGGACACAAAAACATAGAGACAGTGTGAAACAAAAGTAAACTGATTCGAATTCCAGTTTAATCTCAGAAACAGGAACACTAAATGACACTCTAAGTCTAAAGAAAAAGAAAGAACAGTCACTTTTTGCAAATACCTTCAAATCCTTAGTCATCAGATGCTGAACAGCATCAAAAAAATTGGACATTTATGAGCAAAACAGAGAGGGAGTGATATGTCAATCAGCTTTTATTAAGACAATTTGAAAATTACTTCACCAGTTTTCAGACAGAAGGTAAACAACTCCCCACTTCAAATTACTCTTCAGTAGCAAGTACCTAGAGCTGCTGGTTTTTTCTGGACATTTTTCAGCCAAGATCCAACAAAACTGATCTTCCAAAAGCACCCCGACAAAACCAATCAAACAACCCCAACAAAACAAAGCAAACAAAAACCTCAAAACAAACAGACAAACAAACAAACCCCAACCAAACAACAAAGCATAACCCATAGGTTAACACAAAAAAAGAAACAAAAAACAAAACACCAAAAAACCCCCAAAACTCCAAACATATAGGAAAAAAATAATCAGGACTATTCACCACCAACCAGGATTTTCCATTTCGACAGTGTGGTGAGACAGGAAAGAGGAAGCATGCTGCAGCAATACACTCAGCCTCTAAGTAAAGATAAAAAGGGAGGGAAGTAACAGAAAGCAACTTTCCACTTAACCACATTCTCCTAGTCAGAGACAAGTAATGAAGCCCTTTTAAAGGCTTTCTGTCCACTTTGCCTCAAGCAAAAGAATGAACTGTAATTCTAGACTTTTAAGAGAGCACAGCAGATAAAAGTAAATTAAGACAACCCTTGGATCTCTGCAGAGAATCCTCTGAGAACACTGAGATTAGCATTAGAAACTCAGAACTCAAACCAGATCCATCCTCTTATCACCACTGCTGCTGAAAACTAGCTTTACGAGTTTGTTTAAAGAACAGCTACATGGCAACATACAATTTATGTTTTAAACAAGCTCAAGCCAAGTTTCACCAATACTGGAAGCAGCATTCACACAGTCACTCCACCCCCAGACGCTTGTTTCCACTCCTGCCTCACGCTCTCCTGCAGTAGCATAAATCTGTGCACAGCTGCACCAGTACCTTTACTACAACTTCAAATGACAACAAACATCTCAGTACACTAAAAGATCTTGTGAAGTTCAAATCCACCGTACAGAAGGAAAAAGTGATCTTCACATCTTATGCTCTATATGTTTGACCTTTGGGTAAGGTACAGTTGCACATGTCTACACGCAGGTATTGCATTAAGCACTACTTAGACTCCACTGAGTGACAGCGGAGACTGAACCTTTAGTATCACTAAATCCAATGAGACAGAAAGCTCCAGATTAGTTAGTTACAATCTATTTACTTTGCACAGGAACAAAGAAACTGCCATACCAGATCAGACCATTTAAGCAGAACCCTACCACTTGCAATAACTAAGAGCGATAAAAATCAGACATGGTAGAGGGTGACCCTCTTCTAAAGGTGCTCTCAAGCCACAGAGCATAGAAGAGGTAGAAAGTGAATCTTCTTTCCCAGTAGTATCCAGCTCAAACTGGAAGCAGAAAATTTGGTGGTTTATTTAAACAAACAGTTACAAATATCCAGCTATAGGGACTTGGATAAAATACAAAATTATATTTTACCTTGGCTAAGAATAGCCAGGATAAAAAATAAGCTATATTTTTTTAACCTGAGCTATATTTTGACAACATAAGCAGAGAAAGTTATCATTTCAGTAACACGAAAAAAAAAAAAGGCAAGTTGAACCTTGGCCACACTGTGCTTTCACTCTACATGCTCTCCCTCTGTTCCGACTTCAACTCTCAGTGGTCTGTTAAAAGCATTCATGTCCTTCCTTGAAAGTCAAAGGTGCTACAAATTGATGAGCAGAGCTGAAAGTGATGAGTTTTTACTAATACACTTGTACATATAGACAAAACTTCAGTTTTGAAGTGTGTCTTTGGTGTCTCTAGCAGGTGTCAAAAAGCAACTGCAGAAGAACTGTATTAATATCTACAAAGGTTATCTTGCAGCTAAACTAACACATACATTTTCAAACAATTTTTACACAAGTCACATAGGATGTGGTTACTGCATGCAGAGGACATGAATGTCGTATTTCTTGCTTTATGGCATTATAAATTAACCCCGTACTTGGGGATACAATAAGTCACCTACACCAACTTCAAACACAAACACCACCTAAGGGGTTTGAATGTTTTAAAAGCACATTGTTAAGGTCGCAGAGAAGGAGGTGCATTTTGCCTTCATGGATTTCCCTCAAGCTACAAGAAATCAGACTACAGCTATCATTGACCTCGCTATTTGGATCCTTTTATAAGGAAAATTAATAAATTGTCAGTATAGAAGCTATACAGGACAAGAGATCTGAAGTGCTTTATGTTGAAGCTGCAAATCCTAGTAAAACAACTCCCCCCTCCTCTTACAGTGATATAAAAAGATCAGTGAAAATACTCACTCTACTTCCTCACAAGTAGAATGCTTGAGAGATTTAAGAAAAAAAAGTAATATTTACATCTATAACTTAAACAGCAGTCAATTTCCCTACTCAGCTTCATTTTGAAGCTCATGCAGGTCTTCCACCATACACAGAAACTCTATTTAAAAGGAAAGTAACTAATACCAAAGAGACTGACACGGGGACTTTGGAGCAAGCACAGTATCTTCTAACTAGCAGTAGATCCTTACAGGCAACTACAACTACCTGTATTTAAAAATAAAATATAAAACCTCCACATAATACATTATTTAGATTATGCCTTTCAGTTTTGCCTCTTAATAAACATTTGGACAACTGCTGCACACGCAACTTTAATATGTAATACACTGTTACATATAAATTAGCCTCTTTCAGTTAAACAAATCAATTAATATTAAAATGAAGGAAGAAAGATGTTTTAAATTCTTGACACAGCTTGACAAAATAATACTCTAACATCCGTTTATTAGTAACACAGCATACAGAATTACTGACTCTACATGAGCATTTATAGAATATTTCCAAAGCACAATCATTATTAAAGTTGCCAAGTATTTTCAATTGCACTTAAAATAAATTCAAAGTAGACCTTCTCACTAAAATACTAAAGAGAGAATCACTTGGCATTTAGTATTTTCTAAGATTTGTTAACATTCCTAGTCAAATATCAGAGAGTATTTAAGAGTGTTCTAACTTGTACACACATGCAATACACTGATTTGACAAAATACAGGTACTTAAGAGTAAGCAAAACTGTTCACGTGAAAAGGAAAAAAATTCCACAGCTGCTCTGTCATTGCTGCTGTGGGACTATCGAGGATGGATGCAGTGTTTCAGGACCGATGCAACATATATTGGCCTTTCTCAATGTCAAGCCTAACTCCCACTTGATATCACCATGAGACTCAATTGTTTTAAACATGTTCCAATACTGATTCTTTATTTTTCTTGAAAGTCATGCAACTGGATATAATTGTATTACAAGACACAGTACATTATAATTTCATTACTTGATAGAGACAAAGATGGTGCCAAGAGTTATAAAAAGGCAAGGCACTCACTAAAATTCATACATTATTTCCCTTCCTCAAAACATTTATGATTTCCTGCTAATCCTTTTGTAAGTACAGAGCCATTTCTTATCTGCACAACCACACCATACCAAGCATTTTTACCTTGCCCTAGAAACAGGCCAAAATCCATCTGAATGGCTGAGAATACATATAAACAGGACACTGGTCCAGAAAACAGTTCCTATTACTGTAGTCCCACGTTAAGTCAACATTTTTAAAATATCCTTGAGGTCTACCTAAGACATAACCGAAAAGGACACACAAGTCCCAAATGGGAACTATATTTGTTTCTCACGAGGTTTAAGTGATTAGCCAAACTGTAAGGCATCATTAAAATAGGTCCCTGGACCTAAACTACAGAGTCCACATCATATAAAATCTTACAAGAAATCCATGTGAAATTGTCAGTTTCACATCAAATTTACACAGTCATACTGCAGTGCCTTCCCCCCCCCCACCAATCAGACCCTGCAAGTACACGGTAAAGCTGAAATACGCTCTGAAGTACTTCAACTGCTTCACTGCGGACATGAGCTCGATTTCATCCTGAACACTTGTACGCTTGTCAAATAGGTGTAATACAGGCAGTTCTTAAGAAAATGGAACTTATTAATTAGTACACGCAGAAGGCAAATACGGGCTTCGAACACCAGGGCACTGAACGAAACCAGGCACTGAAATTTATCACGTAGACTAAACCACGACAAAATTACTTTCTCTTGAAAAACCAGGAGGTCATCTATGTTTTAAAGCCTTTCCTCTCCTGACCAAGAGCTAAAAGAAATCAGTCCTGCACTATCGCGATGCTGCAAATTAGAATGTGACTTCGGAGAAGTCCTTCGCGGGGAAAAAAAAAAAAAAATAGAGTAGATTACTCAGTTTTGCAGCAAACTGTTCGGGCAGTGCCGACAGCAGCCGGGGAGCACCCGGGGCAGGGAAACAGCAGTCGCCCGACCCCCAGCGCGCCCGGTCCGGCCCCGCGGAGCCGCGGGCAGGCACCGCGTCCCAGTGGCCGCTGATATATCCGGCCCCGGCCCCGCCGCCGCCCCGAGCCCGCACTTCAAAGCCTTTCGGGACTCCGGCAGAAGTCAAACACAAGCGCACCCCCGCACCCGGGCCGTCCCCCGCGGCCCCGCTCCCGCCGCACCGCTGACAGCTGCAGGCGCCCAGCGGGGCAGTCTGCCCGGCCACTCACCCTCCTGCATCCCCGCACCAGGTGCCCCGGAGAAGGCGGGCGAGCTCTGTCCGCCGCGCCCCAGCGCTGCGCTCCGCGGCAGCTCCCACCGCCCCCGCATCCGCCACCGGCCCGGGGCCAGGCGCGGCCGTGCACCCGGCGGGGAAGGGAGCGCTGGAGCCTCCCCCCGAGCTCTGGCCGCGGGAAAGGGCCCCGCCGCTGTCACCCGCCGCCGAGGCCGAGCGTTGCCCGCCCCTCCAGCCCCCAGCGCCCCTCACCTCGCGGCGGGGGACGGCTCCATCCTCCGCTCGGCGGCGGGGTCCGTCCCCGCCGAGCTCCCCGCCGGCAGCGGCTCCAGGAGCTCGGCGCAGCGGCTGGGGGAGGCAGCAGGGCTGGCGGGGCTGGAGCGCGACGGCCCGGGCAGGTAGTGGAGCAGCAGCGTCTCGGGGGGCTCCGGCGAGGAGGAGGAGGAAGAGGAGGAGGCGGCCAGGGCGGCGGCGAGGAAGAGGGGCGCCTCCGGCAGCCGGTCCAGCTCCACGCTCCGCACTTTACGCAGCTGCTTCCGTCTCCAGTCAGAGCGCTGTTCCTGGCAGCCGCCGCCGCCCGCCTCCCGCAGGAGCCCCCCGCCGCTCCCGGCGACGCTCCCCACCACCGCGCCACCCTTCAGGCTCCCGCAGGTAGCGGCGGCGGCGGCCGCCTCCACGCCGGCGCCCGAGGATAATCCCGATGACGAGGCGCGATCCCCCGCCGTCGCCGCCATTTTCTCTGGCAGGTCACATCGGGCTCCCAAGCACCGGGGGCAGCAGCCGCTCCGCGCGCTGCGCAAAGGGCGCTGCCTGCGGAAACGGCGTAGGGCGGGGGCGGGCGGCGGCAGCCTATTGGCGGCGGCGGCGGCGGGGGCGGGGCGGCCGCGCGAAGGTACGAGGGGCCGCGCCCCGCCCGCCCCCGCGCAGGTGTCGGCGCGAGAAGGAGGCGGGGGAGGGAGCGCGGTGAGGGAGCGGGCTCGTCGCCGCTGCGCAGGTCCTGGACCGGGGCCAGAGCGCGTTGTCTGTCCATCTGTCCGTCAGTCAGTCCGTGCGAGTGGGCGGCCGGGCGGGCCGAGCCCGGGACCCGGTGAAGGCGGCGAGCGGGGAGCGCGTCCCCGCCCTCATGCGGCCCTTCCCACGTGTAGGAAAGCGGTCCCGGGGCGGGGGCTATCTGTCCGCCCGTCCGTCTGTCCGCCGTGAGAGTGGAGGGGAAGCCTTTCCCGGAACTCGGACCGCGCTCCAGCTCGTATCCCCCACCCCTTCCCCCTCCCGTGTGCCTCCTCTCCCTAGCACACCCAGAACTTCCCGGGAAGTCGGGGAGTTGCCGCTGGAATGTGCCTCAGTTCACCTGCTCGTCTCTCTCTGGAGTTAGTACGAAATTAAGTGCACATCCTTGCCCGCAGCCTTCGCGCGTCCTTCTCTGGAACGCCGCTTCCCCTGTGCTCAGGTCCTGCTCCACGTCTGCAAGGCTGGAGAAGCGTTAATGTCTCGCCGGAGTAAACCCGTCTCCGTGTGTGCGCAGGTATGCACACACATTTTAGCCTGCCACGCACACCTATCGCTGTGGCTGCTTCCCGAGAGACTGGGAGAGGGAAGAAAGGCAGGAGACATCACATGGCCAGAACCTTGGAAGGTTTTTCTCTTAGTCTGGATTTCCACACGAAAGGAGTGGATTTGCTTTTTGATCTCAGATGAGGAAAGGAGAACTGGGTATTGCCACGCTTACAAGTTTGTTTTCAGGATGGTGTGAATACGGTAAAAGTCACACAGTTCTAAGCACTTCAACTGAGTATCTTAGGCTTATTTCCCAGAATTTGGTAGGTGCCCAAGTGTAACATTAACTAAGCAACTGAACAATAATTATAAGTATAATCACTTTGCTGAGATCACTGCTTTGATCTGAAGCACTAGTTGGGTGAGAAGTGTCTCCTAAGAGAAGCAGATTCTTTCTTGCCTTACACATGTGATCAGATGCTGACTTAAATGTAGACTCTTTGCTGGAGGATGTGATGAGCAGATTTGTAGAGGTCTTTCCCTCTGGACAAAAGCCTGAGGAGACTTTGTACTTGCTGTACTGGCAGAATAGTATCAGCAGACACATGCATGTGACCTCAAAGTCACACCAAGTGAAAGATACACTTGACAAGATGTACCTATACTTGTGAAGGTTTTTCAGTGAAGAATGCTGTGGGAAAGTCAGTTGCATTCATTGTCATCTTGCAAGAAGGGTTCCTTTGGGATAAGCAGGTCATCTAAAAATCCTCTTGTAATGTACAACTCAGAGACATAACTTAATTCAGAACTTCATAAAGGTAGCATTTGACTCTTATTTGAAGCCTCTGCTATAAATTAGAGACAGTTTTCTATAAGATTCCTAAATGAAGCCACATTGACAAAGGGAGAATCTTAATAAATGCCAGGAGTAAGATAACAAGGTATCCACTTTGTAGAAGCAGCATGAGATTAGCTGCATGCAAATGCTGAAATAGATGGTTGAAACGAACTCAATTTTTATTAGTTGTAGGTAGTGTAACCTGCATGTACACAGCATCCTCTAGTCTTCAGTAGGAAAAAAATACCAATAAGCAGTGCACTATTATATATTTTTAAATATTCCTCTTTGCTATAAAATCACATTCACAGAAAAAAACCAAAACACCAACCAACCAAAAAACCCCCAAACCCTAAATACAAAAACCCAATCCCATAACCGTACACTTTTAAAGAAATCTAAATAGAAAAAGAAAATAACTTTAGGAATTTTGTAAATTCTTGTCATGTGGAGGACAAATACACCTCTAAATAGCAATTGGTTGGAGAAGAATAAAGAGAAGAAAAAGCGACTCTTTAATACAAGTAAATCTAGGAGATAAGGGTGCATACAATGTGTATGACAGGTCTAGGGGACACCTCTCCCAGAGTGCCAATGAGGGAGAAGGAAATGGGAAATTCAAGACAAAACATCAGAGTGGCAGTGGGGTACTGAGGAATGTGCATGTACACTGAGGTGAAATGCCTTCTAGAAAGCAGCTAGGAACAGGGCAAAATATAAACTACAGGGACAGCGGGAGGCACCATTGCAAGAAATAATTAAATGCAGACAAGTGCTGTCACCATCCCTGTTAAGGCATGACTTTGCCTTTTGGCCAGCACTGTCAAAGATTAGAGTTACTTTTGGATAAGATGCAAGGTGGAAAACCCTCACTATTCTGTCATTAAAGAATATCCAGAATGCCTTATGAAGGCTGTTTATCTCCTGATTATTGGCTGAAATTCAATTTTACCTTTTACTTATAATTCTTATATTCACCTTATTTTTTCAAACGGGTGTTTCTCCACTCTGCCTTCACCACTGCAGCACAGTGGCAAACAAGAAAACACCTTCCATGGCTCTCTCCAGAACACGAGGTAATGCATTGCCACTGCACAACATAGACTTATACACTATATAGAGGCTCTATTAACCTCTTCATTTTGAAATCAGAAATTGAACATGCTGATTGACTTCTGTGTTTTCTTGTCATTCTCTTTTAGAAGTCTTTTTGCACTTAAGCAAGTGAGTTGAGCTGATTATAAAAAGCACAAAACTTACTGAAGAGCTCAGAAAGATACTCAGCTACCTCTTGCACAGATTATTTCTCAGTCTGTCTAAAACAGCTTTAGACAGTAACATGTGACTTTAAATAGTTTTCAGTGGGCTTGTTTCCCCTAAGTCACAAGTAGTGGCACCCCGGGTTTGTTACAAAACAGAGGCCTTTGGCCTCAAATTAGCACCAACATTTGGAACATCTACTGTTGTACACAAAGAAACTTCTGTTTGGGAACACACTAAGATTTTGCAAGCCAAGGAGTTTCCTTGTTGCACAAAACTTGTAACAGTGTCATTAATAATCAACAATTTTCAACATGCTAGAGATAGGAATCTACTGTGCCCCTGAGTACATAACCTAGGCATCATCATCCAAAACCAGAATAAATATGAGAGATAACACAATCTGTTTGTTTCTGGTCTTGACTACACATGCAAAAAGTGCTTTAATACTGTATACATGCTGGATTCTCCCTGTCTTCTTTTCTATGTAGAAAGACTTATCCCCACCTTGATCTTCTATTCATTCTTTCCATTGTGAGAAAGGAGAAACAAACCTGGTCCTAAACCATAATCCTTTCCTGTTTACTCCTTTGTGTAATGATGAAGTCAACGCAACTAAATGAGGTCCTTTTCATGCTCATTTCCTAGGTCCTGCTGAAAATCTGCTGGTGTCTCTGTCTCCTGTAGAAACACTTTGCCATCTTGCTGATGCACCGTCCTTACTTTGTAGCATAACAGGTATAGTCTCTAGAAGAAATTCCACCTCAGAAAAGCAGGATCCCATGTCACTTTTCAGGAGAGAAAAACCCAGGTAAAACTAAAAACTAAAATCTGTTACAGGGAATTCTAGAGGTTTTGTCACTCCCTTGAAATGTCTAGTCTACTGTTATTTATGTGTTTCTTTTCTTAATGTTTTACTTATTAACTTCTTCATTAATTTCAATAGAAAATGTGTTTAAAGATTTCTTCCCTCACATTTCAGTCCATGTGGAACTGAACTTTTGTTAAAAATGTATTTTGGATCCACAGTGTTGTAGACTGTATCTTGACCTAGGTATCAGACACGTTACATAAGAAAAGACCTGTACTTTAACCTCCCTTTTCTGCCAAAGCATATAATAACAGTTCTCTGTTTCTTTTTAAGAACTAATGATACTGATGCATCTTCTAACATTCCTGCACTGTCCAGTCACATTCATTACACTTACCAATTTTTTTCCTGTAGCATCTACTAATGAACTTTTGGTCTACCCACCATATGATCCAATGCAAAAGGTCGTCTGTTTCCAAAGAGTATGATAGACAACCAAGCAACAGAGCAATCAGCAGACTAGAGTGCAATCCTTGCACAGTAGAAGTCTATCAGCTGTCTCGATTTTTGGTGTTGGTGTTTTTTTTTTTCTCACTAGTTGTACATCTTGCATTAACTATGAAAATTAGCTCAATTTTTGATCTCAGATAGTCTTTAGAATATTAATAGCTTGATGTCTAATTTGGATATTCTTCTTGGCTACAGTCACCATCCTTTCATGGTTCAATTTTTTTTTAATATTTACCTGCTTCAGACATGACACAAGGCTGAGGGATTTAATATTATTGAGTTTTCAGGTGAACTTTTGCTCAAAGGAAGTATAGGAATGAAGTGAGCAAAACCTGTTAAGGTTCTTCTCATACATCACTTATGAAGATCTACGAAAAGTATTGCAGCCATCAGCTCTTTTTCTCATACTTTTCCAGACTAGTAAATTGACAACATAGGTCTCACCTGGATCAGCAGTTCCATCTATTATAAGCATCACTATCTGTTTTCGCTCTGGGGAAAAGCAACTGTGCCATTTCAGACTCAGGAGACCAGTGATAGCTTAGTTTTCCTTCATGCTGTTGCTCTCACTGTTACATCTCTTTCAGCCTAGATGTTTATTATTCCTTCTGTTCTATGAGACAAATTTGAGTTCAAATTTGAGGCACAAATAGAAGTACATCTGTTAATAAACTGTGCGTGCTTTTCTCCACTGGAAGCTACGGATTTCCAAATTAAGAGGAACAGGTGGCAGAATTCCACTTTTATTTTTGTCCCTAAGGGCAATAGAGAATGGAAGAAGGACGACTTCCTCACTACCATGAAAGAGGACTCCACAGTTATTCTCTTCCTCTTCCTGCTGCTTGTCACCCTTATTCTGCCAGCAGCATAATCATACAGTGCCAACAATAAACTGCAGTTACTAGAGGACAGTAACTTGACAACAGCATAAACACCCAACCACCAGTAAACATTAGAAGTCTTGTTGGTGTGTCTCAGCACGGCTGTGGGCTGTAAACCAACAGTCTCATGTGATTGATATATCTAGCACATACCAAACAAGTCTGACAAGCATCCTGTAAAAGAGGAGCAGACAACACTGACACAATTTGACAGAGACCTCTGGATTACTGCTTTCCTACGTAACTGCCAGATGGACAAGGAATTGGCACAAACACCCTCCACAGAGTACCCTGCTAGCTTTCTACAGAGCCAGTGCATGTCTGAATAATAATTTCTGAGTTTAGTAGTGACATCCAGCCTGACATATTCTCTCTCTCCTTTTCATTTGTTCATCCCGCCCTGGCCCTCTAGTTATAATGTCTGTGTGCTTTCATTCATGATGGCGAGCAGTTGCTCTTCCTAAATCTAGCAGGTAGACCTGCCAAGGTCCTTACAGCTGTCAGAGGAAAAAAGAAAACTCAGCAACAACATCAGCGCCTACTTCATCATGTGATCCCTTTATGCCAAGTCTGTCAATTTTCTGGCACCATGGTAGAAGTGAATCAAATAACTATTAGGTGTAACAATGTCAGGGAACCCACAGATTTTAAAAGTAGTAATGGGATCTTTTATGTCCAAACAGTCATATCTTTAACATACCCAGCTCTTTAGAAAAGACTGCATCATTTTTCTCCTAAGCTCCTAAATTTCAGTTATTTCCTCCAGCAATTATAGTAGGCACAACACTACTTTATTGCTTGTGTACCAGTGACAGTCACTGAGAATGGTGTTTCCAAAGCTGTTTAATCACAGTGTATCAAGCTATCATCTAAACTAAACATTCTCCAAAAACAGATGATCTGGACATCAGTAGCAGGCATTTGCCTATCCTGAGACAAAATATTTTGAATATTTTGTTGCTTGAACAATTTTCTCTTCTGTGCGTACATAAGTAAGTAAAAAAAGCTTCCCATGTGGTTTCTGTAAAAAGGATTGCACTGGAGAGTTCTGAGGAAAGTGACTTTTCATTCTTAGTATTCGATTAGTATTAAAACCAATAATTTTATCTTTATATTTCATGAAAAGTTGGCTCCAAAAGAAATATAATGGAATAAAATATATGTTTGCAAAACAAAGTTCTGACCTTTCTTGAGTTCTGATTTACTAATAAGAAGATATTTTGAAAAATATTCCATCTATTCCACAGTATAAGCCTATCTATTGAATTTGGTTGCTGTTCCTGAAATTTATTTATCATTCACAGACCTCTCGCTGCTCTATATCATAGCTTCCTTTCCTACACCCAGTTCATTTATAATTTTTACTATGTCTGGATACTAACAAATCTCACCTATCAATAAATCATGAATAGAAAAATCCTCTGCTTTCTGCATGCTTACCTTCCTTCTGTTAGATACTGAAATCACAGGAAGTTACTGTTGTATTAGTTGGTGGCCTTCAACATTTGCAAAGTTAATTTCTATGTAATATAAATACATGCAAATACTATATATATGTGTAACATATATATGCTCTTCTTTAACAGATTGGGTTTATATTTTGCAATTTTAATTCTGATGATTTCGTTTCATCTTGCTGATGATATTACCAGGGTACAAAACTGAGCTGACTTCACATGCTCTACGTGTTTGCACTATGAAAGGCTTTGAGAAGCAAAGAATGACCTTGACAGAATATGTTTATGTGGGTTTGGGAGAGGTCCTTATTCTAATGGTTGCCAAGGTAGGATACACAATTTATTTTGAGAGATTGCCTATCTTCCTTGTTCTTTGTGGTTTAAGCCAAAACTTTTCACAATTTGAACAAAGACTTGCGAGTCTCCAGAGCATAACTGACCATTTACTGCTGAAGGTATTAACCATGCAAGCCACTTCCAGTTAGTTGTGTTACTGCTTTTCAAGGATGGGGCTTTAATCAAGTTTGCTGTGCACAGTACTAGCATTGCAAGCCAGATCAGTTAAAAAACGAATGTCACAATTTTCTTTTGAACTTCATTAACAAAGGAACAGTACTGAGCTGCTGCTTTTAGTTTCATGTCCTCTAGACACAAGATTTGGAGGTGATTTTATTTACAAATATTGGTACCGATTTCATTATACTGACTTCACTAGGTGGTTTCTGACATCTTAATTATAAAGCTGCATGAACTGTCTGCTTTATGTTGAAAAGAACAATATTCCTTTTAATTTCTATCCAAGATAAGAATGTGTATTAGCACATTTACATATTAGTCACAGAAGTCTTGAGATTATAACTATTTGTTTGCTCTGTTTAACCAGAACAAAGGATCCTTCACAGGGTGGTAACATACCTTTCAGTCCACAGTAAGAACTACTGCAGCTGATTTCTTATAACTTTTTTCACCCTCTGGATTATACCCATGTATATTTGAAGTACAGAGAGATACCAAATGTAAAAATAACATGCAGACTAGTGGTGCTATATAAAGAAAATAGCACTCCCTTCTTACTAAAGTTCCTAAACCGAAAGCCTTCTTAATTATTCCCAAATTCCTTTGTATATTCTAACTCCCCACGTTTACTCTCAATTGCGAGAATATGTATTCCTTCTTCATAGAGAACTCGAATTTATTTGGGTTTAGTTCAGTAGAAGGCCAATATTGGCCTCTTTAGCCACCAGTGTGCTTGTAACAAACGTGGGTAGAACCCTTCCCAAATCTTCGTTTGTGAAGCCCAGCCATGATGATGATGATTTCAGTAGAAGCACTTACACATTATCTCAGTAACATTTTATTTTGAGTATGAGGAAAACCCAGTTCTCTCCTGTCAGCTACAGGTTTAAAGTCTTCAAATCCTAGGAAAAGGAACTTTTCATATGTTAAAACACCCTCATAGTTCAGGTCAATACTTTATTCTCTTATCCTGTCAATTAAATTTTAGTACAGCAGATTGCCATTTGCTGCATCATTAAGCAGTACATAGCTGTCCTTTTTCCCCTCAGTAGAGTCCCTTTCTCTTCCACATTTCTAAAAATCCTCTCAGATTCTTAAAATTTGAATTTGGTTTTGGGAATCTTTAGGCTCAACACAATGGTTAGACATGATATATACTTCTGTGGAGCACTATAAATGTCCACCACAAGAAGGGGTAATATATACCCTACTCTATGAGAGTCTAGGTATCAAAGAACAACACAACTCACCTTTTCACCATTTTAAGTAATCAAATGCTTGAAGGAAGCTGAAGAGCATCTGAAAAGTGTCACTGGAGAAAATTGCAAAAGAAGAATATGGCCAATTAGAAAAGCCTGCAGAAAGTAAAAGATCTTATTTTTAAAATTCAGAGTTTCTCTTCTTTATACCATGTGAATGGTATAAAGCAACGTATTTATTTTTAAAATAAAATAGGACTTTTTCTCTAACTCAAGTGAACATGTATATTAATCAGTCAGTAGATGCAAAATTCTTTGTATGTTATTTTTTCCTTGCAATTATCTTCAGTTCTTATTTGCATTCTAAAATGATCACTGATGACAGCATATTAAAGAGGTACGTAGCATAAACTCCTAGCTCCTCCCTCCTTCCCTCTTTTTTTAAAGTACTGAAAGTAGAGAAGCTAAATTCCAATGCATTTTGATGATGTCAAGACAACCAAAGTTGTGGCTATAAAAAGAAAATGTTTCTATTTCCCCTGCTCCCAACAAAGCATGAGATAAATAGTTACTTTTTGGAATAATAAGGATTCATACCTGAAACTTAGACTAGCTTTATAAACCTGTCAAATAGTTTGTTTAAAACCATAACACACAGTGTATTTGGTGCAGATGCATGTTGCAGAACCATGTGAGGGTGCTTGTTTTGGTACATAGAAAGGCATTCCAACCATCTTATTTTAGTTATTGTACCACACCAGAGATAACAAAAGCTGTCCTAAGATTGAAGTGTATGATGCTTTCAAAGCATGTTCATTGTGAATATTCAAAAGGTCAGAGGTCTGAATTCCACTGATGTCTCACATTCTAGTCTCATTGAAGAAGATGGGAAAGTATGAATTAAAATGTTACTAGTAAGCCTGAGCTTACTGTATGATTTTCTGAGTATTTGGGCATTCATTGGTTAGAAGAGGATATAGGGAGGCTCCAAAATTACAGAGAGACAAAATCTGTCCATTTCTCCTCTGCATTCTCAGCTAAGCTTTTGAGGAGCACCTGTCATGGTCCGGATGGTTCAGCTCTGTGGATGGGGGAAGGATGCTGCTACCATTCCTGCTAAAGTTCCTAGGCCCAGTGGAGGCAATGTCTTCCTAGAGTCCTCTTTTGCCCAAAGTCCAACTTTAATGATTCTGGATTCGTTCCTATGAAAAGTTTGATTTTAGACAAACATCTTAAAAATGAGAAGTACTTTTATCTAAGTGAGGAAAAGGTAAATCAAAATTCTGTGTGTCATCCTCTCTGAAAAATATGCAGTTTATTGTATTAATACTGACATGAAGATCTCCTTAAACAAAGCATTCATTGTAAAGTGACGTCTTAAGGTTGCCCTACACTTTTAACACTGTAATTCTCTGAATATCCAGGTTTTATTTGTATAACAACTCCTAAAGCACAGACAAGTGAAACAACTTACCATCACCCAGAAAAATCATGGCCTAAACTAGAAATGAAATCAGATTAGAACATCTGCTCTGGACACTACACACAGGCCCATCTCCTTGCGGAATATAAAAGACTTATGGGTCTTCCGTGTCATAGCTTGAGTTTTCTCTTTGCCTCAGCAACTAATGTCTTGAAAAGAGAGATCTAGTGATCAGTGTTTCTTAGTCTAAATGTCATCGATTGCAGTTAAAATACTGTTTTTCTTGAATTCAAGCATCAAAATACTCTTACAGGAATGATTACAGAGGCATCTAAAGCAGAATGTTTAATTCTCTTTGCTGCAAACACATGTATTTCTCCCACAAATTAGTAGAAAGTCATCCAAGATTGAATTAATTCACCTAGGACATTGCATCTATGGTACTCATTCCCTTTCTAATTACAGACAAAAAATACCACATGAATATTTTTAAGCTCTAATAATTTTCTGATAACATGAGTCAGACATGGTGGTTTATGGTGGCACTATACTGAATAGCAAAGCTCTTCTGTACTTCAAAAACATGCACAAAAACTATAGCTCCTATCACAAGACACATTGGACAATGGACATGGTTCAATTTTCACTATTTCCAGGTAGCAGAAGGGGGCTAGGAAGTCTGCAGAATAAAGAGGCTGTGGTGGTCACACTCTCCTCTTTGCCTGCACTGGGCTCAGCAAAAAGCAAACTGAGCTGGCCAAGAATAAGTTGATTCAGCATGCTCTGCTGAAAAGGCTCTTAAGCTGTTCCAGACAAAACCATGAAGAAGGATGACAGTGACAACACCGTCTATCCTTCAGGCTAAGTCTCCCCCCCACCCCCACCAGGTTTTGAACTGCTGCCAAAATGAATCATGTCTACTTTAAAATGTACTAGGAAGTTCATGTCTGGCACAGGTTGCTCCTTAGTTCTTTTTAATTGTCTTCTATAGGTGCATGATCTACTGAAAGTTTCAAATATGATTTATATTGCAGCATAATAATGTGTGATTTAACTTCAAGTAAAAAGGCTTGACCTTTTTTACTGTTATTTGCTACATTCATTTGTACAACGTAAGACAAAGCTAAAGAGGTGAAAACTAGTGAGAACTGACTGAGACTGAAGTGCTTGTTTCAGATAATTTTGCATGACCTACAAATACATTCCTTTTCCCCTATAGTTATTGCTTCAGGCTTTTTCTTTGGTCTTTTCTGTACCACAGAAGTTGCAGTGATTTCACTGCATCAGTTTCAAGAGGAACATATTTAAATCAGACCAATCCACTTGTATTCGAAGCCCCCTTGAGAAATTTCCAGACATAAGACCTTTTATTTAGTATCAGCAAAGTTTCTCAGTTAGGGGTTTTTGTCATCAATAGATCTCAAAGCACTTTATAAAGTAGATTACTCCCATTTACTCTGTTTTGCACTTGGGGAACAGATGAAATTTTTTGCTTGCTTGTGGTCAAATAGAAAGC
This sequence comes from Chiroxiphia lanceolata, assembly GCF_009829145.1. Classification (NCBI taxonomy): domain Eukaryota; kingdom Metazoa; phylum Chordata; class Aves; order Passeriformes; family Pipridae; genus Chiroxiphia; species Chiroxiphia lanceolata. The sequence continues at coordinate 15,784,147 of NC_045671.1, read as the reverse complement.
TGGGAAGAAAAACCTGTGTCTGTCCAATTCAGTGTTTCAGCCACAAAACTGCATGGGATTTCCAAGTTTTCCTGACATGAATGTACTTTGAGGATCACATTTCTGCTAACCTTGTAATGATGTTCCAGTGATTTCATGGTAATCATATTCAATTTAAAAGAAATACAAAATAATAGGACTTATTTGGTGTATTCTAAAGTGGTGGGGGGTTGTTTTGTTTTGCTTTGTTTTTTAAATACAATATCAGCTCATAAGAGAGTATCCATCTCTTAGTTTCTACCATGTAAAAAATATCAGAAGCATGGGTGGAATATCTAGAACCTCTCTTCCTTCATCAAATTCAGGCCACAGAAAGTTCACTCCAAAGTTATGTTCAGATATAAGTAAACCATCTAACAGCCAAAATATCATAGAATCACAGAATCAGCTGGGTTGGAAAAGACCTCTGAGATCATTAAGTCTAAACCTTGATCCACTACCACCACGGTTACTAGACCATGGCACTAAGTGCCACATCCGGTCTCATCTTAAAAACCTCCAGGGATGGAAAATTCACCACTTCCCTGGACAGCCCATTCCAGTGCCTGATTACCCCCTCTGTGAAGAATTTCTTCCTAATATCTAACCTAAACCTCCCCTGGCACAGCTTAAGACCATGCCCTGTTTTCTTACTGATAGTTGCCTGGGAGAAGAGACCAACCCCCACCTGGCTACAACCTCCTTTCAGGGAGTTGTAGAGAGCGATGAGGTCTCCCCTGAGCCTCCTCTTCTCCAGGATAAACAACCCCAGCTCCCTCAGCCTCTCCTCACAGGACTTGTGTTCCAGTCCCTTCATCAGCCTTGTTGCTCTTCTCTGGACCTGCTCCAGCACCTCAATATCCTTCCTGAACTGAGGGGCCCAGAACCGGACACAGTACTCCAGGGGTGGCCTCACCAGCACTGAGTACAGGGCAAGAATCACTTCCCTGCTCCTGCTGGCCACACTGTTCCTGACACAGGCCAGGATGCCATTGGCCTTCTTGGCCACCTGGGCACACTGCTGGCTCATGTTCAGCTTCCTGTCAATCCAAACTCCCAGCTCCCTCTCTGCCTGGCTGCTCTCCAGCCACTCTGTGCCCAGCCTGTAGCTCTGCATGGGGTTGTTGTGGCCAAAGTGCAGGACCCGGCACTTGACCTTGTTGAACCTCATCCCGTTGGAATCAGATCATCTCTCCAGCCTGTCCAGGTCCCTCTGCAGAGCCCTCCTGCCTTCCAGCAGATCAACACTCCCACCCAACTTGGTGTCATCTGCAAATTTGCTAATGGTACACTCAATCTCCTCATCTAAATCATCGATAAAGATATTAAAGAGAACTGGGCCCAACACATCGCTGGGGGACACCACTAGTGACCGGCTGACAACTGGATGCAGCCCCATTCACCACCACTCTCTGGGCCCGGCCCTCCAGCCAGTTCCTAACCCAGCATAGAGTGCCCCTGTCCAAGCCATGGACTGACAGCTTTTTCAGGAGTATGCTGTGGGAGACGGTGTCAAAGGCTTTGCTGAAGTCCAGACAGACCACATCCACAGCCTTCCCCTCATCCACCAGGTGGGTCACCTATATAGTGGTATAGCAGGATAGAAATAAGCCTAAAGTGTGAGCATGCAACTAGTTTAACAAGGAGCAAGAAGCAATAAAAATGTTTGTATTGAAACAGCACCTCATTTTCCATCCAGCCTTCAGAATGCAGAGATAAGCTTTCCTTGGTAAGGCTGTCTGTTAGGACTGGGCTATCATGTAGTGGGCTGATGCTGGCTATTTTTGCATTAAATGTTCTTCCTCTGTCACTAGAACCTGAGGGATGTAGTGACATCTCCATCCTTGGAGGTTTCCAAGGCTTAGTTAGACAGCACCACAACTGACCCAGTTTGATGCTGTCAATAGACTTACTTTGAGCAGGAGGTTGAACTAGGTAATCTCAAGAGAGCCCTTCCAGACAACACTTCAGTAGTCCTGCAATTTCAAACCGCATGTGAATGCAATGGATCTTGCATTTAAATTGGTCTGTAGTATCTGAAGAAAAAACCCACCAGCATGAGTGTAGATAAGGTCTTGCAGAATTACTAAGCTGGGAAAATTCTTCATCTCAGAAAATGGAAACACTCAATTTTCTATGGTATGCTGTCTGTTATGGTAGGAGTGGAATTAATTAGATTTCTATATTAGCTAGGTCTTGTATGCAGAAGCATTTTATTAATTAACCCAGTTTTACAGATGAATAAGAAGTTGAGTTCCTGTTATGAACAATACTTAGCCCTTTTCTAGATTCCAGTATTCTTCTGTCCCTTTGCAATAAAACACAGAAAATTGCAGATCAGCATACATACTGTGATCTGTAACCTTTTTTTTTTTGTCGTCTTCCGTTTTTGCACAGTACTTCTAAATGCTACTAACCTTCAAGAAGGACGTGATTATGGGAGAGGTACCACAGTCTTGTTTTATTATCAGTGCCTAATTAGAACTAGGAAGACTTACCCCTTCTGTTACAGGGAAAAAGCCAAAGCAAGAGAAACACAAGCATTCATGTCATCTGTTATGTAGGAAATAGCTAATCTGAAGCTACCTTTTTCACATATAAAGTAGTCTAATTAGCATTCCTGCTAATTAGAATGAGACAGAAAGAGTTAAGGGAACCATTTTCTACTGAGAAATGTAATCACCCCTCAAACAGTGTTTGGTATATACTCATTTGGCTAAATTATGTTTAGGTAAATAAGCCCTCTAAGGACTCATCTGATAAGGTGTGAATGTCCTGTTCTGCTATTTTCTGATTACTTTTTCCTGTGCATTTTAAGTTATTTATTTCATATTATAGTATATAAATTGATCATATAGCAGTTAGACCTGAAATGAAATGTCTTATCTGAACAAGATATTTGCATTGATTTCAGCTGAAATTTTTTTCCTCAAACTTTTCATTTGGTGTGTTAGTTCAAAACAAAGCCAGGTTTTGAAGTGAAGAAATCCTTCTATCAATGGAGTCTTGTGGTCAGTTCTGTTACTAGTCACATTTGCTCTTACAAACAATTGAATTCTTGGCTTCCTTTTAAGTCAGTGGGAGTTTTTACTCTTTGGGCGAAGTATTATATTTTAAACAAATGAAATGCTTATGTTCAAGGCCTTTCTTTGTGCACACCTAAAATATATTGAGTTTCAAACACCTCTATATATTGCTGTACAACTGTGAGTAATCTTTTATACTGCTGAGTTTTCCCAGAGCAGTTGATGATGAATAGTTGCTGAAGTAACACTAAAGCAGAATTAGGATGGACAAGTATCAGAACTATTGAAATTATTTTGCTTAGAGTGGAAGTTAATTGTATTTATTCAGTGTCTCCCGCTAAGCTTATTCACAGAACAGTATCTCATGAGAAGAAATATGTGTAAATCAAGACAAAATCCGAAGTAGACTAAATAGACATGAGTTCTTGTTGAGTTCGTTGTAGTTATTTTACGACTCTAGAAATCATCGCATCAGATACAGAAAAGTAGCAAAATAATAAAAAGGCATTTTTAAAGTTCTGCGTGTTTTTCCTCCAATTTTTTCTTGTGATAAAAAATAAAACTATGTACAGAGCAATAGATACATATTAGGCATATTCTAAGATGTTAAGTCAAGAATCCAGCTGATTTTTGTTGCTACAAAAATCATGTTATCTTTTCACAGTACAAATGAAGAACAGTGGACAAACTCTCAGCTCATACATCTGACATGACTTGATACAACAAGAAAAATGGATATGCAATGAATTAAAGATGTTTTAAGTTCAATAATCTTATTTTTGTTGTAAATTCTGAAAGATATTTTAAAATACTTTCAGAAGGGTAAGATGACATGCAGGTTTTGTGACAATGGATGTCTAAAGAAGAATGCAGTACAGGAAATTAAGATATACATGTAGATAAACTTACTGCAAATAAAAATTTGCAGGAATAGGCCATGGATTTCTTAACTGTTCACACTTAATGTTTCCTACAGTGTTAGTGTATGAAGAAAGCTCTTTCATTGCCTGATTGTAAATTAAATAAACATGTTCCTTACTAGTCTCTTTTACATTAGTTTCTGTTTTTTTAATAAACAATGGGGTTTTTTTCACCACATAAAAACTATAAAGTTTTAGGAGCATAATCTTCCAAACATTGGCACTGGAGAGTACGTATATTCTCCTTTTATAGACTACTGGATCACAAATGGTGTCAGACTCAAAATCTGACACTCTGATCTAGATTGTCTCAGTTCAAACTGGATTCCCATTACAGTTGACTAATCTGTTGGAAGTAGATCTGTTCAAGGTATTATCAAACTTCTGCACCCAATAACTTCATCTCAGTATGCGTTGTTGTCCCCACCCCTGTAAATGTCACCTCCTGCCAGGTGGGTCCTACAAGCATCTTTATCCTCCGCAATAGCTCTTCCCAATGCCAACCTCATTGATGCCCATAGCACATGTACACAACGAATGGCAACCTAGCATGCCCAAGTCCCAGCAGAGTTCAACATAAAAGCTGGAGGCATGAGGCTTGGGGCACCTGAGATTTTTCTGGAGCTCTGCATAGATTTACCCACCCCACCTTGACATGCTTTCCAGGGAGGGACTGTCTTCAATGGCTGGTTGTGGCTGCCACAAATAAGTAAGGTAATTTTGTTGGGCAGGTTTTGAACATAACTGAGAGCAGGATGTGCTAGCATGGAACATGTTAACTAGCCAGGTGCCTTCCTTCAGAAGAGAAATGAGACAACACAGACTGACAAGAGGTCTGGACACAGCCCAGTCTGCCCTGCAACAGAGCATTGGGACACTGAGACATAACCCTCATTTCTGTCCACACCACTTCTTAAACTCCTTCCACCCAACCACAGTAAGCAGTAAACAGAGGTAAGAAACAGAGAGTCTGCTTGCATTTTATATGGCAGTTACATAAGAACGAAATGTGTGGAATTTCAGAAGTCTGGTGACAGAGTCTTCAAGATCAGAAGTGCCATTTCTTCCCTAATAACTGAATTATGTAAACAAAGGCCACGACTACATGCATTTAAATGTAGGTCAAAGTGTTCCTGATTTCAAGACACAATGCACAAAAGAATTAATTTATCTGAGACTGGAACATCAAAGACCTTGAAGAAGGCAATACAGATGACTGTCAGCACACTCATATTTGTGACTTCTAGTATTTCCCTCTGTAAATAAAAAGAATGAGAAAATGATCCAGTTTAATGTCTTCAGATGAAAAAATCGCTGTATCTGCGTGCTTTGGAGTAACAGGAAATCCTCTTTCCATGGCAGCAGCAGGATGCTAAGGGTGGAACAACTCATTGCACAGGTTGTTGTTATATTACATTGCTATAAATGTAATGATAAGTTACAAATGTGCCCCACCGTGCCTATGACACCAGCAAAGCAGCAAAGCACAACGTGCTTTCTTTTGTACTGTGAAGTCATGAGAAAAAGGCAGCAACTTTGCAGGCCACATACAACAACAAAAGGATATGAGCTTCCCAGCAGTACCTCCCTTTCTTTGGGGTTTTGACTTAATAGTATGATCCAAGTCACCTAAACCCAGATTCATTACCTCAGCTGTACCATCTGCCTCTCACAAGGTGACAAAACCCAATCAATCCCATGTACTTGCTGAGAAGAAGCTTGAGACATTTGAAGTTTCATTAAGATTTATCAATTATGCCTCATATCAAGTTCTGCAATTATAATCAGAGATAAGCATTAGTCTCATATCTAACGTAATGCCAATGATATTAAAATGTATTTTTGCAACAAACCCTCCTCCCTAATTTTCCAGCAATATTTAAAAAGAAATATAAATGGATAGCAATGCCTCTCAATAAGGCAGACTAGTTTGTCTATTACTCCAGCATTGTGAAACTGATGTTGTGAAATAGCAACTGAAAGAAGCCTAGCCCAAGGCCCAAAAGGAGTGATTTATGCTACTAACTTAAGAAAGAAAACTGTCCAGAACTTTAAAAATAAATAGTGCACTGAGCTCTTTTAACTTATTTCTGAAATTACTACCAACTGCATACTGATTTCAAATCTTTATACTCTACAAAACTCCCAGGAGTGAAATTTGGCAAGGACTTAGCAGCTGAGAAAGACAGAGGAGATGAATCGTGGTTGTATGGATACAGCACTGCACACACTTAGTGCTGAAAGTTTTATATTTTGTAAATGTAGAATACTCATGCACAATTTCAGTATTCTTTCAATTGTGATGCATTCATATATTTTAACAACTTGTAACAAAAGAACAGTTCTACCAAAGCCATTTTGGAGAACAAAATTCAAAGATCTGAAGGGGAGTATGCATTATAGAGTCTATTAGAGCAATTATTATCTTGTAGGTAATGTACAAAGAAAGCATCCTGTGTTTAGGCAAACTGAACTGATTTCAAGAAGGAAAAAATTTGTTTAAAGTTATGCATTCTCTGAGTCTACACTACAGAAAATTAAGACAGTTTTAAAGACTACTAAGATCTGTGCAAAGACCGATGAGCTAGGTGCTGTCTCTCCCGTGGAATGTAAAATGAATGGAAAACATGCTTTTAAGAACACCTGAGAATGAAGCTGTGATACTTTCTTCACTGTGAATAAATGACCAAGTGGGTTGATAATGTGTCTGTTACTCACATGAATCACTCAGGACTACCTCTTTAGAAAAAATTAGTTCAAAATACATCGCCGACATCATATTCCTCTAAAAGAAAATGGAATATTATTGGTACTAGAGCAGTAAATTTACTTTTAATTACACTTATTTTTATAATTTAAGGCCTATTCAGAAAGTCCATGGAAATATGGCCTCTGATACTTGTAATTAGAAGTAGGAGGAAAAAAAATCTAAAAACATTCCATGAAGAATTTGAATTATTGTTTGTTTTCTCCATACAGAGGTAGTCAATTAAGTAAAGAGCTACACAAAATTTGGTGATGGCTGACTATGTCTGAAAATAAAAGATATTGGTAATTTTGCAGGCTGTTAGATTGGGTTAGAATAATTAGATCAGTAAGAATAATTTCTAGTTCACCTGTAGGGTAGACTGTGGTAGTAATTAAAAAAGACTACTGTGGAATTTCTAAATGCCAATATTGGTCCATTTCTTGCAGAAATTTCCTTAATATTCTCATCTCATACTGCTGACAGTCTGAGACTAAGGAGTGATCACGAGAAAAGATTATCTTTCTAAATGAGAGGTCAAGAGACTTCCAGGGCAGGAATGGATTGCAGCAGTAGCACTGTATGAAATTGCTACTATTGTCATATAACCTGTGACTAATGCTTAGGTAAGGGAGCGGGAGCCTCACAGTTCCTCCAGTCACAATAATATAGTGCTTTTATGAAATTGAAATGGCTTTATCAAGAAGTGATTTGGAGCCTAAATTAGGTAGTTTATTTTCTGTCAAACTATACATGGCTTTTTGACATAACAGGGACAATTTCAGGCTTAATGCATCTTTTCTCGATTTATTGTTCATTGTAGAAATTACACCAACAGAAAATTGCGGGAATAATAATACTCATGTGAGAAAAAACAAAATAATCAAAGAAAGGTTTTCCCCCTCACTCCCCCCCCCCTCCCGGATTTCATGCAAACACTTTTTTGGGGGGAGGCAGGGAGGCAGATGCACAAGAAAGCCTTATGTCCAGAGAAAGGAATTTACAATTTATATAGAATCAGAGTGTTCTTACAGTGCATTACTGCTACACAGCATGTGGTGCCTTGCCTGAACTCTATTGTTAGAATATACTCACTTCAACTCTGCTCCTCTGTAATGTATTAGATACCTAACAGGGGCAGAAG